>NC_137175.1:81357500-84152500 GCF_951804945.1 Podarcis cretensis | reverse complement strand
TGCGCTCTGGTGGGGAAGCTGGTCCTGATTTCCAACTGCTGCTCTGGGAGTCTCCGCTGGCCCCTTGCTTCTGGGGTGTCCCCCTTGGGTCGCCCCTTGCCCTGCCCATCGGCGCCCCCTTCTGTGAATCTTCCGATTCGCTGGAGAGGCTCATGGAATCTATCGGGCTGCTGTCATCTTCTCCTACGCTGCCCTCGGATTGCTCCCCCTCGCTCTCCATCTCCTCTCCTCCCTGCGCTCCCGCTGAGAGTCCCTGACAATGGCAGTTTTTACAGAGGTTTTATCAACGGATTTTTTGGCATTCCTGGTTATCTAGTATCCTTTGTATTGCTCTCCTTGTAAAGCTGTTCTTTTTCCTTGCCAGTTGTGTAAAAGAGGCTGTGAGTCTCCTTCACTGAAGACTGATGGTGGGCAGCTTCCAACAAAATATTAAAAATACAATAAAACATCAAACATCAAAAACTTCCATAAACAGGGCTGCCTTCAGATGTCTTCTAAAAGTCAGACAGTTGTTTAAATAAATGCAGGAGGGCATGATGCTCTGGTGTTTTCTTGTTTCAGCCCTAAGCTACTGCTTCTGAGCAACATAGCATATAAGGCTGAAGATGGATGTTATGGGTTTTTTGAGGATGATGTTCCTATACTGACACCACCATTTAATTCAAGTCAATACAAAGGGAAAATCCATATTTATCATGGCCATATTTATCATCCATATTTAGTCATGGCCAGCATGACTAAACCGCTTCCGGCACTACAGAACACTGTGGCGGAAACCAAAACACATGGAAATGCCGTTTACCTTCCCACCGCAGCGGTACCTATTTATCTACTTTGTTGGCAGAAGCTGGGACAGAGCAACGGGAGCTCACCCAGGATTTGAACTGCCAACCTTCTGATCGGCAAGCCCAAGAGGCTCAGTAGCTTAAACCAGAGCACCACCTGCTCCCCTTCATATTTACCACTTTTGGTCAGCTCTGCCGTAAGGTATTAAGACAACTGTCTCATGCAGCAGGTGCCAGAGACGACGGCAACCCCTGCTTGTTCCTCCATCCCCATTCCCCTCCAGTGACAACATGGCCTTGCTTGGGCACCATCCCTGTTATGTACTGAGAATAGGATCCAAACTGCAGCAGTCTGATTGGTCCTAGAACAATAGGATTCAGAATACAGCAGTCTGATTGGTCTTAGAACAATGCAGCAGTATGATTGGTTGGCAGGAACCACCCAATCATGCTCCAGATATAAGTGAATCCACAACCTGATTAGCTTACAGTAGAATTCCAGAATTAGCCAATCATGTGCAACCCATTGTGTAAATAATGTATATAAAGCAGATACTTTGAGGGGACATTCATTCCTCCGCTCCACTATGAGCTGAATAAAGAGCATGAAATCACCTTGCGACTCTGAGTATATTTCACTCCCTCTATCTGATCAGGTGACCAGTCAGCTTTTGTACATGGAATGGAAAGGGATCACCATACTGCCCATTGCTTCAGGCAACAAAATGTCTTGAACCAGCCCTGATGATCACCAGCTCACCCTCTTGCATTCTTCACCAGTTAATCCTTTTGATACCAAGCAGAATGGCCACCTCCTTTCCCCCTGGTTAAAACTGCCTTTTTATCTGAACAACTTACCATTTGGGGAAGTACAGCCTGTCCAAAGAAGCAACAGAACTATGCACCTCAGCCGGTTCATCTCAGATAGTCAGGCAATGTTCATTTGATCTGCCGCGTGTGGTCTAGCTCCGAAATGCTCAGAGGAGGCTAAACAAGAGTCCAAGGCCTGAGATCAACTCCCCCTGTTGTAGTTAATGGTTTGCCACAACACTGAGATATGCCTTCTTTGGTGACTGGGGGAAATAATGGGAGGTGGAGGAAATTCCTAAAATAAGCATTTGCTGTTGAAAGGCTCTGTGGGTTTCGTGTTGCAATCTGGGCAGCAAAAGAAGCAAAGCTAAACTGGGAACATGAGAAGCTGTCTTGTTGTACCAGATCAGATTTTTTTGCTCAGTATTGTCTGACTGGCTTCAGCTCTCGGGCAGGGAGATCATTCGTTACCTGATCTGTTTAATTGAAACTGCCAGGGATTGAATTTGGGGGCTTAGGGGGGGGCAGAGCATGAACTACAGTCCCTCCTTCAATCTAAAGATACACACACACACACACACACACACACACACCCCTTTCCCCTCTGGCAAGGAAAAATCCGATCAATGCATTGGGATGTACTTTCTTTAACTGGCTTCAGCTTTTGTTGGGGGGGGGGATGTCTTATTTTGAGATGAGCTAGTGTCAAAACGCTCACCTTTACTTCAGCTATTGAACATTCATTTATTTACTATCCTATTTAGATCATACTTTCCCACCAATATGCACAAGGTGGTCTACATGATTCTCACCACCAGCATCCGGTGATAAAAGAGAGAGGATGCAGTAACATGACATGTAAATAATAGGGCAGCCTCCAACTTCATTGTTTTGAGTCAAAGGATCCTAGATCTCTGGATAAAAAACTGTGTGGACTGGTCACGTTGTACAGATGCCTGATTATCGTCTTCCAAAGAAACTACTCTATTTCGAACTTTAAAATGGAAAGCGTACTGCTGGCAACAAAAGAGATTTAAAAACTCTCTCAAGGCAAATCTTTAAAGATGTAGTATAAACACCGATAACGGGAAAACACTGGCCTGCGAGCGCTCCAACTGGAGAACAGCCTTTACCAAAGGTGTCACAGGCTTTGAAGACGCTCAAACTCAGGACGAAAGAGAGAAACGTGCTAAGAAGAAGGCACGCTTGGCAAACCCTCACTGTGATCAACTCCTGCCCGGAAACCTATGTCGCCACTATGGAAGGACATGTAGATTCAGAATTGGCCTCCATAGTCACTTACGGACTCATTGTTAAAACTGTGTTCATGGAAGACAATCTTACTTGGCTAAAAGTGACCGCCAAAGAAGAAGAAGCAGCAACAGCAAAGATGTTTATAGCTGCCAACTGGAAGTCTACCAAGCAATGTTCTCAATATCAGTGGGTTGATAAAACTGGGAGACTGTGACCTTTGACAAGTTTACTCATCAAATGTAGCAAGCTAGGCATCCCCATAGATAGATAGATAAATAGATAGATAGATAGATAGATGATAGATATAGATATTGAGATATAGATATAGATATAGATATATAGATATAGATATAGATATAGATATAGATATAGATATAGATATAGATATAGATATAGATATAGATATAGATAGATCAAGGGAGTTAGGGGGAGAGAGAGAGAGAGAGAGAGAGAGAGAGAGATACACTTTTGAAATATGCCTCCTCTTATGTCATCTCATACATCTGACAAGAATTCCCATGCCTCCTTTTCTAATTTGAAGATAACACTCTCCCCCCCCCCATTAATACTACATGATTAACTAAATGCTTATGCTCACCTTCGCCAAGGGAGTTGCCAGGTAGGAGAGTTAAATACAGACACAACCAAGGAGTATTCGAAGTAAGGCAGCCCAGAATTTGGCACCCTTTATCTCTGCTGCAGCAGGTCAGCGCCTCTAAATTTAGACCCAGAGTTACTTCCCTGAACAAGGAGACCTTCAAGGCTTTTATACATTTCTATATTCTTCACCGGCGGAGGTGTTATGTCCAGTGGCATAGTGTGGGGGCAGGGAAGTGTGGTCCCAGGCACAAAATTCTGACGGGGCACATCCAAGCGCCTCCACGCAGACACCGGCTTCCGAGGGGAACCCAGTCCTGCCCTAGCGAAGGCAACAGAACATCCCGTTGGGGGGCTTCCTCTGCCGCCCCATCCCCTACTCCACATCCTTCCCTGCCTGCTGTCGGTGGTCTCTGGGCCCCGGAGGCCAGCCTGGGCTTGGCAACTGTGGAGGCTCAGTGCAGACTGGACGGAGGGTTCTGTCCACCTTCCTTGTGCTCTGCCGCATTCCTGAGGCCAAGTTGCCCTTCAGCCTCCAGGCTGTGGCAAGTCGCCCTTCAGGCCCCTCACTAAATGGCCACCTGGCCAGCCCTCACTTGCTCCTCACTCAGCCAACGATGAGCAGGTGCACACAGAGGGAGGCAGGCAAGTGGCGCCCTGGCCAGGTGCTCCACTCCACAGGCATTGGGGGATTCTGTTAGGATATAGTTCCTGAAATATACTCAAGAGTCGAGAGTGGATTTCATGCTCTTTATTCAGCTCATCGTGGTGAGGAGGGAATGAAAATTTCCCCACAGTATCTGCTTTATATACATTATTTACACAATGGGCTACACGTGATTGGCTAATTCCAGAATTCTCCTGTAGGCCAATCAGGTTGTGGATTCACTTCCATCTGGAGCTGGATTGGGTGGTTCCTGCAAACCAATCATATTGCTGCATTGTTCTAGGACCAATCAGACTGCTGCCTTTTTGGATCCTATTCAACTCAATACATTACAGTTCCGTTCCACCTTAAAAGGGAAGAGGCATGACTGTTGTGTGTCACATGCCTGTTTACATTCCAGCACTCGCTGGGAACTTCCGTTTGTATATTGCTTTTGTTTTTGCTGTTTGCTTGGACCCAAAGGGAAGCAGACATGTTTTTCCTTTGTTCCTGAACTATGCTGAATAAAATGCTGTAAATAATGCTTACACATGTCCACCACTTCCGTTGCGAGGATTTATTCACTCTGCTGATAAGAGCATGCACAGCTTCTAAACATATCTGAGGCTTGTGTTGCTGATCGATGCTGTACCGGCTGATGGCTGGAGCCAGCTGGGGACCTGCCAAATGCCCCCGTCTCCCCGGTAGTATCCCAACAGATTTGTCCTCCAAGTGTCGTGGCAAGCCACCTGGCTGGGTGGGCAGGCAGCGCAATGTGGCCCCGCTTGGCTCTTGAGGGGGTTGCGGCTACGCTGCTGGGTCTGCCTCTGAATACCAGGTCCTGGAAATCACAAGTGGGGAGGATGCTTGCAGGATCCCCATAGTTGCCAAGTCATAGTTGCTAAGCAAAGTTTTGCTTCCTGCGCAACTACTTCTGAACATTGTATGGAATAGCTCGTGATTCTGACCTTTGGTGGGTTTGTAAGTAAACCATTTTTAACTTACTAAACCTGCAGTCTTTTTCTATGCAAGGGGAAGTGAGAAACTTTGAAAGGAACTTAGAAGGGCATATTTTAAAGGTCTAATAGCTCACGTTTCCACACTTTGCTTTGCTGCATGCTTTGTGATTTTAAATCTCTGCTGGGGTTCTCTCACCAAAGACACTTGGATCTTGGCATCCAGTAATTCTCCTTTCTATATACATACCTATCCCGCCCCCCTTGAAACAATACTGCCTTCATCTAGGCTGGCTTTTCGGGTGTCAGGCACCTCCCCCTAGTCCCCAGTGTAGAAACAAGATACTACATAGGATGCCCTTTAACTGGCTGTGGTAGAACGTTTATTTTGTTCTGCATGGGGAAACCTGGTTTGAGCCATTTTCTGCTTTTAGAGCTTAAGTGTGCAACCCATATATTCATATTACTTTTCCTTATTTCTGTTAGAACTTGCTGTAAAATTTGGACTTCAATTCATTTCAACTTTACCAGTTTATGCCTTTATTATCTTAGCCTTTACAAATAAAAAATACAACCATCTAGTTAAGCGCCATAAATTTCTTCCAGTGCTCTATTTAAATTTTCTGTGAATACTCAAACCTTTTCTTGGTTTGCCTAACCTTATGTAAAATTAGTTGCGAGCCAAGACCCCATGACCCCACAGTTCCCTATGGGATGAATAACCGGACATGACACAGCATATGGTTTTATGGATTCAAATAGGCCACAACTTTATTGGTTACAGATGTGAATCGTTTGGCATAGGCGTTGGGTGAAGCCAAATTATATCTCTCCAACCCATCTGCTGGGAGTCCATCTAAGGGTAAATCACCACTTAGAGGGTCCTATGAGCTACATCAAATAGAGTTACCCTCCAAGGGTCCCTGTTGGAGGAGTGCTATCGCCCTGTTGTTGTTTAGTCGTTTAGTCATGTCCAACTCTTCGTGACCCCATGGACCAGAACACGCCAGGCACTCCTGTCTTCCACTGCCTCCCACAGTTTGGTCAGACTCATGTTTGTAGCTTCGAGAACACTGTTCAACTATCTCGTCCTCTGTCATCCCCTTCTTCTTGTGCCCTCAATCTTTCCCAACATCAGGGTCTTTTCCGGGGAGTCTTCTCTTCTCATGAGGTGGCCAAAGTATTGGAGCCTCAGCTTCAGGATCTGTCCTTCCAGTGAGCACTCAGGGCTGATTTCCTTAAGAACGGATAGGTTTGATCTTCTTGCAGTCCATGGGACTCTCAAGAGTCTCCTCCAGCACCATAATTCAAAAGCATAAATTCTTCGGCGATCAGCCTTCTTTATGGCCCAGCTCTCACTTCCATACATCACTACTGGGAAAGCTATAGCCCTAGCCCCTGTTAAATAAATGCTTCAGTTCACAACATTGTGACATATGTATAATAAAGGGTGGAGTTATCACAGATATAAAGTCTTGCTATTTTTTTTATTAAAAAAAATAATTTATTTGTACTGTGACTTTCTACACAAGGCAGCTAACAGCATGAATACAAACAAACAACATCCATAACGATAAAATTAAGAAAGAATTCAAATCATATAAAAATAAATAGCATATATACATTAATCTCCAGGCGCTGCTGAGGTTGACCTACTGAAGTCTTCTCTCAAATCTGGATGCAGCTGTAATGTTATTTGGGGGGGGGGTTGAGGAAATACAACATATGTTAGATTCTTTATACAGTGGTACCTCAGGTTACAGACGCTTCAGGTTACAGACTCCGCTAACCCAGAAATAGTACCTCGGGTTAAGAACTTTGCTTCAGGGTGAGAACAGAAATCATGCGGCGGCGGCAGTGGGAGGCCCCATTAGCTAAAGTGGTACCTCAGGTTAAGAACAGTTTCAGGTTAAGAATGGACCTCCAGATGAATTAAGTTCTTAACCCAAGGTACCACTGTCCTAGCGTGCAGCACTAAAAAGTGTTGTGAAATGAGGCTTGCTGATGGGAACTAATTGAGAACACTCACTGTACAGTTAGCAGAGCACAGGAGCCAACTCCTAGGGGCCAAGGTCCCTTCGCCCCCACCCAATAAAATATTTGAGGGGCTGCCTCCCAAAAATTGATAGGCATTGCTATTCAAATGTTGTGGGGGGCAAAACCTTCCTCCCCCGGCCCATATTTTATACAAATTGGCACCCTTTCAGCAGAGCAAGGATAGCTAAAATGATGCTCTTCGTGTATTACTGGGGCTCCTCCCAATATCCCTGATCTGCTCAGGGCTCATGAGAAATAGAATCCAACATCAGCAGGGCATCATGTTCAGTATTTCTCAGTCTTGGTTTTGATTGCTCATTATCTCTTATGGTAGCAAGTCAACCCAAAGCCATTAGCCTAGTGTCCAAGCTGTGAATATCCCTTGTCCCTCAGTTGAGATTCAGAAAGGCAACTGGTTTAGCGAACTATAATATTTCTACTAAGGGAGCACAGCAGTAGCAGCTACCTGTTGTTATTTAACTGTTATTGGAATTTTAATCCTTTTTTGAGGTAATAAATAAACCATCCGCCAATTCCTATCCAGATGGGGGAGAGAGAAGAAACAAATCCATTGCCTATACAGGTTGGAAGTCGCAAATGATTAGCCACTGGGGTGGGCCAGAATCCTGCCAAATAGCAAATAGCATTTCTGAAGTTCCTCTCTTGCTGAATACTACTTGCTCATATCCAGCCAAGTCAGTGGCAACCATCTTGCCTAGACCACAGGACTGAGCCTCTGGTCTCATAAATCTGAGCAGATTGCTATGGAACCATTTATGAAACCTAATTTAATTTTCTGTTTGGGCTGCAGTGCAAATACAGAAATGTGCCACCGTAAATAAAGGATTTATAGGATCACACTGAAAGCTAAGGGCTCGTCCACATATCTGTTTCTCCCATGATATCTAGGTCCTATAGGTTTTTTTTTTCGCCCCACCACTTTGCCCAGAAAGACCTGCTGTTTACTGCTGAATCAGAACAAACATCCGTCGAATTTTCTGCAGATTGGTGTTTGTTCCGATTCAGCAGTAAACAATGGGTTTTCACAGGGAAAGCAGTGGGACAAAAGAAAATCATCTCCAACCCCTGCTTAGAAATCATGGGACAAACAGGAGCGTGGCTGGGCCTTAAGTCAGCCCAGAGGCATGCAGTTCTATTCCATGTCCCCTCAAAACCTTATTAAAGGAATTTGTTGGTACAGAACTATCATGGCAGTAAGGGTATGGATTTAATGTGGCTTGTTTAAGGCAGAATCAGATAGGCTGTATCCACAATCCGAGGTGTATTGATCAGTTATCAAGTAAAGCTTACACATGGAGGAACAACTTGGAGTAGGCGACCAGTCATTTTTTGTACACGTGGCCGTTGCTTGATTTTCAGGTTGATATCCTGCATCACAACGAAACGAAACGTTATCACCCTCGATGAAGTTATTCTTAGAGTTGTAAATTACTTCACCATGTGGCAAGGGTTTAGGAGGGGTGCATTGTCCTAAAGGCAAAACGAATACATATGCATGAATGGAAAGAGAGGAAATGTGTACAAAACCTTTATTAGAGAACAGTACGCAAAATACTTTTGGACATCCTGGTCCAGAAAGCAGCTATGGAACAGGCCCCTGTATGAAATCATGGAAATCCACTGCCAAATATTGAATGGCATCACACTGTGCAATACTGACCAAGAGTCTCTTGCTTAGTATAAGGCAGCTTCCTGGTATAAGTTCCTAAGAAACTTACGTTTTTAAAAAATCAAAGAACCAAGATTCTCCGAATGCTACATTCTGCTACACCCAAGATGATATTCAGCACTTTTTAGGCATGCCTGCAGAATAATGGCGCGCACACACAGGGATTGTCATAAAGCAGGTTTGGAATGAATGTTTGCAAATTCTAGCCCTATTCAGGCATTCGAAACCCCCCATGTGATAAGGAGTGGGTGGGGACTTGCACCCACGTCCCAAATCTCCCTCGTTGCGCAAGGGATTCGAAATGCCAAGAAAGGGCTCATATTTACAAGCAAGTTTGAAATGTCAGGTGGGGAAAACATAGAAGGAAGGTGCCAGCACCAGGGAGCTATGGCAGCCTTCAGTTGCATCCAGCTTCTGGGTTCAGGCAATATCTCGCCAATCTCTCATAAGATCTTGCCGCATCCTGGAAGCTACAGCCATGCAGCCCCACTAAGTGAGGCTTTGACAGAGTGACAGCAGAGCGGGAGTGGAACCTTTCTGTACTGACTCAGGTGATGAAATAGAACGGGTCAGCCCTGCTTTTGACTTATATGCTACTTCCATCTTAGGTAGACTAACTCTTTGAAAGCACCTCAGCAGCCATCATTAATGTTGCTGGTGCCTTCTTAGCTCAAGGAGAATAAGAGAAACATACACTTACTGAAGCATTTCGGTTCTGGATCCCAGCCCAACTTGGTGCATCTAATTCTATACCAGTACTTTTTATTTTCTGGCAGAAAGCCGTGCTTGCATCTGAAACTAATTGTCTGTCCCTCCTTTTTTGGAAAATAGACGTCACTGTAGTATGTGTTGGACCAAGATAATGCTCCATTCTCTATATGGGGATAATCACATTGCTTTGCTTTGAAAGAGATAAAACAGAGACTGTTAAAACAGATAAACACCTTCAGTTATTTTG
Source organism: Podarcis cretensis (assembly GCF_951804945.1). NCBI lineage: Eukaryota > Metazoa > Chordata > Lepidosauria > Squamata > Lacertidae > Podarcis > Podarcis cretensis. The sequence continues at coordinate 84,142,767 of NC_137175.1, read as the reverse complement.
CTTGACGGTACTCGATTCTGTTTGTTTATGCAGGTTTTTCCAATGTTAGCCTAATAGCCCCATTGATTCGACAGTCCTAAACTCTGTGAATTGTGAATATTTCCTATTATTCTTATGGAACCTGTAATGTGGCTCTGATATTGGTCCCTGTAATGTGGCTCTGATACTGGAATGGTTTTCCACGAGGATCAACATAATTGTGTAGTGATACTGTGGTACCTCGGTTTTTGAATGTCTCCGTTGCTGAACGTTTGGGTTTTTGAATGGCTTCCATTTTCGAATGCACCACAGAAGTCAAATGGCTTCCACTGCATGCATCCACAATTTGTTGGATTGGGAATGTAAGGCTTTGAGCCAAGCCAATACCATTGCTCTCTCTTCATGATTCTTTGTTTGAACAATTCAGTATAGACAACTTGTTTCGTGTGCTAGTGGATTTAAGAACTGGAGGTGGGGTTTATGGTTCAGAGAGGAGCTGGTACATAAAACCATACAAGCGGCAAATTCAGAATGATGGCCCTGGCATATGATATAAACACACTGTTAAATTGTGGGTGAACATATCAGACGACACAGTGATTCTTCAAACAGCTCTTGTTTATTCACAGGCCAGAACAGAACTGAACTGAAGGGTTCAGCCAGCCTGCTTATATAGAGCGCCACTAGAACGCAACAGTAACCATTTCCTGTAACTATCCAATCACTGAACGTCACTTTCGATCCCTTATTTGCATATGTGGACCTGAACTATCTGCAGTATCCCCCTGCTGGCCCAGGGTGAGAACTTCAGTACGTAACACACACCTTGGGGGAAAGTAGATGAAAAACCATCAAAAATACAAAACAGATTCCATTATCAGCCATTGAGATTAACACTGCATGGGGGGAAAAATACTACAACATGAAAATTACTTACGTACACACTTTGGAGATGGTAACCAGCCATACTTTGTACATTTAAAAGAGCTCTTATGGCTTTCCAGCTGATACCCCTGATTACATTTAGCAGGGATCACTTCCTCAAATTTGTACTGACTCTTTACAGGAAAGAAGTTGCCGCCACCTATTTCTGGGGCAGTGCACATCACTTGTGGTGAAACAGAAAAAGGAATTTTAGGAAGTATGGTTAATGTCTTCCTCAATACCGCTCAGTAGTTGCAACATATAACCACCACCACATGGCTTTTAAAATTAAATGATCATTCTAGAATGCAAACTAGCCACCCCAGCAATCAACAGTGGCTGCCATCCTGCAAGCACTTAGCCTCAGCTCAAAATGCATTGCAATGGTGATCAGTGATATCATCTTCCAGGGTTTTTCAATGAAAATCAATTGCACGAGAAGGGGACTGCAAATTAGACTGGAACAGCAGCAGTATGGGAGGGTTGTTTAATCCCTTCTTCCCTGTTTTAGGACACCCCTCTCAGCTGAGTTTGCCCCATGAACTTAAGACTGAGAAAAATGAGAAACTGAGAGACTGGCAGATCGGTCCATCCCTATTCCAGCCTAATGGGAAACACTAGGCATTGCATCATTCTGGTACCTGGTGTGGAGAGATCTGATGCTAGCAGCAGCAGATTCTTGGAAGTGGTGGCACTGGCAGGGATGTCACCAGTGACGGAAGTCTCTTGGTCAGACACTGGAATGACCCAATGGAATAACATATGTTATAACGGTAGAATAGGTAAGTTATCTTATTAAGGCCTTTCTAGCATCTAACATCTCTGTGTGATGCTGGAGGCATGTGCCACACCTCTGTTGCCCATAAATCTCTAACACCTGTGGTCTCCGATCTGAAGGCATATATGATCATTGCCAAAAGTTACTTCATGAAAAGAGGCATAGTCCCTACCAGCCAGTTCAAACTAAATGCACATTACACTTTGGTTTGCAGTGGCATGTAAAAACAGATGTGGAAAGCTTTTTGAAATGACATGTTCTGGTTTGCAATCGAATCATCAATGTGAGTGCATTATTAAAAAAATATTCTCATACATTCTTCTGTTTACTAGCTTCCTGTTTCATTGAGTAAGATAGCACAGCGCTCTGTGAGGGAAAGGGAGGTGAATTTTGATCGTGGCAAAAGTCTGGTTTAAATGCTACCGGAGTAGCATTAGTCCTTTGGTTGCTTCCACCTGACAAGGTTAATATAAAACATCTGCACATATGTCTCAGGTAGCTTGTAAACCCTCCTAGCATTCCTGTTTTCTAAGGACAGTCCTGGATTTACAGAAGCTGTCGTGGTTTCTGTTTTAATCCCAGAATGTCCTGCTTTTCCTTAGGACATCCCTATTTTCATTGGATAAATGTTGGACAGTATGGAGTTACATGACCCCCTGGGCCACGAAGGTAAGTAACTATACAGTACAACCTTTAGAAAACATCTGAAGGCAGCCCTGTATCATTTTATTATGCTTTCATGTATGTTGAAAGCTGCCCAGAGTGGCTGGGGTATTGTTGTTGTTCTTGTTGTTATTACCACTACTACTATTACTATTACTACTACTCTTACTCTTACTATTATTGAACTGAGCATCCCTATTTTCACTGGGATGTTGGAAGGCATGAGCTTGTTTGTTTCCATATCAAGCTCATAGTCATGTCCACTATTACGCAGGAGTGGGGAGCTAGCAGCTCATAGGCTAAACCATAGGGAAGTTTTCAATATTTAATGCTGTATTGTTTTTAACACTTGGTTGGAAGCCGCCCAGAGTGGCTGGGGAAACTCAACCAGATGGGCAGGGTATAAATAATAAATTACGGTATTATTATTTTATTATTATAAATCTGACCCACAAAGCCTTTCCAAATACCTCACCAGATTCCCATCCTCTTCTTACCCTGTTCCTCCTTCCCAGAGGTAAAACGATAAAAAACCTAGACACTGTGGGTTACAGATGCTTCAGGTTACAGACACTTCAGGTTACAGACTCCACTAACCCAGAAATAGTACCTCAGGTTAAGAACTTGCTTCAGAATGAGAACAGAAATCGTGCTCTGGTGGCGCGGCGGCAGCGGGAGGCCTCATTAGCTAAAGCGGTACCTCAGGTTAAGAACAGTTTCAGGTTAAGAACAGACCTCCAGAACGAATTAAGTTCTTAACCCGAGGTACCACTATAGCTTGTATTTCCTGGCTTTGGTGACAACAGAACTAGGCAGATGAATTTAACCTCACTTAGAAAGGTTTGTTTTTACTTCCATAGGCACCCAGCAGTGGTTTGTGTAAGCAATCCAATAGGATTTTATTAAGGTCATTTTACACAACAACAACAGCTGGATCCAATGATCATCATGATGATGATGATTTCAGCTCATTGGTAGGAGATTAAGGGATTTAGAGACTATCCAAGCAAATGGGAGAAGGTACTGGGAGATGATTTTAAACTGGAAGGTGATGTGCTCATGGTTTCTCTTCATGAAGCAAAGACCCATTTTGCACTGAACCTGGGCAAAAGCAGAGCCAAAAGTTGATGGTGTCAGCAGACCAGCTCAAACACAGCAGAAACACACACCCCATGCCCTTCAGATAAACCACCCAACTGATGTGAAATAGCATTATCAATGCAGTTACCAACAGGGTTACAGGATGGCAGATCCAAGTTCCCATCAATGCACGTTCTCACAGAAGGAGAGATTATTATGTATCCTTTCATGCATATGAATTCCAATGTATGTGCATTTTTAATCAATTCTGAATGTTTTTGCCCACCATACAAAAGCAGGTTTCTGGTTTCCAGCTGTTGTTTTGTGATAGGGCAGGGTGCTGAAAGAAAAGGAAGAAAGAGACGGGGTAATCTTTGGAATTGGCTTCTCCTATTCAGCCTTCCAGGTCTGACTTTAGATTAATTGCATCTCTAGGAGTAGCTTATGGCCTACAAATGACATCCAGCTTTTGCTCAATTCTGAATGAAAATTAATCCACATATTAACTTGAGTTCAAATGATATTTTTTTATATTATAGCCCTTTTCAGATTACAGTGCTACCTCAGGTTAAGTACTTAATTCGTTCTGGAGGTCCGTTCTTAACCTGAAACTGTTCTTAACCTGAAGCACCGCTTTAGCTAATGGGACCTCCCGCTGCTGCTGTTGTGCAATTTCTTTTCTCATCCTGAGGTAAAGTTCTTAACCCAAGGTACTACTTCTGGGTTAGCGGAGTCTGTAACCTGAAGCGTATGTAACCTGAAGCGAATGTAACCTGAGGTACCACTGTATATCCTTCTAAGTGTTTTCGGATTCCAGCTCCCTTCAGCCATTGGTCCTAGCCCTCAACATCTAGGCCAGGCTTCCTCAATCTCGGCCCTCCAGATGTTTTGAGACTACAGTTACCATCATCCCAGACCACTGGTCCTGATAACTAGGGATTATGTGAGTTGTAGGCCAAAAACATCTGGAGGGCCGAGGTTGAGGAAGCCTGATCTAGGCATTCAGGGCAACCTTTGCAAATCAGTCCCTGTGCACATTTAGCATTAGCACTCCATGCAATTGGTACTTCTATAAAACCAGGAATCCTGATCACCTAGGGCAGGTGTGGCTAACCTGTGGCCTTCCAGATGTTGCTGAACATCAGACACAGCTGGCAGGGCCAAATGTCAGGGAATTTAGGCGTTGTCCAACAGCATCTGGAGGGCTACAGGTTCCCCATCCCTGATGTAGAGTGCCTACATATGTTCAGATGGAAGCTAAGTCAAACTGCTACATTAAAGGTAAAGGAACCCCTGACAATTAGGTCCAGTCGTGGCCGACTCTGGGGTTGCGGCACTCATTTCGCTTTATTGGCCGAGGGAGCCGGCGTACAGCTTCCGGGTCATGTGGCCAGCATGACTAAGCCACTTCTGGTGAACCAGAGCAGCGCACGGAAACACCATTTACCTTCCCGCTGGAGTGGTACCTATTTATCTACTTGCACTTTGACGGGCTTTCGAACTGCTAGGTTGGCAGGAGCAGGGACCGAGCAACGGGAGCTCACACCGTCGAGGGGATTCGAACCACCAACCTTCTGATCGGCAAGTCCTAGGCTCTGTGGTTTAACCCACAGCGCCACCCGCGTCCCTTAACTGCTACATTAGCAAGCCTGGGCAGTGTGTATGGAGGTCCTGGGCTACCCAGATGACAAGGCCGGCCTCTTGGCCTCACTGATGTGGTCCAAAGGAAAGCAGAGCAATATGTGTGGCACCAGCTTGGCTGCAAGAGTTCCTGGAAGGAGACTGCCAACCCTCTAAAGGACTCCACTCTGGATTTGTGTAGCCTGTTCTTCTCTTGAAGATATCCCACAAGGCAGAGGAGGTTTAGAATCAGAGATTTCCTTCTCCTAGATAAGCTACCTTCCCAGGTTGACAAGCCCCATCTACAGCACATGCAGAAACCACCTTCTTGGCTGTTGGACCCACTATTGGTCCTGTATGCTTAATCCACCAGAGCCTATCTTCACATGTAGCTCACTGTGGGTTTGAGACCCATTGGCTACCCTCACCTGGTTTAGCTAGCCAGTTAAAGCCATTTCCTGTAATTGTGGCTACCCAATAAAAGTACATTGTTATGGGGTGGGTGGGTTGTGCTATATCCAATCCAATTCCAACAATACAATTTTATTTTGAGATAAGTGCATATGATCCACAAATGCTGGAGTTATCCAGTTTGACAGTGTGCCCTATCCACGTTTCTTAAAACTTGACAGAAATAGTCCACTCACCAAAACACTTTGGACGAGGGGTCCATCCATCTTCCTTACATGTTATCCAGCCAGACCCTTCCAAGTCATACCCAGGGAAGCACTTGTACTGTAACCGCTCACGTTCCAGATATTGAGCTCTTTTATTCTCTATGATTACTCCAAAATCAATGTCAGGTGTGCACACTGAAATTGCATTTAGCATCATCATAGTCACTAAAGAAAAAATCCTTTTCAAAGTAGAATGATAATTAATCAAAGTTCCTCTCTTGTAAGTTCCTGAATACAAATCAAAGGTCACTTCCACACCAGCTGTTTTCTCTAGACATTAGCATCCTTGGCTCACTCACTTTTTAAGGAGCATCCTGATGACATCATTGTCATCCCATTGGATTCCAGTGTTTTCAAATAACGCCCTCTCTTGTTTTTAACAGCAATGGGAACAATACATCGCAACGCCAACCATCACAACAAATAAAATCAGAATTATAGCAATAGCAACACATTGATGTATAGTCAATACAACACCAATAAAAGTTAAAGTTTACTGAAGGAGCGTCTCCACCCCCATCGTTGAGCCCAGACACTGAGGTCCAGCTCCGAGGGCCTTCTGGTGGTTCCCTCCTTGTGAGAAGTGAAGTTACAGGGAACCAGGCAGAGGGCCTTTTCAGTAGTGGCACCCACCCTGTGGAACACCCTCCCATCAGATGTCAAAGGGGGGGAACTATCTGACTTTTAGAAGACATCTGAAGGCAACCCTGTATCGGGAAGCTTTTAATGTTTGATATTTTATTGTGTTTTTAAAATTTTGTTGGGAGCTTCCCATAGTGGCTGGGGCAACCCAGTCAGATGGGCAGAATATAAATAATAAAATTATTATTAATATTACTATCAGCTGTGTCATACAAAATGCCCTATATATCAAAGCATTCTGATGATATAAACACAAGATTTCACAAATAAGAGCAGAATCATTCAATAGTAATAATAATAATAAATCTGTTCAATAAATGTAATGTAATCACTACACCTAAATTTCTAACCGAGGTCAATCATAATCATAATTATATTTCTTACCTGCCTTTATGACCGGATCCCAGGACTGGTTGCAGCAATTCAAAATACGTTAAAATCTATTTTTAAAAAAATTAAAGACCAGGATGGATGCCCTCCAGAAGTTGCTGGAATCCTGTGATTTCTGTATGTTGACCAACCCGGTTGGGCTTGATAGGTGTGGGAGTCCCACAACATAGGGAGGGCAACACATTGTATACCCTGTCCTTGCCTATCAATTGGCACTGCAAACACAAATTCATGCAAAACAGCTTAGCACCACCACCACATTATTCTTGGAACTATTAATGGAATTATTCACAGAATGCCACAGCTTTAACGGACAAAAACGCAGACCTGAATTTAGTTCCCAGCCTTAGTTCTAGAGGTCTTCTGAAATAAATAATTTCTTTTTAAAAAGAGAGTGTGCCTGCTCTTTCTCCGCATGAAATGTTTGTCTTTCAACTTAATATCTTACCGTGTTGGAATGTGCAGCATGTCCATAGAAGAAATGAAATAATACAGAACAGCCGGTTCTTCATTATGCTTCAGTAGAATAGAGGATTCCCCTTCTGTGACTACATTTTGCAAGGAATGACATTGTGAATATACTTCTTCTCCTTTTCTTGCACCAGTACAGTTTTTCTTTCTACCCTATGCCTAGGTTTCTTTTTTTACCGTGTCTTTTGAAGTACCCTTGTTTGGCATAGCATCGAGGGAAAGAAAGCGTTACCAGCATTCAGCACTGAAACGGTTTGCAAACCCGCAGAGATGTTTTGTACTGCCATCCTAGTATTAAGGACTAAAACAAAGTCCGGCCTTCAAATAGAACCTCTGTGGCCCTGTTCACATACATCACAGCAAAGCAAAGGGGGTCCCTCCTGTCTGAGATAAGAGAATTGGTGCGGGATGAGCAGAGCAGATCTTAATACAACATTACACAAACTACGGGTCGGAAGAGACAAGGATTCCCTGTCAGCATCAGTAAATTGTTTTCAGCGCCAGGATAATGCTTGGGCTCAGGTGTGCGATCTCCTTATTTTCTCCACAGTAAAAGCAGCTCCTCTGGAAAAAGCGTATGAAATGAGAAAGCAAAGTAATGCTGACTTCGGAACCAGAGTAACTCAAAACCAACCCACCAATGAAGAATTTCCCAGATGAGGTTGAAACCTTCAGCAAAATGTGTAAGAAAGTGGTGGCAAAGAGCAATGGGATTCTGAAAGAAAACCAAGCACTCTCTGGTCACCTCATTATGATGTCAGAAGGTCAGAACATTTGGATGACATACACACTGTCCCATCCTCTGGGTCCTTTGTGTCATCACAGAGAATTGCTTGGAGACAAAACTGACTGGATAAGCCATTTTCTGACTCTGTTTTCAAACTTTTTAAATCATCATACACTGGTAGTGACGAGGCATAAGTCTTAAAATATGAGATCTGATACATTCTGCCTTCTTTTTCTACTCATGCCTAATTTTGCTCATTTTTAAGGAAAACAAAACTAAGATGCAACCACAATAATAATTAAGATTTTGTTCCTTTAAAGAAGCAGGCAGTGAAGCAGGCTGCTCCTCACTCTCTTCTGAAGAATCTTCCATCCCGTTGCTAAGCAACCATTTCAGGGACTAACTGTCAATGGATGGACCCTGATGGAGATTCTGAGTGAGGACATTTCACTGGGTACCACAGTGAGATGGAGATGAAAACCAGGATTTCCAGATGAAAGGGTTAGATGAAGTCGACAAAACAGCCCTTGACTGTGCCAAGAGAGTCTTGAACAGGAGACAAGGCCGGCGGGGGAGATTTTTCCATCTTTGTGGCAGGGCTCTGAAAAGCATGTGGCAGAGGCAGGTGACCAGGAGTGGGGAGCAGTGATTTACGGGATGTGACATCACTTGCAAGGCAGGAGCCAGAATGCCAGTCCCTGACATTCAAGCAAAACAGAAAAGGCCACCATCTCTATGTCATCTTCCCTGCCTGCCCACCACCAGAGATGCAGAGGAAGTTGCCACAGCAGCTATGGCAGGTGGAGGCACAGGAGGCAGGTATGGGACAGGTGGCGCTGTGGTCTAAACTACCAAGCCTCTTGGGCTTGCTGATCGGAAGGTCGGCAGTTTGAATCCCTGCGACGGAGTGAACTCCCATTGCTCTGTCCCAGCTCCTGCCAAGCTAGCAGTTCAAAAGCATGCCAGTACAAGTAGATGAAGAGGTACCACTGTAGTGGAAAGGTAAACAGCATTTCTGTGCACTCTGGCTTCTGTCATGGTGTCCTGTTGCACCAGTAGTGGTTTTGTCCTGCTGGCCACATGACCTGGAAAGTTGACTGTGGACAAACACTGGCTCCCTCGGCCTGAAAGCAAGATGAGCGCCGCAACCCCATAGTCACCTTTGACGGGACTTAACTATCCAGGGGTCCTTTACCTTTTTTATTTTTAGTGGCGACAGTAAAGGGGGTGTCTGTGCACAGAGCAGCCAGCACCCCATAGAGCAGGTGGCAGCGGGCAAGGAGGCAGCAGCTGTGGAAGCAAGTGGTAGCAGAAGAGGCTACTTCTACTGCCTGAGGTGCCTGCCTGGCCGCACCTGATAGGAAAGGCCCTGATGACAACATTGCAAGTCCAGCTACCACAAGGCAGAAACAGGCAACTGAGGAGGAACAGCTGTCGAATCTACTGCACATCCAGTTCTTGGTGGGGAAATCCTTTCTGCTGCAATCGGGGACCTAATCAGGATTCACATTTGCTCAGGAGGAATCCAGTGGGACATGGAGTACAGTGGTAAGTAAAGGTAAAGGTAAAGGTACCCCTGCCCGTACGGGCCAGTCTTGACAGACTCTGGGGTTGTGCGCCCATCTCACTTAAGAGGCCAGGAGCCAGCGCTGTCCGGAGACACTTCCGGGTCACGTGGCCAGCGTGACATCGCTGCTCTGGCGAGCCAGAGCCGCACACGGAAACGCCGTTTACCTTCCCGCTGGTAAGCGGTCCCTATTTATCTACTTGCACCCGGAGGTGCTTTCGAACTGCTAGGTTGGCAGGCGCTGGGACCGAGCAGCGGGAGCGCACCCCGCCGCGGGGGTTCGAACCGCCGACCTTCCGATCGGCAAGCCCTAGGCGCTGAGGCTTTAACCCACAGCGCCACCTGCGTCCCCGGAGTACAGTGGTACCTTGGGTTAAAAACTTAATTCGTTCTGGAGGTCCGTTCTTAACCTGAAACTGTTCTTAACCTGAAGCACCACTTTAGCTAATGGGGCCTCCCGCTGCCGCCGCACGATTTCTGTTCTTATCCTGAAGCAAAGTTCTTAACCCGAGGTACTATTTCTGGGTTAGCGGAGTCTGTAACCTGAAGTGTCTGTAACCCGAGGTACCACTGTAATGCTCAGTCTTAGTGTGTGGCATCAGTCATACTTTGGAACTCTCTGCCTATGGACCTCAGACAGGCACCTTCACTGTGCTTTTTTCGGTGCCTGCTAAGAACTGTTAGGATTTTAGGTATCTGATGCTGGCTAGTGTGATTAGTATAAATCACATGGGATGTCTGAGAAGAGTGTGGGAATGGAAGACTGTCTTATCTCTTCCATCTGAGAGTGTTATTGAACTGTACTTTCACTATTGCTGTATGCTTTCTGTTTTCTGCCAGGGTTTGGAGGGCATAGACATGATTATGGATTCTCTGTATGTATTGTGAATAAACATAGTGTAGATCTGTGGATGTTTCTATCTTCTTGCTATGTGATGCTGGAAGACTTGTGTCGCAGAGGGGCACTCTGGAATGAAGGGACATGCCATTTCAGAGACATGCCTACTGGGAGATGCTTGGAGGTACTGGGGGTCTACGCCCCCCCGCCCCCCGGAGCGTTTGTCAACAAGAACATCCTTGTTTCAGTTGTGTGAATCTTACTGGCCCAGATATGGAAAGAAGATAAAGTTCCTACCAGAGAAGAATGGCAGAAGATGTTAATGCTGAAACGGCTAAAATAACTGGAAGAGTCAGAAATCAGGAAGACCAAAATTTTAATAAGGAATGGGGAACATTTATAACTTACCTTAAAGACCACTGTAAACAGTTAAACTCGTTAGTAGGATTGGAATAGCACTTGTAGTTTAAAGTTGGTTCTGGACATAATGGAAGAAGTAAAGGGTTTGGATTATCATAAAAGATGCGGGAGGAACTGATTAATAATAGAACCCACAAAGGGGAGGATGTAAGTACAGGAGATTCCTTGGAATTTTATTTTCATGATTTATGTTTGATATATCTCTGTAAAATTCTAGTTTTAAAAATCAAATAAATAAATTTAATAATAATAATAATAAACATCCTTGTTTCAAAAAGGCTGCCCAGATGTGTAGAATGTTGACATTGTTGTAATCTGTATTTAACTAATCATTGGTTTTAATTGGTTTTTAAATGTTTGAAACAGCTGTTTTAACTATTTTTACTGTTAAGCTTACTGTTTTATCCTTTTCATAAGCCACTTTGAGATTTGTTTGTCGTTACAGTCAAGCAGCATAGAAATTTTGCAAAGTAAAAATAAATAATCAGTGATAAAAGACCACAGACTCAAAATTGTAATTGAAGCAAATTAATCAATTTATTAGTGTGCAATGCTTCCTTTAAGGAGCATTATTGTCTTCATAAATTTTGAAGAAAATAAAGCAACAAAGCAATGTAATATCACACTTTTATAAAATAATATTTTTTTTTTTTTTAAGATTGCATAAGTATAGCATTATACTTGCATTGACAAAGCAATCACAGGTTGTCATTTCTGATGCTAAGTGAAGATTTGGCCTCCAGCTCATCAAATCATGAGGCAGAATTTCTAAGCTCCATGGCATATCCTAATTTCTGAATTTCCTAGCACACTTAGCACTTTTGAATAAAAACCATAGTTACCCAGTCATCGCTGTGGGCCAAGATCAGGTACTCTTCATCTAATTGAAAGGAACTAGGAGTAGCAGAGTGGAATTCCCCTATACCGGTATATTTTTGTTTCATTACTTACATTGCTTAACCCACATTAAGACCTAGACTATGTGTTATATTTATCTGGGGGGAAAGCACAACTAGGACTCCTGCTTTTCCAGCACTTCTTCACTCAGGTCCCTTGGAAAACATTCCAGCACATTCCATTTTCAATAATGTTATGATTCCACATTTGCCAAGACACCATTGTTTCTTCTTTGTCTTCTTCATTATGTTGATGTTATGATGTTTTCCAGGACGCTGAGATCTCCTCAGACTGTCAATGAGAGTCATCGAAAAGTTACAAAGTGACATGGAGTTTAATGTTATCCATTTTAGTCCATCATGGTTGCTCTACTGTTCACTGAAGCTGATAGTTCTAGTTATACATTTCCAGTCAAAAGCAATACAGTGGTAGCTCGGGTTACATACGCTTCAGGTTACAGACTCCGCTAACCCAGAAATAATTCCTTGGGTTAAGAACTTTGCTTCAGGATGAGAACAGAAATCGTGCTCTGGCGGCGGCAGCAGCAGGCCCCATTAGCTAAAGTGGTGCTTCAGGTTAAGAACAGTTTCAGGTTAAGAACGGACCTCCAGAACGAATTAAGTACTTACCTGAGGTACCACTGTATTCTTCCTGTTTTATGGGTTTTAATGCAGGGTAAGCGCATATGGGATGGCAACCTAGGCTTTCATTTAGAATCGGTATTGGGGAAATGGGAATTCTGTTCCATCAACAGCTGTATGACAAGTGGGTTAAACTTTTTCTAGTCTTGCCCAGACTACTCTCTCTTATTTTGTGTTACGTCATGCCCCCCCCCCATAACAGCCATTTTGTGACTGGCACCCACAGCACTCCCTCGGTGTTCAAAATGTGTCCACTGGTCCAAATAGATTGGTGACCCCTGCCTGAGACTTTCCATATAGCCAGCATCTGGCCTGGTCAATATTTTTATTTTATTTATTTATATTATTTCTATGCTACCCCTCATCATGTGCATTCAGGAATCGCCACAATAATTTAAAACACTCAGCATAAGTAGCAAACAAAAGAAATGTAAATAAATGTAGGATAGCTTGGGATCGCAGATGGCCATCTAATCAAGCACTACAAATACTATTAGTAATAGCAGTGGCACTGAAACGGTTAGTAATGGAAACCATATAGGGTTCCCAAATGGTCTTTTTCTTTCTTGACTTGCCCTGCAAAATGAATGAATCGTGTGCAATCATTTTGTTTGACACTGAGGAAGAAAGGGGAGTTACTGATTTATGATCAACAAAGGATTTTACAATGTTTTTCTATACCCTCCCCTTTCGGCAGAGGCTGAATGGACTAAATTCAAATTATATTTGGGCTGGACCATGAGTGGAAGAGAGAGTAATTTGGTGAGATGAAGGACTGCTAATTATAACTGGCAGGAGTTTATTTATGTGACTTTGCTTTTTAACTGCGGGCTGAGGAAAATAATCCCCAGATTTTTAATGGCGGAGCAGGCATCATGTTGGGGGAGTTATTTATAGCCCAGCAAATCCTTGAACAACGGAAGGAATGTTTTCAAAGGAGTGGAATGTGAATGGACAAAGGACGATGGCAATAAACTGTCTCTTACACACCAGGTTTGGGAACAGAGTGCTGGAAGGATTATACACGTGAAATGGACTCTTATGTGTTTGGGAAACAACAAAGCTTCTGACTGTAAGGAAACAAGGCCAGCTATGAAAATGGATTAAAACAATGAAAAAGATGAGAAGGTGATTAAAGAAGAAGAATGAAGTGCCATCATCAGGAAGCAAATGGACATATGTTTGTAACAGGAGCCAGAAACCTACCGTAATTATTTTTTTTTAAAAAAAAATGTATTAAATTTAAATAATTTGGATTGATTTGTTAAAAATTGGAAAACTAATACAAATTAATTAAAAAGAAAAAAGAAACTGTTAGTAATGTTGCTCCCACTTGCTGTGGTGATAGTACTGATATTAAAATACGTGTGGTATGATTTCTCTGCTGCCATGGAAAGACTTACTGATTTAGATACATCTTGGATATACCCATGGCCCAGCTACACATTGTTTCATAAAAGGTGGTGATGATGGATCCTTTCGAAATCCTGATTTGCACTCAAACTGCATCCAGTAGTCCGACGCTCTCATGGATGTGGATTTAGTTATCGACCTCAGTTTGATATTGTTACGTTCCATATCAGCATCATCTGCTCGACAAGTTTCTGAAGAAAAGCACAGAAAGAAAACATACCGCATTTTTCGCTCCATAAGATGCACCTGACCATAAGACACACCTAGTTTTTAGAGGGGGGAATGCAAGAAAAAAAAATTATTTAAAGGGAGCACTGAGCAGAGCCTGTATGCATCCCAGTCTCCGCTCAGTGCTCCCTTTCAAGAGCTGTGTGGAGCATGTGTGTGCCGCTTATAATAATAATAATAATAAATTTTATTTATATCCCGCCCTCCCCAGCCGAAACTGGGCTCAGGGCGGCTAACAACAGGCTTTTCCCCGAGGAGGGAGAAGGGCAGCTCCGCACGGCTCTTTAAAGGGAGCGCGGCTCTTGGGGGCTTTTCCGGGAAGTGGGAGGAGGGACTGAGGGGCTAAGCCAGAAGCTAGAACAACGAGAGGGAGAGCAGCGATCCCTCTTGCTGTTCTGGCTTCTGGGATAGCTGCGCAGCATGCATTCGCTCCATAAGACGCACACACATTTCCCCTTACTTTTTAGGAGGGAAAAGGTGCGTCTTATAGAGCAAAAAATACGGTAATCATGTATATAGATGAATTCTTTTTAAACTAGGCTGGGCTGGGTAGGAATAGCTTTGAGTGCAATGCAGAACTCACTTGAACAAGCTGGTCAATGGCATCAAATTAAAATGTACTTTCTGCCAGTCACTGTAGCTTTTAGGCTGCATCCACACATCACAGAAGAGACGTCCACTCTTTCCCTCTGCCTCTGACATTGGGAGGGCTAGCCAGAAGATGCCATGTATCTCTGCCACACTGCCAAATCCATTATAATGAGTCTAGGCTTGTTAATAGAACAAGAATGAACAATGATCGATTTTATACTTACGAAGGCATCTGGGCAAGCCAACCCATTGACCATGTAAACATCTTGCACGTGGAGTGCCTTCCATTTCGTACATTCTGTAGCACTGATAAAAAACAACTGAACCATGTACAAATTCTCGTCTTGAGGAGGCCAGGGTCATTGCATTATCAACATTAGGCGGAGGACCACAATATATTGGGGACTCTACAATGAAAATATTGAAGAAGTTGTTATAGCAGATGACACTATGGTAAATGCCAGACTGCAAATACTAATACACTGTACACCTAGAAAGGCAAAGCAAACAGAATGGGGAATTCATCTTAATTTAAAATGAAATAAAATGATGTAAGGCTTCTTCCTATAAACTCGTTGATTGGGTTCTAGAGTAGATACATCTTCAGTTAGCATCTTACCTGCCATCATGCATCTCCCCCCAAACATCTGTCTTGTTATGAATCCACAAGGTGCCACAGTACTTTTTTTTTGTTGGCACATGTCTCTGGAGAAAGGCCATTGGTCAGTGGCAGGGCACATGCGTTGAAAGATCCCAGGTTCAGTCTTAGCATCTAAGGCATTAGAGGAGATCTGTGAATAGGTCTCCTGCTGCTTTTTTTTAATGAAAAAATAATTGGAGCTATGTGGAGGATTCAGATTGGTACTGTGATCTGTACTTTCTTTACAATTTGCCTGATGAATTTTGACTCCCTTTCTCTCACACTCATTGGTGCTATGAAAGATGATAAGAATTGATTCTTCAAACAGCTCTTGTTTATTCATGGGCCAGAACAGAACTGAACTGAAGGGTTCAGCCAGCCTGCTTATATATAGCTCCACTACAACGCAACAGTAACCACTTTCTGTAACTAACCAATCACTGAACGTCACTTTCAATCCCTTATTTGCATATGTGGACCTGAGTGAAAACTATCTACAGTATCCCCCTGCTGGCCCAGGGTAAGAACTTCAGTACATAACAAAAATAGTTTGGGTGGGGGTAGGCTGTATGCCTGAGCCCCCTTCTAATGCCTGGATCCAGCATGGATTCAATTCCTGGAACAGCCAGGCTAGATTCTTGGTGAGGTAATGGCCTTCTAAGTATGGTATTAAGGTAGCAAAGAAAGGAGTTAGAAAGATAAATGCCAGAGTGCAGGATTGAGTTATATGAGCTAGAAGCTAGGAGCCAGCAGGCTGCAGGCTTGGCAGTTGGGAGACAGAATCATGCCTGATTTCAATTGGAATCCAAGGCTATGGGAGAAGCAAGACCCTCTTGAGGTGTTACTACTGTGAACCCTTCCATCGTAGACTCAGGTTGTATGTCTGTGTAAATAAACCATATATCATAAAGACACCACATAAAGTCTCCGCTGTCCCTCATTCTGAGGAGACTGAACCCTGGAGATTGGGGTGGTGTGCAACAATAACAATAGATTGTGCCTAGAAATTATCTGATAAAGACCGAATGTTCGGTGCCATGAAGGAGAAATGATTCTGAGGAGATATAGAGGGTGTTTGTATAATTGGTACTGTTAAAACGGAAAGGGTCAAACCATCGCAAGAGGTGTTGAAATTTTAGGAGGTTGGATAGTTACCCTGGAATGGTCTCTTCCCCTGACAACCAAGTTATGTGTTGACTGGCAGTTGCTCGACCGCTCACACCCAATCCCGGTGACTGTGGAGTCGTCCACTAAAATAAAGGGGACTAGATGGTCCCCTGCCCTCGCTCATAGATATATGGATTTTATCAGAGAAAAGTTTCCTGGTGATCAGCCGGACGTAGGAATAGTCCTGCGTGATCCTATCACCTGTATGAACTTTTTTTCTTGCTTGATAGAAGTTTTAACTCGCTTTTTTACTTCTCCAACCTATGGAGTTAAAAACGATTATTTTAAATTTGGCGCCCCTTGGTTCAACTCTGCTTGCAAACTAGCCAGACTTCACCTATATACAATATATAATGACTATAAACTTTCCGGCGCTCCGGCCTTACCTCCATCTTATTCCCTGGCTAAAAAAGCATACAAGCAGGCCCAGAAATCGGCCAAACGGGAATGGCATTTAAATCGTTGGCAGACTATAATTTCTGCCTCAAAATCTCATAACTCCCGGAAATTTTGGTCCTTAATAAAGGGAAGAAACACAAAATATCCCTTAACGGTGATCCCGGCCCCTACATGGGAGCAGTTCCTGAGAAAATATTTCTCAGTGGCAGAAGCTCCGGCCATTCATTGGAGACCCTCTAATCCCCTTCCCGTCTGGCCCAATACCGACCCTGCTGAAATCCTAGAATTGATAGCTGAGTTGAAAACTGGTAAGGCCCCTGGGCCAGATTTGGTCCCTGTTGAGGCTATAAAGCTTCATTCTGCATGGTGGGCAGGGATTTTAGCTAAAACGTTCGACGCAATAAATGTCACGGGCTTAATTCCAGGAATGTGGAAGGAGGCCATTATAATTCCTATCTATAAAAAAGGCCCTCCCGGTGACCCAGGGAATTATCGGAATATCAGTCTGCTATCGTCCATTGGGAAAATATATGCCCGTTTTTTGCTGGCAAGGTTGATGAAGTGGTCAGTTGAGGCGGACCTGATTGGACATGAGCAAGCTGGATTTAGATTAAACTGATCCACAACAGACCAGGCAATTATTCTTTATCACTTAGCCCGGAAATACTCGACACCTCAACGGGGCCAACTTTGCGCAGCTTTCATAGATTTGAAAGCTGCGTTTGATAGTATCCCGAGGAAATTACTATGGGATAAACTTGCCAGTTGGGGAATAGATAGAAGGCTCCTGTGGCTTATCTCCCAACTCCATGCCGGGTCCGTGGCCAGGGTGAGATTATCCCCTGCTGGAGACCAGACTAACCCAGTGCCAATAAATAAGGGTGTACGCCAGGGTTGTATTTTAGCGCCACTTCTTTTTAACTTATTTATCAGTGATATGAGGAACCCATTAGCCGTCTCACATAAATTTATCAATTCCCCGCGTATAGCAGAGTACCGTTGTCCTTTACTTCTTTACGCAGATGATGTGGTACTACTCTCTTACTCCAGAGTGGGCTTAAGGAGGGCACTAAAGATTTTTGCGACATATTGCCATTCTAATCATCTGTCTATCAACCACACCAAGTGCAAAGTACTGATATTTTCAAGGAGTCACAAACTTTATTCATGGAAACTGGAGGGCACGAAAATCGAACAAGTACACAAATTCAAATATTTAGGAATTTATTTTCAATATAATTTAGGGTGGAAAGTGCACGTTGAATATCTTCAAAACAAGACAAAAGCCCTTTCACACTCCCTCCTTCGTTTTTTCTACTCTACTCTATTCATCCCTGCGGCCTTGAAAGTATATAGCATCAAAGTGATGGCCACAATGGCCTATGCTGCACCTTTATAGGCTGCCTTTGCAAACCTCTCACCTTTAGAGTCACTTCAAAGCCAATTCTTACGCCGACTTTTAAAATTACCAACATGCGTAAGTAATGCGGCTATTCGCTTAGAAATGAAGATCCCCTCAGTGGTGTTAGTTATATGCAGGAGAGTTTTGATTTATTGGATATCTCTATGGCATAAACTCCCGAACCACTATCTCATTCAATGCATGTGGCGAGATGACTTCACAAATTTGTGGTCAGGAAAAATCCATGCCAAATTGCTGTCCTATGAGATCTCGCCCACTGAATTGCTCAAACTGGATCTAAATGTGGCAAAAAGGTGTATAAATCAAAGGCTGGATGATGCGGAGCTATACCAAAATTTCGTAGCTGGTGGTGGAGCCTGCTTGCCGTTAAATTTCGGCATAACCCCTATCTACCGCGCTCCGTCCTACTTAACATCACTTATGGCCGCGTCTCACCGATATGGCTTCATTAGAGCTAGGTTCAATGTCTTTCCAACAAATGTGCTGAGACATAGATTCACTAAGGGCCAAGTCCCTTCAATGTGTGCTTGTGAAATGAAAACATCGGAATCTCTACATCATGTTATGTTTATCTGCCCTTTGTACAGTTCAGCCCGTGCTAGTATACTAAACCCCATAATCCAGCCTATGGCTGACAGACCAGTAGACCTACAGCTTGCCTGGGTTCTTCAAGATGTGGATCCTTATATTACCCTACAGGTTGCTAAATTCCTAACAGCCGTCCTCTCGTACAAGAGACGGAATGGAATGTTGGCTGATTATTGATAATTGTAAGGGTTTTCTGTGGTGACAGCAGATGTTGATTTTGGTGTGGTGCCAGAATCTTAGTCTTAATCTTGAGCTTTTCTTGTGAATGGCTAATGTCTGTCCTTGTGAGTTGTGAACTGTGTTGTATTGCTTGTGGCTTGTACGAGTCCGCTGTTTTATTTGATTTGATTTGTTTTGTTGTGTTGTGTTTCATGATGGGCGTAAAGCCGAATAAACATTTTGATACAGGTCTCGGTGATGGGGTGCACATTTTTTTATTCTTATTTATTTATGGTTATTACTTTGTCAAAATGAAATAAAAACATTTTTAAAAAGGAAGTACCTACCACCACCAAACATTTAAATGATCGGTGACAAATTAATGTTCACATTATTAATACTCACATCCTGAAGCTATTTTGGGGAAAACAGTACACTTTCTTCTATTGAAAAAAGAAAATGAATGTTCAGTACCTGTGAAAATACATGACCTGTAAAAGGCACATTACCATTGCCATTTTTACCACCAATAAACCTTTTCATTGGAGGTGTGTTTCTTCCAACACATAATTATCTAGAACAGTTCCAAAGAGATATTCTGTACTGTCTGGAAGAATGTCCTGCCCCACTTTTTTGCCCTAAGCATCCATTTAGACAAATTAAGGTCGTAGTATTACTACAAGTGGGACCTTCATCCGGATGCTCCTACTCAGGATACTCCAGTCCATACCCCCTCCAATCTGGTTTTCCATTTCCCATTTCCCAACACACGGCATGCATTCCATGGTCGCTGAACATGCCCAGTACTTGTTAAAGCTATTTTTGGATTTTATTTCCTGAAGTGTTTTAAAAAATATACACTTCTGCAAACTAAGGCCTTCCCCCCAGCCTGCTATGTCCTTCCTGTGTGTGAAGAAGAAGAAGAAGAGTTTGGATTTGATATCCCGCTTTATCACTACCCGAAGGCGTCTCAAAGCAGCTAACAATCTCCTTTCCCTTCCTCCCCCACAGCAAACACTCTGTGAGGTGAGTGGGGCTGAGAGACTTCAAAGAAGTGTGACTAGCCCAAGGTCACCCAGCAGCTGCAATGTGGAGGAGCGGGGAAGCGAACCCGGTTCCCCAGATTACGAGTCCACCACTCTTAACCACTACACCACACTGGCTGGTTGTGAATGATGCTATGTTTTGGACCATCATTCAGAGAACTGAAATCACAATTAGGATACTTGATTATGATTTGCTTTTGCAAAGAGGAGCATAGAATACCACTGGTGTTTGACTCTGGCTCTTCATATTTATTTAGCCCTGCTCTTTTATAAGTAAGCAAATATTTTAACATTTGATGTGCACATGTCAGGGACTGGACATTGGAGGAGGAATGGTGAAGACCTCTTCCCCCTCCTCCTGAATCTTCGAGAGAAGAGGAAGGTTGTATAGATTTACAGCAGTGGCTTGTGGGAGGTCACATCTCAGAGGCTGAAGACGGGGAAAAGCTAGGAAATAATGGGAGAAGAGCAGGAAGAAGCAGCACCAGGGGAGAGACAGCTGGCAGACTCAGTGTCATTAGAAAGCATGTGAGACCCCCCCCTCCCAGAACCCAGCAGGCATTGAAAGTAGGAGAGCAGAGAGTTCAGAGGCAGAAGGCACAGATCAGCCACCGTAGGGATGACGTATAATGGGAGAGACGGAGGGGGTGGGGTTTCAATTGGAGCACCACCATTACTCCAAAAGGGTGCATTTCTAAGCCTCTCTCTGTGAATATTGAATAAAAGACATTGGTAAGAGCTTTCCTTGTCTGTCTATTCCTGGAAGCCTACCGTGGAGGGATCAGATTCCCTGGCGCATGACAGCACATCAGTGTGGCAGCTCCAAATATAGTGGTACCTCGGGTTACATACGCTTCAGGTTACATACGCTTCAGGTTACAGACTCTGCTATCCCAGAAATATTACTTCGGGTTAAGAACCTTACTTCAGGATGAGAACAGAAATCGTGCAGCACGGCGCAGCGGCAGCAGGAGGCCCCATTAGCTAAAGTGATGCTTCAGGTTAAGAACAGTTTCAGGTTAAGAACAGACCTCCAGAACAAATTAAGTACTTAACCCAAGGTACCACTGTACAGTAAATGAAAAAATTAGTGAGAGCACTCCTTGGGATCTTGAGCTTGGGGCAATAGGAGACATTTTCTGGGTACATATCACATCACTTCCTTAACCCTGGTGACAACCGACAATGCAGATTCTACAATGAAAAGATTAGGGCCCTAACAGACGTTTGCATTGGTGCCATTCTCCAGCTTACCAGAATCAGACAAGGGGTCCACCAGGTGTTCGTAAGGAACTTGTCCCGGAAATACTGCGACTGAAAGAGAAAGAATGGAACATGAAAAAGAAGGTAGCAAGCTGTGGACTTGACTACCTTTTGTTGATGGAGGAACTCAGATTAATTCTGCAGTAATGCCAGTAGTAAAGTATTCAGTTCTGAATTGGTAAGGTCTGTCATTTATCAGGAGGCTGAAACATTTATCCCTCTCATCTACCGTATTTTTCACCCTATAAGACCAGCCCATCATTTATTTATTTATTTATTTATTTATTTATTTATTTATTTAAAAATTATGAGTACAGCATGTCAATGAATATCTTCCACAAGAAGCATAGCTGCTCAATAAGTTCAGCAGCAGAACTTGGGGTCTCAAATTTCAGCTGTGCCTTGTGTGACGCCAAAATTCAGGGGGCCCCCACCTCTATTCTAAATAATACTTGTGGCATCCCCTGAGGCTCTGTGCCCAATGTGACCGAACTGGTCTTGCCCCTCACCCCCTAAAATCTGCCTCAGATATGTTGCAAATCAGGTGGCTGAGTTCACAAAATTTGTAATCATTCAAAAAACAAACAAAAAAAATGACACTCAGACAACTCATCCTCAGCAGTAGGGATGGAAGAGCTCTTTGTTTCCAGACTGTCTCGCCAGAGTGGTGCATGCTCTAGTTATCTCCCGCTTGGACTACTGCAATGCGCTCTACGTGGGGCTGCCTTTGAAGGTGATCCGGAAACTACAACTAATCCAGAATGCGGCAGCTAGACTGGTGACTGGGAGTGGCTGCCAAGACCATATAACACTGGTCTTGAAAGACCTACATTGGCTCCCAGTACGTTTCCAAGCACAATTCAGTGTTGGTGCTGACCTTTAAAGCCCTAAACCGCCTCGATCCTGTATACCTGAAGGAGCGTCTCCACCCCCATCGTTCAGCCCGGACACTGAGATCCAGCGCCGAGAGCCTTCTGGTGGTTCCCTCATTGCGAGAAGTGAGGTTACAGGGAACCAGAGAGAGGGCCTTCTTGGTAGTGGCGCCCTCCCTGTGGAACGCTCTCCCATCAGATGTCAAGGAAATGAACAACTATCTGACTTTTAGAAGACATCTGAAGGCAGTCCTGTTTAGGGTATTTTTAAATGTTTGATGTTTTATCGTATTTTTAATATTCTGTTGTGAGCCACCCAGAGTGGCTGGGAAAACCCAGCCAGATGGGCAGGGTTTAAATAATAAAGTAGTAGTAGTAGTAGTAGTATTTGTTTCCTCTCAAAACAATGTATGGCAGAGGGAGAAATGAACACCACACCAAAATTCAGGCTTGGATAACAACTGCCCAAATGAATGCTGTGATCCTCTGCAGGCATGCACAGTGGATCTGGGATCTTCTGCATACTCCAAAACCCAATAAGCCCACTATGTTGGGGTTTCAGAAGACTAGCTTTGTCATAGGAAGGTTTTATGGCCACTTGGCTACAAGATCTTCTTCAAATGTATTTCAGGATTATGGCGGGAGCAACAAGGTAAACCTTATTGGATGTCTCTCCACCCAGTGAGACAAGAAGAACTGGGACTTCTACAATGAAGTTACCAGATTTTTTTTCAATGAATCCAGGGACACTTTTCAACTTCCTACTAAATAGATGGGTTTTGTCAGGGGACTGATTTGTAAATCTGGGGACTGTCCCCAGGAAACGGGGACGTCTGGTAACCTTATTCTACACAGGCCTTCTATGTAGCAGCACTCAGATGCTGGGGTTCATTTCTGAAAGGAGATTAGCTGTCCATCTCATTTACTCATCAAAGTATTATCTGAGAGTGGCTCACTGATGTTTTTAATATATATATATATTTGCCACTATTTTTATAAGCAGTTTCCGTTATACTGTTTGTATTCTATTTTTAGTTACTCTTTTTAAAAAATAAAAAGAAATCTGCATGTCGTTCTGGGAGGTAGAACTGATTTCAAGTGGAGACTTAAAAAATGGGTGTGGTTTATCATAGATAAAATGAACTCTCTCTCCCCCACCCCCTTACTTAATTAATAGAGGAATGCTGCAAAGCAGAAACACTCATGGAACCTGCTCCTTCAGCTGATGCTGGTACATGTCTGCACAAGGCGATTTCTTCTGAGTCAGCACAGTTTCTGACCTATGCCCCTTAGCTCAAAGAGTTTTCTGTCATCCTGGCTCTTCCACAGTACTTGCCACTGCACCGTCACTTTGGATTTGAACAGAATGGTAAAAAACCAACAACCTCACACTATGCCAGGTTCTGATGCCATCCAACATTTTCAAAACACCAAACAAAATAACACCACAGTAATCAACCGAGCAGAAGTCTTTAGTTAGGAAAGAGTGAGAGGAATTAATGGGTAAATCTGAACATGTCTAAGCCTAGTGAAGGAAGAATAAAAACATATGCCAGTGCATTCACAGCTTTTATTGTAGTAGTAGTAGTAGTAGTAACAACAACAACAACAACAACAACAACAACAACAACAACAACAATAATAATTTATTATTTATACCCCGCCCATCTGGCTGGGCCTCCCCAGCCACTGTGTGGCTTCCCAAAAAAATATTGAAATGCTCTAATACATCAAACATTAAAAGCTTCCCTGGTCTGGTAGTTGTTGTTCTCTTTGACATCTGGTGGGAGGGAGTTCCACAGGGAGGGCGCTACTACCGAGAAGGCCCTCTGTCTGGTTCCCTGTAACTTGGCTTCTCGCAGTGAGGGAACTGTCAGAAGGACCTCAGTGCTGGACCTTAGTGTCCGGGTAGAACAATGGGGGTAGAAACGCTCCTTCAGGTATACTAGACCGAGGCTGTTTAGGGCTTGAAAGGTCAGCACCAACACTTTGAATTGTGCTCGGAAACGTACTGGCAGCCAATGTAGGTCTTTCAAGACCGGTGTTATATGGTCTCGGCAGCCGCTCCGAGCTGATGCATTCTGGATTAGTTGTAGCTGCTGCATTCTGGATTAGTTGTAGTTTCCGGATCACCTTCAAAGGCAGCCCCACGTAGAGCGCATTGCAGTAGTCCAAGCGGGAGATAACCAGAGCATGCACCACTCTGGCGAGACAGTCCGCAGGCAGATAGGGTCTCAGCCTACGTACCAGATGGAGCTGGTAAACAGCTGCCCTGGACACAGATTTGACCTGCGCCTCCATGGACAGCTGTGAGTCCAAAATGACTCCCAGGCTGTGCACCTGGTCCTTCAGGGGCACAGTTACCCCATTCAGGACCAGGGAATCCTCCACACCTGCCCGCCTCCTTTCCCCAAAACAGTACTTCTGTCTTTTAGAAGCTGATTAGGCATCATTAAGCAACAAACAAGTATTCATTGGCCAGTAGATACGAGATGCAACATAAATCTTAAAGAAACTTTAAACTGGCAAGGGATGTAGCAAATCCCAACATTTTCACCAGACATGTTTTAGTTTTATAATATCTCTCTTGGAAGGGTGGCTATTAATTTATTAATTATGTACAAAATGTCTACATTACCTCTTGGGGTGGGGGACCTACTCCAAAGCCAATATCCCATCCCTCTGCTGCCTGAAAGAATTCTTATTTTGACTTTAATAACTTACGCTGCTGGAAAATACAGCATCTCCACAGGAGGAGCAGAACAACGTAACTCAGGCCGTTCATGTCAGTATTCCAGGCAGTTGTCAAAGCTTCTGACCAGTTTGGACTTTTTAGCAAATAGGTCTGGTGGCTGTCCTTGAAAAGGTCTTTCACCTTCTCTAGTTCCATCGAATTAATCATTGACTTGTTGCCACGCGGCAAAGTTCATCAGGCTTCTGCTGCAAAAATAATGGATTGTAAAAGGTAGCATTTGGAGGATATAACCTGGAGGTGGGCATGCCCAAAGGCAAAGCCAGATGAAGCAACAAAATTATTTTTTTACATTTATACAGTAGGCTAATTTGCACGTCTGTGGGAGCATGCACAAATACCCCTCTGCCCTCTTCCATATTATCAAGACCATCATAGGATTTGAGGACAAACCCAACTAGGCAGTAATCTTTGAGGTATAAAGTAGGGATCATTGAGGAGTGTCGCTTGGGAAGAGTTCTGAGAGCCAGATTGAGGGGTCTGGGGGGAAAGGCATTTAGAAAAGGGGTGGGTGGGCTTCATGAGCAGAGGTTGCAGCCCCTAGTAAAGTCATACCTTGGAAGTCAAGCAGGATCTGTTCCGGAAGTCTGCTCAACTTTCAAAATGTTTGGAAACCAAAGCACGGCTTCTGATTGGCTGCAGAAAGCCAATCGGAAGCCGTGGAAGCCCCGTTGGACATTTGGCTTCCAAAGAACGTTTGCAAACTGGAACAGACACTTCTTGGTTTGCGGCATTCGGGAGCCAAAACGTTCGAGAACTAAGCTGTTTGAAAAACAAGGTATGACTGTACTAAATAAATACAGTGGCAGACTTCTTGCTTCCTGAAGTGAAGGGACCTTTCATACCCTCCAACATTTCTCTGATGAATATAGGGACGTCCTAAGGAAAAGTGGGACATTCTTCTCCCTTACTGCTATTACCAGCCTTTTCTGCTTTTCCAGTGTTGAAGTATCAGCAATAATGTTAGGAAGGCAAAAGAAGAAATTGACATTTTTACCAAGAGTTCGGGCAACGCGTGATAGTATCTGACCAACCACCATCATTATTAGACAGGACAAGTGAGACTTGCAGCAAATATAGTGTGAAGTGCTTCTGGATTCTGCCAGACAGTCCCTTTCTTATTTAATCGCTTTTCTTTCCAGGATACTCCATTCCATTTGGCATAAGTTTTCTTATCCCAACTGACAGTTAGCCTTCTGTAACCACTGAGCATTTTCAGTCTTCATTGGGCAGTTTTTGGGTACCCCCCCCCCTTCCACTGAAGTGTTCCCCACACCCATCAAAGATTCTTTGAACGTCTGCAGATCTTGAGCTTTTCCCTGAGCCTGCTGGTCCATAAGGAGCCACAGCCAGTTTGCTTAAGCACACATCTGATATGCCCAGTTATTATGTGGAACATTTTGTAGAAGCTTCATCAATTCATTTAGCTGTTAATGCATTTAGTGAAACAGATACGGAAGATGTGACCATTCTGTTGGCTACAAGTGCTCTACAATCTTTCTTGCACCAGGTTATGATTTGTTATTTGCTCAGGGATTGTCTCTCTTCTCCTCCACCTGTTGCACCTCAAACTTTTTTAGATTTGAAGGATAAAACATTGTTTTCCTATATTGTATTTTTCAGTGCCTGGACATTTCACTGGAATCCTTTGACTGAAGGGTGGTCTGGAAAGCTTTTTAATAAATAAAAATAAAAGGCTTAGTCTGCTGAAGATTTCAAAAAATCTGTATTAAGCGGAATAATGACCATTTTTGAGCGGGGTTGCTTAAATGTTGATGACACATTCTCCATATGACTTTGAATGACTCCCTGCATGGAACTCTGGCTGGCGCAAGTCTTTGTGGGGAATAAGACGGATGAGACAGGAAAATGGAGGGAGAGGTGGAGAGATATTTTAAAATGTAAGTAGGGTTTCTTAGTGGTTTCTCTATTCTGGTTCTGAGGCATCTAATCATAAGCCTGCATTTTTATTAAAGCTTATATGTTTAATCAGGGCTTGTATTTTAAAATGAGCTTAAAGATTTTCAAATGTTTTATGCCAGGCAGAAGACCAGCTGCCTAAGAACCTTGGCAAAATGTTTTTCTCCTAGACAAGGGGGCCCCCTGATTTATAGCAGAAAACAATTCTCAAAGTCGTAAAAAGGGAATTACAGGCTGAGAGCCAAGGTTACACTGACCCTACAAATTAAGGGTTGATAAATAGTAAAATGAGCCATATCTTCTTCCTAAGGTTAAAAAGGTCAAGAGCAGTGAAAAAGCAACTGGTCTGGCTGGCAGAAAGAGAGCATTTTTGGGAAGTCTTTTCTAAAGCTGTTTCTTTCTTAAACTAAGATCCTTTTAAGATTTCTTTTCCTTTTAAAAGGTTATTTATGTATTAAATATATTAGCTTAAATATAATTATGCAAAGGATTTAAGAAATGCTAGATTCTTATTTCATATAGTTGTAAGAGTTGTAACTATCCTGAAATTAAGTCAGCCACCAGCCCAACCTCCTGCCAGACAGGAGACGCCATCGAGCACTCCTGATATATGGTTGTCAGGCCTTTTGTTTAGAAACCTTCAAATGAAGGAGATCTCTCAATGTTGATGTGAACTCAAAATCCTTGACATATGTTTAAGATAAAAATTCAAGATTAACCATCTGTTTTGGAAGGCAATAGGGCAAGGAGGGCAAGAGGTGAGCTGGTAATTAAGATTCCTTGTTGAGACACATGTAAGATATATTACTACTTATTTGTCATTTATAGATAGCTCTTTGTGTCCCATAAAAGGGCAAAAGGAAATGGGTGTATCTTTTGTGATTGGTTCTAGCAAACAGCCAATAGGAATTTCAACCAGGCTAATTGGACAGAGGCAGCCACAGGAGGAGCAAGGGGGCTGGATTAAGGAAATATAAGTGCTGGCCAGAATGGCAGGAGGCCAGGCCAGAGCTTGGTAACCATATACCACTGTGCCTCATATTTATTTGTCTGACAAATAAATTATTATTTTAATTTCTCTATTGCTGCGTTGAATATTTCATTCCAGCTAAGCGTTAACCACAAGCAGGGTGCTACAGTTCTATTACTATCAATCAAGAGTTAGAACTCTAAAGGACCATTCCTTCTCAGTCATGGCTGGGTTATGCTGAAAAGGCTATGCTGAGAGCATTCATTGTTCCTTTTCCTTTCTGGGAATAATTACAAGGCCCTCTCCAAGTTTTGGAGGGTGTTTTGACTAGATGGTGTTGCTGAGTCCTACTCCTTGCTGCTCCTGACAACAAAATAAAGTTAGATCTGGAGGTGTGGGCTGCCCCAAGCTTACTGCTGTGATAGAACACGAAGACACAAGAGCCCAGATTTTCAACTTTCCCCTATTCTGTCCTAGGCTGAAAATGCTGTGCAGCCTTATTGCAAGGTGCTATAGCAACTGCAAAATCCATCCCCTGGTCTCCAAAAAGAAAGCCAAAATCAGCATCTCTCAGAGGCCAGATGATGAGGGAATTAATAATACTACATCTGAAAGTTCAGGTGAGGAGATATCCTTAGCTGAGGTGTTTGTTTGTTTGGTTTTGTTTGTTTGTTTGCAAGGCCAGTAAGAATTTCACAAATTCAGTTAGGCTGGCTTCTGATTCAAGAATACTTTAGAGGCATACTTTTCATGGAAGGAGATAAATATTTTGCTTTCCTTCTGACCTTTCCCAATGTTTAATCAAAAGAGTTCATTCCATGTTTGCTCTGCACTACGGCAAAAACATCAAGGAAGGCCATCATGCTGCATTGCCAGGCATTTCTGGGTCATTTATTGCTAAATTATATTACTTAAAATGTGTATGATAATTATGATTAGCAGTGGTTGCATCAAATGTGGAATTTGTATCTTTGCATCAATCTATATTGATTTTTGTTGAAATGTAAACAACTTAGATTTTTTTTAATACTGTTTTTATTTATTCTCATGGTACAGAAGATAAATTTTGAGAAAACAATTCTTACAACAATAAACAAGAAGTAACTTGTCCTGATAAAATTATAGGTGTCTTATGAACATCTCCAAATGATGAGATCAGCAGCTATCTCGATTAGTCTTGTGCAAATATACAGCAGATATACAAAGTTCATATTGGCAATTAGCTTGCAACATGGAAAAGAGTCCACGAGCCAACCAAACATTATTTATTCAGCTCTCTTTTACCTAAAAAACAAACAAACCCAAAACCAAAATACCCTGAAGTCAATTTAAATAGAGACATGGTAAACAACAACAGCTATTACCAACAAAATTGATTTGAGGCATAAAGATGCAACAGGGAGAGCCATTTTGCTCCACTAACCCTTAAGAAAAAAAGGCTAGGGAAAATCTATAAGCAGCAATTCCATCCTCACAGATAGTACTCAAGTTAGGCGCTTGAAAGATTGTATGTCTTGAATGAACCCCCAAGTTGAATCCTTTCTACAAATGAAGATCTAGCACTTCAAGTACAAGGTTTCTAAGCTAACATACACTTTCCAAATATACTTTTCCAAATATACTTCCTGGTATAATGAGTTTGAAATATGCATGAATGAATTTCTTCCATGGTTCACAGGTAGTTTATCGTACAATCCTAAGTAGGTGTACTCAAAAGTAAGTTTCACAGAGTTCAGTGGGGGCTTACTCAAAAGGTAGCGTTACACAATTGCGGCATCAATTGCTTACCCCCTAATCCGTACACACTGTGGATACAACAGTTGTCCATTCTGACACTGTGCTCTAAAATCAGATGCTGAACTTGAAGGTGAGCTGAAATAGTACGCTTTGCACACAAACTCAACAAATTCTCCATGGAGGAAATACGGTCGATTGTCAAAGCTCCATCTTAGATCCAAGTGATTCTTTGCCATCTCTTCTGCTGATAAGGTGCACGGCTCTTGGAAAATGAATGCAGTGTTAATATTCTCATGGCACGACTTTAATTAGAAATGTTTGCTTTTTTCTGATCTATGTACTACAACATTCATTAAAGTGGTCAGTTGTAGTTTTAGTCAACAAGAGGGATGTGGGTGGTGCTGTGGTCTAAACCAGTGAGCCTCTTGGGCTTGCCGGTCAGAAGGTCGGCGGTTCGAATCCCCACAACGGAGTGAGCTCCCTTTGCTCTGTCCCAGCTCCTGCCAACCTAGCAGTTCGAAATCATGCCAGTGCAAGCAGATAAATAGATACTGCTGTGGCAGGAAGGTAAATGGTGCCAGAAGTGGTTTAGTCCTGCTGGCCACATGACCCAGAAAGCTGTCTGTGGACAAACGCCGGCTCTCTCAGCCTGAAAGCGAGATGAGCACCACAATCCCATAGTCACCTTTGACTGGACTTAACCGCCCAGGCATCCTTTACCTTTTACCTTTTTAGTCAACGGCAATCAATAAGTTACTTTCTGCATGCTCTCCTCCCTGAGCTATGAGCCATCCCCTTCTATAAAGCCTTACATCAAGTAATGTTGGCTTTTCCCAGCCTTTATTAGTTGAGCAACACCAGTCAGAAGCAGTGCGCAATGAATCAAGTTATTAAGGCATTTTCCAAGTTGTCACTATGCTGGGGGGGAAATAGCAACACTGTACAGTACCTATGCAAATTGGCGGGGTAGTCCAATGACCCATGGAACAGGACACTTTCCTCGAACCTTGCAAAAAATGGTATTCATGGCAACTATACTCTACTGATGAACCATGAGCATAGTCCGCTGTTAACAAGCCCATAACAACTCCATTTTTTATGGAAGGTGGAGAGCCACAGCTTTCATCTGGGTCTGCAAAATGAGAGCAATGTGTTTAAAAAGTGACCCTAAGAAAATAGTTTGCAGGACCAATTTGTGGCACCAGCCTTCTCCTCACAAGCCAGTTCTGAAGGAATACTCTTGGAGACATCTTGGAGTGTGTGTGTCCAATTGCCGTTTGTTCCGATTCGGTGCCAAACAGCAGATTTTCCTGGGCAAAGCAGCAAAGAAAATTCCTCTCTTGGTCAGGTTTAATAAGAAACGAAGCAGAATCGTATCATACAAATGTTGCTAAACTTTTGTAGTCAAGGGCTGCACTGACCAATTGTCAGCCCTCTGGGCTCTGCATGACAAAGTTGCAGTGGCCAATTTTTCTTTTTAAAAAAACACGTTTAGGGGCTGGGGAGGCACAAAAACATATTGGCATCTCAGAGGAGAGGTCCGTTAAAAAAATAAATACATTTTTAATTTAAAAAATAACCGATATTTTTAAAGAAAATAAAAAATGGGAAGTGGTGTGTGGTGTGTATGAGAGCAATCCGTATCTCCTTTTTTTAAAAAATAATAATTTTAGTTTCATTAAAAAAAACACCTAACTAAAATGGACAAATTTGGAGTAGCTTAAAGGGTATGAAAATGTTTTGGCATCAGAATATTACAGTAGAGAACAGATAGGAACAGTCATATAGATAAATAAAGCCACAAAAAAATGTATTGTGGAGCAGACTGAGTGCTGTAGATTAGCCATCCCTGGTATAGTGGGAAATGCACTGAGACTTGGAGTAGTGAAATCTGGATTGAAATGCCTTTTTCAGTGAAGTTTACAGGTGCACCTTATAGAAACCTTTATGTATCATACCGATCTACCACAGGGGTTTGTTAGGAAAGTAAAACCCAGTTGTGCCATTCTGAGCTTCTCTGAGGAAGAGTGTTGTGCAAATAGGATTCAAATTGATAGAGCACAAAACTGCAGATTAAACATAATGGGTGGAATTCAATGTAGTGTTACCTTTTGAAACACATTTGGGATATTTTAACTCTCCCCGATTGCACTGCGCCAGCAACTGAGCATCGCCAGTCAACGGTGGCAAAACGTATCCTGGCTTGCACACCAATTCAATAATGTCTCCGTGTAGGAAATATAATTCTTCTTCCAGGTTCCATTTCATTTCTACGTTATGATTTCTGATGTTTTCTTCATTGACCAAACATGGTTCTGCAGGGCAAAGGTCAATAATCAAGTGGCTTATACCAGGAACAAAGAACACAATAACTGGCATCCAATTATTCCCTCACATAAAAGCCTATCTGACCCAGAATGTTGATACTGGGGGGGGGGGGGAGATATCCTAAGCTGCTAGTCAATATGATCTGCTTTTCTCATACTATTCCACCCTAGAGACACTGACACAATCATGCCTGATGGTCAGCACTCTGCACGGCTTACAATAAATAAAAAGCACAGTAAGACATCAAACGTTAAAAACTTCCCTATATAGGGTTGCCTTCAGATGTCTTCTAAAAGTCATATACCGTATTTTTCGCTCCATAAGGTGCATCTGACCATAAGGCACACCTACTTTTTTTGGGGGGGGGGGAATTAAAGAAAAAAGATATGCGGCTCTTGGGGGCTTTTGCGGGAGGTGGGGGAAGTGAGAGAGCCTCGCTCTGTCCCTTCTCCCACCTCCCACAAAAGCCAGGGATAGCCGCACAAAGCCTCCCCAGGACAGCGGGATGAAGGCTCCCCGCTCCCCTGCGGTGGCTTCGCGGGCTACCCCAGAGCCGCTCAGGAGCTTGTCAGGCTGGCGGGGGAAGCCCGGGTCCCCCCCCCCCGGCCCAGGGAGCACACATTCGCTCCATAAGAAGCACAGACATTTTCCCTTAGATTTTAAGAGGGGGAAAGTGCGTCTTATGGAGCAAAAAATACGGTAGTTTTTATTTCCTTGACATCTGAAGGGAGGGGATTCCACAAGGTGGGCGCCACTACCGAAAAGACCCTCTGCTGGGTTCCCTGTAACCTCACTTTTCACAGTGAGGGAATCGCTGGATCTCAGTATCTGGGCTGAATGATGCTCCTTCAGGTATACAAGGCCAAAGCTGCTTAGGACTTTAAAAGGTCAGCACCAACGCTTTGGATTCTGCTTGGAAATGTACTAGGAGCTAATTTAGATCCTTTAAGACTGGTGTTTTATGCAGTGTTTTTTTCTGGGGGGGGGACATAGGGGTACGCATACCCCTAAACATTTTGTGAATCTTTGTATGTTTGTCCATATACTGTATACTGAATTGAACTATAAAATGGTGGTTTTCTTGTGTCAAAATGAGAGTACCTCTACTGTAAACATTTTTTTTAAAGAAAAAAAGCACTGGTTATATAGTCCCAGCAGCCTCTCCCAGTCAACGGTCTGGCAGCCGCTTTCGGGATTAGTTGTAGTTTCTGAGTTACCTTCAAAGGTAGCCCCACAGAGAGCACCTTGTAGTAATTCCTACATTCTCCTCCAATACTTACCTAAACAAACTGGGGGGGTTGTCCAGTTTCCTTGGACACAGCGAATTGTGTTAGGTCCTTCTATCAGATGGAAGGGTTTACATCTGTATTCCACTACAGAACCAGTTTTGTAGCTTGCCAGTGAAGGATTGATGTTATTAAAAATAAAACTGTTTTCAACTATGGGTAGGGAACTGCAGCTCCCTTCAGTTTGTAAGCCGCGACGACCTTCTGTGCTTCCTGTCCTGCCAACATCTGAAAAATAAAAAAGGAATGGAAACAGAAGTCTTTTCATTGGCATCCATGTGTTTTATCAAATAATCATACAAATGACACTCTCAATTTCAATTTCCTTCTGCATCTTTGCAGTTTCCACTTTGTCATGTTGAACGAGCATTAAGATTAACTTGTGTGAGGTTCTGAGAGACAGTGGAGAAATTTCAGAATTCACCCACAACAAACTTCCTGGGTGCTGGTCAAACTCCTTGTCATGGAAAGAGGGCAATTCTGATATTTGTGAATTCCTACATGGCATTGTCTCATCTGTACCTCTTGACTTACGTGCTGATTGGCATTTAGCTATCCACTAGATTTTGTACTTTTTTGAATGTTAGAATGTAGCTCCTTTAGTTTTGTTGTTGTTGTTAATAAATTTTTTATGTATATATAGTTTAAATTCTATCAATGTTTAATTGTTTTTCCCTATGTTTTTAGCTGTTCTTATTTTTATCTGTAAGCTTCCTTGACTCCCTGTTAGGAAAAAAGGCAGGGCATAAATAAATACATAATAACAATAATAGTAATAAATTCTGGTTTATCAATAGTTCCGTAGTTCATACAGAAAGACCCTTAGCATTTGATATTCATGAATTAATTTAGCCTTTTGATAAAAATAGGCATTCTCTCAGCTGTTGATGAATGTGAAGGGTATCCAAGATATGCTTATTTAACTGGCTTGAGGGGTTTTTTGTGCCATCTGAAAACAAAACACTTTCTTATCCACAAATTGGACCTTAGGCTGGTTTGAAAAGAGAGGTGATACTGGTGGTTATTAGCTCCTTTAGTTAAGAATGCATCGAACTGTGTATTTTGAAAATGCACGTTTAAATATGCATTAAAATGTTGGGAAGATTACAGCACAAATGGAACAGAGTTACAGGTAAAAACTTGTAAGAGTGATAGGGACCCAAACAGGCATGTTTGCCAGTCCCTAATAGGACTGTAAAGGCTGCTCCTTCAAGGCAAATGAGGCACAGCTGAATTGTCCTGTTTGCCCTCATCCTGCCCCCATCTGCCTGCCTTCTTCCTCACAACCCGTCATCAGGTGGGCTCCACTTATCATTGGCTCTAGCTTCACCTGTTGTTGGTCCACTGCATAATTTAGGGCCAAGAGGAGGAGGAAGAGGAGTTTGGACTTGATATCCCGCCTTTCACTCCCCTGAAGGAGTCTCAAAGCTGCTAACATTCTCCTTTTCCTTCCTCTCCCACAACAAACACTCTGTGAGGTGAGTGAGGCTGAGAGACTTCAGAGAAGTGTGACTGGCCCAAGGCCACCCAGCAGCTGCATGTGGAGGAGCGGGGAAGCGAACCCGGTTCACCAGATTACGAGTCCACCACTCTTAACCACTACACCACACTGGCTCTCCAGAGTGTGTGCTAAGAGAGAGGCTCCAATTCTAGGTCCGTACTCAAAAGCTCTAAATTGACAACCTTCCAAAACGTAAAGGTCTTTTAAATCCCCAGTGTCCAGTTTCGCAAGACAACTGACCGATGCATTTGGGAGGCGAAGTCCACCTGCCATTCTCACATCGGATTTCTTCGTCTCCTGCAATCTGAAAGGGATGCTCACACTCCAAACGCAATGTGTCTCCGTGGCGGAAGGTTCTTAAACTGGCTAGCACATTGGCATGAGGGGGCTGAGGCGGAGGAGGACACTTGTTTCTTCTTTCTGGTTAAAAATGGGCGGAGGGGAAAGAATCAGGTTAGGTTCTATAACATCATACAATCCTTTAGAAATCCCAGAATTGTATGTTTGGAAGAGTAACTCTCCTCCCCAGTAAGAATAGCTACTTATGATTAGCCAGACGAAGGATTTCTCATGTCTCTAAACCACAGCTGTCAATGTTTCCCTTTTTTAAGGGAAATTCCCTTATTCTGAATAGGATTCCTCATAAGAAAAGGGAAAAGTTGACAGCTATGCTCTAAACATAGATCAGGGTAAAACAGCTTACAAAATCAGGGTTTATTTGTACACATATTTCTTCTGTTAAATTCAGCAAATCAATAAAAGGCAGCTCTCACTCCTCAAACAGCAAAAATGGAGAAAGGATGCCAAACTGGCTTTCAAATAGCAGAAAATTAAATTCATCCATTTTCAGACGAACAAGCAGTTCAAAAACCAAACATCCCTGCTACATAAAGACATGTAAACATTCAAAGTCTTTTCATCAGATGATTCAGCTTATTCTTCCCATTTTTCAAGATATATAAAAGAAAAATCATTGGCTGTGGTACTGATATTATGGGGGGACGGAGATTAAAAAGGGGGGAGCCGCTTTGCAGAATGCAGAAAATCCCTAGTTCCAATGTCATCATGAATTACCTTCACAAACTGGAGGTTCTGGGTACCAGCCAAAGTAATAGCACTGAATTAATTCTGACCCCTTTAATGAATAACCTTCCAAGCAGAAGAACTGAACCACATTTCCTTCTTCGTAGCTTCCCTTGTTGGGATCGACACCTCCATGTTCGACAGGACTCAGTGCCGAACATCCCAATTCTAAGAAGAAATGCAAGAATGAAAAAGAGCAAGGCTTCCATTTTCCATTTTTGAAAATGCCAGGTCCTTTGCCTGAACTTTTGCTTTAGCCCAAGCAAATGTTGTACAAGGCAAAGCCAAGACAGTCGCAGAAGAAGCATTGGAAATTCAACATACTGGTGCATTTGGGAGTCAGGGACCAGCCTTGAGGTTCACAATGTGCTTCTTCCATTGTGTGGCCTCCCGCCGTACGATATCCGTCATCACATTCATATTTGAGCTTTTCCTTTCGGCTGAACGTTCTCTGGGCTGTGTGGTAGCGGCCATGCACCAGGTCTGGTGCTGAGCACGTCTCTTAAAAACAAGAAGTGGATTGATGTCTTCAGCATGAAATGGCAGAGCTACCAAATGGACATTGGGAATAAGAAAGGAAGCAGGGGCAGGGTGGAGAATATATTCACTATTCCAGGCATATTGTATTGCAGGCATACAGAACCAAAACATTTCGTGGGTTTATCTTGGATTCTTTTTTTCAGGCCATGACTGATCTGGGAGCAAAGTATAACTGGCAGGTGAGTGTGCAGACAAACAAAACAGGTGCAACACAATAGGATCAGCTTGGTCTCAGCTGATCTTAGATTGATTCTCAAGGCCTCCATTTGTGGCTGTAGAGAGCAAGGTGCAATCGTACTTGTGTTAGTTCATATTGGTGAACAACATAAATTTAACATCAGCTCAAAGTAATTGACTCCCAACTGGGTGGAAATGCAGTATAAAAACACATTCCCATTAGCTCCCCAAAACTGTGCGGCTAAATCAAGTAAATTTATTCGTAATTGTCAGATTGCATCATTTAAACCAACCACTCATATGCATTACGTTCCCATTCCCTCCTTGGCTCCTTTGGGAGGACCAGAGAGATATAAATCTAAACTTCCTCCTATGCATGTTTAGCCAAAAGTAAGTCCTACTGAGTTCAATGGGACTTACTGTCAAGTAAGAAAGGACTCAGCTAGACTGGTAAAGAAAAAGCAATTTATATGTGCGATATAACATTGTACCACTAGACAGTGATGTGGAGTACCGTTTTTCTGTACCTGTTTTCCTTTAAGTTTACAACGTTTTAAACTGAAACGCTTCTTTGATGTGACTAGATCCAGCCAAAGTGTACACCGAACTACAGTCTTAAATTGTGACATTTCGGTCAATTTGTGGTATCTTGTGTCCCCTAACCTTGCTGCAATCACCATATGAAACAAAACAAAAAAAGATCCCTTGCTTTTTCGGGACAGCCCCTTTTGCAAAGCAAATTCATTTAAAAAGGACTTTTGCTTTTATGACCTTACCAATCATATACAGCAGTGAACATGCCCCTGTTTTCTGTGCCATATTTCTAGTGGAGATTGCTAGAGACAGTCGCTTGGTTTTACTGACAATGCAGGGAAAAGAGCAGGCTGGCAGCTCCCTCTACTGGCAAGCTAGCCCAGTGATGAAAAAAATAATAATACTGGACGCAATAATGCTGGAAAACATCCTGGTTGCCGTAAATACCCAGTTTGAGGCCCCAGCCCCCTACAAACACCACCAATTTAAGAAGCACATTTTACAAAGTGTTAATTTTAAATGTCTTTCCAGTTTAGTTGTATTGCACAGGTGCAACAAGGGGGAAGCGAACCCTTTCAGATTCCTCCTTCCAGCAATTATCATCTAGAAAATGCCAAGCAGCAGGTTGCAGTTACTTACCTCGGATGTGCAAACAGCAGCTATTTTCCCTTCTCTCCTTGAATGGTACTAATTCCAGCTAGTCATTTATAAGAACTCTGTAACTGAGTTAGTGCCTGGGTTTACTTTTTCTTCCCTCCTCCCTTCCAATCTCTTTTCCTTTTGCGCAATGTATTTTTTTATTGCAAGCCTGGGCTATCAAATGACTCATCTTTGTAAGCTGTTCTGCTCCCCTCCAAGAAAATTCAAGAGCTAAAAGGCTTTTCTTGAGAATTCTGCTTCCAAAGTGTTTTGTTCTAGACTAGTTTTGTGCCCATCCACAAATTCACTTGAAATAGCCATACAAAAACAAGATTCCTTATCCAAGGTAAAAAAAAAAAAATTCCCATGAAATTATCTCTGCTGGATGATCACCAAATACATCAGGTGAGAACATAGCTTTCAACCTTAGGAACAACTCTTCAGGTGGGGTGGGAGGGGAAATATTATCTAAAGCCATACCTGTTGTTTCTGTACACTGTGGCTGAGCTGACCATCCACCTTCAAGACACTGTATAGTTTTATCCCTGAGACCTCCAGGAATCTGATAACCTGAATTACAACTGTATTGCAGTCTCTCCCAGATTTTGTAGGACATTTTCGTATCCGTGAAAACACCATTCTCCAAGGTGGGTTTGGTACATTTCTCTAAACAATCAGGTGTGTTGAATGAAAAGATGGAGAAAGCATTAGGCGATCCCTTCATTAACACATCTAGGTGGCATAGAATTTGTACTGATGGAAATGACCAGGAAGCACTCATCTTAACATGCCTATAGCTCTATAAGCTACAGTACCCAGCAGAACTGGCCCAATATATTTGGGCACCCAAGGTGGACCGCCAAATGGCATCATTCAGAGAAGGGGTGAGGCAAGATCTACATCAGGGGCAAGGGAGGGAGAACGATTGACATTGGGATTTGCTTCCTTAGTGAACCCTGCCATCTGAGGCAGTTCCCCCCTTCCACTGACCTCATGGGTAGGCCGACCCTAGTATCCAGGATGATTGGGTGCCACAAGCAGGGCATCATATAGTATAGGAAACGAGATGAAGTGCACTGTAAAGGTAAAGGGACCCCTGACCATTAGGTCCAGTCGTGACCGACTCTGGGGTTGCGGTGCTCATCTCGCTTTATTGGCCGAGGGAGCCGGCGTACAGCTTCCGGGTCATGTGGCCAGCATGACTAAGCCACTTCTGGCAAACCAGAGCAGAGCACGGAAACGCCGTTTACCTTCCTGCCGGAGCAGTACCTATTTATCTACTTGCACTTTGACGTGCTTTTGAACTGCTAGGTTGGCAGGAGCAGGGATCGAGCAACGGGAGCTCACCCCGTCGCGGGGATCTGAACCGCCGACCTTCTGATCGGCAAGCCCCAGGCTCAGTGGTTTAACCCACAGCGCCACCCGTGTCCCTCTGAAGTGTACAGTAGCTCTACTTAAAAATGTAACTTTTTTTCACCTTTGAGCACCTCTCTTCTTAGCCTTCATTTCTTCCTCCCCCCCTTTGGCAGTAGCTAAGCAGAACAAAGCAAAAGGAGTCTCTTACCAGTTAGAAATGTT
This sequence comes from Podarcis cretensis, assembly GCF_951804945.1. Lineage (NCBI taxonomy): Eukaryota > Metazoa > Chordata > Lepidosauria > Squamata > Lacertidae > Podarcis > Podarcis cretensis. The sequence goes on along the minus strand of NC_137175.1, from coordinate 84,103,619 downwards.
AATGATCACACTGAGACAACAAAGAATCCATTTCTAGGAATGAAGGTACTCCCAAGTTCTTCTCCTAGCTGTTCACCACCCAGTTCCTCCCAACGCCGGTTTTCTGAACTATGTCCCTCTGCAAACCACTGTTCCAAATCTATACTGTCCTCCTGCTCCTGGGAAGATTCAGGATCCTGAGCAGCAGGGGGAGGGGAAGGCTCTCACCATTCCTCCTCAGTGCAGCCCTTCTCAGCACGGTCCCTGACACTATATTCAGAAATCCTTTGCAGATGTGGAGCTGAGGATTTGCACACTGCACTTTTCCATAAGGGGATTTCCACAGAAGCTGCTACTTTGCATGCACGAAATGGTGTGTGCGCATGGAGCAACCTCCCCAAGAACGTAATGGTGAAGCAGCACCCAGCAGGAGTGAACTCCTTTCTCACCAGCTGATGAGCGGAGGGTTCAATCCTGCTCTCTGCAGGGATCTTTGTTGGAACATTCCCCACAGGGAACACACAGGTGTGTGCATATCATCAAGTGACATTGAGCAGATTAACAGGTGGGAGTGGCTAGGGTAATATTGCCTTATGGATCAAAATTGGTCCAAGGGGCATCGGTTCCCCACCTCTGCTACATGCAAAGAAATCTGTTATATTTGGAAAGGCAAATCACATTGACTTACGGTAGCATTTAGGGACTGGGGCCCAGCCTCTCATCGTGCAGTTGATCTTTCCATTTTGACTTCCACTTTCTGTGGTATAGCCAGGCAAACAGAAATAGGAAAGCTTCTCATCTTGCTTCATTGGAAAGTAATAGTTTTTAAAACTATAGTAATATGGGGCAATATTTCCATTTTTTATGCTTGGTAAGTCACAAAGCCTGCCTAGAAAAAATATTCAGTGGGAGGTGTTAATTATTCAGCATACAAACACGCTTTAAGAAACAACGTGGAGTTCAAATTCAGTTCAGGTACCCCTAACTGCAGAGCGGAGCGATCTGAAATTCAGCAGGCAGCCACTGAGAAAAGAGCCCTTTTTCGGAAGGCACTCTCCAAGGAAGCCCGCTTTATCCAATTGTTTGGTTGAAATGTGCCTATTTCAGTAGTAGAGTGGCTGATGCATTTTATTTGGATTACGCGTCCTGCACAGATGTGAGCTTTTTTTAATTACAGTGGTACCTCGGATTACATACGCTTCAGGTTACATGCACTTCAGGTTATAGACTCTGCTAACCCAGAAATATTACCTCAGGTTAAGAACTTTGCTTCAGGATAAGAACAGAAATCGCGCGGCGGCGCAGTAGCAGTGGGAGGCCCCATTAGCTAAAGTGGTGCTACAGGTTAAGAACGGACCTCCGGAACGAATTAAGTATGTAACCAGAGGTAAAAAGGTAAAGGTACCCCTGCCCATACGGGCCAGTCTTGACAGACTCTGGGGTTGTGCGCCCATCTCACTTAAGAGGCCAGGGGCCAGCGCTGTCCGGAGACACTTCCGGGTCACGTGGCCAGCGTGACATCGCTGCTCTGGCGAGCCAGAGCCGCACACGGAAACGCCGTTTACCTTCCCGCTGGTAAGCGGTCCCTATTTATCTACTTGCACCCGGAGGTGCTTTCGAACTGCTAGGTTGGCAGGCGCTGGGACCGAGCAGCGGGAGCGCACCCCGCCGCAGGGATTCGAACCGCCGACCTTTCGATCGGCAAGTCCTAGGCGCTGAGGCTTTAACCCACAGCGCCACCTGCATCCCTGTAACCAGAGGTACCACTGTATAATAAAATGTTTCTGGTGTTAAAAGTATCAACACATTCCAGTCATGCAGAACGAGGGCTTTTTTTCAGTCAGAACTCACCAGAACTCAATTCCGGCACCTCTCAGATGGGCACCACTGCCATTCTGAGATGGTGGTTGGATTTTTTAAAAATCCAAGCACATACTCTCAACTGGATCACCCTTCAGCTGCATGCTTATTGACACTCTCATCGCAAAAAAGTTTGACTCAGAACTTTGTGTGAAGGGAACGAGGTGTTTCTTTTTATTTGGAATTTGCATTTATTTATTTAAAAATTTGTTTTATTTTGACAAAGTAAAAACCATAAATAAATAAGAATAAAAGTGTGCACCCCACCACCGAGACCACTCCATTGTAACTATCCAACCTCCCAAATTTTCAACACCTCTTGCGAGTTTGACCCCTTTCCGCTTTAATAGTCCAAATTCTACAAAAACCCTCCATATCTCCTCAAAATCACTTCTGCATATTCCCGGTCTTACCTTAATGGCACATGTTAATGTATCATTAATAACTATATCCCACACCTCTTTATACCATTCTTCCATTTAATATTCTGCTTGCCCCTTCTACTTCCTAGCTATAATAATTTGTGTAGCTGTCAATAAATTTATGAGCAAGTCCTTCATAGCCTGTGAACCTCCCACCCCATCATAAATTGATAATAATTCTACCTCTGGACTTTCAGTCAGCAGGGTTTGTATTTTTGCACTTGGTGTCTGCCTCTTCAACATTACTTTTTGTAAAACTAATTTAAAAAAAAACACCTTACCTTTGCAGAAGCCATGCAAAACATCTCCAGCAAGCCATCTATATGCTTGGTAATTTTCATTCAATAATACTCTCCAACATTTCCTCCAGAACATTCATTTCAAGGTCTGGTGCTTTTGACTTCTATAGCAACAGCTAGGCTAGTTGGAAGCGAGTTGTAGCATAAAGCATTTGGAAGGCACCAACTTGGGGAAGACTGGTATACTGGAAGGTGCATTCATATATACATTGGCCCGCATTATTATACTGATAGATTTTTGTTATTTTAAATTACAAAATAGGGAAGAGAACATACAGATTTTATACTTTTTAAAGTATACTGAATCAGTTCATTTTGATAATTTGTGGGCATTTATTGAAACATACCAATTGCAACTACCTCTACAAAGTGGAAAAACACTTTTTAGAATACACAAGCCAGGTTTTTTTTAGCATCCATAGCAACAAAGGATTCAGTGTTTTTACCTTCTGCAAGACAGTCTCCCAATATAGCCAATGTAAATGGGAAAATCCAGTTCTTATATCCCATCTCGAGTAGCTCCTGCAAGCTTGTATTATCCCAAATGCTTGTGATTTACTCAGGACATTTAGTTACTCATTTATCAGGAAAGCCCCCCTGGTTGTTTCCACAGTGTTAAAGTTTATTCTTTTAATAGAACTGTGTGTACCTATCGCTTCCCTTGGCATCTCAACAATATTCCTGCCTGATAGGCAGGTATGCATCTGGTAGAACTGGCTCAGAAGTTAAAACCTGAAACCATAGGTGGCCAATGTGGACTACAACTCCAATCATGTCTGGCTGGGGTTAATGGGAGTTGGAGTCAAGAATATCTGGAGTGCCTCAGGTTCATTGTCGCTGCTTTAGCTATGTTGTTTCAGAGAGGGGACCAGAGAATGAAAAAAGAAGCAAAATGATTTGCTGATGGGCAATGAAAGATTGATTTCTACCAGCATAAGGGAGAACTCTTTAGAAGTCATTTCTCGGTGGTATTTTACCCCAGTACATCTGGATCATGGGTAAAGTATCAGGATCACCTTTGTGCTAGGAGAGAGCAGGGGTCTTATTGGCATATGCAGTAGTGCTGTGCTCAAGTTCAGAAATTTTGGAAACAAGTATACTACACTTGTAGGTAAAAATGATCTTGGATCCTAAACTATTTATTTTGTCTATTTTGGATAAAAGTAATGAGAAAGGTAGCACTTACAACTAATATGGTTCAGCTTGTTTTCCACAGCAGATTGCTCAGATTCACATTGTGGAATACATGCATATGCAGATACTGAATCTGTTTTGCTAGGTTTAATAGTTATAGATCCCAAATCTCCAAGAACGTCAAAACAAAACAAAAACCATAGCCAACAATGTAAACAGAATGGTTTCCATTTTATTGTACAAAATCTCAGCCTTTAAAAAAAATACATAGTTTAGTTTGTTACTTACAAATCATATCCAAGTAATTAATAAAGACAATACCAATCACAAGCTGACATACAAAAATGTGCAATAAAACTGAGATAGATTTATATGAAACTCTACATAATATGAAAGCTGATCCTGACAATGCTTTTTTAAATATCATTTTAAGTCATTCTTTAGTAATAAGGAATTCCAAGTGTATCCAATACCATCTGAATTGCTTGCAGAGGATCAATAATCTCTTTTATATTATCTTTCCTTAAAACCCATTCTGGTCTCTGCCTGTAGGTTAAAGGGGAGGAAATTGTATTGAAAAAGCAGATGATTTTTTTTCTCTTTTAAGCACAGAAATTGAAAGATCAGGATTTCTTACCTTGAAACTATTGTTGTCCTTAGAGGAGTTGCTGGGACAGAGAAATGCCCATTTTTGTATGCGGCCAACTTCTGTTTGGCAAGCATTCTTCTTGCATCCATTTGATGTTTCCGTGCTGTGAGTTTAAACAGGCTCTGAAGGCGAGTAACTACTCGTGGGCTGCCTCGGATCTCCTAAAAATTAAACCACATTTTACAGTTAAATACAGTGTAATGCTTAGCTCAATGAAACCTGAAAGGAATAAACTTTTAGGAAACACATAGAAAAGCACCAGTTTTAATGGAAGTGATTAAGACCCCTCACCATCCAATCCTAGAGTGACACAGTTCCAAAGCTTGCCTGTCAAAGATCCTCCAACAGCACCATTGCTGTTCCCAAATATTAGGTCTCCAGCTTAGGTCCCCTGTCATTCTCAACAAAAGTAAAATGCATTTGGCACTAACTGGCTGTGTAAAATAGCAGCTTTAACACACTACCAGCCGTGTTTGTATATTAGGAGCCACTGTGGCAAATCTTTCCTGCTCATCCCTCACAAACGGGAAAACAATTTCACAATAGTTAATGATGGGATGGAGTGGAGAGCAACCAAAACTTACAGAAGCTCTTCTTGAGTCCTTTGAAAGAAGAGCAAGCAGGCAGCACGTCTTGGTAAAAATGCTTCCACCTTTCTCTGAAACTTTGTCACCAGCTCTCTCTCTGTACATCTGAAGTAGGTCCAGTAAAGTATCAACACAATTCTCCACTGTGTAAACAGCTTCAGTTGTCTTTTCATACTTGAAAAGAAAAACAGTTCTGGTTAAGTACTTTCCCTCCAACTTTGAGCAAAGAATTGTATTTGAGACAGTCCTAACAGACTTCTTACACTGGATATATAGCAAGTCTAAACAGACTTCTTACACTGGATATATAGTACAGTGTAAAGAAAATAGCAAAACAACACTGTGACGACTGTTAGTAGATTTGCAGGAAGGAGTGTCCTCACTCCTGCCCCATTCTGAATTGGAGCTCTCAAGTCCAAGAGCAGCGATCAAGAGCAGCTCTAAGCTCCAAATTCTGGCAATAAAAAGGGGACTGAGACCATTTAACAAAACTTGAAAATGCAGAAGTACCTTTGACAAATTAAGCAGGACCTGGACAGAATAACGTATGACATCCATGCTAGGGACACTGCGATTGCAACTCCGTATCAAAGTAAAAATAGTGGGTACTGCTTCATTCTGGACCATACTTTCACAGCAAACGGGTGATAGTCGGGTAACAACCTCTGGAGAGGGAGAGAGAAAGAAAGATAGATCAGCCTATTTTCAGGGTGGCAACAGTTGGACAAAATGCACCATGGAAATAGTGGCCAGTTCTCATTGACACACAGTAATTGAGATGGAGCTATGGTTCTCTATTGGGGGTCTGTGGCAACCATCAACTGTCAGGGGCAGCATGGCACCCAAAAGCACGTGTTTCCAGGCACCATGCAGGTCATGTGACTTGCACAAGTACACACCCAAATTCTGCACTGGGACATGTTGGAGGTTATGGTGGCACCATTCACATAACAAAAACCACGACAGAAATATCAACATTTTCAAAAGTAGGGGTCCATGGCATTGCTTTTGAAAAACAAGGGGTCTGTGGTACTTAGCTAATGGGGAACAACCAGGGTAGAGAAGTTTTGTGCTTCTCAGTGAATGAAGTGGGCTTGGATTGGATTGAATGCCATTCTACTCTGTTCAAACAATCCCATTTTCCACCACCCACTAGGAACACTGGTCCTTCCAATATGAAAGTACAGTGGTACCTCAGTTCTCAACCATAATCCTTTCTGGAAGACCATTTGAGTTCCAAAATGTTCAAAAATTGAGGTGCAAAGGGCTGCCTGCAAATTCAATTGAGAAAATGGAAAAACACACAGCAGAAGCTGTTCGAATTCCGAGGTGCGTTTGAAAACAGAAGCATTTATTTCCGGGTTTTCGACGTTCAGGTTCTGAAACATTCATCAATGGAGAAATTCGAGAACCGAGGTACCACTGTAATAGGCAGGTAATAATGATGGAATTCCACCACCACCCCATCTTTACTGCTACACCTTTTATGTTGGTAAATTTGTAGAAAGAATGGTATTTATGGTGTATTGGGAATTATTTTTAATCTAAAAAATACAAACCCAAGTCTTTTAAAGCTGCCAGAATGTAAGAAAAGTGTTTATATTTGAGAAGCCGATCAATGGCAAGTGCTGTTCTGTTGCATAGCTTCTTATCTTCGTTGCTTTCTTTATTGGCAATCGACAAGCTATCTCGCAGAGCTCTCGTTTTTGCTGTGTCAGTCTTCTTCCTACATGAATACCCTCTCCACAGTGACTTATGATGGATGAGGGTGGGGGCGAGGGGGAAGGGAAGGAAAGAGAGAAGAGAAAGCCTGTTACATTACGAAATATAATTTTATGGTTTTCCAACCAATTCTAACACAATATTTTGCATTCAGCGGCTTCCAGGCATCACTCCGTGATCAGAAGCAGAATAGAAAAGACGTGTTCATGTCTCAGCTGATTTTATTCTTATCTTTATCTTTTCCAGTGGTTTCTAGAATGTTTGCTTTCTGTTTACTAATGGGTTTTGACAATTAAAGCAGCAAAAAAATACAGAATATTCAGATTTTTAGATAAAAGGTGGAGAGTAAAAAACTACTCCAATTCCATTCGCCACAGTGAATAAGTGAAAGGAAAGTCCAAATGTAGATGTTAAGAATGGAGAGATGCACCCCATTAGAATCGATAAGCATATCATTCCTGCTGTGGCAATATTCCCATCATCCTTAGCAAACGCAGGAAGCTGCCTTCTATCAAGTCAGGCCATTAGCACATCTTGCTCCTCGGAAGAGAATACCAAAGGCTGGTAGTGACTCCTGTTTCAGACAGGGGTCATATACAGCCCACCTGAAGATGTCAGGGGCTGACTGTGGGCTTTTTGTATTCAAAGCTCTATCACTAAGCTCTCACACATAAGAATAAAACAAGGCCTTAAATATAACCATATGACTCAATAAAACAGAAGCAGTCTCTTTAGGACCTTGGTTTACCTGAAATTTAGTTACTCCATTGATTAGGGCTTTTTGGTTCATGCCTTCCTGAACTGCATTTGCAGCTACATTTCTGCAGCTCTTCCATCTCCTCACCCTTCTTTGTATTTTAATAATATTCTCACGATCTTGAAGGTATCTCCTCCTCTGCAGTTTTGCTCGATACCACCTCTGCTTAAACACACACAGGACAAAGAGAAAAATATTTTCTTGCTAAGATTACCTACACATTTTTAAAGGAATTAAAGAGATGGTCTTGATGGAACTTGGAACTTCAAGACATATGTAAGTACAGTGATACCTCGGGTTAAGAACTTAATTCGTTCTGGAGGTCCATTCTTAACCTGAAACTGTTCTTAACCTGAGGTACTTTAGCTAATGGAGTCTCCCGCTGCCGCCGCACTGCAGCAGCACGATTTCTGTTCTCATCCTGAAGCAAAGTTCTTAACCCAAGGTACTATTTCTGGGTTAGCAGAGTCTGTAACCTGAATCATCTGTAACCCGAGGTACCACTGTAACATGAACTAATAAAAAAGACTGAGCATTTTCAAGAACAGAAGAGGCACTTGGTAGAAAGAAGCTCCTAGAGCAGTGTTTCCCAACCTTGTGCCTCCAGCTGTTTTTGGACTACAATTCCCATCATCCCTTGCCACTGGTCTTGCTAGTCAGGGATGATGGGAGTTGTAGTTCAAAAACAGGTGGAGGCACAAGGTTGGGAAACACTGTCCTAGAGTAATACATTTGTTCTAAAAGCTAACCTGAATGTACAGAACTGAAGAGAGCTGCAAGTGTGCTTGCTTCGAGTGAAAAGCTCTGTAAGCCCTCTGAATTCTAACAGCAGCAAGATGATGATATGCAGCAGCTGCAAAACGAAGGAGAAAACTCTGCCGGCTCTGTGCAAAACCATAAGGGGCGGGGGGGGGGGGGGAGACACACATAAAGAACAATTAAAATGTATAAAACGGCATCACAGTTGTAACAGCAGTAAAAAATATTTATAAATGTATCACAGTTGGTATAATACTAAAAGTAAAAGTTACTTCTTGGTGAACACTCATTAATAATCTGTACAGCTGGCCTAAAACATTACCATGGAAGAGGTTGGGAGGGGGTGTTCCACAGCCATGGGGAACACCACAAAAAGGTTGTGTCCACCCCATCTTTGCCTGGTAGTCATGCAAGCAAGGCCCCTGTACCAATCTTGAATCCCTGGGTCATATGGGCATAGATAGTTCTGTAAGGACCTTAATCCAAAACTGTAAGGTCATTGCCAGGCAATTTGACTACCAGCAGTAGACATGTATCTCAAATATATCTCTCCACCCCCATCATTCAGCCCAGACTCTGAGGGCCTTCTGGCAGTTCCCTCACCTCAAAAAGTGAGGTTACAGGGAACCAGGCAGAGGGCCTTGTCGGTAATGGCGCCCACCCTGTGGAACGCCTTCCCATCAGATGTCAAGGAAATAAACAACTATCTGACTTTTAGAAGACATCTGAAGCCAGCCCTGTTTAGGGAAGTTTTTAATGTTTGATGTTCTATTGTGCTTTTAATTCTGTTGAGAGCCGTGCAGAGTGGGGAGAAGTAATTAATAATAATAATAATAATACCCAAGGAACTTGAACAAGAAAGTTGCAAACCAACTTGCTCTAACAAAAACTAGAAGTTCCCCCTGCACCACTACCACTTTTGGTTACGGCTTTCACTTCCGCTTCTGAATCAGTAGAAAAAATTTCACAAGATCTAGACAAATTTAAGCACTTTTTAAAAATACCTTAGATTTTGATAAAAGACAGATTTGGGGCCGTTGCTTCAAGCTATTTTGTATAGAAAAACACACAGTATCTCCTTTTGCTGGTATACTATTTTGTTCCCAATAGAAGATAGAAAACCAGCAGGACAGAAAAAAGCACAGAATGAGGTTTAGGATTCAAAGAGGAAAAGAGCATATTCATTATAATAAGAATCTAGCCATATTGCCCACCCTGCTTTTGACTCAAAGGAGTGGTTCTTGTGAACATATATTACAGGAATCAGTAACAAGTAATGTTGAAGTAAGTATACCTAAATACCTGGATACTTTTCAATCTGCAGAGCCTTAGATGTTCAAGGAAACTCCTGACTGTAGCTTGCATAATGATGATGCTCTTCAAAGTTTGCAAATAAGCTACTCTTTGGTGTTTCATAGCCAGGTAAGACCGATAACGCCGCTGTATTAAAAGTGCAGCTTCCCAGTATTTCTGGTATTGTTCTATGGCTTTATTTGTACGGCGATGAGTCTGTACCGCAGTAGCTGCTGTTCTGAGGCGAATAAACTTTCTACGAGCCACAGTCATGCGAATGAAGGACTGAATCTTTCTGGCCGCGCGAATTTCCTTTGCCTTTCGGCGTGCTACCCTTCCACGATAGGCAGACTGAATAGTTATCACAGCCCCGCGTATCAACTTGTAATGTCTGCGCTGGGCATGCATTCGATAGAGAGACTGGATGAGAGTTGCTGCGACGTGCGTAGCTTTCACTTCTTGCCGTGTTCTTAACTCTCCGTATGTGGACTGAATCATTACAGAAGAGTTCTTAATTGCCAGGTGTGCATTTTCCTGGTGTTTTCCCTTTAGGTAAGACCGGTAGGAATTTTGTATGGTGACAGCAGCACCTCTCAGCTTTTGGTAAGAGACCCTAGCCCTGTGCATTCTAAATGTTGCTTGAATTACCTTTGCTGCTAAGTGTTTGCGCTCAATTTCCTTCCTGATTTTAAATCCTCTGTAGAAAGACTGGACACAGATAACGGCTGCACAAACAGAAACGTATTCCTGAGCCAGCCTCCTTGCCAGAACTGATGCTCTGTACCGTCTCTGAAGGACTACAGCAGCTGCTTTCAAAGCAAGGTATCTCCTACGTTCTCTCTGCATTTTAAAATTCCGCTGAAGCACAATGGCAGCTTGGTGCCTTTGCTGACATCGTCTTGCCTTCATCCAGCGAAAAGCTTTCTGGATGCAAATGGCGGCACTTTTAGCAGAGGAATACTGCTGGGCTGCAGTTTTGCACAACTTATTGGCCCTGACTTGAACCTGTATAACTTTGGCTGCCCATTGTAATTTTTTGTAGGAACACTGCTGCCTGTGCCTTCTATAGTTACTCTGTATGACTGTTGCAGCATAATGTCGTTCCCTCAAGATGCATCGCACTTTCGTTCCTCTGTAAGCAGCCTGAAGAACTAAAGCAGAGTGGCGATATTTTAAGTAGAGTCCTCTAGCGTGTTTCATCTCACGGTATGCTCTATAATGCTGCTGTATGGAAACAGAAGCAAGCTTCACAGCTTGGTATCGAGTATAAGCTGTATGTCTTCTAAAGGCTGCTTGGATAACTGTAGCAGCTCCATGCATTTGGCTCACACATTTCCTGGCCAGCAGGCCTCTGAAGGCAGACTGTATTACGATGGCAGCTTTATAGAGATGGACATACTCTTCACGCTGCTGTTTAGAGAATACCATTGCTCGGTATTTCCTCTGAATCGTCACAGCAGCTGCCTTAAGAGAAGCAAACCTTTGCCTCTGAAGAAAAGTTCTGAATCGCCTTTGGATGGTGGTGGCAGCCATATGCATCCTTTGCAAATGGAGCCTCGCTTTCATGCCTCGGAAGGCAGCCTGTATTTGGATGGCAGAAGTCCTCATCTGCCTGTATTTGCGCATCTGAGCATTGCGACATTTAGAACCACAATACCACTGCTCAATCAGTTTTGCCGCTGCAGTTAGCTTCAGGAAAGATTTTCGCTGCCTGTACATTCGATAAAATGACTGAATAGAAGTTGCAGACTGGTGCAAAGCTTTTAGCTCCTGTCTAACTTTCATCCCCCTGTAGGCAGCCTGTAGTACAAGAGAAGCCTTCCTTAACTTGAGATACTTTTCCCGTTCCATTCTCCCTCTGCAATGAGCTCTGTAGTGCCTCTGAATTACAATTGCTGACAGTTTCATTGCCTGATATCTAACCTTACTCTGATGCATTTTAAACATGGCTTGGATAATAACTGCTGCTTGGTGCATGCGTTGAATTTCACGCCTTGCTCTTACGCTTCTGTAAATTGCTTGCATTTTAACAACTGCAACCTTTAAAGTGAGGTATTCCTGCCTTTCACTCCTGGCTAGGACAGCAGCACAATACCACCTCTGAACCTTAACAGCAGCCCTTCTTAAACTTTTAAACTTTGTTTGACTGATGTGCATCCTGAAATAGGACTGTATGACTACTGCAGCATGGTGCTGTCTTTGGATTGCCTTCCTCACAACCCTCCCTCTCCAAGCTGCCTGGAGTTGTACAATGCTATTGCGAAGCACAATGTATTCCTGCTGTTGTTTTCTGCCCAAATGTTTGGCTCTGTAATGCTGCTGAAGTGTCTGAGCAGCATTTCTCACCATCCTGAACTTTTTCAGAGCCATGTATCTCCTAAAGGCAGATTGTATTTTAATTGCGGCAGCATGCCAGCTCTTAATGCATTTCTTTACTTGCCAAGAACGCAGAGCTGCCTGCAAGAAAATTACAGCTGTTCTTGTCTTCAAAAACCTTGTTCTGATTTTGGAAGCCCTGTACCATCTCTGAATCACAAGGGTAGCTTGAATCAAAGCTTGGTATTTTCTTCTTGCAGCATAAGCCCTCAAAGCAGACTGGATCTTAACAGCAGCCATTTTCTGACACTTAAACATTTTCCGTACTTTATAGCCCCGGTAAGCTGCTTGCAAACACACAGCAGCCTTTTTTAGCTGCAAGAACTTCTGCCTCAGAAAATTTTGCTTTCTGTATGCACGGTAGTGTACCTGAATGACACCGGCAGCCCTGACTTGTCTACACAATAAACGAGCTTTCATTCCTCTATAAGCAGATTGCAGGAATATAGCTGCCGAACGTTTCTGCAAATATGTTTCCCTGTCAATTTTCCTCATCCTGTAAGCTCTGTAACACTTCTGAATAGCCATCACACACAGTCTTTTCCGTTTGTAAATGAATTTAGCTTTAAGACATCTGAACAAGGCCTGTATCTTGATAACACTGTGTCTGATATGTAAGTAATTGTTTCGATCTCTGGTCATCCTGTACCATGACTGAATTACAACTGCAGCTCTCTCCTTCTTTGCTAGTTCAATTGCTTGCAGTCGCTTCTCTATTTCAACTTTTGAATTCATTTTGCAGCCTTTCCATCTTCTAAATGCAGACTGAATCACAAGCGCTGACTGTTTCATCCTTTGATATTTTTGGCGATGGGCTTCTGCTATCAAAAAAGCCCTGAAGTGCCTCTGAATAGTGAGAGCAGCCCAGCAAACTTTTTTATAAGCAGCAACAGCAAGGAACTTTCTTATCCTTGCTTGCACAATAATTGTATATTGCCGAAGCTGCAAGTATTTTCTTCTTGCGTTGTATCTTCTCCAGTAAGTCTGGGGTGGAAAAAGTGACACACAGCTGTAAGAATCAGATTTCACAGCACGTTTACAGTTTTAATACAAGAGAAATGGGCAATTCTTTCTATGCATATATGGTGGACTCGAACAATAAAATTCAATATTCTATATAAAAGTATGGCATATAAAGTGTTCTAACAGTGAACCATATTTTACTTGGTTCTGAATTCTTATTCTGGGCAGAAATGAAATAGCACCTGGTAATCTCAATCGGCTAGGAAATGCAGTAATTTTGACATAGTAATTTCACATGAAAAGTCAATCATACCTGAATGACAACAGAAGATACTCTTTCAACTTCTTCCTGCTTTGTTTTTTTTAATTTCTGAAGTTTCACCTGGGCCATGTATCTTCTCCAATGTTTCTGAATTACAACTGCACCTTTTGATTTTTCTTCAAAAATCTGGCAAAAGAAAAATTCCACTGCTGATTAAATATGTCCATATAGCAGCAATAGATACTGTAGAATCACGTTCTCCGGATAATTTAGGAAACATGCAAAGTAACTCAAAGAAATACCTGTGCTAATCTTGTTTTCAATCTGTGTTCCCTCCATACTGACTGAATCAGTCGAGCTGCTCGGATCTCTTTAGAAAGATTTACAAGTCGCGAACAAAGAAATGACACATAGGCAATAACTACCTACAGAAAACCAAGAGAGCAGAGAACATACAGAAACTTAGAAAGTTGCGATAAAAGTAATTTGTGACTGAACAAGGCAATGGTGAATTGTAAAGACATGGTTGATTACCTTCTCATCAGGAATTGTATTAGACATGTCTGAATGGTGAATCATAGCAGGAACACCACCAAGGTCAGAAATTGCAGCATTAATCAGCTGGAAGTTTCTCTTCTCATTGTCAAGGAGTTCTTTATAAAGCACGGAAGAAGTTATAGCTTTATTTTAAAAAAAACAGAGAAAAAAGATTGAATTTATTAAGTCAAATAAAGTGGTAATAAGCATCTTCCCTCTGCCTTCAATAATCATTTAATGAACTCACTTTCATCAAAAGCTCCATTGAGTACAGTCAGAGAAGAATCAGACTCAGAGGAAGAATTTAGAGCAACTGTACCACTTTTGGTGCATTCTACTGTTAGAGTTGTGCGCTGGCAGATAGCTTCCAAAGGCACATAACATGGATGATAATGATGAATCAAATAACACAACACTCTTCCATCCGAGAAGGATACTGTAAAGTTTTCAACCTAGTTAAAAACACAAAACCAGTTAAGCAAATATTTTCTGCCAGTGGCTTCTCTATTTGAAGGTTTGTATCAGCATATCATGTGCTAATAAAGCTGAGTTCTAGGCCTCCATTTCTGAAATCGAGCATACTCAATAATGCATTCCTTTCTTCCGATGGCTTTTCTTTCTGAAAAGCATATCTAGAGGGAAAATACCCTTCCCACACCACAGTATTCAAAGTCTGAAAATTAATAACTTTAATACCCCTTGCTCTTTACAGCCAGATAATTGTGGTAATAATCTTCTTTTACTTGGGGTTCTCTAGGGCAGTGTTTCCCAACCTTGGGTCTCCAGCTGTTTTTGGACTACAACTCCCATCATCCCTTGCTAGCAAGACCAATGGTCAGGGATGATGGGAATTGTAGTCCAACAGCAGCTGGAGACCCAAGGTTGGGAAACACTGCTCTAGGGGTTATTATATTGGAACACTTACTGAAATTACAGTGGCATGAAATCTTCAAAAACAGTACTAAGCTAAAGTATAAATTTGTAGTGTACTAAAGAAAATCAGGTTAGGATCTGCTTGTCATGTTTGGTACAACAAACCATAAAAAAGATGTTCTATAAAAACACAGTACTTGGTGATTTACCTTCGGCAGCTTTCAGAATACAGTGGTGCCCGCAAGACGAACGCCTCGCAAGACGGAAAACCCGCTAGACAAAAGGGTTTTCCGTTTCGGAGGCGCTTCGCAAAACGAATTTCCCTATGGGCTTGCTTCGCAAGACGAAAATGTCTTGCAAGTTCCTGCGGGGTTTTTTCCCCTTCCCCCCCCCCTTTTCCTAAGCCCTAAGCCGCTTATCAGCTGATCCGCTAAAAGGCGCTAAACCGCTAATAGCGCTAATCCACTAAACTGTCAATGGGCTTGCTTCGCAAGACGAAAAAACCGCTATACGAAGAGCCTCACGGAACGGATTAATTTCGTCTTGCGAGGCACCACTGTAGTAAGTTCTAAGAGATGTGATTGGGATGGGCCACAGCTCAGTGGCAGTGCATCTGTTTTGCATGCAAAGGTCCCGGGTTCAATCCCCAACATCTCCAGGTAGGAACAGGAATGTCCCATCTAAAATCCTGGAGATCTGCAGCCATTCAGTGCAAACAATAGTGAGTTAAATGGACTGAGTTAAATGGTCTGACTCAGTACAAGGTCGTTTCCTACCATTTTCCAATTCTTTCCAAGAAGCAACTTGGACCATGAAACAAGTAAATTTATCCTTAGTGTTTGTCAGATTAGCTTTGATGCATCAACAAGAAGTTACCATTTGATATGGCCATCGTTGTAGATTTAAACAGTCCATCCAAATGTTTCCTTTAAACCAGTTTGTTGGAAAGGAAAGGGGAACATATTAATTTTGTCAGCACTGTTTCATAGGAACATATGTAAATGCCTAATGCCAGGTCATTAGGCACCCTCTCCCACAAAAGGATGAAATCCTAGCATCAATGAAGTTTAATAAGAAACAGGCAGGCAAGATTGCGGCAAGTACAGTCCATGCAGGATCATGACCCCATTATGCCATTTTTCAGTCATTTATAATGCAACATAATAAAAACATGCTGAACAGCCAAATAAATAAACATCTCCTTAAATCTCAGTCCCGCTGATTAAAACTGGCTTCCATCAATTAGTTGTGGTCTATCAAATAATACTTTCGTCCCTTGTTTGCTTATTGGGGAGGAAACAGAACAGAGATGATTATTGGGAAAGTTTTTACCTTGACATTGTAAAACCCACAGACAGTATTGACCCAATCCATCAGCATCTTTACATTTTCACTGCAGCTTTCGGATGAATAAAAGTTACTGCTGTCTTTTCTCACTTTGTTGGCAATACGAGATTCTAAAGCAGCAGACTTCACTTTTGTAACGTGCATGTTCTTCAAAAAATCAATTTCTTCTTTCAACTGATCCCTATCAAGGGAAACCTCCACCTTAACAAGAACAAATTTAAAATATTATTTCTAAAGATGAGGGTTTCTGATCTTTAGAGATATGTACGTAAATCACTGTATTTCTCAAAGCATGCTAAACAAATGACAAATAACAACTATGTTATCAGGACAATGCTAGCAGAACAAGTCCAATCATGTTTATTCAAATGCAACTCTCATTTAACTTAACGAAGCTTATTCTGCAAGCAGCAGGATGGGTTTTCCAGAAACCTTTGTTTTAGAAAATGAACTTATGAAACAGCGGTAACATTTTTCAGTGGAAAGATAAAGCACTGAAAATGTCCTGGCCCACATCACTGCTCTAAGGTGAATATAGCAATTGCATACTAAGGTGGAACATTTGGTGGGCAGGACAATGTCAATCCTGACAAAACACAAACTTGCTCTGGTTTAAAATTTGGAGATGGCTAAATAACATATGAAAGAAAATGTAAACTGGTTATGCACCTGTATAACCAATTTAAGATGAACAAGAACTCTTTCGACTCCACAGCACATTTTGTTATGTGATAAAATTAATCAAGACTATTTTCCATAATTAATTTCAATGCTCGTAAATTTGTTGATAGTATTTTTAAAGGCATCAGACCTCGATGTCTTCCCTTTTTTGATGCACCAGTTCTGTACATTTCATGTAACATTTCACATCACTACCAATTATAAAAGCATAGCTCATCTAACTATGTAAGACATACGGCCTTTTCTCCCACATATTCAGTGCTCCCCATCTTGCAACTTGTGTAGGGGTTACGTTCCAGGGATTGTGTGCAAAGCTGAAGCTGCATGTAGTTAAAACCCCAGAATCTCCCTAACAGCAGCATCTCTACCTTTCCAAAGCTGGTGTGACTTGGGCCCCCACGCAAGGCTCTCCACCTTGCTTACCGGACTCTAGGAGATCCTGCAAGATCTCACACAATAACCTCCTAGAACCCAGGAAGCAAGGTGGAGAAGCTTAAAAGCTCTTTCCACACTTTCTGTGATTTCACAATCACAATTTCTGTGATTTCAACAAGCTGGCTGCCAGCATAAAGCTGTGATTGTACAAGTTAAATGTATGGAAGTTGGGAGTCAACTGTACTGATGTTTTACTTTACATGCAGTTGGTGAGGTCATCTCTGTGCATTTGGTATAGGCATGGAATTGCTTTTGAGAACTGCCCTTCAGTAGTATTGGCTTCTATATACAGGCCATTTTTTATACAGCACCCCATTTTTTTGAAGATACAATATTGCAAGTCCTAGATGCATGCTACACATCTTCAATATATGTTGCAGAGATTAACTACCAAAAAATCATTATGCAATACCTGAAAAGCAAATACTATTTTCCACAGCAGTGCAAGTGTTTTCTCTCTATGCCGGTCCACAATATCCTTAGCGTCAATCGATGTACCTATAAATCAGTCAAATAGGTTACTGATTTGCAGCATCCACACATTTATTTTATAAGGGGACTACTTTCTACTTCGCTGGTACTTACCATGTTCATCTTCCAACTGTATTCCATGATCTTTTAGTACTTCAAAGGCAATCTTGACATTATGCATCTTTTGAAGTCTACTTATTGCAGGAACTCTTAATTTTTTGGAAAGACTCCAGTTTGACGACAGTAGTTCCAATGCTCTTCTGAAAATACAAAGATACCATGTTAAAAATATAGCCCATTTCCTCAAGTGAAATCCTTCTATAACTTCAGCAACAAAATGCAGTGAAGACTTACACTAGACGAATGCCACATTGCAAATCTGTGGCTAGATTTGTTACAGCAAAGTCAAACTCATCGAGTGGAGTCTGCACGTGATGAACTGGAAAGCCCAGGAAATATAGATGGCGAGAAAGATCACCTTCTCCACTTAGAAAATCTCGGGAAAATGCCAGCAGTATCTCTTTACTAGACTGGAGAAAAGGCAACAAATTACATTCATGCAAGATTATCAGTTCTGTGCGCACATCATGGGGCTCATTTTCAAGTAAACAGCCATAAGATTGTGCTGCAAGGCAAACAGGAATTCTCTTAACTTCCAGTCGTTTAACCCAGTCATAGACTTTAGTCACAAACATTAATAAGACTACTACCTACCACAGCCTATAAAAAGAAATTGCCAAATGCCTATTCCTCAGCTAATAAGCACACAAAATCAAGCTGCATTTGTTAATGGCAACTTAAAATTCCTGTTCCAGCCATAGAAGAAAATTACCACCTTGGGAAACAAATTTAAGTCTTAAAATTAGTATCTTGTGGCTTCCACATATATACACTCAAATCTACTAATCTTTTGTTTTTCTTATGTAACCCTGTGGTACTACTTCTTTTAATGGAAAATTCAATTTTAAAAAAAGATCTAATTATGCACAAAACAAAAATAGAGGCTTAAATTGGAATACCTTGAATTCTGCATTTTTACAAAAGAGGCAAGGATCATGATCAATAATTCTAGACAGCTTGGCACGATCAAGAAAGCAAACCAACAGAAGAAGTTTTTTCAGCGTAAATTTTGACAAAGCTTCTTCATGTCCTGTAAGAACAATATCAGATTGTATATAGAGCTGCATCTTAAAAAGTATAAAACAGATCATAAAACAGCAAGAAAAAAAACCTACCATCTCGATACAGGTGAGGCACACTTGGGTGTCTATATTCAGCTGCAATATCTGGATTCCACAACAGGCGATTAAGTATAAACATTGCCAGGCCCATTACATCGCTGTTGCTCTCTAAGGCAATTAGCTCACCATAGACTACCTTTCATTAATGAGAGAAAGAATATCCACTTTAAACAAAACAAAAACCTTGCAGCAATAAAATTCAGATCTTCAGAGCAGATTGATTAAAAGAACTATAGCAATATAATATTAATTATATTTCTCTTGACCACAAGTGATGGCAGATGACAGGCAAGCAGGTGCCGGGGGGTGGGGTGGCTTCATGGTTCCCCATCCTTCATAGTTGTCAACGTTTCTCTTTTTTAAAAGGGAAATGCCCTTATTCCAAATAGGATTCCTCGCAAGAAAAGGGAAAAGTTGACAGCTATGCATCCTTGCCTTTGAGTCATGAAATAAAGATAATATCAAAGTCTTAAGACCAGTTCTACTGATTACCGGCAGTCACTATCAGCAAGCTTTATGTCCCTAAGGCTGATTAATACAGATTCCAGTACAAATCTTAGCAATTCTCTACAAGAGAATATCTTGCTCAAAGAACACTTTGTAAACATTAAGAAAATACAAACTTACTTCCAGACCTATGCGCAACCATAGTGGGTTATAGCATAAAAGCCAGTTGAGGATTTTCTGTCTTTCACCTGCAATGGACACAGAAACAAAAGCAGGATAATATAAAAATCTGGAAAGGATGTTACCTAAGAATATACCGTGAAATTGCTATTATCAAGCTGTGGATTGTTGATTATAGAACTGAAGGCCATAAATAGACCTGGCCACGTTCTTGTATACAATTTCCCACCACAGTTCAATTTTTCTACATATGTGTAGGAATATCTGGAACACAGCTACATTCTTACCAATATCTTTCCAGAGATGTCTGTCCTTCCGAATTAACAAGTGTTTTGATTCAATTTCAATCTCCAGCCTTTTTATTGCTTTAACCATCTCGTTTGATGTAAATAAACGGCAAGCTGAGCGACGAAGTTTGTTCAGCTTGCACCGAGCTGTATAAGCTCTTAGGGATACTTCTTCTTTAGTTGGTGCTCTAGGAACACTTGGTTTATGAGACTCTGTTCCCAAGATAACGGACACCGCATTGACTGGAGAGAAAACAGTTGCAAGTGTTAAAATCTACTTGGTATTATAACTTTTGTTGTAATATGTTTGTAATTTTTTCTTGATTTCATTGAGGAGATAAAGAACTGTACAACTTTTAGAAGACATCTGAAGGCAGCCCTGCATCGATAGGTTTTTAATGCTTGATGTTTTATTATGTTTTAATATACAGTGGTACCTCGGGTTATACGCTTCAGGTTACATACTCCGCTAACCCAGAAATAGTGCTTCAGGTTAAGAACTTTGCTTCAGGATGAGAACAGAGATCGTGCTCCAGCAGCGCGGCAGCAGCAGGAGGCCCCATTAGCTAAAGTGGTGCTTCAGGTTAAGAACAGTTTCAGGTTAAGTACGGACCTCCGGAACGAATTAAGTACTTAACCCGAGATACCACTGTAGGCTGTAAGTCGCCCAGAGTGGCTGATGAAACAGAGCCAGTAATAATAATAACCTTTTTGTAAACCATTTTGAGGGTTGTTGGGGGGTTTTTTTTTACAATTGAGCGATGTATAAATTTTATGAAATAATTAAAATATAGCCTCCTTCCACAAAGTGCAGTTTATTTCACTGGTTGAATCAACTGGATCAAAATACTCATAGAAGCACAATGTTTTGATTGGGTGCGAAAGCTGAATTAATGGATTGTTCTTCCTTGCTGTAGGAAACTGGGCTTACTGGCCTCTTGACCCTGTGCCACCTATGATACTATGGTAATATTTGCAATCTTTGAAGAGAGTTCACACAAACTTTACCCAGTGTGCATCCAGGATTATACAAGCTCAAAGGAAAGGGTGCATTTATAAGTCATGGTAAACCACAGCTAAAGGTCTACACTGAACGTGCAGATCACTCACACTTCGCTACTGCCCACTAACAAGAAGGACAGGAGCAACATACCAAGATTCTTGGCTAAGGGTTTCACACAAACTAGGGATTATGGCTTGAAGCAGAACTAGCCAGTATTGGAAAGCCAAGAATGAAATTCCTTCAGTTGTTGCTAGCAGATGAGAGCAATGACCTTGCGTGCCAACTCTGAAACACTTGCTAAAAACTTCTATTCTGCCAGGCCTATGAAGGCAATTAAAGGGTATCTCACCCACAATGATCTATCGATCTTGGTTTTAAATTTCTTTTTGTTTTTAATTTGTTTTTATTTTTTTATGCTATTGTTTAGTTTTATGTTTTTATATTGTTGTAAACCACTGTGATATATCCATGATACAGCGGTATATAAATATTATTTTATAATAAATAAAGCAAGAAATGCTCCAATATGCTAACAGTGGAAGCACGCAAAGGGAGTGGCACTTTTTTGGCTGCACAATCAATTTTGTAAACTGAGTGAGATGACTGGTGGACAGAAGAGGCTGCAGATCTGCCACCCCTGACTTAGGAATTGATGGATTTAAAGCTTTCCAAAAAAGCAACACTGAATTACAGAAGCAGCACTTTGCATGTGAGCTTTCAAGTTAAAGCAGCTCTGTGCATATGAATGCAGAACGTCAGCTCAAATGAAATAGCACATCAGATTACATAAATTTATTTGATGTGATGGTCATTTATCAGTTTTAAGTAATTTTGTTATGTTTTATATTCCCAGTGGAAATAGTATTGTTTAATATTTATATTGACAAGTTAATTAATGAAAAGATTTTAAAGTAAGCAAACTGGATTGCTGAAGTCTAGAATAATTCTTATATATGTGAAACATTAAGACCCTGCAGATCTCTTTTACCTTGTGAAGTATCTGTTTTCACAGTGAAGTCATCAGGAGTAAGTACAAAATTCAACCACCAAGTAAAACCTCGTTGCTGTTTCTCTTTCCAGCACTCATTGTAAAACATGTTCTTGGCCGCAAAAGGCATTGGATGTCTAGGAATGTCTTTGAAAAAAGATTAAAAGTTACATTACATCTCAATTATGGACAGGTTGGATCCAGAGATCCATCCATGGAAGAAGGTAGGTAGGAGGTGACTTTCACAGTGAGGAACCCTGCTCAGTGCGGCGCAGGGGCTGAGACACCTTTTCCAAGGGCAGCACAACAGCAATGAAAACATGTATTAATTTTCAGGCTTTTACTTTTGGAATATGCCTATACTCTGAAGTTGTACGGATCAATCTAATTTCAGCTAAAATATAGCAAATGTGTTGAAACTGCCACTTGCACCAAGAGACTTTTCATGGAGAATACAGAGCACAAAGAATTTATTTTCACCTGTTTTTAAAGGTTTCACAAACGTCAGCTGAGACTGTGCCACTGGAATAATGTTCTTTGTTTTCCTACCAGTCCTCCATTTTTTAGATAAGGAACCTGAAAATTAGAACAAGAACGAATTGTAATGTTATGAAGAACACAACAGAAAGAGACAACAAGAGGGGGGAAAGAGAATGGCAGAAATATATTACTAGATTCCTCTGGAAGGGGAAGAAACCAAAAAAGAAAGCGGTGGATTTTCCTTGCCGGATTTAGTTTATGCGGGTTAAACGAATGGATATTATTTAAAAATATTGATGGTTTATTAGACCTATTTGGCTGGCATGCATATCAGTGGTACGAGAGGGTTAAAGTTTATAAAGCTTTTTTGAACCATGTAGTAAGCAAAGCGTATGGGAAAAATATAAAAAAATCATTAGAACAAAAAACACCATGGTGGCTTTCACCACTGGAGGCGATGTCTGTAAAAAAAATTAACATGAGAAATGATTGGGTATCTTATAAATAATTATTAATGGAAATAGATCGTGAGTTGAAATTAAAGAGGTTTGAAGAGGATTATTTAAGATATATTTAAGATGGATATATAAAGAAAGGTTTCTTTAATGAAACCTCTAAATTTGAAAAGGAGCTGTTAGAAAATAAGACTAAATTACTTTCAAACATGTAAAAATTATTCTTAGAATGGTATACAAAAGACAAACAGGTCAAATCAATGATGATACAGTGGGCGAGAGATTTTGAATATAACATACAATTGGCAGAATGGGAGAGGTTATGGAATCAGGATTTAAAGTTCACAGCATGCTATACTTTGAAAGAAAATTATATGAAAATTATGTACCGTTGGTATTTAACCTCTAGTAAATTAGCTAAAATGTATAAAGCAAGATCAAATGAATGCTGGAAATGTAAAGAGAAAGAGGGCACCTTACATGTGGTAGACTTGTAAAGTAGTAAAAGAATTTTGGGAGATGATATATAATGAATTGAAAAAAATGTTTAAAATAAGCTTTTCTAAGAAACCAGAAGCTTTTCTCTTAGGAATTCTAGGTGCCAAGATTCCAAGGGACTAGAAGAGACTATTTATATATGTGACTACTGCTGCCCAGACAATATTAGCCCAGAGATGGAAAGAAGGCATGGTCCCTACCAGAGAAGAATGACAGATTAAACTGATGGACTACTCATAAATGACAAAATTTAGGAATCAAGAAGACTAAATGTGCTGACTCAATGTCAAATGCAAGCAATACGCTTTAGGCCTATCAAATGAATGTAATTTGTTCGAAGAGCAGCTATAAATGGTCACAGTTGGTCTTTATCACCAATCCATGGCAAATATTTTATTTTACATATCCAAATAAACAGAAGGTTAAATTACCTGGTTTCTTTTTCTGACTTTGCTTCTCTCCGGCCACACATTTGGGATTCGATGCTTTCAAAGCACTACAATCTTCATTTTCCACAAAGGACATCATTTTTTTTCTTGCAAAGTTCTCCACATATTTACCACTTTCGCTATTAGTATCTTCTAAATATTCTCCACTTTTTCTTTTATGACTATGTGACGTTCTTCCTAAGCAAGCTGAAGCTGTTTCAATTTTGTGATCTGTAACTTCGCCTGAGAGAGGTTCTATAACTGGAAGTTCTGGTAACATTTTCATTTTTGCTGTTTCAGGAACATTATCCACAGATCGCTGAATTGCATTAGAAAGGCATTTTCTAGATTTTGGTTTTAATAAGTTCCTTCCTTGCCCCTCAGGACAACCTGACTTACTTTTAGTAACTGTGTTGCACAACAGAGGCCTTTTTTTACCATGTTCTTTCTGGAAGCAGCAAATTTGATCTGGGTCATTTTTCTTGCACCCACTTGCATTTCGTTCAAACTTTTCAAACTGAAATGCTGCATTTTTTTTACTGCGTGCATCATTAAGTTGCTTGCTTGAAAAACGGGACTCCACAGGAAAAGTAAAAATTTGCATTCTTTCCTTCTGTTGTGAACAAATTGTGTAAGATCCCAAACTCGAAGAATGCGACACCGATTTATGTGCTTGTGCAGTTGGTTGAATAACTATTTGATTCTCTTTTAAAAACTGATCAGGTGAAAGAACTGGCACCCTTGTAGCTATAGCAGGCTCTTCACAAAGTTCATAGCTACCATGTACAAAAGAATCAGGGCTTAAAATTTTCCTGTGATTCAAAGGAAAGATTTTCAGATTTTCTGGTGTGCAAACTGAAGATGTGCTTGAACTTTCCACTTTCACTGAACTAATATGTCCACTTTCCAATTTGGTTTCCACAAGATCGTCACACTTTGGCATAACAGTACAGGTCTCTTTTGTATCCTGCTGTAATTCATTATATGCTGCTGTACCAATAACAAAATATGGAATTGATCTCCCCATTGAAAGAGGGGGGTTAGTGACATGCTGCTTTTCTTGCACTATGGGATCAGTTGGAGAGTGTAAGAAGCTATTTTCTAAGATTACACTGTTCCCACTAGGTGAAATGCTGCATCCATTCACTTCCAAGTTCTCACAGGCTTGGAGAGGGCTTCTAACTCTTCCAGTTTTTTTGGACATCTGAAAAGTTTCATTTATATTTTTGATTATGGGAAGTTTCTTCTGATATTGCCGCGAAGGGGCTCTCTTTTTAACTGTATCCCAAAGACTTTTCTGAAAATGACACCAACACAAATATCCAGTTATTACCATGCATATATTGAGAGCCCTTATCAGCTACGTAACCCTTCCTCTTCCTCACTGTATAAATAATGCTGCTCATAGCCTACTTAATGCTGAGAAATACAGGCGTCCCCCCACTTATGCAATGTTCCAGGGCCTTGCACGCATAAGGAAAATTGCATTATGTGAGCAACACCCTCTAAAAGCCTCTCTATGCTCATTTCTTTCCTGCTCTCCAGCTGTCTGTCCATACAACTCTCTCTTCAACTAGAGTTGAAGCTCTGGGGCTGGCTGATGGATGTGTGGAAAAGAGGCTGCTGCTGATGTACTATCACACATGTTAGCTGCTAGTTGGGGAGGCTGAGCAGCCAAAGAAAAGTGCCACTGCGCCTCCAGTCCCTTTGGGGCTTTTTCCTCCCTCACTGTAGTCCTCTTCAGCTCCTTGCATGCCATAAGGACTCTCCAGCTCTCTCCCACCATTTCCTGGTTTGAATCTACAGTGGTACCTCTGTTTATAGACAGGATCCGTTCCGGAGGCCCGGCTGTATCGCAAAAAGTCCATAACTGGAGGTGCCCTTCTGCACACGCATGTGGCGCCATTGAGCACTTCTCCGCATGCAGCGAAACCGGAAGATTACATATCCAGAGGGATACGTAACCCAAGGTACTGTATTTATTTAATTCCCATCGCCACGCATGTGTAGTCGCACGCATGTCAATCGCATGTAAGTGGAGGGGCACCTGTACTATTTTTTCCAGCAAATATCAGTAGTGACACAACTTTGCAAAGTAAAAGGAAATAAGAAGCCATGAAGAGCCCATGTATTGTCATTTTAAAAAAAATACTCAGAATACATACAGGTACCATCGCTGCATATTTATTCACACTGGGCATTTTTAATAGTGTAGATTTCAGAACATCTGGCAATGCTAGGGATGGTTAAAATCAAACCAAGGAAGGTATACCAAGAATTAAGCAAGGGACACTGAAAGAGACCTAGGGAGACTTTCCAAAACCTTGTACCTCACAGATCTATTACCTATGGAAACCTCTGACAATACCACATCAGAAAGTTTAGCTTCTGCAACTTCAACATTCACTGCACAAGATATCCTACCAGTAGTTCACAAAGAGGCATTTTCAATATACTACAGCACTTGTATAACTGGATGGTCACTTTGGAAGCCAAAGCAGACTGGAAAAGTTTTTTTTTAATGCATATATATGTTCCATACCTTTTTCTTTGTAGACTGCTCAGCAGAACCCAGCAAAACTGCTTGATGTTTAACAACATCATTTACAACAAAAGTTATGAGCTCCCGCACTTTGCCACCTTCCAGTGGTGTCCACGTTACTGAAATTAATATTCTCTCTCCAGACTGCAAAAGAAAAGCATGAAACATAGAAAGATGGTATATTTCCTTTGACAGGCAACTGCAGGACTTCTCAATTCACAATCTCTTTCCATTTCTGTGTACGCCACAAATGATGTCTACATATTTTTGCTAGATTGCATCCCCCCATCAAATAACGTATGAGCCATATATGAATGTGGTTAGTATTTTGCAGTAGTGCAATGCTGCACCTGCAGAGATACAAAGGCTACAGTGGGCAGAAAAAGAATAGCATAGAAAAGAAGTTGATACAACAATATTAGCCAGTAACCTGTTCACAATACCAGGTTTAGGACCTCACCTTGAATCAGAAAAAGACCAGTTAAACCACAGTACAACTCTTCAGTCAATGCAGAAACACACAAGAAAAATGGTACATATACACACTAGAGATCTCATATCCCCAGAACACTTATCTATGTGGACCCCAAACATTAGAAATTGAAAGCTTAAACCACCCATCCCAAATCAGGTAAGGTAGACAGACTTTTTTCCATTTTCCTAATAAGTGGTTTATCTCGTTATGCTATAAAATCCTTTAGCAAACTCTCCTAAAATCTATTGGGCACATTCCTTACGGCTAAAGATACTCTGCAAATACGTAATCACACTATAAAGATATATGCATTACCCTATTTCATGCAATGATATTCTATTGTACATCATCCTTGGTAAGAACTGCTGATAAATCTTCTCTGAATATCCTAGTATTCTCTTTTGATTTAACATACCGTACATTTGTCACCTTGAGTAAAGTTTTGTCTGTAGAAACAACTGATTGTTGTTAAAACACTAGTACTATTACTACTCTGCAGTGAAAAGTTCCAGGGTGTTACAAGTGTATACAGGGCCGGATTTAGGTCTGATGAGGCCCTTAGCTACTGAAGATAATGGGGCCCTTGATGTGTCCAGCTGTCCTTTGTAAACAACAAATTGTTGATGTTTTTTGTGCTGAATATATGCTATAAGGTAATTTATGGACCTAATAGGTATCTAAAGCCATTTGCACATAACAAATAGGAGCCTACACAACACAAACACTGTTGATGTAGGTTTTATTCTATTTTTTATCTTATATTTTGGAAATGTACATCCAGTTTTCTTTTCCTTTATTTTTTGGGGGGGGCCCCAAGAGAGTGGGGCCCTGAGCTATAGCTTGTTTAGCTTATATGTAAATCCAGCACTGAGTGTGTACCTGGACTCACATGTGCACAGCCAGCACTCATACATGTTCGTATATACACAGCTGACAGGTTTAGGATTTCTTCACTTAAAATCATATGCAAAGTTACACACACCCACACACAAATATGTATGTGTGTGTGTGTGTGTATATATATATATATATATATATATATATATATATATATGTGCATATATATGTGTGTGAGAGTGTGTGTGTATGTGTATATATATTTATATATATATATATATATGCAAACATATGCAAAGTTACACACCCACAAATATATATATATATATATATGTGTGTGTGTGTGTATATATATGTATGTATGTATATGTGCATATATATGTGTGTGAGAGAGAGTGTGTGTGTGTGTATATATATATATATATATATAAGGTAAAGGTAAAGGTACCCCTGCCCGTACGGGCCAGTCTTGACAGACTCTGGGGTTGTGCGCCCATCTCACTCAAGAGGCCAGGGGCCAGCGCTGTCCGGAGACACTTCCGGGTCACGTGGCCAGCGTGACATCGCTGCTCTGGCGAGCCAGAGCCGCACACGGAAACGCCGTTTACCTTCCCGCTGGTAAGCGGTCCCTATTTATCTACTTGCACCCGGAGGTGCTTTCGAACTGCTAGGTTGGCAGGCGCTGGGACCGAGCAGCGGGAGCGCACCCCGCCGCAGGGATTCGAACCGCCGACCTTTCGATCGGCAAGTCCTAGGCGCTGAGGCTTTAACCCACAGCGCCACCTGCGTCCATATATATATATATATATGCAAACATATGCAAAGTTACACACCCACAAATATATATATATATATGTGTGTGTGTGTGTGTATATATATATATATGTATATGTGTGTGTGTGTGTGTGTGTGTGTGTGTGTGTATATATATATATATATATATATATATATATACATATTGTGTGTGTGTGTATACAGTAGATATATATACATATACAAAGTTACACAAACACAGACACATATATATTACACACGCGGAGCTCCGTCCCTACTTGAAGCCTTCCTTCGCAGGGGCAGAGCTTCCGACAGGCCAGCAAGAGGCCCGAGCAGGGACGCCCCCTGCCCACCTTCCTTGATCGTTCCCCCCGCCGCCGCCGCCGCCGCCCTCCTCACCTGCAGCAGCCAGTGGCGCGGCTCCTGCACGGCGAAGCCCTTGGCGGCGGGCGGGGGTCTCCCGACGAGCACGCGGACGGGCTCGGCGTTCGGGTTCTCGAGAGCCAGGCGTCGGAGGCGCGACGTGCCCACGCGGACGGGGCCGAAGCTGAGCAAGGGCGCCGGCGAGAAGGGGACCAGCGTCAGAGCGGCGTCGGCCTCCTCTTCGCCGCCGTCCCCTTCGCCGGACGTAACCCAGCGCCGCCGCCGCCGCCGCGGGCCGCCTGGACTCGCCCTCCGGAGCCCCGTCGCTCCCCCGTCCTGCCTCGAGACGGCCATCGCTCCGTCGACCAAGGTGGGTCCCCGCCTCCTCGTCGCCGCCGGTTCCTTTTCCCCCTCAGGAAGACGGTCAAGGCCCTCTCTCCCCTCCCCTCCCCCCCGCAACCCGACAATAACAATGATCCTCGGCAGTTAGGAGTCCCAACCGCCAGTCCCGAATTTCAAACCCGGCCGCCCCCACCAATCAGGGCGACGTCCGTGAGAAACGCGAGGCCAATCGCCGCACGGAACGTCCCCGCACCCAATCACTGCGCGCGCCGTTCCTTTGAAACTGACGCATGCGCGGGGCGGGAGAGTGCGCTCACAATAGGCTGCCGTGGCATCCCTAGCATCGAGTAGGGAAACGGGGGAAATTATTTTTGTTGTTGTTGTTGTTAGTTAATAACTATATACAATTGATTGTACTAATATTATATTATAATATAATAATGTATTAGAATAATATATATTAAAAGGTAAAGGTAAAGGTACCCCTGCCCGTACGGGCCAGTCTTGCCAGACTCTGGGGTTGTGCGCCCATCTCACTTAAGAGGCCAGGGGCCAGCGCTGTCCGGAGACACTTCCGGGTCACATGGCCAGCATGACATCGCTGCTCTGGCAAGCCAGAGCCGCACACGGAAACGCCGTTTACCTTCCCGCTGGTAAGCGGTCCCTATTTATCTACTTGCACCCGGAGGTGCTTTCGAACTGCTAGGTTGGCAGGCGCTGGGACCGAGCAGCGGGAGCGCACCCCGCCGCAGGGATTCGAACCACCGACCTTTCGATCGGCAAGCCCTAGGCGCTGAGGCTTTAACCCACAGCGCCACCTGCGTCCCAATATATATTAATTGTATACAATTAATTATAATCAGTGGCGTAGCGTGGGGGTGCAGGGGGGGCCGGCCGCACCGGGCGCAACATCTGGGGTTAGGGCAAATCCACGGGTTAGGGGGCGCAAATTACTTGCCTTGCCCCGTGTGCTGACAACCCACGCTACGCCACTGATTATAATAATACCATATACAGTGGTACCTCGGGTTACATATGCTTCAGGTTACAGACTCCGCTAACCCAGAAATAGTGCTTCAGGTTAAGAACTTTGCTTCAAGATGAGAACAGAAATCGTGCAGCGGCGGCACGGCGGCAGCAGGAGGCCCCGTTAGCTAAGAACAGTTTCAGGTTAAGAACAGACCTCCGGAACGAATTAGGTACGTAACCAGAGGTACCACTGTAGTATAATAATATATAACTAATAATTAAATACTACTGATTATATTATACTATAATGTAATAATAGACAATCATTAATTATATACAATTAATCATACTACCATACTATAGTATAATAATAGATTATAATAATATATAATTATCAATATAGTTTTTTATTGTTAGAACAATGTCCTTTTTGAATTGCTCTTATAAACAAGCGGCTACAAAATAAGGAAGATGATTCAAATTCAGCTACAAGTCACAATACGATGGTTGCAGCTTTATCCTCTTAATACACAGCTGCATAATCCTACCGTGCAGATAGATGGTCCTCAGAGTTTCCTATTGGTTGTTGGTCATGTGCGCCTCCTTGCATTGTGGGAGACAATACACCCTCCATAATCTCATTGCCTAAGATCACGTTGTCTGCTACCAGTCAGGAGAAGTGCCTCCCCACCTTTTAACTTTGATCAGTTAGGGTAGCCTTATTTCAAAATCTACACATCCAGCATGGGTTGCCATACGTCTGGATTCCCCCGGGCATCCATGTTATTTTCACCCGGGCGGTTTCCAACCACTGAATCCCATTTCTGACCATTTCTATGAAAACCCTGTTGGGATACTGCCAGGGAGACAAAGGCCATCGCTGCCTCCGTGTCGACTCCGGACGATCTCCCGTAGGTACAGTATCAGAAATTAACGACATGAGCTCCAGAAAATAGCTTCCACATTCCAGAACTGATGCACGCTTTATCAGCAGATAATGCACAGCGAAAGTAGCACTCAGGAGAGTATCATATTAGAAAGTTTATTCAGTGTCGTTCAGGACAAAGAAAAACTTGACTGCCTGCTAGCGTGTTCAGCGCAGAGAGAGGGAGAGACACAACAGCTCTATCGAAACAGAAACATCCTGTGAACAGGAAATACGCAGGCTGTATGACTCACATAGCCTGCTCCCTTTTAAGGTGGAACGGAAATATCCTAACATACCCCACATTTCACAGCGCCCCAGAAAATGAGTCTTCAGCACCCTAATCTGGGGGATTGTGATTTCAGCAAGAACCCAATGTGGTGAGTGCTGATCTTTGTTCACGAGGAACAGTGAGGCCAGAGAGAATGTGGATCACGGGGGGGGGGGGGGGGGGGCAGAGGCAGCTGCTTGATTCAAGAAGACTTCAGGGACATCGCTTTTGAAGAAAAGAGAGGACCATTTCTCTTTACTTCTGTGCCTTTTCTTATGAAGCCAGCTCTAGATCTTTTCTAAATAAATTGAATAAAACCGCTTAACCCACTGGAAGATATATTTGAAAAATGAATCGCTCCAAAGAGGCTTCAAACACCAACCAAAGGCCCCCTGCAACGTTTGGCGGCAGAAACCCAAAAAGTGAGCCTTTGGCAATGAGCCTGAGCAATTTTGCCAAAAATATGATGTCGTCTGGTTTACTCCAAAACAGTGCCAAACACCATCAAAAGGCCCCCTGCAATGCTTGGCAGTGAAAATCCAATGTTTCCCAGCCCCCTACAAAACCAGCCCTTGACGCTCTAGCCCGTGGGGTCATGGTTTCACTGAAAACCCGAGGTCATCCCCTGCATGGCAGCCCTACAATTGTCTTGAAATATTGTACTGTTTGCCTGAAAGGTTCTCCAGGTCCTTCCAGATATCCTAATTGTCCTATTGATCAATCCCTAGGCGAACCTATTTTTAATGTTAATGTTCTGCACTTGACCTTGTTAATGGAGAAATCTGAAGGCTTGTGTTAAGGGAGAAAAGAAATCTGAGGGCTCCCTTGGACAAAAAAACAAGGACACCAGCCAGGAATACTAGAGCAAAACAGCAGGTCTTGATTGAAGACTGTCGCGACAGGACTCCCACCTGCCACAAGGTGAAACAAGATGGAAGCTCCGTACAAAAGGGAACCCAAACTTTTCTTAGCTCCTAATTCCCATGTTACACCGCCCAATCTACATCACTAGTACATCATGGTTACATCATGAAAGGGGATGTCTGGTGGCAGTAATCTGAGCATCCTGGACCATGCCCCATGCCTTCCCTTGCCCTCCACCAAACATCTGTCAAGTGAAACAGAAGAGATATTTACATTTCCCTGTTTCCCAGCCAAGTTAATTACACCTTTTTGTCTTCATCTGGGTTTGTTATTTCTGGAATGGCTACCTGTCTGGCACTCAGGTATCAGGGTGCCAGGGATTATCACTCAGGCAGAGGGGCTGCTGAGTAGCTGAGCTCACAGGTCTGTATGAATTTCTGAAGTTTTCCCAGTGAGCCAGTACATAGATACATTTATCAGTGAATTGTTACATTTGGTATTGTGCAGTAGAGGCCCTTTGAATAGGTAGGAAGAAACTGTGAAGTGATTGCGCAGATTTTGGTAGTGGGGTGCATGTGCATTATATCTGCTGGAGGAGCAACCCCCCAACCTATTGGGAGCCCAGGATCTAATGAATAGTCATAACCCTTGCAAAGCTTACTGACTCCACATCTGGCCAGTGAAAAATGAGGTCACTGATCTTTTTTTGAAGGCAAAAGTGACTTTCAGTTGAATTAAGAATCACAGACCTACAAAGAAAAAGGCACCTTTAATCATATGTTGTGGACGTGTAAGGTAACAAAAGCATTCTGGAAAATGATATATAATGAATTTTTAAAATGTTTTAAATAGCTTTATATAAAAAAAAAAACCCATAGGCTTTTTTATTAGGAATTGTAGGTGCTGAAATTCTAAGGGAGCAGAAAAGTCTTTTTATGTATGCGACGACAGCTGCACAGAAGTTGTTAGCCCAGAGATGGAAGGAAGATAAAGTTTCTACCAGAGAAGAATGGCAAATCAAGTTGATGGGCTATGATGAAATGGCAAAACTGGCCGGAAACCTCAGGAACCAGGAAGACCAAAACTTTAATAAGGAATGGGAATTTTTTAAAAATAATTTACCTTGAAGATCACTGTAAGCAGTTGAAAACATTAGCAGAACTGTGATAACACTTGTAATGAGAACTATTGACATAATGGAGTTATAAAAATCTTGGATTATTGAAAAAAGATGCAGTATAAAAGGTTTAACAACAGAACCCATGGAGGGGAAGATGGAAAGTCCAGAGATTCAGGGGAATCTTTTAACTGTGGATATGTTGTTGTGTGATGCTAATCTTAAAGATGTAAAAACCAAATAAAAAATATTTTACAGAAGAATCGCAGACCCACAGATGATGAGGAGGAAGCATGCAAAAATGATAAAGCTACAATGGTACCTTGGTTTTCAAACATCTCCATTGATAACCATTTCGGTTTACGAACGCCGAAAACCTGGAAGTAAATGCTTCCGCTGAGTGCAGGATCCTGAGGCATAGCTGTCGGCTATTGAGTTTTTGCTTTTTGAATGTTTCAGAACTTGAACAGTCTTTTGAAATGGACAACGTTCGAAAACCGAGGTACCGTTGTATTTTGCCTTTGTTGTTATCCCACCTGAGACTGAGTGTGAAGGCCACTTGGCATGTCTACAACAGGGCAAACTGGTTCAGCCAAGAGGTTGAATCCTTCCCTTCCCCACCTTCAAGGCCAGGCTTCCCAGGTAGGTGAAGCTACCCACCGAACATTGTGAGCTGGTTGTCAGGGGTTGCATAGTTTCATGTACTGCACTTTGGGGAAGGGATGGAATGAGGACTAAAGGAGTAAAAAGCAAACCATGAGCACGTGTTGGATGAAAAGAAACCTACTTCCTTCCTGTCCACTTCAGTAACTTGGACACAAAGTGTTGACATAGTACAGTCGTACCTTGGAAGTCGAATGGAATCTGTTCTGGAATTCTGTTCAAGTTCCAAATCGTGGTTTCTGATTGGCTACAGGAAGCTCCTGAAGCCCCATCGGACATTCGGCTTCAAAAGAACGTTTGAAAACCAGAACAGTCACTTCTGGGTTTCGATCGTTCAGGAGCCAAAACGTTCGAGAACTAGGCTGTCCGAAAACCAAAGTGTAACTGAACATGGATGACAGTGTCCATGCAACTGATGTATTTCCATAATTTGAAAGAGACCATCCTTCAACTGAACTCCCAGATCTACAAAGGCTATACTTTTGCAAAAGCATCAACTAGTGTAATATACATAAGCTTGTGCAGCAGCCATCTAGTTATCCAAAGGCAAAGTTATTTTACTGAGAAAAAATTAAGCATGCTTGGGGCCTGTGTTTGTGGATGGATGCAAGACGAAAAACTATAACATAAACCCAGAAATAAAACCAGTTAATTGTTCATTGCAGTGATGTAAACAACATACAAAATAACCAGCTACAAGTCTGGTGTCTCAAATTTCTTTATAAAATACTTAGAAATATATAAGAAACAAGGAATTGTACAAATGCTTCAATAGATTGGGAAATTGAGAGATATGCAGGCAATTAGACTGATTCATTGCAATACAAATCAGTTCAAACACTTTTACAGGAAAAACAGTTAAGGCAAAACTCTCTCTAGATCTAACAGTCACACACAAAGTATCCTAGAGAAGGGAGCAACACACCGGGCACAGCAAAGGACAGTGCAAACCAACTACAGCAAGCGCTTTGGGGTACAGAGAAAGCTGAGGTGAGGGAAAATGGGTATTTGGGAGAGGGGTGCAAATAACTATAAACGGAGGAAAGGGACTAACAGATGTGAAAGTCTCAGGCTTGATCAATATGAACTGGAGGTAGCCATTTGAAATGCAAGCACTGTTAGTGTAGTGTAAGAAAAACTTAACTTCTCCCACCTCATTTCCCAATCTGATTTACGGTATACACTGCTCAATCAAGTCAAGAATCAGTTCCATTTGTCATCTTCAGTGACTTTGTACCTTCCTGCTCAGCTGCCAAGTTATTTTCATTCTCACAACAGGTAAAGTCTTATCTTTGCCCCGGCTTTTGGGGAGGGATGAAGTGCCTGGCAAGACTTTCTGCTTCCTGTGTGATTATTGGTTGTGATACTGTTCTATATATATATATTGACTTAAAGGCGGCCCACAAATACTTTAAATAAATAAGTTGCAGATTTATAGTGCAGTAAAAAGGTAAAGGAGCCCTGGACAGTTATGTCCAGTCAAAGGAGACTATGGGGTTGTGGCATTCATCTCGCTTTCAGGCCGAGGGAGCCGGTGTTCGTCCACAGACAGCTTTCCGGGTCATGTGGCCAGCATGACTTAACCGCTTCTGGCGCAACAGGACACCATGACGGAAGCCACACGGAAATGCCATTTACCTTCCTGCTGCAGCGGTACCTATTTATCTACTTGCACTGGTGTGCTTTCAGACTGCTAGGTTGGCAGGAGCTGGGACAGAGCAATGGGAGTTCACCGTATCGCAGGGATTCGAACTTCTGACCTTCTGATTGGCAAACCCACAGCGCCACCCGCATCCCATTGTGCAGTATCTCACTCCCTCAACAGGGAATATTAAATGAATAATTACATAATCCTGGCAATTTTAAGAGGCAGATGAAAATCTCAAGTCCAGCTCTACCTAATCTTCCTCTTTCCCCCAGGCAATCTACCATCAACTGTCCTTTGCCAAAGATCCTGATGAGTTTAATGTTGCGTTAATGTTACCTGTAAACTGCCTTGGAAGCATTTACATCCTGAAATGCAGGATATAAATTATTGTACTACATAAGTAGATACCAGTTATACCACCTTCATTTGTTCCTGAAGTTTCTGGTGGCATTTGGTAGCTGTTCCATCCCATGGAACAGTCTCCGTGCATTTGCATTTCAAATAGCCACTCCATCTCCATTCCCAGATGTCAATTCAGCAAAGACCCCCTCTGCTTAACGGGCAATGCAAGATTTAGGAGACCAGGAGACGCACATGGGTGACACACGGCCTGCACACTCAGGGGGAAAAACTTTCATTGCATGAAACATTGATGTGAAGAGGTGATGGTAAACATTCTATAGATTCAAAGTCAAAATGATCATTTTTAATTCCACAACATCAGCATATGTATAAACAGATTTTTAAGGGCCATGTTGTGTTCTTCACATTTGAAACCGTTCCCGAATTAATATGCTACAGAGCAAACGCAAGTCCAATTAGTTGTAATTTAGCATCAAAAATGTCAGTTAAAACACAACAAAAATGAATAACAACAAGCAATTAAAAACAAGCAACTTCCAGCTCATGAGACTCTAGTTAATGCAGTTAGTAAACACAGGGCTGTATAGCTTCCTTTTTTTAATCATTGATGGGTAATCTTTGGCTCCCGCAAATGTTAACTGCAATAAGCTCTAGCCAGCATGATCAATGGACAAGGATGGGAGTTGTAGTCTAGCAATATCTCGAGGGCCATCGCTGTTCTAGAGTATCAAAATGATGCCAAAATACTTAAAAAGATTACATGATTTGCCCCATTCCTAAAAATTAGCATTATATGTACTCCAAACCTAATTCACTTATCCAACATACTTACATGACAGCAGTACCTCTGAGTATTTGCTCCTGATCTTGCTACACATTCCCACCTTTCCTTAGGATATGTGCAAATGTGGCAAAAGCCATAAAACCAGGAGTTTCTTGTACCTCTTTGGACCAAAAGTTCAAATCTTCAACTCTACATATTTCTAGCACTATTCAACAGCTAACACGCACATTTGGTGTACTCTGAAGACAACAATTAAGATAGAAAAACTCGCAAAGCAAGCTTCTTAGTTTTCCTAACCATAAAGAAGCTTGTAGCAACCATCTGTTTTAAGTGCTGAAACATGGGCAAGAACACAAACTACCTGGCACCCAAGTAGCCTATGGTTCCACGATTGTTTAAATGTAAGAACAGTCATTTATAAAGGAAAATACTGTAATGAGGTAACAAGTACTAGATCTGTAGGAGGATCACAGGACCTCTATATTCAACGCTCATATACATTTTGGGTCTTTTCCACAACTATCTCAGAATAGGTCTCGCAACAGTTCTCAAAAGCACTAGAAGTGGAAACTGATTTATCAGCATTTTTTTTTAGTGTTATTGGACGCTAAAAACGCTGGCCACTGTCTGACTAATCTGATGTTTACTCCAATTAAGTCACATGGATTAACAGACCATTACTTCCAATTAAGTTTACTTAGGACTGCCTCAAGTTAAACCAGGAAGGAAGGAAAGAAGGAAGGACGGACTTAAGAGCAGCCTACTGGATCACAATGGAAGTCCATCTCATCCCAGTATCCTATTCTCACAGTGGCCAATCAGATGCTCTTAGGAAGCTGGAGCAGAGGGCAACTGCTCTATCTCCCTCTGCCTGCAATTCTCAACAACCAGTATCTAGAAGCATACTTTTCTATACAGGTATTTATTCAAATTATTCCCTTGAAAAGCATGGGCCAGCTGTCTTTTATTTCACCGATTCTTAAAGCAACAGCAATGACTGCCAATTCTCTCCGCTGCCCAACTAAAAGTGCCATGTTTGATCTTTAAAGCCCTTAGAACGATTATGTCTTCTGTGTGTGCATGCAGATTTGAATTATATTTCCGTTATGACAAATTGCTAGCAAGCCACAATCCCTGGATGCAATGCTAAACCTGGAAATGTGTTGTGTTTTCCCCGTGCAGGAACAGCAAAGCTGGGAAGATCAGAACTTTAATAATTAAAATAATTTTATGATCTGAAATATAAAAAGGAACTTGTGTTATTTGTACCTTTGAACTTCCCAAAACCTTTTTCATATATGAAAGGTGCAGATTAATAATGCAAAGGTGAAGAGCTATTCATAAACGACCCAATTATTTCATTTAAGGTTTCTTGACGAATAAGATTACCTCATGAAAGTTGTTTTAAAAATAGCTGTACAATATTTAAAAACCACACGATTATATTTTGCATGTTGAACTACTGCATTTAAAAAGACACTTCTTTTCCTTTGTACTTGGCAACTTTCCGCTTTGAGAGCTTTCTAATTGCTAAACATGGAAGCAAGACTAGGGAAATATAAAGGCTATTTCCAACAAAGTAGTTCCACTAGCACAAGGATTTTGGGCTATGCAACGCCACTCCCTCTCCCCTCCCCATGTGTCTCCTAAATCTGGGGGTTCCCTCAACCCCCCATAGCAGGTTTGGGGAGAAGAAGAAGTTCAATTGCGCAAGCAGAAATCCTGGCTCTAGTGAATTACTTGGTTGACTATTGTCGTAATAGCCTGTCATACATAATCACGAATGCTCATTAGTTGAAATATTCTGCACTGAGGGAGCTGTATCAAGACCCAGCAATGTCCCAAGATAAGACTGTTCTCTAGGATCCAATATTTGCTCAGGTCTGACTGGATGAACGATGTTTGCAGGCTGTGGAGTGAGTGTGTATTTTTCTAGAAACGCCAAATCCGTCGCTTGCTGGTAGTCTGTTGGAGGAGGTTGTGAAGAAAGAAGGTTGTGAGGCGAGGATGAAACAGGGGTGGTATGTTCTACAAGATCGGACTGAGTTTCGCGTATCTGCACGGGTATCAGTGTTAGTGGTACACACACGTCTGGCGATACATTCTGTAGCATTGTTTTGGTTTCTGCTTGATAAACCTTGGCTGGTTCCACAAACGGTTTAGACTCATTTTGGAAAGCCTTGTCATCAGGTACAAACTGGGTTGGCAAAGAAACTACTTTCTCCTCCGGCACTGGGCTTAGTGATTCTTCAGCAGACTTTCCTCCGTGCACATGGTCGGTATGATATTTCAGCTTGTCCTTTCGTTTAAATGTCGCATTGCAATACTGACAGTTAAAGGGCCGGGCATCCGAATGAATAACCATATGTTTCGTTAACGTCTTCTTAATCCTGAAAGACTGGTTGCAAATTTGACATTTGTACGGCTTTTCACCTGTGTTTGAAAAAAGTCAGAATAAATAGAGTAAATATTTCCTAACATATCAATAGGACATAGCATTATTAGTTTCTTCGTTGCATGGAGAGGCATTTTATTAATTTAAATATTTTGGCACACATTGGGGGGGGGGGGGAGGAACCAAAGTTGTGATTTTAAGTTTTATTCTTGTTTGTGGTTTTTTTTAAAAAAAAAAAAAAAACCACACAAAACCATTGCTTTAATAGCCAACAGGTTACTATTCGGGAAATGCATTTGTAAAGCTTTTCATAGATCTATATCTAGTGCTAAGATATCCTACCAATGAAAGGTAAAGAATGATCCCAAATGACTGTGTAATTAACCATGATAGTCCACTAATTAGACTATGAGAAATCTAGTCTGTGACATCTTGTTTTCTTGCATAACGATTTATATAGAAACTCAGCCAGATGGGCAGGGTTTTATTTTGTTTTGTTTGTTTATTATTCTACTGCTCAGAGCTAACAGTTCTGAACTGATAATTCTGATCACATGGTCCAGCTTTTCCTAGAATATACCACTTTAGTTGAGATTCCTGCATTGAAGGGGATTTGACTACATTGAATCCCTTCCAAATGTACAATTCTATGACAGCTCTCCAACATCAAGAACTTTGGGCATGTAGAAGGTAGCATCAAAGTCTAGCTTGTGCTAACTTTTCAGATGAGATTCTGAGATAGGAGAGCCTACAAACATGCACTAAACTGTACACTAAACTGTTAGCTAGTATTCAAATGCCACAAGGCATACTATGTGCCACAAAATGTTACTCTTATGAATTCCATAATATGAAACATCACATTTATTCTTGCTGATCCAGCAAAGCATAAAGTCCACAACTGCTCACCTGAATGTGTCCTAAAATGCATTTCCAAACTTGATTTCCCCTTGAACACTTTCTTACAGACTTCACACTGATGAAATGTTGCCTTGTACCTTCAAGGAAAATGGAATGTATTAGAAAAAAGCTCCACATCCATGGATATTTTCAGTGTATACATGAACTGCATCAAAATCATAGGCTTAACATTCTAATTCCCACCCCTGCCCCTGCTTTAAATTGTGTCCTGGAGAAAGATATAAATGTGTTAGATTAGAAAACAAGCAGAAAATGTCAAAGCAAATTTACCCTGTGCACTTAACTACCAGCATCTTGGGGTCAAACTAATTTGTACTCTTGATTTGTACTGCTGCTTAATGTCATTTTTTGTTTTAGCGTTTTTTTTTATTGCTCCATGCCACTTTGGAAGCCTTTTAGCCACAAAGCAGCCTAAAACACAAACTAGAAAGGGGTGAAGATCCTGGTTCCCAAGCAGCATTTAAAACAAGAGTTCCCCAGTTTGGATGGGATGGGAAACTGTGGTTTGGCAAACTGCAATGTCTCCCTAAAGCCAAGTGTGCAGAGAAAGGGAGCATGCTGACACAAGGATCCTTCTTGTTACACTGAAACTGGGACA
The DNA here is from genome assembly GCF_951804945.1 of Podarcis cretensis. NCBI lineage: Eukaryota > Metazoa > Chordata > Lepidosauria > Squamata > Lacertidae > Podarcis > Podarcis cretensis. The sequence goes on along the minus strand of NC_137175.1, from coordinate 84,063,355 downwards.
TACAAATGAGTTTCAGAATTAAAATGAAAACTTACTTTTGCCACACCTTTTCTCCAAGATGAACGCTTTTATAATGAACACTGAGGTGGTCTCTTCGGCCAAAACATTTCCCACATTCTTCACACTGATGGGCCTTTTCACCTTCGGAGAACCAAAAGCACAATCTGAATGAGCGTTAATAAAAAAGACCGAAGGCACCCAAACAAGGAAAACCCAGTCTGTCAGATCACTGCCAAATAATCATGTACACTTTCATACGCTTTCAGGTCAAGTCAAATGCATGGTTTAGTCCTGCATGCATGGGCTGTGGTGTGCCTTGAATTCATGCATTCCCCTCTTCTACAGGCCAGCAGGAGATCAAATGCTTTTGTTTTTGAGCCAACCAGGGTTTCTTTGAATGAAAAAGCCAACGTCATTTGTCTACCTGAGTGTATCCGTTTGTGTTTTGTCAGATGGTCGTGACGAATGAAAGTCTTTCCACATTCTTCACATTCATACCGCTTGTCGTCATGGTGGACCCGCAGATGAAGCCTGCATTAATAATTGCACAAGGTTAACTTTGCACGGGATCTCTTGTGCTCACTGTTAAAGCTCAGCCTGCCAGCAATCCCCGTAATTAGAACTGGGATGAAACAATAGCTTAGCATGCATGGGATGAGGTATCTGCATTTAGACACAACCCTAAATCATAGTTTGTTTACATCTCTGAACCTACCCCAATCATCAACTTGTGACCAATCAGAAACCATGATTTGAAGTTGGGTTCTGAATCTGTGCTTAGGGTTAACTGTGGTCTGTTGTTACATCTGAACTGGCTATCCTAGCTTAATCCTTGTTTATTTTGGAGCTCTTCCTCAGATGCCCACCTGGCTACACAAAAGTGAGGTTACAGTAGTTAGAAAAAAACCTTTTAATGGAAGGAAGGAGAAGTACTAAGAAAGGAAGAATGGCAGATAAAACTGATGGAACATGTAGAGATGGCGAAATTGATGGGGAAGATCCGAAACCAGTAAGATCAAGTATTTTCTAAAGACTGGAGCAAATTTGTAATTTATTTAAAAGACCACTGTAAACAGTTAAAATCACTGGCAGGGATGTAATGACACTTGTAACGTGGATTTTTTAATGATAATTATGGATATTTAACAGATGGATAATGGTAAAAGATGCAGCAAATTTAATCTTAAACGTGGAACCCATGCAGGGAGGGAAGGAGGACCGAAGGTTCAAAAGTACCTTGTACTTTTATGTTAGAAATTGTTTTGTTAAAATGTATAAAACTGTGGGAAAAAACAGTAAAAAAATTATATATAAAAAAAACTTTTCATGTGGCTAAGAGTCTCTTGCTGGCAACACGCTCCTGTCCCTGCCTCCTTTTCCAGCCTAACTCCAAGTAACCTTGCAAAAAATAAAAAGCGACCACAGCTGCTTTTTCTAACTTCTGCCCAAGTGTAAACAAAATGTCAAGAGCATTTCTGACATTATGCTACTATCAGTAATCCTAAGTAATGATACAGACATGGGTTACCTGTATGAACTTCCATGACGAAAACTCTGCCCACAAATACTACACAAATGAGGCTTCTCTCCACTGTGGATTCTCAAGTGCTCTTTCAAAGTTGTTCTGGAGGAGAGAAATGGAAATATTTGAAGGATATATACTCTAGCCTTTTCATTGTCATCAATAGTTGCAGTTCTTATAAAGTCCAATACATTCTGAAGAATGGAGAACTACTGTTTCCATTAGTAAGATTTTAAAAGACTGAAATACAGTATTAGGTCAACCTTTTCCTATTTATCATACAAAAACTTCTGAAAAGTTAAGAGTTTTGTGTGTAGAAACAAATTGCTACAAAAACATTTCTTTATGCATATATATTACTACCTACCTTTCTCTAACTGATTTCCCACAAATAAAGCATGTCCATTTTCTCTTTCCTCCATGAGTACATTCAATATGCCGCTTCAGATTGCCAGTATCATTAAACTGACGACCACAAATATCACATGGAAAAGGTCCTGGGAAGAAAGACAAATGCAATTTACATTGTTTCCACTTGAGCAACAAGGATCGCATCAAAGCCAAGCACATTATTTTAGACTTCAGGGATATGAAACTGACAGGCAAAATACACACTTCTAATAATCCCTTCAATACATACAGGCGTATTTCAAAAGCGGAAGCAGTATTGATTATTTTGAGCAACTAAAAACAAGTTGAACACACATACTGAAACACAATCCTGGAAGAGATTTGCACAAGTTGCTTAGTGAATGATGATTTATGTCAACAAATACACACTGAAGAAAATGCATTTATAATTAATATTTACTAGCAGAATGGGATTTTCCTACCGAGATGGAACTTTTCTTGATGCTTCAGTCTTGCAAAGCGGGATTTAAAGTGCTCTTCACAATATGTACACTTAAAGGGCTTATCCTGTGTGTGTAGAATCATGTGTTCTTCCAGATGAGGCCTTCGAGTGAAAGATTTATTGCAAATCTAAAGTGATAGAACAGCCAACCAACCAATTACATATTAACATCCACTAGAATGTGCCATGTACACACACACAAGCTTCTTGAAGGCTGGACATCAATGAAAGAAATATATTACTCTGTTTTTAATCAACAGAAGTGCTAATATTTAGACAGTGAGGAATCCATCAGAATATTATATTTCTGAAAGTGCATTGAAAGTGCATTGTGCGGCTATTCTACTATACCCATGTCTGATTCCTGTGCATCTTGATTAACTGCAGAAACTACTATTCACTATGAATTTACATGATCACGCTACCAGATGAAAATACTACCGCATGAAGTCAGTTATTTTTAAATCTTCATTGCAGCCATGAAACCAGCTATATATCAAAGGAAGGTATTACACAAATGTGCATAACAGAAAGTAGGACTGGTCTTTTTTATTTGGTGTTAAGAACTTGGGCATCAATCACTGCCACGTACCAATCACATTTTCTAAGAATGTCTCAATCCAACATATGCAAAAAAATTATTATAATAATAACTTTGAATAGCATTATGCATTAAAAAATAAGGTGGGGGGAAGAGATATCAAAAGCCATGAAATATGAATTTTCGCCCATAGACTAGAGTTTGTGGGGGGCCTCCTCATAGGAGCTCCCTGTGCCCCACTATTACATGCACCAGAAAGTAAAGGAAACCAGTGCCTTATATGAACTGCAGCTGAAAAGGAAAATCCACACAACCGGATTGCATGCACAGTCAGTTCTCTGAATCTGAGACAGAGTAGTGGGGATTATTGTTTTGTTGTTTCTGCTTTAACTATTTATCTGTGCTTTTATTTTGTATTTTTATCTTGTGAACTGCGCTAAGGTCTTTTGATGGGTGGTTTATGAATCTAATAAATAATAATAATAATAGTAGTAGTAGTAGTAGTAGTAGTAGTAACAATGAAAAGTGTCCATTTCTTCCCAATAAAATCAAAGTTATACTTACATCACATTTCCAGCCTTCACTCTTTTTCTTTTTGGAGAGAAATTCCTGTACTTTTTCAGGATGGAATCTGCAGGGTGGGAAAATCCATTGAGAAATTATTTCGAGAGTAAGGAAATTATATGTTTGAGCACAGAAAGAAATATTAGAAGCAAGCTGTATTAGTACCCACAACAGACATACTCCCCATGCTACATAAAAGCAAAAATGTTTTATATATTCTCATTTGCAGTTGTTGCATATTATTTTTTATTATGATTTTTGTGTTTTTATATTGTAATTTTATGTTGTGAACCCCTCTACCTTGTGACTGCTTGTTCACACTATAATTTAAAAGACCTGGTGGGAAAGGAGACGCTGCGCACACCAACCAGTGTTCAAAACTCCCATTGTTCTAGGCAAATTTTGTGACAGGGAATTTAATTAGCGCAAGCAGTTTCTAAGCTCTGGGTGCAGTACTGCCCTTAAGATTTCAGATTAAAACTGCAGAGTGGAAAGAAAGGAGGACCTTTTTCTGCCTCCCCACTTCAGCTACTCTCTGAAGACTAGAGCAGAGACCCTCTTAAGAATATTAGGGGGTGGGTGGGCAGGGGAAGGAACTAGGCCATATGAAAAATGAATGTAATATTTTAGCTGTTCATTCATTTTCAGCTTTGAATTTTTGTTATAAAAAAAGAGTGCCTAGACCTTCTGTTGTTGCACCTATAACCTAGGTTTAAGGTACCATTTAACTCCTAGCTTTCATATCTGTTTCTAACACTGTCCCCAACCGTTAATAGCCCTGGATTGCTCTGAGCAGCCTGACCCAACCTGGCCCAGGACAATCTGGGTTGAAGCTTGTTCCCCCTGAAACATCCTAATTCACCTCAGACTTCGCCCATGTCCAATGCACAGCCCAACATATTCCCTGTATATTCCAATTATACAGCATTAGCAAAGCTGTAACATATTGTTCTAATGTGCTGCCCTTTCCATGCCCAGCCCTTTAGCCCAAACATTATTTGAAACCAGCCTATACTGTTATACATATGGATTCCTCACATTATCACTCGTGTTTGTTTGTTTGTGTGTGTGTGTGTGTGTGTGTGTGTGTGTGAGATGAAAAGAGCCCTTCAATGTACAGAGCATCAACAGCAGGCAAGCATTTGAATTGTCTCAAAATACAAGCACTTGCCATGCAATGGAACAATGTAGTCACTTTATAAAATATGCAGAGCACCTCAACACACACATTTTTAATGCCATGCACTTTAAAAATAAATGGTTGCCACATATTTCAAGCAGGTAGCTTATATATAAAATCTCCTGCGTCAACACTTTTTTATAATCTTGTACTGAAAATAAATCACATCATCACAGCATGTAAGTATAGCATAAGAAATTTCATTCATACTTGCCTCTTCAAGTGCTTTACTAGGGTCTTTTTTGTGGCGTGCAGTTTGTTACAATATGGACATTTGTGTTCCTTTTTATGACATACAATTTCATCATTGTGCTTCTTTCTGTGTACAGTTAAATTGGATTTGGTTGAATAGCGCTGATGACAGATATCGCACTGAAACGGCTTCTCGCCAGTGTGCACACGAGAATGGATCTCAAATTTCCCTACAAAACAAACCACTCCAGTTAAAATATTAGACACCCAACCAGCAACTAGTTCTGCAAACATTCAGTACTACTACGCATTAAGTATAGGTTCTGATGGCATTTCCAAGGTTATAGTGCGTTATATAAATAAATGAAGCCCTTCTTCAAGGAAGTATTTCCATTTGGGAAGGAACACGTTCTCTAAACTGGGAAATTGTTCTGTCTTCTGATAGCTGACCTAGAAGTGTTTGGGATGTGGTTGTCACCACTAGTTCACAACCTGAGTGAACTCACTCAAGAGCTAAAACACAATGCAATTTCACCTCAGTCGATCTCAACTGGCACTGCAATGAAATTGTTAAGGTGCTTCCCCGGACTTCATAGGGACTCAACCAATGAGTTTCAGTTCCTCTGCTAGAGTCTTCTTGACCAACTAGTCATCCCATGCCTTGGACCATGCCCTGCTGTAATAACCGAGCTCAGAGGTCTTTACCGGAATCTGGATTAATTCACCAATTTAAATTTGTTGTTGTATATTGTTTTTACCTTTATTAAAGGTGACTAAGGCCTGGCTAGGGACGCAGGTGGCGCTGTGGGTTAAAGCCTCAGCGCCTAGGACTTGCCGATCGAAAGGTCGGCGGTTCGAATCCCTGCGGCGGGGTGCGCTCCCGCTGCTCGGTCCCAGCGCCTGCCAACCTAGCAGTTTGAAAGCACCTCCGGGTGCAAGTAGATAAATAGGGACCGCTTAGCAGCGGGAAGGTAAACGGCGTTTCCGTGTGCGGCTCTGGCTCGCCAGAGCAGCGATGACACGCTGGCCACGTGACCCGGAAGTGTCTCCGGACAGCGCTGGCCCCTGGCCTCTTAAGTGAGATGGGCGCACAACCCCAGAGTCTGTCAAGACTGGCCCGTACGGGCAGGGGTACCTTTACCTTTACCTTTAAGGCCTGGCTCAGATGGCTGATCAGCATTAACAGCATGTAAGGCCACAGGAAGAATCACAGTATCAATTGGTGCCTCCTTGTAGGAGTGAACATGCAGCCTCCAGAGTTCAGATGACTTCAGCAGGCCTTTTGTGAGTTGTCACAATTACATAAATTTCAGCATCCATGCAACTAACAGACATGCCAGAATGCGGCAGCTTCAGTTCATAAAGCCATCACCATCATGTGTTCCCAAAAGAGTTGCAAGGAAACAAACTTTGTTTTCAGACCTATATCTAACCTTCTCTTTCTCTCGGTTGCAACAACGACTGGTAAAAGTCATGGCCCACCAGATGAAGACCAATGATTTAGAGCAGGGACATCTGAAGGCAGCCCTGTATTGCAAAGTTTTTAAGGTTTGACATTTTGCTGTTATCTTGTGGGAAGCTACCCAGACTGGCTGGGGCAACCCAGTCAGGTGGGTGGGGGGTATAAGGAATATATTATTATTATTATTATTATTATTAGTCCCTCACTGGCATGCTTGATGGTGACTCAGGAGAGGGCCTTCTCAGTGGCTGCTCCCAGACTCTGGAATTCCCTCCCTGGAGTAGACTGGTTCTCTCCAATCCTTCTGCCAGCAGGTGAAGATCTTATTGCTTTAACAGGGAACTGAGTGCTTTTACTGAGAGGGCTGGTGCTGTGCTGTTTTTATTGTAATTATCTTCTGTATGTTTTAAACAGATTTTATATATGTATATAGTTTTAATTCTATCGATTTAATTGTTTTAAATTATTGTTTTTAGTGATTCTTGTTTTTATCTCAAACTGCCTTGAGTCCTGTCGGGTGAAAGGCAGGGTGGTAACAACAACAACAACAACAACAACAACAACAACAACAACAACAACAACAGTGATGATCTGCCTTCCAGGTGATGGCTAGACAACAATCCCCATTCTTCCTGATCACTGGTTGTGCTGACTGGGGCTGGCAAAAGTTGTAGTCCAACATCATACAGAAGGCATGTTAGCTACTCTCAATTCCAATAATTAACACACATGTGTTCAAATGCCTAACAACAACATGCATGTCTTTTTCAAAGATGACTTATGCTTAAAAGAACTGTAACAGTAAGTCCAGAAAAACTGAAGTATTCTCTGGATTACACATCTAACAGTTCTTTTTCTAATGTTATTTTCACATGCATTTCAAAATATGGTTGTTCAGGTAGTTAAACGACATGACCATAACTTGCTGTATTTGTTATACTAGCGCAAAGGATATGGCAATATACAGAACACATGAGGTCCTAGTTTTCTTTTACTACTCCAAGGATGTCAGCTACACACTTCGCTCAATAATATGAACTGTAATGCTCTATATAAGACCTGCATTTACAGTGTGTGGCATAAGCCCTTTTAGAGGCGTGAGGAATGATCACAAAGAGCACAAATCTGTTTGAACCTAAGAGGCAAAGCACCTCGAGCATGTGATTCCCACTTACCTGCTCGATCAAATATTTTATTACACTTAGGACACTGCAAGTATTTTTTGCTACCGTTCTGAAAAATGACTGGAATATATGTGGAAAGACCGCCTCCAGAAATATTTCCTGCTGGATCACCTGTCTCATGTCTTTCTTCATCACGTTCTTTTTCACTTTGCTCTTCAGACTCGGTGTCAGTTGTATCCTCCTCTTGCCGGTCTTCATCAGTGTGATATTCACTTCCACTATCTTCAGATTCATTGTTAGACTCGTCATTAGACTCATCATTCTTCTTGCCAGGACTCGCTTGATTTAAATTGCCATCAGATGCATCTTCACTTTCATTCTCATTTTGATCAAACTTAGCCGGACATTTGCGATTTCGCAGTGATCTTCTGATAGAAGTATCTGAGCTCTCGACCATTTTTAGCCCATGTTCTTTTTCCCGGGCAGAAGCTTTGTGTGCTCTGGACAAGTGATTTTCTAAGGATTTCTTGTAACAAAAGTTGCGATTGCACAGAGTGCATTGGTGATTGCTTGCTGCTTGGGGAGTTTGTTCACTGGATGTTTCTACCTGGGACGCATTCTCCGACGCCTCTTCAAATTGCAAACTGGAAACATTTTCAGCATTCAGCAGTTTGACTGCATCGATAATATCTAAAAACTTAGCTGCCTCTAAAACCAAGGGGATTTCATTCTTATACACAAAAAACTCTGACGTATAGAGAAATTCAAGTAGATGGCGGAAAACTGAATGAGTTACGTGATCCAAGGTAACAACATTTGTACTTGGATTTTTGCTCAAGTAGGCATGAAAGTAACTACTCCCAACAGCAACTACTACCTTGTGGGCACTAAATTCTTTTCCCTCAACAATTATGAGCAGATCACAAAAAGATGGTTGTTTCTGTCGATCATCATTTAAATATTTGAGTAGATTTCTGTTGTACTGCAGGGAGCTCAAAAGCTTTCTTTGAGCTGTTGATGGCGGGAGTTCTTTAGAATACTCAAGCTGGTCTGCAGCAGCTACTCCTGCAGAACCAGCAGTAACTTTCTGCACAGAATCTGCAACAGGAATCTTATCTGAAGATTCCCTCCGATGATCAAGATGTTTTTTGTCATCTAAATTTGCAGTGAGCTTTCTCCTTTTCTTCATTGCAGTTGTGCCACTTTAAAATCAGGAACTTCATATGTAACCCAAAGTCTCTCAAACAGATTGTTGCTTCAGTAATATCTGAAATTATAATCTGTAAAAAACAAACAATTTAAACATTTTTTTTGTTTGAAACCCAGGCACATGTAATTTCTCAACAGGAATTAAGTTACTTTTGAGCAGGTAGTAATACGTTTGCAAATATATTCATTGCCCCCTCAAAGCCAGTCACCACCCACACATATTCTAGAGACCAAAATGTAACTTTTAGTCTGAAAGATTCTACAAGAGTACGTATCAAGAGGTACACTTACATAAACCTTTACACAAGAGCTATGTTAAGTGGTCCTTAAGTGGTGATTTTTCATATTTCCACAACTATGTTAGAATAAGAGAAGGTTGTTTGCACACATATGAAGATATTTTATTAACTAAAGTATATTCTATACATAAGGCAGGCTGCAATTCTAACACCACTTACCCTGATATAAGTCCCACTCAATCAAATAAAACTTACTTCTGATTAAACAGAGTTATGATTGCACAGTAACAGAAACCAATTATCTGTATACATTAATGATGGGGAGAAATGTGGATAAACATTGTTAATATTGGTTACTTAATATAAAAAACTCAGTTTGTGTGTACTTACAACACTTGATGTAGCAACACAAAACATGTTGACTAGAAACTAAGCTTAGATGAGCTTACCACTCAGACTTTAACAAGATTTCCTCCAAACTGAGTGCTCTTCAAATTGTAGCCTTACTTTAAATTAAACATGCTTAGGTCCTGCACACCAAGTTCTTAAATGACCTATAAAAATGCTTCCCTAATGGCTGAATTTAAAAATGCACCAGGAAAACATGAAAATTTGCTTATGCAGTGTAGCATGTACACCTTGTCACATTCAGGACCACTCCGGCGCATTTTGCTGCCTGAAAAGGAGCAAATGGCAGCCCTCGTTTCCCCACTCCCAAAGTCAAGGCTATTTTGGCAACAGTGGCAGAACAACATCCCACAAGTGTCTTTTCCCTCACCCTGGCACTAAAAATATGATGATGATATATTTAAATAAGCAACAGTTTCCTGCTGTTTCATGACTGTCCAGTATCAGTTGCCTCATTCCACATTCACATCTATTTTCCTTCGTCCTTGACACCCGAGATGCGCGCTTTCAGGGCCCACCCCATTCCTGCGATTGTGATCTCTTTAAACTGTTTTAAAATTTAATTGCTGTAACGGCACCCTGGCACCTGCTGGTGAATGGCACCCACGGTGAAGGGTGAATATCAATAGCAACTGTGGTAATAATAATGATAATGATAGTAATGGCTAGTCAAACCCTGGGATTATTTAAATCCTTAGCTCAGGCAAGGTCACACAGGTAAATTGTCCCTGCTGTCCCAGCATCACGCTTAAGACCTGAGCGAAACAGATGGTAAAAGGAGATATCAACAAAAGGGCACAGCAGGGAAGGCTGTGACACTTGAAACCGCGTAACTTTTATCATCTCCTGTATTCAAAGCTTACTTTTGGTGGCAGCCAACAAAGTGAGAGTAGGATCTACATACGTGAACACACACACACAAGCACTGATTCATAGAATCCCATACAGTGGTACCTCGGGTTACATACGCTTCAGGTAACATACACTTCAGGTTACAGACTCCACTAACCCAGAAATAGTGCTTCAAGTTAAGAACTTTGCTTCACGATGAGAACAGAAATTGTGCTCCGGCGGCGTGGCAGCAGCAGGAGGCCCCATTAGCTAAAGTGGTGCTTCCGGTTAAGAATGGTTTCAGTTTAAGTACGGACCTCCGGAACGAATTAAGTACCTAACCCGAGGTACCACTGTAATTGTAGAGTTTGAAGGGATTCCTCTGTCATCTATTCAGCCTCCCTACAATGCAGGAATCCTGCCTGTGGGGAGCTTGCACCACCAACCTTCTGCTTAACAGCCTGACCCACTGCACCAAGGTCACAAGTTCGATCCCCGTACGTGCATATTCCTGCACCGCAGGGGATTAGACTAGATGACCCCTTGGGGTACCTTCCAATTCTACAGCTCCATATTTCGCTTGGTTGTCACAAGATTATATTTGCGACCAGCATATCCACCTGCGGTCTGAAAGCTGCTGGGTCCTCCTTATCCCACCCGCCTCAGCCTTCTCTGCCCCTAACTATTCCCGCCGACTTCAGCGGGCTCAACACGTGTCTAAGACGCCACGTTCACACGTGAACCCCCCAAAAGGAGATTCCCACCCCTGCGACACGGAGATCGGAACGAGCCGCCAGCAGCAGCAGAGAAATAAAAAAAAACCTCGGCCAGTAACAGATCGGAGGCGAGCACGTACACGCGCACGCGCACGCACGCATACAAGTACATACCTGGCCTTAGTTTCCCCCCCTTCAACCCCTTTCCCAAGATCAAGGGCAGCGCCCCTCGGAAACCCCCCTGAAGAAGCACCGCTGAGGGAAGGGGAGGAGCGGGGGGGGGGGAGCGACGGCTGACAGCACGCGCGGACACACCCCTCTCAGCCCCCACCCTCCCGGCGACCGCCGCCGCCGCCGCGCGCAAGCGAGTCTCCAGCCACCTCGCCCCCACCCGCTCCACACACCTCTTTCCCCGCCATCACTTCCGGGTTCCGGCGTGCGTCGAGACGCACGGAGGAAGTCGCGGCATGTTTACAGTCGGGGGCCCAGCGCACGTGCGTGTGCGTGTGGTGTAGGAAGGGGCGGGTGCAAAGGAAAGGAGCCAATGGCAGGCGGGCGGGCGGGCGAATGAAATGCGACGCCCTAGGGACTCGGGCCGAGTGCCCGCGCGTGTACACGTCGGGTTCTACGTTGAGCCTTGCGGGGCCAAAGCGTCGGCGCGAGCGGAGATTGGCGCCCGGCTCTGTCTGTCTGTGTCTTTCGCGCGCTCACTTCCCACCAAAGGAACCGCGCCAAAGCGGGCGCTCCGCTCAACAGACGCTTCCGGTCTCCATGAGGCGCCATGAGTGGCAAAAGTATCCGTTTGGGGGGGACGTGGGAGCCAACTATTCGCCCGACCCCCCCATAAAATAGTTGAGGGGGTGCTGTTTATGTGGGATGGGGCATACCTGCTCCCCACCCCAATATGCTGTTCAAGTTGGCACCCCAGCTTCCAGGGTTATGAGAGGCTTTAAGGCATCCTCAACCTCCAGGCAGCTCAGTATCCCCAGTCCTACTGCTCTGTTTAGTGGCCCCAACCCTGTCAGGGATAGCCTAACTTCTGTCCTCCACGCCCTGGGAAGCTCTAGGTTAGACTACTGCAACACATTGTACGTGGGGCTGCCCTTGGAGACGGTTTGGGGCAGAATTCAGCGGCCAGGTTGCTCACCAAGGCAAAACCGCCGAGCATCTTACACCAATCCTGGTCCGACTGCATGGACTACCAATTAGTTTCCGGGCCCAATTCAAAGTGCTAGTTTGGACCTGTTGTTGTTTAGTTGTGTCCGACTCTTCGCGACCCCATGGACCAGAGCACGCCAGGCACTTCTGTCTTCCACTGCCTCCCGCAGTTTGGTCAAACTCATGCTGGCAGCTTCAAGAACACTGTCCAACCATCTTGTCCCCTTCTCCTTGTGCCCTCCATCTTTCCCAGCATCAGGGTCTTTTCCAGGGAGTCGTCTCTTCTGATGAGGTGGCCAAAGTATTGGAGCCTCAGCTTCAGGATCTGTCCTTCCAGTGAGCACTCAGGGCTAATCTCCTTCAGAATGGATAGGTTTGATCTTCTTGCAGTCCATGGGACTCTCAAGAGTCTCCTCCAACACCATAATTCAAAAGCATCAATTCTTCGGTGATCAGTCTTCTTTATGGTCCAGCTGTCACTTCCATACATCACTACTGGGAAAACCATAGCTTTAACTATATGGACCTTTGTTGGCAAGGTGATGTCTCTGCTTTTTAAGATGCTGTCTAGGTTTGTCATTGCTTTCCTCCCAAGAAGCAGGCGTCTTTTAATTTCGTGACCTAGATAGCTTCAAATGAAAGGGACGTGGGTGTCGCTGTGGGTTAAACCACAGAGCCTAGGATTTGCCGATCAGAAGGTCGGCGGTTCGAATCCCCGCGACGGGGTTAGCTCCCGTTGCTTGGTTCCTGCTCCTGCCAACCTAGCAGTTCGAAAGCACGTCAAAGTGCAAGTAGATAAATAGGTAGCACTCTGGTGGGAAGGTAAACAGCGTTTCCGCTCGCTGCTCTGGTTCGCCAGAAGCGGCTTAGTCATGCTGGCCACATGACCTGGAAGCTGTACACTGGCTCCCTCGGCCAAGAAAGCGAGATGAGCGCCGCAACCCCAGAGTTGGTCACGACTGGGCCTAACGGTCAGGGGTCCCTTTAACTTTACCTTAGCTTCAAATGGTTCGGGACCGCAATACCCCAAGGACTGCCTCTTTCTGTATGAACCTACCCGGACCCTGAGATCAAGTGTCCCTATTTTCCAGGGATGTGCCTGATTTAGAGAAGCCATCCCAGTTTCTGTAGTAATAATAATTAGTTTTCAATTGCAATAATCCAATAATAGCTGTTGTAAACAAAATCTGCCCTTCTTCCCTTATGGGGTATCCAAGAGCCCATATAGAGTCCTTAAGTGGGTTCCCTATCGGTAGGAGAAAATAACAGGCCAACCAGAAAATACTGAGAAGCAAAGCAGCGAGTAAGTCTGATCTTTATTAAAGCTGTTGCAACAGGGTGCTCCACTCACACGCAGGAGGACGGAGGAGGACCCAGAACAAAGGTGTGCCTGCTCTTATATTGTAGCACCCTGCTTGTGGTTAACGCTTAGCTGGAATGAAATATTCAACGCAGCAATAGAGAAATTAAAATAATAATTTATTTGTCAGACAAATAAATGAGAGGCACAGTGGTATATGGTTACCAAGCTCTGGCCTGGCCTCCTGCCATTATGGCCAGCACTTATATTTCCTTAACCCAGCCCCCTTGCTCCTCCTGTGGCTGCCTCTGTCCAATCAGCCTGGTTGAAATTCCTATTGGCTGTTTGCTAGAACCAATCACAAAAGATACACCCATTTCCTTTTGCCTTTTATGGGAAACAAAAAGCTATATATTCTTCTATCTATAAATGACAAATAAGTAGTCATATATCTTACATTTGTCTTAACAAGAAACCTTAATTACCAGCTCACCTCTTGCCCTCCTTGCCCTATTACCCTCCAAAACAGATGGTTTAATAGTTTTAAATTTTTATCTTAAACAGATGTCAAGAATCTTGAGTTCACATCAACATTGAAAGATCTCCTTCTTTTGGAGGTCTTTAAACAAAGGCCTGACAACCATATGTGTGCTCTAATGATGTTTCTTGTTTGGCAGGGGGGCTGGGCTGATGGCCCCTGTGGTCTCTTCCAACTATATGAAATAAGAATCTAGCATAAGGATTTAACATTTCTTAGTTCCTGAATCCTTTGCATAATTACATTTAAGCCAATATATTTCATACATTATCATAGATAGCCTTTTAGAAGAATAAACCTTCTCAAAGTAAAAAAGGAAGGAACATTTTACAACCTCAAGATAAAATAGGAAGAAAACCTCTTCTTCTGTTTACACTCCCTTCTCCAGCCAAGCCAGTTGCTCTTCTATTTGCTCTTGGCCTTTTAACCTTAGGAAAATATGGCTCAAGTTTAATGGGAGGCACATGGTTTTATTTTACTATTTACCAAGTCTTAATTATGTTTTTTCTCAGCCTTTTTTATATTCTGTAATATGTAGGGTCAGTGTAACCTTGGCTCTCAGCCTGTAATTCCCTTTTTACGACTTTGAGAATTGTTTTCTGCTATAAATCAGGGGGCCCCCTTGTCCAGGAGGATAAACATCTTGCCAAAGTACTTAGGCAGCTGGTCTTCTGCCTGGCATGAAACATTTGAAAATCTTTAAGCTCATTTTAAAATGCAGGCCCTGATCAAAAATATAAGCCTAAGTAAAATGCAGGCTATGATTAGATGCCTCAATATAGACATTTTAAATTCCCTGGAGCTCAAGACCAGCCCTTCATACATCATACATACATCACAGAAGGAGTGTAACCCAAGACCAACCCCCACGAACATGATACCTACATCACAGCAAAGGCAGTCTATAACAGTAATTTTGAATGTTGTTGTTTTTCCTGTCTGCCAGGTTATCTGATAATGAGTTATCTGATTGCCTTTCCTGGTAGTCTGCCCATTCCCTTGAAATGGTGATTACCCAATTCCTGAGACAGTGGGAAGATTCCCTCACCCCCTCCCTCCTTGCAGAGAAAACATTTGGTCAGTTCGGGAGTCAAAATGGTTTCAGGGCGGTCTTCCTGTGCTGCTCCAGACATGTGGTCCACATATCTATGTATGTGCTTGGTTGGTACATTTATGAACATTTATTATATATATTTAAGACCTTAAATTTTGTTATTACATAGCCTCATTATATCAATGCTAAATTATAATACAATTGCTAATACTAATCATTCAAATACCAAATTAAATAATTTTAGTGGCCCCCCGTGTGCTAGAATTGGTCGTTTGGTGATTTACTTTGTTTCTGCGTTCCAAAATCTTACTGTTTTTAATTACATTCCAGTCATAATAGTCATCCCTTGTACAACAGCTGCAGTTTCTGATTTGATCCTGGAATGTCCTGCTTTTCCTTAGGACATCCCTATTTTCGCTAGAGAAAAGTTGGAAGGTATGGAATTATCTGGGCCCCGAGCCATCTGAAGGCAATCCTGTATAGGGATTTTTCTTTTTAATGTTCAATGTTTTATTATGTTTATATGTATCTTGGAAGCCACCCAGAGTGGCTGGAGCAACCCGGTAAGATGTGTGGGGTATAAATAGTTACATTATCATTATGGAATGGGATATCCCTATTTTCATCAGAGAAATGTTGGAGGGTATGCCTTCTTCATGTGCCTCTTCCATGCGAAGTCCAGAGGGTGTCAACACAAGAACGTGCCTTCCTGCAGTGCCCCCCCCCCCATTTGTGGCATGCTCTCCCCAGGAAGGTTCGCCTGGTGTCTTCATTATGCACCTTTAGGCAGCAGGTGAAAACATTCCTCTTCTTTCCTAGGCCTTTGACTAATTGACTAATTAAACATCAATGGGATTTTAAACTCAGGCGGGAGGTATTGTTTTCGTTTATTATTATGGTGTGTGTTTTTTGTTTCCATATTGTAAACCACCCTGTGATCCTCAGATGAAGGGAAATATGTAAATTTAATAAATAAAATACTGTAAAACACATGGACAAAGATAGCAGCTCTCCCAGGTTTAACTGAGCTCTCCCACTGTGTGGTGCTTGAAGCCATGTTTTTTATAATTAGCAATCCTATACAAAGTATCAAGTAGCAGTTAGACACAGCAGTAAAAGGTAAAGGGACCCCTGACCATCAGGTCCAGTCGTGACCGACTCTGGGCTTGTGGCGCTCATCTCGCTTTATTGGCTGAGGGAGCTGGCGTTCAGCTTCCAGGTCATGTGGCTAGCATGACTAAGCCACTTCTGGCGAACCAGAGCAGCGCACAGAAATGCCGTTTACCTTCCCGCCGAAGCAGTACCTATTTATCTACTTGCACTTTGACGTGCTTTCGAACTGCTAGGTTGGCAGGAGCAGGGACCGAGCAAGGGGAGCTCACCCCCTCACGGGGATTCGAACCACCAACCTTCTGATCGGCAAGTCCTAGGCTCTGTGGTTTAACCCACAGTGCTACCCTTAGACACAGCAGTAGGGGCAAGTAAAACAGGTGACAACTCTTTTGCCAAGAGTGAAACAGGGACTTTGAAGAGCAAGTAAAGGGTGGACTGCCATATTTCTGTCTCCAGTCTCTTTCATCATTCATTACACACACACACACACACACACACACTGGCAAGGGGTATCAATATTTGCTTTATTCGTTGTCATTTTTCATACAGAATGTGGCATTGCACTCTAAGTTGTTTCCCAGTTTCCCCCTCTCCTCTGTAGTCTCACTTAATTTTTCTATTTCTATTTCTATTTTTGTTGCACACAATTATTTATCGAGGTGTGTCATTTTGACTTCAGATGTGAAAATGGCCGAGGACAGTCCTGCGATTTAGAAATAACCCCAAATTTCTGACGTTTCTTATTTCTTTTTTTCTTTTTTTCAGTTCAATGCTTGTTACACCATCTCTTAACAAACTTACCAAATTTATTTGGCCGGCAAAAGACATTCTGCAGGCTTTCTGGTTTCAAAGTCAGACTGATTAATAGTGTGGCTGTAATTTACATTCTTCTCCAAGCTGTATTTATTTGAGCTTTGAACATCCCTTAAGGTTGTTATTACAAATACCTACCCGTTTAGAGTGCTAAGTGATCCATTATCATGATTGAAATTGGTGTGATAATTCACCTTTGGAAGCCAAACATCCTTGAACTCTTGAATGTGCTAAGGTCTCTTTCAGCTATGAGTCTTTCCTTTTAAAAAGGCTCCCTTGGAAAATCATAGCATACAGTAAGGCTTATCTTGCTGATCTTTGTGCAATTGCATCTGATGACTTTATGGCCAATGCAACTAGCATAGCTCTCTAATATTCACAAGACTATTTTATCAGCATATTTCTTCAGCAAGAAGACATTTGAATGTCATTGCGATATCTATTTATTCCCATTATTTATATCCTGTCTTTAAGCATATAAAACCTTCCAAGGCAGCTAATAAGAAGCACTAAAGGTTGTATTCAGAGTAGACCCATTGACATTAATAGACCTCACCAATGCAGGCCCATTAATTTCAGTGGGTCTACTCTGAATACAAGTTAGTTGAATACAACCCCACATCTCTGGTTTTGTTTTTTGTATGCATCCTAACAACAAAGTTCTCATTCACCTGGTGGTCCAGACTTTGCCCTCCACTAAATTCAGATTTTCTCAATCTGATGGGCTTTCTTACGTGTGCGGTGTGGTTTTGCGGAGTGTCACTGCCTTCTTTCATTTTCTTTCCATCACCTCCAAGGAAAGGAGGCAGCCTTCGCTTTTCCAGTGTCCACAGTGGAACAGTTCTTTTGTGCAGATGTTTTTGGGCATGAAACACCTGTGTTAAAAATTAAAATAAAATTCGCCCTTGCAGGTACAGATGGGAAAGGAAAAATGGGAGTGAAGGATCTATAGCAGCCCTTCATTCGAGTGATTCCAAATCATCATGTGGCTTGGAGCTACACACTTTTTAAAAAACTGCTCTTTGGTGCAAATCCGGTATTATTATTTTTTGTATTAGAAAAATGAAAGATGGAAGTGCACAGGTAGTAAGGTGCTCATCTCAGCACTCCAGCCATCATTTTCCAACAGGACAGCCTCTCCATGCAAAATCCCTATAGAAATGTGAAAAAGAGGGGGACTACACCTTCTCTCTTTGTTTGTCTCCAGACCATCTTGTCTACAACAATATTCCACCAATGGTCATGGTTGAGCACAAATCCCAAAGTCAAGTTGCAGCTTGATGATAGTACAAGCTACAGGCCCCTCATGTTGTCATAGTTACCTGGATAAGTACCCTGTGCTACGGAGCTCTTCCATTTTCATGTGGGCATTTCAGAAAACTAGCTACCATCTCCTAGTCAACTGCCTGATTATTATAGATTTGCATTATTTATGTAATTTGGTGCACAGGTTTAGTATGTTAAATTCTGATTTTTCTGAAAGACTATGCTGTATGGGGAGAAAGTGTTTATTTTTTATAATAGCCCCTTTGACGATAATAAGTTTTGCATCTACATCTGCAAGAGATTGGTGTTCAGATTTGTTCTTTTTGACCCACACTTCAGCATGCAGATGTTAGATTCTGTAAAATTCCTTCCGATTAGTTCACGCTCAGAAAATGGTACAGTGACCTTATTAGCACTCTTACACCTGTCAGAAAAACACATTCAAAATTATGGGGGAGTCAAACAACATTTTGCAGGCCTTTTAAGGTTTGGTTTCATTACAGTAATTCCTACACAAAACCCTGGTTTATTTTTCAACTGACAAATGTAAAATTCTAAGTGCAATTTGTTAATGCCCATGGTGAGCCAACTATGAATATAAAACGAATGTGTTGCAATTGTAATCATGTTTACTCAGAAGTAAACTCCAACTGATTTCACTCCTTGGAAACTGTGCTTCAAGTTGCAGCCGTAGGCTACATTGTAGTCATAATGTGGCCATTTGAATCAATTCATTATTTCTCCTCTTCAAAGCAGAAAACACTTTCACTGACTTAGGTCCTCAGCATTGGGAATTTAAATAATGCATACCTTTCTGGCTTGGATTGAGCACGATTTGGAGAAAACAATGTATAGAGAATTTCAGAACAGTGGTTAAAGGTTCTGAGCACATCCACGCTTTCTGAACATAAATTTAGCATGACAATCTTCCAGAAGTAAGTTTAGTACAAAGCTGTAGCATGTAAGAAAGGCATCAAAATTAAGATGAACGCTGTCTGAACAAATGTTTGACAATGACATGACGTCCCTTAGAGGCTTATTCTGTATTGTCCAGGATCTAGAATGCTGTCTAATGTTTAGCGTGTTTTGTCCAGCAACTTTAGATAGCTGTGATCTTTTCACACACACACACACACACACACACACACACAAATCTACAACCCCAAATTCCAAATCTTACAATTAGAATAAGGGAATTCAAGAAGGCTTTTTCTGCACATGCTGTAGAGGGAAATGAGCTGACGAGGCCTGTCAACCTGGGAACATAGCCCATCTAGGACAGGCATAGGCAAACTTGGCCCTCCAGCTGTTTTGGGACTACAACTCCCATCATCCCTGACCACTGGTCCTGTTAGCTAGGGATGATAGGAGTTGTAGTCCCAAAACAGCTGGAGGGCCGAATTTGCCTATGCCTGATCTAGGAAAACTCTGATCCTAAATCTCCACTGCCTTGAGGGATATATTTCAGAGAAGAAAAAGCTGAGGAGTAAACCCTACACAAATTCGGAGTGAAGTCCCTGAGATATTTGAATGGCGCCTTGTACACCTCCTCCCAGCAATTCATTCAGCCAAGCTGGTGCCAAGTGTGTTGCTCTGCTTTCCTTTGGACCCCATCAGCGAGGCCAGGGGTCTTGTCATCTGGGCGGCTGAGGATCTTCATATACACTGCCCAGGCTTATGCCCCAGGGACATTTTAGCATTTTAGCAATTTACCGTATTTTTCGCTCTATAACACGCACCCGACCATAACACGCACGTAGTTTTTAGAGGAGGAAAATCCATAGGCATGCCACCCGTAGGCATTCCCTCCATAACACGCACAGACATTTCCCCTTACTTTCTAGGAGGAAAAAAGTGAGTGTTATGGTGCAAAAAATATGGTAAGTACCTGTGTTGTATATTTAATCTGCAAGCACACTAAGTAAAAGTTATTTGCTCTTTGAATTTTATACAGAGAGTGTCTTGCATAGGTTTTTATAGGAGGGGGAAATAGAACTAATTAAAGGGACCAGGGCTGTCTTCCGCATGCTCTGCAAATGGGCACTAGAGTCTAATTCCCACACAAGCTTCTTTGATCCAAGAGAATTACTTAAAAAGAAAGACTTCCAGGAATGTGCCACTTTGGAAAAGGGGTGAGAGAGACTTTTGCCAGAGACTCTGATGGGCTGTTACAAGTCAGAGTAGATCTGGGTTGGCAGCCTGTGGACTGCTGACGTTTGGCATTAAAACCCTCAGCAGAAATTGTATGTATGCCACTATGGCGGTCTGTGTTTTGTTAGCCCAAAAATGGAAAACGAGCAAAGTCCCAACCAAAGAAGAATGGCAACTTAAACTGATGGAATATGCGCAGCTTGTGGATCTAACATATAGAATAAGAGAACAAGAACATTCATTTAAAGAAGATAGGAAAATGTTTACTGAATATATGGGGGGGATTGAGTACATTTGAAAACACTGGCAGCATTGAGATAAATTCAACAGTGTAAATAAGTTTTGATGGAAGTAATAATGGAATACTGAATGGTTTAGTTTATATAAAATATGCAGGGATTTATGCTATGTAAAATGAACCATGGAAAGAGAAGAAGGGAAATCACTGATATTTTAAGGTTGTATACATGAATATTCTAAATTGTAAAACAGAAAATTTAAATATCTATCTATCTAATCTATCTAAATCTATATATACCCACAGCAGAAATTGATCTCAATACTGAATCCCTGTTGGAAGAGCACACTTTGCCCTGGGTATAATCACACTGACACTCTGAGTTTAGGAAAAATAAGAAAGCTACATTTATTACAGGAAATGCATGCTGATTCTATCTCACTAAGGTGGTGAAGAGGTTGTTCTGGGAAAGAAAAGGTGGGTGATGGGCCAAAGGTCCAGTCTTCATGCAAAAGAACCACAATGACTGTTCACTCCACACTTTCACTTAACTTTGAATTGGCAAGTTACTAGCAAGCGGCTCCTTCAAGGATGACAGGTTTTCCCCAAGAGCTGCCACTTGCTGAACCTGAGTCTAAAAGGTTAAAAAAAAGTCTGCAATCTGTTTAATGTGGAGCGTGTAGAAGGCTCTTGTTGCAAAAATATTGTTTCTTTTCTTTTTGAAAACCTCTTGCAACCTTGGCAACAGGGGAGGATTATCAGTACAGACAGCCGCGATGTGATTAGACAGTTCATTAGTAGGAAGGTGGAGAATACTAATAGCAAAATTTTCATCTACAGCGATGAGAGCTGACCTGGCATCTGTCTCTGACGGCGGAATCACTTCCCGGTGGTATTAACCACACGCTACGAAGTAAAAAAAACACACATGTTCTTTGTGCAAGAACCCATCAAAGGTAAGGATAACCAAATCACACACTATATTGAGTTCTGTCGCTCCCGGGGGATCTGTACAGTACCTTAGTGTAGTCTGTTTGTTTTTGCCTGCAATGCATAAAAGATATCCAGGAGGTGTTTTACATGTTAAAATACAAACAGGCACAATTCCCATCTGAAATCCAGCCGCTTCCCTTACCTGCTTTAACTGACCATGGGCAAGTCCTAGGATGAATACTGCAATGCGTACATAAATTAACCTGACAAGCGGCAACAATGATGCTTGTCGGTGTTGCTACGTGACATGCTGTTTGATGAGGCTGCAACAATGAAGGCAGTAGGGGGAAGTTTTCACAGGGTAACAGTTCGGTCCTACTCGAGTATGAGCCCCGCCAAGCTCTGTGGGAGTTCCTTCCAGGTAAATGAGAAAGTGGGACTTGAGTGGCGCGGTGGTCTAAACCACTGAACCTCTTGGGCTTGCAGATCAGAAGGTCGGCGGTTCGAATCCATGCGATGGGGGTGAGCTCCCATTGCTCTGTCCCAGCTCCTGCCAACCTAGCAGTTTGAAAGCAGCCCAGTTCAAATAGATAAATAGGTACCGCTGCAGTGGGAAGGTAAACGGCGTTTCCATGTGCTCTGGTTTCCATCACAGTGTCCTGTTGCACCAGAAGTGGTTTAGTCATGCTGGCCACATGACCCGGAAAGCTGTCTGTGGACAAACGCCAGCTCCCTCAGCCTGAAAGCAAGATGAGCACCGCAACCCCATAGTCACCTTTGACTGGACTTAACCGTCCAGGGGTCCTTTACCTTTCACCTTTAAATGAACATTTTCCAATCTTCTCTAAACATATGTTCTTCTTGTTCTCTTATTCTGTATGTTAAGTCTGCAAGCTGCACATATTCTGTCAGCTTAAGTTGCCATTCTTCTTTAGTTGGGACCTCGCTCGTTTTCCATTTGGGGCCTATTTTCAGCCCATTTGTGGTATCTCAGTATCTAGTGTGCAAATTAAGCCACTGTATGGAGGCATCCCAGGTGAAAGGTAGTGGAAACCAGCTAACGGTTTAAGAAAAACCGGATTGTGTGTTGTGGGGTATTTATAACCCTGGAGCAATAGTTTGTGCCAGAGTGATGCAACTGGAGCCCTAATATATTTGGATTTTGATTGTGTTATGTAACGTATTTTGGAGATCCTTCTGGGTCAAAAAGCAATAATGAAGTCAAATGACTATTTTGTGCGCACATTTGTTTCTTGGGTATTCCAATTGCAGACTTGGCATTGAGCTCGGTCACCTATTTAATAGATGCAAGCATTGTCTCCCATAACTTTTTCTTGCAGAATGACGAGGAAGATCCGCAAATGGAAACATGTTTAGAAATGACCAATGAGCAGTCTGCAGGTTTTAAGTTTCACCATAGCTGGCTAATGTCCAAGAAAATGTGCCCCTGCTTTCCCAAACCTGAGACTCGGGCTGAGTGGGGAAGGGAGTTGCACAGCCCTTAAAAATAACAAACCACACTATACAGTGGTACCTCGGGTTAAGTACTTAATTCGTTCTGGAGGTCCATTCTTAACCTGAAACTGTTCTTAACCTGAAGCACCACTTGAGCTAATGGGGCCTCCCGCTGCTGCTGCTGCGCCGCTGGAGCACAATTTCTGTTCTCATCCTGAAGCAAAGTTCTTAACCCGAGGTATTATTTCTGGGTTAGCGGAGTCTGTAACCTGAAGCGTATGCAACCCGAGGTACCACTGTACTATCCATTTAACATCATTATTTTTTTGGTAGAATTTCCAGGCAGCACTGGGCATTTTCAGCTAGTCCTTAATACTGTGGTACCTTGAGTTAAGTACTTAATTCATTCCAGAGGTCCGTACTTAACCTGAAACTGTTCTTAACCTGAAGCACAACTTTAGCTAATGGGGCCTCCTGCTGCCGCCAGAGCACGATTTCTGTTCTTATTCTGAAGCAAAGTTCTTAACCTGAAGCACTATTTCTGGGTTAGCGGAGTCTGTAACCTGAAGCATATGTAACCCGAGGTACCACTGTATAGCTTTCCTTGTTGAGAAATGTATTTTTTTCATACTTTTCATAACTGGGGATTTGTGGGTGGATGTGGCCCCCAATAACTTGCCCCCCTTTTGCCTCCTGCTTTATAAAAAGGAAAACAGATCTAACCATGTAATATTTGTAATTTTGGTGTCAACATTTGGGGGCTATGGAGGTCACACAAGCGGAAGGAAAAAATCGAACAATGTTTGCCAATATCCAAAATGAAAGATATCTTTCATAAAAGGGGGGGGGGGCGCATGCACTTCTGCATTATGTAAACAGAATTGATAAGCTAAAAGATTCAGTTGCCACTCCTTCCCAAAGAATGGGGGGGAGGAGGAATATTGGGAGCAATTATACAGTGGTATCTTGGTTTTCAAAAGTAATCCATTCCAGAAGACCGTTCAAGTTCCGATACATTCAAAAACCGGAAACTCAATATGGAAGGCTCAATACAACACGGAAGACTTAAAACAGAAGCTGCATGGCACGTTCAACTTCTAAAAAGTGTTCGAAAACTGAAGCATTTACTTCCGAGTTTACTGCATCCAAAAACTGAAATGTTCATCAACTGAGACGTTCAAAAACCAAGGTACCACTGTAGCTAGTTAGAGCAGTTTGGGAGGAAGGCCTACCAATGAATTTATTCTTATGTCTAAAGTAGAAGTACTCATTCATAAGTCATAAAGAGGCCCTCTTGGATGAGACTAAACGTCTAGCACCCACTGAAAATGAAGAGGGTTTGGACCAATCTTCTTCCACTTTGGAAAGGGTACCGCTTAGCAGCAGCCATATCAATAAATTATTATTTTTTAATTATTAAATTTATATACTACCCTTCAACTCCGCCTTCAGAGGAAAGTAGAAGTTGAGATCATCAGTGTTAGTCATTTCAAAGTTGAAAAAGAAATAGCCCTTCCATCAAAGAGAATATATTAGATATTTGATGGGAAGCCCAATAATTCAGGAGCAATTAGATGGGTCCTCAGAGCAGGAAATGGATATGGAACTGCAATCACCACAAGTGGAGCAATCAGAGGAACAAAAGACCACAAGGCAAGGAAAGGTTGCGTCTTTCTACGTGAAGACATTGACCCGAGTAAGTGGAACGCACGAGAAGTGGAACAGCAAGCAAATTGCATGACTTCAAAAGTCTATCAGGGCCAAATTACATTTAGATTCTGTCTTCTGCCGATGCAAATGGAATTACAAAAAAATCCCGAGGTGCTTTATTTTGCCCACCCATGCTTTTTTGCTGTATTGTATGGATATAAAACAATAACACACAATGATGTATGTTATTAGACTAGCTTAAAAGGTAAAGGTAAAGGGACCCCTAACCATTAGGTCCAGTCGTGACCGACTCTGGGGTTGCGGCGCTCATCTCGCTTTCTTGGCCGAGGGAGCCAGCGTACAGCTTCGGGGTCATGTGGCCAGCATGACTAAGCCGCTTCTGGTGAAACCAGAGCAGCGCACGGAAACGCCGTTTACCTTCCCGCCAGAGCGGTACCTATTCATCTACTTGCACTTTGACGTGCTTTCAAACTGCTAGGTTGGCAGGAGCAGGGACTGAGCAACGGGAGCTAACCCCGTCCTGGGGATTCGAACTGCTGACCTTCTGATCGGCAAGTCTTAGGCTCTGTGGTTTAACCCACAGTGCCACCCACATCCCTTTTATTGTAGCTTAGGCTGGCAGAAAAATATGCAAGCTTCCAAGCAGACTAGAAAGAGAGCAAAATATTGCCGCCGCTGCCGCCCCAATCTCTGAGCGATGTAAGATTCCAGGGGTTCACCTGAGAAGTATAATAGCAGGAGTTGTACGAAAGAGATCTGGGCTAAAAGTAGGCTGAAGGCAGAAGGCAGAGCGAGTGATTTCTGCTTGAATCCCAGGCTTAGACTGTGGGAGAAGCAAGACTTTCTAGGGTGTTAATACTGTAAGGCCCTCCATCATAGGCTCAGCTTGCATATTATTATTTGTTTGATTGTTTATTAAATTTCCATAATGCCCTTCATCTGAAGATCACATGGTGGTTTACAATATAAAAGCACAAAAATACATGTCATATTAACAAACAATAATGATACCCACCCCCGGACACACAGAGTTTAAAAGGCCATAAAGGCAGTGGCATAGCGTGGGGGGCTAGCCGCACCGGGCGCAACATTTTTGGGGGGGGCGCGCTCGCACTCGCAGCTCTCTGCCCCTACCTGGCTCACTCTCTCTCACTGCAGTGCTGGCTGTCCGAATCCGATCCGAGCTGCCGGGTCGCCGCCCACTGTGGAGGGGGAGGGTGCCAGGCGTGCGTTGCGGTGCGGAGCGGAGAGAGAGCGAGGGAGGGACTATCTGGGGGAGGGACAGTGCAGCGGCCGCCCAGCGCAGCGCTGAGCGCGGGAGAGAACCACACCCGACCAGCCCAGGCAGCAGCAAGAAGAAGCTGGCAGCGGCGGCAGGTTAGGGGTTAGGGGCGCAAATTACTTGCCTTGCCCCGGGTTAGGGGGCGCAAATTACTTGCCTTGCCCCGGGTGCTGACAACCCACGCTACGCCTCTGCATAAAGGTGAAGGGACCCCTGAGCGTTAGGTCCAGTCGTGGATGACTCTGGGGTTGCGACGCTCATCTCGCTTTATTGGCTGAGGGAGCCAGCGTACAGCATGGCCAGCATGACTAAGCCGCTTCTGGCGAACCAGAGCAGCGCACGGAAACGCCGTTTACCTTCATGCCGGAGTGGTACCTATTTATCCACTTGCACTTTGACATGCTTTCGAACTGCTTGGTTGGCAGGAGCTGGGACCAAGCAACGGGAGCTCACCCCATCGCGGGGATTCGAACCACCGACCTTCTGATCGGCAAGCCCTAGGCTCTGTGGTTTAGCCACATGAAGATCACATGTTGGTTTACAATATAAAAGCACAAAGATACATGTCATATTAACAAACAGTAATGATACCCCCCGCCCCGGACACACGTAGTTTAAAAGGCCACAGATTGTTTAATTAGCCAAAGGTCTGGAAGAAGAGGAATATTTTTGCCTGGTGCCTAAAAATACGTAATAAATGTGCCAGGTAAGTCTCCACAAGTAGGGAGCAACTGCAGAAAATGCCCATTCTCATGTTACTGCCCTTCAGACCTCGGATTGGGATCGCACGGACAGCTCATATGGGGAGAGGCAGTCCTTGAGGTACAGGCAGACCCCAGTTTATGTGCGTTCAATATGTGCACAAGCATGTATATATGCGTCACATTTGAACGGGGGTGGGAACGGGGTATATATGCGTCACACTTGAACGGGGGTGGGATGGGATGTTTGCAGGCTTTTTCAGTGGGTTTCAATTACTGTATTTTTCCGTGTATAAAATGATATTTCCCCCAGTTTAAAATTGGGGGTTGTCTAATAATAATAATAATAAATTTTATTTATACCTCGCCTTCCCTGCCCGGAGCCGGGCTCAGGGCGGCTAACACCAGTAAAATTACAGTAAAAACATAAGGGGGGGGGGGACCCAATTTAAAATACAGGTTAAAATGCAATTTAAAATGCAGCCTCATTTTAAAAGTAGCCCATAGATCAAAACCACAAGGGTAGGGAAACATAAGGGTCAGAATGAGTCCAAACCAAAGGCCAGGCGGAACAGCTCTGTCTTGCAGGCCCTGCAAAAAGATGTCAAGTCCCGCAGGGCCCTAGTCTCTTGTGACAGAGCATTCCGCCAAGTCAGGGCCAGTACTGAAAAGGCCCTGGCCCTAGCTGAGACCAACTAACCACCTTGTGACTTGGGACCTCCAAAATGTTGTCATTTGTGAACCTTAAGGTCCTCCGCGGGGCATACCAGGAGAGGCGGTCCCATAGGTACGTAGATCCTACACGGAATGTTGCAATTAAACATATAAATAAATACAAGCCACCATCCATATTGTCTCCTCCCCCCCCCAGCCTCCCCCCCCCCCCCAGCCTCACAACAAACCCTGATCTGGTACTCCCCCCCAGCAGCCCCCACTCCGGACATTGTCCCTTCCACCTCGTTCCCTCATGTCGCCCCCTGGCTACCCAGACCCCCCCATTCCCCAAGTGTACTCACTCAGGCAGCTCTGGCAGTCGCAGCTCCTTGATCGGCATTCGGATCTGCCAGCGCTCGTGGAGTAAATATGGCACATACCGTAAATACCGAGACAAAAGTGCAACACACAGGGGGGAGAGCTGGAGCTGCAGCTACAGTGGAGTTACGCTGAGCTGACAGGAGCAGCCACCATTACACAGCTTGCCTCACTATTTGCCTCACTATTAAATATCAAAGTTGTTCTGTTTGGTGTTTAAAATATTTATTTCTTAATTTTGGACTCAAAAAATAGGAGTCGTCTTATACATGGGGGCGTCTTATACACGGAAAAATACGGTACACACAATTTCACTATAGCTGTCAACTTACAGATTTGAAAATAAGGGACCAGCAGCCTCGAAAATAAGGGATCAGCAGCCAAAATAAGGGGTTTTCAGGGCACAGGTATGTTCAACTGCTGAGCCCCTCCGAGCCAAAGGCAGAAAGCCCAGCCAGCAGCCAAACGAAGCCTCAAGCGGTCGTTCCCACAGCGCAGCAACCCGGCAAAGGGGATGCAGCAAGGAAAACCACCATCACCTCTCCACTGGGAAGCGCTGAGCAAAGGCGAGTCCCCTTTGTTCGGCACAAGGCATGCAAGCCCAGTTGTTCTTAGACTCCTTATTGGGTGAGCAACGCAGCCAAGCAACACAGTTGGAGCCTCCCTCCTCCCTGGCCGGCAGGGAGGGAGGGAGAGGAGCTGCTTCCTTTGAAACCCGGGAAATTTAAGGGACATCATCAATAAGGGACAGCAGCAGGACACGGCACTGGGATAAGGGAGTTTCCCGCCAAATAAGGGACGGTTGACAGCTATGAATTTCACCAGTGCATGTGGTGCCTCAGAACATAACCCCATGTAAATGGGGGGTGGGGCACTGCATGAGCCATTTAAGGCTTAATAGGTCAAAATCAACACTTTGAATTGGGCCGGAAACTAATTGACAGCCAGTGGCAGCCGGGATGGGCGTTATATGCTCAAACCTTTTTACCCCAGCAAGCAACCTGGCTGCCAAATTCTGCACCAGCTGAAATTTCCAGACTGTCTTCAGAGGCAGCCCTACGTATAACGTGTTGGAGTAATCTAACCTAGAGGTTGCAAAAGCACAGATGACAGAAGTTAGACTATCCGTGTCTGGATAGAAGCACAGCTGGGCCAAAGCTGATGTAAGGCACTCTGTGCCACCGAGGCCTCCTGAGCCTCAAGGGATTGGATTGGATTGATCTTTATTACGGCCATTGGCCCGTCACACGACAGTTTCCCATACCAACATAATATACTTAAACCTCCAAATTTAAAACCGCCAAAACTTACAAAAGACAAACAGGAACCAAAGCAAAACAAAAACAAAGACCACCATCATACAATAAATTTGTAACCTAAACATCGCCCTCTGCTCATAGATTAATCAAGGATATCAATGGTGATATCACCTAATTACATCCTAAAACATAGAACATGGTTTAAAGGGATTATCCGAGCCACACAGGAGTCCGTTTCTCTTCTTTAGGGATAGGACGCTGATCAAGAATCTGGCAACCATGAGTGATCTTAGGGGGTCATCATCAATTAGTAGATATCTCAGTTTGGCTTCAATCGTATCATCGGCAATACAGCCTCAAGGGATAGCAAAGGATCCAGGAGTATCTCCAAGCTATGTACCCTCCCCTTCAAAAGCATTGTAACCCCATCAAGAGCAAACCACCTGCCAGCCATTGCTTGAATTGCAGCAGGGGAAAAAGACCTCTCTGTTTAAGTTGCTAATGTAAACATAGCCTGACAGAGAAGAAAACCATCGAATTGTGCAGGAAATGCAGGGACGCTTCCCTGTTTCCAATGTGGGCAGACAGAGCAGTGTACCCACCTTAGCAGATGGGGGACTTCCATCTGCAGAGCTATACTTGGGGGGAGAGATGACTGCAATAATCAGGGCCAGCTCAGAGCATTTTGCCACATGAGGCAGAGCCCACTGATGCCAGTGTTCTTCACCTCAAGCACTGACCTTCCACTTCTGTTTGCCAACAGCTGCTACATAAGTGCCTGGAGGCGGTTGGAGGATGGATGGCGGCTAACAGATTGAGGTTGAATCCTGACAAGACAGAAGTACTGTTTTGGAGGGACAGGGGGCAGGCAGGTGTGGGGGACTCCCTGGTCCAGAATGGGGTAACTGTGCCCCTGAAGGTCCAGGTGTGCAGCCTGGAAGTCATTTTGGACTCACAGCTGTCCATGGAGGTGCAGGTTAATTCTGTGTCCAGGGCAGCTGTCTATCAGCTCCATCTGGTACGCAGGCTGAGACCCTACCTGCCCATGGACTGTCTTGCCAGAGTGGTGCATGCTCTAGTTATCTCCCGCTTGAACTACTGCAATGCGCTCTACATGGGGCTACCTTTGAAGGTGACCCGGAAACTGCAATTAATCCAGAATGCGGCAGCTAGACTGGTGACTGGGAGCGGCTGCCGGGACCACATAACACCAGTCCTGAGAGATCTGCATTGGCTCCCAGTAAATTTCCGAGCACAATTCAAAGTGTTGGTGCTGACCTTTAAAGCCCTAGACAGCCTTGGTCCTGTATACCTGAAGGAGCGTCTCCACCCCCATTGTTCAGCCTGGACACTGAGATCCAGCGCCGAGGGCATTCTGGCAGTTCCCTCATTGCAAGAAGTGAGGTTACAGGGAACCAGACAGAGGGTCTTCTCAGTAGTGGTGCCCGCCCTGTGGAACGCCTTCCCTTCAGATGTGAAGGAAATAAGCAGCTATCTTCTCTTTAAAAGACATCTGAAGGCAGCCCTGTTTAGGGAAGTTTTTAATATTTAATGCTGTATTGTTTTTAACACTTGATTGGAAGCCGCCCAGAGTGGCTGGGGAAACTCAGCCAGATGGGCGGGGTATAAATTTATTATTATTATTATTATTATTATTATTATTATTATTATTATTATTTACATAGTGCCACAGGGTACTGCAGTGCCAGGTACTGCGAGGTTTTGCCAAAGTCACTTGGTGAGACAGAAATGATGAGACCTGTGAAGAAAGCTTGAAAGAGCTGGGCTTGTTTACCCTGGAGAACAGATGGTGAAGAGGAAACACGAGCAACACCTTCAGATATTCAAAGGGCTGCCACATTGATAATGGAGTGAGGTTTTCCGCTCCTGCTCCATAGCAGAAGACCAAAAATGATGGGTTCGAAAGGAAGAGGTTTTCAGCTCAACTCTAGGAAGGTCTTCTTAAAAGTACAAACTCGAATCAGTCCTGCTTTGGAAGGTGGAGAGTGGATTCTCCTTCATTAGAAGACCTGTGAATATTTGGGCACGTGGGTCCCCTTTCCCAGCAAAAAGGGGAGCTTTTGAGCCATGTTTTGGCAACTCTTGCAGCCAAACCGGTGTCAAATGCATTGGTCTGCTTTCCTTTGGGCCACATCAGCGAGGCCGATAGGTGGGCCATGTAATCTGGGCAGCCCAGGATCTCCATACATACTGCTCAGACTTGCTAAAGCAACAAAAACAATGTGGGAGGCAGCCCAGCAAAGGAAGAATGGATACAAGAACCTACTGAATATGCAGAAATGGCAAAACTTACCAGAAGAAAAAGAAATCTCTCTCTCTCTCTCTCTCTATATATATATATATATGAATGGAAATGGTTTATTGAATAAAAATAGATAAAAACATTGGCAGGATTATTGTAATAACCTGCAGTTTCATAAGAGTATATATTTAGAGAAGATGAATAAATGAGCAAATTAAGTTAATTTGGATATGCAGAAATTAAAAATCAATTTAAGGAACCACAGAAAGAGGGAGAAGGAAGTCAGGTTTTGAAATGTCAAAACGATTGTAAAATTAGTGAAATGTATAAAGTTGAAAAGTATAAATAAAGACAAACAAACAAACGATAAAGGAGGCAGCAGTTACGCGTTACCAGTCTCTGTGGCCACAAAGTCAGCTTCACCTGCTGAACAGCAGCCTGAAAGGAGAGAAGGCAGAGTGATTCCACCTGTAGCTTGTCAGCATTCAGGGACTCAGAGGAGAAGGTTCTGATGAGAACCAGCTGTCTTCAGCTTTCTTCAGCAGACCCTGGAAGCAACACTTGTAGTTCTTAGTTCTACCTTCCTGCTTCCTGCTCGTCTTGACCATTGAATTCCCTGACCCCTGGACCATCTTGACCACATGGAATTGCTGTTTGCCTGCCCCTAGGCCTGGACCTGACTTTGGATGCTGAGTCTGCCTCCAGGCAAGTACACCTCAGAGATTCTTCTGGTTGGCTAGTCTCCCACTGCACGGAGCTCTGGTCCTGGTTGCCCATCAAGAGACAACAACACCAGCAGGCACTGTAATTCTCCTGCAGTTTGACTTCACCCCCATTGTCTCAGGTCTCCTGCAATCTTTGAGGTCCCTTCCAACTCTTTGGTTATATGGCTGGATTAAGGCTGTGTGTACATTACGATTTACTCTGGTTTCAGGATGGGCCTGCAGCTGGTATTTGACGGTCCCAGCGCCTGCCAACCTAGCAGTTCGAAAGCACCCCCGGGTGCAAGGAGATAAATAGGGACCGCTTACTGGCGGGAAGGTAAACGGCGTTTCCGTGTGCTGCGCTGGCTCGCCAGATGCAGCTTTGTCACGCTGGCCACGTGACCCGGAAGTGTCTCCGGACAGCGCTGGCCCCCGGCCTCTTGAGTGAGATGGGCGCACCAACCCCAGAGTCTGTCAAGACTGGCCCGTACGGGCAGGGGTACGTTTACCTTTACCTTTTACACATGAAGTTAAGTACAATCCATAAATTTCCTGTAGCTTCTTGAGAAATACTGTTGTTTTATAAGTTTTCCCCTTAAACCAGCTTCCATCTGATTTGAAAATGCAAGCCATGTTTAAACTGAGATTTGAAAACCTTGGAGAAATCCATTGGACCTATACAGACCGCAGTTTCATTGAACAGTGGTTTGTGGGTGGGTTCATTAAACCACTGTGCCCATTGGGCTTGCCAATCAGAAAGTTGGCGGTTCAAATCCCTGCGACGGAGTGAGCTCCTGTTGCTCTGTCCCAGCTCCTGCCAACCTAGCAGTTTGAAAACATGCCAGTGCAAGTAGATAAATAGGTACCGGTGTGGCAGGAATGTAAACAGCGTTTCTGTGTGCTCTGACTTCTGTCGCAGTGCTCCGTTGTGCCAGTAGCGGTTTAGTCATGCTGGCCACATAACCCAGAAAGTTGTCTGTGGACAAATGCCGGCTCCCTCAGCCTGAAAGCGAGATGAGCGCCACAACCCCATAGTCGCCTTTCACTAGACTTAACTGTCCAGGGGTCCCTTACCTTTACATTTATAGTAAATAATAATAATAATAATAATAATAATTTCTTTATTTGTACCCCACCCATCTGACTGGGTTGCCCCCACCTCTGTGGGTGCCTTCCAACCTATATAGAAACACAATAAAACATTACGTGTTAAAAAGCTTCCTTATACAAGACTGCCTTCAGATGTCTTTTAAAGGTTATAGTATAGTTACTCATCTTGACATCTGATGGGAGGGTGTTCCACAGGGTGGGTGCCACTACTGAGAAAGCCCTCTTCCTAGCTTTGATCATATTAAACCAGTGCTTAAGGATCTGCTCTAGGTGCCTGTTTGGTTCAGAGTACAATTCGAAGTGCTGGTTTGGACAGTGAGATTGAGGTCAGACTACTTGTTTACAGAAAATCTGTACAGATAATATATGGGGGCTTTTTCTGGGTGTTCTCCACTTTCAAAGATGAGATGGAGAAATGGCCTCCTCTGTTGTAGCTCCCAAGTTTTGAACCAACTCCCCAGCTATGTTTGACAGGCATCTAAAATAGTAAAAGTTTAAGTGCCAGTTGAAAACATGTATCTTACCCTGAGCCATTGGCAGCTAATTCTCAATATTTGGTGGATCAGGGAATAGCTTCCCTGGTATTTTTAAGTTTCTGTAGTATTTTGGTTCATTTAATTAACTCATTATTATTGCTTTTAGTCACTGATTTTTTAAATTATTATTTTGTATTGTGAGTCTCCTTAGAAACCTAGATGACCTTGAAAGGTGGGACCAAAATATTTTAATTTGTGAATAAACATAGCAGCTGGTGCTAAAAAGAAAGCAGAAGGTTTGTGTCTTCTTCTCTCCCCCAAAATGTCTAGTAAAATAGAAAGTGTAACAATATCGCCTTGAGCTGCCCCCCACTCTTCATGGGTAGTGTCTGGGGTGTGTATAATATTTTTATTAATATACTTGAATCATTTATATCCTGCCTTTCAAAAAGGAACTCTTTTCAAGGCAGCTTGCATAAGTAAAACCTCAAAACAACGATTGAAACAGCATCAAATAACATAGTTTTTAAATGCACCTTCCAAAATCTGAAAGGGCAAAATGGGGACGGTGTTTTACCAGAAACTGGTATTAGAAAATAGACTTTTGCCAGTAACCAGGGGGCCCTGGAGTATTTTGTTTCTTCTATTTCTCATCTTCTGGCATGAGTGCCATTGGTTATGTAATTAAAAGAGCATCACCCACGCATAGGAGGAAGGTATCGGTATGCTCAGTGGACTTCCAAGGTTTGCACAAGTACAAAAAAATATTGGACGACAAAAGATGGGAAGGATCCCCAGAGAGCTCATTGAGACTGAAAGTGTGCGCTGGGAATGAGATTTTGGCCAATGGTAAAGGGTGAAATGTTGTATGGGAGTGCAATGCGGAATGGACAGGAGGGTTTTGAAGGACTTCATAGCCGAAAGCCTGGAGCAGTGAACTGAAGCATCTCCTCACTATTTTGTCTTGTTTTTGGAGCTCTGAATGGTGCCGCTCAAATGTTTGCGTGTAAAAGTTGAAAATTATTCTTATTTATGCTATGGGGAGGAGTCCTGGGGGACAGTAATTGAATGGAGCTTTGCATTGAGGAAGCGGTGGGTGGGGAAGTCTCGAAAAAAAAAAAACCTGTTCCAGCATGCAGTTTGGGGGCGCCGTTTCTCTCCGGTGGGCAGAATTCTTCACAAAACCAGGGGAATCAAAAGAGACTCCAGTCCAGTTTGTGGAGAAGTCTGCACCAGGTTTGAGACATCGCCCAGTGCGGCTGGAGTAAAATCTTCCCAAGCACAAATGCCTTTTAAGTGGGACTCGGTTGGTGGGTTTGCGGTGCTGCGTTTGGCAAAGGGCAGAGTCAGAGATGGCATGCAATGGACCCTGTGCCTTGACTGTCAGCCTGCGGTTAGGGCAGAAGTAGGAAGCAATACATCTCAACCCCTGCCCCGGGAATAACTGGCAACTTTAAAGAAGGATGCTCCATCAAGATGAATATGACTCATTCAAAAACTAACTCTCTCCTCATCTTCTACCTCAGTTTCTTGCTGCTTGTCCACTTAAAAAGTAAGCATTATTTTTGTCATTCTTCTGTCATTGTGTCTAGGTAAAGAGATAAAACACTTCTAGCTGAAATCTCTAAAGATGATAAATGTTGGCAGGCAGGCAGGGTAGGGGGAGAGAGACCTAAATGTCAAAAATATGTTTTCTAAGTTTTAGAAAACTTATAGAACAGATGGCTTTGGGGCCATAGAACATTGAGATGCTCAGCAAGACAAACATTTTTGAACAAATGGTTATTTCAAAAGACAACCCCCCCCCCGAAATACTCCTGTGTTCTTCAGCAGTGCTGAACTTTGTTGTTATTAGTTATGTGCTAAGGCTCAAGGTTTAAAATGTTAAATGGGTGGGTTAATATATTTCTTTTTTCCTGCATTCTATTGCAACTTATTAATCTGTTCATCACATCTGTTTTTGACATTTGACGCTCTCTTGAATTGCCGTTTGCTTAAAAGCCATGCCACAGAAGTCTGAGGACAGGGAAACCTCGGAGAAAAGCTTCCACAAAATGTCACAGGGCATTTAATTTTCTCTCTCTTGTAAATACAACCCTTCCATTAGGAGGAGAAAGGAAGTGTCCATTAATGACTTTTTTTTAACCTTTTCAACAAACTCCCACTTTATAGGGTGGTGTGAAAAAAGCTTTCGAAATGGGTTTTCTTTCATCATTTTGTCAGAACGATGACAGTACGTACAACATGAAATTTAAAGTGGGCTCAGCTGGCAGAGGATGATCTGTGTTTATGAAGGGAAGGCTCTGTTGAACAGGTTTTGAAACCAACAATTGGTGTGTGTGCGCGCGCTTCTTCTGTGTCTGTGTTTTTGTCTGAAGGGGGCTGTGTGATTTGTTGCCTGCCGAATGTGAATCTTAATCAGGCAGGCTTACAGCAGCTGCCATTAAGCAAGAAGACTTGGCATTAGTACACAATGCCTTGTAATCTGGGTCACCTTCTGTTGCTGCCTGCATAAAACTGTTGTTACCCACATAGTTTTATAGTGCCGATACTGGGAGCTATTAACATGAGGCAGATAAATCGATCAACAGAAGACAAAACTTTAGAAAAGGCATGCGGTTATGGATAACTGTTTGAAGAACAGTGCTAACCTCAAATTGGCCTGGGGGACAATTTTTGTCTCGTATTTATCTCGTATTGAAAATTACAACATACATTTGATAATGCATTACACAATTTTAGTAGCATAAATAATGCCTTGTTTCTCTTAACTAAAGCATATACTAATTTAAAAGAAACAAATTATAGCAAAGCGGTTAATATTATTAATAGTTCATGTCAGCCTTCCAAAACCCTATAAAAAGGTTGCAACTAAGCCATAAATTTAGATTTCTGTTATGTCTTAATCCAATATTGCTTAGTTTTGTTGACTGTGCTAACTTTATCCATGTCTTTTGCATTGGATGTTTCAGAATTTCCCCAATTCTTAGCAACGGCAAGTTTAGCAACGCAACATCTGCCTATGATACGTGCTTATTCACTTACTGCCTTTCTCATGCTCGCACATTGTCTCTTCTCACACTTGTGGGCACACAGACACACCATACCCTTCAGCAGGCAAATAATGGACCATGCCCATTACAATATCTTAAATTGGGTTCTAGAGAAGGAACATGTGAATGCATAAGAGAACTGCATACGCAGCCTGAAAAGACAAGCCATAGTGAGTTGGCTGGCTTGTGTCCTCGACGGATAAATCTTCTGTAGTGAAACAGAAAGCAAAGCTCCACTATATGTGTGATTCTGTTTCATTGGATTCTTGCCATAATCAAAATGTCCCCTCTAAAGCTCAGTGAGTCACACGTCACTTTCCAACTCAAACTTTTGCGCTTATGTAATACAGGCTAAATTATTGCACTGCAGAAATGCACTTAACATAGCAAGGGGCACTCTACTAACTTTACCACCACATCAACAAAAGGATCAAGGAGGAGGTTTCCCCACTGGCAGCTTTCTCCAGACCATGTTGCATGGGAAAGCAATGGTAACATTGCTACCATTGCACTCTTCCCCCGAGATCTACCCATGAACTAGATCCAGTTCGTGTTCTCTCAAATCACTATCCCATTGACAAAGCCAACGATGACAGGACCAAATAATAAAATGTGGCCTAATTTATGGGAAGGCTGCAGGGAGTCGCTTGGAAATGGAAGAAGAGCCTACTGTCCTACTTCTACTTTTGAGTCTCGAGCAGTAGAAGATGTTGCATGCTTTTCATGTATGCAACTCTTGTTCTGTCACGGGACCTGCTCAACTTGAGCAAAAATAGAGTTAATTGTATATATGAATTGGGATGCAGGTGGCGCTGTGGGTTAAACCACAGAGCCTAGGACTTGCCAATCAGAAGGTTGGCGGTTTGAATCCCCACCATGGGGTGAGCTCCCGTTGTTCAGTCCCAGCTTCTGCCAACCTAGCAGTTCGAAAGCACGTCAAAGTGCAAGTAGATAAATAGGTACTGCTCCGGTGGGAAGGTAAACGGCGTTTCCGTGCGCTGCTCTGGTTCGCCAGAAGCAGCTTAGTCATGCTGGCCACATGACCTGGAAGCTGTATGCCGGCTCCCTCAGCCAATAAAGCGAGATGAGCGCTGCAACCCCAGAGTTGGCCACGACTTGACCTAATGGTCAGGGGTCCCTTTACCCTTTACCTTTATATATGAATAGGGAACAATGGGTTGCATCCAGGTTAAGTTCCCATTCACTAGCCTCATTGCTTTCTGCGCTTCCCATCAGAATCCAACCCATTATTTTTGACCAAATTGTATGAGCCGCTCCAGTTGTCTTTCTCTTTTTTGCATATTCATGATTATTTGTGCTCATGCTGCTATCAGGGCAGTCCCTTGCAATCCTGTTTTCGATGCTGTTCGTGCCTGCAAAAGTTTTGGAGTGGTCACCCTGTTTCATTTCCAGTTAGTGCGTATCTTGTAGCTTTCTGCTGAATTTCGGCAACTTTTTATACCGCAATATTCTGGTTTACTTTTGTTCGACTCTGGTTGCACTATAGCCTTTTCAGACAGCGGTATTGTGCCCTTTGTGGCTGTCTGGCTTTCCATTGGGAAAACTGAATCAGGAGCTGAACCCTGGGGAGACTTAACACAAGCTTCAGAAAGTAGTAGGAAGACACACGTGTTTCATTAACGTATTGTTCCCAAGATACCATTCTTTTTGACACAAAAGTTCCTCAAGGTAGCTCACACACTGCAAAAGAAATATTGAAACCCAATATGAATCCATAATAATGCACTCTAGAAGTGTACCCATGCTAGGCTTGTGGCAGCAAATAAAACATAGAGCCTTGTAGTGCCTTATGCATTGTCATGAGATAAAGCTTTCTCAGCCAAGAGCCCACTTCACCAGATATATCCAGCAATTGCCAGCTGTAGAGCCTTCTATTTTCCTAATAAGAGAAACTACTGATATGACCAGCTATGACTGTTTCACAGAAATGATTGCGAGACCCTCTAGAAGTTGATGAGCTACAGTTCCATCATCCCAGACCATTGGCTATGCTCAATGGAGAATAAGCTATGGGCTGAAAACATATGTAGGGCTGCCATAGGCAATAACCATCTTCCTCTCAAATTTTAGAGCTAAACATTAGTTCATCTACTGTTTTGTTTTGTTTTACTAAAGAATTCTGTGTAACCAACAAATTTTTCCTAATCTTCCTTCCATCCAGCACTAAAAGATAATCCATGCTGTGGAAAACTTCAGCAGCTAGTGTGAAGCATGCAAACAAACAGTGCTTTTTTTTCAAGGGTATGCAATATCGGCCCCTCTTTTTGTTGTTGTTGTTAAAAAGTGTCACTTATTTAACAACTTCATGGTGAGCACTGGCATCTATTTTTCTGGGGGGGGGGGAAGCACTGCGAATGTAGTATGGGCCAAATTCTTACAGCGGGGCACAAATACAAGAATTTTAAAAATCTAAAATGTCCCAAGGGGTTATTGAATCATCTTTTGAGCATAGCTGTCAACATTTTCCCTTTTTTAAAGGGAAATTCCCTTATTCTGAATAGGATTCCTCGCAAGAAAAGGGAAAAGTTGACAGATCTGCTTTTGAGTGGTTCCCTCTTCTGCGCACAGCAGCTCAAATAATATGTAAAGCAACAGAAAAGTCACACATTTTTTTGAGAACCTGGTTTTCTCTTTGAGGAACGGACACGACGTAGTCTCTGCTGTCCTCACAAAAAGAGACTTTTCTTTCTCTGGGGGGACAGTCTCTGCTGCTTTACACATTCCTAATTAATGTCTAATTATTGTAGTAGGATAAAAGCTCCGCTTACAAAGGGATTTGTGGTTTCTGAACAAGCCCCCTCGCCTACAAGGGAAGATGAACAGTACCAGCAGTTTTGCAGGAAAGGCAGGCCAGCAGGCAGCAAGTATTGTGTGGTTGATGAGTGCTTGAGAAATCTGGTGCTTCAGCTGACCCTCATTAGGTGGATGCAGAATAAGAGCCAGCTAAGAGGGTATTCAACAGGCTTGGACTGTTCCTGTAGGGAAACTGGCTGAGCTTCTCTCTCCCCCCTCTCTCTCTTACTCTCAGTGCAAGATGTTACAGACTGTGTCCTGGAATACCCTCTCAAATTCAGGGAGGAAAAGATCCCACAATCCTTTCATTTATTGGTGAGGGCGGCAGGGAAAGAAGCCCAGATAATGAGCTGAGACATTTCAGCTCTTCTCTTCCATTAATAGCTCCCCTCATGGTCACACATTCAAATGACATTTTTTCACACCTCCATCCTTTTGTTTGGGCCGGGAAGGTACGGTATTTCAGCATCCTGCTAACGTACAATTTGGTCCCTCAGAAGTGGAGCTCAGACTAAATAAATGGGCAGCTTTAGAACCGTTGGTTTGATGAGATTCACTTGTGGCAATATCTGGGTCCCTGAGAAGTGGGTGGTGGTAAAAGTCACCATTGCCACCCCTCTCTTCTTGGCTCTAAAGCATCTTGCCTGCCTTATGGGGGGGATGAACTATTTAAAAACTACTTGTTTTAAAATGGGAGTTTAAATGCTGCCCCCCAGCTTTCGCTATTTCTTCAGCTATTAACCAGAGTTAGCCAACATGGTGGTACCTTCCTAAAGTTGTTGGACTGCAACTCCCATAAGCCCCAGCCAGCATGGCCAATGGGTCAACGATGATGGGAGCTGTAGTCCAATGACACCTGTAGGTAACCATGTTAGCTATTCCTGCGTTAATGCAACAACCCTCCCCTCTCCTTTGCACACTGGCACTCGGCTTACTGCAGTCCCTCACTACTGTTTTCACAATCGGTGTCCTCCCCAGATCTCTAAAGTATCCATATGCAGCCCATATCTCCATGCGTTCAGTAAGCAAGTGCTATATAAACAGCTTAAATGAACAAATAAAATAACATTTCCATCCGACTCAATGGACTCTCACTGCCACTCCAAGAAGATAAGGGTGATGCGCTTGTTTATCACAACATCAACATACTTGCCCCGGGCGGAAAACGAGACATCCTGTTTTTTCACGCAAGATCTCTGTTGCCATTTTGGGTGCCACACTCTCCGGCTAGAGCTTTTTGGGGTGGTATGGGTCACATGACATGTAACTGAGTATCCTGGGAAAGGGTGTAGATGGCTGTAACTCTGAACAGGAGTATTCCACATAGCAACATTTTAACCCTAGCATTTTGGAAAGATTAGAGAGTTAAGAGCGACTGATCTTCTGGCTGTTGGCTTTTGACTCTTGGCCATCTCTTGAACACACAAACAAATAAGAGACTGGGCAGATTCTAGATGTTGCTATCCCAGGACAGCAATTGTGTGAAGAAGACACAACGCAGATCAGTTCTTTCCACAAAGACAACTCCATTATCCTATTGTGTTTATGAGGTCGGCTTTGGCTGGTCAACACCTCAACACACACCCCACACACACCAAAAAAGAAATTCAGATTCTGTGCTGTTGTCACTGTTAACGATCCTGTGTGTTTTTCAACTCTGTGTGTGTGCTTAAAACTACTTCTGTTTGATAAAATAAGGACTGCGCGTCTCCTAACATTTCATGTGTCTGCTTCAATTTCATGGAACATGTAGGCAAGACGGGGCTGTTCCAGAGTGCAGGAGCAGCAGGGAGCCAGCACCAACCCCCAGTTTGCATTTTAAAAGCAGCTTTCCCAAATGCATTCAGTTTCATCAAGCACTTGGAGAAATTCTAATGCTTTTATCATTCTCCTTTTGTTCCATTATTTGAAGTAGGACAGTGTGCCCTGTACAGCTACAGAGACAGGATAGTATTGGGGGAGTTTGATTTGTGCTGGAGGGTTGATAATATAGGTTTCTTTTTTGCACATCAGATAGGCAGGCAGATGGATAGACGTTTGTGTGCACATACACGTGTGTGTTTTGTTTCAAGCGGCTACACTGGAGGTTGAAAGGAAACGTGAGCCCTATTCAGCTCACACAACAAATAATCGTACACTGCAGGAGAGAATGGTTGGGCCCACTGACTGCCCCACTGCAGCATCCCTAATAATAATAATAATAATAATAATAATAATAATAATAATTTATTATTTATACCCCACCCATCTGGCTGAGTTCCAATCAAGTGTTAAAAACAACACAGCATTAAATATTAAAAACTTCCCTAAACAGGGCTGCCTTCAGATGTCTTTTAAAAAGAACAAAATAAAAAAATTCCTTCCAGTAGCACCTTAAAGACCAACTAAGTTAGTTCTTGGTATGAGCTTTCGTGTGCATGCACACTTTTAAAAAGAAGATACAGTAGCTGCTTATTTCCTTCACACACACACACACACACACACACATTATGAATCTGATCCAGTCCCCCATCCCCTCCTGTGCATATTTTCTGCCAGTATCTCTCCTCTTCCTTGGCATCCTTCTTATGCATATTGAATTGCACTCCCAGGATAAGTGCTCATGTAAGCAACCAGCTGGATCCGGCCAGGTCCTCAAACCCATGCAAATGCACACAGACAAAGACACACACTTATCCTTATTGGACATCCAGGAGACTCATTTGCCTGCTGTGTCTTCAGCCTTGGACATCTTTTCTTCTCTGGGGGTGAATTAGCTTGAAGTGATAAATTTTATCCTGTGCCTTCACAGGGGGTTGGCTGTTTCCTTTCTGTAATCTACTGTTCTTCCATTGTATTCTCAGAGGTTGCTACAGGCATACATTATGCACTTACAATAGGTCTGGCTCCTGAAAAACCAACCTGGAAAAGCGCGCGCGCGCGCGCACACACACACACACACACACACACAATCATCTGAGACAACAGTTAGGAGAATTGACAAAAAACAGGCAAGGTAATGACATTTATTCTTGCTTAAACCAAACCCATTACTGTGACAGTAGCATATATCCTGGGTCTCGGCCTGTTTAACAGAAAAGCTTGTCTCACTAACCTGGGAGCTATGAAAAAAGGACATATTAAATATGTGGTTCATTTTATTTGACCAGTTTTCCTTAGTGTAGATATATACAAAGCTTTGAGTAATTAAGAAAAACCTGATATTTGGGCAGAATGAAGTAGAGCTAACGTGAATTTAGAGAACAGATTCTCAAGTACATTATTGGACTTTCATGTGCTTACAGAAAAAACACACATTAATATTATCCCAGTACAGTTTATTTCAGCATTCCCAATATGTAGATGATAAAGAATCAGACTTTGGCAAGCTGATATTTAATGAGATTGCTGTTTTCATCCATTAGCCTTACTATTTATGGTGTGTGTGTTTTTAAAAATAAAACGTAGTTTTTAAAAGCTGGGGTAAAATGGGAAGGAGCATAGCAAAGATTCCTCTCATGCCTGGCTATGAATTCCAAGAAAATACCACAGTGCATTTCCTCCCAAGGCTCCAAATGGAAACAATGGAGATTCCCTAAGCTACAGTTTTATACAGTGGTACCTCGGGTTAGGGACGCGGGTGGCGTTGTGGGCTAAACCGCAGAGCCTAGGACTTGCCGATCAGGTCGGCGGTTTGAATCCCCACGACGGGGTGAGCTCCCGTTGCTCAGTCCCTGCTCTTGCCAACCTAGCAGTTCGAAAGCACGTCAAAGTGCAAGTAGATAAATAGGTACCGCTCCAGCGGGAAGGAAACCGGTGTTTCCGTGCGCTGCTCTGGTTTGCCAGAAGTGGCTTAGTCATGCTGGCCACATGACCCGGAAGCTGTATGCCGGCTCCCTCGGCCAATAAAGCGAGATGAGCACCACAACCCCAGAGTCAGCCACGATTGGACCTAGTGGTCAGGGGTCCCTTTACCTTTACTTTACCTTACCTCAGGTAAGAACTTAATTCATCCTGGAGGTCCGTTCTTAACCTGAAACTGTTCTTAACCTGAGGTACCACTTTAGCTAATGGAGCCTCCCGCTGCCGCCGCTCCGCCGCCGCACGATTTCTGTTCTCAGCCTGAAGCAAAGTTCTTAACCCGAGGTACTATTTCTGGGTTAGCGGAGTCTGTAACCTGAAGCGTCTGTAACCCGAGGTACCACTGTACGCTATTACTTGGGTCACATCTGAAAGATGCCTGGTGCCTTGAATGTTACCACTTTTAGCGCTGCATTAACAACCGTGGAAATGGTATGGAACAGAGTAGCACAAACAAAAGGCAAGTCATATCCCAAGGAGTTTGCCATCTGGCTATGACAGGAGATGGAGGCGAAGGAATCAGGAACACACATAAGTCTATTTCAAAGTGAGAAGACCACACAACCTTAGCTCTGCTACTGTGAGCCCTGCTGAGGTGGGGGACAGAGAGCATAGAGGGGAACCACCTGTAAATGAGTAGATTCTTCCCAGTGCTTTCCCCCCCAAGAAAAATAGGTGCCGGAACTCACCATGAAGTTGTTACAGTAAGTCACTGGGTCACCTGAGGCAGCCCTGAACCTGAGGCTGGATTGACAACAGCCATGTTTGCTGCCTGTGGAGGTGCTAAAAACCACGGCAACCATTTCCCCAGCTGGTTTGGGGGGGGTCACCCCTGGTTCTGGTGCAGGTCAAATAAATGTCCCTTATCCTCTTAGATTCAGGTCGGTGGCTAAGGACTGCGTGTTGAGATTCTTGCATTGCAGGGGGGTTGGACCCGATGACTCTCTGGGTCCCTTCCAACTCTGATTCTACAGTGGTACCTCGGGTTACATACACTTCAGGTTACAGACTCCGCTAACCCAGAAATAGTGCTTCAGGTTAAGAACTTTGCTTCAGGATGAGAACAGAAATCGTGCTCTGGCGGCGCAGCAGCAGCAGGAGGCCCCATTAGCTAAAGTGGTGCTTCAGGTTAAGAACAGTTTCAGGTTAAGTACGGACTTCCGGAACGAATTAAGAACTTAAACTGAGGTACCACTGTATATGTATCCAGTCAGATTTGCACAGGAGCATTCAGTCAGTCATTCGTTGTACAGAAAGCAGCACCCAAGTTTTCTAAGAAGTTTCCCCAAATGTCAGGGTCACTCATCAGCCTTTTGCTTCTCTGCTCCCGCCACATTCCAGCCATTACATGCTTCATTTATGCTAATCTTTTCTAATTAGTTCTGCTTCTTAGGTGAACTCTTTTTAGAAAGCAAATGTTTCCCCTTGCTAAGGTTTGGGGCTGGCAGGCTCTGGGCTCTGAGTGCCATGCTGCCTCGCAGAACCCATTTTT
Organism: Podarcis cretensis; assembly: GCF_951804945.1. Classification (NCBI taxonomy): domain Eukaryota; kingdom Metazoa; phylum Chordata; class Lepidosauria; order Squamata; family Lacertidae; genus Podarcis; species Podarcis cretensis. The sequence continues at coordinate 84,018,798 of NC_137175.1, read as the reverse complement.
CACTTGGCGCTCCCGGTGGTGAATTTTATTTCCAGTTCCCCGGCTAGACTTCCACATGACATTTTGCTAATCGTACTTAATTAAAACATGGGGCAGTGAAAAAGTCAAGCACAGCTTTATCAAAGGCTCCAGTTGCCTACCTTGCTTCTGCTATGATTCGGAACGCAGTGCTCTTTTGAACAGAAAGAAGGAAACTATAGAGGAGGTGGGCTCAACAGGTGCCAAGAAACAGCTCGGCCAAGTAAGCTGCTGAGGCCCGGTGTTTTCTGGGGCTAACAACAAGGATCATTATTCAATCTGTGAACCAGTGATAATGCCTGCCCTGCACACAGTGGGCTACAGGTTGCAATTTTAAACATTCCTAGAACACCCAATATGGTGTCACAGTCAGGTCATTATGGGAAACTCAAATGGAAGGGTCTTAGTCAGTGGCGTAGTGTGGGGGGTGCAGGGGGGGCCGGCCGCACCGGGCGCAACATCTGGGGGTTAGGGAAATCCACGGGTTAGGGGGCGCAAATCCACGGGTTAGGGGGCGCAAATCCATGGGTTAGGGGGCGCAAATTACTTGCCTTGCCCCGGGTGCTGATAACCCACGCTACGCCACTGGTCTTAGTGCGAGCTGCCATTTAAATTTCCCACAGTGCCCTGGAGTGAAGCTGCATTGGGCACTCCTGATATTGTGCACCATTCTAAATATCTTTCCACTACTCCTGTTTTTGTAAGAAACGTATCGGGAGCCAATGTTGGTCTTTCAGGGCCGGTGTTATATGGTCTTGGCGGCCACTCCCAGTCACCAGTCTAGCTGCCGCATTCTGGTTTAGTTACAGTTTCTGGGTCACCTCTGGCTCCACATAGAGCCAGTGGCATAGCTAGCTGCTTGGGTGTCAGGTGCGGCGTGCGCATCCTGCAGCTGGTGGCGGGGCGAGCCACCCATGGGGGCGGGGCACAGCGCACTGCAAGGAGCCTCTCCGCCGTCTCCCCCTCAGCTGTAGGGCGGCTGAGGGAGAGGCGGAGGTCAGATGCAAGTCCCACACTGCTGTTTCAGGCAGCGTGGAACCTGCAGGCACCCAAACCACCATGTCACTCCCAGGAGAGATGCGTGGCTCGGGCACGCTGCAGGCCCCGCGGTGTGGCACCCAGTGCCAGCCGTGTTTCGTTACGTTTGTTGACTGAACTAAAAAGTTTTGTGAGCCCAACTTTATTATCATTATTTTAAACTCATTTTTTTTTTTGCCTTTTTGTCACCCCCTCAGCGATGACACCTGGGGCGGCCTGCACCCTCCGCACCCCCCCCTGTGGCGATTACACAGGGTGCCCGGACGTTTCACCGTCTATTGATCCCTGTGCAACTACTTTATTTCTTGCTGCCACCACCCAGGCCCTACCTGGTACAATACTGAGTCCAGTCAGGGTTAAATTGGAACATAAACTTCTGTTTTTTTATTGCAGTTTAACAAGCGTCTGGTTTTATAAACGGTATCGGTCAATTACAATCATGGGGTGCCTCTCCAGACCTATAACTTCTGCTACCTGCTCTCACTCACTAAACCACCTCTCAGTTATTTCCTTGTCTTCATAGCTCCTAACTGTTCCTGACTCAGCTTATTTTGCTACACTAACTCAACCTACCCACAGATTCTATCCCAATTCACTCCCACTCCATCCAACCAACCAACCAACCAACTCCCAACGAACTCCCCCTTTGCCCCTCCCAGAGCTGGTTTTATAGTCCCTCTGACTCCACCCCCCTGGGTTCTGATTGGGTAACCTGTTTAACTATTTCACCTCCAGCACTCTCATATGTTAATGTCACACGCCCTTCCTTTGCCACTGCGTAGAACACATTGCAGTAGTCCTATATTCAAGGCCTGGCACCTCCAGTTAAAAACATCTTGTATTAATAGGGCTGAGAAAGTGTTTAGCCTGAGCTATTGGAGAAATGATGACAGAGGAAGTAGAGACAGTACTGTGAGACCATAGCTAGATGGGAGAGAATCTGCCTTGCTGGCAGAAGGTCCATGTTTCAATCACTGGTGTCTCTAAGTAGGTTCTTGCCTGAAGCCCTGGAGATGCCAGCTTAGACAATACAGCAGCTAGATGGACCCATAGGCTGAGTCAGTATAAGGCAGTTTCCTGTGTCCCTACTCAATGAGGTGGACCAATGTTCTGAATCAGCATAAGGCAGCTTCATATGATTGTTTTGCAGATGTTGGTTGGCTCCAGGTTATCAGTTTGGAATCCTGCTTGCAGGCACTCAGAATCAATGGATTGTTCTCAGAACTCTAATGGGAGGAAACACCAGTTCTTGCTTTCTGCTTCTGTACCATCACCTCATTCTCTCACAGTAGCACTATAAGCCACATCACTTTGGAAGAATCTAGGAGAAGAAAGGCTCTGGGAGAAACAGAGCTACATTCCCCAGTATTTCCCCCTTCTCCTCTCAAGTCTAGGAAGAGATATTGTCTGATCTAGCCCAAGACATATCTCCTGCCTGTTCCACTTAGCTCAGTTTTAACTGGTACAGATCCTCTTCTCTCTTGCAAAACGTATCAGGTACTCTGCTTACCAAGCAGTGCTATCAGAGGGAAACAGCCTGAAAATTCACCTTGGCAAACAACTGGAAAGTAATCTCCCCTCACACACTGCCACCTCTGCTATATATTGGGGTGAGAAACAGACAGCTTGTAGACCGAACGTGGTCCACAGAGCTTCGTTTTCTAGCCTGCAGACTCCCCTCCTCATACCTTGCAAGGCCACCACATTTAGATTTTGAAAAATTTTTCTACCAGAGGGTTTTGTGAAGTTTAAATGCAGCACACAGGGAAATATTTGTGGGAGGAGTTTGCAGTTGGAGAGGGAAGGAGGAAGAGCTCATGACTGGGGCAAGAACAGCGGTGGAGCATGGGGAACGTGCAACCTCTCCAACCTCTGAGAACCCTCCCTCTCACACTTTTGCCCAATACACATTGAGCACACTAATAAACTGGAACTTACTTTCGTATGGTTCTACCCAAAACTATTGGGCACCAAAATTAGTGCCCTTTTTAACTGCACTTAACAAGCTTTAATGCCATAATAATAATAATAATAATAATAATAATAATAATACTTAGAAACAACAAACAGAATAAAATCCAAATATGCCATCAAATTAAAACATCACCACCACATCAATTAGCTGAAATAGATTTTGCTTCAATTCTCAGCACTGCCAAGGTATAGAGAGGAACCCTATGTATGTCACACATACTGCACTGGTGGAAGATGACAGATGACTTATCTTTTCTGTGGTCGAGCTGAACTGTAAGGGCATTAAAGGAGTGCCAAGAAATTTGGAGCTTGATTCAAAATATAGAGAGCAGAAGAGCATGTAATATGGAACTCAGAAGCTTCCAACTTCACACTACTTGGAGAATTCCAAACTATTAAGCGGTATATAAATGCTCTTTTTTTTTTTTAATTATGGTGCTGGAGGAGACGCTTGAGAGTCCCATGGACTGCAAGAAGATCAAACCTTTCCATTCTTAAGGAAATCAGCCCTGAGTGCTCACTGGAAGGACAGATCCTGAAGCTGAGACTCCAATACTTTGGCCACCTCATGAGAAGAGAAGACTCCCTGGAAAAGACCCTGATGTTGGGAAAGATTGAGGGCACAAGGAGAAGGGGACGACAGAGGACGAGATGGTTGGACAGTGTTCTCGAAGCTACCAGCATGCGTTTGACCAAACTGTGGGAGGCAGTGGAAGACAGGAGTGCCTGGCGTGCTTCTGGTCCATGGGGTCACGAAGAGTCGGACATGACTAAACGACTAAACAACAACAACAAAACAACAAATGCTCTTTAATTAATCCATCCATCAGATAAATAAATATTGTGCCAATGAAATCCATTGTGCCAATGAAATCCAGTGGTATCTGCCATCTAGCACAGCAGTCTGTTGCTGCTGTTTTTAAAAAGTGAACCAGCTGTGGAGGTTTGTCTGAGCTCAAGGAAAGCAACAGTTACCAGAGAAGAGGCTCTGTTATGGCCATATTCATTTTTCCTGCACCGGCTGGAAAAAAAAAATTAAAATGATTTACCTTAATAGGGTGCTTTAATCAAAAATCCATTCTCGAAGCTTAATGCCTGCTGCTTAATATACCATTCCGCTGGAACAGAGCAGAGTTATTTATTTTAAGCATTCTTACCCTGCTCTTAAGCTGACAAGGCTGCCAGAGTGGCTTAAAATGGTTAGCAGCAAAGTATTATTGAAGCAGGTTTTTTTGAAGACTATTTAAAGGGGTTGTGATGCTGACAGTTTGGTTCTTCTTCCTCTCCTGCTCACAGGGCAGACGGTTCTAATGTCTCTTGTGACAGGATGAGGACCCCAGTGCGAAAGGCATTGACATGGGGGCTATTTTATGTTCTCATTCATACAGATACAGTGGTACCTCAGGTTAAGTACTTAATTCGTTCCGGAGGTCCGTTCTTAACCTGAAGCTGTTCTTAACCTGAAGCACCACTTTAGCTAATGGGGCCTCCTGCTGCTGCCACGCTGCTGGAGCCCGATTTCTGTTCTCATCCTGAAGCAAAGTTCTTAACCTGAAGCACTATTTCTGGGTTAGCGGAGTCTGTAACCTGAAGCGTATGTAACCCGAGGTACCACTGTACATACAAGGTGTGACCAGAAAGTAGGGTGAATCATCCCTGTATGCGATAATGGGAACTGCCGGATTCACCGGAGGCGTTTGTCCGTATCTCAGCTAACATATGTGCACATGTTTCAGCATTTGTTAATAGGCATTTGTTGATAGATTTGTTCATGCAGTAGTGTTTAGTAGCTGTTAATAGTGCCGTGGGTTGTGATAGAAAATGGAGCAGAGAGTCAATATGAAATTCTGTTGCAATTTGGGTAAACTGGCGTCGGAAACCCACGAAATGCTCACAATTGTGTGTGGAGATGAAGCTGTAACTCAAAAGACAGTGTGTGAGTGGTTTAAGCATTTCCGTGAAGTGCGGCAAACCATTGAAGATGACCCTTGGCCTGGCAGACTGTCGACAAGCAGACCGTCGGCAAATGTCAACAGAGTTCGTGAGTTATTGATTGGCGTTTGTCCGTCCGAATGATGGCGGAAGAATTGCATATTCCGTGTGAAATCGTTACTGAGGTTACTGCGTTGTCCCACCCTCCATATTCACCCCATCAGGCCCCACTGGATTTCTTTCTTTTTCCAAAACTGAAATCTGCACTGAAAGGGCACAGATTTCCCAACATTTCGCACATCCAAGCTGCTGTGACAAGGGAACTGAAAGCAGTACGAAAAGAGGACTTCTCCAGAAGTTTCCAACAGTTGTACAAACGTTGTCAACAGTGCATTGTAACAGAGGGGGCCTGCTTTGAAGGCCTGTAAGGTGCTATGTTCAAATATTTCTCGATGTCTGATTTCTGTGACCACTCACCGAACTTTCTGCTCACACCTTGTACAATAATTCAGAGCAGTGGTTGTGCAAATTTTCGTGCCAACTGTTTTTAGAAAGGCACACAGTAGCAGTAGATGCACAAGCGGGAGGGACAATTTTTTTAGAAAATAAACCTACTGATTCTTGCACATATTGCTATGACTATTGGGTGCAACTGTGGCATGTTTCCATCTCCCTCACAACTACACACATACAATTTCAGATCATAAACCTTTAATCTCACTAGTGGCATGCAATCTCTACAATTAGGCAGCTGCCTCATGCAGCAAACTATCCTAGTGTAATGAAATGGCAGGAAAAAAGTTACCGTATTTTTCGCCCTATAGGACGCACTTTTCTCCCTCCAAAAATGAAGGGGAAATGTGTGTGCGTCCTATGGGGCGAATGCAGGCTTTCACTGAAGCCTGGAGAGCAAGAGGGGTCGGTGCACACTGACCCCTCTCGCTCCCCAGGCTTCAGGAAGCTATCCGCAAGCCTTGCATGCCCGGCGGGAGGTCCCACTGGGCGCGTGAAGCTTGGGGCGGCAGCCTGCAGCCTCAAGTACGTGGCGCCCTCCGGAGGACGCCCCGTGCTTCGGGCAGGTGTCCGCAAGCCTTGCGCGCCTGGCGGGAGGTCCCGCCGGGCGTGCAAGGCTTGAGGCGCCAGCCTGTTCTGTGGGCTGGGGTCAGGAGAAGCTCGGGCTTTCCCCGCCCCAGCCCTGTGGCTGGGGGGGGGGGAATAATATTTTTTATTCATTTCCCCCCCAAAAAACGAGGTGCGTCCTATGGGCCAGTGCGCCTTATAGGGCGAAAAATACAGTATTTATTAATTATTGTTGGAAACCAAAGAGGCCCATGTGGATTTTTTTTGCCTCAGGTGCCAAAATAACTTGAGCAGTGTTGAATACCAAAAACCATGACTTGAGGGAAGGTGGAAGTGCAGTGTGCTGCTGTGCCCTAGGCAGCAAAAATGTCTAGAGCTGCCCCCGACCCCCCCACCTTTTCCCCAATCTTATTATCACCTCAGTTCAGCTTCACAGCTCCCAGTTGTGCTGTTGATAGAGGGCCCATATTTGTGATGGCTGGTCAGTGGTAACAATTTCTAGAGGACTCGCAATGGATGGGCTATGGGCTGCAGGGGCCAGTTGGCTTCACAGCTGCTGTGGAAAGAAATCCTTAGGTGCAGCGAGTGGGTGGGATGGCTTCAAATTCACATTATTTGTCAAAAAGAAGAAAATGGAAGACCATAGCTTGTCCAGTGCTGTGTACTATGACCTAAGCGGCAAACCAACAGGAGCAGTTAAATGTATTGATTTCACTAAGTAGATTTCAGTCTTAATTGTGTGGGATTGCAGCTCTCTGGCGGGACCAGTCAATAATTTTTCCTTCCTCCTCAGGACAAATGTACATAGTACATTCATCTGCCATAGTGTGCTGTATGGCAGAAGGCTAATTTGATGGCTAAAAGGTAAAGGTAAAGGTACCCCTGCCCGTACGGGCCAGTCTTGACAGACTCTGGGGTTGTGCGCCCATCTCACTTAAGAGGCCAGGGGCCAGCGCTGTCCGGAGACACTTCCGGGTCACATTGCCAGCGTGACATCACTGCTCTGGCGAGCCAGAGCCGCACACGGAAACGCCGTTTACCTTCCCGCTGGTAAGCGGTCCCTATTTATCTACTTGCACCCGGAGGTGCTTTCGAACTGCTAGGTTGGCAGGCGCTGGGACCGAGCAGCGGGAGCGCACCCCGCCGCAGGGATTCGAACCGCCGACCTTTTGATCGGCAAGTCCTAGGCGCTGAGGCTTTAACCCACAGCGCCACCTGCGTCCCTTAATTTGATGGCTAGGCAGTCCTTAATTCATATACAGTGGTACCTCGGGTTAAGAACTTAATTCGTTCTGGAGGTCCGTTCTTAACCTGAAACTGTTCTTAACCTGAAGCACCATTTTAGCTAATGGGGCCTCCCGCTGCCATCGCACGACTTCTGTTCTCATCCTGAAGCAAAGTTCTTAACCCGAGGTAATAATAATAATAATAATAATAATAATAATAATAATAATAAATTTCTGGGTTAGCAGAGTCTGTAACCTGAAGCGTCTGTAACCTGAGGCACCACTGTACTCTCAGGGCTTAGCCTGAAATTTCTACATAGTGCTAGGAGATGGAGGGATTAGTTTGGGGCTGGCTGCCAGCTGCAAAGTTACTCATTCTTCCAAGCTTAAATTCTGGCTACCATGTTTCTGCATCCGCTTGTGTCTAAAAGTAGTCCCCTTGGAAATTCATCAGCATGTTCGTCACATTTCTCCTCATACAGTTCGATATGCAATTTTGCCTATTATATTATTATTTATTGAGTTTATATACCGCCCTATACCCAGAGGTCTCAGGGCGGATCAGAGAAAAGATCACAACATATATAATCAGAATAAAAACAACAACCCAATAACAGCCCCCCCCCCAAAAAGAGCCACATTTTAAAAGGGTATAGGATGTCAATAAGATCAACCAAAGGCCTGGTTAAAAAGAAACGTTTTTGCCTGGTGCCTAAAGGTGTATAATGAAGGTGCCAGGCGAACTTTCCTGGAAAGAGCATTCCACAGATGGGGAGCCACTGCAGAGAAGGCCCATTGTCGTGTTGCCACCCTCCGGACCTCTCAAGGAGGAGGCACATGAAGAAGGGCCTCAGAAGATTATCTCAGGGTCCGGATATAAATGTATACACATTTTGGCAAGCAATTTCCCCTAATATAATGAATTTTTATGTTGTTTATTATGCTAATATATGCATTTTCATGCAAACTTTCCTCGTGGGGTGATGGAAGATGACAAGGAGACAGGGGTCAGTGCAGAGGAGCCAAAGCAGCAGAACCCATCACCAGAGACGCCCCTGTCCCCACGAACATGGCAGGCATAGGGAGCAGTGGGAGTGGCGCAATAGGAGGCTGAGGCAGTCAAGGGCCCACAGCCCAGCTTCCTAGCTGGCCAGGTGGAGCTTGCTAGCTCTGGGAGGAGGGATGTGATAGCTGGAGTAGGCTTGGAGCAGGCGAGGGTCACCTGCCTCATCCAGCCCAGATGCCGCAATCAGCATGCAAAGTATAAAAGGGCAGCAGAGCTGAGGTGCTGGGTCTGCTCAACTGCCCATGTTGATGGACCTTGGATGCTCCAAGATCTATGGACTTTGGACACATGGATTGACTCTGGACTGGGGACTTTGCATACTGACTTCCCGCCAGGGAGGCCAGGGGTCCGGGACAGTGCTCTTTCAACCCACATGGTATGAAAAGTTGGACCACCCTGTATCTAAGTAGGCTATTGGGCCACTTACTGGAGGTGAACTGTGCTTCCAGTCTGCAGTTTGTTATGACATGCCTTGGCAAATGGTGCATGAGAAGCACTTGCACAGACATAATGATAATACTCATTTCTTTCTTAAATTTTATTTGTACTTTTCAGATATATACATTTCACTGATTTTTACAGTCATTATAACATTTTAAAACTTGACTTCCTTCCCCCTCTTTCTGCGGTTCCTTAAATTTATTTTTAATATCTTCGGCATATCCAGATTAATTTAATTAACTCATTTATTTAACTTTTTTAACTATATACTCTTACGTAGCTGCAGGTTATTACAATAACCCTGCCAGTGTTTTTATCCGTTTACAGTTTGTCTGTAAATGTTCAATAAACCATTTCCATACTTTTATTAAAAGTTTGTTGTCTTGATTTCTTATTCTTCCAGTAAGTTTCACCATTTCTGCATATTCCCTAAGTTTTTGTATCCATTCTTCCTTTGCTGGGACTTCTGTTTCTTTCCAATTTGGGGCAAGTAACATTCATGCCGCTGTAGTTGCATACATGAATAAATTTCTATACAATTTAGGTAGCTCTATCCCTATAATTCCCAAGAGAAAGGCTTCTGGGGTTTTTTTTTTTAAAAAATAAACGTTATTTTAAACATCCTTTTCATTTCATTGTATGTCATTTCCCAGTAAGCCTTAACCTTACTACAAGACAGTGATACTCATTTCTAAGATAACACCTGTTAGGATACATAATCTGGGATTTACCTAGGGTTAGCCCTGCAGCAGTGAAAATCCAAGGTAGCTAACTGAATGCTCTTAATGAGATAAAGAGATTAATTAGAGGATGCATCTAATTACATTATACTAGCATGAACTTCATTTCTTCACCCATTCCACCTGCAACAAGCAAAAGGAAAACCTGTGGTGGATTTTAGGACTGGATGCTCAATGCTTCTTAATCATAAAGCAGCAACTCCTTAAACTGTGTGCTACGAGAGTTGGTATTCAAGGATAAATAAATAAATTAAACACTTAAAAGTTCTCGTAGTCTCAAAGTACCCATTTGTAGAGTAAATTCCCTGCTGCACCTCTGCAAAATTCACTGTTTCCTCCAGATCAAAAAGTATACCCCAGGATAAAAACACAGGGAGAAACTCATCTCAGGGGATTTTTCTTCTTTTGTAAAATTTAAAACTAAACAACAAATAAGGGGTTGTCTGCTGCATTGACCATTGCAAACCCTCATTGCTATGGATTTTTGTTGTTGTTGTTCTTTGTTAATCTGTTCATTTCAGCCACATCTCTAAACTTGTTATTATAATCGCATCTTCATCATTAGAGGTTGGGAGTTTTCCCAGGGTTAGACTTACAGTCTTCTAGAGACGAAGACGCTGATAAGCTGTGATTTCATATTACCTGACTGAGTTATCTCAATCGCCATAAAAGGCTCTTTGCAGTAATTCTAATAGACTCTTAAATCAATTTTCTTTTTCTTTCCTTTTTTTTAATAGTGGGTGCTGACAGTGACTCAGCTATCTGAAGTTTGGCATGCACTGGTCTTTAGGGCATCAGATTTCATGTGCCTGATCTGAAGCATTTTACTGTCCATTTTGGGGGTCACTATCAACCCCCCCCCTTTTGGTGCTTAAACAGAGTTGCTTTGTATACCCATTCATAAATGTAGAAAATGTAACTTCAGGATTTTTTCTTGGGTGGGATGGGATTGTGGAATTGAAGTGGCAGGGGGCCCATGTTAAAAATTTCTACTGAATCCTGAGGTTGAATCCTGACAAGACAGAAGTACTGTTTTTGGGGGACAGGGGGCGAGGCGGGAGTGGGGGGATTCCCTGGTCCTGAATAGGGTAACTGTGCCCCTAAAGGACCAGGTGCGCAGCCTGGGAGTCATTTTGGACTCACAGCTGTCCATGGAGGCGCAGGTTAATTCTGTGTCCAGGGCAGCTGTCTACCAGCTCCACCTGGTACGCAGGCTAAGACCCTACCTGCCCGTGGACTGTCTTGCCAGAGTGGTGCATGCTCTAGTTATCTCCCGCTTGGACGACTGCAACATGCTCTATGTGGGGCTACCTTTGAAGGTGACCCAGAAATTGCAATTAATCCAGAATGCGGCAACTAGACTGGTGACTGGGAGTGGCCGTCGGGACCACATAACACCGGTTTTGAGAGATCTGCATTGGCTCCCAGCATGTTTCCGAGCACAATTCAAAGTGTTGGTGCTGACTTTAAAGCCCTAAACGGCCTCGGCCCAGTATACCTGAAGGAGCGTCTCCAACCCCATCGTTCAGCCCGGACACTGAGATCCAGCGCCGAGGGCCTTCTGGCGGTTCCCTCATTGCGAGAAGTAAGGTTACAGGGAACCAGGCAGAGAGCCTTCTTGGTAGTGGCGCCTGCCCTGTGGAACACCCTCCCTTCAGATGTGAAGGAAATAAGCAGCTGCCCTATCTTTAAAAGACATCTGAAGGCAGCCCTGTTCAGGGAAGTTTTTAATATTTAACACTGTATTGCTTTTCATACTTGATTGGGAGCCGCCCAGAGTGGCTGGGGTAACTCAGACAGATGGGCGGGGTATAAATAATAAATTATTATTATTATTATTATTACTGGACACCCCCACACACAGAGACAATGATTGCCACACATTCTGCTGTTGCTCCTGCTTGCCTTCAGTTCCACTGCTCAGTGAGAGTTAAGGAAGCACCCTTCCATGCAGGTGGTCTTCTGAACAAGCACATGGGGGTGTTGCAAGCCAAGGAGGATCAAGTGTGTGGCTGTGTTCTGGTGACACCTGTCATGCTGTCGCTGTGTGTGCTGTCACCTGTCTGTTACTGGTGCTGACGTACCTGTAAGGTGTGTGGATGCCCACAGAGTAGCTGTGACCGAAAACAAGCCTTAATGCTCATCCTGTTTAAGCAGTGCAGCAATTTAATATAGGAGCAGAATAGCAAAAGGGAAACCGCTTTGATAATCAGCTCTGAAATTGGGTCCCAGCTCTCTTTCATCTGTTAAACAGCTTCCTAGACATTTGCAAAAGCTTTTTCGCTTGCTCCTAATATCTACAGTAGCTATAGGGTGTTTGTTTTGCTTTGTTTTTGTTTGCGTCCGCAAAAATGTGTTGCTTCTTTGTCTTTGCCGAGTTGGGTCCGTTAGAAAAATAATAGTAATAGTAATTGGCTCTCTCTTTTGGAAACTGGAACAGCTTCTTCCTTTGGTTGCGATTGCTGTTGTTTTTGTTGGTTTCCACGGCAACCGTCTCCATTCAAGGCAATAAGCCACACACATGGTTTCCCTGGAAACATGCTAGCATGCTTCGAAAACAGGCCTGGAGTAAATACATTCCATATTCAGGGTCTTGGGGTTTTTATAGCTGTGCCGTTTGTGGATCATCGCAGGGCATAACCAAAAGGCTTGTTTGTTTTCATTTTGTGGTCCACTTCGTCATTAGCCTTTTGAGAAAAGGAAGGAATAACTACTACTACTACTTTTTGCCTTTCTGACATGGATTTGTTTGTATTTCCCCCCGCCCCTCAATTTCAGTCCTTCTCAGTTACCTAGATTTTTCTTTGGGTCAGAAATTTAACAGATGCTCAGTATAGGTAGGGATGTGGGTGGCACAGTGGGTTAAACCACAGAGCCTAGGACTTGCCAATCGGAAGGTCGGCAGTTCAAATCCCCGCAATGGAGTGTGCTCCCGTTGCTCGGTCCCTGCTCCTGCCAACCTAGCAGTTCGAAAGCACGCCAAAGTGCAAGTAGATAAATAGGTACCGCTCTGGCAGGAAGGTAAATGGCGTTTCCATGCGCTGCTCTGGTTTGCCAGAAGCGGCTTAGTCATGCTGGCCACATGACCCAGAAGCTGTACGCCGGCTCCCTCGGCCAATGAAGCAAGATGAGCGCCGCAACCCCAGAGTCGGTCACGATTGGACCTAATGGTCAGGGGTCCCTTTACCTTTACCTTTACAGTATAGGCAAAGACAGTTGAGCCACCAGCCATCTCGCAAACACGCATACGCTAATAACTTGTATGGAGTGCAAAGGGAAAGGAGTTCAGTCTCTGGGATTCAGTGTCTGTGCTTGTGTAAGGTTGGAGGCGCTGGGTTGTGGTGACTTGATGAAAATGTGCATTTTCAGCATTAAGGAAGGGAAATGGGATTATTAATTCATTTGGTAGCTTTATATCTGTTTTCGGCTAGAGTCTTCAGAGTAGCTAACAACTTGTATAAAGCACAATAGCATACCCTTCAACATTTCTCTGAAAATAGGGACGTCCTCAATAATAATAATAATAATAATAATAATAATTTTATTATTGATACCCCGTCCATCTGACTGGGTTGCCCCAGCCACTCTGGGTGGCTTCCAACATATATAAAAACATAATAAAACATTAAAAAACTTCCCCGCACAAGGCTGCCTTTGGATGTCTTCTAAAAGTTGCATAGCTACTTATCTCCTTGGCTTGGTGGTCACATAACTCCATACCCTTCAACATTTCTCTGATGAAAATAGGAATGTCCTAAAGAAAAGTGGGCCATTCTGGAATCAAACTAGACACCAGGACAGCTTCTGTTAATACTGGACTTCCTCTGAAAAATGGGGACACTTGGAGGGTCTGCATACGCCAAGAACCAACAACATCCCATAGTGAAGAAAGAGTGATTGTGTACTGGGTGAGAGAAAAGGCCACAAGGATGTGTTCACACCAACACAGGAGAAATTATCTAAAATTAACAGCTGCAGTCAAGTGATGCAAGTGAATAGCAGGATTCTCCACCTGATCCTATAAAGCTGCTGTCTCTTCAGCCTGAGCTGCTCATTGCTCAGATACAGACTAGGCTGCTCATGAATTCCTGCTCACTAGTCTTGCCTGTGGCAGAGCAAAACGTAATACCCAGGAACAGCTGGCATGGTGGAGACGGTGCTGCAGAGCTGTCATCCCAACACTGGTACCACAGCTGCTTACATGGCCAGTGCAGTGCAGCCTGCAAGGTCCATGGGCAACATCAATCTGGTGCTCCAACCAGTGTGCCGGCACACCCTCGAGCTCACTGCCTGGCACCTGCACCATCCAGATAAGTGGCAGTGAAACTAGTGTCGGGTAGGTAAAGGTTAAGGGCCCCTGGACAGTTAAGTCCAAGTAAAGGTGACTATACCTGGGATGCAGGTGGCGCTGTGGGTTAAAGCCTCAGCGCCTAGGGCTTGCCGATCGAAAGGTTGGCGGTTCGAATCCCTGCGGCGGGGTGCGCTCCCGCTGCTCGGTCCCAGCGCCTGCCAACCTAGCAGTTCGAAAGCACCTCCGGGTGCAAGTAGATAAATAGGGACCGCTTACCAGCGGGAAGGTAAACGGCGTTTCCGTGTGCGGCTCTGGCTCGCCAGAGCAGCGATGTCACGCTGGCCACGTGACCCGGAAGTGTCTCCGGACAGCGCTGGCCCCTGGCCTCTTAAGTGAGATGGGCGCACAACCCCAGAGTCTGTCAAGACTGGCCCGTACAGGCAGGGGTACCTTTACCTTTACCTTTAAAGGTGACTATGGGGTTGCGGCGCTCATCTCGCTTTCAGGCCGAGGGAGCTGGCGTTTGTCCACAGACAGCTTTCTGGGTCATGTGGCCAGCATGACTAAACCGCTTCTGGTGCAATGGAACACTATGACGGAAACCAGAGAGGACCGCTATGAGTGCCAGAGCACACAGAAACACTGTTTACCTTCCTGCCCCAGGGGTACCTGTTTATCTACTTGCATTGATATGCTTTCAAACTGCTAGGTTGGCAGGAGGCTGGGACAGAGAAAAGGGAGCTCACCCTGTCGTGGAGATTCAAACTGCCAACCTTCTGATTGGCAAGCCCAAGAGGCTCAGTGGTTTAGACCACAGCGCCACCCGCATCTTAGAAATAGCACTGTGATGTCCAGTGTTGAACTCCAAATGATATCTGCGATCAATTCTCCCAATTCTTTGCTTTCGAACTGCTAGGTTGGCAGGAGCTGGGACAGAGCAACGGGAGATTACCCCACGGTGGGGATTTGAACCATCAGCCTCCCAATCAGCAAGCCCAAGAGTCTCAGTGGTTTAGACCACAGCACCACCCGTGTAGATGGCCACTCTTGATAATACTTTTACAGAAGTTGTGTTCCTCCCCCACTCTCGGCAAAATTCCAGGGGGTTCCAGGCATTCCTCTGGGGTTTGTGCTCTGTTGGAGAATTGAAGACTGTGGCAGCTTTAAGAAAAATGATTGATTCACATATTTACACTTTCAGTCCAGATCTTACAGCATGCACATTTCAAGCAGGGCTTGTTCCCCAAAGCTGTGCAGCACTCAAGGGCATCTCTCCTAGCCGGCCTACATCCAGAGTGCCAAAGATGGACCTCCTCCCTTCCTCTTCCCAGCACACCTTGCTAAAGATACTCTTTATTTCACACCCAGTTACCCTGGCAACCTTCTGTCTGCCCAGGCACAAGATTCCTCTTAGACGAGCCATCAACACCTTTTGTCTTGGTAATGCCAGTATCCCAGGTGAGGCCCTGGCTTGGAAGGAAAATCTAACCTGTATTTTTTCCACTGGCCTGCAATCCCTCCCACCCTCAATACTACAAACAATCAAAATCATTTATTAACATTTATTAACCATTTATTAACATTTTGGGTTTAGGGGGATCTCCCCATCTATAACAATACCATTGGTAAAAGTAATCTCTTTCAGTCGGTTCAGAATTTTAACTCAGGGCAGCCCAAATCTCAGGGCAGCCCAAATTTTCATACCAAGTGGACCTCAAGAGTACTTTCATATAGAACCTACAGGCTCCACAGTGCCTTGTTGTGCAGGGGTGGGGAGCAAGGCCAAAATTAGAAACACACTGCAACCCTCGCACTGCCTTCCCCAAGCCAGGTAAGCGAGGTGCTAGGAGCCAGTGTGGTGTAGTGGTTAAGATCTGTAGACTCGTAATCTGGTGAACCAGGTTCGCTTCCTCGCTCCTCCACATGCAGCTGCTGGGTGACCCTGGACTAGTTACACTTCTTTGAAGTCTCTCAGCCCCACTCACCTCACAAAGTGTTTGTTGTTGGGGAGGAAGGGAAAGGAGAATGTTAGCCACTTTGAGACCCCTTCAGGTAGTGATAAAGCGGGATATCAAATGCAAACTCCTCCTCTTCTTCTTTGGGAAGGAGGAACAAGGCTCTGGCAGGGTCCTAGAGCGCTCCCACCTCCCGCCCAAAGCCTAGCCCCTCACTCACCTAGTTTTGGGAAGGCAATGTGAGGGCTGAGGGGGGCAGAGATTTAGCAAGGGGGGGGGCATGGTAGGTGCAGACCACCCCGGGTGTCCCCACCGAGGGTGTGTTTGACAAAATGATAGGTGGCACTCACCGTGGGGGTTGCAGCATTCCCGAGCCATGCGTCTCTCCTGGGAGTGACGCAGTGTCTTGAGCGCCCGCAAGCTCCACAATTCCCCAAACAGTCCGCCTGTTGCCTCCCCCTCAGCTGTAGGGCAGCTGAGTGGGAGGAGGCAGGCAGACTTGGAGGCCCCGTGGAGCGTCCTGCCCCAACTCACCCCATCCCTTGGGCCGCTGGCTTCGCCCCCGGGCACAGGGAACGTGCACCACCCCAGGCACCCAATCGGCTTGCTCCATCGCTGGTGGGGGATTCCTCAAATCTTGCTGAGGGCTGCCAAAAAGGCCCGCGGCCTTCGGTCCACACATTGGAGCACCCTACTCTACCTCCTGGGTTAAGAGCTACAAATAGTAGTTGGGATTGTTACCCCCTCTACCAGTCTGTTTCTTTGTTGTTGTTTTTTTAATAATATTTATTAAAGTTTCAAAAATGTTACAAAAAAGAAAAAGAAAAAGAAAATAAGAACAATACAAAATACAGAAAAATAAAGACAGTTAAAAACATTTCAATCTTTCCATGTCTTGTCTTTCATTTACTTGTTTCCCTGACCTCCTCACACCTCCCTTTTTTGTATTCAATTCAATTAGCAGTTTCAGCAAATCCTTTCCATTTTTGCTTTTATCTTAATAATTTATCTTAATATATTGTAACTTTACATTCTCACCTATTCATAATCCAATTTTACCTTATTCTATAACATTACTGCTAAAAATTTGCGTTACTTTGTTTAACCTTATCTTGCCGTAAAACACCTTGAAACTTAAAACTTAATACTTATTTATACATAACTCCTTATATCATTTCTACTAAAGCCAGACAGTTTCATTCCAACATTTCCCCTAATATTCATTAATTTTACCCTAATTCCCCAAATTAAAAAATTTTCTTTATAGACTTTCCAATTTTCATCCAACGTCCCTTTTTCCTGGTCTCGGGTTATGTCAACCCTTACTGTCCATGTTTCTTTGTCCTCAGACACACTTTCTTTTTTTTACTTGCCAAGCTATCTGCTCTCCAAACATAGCATCTCTCTCTCTCTCCTTTCATGCTGGAGATGTCTGAGAAAAACCCATTCTCGTCTCTTTGACTCTTCGTAAGATTATGTGCCTGTGTTCTCATTCTCTTTGGCACTTCCTCAAGTGCCGTCATGTATCATCCAGAAACACAAGATAACACGCACAGCCTTCTGGGGTTCTTTTTGCTGGGGAGTTGGCAAATTTATGGGGCTGTCTTTTTTGCTATCTGTCAGAGCCCATGCCAAGCATACTGTGACAGGCCTAGGTGTACCACCGCAAAGAACTCTCCGATACCATGCACCTTGGGCGATGAATACACTTCCAGTGGAATCAGTTATTTCAAAATCCTTCATGGGGCCAAAGGACCTGAAGATATTTCATTGGCAGTGCAAGTTGAACACTGCTGTGTTAAAATCTCAGTGATGGGTTTGGCTTCTGTAAATAACTGGTGAACGCTAGTTCCGAAGAAGCTTGGAACAGATGTATCTGTGTTAGGGTGAACAAAGAATTGCAAAAGGGAATGGAAGCGCAATTGCTTAGTTCACATCTGCCACATGAGTACTGGGCTGAGTCGCTAATGTCATTTTGTTATACCTGGTTGAGAAAGTTTTCAAAAGAGTTGGGAAGTTCTCCTTTTGAGAAACTATTCCACAGAAAACCTTCTGTTGCCCATTTCAAGGTTTTTGGGTCTCATGTGAGGACAGAAGCTCCGGGTGGAGTAAAGAATGCCAGAGGCATTTTTGTGGGTTATGAAAAGGGTCTCTACAGAGTAATTTTGTCTGAATCTGGTAAGGTGATTCTCACAAAAGTTCTAGAGAGTGCTCCTGAACAGGAGAGAGTGATTGTTCACACATTTCCCACAGGAGATGATGATGATTCTGATGATGATGATGATGAGTTTGATCTTATTGAGTTCAGTAGTACTGATGATGACAGCGATAGCTCAGACAGCTCAGTTGTCACAGTCATTGAGAAGAAATCTCACACAATGACTAGACCCTCAGAAGAGGAGGATGAACCACTGATTAAGCTTAGTACTGGTTCTTCAGAGAGTTCAGAGGCTGAACCAGAAAGCAGAGAAGAGCAGCACCTCTTACGTAGGTCTGAGAGAGCAACGAAGGGTGTACCACCCAAGAGGTATTCAAAAGAGTTTGCAAACCTAGCTATTGCATGTGTTGCTGTTGTAAACGACCAAGGTCAGATTGAAGCTGTGTCTGAGTCAGAGACAAAGGCACAACAGAGAGTTGCTAACCAAGGTAATGCAGAAGCACTCATTCCTTGGAAGTCACACAACCAGAGAGGTACATTGGTAAAACCAGTGGCGGGTAGTTCCAAGGGTGGAACTGAAACAACAGGGGAGTGTTATAAGTATAACAACTGTTTGTTTTCTTCTCTGGATGACGCTTTGCTCGCAGCACGCATTGATACTTTAGGGGGAGTATGTTATTCTAAAGCAGCAATGCAGCAGCAAGCAAAGGCTATAGCAGCCAAGTCTGCTGCTTGTGGCTGGAAAGCCAAACAGGATGTATGTGACTGTTGCCATGGAAACAAAGGGGCAGTCCATTCTCCTTACTGAGCACCGGATGTTAGCTCAGTGTGTGTGTCATATGACCTGTACAGGATGTACATGGGTGGAGTTTGGAGTTTTTCTCTGTTTGTTGATGAGAGCAGACATGTTTTCTCTATATGACTGCTGAAGACAGGAATAAAACATGTAGATACATTTCTGTCTGTGTCTGATTCCCCTCCCTGGGGATATGCTGGAGAGCAGGGAGGAGGAGAAGCAGTTTGGTGTGTTTTTCTCACAGCCTGAGGAAAATCGCCGGAACGGACCTCGTGTGTTTTTCCTACCGGGAGTCGCCGGAGGGAGGTCAAAAGAATTCAGCCGGTGCCTGGAGAGATAGGCACATACCTCTGACCGGCCCTGAATTCTGACATATCCATGCACAGTTCTGAGTCATGACCTCAGGGGGAAAGACATAGCTGATGTTTAGAAAGAGGTTGTAGTAGCACATGGTCAATGGCCCAATCTAGTTTTAGAGACAGTCCTGAAGGTCAAGTGATTCCACGTAAGGGTGTTTCTTGACACCAGTTTTCTTCAGTAATTGTAGTGCTTTTCTCAGGCAAACAACACTCTGACAAAACGGCATACAGTGGTACCTCGGGTTAAGTACTTAATTCGTTCCAGAGGTCCGTACTTAACCTGAAACTGTTCTTAACCTGAAGCACCACTTTAGCTAATGGGGACTCCTGCTGCCGCCACGCCGCCGGAGCACAATTTCTGTTCTCATCCTGAAGCAAAGTTCTTAACCTGAAGCACTATTTCTGGAGTCTGTAACCTGAAGCGTATGTAACCTGAAGCGTCTGTAACCCAAGGTACCACTGTACTAACATACTGCTCACCCACAAGCCAGACGGCAACTGTTCTTGCCTCTGAACCAACCACAGCACACACAAACTGATGGTCGCTATTACTTGAAACTTTCTAGCAGTGCATCAGGTTTAACCAATATGGTGTCCTCAGATATTTTTGAACTACAACTCCCATCAGCTCCAGCCATCCTAGCCAATGCTTGGGGGTGGTGGGAGTGGCCCACATCTGAAGGGCTATCCCTACACTCCACGTTTTGGTGGGATTCCTTCCAATTTAGGGAGGTAAATCAAGGCATTAAGAAGCTGTAACATACCCTCCAACATTCCTCAGACGAAAATAGGGACATTTCTCACTCCTCCTGCAACTGACCCTCCTTGACACCTCCCCATTTTTTGTGTGTCCCCCCCCCCAAGCATTTCCTATCAGAAGAAGGGTGAGTGCCATCAGTGGGACACAGAACATACACCCTCCACTGTCCTGAGAAAGCCCCTTAAACCTGATTTTATTCTATTTTATTATTTGGTAGATTTACAAAAAGAAAAACAGACACCTTTTTTTTTTTTTAAAGAGCAAAATTAGGCACGGATACACAAAGCATTATATATGACTCCTTGCCCTCAATTCCCTTTCTTCTTGCCCAGGGCAGCCCTGCCCTCTCCCTGCCCCTCAGAGCCAGCACATCCTGTGGGGCTCAGCCTCGATGTGGCGGCCTCTCCTCCTGTTCTCCCACTCTCCAGGAGCTGCTACGAGCTGCCTAAGAGAAGAGGCCAGCAGTGGCAGTCATGGAGAGGCAGCAGGATTGCAGCCCTTACAGCCACCCCTGTCATCACTTGGGATACACACCAGCTCATGTGACTTTACACCACAGTGGGTGGCACTGTGGTCTAAACCACTGAGCCTCTTGGACTTGCCAGTCAGAAGGTCAACTGTTTGATTCCCCATGACAGAGTGAGTTCCCGTTGCTCTGTCCCAGCTCCTGCCAACCTAGCAGTTCGAAAGCATGCCAGTGCAAGTAGATAAATAGGTACCACAGCGGCGGGAAGGTAAACAGCATTTCCATGCACTCTGGTTTCCGTCACGGTGTTCTGTTGCACCAGAAGCGGTTTAGTCCTGCTGGCCACATGACCTGGAAAGCAGTCTGTGGACAAACGCCGGCTCCCTCGGCCTGAAAGCGAGATGAGCGCCACAACCCCATAGCCACCTTTAACTAGACTTAACCATCCAGGGGTCCTTTACCTTTACCTACCTGACACTAGTTTCGCTGCCACTTTATCTGGATGGCGCAGGTGCCAGGCAGTGAGCTTGAGAGTATGCTGGCACACTGGTTGGAGCACCAGATTGATGTTGCCAGTTTGCCCATGGACCTTGCAGGCTGCACTGCACTGGCCATGTAAGCAGCTGTGGTACCAGTATTGGGATGACAGCTCTGCAGCACAGTCTCCACCATGCCAGCTGTTTCTGGGTATTACGTTATGCTTTGCCACAGCCAGGACTAGTGAGCATGAACTCATGAGTTGAAGTGCTGATGCTGGATTTTGTCCATATGTAAAAGCCCTTGCACACAAACATTTATCGTGGACTCGGTTCTGCTCATGTACCTAAGTGCAGAGGCTGGGAGGAGTGTGTGTAAGGACAGGTGCAGATATTTGCTTTGCTTTTCCCAGCTCACTTACCTCCCTTTAACTGTATATCAATTTTGCTGTAAAGGCAAATGCTGACCACTCCCAACAGTTTAGTACACATAGGTTTTGGGGTTTTTAAACTGGATTTCTGTAATATTTTATTAGTACTGATGCCAACCAGCAGATGTCGCTCTTTACTGTGAGCAAACATCTTAAGAAAACTCCTCTTGACTTCAGATTCTAATATATTCAATTTTCTGAGGAAGTGGGGGGGGGGGGGATCCTCTTGCCTAGCATCTCAGTTACATCAAAAGGCCTTAACGATGGGGTAAAATGTTTGGCACTAATTCCTCCAGTAATTAGGTTAACGCCGTGATGCCTTTTAAAGAGACTTGGAGAATTACTTCATGTGTCAGTCAGTCTAAATCCAAAGTGATCGGCAGTTTATTTTAATTTTTTTGGATGTTAAATATTAATTTTTAAAGAAATCTCTGTCAAACCAGGTCACTGCTAAGTGATCTTAATTGGTTGAGAATTGGGAGGGGGGGGGGACTTGTGCGATTCCTATTCTGCATTCAAAGAAAGAGCTTGCTCCCAACATCACTGAAGGTTTCAGTCCCACCCTCCTCCCTCAAACCCTTTTTACACTCCTTTCTGACACTCTTAATTGGGACAATATTCTTGATCGAAGAACAGATGTTTGCACCTCGAGCATGAGGAAGCCCATGTGCCTATGCGCAGCAGGCAGATACACCCTAGCAGGGATTACTCAAACGGCAGGTCGCAGCACACAGGAAAAGCAGCTCTCGTGGAATCAGATACTTGCTTTCCTGCACGGAAAGGTCAGAAGTCAAGAAGCTCTCCTGTCTTTGACTTTCCATTTTCCTGCACGCAACCAGTTCGGCCTGTGCCTTGAGAAGGATGTTATGGTAGGGTGGGACTGTGCACTGCTTCATAGAGAGCAGTCCTCTGTTCGCAGGGCTATCGGACGACAGTCCTCTATTTGAAAGGCTGCTCTGGTCCAAGTCTGGTCTGAAGATAAGAAACCCAGACAGCACGTCACCTGGTCACATTTCTCCTTATTATAGCAAGATGTACTGCATTTCTTAAATCACAGCAATCCTTTCTAAAGTTGTGCCTATACATCTGAATTAGCATGTGTAAATTTTATGCAAAACTGTACCTCTTTTTGTGATGATGCATTTCCATTACTATTAATAATTACATTTGCATGCAGCCTCATAACATCTCTAAGGAAGCTTATGATTAATAAGTAAAAAAACCCCTCTGCAAATGGCAAAACGAGGCATAAAACACTAAGAATAAAAAAGCAACAAAAATACAGCAGAAAGATAAAATGTACCATGATTCCAAAGTTAGAACACAAATTTTGAAAGCAAGAGGTTTTATTAAGAGAGTTGGTTTTTGGTTTTTGTTTCGTTTTAGTTTGGGCAAAGTCTAAGTGGCCACTCTAAGCTATGGAAAACTGCAAAATCCATTATTCACATTTGGCCAGATCTAAACCACTGAGTCTCTTGGGCTTGCTGATCAGAAGGTCGTCAGTTCAAATCCCTGCAAGGGGGGGAGCTCCCGTTGTTCGGTCCCTGCTCCTGCCAACCTAGCAGTTCGAAAGCACATCAAAGTCCAGCAGGAAGGTAAACGTTGTTTCCGTGCGCTGCTCTGGTTCTCCAGAAGCGGCTTAGTCATGCTGGCCACATGACCCGGAAGCTGTACGCCGGCTCCCTCGGCCAGGTGTAACCTCCACAGTCTCTACACACAGATCCTGCAGTCTAAATGATTATGAAGGCAAGAGGGAAGGAGGAAAATAATGTGCAGATAAAATAACAGATGTGAGGAATGTGGCCTTGGGCGGGTCCTGAAGGCCAGGTTGAGAGGCATGGAGGACTTTATTTGTTCCCCTGGCTTTGCAGGTCCCTGTTCCTGTATGCAGTGTCAGCAGAGAGAATGAGAACGTAAACAGAAGGCAGAGGGAGAACTGGAATTCTTAAACTACCTGGCATTTATTTTCCATAATAAATTGCACTTTTGCATGTCATGGTTCACCGATAGATGCATGTCTGTGCACACTTCACCCCAATATATGCATTTGGGGGGGGGTGTACACATTGCTTGGCTGGAGAAGTGCATTGCA
The DNA here is from genome assembly GCF_951804945.1 of Podarcis cretensis. NCBI lineage: Eukaryota > Metazoa > Chordata > Lepidosauria > Squamata > Lacertidae > Podarcis > Podarcis cretensis. Next base: position 83,995,499 of record NC_137175.1, on the reverse strand, counting down.
AAATTGAGAAGATATTGAAGGAATGCTGTGTTTTGACTCCTGTATTGTTTTGGGAAGGGTGAGTTTGTAAGGTTCTCCTTAAAAACTGCAACCTGAACAGAATTTCTCTCCCCAACCCCTACCTTTAGCATAGACGACAACATTTTGTTGCAGCCACCCCACTTCTTGCTATACATTTTAATCATCCCCGGAGTTGCCCATTAACCGCTTGCCTTTCCTTTTTTAGAATCACTTTGCCTCAAAGATGGTCCCAGGTGCCTGTCGAGCTCTTGCCAAAAGGATCTGGAATGTGGCGGTGCTGCCGCAGAGGGCGGCTGTGGCTGTCCGGACTCGCCAGGTGTCACCCCGGCCAAAAGGTGTGCCAAGCAACCCTACGACCCTTGCTCCTCCAGCCCGTGTCTTCACAACGCCACCTGCTCAAGCGCTGCAGGGAACCTCAGCTTTACTTGCACCTGCCCTGCGGGGTACGGCGGACCTACCTGTGAAACCGCTGCCAGCACCTGCGGCTCGCATTTCTGCGGCCACGGAGGCACGTGCTTGGAAGAGCCCGGTGGCCCCGCTTGCCTCTGTACAGAAGGATACACAGGTCCATCCTGCGAAGCTGACATTGATGAATGCCTTTCCAGCCCTTGCCTCAACGGAGCAGTGTGCAGGGACCAGGTCCGTGGGTACGCCTGCTACTGTGTGCCAGGGTACCAAGGGAGGCACTGTAACCTGGAAGTGGATGAATGTGCTTCAGATCCTTGCCTGAATGGTGCCACATGCCTCAACCTGATAGGGAATTATGAGTGTGTTTGCCCTCTTGAGTACACAGGTAAGAGCTCATTCATTCATTCATTATATTAGATTCATATACCGCCCTTCAACGTAAGATCCCAGGGGAGTTCATAGAATAAAATACAGGATAAAAACATGGAAACAACAACAACAACAATTAATACAGTGGTACCTCAGGTTAAGTACTTAATTCGTTCCGGAGGTCTGTACTTAACCTGAAACTGTTCTTAACCTGAAGCACCACTTTAGCTAATGGGGCCTCCTGCTGCTGCTGCGCCGCCGGAGCACGATTTCTGTTCTTTGCCCCCCTCAGTTGATTGCAGAGCACCCAGAGATGGTGAGTGTTGAGGAGCTTGACTCTCCCTCTCTCTCTCCATTGGAATCCTTCTCACAGAGCAGTTGTTGGTAGAGCACTCTGTTTTTGTTTCTTTTGGAATATCTCTATACATTTGCAGAACCATCACACCCATCACAGTGGTTGGGTGACACAGTGTACAATGTCCAATGAATGACAAACAAGATTACTAATTTCCTAATTAATGTGGCACCTCAAAGTCTTTTCTTTGGAAGTGCCTGAAAGCTGCTTCTGCAGAAACCTTGGCTGATCACACTCCTTAAAACCCTGATCTGCAGCTCCAAGAGTAATGTGCAGATTGAAACATAATTGTCCTTCAGATTTCATACTTCTCTGGATTTTCTGCTGTATAGTTTGTACATGGTTCTTCTCACCATTCTTATGTAGCATGGAATCCACTTCTGATGGCAGTCAGCAGGGGTGGTGAACCACTTACTCTCCTGTGTGTTAAACCCATGTCAGTCAGCGAGTAAGCACATACTTTCTTGTGCATCGTCAAAACAGCAAAGCAATCACAAACCCCTTTCCCACAGACACATCTAAAAGGCTGTAGAATATTAATCAGTCAAAGGCCTGGCTGAAGAGGAAGGTTTTCACCTGGCGCCTAAAAATATGTGATGAAGGCACCAGGCAAGCCTTCCTGGGGAGAATATTCTACAAACAAGGGGCCACTGCAGAGAAGGCCCAGTCTTACGTTGCCACCCTCCGGACTTTAAAGAAGGGCCTCAGATGAGGAAAGGCGGTCTTTGAGGTATTGCAGTCCTCAAAGGCTTTGTAGGTCAAGAACAGCATTTTGAATTAGGCCCGGAAACTAACTGGCAGCCAGTGGTGTCGGGCCAGCATTAGTGTAATATGCTCAAACTTTCTTGCTCAGATGAGCAACCTGGGTGGTGAATTCTGCACCAGCTCAAGCTTCTGGTTCCTACTGATATAAACAGCTTGTACTTTGCAAGCATAGATGCATTTTCCTGCCTGTGACCAGGTGGAACTCCCTTTTCTCACCAAACCCAAGGCCGATTCAGGTGCGTGGTGTCGGGAGCAGGTCAGCAATAAGTTGCACGGTGCCAGCAAAGCTAACTCTTTATTCAAAGAAGCAGTCTTGAAAGACCTACACTGGCTCCCAGTACGTTTCCGAGCACAATTCAAAGTGTTGGTGCTGACCTTTAAAGCCCTAAATGGCCTTGGTCTAGTATACCTGAAGGAGTGTCTCCACCCCCATCGTTCTGCTCGGACACTGAGGTCCAGCGCTGAGGGCCTTCTGGTGGTTCCCTCGTTGCGAGAAGCCAAGTTACAGGGAACCAGGTAGAGGGCCTTCTCGGTAGTGGCGCCCGCCCTGTGGAACGCCCCCCACCAGATGTCAAAGAGAAAAATAACTTTTGGAAGACATCTAAAGGCAGCCTTGTTTAGGGAAGCTTTTAATGTTTAATAGGTTATTGTATTTTAGTGTTTTGTTGGAAGCCGCCCAGAGTGGCTGGGGGGACCCAGCCAGATGGGCAGGGTATAAATAATAATAATTATTATTATTATTATTATTATTATTATTATTAGAGGCCAGACCTAGTAAGAGCAGCAAGTTTTCCCAGTAGATCTTGCCCCAAGGCAGTTGTGAAGACTGAATGGAGGTCCTCGCTAAGGCTCCTCCTCCCTTGGGTCCTTCCCAAGCAATCTGAGACTCTGACGCCTTGTCTGCCTTTGCTCCGCTATCTTCATACCTCTTCCGGTGCTGGGAGACCAGAGGAGAGGGAAGCTGGTCGCAGAAGGAGGTGGGGTGCCCCTGGCTTCTATAGTAGCCTGTCTGATCTCTGCCTTTTGGTGTCTTTGCCCCAGTTCCTATCACTAGCTGCAGTGGAATTGTGCAGAGGCAGGGAAGTGTCTCTGCAGGGTACATTCAGTTTCCCTACTGTATAAACAAGTCAGTTGCTCTCCTTACTCCCGAATCATATTTATTAAAAAGTAGCATTCCTATACTGCAGCTATTAAAGAGTAGAATTTTCATTTTTTTATACAACTCTTAGGTTGAAAAGGATGGTTAAGTGGTGAATGCCTACAGCAGGAGCAGGAAACCTGCAGCCGTCTAGATGTTCCTGGACTACAACTCCCATCATCCCTGACAATTAGCCATGCAGGCAGGGACCGCTGGGAGATGAGTTCAGCAGCTTCTGGGGGGGCGGGCAAATTACTTGTTTCCCAACCCTAGCCTACAGCTAACACACAAATGAAACCTGCAAGATATGTTCGAAAAACAGCAGAGGGAAAGGTAAAAGAGTAGGAAAACAATTCATTCGGCATGCAAGCTTTTGCATTATCTCAGATTTGATGCAACTCAAAAAGAGGACCTTGCCAACAAAGGTCTGTATAGTTAAAGGTATGGTTTTTCCAGTAGTGGTGTATGGAATTGAGAGCTGGACCATAAAGAAGGCTGATCGCTGAAGAATTGATGCTTTTGAATTATGGTGCTGGAGGAGACTCTTGAGAGTCCCATGGACTGCAAGAAGATCAAACCTTTCCATTCTTAAGGAAATCAGCCCTAAGTGCTCACTGGAAGGACAGATCCTGAAGCTGAGACTCCAATACTTTGGCCACCTCATGAGAAGAGAAGACTCCCTGGAAAAGACCGTGATGTTGGGAAAGATGGAGGGCACAAGGAGAAGGGGATGACAGAGGACGAGATGGTTGGACAGTGTTCTCGAAGCTACCAGCATGAGTTTGACCAAACTGCAGGAGGCAGTGGAAGACAGGAGTGCCTGGCATGGTCTGGTCCGTGGGGTCACGAAGAGTCGGACATGACTAAACGACTAAACAACAACAACAACAACAAAGAGGAAATGGAAGAGAGCATAGCATGTAGCACAAACTGCAGTCTGTTACAGGGCCAAACTACACGCTTAAAAAAAATAAATGCATGCTTAAGCAGCCTTTTTTGTTTTGAAGGAGAAGCAGCTGCACAGAGCCCTGAACTGGATAGTGCTCCAAATTTAGGCTGGTGTTCCATGCGCTTCCCCACAGAACCCCATGCCCTGGCTCCTGTTTGCCCTCAAAGGCACTGTTTTGAACCCTTGCTCTGCTGACTTCATGTCAGTGAGCGCTTCCTATATGCTACTAAACCGTGCCTTTGCAGATCAATTGGCACCTGCCCAGACAATGCCACGTGACCCCTAAAGCCTGTCTGTGGAGTAGTCATGTTCAGACAATTTCCTGTTCACCTTTGAGTCTCGTTTCCATTCACCCACAGTCCATTCCTTTCTTTTCTATGGAGAAGGTTTATTGAGCAAGCCATGCAACGTACTAGATTTTGTCTTTTTTTTCCAAAAGCCCTTCTGTATCTTCCATAACTGTCAGTCATCTTTGCCTTCCCAGCTCTCCGTGCCCACTAAGTTGTTCTAGCGATCTTCTTGACCTACAGTATTGTATACAACTTTCTCTCTCATATTCATGACTACCACGGTCATTCTCAGCTGTGCTTCCTACTGCTCCTACATAATGTAGCCAATAGCTTCATTATTCTGTTGCAACCTCTGGACACGCAATTTCATTACGTTACTGACTACCACGTAAAATTACCTCTAACCATTTAATTGGAAGACTGAAATTCCAATATGAAACTGAAATTCCAGGCTCTTGTTTCACAATAGCAATAACAATCCCAATAATTTTATTATTTATACTCTGCCCATCTGGCTGGGTTTCCCCAGCCACAATGTGCAACAGCTTTCCAAAGAATCTTTTACTTTTGCACTGTCTTAAAAGTGAATGTTAATTTATCCAAACGTGGGTGTCTAATAACCCAGTTCTTTGAAAGCCCCCGAATTACCTCCTCATATATTTTGCATATATTTTGCAAACACAACCAATCCTTTGTGCATTTTAAAAATCACTTTGGGTCCCTATTTCACCTGCCATACAAGCAGAACCAACTAATCATTATTGAATATATTTGGCATTTGCATTGCATGCGAACTAAACTAGCAAACTCTCAAGTGGGGAAAGAAAGCGCAGCTGGAGGTCAGTGCAATATGTTCTCAGTAATCCCATTTTCACAGAGCGGATTTCTCGGGCATGCAAAATCTCCCCATGAAATTTCCTATAATACCCTTTAATATTGGACATAGTCTATAACAGTCAGTTCCTGAGCTTTAGCCACCTTTACTTGAAGACAGAGAGAAAGCATCTGTTTGCCGTTTGATAGGACTCCTTTGTAAGTAAGTTCTGTTAAAATCAAAGAGACTGACTTGCAGCAGTCCAAACCAAGATCCACCCAAGTGAGCATGTTAGGATCCATTGGATCTCCATCTCAGCTGACCAATTCCTGGGACAGCAGAGCTACAGTGAAGCCCCACATCCTGGCTCAATAGGATGTGGGTGGCGCTATTGGTCTAAATCACTGAGCATCTTGGGCTTGCTAATCAGAAGTTTGGCGGTACGAATCCCCGTGACAGAGTGAGCTCCTGTTGCTCTGTCCCAGCTCCTGCCAACCTAGCAGTTCAAAAGCACACCAGTGTAAGTAGATAAATAGGTATTACTGGGAAGGTAAACAGCATTTCTGTGCACTTTGGTTTCCATCACAGTTGCACCATAAGTGGTTTAGTCCTGCTGGCCACATGACCCGGAAAGCTGTCTGTGGACAAACGCCGGATCCCTCGGCCTGAAAGCGAGTTGAGTGCCGCAACCCAATAGTCGCCTTTGACTGGACTTAACCATCCAGAGCAGTGCAGGGAAACACTGCTTACCTTCCTGCTGGAGCAGTACCTATTTATCTACTTGTACTGCGTGCTTTTGAACTGCTAGGTTGGCAGGAGCAGGGACCGAGCAATGGGAGCTCAGCCCGTCGTGGGGATTTGAACCGCCAACCTTATGATCGGCAAGCCCTAGTCTCTGTGGTTTAACCCACAGTGCCACCCACGTCCCTTAGCTATACTTATATTCAGTGAAATCAATACTTAAATTCCTCAGCAGATTTTGATGTGGGCCAGTATGTCTCAAAGCAGAGCACTGCTAGGATATTTCCATTCTTGTTTCGTTCAATAACATGACAGAAACTTGTCAGATTCTTTTGACGGTAACAATGTTTAAATAGCATTATACAGACTAAAAACACGGGACTGCAACCACTTGGAGTTTCTTATGAACAATTTGGCAGTGCCTTTTTTGATGGGGGCGTATTTTTTCACCACTCATTGTGAAAATATTTGCTTATTCATTTAAACTGTGCCCCCCCTGCACTTTCCCTCACTCACCCTCACCAATAGCATCTTGCAGCAAAATTGAATTGCAATGTCACTGATTAAGTAAAATTACCCATGTGATTGATCTGGGAAGGAAAGACCAGCTTCCAAGGGGGGAAATAGCACAGGAAAAGCAACTACAGGGACAAGAATACCACACCACACCCTCCAAGTGCCCCTGTTTTCCAGGGACAGTCCCAGATTTACAGAAGCCATCCTGGTTTCTGATTAGATCCCAGAATGTCCCTATTTTCATTGGAGAAATGTTGGAGGGTATGGGGTTATGTAACCCCTGAGCAATGGAGATAAGTACCTATACAACCTTTAGAAAACAGCCCTGCATATGGAAGTTTTTTAAATGTTCTGTTGTTGTTGTTGTTGTTGTTATTATTATTATTATTATTATTAGTTGGAAGCTATCCAGAGTGTCACAGTCTGGTCTACGGGCGACCGAAGTCCTGGCTGAGGACGTCGGGACCGGGGACAAGACGGTGAGGTGGGAGCAGGAATGAGAGTCCAGGGGTCCAAGGGTCAGGAAGCAGGGAGTCACAAAGTCAAGGGTCCAAGGGCTGAGAAGCAAGGAGTCACAAAGCCAAGGTCTGAGGATCAGGAAGCAAGAAGCCAAACACAGCAAGGCAGGAAACGAGTTGCTGTGGCAAAGAGCCAAAGGGAAATGCTGACCTTATATCCATTCCCAGCTCTTGCCACCAGATGCAGTGAGTTACCAAGCTGCCTCACCTGTGCGGCCACGCCTTGCCTCTCCAGAACAAACTTAGGAAGGCCCTAGTCCTGCGAAGCCCTACTGGTCACAGGGCCTGGCTCCTGCATGCACTCCTGACACAGAGTAACCTAGTCAGATGGACAGGGTATAAATAATAAAATGATGATGGTGGAATAGGATGTCCCTATTTTCATTGGAGAAATCTTCGAGGCTATGCCGTGCCAGTTTTAAAAAAGAAAAGTAAGTTAGCGTTTTCCTGAAGAAACTGATAGTTTCCAACCTGGAAGTAAAAGGTGGTGAATATTTTGTGCAGCACTATCTAAAAACAAATGGACACAAACACACACAAAACCCACTCCTAAACCAACAAGGTTTATTAGGCAATTTCTAGTGAGCTAACGAGGCAAAAACAGCAGACACTGCACAGTATACAAAGACATTATGATGGCTGCAAGCATTTTTGGAGAATGTGGCTTAAAAATAGACTTAAGCCACTGCCCCCTCCCCCCGCCACGGGTGCAGGGGTTTGTAGAAAGGCAAAAACAGATCTTCTCTGTTGACTGACATCGGTTTCATTTGGGAGCCTGCCTTCAGTTAAGATCCATCATGCGCACACTGAGTGTTATTTCAAACAAGAAGTGTGTTGCCTTCCTGCCGCCCTGCTGTTACCAGTAGGTGTCTCAGCTCAGGCCAAGTGATGAGAGAAACTACCGAACCACAGGAAAAGCTGGAGAGGGGAAGGAAGGAAAAGCCCATTAACTGCCAGCATGGCTGCTCTGAAATGATCACATTCGACCCGGACCTCCTGTCGTACGGAGGAAGCTGCATTTGTAACTTGCGACTCTCAGCCAAGCCTAAGGTTGTAGCGCAGGGACAGACTCCTTGATGGACAGGGGGACATAATCCCCTCACCTCCAGGGACCATGAGAGAGAGGACAACGTTCAAGTTAGGGAAGAACCAGAGATTAGACAGGACTGGGGTTGCCCAGCAGGCCTGGTGAAGAGACACTGGGCAGCCAATTCACAAACAGTAACTGGTTCCCTGCCTCCCTTCCTCTCTCTGTTTTATTTTAACTTTTACCAGTTTATTTCCACTGGTCATCCCAATGCTTTGGCATTGATCGCTTACCTTTGAACATGTCAGAGCTGAAAAAGGGACAGTCCTGTGTACTTGTAACCTCTGTCCTCACGCTAAGGAGCACTGCTGGAGACACACACACACACACACCCCGCCTGCCCATTACTAGTTTCCAAAGGATGTGTTTGTAAATTGAGCTTAACATTTCCCCTCTTGAAAATTTAAAAACAGATGATATAATCTTGCCAAGGAAGTGGTTGGATACATTGTGAAAAAGCTGTGACTCAAATTTACTCAGCACCATTTATTATTTGGATATGTGACTCCCCACCTCTCTCTCTCTGTGTGTGTGTGTGTTGTGTGTGTGTGTGTGCGCGCGCGCATGTGCATGCCTGGGAAGAAAGGAAGGAGTGTGCTGGCATATATTGTGTTCATATGCATTTACATTCACTGGAGTCAAGCAACATCATTTTCCTTTTATAGCATGGTCATATGCATGCTTTCTCAGATGAAAATGCAGCAGCTTTCAACTGAGTTTACTCAGAGGCAGGTGGATTTAGGATTGCTTCATCAAGTGTTTTAACCTCCGCAAACCAAGGGAAAAGTCTGGGTCGGGGAGAGGAGAGGAGAGTGCAAGAAGCAAGCTAAGGAAATGTTTACAGGCAATTTCAAATATCACCCCCAAAGGCAGCATAGTCCAGGGTCTATCAGGAGCAGGCAACCAATTGCTGCAAAATGTGGAGAGCTGGAAAAATGGGAAACGGAGCAAACGGAAATGGACAGATCCATCCATCTCTAATTACAGTACAGGAGGGCCTCTGCATAAACAGCTTCCCTAGGCACTGAGTGGATGCCCATTCAGAAAAGTTACCAGCGTAACATTTTTGCTCCCTGTTGGTAGTCATCAAAGTGTCATATCATAAGTGTAGGTCATATTATGTGAGTACAAAGGGGTTGCTAATTTGGGATCCAGCCTGCCTATTTTAATTAAATATTGTTACATTACTTGTGCAGCATGAGAGCCAGTAATTGTGGAGCTCGTGGTTGGAGGCAGCAGCTGTAGCCTGTGAAATGACCCTAAGCCAGTCTGGGACTTGGACCAAGTTTCATGCCTTGTCCCCTACTAAGACCTTCGTTGCTTTGGTTCATAGCTGTCAACCGTCCCTTTTTTGGCGGGAAACTCCCTTATCCCAGCGCCGTGTCCCACTGCTGTCCCTGATTGATGATGTCCCTTAAATTTCCCAGGTTTCAAAGGAAGCAGCTCCTCTCCCTCCCTCCCTCCCTGCCGGCCAGGGAGGAGGGAGGCTCCAACTGTGTTGCTTGGCTGCGTTGCTCACCCAATAAGGAGTCTAGGAATGACTGGGAGGGTGGAGCTTGCATGCCTTGTGCCAATCAAATCGGCGGAGAGGTGACGGTGGTTTTCCTTGCTGCATTCCCTTTGCCAGGTTGCTGCACTGTGGGAACCACCGCTTGAGGCTTTGTTTGGCTGCTGGCTGGGCTTTCTGCCTTTGGCTCGGAGAGGCTCAGAAGCTGAACATACCTGTGCCCTGAAAATCCTTTATTTTGGCTGCTGATCCCTTATTTTCGAGGCTGCTGGTCCCTTATTTTCAAATCTGTAGGTTGACACCTATGCTTTGGTTCCTTCCAAACCCCTTAAATTTTCAGTGATCTGCAGAGTTGAGTCTGGTTTCTGTTCCACCCACCCCATCTCTTCTTTGCAGAGCAGCCCATTCTGACTCCGAAAAAGGCTTCCCCACTTAGAAACCACAAAACCAACTTTAGGCACACGGAAGATCTGCAAGCAGAAGCAGCCTGCAGGACTCCTCTCTTGACAGTCCTCTCCCAGATTTTGGAGGCAACACATTTAATACGTGTTTGTCCTCTCCCTCCCTCTGCTCCAGTCACTTCAGTCAGGGAAACCCAAGAGTCACTAGCAACAGCCGAATTGTCAGGAGCATGAGAGAGGTTGAAAGTAGAGGCAACAGAGGAAAGAAAGTGGGGCGTAAAACACAAGCCCAAATAGACTATATACGTTGACATATGGCTTGAGAACAGCTTCCAGCAGCAATGGCTAAAATAATAAGGGTAAAAATTCCATAAAGGGGTAGTTTGCTGTTTCTGCCGCAGTAAAATATTGGATTTTAAAGTCTGCTTAATGGAGTGATTTATCAGAAGCCTTTTATTTATTTATTTTTTGTGTGGTGGCTGTTGTTGTTGTTCTGGTTGTTGTTTGCTTTTCTGCACCTCGCCGTGAGATGTGTTAAATGCACGAGCCGGAGGGATTCTTGGATGAAACCCCCAAGGTGCCCCTGCTGGTAATAAAAATCCTCATTTAGTCTGTCAGAGGGAGCTTGCCTATTGCTATTATCCCAGCCTGACACCATGAATCACAGTGGGGAATCATCCAGCCTCATCTCATTTCCCCAGGATGTTAAAAAGCTTATAACTTTTGATGTGCATGCCGAGGACTTGCAATAAATCGACAGCGGTAATGCTAACCAAATGCTCTCGTTACTGGCTCCGGGTTGCTACTTGCTCCGCAGGCTGCTCTTATGCGGCTGGTATGCCTTGTGCTTCTTCCCTCAAAGAGCTGAGAAATGTCTCACATAATTCTCACACAAATGGAAGAGGTTATTGTGCAGGGATAACGGGAGGGCGGAACATTTAAGGCAGCCAGAGGAGGAGGAGGAAGGGGTGGGGGGGCTGCAAGAGGAATCTGCATTTTTATTACGATAATGCACCACACATGTGCGCTCTGTCAACGGTGCATGTGCTGCACAGCTGTTAAATGATGGAACGCAACTGGTGCCGGGATAGGCTGGCGATCAAACGTAGCATCTCGCCATTACTTTTAATGCTCTTTAATCCAAAGACCGCAGAATTTGGAAATCTAGTCCAGACAGTGGCTTCTCAGGCTCCTGATTTCACATTGTAAGGCACGGCTGAGTGTAGGGGATTGACAGTGTAGATGGTCTCCACGCAGAGACCAGGCCAAGCCACACAAAGCTACCTCTCATGGTAGATCCATTACCTGATCCTAGCTAGTATTCCAGAGCTCCCCAAGTTTAGCATGTTGACCATCCTATGTTTTATATAGAAAGGCAAGGGCACTCTGATAAGAAAGATCAAACAAAGACTTGGTTGTGTGTGTGTGTGTTGGTTCGCCAGAGGAGATATTAAACTTTCCAGCCTATGTTGGCCTTATAAAACACTGTGCCTCAGCTCTGGCTATTTCTGAGGTTCCTGATAAAGTTTATTGGTCCTATCTTTTTCATGACATAGCTATTAAAGCCAACTTTTAACGCTCTGATTCTACGACAGTTTTATATCCATTTCACTTCCATGGCTTCCTCCACAAAGAAGTGCATACAAATCCACAAACTAGAAATTAAATAGGTTCACTTTAAAATGTGGACCAAACAAAATTCTCCTCCATCCCTAAGCACCTGGAATCTCCAAAGGTAAGGCTTATAGACCTTGCTCTCTATCTGCTTGGAGCAGGGGGAACATCTGCTATGTTGCTCTCTAGTTGACCTGGGGGTAGCATTGCTTCTGCCAGCCCATCAGGGTTCAGCTGACGCAAGGGGCCATTGTAAGTCTATAAAGTGGCTTGCTCTGGCCTGGCTCTCCAGCCACTTTGACAGAGTGAGCTGTCAGCAGATTGCTTATCCTTGCACGATCCCCTTCCCACTTTATTCCATGCCATCAGTTCTGATGGTCAGAATGCTTACCTCTCCCATAGTTTTGTCAACTTCTGTTGGGATTTGATTAGATGCTAGGCACCGGGGGCAGAGAGCAGGTGGGGGCATGGCTGGCGCGTGTCCCAGGGGCGTGGCACATGTCCCCGGGGGCGTGGTGTGCCTCCCGCCAGGCTGTGGTGTGCGTCCCGCCCACGGGGGCATTTCACCAGGCGTAGTGGGGGGTGTGCGGCACGTGATGGGGCAGCCACGATGGTACCCCGCTCCCCGATGGTGTGGGGGTGGTGCACTCCCCCACCCCCCTTTCCTCCAGTGATGCCTTCCTTGTGTTAGTGAGTTCAGCAGAGTGCCATTCCTTTGCAGATTAAAAGGGAGCTTGGATAGTTTTAGCCTTTTAGTATTAATAATCCAGGCTGCTTTAAGGCAGACTGGATGTTCCTGGTATTAACCACCACCCCTCCCCCCTTTTCTCCCCATGAAAATAATAACCACACGCAAAAAAACTTAGTGAAAAGGTGAAATTAACATTTACTCACTCAAGAATAGCAAATACAGCAGCACGGTGTAGGCAGGCTAAAAATTCTAATTAAGTCACTAAGAGATACTAAAGGCTAGCTTAAAAATGGAGTCTGAGCTAGACACACAGATGCTCTCACACTGCAGACATGATGGGGAGAAGTGTGTGCCGATGCAGGGAGGAGCATATAAAGTTACGCCCCTTCCTGTTTGGGCACAAAAGGGAAGTGATCTCACCAGAGGCAGAGCTAGCTGGTCTGGCACCCGGGGCAGCGCACATGCTGCGGGGGTGGGGCTAGCATCCCAAGGGGGTGGCATGGCGATGGCACCCCCCTTAGGGATGACACCCGGGGTGGACCACACCCACTGCACCCCCCTTCCTCCGCCAGTGGATCTCACCGAATCGTCTCTAGGAAGTACCACAGGAAAACACTATGAGCTTCAGCCCCTATTATGTGCTTATCCCAGTCAAATCAACAATATGAACTGTTGATTTGACTGGGATAAATATCCCACACTTTGCTGCATCTTGTCCAGTACAGTCATACCTCAGGATACAGACGCTTGTTGCGTTTTTTCGGGTTGCGGACCGCCGAAACCCGGAAGTACCGGAACGGGTTACTTCCAGGTTTCGGCAGTCGTACATGCGCAGAAGCACTGAATCGCAACCTGAGCACTCGCAGATGTGGGTTGCAAACCTGCATCCCGCACGGATCATGTTCACAACCCGAGCGTCCACTGTACTTTTATTTGAATCGCTAGAAATACAGGCTGCCATAGCCACAAAAGTTTGTGTGGGTCACAATGTTTCCTTTATTGCCTCCTTACACGGCCCATATTTGGTAGGCTGTTAAGTAGGCTATTATTTTGTTTACAGATGGGGAATTGGGGCAGAGAGAGAATGATTTGCCCAAGGCTAGGACGTGACATGCTGCCCAGTTGGGGGAAGAGAGCCATTTCCCTCTATCATCACCTTCCAAATTCCAGGTGAAAGCCATCTGAATCATTTGTCTGCTAGATATGTCTGTCACCAAACCATAACATGTGCCCTTTTCTTTAATTGAAAATACTTAAGTTTAAAATTCACCAGACTGGAGTCTTCTGTTTTTTTAATTTTGAGGAATGTAAATACAGTATACCGAATTTGTTTCGTAGAATAACTTTTTTATGGCAGGGCATTGCATGCAAATGCCAAAACAATTCTATATCCATTTTCCCTCCTCCTCCTCCTCTTCCATGTCTCTTAAAATCCCGTGTTTTTACAAGTTGACTGCAGCAGTAGAGACCGGGGGGGAATCCCTCCCATATACAATCCATCACATTGGCTAGACATTTTATAGATGGAAAGGACTTTTCGCTCAGTTGCCTAAGGCCGGTTACTTGATTTGACAGACCAATGGCCTGATCCAACATAGCAAATCCTGTGGTTTCATGTTAATAATCAGGCTGTTTTTCGGCCCGTAGTTTTGAATCTGGCTATGCTGAGACTCTCGATACACACTGCGTTTATTTTTGTCACTGTGTTTTCAAATGTTCGCAGGGAGCTGCTGTTAACAAGCCCTGACAGATTTACGGTCACTAGACATAGTTTGGCAAATGCACACTAAAAAAAATTTAAAAATCCTTATGATGAATTCATAGAGCAAATAAAACAAAACAAAACAGAGACTTGCTTCATGTAATGATGGTGTAAGAATGGCATACGTCCAGAATTTCCCGGATGTAGCCGGGATTCGGCCTTTGGAAACAGTATCTGGGCAGAAATCACTTAAATGTCCAGGAAAATCTGGTCATAAGGCAACCAATGTCGGAAGCGTAGAATTCCCTTAAAAGTAGCTCAAAAACTCAACAACTTTGGCCCCCCTCCCCAAACAAAATTCAACAACTTTGCCAAGAAAAACCCCAAAACTACTCTGTACAGAATTTCACTTTTTGAAATACGGCAACCCTATGATGGCGTCTTTGTAGTCTTTAAATTGGCTCACACAGTGGTTCCGCAGGTAGAGTTAACAGACTGTGGGACATAGCAACAATTCTTGGGTTGAAAGGTGTTCTCCGTGCATCCAGTGATCCAGGAAGCATAAAAAAAGATGTAGACTGAATGTATGGGGTGGTGGAGGAGTATACATTCATATAGATGTGTGATCTGATATCCAGGTGCCCCACAACACGTTCTCTGTGCTGGGGGGACGGATTTCATGAGCCAAAGTTTCACTCCTGTGTCTCACAGCATGTACAATATTTACTCCCAGGGTTTGTATGTGAACCAGTCCTTAAAATACAACACTTGTACCATTCATGGAGCATTGGAGATGTGCAACTCTGGATTATTTCTAGTCAGAGTAAGACTGGAGTGAAGACTTGGACTTGCGAGTCGGTGAAGGGGGGGAGTGTCAGACGGAGCCGATCGGCAGACCTTAGCGATGTGGCCCCTTCTGGAACACTTCCTACAGATGGCGTCTCTGAATCAACACTTGGCACGGGAATAGTTGCCTCCGCAGCCGGCACATTCTGGTTGGCCCTTGGACTTCTGTTGGAACTTCCTGCGCTCCTGCTTTGTCTGGTGCACGTCATCGTCTTCACTGGAGGATGCCTCATCACTGCTGGCCTCTTCATGATGCACCGGAACTGGCTTCCTAGCAAGACGCGGGCTGCTGGACTTGCGGATCTCCTGGGCGGAGCGTTCAGCAGCTTCTGAGGCCACAGCCTCCTCAATGGCTTTCTGTAGCGTGAGGTCTGGCTTGGCGAGGAGACGCCGTTGCAGATGGATGTCCCGGACCCCGCAGACAATTCGATCCATCAGGGCATCGTCTAAGTCTCAGAACTCACAGTGCATTGCAGCCTGTCGCAGGGCGGTGGTGTAGTTGTTGATTGACTCCCCCTCTGCCTGGTTCCGGTGATAGAACGCATGGCGGGCAGCAATCTTGGACGGCTTTGGTGCGTAGTGGTTGCGGAGCTTCTCTTGGATCGTGTCCCACGGTGTTGACTGAACTGCTTCAGGCGCAACCAATGCTCGGGCCGTCTCAAACACCTCAGGCCCACAGAGGCTGAGGAATAGGTCCCGCTTCCACTCCTTTGATACTTCTGTCAGCTCGTTGGCTTGGAGGTAGCAGTCAAACCAAGCGAGGTAGGAGTCCCATGATTCAGAGGCTGGTGCAAACGGCGGTAGAGGCACAAGTGAAGCCATGATTCCGATGCCGGCATGAAGGGCGATGGATGGAACACAGTGCTCTAGCCAGAACAGTCAGCTCTGAATTGGTTCTGTCCAGTGATTTCGCTCAGTGATTTCGCTCTGTGATTCAGCTCAGTGATTCAGCTCAGTTCAGAGGCTGGCCGCATCTGGCTGTGCTCTGATGTCCATCCATCCCACCTTCGTCGCCAGTGTTAAGTTTTGGTTGGCATAGCAGACGACACAGCGATTTCTCCAAAGCAGCTCTTTATTTTGTAAGCTGGAATAGAACTGACAAGCAAACAGCTCAGCCGGCCTGCTTTTATAGGCAGCCGGCTGTCAACATTGTAGCAACAACAACCCAGAGTTTCCCGCCTAAAATAACTGACGTGGACCTGAGTGAAAACTATCTACAGACCTGAGTGAAAACTATCTACAGTATCCCCCTGCTGGCCCAGAGTGAAACTTCACTACATAACAAAATATATGATGATGATGCAGTAATATTGCCCCAACGTGGTCTGTGCAAGTCACTGCCTATCTATGCTAATGAAATCTATTGTAGAAGCACCAAATAGGCAAAATCATACATTAATGGTATGCAGTGGTTCCATGTGTGTGGCAAAATAACATGATAAGGGGGCATGCTTCAATTGTGATGTCAATTCCCACTCCCGAGTTGGATCAGGGCCCCCACACAAAGCCTCATGCCGCTCTCTTGTTTTTCTTTTTCTGAAACTTATAGGGCTATACATTTCTATATGTCAATGTTTCTCTACAGCCATAGGTTTTGCAAGAAGTAAGAGCACTGGATTCTTTTTTTATGTTAAAGATTCATTTAAGTTGTTAAAATACAGTGGTACCTCAGGTTACGTATGCTTCAGGTTACATAAGCTTCAGGTTACAGACTCCGCTAACCCAGATAGTACCTCGGGTTTAGAACTTTGCTTCAGGATGAGAACAGAAATCGTGCTCCTGCGGTGTGGCGGCGGCAGAAGGCCCCATTAACTAAAGTGGTGCTTCAGGTTAAGAACAGTTTCAGGTTAAGAACGGACCTCCGGAACAAATTAAGTACTTAACCCGAGGTACCACTGTATTCTTATTTTGCTCTGCTTTAACATCAAAAAACAAGCAAACTCAGAACATTTCAGAACTCCACATGATGCATTCTAGACATTCTCTTGTAGTGTAAAGCCCAGAAAACACAAACAAGGAATTAAAAAGACATAAACAATACATACCATTCAGCTACTTCTTAATTATTTTTAAGGTATGTGAGAGCAAGAGAGAAAGTCAATCTCCCCACCTTGGAAATATGAAACTAAGAAGGATTCTGGAGTTGTAGTTGATCTAACACAGGTAGCGCCTTAAAATGGATTATGTGGGAAAGTGAATCTCTTTTACTTCCATCACAAAGCCCCTAGATCTATTTGTCGACAATTTAGCATTCTAATCCATTTTGAAGGGGCTCCTGTGCCTGTAATTTTTATCCACTTTAGCCAAAATGGGGTAATGCCGTGGCAATTTTTATATTCCCATTATAGTGAAAGCGGGATGCCAAGCTTTGTTTTAGGCAGAGCACCTTTGAACCCAAAATATAAACCAAAGTGAAGAGAGTGCAAAAACAGGTCAGATTTTTAAAAAAAATCCACGGATGCTAGAGAAAACTTGGCCAGTGCATAACATTAATATAAACGAGCACCTTATATAAATAATACTTAAATACTATGAATAAGGGTCCGTGGGACTGTGGTGCTCATCAGCTGAGACTTGTCTGCCCTTAGTTCAATTTTCACCTTTTTGGACATCTTTGTCCATTTCCCCGGTTCAGGAAAACTGGAGCTTGGAAGTGAGCTGTTGCTATAGCAATGCTCTTATCATGGCAGGTGCTTCCATGCCCTTCCCCTTCCTCCTACATAGGTTCCTGTGCAGCTACCCACATCCCTGAAGCTCTATGGCCCTGGGAGAGAACCCAGCCAAGAACCTAGGCAACAGGTGTGATGACTATCAGTCCTAGAGCAGGGATATCCAGATCCAACAGCTTGTCTCAAGGCAAGATCTGCCAGAGGGTCTTGTTCTCCCTGTGCCTCCTCCTCCAAGACCTCAGGTTCCAGGTTTGAGCAGGACTAAGTCCTGACAACCATGCCATGGACTTTCATCCTCCAAGTCCACCATTTATGGAGAGCCATTCCTCTCCAGAGTAACTTGATAGACCTAAGAGACACAAATATATAGAGGAAGAGTAGGGAACATGGTGCCTTCCCAAATGTTGTGAACTTCAGCTCCTGTCAGCCACAACCAGCATGGCCAATGGGCAGGGATGATGGGATTTGTATCCCCAAACATATGGAAGGTGCCACCTCTGCTGCACCTGCCTTAGAGTCACTGGCAGGAATGCGGGTGGCGCTGTGGTCTAAATCACTGAGCCTCTTGGGCTTGCCGATCAGAAGGTCGGCAGTTTCAATCCCCATGATGGAGTGAGCTCCCATTGCTCCATCCCAGCTCCTGCCAACATAGCTGTTTGAAAGCACACCAGTGCAAGCAGATAAATAGGTACCATTGCAGCGGGAAGGTAAATGGCATTTCCATGCACTCTAGTTTCCGTCAAGGTGTCCCGTTGCGCCAGAAGTGGTTTAGTCATGCTGGTGACAAGACACGGAAAGCTGTCTGTGGACAAACGCCGGCTCCCTCGGCCTGAAAGCGAGATGAGCACCGCAACCCACTGGCAGAGGAATGGGGTGCGGAGGGAGCAGACTACCCCTAGCACTACTATTCCGGTAGGGTTCCATTGCAGCTGTCTCCTTGGACACACACCATACCCCCCCCCCGTGCTCTGGGCGTCACGCCCCCAGAACACACACCACGCCCTCGCAGGCGGCGTACCACGCCCCTGGGATGTGTGTCACGCCCCTGCGGGTGGAGTGCCATGCCCCTGGGATGCATGTCACGCCCCCAGGGGGTGCCAGCCACACCCCCACCTGCTCTCCACCCCCGGTAGCGGAGCATGCAGCTTCACCACTGCTGCAACCCCATAGTTGCCTTTGACTGGACTTAACCATCCAGGGGTCCTGTACCTTTTTACCCTTTTTTTAAAGAGTCACTGGCAGTTCACTGACTCCTTTAAAAAAATAGGGATAATGTAGGGATAGCACAAAGCTGCTTCAGAATATGACAGCAATGCTAACACGAGGAACACCAGCACAATCATTGGGGAGGGGAATAACGTTTTCTTGAACTTGTAAATACAAAGCCATCAGTATGGAGCTGGGCATGATGCAACATGTATATAGGACTAGAGCAACAGAACAGTAACCAACAGCTGTTCTGTAGTAATTGCCATGTTCACAGTAAATCTCGATGGCATGGCAGCCAAATACCAGTGGGCAACCGGGATCCTCTTCCCCTGCTACGTTTGCACCAGCTGAGCTACGCCAATACTAGAACAAGCATGTGAGATATGCCCAACAAACTCAGCACATCAGAGCAGCGAACAGAATACGCCCAGAATTAATCGGCCAGCAACTCAAACGGCAGCAATTTATGAGGGTGAATAAGAGCCAAAATCAAGGCATCAACTTGCACTGTTTTATCATTATCAGAAGAAGAAGAAATCAAGACGAAAGGTGCCAAATGAAAGAAGAATTTCATGATGTGCATTTCATGAGCTTTTTTAAAAAATCGAAAATTATTTTCTGAATCTTATTTTTCTGTCTTTCACGTTTAGCCTCTTTTCTACCCTTTTTCTTTCTCCGTGTCTTTCCCCCCTCCCTTTTTATGTTCTTATTGTATTTAGATAAAAGTCTTGGTGTGGTTAAAAAAAGAAAAAAGGTATGTTTTGTAGTTTCTTCCATGAACCTTAATAGAATTATTTTATTTTTTAAAAAATCTGCACGATGGAAGATAGAAGAGAATAAATATCAGTTTAAGGTTCAGACTTTAGAAAGGCTGAAGGTCCATGACAGACCCCATGCCTTGTAAGGAAGAGGTCCCTGATTTAACCAGGTATGGCTGGGATTAAGATTGCCACCTGAAACCCTGGAGACCTGTGGCTAATGTAGATTTTATGGAGCTAGAAAAATCAATGGTCCAACTCTGTGGTTCTAATGTTTAGTTAGTTTGTAGAAAACATCAGGGCCAGTGCAAGGCACTAAAGCACAAAAGGCAGACAGTTATCACCTTCCCCCTCCTGCTGCCCCCTTCTGCACAGTTTTTGAGAGGAAAGAGCTGTAGCTACATGGCCATTTCCTATGTCCTATGTTGCAGGAGTGCAGGTGGCGCTGTGGTCTAAACCACGGAGCCTCTTGGACTTGCCAATCAGAAGGTCGGCAGTTCGAATCCTCACATCGGGGTGAGCTCCCATTGCTCTGTCCCAGCACCTGCCAACCTAGCAGTTCGAAAGCACACCAGTGCAAATAGATAAATAGGTACTGCCGCCTCACAGTGAGGCAGCCCCAGAGGGAGCTTGTGCTACCACAACGGCCACGATGATGAAAAAAACTGATGAAAGCTTAACAGAGTTTTCATACCGCTTGACAGAGGCAACTAAACATTAAATATTGTTTGCTGCCATAACAGCAAAATGACAGCGAGCCAGGCATCCCCCAGGGCTGCCTTACCCACAGAGCTTCAGTCATAGAATAGTAGAGGAGGAGAATCCTAGAAGGTGTTGTAAACAATAAAAATCTGTCCTTTTCCCCTTATGGGGTATCCAAGAGCCCGTATAGAGTCCTTACGTGGCTTCCCTATTGGTAGGAGAAAATAACAGAGGCCAACCAGAGAATATTGAGAAGCAAAGCAGCTAGTAAGCCTGATCTTTATTGGTCTGTTGCAACAAGGTGCTCCCCTCACACGCAGGAAAGGAGGAGGACCTCGAACAATAGTGTGCAAGGCCTTAGATAGACATTTTAAATTCCCTCCCCTGGAGCTCAAGATCACCCCTCCATACATCATACATACATCACAGAAGGGGTGTAACCCAAGACCACCACCCCACAAACATCATACCTACATCACAGAAAAGGTGGTCTATAACAGAAATTCGAATGTTGTTTTTCCTGTCTGCCAGGTTATCTGATAATGCCTTATCTGATTGCCTTTCCTGGTAGTCTGCTCATTCCTTTGAGATGGCGCTTACCCAATTCCTGAGACAATGGGAAGGTTCCCTCACCCCCTCTCTCCTTGCAGAGAAACAATTGGTCAGCTTGGGAGTCAAAATGGTTTCAGGACTGTCTTCCTGTGCTGCTTCAGACATGTGGTTTATATATTTATGCACATGTTTGCTTGGTACATTTATGAACATTTCTTATATATCTAAGATAAATTCTTATTACAATGGGACCACAAGGATCACCTCGTCCTGCCCCTTTTCATGCAGGAATCTTTTGCCCAACATGGGGCTTGAACCCATCAGATTAAGATTCTCATGCTCTACTGACTGAAGAGATCTACTTTCTGTCATTGTGGTTACCTGATCCTTTTTCCAAATCACCAGTGGCTACTGGGCCCTTAAGATTTCTAGGAACAAGAAGAACTGGAATAAAATAAACATTGTAAGATCCGAGAACCAAAAGCTTCTGACGTCTCGCCAAGCAACCATCTCTTATCAAAATCACTTTCCAGAACAGGTGCTTTTGATGCGCACCCTTCAAACTTTCCCCTTTATCTGTCTTTTTCCACAGGTATCAACTGTGAGCTGGAAATTGACGAGTGTTTGTCACAGCCTTGCCTGAACGGCGGAAGCTGTCATGATAGACTGGGTGGCTATAACTGTTCCTGTCCCCTTGGCTTCCTGGGTGATCTCTGTGCCGTCAACATTGATGAGTGTGCAAGTCAGCCATGCCTCAATGGGGGGCAGTGTATTGATGGTATTAACGGGTATGTAATCTCAGTGTTGGGAAATGTGCTTACAACAGATGACAAGCACTTGTTACCTTTATCCTAATAGATTGGAATCTCATCTAGGCCAGGTAGGCTGAGAATGTGAATATGATGCTGATGATCATGAAAATTTGACCTTTCACTGATTCCAGCTAGAATCTGGGTATATTTAGAAATATAGCGGAGACCTCAACCCAGCCAAAATGGAAAAATTGTGATTTTTCTCTAAAATATGATCCTTCCATTTATGGTGTGCAATGGAGACTGCTTTCCTTAGGAAAATATATTTTAGGCATTCAAAACTGGGGGTAATGAATAATAAAATAATAGAGCTTTAGATTTGGACTTGGAATTGAACAGTAGCTGTTGTTTATGCCACTATACAGGTCATCTAGTTCACCCTCTTGCTTAGTGCTGGAATTTACATTGTCATAATAATGATAATAATTTATTATTTATAACCCGCCCATTTGGCTGGGTTTCCCCAGCCACTCTGGGCGGCTCCCAACAGAATATTAAAAACACGATAAAACATCAAACATTAAAAACTTCCCTAAGCAAGGCTGGCTTCAGATGTCTTCTAAAAGTCAGATAGTTGTTTATTTCCTTAATATCTGATGGTATTGCATTCCACAGGGTGGGCGCCACTACCGAGAAGACCCTCTGCCTGATTCCCTGTAACCTCACTTCTCACAGGGAGGGAACCGCCAGAAGGCCCTCAGAGCTGGACCTCAGTGTCCAGGCTGAATGATGAGAGTAGAGACACTGCTTGAGGTATACTGGGCTGAGGCCATTTAGGGCTTTAAAGGTCAGCACCAACACTTTGAATTGTGCTCGGAAACATACTGGGAGCCAACATAGGTCTTTCAGGACCAGTGTTATATGGTCTTGGCGGCCATTCCCAGTCACCAGTCTGGCTGCAGCATTCTGGATTAGTTGTAGTTTCCGGGTCACCTTCAAAGGTAGCCCCATGTAGAGTGCATTGCAATAGTCAACTAGAGCATGCACCACTCTGGCGATACAGTCTGCGGGCAGGTAGGGCCTCAGCCTGCGTACCAGATGGAGCTGATAAACAGCTGCTAGATGGACATCCAGCCTCTTTTAAAATACCTGCTTCAATGAACACCCATGGGGTCAGGTACAAGCTCCACTTATACGTCAGGTGGCTCACCTGTACCCTCCAGATGTTGCTGACTGCATAATCCTTTGGCTACGATGACCAAGCCTGATGGGAATTGTAGTTCAGTAACATCTGGAGGGCACAGATTTAGCCATCCATGCATTAGATGGGATGGGAGACCTGTGGTCTTCCAGATGTTGGGTATCAAAGCAACTACTTAGCAACAACCGCCAGGCAAACCCACTAAAGTATCAAAACTTTGAATATGTATGTGAGAGAAACAAAATACAGACTACTAAATTAAAACCAGTTAAATATTGCCTGGTTTTCACGGAGCTGACAAACCTATGGCTGGGTTACACAACTTCAAGCCGCTGACTGAATCTTCTTCCTGACTAAAACACAAAACCAGCATGTCAAGAGGGAGGCTAGGCTGGAACCTTCCTCACTGACACCCACTTAGTTTTGCACAGGAAACATTTTTGTATGGGGGTGAATTGGAGACACCCAACCAGTAGGCTGAAGTGATACAGGCCAAAGGCCCAGATAAAGAGAGGTTTGCCACCTCAGTGACAGCTGAGCCATAGTTTCCCAATGACTGGATACGAATCCATTTCGAGATAACCGCAGTATCTGAATCCAATGAATTGTGGTGGTGGTGGTTTTTTAAAAAAGAGAGACCTGTTCAGATTGAAATGGTTTCTGATCAATAGCTGAGCGGTCTCAAAAGCAGACTTTGGAATTAAACATTGAACGCATAAAGCGTTGCATTCTCCTGTCGCGGCAGAACAGATGTCACACAGAGGGAGAATTCCCTGTTCTGCGTGAATTGAACAATAGCAATTATTTATGCCACCATGCAGTCGGTGTATGCCAATAAAGCTGTCCACTGAACTAATCTTTCCAATAAAGACACAGGTTTTCTGCTCTCATTAGATAAACTGAAATGCAAATGAGCGCTATGAATGTCATGAAAGGCTTAGAGGACACACCAGCCTAGGGAGCTAGACAAACGTTTATTATCTCTCTTAAAAAAGGAACAGAACAATAACAGGAGACTCCAGGCT
Source organism: Podarcis cretensis (assembly GCF_951804945.1). Classification (NCBI taxonomy): domain Eukaryota; kingdom Metazoa; phylum Chordata; class Lepidosauria; order Squamata; family Lacertidae; genus Podarcis; species Podarcis cretensis. Next base: position 83,971,899 of record NC_137175.1, on the reverse strand, counting down.
CTTGCCAGATACTACAAAGGCTAGTGCCACCCACCCACTAAACTATTTAATGACACTATCCATGCACACTTTGCAAAGGTGACTCTCAATACAGTTTTGTATTGAACGGCAATGGTTGTTTTTAACTAGACAACTTGATTTTGGGGAATGATAAAATTTGAAGGCAGGTGGGTGCAAATTCAGGAGCATGCATATGAACATGAACTGTGAAAATTAAAAGTTCACCTTTTGACAATTGGAAGTATAAATCTGCCCATTTCAAATTTAAGGATTTCACCAAACAAGAAGCAAAATTTCATGTCAGATCTAGGGATTATGGGGAGAATGGTTTGCTTTTTATGTGAACCTCTCATCTAGAAACTTTCTTTTTCAGGAACACCCATCATACACTGGTATTATGTTTTCTGATTTAATATTGGGAAAAAGAAATGAATATTATAGATTCTTGAGAAGTATGACTCATTGGGAATATGAAGTATTGGATGCTAGGCAAATTGTGAAAAGGAGAAGTGGAGGCTGCTGAAATGGAATGGAGAAATAAGGGAGATAGGCAGAAAATGAAGAGGGAACTTAGACAGGAAATCAGAAAGTGTAACTAGGTATATAGCTATAAGATGCTCTGATGAATCAAGGCTGGGAAAACTCTGGTTCTCTGGATGAGACTGGACTCTGATTCCCATCATTTATTGACTCAGCTAGTTGGGTCAGATGGACGTTGGAACTAAGGATGGACAAATCTATTTCTTTCAGTTCTGTAAGTTTCTCATTTTTTCCAGTCTTAAATTCAGTCCTCTCTCCACATTCCTACAACAATTCACATTTTAAAAAAGAAAACCTCATGAAAATTCACCCACATTTTAGTGCAAAGTTCTCCTAGGAAACATGTTTCTGTATGCTGCTTTGACTAATATGTACATTTTGCAAGCGATTTTCCTGAATGCATTTTTGTGTGCTGTTTGCACTAATAAATACCTCTTAACGTTGCGTTAGTATATGCATTTTTGCATGCAGTACTTGGCCGGAGAACCTTATTGCAAAATGTGGAGAAGTGCAAATTTCAAAGAATAGCTGTGTTTCGGTTTGCACGTTGTTTAGGAAAGTGTGAATTGGTAGGCTTACCTTAAAAGGCAAACGGAATAATAATAATAATAATAATAATAATAATAATAATAATAATAAATTCCCATCTCCAGCTGGAGCTCAACAACAACTGAAGGGCTACAGGTTTCCCATCTCTGTAATAAACACATCTATGGTTAGGGGGACGCGGGGATGCGGGTGGCACTGTGGGTTAAACCACAGAGCCTAGGACTTGCCAATCAGAAGGTCAGTGGTTCGAATCCCAGCGATGGGGCGAGCTCCCGTTGCTCAGTCCCTGCTCCTGCCAACCTAGCAGTTCGAAAGCACGTCAAAGTGCAAATAGATAAATAGGTGGGCAGGAAGGTAAACGACGTTTCTGTGCGCTGCTCTGGTTCGCCAGAAGCGGCTTAGTCATACTGGCCACATGACCCGGAAGCTGTACGCCGGCTCCCTTGGCCAATAAAGCGAGATGAGCGCCACAACCCCAGAGTCGGCCATGACTGGACCTAATGGTCAGGGGTCCCTTTACCTTCACCTTATGGTTAGGGTGGAGTCTCCCCCTCCAGGCACCTCTCCTACACGTGCTCATTCTCTATGGATATGGGACATCCAAGGGGCTATGGACCACTGCAAGAGTGTAGAAGAGGCAGTCAAGTATTAAAGGGTGCCTTCTGGATCTGATTCAATACAAAAAATTAAAGAAACATACCGGGGAGGGGCCTTGATGCAACAGCTGAAAAAGAAGGGTGGAAGCAAATGAGGGTCTGAAAATCTTTGCACGAGCGGTGAGTTTTCAAAGACGAGCCCACAGACCGAGGATGGCATTAATTTAATCAATTTTATTGCAATGCAGGTATAGCTGCAACTGTACAGGCAGCGGATATATGGGCCTTCACTGTGAAACGTTAATTCCTTTCTGCTGGTTCCACCCGTGCCTCAACAATGCTACCTGCGAGGATGCAGTGGACAGTTACATTTGCCACTGCTGGCCAGGTAAACTCTGTTTTCTCTCTCACACAAGCTCCCCTCTCTTTAACTGCTGTGAGCTCTCTGTGTAAGCAAACAATAAAAATAAATTAAATTATGCACCATAGCAGCCTGAATTCTATGCAGGCAGCCCTCCATGGTTTACCGGGGGGTTTCATTCTGAGGCACCACATGTGTCAGTGGAATTGTATATTATTGAAACCCATTGAAAAAGCATGCAAACATCCCGTTCTGCCCTTTTGGTGACGTTTCAATGACATCTTCTGGGTCACTTCTGGGTTCGATGCAATGTGCCATCCTATGCCTTCAAAATGTGGGTGGGTTTTTTGGGGGGGTTATTGGGTTGTTGTTTTAATTTGGATTGTATATTTTGTGGTTTTGTATTTTGATTTTGTTCTGTGAACCACCCTGAGACCTCCAGGTATAGGGCAGTATATAAATTCTAATGATGATGATGATGATGTTTGTATACACAGTTGTGCACATGTTGAATGTACATAAATGGGGGTTTGGGTGAGCCTGCCTGTACCAAAATATGCTGAATGTCAGCAAAATATTATTAGGCAATGAAACAAGTTTATCATATACGGATTTAGTATGCATTATTTCTTCCATTCCTTTTAATTGCAGAGTGATGCAGTGAGATATATCCAGGGCCCTAATGGTCCAGGTCTGGAAGCCCTTCTTAATCCTGCTATGGCAATTTCACAAGGCGTTGCCAGAACACATTGCCATGGCTTTTAAAAACATAAATATGTTTAGATTCTCTGAATGGCACGGTCCGCACTGGCTACCAAATCCAGCAGCTTTTATGTACTTGCATGGAGTTGCTGAAGATCACCCTGCCTGCACTTCTTCTGATTTGCTTTTTATTTTTTAAACTGGTGCAATAGGGAACAGCAGTGTGCACCTATTCAATGGGTGGCTCTTCCAGCTCTTAGTTAGTGATGATAGGCCGAGCGACTGTGACTTCCCTACAAGCCACTGATTGAGTCCATGTGTCTTGCCTGGCTGAAACTCTATCCAACTCCTCTTTCCATGGCTTTCATGCCAAATACATGCAGTGGCTCCCCGTCTGTGGAATGGTCTCCCCAGGGAAGTTCGCCTGGCGCCTTCATTATACACCTTTAGGCGCCAGGCAAAAACGTTCCTTTTTAACCAGGCCTTTGGTTGATCTATGACCTTTTAAAATGTGGGGGTTTTGGAGGGGAGTGGCGATTGGGTTGTTGTTTTTATTTCTATTGTGTATTTTGTGGTTTTATATCTTGATTTTATTCTGTGAACTGCCCCGAGACCCCCAGGTATAGGGCAGTACAGTGGTAGTTACGAACTTGATCCATTCCGGGGTGCTATTTGCACCCTGAAAAGTCCGTAACTAGAGCACCGCTCCTGCGCATGCGTGCAGTGCGATACAGCGCTTCTGCGCATGCGCAAAGTAACAGAATGCTTCTCCGGGTTTGCTGTGTTCGCAAGCCAAAAAGATGCAACATAAACCTAACGCAACACGAGGTATGACTGTATATAAATTCTAATAATAATAATAATAATAATAATAATAATAATAATAATATAAAAAGATGGCTACAGAAGTGGGTTGAGTTCTCCTACAGCTTTCCTCACTCTCCCCGGCCTCATCCTTTCAGGCCCCTCAGATGTTCTGCAATATTATCTTTGCTGCTTCCACGGTGAATATAGCACAAGCCCAAATAATGAACAATGAGATCGCTGTCCTCAACTACCTCAAGTTACAACCCCTTCTCAATTCTGCAGGCTATGCAGGGTCTCACTGTGAAACAGACATAAACGAGTGTAGCAGTAATCCCTGCCTCCACGGGAGTGAGTGTGTGGAACTATCATGGTCGAGCTGGTATGGAAGAATACCAGAGCTACCCTCGGAGTTCAGCTACCAGAGAGCATCGGGTTATGTGTGCAGTTGCCGTGCAGGATTCACAGGTAATGCAACCTCCAGATTTGTAGCCTTGGTTTTTTTAAGTGTCACAGTCTGAAGGGTCCCTCTGGTGGACTTACGCTGCAATAGAGGCTTAGGGCTGTTTTGTAAGCAAACGATTTGCCTTATTAGAAAAACTAACCACTAAACTGAGACAGACACGGGGACAAATAGAAGAAGACACCTTCTCCCCGGTGTGGTTCCCCTTTATCACATACACAGCCCAACAAGACAACAAGAACCCGGTGACAACATATGAATCAATCTGGCTAACCTGATCCCAAAACACACACACAAAAAAAATCTCACTACAGCCAGCCAAAGACAACCAACCACACCCTAAGCCACCTCTCAACATCTCTTGCCACCAAGGAAATACAACAAGAGAATAGTAAGAGAGCAACGCTGACACAAAACCCCACACATACACTAAGTAGAAGAATAGAAGCATAACCACCCTACCCCACCCTGCTTACCATTCCCCCCTCTTTCCAACCTCTTTAAACAAACAGAGCCAAGCAGTTCTGTCCTGTTTCCACTTGCTGTTTTTATTTAATCCACTCCACTTGGTTTATTTAAACCAGGTACATGTACACTGACCGCTAATAATGAATCAAATGTTGTAGATATCATTGCAAATTTAGTATGCTATACAAATGACATTAGAAGGCTTGGTCTTTTTATTTATACCGTTTATGATCCTATGATCCTTGTTTGTAAGCAAATGATTTCATACATAGCTATGCTCCTGTATGGAAGAAACCAGAGGTAGATTATAGGTGCAGTCTCCTGTGTGATGAATATGCATTTGCTTCTCTCTCTCTCTCTCTCTCTCTCTCTTGCTAAGCATATAAATGGTGTACAAACTGTAGTCCATTTTCACCTTCCCTTGAAAAGCAGAGAAGTGCAGAGCCAGCCTATGCACAGAGGCCAACAGCTATGATCCTGGCTCTTCTCCATGCCTGGATAAAAAGTTAATTACAATTTTGAGAGTACCTTGTTTGCCTGGTGGTGTTTCCATTGGTTGCGTTAGTAACAACTCTTTTTATAAAACAAATACGCTTTTAGAAATGGAATATATATATATATTCTTGGGGTACATTGGGGTGAATCCACCTCAGATTGTTGCTCAGTCCTAAACACATAATAAAATATATCAGTGATTTGCTTCAGGAGCGAGGTTCCTGCAACTCATCTGGCTTCATTCTGGGAAATGTTATATGTTATTTCCATCAAGTTGTGTGCATTTTCGGATATTAATTAAATAAAGGATGCGGGTGACACTGTGGTCTAAACCACTCAGTCTCTTGGGCTTGCTGATCACTAGGTCGGTGGTTTGAATCCCCGCAACGGAGTGAGATCCCGTTGCTCTACTCCAGCTCCTGCCAACCTAGCAGTTCAAAAGCACACCAGTGCAGGTAGATAAATAGGTACCGCTGCGGCGGGAAGGTAAATGGTGTTACTGTGTGCCCTGGCTTCCGTCACGGTGTCCCGTTGCACCAGAAACTGTTTAGTCATGCTGGCTGCATGAGCCAGAAACCTGTCTGTGGACAAAAGCTGGCTCCCTTGGCCTGAAAGCGAGATGAGCACTGCAACCCCATAGTCGCCTTTGTCTGGACTTAACTTTCCAGGGGTCCTTTACCATTGCCTTTTTACCTTATTAATTAAATAGTACTGTTCTTCTCATTTAGCATCCTTTCCAGGCACTGGCTAATTATTACAAAAAATACAGAATACCCTCTGCCTCGTTTAGAAGTTGACTTTCAGCTTTTCTTACATTTCAACATACAATAATGCTAAAACTAGCATTGAGTGTTCAGTTTCAGCCAGAGTTTTGCAAGGTTGAGCCCCAGAATATACTTTGGGTGCTCGTGCAGGCTATACATTCATTTCAGAAAATATTATGTGACACCATTTAAATTTCCAACAATTCTCCTGCTGCCTCATCATTCCATTGTATTGCGATAAAATAAAATTGGCATTCGCCACCAGTTGCTGGGGGCAGAGCAAGTGTCAATGCCAGTGACCCTAGCAATTCTTGAGTACAGATGCTAGGTCTGATCCTAGAACAAGTTTTGAAAACCACTGCCCTTTGAGTCTAATTTCAAAGTGGGGTATTTTGAATATGTCTGCTGCTATATGCTATGGCCTAAACCACAGAGCCCAGGGCTTGCTGATCAGAAGGTTGGCAGTTCGAATCCCCGTGACGGGGTGATCTCCCGTTGCTCGGTCCCTGCTCCTGCCAACCTAGCAGTTTGAAAGCACGTCAAAAAATGCAAGTAGATAAATGGGTACCTCTCTGGTGGGAAGGCAAACGGCGTTTCCGTGCACTGCTCTGGTTCGCCAGAAGCGGCTTAGTCATGCTGGCCACATGACCTGGAAGCTGTATGCCGGCTCCTTCGGCCAGTAAAGCGAGATGAGCGCTGCAACCCCAGAGTCGTCTGCAACTGGACCTAATGGTCAGGGGTCCCTTTACCTTTACCTTTACTCTCTTTAAAATATATATGTATAATTTTATTGATTTTAAGAACAAACACGAAACAGACCTCAAAAATGTAAGTCCCCCTTCATCCACTGACCTTCCTCACCACCCCTTCATCAATTCCTTTCCTTTCCAGATTCTTCTGTTTAGTTTTGATTCCAATTGTTTTTTAGTTGCAATGTGGATTTGCTCAAGAGTATACGGTAAGTGGGTGCCTGCATCTTTTGTAACTTTAAAAATACCATTTTAAAACAATATTATTGGCAGTGAATATGAGCAAAGTCCTTCTCAGTTGCTGATCATCAAAAAGGGCAGACAGAACACCACCGTGATGAGAACAGTAATTCTTTCCATTTGCAGGGAAATGTGCGGGCTCCGTTTCATGTTGCCCCATCATCAGATTAATGAAGCCCTTGGCTGATTAGAGATTGCTGTAATTCGTTTGACAGTTAACTGAGAACATGGGCCCATGGGTTCCTGAATGTCCAGCAGTCACCTCCAGCAATGACAGGGGATTCATGAGCATATTTCCTAACAATTCTTCCAGGGTCAGTGAGTGGGACGCACAAACACACTGTTTGTTCAATAAATTGGTCAGCACACATGATATTTTTGAAGGTCAGTTGCCGTCAGGGCCTGGCTGGACGAAGAGGAGTTGTGGGAGGCTCCAGCAGGAGAACCCCCTAAAAAAGCCAAGGGAGTGGTGGTGGGATCCTGAAGATAGGTCAGAGGATTGAGAAGGGTGGGCAGAATGGTTGGATGCTGAACAAGCAACAGGCTTCGGTGAGAGAGAGGAAGAAGAGGCAGAAAGCACTGCAGATGTAGGCCAGGCAGCTGAGGAGGAAGTGAGGGCCGAGGCAGCAACGGATTCAAAGGAGCCAGCCAGTCCTACTGTATTCATCTCCCTTCCTCCCTTGTCTCTAAACGCATGGAGGGCTTTTCATGTATAAGAGCAAAGAGCTCAGAGAGCACAGAGAGTCCATCCCCGACAGAGTTTAAGACTGATGGGGAAAGAGCTGGACAGGGAGGAGACTTAAAGGAGTCGCAGATTGTCAGGTCTGGAAATTGGTTTACTGGAGCCAGTCTTGCTCATAGGCTTCTGTGTTTGGATTCTGCTTTCTTGAATAAAGAATCAACTTTACTGCTCATCTCTGAATCTCTGTGCTGACCTGCAGCTGAACCAGCCCTTAGAGTTGCCCTCCTAGACAGAGCAGTCTCACGGCTGATTGACACCTTAGAAAAGGGGTTCGAGAGAGAGCATAGCCAATGAGTTGGTTTTGGGTTGTGAGCTGGCTGAGTTGTGGTGGAGCTGGGTGTGTCATAATCTCCACACACACACCCCACCAATCTCATAACCTTATCATGACTGTGACTCACCACGGATGGGCTCAGCCCATATTCTAACTATACCAATTTATTCTTGTGAATTGGTCTCTCTAAAAGGTTACTGTATAAAACTTTGAGCATCTGGACCAGTCCCTTGCTCGTGAACCTCACGACACATCCAGTTGGTCTTGGAGCTGCAAAGGTCATTTTTAGAAACACACGCATTGTCAAGGATTCTCTATTATCCCGCACCACTGCCAACAAAATGTCGCAGATTAAGACTGCTCTCACTGTAATCCCACGTTGTCTGAAATTTACATTCCTGTTATTACTATCCCACATGACATACTAACACATGGGGTGATATACCACATATATGTCACTAAAAATAACTGCTCCTTTCTCCCTGTTATCCAACCACTTCAAATCTACTGTATTGCCCCAAATATAAGCCACACCCAAATAGAAGATGCACCTTAAAAATTAGAGAGGGGGGGAAATACCTGAATATAAGCCGCTCCGTTCCTCGCTGCTCCTGGCTGCATACTGGGGGGGGGGGGGAGCCATGCTGTGTTGCTGACGGCCTTTCCCCTTCCTCTCTCTCTCTCTCCCCCCCCCCCCCTTCTCAGCTTTGGGAGAGAGGACGGGGGACTGTGCGTGGGCTTCACCACGCTCCTGGCGCTGTTTGCCCCGTGCTGCTGGCTGCATACTGTAAGGTAGCGAATATAAGCCACACTTTAACTTTTCATGGTCAGAATTTTGGAGGAAAGTGATGCTTATATTCAGACCAATACGGTATTGCATTTACTTAATAGTTCAAACCCTTTTCCTGCTGTCAAGCGCAGTCACTCAACAATCACACTCCATGCACCCACCATACCATATACAGTGTACCTTAGCTGTCGAATGCCCTGGAACTCAGACATTTTGGCTCCCAAAACCCGGAAGTAACTGTTCCAGTTTTCTAACCTTCTTTTGGAAGCCAAACATCCGACAGGGCTTCTGTGGCTTCCAATTGGCTGCAGGAGCTTCCTGCAGCCAATCAGAAACCGTGATTTGGAAGTCGAACACTTTGGAAGTCAAACGTACTTCTGGAATGGATTCCATTCGACTTCCAAGGTATGACTGTACTGATTTCTGACTTCCGTAAAACACTCAAAACATTCATCAACCAATACTCATTGTACAGATGCAACAGCAGGTAAAAAGCCAAAGCAAAAAACAAATTCCAATCATTTCCATCCCCTCTCTCACCAGGACCAAGACCAACACCGTCTCTCCACTCCTTAACTAGGGAGATTTAGCCCTTCTCTGCCAACAGACTTTGCCTACAGAGGGAGTTTTTGCTGTGAACTCTGTCTTGGGCTGGGAAAGAGATCTAACATCAGCTGCTGGGCTTAAGCCTTCAGTAAAGACAAGGAAGGAAATGGTAGGCCAGAACTGAGTCTTTTTGGCTGTGAAATCTCTTGGACGTGCTTTGCAAGCTACTGTGAGAGGGGAAATGTCGGCCTTCATTATACTGTTCACAGTCTAGGCCCTCCTTGCCTGCAGGTACCATTTGGGGAGGGCTTTTCATAAAGGACTCTGCTAGCTGCCTCTCTTCCAGCACCACTATTCATCTTGGCATCTTAAATCCCCAGGGGGACTCTCTCGACATCTTTAGTCCTTTCCTGCTGCGTCGAGCCAACGCGAAAGAGAAGAATGTCACAGTACTGGAAACGTATGTGCATTAATTTCTTGGCACAAGAATCACAGATTTGGAAAAGACCTTGGAGTCCAGCCTTCTGCTCAGTGCAGGATCTGTGACTACAGCAACTCTGTTGGATGGCTATCCATCCTCTGCTTAGATACCTCCAGCCACCATCTCTCTCTCTCTCTCTCTCTCTCTCTCTCTCTCTCTCTCTCTCTCTCTTTCTCTCTCTCTCTCTCTCTCTTTTTCGGCACACTGCACCATTGCCAAACAGCTCTTCCTGTTAGGAGGTCTCTCTTAATGACTAGCTAACATCTGCTGACCTGTCATTTCCACCAATTCGTCTTAGTCCTGCCTTCTGGAGCAAAACAGAACAAGTCTCCTCCATGTTCTGCAGGATGGGCCTTCAGACATTTGAAGACCACAATCATGTGTCCTCTTATTTTTTCTCTCTCCTCCAGGTTAAATGTACCTGCCTCTTTCGACTGTTCCTCATAGGACTTGGTTTCTTGACCCCTCACCTTCCTGGTCACTCTCCTCTGGTCTTGCTCCCCAGTAGATTGATGTCCTTCTTAAAATGTGGCACCCAGAATTGGGCACATTATTCAAGATGTGTGCTGACCAGCATAATATACAATGGAACTATGCCTTCACCTGAGCTCGACACTATGCTCTGTTAGTACAGCCTAAGTTTGCATTAACTTTTTTAGCAGCTTCGTCGCATTGCTGGCTCATGTTCAGGTTATGATTGACTATGACACCTAGATCCTTTTTACATGTACTGCAGCTAGGGATGGATGAATCTGTCATTCTTGGTGTGTGTCGGTTTCTCGTTTTTCCAATTTTTAGTTCAGTTTGCAATATTCCAGCATCAGCATCAGCATGTGATTGTTTTGATTTTTAAGTCCTCATGAAAATACATAAGTATTTTGGTGCATGTGTCTCCTAGCATATACATTTTAGCAAACAATTTTCCCAGATAAAATGCATCTTGGATGTTATTTCCATGCACCACATTTTACAATCAGGAATATACATTTTTATGCACATTTCTCAAAAAGACACATTTTATTAGAGGTTATCGTCCACACGCTTTCACTGCGCAGATACTGGTGGTTAGGTAATACCTCTTTTAAGCTGTTTAGCAGAGTTTATCTTCTTTCTCTCGCGGAAGTGGTGTACAATGACAAAGTTATTATAAAGATGACTCACAAACTCTGTGAAGTCTCGGTCAAGAGATTTTATTCCCAGTCCGGGTACAAGCATTACAGTAGCAAAGATATTTTCAACTGTTAAAATAAACAGCAATTAATAGTACACTTTCAAACAAAAGTCTTTCTTATCTCCCACACATCGTCAATTACAGCAACAGTCCTTCAGCAGAATTGACAGGCAATACTCTTCGGACTTTGTCCATGGAGTTTTCTTGGCAGGGATACTGGAGTGGCTTGCCGAAGATCATGGCCACTGGTCCCATCACCTCCTGGCAAATAGAAGGGGAAGAAATGGAGGCAGTGAGAGATTTTACTTTCTTGGGCTCCATGATCACTGCAGATGGTGACAGCAGCCACGAAATTAAAAGACGCCTGCTTCTTGGGAGAAGGGCAATGACAGGCCTAGACAGCATCTTGAGAAGTAGAGACATCACCTTGCCAACAAAGGTCCGTATAGTTAAAGCTATGGTTTTCCCAGTAGTGATGTATGGAAGTGAGAGCTGGACCATAAAGAAGGCTGATCGCCGAAGAATTGATGCTTTTGAATTATGGTGCTGGAGGAGACTCTTGAGAGTCCCATGGACTGCAAGAAGATCAAACCTCTCCATTCTGAAGGAAATCAGCCCTGAGTGCTCACTGGAAGGACAGATTGTGAAGCTGAGGCTCCAGTACTTTGGCCACCTCATGAGAAGAGAAGACTCCCTGGAGAAGACCCTGATGTTGGGAAAGATGGAGGGCACAAGGAGAAGGGGGCGACAGAGGACAAGATGGTTGGATAGTGTTTTCGAGGTTACCAGCATGAGTCTGACCAAGCTGCGGGGGGCAGTGGAGGACAGGAGTGCCTGGCGTTCTCTGGTCCATGGGGTCACGAAGAGTCGGACACGACTAAACGACTAAACAACAACAACAACTCTTCAGACAGATGTTTGCTATAAGGCTTCTGCAAAAAGTGGTCGTCGTCCTATTGACCCTTCCAGCCAATGCCAATTTTGCTCTTCGTTTATGATGGGGGAATTGCATTGCATAATTTTGAAAAGTGTGACCTTTGAAGGACAGATGTACTACAATCCATCTATCATTTGAGGAACTGTAAATTAGGCAGGTTTACATTAAAATAGCTCCTGCACCCTAACTGCTACCAAGCCATGCCTCCCCTTTGAGTCATCTGTCATACACAAAGCCCACTGGATGACTCTGGGCAGCTCCTTATCTCTTATTCCCATGTGCCTCTCAGTGCCATTGAATAATAAGCAACAGTGATTATGGACAATGGAGGTATTAACAGTGGAACACACTCCCTTGGGAGGTAGTAGACTCTCCTTCCTTGGAGGTTTATAAGCAGAGGTTGGGTTGCCATCTGCAATGGATTCTTTAGTTGAGGTTCCTGCTTTGCATGGGGTTGGGCTAGATGACCCTCAGGATCCCTTCTAACTCTACAGTTCTTTGATTTAATAAGGACACAATTCTAACTTAGGGGCTATGAGCGCTGGGGGAAAGGGCAAAGTGATTCACTGCTTCCTACTGCCATCTTCTTTCATCCACCGAAGCTATCAAGATCCCTGGAGGTTCATGCTGGAGGGAATCCAGCAGACTGATATTGATGACTGGTGGTGATTGTTGCATTCCAAAGCCTGCTGTTCTGAAAGCCGTAGGCATTCTCAATATCAGTTCTGCATCAGCTGCCTGGTTTAGCTTGGAGGGGAGGAATAAAGGAATGGACAGATCTGTCCATTCTGGTTTCCTCTCCATTTCTCCTTTTTCCAGTCTCCACATTCAAGTTCAGCTCTCCACATTTCCAAACCAGTTTTCAATTTTTTTAAGAAGTCTTTATAAAAATTCACCAGCATTTTAATGCGATCTTTTCATCGTATACACATTTTTGTATGCAGTTCTACCTCATATACACATTTTCGCAAAGTAATCTCCCCTAATATAGTGCATTTTTGTATGTTATTTTCATTAACATATGCACGCACAGTTCCCCCTGTTATATGGATTTTTTGCACAAAATACTGGTACTTGGCTGGAGAACTTCAGACAAGTGTGAATTTTGAAGGACTGTGGTAATCGTAAATTAAGTTGTTGTTGTTTAGTCATTTAGTCATGTCCGACACTTCGTGACCCCATGGACCAGAGCACGCCAGGCACTCCTGTCTTCCACTGCCTCCCGCAGTTTGGTCAGACTCATGTTTGTAGCTTCGAGAACACTGTCCAACCATCTCGTCCTCTGTCGTCCCCTTCTCCTTGTGCCCTCAATCTTTCCCAACATCAGAGTCTTTTCCAGGGAGTCTTCTCTTCTCATGAGGTGGCCAAAGTATTGGAGTCTCAGCTTCACAATCTGTCCTTCCAGTGAGCAAATTAGGTAGGTTCCCTTTTAAATGTGAACTGAATTGAAATTGTCCCCCAGCAGAACAAGAAGACTCCAGAGTTTGTTTCCTTGCCCTAACAAATCTTGAGATATATTGTTTCCCTATCCATAGCTTTCTTATTTTTCCCATCTCTGTTTTCAGTCCAACACTGAAATCACTGGGGAGGGGGGCAAACTTCTCCCAGTTGCACCACCCTCTTCTGAAACAGTCTGCCATAATACATTTAGCCTGGTAATTCAGTCCCAAAGCATGACTACAGAGGAGGTAATTCCATAAGATAAGTGCCACCACCAAAAATGCTCTGTTGCATGCAGGGGTGCCAACTTGAATAAAATATTGTGGGGGCCCAAATAAGACCCACCCCCCATAATCAGTCACATGATGCAGTGCACACACATCATTGGAATGGGAATGCCCACCTACTTTGTGGGGGCCCAGCCCCCTCAAATATTTTATTTTGGGGGCCAAAGCCCCCATGGCCCCTAGGAGTTGGCTCCTATGACCCATGCTTCAGTGCAGCAGTAGGGAATCTGCACCCCTCCAGATGTTGAACTACAACTCCCATGAATCCTGATCATTCTGGATGGAACTGATGGGGGCTGGAGTCCAAAAAACAGGTTCTCCACTCCTATTTCAGCTTCACATTTAGAGGAGAATGGAACGAACTGTTTCTGCAGGCCTATATTTGCATAAAGGTAAAGGGACCCCTGACCATTAAGTCCAGTCGTGACTGACTCTGGGGTTGCGGCACTCATCTCACTTTATTGGCCGAGGGAGCCGGTGTACAGCTTCCGGGTCATGTGGCCAGCATGACTAAGCCGCTTCTGGCGAATCAGAGCAGTGCACGGAAATGCTGTTTACCTTCCCGCTGGAGCGGTCCTTATTTATCTACTTGCACTTTGACGTGAACTGCTAGGTTGGCAGGAGCAGGGACCGAGCAACGGGAGCTCAGCCCGTCGTGGGGATTCAAACCGCCGACCTTCTGATTGGCAAGCCCTAGGCTCTGTGGTTTAACCCATAGCGCCACCCGCATCCCTGCGGGTAAATCCTATTCAGTTCAGTGGGACTTACTTTTGCACAGTTGACTGTAATATAATGCCCCCAGCCTAGAATCACAGGACCCCCTCGGGACTAGTGAGTAGGTGCCGTCTGCAATTAAAAAAATATATGAAAAAGAGAGAGACAATTAGCACTTTAAAGCACTTTTCCCTCTTTCAGAAACCTTCTGATCTTGAAAGAGCATTTGGACAAGCTCAAAATAGATCTTAGGGTTTTTCTATTTGCCGTCATTTTTTTTAACCTTTCTTTAATCCATCGCATCCCTAATGTGAAAAGCTGTTCGTCCTGTCAACAACTGCACACACAACGGCCTATCCCACACCCCTTCTGCTGTTGACTTTCATGGGGTTTGTTTAGTTTAGGAGAAATCCTGACAAAGTGTTCTCTTTGAATTACACATAAGCATCACTTAACCTCAGTCACGAGAGGGGAATGCTTGCAAGAGGAAGGGGACTGGAGTTTTGCATATAAGCAGCTCATGCTGCTAAATTCTGGTTCCTCTCAGCTCTTCTTACATGCCAGGACTTTGTCTTTCTGTGATTTCACAGGAACACAGGGGGGGGGGGGAGTGCAGGACATGTTATTGGCTTGAGAATTTGGCTTCCAGAGAATTTGGGGTTATGCTTTCGGGTTTTTTAAAAAACAGAACAAGTTTCTAGTCCATATCTACTTGAACGTGGACAGCGCCTAGTAAAGTTTCACAAATCAGAGGGTTGGCTAAAGAAGGTTTTCACTGCTTTGAGTGGATCTTTTCAGCTCTTTGTCCGTTCCAATGGCTAACAAGTCACACAAAAGTAAGTAGCAAAAATGGCAGAATTATGCCAGCTAAAAGAATACGTGGTGCAGCTTTTGTCAGCACATAACTTTCTGGGGAATGGGGAAGAGTGAGTACAAACTGCAAACTGCTTTGGCTATAAAGATTTAGGTCAAGACAATTTGATACAGGTTGCACCAAATAGTCAAAATGAATTTTGCAATGCAGTCCTTCAGCCAAGTAATGCGTGCAAGAATGCACACACTGGGTGAAAATAACATTAAAAAATGCATTATATTGGGGGAAATGTACATACTCAGAAAAATCCTCACTAAAATACCAATGAATTTTCATAAGGCCATTAAAACAAAATGACAACAGACTGTAAAAATTAGAAACTGAGAGAAATAAGAATTGACAGATTCCCCCATTCATAGTTACAACTGGGTAAAGACATTTTCAGCTGATTTGCCGTTTTACTGACTCAGCCAATTAAATTTGAAGGATTTTTGAAAATATAATCAAAAGCGTAATGTAGGTGGATTTTAAGACATTGTAAGACCTATGAGATACTTTACAAGATGTACCCATGCTGTTTGGAAGCAAAACATCTGTTCTAATATTTCTGTGCCACCAAAGGCGTTGGAGGGAGAACTGACAGGGTCAGAAATTCCAGTGAGTGTTGCACCAGCCTCAGAAAAAAGATGAAGACCATGTGGTTTTTATCTCTGTATTTTATGGTTACTTTTAAGTAGTACCGTATTGGCCCAAATATAGGCCGCACCTTCAAAATTCAAGGGGGGGGGGGAGGAGGGAGACAATACCCGAATATAAGCCGCTCCCTTAAAATTCCACAGGCACAACCATGCTGTTTTACTGTATGTCTGCTTAAGCAGCGATATCGTAAAAGCCAATTTTTGTAAGGTCACGAAATTAAGCCGCACTTTAACTTTTCACGGTCGGAATTTGGGGGGAAAGTGTGGCTTATATTTGGGCCAATACGGTAGATACTCTTAAGTAATAAGATATATAGGCACCAGAAAGGCGGGAGCCCCCCCCCCAAAAAAAAAAAAACACAAATAGAACTTAGACTGTAGGATTAAAGATTTCCCTTATTTCAGCCAAGGAAGGTGGCTTTGCCAAACGCTGAGTTGGGACAAGCTCCTGTAATGTGTGCTTTCCAAATGGAAACTCTGCCGTGCCATGCAGAAATAAAGGCAAAGGTAAAGGGGCCCCTGACCATTAGGTCCAGTCGTGACCGACTCTGGGGCTGCAGTGCTAATCTCGCTGTATAGGCCGAGGGAGCCGGTGTACAACTTCCAGGTCATGTGGCCAGCATGACTAAGCCACTTCTGGCGAACCAGAGCAGCGCACGGAAACACCGTTTACCTTCCCGCCGGAGCGGTACCTATTTATCTACTTGCACTTTTGACGTGCTTTCAAACTGCTAGGTTGGCAGGAGCAGGGACTGAGCAACAGGAGCTCACCCCGTCGTGGGGATTCGAACCACCGACCTTCTGATCGGCAAGTCCTAGGCTCTGTGGTTTAACCCACAGCGCCACCCGCATCCCCCATGCTGAAATATCCAAATGCTATTTAACGTACAGTAGGACCTCGGGTTACATACGCTTCACGTTACAGACTCCGCTAACCCAAAAATAGTACCTCGTGTTAAGAACTTTGCTTCAGGGTGAGAACAGAAATTGTGCTCCAGCAGCGCGGCGGTAGCGGAAGGCCCCATTAGCCAAAGTGGTGCTTCAGGTTAAGAACAGTTTCAGGTTAAGAACGGACCTCCAGAACGAATTAAGTTCTTAACCCGAGGTACCACTGTACTACAGAAGTTTATAAGTACTCGGTTCCAATCACACACTGGCATTTTACTCTCCTGAGGTGAGGCACTTTTGTGCACCGGCATAGCACTGAGGACTTGTTTCCCCCCCCTACAATCCATCCTGTCTTGTTGCAGAGCTCTGCTGCATAATACAACTGGACGTGATTGACAAAGCCTTCAAGCAGTAGATCTTTGGAACCTGGCACATCTCTCTGTGTTTGACATTGATTCACAGAAACCTTTGGGAACATAAGCCTCTGATCTTCCTGAAATTATAGGTGAGGGTGGGTGTCTACATGCCAGTCACCCCTAGAAGGATAACCTATCTTCAGCTAGCAGTCCTTGATAAAACACGGTCCATATTTTGCTTTGGGGACGGACAAGGGGATGCCTTTTAAAAACTCGTAAAAATCTCCGAGAGTGCAAATCTCTTAAGTGCCACTGAGTAGGATTTGCAGCCTGAGAAATGTGTTTGGGGCTGCATCTTGATCCGAGCTTCCATGCACGTAATTATGCACAGACACAGAAATGCGAGAGAGGTCTAAGGTTTGAAGTCGCTTCCAGAAGAGAGTTTCACACACAAAAATAGAATTTCCAAGAATCCAAGAACATTTTCTTTTCCAATAATTGAATTAAATATAAGAGTTTTGGGTGTCAAAAATTAATCAGATTTCAACACTGCATTGTAGAGTGCTTGTAGTCACTCCAGCAGGGATTTAATATAATTTAGAAAGAAATGTTCTGAGGATTATAGACAGTGGCCCAGATCCAGTGGCTTTCTCCCTCCCCTCTTTTTTAACATCGCTGGGTTAATAGCTGATACTATCTTCATATTAGATGTGCCCATCCAATTAAATGAAGACAAATGGGCTTCCTCATCTACAACTATGAAGTTCATTGGTGAGGATTTTGGGCGCTGTGTACCTGCATCTAGACACAGATACCCACATTGGGTACATACAAACAGCTCCCTGGCTGGATCGCCATGAATGCATTTTAAAGCCAGTTTATTCTTCTTTTAATCTGCTGAGCTTCAGAACAGCTGCTCCAGTGGTTATGTTAATGGTCTCCTTCAAAAAGGCCTCAGTCCCTCAACAGCTTTCGTTGAGTCGGGCATAAAGCGCAGCAAGTGTTCTGCATTATCTGTTACTAAATCGACTAATTCAAAAAGCCCATCTCTCAGTTTTTTGTTCTGGTAAATGAAGGATGCATTTGTCTTCACTTCTGCTTCTGCGCTTTTATGCGTGTAATGTTAAATGGGTGCCCTTTTTTTTTCTTTTTCTTTACAAATGAGCCGATGCCCACATTTTTCCCACATGAGCAAGCCTTCAAAAGCTTAGGACTAGTTTGCCTTACCCCAGAGATGCCCGTTTTGATCTGCAGAACTAGCACTTCTGCAAGCGCAGGACAATGTTTGTAAGTTAAATAAGTAAGCAAAGAATTGATCTTTCAGTGTGGCAACTTCTATATTCTGGAACATCTGCCCTCTGACATTAGGCAGGTACCTTTGCTGCTTAAAAAAATACGTTGTACAGGCAAACCTACCCAGATATGTAATAATAATAATAATAATAATAATAATAATAATTTATTCCACCCATCTGACTGGGTTTCCCCAGCCACTCTGGGCAGCTCCCAACCGAATATTAAAAACACAATACAGCATTAAACATTTAAAACTTCTCTAAATAGGGCTGCCTTCAGATGTATTTTAAAAGTAAGATAGTTGCTTATTATGTAGATATGGCATGTGCGCACGCACGCACACACATTTCAACTGCTGGTTTTATTTCTACTTTAATTTTTTAAAATTCAACTTGTTTTTAACTTTCACTTACTTTTATTGGTACCTTTAATGTATGTTTTATCTTTTGTGTACATTGCTCAGAGCAGGCATAGGGAAACTCTGGCCCTTCAGATGTTTGGGACTACAATTCCCATCATCCCTGACCACTGGTCCTGTTAGCTAGGCATGATGGGAATTGTAGTCTCAAAACATCTGGAGGGCCAGAGTTTCCCTATGCTTGGCTTGGGGGCTTCTACAATTATGCGGCATACAAATCCTGCAAATCTAGCCCTGCCCACTGAAAACATCTGATCCAACAACATCTTGAATGGTCCTCTAAGCCAGTGGTCCCCAAACTCTTTTGGGCCACTGCCTCCTTGGTTCAATAAACACATCCCTGGTGCCCCTGAAGCATGTTTCAGAATAGCACTTTGCACAATCCACTAAAGAACCTGATAATCAATAAAATTCAAAACAATAACCATTAATTGCACATACAATCAAAGTCCAAGTAAAACCATTTAGCTTTATTAATTCAACAAAATTGGTGCCCTTCATGCAGTGAAACCAGATTTTCAGAGTCTGAAAGTCAGAGTCTGAAAGCCCCCCTGCTGCCTCACCTACCACTTAGGGCCCTCTAGGTAACGCCCCCCCCCCCCCCGGAAAACCACTTTGGGAACCCTTGCTCCAAGCCCCCTTCATACTCTAGCCATACAAGAAAGTTGCCATGTGAGAGAGGGCAGTGGGTATGATCACACTAGGTCACACACACACCCTGCCCAGCACGTCTGTTTTTTATCGTCTTCCAACTTGTGGAAGCTGAAAGGGCGAAATAGTAGTTTTGGAACCCTGGAAATTATTAGAAGAGTCCGTTATCAAAAGGGCCAGGTCTATAACAATTTCAAGCCAGCTGCCCTTCTCAGAACGATGACAACTTTTCCTTTTTTTCAAGAAACATACTTTTGCGTGTGCAAAATTGGTTTGCTGTGCAATGTAACATACATTTCCCCAAGTCCCATAAAAAACAAACCTAGCACATTTTGCCGCTGTATCTTTAACAGGAAAATTATAGGAGTAAAAAAGATGGCTGCAGAGCGGGGGAGAGGGGGGAGTCATTTCCTAATTAGCTGTACCCACAGTGTGTTGCACAATCCCAGGAAAACAGATCTCGAGTTTAGCTATTCTATATGTTCTCCTTTATGTTTGCTAAAGCTGCAGTAATGCAGATTAGAAGCCAGTCTGTAGCCACTTACATAAGGATTCCATAATGCCTGTGGCAGAGATGATGTCACCTTAGAAAAACAACCCTGTCGTAGCCGTCGCAGTTAGGAGGCTCAGAAATGTCCGTAACAATTACAAACTTGGCTCTCAAATCTATTTCAGACTCTTTATGGATGGTGTGAAACACGTCTTCGCCCCTTTGAACTCTCCCGAGTTTCTGGGGTGCGCAAAATGGCTCGTGTTTTCCTTTAAACATAATTGCACCTGGAATCCAGGAACTGCATGCCGGGCCGCGGCCTGGCGTATAAATTAAGTGGCTTGACTGAGCAGGCTGGCCCGAGGTAGAATTCAGCGCTGCCATACAAGAGGCTTCCAGAATGCGACCGCTCAGGTTAAGGGGTCAGAACAGGTGGGGAACGTGGTGGAAACACCATACAGAGATTGGATGCAGGGGAAGAGCAGCGAACACTGACAAGTCCCAAACTGTCCAGTCTGCGAAAGAGAAAACAATGTCATCCTCCACAGAGAAACCAGATTAGTGTGCATGGGTCATTGCAGGTCTTTCCGCAGATTGGTGGAAAATGAGGGAAAGGCTGAGAAGAGGTTAAACACCCTCCAGTCTGTTTCATATATATATATATATATATATATACACACACACACACACACACACACACACACACACACACCCTTAATTATACCAGCACTGCCAAGGGCAGCTTG
This sequence comes from Podarcis cretensis, assembly GCF_951804945.1. NCBI lineage: Eukaryota > Metazoa > Chordata > Lepidosauria > Squamata > Lacertidae > Podarcis > Podarcis cretensis. Next base: position 83,951,429 of record NC_137175.1, on the reverse strand, counting down.
AACGCTGTGCATAATGCTCTCAGCTGCAAAATGGTGTTCAGCTTCGTCTCGAAAGCACTGAGATGTAAACATATTTCCATTCTCACCATCTCCACCCCTCTTTCCTTTACAGCCGTTTTGTAGTTATTTAATGCGAAGTCCTTCAGTTTCCACAAATGAATGCAGTTTTAAAGAAGTCAAGTACAGACAGTATCTGTTTTCTAAATTTAACAATTAATCCCTCCCTCCCTCTTTCCACCCCCGCTACAAAATAAATAAAATAACATTCCATTTCTGGGTTTAGCAGATGGTAATGAATCTAAGGGCTACTTCACCTGCCACAATATTGAGGGCATATCTGGAGATGAGCGTTTGTTTCTGTTTTACTAACTCGGTGGTAGGGCCAGGCTTGCTGTATGCAGTCAGCCATTTTGTGCACTGGCTGAGGATCCCAGGGCCCCTCACCCTCCTGACTCAGCTGCACCACCATTCACTGTGCTGCACATTGCCCCCCCCAAAAAAAAGATACATTTCAGTGGTGGATGGTTGTTAGCTCTGCTTCCATCCATGGTGGTCACCCGCCATTTTAAGTTGTAATGCCTCAGGCCATAGACCTATGAATAAATTTCATAGATCTGTGGGCCAGGGCACTATATTCTGGGTTATTAAACAATGTGGGTGTCCACCATGGATGGAAACCAGTCCAAGTTCTTAAGAATTATTTATAATTATAGCAGAAGGGGCAGAATGAACGAGTCTGTGGTTTCTTCCTGGTGACGGAATCCCAGTTGAATTCAGTGGGACTGGTAGGTAGATAAAGAATTGTAGCCTGAGAGGGAGTTTTGACCCCCCCCCCCCCCCGTCTCCACAGCCTTAACCCATTTGTGTAACCACTACACCACGCTGGACTTTGAAGTCTTGATGATATGGTATTATGCAACTCATAATACCTGTATGCATTTCCTCCAGCAGACTCTGCAGCAAAGGCTTGGGAGTTCTCCCTACACTAGGAACTACAGGGGTTCCTTGCATTAGCGTGGCTAATTATTGTAGGTGAGCCTCATGAATAAACTCACAACAACAATGCAAAAGCTTGTTGTGATGCAAACCGCCAAAATAAAGTGTGCTAACAAATACTGGAGAAGGTACATTTTAGGTGGTGTGTCACATAAATTATCTTTTTACCTAAATGATCCCCCATAGCATCTCAGCTCCTAATTGCAGGGTGTTTACAGGTAAGTAAGAACGTGAATGATAATGCATATTTATACCGACTCCTACCGCACTGTCGGAAACAGATGCTGAGCTTGATTATGAAGACGCATTAGCCATTTTAAGTTTTTAAGATAACTCTCACACATCCCTAGCTAACCTTTCCGGACACGAAAGTTGTTGAGCTTTTTTTGTTGAGCAAAAAATGTTTTGGAACTATTTTAAAGGAAGTTCGGCAAAATCTAGACTTCCGACATGGATTGCCATACATCCGGATTTTCCTAGACATTTCAGCGATTTGCAGCCGGACACTGCTTCTGACTGTGTCCAGGAAATTCCAGGCATATGGCAACCCTATATGTTAACACCATTATTATAACTCTGTGGAAGTTATAATAATGCTTAAAAAAAAAACATGCTAAGAGGAAGGCATGCTTGGCAAATCCTCACCATGATCAACTCCCGCCCGGCAACCAATGTCCCCACTGTGGAAGGACCTGTGGATCCAGAATTGGCCTCCACAGTCACTTATGGACTTATTGTTAAAACCGTGTTTATGGAAACAATCTTACTCAGCTATGAGTGATCGCCAAAGAGAATTCTGCAGAAGAGGACTTCTTGCTGCCACCTAATGGCTATCATTTTATTATTCCTCAATTATGTCTGTTCTGAGAGGTTTCCTGGAGTTTTTTCTTTCCATTCCTTGTTGCAGCCAGTCGGCTACCTGTGCATCACAGCCGGTCACAAAATATCACTATGAGAGCATTTCCAATTCCCAGCGAAGGGGCTGAGGGACGTGGCATTAAAAAAAAGAAAAGCAGCAATTCTCACATACATGTGGCAAAAGTTTTAAGTAGAAGTGCAGAACTCCTTTGCTCTTCCATTCCTCCTTTTATGTCCTTTCACCTGATCAGTAGCACTAGCCAACCAGACCTCAGAAGTGACTTGGGGCTTGTGCCGTGTCATGAAGGCATCTGGGAACCCTCAGATTTTGAGGGTGTGCAGGAAAAGGAGAGGGAAGCAGCCTAGCCTACTGTGGCCTAACCTATGAATAGCTCAGTTGGTACAGCATGAGAGTTGTGGGTTTCAGCACCACACTGGGCAAAAGATTTCTGCACTGAAGAGGGTTGAACTAGAGGACCCCCACAGCCCCTTCCAACTCTGCAGTTCTATGGTACTCTCTCACTAGATTGAATTCAGTTAGATGCTAATAATTGTATGACTGCATTAACTCTCCACAGTAACTTTGGAAGGGAGAAGGATGGGGAGAGAAGAACATTTTGTTTGTTTTTACGTATTTTTGTGATTATGGAGTTGTGCCGCTCATCTCACTTTCATTCTGAGGGAGCCGGCATTTGTCTGCAGACAGCTTTCTGGGTCATGTGGACAGCATGACTAAACCACTTCTGGCACAACGGAACGCTGTGACAGAAACCAGAGCACACAGAAATGTTGTTTACCTTGCTAGGTTTGCAGGAATTGGAACAGAGCAACGGAAGCTCAGTCCGTCATGGGGATTCAAACAGCCAACCTTCCAGTTGGCAAGCCCAAGAGGCTCAGTGGCTTAGACCACAGCGCCACCTGCGTCCCTCTTGTTTAAAGATAAAGGGACCCCTGACCATGAGGTCCAGTCGTGGCCAACTCTGGGGTTGCGGCACTCATCTCACTTTATTGGCCGAGGGAGCCGGCGTACAGCTTCCAGGTCATGTGGCCAGCATGACTAAGCCGCTTCTGGTGAACCAGAGCAGCGCACGGAAACGTCGTTTACCTTCCCGCTGGAGTGGTACCTATTTATCTACTTGCACTGGTGTGCTTTTGAACTACTAGGTTGGCAGGAGCAGGAACCGAGCAATGGGAGCTCACCCGTCGCGGGGATTCGAACCGCCAACCTTCTGATAAGCAAATCCTAGGCTCTGTGGTTTAACCCACAGCGCCACCCTCTTGTTTAAATAATAACAAATTGACCCTGCTTCTGGTGAACCCCTTCGCTGCCTCACCAATTTCAGTTCTCACCATTCATCTGGTTCCAGTATTGATGGATGATATTTTCAGGAGGTCTCTCAGAAATGGGGCACGGTGACAGTCCCCCAGCCTTCTCTACCCCAACCCAATTTGAAAACAAACAAACACAAAGGCAAAGGCAAATGTTATGCACACAGCTACTAGACATAAGCGCTATTCTAGATTGGATATTGGTGCGTTACAGATATACGCCGCACAGGCTTTCTTTTCTTCTGTGCTCCTCTTAGGACTGTGTTCCTCTTCCAAATAGCCCCATCCTATTAAAACTATCACTTTCTACCTTGCTGGCTCCAAGACTCTGTTTTAACATGGTCTGACAACGAGGCTATGCAAACTCAGTCACTTTTACATATTATACAGACGCGTTTGCATTTTAGCGATACAGGGAATTCTCGCAAGCCACTGAACTGTTTCCCGCAGCTGCTATCTCCCTGGGCAAGAGTTAAAGGCAGGAGCAGTTTCACACTAGACAGCACAATGGCTGTACATGCCCATCTCAATTAGGATGAACAAGAAGCAGCCAACAAGCGACAAGATGCACAATCCCCTTTCATAGCAGATTGGACGTTGCCCAAGCCCTCTATGTAATGGAATTCATCTAAGAAGCAAACATGCTTTTAAGCCCCTTAAGTGTTGTCAAGAAGGGAAAGCAAATTTGCTTGCCAAGTCCACTGCAATATTTTTATTTTATTTTATTTAATCCAGTGCTCTCAACCATTTGGAAAGCAACACATTTTGACCTTGGCCAGTCTTTTCAAAACAGATGAAAGGTAATAGCACTTACCATCATACCTTTGTACAGCTTGTAATATAGACTATATCCTCAGGAATGCAGAATCAGATAGATGTCCGAACATGCAGATGGCAAGAGAGTGATTCTGCCGCACAGGGCACAGGTGGTGGGGCTCCTAAGCCATAGTGAGGCTTGAACCACCACAAAGGCTTGCAGAACAAGGTTTATTCCCCAGGGATCCTTGAGGACAGGAGACTAGAACTGCCCCTCGCCCCAATGGCAGGGTCCAAATCAGTGATCCCACTCCCCACGACAGGCCCTTCCCCTGTGGACAGTCGAGTCTCCACTTTCAATTGTGCATTCTTTCCTCCTTACCTGTGTTCTCCTTTCTGCGCTTTCTGTGTCCCTCTCCTTTCCTTCTGTTCTCCCACCCTTCCTGCTAGCTTAGTCAGCCTTTGGGGTAAACTGCCCAATGGAGATCTGGCCCCCAGGCCCGCTGTATGCATTCCCACCCAAGGTCTTGCACCGGATCTGACTGATGAGAGCGCCCATAGTTCTCATGGCACCTGCCTGGCCATGCAAGTCTGGGATCCCAGATGTTCTCCATCTTTCTAAGGATGGAGTCTCCATCTCCTTTGTCTACCCACTCCCAGAGGGTCCTTCTTTTGCAGTGGCCAGTTGCCCATCCACATCAGAAATGTGGCTCTGGTTGAAGGAACTCAGGGTGCCAGTTAATGTTCTAGAGATATTACTAGCAGGGCTTATATTTTTTCAGCTGGAACTTAAAGGTAAAGGGACCCCTGACCATTAGGTCCAGTCATGGCCGGCTCTGGGGTTGCGGCGCTCATCTTGCTCTATAGGCTGAGGGAGCCGGCATACAGCTTCCAGGTCATGTGGCCAGTTAATGTTCTAGAGATATTACTAGCAGGGCTTATATTTTTTCAGCTGGAACTTAAAGGTAAAGGGACCCCTGACCATTAGGTCGAGTCATGGCCGACTCTGGGGTTGCGGCGCTCATCTTGCTCTATAGACTGAGGGAGCCGGCATACAGCTTCCAGGTCATGTGGCCAGCATGACTAAGCCGCTTCTAGCGAACCAGAGCAGTGCACGGAAACGCCGTTTACCTTCCCACTGGAGCGGTACCTATTTATCTACTTGCACTTTGACGTGCTTTCGAACTGCTAGGTTGGCAGGAGCAGGGACCAAGCAACTGGAGCTCACCCCGTCACGGGGATTCTAACCACCCACCTTCTGATCAACAAGTCCTAGGCTCTGTGGTTTAACCCACAGCACCACCCGGATCCCTGTAACTTGCTGGAACTGCTGGAACTCAATTCCGGCACCTCTAAGGTGGGCGCCATCTTAAGAGAACAAGAGAGGTGTATGTGGTGAGTTATGGCGCCTCTTCTTCTAGAAAAATAGCACTGGTTCATTGATTGGTGCAGGAATAGTGGGAAGGAGGGGATGAATATTCTGAACGTCCCCACAGGCGTTTCATCAGATGATAGGCGGGGGCTGTGAGCAGTATTCAAGCCACCTGCTCTTTTGATGATTTCTGAAAGGGGTTAAGCAGATGAACCTGCCTACAGCGCACCAGCACCTGTGGTTGTTGCAGCAGCACTGTGCAATTGGGGTAGAAGGGATTGTCTCTGCTCTAGCAACCAGTGCCAAACAACTTGGGATCCAGACAGCCCATGTGCTACAATGTTCTTCTCAATGTTCTGCTGCCAAGAATGATAGTTAGCAGGAACACTGAATCGGGCTCAGTTGGGGAATATCTTTCTTTAGGAGGTACAGTTGGTGTCAACAATATTTTATTTCCGGTGTCAATTTAAAATGTACCTGTTCTCTCAAGCATTTATATGCAATGAACCTATGAGATTTATTTTTATTTTTGCAGTACAGTGGTACCTCGGGTTAAGTACTTCATTCGTTCTGGAGGTCCGTTTTTAACCTGAAACTGTTCTTAACCTGAAGCACCACTTTAGCTAATGGAGCCTCCTGCTGCCGCTGCGCCGCTGGCACACGATTTCTATTCTCATCCTTAAGCAAAGTTCTTAACCCAAGGTACTATTTCTGGGTTAGCGGAGTCTGTAACCTGAAGCGTATGCAACCCGAGCTACCACTGTATCGTCTGGACTTTTTAATGATTTTTTTAAAATGGCGTTTTAACTGTATTGTTATGTGCTCTAATTCCATTCCATTGTTTCTATTTCCTATATATGACATAACCCACCCTGAGCTTAGTAACAAAGAAGGTTGGAATAGAAACTTTCTAAATAGGGCAGGTTCAACCCAGGGGCGTAGGAAGGGGGGTGGGGGGCGGTTCACCCCAGGTGCCCTCACTGAGACGGGTGACATTCGGTGCGCCGCCTGCCCGCAACTCCCAAACCTACCCCAAGCCGTTGGGATAAGGGAGGGAGTTGCACTGCTTTGCCGGCGGCATTCCCCCCTTCCCCCTTCATTTTGACAGCTTGGGGAGGCTTGGGAGACATGGGCAGGCAGCTTGCCAAATGTCTGCCGTGGATGGTTCGCTCTGCCCCCAGCTGCAGGGCGCACACCCTACTCCTGGCCCCTGGGCAGCTATCCTGTGCCTGGTAGGGCACCCTCCATGCCACGCCCCCCTTGGGAGCGCGCCCGCCCTGGGCAGCGTGGGCATATGCTCCACCACTTGTTGAGAGCCAGTGTGGTGTAGTGGTTAAGAGTGGTAGAGTTGTAATCTGGGGAACCGGGTTCGATTCCCCGCTCCTCCACATGCAGCTGCTGGGTGACCTTGGGCCAGTCACACTTCTCTGAAGTCTCTCAGCCCCACTCACCTCACAGAGTGTTTGTTGTGGGGGAGGAAGGGAAAGGAGAATGTTAGCCACTTTGAGACTCCTTCGGGTAGTGATAAAGCGGGATATCAAATCCAAACTCTTCTTCTTCTTCCACCGGGGAGACCAGCACCACGTCAGTTGTGTAATGCAGTATTACTATGAGGAGGACAAGAAAGTGTGTGAGAGGGAAAGACAGAGAACAAGAAGGGGAAAACAGAGAGGGAGAAAGATTATCATACATGGGGACCGGGGAGTAAAATGAGACTATTGCACTAGCAGCAGAAGAAAACAGTGCGAGTTGAGCTGTGGAATTCTGAATTGTCGGTATTCTTTGTGGTGATGATGAGGCAAGTTGATTTGTTGCCTACAAGCAGGGAACAGCTACAGCAAGCACAATAAAATAATGTAGCTGCCTCTGGCAGGCAGGGCAAAGAGGGGCCTTAGCCGCACTAATACAATCATGAGGTTTGCTGGGCCAGATTAGATTATTCAATTTAGAATCTAGCAGCCCTCGGAATGAACAGAAGAAAGGAAAAGGCTTGGATGATCCTTCCATTCGCCAGCTGAAGTAAAAGGGGAAGGGGTGATCATTCGGGTGGACTGAACATTCCTTTCCAACCCTTTCAGCAGACAATGGATTTATGCCCTGAAGCATGAGGGTTAATTACCATTACTTTAGCCTGGCTGCCTCCACTTCCTTGCTCACCCGCTTCCTCTCAGCCTCTCTCATGAAGGTGCATTTCCTCCTTTCAGCAAAGAGCAATTATCACTTGACAATTAGCAGCACAGATGTGGCAAAATTTGAATTTTCATGATTATTCAATAAGATATGGAGTGGTGCCTCAGGATGAAGAAGCCTTTTGAAAATACTGAGCGGTAAAGAATTACTGCAGCTCATTCATTTATTTCTTTTAAGCATGAGGCAGTCAGTGTTAAAACGGGGGGGGGGGGGGGGGTTGAGAATCAAAACGCTCAAGCCATACTCACCAATCCCTGTCTCCAAACTGTAGTTGCCGCCTTTGAAACAGAACAGTTTGTTTAGTTGTACAATTTATATACAGTGGAGCTGCAGCCAATCAGAAGCTGTGCCTTGGTTTCCGAACATTTTGGAAGTCGAACAGACTTCCAGAATGGATTCCGTTCGACTTCAGAGCTACCACTGTATAACCTTTAGAAGACATCTTTAGAAGAGCCCTGTATAGGGATGTTGTTTAAAGTTTAATGCTTTCTTATGTTTTTAAATATGTTAGAAGCTGCCCAGAATGGCTAGGGCAACCCACTCTAGGGCAACCCATAATAAAATTATTATTATTATTATTATTATTATTATTATTATTATTATTTATTGAATAGGAGGTCCCTGTTTTCATCAGGGAAATATTGGAGGATATGCAGTTAAATAGGTCAACCTTTGTTGTAGCTGAATTGTATTGGATGTTGTGGGCAGTTTAGTGGGCAGGGGAAAGTACCACACAAATACCACCATCAAAAACACATTAACCTAGAAGTTATTGAGTTCTGTCAGAATGTAATTCCAGTTTAGTGTGTCTGGGATTGCAGCCTAAGTATATATTTGTTGTTGTTTAGTCGTGTCCGACTCTTCGTGACCCCATGGACCAGACGACGCCAGGCACTCTTGTCTTCCACTGCCTCCCACAGTTTGGTCAAACTCATGCTGGTAGCTTCAACAACACTGTCCAACCATCTCGTCCTCTGTTGTCCCCTTCTCCTTGTGCCCTCCATCTTTTCCAAAATCAGGGTCTTTTCCAGGGAGTCTTCTCTTCTCATGAGGTGGCCAAAGTATTGGAGCCTCAGCTTCAGGATCTGTCCTTCCAGTGAGCACTCAGGGCTGATTTCCTTAAGAAAGTATATATAGTGTGCAACAATTGCGTCAGCACGTAATGAGCCTTAGGTTAAGCCCTGCTGATCTGGCTTGTTGAGAAGAAACACTACCAAGCTAAACTGACAAGCGCACCACATTTGCAGATTCACCTGCTCAGGTCTTCCTCTTCAGACCCCATACTTATTTCGTGGAATATGCAATGCAGCTATAAGGACCACGTCTGCCGTGGGGGAAAATGGTTGCAGCTACAATACAAGCTTGGGCTCTTTTAATCACAATGGTCGCAGGTAAATTTGGTTGTTGCATTGGTTGTTTTCAGCCTCTAAGCTAATGTCTTTCCTCAGACCTAGATGTCAAGCTTACAATTTGAATATCACGTTGCTTCTGATAAAATATAATTAGAACATATTTTGAGCAGGGTTGGAAGAAAATGTTGTTTATGTATATATTTTTCTAAACCAACAGACTTGTGTTGCTTATCTATGGTAGCGGTCACAGGTTATTATTTTCTTTCTGTCTCAGACCTAGCTGTTACATCTCTCGCCACCTAAATATCATAAAAAAAATCCTTCCAGTAGCACCTTAGAGACCAACTAAGTTTGTTATTGGTATGAGCTTTTGTGTGGTATCTGAAGAAGTGTGCATGCACACGAAAGCTCATACCAATAACAAACTTAGTTGGTCTCTAAGGTGCTACTGGAAGGAATTTTTTTATTTTGTTTCAACTACGGCAGACCAACACGGCTACCTACCTGCACCTAAATATCAGATTTCTAATTATATCAGTGTAATATGATTAGAATATATTTGGAAACTGTGGGAAGAAGTAAATGTTTTGGTTTTTTCCTCTAAACCAAGTTTGCTGTCAGTAACGATATCAAGCAGTTGCTTTGTGTTTGGCAAAGTCGTAAAAAGTAGTGTTCACAGAATAGCGTTCAGCCTGATTAACTGCTTTTGTAAGCCCATGAATCTATTCAGAGCCACATTTAAGGCAGCTTACAGTGCAATCTTATGCTTACCTACTTGGAAGCAAGTCTCACTGTGTTCAATGAGGTTTACCCCCAGGTAAACTGAAGAAGTGTGCATGCACACGAAAGCTCATACCAATAACAAACTTAGTTGGTCTCTAAGGTGCTACTGGAAGGAATTTTTTAATTTTGTTTCAACTACGGCAGACCAACACGGCTACCTACCTGCACCTAAATATCAGATTTCTAATTATATCAGTGTAATATGATTAGAATATATTTGGAAACTGTGGGAAGAAGTAAATGTTTTGGTTTTTTCCTCTAAACCAAGTTTGCTGTCAGTAACGATATCAAGCAGTTGCTTTGTGTTTGGCAAAGTCGTAAAAAGTAGTGTTCACAGAATAGCGTTCAGCCTGATTAACTGCTTTTGTAAGCCCATGAATCTATTCAGAGCCACATTTAAGGCAGCTTACAGTGCAATCTTATGCTTACCTACTTGGAAGCAAGTCTCACTGTGTTCAATGAGGTTTACCCCCAGGTAAACTGAAGAAGTGTGCATGCACACGAAAGCTCATACCAATAACAAACTTAGTTGGTCTCTAAGGTGCTACTGGAAGGAATTTTTTAATTTTGTTTCAACTACGGCAGACCAACACGGCTACCTACCTGCACCTAAATATCAGATTTCTAATTATATCAGTGTAATATGATTAGAAGGGACGCAGGTGGCGCTGTGGGTTAAAGCCTCAGCGCCTAGGGCTTGCCGATCGAAAGGTCGGCGGTTCGAATCCCTGCGGCGGGGTGCGCTCCCGCTGCTCGGTCCCAGCGCCTGCCAACCTAGCAGTTCGAAAGCACCTCCGGGTGCAAGTAGATAAATAGGGACCGCTTACCAGCGGGAAGGTAAACGGCGTTTCCGTGTGCGGCTCTGGCTCGCCAGAGCAGCAATGTCACGCTGGCCACGTGACCTGGAAGTGTCTCCGGACAGCGCTGGCCCCTGGCCTCTTAAGTGAGATGGGCGCACAACCCCAGAGTCTGTCAAGACTGGCCCGTACGGGCAGGGGTACCTTTACCTTTACCTTTTAATATGATTAGAATATATTTGGAAACTGTGGGAAGAAGTAAATGTTTTGGTTTTTTCCTCTAAACCAAGTTTGCTGTCAGTAACGATATCAAGCAGTTGCTTTGTGTTTGGCAAAGTCGTAAAAAGTAGTGTTCACAGAATAGCGTTCAGCCTGATTAACTGCTTTTGTAAGCCCATGAATCTATTCAGAGCCACATTTAAGGCAGCTTACAGTGCAACCTTATGCTTACCTACTTGGAAGCAAGTCTCACTGTGTTCAATGAGGTTTACCCCCAGGTAAGTGGGCACAGAATTGCATACTCAGTTATTTTTCATGAACGCCAGTTAGCTGCAGCTGGGCAATACGAAAACATAGAATTAAGTATATGAAGGAAGTATCAAAGGGAAAGGGTCTGCAAATAGAAGAGGAATGGGAGATACCCATAGCTGTCAACGTTTCCCTTTTTTAAGGGAAATTCCCTTATTCCAAATAGGATTCCTCACAAGAAAAGGGGAAAGTTGACAGCTATGGATATACCTGGCCTCATTTTCAAGTACAATCCATGACAATGGACAGGAAGAGAGCTACTGAATTCTGTAGACAGGGAGTAGAACATCTGACATATACTTACTTAATCAGAAACTTGTGCTCACTGTAAACATCAATAAAAGCTGGGGTGGTTTGATCCCCCACTCCCCACAATAACAAAATGCAGAACATTTGGTTTAGCAGATGCCTGTTCTGGCTGAAAACAATTAATGCCTGAGAAACCCTTCCCTTTCCACACCTAACTTTTGACGCATCTCACACTTCGCTGGCATGCAAATAATTTTCAGTCCACTGAAATATGGGCCTCTCTGAGTGGCTGGCTCTGAAGTTCTATAAATGTTCCCTAATCCAGTTGACGTGGGTGACAATGGCCTTGCTTCCCAGAAGGCCAACAATAAGCAATATTAGCTGCTAATGACAGAAAGGGTTGGGTGGCGCTGCCTTGAGAACATAAGACAGACTCCCTTCATTAGCTCTACAAGCTACTTTCAGAAGAAAAATCAAAAGTTTAAAAATGCACATACCCTGCAAAATGTTTCAAATGTATTAAGGACACTCCCCACTTTCTGATTCCTGACCTTGATTAAGCAGTGCAACTGTTTTGCTGCTATATTTAGTCTGAAGGGATAGCTGAAGGGTGCCATTTAATTTAATTTAATTTTTTGCTTGAATTTGGACACTTAAGAGAAATCTATTTCAATTGAGGTTTAGACTCCTCAGCCTGGTTTTAGAAGTTAAATATCTGAGTGGACAGTGGTGTAAATAGATAAGTATAGCAGACCCTCCAGGTGCCCCCAGATGCGTAGAAAGGTCAAGTGGTACCCAGTGCGGAAAATTTCTTGTCACCCCCCCACACATTGTTTTGTGTGTTTTTTTGACTGCAAAAATGGTTTCACAGTATTTCATATTTTCTTACAAAGGAATGTGGATTCTGGGCCTCTGATAACAAGTAGGCGACTATAGACAGATCCCGTATTTTTCGCTCGATAACACGCACCTGACCATAACACGCACATAGTTTTTAGAGGAGGAAAACAAGAAAAAAAAATTCTGAATGAAACAGTGGATGTATCATTTTTGTGCTTCATGCTGCGGCCACAGACATGTGATTTGACGGTGAGTTTGGGGTAGCCCAATGCAAAGATCCTGAGGATCCATGTGGATCCATGCTTTGTAACCACGTTTTTGCACCATTGCAGCCCTGTTTTTGCATCAGATCATTGCTATGTGATCTGATGGTGAATTTGGGGTGACCAAATGCAAAGATCCTGAGGATCCATGTGGATCCGTGCTTTGTAACCACGTTTTAAGTGGGGAGGGAAGGAAAAACATAGAAGGGACAAGGAGCACCGAGAGGGGTGTGCGGAGAAGCAGCTGGCTAAGAATGCAGGAGGGTTTTTACCGGAGGGAGGAAAGGAAGGCAAAAGTTCCCCCACCCACCCAAGCCAGCCAGCGCTCTCTCTCTCTCTCCCCCCCCCCACCTGCATGTTGCCTGCGAGTCCCTAGGAGAGGAATTAGAAGGAAGGACGCTCTGCTTTCCCCTCTGCTTGCCTGGAGGGGAGGGGTTTTCTCTGCTCTTTGTTCCGTTTGAGCAAACACAGTAAGGAAACAGAAGCGGGTGGGCAGTAAGACCCTGAGGCAGAATGCAGGAAAGCAGCCGCTTCCTCTTTTCAAGGCTTCCCTTCTCCGGACGATTTGATATTTGCCTGATTTTTGCCTTCACTCGCGCCTGTCAGCTCCAGGGACCACACATTCACTCAATAACAAGCACAGACATTTCCCCTTACTTTTTAGGAGAAAAAAATCTGCGTGTTATAGAGGGGAAAATACGGTACTTAAATCTACAGGATGGATTGTCTTTTGGTTTGTGTTCTTTTATTTATATTTATTGTTTATTTATTTAATAAAATTTATTTTTAAAAACCTGCAAAGTGGTTTACCAAAACAAAAAAACACCACAGCAGTAAAATCAAGAAAAAATAGCAATCCTACTTTAAAACATACAAAAGCTAAAATATTAAGATTAAAATTACTTCAACTTCCTCAGCATCTAGGTATGCTTGCCGAAAGAAGAATGCTTTTAGCAGGTGCCCGAAAAGAGTCTAGCAAAGGCACGTGCTTTGTTGCAATAGGCGGGGAGCTCCAAAGTGCAGGTGCTGTCACAGTAAACAATGCAGTACAGATATTATGTGGAACCTGTAGTAGTGCTTGAAACTGAAGGGGAGGTTTTATTTATTATGATTTCACCATGCTCTGTATTATCTAATCTACTTAGCCTGGTCTCATTTTCTTCACATAGGCTGACTTTCCAGGACCCGGGAAGCTCAGTGGAGGGTAGGGCAGTAGGGCGGTTCATAAAAAACTTTTCTTAAAAAAAATAAAGCCTGCTCCATAGGTCTTATCTCCCTAAACTAGGGATTATATAGCTATATCTGAAATTTCATGCATATCAGTTAATATATTGACCCTGCTCCACTGAATTGAAATTTCAGCCTTCACGACATAGGAAGACGGCCAAATAAACAGCTATTTTCATGGGGGGACTCTAATTTAAGAAAATGGGGGGAGATGACCCCGTGAATAAGACGCCCCCAAATTTTTGACATCATTTTTTAGGGGGGGGGACTAGTCTTATACACAGAAAAATACGGTATATCATTGTCTATTATTGTAGTTGTTGTAGAGCACGCCAGGCACTCCTGTCTTCCACTGCCTCCCACAATTTGGTCAAACTCATGCTGGTAGCTTCGAGAACACTATCCAACCATCTCGTCCTCTGTCGTCCCCTTCTCCTTGTGCCTTCCATCTTTCTCAACATCAGGGTCTTCTCTTCTCATGAGGTGGCCAAAGTATTGGAACCTCAGCTTCACGATCTGTCCTTCCAGTGAGCACTCAGGGCTGATTTCCTTAAGAATGGATAGGTTTGATCTTCTTGCAGTCCATGGGACTCTCAAGAGTCTCCTCCAGCACCAGAATTCAAAAGCATCAATTCTTTGGCGATCAGCCTTCTTTATGGTCCAGCTCTGACTTCCATACATCACTACTGGGAAAACTATTATGACCATCTTTAAAGAGAATTTGTGTGCTGTGTTCCATAACTTCTCCCAGATGTCTGCTGGAATGTTTTCCTCTATACCTTGAACCCATTTTTATCATGTAGCGGTATTGATATCTATTTAAAGGGACATCAGGAGACATACAGGGAGCACTGTTCAGGGATCAAGTTGGAACCCCTGTTTTGGCAATCTGTAATGAGGTTTCAAGAGTGCTCAGGCAGTGATATGTAGTATAAGAGCAGGAATGTTTCAAGAAACATTGTAGAGGAGCTAGGACCAAGCTAGGGATGAGGCACTGCCACTTATGTCACAGGAGGGATGATGGTGATATCTCTTGGGGCACTATTTGCAAATCCTCTGCATGCCAAATAATTAAGTAATAATTAAGTTATTAATAACCTCAAGAAGGTAGTAGCAAAGAAAGGAATTCCCCGCCTAAACAAAACAACTATAGCAGGCATGGCCAAACTTGGCCCTCCAGCTGTTTTGGGACTACAACTCCCATCATCCCTAGCTGACAGGACCAGTGGTCAGGGATGATGGGAACTGTAGTCCCAAAACAGCTGGAGGGCTAAGTTTGGCCATACCTGAACTATGGAAACGCCTAGAGAAAACAACTATTGTTTTCTCACTTCTATGCCCACAATATTCAATAAATACTGGAAGCTCACAGGGTCTTGTGTCTTATGCATGTGTGGTATCTAACCAATTCATTTTCCAAGAAGATCCATTGAAATCAGTTAAGTAAGTCATTATTTTACCCACTTTGTCCCGATTTCCCACAGGTGCAAGTAATTCGTGTGAGCTGCAAGGCATGGACTGATGCCATCCCTTGTCATGACATCTTGGCTGCCTTTTTCACTTTTCTTTTAATTGACACACTTGTCTTTACCTCAGGCGCCGCTTGAGAAACTAGATCCTTATTTGAGGTGTCCTTCATTTTGCTTCCAAACCGATAAGACGCTCGACCACCTGAGTTTGGTCTTATAGGGCCTGACACATAACTCCATACAGGGATGGCACCATAGAGTGCATATGCTGCAGGATAGAGGGGCCTACCTTCTGTAAGCCACCTTGAAACCTGGCAGACCTGAAAGGTTGATAATCAGGGGAGATGATTTGGAAAGAAGCCAACTCAGAATCAAGAGAAAAGTTCTGAATTCTTCCTCAATTGGGTTTTGTTTTTTTAAAAAGTTAATAATGTGTTCTGTATTGAAATAGGACAATACTGTTGATATTGAATCTACTATTTGGTGCTCGTACTTTGTTTTTGTTTCTAAAGCATTTTCCTACATTCAGGCTGTTTAGAAATAGCAAACAAATCTCACCTCATTGTTACTTTAGATTCACTTTGCATTAACAACTGCATTTTGCTGCATAGCACATTATGTTGCTTCTACTAATTATAAAGCGTGCCGCTTAATTTAAAGGTGGAAATGTATTGAATTTACAAACAAATGCTTTCCTGGAACTATTTTCCATCTCTCTCTCTCTCTATATATATATATATAAAACACATTATGTTAATATTTTTAACATAGCCGGCACCATTCATTGCTGCCTTGCAGCTCAAGCAAGTCATTTGCACCTGTGGGAAATGAATACAAATTGGGGAAAATAATGTTTCCTTCCTGACTTAGAAATACTTTGCAGCTGTTTTGCGCTGCTGTCCTCCAGGGCCAGTGACTAGACAAGAGGCAGGAAAGTGGGAAATAAGCCCCAGAACGCACCTGCCTTGAAAGCTATAGCCAGAGACTTTCGCCAGTTCACACCAACTATGAGAGAGTTTTCCAAAGTGGGAGCTTGACTTACTACATAAGCATTAAAAAATTTTTTTAATGATATTTTATTAATTTTTTAACAAAAAAAAGAGTTACAAGACAATAAACAAAAAACACAAAAGTACAAAAATACAAAAATTTAGGTTTAACATAAAAAGAAAAAGAAAAAAGAAAAATCCCTCTTTTTAATTTCTCACCGTTCATTAACTTGTTTTCCTGACTTCCTCACACCTCCCTTTTTTGTATTCCATTTAAAAATTGGTTCAGCAAATTCATACCCTCTTGATTTATCCTTAATTATTTTCCTCACATATTATAGCTTCAAATTTTCGTCTAATTATCAATCCATTCTTACATATTCTTATTTTACCTTATTACTAGAACCACTTCATTTCAACGTCATCAACATTCAAAAATTTTACAATGTTTCTGTAAATAAATTTTAAATTTCTTCCAATCTTCTTCCACCAACTCTTCTCCTTGGTCTCGGATTCTGCCAGTCATTTGACTTACTACATAAGCATTAAGGTCCAACTGCTGAAACTGATTTGCCAGTATTCCATGTGGTTGGCTTCACATTTTAATCAGACCCTCAGCTAATAAAGTTGCAGTGTGAGTATGCCAGCCACAGATCCCTAGGGTATTTAACATGCACATAAGCACTGATATAAAATGTGACAGTGAGCACGTGGGCAGTGTTTTCTCTATATGTACACCATCTTGTTTAAATTGGATCTAAGAAGTCCAAATGGGAGTAGACAGATAGATACAGCAAGGACAGTTTAGATATCTCCTTCCCCTCCCCACCCTCCCAGCCATCAACAAACTCAGCCATACTTGGGGGACAAAAACGTATATTTTGTGCCACATGGTTCATTAGGTTTCTGTTTTTGAGAGATAAAAGGATGCTTCCAGACAGGTGTGTATTGTGGGATGAGTGCTCCTCGTGCATTCAGGGATTTTTTCAGCACTCACCAGATGCCAAAGTGCCAGCCTGTATTTTACTCCAGTAAGTTAAAAAAATAAACTTGGCAATGACTCATTTGAGAGATCTCAGTGACCAATTTAAAGTCTTAAGTCTCCACCTGGAAGCACCCCAACTTTAAGCCTAACCTGGTCTATAGGATCAAAGCCTTCATTCTTCCTTTCTGCTTTCTCGCAGGCATCCACTGTGAAGAAGACATTGATGAATGTCACATGAACCCTTGCCAAAATGGAGGGACCTGTGAGAATTATCTTGGGAATTATACTTGTCATTGCCTAACCGGAGAGGAGGAGGGCATATATTATGGCGGCTGGAACTGCACAGAAGTCCTCCTCGGATGTGTTCAACATAAATGCCAAAATGGGGGGCTGTGTGTTCCTCACTTTACGGACGGACAACACAGATTTAGCTGCATATGTTCAAATGGATATACCGGAGTACACTGTGAAACAATGACCACATTGTCTTTTCAGGGAAATGGGTTCCTTCGGGTTAACAGTATCACAACGCCTGTCCAGGATGGTTTCTATAACATAAACCTTAGGTTTCTGACTATTCAGCCAACAACTTTTCTATTCCACCGAGGGGACAAAAGCACATTTGTGAAGTTGGAGTTACTGAATAGCTACTTACACTTATCCATGCAAGTCAATAATAACCAGTCAAAGGCCTTTTTGCATATAGCACAGAATGTCAGTGATGGCGAATGGCATTCAGTGGAGGTAACCATAGCAAGAGCAGTTACTCTTAAGTTACTCGACAGCTCTTGTATAGAGCCATGTCTCAGTAAAGCTACTGCCACCATAGATAGTGATCAGCCAATGTTTACTTTTCCGAGCACTTTTTTGGGTGGTTTGCCAGTGGGGAACAGGAGCGATGACTCTCTACTAAACATCTATAATATGCATTCTGCACCTTCGTTTGTAGGCTGTCTTCAGGACATTGAAATAGACTTGAACATTATAATCCCAGAGAACATGTCATCTGATTCATCTTTAAATGTCAAGGCAGGCTGCACCAAAAAGGATTGGTGCGAACACCACCCTTGTCAAAACAAGGGGCGCTGCATCAACTTGTGGCTGAGCTATCAGTGCGATTGCTACAGGCCCTATGCTGAGCCAAACTGTGCTACAGGTAAGGTAATGCCCTCAACCCCAGAACCGTAATTGCCACCTGAAATCATATTGTACAACAGGTCTTATCAGACTGCAGAGCCCTATACTCCAAGCCTTGCTACTGTCTGTCATCTGCCGCTGGAATATTCCTCAGCTACAATGGTGGCAACAAATTTACAGCTTCACCACCATCTTTGCATAAGCATAAGCTATGCATATACAAAGATGGTGTCAATGCTGCCATGTTGAAGGATATGCCAGCAGTCAGAACTCAGGCTATGCTAGGGGAGAATTAATGCAGATGGAGGGGGCATTGTGTTCTGTTCAAGGGTTTTCTGCTTACTACTACCTGTTCGGTTGAGCCATCCATGGCACTACAATTGTAAACGATGGCAGCCCACCAAAACTGGTCCAAGGTCAACTGGGGAACTTGAGTGAACTCCTACCCGTCTCTGTTGTAGAACATAAATACACACACATATGCACCAGTTACAAACTCTGTAAAGTGATCACAAATGCACAGATACTGGAAGGTTTGCAGAATTTTAGTCCACATTTTGAAAATTCAGACCCAGGTGTGCAGCTCATTTTTGGACTGAAACTCAAAGCTTATTGCCACAGATAGGCCACTGACACGCTCAAAGGAGATATCCACACAGCTAAAAATCAATCCATTTCAATTTGAACACGATTTGGAAGATCACTTAATTTGCTCCCATTTTGGAACGCTGACTTGAATTCCATTGAAAGTTATCTTCCAAAATTCATTTCGCTTCGATGAATTTTTATACAGTGCACAAAGCATGGACTAGAGAAAGGCATTTATGGAACAAGAGATGAATTAGACTACATAGCTTCTAGGTAAGTGAGGCTTTACTATAAATATACAAGGAAGCAACTTGTCTCACTATACAAGATGACATCCCATGGCCATTAAGGAACGAGGAATTGCTCACAACACCAGTTCAGTGTTTTCTTGTTTTGTTTCTCTCTAGACAACTCATTTCAAGCCAGGTAGAAAAGTCCAGGTAGTTTCAAGCTAGCTAAATGCCTCTCCAATAGCAGGCAGGCATATTTGGTACTTGTACTGGCTGGCATCAATATGCCACATTCATTTCTGGTCTTTTGTTCCCAGGCCTCTTAATCATGGCAGTCTCTACCCTTCTCTTTAATGTGAAACATGTTGGCTGTTAATTATTCAAATAGATCTGAAGTGAGGATGGGGATTGTTGCAATGGCTCCCTAAGGCAGTGAGGAGAGAGGCGGAGAGAAGGAATTAATTATTCCCCTATATAGTTTCTAGGGATTTTACTGGTGTTGTTAATATTGGTCCAGATCGGGGGGGGGGGATGCAAAAACAGCTCCCAGGGCAGAAAGGCACTGGTGCAATTGTCTTTCATGATGTGACACATGTGAGGTGGGTCACAGCATCTTGACTTTTCCACTAAGCTAGTCAAAATAGACTTTTCTAATGTCTTATTTCCATTCCGTGCTGTTGTTTTGATTTCTTCCGAGACATGCGGCCACGGGGTGATAATGAGTTGTCTGGTGAGGTGATGTAGCTAACATCTCAACTTCTTGACAGTGGCCAAAGATATCTTTTCAAAAAATGTATGGGAGCCACTTCACACATGCATATCATAGTCCTCCATTATCTGCATTGTTATGAAAAATAGCAGCAGTGATACATGGGATTCCTTCCCACTTTTCCTCTGCAATCAACTAGTTAATTCAGTGTCTCAAGAATATACAAACCCAGGGTACAATTTGGTTAAAGTCTTAAACCCCAAAGATTTCAGCAGGTGACTTTTAAACTTTATTCTAGGCATTTTTTTTTACTGTCCTGCCAACCTCAGCCTGCTCTTTTCCAGTCTCTGCCTTCTTACTTACAACCAGTCCAGGGAATGGCACCACCTGTCATTTGCTTCCTCCTTAGTAGACGGGATGCAGGTAGCACTGTGGGTTAAACCACAGAGCCTAGGACTTGCCAATCAGAAGGTTGGCAGTTCGAATCCCCATGACAGGGTGGTTCAAATCCCCCCGTTGCTCGCTCCCTGCTCCTGCCAACCTAGCAGTTCGAAAGCACGTCAAAGTGCAAGTAGATAAATAGGTAATGCTCCGGCGGGAAGGTAAACGGCGTTTGCGTGCGCTGCTCTGGTTCTCCAGAAGCGGCTTAGTCATGCTGGCCACATGACCCGGAAGCTGTATGCCGGCTCCCTCGGCCAAGAAAGCGAGATGAGCGCCGCAACCCCAGAGTCGGTCATGACTGGACCTAATGGTCAGGGGTCCCTAGTAGTGTCAGACTTATGCACATGCTAAGGTAACAGCCATGTAAAGCCAGAAATTATGAGGGCCCTCTAAATCCATAAAAAGTTATATATTTTGGTCAGATTGTTAGGGGTTTTGTTGTTGCATATTCACCTACTGGTTGTTGGCACCCATCTGTCTCTTGAGATGACAGCATGTGCCTCTGTGGGTGAAAGCCTGGGCAGCATGTATGGAGATCCCTGGCTGTCCTGTTCTCAGCCTCACTGATTTGGTCCAAAGGAAATCAGAATAATATGGTTGCCACCAGCTTGGCTGCAGGAGTTGCCAGAAGGAAACATACAAGGCACCCACCCTCCAACCATCTTAGGGACTCCAGTCTGGGTTTGTGTAGGGTTTACTGCTTAGCCTTCACTTCCCTCAAAGATATTCCACAAAGCAGAAGAGGTTTAGGATCAATATGATACAGCAAATTAACCAGTTAGAAGCTTTGGCAAATAAAAAGGTCTGCACCTTCTGCCCGAATGACATCTTAGTTGGTGCCAGGCAAGTCTCCCAGTGATGGGCATTTCATAAGCAGGGTGTCATAACTGAAAAGCCCATCTCCCTGGTCACTAGTCATCCATTGTTACCTAACTAGTCAATAATTGTTACCTAAGAGAGCCAGTGTGGTGTAGTGGTTAAGAGCGATAGACTCGTAATCTGGTGAACCGGATTCGTGTCTCCGCTCCTCCACATGCAGCTGCTGGGTGACCTTGGGCTAGTCACACTTCTCTGAAGTCTCTCAGCCTCACTCACCTCACAGAGTGTTTGTTGTGGGGGAGGAAGGGAAAGGAGAATGTTAGCCGCTTTGAGACTCCTTAAGGGGAGTGTTAAAGCAGGATATCAAATCCAAACTCTTCTTCTAACTTTGTTGTGGGGCACCTGGAAGAGAGTCCCAGATGTCAAATATGAATATTCAGGCAGGCTCGTGTGTTGAAAAGTGACCCTTTCAAGTAATCCAGTCCCAATGCAATTTAGAACTTAAAAGGTAAAAGTTCCAGTACTTTGAATGGTGCCCAGAAACAAACCAGTAGCCAGAACAATGGGCAGTAATCCAATTGTGAGAGATGGGTCTGACATCCCGGCTTTCGCCCTGAAATTGCAAAGTATAAAATCATGCAAAACTAGCCACCACAGGCCAGAGAGAATACAAATATCAGGCTGCAGTTCTGTTCCTACTTACCTAAGGCCCACTGAACTCAGTAGACAGTGAACATATACAGCAAATCAGTTAGCTCTGAAGGTTTGTCTTATATTTGAACGTATTTAACTTTGACCAAACTACGTCCGCTGTTTGCATTCAGCTATTTTTATCTGTGGGAAAAGGTAGGGTTTTTTTTATTAACCCTCCCCAAAAAACACAGCAAAATCAGATAGAAAGTGTGGGGGAGGGGAGAAACATGAAAGGCAACACTGCAGATCTCTGGTTCAATCCAAAGCGCCGTATCTGTTGCAGATGTTAAATGGCACAGTTGCACTGAATTTAGTGGAGTTATATGGATTTACACCAGCTGATATCTGGTCTGGTCAGGGAGTAGGGGCTTACTAGATCCATTTGTTCAGAAAGCTTCAGCTTCAAAATGCATTCCGAAATTTTTTAAATACTATATCATTTCACATGCTACCCTGTGTGTGCACCTACCTCTTTTTTTATTATTGAAAAATGACATTGCCGGAGCCGTAATTGTAGCAGACGGCTTTGAAGTTGAGCAGTAATTTATCCAAAGGTTTGAAAAGCAACTTTGGGATAAGGGGGCTCCATCTGGTAAATATGTTTGCCTCTTTATATGAAGCAAAATTAAAACCATGCAGCTCCAAGAGAAGCTTATACTTCCATTAGGACTGTTGTGAATGATTAGAAAGTATTTGAAACTCCCCCTGCCCACTTCTCCCTAACCGCAATATTCTTCTCAATTCACAGCATCCTACCATTTTGATTAAAGGTGTGTGTATGTGTGTGTGTGTGTGTGTGAGAGAGAGAGAGAGAGAGAGGGGGGGTGGGGGTGGGGAAGGGAAGTGAAAGAGAAGATTGGGAGCAACTAACAGTCTCACTATGGGATGCAGGTGGCGCTGTGGGTTAAAGCCTCAGCGCCTAGGGCTTGCCGATCGAAAGGTCGGCGGTTCGAATCCCTGCGGCGGGGTGCGCTCCCGCTGCTCGGTCCCAGCGCCTGCCAACCTAGCAGTTCGAAAGCACCTCCGGGTGCAAGTAGATAAATAGGGACCGCTTACCAGCGGGAAGGTAAACGGCGTTTCCGTGTGCGGCTCTGGCTCTGGCTCCGGCCAGAGCAGCGATGTCACGCTGGCCACGTGACCCGGAAGTGTCTCCGGACAGCGCTGGCCCCAGGCCTCTTAAGCGCACAACCCCAGAGTCTGTCAAGACTGGCCCGTACGGGCAGGGGTACCTTTACCTTTTTAACAGTCTCACTGACCCCCCCCCCCATGAGTGTATCCAAATTGCTAGAGTATTCCTTTGAAAAGATGGTCCAAGGCATTCACAATTTTAGAAAAATCCAAACATGCAGTACATCTCTTCTGAAAACAGGGAACATGAAGTATATTCTGAAATGGTTAAGGTATACTCATATTGCCTAGTTAGTTGAAACTTTGCAACAGTTTCTCACACATGTTTACCTCATGCATAGGTTTGGCTCACGGCAGAGGTATAAGTCGATTTCCTATACCAAGTCGATTTCCTATACTCGCCAAGAGCATTTGCCTGTCAGCAAAAAAATAACATGTCTGTGCACACATATGTGTGTTGATTTAAGTAACTGGCAAAATGGAGCCAGCTGACCTTCTTTCAATAAACTGATAGTCAGATCTTCCAGCTCTTTAATTCCCCTCCCCCCCAAAAAAACCACACACAAAAAGTAGCTACAGGGAGGGGATTTGGACTGGGACTGCTATGACAGAGGAAGAGTTTGGACTTGATATCCCGCCTTTCACTCCCCTTAAGGAGTCTCAAAGTGGCTAACAATCTCCTTTCCCTTCGCTCCCCACAACAAACACTCTGTGAGGTGAGTGAGGCAGAGAGACTTCAGAGCCCAAGGTCACCCAGCAGATACATGTGGAGGAGCGGGGAATCGAACCCGGTTCACCAGATTACGAGTCCACCACTCTTAACCACACCACCACACTGGCTCCTTTAACCCTCCCCCTCTACAGTTTTCTCAGTGAAAATGACCCTCCCCCCCCATTGCTATTTGCCTTGCTGGGGGAAACCTACTGGTGCAGGGGTGGGTTTGATGGGGGAAATGGCACAGGGGAAAGGGTTAACTGGGCTCCAGCACTGGGGTCCTGATATGAATCAGGATAATCTGCAGCTTGGTTTTATCAAAAGAAAGAAATCAAAGAAATGGGAGATTTTATGTCATTTGGAGTTCAACACTGGGCATCACAGTGCTAGTTCTAAGATGCAGGTGGCGCTGTGGTCTAAATCACTGAGCCTCTTGGGCTTGCCGATCAGAAGGTTGGCAGTTTGAATCCCCACGACGGGGTGAGCTCCCTTTCCTCTGTCCCAGCTCCTGCCAACCTAGCAGTTCAAAAGCACACCAGTGCAAGTAGATAAATAGATACCGCTGGGGCAGGAAGGTAAACAGCGTTTCTGTGTGCTCTGGAACTCGTAATGGTCCTCTCTGGTTTCCATCACGGTGTTCCATTGCACCAGAAGCGGTTTAGTCCTGCTGGTCACATGACCTGGAAAGCTGTCTGTGGACAAATGCCAGCTCCCTCAGCCTGAAAGCGAGATGAGCACCACAACCCCATAGCCGCCTTTGACTGGACTTAACCGTCCAGGGGTTCTAGAATGAGGAGGATGGGGAAAATATTAGGAACATTGGTCATATTTCTGTGATGACCTCTGCTTTTGCAGGGCTAGCTTCAAGGGGCACAATGAGGGCAGCTGAGTCAATGAAGGCAGGAACAAGATCTGACACAACAAGCCTTTTAAAAGCATGGGTCATAGCAGAAGGGGAGAGTGCCACTGGGACTTCACTTCAGGCAGGAAAGTGTCTCAGACCAGCACTGCATAAGATACACTGAATACAGCATTTGTCGTTCAGGAGTCTCTCTCTCTCTCTCTCTCTCTCTCTCTCTCTCTCTCTCTCTGTTTGTGTGTGTGTGTGTGTGTGTGTGTGTGTGTTCGTAAATAAGTGAACTGCCATACACATATTATCCTAAAAACACACATAAATAATATCTGTAGATACATGTTCCTGGATGCAAAAGGGAGTATCACCCTCCCACAAATCCATATTAAACAAGGATGCTGAATTCCAACACACCAAAATTCAGCCTAATGCACAGGTTCATTTGTTCTGTGCTAAATCACTGGTCTCTTTTATGAGTTAACCTACATGCTTCAAGTTAGGTACAAAAATGTCCTGTTTCCAACTTTTATCATAATCAGTGTACCTTGGGCTATGAGTGTACCAAATTTCAGCTTTCTGGGTGGCCTACTAGTATTTACCTTGTGCCCCCCATTTCTAGGGGGAGAAAGCAAACAGATTTTTGCATGGTCCAGAAAGATATCTATCATACAGTGATGCACTTTGCTAACCCCTAGAGACACACAGCTGCCACATTTTCAGACGTTTCTGGTAATCGGGGTGTCCTGGACTATAAAATTTTCCAGACATATGTCTGAATGAGTGTAAAAGAGCCCCACTCACCCCCATTTCCTATAAATGTTTAGCTTACTGGGATTGTGGCTCGGGGGGGGGGGGAGTGGTATAAATAAGCAGAAGCTCTTTCAAAGCGGGCCAAGCCCAATCCAGGCAAAGTCAAGGCAGGTCACTTGCTTAAAATCAAAACCCCGGACAGTTCCCAGTGCCCCCTGCTGAATGAACTATGGGAGGGGTTATTTCAACCAAGAACTGAGGTGATTTGAGGCCTTGCATAGGCTGCTAGAGCTTATACTGGATTTTGCCACATCTCCTTGACATAACGGCTATGCTGACTTACCACGTCCAGGTCTTGTTTTTAAAAACATGATCAATATATATATATATATACACACACACACACACATTAATAATCATAAATAAATAAGAATAAAAATGTGCACCCAACCACCAAGACCATTCCTTTGTAACTATCCAACCTCCCAAAATTTCAACACCTCTTGCAGTGGTTTGACCCCTTTCTGTTTTAACAGTACAAATTCCACAAAAACCTTCCATATCTCTTCGAAATCATTTCTCCTGCATGTTCTCCATCTTGCCTTGTTAATTTATCATTAATAGGTATATCCCACACCTCTATACCATTCTTCCATTTGATATTCTGCTTGCCCCTTCCACTTCCCAGCTATATTAATTTGTGCAGCTGTCAATAAATTTTTGAGCAAGTCCTTCATAGCCTGCGAACCTTCCACCCCATACCATGTCCAGGTTTTCAGGCACCGGCTTAGTCTACACTATGTGCACCAAATGCACACATTTTAGGGTTGCCCACCAATTATATCGAATAGCCAGCTGATTAAGAAATTGTCTTTTAACTGAATAATTAATTAAATATAACCACATTTGCATATCACTAAAGCCCTAGTAGGTGACTTTTGGGTGTGTTGGAGGAAGCAAATACAACTTGCAACTTAAGAAACAAAGACTGGAACCCCAAACACATTTACTTGGGAGTGAGACCCACTGAATGCAACGGGGTTTGCCATCACTCATAGAGTTGAACAAAAGCGAAAGGCCAAGTTGTTGTTTACCACAACCAACATAAAATAAATAAAAAGAATCAAACATAAAAGGAAGTATCCCTTTAAACTGCAACCTCACTGAATAAAATTGACCATCACCAATCGGTCTATTAAAGCTTTACAGCCAATCCTATTCATGGTTATTCAGAAATGAGTCCCAGTGGAATGAATGGAGCTTACTCCCAAGTCAGCCGCATGGAGGTTTCTTCCAAAAAGTAGAGATCTTTCCCAGTTAGCATCTGTATAGGAATTGCTTTTGGATGTTTTTAAGTGTTTAATTGCTTGTGCGTTTCCCTCCCTAGGCTCCTTTGGAAGAAAGGGCAGGGCATAAATTTAATTGACAACAATTGTGCACAGGATTATAGCTTTACTAGGTTAAGCTATCCATTAAAGTTTAAATTCCTAATATACAAGGGCACACTCGCTTTGGAATTTATAGATAATGGAAGAGCTCTTCAAAGTGCTGCTGCTGCTGCTGCTGTGTGCTTTGTGGTACAGAAATTACTTGCATCTTTGTTAAAGAGAAGTTGACAAACACTAAGTGCTGGGAAGTATTTCCATTGCAGACTGCACTCTCTCAGCAGTAGCAGGCAAGCAACAAAGTTGATTTATTTCCATCAGCATCCAGACGTAATGGCTCAAGAGGTTAATATTGACCAAGGTTATGCTAAATGCCCATCAAACCACATACCAGATCCAATATTTCTTTTGAAGCAGAGTAATTGAAAACTGCAAGCTCGCTGTGCTACCTTTTTAAAGACTAACCTTGCTTCCTTTGCCTTCTTTGTAACGTTGCGCGTCTAACTGCCACTCGCCGGCTTTGCTGCATCATAAGCGATCTCTCTCCAACAAGAAAAATGTCTTTCAAGTACTCCCTTAATAGAGAGAGATGCTGTTTTGTTTTTTTAATAAACTAACCTTTCATGCTTAAAAATGACCATTTCAACACCGAGGGGAAAGATTTATGGACATATGCCTTGCTTTTAACAAGCACATAAAGAAGTTTAAGATCATCTCATTCACAAAATTAAAACATTTCTCACATGTTATTTATGAAATTGTCTATTCAGAAATAAGTCGGGGGTTTATTTCCCCATACTAAATAAACTGAGCCAGTTATGAATCCTGTAACACTTAGAAGGCAGGTTTCCACAATGATCACCCCTGTTTTCATGGCTCTTATAATCATTTCATTAAAATAAAACACTGCAAACAATATATGTGTGTGTGTGTGTGTGTGTGTGTGAGAGAGAGAGAGAGAGAGAGAGAGAGAGAGAGAGAGCACACCAAAACAGCTTTCTCCTCCCTATGAACGAAAAGTCTGATTATAAGTTTTTGAACAGCTGGGGTTTGTTTTGTTTAACTCCAGTTAACACTGTTGATGTTGTTTGGTCTGTGAAACCGCGCATTAAAAGTTTTAGTTCAGATTAGCCAATTGTGATTATTGATTTGGGGCTGTTTCATCTATTAATATAGCACTGTGGAAGCCATCCTGGCTTAATATATTTTGCTGCCTGAAGTAGAGGACCAAAAGATACAGCTCCTCAGCCCTCCCTTTGCCACGCAAGGGCCAACACTTTAACTTCAGAAAGCCTCCCTGGGCTGTTTAGACATCAGCTCTTGCCTTCATCTCCCCACTTCCCACTTAAATCCTGCTAAATTGGTGGAAGGACCATAGTTCAATGCATTTGATTTGCATACAGGTACAATCCCTGGCATTTCCAGGTAGGGCTCTGTGAGACCTCTACCTAAAACCCTGAAGAACTGATGCTGGTCTATATAGACAATACTGAACTAGAGGAAATGATGATCTGACTAGGCATCAATAAGTTCTTGGATGTTCCTGTGCCTGAACATTAGAGAGCCAGTGTGGTGTGGTGTTTAAGAGCGGTAGTCTCGTAATCTAGGGAACCAGGTTCGCATCCCTGCTCCTCCACATGCAGCTGCTGGGTGACCTTGGGCTAGTCACACTTCTCTGAAGTCTCTCAGCCTCACTCACCTCACAGAGTGTTTGTTGTGGGGGAAGAAGGGAAAGGAGAATGTTAGCCGCTTTGAGACGCCTTCGGGTAGTGATAAAACGGGATATCAAATCCAAACTCTTCTTCTTCTTCTTCTTCTTCTTCTTCTTCTTCTTCTTCTTCTAACTTAGTTGTGGGGCACTTGGAAGAGAGTCCCAGACGTCAAACATGAATATTCAGGCAGGCTCTTGTGGTGAAAAGTGACCCTTTTAAGTAATCCAGTCCCAATGCAATTTAGAACTTAAAAGGTAAAAGTACCAGTACTTTGAATGGTGCTCAGAAACAAGCCACTTCACCCTGCCATATGGTAAAGTTGACCTAGAGGGGAAGCCATTTCTACATGATAGTGTATCTCCAAATAATTTCCAGAATATTTTGGATCAGCTGCCCTGAACTGTTGTGGTGTTCAGGGAGCCGCTTCCCATTCCATGTGATCCACATTAATTAGCACCTGTATTTATTTCTTAGATTTAGCACCATAAGATTTCGGGGCAGTTCACAGAATAAAATACAGGATAAAAAAACAAGAAAATAAGTAAAACAAAACAGCAAAACAACCTCCCCCCCTTCCCACAGACACATTTTAAAGACTATAGAATATGAATCAGCCAAAGGCCCGATTGAAGAGGAATGTTTCTGTCTGGCACCTAAAATATATATAATGAAGGCACTAGGCGAGCCTCCCTAGGTCACCACACTGTTTGAGTAAACGATGAGACTCCATCCCACTTTAATATTATTATTTATTTGATTTCTTTCCTGAACTTTGCCATGTTGTTGCCATGCCTCAATGAAGAGTGAAGGTAGCTTGAGAAGAAGCCAACATCATTTGTCCAACCCTAGGCGTGATCTTCTCTGAGATTTAGTAAGCCAGTTGGTCCTTTGGGGTACGTGCTCGTGTTAGCAGTATAGTTGCTTCATCTATTTTCTTACATGTGCTGATCACCCATCATGGAATCCAGGGTGGCATAAATCTGGTTTCTAGGTGGTCATCCATCTAGGCTCTGTCTAGACCAGCGGTTCTCAACCTGTGGGTCCCCAGATGGTGTTGGACTACAACTCCCATCATCCCTGAGCTCTGGCCTTGCTAGCTAGGGGTGATGGGAGTTGTAGTTCAACAACATCTGGGGACCCACAGGCTGAGAAAGGCTGGTCTAGACCAAGATCTGCTTAGCTTTAGCAAGCCTCATATACCTTCAGACAATATCCTGGGTTCTCAACCTGTGTACTCTGTACAAGGCCAATCTTAACGTTGGGCAAGATTCCTGCATTGCTAGATGACCCCTGTGGTCCCTTCCAACTCTACAATTCTAAGATTTGAAGGTACAAGAAGGAAAATAAGATTTAAGTTTGACCATTTTCTTTCACTTGAACGTTTTCAGATTTTTGCTTATTGGGGTTTGTTGTTGTTTGAGAGATTGGCATTTGTGCCATACTTGATTTCAGATCAAGAAAACATCAGCCAAAAGGATGATCAGCCATCATACCTGGTCATCTAAATTTTCAGTTTAGTCTAATGAGGAGAATATAGCACATCAGTAGATTGGCTATAACCAGAAGGAAATCTGTACAACAGGAACTGCCAAAGCAAATCCCAATTTATTTATTTTAAAGATTGTTACAGCATATTGGGTCTCACATCCCTCAGAGCTGATGGCAAAACACCCAAAATAGACACAAAGAGGCACATATCCAATTGCCAGCCTACACCTTATTAGAAGCTTATCTAGAGCTGAACACAGCAGAAGGAGAAAGAGGAAGCAACATTGCTCCCTGATGTCCCAAGACAAAAAGTCTGCTGTATGGCTTGATCAACAAGCATGCCGCATATCCTACAGAGCTGGGATCCACTCAGACTAGAGGCCCTGCTCTGGTGTAAGCATCAGAGAAAATGTTTCCTTTCATAGGGCCCACTCTGCATCATCCCCGGTTCAGTCAACACTGACCTCTCTTTTTGCATGGTAGGAGTCAGGCTGAGCTGAAAACAACATGGAAATGGGGGAATTAACCTGGATTGTTTCCTAAATCAAATAGTTGTGGTTTCTACATTGTGACAGATTTCTAGAATCAGCTTGCAGGGACTAAGGAAGTGTTCTTTTCTTGTATGTGTTTCCATGGGATTCAAGCTTGCTATTCTCATACTTTTTCCTCAGAACTTTCATCAGACTCATAGGGAGACAGAATTGTCCAACGTTGGCCCCTGTGATTGGCAGATAAGATCCAAAATGTATGTTGAAGGGGGAGGCCAACAGTTCCCTTGCCCTCTAAAATTAAGGAGGAAATCCTTCCCAATTCAGGTCTGATAGCCAACAGTCCCCGAGC
Source organism: Podarcis cretensis (assembly GCF_951804945.1). Taxonomy (NCBI): domain Eukaryota; kingdom Metazoa; phylum Chordata; class Lepidosauria; order Squamata; family Lacertidae; genus Podarcis; species Podarcis cretensis. Next base: position 83,920,958 of record NC_137175.1, on the reverse strand, counting down.
ATGAGCAAAATTCACGGAGTCATCCAACGAAAAGGGAAACAAGGTTGGGGCCACAGTGTTCAAGACACTCAATATGTTATCTGTCTTTGCCTCACACATTAGAGATGGGCCATCAGGAGAAAAACAGAACTTCTGAACAGAATGTTGGGCGATCCCTGGTGAGATTGGAAATGAGGAATGTAAGACGTATGGGTCACAACCCTTGCCTTCCCAAAAGGACTGAAACTGAAGCATCAGAACCAGCCATTGCTGGTCTCCTAGCTTTGAATTGCGGCCAGTTATATCATATAATCTCAGACAGAAGGTAGAATTACCGTATTTTTCGCCCTATAGGACGCACTTTTTCCCCTCCAAAAATGAAGGGGAAATGTGTGTGCGTCCTATGGGGCGAATGCAGGTTTTTGCTGAAGCCTGGAGAGCGAGAGGGGTCGGTGCGCACCGACCCCTCTCGCTCTCCAGGCTTCAGGAGAGCCCCAGCGCCAGCCCCACAAGGTCAGGGGACAGCGGGGAGGTGGAACGCCGCCATCCCACTGTCTCCCAATGTGGTTTGGAGGCTGACGGCGGGGAGAAGCGCTCTTCTCCCCGCCACCCGCCTTCAGACCAGGTCCGGGGACAGCGGGAAGACACGCTGCGCCTCCCAGCTGTCCCCGGACCTGGTCTGAAGGCGGGCGGCGGGGAGAAGAGTGCTTCTCCCCGCTGCCAGCCCCACAAGCGCCTGGGGGGGGAATAATTTTTTTCCTTTATTTCCCCCCCAAAAAACTTGGTGTGTCCTATGGGCCGGTGCGTCCTATGAGGCGAAAAATACAGTATATATCTCAATCTTTAAAAGGCTGCACTTGCTTTGCAGGATTCGTAATGCATCTTTCAAAGGAGTGGTACAAACCATAGTAGTTTGTCATTGAAAAGTGCCATCAGGTAGTTTAGTTTAGAATGCCAGAGTATTCCCGGTCTGTTTCGTGATATGTCCATTTTTCCATCAGTACTCCTGTCTTAAAGATGTATTTTTTTTTTCTCTCTCTCTTTTCGCCATGTGAACTCAAGAGTACATTCCAGGAAGATTTGGACATGAAGAATCCAAAGGATTTGCTGCTTTTCCTTTAGAAGGCAGCGACGACGAAAGTGTGACAATCTCAATGTTTGTCCGAACACGCAAGCCTTCTGGCTTGTTGCTGTCTCTGAAAAAAGGCGCAATCCTATTTCTTAAGGTCTGGTTGGAAGGTGGGAAACTCCTGGCGTCAAGCCTAAGCTCTGACAAACTCCTTGGAACACAGCCTGTGAATGATGGAAATTTCTATTTGATATCCTTAAAAATCAAGCCAAACAAGACCGAGCTATTCCAGTCTTCGCAGAACCTGGGCTACATTTCTATTCCTGTAATAAAAATCCAGAGCGGTGATATTATGTACATCGGAGGATTACCCGACGACCAAGAAACCCATGTAAATGGTGGATATTTCAAAGGCTGCATCCAAGATTTAAGACTGGGCAACCAACCACTGGAATTCTTCCCTGTCACGACTTCATCAGATTCTGTCATCAGAAAGAGCACGCTGATCAACATTGCCCCAGGCTGCATCGGAGACAACCTCTGTCAGGTAAGGATGCTGTTTCTCAAAGTGCCGTTTCCATGTTTGCAGCAAGGAATTCTCTTTTGAACTAGCAGTGCTCCGAAAACAGCATGTGACAGTAAGAATATCTGAACACGATATCCGAAACAAGCAGGTAAGATCAGGTTTTTGTCAAACAGTCCCACACTTTGCGGGCGCCGAGACCGCAGAAACATCTGGGAGGCTGGAAAGCCCGGCACTTGAATGGCAAGGTAATGATAACCAGTTAGCAAGCCTGCTATTCATTAAGGGCAACTTGAACTCACTGTAGTTTTTCAAACCAAAATATTCTCATAATTACTGTAAAACCAGACTTTCGAAGCAGGCTAATCACATGGTATGTTACGGGCATTTGGGCCTGGCAATGAAGCCTGTAAAAATATTAAAGAAGAGAGGAATGTTGTATCACCACACAAATACAAAGGCAGCCCCTATGTGGGTTGGATCTACCAGAAATCACACGGTCCTCATTTAACATTGCATAAAAAGTAATGGATTTATAAACAAATGCCATCTCTTACATATGTGCAAATACAAGTAGGCTGACAGAATGTGTTCTAATGTCAGTTGTGTGTTCCTGTACAGTATGTTTCATATGAAACAGCTTTTTTTCTTAACGTCGCAAGCATTTCATGATTTACAATCATGCTGAGCACTTTTTCCTGTGCTTACCCTTCTTTCAACTTATTATCATTATTAATGTATCATTTGCCTTACATGCAAGCGCCTCAAGGCGATGTACAATAAAAACAGTTAAAAACACAACAAAAAAGCAAATATGTTTAAGACAAACGAATTTAGCAAAAAACTGGACACCCATGGCACAGGCCCATTCACCCAGTTGGGAAAGCTTGAAACAAAAATGTTTTCAATCCCCCCCCCCCCCGAAAAGTGCGGATGATGGGCTCCTGTTATATCTTGACAGGCATGCTATTCCACAGAACGTACCATCATCCCTTCAGAAAAGACTTCAAGAATGGCACATTTTCCCTAATTTACTTTCACGTCTCCTAGACGTACGAAGCCTCAGAGAGAGGCACCAACTGCCTACGCCCTTCTCCTCTGTTCTCTTCCATTTATAGCCCAATGCTGCTCTGAAAACTGAGAACCAGTTCACGCATGCACAGACATCATTTGATTTCTCACAATTTGATTATATGCTCATGTCGACTTGCCCCAGAATCTATGAATGGGCTCAGTTGAACGGCAAGGGATCCCCAGACCTCTTTGTGAGGATTGATCTGTGATAACTCATTCACACGTGTAAATTGCCATTTGACACTGCAGTCACCACACAATCAGCCTGAACCAGGCATTGGTGATAAAGTAGGCAATATCACATTATCCTGGCTTCAGTTCACAACTTACAATACTACTGCTTCCCACTTAAAGTCTCCTTTCCCCTTCTACTCAATCTCTACTCCCAAACATTCGTTTTTCCTGCTGGCTGTCCCAAGACCAAACCTAGAGAGCTATTTTGTGCATACCCTTCAACATTTCTCCAATGAAAATGGAGACATCCGATAATATTATGATTATTATTATGATTACCCGCCCATCTGACTGGGTTGCTGCAGCAACTCTGGGCAGCTTCTAACATACATAAACACATAATAAAATATTAAACATAAAATAAAAACCTTCCCTGTATCTTTAGATGTCTTCTAAAGGTTGTATAGCTACTTATCTCCTAGGCTTGGGGGTTGCATGACTCCATACCCTCCAACATTTATCCAGTGAAAATAGGGATGTCCTAAGGAAAAGCGGGACATTCTGGGATCAAATCAGAAATTGGGGTGGCTTCTGTGCCCCTGGAAAACAGGAACACTTGGAAGGTCTGCAATCTCTACTCCCAAACATACCTCTAACTTTTCTTTTACTGCCGGCTGTCCTAAGACCGAACCTAGAGAACTCTTTTGTGGGCTCACCAAAAAGCCAACACAACCAGCCTGTGATCCAACAAGGAAGAAGGCAGGAAGATGCAGGAGCATCAGTTGTCTATATTAGCTGGGAGTGATTCTCCATTGTTTCAGACCAGGAATCTGTTCCAGGCTTGTCTGGAGTCACAAGGGATTGAACCTAGAATCTTTTGCACTGAAATCACGTGCGACAGCCTTTTGCTAAAGGTCAGGCCTTGATATGCAGCAAACCTATGCATGCTCAACACTCTCTAGTCAGAAAGGCCTTCTTTGTAATGTGCATTCTCTACAAAGGCTCTTTAAAGAGGAAGGTTTCAGGGCACCACCAGATTTTGCCAAGAATTGTTTGCAAAAACATTTCCCATTCTTATTTGGCAAAGGATTTACTTTACACACCTCCTTTCCTCCCTTTGACCACTTTCGCCTTCAATCATCTCTTCTTCTCCTTCATCTTTTGATATCCTTTCTCCTAGGACTAAATCAAATGGTCTGTTTAAGTGGTTTTCGGAACAAAAGAAATATATCTTATCTAAGCTTGTCTGATATGATAAGGTAATACAACTGTGATAATCTTATAGAATCATAGATTTGGAAAAAAATAAAAAAGTCAATTCTGCCAGGCAGGAACATTTTCCTTTTGGTATGTCGGAAATGTGCTTTTGCAATACAGACCATTACAGAAAGAAATTGGATTGCAACCGTGCCTTAAAACGGTAAAGGAGCCCTATAAAACCCGCAATTATCCCAAAAGAAATTCAGTATGCTGTATGATACCATCCCATGTTCCTGGTTCCTCACGATACTTAGTGAGTTCCCAGACAGCCTGAAAATGATTGGCCCCAATCCAGAAAAAGTCCCATTAAAATTGAAGGGGAAAACCTAGTCATGAATAACTGACTAGTCTCATAGCTTTAGGGTTGTGTCCCAATTGTTCTAGTGAGAGTAGACTAGGGTTTCCCAAACTGTTTCTGGAGCAGGGTCTCCAACTGTTTATTTTGGACAACTCCCATCTTCCCAAGCTAGTAGGACTAGTGTCCAAAAACAACTGGAGACCCGAGTTTGGGAAACCCTGGAGTAGACCCACTGAAATTAACGAAACCAAGTCATGTCCATTGATTTTCAGTGGATTTCCTCTGAGTAGGACCAGCATTGGATACAACCGCTAGCTATGATTAATTGAGACCATTAATCCTATAGAATACAGACAGCTGCCTTATGCTAAGACCATTGATACATCTGTACCGTTATCAGTTGGGGACTCTAGTTTTGACTGGAGCAGCAGCTCTAGGGAGGGGATATTTAACCCCACCCCCATCTCTCCTGTTTTCCTTATCTAAAGTGCCCACAATTGTATTTGGGCGCTTTTCCAGTACAGTGGTACCTCAGGTTAAGTACTTAATTCGTTCCGAAGTTCTGTTCTTAACCTGAAGCACCACTTTAGCTAATGGGGCCTCCTGCTGCTGCCGCGCCACCGGAGCACGATTTCTGTTCTCATCCTGAAGCAAAGTTCTTAACCTGAAGCACTATTTCTGGGTTAGCGGAGTGTGTAACCTGAAGCGTATGTAACCTGAAGCGTATGTAACCCGAGGTACCACTGTAGGCATTTACAGCAGCAGAGCGTGTTTTCATGTCACTTTTTAAATGAGGAAAATGAGGAAACATGACAGAGCAGTGGGCATAGGAAATAATTCAGCTTCTTTCTTTCTCCCACAGCCGCTTTCCTCGATTGCCTTGCTAGAGATACTTGCTTACATTTGTCTCCCCTCTCTCCTCTTTAGCCGAACCCCTGCCAAAACGGTGGCGTTTGCTATTCCATCTGGGATGACTTCACTTGCACCTGCCCACCAAATACAGCTGGGAAAGCCTGCGAGGAAGTAAGGTGGTGTGAACTCAGTCCGTGCCCCCATGAAGCCCAATGCCAGCTGGTGCATCGAGGATTTGAATGCAAGTATTCCCCTCTCCCCACCCCTGAAAAACCCTAACGCCCAACCCCCATCTCCTTAACGTTGAGGGACTAAGGCAGCACAGTGTTAATTTTTTTCACAAGTGTTTCAGGCTTTCCCAATCCTTGTGATGTGTTTATTGGGGCATTTGTTACTGTACATAGCACCACTCTGAAGTTGAGTGTTTCTTAGCAACTTCATTCGCCTTATACCACAGGAGAGAATTTGCTAAGCGGTAGCATTACCAGGTGCAAAAACAGCTAGACATTAGGGGGACTGAGGCACTGTGCAGCCACTACACTAGAAAAACACTGTTAAGGTCCCTTATAAGAACACTGGATAAAAATCCAGTCATTTATCCAGGCATCTCTGTCGCCTTTTCAGCACCCGCTAGACCAGAGGTGGATTTAGGGCCACATGACTCATTCCACCACACTGGGCACTGAGCCTAGAGGGCACTGCAGGGTTCTGCAGGATGCAGGTGACGCTGTGGTCTAAACCACAGAGTCTCTTGGGATTGCCGATCAGAAAGTCGGCGGTTTGAATCCTCGCAATGGGGTCAGCTCCCATTGCTCTGTCCCAGTTTCTGCCAACCTAGCAATTTGAAAGCACACCAGTGCAAGTAGATAAATAGGTACCGCTGCAGCGGGAAGGTAAACGGCGTTTCCGTGAGCTCTGGTTTCCGTCACGGTGTCCCATTGCGCCAGAAGCAGTTTAGTCCTGCTGGCCACATGACCTGGAAAGCTGTCTGTGGACAAAAGCCGACTTCCTCTGACTGAAGGTGAGATGAGCGCCGCGACCCCATAGTCGCCTTTGACTGGACTTAACCATCCAAGGGTCCTTTACCTTTTTTGCGGGTGCTGAAACTATGACATAATGAATTGAGCAGAACTCTCTCTCTCTTGATATATATCCCTCTATCACCATTTTATCTCAATCTTCCATCCATATACCAAGAGGGAGGGTGTTTGTTTGTTTGCATTTTTAATGGCTATAAAAGCAATCCAGGACACTAAGCTATCTTGCCAGTATATAAAGGCAAAAAACAAAAAGTTAAATAAAATGTAATGTGCATGACTAAGTACACCACTTCTAGATGCTTAATGCCTTTTGCTATCTCTACACAGGTATTGCCAATGCAATTTTTAGCGGCAGGAGCAGTGCAATATTTTACAGAAGCAATGGGAACATCAGCAGGGACCTCACCAACATAACCTTTGGCTTTCGGACTCGGGACTCTGACGTAATCCTGCTTTACGCAGAAAAGGAGCCAGAGTTTGTCACCATCCGCATCCAGAATGCCAAATTGGTGTTCCAGTTGCAAAGTGGCAACACCTTGTATACGCTGAGCCTGGCTAGCTCGCAGCCGGTGAATGATGGGATCCTGCACCAGGTGACCTTCTCAATGATGGAGCCCTTATCTCAGTCCTCAAGATGGCTCATGGATATAAATGACAAGGAAGACATCACAACAAGTACGGTTGCCACAGGAAACCTCAACTTCTTGAGAGAAGAGACAGATATCTACCTTGCTGACAAAGCTTTTGATAACCTGGATGGGCTCAGAGGGTGCATGAGCACTGTGGAAATTGGTGGCATCCACCTCTCCTACTTTGAAACCATTGATGGCTATATGAAGAAACCACAGGAAGAGCAGTTCCTCAAGATATCTGCCAAGCCCGTTGTCACTGGCTGCCTTCCACTGGACGCTTGCAGCTCAAACCCTTGCATGCACAACGGGATATGTGAAGACTTCTACTCTTATTATAGTTGCACGTGCGCCGAGGGTTGGACTGGAACCCACTGCGAAACCAACATTGATGAGTGTGCATCAAATCCCTGTGTGCACGGAAACTGCAGCGACAGAGTCGCAATGTACAAGTGCATATGTGATCTGGGGTACACGGGGTCGAGGTGCGAAGAAGACATTGATGACTGCCGGGGCCATCTGTGTGCAAATGGAGCCACCTGTGTTGATGAGATTAACGGCTATTCCTGCCTATGTGCCGGGAATTTCACCGGAAGGTTTTGCAGGTACTGTCCTGAAGCCTGATGAAGAAATTCAGCCACTACAGTATCAGTTGCTTCCAGTCTCTTAAATGAGGCAGGGATTAAAAGCTGAACAAACCCCTGGGTTAGCAATTGCACTACTAAGAGTTGCATGGTGAGGAAATCAGGTAACGTCGTGGGCACCCTCAGTCTTATAACTGTCCATCATTGTGAATGGTGCTTTGCTCCCAGATAAGTGTACATAGGACTGGTTCTTTTCTAATAGCGTTTAAAGCAGGGTTTCCCAAACTTAGGTCTCCAGTTGTTTTTGGACTACAACTCCCATCATCCCTAGCTAGCAGGACCAGTGGTCAGGGATGGTGGGAATTGTAGTCCAAAAAAAAATCAGCTGGAGACCTAAGTTTGGGAAACTTTGTCTAAACAGATAAGACATTTAGCACTGAATCAGAACTAATGGTAATCAGGTTTTCGTGGATTGTTGTTTGTTCAAATTTAGTGCTAAATTTGTGGGTTTTCCAGGGGAAAGCGGCAGGGCGAAGGCAAAGCCATGCAGACTCATGCCTAGAGAGAAGTGCATAGCAAAATTTGGAAGTGTGAATTTCAAAGGATAGCTGTGTTTCAGCTCACACATTGCTTTCGAAAGTGAGAATTAGGTAAGTTGACATTCAAATCGTACCCCAGTGTTTCTCAAACCTGCTGCTTGACTACATCATCCCTGACCACTGGTCCTGCTAGCTAGGGATGACGATGGGAGTTGTTTGTCCAACAGCCAGGGATCCAAGTTTGAGAAACACTGTCCTAACCAAACCTGATTTCTTTTCCATCCCTACTTACAAGCAGACATGTACAGTGAGAGGGGGAAAGTATTTGATCCCCTGCTAAATTTGCACGTTTGCTCTCTGACGAAGAAATGACCAGTCCATAATTTTAATAGTAGGTTTATTGCAGCTGTGAGAGACAGAATAACAACAGGAAAAACCCCAGAAACCCAGAAGAAAAAAGTCAGAGATTGAGGTACAAAATAATAAGGGGAAATGATTTTGTAGGCTTACCACTGTTGTTTCGCTTTAGATATATACGGCTACCGTCTACAGTGTGCGGGAATGAGATCAAAAATATTACCTGTTACAACTACGGCAACTGTTCTGAGCTCCAAGGACTCTTGGAATGCATGTGCCTCCCAGGCTTTACAGGACGGCGGTGAGATTATTATAATAATCATAATTGTTTTCATATCATAATTTTTTTCATGCAGTAATTTGACTCAATAGAAACAGGAGCAGGGGTTTTTTTCAGCTGGAACTCACTGGAACTCAGTTCTGGCACTTCTCAGGAGGGTGCCATTGCCATTTTAAGAGAAGAAGGGAGCCGTTCATGGCGAGTCCTGGCATTTATTTTTCTAAAAAAAACCAGCACTGTATCTCCAGTCAATCCCGGAAAACGTTGGGTTCTAAAAAGAAACATTAGGTTCGGTTAATCACTAAATAACCCTTCTCTTATTTCATTTGTAATTTCATCAAAGCTCTGTATTCTGGAACAAAAGAAAACTGGAAAAGCATGTCTAAAAACAGGGTGTCAAAAGGTTGTAGTCTAGACTCTAAAATGCTATTTTTCTGTGTGCGGGGTGGGATTTTAATTGTTATTATTTGCATGAAACATCCTGTACCACCAGTGCTTTTCTTCTTTGAAAAAAAGGTGCCGGTACTGCATACCCTTGAGTGTCCGCAGAAGAAGAAGAAAAGCACTGTGTACAACTGATGTGGTACAGTCCCAGGAACACTGAAATGGTGCCTCTGCTGCTCAGCACTGACTCATGGGCAGAGACCCATGAGCTTGGAGGCAATGCACATGTGGCATTCCTGCATAGAATGGCTTCCTTTCCTATTCCTATTTACTTTGGCACCATGCAATGATCCTTTCCGGTGAAGTTGACAAGAAGCCCTTTGTGCACAGGGGTCTTCACCAAAGCCCTGGGCTGGGCAAAGAGACCACTTCGTAAAGTCTTGCAAATGCCCCCTGCCCCCTTGTTTGGGAGATATTATTTGCAATATTCCAATTCCATCTGGGTAGACACAAATACAGATTAAGTAGCCAGAACCCAGTGCGTGGGAACATGCAGCCCTCAACACTCCCCCCCTTCAAAATAAGTACCGTATTTTTCGCTCTATAAGACACACCAGACCACAAGACGCACCTAGTTTTTGGAGGAGGAAAACAAGAAAAAAAATATTCTGAATCTCAGAAGCCAGAACAACAAGAAGGATCGCTGTGCAGTGAAAGCGGGACATTTTTAATGTTTTCATATGTGTTGGAGGGGCAACCCAGCCAGATGGGCGGGGTATAAACAATAAAGTTAATTTATACCACCGTCTCACCTTTTCCATTCACATTAGTGAGTAGTTGGCCCATGTATTTACCTTTTTTAAAAAAAAAAATCTTGCAGATGTGAAGTGGACATCAACGAGTGCACCTCTGACCCGTGCCTCAACGGGGGCCTCTGCCAGAACCTGCTCAACAAATTCAACTGCATCTGTGACTTGAACTATGCCGGCGATCGCTGCGAGATAGACGTAAGCGACCTCTCCTTCTTTGTCTCTCTCTTGTTGTGGCAGAACCTCTTTCAACTTCTCTCCTACCTCATTCTGCGCATGGATGACGACCCAGCAGTGGAGTGGGGGGAACAGGACGACTACTAAGCAGTCAGATTGGGGGCTTCATTTTTAAAGCCATCAGAGCACAATGGAAGATTGGCCAAACAAGTACAGCTAGGCTGGGAATCAGAACAGTGAGGGTAACCATAATCACACGCTGATTCTGTTTCTCTAACATTTTGAGCATATTTAAAATGTGCATTATTTGGTGCCCTGATTCCGATGGAGAGGCTGTGAAGTAGATTCTTGGTGCAGTTCAGCTTTTAATGTGAGATGAAAGCAAAACATCCCTAAAGCAAGTTTTTGATATTTCAAAAGAATAGCTGCATCTTCTTTTTGCTCTGGAATTGCTTAGCAGTTGGGAATTGAAATACTTCCCATTTGTATAGCGCTTTCCCACAAAACTGTGGCTGAAGTGGCTCACAACATAACTATTCGAAACCTGTTAGGTATGGTTGTAATCACAGTATCAGTAAATACAGAAAATGTTTAAAAGATCAATCCATAAAATATCGTGTGAAAACAATGTAAATAAGCTTGTCTCATAATAGAGTCATAGAACATTAAGAGTTGAGAAGAAATTTGGAGGCCAGAGTTCTTCCACCTTGGCTCGCTGGATGTTGTTGGACTACAATTCCCCTCATCCCCAGCCAGCTTAGTCTATGGTAAAGGAATAATGGAAGTTGTAGTCCAGTAACATCCAAAGACCAAACGTTGAAGAGGTCAGATTGGCGGCATATAAATAATAAATTATTATTATAGCTTTCTTATACATTATACTGTTAAATCTGTTTTAATGATGTTTGTGGTTTTATTATTATTTACTTTGGTTGCATTGTACCAAAAAGGACTTAAGCAACCAATTTAATAATCCTATGAAACTTTAAAAACCACCTTGCGATCTTCAGATGAAGGGCAGTATATAAATTTAATCAAAAATAATAATGTCTGCTAGTGCAGGAGCAAAAACAGGAGGTAAACTAACTTGTTTATTAGTTAAATTAATTTTTTAAATGATAAATCCCCCCTTCCTCTTCCCACCCAAATCACAATTTGGCTTTGGTACCAAAGAACAAATGTACCACCAATGCCCTGAAGTTCTTACGAATGGAAAAAGTTGTGCATCGTGCAATTGAGTAAAACACGTTCTCTCAGCCACCACTGATAATATAAACTACAGTATTTTTTGCTCTATAAGACACACCTAGTTTTTGGAGGAGGAAAACAAGAAAAAAAATATTCTGAATCCCAGAAGCCAGAACAACAAGAGGGATCACTGCGCAGTGAAAGCAGCGACCCTTCTTGCTTGTCCTGGCTTCTGGGATAGCTGTGCAGCCTGTATTCTCTCCATAAGACGCACACATATTTTCCCTTACTTTTTAGGAGGGAAAAAGTGAGTCTTATAGAGCAAAAAATACGGTAATTACTGGGCTGCCTCAGGGCAGGCCTCCCCAAACAGGTATAATCCAGATATTTTGGAATACATCTCCCTTTGCTGGCAGAGACTGGTGTGAGTTGCAGTCCAGGGCACCAGGATTTCATTTTTATTTATTTGTATACCACTTTTCAGACTACACAGCCCTCCCAAGGGGGTTTGCCTCGTTCCTTAAAGACTCTTCACCTCTTATATTTCCAGCCAATCAATCACTGTGCTATGCCAGTGCAAGTCTCCTGAAGACCCCATCCTATCAAGAAGTTGTTTCCACATAATGTAGAAATCGGATCTTTAGTGTTGTGGCACCTGCCCTTTGAAATGCACTCCCCTTGAATATTAGACATTAGATATTTCCCATAAGCCTTCTAAGTTGAGATCTTTCCCAGCCTGCATCTTTATTGGAATAGTTTCAAAAGATGCTTTTTTGTAGTTTTATCACTTGTTGTTTTCTGTGCTGGACTTCTTTGGGAGGAAGCGTAGGGTTACAGATTTATTGAATAAATCTGTATAAAATACACGATCCGTGTAAAACCAGGGCCTTTTTTGCAGCAGGAACTCAGTTCCGGCACCTCTCAGGTAGACACCATTGGCATTTAAGAGAACAAGCAAAGCATTCATGGCGAGTTCTGGCGCCTCTTTTTCTTAAAAAAAATAGCACTGTCACAAATTAAATAACGCCACATGACATACAGCAATAAATAAGACCAGCAGGGGCAGGTCGGAAGCTCCACACCCAGTGTAACCAAAGGCCTGTGTGAACAGATACATTTTTCACTGGTGCCGGAAACCCATTGGGATTTGTGCGAGAAGGGCATCCCACACGGTTGAAGAAGGTTGCCTTAGAGTTTGTCATAGCTAAAAGCATACTATTTTTTAACTCCATTACAAAAGAGCTCAGAGCTGATTGCCATAGATAAGATTTCTTTATAGGCACATAAGGGAAAGAATAGAAACTAGAACGAGAGCTAAGCACCACAAAGGGATCTACAAAAGCAAGGTGCATTTTAGGTTGGTGTAAGGAAACATGGAATTTGGAAACTTTGAACTCTCGGGGGCATTTCCCTTGCATACCGTGCTGCTATTTCACAAGATGAAAAATAGATCAAGCACAAAAACCATATAAGATAGACACGGAGCGTATAAATAACCCTCTGAATATTTGTGCAGAGCTAGGAGCCTGATATCGGAGGGAAACTGTATACGTATGATGTGTCTTATGTGATCACTAACACAATACTGAAAAGCAGTATTCTAGTCTTATAGAACTGTATACATGCTGTTAATACTGGTGTTTTCAATGCAACCCTGCAGACTGTCGCTTTCTTTAACCACCTCGTCATCAAGAGCATCTTCTGTCTTCACACATGCTTGTTTGTCCTTCTCTTTGTGAATGTGTATTTTTCAGCTACATTGTGTGTCTGTGTGGGCATCTGCATGCACTTAGCTTCTCTGTCTTTGTACATAACAATAAACCTTCTGCCTTTGTCATGTTACATCTCCCTTTTTGTTTGTGCTGTTGCCTGCGTTCTCATTTGCTTCATGTGCGTCGGGAATCTGCTACCCAGAAAGCCGAAGTTCAGTCCCCCCAACGCTGCCTTCCGCCCAACCCCTGAGGTGTGCGATTGCCTAAACATCTCCCGAGACCTGTGTCTGCCAAGTAAGGAGACTATCATCCGCCCTCCCTGAGGACGGAAAGCCTTCATTTCCAGAATACATTTGGTGCCTTCTATTTTGATTTCACCAAATGTCATCAGAAAAAGAGAAACCACTTGGGATTTTTATCTGCTTAAATTTTAATTTCTCTTTCTTCCTCATTTCCCTCCCCCCAGTCACCCACCAAAAGCTAAAAGAAGAGTGCATCAGAACAATATGTACCTGACTCAATTACTATCCTGAGTCAGCAACAATATTATAAGGGTTGAGGTTGTATACTTTGCCCAAGTGAGTAAATAATTTAGTTCTCCCATACCTCTGAATCCTTTGCAGTTGCTCGAGACTCAGATGGCCACAGTGGCCTGGAGTGCCTTCCATAAATTTTGGTTGGTGGCCCAGCTGTGCCCGTGTCTGGACAGGGGTAGCCAAACTACTGTCAGTTATGCTCTAGTAACCTCTAGGTTAGATTACTGCGTTATGCATGCCCTCCAACATTTTTCCAGTGAAAATAGGGACAATCTATTCGACATCAAGAGGTTTCTCTGGCATTTTGATGGCCTGCACAAAATTATACATTGGTCACCTTGAGCAAATTGCAACCTTTCGGCCCAACCTACCTCACAAGATTGTTGTAAAGAAAAAATGCGCGAGGAAGGGGATCGTGTACGACACCTTCAACAGATAAATGGAATGGAATTTTAGCTGTAGGCTGCATTGAGTCTCTGCCAGGGGAAAAGATGAGAGATAATTAATAATATAATAATAATATTTTATTTATATCCTGCCCTCCCCAGCCGAAGCTGGACTCAGAGCGGCTAAAACAACAACAACAATAAATACAGTGGTACTTCTGGTTACGTACTTAATTCGTTCTGGAGGCCCGTTCTTAACCTGAAGCACCACTTTAGCTAATGGGGCCTCGCGCCGCCGCTGCACGATTTCTGTTCTCATCCTTAAGCAAAATTCCTAACTCGAGGTACTATTTCTGGGTTAGCGGAGTGTGTAACCTGAAGCGTATGTAACCCGAGGTACCACTGTAATACTAAGAAGAAGAAGAAACTGTGAGACTGATCAGGAACATACCTGAGTAAATGCGATTGAACTCAGTGGGACTTAGTTCTGAGTAAAAATGCTTTGGGTTGTAGTGTAAGGCTGCACAGCGTTTACCCAGTTACCTGGGAGTAAAGGTAAAGGTAAAGGTACCCCTGCCCGTACGGGCCAGTCTTGACAGACTCTGGGGTTGTGCGCCCATCTCACTTAAGAGGCCAGGGGCCAGCGCTGTCCGGAGACACTTCCGGGTCACGTGGCCAGCGTGACATCGCTGCTCTGGCAAGCCAGAGCCGCACACGGAAACGCCGTTTACCTTCCCGCTGGTAAGCGGTCCCTATTTATCTACTTGCACCCGGAGGTGCTTTCGAACTGCTAGGTTGGCAGGCGCTGGGACCGAGCAGCGGGAGCGCACCCCGCCGCAGGGATTCGAACCGCCGACCTTTCGATCGGCAAGCCCTAGGCGCTGAGGCTTTAACCCACAGCGCCACCTGCGTCCTACCTGGGAGTAAGCGCCATTAAATACAGTGGGACTTACTTCTGAGTAGACTTGTAAAGGCTTGCAGTTTAAGGCTCCATTTACAATAAAGGAATAAACACTCCACACATTTCCTAAAAAATGGCTGTCTGCTGAAGCATTGCCATTTAAGAATTTAAAGTGGTCTGGTGACATTTTCCTTCAAAATTATAGGAAGGGGTTCAAATGTCAGGTTCACCGTTTCCTGTGTGATACATGGTATGTACGGAGAAAAGCTTCTCCGTCTCTCATGATATGAGCACCAGTTTAATCAAACAACGCTCAATTGTGGGAGATGCAGGCAGATAAAAAAAGGGAAGGAAATAATTCTTCACAGAGAACATAGTTATTATAATTATGATTGATTGACTAATCACCTTCAAAACAACCATCTCAAGGCAATGTGCACTCAAGATAATTAAAAATAATAATAGCAAATGCATTTGAAACAAAATTTCTGAAGTAGACACCCATGGTAAAGACCCATTTATCTATCTGGGAAAGCTTTTGAAACAAAAACGTCTTCAATTGTTTACAGAAAGTGCAGGTGATGGGCACCTGTCGTACCATGAGAGGAATGCTGTTCCACAGAACAGGGGCAGCCACAAACAAAAACCCTGCTCCAAGTTACTGCAGAGCAGACGTCTGAGATCTTTGGAACTTGCATGAGAAACTCTTCCACAGACCACAGAGATTTACTACGCGTATAAGGGATAAGGCGGTCTCTCATCTAACCTGGTCCCACAAAATATAATGATGGCCACCAATTTGGGTAATAGTAAAAATATTAATATAAACTATAACTGCAGGTACTTGGCAATCTGTTTAAATGATTGCTGTGCAATTTTACACACATTCTACTTATCAAGCAAAACTATATTATATTAATTTTACCAAAGTATATTTTGAACTCTCATGTCATGTTATATATATTTTTTTTGCAATCTTCATTTTGGGAATTTGAAAGTTCAAAAATTCAACACACCCTACTAGGCTGAACTAGGGTTTTACT
Organism: Podarcis cretensis; assembly: GCF_951804945.1. Taxonomy (NCBI): domain Eukaryota; kingdom Metazoa; phylum Chordata; class Lepidosauria; order Squamata; family Lacertidae; genus Podarcis; species Podarcis cretensis. The sequence goes on along the minus strand of NC_137175.1, from coordinate 83,905,164 downwards.
TAGGGACTTGTGCTTGGATGTTCACATGGATTTCTTGTGCATTTTGCTTCCCTCAGTCGTCGTCATCATCATCATCACAACTTATTATTTATACCCCACCCTTCTGGCCAGGTTTGCCCAGCCACTCTGGGCAGTTCCAAACAGAATATTAAAGACACAATAAAACATCAAACATCAAAAACTTCCCTAAACAGTCATTATAGTGGAGGAATAGAAAATCCACTCAGGTAGAAGAATGCATACATATATCTGCTTCCTCCATTAGAATGAATGGGGTAGCACTCATATAAATCTGGAACCAGCAGCTGGCATCCTCAGGCAGCTGCCATGACAAGGCTCACTGTAGACGACCAATTTCCCCCAAGCAACATTCACGCGGCTATGAATGACCACCGTATTTCCCTTTCACATATCAAACGCCAGTCTCTCCAGTTACCATCCTTGAGGTTCAGGTGACAGCAACGTGTTCAGGGTGGTAGAATCCAACGGAACAGGATCTCTCCAAACCGGAGAGGTGACAACACACCCAATAAATTTAGATTGGAGGTAAGCGTGACTCTGCAAGCACACACTAGACCACGTGGAAGAGTATCACACCCCACTCCACTGGAAGAGGTGATGTTCCACAAGTTCCCATTCCCATTAGTCACTGTGCAGAGCTAATATGGACTGCATGTTTGAGTAGGTGCTCCTGTACCTGCTCCAACAAGCCTGCTTGAAAAGTGTGGCACACAGGAATGGTCTATATGGCACAGACTTAAAATGTTATGGATCCTCTTCTTCCTTACTCTCTTGGTAGCTAGCGCACACACTACTTTTGCAAGGTCCGCTGGATAATATTATTTTAGCCTTGGGGGCAAGTTAGAATTACAGAATCGTAGAGTTGGAAGGGACCAACTAAAGCATCCATGACAGACGGCCATCCAACCTCTGCTTTAAAAACCTTCAGAGGAGGGAAGTTCAACCACCTCACAGGGGCATCTATTCCACTGTCAAACAGCTCTTACCATCAGAAAGTTATTCCTGGTATTTAACTGGAATCTCCTTTCTTGTAACTTGAATCCATTGGTTTGGCTCTTACCCTTCAGAGCAGGAGAAAACCAGCTTGCTCCATCTTCCATGTGACAGCCCTTGAGATATTTGAAGATGGCTATTGTATCTCCTCTCAGTTGCCTCTTTCCCAGGCTAGACATGCCCAACTCTCTCAACTGTTCCTCACAACGTTACACACCTAACAGCAACAACAACAGAAAACATGAATGAGTGTGGCAGACAGCAGCAATATCAAATTCAGCGCAACTAAAACACTAAGTGAAGGAGTTTGGGATTCTCACCGAATTTGCCTTTCAGAGATTACTTAATATATTCATTAACCGCAAGTGTTAGTTATGTGAACATGTCCTAATGACACTTAAATTACAATAATAAATGCCCGCTGCCTCATGAATAATTTATTCTCCATTTGCATAGTCATCCTTATGCAGTTATTCCTGAGTAATTATCATACTGACTTAAAAAGGTGTCAAGGACTGAATAACTACGTTCCCTTTCCTGGGCTCATCCTCTCCCTCCATTGGCCATGTGCATCTTTCTTTTGTAATCCTGCCCTTACTCCGTGCCATCTCCATTCAGAAACCGGCAAAGAGCAAAACTCCCTCTAGTCCGGAGGCACCACTTCAAATTTCAATAGTTAAAGGGGGAGCAAGATTCAACAAGGTCCACCAGAACTTGTAGATGGGGTGAAAAAGCAATGCATGATAAGAGCATTTTTTGTGATTAATGTAATTATTATTAATTAGTTATTATTATTCAATGTATTTTGTGTGCATTTAAACCCCGACAGTCTCCAGATTTGGCGGAGTACGATGCAGACCCAGGGTTTTGTTACTTCGTATCATAATATTGTAACAATTCAAAAGAGACATGCAAAGCCTAAGGTAAAGATAAAGGGACCCCTGACCATTAGGTCCAGCATACAGCTTCCGGGTCATGTGGCCAGCATGACTAAGCCGCTTCTGGCAAACCAGAGCAGTGCACAGAAACACCGTTTACCTTCCCGCTGGAGCGGTACCTATTTATCTACTTGCACTTTGACGTGCTTTCAAACTGCTAAGTTGGCAGGAGCAGGGACCGAGCAACGGGAGCTCACCCCGTCACGTGGATTCGAACCACCGACCTTCTGATCAGCAAGTCCTAGGCTCTGTGGTTTAACCCACAGCGCCACCCGCAACCCATGCAAAGCCTATGTCTAGCTTAATCATTCAAAAATGATAACTACTTATTATGGAATAGGTTTCCTCTGTCCTTCCATATATAACAGGAAGCTCCATAGCCTATCCGTTTGTTTTTCACTTTAAAGAGAATCTGCATTCTACATGAATAACAGTTAAATTTTAGGAGTGACAAGAAAGCAAGTTCTTGGCTCCTGGTCTTACGTATAAGGTAAAGGACCCCTGGACGGTTAAGTCCAGTGAAACTTGACAATGAGGTGTGATGCTCATCTCGCTTCAGGCCGAGGGAGCTGGTGTTTTCCCACAGACAAGGACATTATACAGAAAAGAAGGTGGCTGGCCCACAGTTTTCTTGTTTTATAAACCACATCGAGGTTTTCTTATAATCAAGCAGTTTATAAATTTTGTTAAATAATAATAAAAAAGTAAATAAATAAAATTGGTCGGGACTTTCCCTCGAAAATAAGGATGGTCCTAACATCTGCCTATATAAGCACCTATTCTGTTGCTTCTTTCCATGCATTTCCAATGATTTATTCAGCTCCAAGGTGACCCGTTTTAAAACAAGAACTGCAAGACTCTTCCAGTCCTTTTAATTAATTTAAACTGTACACCTAATTTAGAATACGTTGGGCTTTGTTCTTAATCTAGGCATTCCAATTTATTTTGCTCGCAGAGGCATTTTAGGGAGGGTTAAACAAATTTGTTCAAGAACTTGTTGAATAATTTGTTGGCATGAATGCTGACTGTTCATTCAGCGGCTGCTTATTGCTAGGTTTTCTGGCCATGGAAAGAAAGGATCGTGCAACACTATCTGTCTTGAATAACAGGCCTGGTGAGAATCATAATGAGAAGGGCCCACTCAGGGCATCTTATCCAAGGGACATGGGTGGCACTGTGGTCTAAAGAGTGGGCTTGCCAACCAGAAGGTCGGTGGTTCGAATCCCCGTGACCGAGTGAGCTCGTTGTTCTGTCCTAGCTCCTGCCAACCTAGCAGTTTGAAAGCACACGCCAGTGCTAGTAGATAAATAGGCACCACAGCAGTGGGAAGGTAAACTGTGTTTCCGTGAGCTCTGGCTTCCACCACAGTGTCCCGTTACGCCAGAAGTGGTTTAGTCATGCTGGCCCCATGACCTGGAAAGCTGTCTGTGGAAAAACACTGGCTCCCTTGGCCTGAAAGCGCCACAACCCCATAGTTGCCTTTGACTGGACTTAACCATCCAGGGGTCCTTTACCTTTTTTACCTATCCAAGGACATTGTTATGACCCCTGTCCAAAGAAAAACTGGAACCAACACTAATCTACACTACAAACCTCTTAATCCCTCCCCATATCCAAGGGAATCCTGGGAACTATGGTTCTGTGAAGAGGACTACATACCCTCCAACATTTCTCCAGTGAAAATAGGGATTGTCTTGTTTAATAATAATAATAATAATAATAATAATAATAATAATAATAATGTTATTTATAGCCCACCCATCTGACTGGGTTGTCCCAGCCACTCTGGGCAGTTTCCAATATATATATATATAAAAGATGATAATAAAACTATACAGGGCTGTCTTCAGATGTCTTCTCAAGGATATACAGTGGTATCTCAGGTTACATACGCTTCAGGTTACATACGCTTCAGGTTACAGACTCCGCTAACCCAGAAATAGTGCTTCAGGTTAAGAACTTTGCTTCAGGATGAGAACAGAAATTGGGCTCCGGCAGCGTGGCAGCAGCAGGAGGCCCCATTAGCTAAAGTGGTGCTTCAGGTTAAGAACAGTTTCAGGTTAAGAACGGACCTCCGGAACGAATTAAGTACTTAACATGAGGTACCATTGTATAGTTACTTATCTCCTTGGCTCAGGGTACACATAACTCCATACTCTTCAATATTTCCCTGATGAAAACAGGCACGTCCTACCTTACCCTCTTTTAAATCTTGCAAAACCAGAAGAGAAACTGCATAGGAACACACCCAGAGTCAAGCACAGTGTGGGCTTAAGTGTGTGGCTCTTCATTTGGTTTCCCACGTTACCTGAAGGGCTAGTATCCCTCCCTTTGGGATTTGTGCCTAGTCAAACTTCCACCTTGTAAGAAGTAAAACCCACAAGGGGATTTCAGAAAGGTGCCAAAATGGATGTGGCAACTCCCCTGTTTCTGTTGATAGAGCAGGCGGTGGGGGGGGGGGGTAGTACATACTGCTAGTTAAGAAAGAAACAGGGCTTCATTGGTTTGGGGGCAATTACAGATAATGAGATGGATGGGAATAGATCATTTCAATGTCTTGGAATATTTTAGCTGAAATCAAGTCTCTCCGGTTTCGTTTTCTCCCCTTCTGTCTTCATGCAACATTCCCACAGGAGCATGAAGCTCAGGCACCAAGAGAAGCTAGTGGGAATCTTCTAAGCTTTATTTACATTAGAAAGGATGATTCACTTGGGAGTACAAGCTACACAGGGAAGGCGGGGAGTATATGGCACAGTCTGCTACTATAAGGCCACATTTTTAAAATCTGCGAACCTGATTTCAGGTTAAGGATCTCTAGATCTGCCCCAAATGTTCACACTCTGGTCAGAGCCTGATGTCCAGCGCAACTTGAAATGCACTTAAACTTATAAGCATCATCTATTAGAGGGAGGCAGGACGCGGGTGGCACTGTGGGTAAAAGCCTCAGTGCCCTGCAGCAGGGTGCGCTCCCGTTGCTCGGTCCCAGCGCCTGCCAACCTAGCAGTTTGAAAGCACCCCCGGGTGCAAGTAGATAAATAGGGACCGCTTACTGGCGGGAAGGTAAACGGCGTTTCCGTGTGCTGCGCTGGCTCGCCAGATGCAGCTTCGTCACGCTGGCCACGTGACCCGGAAGTGTCTCCGGACAGCGCTGGCCCCCGGCCTCTTGAGTGAGATGGGCGCACAACCCTAGAGTCTGTCAAGACTGGCCCGTACGGGCAGGGGTACCTTTACCTTTACCTTTATTAGAGGGAGGCAATGACTGAGGAAGAGATTTCAATGGCAATTCAAATACCCATCTTCATTATACCCCTTGACGTGCGAGGATTGATCAGGTCCACGCAGGTTAAAGTGGTGAATTCCAACTCGAAATGGAAGTAGTTTCAACTAGCAAAAATCCAAATAACTGCTGTTGTTTTCAGTAAAGGTTTCTGCTTCTTGCACACGACAATCCAATTGTTACAACTTTCCAGGGATAGTCCCTTTCTCTTTTAGGAAAGTGACTATCTTGCTTTTTAAAGGGAGAAATCAAGTATGCTTTAACAATATATATATATAATATGCAGGCAGGGCATTTGGTTCACACTTCCCCTAAAAACACAGCAATCTTTTGAAATGTGCACATCTCCAAATTTTGTAACTGGATTTCCCCAACCAAATAATGTACACAAAAATGTGCATATTACGGGGCAGTGTACATAAAATGCATGTGAGTGAAAATAACATAGAAAATTAAATTGTCTTAGGTAAAATTACTTACTAAAACACTGATAAATTTTCATGAGGGCTTTTCATGAGGAAAACTGAACTTAAAGACTAGGAAAGTGAGAAAGCAAAAGAATCTGAAATCCCGTGTGCCCCTTAAATCTGTTCTAGACGTTTCCCCAACTCTTTAGAGTAGATAAGGAGGGGGTGAAGGTCATGCATGGGGGAAGATCAGTTCGTAATTATTTTTATTTTTAAAAAAGTCCCCATGCACATTTATCAGCATTTAATGCAAATTTCTCTTAATGCACAGATGTCTATATCTAAAAGGTAAGGGTAAAGGATCCCTGACAGTTAGGTCCAGTCGCAAACAACTCTGGGGTTGCGGCGCTCATCTCGCTTTACTGGCCGAGGGAGCTGACGTTTGTCCACAGACAGTTTTCCCAGGTCATGTGGCCAGCATGACTAAGGCGCTTCTGGAGAAACCAGAGCAGCGCATGGAAACGCCGTTTACCTTCCCACCAGAGTGGTACCTATTTATCTACTTGCACTTTGATGTTTTTGAACTGCTAGGTTGGCAGAAGCTGGGACCAAGCAACGGGAGCTCACCCCGTCGCGGGGATTCGAACCACCAACCTTTCGATCAGCAAGCTCAAGGCTCAGTAGTTTAGACTATAGTGCCACCTGCGTCCCTGTCTATATATAACTTCCCCTAATATGCACATTTTCATATGCACAGTGTAGGGCATTTTGCATTTTAGCCTAGTATATGCAATTTTGTACACATTACTTGGTGGGGAACTGAATTGTAAAATTTAGAAAAGTGTGCATTTCCAAGGATAGCTGCGTTTAGAAAAGTGTGAACCAGATAGGTTTGGATTTTTACATGTGAACTGAATTGAATTCCCTCCCCCATCTGCAGTTGGAACACACTCCCTTCAAACACAGTTAAATCCTGAAACACAGTTAGTTAGATATCTAACGTATTGAAAAACAGTCTCAGCAGGAAACTGACCAATTTACTAAGTTCACTTTAATTGACAGAAGTCTGTAAAAAGAAATATACAGGGTGCTAATCAGACACTATTGCCACAATTGGACAATCACCATCAAGAGGCTTAGATCTGAGATGCAAGATAAATGATCCAGCCATGGATAACCATCTCATCAAAAAGAAAAGCAAATACAGTGGTACCTCGGGTTAAGAACTTAATTCGTTCTGGAGGTCCGTTCTTAACCTGAAACTGTTCTTAACCTGAGGTACCACTTTAGCTAATGGGGCCTCCTGCTGCCGCCGCCGCACAATTTCTGTTCTCATCCTGAAGCAAAGTTCTTAACCCAAGGTACTATTTCTGGGTTAGCGGAGTCTGTAAACTGAAGCATCTGTAACCTGAAGTGTCTGTAACCTGAGGTACCACTGTATTTCAATTCTGATTTCCATGCTTCTTTCAAACCCAAATCAGTTGTGCTTGCTCTGCGATTCCCTGAGCCTCGATTAACTTTCTTCCAAGAAACTACTCACGGGGATAATACACAGACAAACTTGTTCACACAGGTCACAATCGTCTACTTATCAGTGAGCAAAAACATAGCAGCTCTGTGTAATATGTGAGGCCGGTAAGGCCCTGGCTTCTGACAGTCCATATTTAGAGCTGGAAGCAGAAGATGGCTGCAATTGAAGTGTTGCACCCAGAGAGAAGAGTTGTTGGCTTGCTATCTTGCTGTCTGACAGCATGAACCACCCAAAGAGCTATTTTGCTAACCAGTGATTCATGCTAAATATTCGCTAACCTGCCAGGATTGTTTTGCAGAATCCTAGCACTGACTGCAGAGGGCAGTTCTCTGAGTTATTTCTTATATTGCTAAGCATATCTGACTGTGCAAGATCCAAGGAATTTGGAACGGCTGGGAAGTTATGTGTATGGTATACATTAGTTGTCCAGGGAGATGGGCAGGGATGGGGGACATCGCAACACTTTTCTATGCATATTGTAAGGCGTTAGGAAAGCAATGTGGGAAGCATATGCAAAATCACTGAATGCTAGTGCTTGCATCTGGTTAATCTCATCATCCAGCCATCCTGCGCTCCTGTAAAAGGTAAAGGTAAAGGTACCCCTGCCCGTAGGGGCCAGTCTTGACAGACTCTGGGGTTGTGCGCCCATCTCACTTAAGAGGCCAGGGGCCAGCGCTGTCCGGAGACACTTCCGGGTCACGTGGCCAGCGTGACATCGCTGCTCTGGTCAGAGCCAGAGCCAGAGCCGCACACGGAAACGCCGTTTACCTTCCCGCTGGTAAGCGGTCCCTATTTATCTACTTGCACCCGGAGGTGCTTTCGAACTGCTAGGTTGGCAGGCGTTGGGACCGAGCAGCGGGAGCGCACCCTGCCTCAGGGATTCGAACCGCCGACCTTTCAATCGGCAAGTCCTAGGCGCTGAGGCTTTAACCCACAGCGCCACCTGTGTCCCTCCTGCGCTCCTGACACCGGCCCAATTCAGACATGCATCTCATGCAGCATCTCCTCTTTTGCAGTGCTTCAACACTTCCCAAGTTAATTATTATTTCAGTGTCTGAACAGGGAAACTGTGGTTTCCCAAGATCAGACCAAGTCACAATCTTAAACCAAAATGAACTGTGGTTGGAGATTCTGTTTTATGCCAATCCAAGCAACCATCGTTTCAAAGTTTGGCTGAAATGGGAAACAATGGATTAATTAACAATGAATTCTGACTAAACATCAGGGAGAAACTTCTGATGGTAAGAGTTGTTTTATAGTGGAACGGGCTCCCTCGGGATGTGGCGGGCTTCATTTGAGGTTTTAAAGCAAAGGTTGGATGGCCATCTGTCATGGATGATATAGTTGAGCTTCTTGCATTGCAGGGCATTGGACTAAATGACCCTCAAGGCCCTTTCCAATCCTTTGATTCCATAAGCCAGAAAATGTTGAATTGTCAGTACACTGAGAAGGAAAAAGGGAAGGGACAACCTATGGGTGGAACATACAGGTGCAAAACATAATAACTCTTGATGTATTAAACTGAGACATGTATATGCAAACTGGGCTGTAGCAAGACTTCACACAATATTTTAAAAATGTATAAATTTTAGAAATTTTTGCACTTACCAGCTTAGTTGTCGAGGGAGGTAGCTTCAGAACTTTCTGGCATGCTGTCACACAACATTGTCATTATTCGGCTAATCTTCTGAAATACCAGGATGCCATTAAAAATCACCACGTACCTTGAAATAAAAACATTTCCTTGCCTTTTAAATTGTTTTTCCACAATAGTTCCTTTCAGTATCACCACCAGAGTAGCTGTCTACATCAAAACCTTAGTGCCAACGAATTCGGTTTGTCTAACACAGTGATGGGGATTCTGCAGCCCCTTAGCTGTTGATGGACTACCAATCCCCATCATCTCTGACCACTGTCTATGGCGGCTGGAATTGAAAGAGAATAGAAGTCACATGTTCCCCATCCCTGATCTACTGGCTTCCTTTGAAATATTTAATACATTTTCACTGAGGAGGAAATCTCCAAATTTCTCTTTCGGCAAAATCTTTGAGAGACAAATCTCTTCTTTTCACAAAATCGTTGTGGATGAATTTATGCAGAACTTAAAGCAAAGTTATTTTGCCTTCCCTCATAAGCCTAGATGTTTTTCTTACAGGAGAACCTTCAAATTCAGTTCATAGTTATAGGATGCACTTTTCCCCCTCCAAAAATTAAAGGGGAAGGTGTGTGCGTCCTATGGAGCAAATGCAGGCTCCTTGGCTTCAGTGATAGCAACGCGAAGCCTCCGAAGCGCTCTGGGGGCTTCAGGCAGCTATCCGCAAGCCTTTGGAGTGCAGCAGGAGTTCCCGCTGTGCTCCGAAGGCTTGCGGATGGCCGCCTGAAGCCTGGAGAGCGAGAGGGGTCAGTGCACACCGATCCCTCTTGCTCTCCAGGCTTCGCTTCGCTGGAGAGGCACTGCACAGTTTTCCATCTCTGCGCAGCGCCCCTTCAGCGAAGCGGGAGGAGAAATGGAAGGGGCTCCATTTCTCCTGCCGCTTCGCCGAAGGGGCACTGAGCAGAGAGGGGGAGAATTTTTTTTCCTGTTCTCCCCCTCCTATGGTCCAGTGCATCCTATAGAGCGAAAAATACGGTAACTTCATGTGAAATTTGGTGGAAACCCTATTTAACACTCATAGAGTGAGTGACAAAAGTGTCTCAATAAAAGTGGAAAAGGTGCCATGCCAGGCTGACAAGCAAGGCCTTGAGTTCTGTATTTTCATTCTATAAAGTGGTAATTGGCATAAAGGCCTACATCCGAAGACCTCCGAGGGCCTCTTGTAATCTGAGGAGTGTTTGGCTTGAGCCCATATTGCTAACCATCTGGTGCCTCAGCATAGCCGTAGTCTCTAAAGACCGGCTATTCCAACAGTTATCACATGCCCTGTTGTGAACACCAGGCTCCTGTAGGTGAACAATTACTCACATAATTGGAGTTTGTGGCCGATGTCAATCCAAGTGAGGAATTTGCCATCTGGCTGCTTGTGGCATAATATGCAAAAGGTAGAGCTACAAGGCGGACTATTTATTTATTGCCCCTTAAATCATCCCACTCTTCCCTCTGAGAAGCTTTCAGAACAACCTCCCATCTTTCCTACCCAGATAATAACCAGGTTGAAGCCCATTTAAGCTTTAACAATACAAGTGGTGTAGCAATAAAACTGCTAGCACGTTTGGAAAGCTAAGCAGAGCCCACTATGGTTTCAACTTGGATGGGAGACAGTGTGTTGAGATCCCTGCATTGCAGGGGGTTGGAGTAGATGACCCTCGGGGTCCCTTCCAACTCTATAATTCTATGATTCTAACAGCATAGCTGGCATATAGTTCTGTGGTCAAAAAACAGTCTCTCCAGTTAAAGAGCTTTGCCCCCAAATCTTAGAAAGCGTTTCCCAACTAAATCAGACAGTACTGGACAAAAAAGTCTGACTAAGTCTGAAGTAGTTTCACATAATCACTTTGTGGGCCTAGAAAATCCCATTTGATATGTATTTCATTTAAGTTACTTACTTTCCGCTTTTTAAAAATATCCATTCCCAGAAGCACCTTGAATTGTAAAAATATAGAGAGCCCAAATCATCTCAAAAGCACAGGAGCTTTGTAAACATGTGGGGGGGGGGGACAATCTTTATAAATAGGGATGGGGAACCTATATGCCTCCAGAGGTTGTTGGGACTACAACTCTCATCATGCTTGACTATTGGCCAGTTGCTGGGGCTGATGGGACTTATAATAATTGTACCCCGCTCATATGACTGGGTTGTCCCAGCCACGCAAGTCAAACAACACCCGGAGGATCACAAATTTAGACCCCTAGTCTATAAACAGGAAAGGGATTTTGTTGAATCTCCTTAGAGATTTCTGTAGTCACAGTACCACCACTGAGAAATCCCTCTCTCCGCTCTCTGCCAATGGAAGCAGGACCTCCTATGATGATATAAAACTTAGGCAGGCTCATATAATTAAAGGTGGCCAAAATAGCCTGGCCCTGGGTGACAAAGGGCTTTAAAGTTTATATTGCCATTACTTGATGAAGGTATGGCATTTTCGTCCACCCTTCCAGAGACCATTTTACAACACCAACTTCCCTCTCTGATTAGCCAGTCTATTTTGTGTCCTAAGATATGGTTCAGGGCTTCATTGTAAAGTTCAGAGAGCAGCCAATGCTCATCTCTATGTTCCTAGGCATTGAAATACGGTAGCTAGCAGACCCTAATGTTTAGGATCAGCCAAAACCTCTTCCGCCATCATCATTTCAAAAACAAAAACAAAACATAATAAAGCACTTCTCTCCAAGAAGCCAAGCTCTTTTATGTTAATTAATCACCCAGCTATCAGCTGGCCAAGCAATATATACTTGATCCTGATGGGACTCGACTGGCGAGCCTGCTGGCAATTCTAAAGTCAGTCCACAGCTAGCAAGGCAACCTGCCCAGAAGACCAGGACCTTGCTGTGGGAACCAGCCGATTGGTATGGAAGTCAATAACCGGGGGTTTCTGCTGCTATCTAGGGCAATGAGAAAGGGAAGGTGGCAGCGGGAATAGCTGTGAAATTGGATGAGAGAACTGAACTGTTGCAAAGGATTACTCCATCAAGCTGTGCGTAATTTACTTTAAAATGAAAGTAGCAGATTGTAAGCCTGCTGAAAGTTGTGTGTCGTGCCACACGTAATATTTCTGCTAACCCAGAAATATTACCTCGGGTTAAGAACTTTGCTTCAGGATGAGAACAGAAATCGTGCTCTGGCGGAGTGGCAGCAGTAGGAGGCCCCATTAGCTAAAGTGGTGCTTCAGGTTAAGAACAGTTTCAGGTTAAGTACGGACCTCTGGAACAAATTAAGTACTTAACCTGAGGTACCACTATACAATAGGGGACGTGGGTGGCAATGTGGGTTAAACCACAGAGCCTAGGGCTTGCCGATCAGAAGGTCGGCGGTTCGAATCCCCGCGACGGGGTGTGCTCCTGTTGCTCAGTCCCTGCTCCTGCCAACCTAACAGTTCAAAAGCACATCAAAGTGCAAGTAGATAAATAGGTGCAAGTAGATTTTAGTGCAAGTAGATTTTAGTTGCCTAAAAGAGGCATGAGTGTTGTAGATAATAATTAACACGTTTTCTAAATATAATCATAATTGATTTTATTTCCTCAGACAGAGGGCAATCACGAGGGCAGAAGGAGGCTGTAATATCTGCTGATCATGAGCCCTGAGCCAAGTTTACATTTCTTGAATGCTACATGGATTTACTTAACCTCCCCATCACCCACTTCAAGGATCTCTTAATGTTTCTCCTGGCATGCTGTCACTTCCTTACATTGCAAAGTAAATGCTACTCTACAGGCCATTTCTATATAGAGAGTAACCCCAAACAGTGATGAGCTTTTACTCAAAGCATTATCGGTAGGACTCAACGTCAGAAAGATTCCTCCATGCAGGTAGCCAAATCAGGTTCCCTCGTCTCCAGGAAGTGCTTTTGAGACTTTTGACCTCTCAAGTTCTTTCGTTTTTTAAAAAAAACATTTTGGATTTGAAAGTTCTGCCCCAAGCACATGTTCCATCTCTGACAGTTCAATTGTCACTAGGGATACATATCAACAAAACCCAAAGCAAAATCTGCCTGGACGATCAAAATCCTCCCAGGGTGATGTTGTCCACAATGACCATGTTTTTCCTATATTACTTCCTGCTGTTTCAGAGGTTTCCAGTGCAAATTGGACTAGAAACAGAGAGATCACATTAAAACAGTTTCCTCCTCTCTCAAAATTCTAGCTTCTTCCAACAGCTGATTGGAAGAAGGTTTGATTATCCTGGCTTTATGGGCAATGATTTCATGAAAACGTCCTTGCATTTATAAAACCTGTGCATCAAAGAACATAACAGAGCCATCCATCCGACATGTTTCTCCCCTTCAAAACAAAACAAAACAGGGGGGAGATCAGAATGACTGTGCTTATGTGGAGGAAGCAACTGGGAGACTTTTTTTTTTCCCCGCCACTAAAGTAGCTGCAGATAGGGGGCATCACTGAAGACTACAGGGAAATGTGGGAGTCTGGTTGGGAGAGATATTTGAAGTCATTTGCATTATTAATCATATATAACAAGTTTCAACATGCAGATTGCCTTGGCACATGTAAACTGTTTTGATAAAGTAAGCTAGTTTGGGGGGGGGGGGAATAGTTTGAAAAGCGGGGTAGAAATAATCTAAATAAACGAGTTTGTATCAAATGTTCCATGTGAGTAATCTCACTGGAACAATTGGACTTCTGTTTACTCTCCTCTCCCTGCCCCACTCTAATCTTCACTGGATGACCCAAAACTGTCCAGAGCTGATTATGGGGAAGTGGGCAGCAGTGGCGTAGCGTGGGGGGTGCAGGGGGAGCCGGCCGCACCGGGCGCAACATCTGGGGGTTAGGGTTAGGGGGCGCAAATCCACGGGTTAGGGGGCGCAAATTACTTGCCTTGCCCCGGGTGCTGACAACCCACACTATGCCACTGGTGGGCAGTGCCAGAGCTTGGGGTCTCAAATTTCTGTGTCTCCCACTGCCTCTCACCTTCCATTCCACATACTACAGTGGTACCTTGGTTCTCGGACATAATCTATTCCGGAAAACCATTCGACTTCCAAAATGTTTGAAAACTGAGGTGCAAGTTCAATTGAAAAAACTGAAAAACACGTGGCGTAAGCCGTTCAACTTCCGAGGAGTGTTCAAAAACAGAAGCAATTACTTCTGGGTTTTCAGTGTTTGAAAACCAAAACATTCAGCTTCAGAGATGCTCGAAAACCGAGGTACCACTGTAGTTGCTGCACCCCCGAGGCGCCACACCCAGTGCGACCGAACTGGTTGTACTCCCTGTGGGAAGTCTCTGGTGTGGGAAAGGAGAGGAAGTTCAGTTGTGCACATGGAAGTCCTTTGCACCAGTGGAGCTGCCATGTTGGCTGTAGCCCAGAAGCTTGCCATCTTTCTTAATATGTGATTTTAGCAATTCAGAAAATATAGCAGCAAAACTATTACTTTCAGTATGCAAAACAGTCGGCAGGTTTTTTTTGCACGGCGAAAAATGAATTCATTCCTTGGCAAATACAGAACTGCATAACCCCATCGCTTACAAATACAGACTAACCAGATGGACTTTCCTTGGTAGGTATACCTTTAAACGGAAATGGTTCCCGTCACATGATTTCCCTTCATGGTAACTCCTATGCATGTTCCTTTTCTCTTTCCACACCAACCACATTGTGTGTTGTTTCCACCCTTCCAGCTAACAACTGACCTGGCCTCCAATATTTTCACCGCCATCGGCTCAGTGACACTGGCCTTGTTACTGATCTTCCTTCTTGCGGCCACAGCTTCCGTTATAACTTCCAACAAACGGGCTACCCAAGGAACCTACAGCCCCAGCCGCCAGGAGAAAGAGGGGTCCCGAGTCGAAATGTGGAACATGGTACAACCTCCCCCAATGGAAAGGTTGATCTAGCTTGAACGCCTGCTGTACCTCTTATGTATATGGAGGCCTCCGGCTACAATGGGTTGTTCTGGATACCAGGGAAAGGAACTCGCTCTAGACCATAATGACCTCTGCCATTTAACTCAACACCTTGGTCAGTATCCAAAGCACCATGCACATTATCCCAGGTGTACCTGGAGGCATTTCCGCTTGCCCCTTTCACCAATAGCCTCTGATTCTTCTGATGTTCATGGAAGCCTTCATGAGATGTGAGGGACTGCAGTTGGAAAGGGAGCTGAGCACTCAGACACACGTACCTGGAAATACTATGGGGCCAAAATCTCAGCTCCAGAAAGCATTAATGATTGTTGTTAATGGGTGCCATTTCCCACTTTCTGGAAATTCTTATTTATTGCACTGGAAATTTTAGCTTTAGTCGAATCGCCTGTAGGCTATAAAGACTGCAATGATTCTAGGATACTTGTTAAGTGCCTGCATTTCAGATACAACTGAAGCCACATATTTTGTTTCATTCCCTGTGCATCTGCATCTAGCATTCACCATCACTGCAAAAGACAGCAGAACAATCATGTAACCCCAGATAATCTGTCTGCCATTCAATCATCACTGTGCATCTCAAGAAATTTTAGGAGCAGAGGTCTTTCTCAGCAGCACAGCTATCTTAATTCTTTAATCAGGGACTAAATTAATACTCCAGGGGAAAGCTCTTCATGCAGCAAAATAAACATTTCAAATGATCACTGCTTGGTGTGTTCATTGCACCTGTTTTTCCACTAGGTTATTCTAGATCATGTTTGGGGATCTAGATGTTGCTGAACTACAACTCCCATCAGCCCCATGTGAACATGGCCAGTAACCAGGAGTGATGGGAGCAACATCTGGAGGACAAATATTCTCTGCACCTGTTACAGATCTAGAGGAAGTTATGGTTCCTTTCATGGAGAATAAACTGGTGATTTTAAAAAAAAATGTAGTTCCTTAATTTACATCAATTGGTGAACATACAGCTTGGTGAACCCCCCCATAATTTTGGACTATTGATCATGCTGGGTGGGGCTGATATTGAGCTTAAACTCCCAAAATCAGAAGGGCCACAGGTTACCCACCCCTGAATGGACCCTCCAGATGGACTTAACTTGGTAGGTATACCTTTGAACGGAAATTGTTCATGTCACATGGTTTCCCTTCATGGTAACTCCTATGCATGTTCCTTTTCTCTTTCTACACCAACCACATTGTGTGTTGTTTCCACCCTTCCAGCTAACAACTGACCTGGCCTCCAATATTTTCACAGCCATTGGCTCAGTGAAAAGGAAAATCATCCCTGTGTTAAACAAAATGTGGAAAGCTTCCAGAATTGTGGGTGGGGGTGTCATAACTTTATTTCCGAAGTCTAATACAGTTGGGTGAGAGTTACCAGGATCAGGGTTCTAAATACACACATACACAAACAGTGTCTCACTCTTCATTCCAATAGATGTGATTAGTCTCCGTGCAGAATTCATACAGTAGACAGGGGTCAGCAAACTTTTTCAGCAGGGGTCTGTCCCTCAGACCTTGTGGGGTCCGGACTATATATATATATATATATATTTTGGGGGGGGTGAATGAATTCCTATGCCCCACAAATAACCCAGAGATGCATTTTAAATAAAAGAACACATTCTACTTATGTAAAAACATGCTGGTTCCTGGACTGTCCACGGGCCGGATTTAGAAGGCGATTGGGCCGGATCTGGCCCCCAGGCCTTAGTTTGCCTATCCATGGAGTAGAGCCTCCCTTATTCGGAGACGAATGTGGGGCAGCAATGAGGGAATCTGTGGCCTTTCAAATGTCATAAGACTCTACTGCTCATCATCTCCAGCTAACATGGCTAATGACTGGAGATTATGTGAGTTGCAGTCCAGCAATATATTGGGGGTGGGGTGGGTAACCAGGTCCCCCCCATGCCTGATGCATAGGGGTGGGGTGTATCCTTAAGTTTCAAAAACAAGCCTCATGTCCCCCAAGTTAACAGGCTTATCAGAGATGGAAAACAACCCAGAAGTTAAGCCTAGTTTCAACTCCACACAACTTGAGAGCAATTCTAACAAATGCCTATGTACCACATACCTAAATGGACAGTTCCCCCCATTGGACAAATTTAAGATCTGGTGAGAGACATCCTCAAGCGCTTGTTAATAACCTGATGGGCAAATTTGACCTTCCTGCCAGAACAAAACAGAAAACAGAAAACAGTCGCTCTACAAAGCACATTGTGGTTTGGGGCAAAGTGACAGACAGCCCTGCCTAGGCAAGGCTTTGTATGTAAAGCCTTGCATGGGCAGGGCTGTGAACCGCTGAGCGGCAGCTGGGGTCACAGAGGCGTCTGCTTCTGCTGTTTTAGTTGATGTGAATATAAAGGAAACAGAAAGCATCTTAAAGGTAAAGGGACCTCTGACCATTAGGTCCAGTCGTGACCGACTCTGGGGTTGCGGCGCTCATCTCGCTTTCTTGACCGAGGGAGCTGGCGTACAGCTTCCGGGTCATGTGGTCAGCATGACTAAGCCGCTTCTGGTGAACCAGAGGAGCGCACGGAAACGCTGTTTACCTTCCCGCCGGAGCGGTACCTATTTAGCTACTTGCACTCTAAAGTGCTTTCGAACTGCTAGGTTGGCAGGAGCAGGGACCGAGCAACGGGAGCTCACCCCATCGCGGGGATTCGAACCGCCGACCTTCTGATCAGGAAGTCCTAGGCTCTGTGGTTTAACCCACAGCGCCACCTGGGTCCCACAGAAAGCATCTTAGGTAACCTGCAAGCCCCCTGTCCCCGTCCTAGAAACAGTGGAAACAGAGGCATGCCTTGTAAGAGCTCAACGTTCCCTAACAGACATTACAATCCAGGAGTAACAAGTCCAGGTAAGTGGCGCTCCTCTGGACTGCTCTAATAACTCTTTGTACGCAAGTCAAAGCTAGCATTCAGAAGAGAGGACTACAGGGCAATTGTGTACGACAAACATAATAACTGGCAGCACTCACCACCCCTTCTGTATTGCAAACACCACAGTTCACTGAATGGTTATGTTCTGTTGCCTACTGACACACGTCAAAATGCCGGCACCATGTCAAATTTCTAAGAAATGCATCTAGTTGGTGTCCTCTTCATCGTTCCTCCTCCTCCTCCTCCTAGTTCCTCCTAGTTCCTCCTCCTAGTTCCTCCACATAGCTCCTCCTAGTTCCTCCACGTAGCTCCTCCTAGTTCCTCCTCATCCCTCCACCCAGTCCCTCCTAGTTCCTCCTCCAAGTTTCTCCTAGTCCCTCCTAGTCCCTCCTCCTAGTCCCTCCTAGTCCCCCCTCCTAGTTACTCCTAGCCCCTCCTAGTCCCTCATCTAGTTCCTCTTAGTCCCTCCTAGTTCCCCCTAGTTCCTCCTAGTTCCTCCAAGTCCCTCTTGTTTCCTCCTCCTTGTTCCCCTGGTTCCTCCACCTAGTTCCTCCTAGTTCCTCCTCCCAGTTCCCCTAGTTCCTCCACCTAGTTCCTCCTAGTTCATCCAAGTCCCTTCTGTTTCCTCTCCTAGTCCGTCCTGGTTCCTCCACCTAGTTCCTCCACTAGTTCCTGCACCTAGTTCTTCCACCTACTGGTTCCTCCAGGTCCCTCCTAGGCTCCTCCACCTAGTTCCTTCTAGTTCCTCCTAGTCCCTCCTCCTAGTCCCTCCTAGTTCCTCCTCCTAGTTCCTCCTCCTAGTTCCTCCTAGTCCCCCCAGTTCCTCCAAGGTTCCTCCACCTAGTTCCTCCTCCTCCTAGTTCCTCCTAGTTCCTCCTCCTCCTCCTGTTTCTCCTCCTCCTAGTTCCTCCTCCTCCTCCTCCTAGTTCCTCCTATTTCCTCCTCCTCCTCCTCCTCGTTCCTCCTCCTCGTTCCATATTACAAAATATGTAATAAAACAAAATAAACCAATAGCCCCCCACAAACACATTTAAAGACCATAGATTGTCTCATCAGCTCAACGTTCCCTAAAAAATGGGGGATATAATAGCAGTGTAACAATCCTGCAGATGGATAGTTAAGAGTCACATCTGATTTACTCTCAGGTAAGTGTGGCCAGGTATGTGTGCATAGACTTGTAGCCTTGGGGGGGGGGGTTGAATCCCTTTCACAACCAATTTTTCTGTTGTCCCCCTCAAGACCTCACTGATTTTGGCAGCCATGGCAAACAGAAAAAAATAAATGGAGACAGTGTTCTGGTGTGTGCAATTGTGTGGCATGTGATTCTCCAGAGGGTTGACCACTGTGGATGAAGGACTCAGGCCAGGAAAGGCTAGGCATGCTGGTATGTATAGGATTGCTCATGATTTCTGTTTATTTATTTTAGCCTAACCCTTTCCATCCAAGGATGCCAGAAAAGACTAACCTTATACCGTATATACTCGAGTATAAGCCAACTTTTTCAGCACATTTTTTATGCTGAAATGCCCCCCTCGGCTTATACTCGAGTGAGGCAGGCGGCGCTGGAGGGACGAGCAGCCCAAAAGCAGCCCTTTTGGGCTGCTTGTTCTTCCTCTGCCGCTGCCGCCATCACCAGGTTTGTGGTGTGGTGAACCGGCTTATACTCGAGTCTATAAGTTTTCCCAATTATTTTGTGCTAAAATTAAGTGCCTTGGCTTATATTCGGGTCAGCTTATACTCGAGTATATACGGCAAAATGTTAAAACAATGCCCTAGCCTCTGTGTTTTTAGGCAATGCACTTCCATTTTGCAATCCCTGCCCCCGCCCGCCCCCAACCACTTTACAGTGCAAGTCCACTGAGGGGGGAAAAGTCCACTTCAGTTGAATTTGTATCCGGGAAAGTGTATATATTGCAGTCTTAAAGAACTAATGAAAAACATTGGCCCAGAGCAAGACGATTCCTCTTTCAATAAAACTGAGCTCTCATCCATTCCACGAAGGACAAACATTAGGCTCTTATCCCAGACTGGTGGCCAGTGCCACTGTCCCATTAACTTTAGTGCTAGTAGATAACTCTTTAAGGCTATTAAAATGTGTTTGGAGCCATTGGTCATCTTGGAAGGAAGGGGATTTGCAATCTGAAAGGCAGTTTTCTTTTGTTAATTACATAGAATGAAAGTCTACCGTCTTTCAGATGTTAAGAGCATTTCCCTTTTTAATATAAGGATGCTAACTGCGATCTTAAACACATTCGCTAGGCCTTAAGTCACATAAAACTCTGTTGACTTTCCTCTTGGTACACCATGTATGCTGAGAAAACTGCTCAATTGCCTGCATTCCCCCAAAGGAGCAGACATTCAATCTGAAGATGCTTCTGGATCCAGCTTTGTCAACAGAGGCCAAGTAGCCTCAAATGGCTAAAAGCACTTTCTACCAGCTGCACTTGATACAACAGCTTTGACCATTCTTGGACCAGAGGAGGTTAACCACAGTAGTTGAGGCATTGGTGACATCAAAACAGGATTACTGCAATGCACCCTATGTGGGGCTCCCCTCCCCTACATAGGCTTGCAGTCCACAGTACAGTCGTACCTTGGAAGTCAAATGGTATCCGTTCTGGAAGTCCATTCAACTTCCAAGGTGCGGCTTCTGATTGGCTGCAGGAAGCCCCTAGCCCCAAGGCCCTAGGCAGAAATAAATCAGGGAACCTAACCCTAACCCTTGTCCTGAAATAAAAGTATGCCTTACCATCCCCTTACCATATTGCAAACTGTTCGTGCTTTGTAGACACTGAAAGGTGAGGGGGGGGGCAGAAAGCACTAGGCAAATTTCAGAATGAAAGCTGTCATGAAAATATTCTAGAATCCCTTACTTCTGCTTGAGAAGTCTTGCTTCAATGGGAGAGAGTACCATTTCTACTGCAATGCATCCCCGTCACTCCTTTTATGAATGGGATACAATTAAGGGCTGGTTCACACATGCAGATGCTCACCCCCTGGCTACAACTTCAAGGGATGACCAGCACTTCCACATCATCTCACTGCTTTTCAGTAATGTCAGCTGACCAAACCCTTCTTGCTCTCAGGCAACGTTTTCTCATAAGCTCTTTTTATTCCAGGGGGGTTTACTTCAAAACTACTATGCTTAGGATTGCAAACCAAATACTGTAAAGCAATCATCGTTGGAAAGGTTGGGGCACCACTTTGACTTTCTGCCACCACTGTTGTTTCTTCCTTTATGGTTTTATTAGACTGTAATTTCCATCCCCATCTTCAACTTGTTTGGCAAAGCAATTCCACACGCCACTAATTCATCCAATATTGTCAAATGGCAGCAAGGCTGACGGGTCCAAAATTGTGACTTTAAATCATCCTTTTGATCATACCAAATCTACCTGAACCTTCATCTGGTTTTTATGCTCTTGGTGGTAGAAGTCAAAGTCCATCATTTTCCTTTCCTCAATATTGTAGGCGACCTTTCAGATGTCACCTGTAGTTCCTCACAAATGTAATTTACACTGGCATGTATAGCTATAAAATACAGATTAGCAGAAGTCTGGGGTTCTTGTCTAAAGCCCCTTCAGCTCCCTTCACACCTGTGCTGATTTTGTTTCTCCTTTGCTATACAAAGGCAAAACTTACACTGTCAGACACAAAGAGAAAATGCAGTCTTTAAGAGCAGAAACTTTGCAAATGAGTTATTCGTAGATTTCTTTCCATGCACTTCCAAGATCTGTGCAAAACTGAATTTGGTGCAAAAAAATTATTCTGCTTGATTGGAACCTGCTGTGGAACCTGAAGCATCATGCCCAAAGGCATTTGGTGGTGGCAGGGGGCGGGGAGATGACTGCCCCTAGGGCCACAACCCTCCCCCCCCAAAAAAAAAAACTGCCATGAAATTCTTTGGATGCAGATCTAAAGCACAAACAGAATGAAAGAAGAGCTCTGAATTTGGATCTGTGAAATCTGGAAGTACCAAAACAGTTGTCCTAAACCCCTGGCCTACCTGGCAGCAAGTCAGCATGTCAAATCGCCAGTACAGGGTCAAGCCATGTGTCCGAAGCCCACACCAAAGCACAGTCCCACAGAGAGTCTGGAGCATCCAAGCCACAGCCTCTCCACTCTGCCGCCTTTTCACACTATGCCTGCTGATTGCAGCATCTGGGCTTGATGAGGCTGGGGACCCTCACCTGTTGCAGCTGAAGAATCACACACCTCCCAGAGCTAGCGAGCCCCACCTGGCCAGCCAAGGAGCTATCTAGGAGAAGGAAAACTCTGATCCTTGTGGGATATCATCAGCAGAAGAAAAAGCTAAGGAGTAAATCATGGGTAGGCAAACTAAGGCCCGGGGGCCAGATCTGGCCCAATCACCTTCTAAATCTGGCCTGCGGACAGTCCAGGAATCAGCGTGTTTTTACATGAGTAGAATGTGTGCTTTTATTTAAAATGCATCTCTGGGTTATTTGTGGTGCCTGCCTGGTGTTTTTACTTGAGTAGAATGTGTGCTTTTATTTAAAATGCATCTCTGGGTTATTTGTGGGGCATAGGAATTCGTTCATTTCCCCACCCCCCAAATATAGTCCGGCCCCTCACAAGGTCTGAGGGACAGTGGACCGGCCCCCTGCTGAAAACGTTTGCTGACACTTGGAGTAAATCCTACAAAAATCAAGAGTGGAGTATCTAAGGTGGTTGGATGGTACCTTGCATGCCTCCTGCAGCCCAGCTGGTGCCAAACACATTGCTCTGCTTTCTTCTGGACCACATCAGCGATGCCAAGAGTGGGGTCTTGTTGTCTGGGCAGCCCAGGCCTCTGGACACACTGCCCAGGCTTGCAACAAAGGGAAGTCACTTCAGTGCTGCTAATGCAGCAGTTTGACTTCACCCCCAGAGGCACACTCCATTGTCTCTCGAGACAAATGCCAACAATGCAAGGATGCCATCTTTGCTCACTGACGAGGTCAGATGGGTTGCTCTGCCAGTAATGTTCAGTGGTGGTTTGGGCAAAGGATAGACGCAGGCTGGGAAAGAGCAGCTAGAGCAATGAGCACAGAGCCGTGTTGGAGCAGGAGGTTGTGGTGGGCATTGGTAAATGAATTCGAAGTGAATAATGAAATGGGAGAATATTCAGCACAGTCCTAGCTGATCTGCATCAGGAAAATGCTAAGTCATATTTTTTTATGGGAAGGAGATACACAGTGGGGTGGAATAAACAAAGACAGGCTGTTTGACATTTTAAAAAGTAACAAATGAGACAAGCACACTAAGACGGGAAAGGCGAGGGGCGGGGAAACCTCTGGCCAGTAACCAAAAGGTCCAAAAGTCAAAAAATAAAATAAAATAAATCCTAACTAATTAGGCTGAAATGCCAACACTGTTCAAAGTATCCTAACTGTCAGAGCTAATCCCGACCCTGCGGTTTAAATATGCCAGGGGGATCTGGAGCAAGCACTGACTCAAGAAGTCAAATACAAATATTTGTAAATGACATTTTAATTCCCAGCAAGCTGCTTTAATATATATTTCAAATAGCAGAAGCATATCATCTAGCCTTGGAATAGATCAAAATGTCAGATGTTTTATGTGTGTAACTTAATGATACATGCATAGCATTTTACCTTCCTTGTCGGTGCACAGGTTCTGGTGGAGTCTTGGAATATCAAATGGAGAGAAAAAAGATAGCATATCTCACTCACATAGGCTAGCAGGGGCAAGCCCCCAAAAGTCCTTACAGGATCAAGGCTTAGAGGACAATTGGCCACTCCCCAATTTAAGTCATACCCCATCTCAGATCTCTGGGGGAAACATACACAAATATCATCTTGCATGCAGGACTGCAGTCAACAGGGGAAGCATCATGCGGCAAATGATTAAACACCCCTCTCCCGGCTCCAATAGCATGTGAAATGTTTTAAAGTTTAAAAGGGGAAAGGGGAATCACATATGGTTTGGCCCTATGTTGAACCCTGACAGAAAAGCAAATTCTACTGAATGTTTGGAGTGGAGAAAGATATTAGAGCAGAAACTTCTGCTGAGGTTTTGGAGAGTTCTGCAAGTTAAAGTGGACCATATTGGTCTAGATTCATCAATGACCTGATTCAATAAAAGGTTACATATGTAGAAAAGTAATTTGGTTTGTGGCCTTTCTCTCAAGGGAGATCACCATGCAAGCAGGGTGGTAGTGTTTCTTGCTTTTTTTACACAGTCAATGCACACTTTTCGCCTACCTTTTGTTTCAGATGCAAACACATTCTCTAACCACATTATTTCTGCAGTGGGGCAAGCTTATTTCGCCCCTGACAATCAAGGCTGCAGTAGTTTGCCACTAGGAAAAAGTTGCCTTCCTTCAGCAAACTCTGGCATGATCTTGTGATCTTTTATTTTGAATTGTCGTTAGTTGCTAAGCTGGTTTTCAAAGAAAATTATGTGCAGTTTATATGCTATTCTTTTCTCTTTTTTGCCAGACCGATGCAGGAACACTAATCTGGTATTGCATTTCTTTTAAAAAAGCAAAACACCAGGAAGGCTTCCTCTCGCCTTTTCACACACAACCATCAATGCCCACCAGATGTGAAGAGCAGGAAGGAAAGTAATGATTCACAGAAGTGGTTCTCTGACTGACTGTACTAGTGAAGTTCTATATAAGGCAAGAGAGCACCAGATACTGGAAATAAATGGGATTTTCAGGCTCTGGTTTGAAAGGTAGATATCCAAGCATATATCTTCTCCCGATTGAAGTGCAGAGCATTTGCTGGGAAACCAAAATGCTTGTTTACAAAGCTACTGTACTACCAACCTTACTGTGTGCTTGTGAAACATGGAGCACTTATAAACACCATCTCCAACTCCTCGAAAGATTCCATCAATGGTGTCTCTGAAAAAAATTACACATTACCTGGGAAGACAAGCGGACTAATACCAGGGTACTGGAAGAAGCAAAGATCACCAGTGTCGAAGCAATGATTCTTCAACATCAACTTTGTTGGACTGGTCATGTTGTTTATCGTCTTCCAAAGCAACTACTCTATTCCGAACTTAAAAATGGAAAGCACAATGCTGGTGGTCAACCAAAGAGGTTTAAAGACCCTCTCAAGGCAAATCTAAAAAAATGTAGTATAAATTCCAACAACTGGGAAACACTGGCCTGCAAACACTCCAGCTGGAGAACATCCTTTACCAAAGATATCATGGACTTTGAAGACACTCGAACTCAGGATAAAAGGGAGAAACATGCTAAGAGGAAGGCATGCTTGGCAAACCCTCACCATGATCAACTCCCACCTGGTAACCTATGTCCCCACTGTGGAAGGACGTGTGGATCCAGAATTGGCCTCCACAGTCACTTATGGACTCACTTTTAAAACCATGTTTATGGAAGACAATCTTACTCAGGTACAAGTAATCACCAAAGGATCCAAGCATAGAGGAAGCTACATTCTCTCCATATTTCCCCTGCTTACAATCATAGGATCCTTCAACACATTGCATGGAATGGGAATGTTGATCCCTGCACCATGTTGGAATTGCAGGTGCAAAACTTTAAGAATGCAGAGCGATTCATGCACACAATAGTGGCTTACTCATGCAACCCATGACAAAATCTTGCATGTGGCAGCCCTCCTACCCTACAGCAAACTGAGTGTGGGCATCCTCTATCGTCCTCATTCATCACAGGAAGGAGCCAGCTTTTGGGAATGCCACCACATAGGTTCAGAAGGAGATGAGCTGCTGGAAGGCAGGAGATGATTTCACAGTCTCTTTCCATGGCTACCACGTTCCCATTTTTCAGAGGGCTAACCATGTTGGCCTTTTGCCACATGGCAAAATAAGCAGAGCGCTCTGTAGCATCGCAAAAGGCTAACAGAGTTTATTGGGGCATAAATGTTTGCAGGCTAAAGCCAACTTTAGCTCAGCGAACATGTAAAATGTGATCCTGTAAGATCACGTGCCCAATGTAGTGGTAAAGGTAAAGGGACCCCTGACCATTAGGTCCAATCATCGCTGACTCTGGGGTTGCGGTGCTCATCTCGCTTTATTGGCCGAGGGAGCCGGCGTACAGCTTCCGGGTCATGTGGCCAGCATGACTAAGCCGCTTCTGGCGAACCAGAGCAGCGCAAGGAAACGCCATTACCTTCCCGCCAGAGCGGTACCTATTTATCTACTTGTACTTTGACGTGCTTTCGAACTGCTAGGTTGGCAGGAGCAGGGACTGAGCAACGGGAGCTCACCCTGTCACGGGGATTAGAACCGCCGACCTTTGGATCGTCAAGTCCTAGGTTCTGTGGTTTAACCCACAATGCCACCCACATCCCTAATGCAGTGGTACCTTGGTTTTAAACCAGAATGCATTCCGGGAGGCCGTTCGACTCCCGAATCCATTCAAAAACCAAAGCGCGGCTTCTGATTGGCTGCAGGAGAATCCTGCAGCCAATCAGAAACAGCGGAAGCTGCCCCAGACATTCAGCTCCCAAAAATCATTTGAAAATCGGAACACTCACTTCTGGGTTTCAATCATTCAGGAGCCGATTTGTTCGGGAGCCAAGGTGTTTGGCTTCCAAGGCGTGACTGTATATAAACGCTGAGCAAGTTTAAAGAGACTGTGCACACAGCAGCCTAAACTTCACTGTTGCCACAGGGATGGGCAGCCCCTGCAAGCAGGACCAATATAGCCAGGCATGGTAGGAGTCAATAGTCCAAGAACATCCAAAGTGCCATAGATTCTGCTTCACTGTTTTACTGCTTTAAAAGCAAACACTTGCACTGATCACATTCCAAGTCAGTTGCTCATAAATAAATTGCATGTATGCGTGGCCTGATTCACACGTGCATGTTCACTCCAGGCTGACTCAACTTGCATGTGTGGATGAGCCATCCCGGATCCAAACCTGAGGCAGAGCTTAATAATAATAATAATAATAATAATAATAATAATAATAATAATTTATTATTTATACCCCGCCCATCTGGCTGAGCCTCCCCAGCCACTCTGGGCGGCTCCCAATCAGTGTTAAAAACAGTACAGCATTACATATTAAAAACTTCCCTGAACAGGGCTGCCTTAAGATGTCTTCTGAATGTCAGGTAATTCTTTATCTCTTTGACATCTGATGGGAGGGCGTTCCACAGGGCGGGCGCCACTACCGAGAAGGCCCTCTGTCTGGTTCCCTGTAGCCTCATTTCTCGCAATGAGGGAACCGCCAGAAGGCCCTCGGCGCTGGATCTCAGTGTCCGGGCTGAACGATGGGGGTGGAGATGCTCCTTCAGGTATACAGGACCGAGGCCGTTTAGGGCTTTAAAGGTCAGCACCAACACTTTGAATCGTGCTCGGAAACGTACTGGGAGCCAGTGCAGATCTCTCAGAACCGGTGTTATGTGGTCCCGGCGGCCACTCCCAGTCACCAGTCTAGCTGCCGCATTCTGGATTAATTGCAGTTTCCGGGTCACCTTCAAAGGTAGCCCCACGTAGAGCGCGTTGCAGTAGTCCAAGCGTGAGATAACCAGAGCATGCACCACTCTGGCGAGACAGTCCGCGGGGAGGTAGGGTCTTAGCCTGCGTACCAGGTGGAGCTGGTAGACAGCTGCCCTGGACACAGAGTTAACCTGTGCCTCCATGGACAGCTGTGAGTCCAAAATGACTCCCAGGCTGCGCACCTGGTCCTTCAGGGGCACAGTTACCCCATTCAGGACCAGGGAATCCTCCACACCTGCCCGCCTCCTGTCCCCCCAAAACAGTACTTCTGTCTTGTCAGGATTCAACCTCAATCTGTTAGCCGCCATCCAACCTCCAACCGCCTCCAGGCACTCACACAGGACCTTCACCGCCTTCACTGGTTCTGATTTAAAGGAGAGGTAGAGCTGGGTGTCATCTGCATACTGATGAACACCCAGTCCAAACCCCCTGATGATCTCTCCCAGCGGCTTCATATAGATGTTAAAAAGCATGGGGGAGAGGACGGAACCCTGAGGTACCCCACAAGTGAGGGCCCAAGGGTCTGAACACTCATCCTCCACCACCACTTTCTGAACACGGCCCAGGAGGTAGGAGCGAAACCACTGTATAACAGTGCCCCCAGCTCCCAGCCCCTCTAGACGGTCCAGAAGGATGTTATGGTCGATGGTGTCAAAGGCCGCTGAGAGATCCAGCAGAACTAGGAAACAGCTCTCACCTTTGTCCCTAGCCCGCCGGAGATCATCAACCAGCGCGACCAAGGCAGTTTCAGTCCCATGGTGAGGCCTGAATCCCGATTGGAAGGGATCCAAATGGTCCGTTTCCTCCAGGCGTGCTTGGAGTTGTTCAGCAACCACCCGCTCAATCACCTTGCCCAAGAATGGCAGATTTGAGACTGGGCAATAGTTGGCCAAATTGGCCGGGTCTAAAGATGTTTTTTTAAGAAGCGGTTTAATGACCGCCTCTTTCAGCGGGTCTGAGAAGGCTCCCTCACAGAGGGAAGCATTCACCACCCCGCAAAGCCCATCACCCAGCCCTTCCCGGCTCGCTTTTATCAGCCAGGATGGGCAAGGATCAAGGAGACAGGTGGTCGGTTTCACTCGTCCAAGCAGCCTGTCCACATCCTCGGAGGTAACAGATTGGAATTGATCCCATATAACAGGACCAGACAGAACTCTAGCACTCTCCCGCCCTGGCCCTGCTCCCACTGTGGAGTCTACCTCCTTCTGAATCTGAGCGATTTTATCTGCAAAAAACTTTGCAAAAGCATTGCAGGAGATCTTGGGGTCCCTACCAGGCCCCGGTGGTACAGGTGGTTCCGATAAACTGCAAATCACCTGAAAAAGTCTCCTGCTGCTGCTGCTTTCCTGCCACGGCCCATCACCTGAAAAGCCACACCATACCTATCCACCCACACCTTGGGCTTTCGGATTGTTGAGAGCTGAGTAATCAAGTGTTCTTTACGCACTTGTGAACCATCCTCAAATCCATCCATCAGCTCAGAAGCACAGAAGGTGGCTTGGAAAAGAAACAGAGCTGCAGAAATTAGCACAAACTTCGAGCTCCGTGCAGGCATTTTTAAAGGCACAAACCTCGTCCTCCTTGATGGATTTCATGCGGAATTTGCAACCAGACTGACAACCTCCAGGGATTTAAAGCTGCTGCCAGCCATTTCCCCCCTCGTTGGCTGATGAAAAACCACGAAGTCTCTCCCTTGCTTTAGCTGCATACCAGCAAACCCACATCATAACTGGAGGCATCGCTGAAGTTTTTTTTTGTTTTTGGTTGTTGTTCCCTGTCAGACTTGATAAAAATCCAAGTCGCTGGATCTGATATCGTTACTTTCCCTGTGATGATCATTGCGGTGATAAAAGCAGGGGGAATCCCCGAGAGGGAGTTGGAATTCTTCCGTCTTCCTTTGGGGAGCCACACAAAAATACCTGGTAGGAGCAGAATGCAGAATTGCAGGCAGCCTGAGAAACAGCCACGCAAAAAATCACAAAGGCTGCAATCCTGTGCATGCTTACCTGCGTGTAAGCCTCACTGAACTCCGTAGGGCTTACTTCTGATTAGACATATATAGACTTATGCTGTAACACATTTTCCATGCCAGTCTTACTTTTTGAAATATCATTTAACGAAATTTACTGTTAAGCAAGGGACACAGGTGGCTCTGTGGGTTAAACAACAGAGCCTAGGACTTGATGATCAGAAGGTCGGCGATTCAAATCCCCGCGACAGGGTGAGCTCCTGTTGCTCTGTCCCTGCTCCTGCCAACCTAGCAGTTCAAAAGCACGTCAAAGTGCAAGTAGATAAATAGGTACCACTCCAGCGGGAAAGTAAACGGTGTTTCCGTGCGCTGCTCTGGTTTGCCAGAAGCTGCTTAGTCGTGCTGGCCACATGACCCGGAAGCTGTTCGCCGGCTCCCTCGGCCAATAAAGCGAGATGAGCACCGCAACCCCAGAGTCGGCCACGACTGGACCTAATGGTCAGGGGTCCTTTTACCTTTATCTTACTGTTAAGCACACAATGCCATGGGCATGTCCCAGGCTAAGCGAAGGCCAAAGGGATTTCAGCGGGAAGGTTAAGGGTGTCCGTAAATCTGTCCCTCTGAAATCAAAGCAGCTTAGTCAGGATTGGATCCTATTCTACTAGCCTTTGTTGAAGTGTTGTCCTGAATGATGATGTCAGGTCCCTCCAAATCAGGGATGGGGAAGCTTTTTCAGGGCCACATTGCCTCTAGGCAAGCTCCAGGAGGCCATATGCCAAGGGTGAATGGGGCCAGAGGCAAATGTGGATGGGGCAGGAAATGTAAACTGGACTTTTGTACAGTAGAGTAACACACTCTCACTCCTTGCGTCCAGACAAGCAAGAAGCTGCCATTTGCAGCAACTGCAACACAAAATCTTGGCAAGGTGATGGACCTACTGCTAGTGGCAAGTTGCGCCCCTGATAAACTGTTTGGAGAATTTCACAACATCCTGAAGAAATTCAGCACAATATCTCCACCCCTTATTTGTGCCCACAAGTAGTCCCTGAACCATTATTATTTTTTCAGTAAAATTGTGGCACTCCAGCATTCAGTGGCCAGGAATCAAGCGGTTGGTTGCAAGAGGGAAATTTTAGACTTTTTTTATTGCATTTGAACCCTTTGTGAATATTTCCACACA
Organism: Podarcis cretensis; assembly: GCF_951804945.1. Lineage (NCBI taxonomy): Eukaryota > Metazoa > Chordata > Lepidosauria > Squamata > Lacertidae > Podarcis > Podarcis cretensis. The sequence continues at coordinate 83,874,965 of NC_137175.1, read as the reverse complement.
ACTCCAAGCTTGGAAGGATGGGACAGATGCTAAATGTTAAACAAATAAAGTATGTTTAGAGGACTGTGTAGAACCGTGAGAAGAATTCACAGCGTATCCAAGGAGGAATAGTCTGCTCAGGGTTGACAATATTACTGTGATTCTGTCAGGAATAACTCAAAGGGGTTTCCAGCTTTGCAGCATCCCCTGTTGTTGTTTCGTTAGCTGGACATGCGACAAGCTTGCTTGCTATTGTAGCTGTCAGGCTTGAGAGATGACTCAGTAGATGGGATCCTCTCTCTTTTTTTCTTAAAAAATTGACTGGGGATCAAAGCTGCCAACACTGATCTGGTAGCCGGGATGCCGTTGTTCATAGAGGGCAGCTAACCGCACCTGCCATTTGTTTCTAAGGAATGGCTTTAATTCCGTGCCAGCCAGATTGTGTGCCATGCCCACCTCATGTCAAAGTCAGTTTGTAGATGTCATTTTGCAGGCTGGACGGCCATTTTTCTTCAACTGCCGAGATGCTGTGTCCGTCTTACTGACATGCCTGCGAGTGCTGGCTTTCCAGCTCCTCGGAATCTCATGTTCTCATGTAACGCACAAAAGAACATGTTTCAAGAAAGCGCAAGGCATGTTTCTCCAGAAGTGATACATCAGGGCCCCAAAGTGAAAAATGCCAACCATGAGATGCTTCTGTCCTAAGTGAGGCCAAGATTATGCTAGCAGATTTATCTTTTTTTTAAAAAAAAATTATTAAAATTTTCCAGAATAAAAAGGATAGAAAGAAAGGACAAATATAGTTTACACTTAATTTCAATAACATCTTTCCCGGACTTCCCCCTCCCCTCCCCCTCTTGTATTCCATTCCCTTAAATTGATTCCACAAATTCTTACCCCAAATTTTAAAACCTTATTATAATTTTAACTAACCCATTTATTCCAAATTAATTTATCTTATTTATCTTAATTAACCGATTCTCCTTATATTTTATATAATTCCCTAAGATCGACCCCATTTCCCTTCCACGAATTCCCCTATTTTCAAACAACAGACAAGAAGAAGAAAGAAAAAAAAAGAAAAGAGAGAAAAAATATGTAATTTTACAGCCTTTGGGTTCCAAATCTCTCTCCCCCCCCCCCATTCCCCGGTTCCGATCCCCAAAATTCATCCATTGTCTGCTGCCAGCCTGGTGCATCCACGTCTATATCTCAGCTCCACTTTGCCGTCTTTTGATAGCTTTTAATTTCAAAAAGTCCAATCTCGGAGAAACTCTCAAAAAAGATCATTCTTCTTCCATCCAGACCTCTGTGTTTAAGAGTCTAACTCAAATTCTGTTTCTTGATCCTTTTAAAGTCTGGATGTTCCAAATGCTCCAACTTCGAATTTAGTCCAGCTCTTTGCTTTTTCCTGTTCTGCCGCAGAAACCTTCTAATTCAGAAACTTCTTGTTCTCCACAGAGGCTTTTGTTATTCAGGAACATAAACTTGCGTCCAGTCCCTTCCTTTCTTCAATAGATAAATCCATTGTCTCCTTTAGTATAGAAACCTCTGTAGACAAAATAATGCTTCGTTTTTGCAGCTTTCCCAAGAGATAACAAGTCCTGCTCAAATCCATAGTGTTTTTCCACTTGCTGTTACTGTTGCAATGTCCCAGTCTCCCTCTAGAGGGAATATGGTAACTTAATTTCTTTCCAGATCAGACCCAAAAGTCAAATAACTTGTTGCCTTTATTTCCAGTAATTTATGTCCAAATTGTAACAAATCTAACCGGCAAAGCCATCGTAACAAAGTTCTCTTTTATTTTCCTGCTTTGACAGCTACTTTGACAGCTGTCAAAGTTTCTGTGTCTCTTCGCCAGTCTCTCATAGCGGATCATTCCCGGTTCCCGGGGGCTTGCACTTTAGTTCCCGCAAACCAATCTTCTCCTCCAGCACAATTATTGTAATTTCCCTTCGTGAAATTAAAATTTTGTCAAATCCTTGCGTTAAGCCATCTACAACGGGGGGGGGGGGACACTTCCTTTTTGCACCCCCCCCCCGCTGGCTCCAAATTCGTAGATCAAATTTCCCTTTTAGGTCCAATAAATTTACTCACAGGTTATTCTTTTTAGTCCAAATCCGAAATTTCCAAAGAAGTCGTTGCTCTCCGCCGAATGGCATGCGGCTTCGCTAGGCAGGGGAAGCAGTGGACTCATAGCACCACACCCCCCGTCACCCGCTCCGCAGCCTTTAAAAAGGCTCCTTCGCGGGTCGGGGGGGCGCAAACGGTGCCCGCCAAGTCACCAAGTCCATGGGCATCTCCGCCCATGGTTTTTGAGGGTCCCCGCGTCACCGGCGCGGCAGGACCCAACCCCTACCCAGCAGACTCCCTCCGGAGCTCGGAGGGAGTCCACCATTCGGCGATGGTGCCGACCCGGAAGTCTATGCTAGTGGATTTATCTTCCTTTGCATTCTTCCATGTGCACAGTTGGTGCTAACGCAGGAGTTAGCGAGTAGCAGACCCCTCTGCCAAATCATGCCACAATTGCTAAACCAGAACCAAAAGAGGAAGCGGCAATAGTAACAATAGGACTTGAGGACGGACCACCAGGTGGAAAGGTTGGAGATGTAGTACGGATAATGCTTCTTTAAAACACATGTTTTTACACTGCCTTACACTTATTACGTCTTGGGAGAAAGCAGTGGATTATATAACTGTGGAGGGGGGGGAGCTAAAGTTTTCAGAAGAAAATATTATTTAGAACTACATACCTACTTTATGGAATTTGACAACTGGACAATGTAAATGGGTTCCTTGATACGGCCAAAAGACTGATACCGATGCATTGGAAAGGTAAGCGTACGGCTCCATTTAATCAATGAATTGAAGATACAACTACACTTGCAACTGATGAACGGATTGCTTATAGATGGAGACTTTGCATGGCCAAGCATAATGACATCTGGAACACATTTATTCAAAATATAGTAGGTTAAAAATAAACATATATGTTTTTGGATAATAATAATACCTGTACATTAGATAAGCATATATGAATTTGTAATTAACTCTTATAATGATATAGTATACCGTTTCTCTTTTTGTCTCCCTCCTTTTTTATTTTATTTTGTACAGTTAAACCATTCTTTAAAAAATTAATGAAAAACAGTAATAAAATCATAGGGCAAACCTTGGTTACTGCTTGTCACAAGTTTGAAGAGCACAGGTTCCTACAGCAAACTATGCTAAACTATGGCTTGGGCTCACTGCAGCACAGCTGCAAAACATCCAAGGATGCATGAAGCATCTGCAAGCCATGATTTGGCTTAGCATGATGTGTTAACCAGGTCATTATATCACGGGAGCACAGAAAAAAGCATAGAATGTTACACTGGGTGCACCATTTACCGTCTGGTTTTTGTAAACAACCTTCTTGGTCTTATGACTGCAAAGACATGGTTGGCAATGCTTGCTAAAATCTCAGGTCAGAGTTGGAGCTGAATGAAAATCCCACTGCTTTGAGAGAGGAGATCAATTCTCTGCAATGCTCAAAGAAACCAACAAATTAGAACAGTTTACCTGTGAAAAGTGTGCATTAAGACTGGGAAAGAGGCGACTGAGATAGGATAGCCGTCTTCAAATATCCCAAGGGCCAACATATTGAAGGGGGAACAAGCTTGTTTTCTCCTGCTCTGGAGGGCAGGACTCAAACCAATGGCTTCAAGTTACAAGAAAGGAGATTCCAAGTAAACATCAGGAAGAACTTTCTGACAGTAAGAGCTGTTTGACCATGGAACCGTCTTCCTTGGGAGACTGTGGACTCTGCTTTCTTGGAGGTCTATAAGCAGAGGTTGGATGGCCATGCGTCATGGATGCTTTAGCTGAGATTCCTGCATCGCAGGGGGTTGGAGTAGATGACCCTTAGGGTCCCTTCCGATTCTACAATTCTATTTTTCTATGGCTCCCCACTTCCCTAACTTCTGGAAAGCTGTGAAATATGTTCAAAACAAACAAATGTTGCAGAGCAACGGTCTTGCTTCCAAACCGCCTTGGTATAACCTAACAGTTCGATTCTCAAATGTAGCTTTTAGCCAAATGTAATCCAAATGAACAATCAAGCCAAAAACAAGACCCAATATGTATTTCTGAGTTCAGTAATTTTTATTTTATATTACACCGTGGGGCACTTTATGGCAACGTGTTTACCAAATACTTTGTACCAACATTAGCAAAAACGGTCAATTTAAAGTGCATATAGAGGAGTTTGACATATGACAGGAGTTTGAGTTCCACAGTCTTTAAACTCTAGGGCAGTAGTCCCAACACTTTCAGGCCCAGGACCCATCCCTAATCCCAACCTAAAACGAGGGACTGGCTTTTAATCCCCTGCAACTGCTATATGTTCATAGGAATGCAAGAAGCTTCCCCAAGCTGAATTAGGCCGTTGGTTCCGCTAGCTCAGTAGACTGACTGGCAGTGTGTTCTCCTGGGTTCCAAGAAAGGAGCCTTCCCAACCATCCCTGGAGATGGTCCTACCTTTGAGCCAGGGTCCTTCCCTCCACATCTTCTCCCCATTCGTCTCCTTGAAGTGCAAGGAGGATACAACTCCTGTACAAAAGAGATGTTGGCAGATGCAAGGGAAACGAGAACTAACTGAGAAGCTGCACGTGCTGAATTTCTCCTCTTCACAGCTTCATTAATGTTCAAGGAGCTTCAAACTCCATTACATGGTCTTCTTCTCCTTCTCTCTCTCAAATTACTGTTTTAAATGGTGCTGGCATAACACTGCGTATGTCCCACCTGTGGGTCCTGGTGCCTTCAGCTGAAACTGGTGCTCTAGAGGAAAATCTCCTGTTATCTAAGCTAAGGTGTGCAACACTACAGATCGAAGCCCTAATTGGTTTTTTTTTAAAAAAAGGAACAACCCTTGTTGGCTTTATTTGTAACACAGTTTCGATTCATTTACATAGCTTTGCACTGTCAGAAGAGATCAAGAAATGCATTTCCATGCAAACGATTATTTATCCCACAATGCCTGTATCAAATGATTTCTTCAAAACTGGGTAAAAGGCAGCTATGAAACTGTTTAGAGATAAGGCCCGTTACAAAGGTAGGTTCTTCTGTTCACAGAAAGAGACATTTCCCCCTCTCTTCTCTGAGACATAAATTGAAATATGCTAGATTTTCACTACCTCCATGAAATAGCTTCATGGGTAGCATGGGTATGTACAGAAAAAGAAATTTACCACAAACCTTGTTTGTAAGTTGTGTCTAGAGCTAGATAAATTACACAGTGCTTCAGTTAACTCATTCAAGTAAGTTAATTTAAAATAGCTCCTGATAAAACGCTTGGCCATGAGAAGAAAATGTACATCAAATACATGGATTAACATCATTAACAAACAATTTAAAAGATACTTGCAACATCTATTGATCTGAGCAATCATTTATATCAATTAAGGATGCCACATGCTGGATTATGAAGCTGCAAATGTCTACCATAAGTTGCCACCTACCATCCATCATATGGAACAAACATTATTTTGCTTGCTCAAAGGACAGATCAAGTTAGCAGCAGAATTTCCAGGTGAATTAAACACAAAAACTACCCTGCTGTGTACTTACAAAGTACTGTGTGGAATATAGACGTCATTAGCTGTGAGTCTGTTGTCTACTATGCAATTGGCAACACTTCTGTTTATCATTACAGCACAACAATGTGGCGTCCCTAGTCATCTTCCGCCAACAGAAATGCCATTTGTCTACTGACAATGTACAGTACTTTCATCCACAAGACAACTGTAATTAAATGCTACATGTAACTCTACACGATCCTGAAACAAAGCAAAGCAAAACGAACACCCCAGAAAAATTAATCTCAAAGATCTACTGGGGAAGCAGATGTTTTTAGTTGTCAAAATAAATTCCTTTTAAAACACATATACACACAATAAAAGCAAGCAAAGATATTGCACAAAATCCATCTTTTGTTGTAATCTAGTACTTTCCCTCACATCCCGGAATCTCCCTTGCAGTGCAATTCAATACAGATCTACTCTGAAGTTAAGTACCATTGAGTTCAATGAGACTTATTTCCAGGATAGATGTGTATAGGATTGCAGCTGTTATCATGATATCTGGGATTGGCGAAGGGGAGAGAAGGTTCACCAAGAATCTCGGTTTTTTTCTTGTCCCTTTCCTCCTCAACCCACCCATATTAATACTGATCCTAGAATCTAAATTAAAAAGCTTATTAATATACATACAATATTATTTATGTCTGATGTTAGGGAAGCACTCAGAAGTGTACTGAATCCATCCAAACTAATCTATAAACACCTTTTCGTCAAAGAAGAGTTGCAGGCGGGGGTGGTGAGAGATGGGTCTGCTGTCCACAAAACTCTTTTAGTGGGATTTACCTGATGCACCCTATCACAGGAAGCCCTGTGAAAGGATGCCCATCTGCACAAGAGGGCACCCCCAAAATTGGTGGGGCGAAGGGGCCAGGAGAACCCCCAGTACAGTGTATCCGAGGAGAGAGGCGATTGCTGTGTGTGAAAAGCTGGTGAGACATAATGCAACAATGAGTTCCTTTTTTTTAATGCTTAGCACTCAAGACGACTTCATAATGGAGGATTCCTTGTTTGGATCTCTCATATCAAGGCAGCCTTTGGGTGCCACCGAGAATGGCAAGGAGGAGAAAGGCAGATCTGACTAAAGGGGCCCCAAGACACAAGTCTCCCTACACAAACACAACTGAAACACATGGGATCTACATAACAGCACACCGCACAACTCTACTCTGACCCATTTTAATGTGAGAGACACCATTTGGATTTTCCACCACAGGTGGCAAACATCTTAGACTCGGCTAAGATCCAATGCATCTCATAAGTCATAACGTCCGGAATGGCACAAAGAGTATCGTGGTGTCCTTGAAGTGGAAAAAGAACCAGTCCTAACTGCCTGGAAGCTATTAAAGCAGCCCCTAGGCAAGTTAAACTAAAAGGAAACAGAGTCCCTAAGCACCCTTTTCCTGCCTCGGATCTGGAAAAAAAATATATAAATAAATCTAGGGTGGTTTGCTGCCTTTCTGTAAGATTAAGGAGTTTGGTTTATGAGTGATGTCAATGGTCTTCAGAGCTAAAAATTAGCAGAGCTTGCAGTCATCCTGTGACTAGGCATGTTGGAGAATACCAATGGAAATGGAAATGGCCATTTTTGTTGATTTTTCCCATGTCCAGAATAGAAATCAATCCAGTGAATTTAAGTATTCACTGTTGATGTTGCTCTCAATCCACAAACAATACATAATTATGTTCCACCCCCACCTCCCATTTCTATTATGTTTCTTTTGCATTGAAATTAATGGGATGGAATAATGCTACAACTTAATTTATGTAATTATGTAAATTATGTAATTTCACTGCAGCAGACAGCAAAATGAATAACATGGTTTTGGGTGAAGATGAATTGCAGCAGAATGGAAACAGTTCTGCATGTGAATATACTGCGGAATATAAAATAATGCCTTCTTACATCTCTACCTGTGATCTTTCTTTTAAGAAGTTAAAAGATGTAGGCGTCAAAGGCAGCTGATATCCTATGCAGGAATTTAATCTTTCCCCTCTGGCCACACAGATTAGGGAGAGAGGTGACTTTCTCTTGTACCTATCCTCCTTGCATTACATTGAGAAGTAGATGGTATTGTTAGCAATAACTTCAGCTCCAGCTTTGCCCTATTATGAGCAAAAATATCTGAAGAAAAGCCTACGATAACAGAACTACTTTTCTAGTTTTGTAGCTTAACAGGATCCTGAATTATCTCTGGTCAGATGAACAAAAGTTTTAGCAGATGATTATGAAAATGAAAGGCTTCAATTTGGTAACTAGCTAGTTACTATTTTTCATTTTCTGCACAAAGCAAGCTATTTAAAATCCTCCTTTTGCAAGGACACAATGTAAAAGAGAAAAGAAAAAGAGATTTTCATTCTGCTTGAGATAATCTGTCTAATATAATTTGGGGCACAATCCACCATAAAGTTCTCTTGTGAAAGCCCCAGAGAATTCACATCAGTGGGACATCTGCAGGAGAATCTTCTGGTAGATTGTATTGTTTTATCTATTCTATAACAATGAAAATTAACATTTTCAAAGGTGCTCATCAGTGCAGGCTGCACATTCAATCAATTGGAAAACTACTGTTGACATCTTTGGGAGCAGAGTTAGCCAGTACTGACAGCTTTTGATAACCCAACTCTTAGCGATCAAAAAGCAGCAATATCACTCTTTGAAATGCTAGGGAACAGTACAAGTTTCAGTAAAAAGTGACTTCTTTCATTATTTCCAACAGCACACCATGCAAAATGTTGGGTCATTTCGGGGTTTTCATTTCTTTGCATAATGTTTACAATCTGTGACCAACATTCTAGCTCATTCTCAGTGCACAGAATTCCAGGTGAACACATAAGGTCTCCTGTTAGTTTAAGAAACTTTCGTTTCCGAAACTTGGCAAAGACCTTTTCATGATCTTGAGCACTATTCAAGGGTTTGGAAAGGAGATGGAATAACAGTTTATTATCCATTAGCTCCATCAGTTACTGTGATGGCCTTTTCCGATTTTGGAGTATTGCTAATGTCAAGGAAAGTCATTGGTGGCTAGATCCCCTAATATGTAGATGCTCTCAGTACCTTACAAGTTTGGGGATTTAAAACAAAGGGCTTAATGACCCCAAGCATATGAGGAACACCATGGCAAGCTCCAATAATATATTAAAATCTGGTGAATTTAATATACTAAAATAAAATGTGACAACCTTTGTTTGCAACTAAAAAAGGCTAGAACATTGTTAGTACTGAATTGTCTTAAATAACTAGGTTAACTTTCAATGAAATTTTGTAGGTGGAGAAAGGAATCTAATGGTCCAAAGCAGTTTTACTTAGTTGGGATTCCTGAGAAACTTTAAGGGTTACCTGAAGTCTGTGAGCACTGTATTAAAATCTGTGATTTCATAAGTTCCTATGAACATTGAATATGCTGGGGAAAATGTGACAATGAAGCAGAAATTGAACGATTTGTTTTCCTATGACACTATAGTAAACATCGAAATGCTACAGATGCGAGTGATTGAGAATTTTACATCATAATCAGTGGGGAACAGAGTAGACACTGACTAAATATTTGATAAATTGATTCATTTGGCAAGTCTAATGTTCTTTTGACAGTAAGAAAGCTAACTGGCAACTATTCAGGGCAAAAATGTAAGGCACAACTATTAGCCTTCTAAAAATCTTATCAGTGATAAACGATGCGTGAATGCTAACAGTTCTAGCAAATCTACATACATTGCAGTTTAAGTGGGGTCAAAATGAAGCTGCATTTCAAAGGTTCATCAACAAGACTACACATTACTCATGTTACTGTAAGAATTACATAAAACGGTATTTGACATTAGCGTGGCAACTCTAAACACATTCACTGACAATGTGAGTCACTGAAAACCTGCATGTTTTGCCAGACATTTCTTAGTTTTCTCTCCTCCAGCCTCCTACCCCCTATGATTCAGAAACCATCCATGCAGGATTTTGTCACTCTCGTTTACTGAAAGAAACCCGTTATGGCTGTAATAGGAAGTTTCCATATGCATAGAGTTTTTCTTTTCATGAAGGAAGAATTGGAAGCTCCTGTATGCACTGGGCTATGGAACATGCACCTTCATCCACACATGTACACAGAGACATAAATATACCCTCACCTAATCACTACTCTCTTGACTCCAGCAATCTAGACCACCACCAGTGACAATTGAAAGGACAAACACAGACATCGGAAGGGGGAAGGAGGGAACAGCACAAACACAGGGAAAATAGGTCCTTCTAGCTAAGCAGATAGGTCCTGGAAAAAGGACACTGCCATGGGCTTCCACACTAAATTGTTACTTGTATAGTGCCTAAAAGTATACTACCCACTTTATAAATATGTGGAATACCACTTCCAAATGGTTTAACAAAACGTTCTTTGAAAGGCACCTTTGGACACTGATGTTACGCACCAAAGGTTTGCTTTTAAGAGAAGACTTTGCGGAAGACAACTTTTAAAAGTTGCCATTGGTGAGCATTGTGGTGCATCCCATAGCAGGCCAATTATGAGCCACTGGATGGCAGAGACGTTGTTTTGGATGCATCTTTTTAAAGGTTATGATTAAGCTTCAGAAATTGTGTGTGGCCCTTGATTCCTTTGCTTAGGCCTGGAAAGAGATTCCCAGATTTACACTGTTAAATTACTTTCTTTATATTATTATTTTTCAGCTGCTGATATCATTTTTGTTTTAAAAAAGAAAACATTCGAATTTGTTCAAGGAGCACATCGAATAATGATCCAAGTCCTAAACATCACTTTAAAACACTACCTCTGAAGGTTAAATTGGCATGAACCCCAGTAGGGCAGATCAATTGTAACACAGAAATATTAAAACAGTGGAAATTCTATGCCAATAAAAATCTACCTGTTCCGCTCAAGCTTTTTCCCTTTGAGAAAACTGAAGATGCAAAAATGATGACGGTGAGTAACACCTTTTAAAAGTTGTAAACTTCACATTGTATTTCAGCACTTCAAAAAAGATTAAAAACACACAGTACCATTTTTTCAGGATTTGGAAGACAGAGCCACAGTGCCTACTTGGTAAAGGACCCAATTTGGGGGTAAATTCAGACAAACCAATAACAGTTAATTCATATGGTGATAAATACATCAAGAGACCCTTCCTCTCACTGATGGCTATTGCTTGGCTAGGTGAAAAGAGTTCTCACCAAGGAAGACAAACATGTGGGAGAGGCTCCCATTCGAACCAGGCTCTCGTGTGGTAACTACATTGCTACATAACACACGGTCACATGAGTGACCACTGTTGGTCATATGAGTTCCTGCGGTTTGGAAACGACCCATATTTCCCTTTGTTCATGCGCTTCACTGCTGTGAAATCATGGCATCTCTTTTCTAACAATTTGCATTTCATCCTGTACAATATGTAAGCGAGTCCCTAAAACTTTAAGGCAACTGGATCATGGATTGACAGGACTTAATGAGTTCCAGACGAACAATGTTGCATTTGTTGACTTTGTGCTCGGCAAGATAAAAGTCAATGCCTACCTGGGAAGATATGTTCCTTTCTGGAAAGGGAAAGGGGGAAATGGTAAAAACTAGCAGGTGCCAAATACCAGCTGAAGCTTAAATATGGAATCAAACTATTAGCTTGACTTGAGAATGCAGTAGCTGAACGAGAAGCTGCCCTATACTGAGTCAAACTATGGGTCCATCTAGCTCAGTGTTGTCTACACCAAGATGGGGGCCCCTAAATACTTCCAAAGATCACCACATTCCCTTGTGGGTAATCTATAGGGGAGGGTGCATTTTGGCAGTGGGCAAAGCACCCTTCTCTTCTTTCCGGGCTCACTCACCCACATGAAATGTGCCCAAACGTCACAGGCTCCCCACCTGTGGTCCAGACTGACGGAAAACAGCTTCCTTGGGTTTCAGACATTTCTTAGACCTACCTGGAGATGTCAGGGGCTGAACAAGGGCCGCCCGGGATGCAGAGCATATTCTCCGGCACCGAGCTATGGCCCCACCCACCCCAATCCAGGCCCATGCTGTGAAATTATGCAGCAAAGAAATGTGTTCCGAAGATATGTTCAAAGCAAGAGGGAGAAAATGGGCATTTAAGGCAAACCACAATGAAGGTTAGCAAAACGGAAGGTTTGTCACTTCCTCTGTGATGTTTTGGTTTGCTATGCGATATGGAATCCTGAGTTGTCTTCCTTAAGTCTTTTGTCAGGAGCGTTATTTCTCCCCTTAAAAATAAAAGTAAAAAAATTACGCTTTATTCCCGCTGCTACTGGAAAACCTGTCCCCTGAAATGTTTAAACCATGGTTGAATGCAGAAGTCATTTTACACAAAGACACCACTTCGTGAAGAAGACCACCCTCTTCCAGGATTTCGTTTCCTGTTCTGGCTTCTCTCTCCCAAGGAACCTGAGAGGATGGATTTTGGCTCAAGTTTGGTGGTATCTCATCTGCTGAGGTACTGCTTAGTGTTTCGCTCCACTTTGTCTTTTTTACTTGAAAGACTCCTGGAGAACACAACTGCATAGTTTCTTGAGATGGGTTTGGAGATTCTGCATGAGTTTTGAAGAAGTTCACATCATCGGCACTAGGGATATGGGTGGGACTTCCTGTTTTTGGCACAAAGAGATTTTCTCTGTATCCAGTCGAAGGAACGCATTTCCTTGGAGACGGGGGGAGTTGCTTCCCAGTGAGGATGCTGTCATCTTGCCCAAGATTCCAGTCAGCTGGGTCAGACGTTCGACCACTGCAAAGCAGAGCCAGATTGCTCTCACTTGGCGTGTTGGATTTATTCTGAAATAAGAAGAACAGGCAACACATGAGGATTCTTGGCACTGGGGTCTCCAAAAAAACAGCCACTTTTTTTTACAGAAAAGTGGGGTGTAAATATTAAACTAATTTTTTTTTTAAAAAATGACTGAACTACTTGTTCTTCATTGTATTGATGATGTGCTAAACTGAACAACTATTTTTTGCTAGCAACCTCTTAATAGGATTCAAATTTTAATTCCTCTTCTCCTTCCAACATTAAGCAGCTAAACTGAAACCAAGATAATTCCAATTCAAGGTAAAAAGAAGTGTTTCTCAATGTGTTGTGCAGCCAAAGCACACTTTCTCTGCTTTAGATTTCGGGGGTACACATCACTTTTACACCACAGTCAGACATTGAGGAGCAATACCTAGTTATCACAGAAGCAAGAGGATGTATGAGAGACCCTAAAACACCCTGTCATCCAGGCAGCACCTATCACCAACAGAAGATTATGTGGATGCAAAGACGTTTTAACACTGGAAATGCAAAGGGTGGGATAACTAACCGTTGCCTTGTAATCAATATCATCCATTGATCGAAAGAAGTCCAGGCTTTTTGCTCCTGAGAGCTTCCCTTGATCCGAACTGTGTGTACTCAGACTATCCAAAATCTCTCCTAGCAAGTCCATTTCTCCAGGAGGAACAGATGTTTTGGCCACTTCCCCAGAGTCATCACTGTCATACAAACAACAAGATGTTTCCTCACTATCTTCAGATGACAATCTAAAGGAAAACAGAAAACCACTTCATAGCTATGACCGCAACAATGAATCTGAAAATGAATGAGCTTTTTACAGGAGAATTATTATAAAGATCAATTTCAATAAAATAAGTGACTTCTGAACCCTTTGTATTCATCATAAGAAACCAAAAAGGATTCAGCACAGGATTATTTTAAACCATTTTATCTCGCAGCATATTCAGATATAATAAATAACTTTTTAGTGTCTATTTAAAATCTAATGTGTGTGCGTATGAATGGCTCTCCATGTCCTTTGCTTCAAATGGCAGGCTAGGAAATGGTTTCTTGCTGCAGGCAAAAATAAAAAAATGTACACCTATAATGCATTGTGACAATGCCTTGATGCATATACTTTTTGTGTGTGAAAATCTAACTTTGCAAAAGCATAGACTCACCTCTTTCAAAACTTTATATTTGCAAATAATGTTTTGGGAGAGTCTTGAAGCCTTGTGATCATACTTGTTTTGATATAATTAATTGTTCAGAAGCCTACCTTGATTTCAACATGTTTTTTCTTTATGACAGACATTCTTCTAGAGCAAATCCCTAATGTATTTCATAGATCAAGGGATCATGATTACAACTGCAATTAGGTCTTACAGCAGCCTTTCCTAAACTTCTGATAGGTTGACTCTGAGTCCTGGAAGATCTGCTCCCTGCCTCGCAGCCTTTTTCCACGTGGCCTGGGAGAGCACATCCCAGACTGACTCCAACAACAAAAGCTGAGTGCTGAACACACTATTAAGCTAGGGTGTTGTTTCTGGGTTGTTGGTTTGTTTTTTAGTATCTTTATTTTAGCTTTTGTTGTGATTTATGTGGGAATTGCTCGGTTTGGTTTTGTATTTTTTTTCATGTTTTATTTATAGTATGCTTTTGTTATGTTGTGGTTATGTATTTTTTTCATGTTGAACATGGTTTGAATAGTAGAAAGGCTTCACACAAATAAAATTACGTATGCATGTAAAGCTGGGGCACACTTCTTTGTAAATTTTGTACACTGCACTATTATAGATGAAAAGACCAGCTTTTAGTACAGTAAGTAAGAGGTACTGACTCTCAGAAGAGTCTGTATCATATACCGTATTTTTTTCACTCTAAGACTCACTTTTTCCCCTCCTAAAAAGTAAGGGGAAATGTGTGTGTTTCTTATGGAGCAAATGCAGGCTGCGCAGCTATCCCAGAAGCCAGAACAGCAAGAGGGATTGCTGCTTTTGTTGCGCAGCAATCCCTCTTGCTGTTCTGGCTTCTGGGATTCAGAATATTTTTTTCTTGTTTTCCTTCTCCAAAAACTAGGTGCGGTGCATCTTATGGTCTGGTGCATCTTATAGAGCGAAAAATATGGTAAGTTGCTTTACAAGTTGCCGATCTGTCCTTGAAATTGTGAAGAGGCACATGCAAGCAGTGACTCATACAGAGACACAATGGACAGTCTCCTCTAAGGGTGCACAACTCTACTACATTTCTGCATCAGGAACAACTGGCAGTGCAATTTCAGACACATCTACTCAGAAACAAGCTCCAATGAATTCAATGTACTTATTCCTAGTGTGTATAGGATTCTACCCTGAATAATCTAATTACTGTGGTACCTCAGGTTACATACACTTCAGGTTACAGACTCCACTAACCCAGAAATAGTACCTCAGGTTGAGAACTTTGCTTCAGGATAAGAACAAAAATTGTGCGTTGGCAGCACAGCGGCAGTGGGAGGCCCCATTAGCTAAAGTGGTGCTTCAGGTTAAGAACAAGTTTCAGGTTAAGAACTGACATCCGGAATGAACTAAGTACATAACCAGAGGTACCACTGTATGCTCGAATGCAGAAGCTGCTTTGAATGAAACCAGCAGAGAGTATGTGTGAAGGTGCAATAGAAAGCCTCTCTTCTGGGTGGGGACTCAAAGGCACCAACCAATCCATTTTTGTAGCACATGACCAGTTCAGTCTGGATGGACTAGGGTGGCTTAGAGCACAGGTTTGGAATTTGGAAAGGGTACGGTGGGAGGCAGGGAGTCCAAGAGGAAGTGAAGCCAAAGTCAATGACATCCCATGGCTGGTGGAAAGTAAGAAGGCAGGCAGGTGGGGGCTGGCCGAGGCTGGTGGAGATAGGTCCTGCTTGCCCAAATCGACCTGCCTCTAACCTTTGGTTCTACTCTTCCCTGGATCAAGATACTGCTTCTTCTCTCCTACACATGCTTTTGAATGCTGCTTAATAATATCTTAATATCCTTAAGTGCATTAAGTGGCCAGGGCACAGCCTGACTCCCTCCTTTGGCAATCCTCACAGAACTTCTAGCCCAATGGTTGCCATTAATTTGATTGGAATTAATTTTATAATGAAATGATTTTAGAATGTTTTATCGTTTTACTGTTGTTAGCCACTCTGAGCCCGGCTTCGGCTGGGGAGGGTGGGATATAAATAAATTTTTTTATTATTATTTTTATTATTATTATTATTATTATTATTATTATTATTATTATTATTTTTATTTTTATTTTTATTTTTATTATTATTTTTATTATTATTTTTATTATTATTATTATTATTATTTCCCTGACCCATTTCTCCCCACACCACCAGGCTTATGTTCAGAGTTTAGCAGCAGCTCAGAACTCTCTCCACACAGCAAAATGGAACATTTATCCTGCATCTAAAACTGCTCTGATGAAGAACTGAATGCAAGCTGGGCTTCTTAACAACTCATCTTACTTGCTTCCTCCATCCATCTCATCGTCCGCATCATCGTCCAAGGCAGGATCATGGTTATATGTATTGGCATGGAGATGCCCAAACCGTGTCTGCAAAGGCAAAAGTTATACACTTCAGGGCTTCTTGCTGATTTTCACATAGGCTGCCGAGGGACAGAAGTATTCATAAACAATACTGCCCAGTAATTTCAATTGAAGTGTCCACAGAATCAGTTATAGTCATATGTGAAGTATTCAAATGGATTCGTCGCTTATCCAAAGCAGTTCAGATGAAAAATTGGGGGGGGGGGGAATTGAAAGGCAATGGACAGAGCAAAGTTGTTTCAGACCGGGGTTGAAATCACTAATGAAGCACGGACTATTTTGTTCATATATATATAGTTCATATATATAGTTACAGTAAACTCTCTCTCTCTCTCTCAATTCAAAATGACATATTAAAACTGAAGCAGAAATGAAATCAAAGCTAAAAACAGATAAAAATACACTAGCAATCCTCTAAAGTGCAGCAGAAATTTCTAGACTAGCACTGAAGACATGTACAAAATAAAAATTAATATATTACTATTGAAGAAGTCACCATCAGGAATATGAAGACATAGCTAACAGTACATTTAAGTTTCTGGATATGGCAGCAATTATTATTATTATTATTATTATTATTATTATTATTACTCACTTAACAAATGTAAAAGGTAAGTGGACCTCTTTAGGAAGTGTGCTACCATGGAGAAGCATTAGCAGGTTGAATAAAAAATAAGAGGATAGCCAGACCATATTACAGAATGGCAGGCTACAAGAGGAACATGACTCAAATGTAATGTCACAAGGCACTTGGACATTTGAGTGCCAATAAACGTATATCTACTCTCATACACAAACGAAGTCTCTGCTGGGGTCTTAGCCAGCTCTACAGATTCCAATATTTATTAAAGTATTTCTATCTTGCCTCTTTATTTTTATTTTTTTTAAAATCCTACAGATAGGATGCAGCATGAATTTGTGTTATTTCGTTCTGTTCATTCTTGCCCCATACTCCTGAGCTTACCTAATATAAAGATAAGATGGGAGTATTCTTCTTTTAAAGAAAACACGGATAGGTTTAGTTTTTTGTTTTTTTTTTACAGCAGAATAAAACCTCATGGGATTACTGTGAAGGTCCACAGAATAGCTTCTGAAAACAATGAATATTCAGTTTGTAAATATGGCAGGGTTAAAGGAAAAGGAAAAGGAAAAGGAAAAAAGAAAAGGATGCCTTTGGGGAATGAAAAATGAATTTTCCAATTAAAATTGGATTGGCAAAATTCCACTGGTACTGTTACGCTCATCTTCATTTCCTCAAAAAGGTCCACAGAAAACTGTGGTTCTGCCAACATTTTGTATTAAGATGGGGCAGATCATATTCCAATGGGAAAATAAAAATTAATAGGTACTTTCCCAATTCTAATTGTAGAAGGGTGGGGCCACCTTTCTGTTTTCCCTTATACCTAGACATATGCTATAAAGATGCTGGCATTTAGTTGTGTGTGTTTTTATTTAAAGAGATAGCTATATACAGAACAATCCTTGCATAAAATTAGTGGAGAAATGTCACTGTCTCCAAACCTTTAAAAGGTTTAATATTATCACCCGTCACTTAAAAGCTCTTTTAATGAGAAAATTTGTTTTACAATCTTTATCCTGCTAATTTTTGAAACAGTCCTATGAGAAAGGTCACCACTGTTCCCCCCTTAAATACAGAAAACAGGAGGTGGCAGTGCCTTCTCTACGACCACCCAGGGCTTATCATTTCTTATTTTCTTTCTGTACCATTTTTTTAATTTATAAAACATTTAATTATAATAAACATAGTGAAGCTGTTTACATAAAAACACAATATTGAATAAAATTTCCTAAAAACTAGAGATAAAACAGCAACAGTAAGTCACAAGTAAAACAGAGCAGTATATAAAATAATAAAATAAAAATTCAGGGAATGCTTGGGTAAACATATGCATTTTAAAGAGGCATTTAAAGCTAATAGTGTCTCAGCCTTGTGAATTACTGAGGAAGGCCAAAGCAGAGGGTGCTATCACCCAGAAGGCCTGCTTCCACCTTGTCACAAAGTGAACATCTGCTAGTCGTGGAAGATCTTAAAGATCTTAAAGGGGAGCTGGCATGCTACATAACCTGGGCCCATGTTCTCCAGGGCTTTGAATGTCAACAACAAAACCATGAACTTGGCTCATTAGCTAGTAGGCAGCCAGCTGCAGCTTCCAAAAAAGGGTCAAGAGAGCCCTACAAACAGCAAATTACACAGTAGTCCAATCATGAAATATACGGACTATTGCGATAAGGCTCCCCTTGTCTGGAAATGGTAAAGGTAAAGGGACCCTGGATGGTTAGGTCCAGTCGAAGGCAACTATGGGGTTGTGGCGCTCATCTCACTTTCAGGCCGAGGGAGCTGGCGTTTGTCCACCGACAAACTTAACCACTTCTGGCACAATGGGACACCGTGACAGAAACCAGAATGCATGGAAACGCCGTTTACCTTCCTGCCACAGAGGTACCTATTTATCTACTTGCACTTGTGTGCTTTCAAACTGCTAGGTTGGCAGGAGCAGGGACCGAGCAACGGGAGCTCACTCCATTGCGGGGATTCAAACCGCCAACCTTCTGATTGGCAGGCCCAAGAGGCTCAGTGATTTAGACCACAGCGCCAGCGCCAGTAATAGCTGGTGCACCAGCTAAATTTGGTAAAGGATGCTCTGAGTCATACAGATAGGGATTGGGAGTGAAACTGATAAGAGGCTTTTCACATTTCACTATGAGACTAGTTCTTTTATGTGCTAGTCCAGCTCTCATTTGCAGACTTGAGCACTTGTTTACTGGAATTTTCCTGAGTTTCCAGTACTCTTTCAAGATTGAGCTAAAAGTTAGGAGAAACCTTTCTGTTCTCTTCCAAAGCACTCTTAGCCCCTGTGACTACAGGCAGAGCATGGTCAGTGTTGTGACTGGACTGTTACCAGTCACATAAGCTGGGGAGGGAAAATCTTTGGCTTAGCTGCTCAGGGATTTCCTTTGAGGTCAGTCCAGCAAGCTCAGGGGTATCGCAGTTCTTTCGCTTTCAAGGTTTGGGAACCTCCTTGAGCTGTGCCTTGTTAGGGGTAGGTGAGTAACTTCACAGTTCCCTGGACCCTTAAAATCCCCCTTTAGGCTTTTTAATTAATTTATTTTTTGCACACTTTCTTCTACAGTCCAGAATTCAGGTGAAAAATAGGCAAACTTTCAAGGGGGCAGTCAAAGGCACACAGAAAACCTGAGGTGCTTTTTAACAATAATAAAAGCAAAATGAAACCAAGTAAACTCTGTTGGATCCGCTCTGTTTTCAGTGCCCTGAGTTCACGGGTTGAAGTGTGTAGATGGGGGAGGAGAGAACATTTCTGTCACTCATCGTCCGTGAAGTAACGGGCAGTACTCAATAGGTACCTGTGGCAAATAACTTGCAAAACAACCTGCTTATAAAATGGCAAGAAACACCAGTGTAAAGAAAAGGGGGGAGGGGGAGAGAGGAAAGAAACCCTTAATAAATCCCAAAAGGAGAGCAGTAAATCCTTTTCAAAGCTCTACTAGATGAAGCAGCATAGAATGCACACCTGCAAAAACTGTCAAAGTCATTTAGGATAACTTTCCTTTACTGATGTCCCCCTGCTGTTCACAGTTACTTAAGATTTTAATTTCTGTCTTTTCTGCATTTTCAACTGTGCACAATTTTCTCTGGCTTTTTTTGGTGGGGATGGGGGGGTTGAGAGTGGGGGACGTCTTTTCTGATCAGTATTCTAATAACCACCAGACCTCTTCCATTTGCTAAAACAGAAGGGGGGAAACAGAACTGGTTTCAAGTTCTAGGAAAGTTTATAAAGGTTTAATTTGGAGAGCACTTGCACAAAGTTAGAAACCAACTTACATTTTTTGTGTGATTTCTGTTTATAGAAATACCTTTCTTTCCCTTTGTAAAACGAATGCTGTGTCAGTGCAATTTCTTATCTTTGTGCTGAAAACGGCCATGTTCTGGCTTGTTCCATTTAACCGGGATGATGTTTTTGTCCATCCCTATGAAACGCCTTTATTATTAAAACTTTAGGACTATTTTTATATTACACTAGAACAGCAAAGGCAAGCAGATAGGTGTCCTATATGGCTGTCCTACGATTATGAAGCTCTTTCCCTGCCAGAAGGCAGCAGAAGTCTGAGAAAAACTGTAAAAAAAACCCTAAACTAAACAAAACTGGGGTTAAATTTTAATTTAACTAAGGATTTTCTTGTGAGTTTTATTTTCAACTGTTGTTACCCTTGAAGAGAGAGAGGATATGAACTGCCCACAGTAATAAAAAAAATGTGCATTGTGCAAAGGTGTCTTTTCCCATACTGTGGAGACCCAGAGCGAATCGCAAATTCTTGTGGTGTGTTTCAAAATAGTGGGCACACTGCCAAAAAAGAAGACCATGAACGTCATGATACAAGAAACACCCACGGTTGCATTTGGTATTCAAGCATGAATCTATTACTGTAATATAACAAGGGAAGGAAAAGGGCTGCAGAATCCACTAGGTGTTGCTGGTAATATCTGTATAATAAAACAGTGTGTTTACTAATATCTTACTGGTACCTTCACACTGAACAACTAGCAATTTTCCTCTGGAGCTGTATGGAAAAGTGTCCTGGAAGGGAACTAAATTTGAAGAAAAGAAAAAATAGGCCAAAATGAAGAGATATACTTCACAAGTTCATTTGTGAGATTTTACAAAAATTAAAACTAGTAGCAGAATAGCAGAAACACAGTCATGATAAATAGCCATGTTGTATACCAACATACAGAAAAATCATGGATGCAAACTATCTCTGAACATTGTCAATTAAAAAAAAATAATCAAGAGATGCAGAACAGATGAAATGCCACCTTTTATTGGACCTGTTAAGTATTATTATTATTATTATTATTATTATTATTATTATTATTTCAATAATGAATTTTATGGAACTGATTCTATGTGATTCAGTATATTTTAAAATGCTTAGCATCTCCATTTCCATACTCATAGGCAACTGTTGTGATATAGCGATATTCAAGATCTCAAACTTGTCAAAACCAAAACCAAACAAACAAAATTCCTTCCAGTAGCACCTTAGAGACCAACTAAGTTTGTTATTGGTATGAGCTTTCGTGTGCATGCACAATTCTTCAGATATGCACATGAAAGCTCATACCAATAACAAACTTAGTTGGTCTCTAAGGTGCTACTGGAAGGAATTTTTTATTATTATTATTTTGTTTCGACTACAGCAGACCAACACAGCTACCTACCTGTAACTTGGCAAAACCATTTTGCCCACAAAGCTTTATTTCAAATAACTAAATCTGATACCAGATTCTTTAACCAAATTCAACCACTTGGTAGTATATTCAAAATGCACAAAAGATAATACTTCTTCACCGATGCATAATTTATTTAGGGGCTTTCACGCTAAATGTGTAGTGAAAGCTACTTACTTAAATGACCCGAATAGGGCATTCGATCAACTAGATGAAACTCCATGTTCAGAGGCGCATTAGCTCTGAATGCCAGTTATTTGAGGTCAAGCTACAGGACAAAGTCTGTTGCCTTCTGCCTCTGCTTGCGTGTTTCCCAGATCATCTGGCTGGCAACAGTTAGAAACAGGATCCTGGAGAAAATTGACTTTGGTTGAATTTAGCCAGGCTAAACTAACTTTCAGGAATTTGTGTTCACCATAAAACACCACGAATCTGACCGAACCCTTACATTTCATGTTTATAGCTCCCCTTAAGCTAGTCTGAGGAGAAAAGGCTGATCAAAACAGAGAAAGCTGTGTTGGTTCAGGAACTATTTGTTTTTAGTGGGAAGAACACATTGCATGTTAAGCCTGTTAAACGTGGAAAAGTGAATTAAGGGGGTGGGACATGCAAAAGTGCTCAGGAAATGCGCCATTGCCATTTATTGTTCCATTTGGGTTTTCACAGCACACTCAGAAGATCAGGGGCCAAAAGCCCACACTTGTTGGGCAAGCCCAAGAGAACATTGTGTTTGTGTGCCTCAGACAGCTATGATGAACAGGGGGCAATGGCTTTATGCAGAAGTCACAGTGAAGGCAGGTCTAGACTGGTATAAGCATCAAAAGATCATATCAGATGAAACACTGAAGGAACTATTGCTATTTTAAAAAAATCTATGACAAGAATAAATATTTTGTTTCTTAAAGCTGATCAGCTGTAAATAATTACGGCTCAGCATGCAGCATTCACTGTCTGCATACAGTGAAAGCATTTACACCACCAGAGGGCAGTCTTGTAATCTACAATGTAAATTTTTAGCCGTATAGGCTTTTCATTTTTAATTAAAAGATATGCTGAGTGTTTTGCAATACAGAGGGATCATAATTGACATGCAAAAGACAAAAGATCCTCTTTTAAAACAAAAACTGCCATTACCAAGTGAATTTATAGATTATGATTTCTCTTGTCCAAAATATTTTCCTAATTGACTGAATTAACCATTTTTCCATTGGAAATCTTCTCTTTAAAACGAAGCATACTACCAAACCACACATTCAATACTGCTCACTGTTACTGTATATGACATCTGTCACATATAATATTTTATTCACATTACTTAAATTGCCAGATAGGGCTTAACGCTGCCCCAGAATTGTGCGGAATTTCCAGCAGAGAACTACACAGTGGAAGGACTGGAGTTATGTGGGCATAAACCACAATACGATTCTCCAAAGCTTTCGGCTGATCTAATTCCGAATGAAAACATACAGGTATTCCTCTTCCAGTTTCTGAAATTATTATGTGCAAGCGGGACTTTGAATTTGTTGCATGCAATCTTCAGATCACAGTATGAGGTTTCCGTCCTGCCAGGACTGAGTTTTATTTGCTCACTGTATCCATCCCTACCTACTCCTTACTGACAGGACGGGAGGGCAGCGAACTATTGAGTATGCCATTTCTCTGCTGGTCGGGCAGGCAGGAGGGGGGTGGAGAGTGGAAGGGAGGTTCCTGATGTATAAGGAACATGCTCCTTTCTGAAAAGGATCCAACATGCCAGTCTGCAAGAGATTTGCCATGTATAAAACAGAATCTACAAATGAACACACACTGAAACATGGATGGCATGCATTCGCTTAGGAAGCTGCATCGTTTAATATGGCCTTTGGTTTTTCTTATTCAAGGATAAAACTTCAAAATATCAATTGCGTCACTAAGATTTTTTCCCCCTTCCACGAAGCAACACACAACAAATTTTGAGGTGCTTTTCTGAGGGCTTCGTTAAATCTATTTGAGATTATATTACTGATGGTATTTCACATGCTGTAATCTACCCCCAAAACCTTTGCGACAGGATGCAACAGAAAGTCCAGCTAACAAAATCCAAACATTTTGTTGCTGGAGCCTTGTTAAAACAAAGTTTCAACAATAAAGCACACAGTATTTTAAATACAGTATCTTTAGGAGAAGTAATTCATTTGCTCTTTTAAAACATGCATATTGATACGAGGTGCGCTGGGCTTGCTGGGATTACAGAAAAATCCACACTTTGTACCCAAATGTCATTTTTTTTTTTACTGCAGCTACAAGTTACCGCATGCCTCAAGGTAGAAATCTGATATATATTTCATTGGAGACAAGGATGCACTGCTAACTTATTAATTATAAAATGTTCTCATGGCTCTGTTACACAGGGCTCTGCCAAAAGTGCAACAATATTTTATAAGCCAGTAACTATTTAAAGCTCTCGAATGTTTCATTTTAAATGGACCAAGGCCTATCCCATCAGCTGAGAAGATGCTTGCGTGAAAAGGAATACTAGGGAAATCAAATTCACGATAGCAAAGAAAACTGCCAGTATATTTGCCTTTGTTCTGTCTGAAATCCTTATTTTTAAGCAATGCTGCGGAAACAGGATTATTTTTTTTTACCATTCAGCTGAAAAGTGACATATACGGACACCAAACAAACAATGCCCCCCCCCCAAAAAAAACCCCAACCACCAGAATCTGTAGAAGTAAGAGCTCAATAGTTTATGATGCCTGTTTTTGAAGGAAGGAAAGAAGTAAGGAGAAAGACATGTAGCTGCGATCAAATTGTGAATGCTGAAAAATAACATAATCTGCTTTCACTTTCCTTTTTAGGATCTATTCTGATATTTATCAGAAAAGCTATGTTCAATCTAATTTACGCAGGAGACAGGAATTATCAGTTAGGCGTGAAGGCACGAAAGAGTTAACAGTAAAATACATGCCAAAGTTTTAATAAGGCTTTACAATAAAGAGCTTCAGTCCTCCACTTTCACTAGATTTTGTTGTGGTGGTTTTTCCCTTGCTTAGGGCAATCCATCTGTTAATTTTGACTTGCAGTGCAGTTAAGCGCCCTCTTCTTCCACCCCCCCCCCTCCTCTGCACACCCACAACCAAACAGCCCAGAATAGCTATGAGGAGGCTGACACACACGCCTTACAAAAATAGAACAATTCTTTTCGGAACATCTTAGGCAAAGATCAATTGTGCATTTCTCATTTGTGTTTCGTTTCGGGGTCTCCCCCTCCACCACTTGCAGGACTAATACAACAAACGGTGGAGGCCCTACTAACGATAAAATAGTTTGCGGTGAAAATTATTTACTTCTCCGTCTTGTTTCCTTTTGGTGCATTTTAATTCACTGATTTCCTAAAGTGCCTTCCCGATTGGACAACGCGAAAAAGAAGAAGTCTATGCTGGCTGTGATAGAGATTAGTAAATATTCATTGTTAACAACTGATCTGCACTGTGACCAATGCGGTTATTCTCAATGGGCAAACTGGCCTTGTTTTCAATAAAAGCAGAGAAGTAGCCTTTCCCTTGAGCCCTGTTAGACTGAGGCGGCAGTTGGAACTGTCATCTTCACACAAAAGCAAAGGGGCTGGGTTTTACAAACGCAAAGCCTAATTGGGAGATCTTCATGGCTGTACCCCTGACATTTATTTAAACCTCATCAAAAAAACAGGAAATAACTGAACTAATTAGTGGACTGGCATACAAACTACTATTTGTTGGGGTAGAAAAGCATATTCATATTCTGCTCTAGAAAATGACAGTGCTACTAATGATGATGTCAGAAACAATGGCATTAACGTGATCTTCAAGAAGGAAGATGACTTTGGTTTTATATACTGTTTCATATTGCCAATTCGTCAAACTCCTCGGCCCCAAATAATTTCTGCCTTTTAAATAAATTTGCAAATGACGAGTTGAATATTTATCTCTCAGGAGAAAGCAATAGAAAACACCTTAAAACTCCCTCCCAGACCTAGGATGGAACAGAAAATATTATATATCTTTGGGCTCATTTTTATTTAAAAGCTCACATTATTTTTCCCAAGGTAGCACAGAATAAGCAATCTGTAGATGTAAAATTTGCACTGGCACTTTTTTAAAGGTTGCTGAACAGAAACCAATATTAGGGTAAGTGTAGCAAAGACCACATTCATTTGAAATTAAATATAGTATATATAAATCATAATTCAGACACACACAGAGGTACTAATTAAAGACTGCTAAGCTTTATCTTACAATACAAAACAGATTTTAAAAAACCTGGCCTAGACAAAAATGTTTGGGATCTAATAGTAAAAATCATTCGTTTAACAATATAATTCTAGAATCCTTAGCCCATCATTAAATGTTGGGTGTCTTGATTACCTAGTTTATGCATAGAACATAGAATATACTGTTCTCAAAACTTGTACAAAATATGTAAAATAGATAATAAATTGTGTTCTGCCAGCATGCAGCTCTCAGTAATGATGCAACACATTTATGATTTATTAAGATTAGCTCCATTACTGAACAATTAATGTGGAACAGCAGATAGAACAAACTGGGCAATATATCAGTAGATTTCTAATTTTCATGAATGTAACAAATTGATAAAAATAGATCAGTGTAAAAATTCAAATTAAAACTACAAATTGCCAATGTCTTTTACATTTAAAAGATACCTATATATTGAAAACAAAGATAACACAGATCTTGCCATATCAGTTTACAAAACATACTGAACTTGTGGTAGAAGATGACACACTAGCTGTCATAATGCTTAAACGTGTTAACTATACATTTGCAGTTCAGATTTTTTCACATGTACTATTTGCTTTCTCAGTTGTCAATATATTAAATATTTACAGAAGTGGGTTGCTAAAAAAATTGATGCACTGGGTGTCTATATGGAACATATACTGAGATGCTATGGATATAGTCGTTTACCACCATGTACCAAAAATGAATCTCTTTAAAACTGAATACAGCCTTCTTGCCTAATTAAAACACAAATATGCATAAATTACTTCTAATAATTTGTAGACTAAGGGATTCAGCAGTAAGTCTAAAATTGCTACTCACACAATTGAATCTCTTCCTACACCCTTTTGCTGCTCTACACATACATACATACACACACACACACACACACACACACACACACATGAAAGATCAAGATTTGGGCACCGATTCTTAAGCACAACTCTTGTTCCTATGTTCTGCTGACATAGACATTGTTATGTTGGCATGGGGAAAATGATTTATGCGGCAAAGGGGGTTGGGAAATATATGGAGACACACCAAAGATGAATTATCTATCTTGCTTTCTCTCTGTCATACACACACCAAACTCCAACATAATTGCACAGTACAGTATCAGCTAAATTCTTTAACCTGTCTTAGATTATGAAGCAAGCAAGCATGGCAGATGTGAAAATCTGTGCCCATTGCCTTGCACAGTCTGTGCCACAGCAGTCATGAACAAAACCAGGTTACCCTTTTATATAAAGTGATGTTCAAGGTGGGTAGAAATACAAAGCTTATTTAATGTTTATCTGCACATGGTGGGAAAGCGAGAAGCATTATGCTAACATTAATTCATGCCGACTAATTCATCATCATCATTATTACTAATTACTAATCATCATTATCATCTGCCACCATTTACAGTTTAGCCAAGCAAAGTGAACTACAAATCTTATCTTACAAAACAACCGAGAGAGAAGCAACCTCCTTCCACTTTGGAGCCGAGGCTCAAAGTCCACCCAGGGAGCTCACAGTCCTTGAGTTGTAAGGACTTCCCAAGTCAACAAAAATACTCTGACTACTGTAGCATATGGAGTCTCTAAATACGTATAAACATGAACCACATTCAGAGGGGTAGCTATGCTTGTTGTTTCAGCCACAACAGAGTCAGCACCCTAAAAGTTATTTTGTGGCATGTTTAACGTCAAAGCTCATGGCACGATGCATAGGTCTGGATATATAGCTTTATTTGTAGCATTTACCATCAAGAGCAGAGAATGACTTTTTGTCATCATTACTCTGAGAACCAGTGTGCACCCAAAGCATTAGTAAAGAGGAAGTTGATATTTATTTAAAAGATTTGAATGTAGAAAAAAAGGGGGGGAAAGTGTCCTGAGGACCTTTCATTTTGTGAGTGATAAATATATTCTTTGACTACAAGCATACTTTCCGATATTCTTATAACATGGAAGTTAAAATCTGAAAACGTGTATGTATTTTGCTTAGAAAACTAGCAATCTTCCTAGTTTTCTGGCACTGGTAACCAAAGTAATGAAGCATATGCCTAAAATTTGGAGACTTGGGATTATAACTCCCGCTCTCAAAGAGCCCAGGTATCTTTTTCACACCTAACAATACAAGCAACACGAAGACCAGTATACTAGATAGCACTGCAATTCTTACTGCATGATACACATGATTTAGTACAACAAAAACAAAATGTGTACAACACAGGGGTTTGTTGTTCTGTACCTTTTTCACACCTAGCTCTCACTGAGGTATGTAAACCTATGTCTGGACTGTGCCACTTCAGATGACTGGTAGGGGCTCACACAATAGT
This sequence comes from Podarcis cretensis, assembly GCF_951804945.1. Taxonomy (NCBI): domain Eukaryota; kingdom Metazoa; phylum Chordata; class Lepidosauria; order Squamata; family Lacertidae; genus Podarcis; species Podarcis cretensis. Next base: position 83,847,182 of record NC_137175.1, on the reverse strand, counting down.
ATGCTCCATTCATATGTGAATATTAGATGTCAGGAAGAAGGCTTCTCGCCTGAGATGCTATTTTTCTCTGTGCAAGAAATATGTTTACATGAAATACTCACTCATAGGAGCTCCAATCTGCAGCCGGAAGGGGAACATCTGTGAGAAGTAGGGTTTAGTCTTCATACATAAAGGTAAAGGTAAAGGGACCCCTGACCATTAGGTCCAGTCGTGGCCGACTCTGGGGTTGCGGCGCTCATCTCGCTTTCTTGGCCGAGGGAGCCGGTGTACAGCTTCCGGGTCATGTGGCCAGCATGACTAAGCCGCTTCTGGCGAACCAGAGCAGCGCACGGAAACGCCATTTAGGTCCAGTCGTGGCCGACTCTGGGGTTGCGGCGCTCATCTCGCTTTCTTGGCCGAGGGAGCCGGTGTACAGCTTCCGGGTCATGTGGCCAGCATGACTAAGCCGCTTCTGGCGAACCAGAGCAGCGCACGGAAACGCCATTTACCTTCCCGCCAGAGCGGTACCTATTCATCTACTTGCACTTTGATGTGCTTTCGAACTGCTAGGTTGGTAGGAGCAGGGACTGAGCAACGGGAGCTCACCCCGTCACGGGGATTCGAACTACCAACCTTCTGATTGGCAAGCCCAAGAGGCTCAGTGGTTTAACCCACAGCGCCACCCGCTGCCTCAATAGGTGGATGGGTATGGGTATATTTGAACACACTGTGTAGGGCACTGCACATACACCCTAACCCAAATAGACAGGCAATACGTCTATTGCAGACAGAAATTTAAAGAAATGATTTATCTCATTTTATATACATTTAAATAATATTCCGTATAATTTACTTCCCAGTTTGTGGAGATTCTGTCAAGACTGCCTGCTTGCATAGATCATACGTAATGTTACAATGGATTTCTGAAGTTTGGCGAGTACCAACACTGGCATATGAATGCTGGCATTCGTAGTTAAATAAAGCATTGCTTAAATAGATCCTGGAGTTCAACTGTTCTGGCTTGGCACTATTCCACCCATTAGAATGGGCAAGCAATGTTAAAAGATGACACACAGAGGATCCGCTAGAATACATTACTGATTGCAACTAGACATGACAAAGGAGGGACAATCTGTCCCTATCTTGATTTGAAGGGAGTCATTCTTTTCAGAGTGCAAAGAGACCTTTCTCATGCCAAATGTTTACCCGCAAGGCATCCACCATCTCCAGCTTTCTCTTCAGCAGTTACCCTCCCCAAGGAACTCCCTTGCAAGCTTGGTCCCCTTTCCTTTTCCCTAAACCTACCTTCCAACAGCGTGGATTGGAGGGTGCAAGGAAGGGGACTGCTCCTCTAGGACTTCATTTGGCCCGAAACCCATAGTAACAGGAAGTTGTCTATGCAATGGGGAATTTTAGAACTGCAGTTTGCTAGGATTTCAGGGTCGCTACAAAAGCAGTAGCTCGAAATAAGATCGATCTTATTTATGAGCTGAGCCAAAATTTAAGGAGGTTTTGTCTCGTATCATAAAAAGCTTGTTGTTTCCAAACAGCTCTCCCACTTCCAAAACTAGGCAACATAACCAATCATAACAATTAATGGCCCTCTTTAAAAAGCTATCTAACTTCTAGACCAAGTCAAATCTATAATTTGACACTATGTAAGATAGGAAAAATTACAGAATTAGTAGAGTATCTACAAATATATCAATTATTAATATATTTTTGTTTATCCTTTCTGCTTAATGCTTGTACAAAGTATGAAAATGAGAGCAAGAAAATGCTTTACTAGATCCAGGCAGTCCAGGCAGCACAAATCTAAAATGTATATGTGTCTTACAATTCTTGAATCTCTGACTATGGTACCTTGTTCCATTAATAAATCTGTACAAATACTTTTAATGTGGCAGTTAATGCTCAACATTGGCATGAACATAAATGATATTTACTTAAGCTTCTCAGTGTTTTGGTTTGACATATTTTTGAAATAACAAAATCACAGGCATGCATGGAGATGAGTTGGAGTAGATGTTTGAAAACCACGCTCATCCAAATTTTTGTGCCCCTTTAAAGCAAATTTCAACACACACAAGTAGCATTCTTTTCTATTTCAACAAAAGCATGCAAACTTACATGCTTTATACAGGGCCAGACCACATTTCAGTGGTAGTCCAAATGCTCTCAATTCCAAATACTTTCAATTCCAAGTATCTCCAATTTGAAGCGGGGAGGGACTGGAAAATCTCTACTAGCCAGAGAGCAGACAGCATTGAAGGAGATGGAGAAGTGGTCTGACTCGGCAGAAGGCAAATTTATACATTTTTATGCTACCCATCAGACAAAGAGAATAAAACATATTTCTTCAATATCTTTCAAGAGGATTTTTTTTCTTGAAAATACCTTACCTGCCCAAGTCTTCTTTTCTCTGTGCTAAGTCTTTGTGGATTATGCAATGTGTAGACTGGAGTATATTGCACAAAACCTGAGCTACAAATTCCATACTCATCTTCTGTTTCCTACAGAATAAAATTAAGATGGAAAAACCTTTATGCATTTATTTATGCAACATTTAAAGCGTCAAACAGAATTTCAGATAGTTTTACTCTGTATTCCAAAGGACACAGTTAATCACTAAAACCATTTATTTATTACAGAGACTAACAAACAGAGATATTTCTTTAAGGGTTTAATATCTCTGTTTTGTTAGTCACTCTATACACACACATATATGGCACTAAATCACTTTTGCTAAAACAGATGGGGGGAAAGATAAAAACTGTCGCCAAAATTAACTTAAACTTCATAGCAAGATGTTTAAGCTGCCAAATAACTTTTAAATAGAGTGAAGCTTTCATGAAGAACAATTAACAACCAATTCATGTAATCAGACTTCACGCTTGAAGGAGAAGGGAAATAATATTAAAAGTACTCGCTATACAATTAAATATTGCAGGCAAACAAATAAAAATTTAAAACGAACAAACAATGCCTTGACGACATGCCTCCAATATGTTTATATTGCTGCTCTTGAAAGTTAAGGGATTTCAGCATGCTAAAATACTGCCACCATTTACAGATCTCATGAAAGTTAGACAACTACACCTTCTGAATTACATTTCTCTGGTAAAACTGGCTTGCCTTAAATTCTCAGCTTGAAGCAAAGGCTTCAATTGTGATATCAAAGCAATCAGCTTTATGAAAACATACATCCTGTTAACGTATCTTTGAAGACCTCTGTTTTTCCATGATAAATATGCAAACAATAAAGAGATTATTCGAGTGGATGCATAGAATGACAGATAGTTGCCAGAGGGCTTGTTATAAAAAATGTATTGTTGAACAAAGGGCTAAGCATATTTCAAAAGTCATTAAAAACACAAATCTTGTGGGATTTGTAAGGTATGTGCTTCAAACTGAAGCAAGAAACAAGGTAAGAAAGTACAAATTCTGTTACATACCTTGTGTTTTAACTTACTTCTCACCTCCTTTATCCCCTGTTTTGCATGATTTTTTGCCTAGGAAAAAAAGAAAAAAGAACTAAATGGCTTTGCAAAACAATGGTTTGAAGAGTGCTGTATATGAGGTGAAATTTAATTAAAAATTAAATCTCTCACATTATGTGGTATAATGAAAGGAAATTACTTCCTTGCTAATTTCACACATGATTGTTAATAAGGTTTGAGGGCATTAAAAATTGTATCTCAGCATATGTATATCTGGGTTACCAAAAAGAAAAAACAACCGCCACTAATTAAATGATATTTCTTTAATAGTTCTTTTGTGCATAATGGTATATTTGGAGAAAGACTTAGCTCAACCACTTGTTGAATAGTGAAAAAGTTATGGCAATGGAGTTCCAGTTGTGTCATTTTATGCAGTGATGTTGCTGACTGTGGCATCTTTGAGCTGGCACCATTATTAGGTTTACATTTTGTTGCACCAGAAATATCACTCAAGTTTCATTCCACTATATGATATCAGCTTGCATAAAAATGAACCTTAGAACTTCCCTTAATTTAGAGGTGCAATAACCTCACACAGCTTAATCAGCCATGAACCCCAAAATTTGTGATCACCTCCAAACTGGTGCCAAAGTTTTGCGGTTGTTTTGCAGCATTTTCTGGTGAAACCTCCGTGTTTTGCAGCGCCCCATAAACTGAGTAATTAATACATCAAACCGGGATTCATAATTAACACTAAAAAAATCCAGCGTTGTCTGAATTGCTTCAAACCACGCACACCCGTTGCATAAAAGGTAGTGGATGTTTTCTAAAAGAAAAGGCTAAGTTTTAAGAGAGCAAGGGGAGCTCCAACCACATCCCATTTGGATGCAGCTTAGCTATTGGAACTCCTAAAGCAGAATTCCTACAATGATTAGCGGTTTTCCACACAGATATAGCTGTCGGGCAAAACAGAAGTCAACCGGGGGCAACTAACTCTAGATTATGATGGGGACTGTCACTCACAATTTCAAGGATCTGGGGAGAAAAATGGGCCTCGCTACAAACACAATAAAACTGGTAACTGAGACTGGATTTAAATATATATGTGCATTTGGATGGTCCCTCTGCACTGCTCTGCTTGCAAGTGACAACACAGTCAGATGTCTCCAAATGTCTATTTGAAAGCATTGCAACACAGAAAAACAGTATCCATACTCTGATGTACATTCGGGTGATCTTTTCAGACTGATTTAGGCAAGTCTGAAAAGTTTAGTTTGAGTATAGGAAGGAGTAGCATCATGACACGGCACCTTGGGGTAGCAATGGGTCACCAACGCTTTGATGTAACACAGCAGTGATGCCTGGTTTTCCCAGTGGCAATATATGGTGAGCTGCCATTTTAATTTCCCTCAGTGCTACAGAGTGATGCTAGGTCAGGGCATTGTGGGAAATTCAGATGGTCACTGCCATAGCCACCATCAGCTGAGCCCCAAGGGGGCCACAACAACATAGGAGGGACCCAGCAGTGGGCACATTCAGCACTAACAGATGAAGAGATATAATTGGCAAAATAGAGGGAGGAAAATCTAGCGGAAAAAAGAGAAGGGTAATTTTCTGACAACCTGTTAATGAGCTGCGTGTAAATTATAAATGAGCACATGAATCCACAGTGCTTTTAATGTATTTACCTGGATTATTTTTCTTCATATGTTCGGTATGATTTTGAATTGATGTACAATTAAAAATTCTATTTTAAAAAAGAGATTAAGGAACCAATTTATTTATTGATGACTGGAGCCTCAAAGGAAGGCTGTGATTTGGAATAATAGTTTTCAGGCAAGGAAGGCTCTCCTTTGCCTCTGTGTTTGGCATTTAACCTTGCTGTTCCTTCACACGCAGAGCGTTCCCAACGTGAAGATAATCCCCATGTAGAGGGAAGGGTTACTAAACTTGCAATGTTGCTGTGAAGCCAAGTGTGTGTACTTGTGGCAAAATGTCAGATGCTGTGGCATGAATACTTGCAGCAAGCCAGCTAGCTATTTGGGGGAAGGGGCGTCTTGACTGCTACAAAGTCTAGTCAAAAAGAGGTAATTCTCAAACCACTCACTCCAACTGAGTCTCAAAAAAGAAAAGCCATTAAGACCATATGGGATTATACCTCAGGGGCATCAATTCTTTCTGACCAACTGAGTTAAGTTTCACATGATATATAATTAAACTGGGCTTATGCTGTGGGTACGAATTCCAAAAGGTACTGATAGTTTTGCTTGGGGAAAGGGTGGTTGCCAGTAAAATGGCTAAAGTTGTTACGACGCAGTAACAAGTAACCTCAGCAAAGGCTCTGGAAAATACATTACTTTTTTTCAATGTAAAAGTTTAATATGCCTAGGAATGACTATGCAAATTTTGCAGAGAAGCTCTAAAACTGGTGCCCTGAAACTCTTGTTTTAGTCACACATCCGTTTGCCCTGCTGCTTCCCCCCAGCAAAACCTGAATCGGAACAAACAGCAATCTGGGTTTCTGCGGATTGCTGTTTGTTCCGATTTAGTGCTAAAGAGTGGTTTTTCTGGAGGAAAGTGGTAGGACAAAAGCAAAACTGCTCAGGCCCGTCCCTAGAAAGCACAGGACAAGTGGAAAACAAGTAGAAGTGTGGATGAGCCATAAGCCAATGACATATAACCCCAATATCTGAACAATCCACAAACTGATGAAGGAACTCTAGAAATATCATTACTAGACACTGGAAGGACCTTTCAAGAGTGAACATAGACCACTGGTACCAAAATGTATGGGAAGTCGCCCTACTGGAAAAGTTAACCAACCAACTTAAACTAGCACGTGGACAAGCAAAGGAGGATGCCGTCACCCCAGTGTGGCTCCCCATAATCACATATACAGCACAAGACAATGACCTATCCCCTGCAACAGCATACAAATCAATATGGCTAAACTGACCCAACAACCCTCGCCCCCATACACACACATTAAAAAAAACCACCATACTGCAACCAACTGAAAGCAAGCAACCTGGACCCTCCAATCTCTCACAATGCCAATTTATATATATTATACACACACACACACACATGACCTACCCACATGATGCTGGCACAAAGCACTGCATAAACACTATGCAATAGATGGACTATCATAATCCCTATGGCCTTTTCCCCCAACTGCACAATGTCTATGATAATAGTGTCTCATCACGAATGTAAACAAATTGTGAAAAAGACTATGAATTGAAAGTGGAGACACTATACAGTAACATACCTCGGGATGAAGTCGCTTCGGGATGAATACTTTCAGGTTGCGCTCCATGGCGACCCAGAAGTAATGGAGTGCGTTACTTCCGGGTTTCGCCACTCGCGCATGCGCAGACGCTCAAAATGACGTCATGCACATGCGCGGAAGCAGCGAAAGGCGACCCGCGCAGACGCGTCTTACGTTCACTTCAGGATGTGAACGGGGCTCCGGAATGGATCCTGTTCGCATCCAGAGGTACCACTGTATATACTTGTTTGTTTGCTTGTTTTGTAACACAAGAAAATCTTTAATAAAAACTAATTTTAAAAAATTGATGGGGGAACTGACTTCCCTTTCCATCTTTATCTAGAAATGTGATGATGTGGAATTCGCTGCTGTGCTGAAGAAAAAAATATTAGTAAGAGACAGATAATGCTCATCCGAAAGTCAGTGCTGGGGTGCAGTACTTAGATGGAGATGAAGGCCTGTGTAAAGAAAGTTCACAGCCAGAAAGGTGGCGTTGGAGAAATTGAATTAGTACTATATGGAGAAAATCACTCACAAGGATGGAGGGAGAGGTTGGAATTTTAGACGAAAACACTGGGTACAGGGAAGAAAGGGCTGAGTTTCCTTGCTGTGCTGCCAAGCTGCAATTGTGTTGTGTTTGAGTGAAATGAATTTCCCCTCTACAGTGGTACCTTGGTTCTCAAACGCCTTGGTTCCCAAACGCCGAAAACCAGAAAGTAAGTGTTTTTGAAAGTTTTTCAGAAGCTGAACGTCCAATGTGGTTGTCAGCTATTGTTTCCGGGGCGCCTGCACCCATCAGAAGCTGAGCCTTGGTTTTCGAACATTTCGGAAGTCAAATGGTCTTCCAGAATGGATTAAGTTTGGCACTTTTGTTTTTGCTATTTATTTTGCACTTTTGTTTTTGAGGCTTTTTTGGTTAATTAGTTTTTGTGACTGATTGATTGTGTGACTTCGGAAATGGATAAAAGCCCCCCATCCAAACAATGACTATCATCAGTGCAGGTAAGAAAAAATAATAATTTTAATTTTTATCATCTACAATACTGTCTTATTTGTTTTATAGTACAGCACATTGATTATAGCTTTCATTTTATGGATCAATGGTCTTGTTAGATAGTAAAATTTATGTTAAATTGCTGTTTTAGGGGTTGTTTTTAAAAGTCTGGAACGGATTAATCTGCATTGCTTTCTATGGGAAAGCACACGCTGGTTTTGGGATGCTTTGGTTTTGGAACGGACTTCCGGAATGGATTAAGTTTGAGAACCAAGGTACCAGTGTATACCTGGCAAAAATGGCCTTCAGTTTGGATAGTGAACAGTGAGTATGATTTGCATGCAAACTCCAGCATACTAGGAAGCCTGGAAATTGGTGGAACTCTAAATTAGTCCTCTTCTCTGCTTGCAGCCTACTCTATTATTCCTTTCCCTTTCTAAGCAAGGAACTAGGTTGGATCCTGCATCACGGTGAAAATGAGAAAACACTATCTGCATCCTGGAGTTAAGCTTGGCAAGAAGAACAGGAGGACTGGGGGAGTTATGGTCCTGTTCTTGCCAACCCTAGTTCCTGGAAGCTGTAATAGCTGTTCTGGAAATAAATTCATTTTTTACATTTTTTTGCAGTAATTTAGATTAAAATAGGACATGCAGTTTGCAGAAAAATGAAACAGAACAGGGCTAGAGCTTACATATTGGTATGCTGTTTTCATAGCTGGGCTGGCTCTGGTCATAGCTGTGTTGATCAGGGCTCCTCCTTTCTGAAATATACAATGCATAAATATTCTGAAATACACAAAACACACATTGATCACCTTCCCAGCATAATTAAATGTTAAGGTTTTGCAAAGCAAAAATAAAATGCAATGGCCTCACCACTGCCATTGTCACTCCCCGATATCCCCCTCAGAAGATTTATACAGCTGCATTTTGTCAGCCTTTGTCTGCTACAGCCCAAGCATTATAATATGTCATCCCTATGGCTGACACATTTATCAATGCTTTTTAATGTAACCATATAGGGCACAATCTACCAGGAAGTTCTCCTTCATAAGCTCTGATTGTATAAACAGAAGTTGTGTAAGGGAGGCTTGCACAGAAGTTCATTGTGCATATGCTCCCATATCTGTTGTACAAATTCCTAGACATCTTCCTGTAATTTGCTAAATGAGAATACTACATTATAGCAATAGATGGAAGCCTTGGGCAAATTTTAAATACCATTGACACACTTCCTTACCTTAACTGTATACATCCACTGGTGATATGATCTTGAATTTCCTAAAACACAAATGAGAGAGAAGCCAGAAAGGTAGGGTTCCTTTAAAATTTTGTTTGTTCAAAAATACATAATATTCTTTACATATTTACATGCAGTCCCAACTTTCTATGGAATGTAAAAGACTGAAACCTCACTGAACATCGACATGAAGTATTCTGCTTTATTACAAAACAAAACAAAAAGATGTGTTGGTTTTCCTGAGAATGCCCATACCAAATATGAAGAAAACTGAATAAAATTGCAGGAATTTGTACTAGAGTATGAGTTTCATACAGTGGAAATAAGGGGTAATATATTCGAGTATTAAATGACGTTTTTCTTTTTCTTTGCTGTCTACAGTAGCTACTGCCTTGTAGGTGAGGAAAATTAGGCAAATGGGAGAACTACAAACAGATACACGTTTACTGGGCACTATTACTCTATTAAATTGCTCACAACAGTCAAGTTAAAATTTGACTGCTTGAAAGAGGAAGCTTTCCTTTTACTTAGCAGCACAAGAAAGACTCGTGGGTTTGGTTTTTAGACAACATTAAGAGAGAACGGATTGTTGATTTTGAGACAATGTGAGAGGCAATGACAATTGCTGTAATGGAAACTTCCAATCCAATAAATGGAGCTAAAAAGAAAGAGAATGTGAAGGGTTTCCCCAAGCTACATATGGGTTTTACAACAGTGCTTCAAAAGCCTCTTAAACTCAATAATAAACCTAACAGCTAGAGGCGGAGTGAAATTCTGTTTACTTTGCACATTGGGGTAAAGCCAACAAAACACCTCACCTCTTATAAACCAATTCTGCAAACTACACATGATGGTGGCAGAACCACGTCTTCCAAAATGCACGTTGCTGTCAAACAAATGCCTGTATAGCAGGCGGCAGCAAATTCTAATGAAGAAATGGGAAGGGACTCTCAATGATGAGAGTGCATGTCTGACAATGAAAAAAGGTGTCAGGCTCAAGCCCTGGTAGGGAGAGAGAGCTCCGCCATTGGAGTGTGGAGAGCTGCAGTCAGGCAGAATAGACAATACTGGTATATAAGGCAGCTTCCTAGGTTTTCTGCCTGTCTGTTCTCAGAGCTCAGGTGGGACAAAAGCGGGTAGGATACATGGGTTGCATGGGGGATACATGAGGAAGAGCGATGGGAACTTCCTCTCCCCTCCAGCCTTGGGAGAAGTCATTTTGCTGTTTTGCCATTTGAGTAACATGGCATCCATTTTGTATATCAATTTCTGTTTAGTGAAATAATGAGAACTCTCTACAGCTGCCTGGTGCCATCCAGCTGTTTCTGACTACACCTCCCACAACTTCAGTCGTGGCCACTGGGCACCATGTTGGTGAAGGTCAACAACATGTTGAAAACCAATTTTAAAAACTATTGTCAACCACCATTATTTCTTTCATAACCATCTATGCCCTTTTAAATGGGGGACGGGGGTGCTATTGTTTTTGTTCGTTACTATGGTATGTATTTCTGTGTTTTTACATTGTAAACCGCCTTGTGGTTCTTGGATGAAGGGTGGTATAGAAATTTTAACAAAAACAACAATAATTTCAACGCAACAAGTATGGACAAAAATCTATACCTCCACCAAAGCCACCCGAAGAGATTTCTTCTTCAAACACATCAGAAAACCCTTTTCCTGCATTTAGCTTTGCAAGTCGACCTTCAATGAACTGCAAAAAGAAAAAAGTGGATGAAAGCAATTACGTCTTTGTTGAAGGTTCACGTTTCAAACCTTCTGTTTAATTCTTATTTGTTCACAGCCCTACAGAAAGCGCCAGAGTTACAGAAGGAGCCCCATTATTGTCAGCTAATTCTCTGATGGTGCTCCCGAGAGGATTCCGCAGGCTGCCAATCTGCTAATGGGCCATATCTAAGGTGCTAGCAATTATATAAAAAAGTTCAAAGCAACCTGGACCCTAAATGTTTGAATTAGCATCTCCGCCCATATGAATCTACCCATGTGTTAAGATCGGCTGCTGAAATCATCTTGGCTGACCGGCATCCAAGGAGCACTGCCTGATCCCTGCTTGATCACTGGCACCTTTGGGAGAGTCACTGCTAGTGTCCCTTCAAGGCTCAGATGCATGGCATGCATCCATAAGAAGCCATGCATTCAGTATCAAGGGCCTGATTTTGTGAAACTCCCTATCAGGTGAGGTCAGACAGGCCCCCTTCCTGCTGAACGCCTGGCGCTTTTGTTCCAGGCAGCCTTTTAATTGAAATGTGATTTTATAACATCGGTCCTGAAAGACCTACATTGGCTCCCAGTACGTTTCCGAGCACAATTTGAAGTGTTGGTGCTGACCTTTAAAGCTCTAAAAGGACTCGGCCCTGTAGACCTGAAGGAGCATCTCTACTCCCATCGTTCAGACCAGACGCTGAGATCCAGCGCAGAGGACCTTCTGGCTGTTCCCACACTGCGAGAAGTGAATCTATAGGGAACCAGGCAGAGGGCCTTCTTGGTAGTGGCACCCACCCTGTGAAACACCCTCCCATCATATGTCAAGGAGATATAATCTTTAGAAGACATCTGAAGGCTGCCCTTTATAGGGAAGCTTTTTAAGGTTTAATGTTTTGTTATGTTTTTATATATGTTGGAAGCTGCCCAGAGTGGCTGGGGCAATCCAGTCAGATGGGTGGGGTACAAATAATAAAATTGTTGTTGTTGTTTTAACTCATTTTTAGTTTTATTGTACTGGTTTTCGTGTACCAAGCCCAGAGATAACTTTTGATTAAGCAGCAAACAAATTGTGGACATCAATGAAATAATGATGAATCTGCTTTGCAACAACCAGAGAAAGAACTTACTCTGTTGTGGCACCCAATTATGGAACACCTTCCCACTTGATGCATGGTTGGTGCCAGTGCTGATGTTTGATGAATGTAGTTGAGAAACCAAACCAATTGAGTGTGGCTTAACATGTTAACAAAGTAGCAGCGGGAGGAGGACATGGAGATATTGAGTGACATTATTATTATTATTATTATTATTATTATTATTATTATTATTCATCATCATCATCATCATCATCATCATCATCATCATTAGTATAATGCCCTTCATCTGAAGATCTCAGGGCAGTTCTTAAAGAGGGAAATGCAAAATAATAATATAAAATACATAATAAAACAAAAACAAACGAGTAATGCCCCCTCTCAGAAGACTTGGATTCTCATCTCCCTGTGAAGAAATGTGAGAGTTCCACACACACATCTGGAATGTACAGATGTGGAAGACATTTGCATGTGTTACACAAGAGGGCAGTGAGAGTAATATGCACATATTCTAGAGGGCCTAATTTGCAAATTCTGATTCTTCTTCTCCATAGTCATTAAATAATGCTATGAATTGTACTGTATTGTACCTGAGCATTTATATTTCATATTGTTTCATGAAGCAAAGTTCATGATTTACTCAACTGAGGAACAGAACTATGCTCCAGTCAGTTTTACAGGATGACTCAAGGAAGAGTCCATTCATTTCCTTAGAATTATTATAGACCAAGGCCAAAGAGCTGAACCTTCCATAGCACTTTCTCTTCATTAATTTCTTCATATTCAGTTGTATATATACCCACACATGGTCCAAATTTAATTATAGCCACAAAGACTTTATGACTTACCTTTGTAAAGTTTATTATTTAGGTACACACATTGGTTCATTTTACACCATAGTTTGAAGGACTGGGAACATGCCAGAGGTTTACACCATCCTTTCCCTCACATGTATTCTCCCTTCTCTTTTCTGGTTTGCCTAACTATATTTTTTCCCAGTGCTAAAATCAGACAAACTATGGTTTAATGCTAACCATGCTAACCCACTTGTTTTCAAATCATGCTTTGGAGACAGTTGCCATTTAAGCCCATTTGGACCTCATGGCTCTGATTAGAACAAACTAGGAAACAGAATAAGAAATCAGCATGTGAGACTAAGACATGCCCGTAATTCACCAAACCATGGAAAATGCTAATCTGAGCCATAGAGAAATTTAGAGTCTGCCTATACACAGACGCATGGTGTGAAGTAACACCAGATTAAGAACACAAGATCAAGAATTGTTCACAATGGTAAACAGCTTAATAAAAGAAACTACAATGTTTTGTTAAAAGCTTTAATTTGCCTTAAAGGATTAATAAAAACACAGAGTCTTCCCCCACTCTTCAAAAGCACTGACATTTTTAGAATGCTTTCAAGCAGTAATCTATTTTGGTCAGGGTTAGGTGGTAGCCCAAGTATGAGATAAACGGAGAAAGCATTTGACTGATTGCGCATTTTTCAACATGAATTACTACCGAATTGCTGTTAACCGAAACAGTACACAGGAGCCAATAGAAATTAATTATTTGGCTGACTGTCATACACTATCACAGATTATCCAAACAGACCCGTCAGTGACAATCTGATGCTTGTCAATGGATAGACTGATGACATGAAGCAAACTGTTCCACAAGTACATTTTTTAAAAAAAGAAGATAAACGCAGACACAGCAGTAGCAAAGTACACACTATCACTGGTGATTATTTCCTCTTCTCCTCAGCTAACTTTTTTTACCCACCCCACTTAAGCTGGCTTTCTCCCAAATGGGTTTGGTTCATGGTCAGACCACAGTATGGGATCGCTGGATTGTTTCACAGCAAGAATGAGATAAAGCACCTTTAGCTACCAGGGTGCAGAAAACATCCCTTGAACCACAAGACATTATCTATTCAGGGAAAAGCTAAGAATTCATCCCTCGCTATAAAACCAACACATGATTTATGTATAGTCTAATCATTAGGTAAAGTTACACAGACACAAACTGAGCTGCTAAGCTTTAGGATTTGAGGGGTGGGCAGTGGGGAGATGAAACCTTGCATAGGAGACCATTTTAATACAAATGGGAACTGCATTGAAATGAACAGTGGTTCCACAGAGCAGTGTTAGGTGGACTGGATTTTATTTCACCTACAAAACTAACAGTACACTATAAAACAATATATTGTTTTACAGTGATCGAGCTGGATGTGGCTCCCAAAGCAATTTTGGGTGATACCCAATGTTAGTCATTTCAATGGGTTGTTTTGAGTACGACTAGCACTGGATCTCACCCTTCATTTAGCCCCTAGTAGCCCTGGTTTAGAAACAAAAGTCTCACACTGTCATGATTTAACGTTGTGCACACACAATCCTAAGGATTGGTGCAACTGGGAACTACCATATTTTTCGCTCTATAAGACGCACCTAGTTTTTGGAGGAGGAAAACAAGAAAAAAAATATATTCTGAATCTCAGAAGCCAGAACAACAAGAGGGATTGCTACGCAGCGAAAGCAGCAATCCCTCTTGCTGTTCTGGCTTCTGAGATAGCTGCGCAGCCAGCATTCGCTCCATAAGACGCACACACATCTGCCCTTACTTTTTAGGAGGGAAAAAGTGAGTCTTATAGAGCAAAAAATACAGTATGCTCCATTAGCCATGACATTTTTCTGATAGGTAGGTATCAACTTTATTATGGAGCTGACCACCTCTGGCCCTGAAGAACGTAGTGGCTTCTAAGATTAAGTAAGTGGTCATTGAACCAAGAGCAGATTTGCACAAAAATTTCAGAAGGGCTGGAAATGCTGAATGCACTTCTGAATGCTGCAGTAAGTACACACAAAAAATAATGTTCTGTTTCTTACAGTATTTACCATCATGGAAAGAGATCTCCCAGTTATCTATTTGCCAAATTACATGCAAGCCTGACTTCCCGATTCCAAATTACATCAAGATGCTGTCCTTTTTCTCCCCCTAAGGGACCTTTTTTGTGCTAAGATTTAGCATTACGAAGACACGCTTTGATCTTTCCTTCTTGACCTTTGATTCTTACTTATGATTCTTTTCGTAACAGCTAGCTGCCATCAGCTGTAGCAGCCACGGTTTTCCAAAGCAGCTGTAAGTGACAGTGCAGGAGTTAATACCAAATATGGGATATACTCAAGGCTGGAGTAATTGTGGGTTCATTCGTTCAAGTGTGCTGGTGCCAGTAGTCCCATACCAATCATCATCAGATTGAAATCATCCCATCTGTGGCCTCTTATTTGCACAACCAAATAATATTGGTGCAATAAGCATCGCAAATGTTGCTTAGTAATGTGTATGTAGAGATCCTGAGCATTAGCAGTGATATACCAATATTGTTGTTATAACATAGCTTTGCTCTGTAGCCACATAGGATACCCTTCTCGTTCTCTCCCAATTGCATATCTTCCCTGTTGATTTCCATTTCAAAGTAGGTGGGTTTTGAAGAGGATTAGAAGGCAGTGAATGGGAAGCACACCAATAGTTGCCCCTTTGCGGAGCCACCAATCTAGTCCAAAGTCTTCTATGACCTATTTGTTTTATCGGTGCTATATAACACTGTGTATTCACAGCCCTTATAATCTAGCCTATAAATTTATTATGATTCAACTTTCCCCAAAGAGCCAGAGTTAACACATGGATGTGTCTCCCAAAACTACCGTAATAAAACTGCTTTCTCCTATCTACATATTATTCCACTATAGGCCTTCGGACTGTTTAAAAGATTTATTTCCTGTTGCAAAGGAAGAATGCTTTGCATTGGATAGAGCAAAGTTTTAAATTGAGCCTTCTTATAACTCAAATAACCTTGAAAGAGACCCAATTACAAACAAGAACTCTTGGATAAGAGGCAGCTGGATGAAGGATAAGGAGGAAGGATGATATCCAAAATAAACTGAAGAAGAGGCAATACATTGCCTATAAAAATGAAATAGTTTTATAACATCTTCCTTTGCCTCTTGGAAGATAATATTATTTCTGTTCTACCCAATTAAAAGCTGCACATATTTCACTTATGTTGTCGTAAATCTCTACCTCAGCCGTTAAATCTCAGACACAAACTTACCATTTTTTATAGTGAAAGTTGGCTACCACCCTCTGAATTTCACTTATCTATCATGGTAGTATATCTTCAAAGAGAGCTAGCAGATTAGTTAAACACAGCCTCCCCACCTAAGATTCCTGATGCTTTAATCAGAGATGGCGTTTTCTGCTTTGACCTGTAGCTTGTGCCGCAGTGTTTATCCAGCACTATAAAAATAACCTTTTTGGACTGACCCCTTGGCCATATTTATATTGTATTTTCCTCTCCCCATCCAAGCAGTGGATATCTTCATGGCAGCCATCTAAGGATCAGTTTCTTCCAACATGGGAGGAGCAAGTCTTATGACACCTTTCTTAATATTTAATTAGACATTTACAGGCTCAAAAGAAATTGATAGAAAGTGGCAGTCAGCACTGGCAAGGACATGTCCAGGGCAGAATTGAAGCACCTCCCTAAGTCCAGCAAGTTAAGAGTATTTCTAGACTGCTTCCATTAAGCCCCCACCTCTGAACATCTAGCTTCAAACCTAGAATTTAGGATTCAGTGGGGAACAACTGAATCTGTTGTAGCAGTGAAGAATAGATCAGAGGCATCTGCTTATAACCTAACCAGAGTTCCTTATTATGTCAGAACGCAGGAAACTCTGATTAGTTTAAAACACGATTTGCAAATGAATCAGGGCCAGAAGTTACAGTTTGATCCTGGCTTGTTTGAACAAAGCATAGTTTCGGAACTGTAGTAGATTGACTAGACCTCTTGAATTCTCCTTGCATAATCTCCAGAGTTGCTGATAGAAATGGTCAATAGATATGAAATGTGGGAACATATTGCACAGATTGAATCTATTCTTCAGTTTTCGTACATGTACAATAGAGGAGAACTAAACTGAGAAGCCCCTCGCTCTGTACCTGTTTAAAAAGTTGAAGGTTCACTGCAGTTTCCAAAAACTGCTTAAAAGTGCTGGAACGATGCTTGACAAAACTTTCTTCACAGAAACTGACAGGCTCGCCCTAAATTACAAGAAAGGAAATTAGCAAGATATTTATTTGGGAACAGTCAGTGCAGTTCTATTCGAGACACACACACAAACAAATATATCACTCACTAATTTTCAGCACTGAAGAATTACATATCCTTAAGCCATGTGGGCATTTGCTGACTCCCAAACAAATGCAGGAGACAGAAGTAACAAAAACCTGAAGTTCACATGTAACAAATCTTAATTTACGTTTAACACAGAGAACAAGATTTGAGACCATTCTTACCTACGCAAGACTCCCCAAAGGGACCTTGATAGGCCACTAAGTCACTGCAATTCTTATCATAATCTTATTATGCATATATCAGCAAAATCTAATAATTTTTATGCCCCCTTTACCACACATATGCCCCCTTTACCACACATATGCCCCCTTTACCACACATATGCCCCCTTTACCACACAACTAAAACTATATTTATTTTTCCCCGTGCAACTTTTTTTTAACCCCTTTCTTCTGAAAGGCAAGCAGTTTGTTAAAAGCAATATCTATGTATTTTTTTGGCCTGTGGGGAAAATCTTTGAAATGTGGAAAAGAGATATATAAGAGCAGAATGAACGAGAGCTCCATGGTTATAAGATTTGCCAAGTATGATCCGTGGGGTTACTTTGAAACCTTTTACATTCCTGTAATTCTATAATGAACTACAGTGAGCTCCATTTCCCCAATCATCCAAATTTGAATTATTCAAATCCTTCAGTCCTGCAGATTCATTGTGGATTTCCCATAAGGCTCCAGTGGCTGCTTAGTTCTCTATTGGGTGCACCTGAATTTATCTGAGTCTGTTTATCCAAAAGATCTGAATAGGCTCCAAGATATTTACATGAACAATATTCCATTGAATTCTTGAGGCAACAATCCAGTCAAAATTGTGTGCATTTTAGCCCCATTGACTTAAATCAGAGATAAAAGCTTATGCCTACATTGCCCTCTGAAATCAATGGGACTACGCTTACACTTGGATCTTCCTGAAAAGATTCTGTGAGAGTTGTGGGAGAAGTCTGTCATAAGCCACTAAGTACTTATGCTAGAGAGGGGAAATTCTCAACCCAGCACTCAGCAGTCTACAATTCCACATGCACATGGAAGTGCTTTGTGCACTGAGCTCCTTGGATACTAGCACTTTCTTTTTTATCTGTTTGCCATTGATTAAGATCTCTTCCTGAAATTTTGTGGAAGTTATTGTTACTGCAATAGGCTTCAGAAACAAAAATTAGCAACTGTTGCTAATGCAATTCCCTAGAGTTTTTCTAATGCAATAAATTTCTGCCATTGACTTGTTTGTTCCTTGTGATGCTTCGGTCTAGAACGTAGCCTTTGGAGGAATGCTGTGCTGATACGTAGCGGACGCATGCTCTAATGGTCCTTTTAGTATTGATTTACAACATACTTTCAAAGTTGTTCAATCAAAGCCTAGTAGGGATTCTATACAGAAGAGGAGACTGCTAATACTTGGACCCCAAAAAATCTATGCCAAACAAGTTATCTGTCCTCTTTAACAACAGTTATTGTAGAATTCCATCTCTCCCCAACTCATCTTCATGGACTGTTGGGCACAGCAGGACTGATTCCATTTAAGCTGCATTCACATTTTAAGAAAGCGCCTTAATATCATTGTAAATAACTCTGATGCATTGACTTAAACAGAACAATCATCTTGAGCACAAGAGCTTAACCTATCCAATTTTATTAGAAGGAACGGGAAATCTGGCACAGCAGAGGAGGTATTCTTGCTTCTAAATATGCTAAGCAATATGAACCAGAATTCTTTCTATGCAAAACAAGACACTTGCTCAGTTTGTAATACATTGATTGCTGTCTTTTTGCCTGAGATATTACAAACCGATTTGGGTGTTTCTGTTGTTTAACTAACAGGGTTGCTTATTTGTCGCTCTTTAACCATGGTTGACACAGGATGGATTTAGAAACCTAGGAGTAACGTGGTAGCTACGGAAAAGCACAGGGGTAGAGAAAATGCTTTGCACACAAAAAAGACTGGGTTCAATAAGCAGCATCTTCAGGTTTCAGGGCTGGGAAAGACCTCTGACTAAGGTTCTTGAGTGTACAGTCACGGACCAGAAGCAGGCACTCTTGGAAGAAACTACCTTATTTTTTTGCTCTATAAGACTCACTTTTTCCCTCCTAAAAAGTAAGGGGAAATGTATGTGCATCTTATGGAGCGAATGCAGACTGTGCAGCTATCCCAGAAGCCAGAGCAGAAAGAGGGATTGCTGCTTTCACTGCACAGCGATCCCTCTTGCTGTTCTGGCTTCTAAGATTCAGAATATTTTTTTTCTTGTTTTCCTCCTCCAAAAACTAGGTGCGTCCTGTGGTCTGGTGCATTTTATAGAGCGAAAAATATGGTATATCTTTTCTAGATCCACTTCAATCGGGGTTTAGGCTTGGCTTTGGCACAGAAACTGCTTTAACTGCCCTATACGCAAGAACATTCTTCTTCTCCCAGGCCTTCGGTCATTTATGGCCTTTTAAACTGTGAGGGAGCAGGTATTTTTGTTTGTTACGATGTTTTGCATTTTTGTGTTTTTTATATTGTAAACTGCCCTGCGACTCTCAGATAAAGCACAGTCCAGAAATTTAACAAACAAATAAAAAACAAATTGGACCCTGGTGAGTGTCTGTCTATCAGAGTAGACAGCAGACAAAGAAGGCACACTCCTCAAAATTCCTGGGAAATTCCTAGCTGGGGGACTGAGACTAGGGAACAGAAGGGGAAGGGGTCGGTGCCAGTAAGGACTTGGACTAGGTTGAAAATGTGTCGAGTTATTTCCGGATTTTTTTTCTTTTTCTTTTAATAGCCAGGCTCATTTCAAAACCATGCTGGATACAAGCAGAGAGGCACCGGGAGTCAAATTATTTTAAACTGCACCCCCCTGGAAAGAGCTGTTGCTACTGCTTTCCTGAAGCAGTGCTTCTTAGGCTGATCTAGAGGCAGAGAAAAACAGAGTGAAGTTGTGACCCGTGTGATGGGAAAGCTGTCCACTGTGCTTCTTCCACTAGTAGGTCACAATCTACTTTTCCTGCTTTTTCTTTCACTCCTACTCTGAAGGGAGAAGGAAAAGTTAGATTGGGTAGTAGGGGAAGCTGAGGGTAGGGTCCTGTGGGATAGGGGAGGAGGGTTTTAGAATCAGAGCTCTTTTCTGAACTCTATGCAAAAGAAAAGAATAGGAGAGTATGTCATCCTTCCCATTCTTAATTTTCTTTTCTCTGTTTCTCTGTTATAGCAGGCTATGCCAAAAACGATTAAGTCAATGAAAATCTTGCTGTCTAGGTCAAAAGAAGTGGACAAGAGACCACGGCAGAAGTTTGACCACATTTATTATGAACAAAGCTTTTTAAGAAAAGGAGAACAGAAAAACTACTTGATAATTTGTGAAACAGCTCGGGAGAGCGGGAGGGGACATTATGCATGATAAATGTGTACATCTTCATGATAAAGCATGAAGGGGGGGGGGGAAATACCTGAAAGAAATCACCACTCTTAAAAACCTGCATCGTTAAAAGATTGTAAGGAACATAAACAGCTAACCTGATTTATATTGCACTTTTAAAAAGCTGGCATTGTTTCAGAAAGCTAGCTAAGAAAAAGATAACTCTGTGAAAAAAAAGATAGTGGCACCTCTGCAAGAATAAAGGCAACCACACAGAGAGAGGCGGGGGGCATATGTTTACATTTTAAACAGAAATTTACCCCCATAACTTTGTTTAAACACTAAGGCTTACTGATTACTGATTTGAAAAATTAGAGAAAGGCTTGAGGTCTGCTTGTCTCTTATATTTAACTATTAAACATCCTGAAGCATCCTCTTATGTTGATAAATGCAAGCAGAGAACAGTGCAAGAAAAGGCAACTTAAATATTTGGGATAGCAGTACTGAGATTTGTCCTAAGCAGGTCTTAGAAGCCTTTAGACTCAAACTAGAGGAACAACATTAATGGGGGTGTGGGCAGATTATATAGGAGTTTGCTGGGATTTTAGTTAGAAATTTATTCTTCAATTTGTATACACACAATTAATGTACTGTAAAACTCAACCAGATCTATAGTGGAGAGGGGGAGAAAAAAAATTCAAGAGTACTTCATGAACCAAAATGTTGGCATATACTAGAAAATGGAAATGGGATGTTCAGTAAAGTGCTGAAATATTTATACATAGAAAATGAATTTATACTTTCACTTCAAAATCACAACGAGTTCTGCAGTACTGGTACAGAACAAAATCCAAAGCTTTCAAGATATCGGAATTACTATTTACTACTGGAAAAAATATTTGAGAACAAAAATCTTTTTTTTCAATTGTTCTGTTAATGCCACATTTTACTGCACATCCACTATTGATCTCGGTGCAAAGATGATTATGTCCCTTGAACTACTTTCATAGTTTTGGACATTTATCCTATTTTTGTCTAAATATAGCTGAACTAGATATCATTTAGCTGGACCCTTCTAAATCTACTCCTCCTAACAAGGTTAGGGAGAAGAGCAGAGCTAATGTTTTGGATACTCCAGGTGCCAAGTTTAATCTTCAGTTCAGAGAAACTCGGATAGCAAGGCTGGGAAAGACCTTTGCTTGGAGCCTTGGAAAATCACAGTAAGTTTGAGTACGATAGTACTGGGTCAGGACTATTTTTTACCCCACGTGCTTCACAGTTACCAATTTTAGAACTACAATAACGTATTGCTTTAGAGCAGAGGTGGCTAACCTATGGCTGGCCAGATACTGCTGGACCACAACTCCCACCATCCCCATCTTTTGTCCATGCTCGCTGGGGTTGATAGAAGCTGGAGTCTGACCACATCTGAAGGGCCACAGTTGGCCACCTGCTCTAGAAGAACAGATATTAACCTAACCTACCGGCCTTCACTAATTGGTCTTATGCAATCCATGCACCACTCATGCTCAAACTACACATGTTGCTTAGTGGCGTGAGGTTTTCCCCTCCCAATTTATTTATTTGCCCTCCAAAGTTGTGTTGTAAGACGGGAGTTTGGAGTGGAAGATCATGCAGGTGGGGGAGGTGTTTGCTTATTCCTTTCCACTTTTCCTGTCCCAAGTCACTCCCCAGTCACTTTCACCCCACGGAGGGGAAAGGTACAGGTGGTCTAGCTTACAGGTTTGCCATAAGAACTGCTGAAATAATGCTATGAAGTTCTTTGAATGCTCAAAAGCACTGTTGATTATTTCTGGTGGACCTGCCCTAGTGTTTCCTGCTTGGCAGGGGGTTGGACTCGATGGCCCTTGTGGTCTCTTCCAACTCTATGATTCTATGATTCTATGATTCTATGATTCTATGATTCTATGATTCTATGATTCTATGTACCAGCTTTTCAGCAAGATACTAGGATGCAAAAGAGTTGATTCACAGCACTCGATGCCACAGCATTCAGCATAGCAGCCAATTCCTAGGGTCTTTGGCCCCCCAATAAAATAGTTGAGGGGGCTAGCTCCTCCCCCAAGTTGATGGGAATTGCTATTCCAATGGCGAGCGTGAACTGTGTCATGTGATTGATTATGTCAGGTGGAGCTTACCTGCCCCCTGCTCCCAATATTTTTGAAGTTGGCACCCCTGGCATTCAGCAACTTGGGGGAAACTGAGCCTGGGCCAGTAGCAAACTGGGAGGCAGTATCTGGAAAGTGTGCCCCCACCCCAAAACAACTGCCACTTGCACCCAGACATTTTCCATATACCAACCACACTGGGTCTCTAAAGTGACACATAAATGCTGGGGTATTTGTTGGGCGTTTTGGCCCATGAGCTCACAAAGGCTTTTACCAACAGCTGCTGTAGTCTGCATTCACTGAACTTTGCCTTTCCACAACCAACCTTCGGACTTGTTTACCTGGAGGGGTGTGTTTTTTTCTAACTCTGGTGAGATGTTTAGCATTCCTCCTCACAGACATTAAGAACACTTGCAATCTTAAGAGTCAATGGGAAATGGATACTTGAACTGCATCGCTTACTGGTTTGTATCTTAGAGCATCTCTGTAGGATCCAAATAACGCTGCTTGTGCCCTCAGGAAGGCCCTGGCTACTCCATCACCGGTAGCTGTGGACTGCTTCTTCAGTTTATTTTTCAAGGCCGAGACCTGCGTGACAGAGAGGAGCAGTTA
This sequence comes from Podarcis cretensis, assembly GCF_951804945.1. NCBI lineage: Eukaryota > Metazoa > Chordata > Lepidosauria > Squamata > Lacertidae > Podarcis > Podarcis cretensis. The sequence goes on along the minus strand of NC_137175.1, from coordinate 83,824,177 downwards.
AATTAACACCTCAGAAATTGGTACAGGGAGACACGAACCCAATCAGCAGGCAAACCATGGTGTCTGCAGGTCAGCCAAGAAGTCATCCTCTTGCTTGATAGCTTATCTTTTTAACTGCAAAGAACACCTGCTGGTCTGTTAATTGAAATGAAAGCAGGGGGGGGATAGTAAACGGCTAATGCAAATTGGTTTATGCTCTCTTTTTTTCTCCAAGGCCTCTTGACATAAATAAGCTTTAATTATTTTACAGTAAATGGCTTGTGAGCCTCTCCTACTGCAGATTTCTTGCCACCATCATAACATGTGCCTACTTGTCTAAGGCGGCACCGACCGGGTTTCTTTCATTTGTCTGTGTTACAAAGGTTTTTCTGGGAGGCTCAGCTGAAGCTCAGCTTGTCACTTAGGGCAGCCCTATATAGTCCCAGGGCTCTTACTGATGGCTATAGGAGACAAACTCACAAGCGCACAAGGTTCTGCACCTTTCCAGAACAGACTTCACAAAACTCACTGCGATACTGAACGGGCCCTGCTAACTAGTTGGTGGTAATGTGGTCACTATAGCTTAAAAAAAATAATTGTTGCATCATAAGGTGATTGCAGAAGCCAGGGAGGGACAAGCGTGTTTGCAGTAACTCACAATTAAACAACTCACAATTAACTGTGGCTTAATGTGATAGGTAAATCAGGCCCCTGTATGCAGAATATGCAAAATTTTGGGGTTACAGCCACTGCATTTATGCATATATGAAGATGGCAATGCAGATGTCATACTTTGAAGGGAAAAAACCGCCTGCACAAATGAATATCCTTTTGTTTCTTCTTCATGCAAGCAGTCACGGCTATTCTTGTCAGTGATGACTGTAATTGAAGCATCAATCTAATTAACAACTAAACTCTGAATAATGCTAATGAGAGCTGAACACGGCATCAGAGAAAAGACCAGCTCTACAGGTGATAAACCTTCACAGTAGTGACATTTTCCAGTGTAAAGTCATGGTTACTGTGATCTGATCAAAGAAACAGACCCCCATTGGGTCCAATTATAACTATAGTTTTGTGGGGGGAAATATTGAGTTATGATGTTCATAATCTATGCAGAAAGGCCTTTACAGTATAGGTCTTTTCCCTATAGCTGTGATCTTTTCAATTTATATCCAAACTCCATAGATCCAGATAAAAGTTTAGAGTCTGATTCATTTAGTCCATGGAGAGCCTACACCAATGTTCACTAAAACGTCTTTAAAAACTACAAAAAAATTACAATCTACAATTTTTAAAGTTACAGAGTTCAAGGTTGCAAAATAAATTTATGCAATTTTGTTACCTGTGAGTTAGTTTACTATTACACTGAGTTGTTGTTTTTTTAATTAAAGTATATATATGTCATATACAACCTTTGAGAAAACTAGGTGCAATAACAACTGCAGCTATATTTATTTATTTACATTTATATACCACTTTTATCTTCCAAGGATCTCAATATGGTGTACATTTCTCTATCACTGCAGCATGGGGCTGGCTTTGAAGTATGGCCAAAAATGTTTTGGTTTTTCTTTAATTGGACATTTTCAGTAGGTTCAAAAAAATGCTACAGAATGCATGTGCCAGGCTAAGAGGTAATATAGCCCACGGAACCATATAGTCTGACCATAATCCAAAAGAGGAACCAGAGACCAAATTGCAAACATGCGCTGGATTATGGAGAAAGCTAGAGAGTTCCAGAAAGACATCTACTTCTGCTTCATTGATTATGCAAAAGCCTTTGACTGTGTCAACCACAGCAAACTATGGCAAGTTCTTAAAGAAATGGGAGTGCCTGATCACCTCATCTGTCTCCTGAGAAATCTCTATGTGGGACAAGAAGCTACAGTTAGAAATGGATATGGAACAACTGAGTGTTTCAAAATTGGGACAAGAGTATGACAAGGTTGTATATTGTCTCCCTGCTTATTTAACTTATATGCAGAATACATCATGTGAAAGGCTGGGCTAGATGAATCCCAAGCCGGAATTAAGATTGCCGGAAGAAATATCAACAACCTCAGATATGCAGATGACACAACCTTGATGGCAAAAAGTGAGGAGGAATTAAAGAACCTTTTAATGAGGATGAAAGAGAGCGCAAAATACGGTCTGAAGCTCAACATCAAAAAAACAAAGATCATGGCCACTGGGCCCATCACCTCCTGGCAAATAGAAGGGGAAGAAATGGAGGAAGTGAGAGATTTTACTTTCTTGGGCTCCATGATCACTGCAGATGGTGACAGCAGCCAAGAAATTAAAAGACTCCTGCTTCTTGGGAGAAAAGCAATGACAAACCTAGACAGCATCTTAAAAAGCAGAGACATCACCTTGCCAACAAAGGTCCGTATAGTTAAAGCTATGGTTTTCCCAGTAGTGATGTACGGAAGTGAGAGCTGGACCATAAAGAAGGCTGATCGCCGAATAATTGATGTTTCTGAATTATGCTCTTGAGAGTACCATGGACTGCAAACCTCTCCATTCTGAAGAAAATCAGCCCTGAGTGCTCACTGGAAGGACAGATCCTGAAGCTGAGGCTCCAATACTTTGGCCACCTCATGAGAAGAGAAGACTCTCTGGAAAAGACCCGGATGTTGGGAAAGATGGAGGGCACAAGGAGAAGGGGACGACAGAGGACGAGATGGTTGGATAGTGTTCTCAAAGCTACCAGCATGAGTCTGACCAAACTGCGGGAGGCAGTGGAGGACAGGAGTGCCTGGCGTGCTCTGGTCCATGGGGTCACGAAGAGTCGGACACGACTAAACGACTAAACAACAACAACCAATTAACTTGCAGGTTGAATTCTGTGTGCTGGTTTTGATTTATAAAGTCCTGAATGGTTTTGGCCTGTGGTTACCTGAAGATGCATCTCTTTGTACAGGTGCCCCTTCAACTCTGTGTGAGCATCAAGATCAGTCAGAAAGACCCTGTTGCAGGTTACAAGTCCATCTGAAACATGGAAAGTGGTTACCAGGTCTGTTGTTGTTGTTTAGTCGTTTAGTCGTGTCCGACTCTTCGTGACCCCATGGACCAGAGAACGCCAGGCACTCCTGTCCTCCACTGCCCCCCGCAGCTTGGTCAGACTCATGCTGGTAACCTCGAAAACACTATCCAACCATCTCGTCCTCTGTCGCCCCCTTCTCCTTGTGCCCTCCATCTTTCCCAACATCAGGGTCTTCTCCAGGGAGTCTTCTCTTCTCATGAGGTGGCCAAAGTACTGGAGCCTCAGCTTCACAATCTGTCCTTCCAGTGAGCACTCAGGGCTCATTTCCTTCAGAATGGAGAGGTTTGATCTTCTTGCAGTCCATGGGACTCTCAAGAGTCTCCTCCAGCACCATAATTCAAAAGCATCAATTCTTCGGCGATCAGCCTTCTTTATGGTCCAGCTCTCACTTCCATACCAGGTCTAAGGCCACCTATTTGAAGCACTTTCCTCCCTGTGGAACTCATTCTGGAGGGAATCTTGTGTCAGGTAAGTTCATGTCAAGTTTTTAGAGAAAGATGACAAGATATGCATTTTCAGAAAAGCCGAGTGGTACCACTACGAATGATCGACTTGAATTTACTAGTGGCTGTTGTCCTCCTGCTGTGGGACGCTCTTTAGTGTAAAGAATTTGTTGTACAGTGGTACCTCAGGTTACATACGCTTCAGGTTACAGACTCCGCTAACCCAGAAATAGTGCTTCAGGATAAGAACTTTGCTTCAGGATGAGAACAGAAATCTTGCTCCAGTGGCGCGGCGGCAGCAGGAGGCCCCATTAGCTAAAGTGGTGCTTCAGGTTAAGAACAGTTTCAGGTTAAGAACGGACCTCCGGAACGAATTAAGTACTTAACCCGAGGTACCACTGTAATTATATTCTAATTGCTATTTTTATTAAGGGGCTTAAATGATAAGCAGATTGAGGAGCAAATTTTGGCTGCTATGTAGAATAAATAAGGTGTTATATTAAAAGACGTTCCTGAGAATATCCTAGCTTTCCCTCTTTGAGGTAAAGAACTGTTACAGGATGCAGCTGCTAGGACATTTGTGGGGGCCAGGCATTCAAAGCATAGAACAACAATGTTGTACCAGTTGCATTGGCTTCCTAGGTTCAATTCAAAGTGCTGATGATGACCTTTAAAGTCCTAAATAGCTTGGTATCATGTTATTTAAAGCAGTGTTTCCCAACCTTGGGCCTCCAGCTGTTTTTGGACTACAACTCCCATCATCCCTAGCTAGCAAGACCAGTGGTCAGGGATGATGGGAATTGTAGTTCAAAAACAGCTGGAGGCCCAAGGTTGGGAAACACTGATTTAAAGTATCTCCTATACCCATATGAACCTGCCTAGACCTTAAGTTCATAACTGGAGGCCCTGCTCACAGGCCTAGCTCCATCAGACTAGCAGGCACACGAGTTAGCCTTTTTGGTCCTAGTGTCTCACCTTTGAAAATGTCTCTGCAAAACAGATACATATGGTCCAATATATGAACTGTTTCCGTTTGCATCTTTTATGTATGTTATGAGCATGGCTACTGTTTTACCTTTATAGTTAGGATTTTAATCATTTGTAAGCCACTTCAGGAGTCTCCGAACACAGTATATAAATACTTTAAATAAATAAATAAAATGAATTCAACACTACGTATTAAGAGATGAACACTATGTTGGTACTTCAGATTAGTATCTCTCTCTCTCTCTCTCTCTCTCTCTCTCTCTCTCTCACACACACACACACACACACACACACTGCATAGACATACACATACAGTGGTGCCCCGCAAGACGAACGCCTCGGAAGACGGAAAACTCGCTAGACGAAGGAGTTTTTCGTTTTCTTAGCCACTTCGCAAGACGCATCTCCCTATGGGCTTGCTTCGCAAAACGAAGCTTGCCCCGCAAGCTCTGGGGATAGCGGGGAAGCGCAGCGCGTCTTCCCCGCTGTCCCTGGACCTCTTTTGAAGCAAGGGGCGGCGGGGAGAAGATCGCTTCTCCCCGTTGCCAGCCCCGCAATCTCCAGGGACAGAGGGGAAGGCGCGCGCCTTCCCCTCTGTCCCCGGACCTGTTTAAAGCAAGGGGCGGCAGGGAGAAGATTGCTTTCCCCGTTGCCTGCCCCGCAATCTCCGGGGACGGAGGGGAAGGCGCACACCTTCCCCTCTGTCCCCGGACCTGGTAAAAGCAAGGGGTGGCGGGGAGAAGATTGCTTCTCCCCGTTGCTTGCCCCGCAATCTCCGGGGACAGAGGGGAAGCAATCTTCTCCCCACCGCCCCTTGCTTTAAACAGGTCCGGGGACAGAGGGGAAGGCGCGCGCCTTCCCCTCTGTCCCCGGACGGTCTCCATAGGAACGCATTGATTGATTTTCAATGCATTCCTATGGGAAACCGTGCTTCGCAAGACGAAAAACTCGCAAGAAGAAAAAACTTGCAGAACGAATTAATTTCGTCTTGCGAGGCACCACTGTAGATACAATCTCACACGTTTACTACACTCTGTTGACATAAAAACCTTAGAATCATGAATCAGGTTGCTTGATTCTCATCCCTACTGATTTCCACCACACTTCAGGACTCCAATCTAACTGGCGTACAAGAAATACTAATGAGAATTATTAAACTACTGTATCAAAAGTAAACTTCTGTTCCTAATGAAGCCACTATTCATTTAGGGGAGGAGGCTATATCTCTCAAGTGTGAGACAAATGCACAGTGAAATGATGTATTTCAAAAGCCAAGTATGTTTGGCAGAAGACAGGAATAGGGCTTTTTCCTCCTGAAAGAGAAACAAAGGATTCCCGAAAAGCCTTACATTGATTTATTTTTCCAATTTTGAATACCTTAGGAGTAGCGGAACTGCTACTGGCATGGTAGTATTACTAACAGTCAATAAATCTAAAATATTATGTGTGAATATTGGAATGAAGCCATTAAGAAGATTACAGCACACAACACAGCAGAGGGTCCACATGAAAAAAAGGACGGGTAATTCAGGACAACTGTGACCGCTGACCTCTGAACAGTCGAGACCACTGGTCAATCTGACAAACTAATAGAGTTCACATGCATAGAAAGTCATCTAGCCTGTAAGTATAATTTAAATGCTTTGGCGAATGATTTAAAAAGGCCCGTTAAGTCTCAGGTAATTTATTAAAGAGTTGATTAGGCACAATGCCGAACAGTAACGTTTTTCAGATTTCAACTGATAACTTTTTCCCTTAGAATGAAAAACCGTCCACAGTAAGTGAGACATTTCCATATTAAACAGTACTGAGAACATATGCTGTTAAAACTACTGTAGGCTGAACAGTAGATATAAACTTTATATAACGATATAAGCTTTAGCCTTCATGTGTGTGGGGGGGGGGGGGAATCACAAGTCACTGAAAAGATTAAAAAGCCATTCTAATTTGAGAACATTGCTGTTTAAGGAAATCTTTTTTCCAAAAAAAAATAAATTAGTTTTTAGACAATGGCAGTAAAACTTCATATGTTTATGCTTCATTTTTCAGTTGCCTTCACTGCTACTCTTTTTTTATCTTTTTGAATATAAAAGTTGGCAATGGGAGATTACAGATATAAAATGATGAGCCTTATGTCATATATGCAGGAATATACTTACATCTACCGTATATTAAATAATTGTGTAAATACTTGTATAAAATTTGGCATCAGTTTTTTTTTGGACTTATGGTTACTCAATAGAATGTCAACAATATTTTTGCAATTTACTGTCAATACTGATACAGGCATATGAATACTTACTCTTACTGCTGAATAATACAGTGTTGCCCTTTATCAGGTTATCAAGTAAAAACTCTGTAGAGGCTGCACAGTGCACATAGCCTATGCCTGTATGTGTTTTTAATTAACAAATTAGCTCCATGAGGAAGGTTTTTATGGTAGAGTTAGAATGAAAGGGATCAGGACAGTAAAAATATCAAATAACAAAACAAACCTTGTTTTAGCAGAGGGGGTGGAATGAATTATGGAGTATACATAAGGTATTTCCTTATTTTGCTATATATATTTATACAGTGAAGCACCTTTGTAAAAAGCCTGTTGTTTACTGAGTGAATACAAGGAAACCTAATTAATATTAGTAGCTTGTAGGCTTGTATGTAGTTGCAGACACTGATCCAAAAAGGTTTAAGTGTTTTCACCTACTATTTGCCCCCATTCAGAGAGGTACAAGAATCCAATGCACATACCATGTGAAAAAGTGAGTCTGCTCATGTAAGAGCTCAGTGAGTTCCCGTAACACTCACCTTTTTTGGCCAAATTGTGTTGTGAAAATCAAGGTGCGCATTAGATCCAACGGCACATTTACATTTGCCAGCAAATACTTTTTTTGGTTTCAAGGTTCTGAGAATGGAGGTGCTCATTAGATTTGATGGTGCATTCAACTTGAGTAAATATGGCATTTGAAGTACCTAGGGACCTTAAGGTACCATATTTAATCCAGGGTATCTTGGCGAGATTGTTCAAAAGCCTCAGACATCTCCCCACTGGATGTACTTGTTTTAGGAAATCTCTGTATATATATTTTCAGTTAGAAAACAAAGGCATACAGGGATGCAGAAATTGTACTTAGTTGCTATTAGTACTGTTAGTTGTAACTATGGCGTGTGTAAAATGGGCCTAAGAAATGTTGTTTCCTCACATGCCAAGCCAAGATATGGTCGTTAAGGAAACTGTAAAATTTGCATGATGAAGTTGTGACTTGCCCATCATTTTGCATAAGTTTACACATTCCCTCTAGCCAGTTTTGACTAGTGAGCATAAGGAGAGCTGGGTTGTAACCTACAGACACACACAAAAAACCCCCCCTATGTAATGGGAAATCCCCACTGGGTGCAAAGTGCATTCTGCTGTTCACAAAAGAGAACTGAGAGTCCCCTGTGTGTTCAGAACTCTGCATGCGCTTTGAAACTACTCTAGCTTCAGGGTCTAGTAAGCTAATTTCATTTCGGTGATTCAGACGGCAAGGTCAACATATATGTATTATGATTAAGGAATGAGTGGTTTGTTTTTGGCACAATAAAATAGATTCAAATTTATGAGAATAAGTAGACTTGTGGATAAGGTGGGTTATACATCTAAAAAACACCCTTTTTCTTTTTCTTTTTCTGCCCCCACTCCCACCCAACAGCTAAGAACAAATGTATTCAGCTGAATATTTAATCTGCTTCTGGTCAAGATTAATTACTTCAAAAAGTATATGATAATTTAATACAGGAACTAAATAACTTGTGGTCTCAAATTAATTTACAATGAAAATAAAAATATAAAAATGCCTTCAATGTCCTATTGCCTTGAACTGTGGCATATTTCTTTAAAAGCACATAAAACCTAGCACTCATTTTATGAATAATAGATTATGATTTCTTTCTCATTATGGAACATTTACCAACATCTAGATATGTAACAACAGCTTTTACTAAATTCTGCCTCAAAAATGCACACAATATGATAATTTGAGCCTTTTTTTCAGAACCATGATGCAGGATAGCAAGGGAAAGTAAAATGCTATTTTGGGGGGAGAGATCTTATTTAACATGAAATGTAGAATATGTTCCATTATAAGCAGCAGGAGGGGAAAATCTCTATAAGATCAAAGTCCAGGAGGAACTGGCATTTAATTTATCTTCCTTTACAGACAAAAGACAGTTTTCGTCATTTTCAAAAGGATCCAATGTCTTTTATGACAAACTGGGTTTGCAGTTTAATTTACAAATAGAATTATAAGTAAGCAGTCTTTGCTCTGCCAAAGCAAATGACAAACAGAGTAGGATTTTCAGTTCATGCAGCCCTCAGCAGGATAGAAGAGATTAAAATAAAACTGAAATAATTTAGAGAAAACAAATAAATGTTTCAGAAAGTTGAATGAGATCAAAGTGTGCATTTTCTGACCCCAACTGTACAAGCATTTCTTATTATATTGACCAGTGTCATCAGATCATTAATTAAAAGGAGATGTGCTGGCAGGTGGCAGGGAACCAGAAGCCGATAATTGGCCCCCTTCTTCTTTTTGCCTTCAAAAACTCTTCTTCTTCTTCTTCTTCTTCTGCAAGATATGCCACTAGGCAGACAGAAATGCCTACTTTGTAATATAATGATTAAAATGAGATGAAGAGACTCTTGCGTTTAAAGCAGCTATGCCTAATGAATGCAGCTAGCTTTATAATTATCTTTTTTTTCTCTTTCTTTCTTTTTACAATACGAAGCATGATGCTCCACTCAACGTGTCCTCAACTGTCAAAAACAGGTAAAAAAACACACACCAAACACTCTTAAATAGGAAATATACAGCTGGTGGCATAGTGTTATTTTTGTGGGGGAAGGGGCATTCTTTTCATTTCAGCTAGTAAAAGCAGGAAAAAAACGTCAGCGATTCAAGGAGCTAAGAGGATAAAACCAACGAATGAAACCTCTCAGGCTTACCACTTCACTTGGTAGGTTGCTCAGGTCATTAAATGGAGTTTCCAAAGTGTTTGTGTCAACGTTTAGCATCACCACATCCTCCAGTGATTTACTTTTCACTCTCTGTACAAGGAAACAAAATTGGTTACAAGCATCTTAATGCATCATTTGCTTATTTTAATAAGGTAAAATGCTACTGGTAACTGGGGATTCAGCAGAGTAGGAACATAAAGAAATATGGCAATATTTTTCCTAGCCTGCTTCTTCTTGTCCTAAGGGCCAGCAGAGAATCTTTACACAACACAAAATTAATTTATGGAATTAATCACCAGAGGATATGGCAATGTCTGCTATCTTCCATGGCTTTAAAGTGGGATTAAACAAATGCATAGGCTACAAATGCATCAGGCTATTTATCATGGGGGTTGTATAGTTCTCTAGGATCAGATACAGTATGCCACTGAATTCTTCTTTCTGCTTTGGTGATCACTCATAGCTGAGTAAGATTGTCTTCCATGAACACAGTTTTAATAGTGAGTCCATAAGTGACTGTGGAGGCCAATTCTGGAACCACACGTCCTTAGGTTTCTGGGCTGGAGTTGATCACGGTGAGGGTTTGCCAAGCATGCCGTCCTCTTAGCACATTTCTCCCTTTTGTCCTGAGTTCGAGCGTCTTCAAAGCCCATGACACCTTTGGTAAAGGCTGTTCTTGAGAGAGTCTTTAGTGTCAGAGACACAAGAAAGCCACAGCCCTGGAAGATCTGGACAGATATCCAACTTATTCCCTCTGCAAAAGATCAGAAAAGATCATTCTTCTTCTTCTTTGGCTATTACTCATAGCCAAGTAAGATTGTCTTCCATGAACACAGTCTTAACAGTGAGTCCATAAGTGACTGTGGAGGCCAATTCTGGATCCACACATCCTTCCGCAGGGGACATAGGTTTCTGGGCAGGAGTTGATCATGGTGAGCGTTTGCCAAATGTGCCTTCCTCTTAGCACGTTTCTCCCTTTTGTCCTGAGTTCAAGCGTCTTCAAAGCCCATGACACCTTTGGTAAAGGCTGTTCTCCAACTGGAGCGCTTGCAGGCCAGTGTTTCACAGTTGTCAGTGTTTATACTACATTTTTAAAGATTTGCCTTGAGAGAGTCTTTAAACCTCTTTTGTTGATTACCAGCTTTACGCTTTCCAAGCGTAAGTTTGGAATAGAGTAGTTGCTTTGGGAGACGATAATCAGGGATCCACACAACATGACCACTCCAAAGAAGTTGATGTTGAAGAATCTGCCCAGCCCCACAGGCCACTACAGTTACTAACTGAACTACAAGCAAAGAAGCTTCCCTGGTGCCATCTTGGAGCACTTTCTTTCCCTTTTGACAAATTGGGGTAAGAGGGAGCCTATCAGAAGTAGGTACATTTGGTGGGGTGGAGGCTATGTCATAAATTAAGAGAGCCAAATAAACCTGCAGTTATGAATCACCTGCGATGAATCTCACTCAAGTTCATGCAACTGACTGGTGCTTTCAAATTCCTTAGGAAAAAGTTCTATCATATTCTAGCTAAAACAACAAAATAAGCACCAGTCCTGCCAAGGCAACTGTATGACAGGTGTCATTCTTCAAACTTGCCAAGACATAGATTACTTCCTAAAAGATACATATATACAACATGCTATATAATATCTGAATAAGAAATATCCGGAAAAAATCACACATGTAACTTACTTGTTACCAAGTACCAAGTTGTACACACACAAACACTAGCTATCTGAAAAATCAGTATTCACTTATTATCTATATATTTTAAGAAGCAATATATAATAAATAATAGCATGTAGCAAGCAGCTGGTTCTCTTTCTTTTCCAGTTACCTCCCCTTCCATATTAAGAGGCCTAGATGCTGCAAAAAAAGCACAGAGTACAAAGTGACCGTTGCAGTGATAGAAAATGCCCATGCTGAAAAGGACCACAAAAGAAGGACAAAAACAGGCTGAGGAATATTCAGGATAGGTTCGGTGGTTCACCCGAAGAAATGTACTCCTACACTGCAGCAACTGAAAATGTGAATTCCCCCATCTAATTCCATTTCCCAGCAACACAGGATACCAAATAAAAGCACATGTCGCTGAAGGGACCCACTTTCCAAACAGTCGTTTCCAGTTATTCTCCTGCAATAATGCCAGGGTTACTTTTCAAATTTCTGCTGAAGATAGCTTCACTTTTTTCACTCTGAATACTTTTCAGGACAAAGGAGGAAGTTGTAGGAGAACAAACCTTATATATGTGTATGTGTGTGTGTGTGTGTGTGTGTGTGTGTGCTTGTCAGAGCTGCCTCTAGGTCCCAGCTCACAGAGGACCAACGCTAGGCTGTCGTGATGTACAAAAGTCTTTATTGAAGTTCAATTTCCATTTCAAAGCCGCAGCGCGCAGCCCTACATCTTAAACCCTAGATCGGGGAAGTCCCGTCTGAGTCTCCTCCCCTCTGACACCAGTTTAAGATCCTAGCCCTGCTCCACCTTTTCCGCTGCTCTCTCCTCTTCTGGGTCCTCCTGCCCGCTGGGGCATTGCCCTTTCTGGACTCTTCCGACGCTGAGTCGCTTAGCTCCTCCCCCTGCCTCCTGCGGGCTTTAGGACCCGGTTCCCAATCCTCATTCTCTGCTGTCCCGCGCTCCTGTACATTTGAACTTGCCTCTCGCGCCAACCCAGTGAACTTTCTCCTAACCGTTACACTACTTCGGTCACTGCTTCCCTCTTCCGGGATACTGGCCGGATCTGACCTCCCCTCCGTTGTCCGACTTTCTGATGGAGGCGTGGTCAGCCCTGTCTCATCTTCTCTCCCTGGTGGGGAATGCACTGGCCCCGATCCTTGGGACTCTTCCCCCCCACTCTGCTCTGGTGGGGAAGCTGGTCCTGATTTCCAACTACTGCTCTGGGAGTCCCTGCTGCCCCCCTTGCTCCTGGGGCGTTCCCCTTGGGAACCCCCTACCCCTGGCCACTGGCGCTCCCTTCTGTGAATCTTCCGATTCGCTGGAGAGGCTCATGAAATCCCTCGGTCCACTGTCCTCTTCTCCTACGCTCCCCTCGGATTCTTCCCCTTCGCTCTCCATCTCCTCTCTTCCCTGTGCCTCTGCTCCTGAGCCCCTGACAGTGCTCATGCGCCAAATGCATAGAGAAATGAAAAGGAAGCCTTACTCACCTCCATTAAACTGAAGTGAACTCCAATCAAGTATGGCATGGGTGCACTGAAATTAAAAGTAAATGAAACAAAGTGAACTACAGTTATAAAACCTAAAAGGCTAGCATCTCCATTCACTTTGCCGTATTTGCCTGCAAAGCTACTGTAAGATGGTAGTCTGCAACTTTCAATGGCAGTGTGCCAGTGGATATTTAAGAATGGCAATCGGTCTAGAGATCTCATCTTCAATTGACAGGTCAGGATGCACAAGTGGGTTGTGCCGGGATCCAAGGTGAGTCACAACAGGAGCATCACCACCATGCAAATATATGGCAGAAATTAAGAAATGGGTCTCTAAATGCATGTTTGGTTTAAAAGTGGGTCTTGGGTCTTAAAAGGCTGGAGATATGTGGTCCACAGGATACTATACACAAGCTTTCATTTATGATAGCACACACACCCCGCCCCCCCAGGTTTCAGCCCAGCATATTCAAGTTGATTTCCTAATTATTCATTTTAAAGTAAGTTATAAAAAGTATTTATATAGGACCATTTTAAAAAAAAACAGAGCATCTTACAACAATAAAACCATACAGTAAAAAATTTAAAATCAGAGTTCAACTATTACAGAAGGATATTTTCTTAGGTTTAGCTTGCCATAGCTGCTTCATTATGTGAAGTGTCACTATAGTATAGAGTAATCCTGCCCTCTGTGTGCAGGGGCAGAGTATGAGATACTGTACCAGGTGATGACATTGCAAACCTCCAATCATACCACCAGACTAGTCTTCCCCAATCTGGTGCTCTTCTGATGTTTTGGAATACAATTTCCATTAGCTTTGGGCCACATTGACTAGAGCTGATGGACTTTCTATTTCAAAAGACCTGGAGCACACAAGGTTAGAGGAAAGCTGCACTAGGTTATTCAAAGACTCCACACATTAGCCACTCACACTGAGTGCTTCATGGTGAGGAATCGAGGGAATTAACCAAAACAATCCGTGTGTGGTGTGGCTAAAGCTGAGATCTAGACTGACTCATTCTTGCTCCTTGCTAATTGATCAGAAAGTCATGGCATCCAACATCCAACTGGAAATTTCACTGAAAACCTCCCCACAGGGAAGGCAGGACTGTGGCCAAAGAAAATGACATAATGTGACATATGATGACACAACCATTCTCTTTGGCGATTAGATATAGCTGTCATTATGAGTAATCTTGTCACTTCATGATAGTTATTACAACCTATATGATAAAGCTACAGGAAATTAATAGAAGTGGTATTGAATATATGCAGGAAAATTCTCTTTCACCTGTGTCACAGTGTGTATTTGAAATTATTGCATTTTAAAATAGATCAAATGTGCTTTTATGTTTGTACATATTTTATGGGCTAATAGCCGTAATAATAATAAAGAAAGAAACCCCACGACAATGTTATGCCTTGCTGGACTGCTACGAAGAGTTTTGGTTATACATGGCTTCTTTTCTTCAGTACTGGAAGTCTAATTTCACATATCTGAAGTCTCAAAATGCTGGTAGTTCTTATTGTTTCCAGAGCTGCTCTCCTACATCAATTATCTCTCCTCTTGGCCACCTCCAAAGTAATTATTATGATTAGCTTTATTAGCCATCCATGGGAGGTGACAGCAATATAAAATACAATATTAAAAACAGTTTAAAACAACTTTCAATCATAACCAGAGTGGGTCCTAAAAGTATATACCTTAAATGTCAAAGGCCAGGGTAAAGAGGTACATTTTTGGCATATGATGGAAGCTGTACAATGAAGGAGCCAGAAACACTTTTGCAGGCAGAGCCTACTTTTCTGTAAGCTGCCCAGAGTGGCTGGGGAAACCTAGCTGGGTGGGCAGGGCATAAATAAATAAAAAATATTTATCATCCACCGCTTCAAAACAGCTGAGGGGCAGAGGAACTACCAAGAAGGCCACTTATGCTAATATTAACACCCAAAAGAGTATGTAGGGAAGAAGGCAGTCTTTCAGACACTTGAGGCCTAAATCAATTGGGGCTTTAAACACTAGAGTTAGCACCTTGAATTGGGCACAGAATCAAACTGGCAGCCAGTATAGCTGTTTTAAAATAGGGATTATGTGAGTTTTAAAGGAAACCCAGCCAGTAATCTGGTCACTGCATCAGGGATGAGCTGAGTTTTCCTAGTCATTTTCATGGGCCAGCTCCGCAATAATCCCATCTGGAAGGTACCAAGGCATGGAGTACTTTGGCCAAGTCATATCCATTCAAAAGGGGGCAGAACTGGTGAACCAGCAGGAGCTGGAGGGGGGGGAGCTCTCCTAGTTACCAAGGCTACCTGAGCCTCAAGTGACAAGGCTGAATCAAGTTTGGGGCCTGATCCTTCCAGGGGTGTGCAACCCCATCTAGGACACACTACCTCCCCACGTCCTGGACATGAGAACCTATGACACCTAACACCTCTGTCTTTTCAGGATTCAGCTTCAATTTACTGGCTCACATCTAGTTCATCGCCATCTCCAGACACTGGTCTAACATACTGGCCGCCTCTCTTGATTCAGATGGAGCGGTGATACAGAGATGGGTTTCACCCACATATTGATGACACTATACTCCAAACCTCCTGATGACAGCTACCAGCTTCATATATATATTTATATTAAATAGCATGGGAAACAAGATGGAACCCTGCAGAAACAACAGGACCACTCCCATGGTGCTGAACAATAGCCTCCCATAACTACTTTCTGGACATGATCCAGGAGGTACCACCAAAGTACAAAGCTGCCAAGCCCCCACTTCTCTGAGACACCCAACAGTATCAAAAATCACCAAGAGATCAAGGAGAAAAAGCAGAGTCACACTCCCCGCCCCCTCTGTTTCCTGACAAATGTAATCAATCAGGGAAAGCAATCAGGGCAATTTCAGTACCATGGCTAGACCTGAAGATGGACTATAATGAATACAAGTAATCAATGTCTCCCAAGCATGCCTGAAGCTGTACTTCTTTAAGGGAACTCAGTACCACACTGGATGCTTCCATTAGACTGTGGCATCCAACTCTGTCGAAATCCAAGTGCTTTTGTCCCTGAAGTACCTTGCAAAGTTGTCACAAGTGACCTCCAAGCAAAACTCTCTTAACCAGATGACAAAAGCCCATTCACCACTTGGAAAAGCTCTGCTGGATGACAACTTGAGAATGCAATGGTGGCAGAAAAATAACCCTCCTCCCTCATTTGGGAAATTATTTCGCCTGACAGAAGGGATATTTTAAAGAATGTAGTAGATTGCATTGAAACAACAAAGGCCATGGGGACCATAAAAATCTGAAGTAGAGATCAGAAAACATCAAATGACTACACATACATAGATGATTGTTGCCTTTCATCTCTAGACATCTTTATGTAAAGGGGGGGGAGGGAAGATTTGCTCTGGTTTATTTTGTTAAAAGGCAAAGTTAAAAGGCACCCAGATCTGATCAATAGAAAGAAATAAAAGGTTGTGAGCTGATGCCTATTAAATAAGATAAATACGTTTGGATCAGGATGAGGTTGCAATTTACAAACATATTTTCATACATGACTATTTGGTGTAGCTTCTGCAATATTTTAAAAGTTCATTTTACTTATATTTAGAATCTTCATGAAAACATAAAATTAGATGTTCTAAGCTAGAGAATTCCAGCATTTTTAAGTCCAATAACCTGCCAGCAAATGGGACAAGCATTCAGACCATGTCCAGTCCAGTCAATGGCATCTGGTTTCCATCTAGGATCTGATAATCCTAATATTTTGTTCACCTGCTTGCTGTGAGATGCAGCTGATGCTAGAATGGCTACCCAAAAATTATTTGCAAAATACCCACAATAGTTGCATTGCTCTACTGGTTATCCAACACAAGTCCTTCAGCATCCCTTGATAGGCTTTCTCCCTTATGAGAGAACACAACCCACTCTTTTCTGCATTTATAGATTTTCAACAGCCACTGCACATAAATAGAACAATCAAAGTGATCTGAAACCAAAGTTGGGAGCTCTCCCAATATTGTTTTTACATATATATAAAGTTCATATTGCATGCAGCTCGCCCTGCATTTTCCCAAACAGGTGCCCATTTTGATGGTATTGATTATCTGTCATAGCATAGTCTTTTGTGCTCAGATGCACGTGGCCAGCAAAATACAAGGGTCACAGAAGGGATTCAGCAGGGGAATGACTTGCAACATAGGGAATGTGTGCTGGGACCAATTTATGTCCCTCATTCATGACATGCATCGTAGGCACAGATGACCTAACACCAGGTTCACCTGAGACACAATGATACTGTATCACGAACCAGTAGGAGATGTTGGATAAAGCAGGGGAAGTTAGAATGAGCTGAATTGCAACAATATTTTCCCAGAATGTAGATAATTCTGGCAGCAAACTACCTAAAAACCACCTTAGTGCTCGCTCCTTCTTGGGTAAATATGACAGAAAGAAACAGTAGCTGAAAAACTCGCTTATGACTTCCATACTGCTCACAAACATTAGAAATGTCAAGGATATCTTTGTAATGGCACACCTTGCGAATGTGAATAGATTACTTGGGCTGGGGGAATGCCACTTTGTGTATGCAGAAACTGCTGCATATGACTTTCAGTTTGTTGGTTTAAAAGAGATTTCATTGTTGAGTGTGGCCACGTTTTAGTCAGCGAACCAATGATCAATGTTGAATTTAAATCTGAGTTTGAATCCAAGTTCTGCTGCTTTGTAACTGGGCAGCATTAGGCAAGTCAGTTCCGATCTATAAGTTGGAAATAGTAGCAAGCAATCTATAGGAGTGCATTTTAGAATGCTTTATATATTACCTTGCATAATTATCACACAATGCAATTTGATGCATGTTTAATCAGAAGGAAGTCCCACTGTGTTCAGTGGAGCTGCCTCCTAGTAAAGCATGCAAAGGATTGTCGCCATAGAGGGAAATAATATATTTTTTTCTATCTTACCAGCAGTAGTCCAGAAGATGTGGAGGGAGCACTGGGATGTATATGTGTTGCCAGTACATTGGATATAGCAATGCGGATGACCCATGAATGCAAGCAGTTAACTAAAAGTAAAAACAAAACACAGAGCTGAGAACAAAGTAACAGATTCCTGATTAAAATTTAAACACCAAGAAAATAAATTTCCGAGGCAGAATACATTTTACCAAGAACTGAAATGTCCTTTACCAAGAACATCTAAAACATCTGAATGAATATCATATGAATATAAACAATATAAAGGCAACACCACAATTAGTCACATTCTCATATAGAAAAGCATAGAGAAACAGTTGTGTTCTCATTTCAAAATGAGCCGATTCAGATTTGCAAGCCTTCCTCAAACAATTATTTTTCTTCAGACGTGAATCTACAGGAACAATACTGCCACAGAAAGTGACAAAGGCAGCCCTCCCATACTCAGGTACTATTCAGACTGTGATCACAGCAGAGGATGCTTTGCTTTTAAATAATTTCCTCCTTGGGCTGCTATCATTGCCCAGGATTATTAGAAAGATAGATCCAAAAAAACTCTGATGTGCACAAAAGTAGAAGACTGACTCCTACAGGAACACATAATGGAACAAATTCCCCCCCACCGCCATCCCCATGAAAATTAAAGGTGACACCTGTAATTAGACTAAACAGAAAAAGGCCCCTGAAAAATTCAACCGCTACGGGCAAATATACTGGTAATAAAGGTAAAGGTAAAGGTACCCCTGCCCGTACGGGCCAGTCTTGACAGACTCTGGGGTTGTGCGCCCATCTCACTTAAGAGGCCAGGGGCCAGCGCTGTCCGGAGACACTTCCGGGTCACGTGGCCAGCGTGACATCGCTGCTCTGGCCAGAGCCAGAGCCAGAGCCAGAGCTGCACACGGAAACGCCGTTTACCTTCCCGCTGGTAAGCGGTCCCTATTTATCTACTTGCACCCGGAGGTGCTTTCGAACTGCTAGGTTGGCAGGCGCTGGGACCGAGCAGCGGGAGCGCACCCCGCCGCAGGGATTCGAACCGCCGACCTTTCGATCGGCAAGCCCTAGGCGCTGAGGCTTTAACCCACAGCGCCACCTGCGTCCCTATACTGGTAATAGAAAGTAGTTAAAAAAAAAAAAAAGACTAATGTTTTGTTTTCTCTACTTCATACAGTGGTACCTTGGTTCTCAAACTTAATACGTTCTGGAAGTGCGTTCCAAAACCAAGGCGCGCTTTCCCAGAGAAAGTAATGCAAGATGGATTAATCCGTTTCAGAATTTTAGAAATAACCCCTAAAACAGCAATTTAATACTATCTAACGAGACCCTTGATCCATAAAATGAAAGTAATAAACAATGTACTGCAGTCACACAATCAATCAATCAGTAGCTGAACTGGGTTCCACACAAGTCACAAAAACAAAAAGCCACAAAAACAAAAACTCAAAATAAATAGCAAAAACAGACCTCAGCGTAACACTCAAAACAGAAGTGTGGCACTCAAAATGGAAGTGTAACACTCAAAACAGAGCACATTCGGCTTCCAAAAATAGTTCGCAAACTGAAACACTTACTTCCAAGTTTGCAGTGTTTGGGTTCCAAGTTGTTTGAGTACCAAGGTGTTTGAGAACCAAGGTACCACTGTATTGGTAATAGAAAGTAGTTAAAAAAAAAAAAAGACTAATGTTTTGTTTTCTCTACTTCATACAGTGGTACCTTGGTTCTCAAACTTAATACGTTCTGGAAGTGCGTTCCAAAACCAAGGCGCGCTTTCCCAGAGAAAGTAATGCAAGATGGATTAATCCGTTTCAGAATTTTAGAAATAACCCCTAAAACAGCAATTTAATACTGTCTAACGAGACCCTTGATCCATAAAATGAAAGTAATAAACAATGTACTGCAGTCACACAATCAATCAATCAGTAGCTGAACTGGGTTCCACACAAGTCACAAAAACAAAAAGCCACAAAAACAAAAACTCAAAATAAATAGCAAAAACAGACCTCAGCGTAACACTCAAAACAGAAGTGTGGCACTCAAAATGGAAGTGTAACACTCAAAACAGAGCACATTCGGCTTCCGAAAATAGTTCGCAAACTGAAACACTTACTTCCAAGTTTGCAGTGTTTGGGTTCCAAGTTGTTTGAGTACCAAGGTGTTTGAGAACCAAGGTACCACTGTATTGCAGTGGGCTGAAAACAGCTGTTTGGACAGCAATCCTATCTATACCAGTTTATTCCAGGGGTTACTCTCAGGCAGCTGTGCATAGGATGACAGTCTAAATCTATTTAGGGAAGTTTTGCAGCATTCCCTTGTGGCTAGCTTTCCAGGAGCCACATGCCACTGCGGTGGGTGTGGCCAAACTGAAAGTGGGCGTGGGTAAGTGAAAGTGGGTGGGCCATCCCACACTCTTTCACGCCACGTACATTTGTTCTCTTTCACATTCACACACATCAGGCTTTCACTCTAACTAAAGCCCTCCCCAGGCTCTAATTTGGCTTTAGTAAAGTCTCCTAAGGAAACCAAGTATAAGTTTTTCCTGAGCCCAGTTCTGGGAGGTGACAGAGGTTAGAGTGAGAGACTAGCTGTGACACAGGGGGAAGGGGGGGTGGAGGGAACTTATTGCACAGAGAGGAAGAATTCACCCTCCCCTCCCCAGATGACACCTCGTCCAAAATTGGCGCCTGAGCCATATTTAGACAGGGAAGGGAGGAATTTCCACTTGACACCAATGTGGAGTCTTTTCTTCAGTAATTTTATTTAGTATTTGTTTGCATGTATGCTTTTCCAACATGCATTATGGAACACATAGAAAGGTGATGTGTTACGGGAAATGCCTGCCTCTTTGCTTACTAAACACTACAGTCATACCTCGGGTTGAATGTGCTTCAGGATGAGCGTGTTCGAGTTGCACTCCGCGGCAACTCCAAAGTAACGAAGCGCGTTACTTCCGGGTTTCGCCGCTTGCGCATGCGCAGACGCTCACAATGACGTCACACGCATGCGCAGAAGCGGCGAAAAGCGACGCACGTGTGCGCAGACGTGCCGTTGCTGGTTACGTTTGCTTCTAGATGCGAACGGGGCTCCAGAACGGATCCCGTTCGCATCTAGAGGTACCACTGTACATGTCAAACTGGGGAGGCCACCATATGCAGCTTGGTACATTAACGTGTGCTCGTTTTAATCGGAAAGCACTTTTCCAATTTTGCCGCACCAAATCTTGCTAAGTAAAGAAAACAAGTGACACTGAGGTGGTTTAAACAAAGAGAAAAGGAAGCATGTTCTTCATGCAAAAGCCTCATGTTCAATCCTTGGCATTTCTGGGTAGGGCTGGGAAAGAAGACCTCCGTCTGAAACCCTGGAGAGCAGCTGCCAGTGTTGACAATGCCAGACTAGATGGACCAGTGGTCTGACTCAATATAATGGAAAATGGAAGAGCAGCACAGAAGATCTGAATAAAAGCATAGTGTGCCAAGGGTGAGGCAATCCTAATATGCTTCGCTACAGCAACATGAGACGGGGTGGGGGTGGTGGCACTAAAATGGCAAGAAGACAGAACAAAGCTGGCACCATTTACGGAACAACTTTCTGAATAAACGCCCAAACAGCATCTTGTTTGATGAAAGCCGGGATCATGCTTCTCTGTAATGAGGTGTTAATCTCTGCTAACAATTGTCTCAAGAGCCCAGTCTGCTGTACAATTCACAAAGGGTACAAACAATCCTTCTTCTGCATAGTATCCAGTTTGGGGCCTTCTCATATTGTTAGCACCATTTGAAATACGAGAGGGATTAACACGAATATGCTTCTTTGGACAAGCCCCTTCCGTTGTTAAAGAGAGCTAGAGTGATTTCATATGAATGAGATATATTCCTTTTCAGCAGATATGGCAAGGGCAGATACAGCAAGCTGAATATAACCCGTTGCATTGCTTTGTTATTTTTAGACTCTGCCAATCTACTATACATTTCCTGCTGCTATAACAGAAAACTGCTTAACTCATTGTATACTTCTGACCGAGGACAGCTTAGAAACCATTGTGGGACTGACCGAGGACAGCCTAGAAACCATTGCGGGACTGCAATAAAAATCTTAAATTTATGTAGGGGTTGAGCGCTCTCTGTCCAAGAGGGGCCCTCTTAGAAGATGCATGTCACAGGACCCATTCTGACAATATCGCCGTGCAACTGCACAGGTTTTAAAACATGGTTCCACTGGAGAGAGGAGCAACTTTGTGGATTCCTTCCTTGTGGTCCAGGGATTCTGCCATCATGCCAATAGCAGCAAGGAAGAGCCATGCTGTGGCATCTCCTACATTGCTAACGTGAGAAGGGGGCTTTAATTAAGCTCCCCCAAAGTAAAGAATAGAATATTGAAGGGTGGTTGAGGGAGATGAGTGGGACAAAGCAGTCCAGTCAAATAAAAGGGAAAGAAGCAGAGCCATCTAGGCCCACAAAGGAAAATGGTTGGTGGAAATCAAGGCTAGGCTCTCCTATGGGTCCTGGAAAAGGGGTGAGGCACCAGCCACCTGGACTGCACTGCCTAGAAGTGGTCAGGGGAGCTCAAATGCTTCTGACAGCTGTTCATACCTCATGCTCTAAGGAGCTTTTGCATAGAGATCCTCTATGAACAGACTGAGCAAACCTAGGGTATTTCAGAGAAGGATGCTTGCATTTCAGAATCATTCTACCATTTGAGTTATAAATTTCTATCATTTTAAAAGGGGGGAAAAACCAGTGTGGAAAGAAAATGCTTTAAATAATAATAATAATAAGCCACACACACAAAAACAAGAGACAACTGTTTTGTGCAGCCCTGCTTGCTCTTCGCTCGGATTAATCTAACAGGATTAAATATGGAAAAGAAGAGGGGTCTGAAAGCTCCTGAGGGATATCATTAGGGCAAATTGCCAAAGAATGAAACATGAGCCAGCCAGGGGAGGCTGGAAGATACAGTAATACCAAGGGACTTGAATGTTCGACAGTTGGAGCTTCAGTAATGTGTGAACTGCGGGTTACAGACTCTGTTCACTGACACATAGAATGTCACTATTGACCACCGAACTGCCCAAGCTTGACAGCTATACTACAGGCAGCCAAAGATGTCATAATTCCACTGTTAAGCTGCCCATTTCTGATTAAATTTTGCTTCCTACTTCTAAGCCAAACAGCTGCAATGTTACAGAGTTGTGTTTCTTCCCCCTTTGTTACTTAAGATAAGTGCCATTTTAATTACTGTTTTCTTGCTAGAGATAATTTAATGTTTCAGCAAATGAATAGCTTGCCTTCCTCCCTAATGTTTATTCCACTGGCTGCATTTCCAATTACCTTCCTAAATAATTTCTGAAATCCTCATGATGCTCTATCATCATTAAGAAAAGCTTTTTTTCAGGTAATCTTTACAAAGAAACAAATTGGGAATTTAAATATTAAAACTTTCACTAACTATAATCCAAAGAACCAAGCATGTGGCATAAGTCTTCACACCCAATATTTCTGAACTGTTTCCATAAGGAAGCTAATACTTATCAATATGTATCTCTGAGTTCAGCTTCTATTTCCCTTCCTGGCCATTTTCTGCTTCAGTACTCAACTACTCTCTAACTCTTTTCAGTATTCCGGCTTGCTTAAAAGTGTTTCAGCCTTTTTTAAATTTCTTGCAGCTATTCAGCTCCAGCTCCTTGACTTCTCAACTCTGTAACTTCACAACTTTTCTTTCCTTCTACTAACAACATTCTCCAACTCAATTTTTCTCGCAATACTATATTTGCACCAGTCCATCACCATGCAGCTCCCATTGAAGAATCTGTAGCACTGCATTGTGAGCCTGGATTTGCATGGATTCAGGATGGGGTAGAGGAGCATAAGAGAACACAGGTTGCAGAACAGCAATAGCCACAACATGGGAGCAGAAAGGGAAGGACATTGAGATAGGAAAATTTGGTGTTTAAAAACAATGGGAGAGGGTTTTTTTTACTGGAAGACTTTATTACAGCTTTTTCATAATACAATAAATAAAAGAAACTAATCTAAATAAAAACAAAAAAGAGAAAGAGAAAAGGACTGAATAGACTGGGAAGAGAGGGAGACTAAAGGGTTGTTGTCTTCAAAAAAAGTTTTTTAAAAGTAGAAATAGTGGAGAAGTGTACAACAGCGAAGCCAACACAAAAAGCTAACACAACCAAGCCTTTCTCGATTCCCTTAACACTGTACTCAAAACTTACCGTATTTTTCGCTCTATAAGACCATAGTTTTTGGAGGAGGAAAACAAGAAAAAAAATATTTTGAATCTCAGAAGCCAGAACAACAAGAGGGATCGCTGCACAGCGAAAGCAGCGATCCCTCTTGCTGTTCTGGCTTCTGGGATAGCTGCGCAGCCCGCATTCGCTCCATAAGACACACACACATTTCCCCTTACTTTTTAGAAGTGAAAAAGTAAGTCTTATAGAGCAAAAAATACGGTACTTTAAACCACCACTTTTTCGCTCTGAATGTTTCCCCCACTCACTCTACTCAAACCTCTGTTGTTTAACACTGCCACTTTTTTCCTCTCAGTGTTACTCCATACCTCCTTTATTCAAACCTCTCCCATTCTTCAGCTGCATCATGTGTGAGAAATAAACATGCCCCCAAATATTATTTCACTCTTGGTATCGTGTGTATTTTCTTCTGCATGAAGTTTCAGATTCAATATAGTAAATTAAAGCAGGTGTTTTATTAACAAGCAAACACCTATGTATGTACAACATCCATTACATAATCCTCTATAACTGACCAAGCTGTCAGGTTTGCTCTTAAGATTTGATTCATCTTAAAGATCTAGTTAACAGATCCTCCGAAGAAGAGGGCTGCAGAACGGAAGAGAGGAGAAGACATGGAAATGGGGTGGTCTGTGTGCAAGTGGTAGTTGGGGGGGGGGAGGTAAAGGGACCCCTGACTGATCGACAAGTCCTAGGCTCTGTGGTTTAACGCACAGTGCCACCCGCACTCCTAGTTGAGAAAAGGAGCAATAAAAAAAGGGTTAATGTGAAAATGGAGGAGTCCAAAGGAATGGTTGCCAAAAGGAGGCAGTAGAAAACATGGGAATGGGGGTGAATATGATTAAGCCAATGTAATAAGAACATTTCAGGAAATGTTGATAGGGTTCTGCACCAAATGCAAATGATAAGAATATCTGATGGAATTGTGATAGCATTAAGGATTATTGGAATGATGTCCTGGCCATTATTAGAAGCAAATTATCATTCAGAACAACACTAAAACTACATAAGTTTCTCTTAACTACATAGACCATGTAGTTAATGACAATGCAGCAGCAGCAAGAACTGAAGTGACCAGAAGGTGGAGAAATGTGGCAAAACCAAGTATAGTCGACTAGTTGGGATGCTTTATTATTTCTTTTTATTATTTGAGGTGTTTTGTTTATGGATAAAGGTTACACAGTTAATAAGATATCGAAAAAGAACAGATAAGTAATATTAAAACTTACTATGAAACTTACTTTATCAATTTTTGGAATGCACAGTTCGAAACATTATCCATTAGGTGGATTGTTTATTGCTAGATTATATTTAAAAGGAGTCGTGCTGACCTAATTTTTTAAAAACATTATCTATATTAATTTTTTTTCATTTTCCATTTTCCAGAGGATTAGCTGTGTTAGTCTGTTACAGGAAAAACAACTAAGTCTTACAGAAGCTTAAACACTTTAATAGAATCCTAGAATTGTAGAGTTGGAGGGGACCCTGAGGGTCATCTAGTCCAACCCCCTGCAAGGCAGGAATCTAAACACGCCACCCCCCCATCCAATTTGAAACCGTATCACACCCTGCTTAGCTTTGCAAATGTCCTAGCAGTTTTACTGCTGCACCACTAGAAGGTTTGCTTTTTTATGACATTTATTTAAGACATTTTTATGCCACCCGAAAGTTCTTTGGACGCACTAAAATAAGTTAAATAAAAAACAAGTGAAAGACAAAGTAAAACATAAAAACATTTAAGGGAGAAGAAAGGGGGACATCCTATGCCCTTTTAAAATGTGTTTTTTTTGTGGGGGGGGGCTATAGGGTCGTTCTTTCTATTTTTATCATGTATTTTGTGGTTTTATATCTTGATTTTATTTTGTGCACCACCCTGAGACCCCCGGGTATAGGGAGGTATATAAATTCAATAAAAAGAAGAAGAAACCCACATAAACAAAAATACAATTTGCTGCTGCTCCCAAATTAAAAACAGAAGCCTAGGTTATTTTAGGTATTTAATAGGAAGGTGTTCAGCTGGCACTGGGTAGAGTGGAGGCAACAAAGATGGTGTCAGGCAAGCCACCGTGGGAATTCTGTTACATAAGATGGCTACGGGTCTACTGAAAAGGCCCTCTTTCTGGTGGCTGCTGATCTCACTTTATTCTGCAGGGGTACTTGGAGCACGGACTCTCAAAGAAGATCTTAAGTTTGGGTAGTCAGAACTTTGAATTGGGCCCAGAAACAGACTGGGAGCCAATGCTACTGACAAATATTGTCAGAATTGCCTAGTCACTTATAGAATATTATGTTTAAAGCAAAGATGAAAAGAAACAAAGATGTTAAGACGACTAAGTAAATTTTATGAGATTTTGTTTTGGAAATCTGTTACAATGATATATAATGAAATTCAGTCAAGGGAAATTGAAGAAGTCTCTTTAACAATGTTATTAAGATTGGATTAAGTACACCTATGATGTATGTTTGTTTGTTAGTTTAAAATTTTGGAAAATTAATTTTAAAAAATGGGGGGAAATTGCCTAGTCACAGAGAATTAAGCAATTTATTGTTCTTGGGTATCCGCCGTAAGAGTAGGAAACATGCTCCATTCTATAGGAGGTTGGCAGCATTGGAGAGAGTCCAGATTCCCAAAGGTCAGTGTGCATTTAGCAGGAGAGATGGTAAAACTCATCTCTACCAAAGCTGTGGATTTGCTGCAGCATGGCAAAGAGAGGAATGGAGCCATCAGGAGAATCATGAAGCCAGGCTGTGCGCTGTAGTGGCTTACAGGCATTTATAAAGAACACCCTTCCTTCAACAGATTATTCTGAAGTTTCTTCAAGCCTTTAGCAGATTGTATGATGCTACATTTTTTTATGACTTGAAACTCAGGTTTAGACTATCCAAGCATCCATGTTCAGCTCCCTGGTCCATACAGGTATAGGTTCTATGTACTGGTGGCAAAAATAAGTGATTTGTACTATGCTACATATAATACAATATATATGCACATACTCTGACATATGCAAAATATAAATGTATAGTTCCTAGAAGAACTAGGGCAGAAGCAATGTGGTTTGAATGTATGGTGTGTACATGACTTAAGAGTCACCCTAAAGGCTAACTATTTTTTGTGACTATTGTGACCTATCACAAGAACCTACTGTGTCAGATGCATGTTTTTAGAAATCTGATTCCAGCTACTATTTTGTTTAAAGAATGATTAATGTTCAAGATTCAAGAACTGATAAAAACTTCACATTGCTCCGATTATTATTTTTTATATTTCTACAGCTGCTTTAGACATGTGAGATTTTGAGATCGATCCTGCAAAACAAATACACTCTCAAAGGTATCATCAGATTTTTGAAAAGATTTCAGCGCTCAGTGTAATACATCCTGCACATCATCTTCATTCCTAATATAAAATATTTAAGTTTGTGTGTGTGGACAAAAAAATAACAACCACCTTATTCTCTTTAAAGAACCAGGAACACACACACTGAATGAGTTTAACAGAGTTGAAAATAGACCATTTCCTTGGCAAAAGCAATTGTTTTGAAACTTTCTGGAACTGAGATCTACAATGTTGGTGGGGGGGGGCAACCCTAAGAACAAGCATGCCTGGAAATGACTGCCTGCTAGATATCAAATGGGGCGGGAGGGGGGGGATGGTACTGAGAAAAACAGACCTTTGGGAACCAATCTTATCGCAAAGCACAAGGGCTGCCGCTGCTGGTATTATTATAGTTGTCTAAAGCATTTGATGTCATTGTTCAGTGCATTCTGCAACGCTGTCAGGTTTTGACTGGGAATGTTTTCGTCTGATTCCACCGTTACCTGACAAGACATTATACTGCAGTCTAATGCTAGAGATATGTGTGGTTTGATGTTGCACTCACAGTGGGTTACCACCAAAGCAGTTTCACCGAGCTGCAACCCTAAAGGGACACCTGAGGAGGAAGAGAATTCTCATTTCTGGCAGAGATGAAGCAGCGCATAGAAAGATGATATGTAGGGAGCAAACATGATGGGTTGGTGAATGTGGGACCTGTGCAGATACCTGATCTTCCCATGAGATTTTAGTTTGGAGGTGCAGATGAGAAGGAATAGAATTTCACAAAGTCTGAGAAACACCGATTTGAGATCCAAGTAATATAACAATACTTTAGGTTGGGAGTACGTACAAGAATGTTTAGGTGAAATGGTCCTGATTTCAAAATACTTAAGAAATACTGATTCTAATACCAGTTAACATTTACTGCAACATGTTTACGTATTCATTAGTTGTACAGTCACCAAGCATTTATCTAGACGGCTCTAGCAAATTCATGGATTAAAAAGGTAGCCTAAAGTTTTAATTCTTAATGTGACTACCAAACACTATTGCTTCCAGCTTCAATGGTGATACTGCTATTGTGTTTGTTCATATGAAGCAAGCTTTTGCAAATCACATTGCTATTTGGGTTTTATCCAATGGTTTTATCCAAGACTACTTAGTCTTCAAGTTCTCTTCAAATTCATACAATTCAAGTGAGCAATCTTAAAACAGTGTATCATTCAAGAACATCTCTCTATAGTCCTCAGCAGTTCCAAACAATCTAAATTATTATGCTCAAGTACTCTCAGCAATTTTGTACAATCATATAGAACAGGTGTGAGGACTCCCTTGCCCAGTCTTAGTCTGCCAGAGTGCTCGAATTTGGCCCTGGAGGCCGTTTTTTAAAAACCACGCCCATCTGCCAATCAACTGATGTCACTCAGATGGAGGTGATGCCATTTGATGGGTGGGGGTTCATTCTGCTGGGAACTGGCGTATGCAGTCAAACTGAGCATGATTTAACCACACTCATTAGCCAGAGGTCCACGGAAAAGCACAAGGCTATTTGAAAGCACTTTTGCAAGCAGCTGGGTACTGATCTTTAAACCTCTAAAAACTGGAGATTTAAACAGCAATGCATAACTGTTTGCATAAGGGCTTTTGAACAACCCCGCACTGCACTTTGAAGTGCCTCCAGTGGGAATTTTAAAGCACGACATCAGCTGATGTCGCTAGGATATTGAAAGGTGGGCAAGCTCTCCAGGGGTGGGGAGAGAAGGGTTCAGCCCACAAGCTAGAAAAGGTTTCCCACCCCAATACAGAATATGGGAAAGATTTATAATGTCGACACATGAAGTCCAGGATTTCAAAAACTAAATTCAAGAAAATCATCTGGCATCTAAGCAACTCTGAGATCATGTCCAGAAATGGTAAACTATAATTCTGCTAGATGTGAAAAGGCCTAGGCTCCTCCCGGGCTTGTCTGTTCTGCCCCCCGCTTTTCCTGCTGTGTCATTAAGAGGATTTCTCAAGTTTCGCATGTCATCTGAACTGCGAACCGTGGTTAACATTAACTATACATATTTTAAGCAAGTTGGCTTCAGAAACCACAGCTTGACATTGGTTCAGTTTAATCTAGCAATAATCACAGATCACAGTTCAGATGACATGGCAAGCCATGCCAACTATAAGCAGAACCTTAGTCATGTTAACTACTGTTGGTTAGTCCAGACAATATGACAAATTTTGACTAAAAGCAGAAGCTTTCAAATTCCTGTCACCCCGTGGGGGTAGGAGGGAGAACGATGCCTTGGAATGGGGTTGTGCTTTCACATCCTGCTTTACCATAGTTTTGTGTGGTATCCACATGCCCTTAAAGAAATATCCTGATGATAAAGTAATCTGCAAGCACTTAAATATTGTTCTTGTATTTGATAGACTACTTACTGTAGTGCTCAAAATCAACCGTACGTCTTTCTTTTTCATGCAAATCCATCTGCTTGATTTGCAAAACACCTATTATTCTACCTAAAACAAGATGTTCACACCTTTGCTTAATTCAGGAAACTTTGACAAAGTTGCTTTTAAAGCAAAGTAATTGTCTCTGCCTAATTCTGGAAACTGTCAAAACACCGCCGGCTGGATTATGAAGCTTATGAGAATGCTTAAAAACAACTCTTTCTAATTAATGAAGTGACCAGAGGAATGGCTTAATTCCTTAGCTAGTAAATAGGTTCCATGCTAATATCATGACTCAACAAGGTTATCCTTCCTGAATATATTTAACAATCTCAAAAATGTGTAACATTTACAGTATAACCTTTGTATTTGACTAAACTGCTAATATGCCACACAGTTAAATCTCCAAATACTCTTTATTGACTTTCTTAATTCTGTTTTGCGGGGATTCCACTGGCACAACAGGACTTCCCTTCCCCCCCCCCCCGCCCCAATGTGTGCTGAAAATCACTTCCGGGGGCAACCGATTTTGAGGGTGTGCAGGATGCTAGAGGGGAAAGGAGACGAAATTCTGCTGTGAGCACTGAAATCCATTGAGCCAGCAAAATTGCAGAGTTGAATATGGCCTACTGTTTTGATGACTTTTAGTATCCAATTTCTGAAATAATTGCTACTGTGACATTCTCACCACCCCATTTTGCTCCCAAATGCTTGAACAATTTTATCCCCTTATATTCCCATCCTAACCATCTTGTTCATATTATGTTCTTCACTACAATTTGTCTTTATTGAGCTGACTATCCCTGCTGTATATGTTAGATTGCATGTCCCTTGAATTGGGGAATGTTGTACCTGTTCATTGTAAAGCGAACATGAATAGTTCTAGATAAAGAAAAGCAAATTTAATTTTAAAAAATCTTGTTTCTTGCTTAAGCTATCTATTCTCCAACTATACCCTCCCCTTAATTGATATGTTATTCTTCTCCCACTTCTTTGACAACACTGAATATTTACATATCTGAATTTTATTTCTGTACAAAGGTGTTCCTGCAATGACCTAAATTAAACTCTTTTGCAGGAGAGAGGAACACTTAAAAAATTGCTCCCGGGACCCTAGGAAGATGATATTTGGAACAGCATCTCAGTTAGAAGCAAACTGAATACATGAACTTCTTTGCTTGTAGTTCAGTTAGTAACTGAAGTGACCTATGGGGCAGGGCAGATTCTTCAACATCAACTTCTTTGGACTGGTCATGTTGTGCAGATGCCTGATTATCATCTTCCAAAGCAACTATTCTACTCCGAACTTAAAAATGGAAAGCATAATGCTGGTGGTCAACAAAAGAGGTTTAAAGACTCTCTCAAAGCAAATCTTAAAAAAAAAAAAAGTAGTATAATCACCAACAATTGGGAAACACTGGCCTGCGAGCGCTCCAATCGGAGAACAGCCTTTACCAAAGGTATCATGGACTTTGAAGACACTCGAACTCAGGATAAAAGGGAGAAACGTGCTAAGAGGAAGGCACATTTGGCAAACGCTCACCATGATCAACTCCTGCCCAGAAACCTATGTCCCCACTGTGGAAGGATGTGTGGATCCAGAATTGGCCTCCACAGTCACTTATGGATTAACTGTTAAGACCGTGTTCATGGAAGACAATCTTACTTGGCTATGAGTAATCGCCAAAGAAGAAGAAGAATGATCTTTTCTGATCTTTTACTGAGGGAATAAGTTGGATATCTGTCCAGATCTTCCAGTGCTGTGGCTTTCTTGTGTCTCTGACACTAAATCTTAAACTCTGACATACAGAATTTCATGCCAAATTGAAACAAATGGAATGATCATTTCAACGTGATGAGGAGAAATAGGACAGTTAAAATTTGCACAAATAACATTTTTAGCTTCTGTACTACAGTGGAAAAATAAATAACAAGTGTACTGCAAATAACTTATGGAACCAAGAGCAAGATTTGAATTATGTGGTGTTGGAAAAGTAAGATGCATATCCCACACATGACTGAGTGGAACTACTCTGGGGAGTTTGTGATTCAGTAAAGCTGTTTAGATCATACTCTCATGTGACCTTATAATGTGAAGCCAAGTCATGCAAATTGCAGAATCGTATTGGATTTTTGCACTGGATTCTTGTCTTAAGACAGGAGTACAGTAACGGAAAGTTCAGAACCTGCCTTCTTCCTCCCCATTATTCCTCTTCCACACGATCTTCACAGAATGCTCTTTAAGTCTCTCTCTCTCTCTCTGTGTTACACACTACTTCTGAAGTGGGAGGGTGGATCTGATGCACATTTTTAGATCTCCAGCAGTCAGAATAGCAGGTTCTAGATCTGAAATATTTCATAATATATGCAGGCCTCTGAAGACTGCTCCTCATAATAATTTTGAGACTCAAGATGAATGACCTTTTGGCAAGGCACACCCACATCTTATCCCCTACCAGTTGGACACAGGGGTAACTATGATGGAATTCATCTTATTAAACAGTAGATTTCAAGAAAGGGAAAACACACAGCAGGAAGAAACCATAATAAATAAAATCAAATAAATAAATGATGCAATGCAGCTAAATGGCTGGTTGGCTGACTGACTGCAAAAATGTTGTATGCAGGTTCAGTTCAAAAGCTGATGTGATCCAGCAGAGTCATTAAAGTACAAGGAACTTTTCCAAGAATTTGTGATTTGAAATGGAATATGAACAATAATACTCCTTGCAGCCTGGTCCACAGCCAGGCAATAAGTCAAGCTTGGAAGTTTTTTTGAAGGCTTCCATTCCCATTAACAAAGAATACTGACGTAAGAAACAAGTTATTAAAAACACCAAAAAAGGGGGGGGGAGTAGTGGGCTTTCTTTATATTGGTGCAGGAATATGCAAAACGGCACAAACGAGTTTGCTCATCAGTAATCTCTTACTCAAGATGCTTACACTAAACAGTCTTCAACTGTGTATCCATCTTGGCTACGAGTCCTAGGAGACCTGTTCCCTGCCTTGACGGCCTTTTCCCACCTGGCCACAGAGGGTAGCATCCTGATTGACTCCAGCTACAAAAGCTGCTGACTCTTGGGTTGCAGTATTGTTTAGGTGTTGTTACTGATGTTAATTTTCTGTATCTTTGTTTTTAATATCTTTATTTGTGAAGCAATTGTTCAGTTTGGTTGGGTACTTTGTGATATGTGTCATTTATTGTTTATGACTTTTGCTATGTTTGCAATTGTGTAGATTGTGTTGTAAACTGTCTCAAGCATGGTTTTAGTTATCAAAAGGTGGCATGCAAATAAAACAATGATGGACATGTGTACTTCCTGGCTCTTACATGAGGATGTAGTGTGCAATCTAGCTCTATGTTGACTTGGAAGGGATTCCTACAATGGCTCTTGCAATTTTTCAAGCCATCCAATTCGTACGAATGCTGATAGAAAGATCACTGTATAGTGGTACTTCGGGTTACATACGCTTCAGGTTACAGACTCTGCTAACCCAGAAATAGTGCTTCAGGTTAAGAACTTTGCTTCAGGATGAGAACAGAAATTGTGCTCCGGTGGCATGGCAGCAGCAGGAGGCCCCATTAGCTAAAGTGGTACTTCAGGTTAAGAACAGACCTCCAGAACAAATTAAGTACTTAACCCGAAGTACCACTGTAGTTGTGAACAAGCTGGATCAAAGGTTAACTTATCCACAATGATGCATTTCCAGGGATAGGTGAAATAGGGATTACTAGGGCTTTCTTGTGACAGTATTCACAGGTACGGAGTACTGACGGAGTCTTTTTTTGTACCCACTGCACTTTTATGAAGGTACCAGTACAGGGAAAAAGGACTGGGAGTTCCTTTACTCGTAGCCTCTTTGGGTCTGTTTCAGAGTAAAATGCCTACATGAGCCTTGTCCTGTGTATAGGACAGTAATATATATTATGAGAAGCAAGAGTTCTTTTATCTGCTTTTATTTAGTTATCAGCAAGCTACTCCATCTACTTTTCAGGTGAGGAAAATAAAAACCTTGGCAACTATAAACAATAAACTGCTGCAGAGTACAATGCAACACGTTCTAAAAGAAAATGGTAGTGTTCCTTTTGAAAGCAACAGAAGGAAACCATCTGTTCAAAGTCTAAATATTTAATTTATGTTCACTTTTTTTAAAACAAAAAATGCTGCAAAATAAGGTGGCAACCATCTATAAAGCAAACAACAACATATTTAAATAAGTGCATAAATATTTTAAATTACCTCAGCAGGTAAGGCTCAAAATACACTTTAGGGCCTTTAGAATAGATTTCCTTGAAAATGATGAAATCGTAGTTAAGCCAGGCTGTGGACCAGCAAGCACTTTTTCACAGGACCCCATGTTCAGAATGACACAAGCAAACATTTGGATGACACTCCATGAAATTCAGAACACCACAATCCTATGACACTGAGGCACATATAAAGGAAGTCTCAACAGTTCAAAACAATGATGCTAAATATTGTAATCCTTTCTGTGTAGGGGTTTTTTTTTTGTATTTACATTTTTTTATGGTTGTATAATGTGCAACCTGGGACGCAGGTGGCGCTGTGGGTTAAAGCCTCAGCGCCTAGGGCTTGCCGATCGAAAGGTCGGCGGTTCGAATCCCTGCGGCGGGGTGCGCTCCCGCTGCTCAGTCCCAGCGCCTGCCAACCTAGCAGTTCGAAAGCACCTCCGGGTGCAAGTAGATAAATAGGGACCGCTTACCAGCGGGAAGGTAAACGGCGTTTCCGTGTGCGGCTCTGGCTCTGGCTCTGGCTCTGGCCAGAGCAGCGATGTCACGCTGGCCACCTGACCCGGAAGTGTCTCCGGACAGCGCTGGCCCCTGGCCTCTTAAGTGAGATGGGCGCACAACCCCAGAGTCTGTCAAGACTGGCCCGTACGGGCAGGGGTACCTTTACCTTTTTTAATGTGCAACCTGTCCATGTAGAATGTCCACTCATCATTGGCGCATGTCCCTGGCAGGGCGAGAGACACTTCATGCAGCTGCACAGTACACAGTCCATTTGAAATCCATTGTATCATCTTGGTAATAGCAGTGTATTGGTGACTGAGAATGGGGTATTTAAAATGTGTTTACAGTTAAAATCAGAATTGTTTATACTGAGGAAGTAAGTGTAAATCAAATCCTGGTCCTTTATCCATCAGTGAAATGGGCAATTTGTGGATGATGAACTGCATGCGGCCTGCGGGCCCTTATATTTTGATCTCAGCATGTATTCCATTTTTATTGCGCGTGACCTAGTAGTATTTATTTTTAACAACTCAGGCTACACTAACAAAAAAAAAAAATCTCCACTCTATGAAGAAGCTATTTACAAATATGGGGTTAATGAATGTGCAAGACATATTCACATACCCAATGGCCCTAATCTCGAACGCTACACATCAGTCAACCCTGCATAGAAGAGCCAAGCAATGCGTGGTCAGAACGGAACGGACAGGCACAATCCTATTCTGCCCCTTCCCATATACTGACTGCCCCTACATTTAGTCTTCTACCCAGGCCTCTCCTCTACCGGCATCACACAAACTGGACTGGGCACAAAGTCTGGGGGATCTTCAGGTCAGAGTACTGTTTAGAAAGGAAAGATGGCTCACCATGGGTGCCAACTTGAATAAAACATGGGGGGGGCAGGTAAGTCCTGCCCCACACGATCGATTACAAGATGTGGCACACACATGTCATTTGAATGGTAATGCCCATAAACTGAGGGGGGGGGCAATCCCCTCAAATATTTTAGGGAGAGCGAAGAGACCTCAGCCCCTAGGAGTTGGCAGTGCCGGATTAAACCCCGTGGAGGTCCCTAGGCAGTCGAATTCTTGGGGGCCGCCCTCACATTGAACTAAAAAAGCTTGATTGTAATTTTCCTTCAACATCAAATAAATTGTATTTTGATGAGTTGTAGCGGGGGCCCTAAAAACCATGGGGCCCAAATAGGTGCCTACCCATTTGGTAGTCCGGCACTGGGAATTGTGGGGAACCAAAGTCACTTATCCCTGTTTTTCAGCACTCAGTGGAGTTTTTAAAGCATTTAAAGTCAGCATTTTGCTGAAAAAAACCCAGATGCAAGTGAGTTTCAATGACTCCTCACAAAGAATCATTCAATACAAGGGTGGTAATAATCAGCATGAGGATACTCTATGAATCACTAGGACAAAGTACCACATTAGGGGATCCTTAGAATCAGCTGGAAGACGAGCATGATGAAGTACAATGCAATTATGGCAAACCGAGAGCGCTTTGCGTGCCCAAGCATCTGGTCAGTTGTTCTGCTGCCTTCAAGTGTTTTAAAGTCCCTTGGCAGCTATAAATAAAACCCCAAGTTTTGGAAGGGAATTGGAAGAAATATATATTATTTACACATATGGGCTAGTTAAGAGTTATGATACACCATGATTTAGCCTAACCAAAGGCGCAATCATCACGGATCCACTGGGGATAAAGGGGGTGTTTGTTCTTCATGGAAGGCAAAGACAGTGAACATTTCAATAACTGGGGTTCCTCCAAAACAATTTTGAAATTGTTTTTAGCTCACCTCCCGATTCCTATTTTGCAGAAATGAAAAACTCTCCTGGATTATGCAGGTGGAATGCAAGAACAGCTCTTACAAAATTATCAGTCCAGCGTTAGTTGAAGCAAATATTGTTATTATTATTTAAAAAAGGAGGGACGAGAGACAACATTTCAACATCTGCATTAAAGTATTTCCACCTGCTTCTATAGCAGAGGCCACAAAACAGGCACACACTACTTAACATATTACTGACAGAATGATGAGAAAGCTCCTGTCAGGCACGGGCCAGCCGGGTGTTGGAGACAAAATGCACAGCCCCAGCTGACTAGTTAGAGAAAGTCTGGAGAGGTACAATTATAGAGGCATATGACAAGCCTTCATGCCTGACTGACTTGAGAACCGATGACATGGCATTAAACAGCAATCCTTCCTACCCAGCGGTCACAAAACAGCAATAAGTCAACTGATGCACCGTTGTAAAATCATGATTTATTCCTTTGCTTTGAATACACAAGACTACAGCACGATGTTCTGGTAGACTACCACTGCAGGTTCACTTGGGGCCCAAACATCCAGGGCTTGCCTGCCTACAGCAGGCATAAAATCAATGTTCTAGCACTGGCTTCCTGAAAAAGGTTTCCACGCTAGCTTAATTCACACAGCAACTGCAATACAAAAAGCTGCATTCAAGCTCTTATATTCTCATACCTTTTTAAAGTGCTGAGTGCATGCAGGATGCTTGTTTGTATGCATATTTTCATTTACAGGAAGATGGAAATAAAAGAGAATTGCAAGTCAGAAAAACAGATACAAAGTAAACGTTTTACCTATGCAAAAGGCAATTGTGTATTTATGCAAAAATGCATATATGTAAATAAAGAACTGGTCGTTATTTTGTTACACGTACTTCTTTCCTCATTAAAATAGGTTGATCACTATATGCTGCGCCCTCCAAAAACAGAACCCCCTTTTTCATTTCTATACATATCAGGATTAGTCCTTTAAAACCACAGGGTAGACTGAAATGGCAAAGGTGCTAAATCTTTAAAAAATAGTGATTTATAGATTCAGAGAATTTTCTATCCTCCACAAAACAAGAAGAGTAAGGAGAGCTTGAGAGAGAGCTTGAATTATGTCTTTTGTTATTGGTGCAACTGCCCTTAGATAGTGAACCGAAACAGAGCTGATAACTTGGAGGTGACATCACAACTCAGTCTGCATGAACTGTCATAAACACTTGGTATTAAGTTAACCTCAAAGATAAAAGGACAACTCCCCTAACAATAGAATGGATTTGATAACACTATTTTCAAAGGAAAAGGCGCTTATTCAGAAAGCAAAACTCTAATGCAGGAGTTACATTTTCACTGGGGATATATAGTCAAAATTTGCTTTATTTTATGCAAGTGGTAACCATAAAAACAAAGGGTGGTATCCAACTAAAGTCTACTCAGGATAGATCCACTGAAATTAATGGATATAAGTTAGTCATGTCCATTCATTACATGGATCTACACAGAGTATGACTCACGTTGGCTACAACCCATTAGAATCAGAGAATATGCAATACAAAAGACTAATTGAGGTGTCTTAGCTGTTAATACAAACATGAAACATAATGTTTAATACAGAAATATAAAAAGTGGACCAGAAGATAATATGGTTACCACCTTCAAAAGAAACCAAAGCACAGTTAATTACAAACTTCCTGGTTTCATTCCTCATGTCATAAAGGGGCTATGTGTGGGCCAAAGATTCAGTCATATCCCATCTTAATAAGCCAATATTTCTTCCTCCAAACCTAGCCAAGATACTCCTCATAAGACTCTAAACTTAACTAATTTTTAAAAAATTCTGACAGACACCTGGTAGAAGTGCAGAAATGCAAAATAGATAATCAGCATGCTACACACACTTTCAGTCTACAGTCTGTGTAGAAGAGTGCAAAATTAGGATATAATCCAGTTACTACTTTAAGTGGTAACTCTTAATGGGTCCTAGATGGGATACATGAACATTTGATATTACCCTACACTGATGCAGACAACAGTTCCATCCGGCTCAGTGTTTCCTACTCTTACTGAAAGGATCTCCAAGATATCAGGAGACTAATATATTTTTTTTTATTTCTCTGAAACGGAGATAAACCTGGAACGTCATGCATGCAGTCCATGTACTACAGGGGTCAGCAAGGTTTACCTCACCTATGCCAGTACACTCCAGCGGAGATCCCTCCCTGGGCGCCTGAGCATGCACAGACGCGATTTCCGACACCGCGGAAGCGAGTCCACACACTGCACTGCACCGGTTTAGCACAGCGTGCAGGGATTCGCTGAGCAGGCAGCTCAGTTTGGGGGTGGCTCGTGGCCCATGGGCCTTAGATTGCCTGCCCCTGATGTACTATGGTAAAGGTAAAGGACTCCTGGGTGGTTAAGTCCAGTCAAATTCAACTATGGTGTGCACGATCTCCACTTTCAGGTCGAGGGAGCTGGCGTTTGTCCACAGATAGCTTTCTGGGTCATGTGGCCAGCATGACTAAACCACTACTGGCGCAATGGGACACACTGTGACGGAAGCCAGAGAGCACAGAAATGCCGTTTACAACACACACCCTTTGGAAAACAGGAACAGTGACTGGTGCTAAAAATTCCATTGGAAAAATTGCCACTACAATATTTCTGCAATGGTCAATAATTTCAACCACAAGTAGAAGTGCAATTTGAATACAGAGGCCTACTACCTGAAATTCCTTAAATGTAGCTAACAAAGTTGTTGTCAGACTTTACTTCCCATTAGCTCCAGTCAGGACAGCCAATATTCAAGGATGATGGGGGTTATAGTCCAACAACATATGGAGGAAACCACGTAAGATACCTCAGCCTTAAAGGAAAGAGCCACAAAACAAACCCTGGACCTTTGGGAATGCCCAACATGATGCATATTCAGAGGGTTGCATCCAATCAAGCTGCAGATTTTCACTCACACAATGAAACCTCCCCTCCTCTCATCTGAAGTCCCACACACACACACTGTCAAAATCTGTTCCCAGGGATCGGGAGGCCTTCGGAAGCATATTAGGCAGAGGCAAAGTCCAATTGCAAAACCAGAACTGTGTTTGTACAGCATCAGATACCACCAAGAGGTTGGTTCTACTCTAATGGAAATCTGATTGCCATAATTGACATCCTATACCCTTTTAATGGGACGCAGGTGGCGCTGTGGGTTAAAGCCTCAGCGCCTAGGGCTTGCCGATCGAAAGGTCGGCGGTTCGAATCCCTGCGGCGGGGTGCGTTCCCGCTGCTCGGTCCCAGCGCCTGCCAACCTAGCAGTTCGAAAGCACCTCCGGGTGCAAGTAGATAAATAGGGACCGCTTACCAGCGGGAAGGTAAACGGCGTTTCCGTGTGCGGCTCTGGCTCTGGCTCTGGCTCTGGCCAGAGCAGCGATTGTCACGCTGGCCACGTGACCCGGAAGTGTCTCCGGACAGCGCTGGCCCCTGGCCTCTTAAGTGAGATGGGCGCACAACCCCAGAGTCTGTCAAGACTGGCCCGTATGGGCAGGGGTACCTTTACCTTTACCTTTATACCCTTTTAAAATGTGGCTCTTTGGGGGGGGGTATTATTGGGTTGTTTTTATTTTGATTATATATGTTGTGGTTTTATATCTTGATTTTATTCTGTGAACCACCCTGAGACCCCCGGGTACAGTGTGGTATATTAATATTAATATTATTATTGTTATTGTTGTTGTTGTTGTTGTTGTTATTATTATTATTATTATTATTATTATTAATATTGTGCACTGACCCTACACTCACTCTGCACTGGTCACACTGCTGACTGATGCAATCCGTTTCAGTACAGTGGGCAGCGTCTACATGACAGTTGCCCTGCATTAAGTTGTTCCTGCTGAAAAAGGAGCTATTGCTCAAATTGCACTTCAAGAAACTGAAGCCAAATCTGAACTGCAAGACTGACTGATATAGACACCCTTCACCATGTAAAGCATATTCACAAGTTCAAGAGGGGCACTTCTGGTTGTCCCTAGACACAGGTCCGAGTATTTTTTGTTTGACCACCGCTTTCCCCTGGAAAACACACTCTTTCCCGCAGAATCAGAACCAACAGAAATCCACAGAAAGTCCATGGATTAACAACTGGCGTACAAGCTTAACAAGTGAATGACAACTATAGTCAACAAATGGATGTTGGACTTATTTTTATCTCTTGAAACGAAGAATGCTATATAAAGTGATGCCTCGCAAGACGAATGCCTCGCAAGACGGAAAACCCGCTAGACGAAAGGGTTTTCCGTTTTGGAGGCGCTTCGCAAAACGAATTTCCCTATGGGCTTGCTTTGCAAGACGAAAATGTCTTGCGAGTTTTTTCGACTTTTTTTTTTCTTTCTTCCGCCTTTTTCTAAGCCACTAAGCCGCTTATCCGCTTATCCGATAAGCCGCTAAAAGCCACTAAACCGCTAAGCTGTCAATGGGCTTGCTTCGCAAGACGAAAAAACCACTAGACGAAGAGAATCGCGGAACGGATTCTTTTCGTCTTGCGAGGCACCACTGTACTCAGGACACTCTCATCCCTGCATAACAAAACTTCAGAGTATCTCAAATTTCAAAGCTTTCAGCACATTTGAATGAGAGCTAAGACCAATAAAGTTGTTGACTGTATTTTGATCACTCAGTGCAAGATTTTATTTGTTCATGCTTTTAAAGCCCTGCTCTTGCTATTTACAAAGACTCAGATAGTAATCCTGCAGAGTTAAGCAGCTCAACTGAGTTTAACCTCATAAATTCCTTTAAATTAAAGGAAATTAAAATTAGCTTGTGTACAGGCTTGCCTTGGGTACATCCAGATTAGCTAACAGTGCAAAACTATTTTTGTACTATTTCTGATTATACTGAACATACTGTAAGTGGTTTTGCATTCAGTGAATCATTTGAACACACCTATTACCAGACTAGAAAGTATGTCATGCAATAAATTTGAAGGAATCCTAAGTAATATATTTCTATACTTAACAGACAACACTCTGCATACACAATGATGCCCATTGGCTTGAAAGCAATGTTGCTTGCAACTTAATTGAGATGGGTGTAGACCTGTATATTACACCCCATGGGAAAGGATAGAACAAAAAGGGGCTATCAAAAGATTTAGGCATGGCTGTAGAGTTAAAACATGGCTCTCTTTATCTCTGTGCCATCTGCAATGACATAAGAAAGCCATTTCAGCATAGGCAGAAGCATAAAACCTGTAATAAAAAAGGCTATTTGGAATAGTAAGTTATTATCAGCCTGAAGAGCTGCTCCAAAATCAGAGCTATTACAGCATACGCTCCCCAAACACTACTCTGCAACCAAGATGAATTTACCTATTACCAGGTTTAGGATACTAGCTATTATCATGCCCCCTTGATTTCTTTCAAGTAGCTCCAATGGAATAAGCCACAAGTGAATAATAAAGATCTTATAATAGCCCTTAAGAATTCTTTATAGGGTGGAAGGCACAGAAATGAACTCTAGCGAGTTAGAGAACTCTCATCTCTGGATAACAAAAAATAATTAACCTGACTTAATGTATCTGAGAAGGCTTTATATAAATCAGACTTTTGTGCTTCAAGAGTCAGATTACAACCATATATTTTTAAAAGTATGTAGATATTGTCTCATAAGTACCTACTGAACATATTTAAATCTGCAAGGGTCTTTTTGAGACGCTCAATGTATTCTGCTTGAAAGAAGTGTGAAGTACTTACGGTGCTTAGTTTGCTGGAGGTAATAATGATGCGTCTCTCGTGCAACATGCTGGCATAAAGTTGCAGCATGTTGTTCACATCCACAGCAACAAAATATTCAGTAAGATTTCTCTGTTTAATAAAGAATAAGTACTGTTAACACATTAATAGTGGTAATTGAGTGGAGCATAAACTTATAACTACCAATTTCCCTGCTGAAGGAGGATTTTTTTTAATCTTGTTAAAGAAATATGTCTGCACAATAAGCATCTTTAACTGAAATTTGTCACCTTGTTATCATTTGCAATATTAAAAACTGTGCTTCAAAATATTCAGATTTCATTTTTTAAGCAAGGCTGCCCTCCCTCACCAGTTTTTTAGTTTAGCTTATTAAACATAACCACTTCTTAAACATTCATGCCTGCAAACACACACACACAGAATGAGAGCGATCCTTGCATCCACTGTGGGCAAATGATTGTTTTAAATTACATAAATAGATATACACTAGTATATGCAAATCCCCAGCACTATGGAATTGAAACAGTCTGTGAAGGGAGAAAGTGGCGGGTGTTGGGATGTGTAAATGAATTAAAGGAGAATAAAGCCATTGAGGAGAGAGCTGAACCAGTTTGTTTTCAGGTTCTATCCAGCCTTATAATTCAGTGGGTATGTGCTAAATATCTCATCTTACCCCCATATAAATCTTACAAAACTTACACTTTCAGGTACTGTTGGTAATCCAGTTAGATCAGGAGTAATGAAATACGATTGCTGATCAAGGAAAGGAAAACAAAACAAAACACAGAGTTATTGGTCCTGAAAGTGATAACAGTATTATAAACTGCTGTTTATGTAGGCTAGTTAGCTTTTGTTCTTGTGGCAGAATGGCATGATTAGTAAAGTAATCAGGAGCACCAGATAGTTTGATTCAATAGACCACAGGCATGAAATACCCTTTTCAGAAAAGTGTTTGTTTTCTAATGAAATCACAGTTTTGCTAATTCCAGGAGTTTACAAAAAACACAACAGCGTATATGTAGAGCATCATCAGTGTTAAAGAGTATGTGACAAGGCTCTTTTCAAACCTTGGAGCTGAAGGAGGAGAAAAAAGCAGGAGAACAGGAAGAAAAATAGAAGAAAGGAACTATACATACAGTTGCTTCTGTAGCCGCTACTGCCCTAGACAGCAGACACCAGATCCCCACCTGCACTATACATTTAAAGCAGTATCATACCACTTTAAACATGTCTTCCCCCAAATAACTGTTTGTTACTGGTGCCAAGTATTGATAGGAGACCCCTATTCTACTCATAAAGCTTCAATTCCCAGAGTAGTTTAACAATCATAAGGAGATGGAGGGGTGTGGCCTCATTTTCATAAAGTGGAAATAACAAATCCTGCATTCCTAGCCAGGATTTTCTTCTTGTATCTCCCTTGTTCATAGATTGGCAGCTGGTGGGGGGGGGGGGAGCCAGTACTCCTCACAGGGTTGAATATAGCCTTGGGCTTCCGGTTGCTGATTGTTACAGAACTGGGTTCATTCTGTTAAATATTTACAAGCAGGTTGCAAAACAACCCAAGTTTTCCCCGCACAATAGTTTATGAGAAATGTAACTTCTGCATGCATATTTTAATGTGATCCGCAGGAGGTGTCAAAAGCTTCACTAGTCCACAAGCATGGACAATAAACACAGTGTATGAGGATATGAGGCCTCCAGCTGAAAACCTGGCTTTAAAAAAAATATGTTTTAATTAAAGGTTTTCTTGGGTTACAGATATACATCGTCTCTATTTCTGACACCAGTCACGATCACCATGAAGGTCAAGGAGAAGTGGACCACCACTGTATGTTGGGAAAGCAATTCTTATTCTAAGGGAAAACATTATGGGATTACCAATATGGGCAGAAATCAACTAGTCTGTTCTTATCAAGACAATGGAAGAGATTAGCAGGTGAGGATTGACTAAAGTGAGGGTTGGTCCAAATTGAGGATCCAGAAACCACAGGAAACCTAGGTGTGTAAGGTCTGCCTCTTCCTTACTCTCATTCACCAACTGCCAATTACTGTGAACAGCTGGCCTGCTCTGCTTCTCATGATGGGGGATGTGGAAGTTGCATTTTTAATTGTAGCACTGATGGAGGTACATCCTTAGCACAATCCCACACTCTACCCTGAAGTCTCATTGAGATCAATGGGGCTTACTCCCCGGTGAGTAGGTAAAGGATTACAGCCTCCGTCTACAAATTAAACTCAGGATCTATGAGAGAACAAGCATCACAGAAGCTCTTAGCTAGCCTCATAATTGTGAATGGGGAAAATGTTACTAGACTAAGACCATATTAATGGGATCTAGAATTTTGTACTAAGGAAAGGACCTCGGTAAGTTCATTTATAGCTACTTGTTAAAGTAAGGTGTTTATGCCACGAGGTCTTTA
Source organism: Podarcis cretensis (assembly GCF_951804945.1). Lineage (NCBI taxonomy): Eukaryota > Metazoa > Chordata > Lepidosauria > Squamata > Lacertidae > Podarcis > Podarcis cretensis. The sequence goes on along the minus strand of NC_137175.1, from coordinate 83,779,866 downwards.
TTATCCCTGTCCAATTATAGCCTTATTGGGCAAATCTGACAACTAACACATTTTTCACATTCAGAATTAGTTGATAGCTAAATAAAACACAAGCAATGGTAGAAAAAGAAAGAATTAGCCAAAAATAAATAAATTACATTAGGAATGTGTTTTTTAATCCAGTACATGTACAGAATGACAGAATTCATATAACATAGAAAAGGGATAAATTCAGATATTATGAAACCAAGAAAGTGTCCCAAATTCTGAAAAATATTTTCTGTTTATACTATTCTTATATTTAAAATGCTTATTTGAAGATGGAGGGGGGAATCCCAAGGGTGCCAAACCCTTAAATGTATTTAAATTTCAACCTGACATTCTTCTTCAGGGATATTTACAAAGCTGAACATTAGAAAAAATGTCAGATGATCTTCAGATAGTCATCACTAGCAAAAATAACTATACTTTTATAATATCTTTCATTAGTTAGCTTAAACCCTTTTATGGGTTTTTTTTTTGGGGGGGTGAAATATAGGATTCTTTCCTATCATCATCATCACCACCACCTTTCTAACTTTTTTGGTCGGGTGCAGCCCTTCTTTTTCATTTTGGCGGATAATTATTCAACTTTTTTCTTCTGAGGAGTTAGATTCAGTCATTAAAAAACAAAATATTCAACCTCTGCTAAGATATTATGATAAAAACGGTATGTACCACTGAAATATCTGTAGAGATATGATGTTAAGGCATTGCTCACATGCTGCCAACAGTGCCAAGTGTAAATATATTCAGTGAAAATAATACATTTTTTATTCCTGTTCTACAAAGAGGCCTTCTCAGAAATTCGTAAACAGTTGAAAGGCATAAAAAATATTTTTAAAAAACAAAAAGTCAGTAAGAATAAACTATTGTCACTCTATTAAATGTAAAGAGGATATTTAGCATACAATTTGCACATATACTTCCAATTCTGGTTTAGTCTAAACAGAAAATACATTCAAGAGTTTTTTTCTTTTATACCAGAGCTGCAACATAATAATTTCTCAGGGGACATTTATGAATCACTTGCAATCAACAGAGACATCATTTGGCAGGCAATTATTTCTTTCAAGAGGGGCTATGAGTAGCCAGAGCAGTTTAAACTCACCGCCATTAAACAAGGTTGATTTTTCAAAACTTGCTCACTTGCAAAAAAGATCTCGTTGTTCTTTTTCCAATATTAGAGAGAAAATTGAACAAATTCACGTTTTGAAACCAAAAAACTGAGTTTAACTTGCAACGCTGCACTTTTCTGAAATAACTTGACTCCATTCTCTTTAACATCATGTAATGTTTCAAAGGCAAAAACAAACAGTTCAATCAATCTACCTTGTTGTTTTCAAACTTTACAATATAGGGCTTTTGGTTTGTAAGGTGTAGGGTGTGAGGTCATTTTCTCTTTTTCTTTGCAGAAGAAACAGAAATTGGAATACCAAAGATGAATGAGGAATTATCACAGCAACAGATGGAATGGCAAAGGACTGAGCTATGTATTGAAGTAATTGGGCATATATTCAGGCAAATATCTGAAATCCTTTCATTACATGCAGAACTGCATATATAAATTAAAGCTGTGCCTAGCAATCAGGATCAGTTGTTTTTTTTAAACAACCAGCAATGATATTCTAGGAACAGAAAGATGCATTAGCAACTAGCAAAGTATGATATCCGTTGCACTGCTAAGTTTAAACTTTTGTGTTCATAAATGTCCATATCTTTGCATGTATACTCTTATTAGCTGTGTGTAACATGGGTTTTGAGTTTGTTCCGCAACAATGGTACTCTGCATTATGAGTACTGTGTTTCTCAGTTCCTGCTAGGTGCAAATTTTCTTAATGAATATCCAACTTTGCTTTCATGCTGGTTCTGGTTCATCCGGCCAAATGGCTGGTTACAGAAAGTTCCATTTTCAGAGTATTTTATGTAAAACTGGTGTTGATGTGTGAGCCTCAGAGAACACAGCTTGGCATCCAGATCCCCAGAGGAGTATATGGCAGAGACAATTAGAAGGGGGAAATGTTTTTACTACAGCACCAAGCTAATTTATTGGACTGACTGAGTGCTGTCAAACATGGCATTCCAGACTGCCAGCTTTTCAAGCACTTTTCAAAACCTAATTATGTAACGTCTATTAGAATTGTGCAGATGATCATTTTTGTCTGAATAATTTGTGCATCAACAAAGCAAGTGTCCATGCCCTACCTGCACCCCCAAGCAAATTAAAGATTGGTGGCTTGCAACATGGTGCTTGCTAATACTGTGCGCCATGTGATTATGTGTGTAGAACAATAGAAGGGGAGGGCAGTAAAGCCTACTGATATTGATATTATTTTTATTCTGGATTGTATCCAATGTTAGTCCTACTCAGAGTAGGCCCACTAAGGTCAACAGACCTTACTCACATAGGTTTATTAATTCATATGAGTCAAATCTAGATACAACTTTTTTATTTCTAACCCACCCTTCAACCATAAGGCTTCTGGGGCGATCCACAAACAATTCATTAAAATGCAACACAGCAACATCACATAACAACCATGAAACCAACATCATAACAGTTCACAAGCAGAAGAAGCAAATTAATTAAGTCAGTCATCTCCATAAGTCTTGAAGAAAGGGTGACATATTGACAATGGAAAACAAGTAATGAGGGTGACAACAGTTTCTGCAACAGGAGGAAGTTCTATATCCAGGGTGCCATAACAAGTATGTGTGTTAAGGTTTCTAAGGGAGATATGCCAGTGAAAAAACAGTAAGAAGTACAGTGGTACCTCGGGTTATGAACTTAATTCGTTCTGGAGGTCTGTTCTTAACCTGAAACTGTTCTTAACCTGAAGCACCACTTTAGCTAATGGGGCCTCCTGCTGCTACCACGCCGCTGCTGCGCAATTTCTGTTCTCATCCTGAAGCAAAGTTCTTAACCCGAGGTACTATTTCTGGGTTAGCGGGGTCTGTAACCTGAAGCGTCTGCAACCTGAAGCATATGTAACCCGAGGTACCACTGTATTTTAAAACAGGTCTAGCTAGCCCCCTGTCATCACACAGTGGATGTCAAAACACAACCCAAACAAACAGGCATGGGCTTTTTTATTAATATATTGCCTTATCATAAAATATCATACAAAACACAAACATTAAAAACAATACAAAACAAGAATTAAAATAGGAACAAGAAAAGCTGGAAAATCAGGCAAGGAACCATGGAGATACTGAATCTGTGTCATCTATCCAGCTCGGTGACAAGGACTAGACTTCTGGGAGGTCATGTTCAAGTGAAGGCTGTGGCTATTACTCATTCTACTCCTGCCTTTTCCAATCTGGTGCCCTCCAGACATTTTGAACAACAACTACCAGCAGTTAGTATGTGCAACCCCTAAGTCATATAAAGTCTCCATTGTGCAAGATTGTATAATTGTCCATAGATCCTAGAAAAATAGAGCTCCTTTCTGTGGTACAGCAACTGAAGAGTGCTGTTCTCCTGGCAATGTCCACAGCACAACCTTTTGGGGCTACCTGCATCTGGCAAAGATTCAAAATGGAACCTAAGAAACTTGTGACAATTAGTCTAGTGTCTAGAATAGCAGGGGATCCACACGTGGGTTGTGACAATAGCACGTAAGCACATAAATGGGGTACAATATTAGCTCATGTGTGGCGTTAAGGAAAGGGGAAAGGGGAAAACATGCCCAAATATTGAGTTGGGGTGTGTGTCAAAAGTCACCTTCGCAATTCCCTTAGTAAGTTCCTGTACTTCCTTGGGGAGATCTGCCTCCCACTTTGAGAGACGTGAGAATATAATTTGGATACTTTACCATGGCATCAAGCTACCCAGCTTATACAGAGTAAATAAAAAGGGCCGTTTTTGTTGCTATTATTATTAATTGGTATGAGGCCCTGTAATGAAGACAATACCTACCAAATTTAAGCTGATCGGAGTATTTGCCTTTGGCACAGAATGCGTATACCAGGTTTCTAACAAGTCATTCAAGTCATCTTCCTATAAAAAATAAGATTTTAAAATGTCTATTCAGTAGTTATATAAACCATGGTCACCGTAATGCAGTACTTCAGATATGTACACAGTAACAAATGAATTCTAAAACTCCTAGTAATTTAAACCAATATCTGATTTCTCACCTCTGCAAATCCTAATTGAAGCCCTGCTCACTCTTTGGTTTTACTGCTTTTCTAACTCTGTCCCCTCTGGGTCTTCTCTCCACCTCAATCTTCTGAATCATTTCTTCTCCCACACCTGAACCTTCCTACTTATCTTGTCCTGCTTTCCAAAAACCATGCTTCTTCTACCTCCTCCTTTCCCAGGCCTTTATTTCTGCCCCACTTCTTCCTAGGAATCACACTGAAAGTATCTATAAAACAAATCACATATTGTTCTACTTTTATCCCATTATCTGGGCGGCAGGTTAAAACGACCCCAGTTGTCCTATCATTTCTTTCTATAATATCTATTCTATAACATTCCAATAAAGCAAACCTTATAAAAAGTCATTCCAAAATCTAATGAAAATTGGTATATAACTGTAAAAAAACAGATAAGCAAACAAATTGCAGTGTCAATATTATAAGAGACAAAGTCCTAGCTGGAACTAGGACAACAAAACTTGCTAGCATCTTGAATGTTTGCATTTATATTCTGTGAACGCATGCCAGAAATCCAGCATCTCTCCAACTTGGATTAGCTTTAAAAGAGGATTAGACAAATTCATGCAGGAGAGGGCTATCAATGGCTACTAGCCATGATGGCTATGATCTGCTTCCAGCAGTGCTTCTGAATACCAATTGCTAGAAACCACAGGAGGGAAGAGGGCTCATGTGCTTGAATCCTGCTTGCTGGTTTCCACAGGCAACTGGTCGGCCAATGTGAGAACAGGATGCTGGACTAGATGGGCCATTGGCCTGTTCCAGCAGTTTTTTTAACAACTGAGTGCATGAAGAGAGAATGATATCATGCTCACTGCCCCAACCTCCTGACCTTCAGGTGACCAGCCATTGGGATGAACTGAACTTTTGTGCAGAGAGAAAGCTGCACAGATATAGCTTGTATGTACATAGGCTGTATTCGGTGAATGTGTGAAAAGAGTTCGTGTGACTAACAGTGAACACATTGGTGCATTTTCAACACAGCGGTAAACCCACTCCAGTATTTGCTTGTACAAAATAGTAACCATCACCTTTATAACTGGTTTCCATTCCACTTTCTATTCCACTACCATGCTACTTAGATGACTGATATAGCCATCATTTTGGTCCAGTTCCATCCGCTTTGGCAAGTAGGTTATTTCTTTTTTAAATGTTACCCAGTCAAGACGGGTGGAGTACAGATGATATTGTTGTTGTTGTTGTTGTTGTTGTTAAATTTATATCCCGCTTGATTGTAAAAAAAACCAAAGCCCTTCAAAGCGGTTGTCATGTCAAGAGAAAGGGATGAAACTTGCAGTCACATGCAAGTAGACAGAACATGTTAGGAACTAATTGGGGGGGAGGCACAAATAGCAAGAACAGACTGCATGAGCTTCATCCTGAGTACACATACTATAACATTTTGTTGTATGCATGGGCGTAGTATCCCATGGTCACCGCCCAGGGTGGGGAGCGACCTGCCAGGCCAGCATCGGGAAAAGCAACATTGCTTCTTTGACACTTCCTCTCCTGGTTAAGGCTTGACCTATGAGCGGAGCTGTGGACAGGCACAGGGCGCGCAGCCCAGCTAAGGAGAGAGGCAACAACACTGCCGAGTTTTCTTCTAACAAGCATATATTTAATTAATAAAGAAAACTAACATAAAATTACCTGTCCTTTAGACAAATAATCTGCCAGCGTATTTAAAAGTTTGTAGTATACCTCGAACCATGGCAAGTAGCTGAAAAGAGAGACAAAAAAGCTTTTATTTAAAAAAAGGAGAAACACAATATGAAAATGATTTCATCGTGATGCACTTTTTGAAAGCGTTCAAGCAAGATTGAACAATAATGTTTTAGATCTAAGTAGTTCGTAAGAAAAAAGTGTATTGACTTGATCCTGCAAAACAAAACAAAATGTATCTAATTTTTTTCTCACTTGTAAGAAAATACTTAAAAGACAGTACATGGTGATGGCTGTTGGTTTTTTTAAACAAGAAACTATTCTTGGTTTGTTTAGCTTTCCCTTAAATCCTCAAGAGGGCATTTGATACTTACCATTCATTAAAAACATATCACAGGAAGTCCACAAAGTTTGGATGCAAAGGGACAAACTTGATACATTATGAAAAACAAGCACACAGAGATATGTTTTATACACATACACACTAAAGTATGAAGAAAGAAAGAGTCCAGCTAAATGCATATTGAAATACTAGATACTAGAATTATTTTCCTTTCAAAGCTGGGAAGACTAACAACAGCTACCCCTATTTTCAGAAACTGAAAAATAATGTTTAAAAAAACAAAACAACAGCTACCATTAACCTACAACTGTTAAAGTGACAAAAATGCTAGATGCAGATAATATAGATCCATTATTTAAATCCAAAAGATCAAATTGAACCGTACATTAGCATTCAGAGAGGAATATACCTATCACAATTATAACGGAGACTTTGGCAACCTGCTCTAGACATTTTCACCAGCTTAACCATATATATAACTGGTATAACCATCTCCACCATGTGCAGAATGATGTCACTCTTTGTAACATAAGAAGGGTCTGCTGGACCCGAAGGCCAATATAGTCCAGCATCCTGCGCTCACAGTGGCCAACCAGATGGCTGTGGGAAACCCACAAGTAGGACCCAAGCACAAGGGCACTCCCCTTCCCAGTTGGTTTCCAGAAACTGGTATTCAGAAGCAGAGCAGTGGAGGCAGAGCACAGCTATCATAACAATGTGCTGTCATAGCTGTAGGTACCCAGATACACACAAGCATTCCTCATTTCTCATTAAGGAGCACCATTACAAGGGGGAAAGTGTACAGCCCTGATCCCAGATTACTTTCTACCAATATAAATAATATGGTTGGCATCCGTCTATCTCGAGAAACAATGGAGTGTGCCTCTAGGGTTGAAGTCAAACCACTGGAGAATCACAGCGCCTGCTGTGGCTGCCGAGACCCAGTAACCCATTACTGGTGCCTCCCACATTGTTTCTGCTGCTTTAACTGCACTGAAGTGACCTCTCCAGGACGCAAGCCTGGACAGTGTGTATGGAGGTCCTGGGCTGCCCAGATGACCAGACCCCCCGCTTGGCTTCCCTAATGTGGTCCAAAGGAAAGCAGAGCAATACATTTGGCTGAAGGCGATGCCAGGAGGAGACATGCAAGACGCCATGTGTTTATGTACATATAAGCATGATGCTGCCCAGGCAGGAACAGCTTGGCTCTGTCTTTCTTACCCTATACATATCAACTTCAATACAAACTATCGTGAATGAAATTCTGCTCATGGAAGAGGACTTTCCTGTCTCCCCCTTCCTACAGAAGCTCCCATAGATCCTCCTTAACCTTTTCTTCTTCCTAAATTAAGCATAACAACTATTGTGGAAGAGGGTGATGTTTATCCTCTGAACCTAAACTTAGGAACTTTCTTACTCACTTCAGCATATGCCACAGTTAAGGCAGGAATAATGATTATGCTACACAATAATACAGCCGAGGAGAGGAAGCCAATTAGGATTTGGTCACCTCTGTACAATGCATAACACAGAGAAACCATGAAAAAGCTGGATCAGAAAACTGGCTTAATCAGTATCTCCTAATTTCAATAATTCAGAGAGTGCTTCAACAAATTTCCTGCCTACCACGTAAAGCACAAAATCTTTAAAATGACATCTGCAGAATCAATCACGGATGTGGAAGTGTTATACTTTTAAAATGCATTCAGTCCTACCTAAAGAGTGGCCCTTACCTGTCACATAAACAACGGCAGCATATATTTCATTGCTAATTAAAAACGTATTTAGCATATTCTTTTAATCCAAGGAGCCACAAGGCAGGCGCTCAGGCTTTCATTCAAAGTCATTCTTCAGCTTTGTTGCACTAAGTAGACTTCCACCTCACTTGCGCTTCCACTACAATTCTGATAAAGCTTTTATATTCGCAAGTCAAAGGTTAAATAAAGGAAAGGAAATGTTTTCTGTCAAACAGTCAGGTAACCACTAACAGTCCTGAACTATCAGCAGGAATCTAACTTCTAGTAATCAAATAAAACTAAGGAAACCGCCTTTCCGTAGCTAAATGTCTAATGTCTAGGGGCTACTTTCTGTCTGGAAAATTGACACAAAATGTGTAAAATTGAAACATTCTGCTTCTGAGGGATTTGCCTAAAGGAAGAAGGGGGGGGGAGAGCTTCAAGCACAGTCTGAGATGAAGAACTACAAAGGCTTCCCAAATAAACCTGTCTACCTTATTAGAACATTTCGTTTAGAAATCTAGGTGACAATTTTACAGTCATAAAATTTCATTAATCAAATCCAAGGCTGAAAATTTTAATGATGCCGTCTGCATTTCACAGGATGCATAAGGTCAGCTAGAGACACAGACAGTAGTTTACCAAAATGAACCCAGTCAAATTATTTTCATGCATTTAGGAAGATATATACCTGGTTTCTTACGAAAGGGAGTATTAGCAAAACAAAACTAAAAATCCCCCAAAGCATACTGTTCTTTAACAATGACACATCAAAGTTAACCCAGTAATTTACACTGGAACTCTCAAGTCTGCACCATCATTAACGTGAAAAATTAAATTTAGACAGCAAATTTAGCATAGCAAAACATGTGTTAAATAGGACTTGAGACATCTTTTTCAGTCTAAATAGTGAAAGGCAGATTAAAGGTTCTGTAGAAGCCTCGGCAACAGCAGGAATCCAGACTGTGAGCTCCACAGAAGAGGCAGACGAATGGAAAATACTATGCTGCAAAGCAACACACAGAAAGCCTGCAGAAAGTTCTAGCCACCTCTTGTGCTGTTTAAGCTGATTATATTGCCATTTCATATCCGTTTGCAGTTTTGCTTCCATTTTAGTAGCTGCAATGGGGGAGAGCAAAATGATTCATCTTTCTTCTTTTCCAACTATAAAGGTATCGAGCACAGATATTGATAAAGACCAAAGTGACACATGGCAGCCATTGTTACGTGACAGAGTCCCAGGCGAGTTATAGTGGTCTATGAAAATAGTAGCCAATAAAGTGAACCTGGTGCAGTAAATTTGCAACATATTGTGATTTTTCTTTACCCTTCCAAAAAGAAAAAAAAACACACTTTTCTTTCTCAAAACAGTGTAGATCACCCAACCCCACTCTACTCACCATTCCCCCTCCCCCCTCTTTCCTTCCTAATTGTTTAAACCAGTTCATGAACCAAGAACTTATACACTGACCACTAACAAAGAAACGTATGTTTCAGATATATTTCCACATTTATTATGCTATTTTTGTGATATTCAAATGACATAAGAAAGCTTGGTATACTAATTTGTACGACATTATTCCTGTTTATAAAACCCAATAAAATAAATATAAAAAATGGTGTAGATTCTTAAATAGATGTTAGGGATTTATACCCTCCCCTTCAACAAATCCGCAAGGCAGAATTTAATTATTATATTAATAAAAGCAATCAAGGCCATATACCATGGATAAGCAAACTAAGGCCCGGGGTGCCGGATCCTGCCCAATCGCCTTCTAAATCTGGCCTGCGGACGGTCCGGGAATGAGCATGTTTTTACATGAGTAGAATGTGTTCTTTTAATTAAAATGCATCTCTGGGTTATTTGTGGGGCACAGGAGTTTGTTCTATTTTTTCCCCAAAATATAGTCCGGTCCCCCACAAGGTCTGAGGGACAGTGGAGCGGCCCCCCTGCTGAAAAAGTTTGCTGGCCCCTGGAATATACAGTAGTGGCTGATGAGGCAGCATGACATTGCTCACCTGAATGCCCACTGTCCTGCATCGTTGCCAGTTACCAAGAGGGGAAGGCAGCAGGTAGCTGAGTGCGGGCAGAGTCAATTCAACGCTACTGACGCTGTGTCAGCACCAGGCTAAGATCCCCACTGCCTTCCCCCTCTCAAAACGCATGTTAGAAAAAGGCACTGCACCCCATCTTGCACTAGTTCTTGCACAATGATTCATCGAACCGAGCCATTGCCAGAATTGCTTTCACTAGTGCATCTCTAGCTCCAACCCTCAGATGGAAGGGTGCACTAAATCTATATCACATTGGTGCAGGGGGCACTGATCTGCACTGTGTGTTTGTTGGGGGTCACAGTCCCTTGATAGCACTCCTGATGTTGCTTTAAGGCACCCAAGCCATAGCTATGGACAGGAATGCACTTTTCCATCTTTGTTTGATCTGTGAGCTATGCCTCTTTCTAGAGGCTGGTTGTACAGTGTTCAATTTTATTGCTGTTAATGGGTCTGTGCTCCATTCCTTTCGGTGCCTTTTATGGCAGAAAATAGACATTCTAGGTTTAAATATAAATAAAGATACACACTATCTTACATGACTATCCAAATGGATTCGGTTATGTTTCAGTTCACTATTATCTGCTTTTGTCTTTCCCTTTGTGCAATCTGCATCTCTTCAGAGCCCATCAATAACACAGTTAAGGTTGTAATATCGGATATTTTTAAAAACCAGAGAAGAGACCTGTTCCCTTTAAATATATTCCTTACATTCAAATTATTTTCCCTCACTGCCCTCAAGAGTAAAAGATGGATGTGCTTCCAAACGATACATACAGAGTATTTTTTTTAAAAAAAAAAAAGCTGGCCTGGTAAGCATTTAGCATTGCATTGTAAATTTGAAATTGTCACAATGGAAGGAATAATGGCAGTACTCTTATTAAAGCTTGCTGGAAAATTATAGCTTGCCACTTTTTATTTGAGCAGTTACTTCTACAAAATAACAGACCAAAACGAAAGTTGGAAATTTGGTGCCTTAAGACTATAAGAAGGATCTAGCTAGATCAGCGTAACACGGTCCAGAAAGATGCTCCTAGGAATCTGGCAAGGACGCATGGAGACGATTGCTTTGTGTTGTTGTTTGTCCATGGAATCTTGCATTCAGAAATACAATGCCTCTTAACATGAAGATCAATCAACATTGATAACCTAACCTAAGAAGGTTAGACTACATCCACTATACGGCAAATTTCTGCACTGTGGTTGCATAAAGGTAAAGAGACCCTTGACCGTTAGGTCCAGTCGCGGACTCCTCTGGGGTTGCAGTGCTCATCTCGCTTTACTGGCCGAGGGAGCCGGCATACAGCTTCCAGGTCATGTGGCTAGCATGACTAAGCCACTTCTGGCGAACCAGAGCAGCGCATGGAAATGCTGTTTACCTTCCCGCCAGAGCGGTACCTATTTTTCTATTTGCACTTTGACGTGCTTTTGAACTGCTAGGTGGGCAGGAGCTGGGACCGAACAATGGGAGCTCACCTCGTCGCAGGGATTCGAACTGCCAACCTTCCGATCAGCAAGTCCTAGGCTCTGTGGTTTAACCCACAGCGCCACCCACATCCCTAACTATGGTTGCTGAAGGAGGGAAACCTAGACTACTCCTGCTAATTTACCAGCTCAGATTAACTTGGGTCAGTAGCATGGAGACTGACGCAATGCTTCATAGGCGTACTGAATCAAAACGGCCTGGACATTTGAAAGCACTCTCTGTCTGGAAGCAGCCAATGTGAGAATCAACATGCAAAATACTATTCTGTAATCTGATTTGCGAAGGAAATGCACAAACAAAATAGGAAGAGTGGCTTCAGCAAATCCCTTAACTTTCAGCAAAGGTGCACACCAGAAAATGAAGTGTAAAGTGAGGTGCTTAATTTCCTGTGATATACCCAAAACCAAAGTAAATGGATTAGTATGAGCTTTGTCCAAATGCAATGGGCATTTACAACCATTATTATATGTTAAATAGTAGTTGCAGTTGCAGTAGAAGCTACAAGGTAAACATTAGGAGTTGCAGGTTCAATGCATGCAGCCCATTGGGTTGGGTGTCTACGTGTCTGCTTAGTGAGAATAGCTGAGCAGAGGAAGGAACAGCAGAAGGGATTCTGTTTCAGTACCCTGTGTTTTGCAGCTTGTGTAGAATCCCTTCTGGTGTTCCTTCCTCTGCTCTACTGAAAGTTTCCTTTACTGAATACAGAGGATGCAGGGCTAGCAAAGCATAGGGCAAGGACCATCTGATGGCCCCATCCCTGTTCAAATGCTGGGGCCTCCCTAAAGAGGTGTTTACATTGCAGTCCCAATGTGGTTGCAGCCAAGCACCTCAGTTCTAGCTGGCAAACTGGGGTGAGTGGTGAAAGTCACCCCTTCATCCGGAATCAGGTCTGAGGCCTGTAAGATTGCCCCCGCCGGGGGGGGGGGGGTTCCCTGCTACATGATTGGCCTGTCCAATGCCTTATCCAACCCAAATTGTAACAGGATATGTAAAATACCTAACAGAATATTCATTTCTTGGGGAGGGAAAGGCTCATACCATTTGCCAATCAGGTGTGAGAGAAAAATATTTCAACACCACTCCCAGCAACAGGGAGTGTTGGGGAGGAAGCTGCAGACAAAATAGGCTGATTGGGGCCAGAGATTCTACTTTTTAAACAAGAAAGGAAAGGAAGCTCAGAATCTTGGCCCCCTGTTTCACCTGGGCCCAGTACATGTCCCCTCTCAGCAGTCCTGCTGTGGTATAAAATTGCCACTTCTCTGTTAAATAGCAGTAGTAATAATTAAAGAGGTAAACCTAGATATAGGATAAAATTGAAACCACATATTTGGTGGTGTAAATAATTTTATTTGATTTGGATTAAAAAAATAAAAGTATTGCTCTTAGCCTTCTTTAAGCTACCCTTTAAGCTACATGCAGTGATTATATAAAACCTAGACAATAGACAATAACCCCAGTAAACTAATTTCCATGAAATAATGATCACTCTATAAGCTTTGCTGCTTCCTAGTACATCAGCCTTACACTTCTGGCTAGCTGCCCTGATTTGGTTTCTCCAGGGTATCACTGGTCCTCTACTTCATAGTTCATCTTTGTACATCTGTCCCCTTCTTCCCACATGCATCGCAGTGCCACTGGTTGACCTTCCATCTTCCTTTGTCACTTCTTGCTTTAGTACGACCACTGATAACTCAAGTCTCCAAGCAGTTTCTCCATTTCCTTTGCTGCTCATATGCATGGCAGGTTGCTTGAACATTTGTTTTCAGCTGCGTTTACAGGCACCCAGGCTCTCCTTTAAAGAGGCAAAATGTTTCTTTCATTTGGCTTTTAATTAAGCAGTTTATTGTGGTCGTGCTGTTTATGTTTTAATATCTATTTTGGAGCAAACTGATGACAAGGTAACATTCACTGTGAAAATCCACAGTTGTAATAACATTTTTAATCACCTTGGCCTGTGGTGTTTTGTTGTTTATAGCACTTCTGTTTACCATTAAGTGTTCTCCTAATTCTGCTATGGTTGAACCGTACTAGCAAATGAGTCACTTCCTGCAGTTCCATGCTCATAAAAAAACCAAAAAAAAATACATTAGTGCTTCAGTATGCAATTCTTGTTGAATGGCAAAAATTGGCCCATGAAAGGCATTCCCTCTTCTTCGTACAGTAAGCATTCTGCTATTTTACCTATTTATTGTGAACATTCTAGACATCTTCTCTCAATGGTCTGGTACAGATGAAACACTGACCCAATTCAAACCATCAACTCACTGGTCCCATTCACATGTAACACTAGCCAGACTATGGCTTAGCACAAAAAGGCAAACATGTGGGCTTCTGGAGAGGAGATCACAGCCCCTTTGCTCGTGCAAGTCATTCCGCTGTTGTACTGAGCTAAGCCATGGTTTAGCTAAGTGTGTCATCCAAATCAAGGTTTATGGTTTAGCTCTCTTCAGACACAAGCAGCAACCAAGGTTTGTCCTCTGATTACCAAGCCTTCTTTGACTCAAGAACTTGCCTGTTTTGACACATTTGACTACAGTAGGCTACTGTCTCCTCCTTTCTTGTTCCCTTCCTCCCTTTCATATGAAGTGCCCTAGTGGAGGTTATTTGGAAGCAGGTATGTCAGGGTAGGACAGCATGTCTTTCCAGTCATAGCCCCTATTATTACTTCCTAAAGCCCTATAAAGTGAAAATAGTTGGGTGGGAAAACGTCCTGAAAATTAAAAAGAAAGGTTGTTTTCTGCTGCTCCAGAGAAGCGGACACGGAGCAATGGCTCCAAACTACAAGAAAGAAGATTCCACCTAAACATTAGGAAGAACTTCCTGACAGTAAGAGCTGTTTGACAGTGGAATTTGCTGCCAAGGAGTGTGGTGGAGTCTCCTTCTTTGGAGGTCTTTAAGCAGAGGCTTGACAACCATATGTCAGGAGTGCTCTGATGGTGTTTCCTGCTTGGCAGGGGGCTGGACTCGATGGCCCTTGTGGTCTCTTCCAACTCTATGATTCTATGATTCTATGATTCTAACCAACCAGAGCAATAAATTGAATTAAGCCAAGAGTAGCTGCCCCACAGGCTGTATCTAGCCCCCTCAATAGGTGTTTTTTTTTGGGGGGTGCTAAGACCCCCTCCCCCAAACAGGGCCACACCCACTTTTACAGTATAGTCACTCCCACTTTGATATTCAAGCCCTTGATTCACCATGGGTTAATGGAGCCTCAATCAAAAAAAGATTAGCCACCCCTGAATTAAATACTTATCTAGGACACACAGAGAGGGAATCTGAAAATGACAGCGTAAAATAGGGTTACGGAAGCTGCAACCCTCCGATTCCCATCAGTCCCACTCAGAATAATGGCCACAGATAGTGCAGGCAGCAACATCTAGAGAGCCACAGCTACATCATTTCTGGTTTAAAAGAAACCAAAAAGATTTATGCTACCTCACACATACATTTGAAAATCTAAGAAGACCTTCAGCTATCAGTGCTCACATTTCACATGCAAGAAACAGCATCTCTTCCAAATATAAATAGTTGATAATTTTCTATGTGGCAACAACCACATTTCAATCTTGAGGGCTTATAGAGAAATGGAAACTGAGGGCTGGAGGGAAGACAGGCCTAATTTGCAAGAAGATAACAAGTGCAATGTTCATGGAGGGAGGATTCAGTTACCTATGTCAGATAGGACATTTCCAGTGCTGGCTGCCTCAGGGTATTGCATAGATTACATAACAGTATAAATGCTGTGGCAATGAAAAAGCAACTGGTCAAAAAAGAAATAGCCCCAAGAAGGACATAAGCAACCCTTTCCTGCTCGCTTAACACTTAGAAGTAAGTTGCATCCTCCTGTATAGTTATGACGAATGCCAGCTTTGTCACAGCTAATATTAACCAAGATTCTCATTTAATAAGGATTTGAAACTGTGATTTATTATTGGGTTCAGATCCTGTTTAAAATCAAATTCTGCTTAGCATGAGGGGTGAATATGTTCCTAAGACAGGAGGAAATGGGAGAAAGAGAACACATGTTCAACACTGGTTTCAAATCTCTTAAGTGCAAGGAACAAAAACCATTATTACATCTGCACCAGCCCAGAATATCACTTCAAGTTGTGGTCATATGTTTGACATTCATCCAGCACCAGTTTTAGTATTTCGGTGGGCTCATGTGGAGCCAGTGTTACATCTGCATCAGCCCATCTAAATACCCCACAATAAAGAGTACCGCTGCTTTTACTGTAGAAGGTGCAAAAATGTCACTTCTTCGCATTTGTGAAATACAGGTTTGATGATGATGATGATGATGATGATGATGATGATTTGTGAAATACTAGAACAGAATGTTAACAAACGTGCAAAAAAACAGAGCATGAACTGGGCAAAACAGGACACAAAACAGTAATCCATCCACAAGAGACAACTGCAAAAGGTCAGTTCAGACAATCCTTAAAAGGTTGGATTTTGCCTTATATGCATAGTATTGTACACACACAGGCTGAATTTGGATGGGCTGCCCCTGGCACAGAAAGTCCAGGATGACAGAGGCAGGGCTGAACGAAATCAGACCTATGAATAACTGTCTGAAGCAGCCCAACACCCAGTCCTTTCTGAGAAAGTTTTGCAAAAATGCATTGCTTCCAGCAGTGCTGCGAGGATGCTGTAACACAAATAAATACCAGCCCACTTTGATTCAAGATGGAGGCAAAGTAAGGGTATAATGCAGTCTTGTGACTAAGGTCAAAATGAAAAATTCACATATACTCGTCAAATTTTTCTCCTTTTAAAAAAAAGTTACACAAGTTCCTGCCAAGCCAGGCCAGATGTGGTACATTTTCAAAACACCTCATTAAAGCATCTTACCTTATGGGAAAAAATAAGTAAATAAAATCATTTATAACTGTCAAGAAGTGCCACTGTGATGGTAGCAGGCCAGGACACATAAAAGTTTTTCAGATAAGCAGGGAATCTACAATTTTCAGCAATGATTAATAATTAACTAAGAGAGAGTAGTTGGACAGGATAAGAAAATTACTAATTTGTTGGAGATAGCTACTTACCTTAGAATGCATAGGCAGACTTTGCCTCCTGATGTTAACCGGCAAAATCCAAATCTTTGTTTGCTTTCAATGTCAGTAAGCACAAAGGTAAAGTGCTGTCCAACCTGGGTCACCCTAGGAGGACAAGAAATATATTAGGCTGTTCTAACCCAGAAAGATGGGCTTAGAATTCATTTACCGTATGTACACTGACACTAACTGGAAAAAATATTCTAATCTAATAAATCAAACAAGATAAAGTTTTATAAATAGTCACCGGGCGGGGAGGGACCCCTGACAACTTGATTCACCCTAGATTCACTACTAAAGGCAATTGTTTGTTAATCTGCCTATGTCTCCATGGCACAAGTAGCATCTGCATCGACTAGCAGAATTTCTCCAGGGCTTCAGACTGTTCTATCCTCACCTTGTGATAGCAGGGGCTGAAGCTGGGACCTTTTCCATTCAAAGCATGTGCTCTAACACTAAACAAGGAAAACAGGGCTCAGTGGCATTACACCAGGCGGGGGTGCAGTGTGAACGGAACTTATGACCGGGTGGGGGTGAGGCGTGGAGGGTTCACAGAGCTTGCCTTGCCTGCCCAGCCTCACCTCGCCACCGGAGCCAAGCGGGGCTGTGCTGTGCCACCTGCCACCATGCAGGGAGGAGCCCGGCTGGCTGACACGGCCCTTGGACAACCCCCCCCCCAACGATGGCTAGGCAGCCATTCAGTGCGGGGCCCAGGATGCCTTAGCGAGGCCAGGCCAGGCTCCCAGGCCCAGAGACCCTGGCAGCAGGCAGGGCAGGACGGAGATCGCTGCATGGGTACACCTGGTTCGTGCCCCCTCAAAATTGTGCACCCAGGGTTATAACCCCCCTGCCCTCTCCCCCCACACATTTTGCCCCTGCCAGCGCCTGCCACATCAAAGATTGAATAGCAGAAAGAATTCTTCAGTCTTTATTCTATTTGAAAGTTTTAAAAATTGACTACATTTCAAGATTTATTAAAAGGTGATCAGATATTATTACAATAGCAGTTTTCCAAATTATATTAATCCCATCAGGAGCATCCCGGATCAAAACCAGGTGCCGAGTGATCAGTTTTGAAGGTCTTTTACCGGGAGTAACTCAAGGCTGAAGAAAGCAGACGGAAACAATGTTTATTACACTCCCCGGCTCTAGCATAGCTCCACCTGCTCAGGCTCCCCATCAGTTCCCCCTGGCTTGGCTATCAATGTTCTTTCATTCTGGCTTCGGTCATTTGGCTGCCCAGGTGCCTTTGAAAGAACTGCACTCCCCTGTCCCCAGCCTCTGTCTGATTTGGCCAACTTATTCAGACCTCCTGCAATTTCTGCCAGTGCAGTTCCTTAGAAATTCTGGTCTCATCCCAGTAGGGCTTGGCCTCTAGAACCCTGGGCTCTTGGCTGCCTCAGTTCTGATAGCCTGCTGCTCCCGCCAGCTAAGATTCGTAGACTATGCGAGGAAATGGAAAGCTTCAGCATGGAATTCTATTTCCAACTTGACCCCAGTAGTTTTTATCGTTATTTATCACTATCAGAATTTTAAAAGCAACCTGCTTTACAGCCCTTCATACAACCAGGAAGCTGCCTTATACCAGCACATATTCCAGTTGCTACACAATGCTATACATGGTCTGCCCCATCCCCATCTCCCATTATCATCTGAACAGCCCTGGGGGCCAGGCTAGGCTAGGCTAAGCTGAGAGAAAGTAACTGGTCCAATGCCAGTGAATTTCATGGCTGAGTAGGAATCTGAAATGGGACTTTCCAGTCACAGCCTGACATTCTAACCACCACACCACACCAGCTCTCCATGCTTCATAAGTGCATGATTAAAAGACCAGATGGAACAACTTGCAAAGATCTGAAGGAGAGACACTTAAAAAGTAACAGTGTGACCTAGTGCTGAGTGATGTAACAGAGTCCTTTGTGCTTTATTTCTGCTCGTGTGCCTTCATCATTTTCTGTTCTAATCCAATGTCATGATAAAGACAGTAATAATGATGATGATGATGATGATGATTTATAATTTATACCCTGCCCATCTGGCTGGGTTTCCCTAGCCACTCTGGGTGGCTTCCAACAAAATATTAAAATAAAATAGTCTGTTAAACATGAAAAGCTTCCCTAAACAGGGCTGCCTTCAGGTGTCTTCTAAAAGTCTGGTAGTTGTTTTCTCTTTGACATCTGGTGGGAGGGCGTTCCACAGGGCAGGTGCCACTACCAAGAAGGCCCTCTGCCTAGTTCCCTGTAACTTGGCTTCTCGCAGCGAGGGAACCGCCAGAAGGCCCTCGGCGCTGGACCTCAGTGTCCAGGTGGAACAATGGGGGTGGAGATGCTCCTTCAAGTAAGCATTGTTATTTATTGTCCCCACTCTTATACTTTGTTATTTGGGGATATTATTGTTTTCTCGTGTCACCATTTTGTCCTTAGCTTTTTCTTCTCTCAAAGATATCCTGCAAGACAGTAGAGGTTTAGGGTGAGAGTATTTCTTCTCCTAGGTGGGGTATCTTCCTAGGTTGATGAGCCCTCACTTCCCTCTACAGCACATTTCCCACACAAGCGGTACTACCCCTCTCCTAGCACCCTATACACCCCATGGTTGTATGAGCATGGAAGAAAGAGTGTGCGGGTAGGGGTTTTGTGGCTCCAGCCATGCGCACCACTGGCGTGCTGCCCCTAGAAGGTTAAACATGTGGCAATGTGGCCCACAGGCTGAAAAAGCTTCCCCACTCTTGACACAGAGGCAGGCCTTACACTGGCCATTCCACCCTTTGTAGGATTTGTAAGGATTCCTGACTCCACAAACCAAAGATGAAAACACAACCTGTAATAAATAGGAGGCAGGCCACTCCAAAGAGAACAAATTAATAAAGGAAACTGCTTTTTAAAAAATATTCTTGGAAGCTGTTGGCATTGCCACCAGTCCTTGAACTGGAGCACAAATACAAATGGTTAAATGAAGTATTTATATAATAATACTGCAAACTCAAAATTGTTCATCAGAATTGCCTTGCCACAGTGAATGAATGAGCCAAAGGCAAAAACCCCAAACGGCCCACAAACGTATATTCCAGCACATACTCCTCTCCTTGCTTCTTTGTTCAAAAATAATGTTTAATGTATATAAACATCAAACCTACACTCTCTCAATATCTCTACTATATGAATAAAGTTTTAAAATCAATATACATGTTCTTCAGTGAACAAAACTGATAGGGAGTATTTATACTGTTATGTTCATTATCAAGGCGTGATTTAAAGTTTTCTTTGAGGACTGATTAAGAATTTTCTCTCTTTAGGTATGAAAATTCGCATCATCAGCATCAAATGTAAGTTGTTTGGCCTTGGAGGAAGAACACACTTTCTTCTAGATTTATGGCTCTGTGCAATCATTTAGGAATGGGGAGTTATTCATATGAGAGAATGTTTTTGCACAAAAGTTATGTATAGCCCATAGACACCATGTATTTAATGAATAGTGGACTCTGTCTGGTCCATGAAAGCTTAAGCCATTGTAAAATTGTTAACCTTTATGGTGCCACAAGACTGCTGTTTTGTTGCAACAAACTAATACAGCTATTCCTCTGAAAATTATTATGTTATATTTAGTAAATTGTCATTCAAGCTGGCTTTAAAATAAGAATTAAAGTTGTGTAGTAAAACAGTAGTTCAGTTAGTATTTGTAAATGAACAGGACAGAAGTTCATAAAAGTATGATTTGTATGAAGAGAGTAAACAAGAGATTTCATAATGGTATTCTTGAACATGGGGTCATCCAAGGAAAGTATGTGGCAACAGATCTGGGATACATAAAATAAAATTCTAACTGTTCATAACTAAATTGTGAATCTCACTAACCATAAGTTTAGACAACTTTAAACATTTTTTTTAATACTTCTAAGCTTCTGGTTAGAAGGTCTATAAATAGGTTATTAGCTATAAGTGCTAAATGAAAACTCCCTGTACAAAATACAGCATATACGTCAATAAAAGTTTCTGATGAGAAACAATAGGGATCAGCTTGTAAGGTTCCCTAAGAGAATCTGCTAATGTTGGGGGCAGAAATCCTGTCTAGATAAGATTCTTCATGTGATCCACAAAAGGCAGTTCCATTATTATATTTATTCTTTAGTGCCATTATACAGGGATGAGAAAAGTACAGTGACACTGTGGAATGTGGCAACAACATGAAGCTTTAGGTTTCATGCTACATTTTGATCTCCCTGCTGAAAGAAAAATGTATTTTGCATACCTTCAATATTTCTTTACAATACAAGTAAGGTGCCACATATCTCTCCAATGTTTGTTATGCATGGCAAACATTTTTCTCCAAAAATTAATTAACAAAGGCGTGTCAACAAAAGCAACATTATTACTGCACGCCACCCCAATATCCTAGTGGTGAGAGAATCCAGGGGTTTCAGCTCTTACCAGGATTTGGCTTCCATGGAATGAAGGTTAGTGGAGCCTGTGGTGTCTTTTTTTTATTTACACATATTTACAACCTGAGCATAAAATGGAGGGACTCATAGCATTAACACACCAAAAGATCTTGCTCCTTCATTCATCACAAGTTTGAATTCAGCACAGCTCAAGCAATGTCTCTGTATCTAGATTCTTACGACTGCTTTCTCTTACGTTCACATACAACTACACTCCCGTTGCACTTCTATCTACCAGCCATGGGGGAAAAGGAAAGGCCCACCCATTTACCCTATGGCACACAGCAATTTCTTTGGTTATGCTAAGTATGGTGCTTAAGTGGTCAGCTAAGGCCAGTTGTCTAGTTTGGGTCCAGATTTTAATCCTTACTGGGGAAAAGACTCAAAGAATTGGAAGACTGACCCACCCACCCCACAAACTAACAATGTTATGAAGAGCAAACAGAACAAAAATAGTTCCATACTATTTTTTTCACTTTGTTAATACTTCAAACATTTACTAGAAATGCACCTCCATCCTTGATTGAGCATACTTTTAACTTTTACTTCTGGATCCAGCTTCCATAGGTCAGGCTCCAAATTTCAACGGGTTAGAACAAATATGTAGCAGAGCCCTGCCTAGATTGAAAGCTTAGAATACTATCCAAAAAGCTGCAACATTATATGAACAGGTTATGGACATGTACTGCAATGCGCTCTACGTGGGGCTACCTTTGAAGGTGACCCAGAAACTACAACTAATTCAGAATGCGGCAGCTAGACTGGTGACTGGGAATGGCTGCCAAGACCACATAACACCGGTCTTGAAAGACCTACATTGGCTCCCAGTACCTTTCCGGGCACAATTCAAAGTGTTGGTACTGACCTTTAAAGCCCTAAACAGCCTCAGCCCAGTATACCTGAAGGAGCGTCTCCACCCCCATTGTTCAGCCTAGACACTGAGGTTCAGCTCCAAGGGCCTTCTGGCGGTTCCCTCACTGCAAGAAGTGAGGTTACAGGGAACCAGGCAGAGAGCCTTTTCGGTTGTGGCGCCTACCGTATAGAATGCCTTTACATCAGATGTCAGGGAAATAAACAACTATCTGACTCTTAGAAGACATCTGAAGGCAGCCCTGTTTAGGGAAGCTTTTAATTTGATGTTTTAATGTATTTTTAATATTTTGTTGGAAGCCACCCAGAGTGGCTGGAGAAACCCAGCCAGATAGGCAGGGTATAAATAATAAATGATGATGATGATGGAGATATGAACCATACGAAACAGTGCTTCTCAACCGTAGCTGTCAATAGAACATAGTCTGAAAATAGCTAATAGTAGCAACTATTTTTAACCCACCAACATGGAAATACTACTCCAGAATATTTGGACGCTAAACTGTATTGTCACGATCCACTTCATAAAGAGAAGTACACCAAATCAGCACATACCATAAAACTTATATGGAAATGTTGATAAAACAATGGAGAATATCCATTCTTGGTCCTGAACTTGATTAATTTTTTTACAGATGATGGAAATAGACTTCAAAAAACTTTCCTCATAAATTAGACATATTCATTGCATTAGAAAGGCAAAGCTTTGGTTATTAAAATATGTTATATGCATGCATGCTTTGAAATTAAAAAGAAATTAAGTAATCTCAAACTTCCACAATTTTCAAATGGTTCATAGAAAAAAAAACTGTTTAAGAACTGCTGTGTTATATTGATTTGCTTAACTGAGCAGCATGCAAACAAAATGTATTGTAAGTTAAGTAAAATCAACAAACAGACCTTAAAATACTTTTATATAAAGGGATGACCATTTGGTCTTTTGTTTATTAGAAGAAAAAAACCTTCAGCTCCAAGTTCCTAGCTCTCAGGGAGGCTCTGAAAACCTTGATGATTCCATATTCTCAAATAAGCTAAAATTGTTATTCAAACCCACTTCAGTTCACTGCATGTGCAAGCAGTAATTCATTGGAGATGAAACAGTGGATTCATATTCCTAAAAATCACTATATAACAGCATTTTTATAGTCTCTTCTGTCCTTGAATGCTATGTTAGGTGAATAATGCGGTGTAACTCCATGTAATTAACTCTTAATAAAATAAAATATATGAATTCAATGATATAGGACACTTCACCTAATTTCATTTATCCATTTAAACAAAATATATATATATCTTTAACCACCTTTCCATGTCTTTTGAGAAAACACAACTTTCTATTCTACAAGCTGAAATTCTATTCCATATTGCAGTTAATGCATCTTCCACTATTCAGTGAAAAATTCCATTTAGTTCAAATAGGAATTTAGGTAAATTGCCTGTTGAGGTATTGCATGTTTATGGATGTAACACTACAGTACATCATATACGCATGATGTACAATTTAGAATATTCAGTTCTTCTTGGATTGTAATAGAAAATGATGCAGTAGTTTGGTAGCATAAAAAAGTGTAAAATAAAATGTGTGCTAATGGAAATCACACATCAACAAAGATACTGTCTATATCTATAATAATACATATGCTACATGTCTCTAAAATGTTGCTATGCATTTATTCTCACACAAATCCCTACGATCGAGCTGTTCTCAGCTTCTTTAATTTATTACTTCGTATAATCATGCTATTTACCAAAATCCTAACCACTGGATGGCAGCAAGAGAGCCTCATGTGCTTTTAATGTCCCTAATTTTCATTTGCTTTACCTTCGTTACCAGTTTTAGATTCAATGGCATGCAGGCAAACATTACATTATTTTTAATGTGGTTTGTTTAAACTATCCTTTTACAACAAGCCAGAATCTGAAATCACAGTTTGATCCTGGCTCATTCTCAAAAGCCGCAGCTACTCAATTCTCCAAATATGGACATCATGGAGATCTGTGGTTTGTTTTAAATCAGAAGTGAGAGCTTCTGATCTCTTCCACAAATGTATGAAAGAGGAGGAGAGGAGAGGGGGAGCACATGAGCCTGGGGCTCTCTGAAGCTTTGTCAAATAACAGGAAACCATGGTTTCCCATTACATCCAGGCTGTGCCAGAGTCTTGTATCACCTCAAACACTAACTGGCTTATTTTGTGGCATCTGCTCTCATGATCTAGAGCATGCTTCATCAGATGCATGATGGCATCCTCAATTCAGGTAGCTCATCTAATGAAGTGGACTGTACTCTATGAAAGCCGATGCCTCAAGAAAACAGAATAGGGTTTTAACGTGCCACTATCATTCTAGGTAGGATATTGAAATGTGTGGATTTTTTGTTGTGTTCTCACTCGGCCCTACTTTTCTGAACATTCCAGTTCTTCCATTTCTTGAATCTTGATTTACCTGTTTTTTAAGCATAGTTTGATACTGTCAATCAACTTCAGTCAGAGTTTATATATGAATGGGCCAATATAGGTGTATCTTCCAGACACTTATCCAGACACAGATCAAAAGAGGATCACAGAACTGGGCCTGCCCTCACTACTCTTCCTCTCTTCTCACACTCAACTTTTTCCAGCCCTTCCCTTGACAGCCTTTCTGCACCAACCTTAACCAAGGCTATCTCTAACCATCTCCCTGTTGCTTATGAGTTTCCAAACCACTTCAGACCCTGGCTTCAATTACCTGTTTGTATCTGCTGCCAAGCCTGGGCCATTACTTGCCTGACTAAAGATTTCTTTCTTTCCTCTTACAAGTAAGAGCCTCTGTCTGCATGTTTTGGGTGGGAGCCAGGACATGTAGTTTAAGCACAGTTAAACTATCTAGATTTTAAGCCTGCATCAGTCCAGTATGTTGAAGTCACAAAGCAATATATGTCTGGAAGCCTTCCAAATCTCGTATCTGTACACATCTGGAATCATTCTCAAGGTAACCAAATATGCAAATCTATCCAAAATAAGTTATGCCGGCTGCTTGCACTGGGGGTGGGGTATAAGACTTGTGAATCCACCCAGAATTCAATTTGGGCTACAATATGTGTGGCAGAACAGTGTACTGCAGTTGAGAGAATGTTGGGTTTAAATATGAACGATTCTGATTAAAATTTCTGCTTGGCACTGAAGCTCAATGTGTGGGTTAGGGGCATTCACCATCAGAAAGAAACAGAAGGGTTTCTTTCAATTGGATTTAAGAATTGTGGAGAATTTTGCCCAATGAATGATACTATACAGGAAGGCTCTTACCTGATTAAAGAAATCATAGCCTACTAATCACATGAAATTTAATCAACTATAATTACAGAGATTTCCAGATTTCCATGTGAAAAAAACAACAGTTTTTAAGGGGGGGGAACACTTTGTTTTTAAATAAGTAAGCACACATCACAACAGGTACTATTATAGAAGAGGCATGATAGTAAAGGAGCAATGACACTTCTAATATAGCACCTGCCACATCTGATTTTTGTAACTACCTGTATTCAAAATAATTCATGTTTTTTATAAAATCTATAAAGTGAGGAAACTTTGTGATCAATTATTCTAGCCAAGTGATTCAATGTTGCAGCCCTACAGTGGATATTTTAAGCAAATGTAAGGATATTAGAAATTTATAACCATACAATATTCTAAAAACTAACTCTCAGAGCACACCTGGGCTTGCACATTTTCAAGACACTTTCCGATAAGTTCTTCTGCACCACTGCCACTGAAATGAATAGACATGGCACAACAGCCCAGATGAGTTATATGTTTATACAACTCCAGTTCAACACTGCTTAAGCAGGAAAGAAATTATTCTGAAGATTCTCTAATACCTACTCAGAACACAATATTATATCCAAGTATTGAACTAGGCTACAATGCCACCTTTATCAAGAAAGCACATTGTTATCTCTTTTATACCAATGCATTTCCAGTTCAATTGGCGCAAACTGAAAGACCACATGTTGTTATAAGAAGTCTTTTCTGATAAACAAAATATTAAAAGCAAAAGTATACATTTTTCCATTAAAAAACTAAAGGCACATTTGAAATTCTAAGACACTGACAAGATTATAAACTGAAGACTGCAGTTGGAAAAGCACTTTGCTTCTTAATTTCTCTGAAACATTGCTGCTACACATCACTTTAGTCTCCCAAAAATAAATAAACCATACTTTCCAGGACAAATAGATTTGTGTACAAGTGGTATTAATTTTGGTTATTAAAAGAAGCAAAGACAGACATACCTTGCAATATCAAAAGGAAAGCAGAATTTGGGTACACTCTGGAGTACTTCCTGTAAATGCAGAAGAAAGAATGTTAGGTGCTTAAAAATTATTTGTAATACTGTTTGGGTTTTTAAGATAATAAATAAATAAACAATATTTGGCTTGGGGCAGAATATAACTATAGCACACGTTCCTGGACTGAAATAATTGATTATTAAAAAGGAATTAAGTTTGTGCTTTGGCAGATTGCAAAGACAATGCCATGGAAACCCCAGGAGGAAAAGGCCTGGCCTGAAGGGTATTAACACCCTTCACATCCCCGCTGGGATTCCCTTCAACAAGGCCATATGGATTTTACAAGAAGCACCGTACCATATGGGTAGGCCACGTCTGCTGCTACTTGTACTACAGACTAGCCACAGGGACTTCTGACAGATCCTGGCTCAAAAATACAAATGTTGTTTCAATTAAAATGCAAGCAGAGAAAGGGGAACCAAGTTGGCAGCAAACTGAATTTACTGAGAGCTAAACAACTCTATATGCGTTTCATAAGCTAATGCTTTAAAAAGCTGGAACTCTTCACTGGGTACAAAGCATAAATTGTACAGTTAACCCTTTAGGACAGCGGCAGCAGCACAAGGTCACAAGCGCAATTCACTCTTAATTTTAAAAGAAAATAAACCTAATGTCTCCATAATCTTACAAGAATTGTAGACTGGTTTTTCGCTTTTCTATTTAAGATGTTGTTTTGCAGCAAGTAATGTGTGTTAATATAGAAATAATGTTGGTATAAAAAACTACACAATGCCTGGAAAAATTAGTAGAGTAATAATGGAAACTATTATCCCAAATAGACAACATCAGTAGGGTTGTCAGCTGACTTTTAGTCTAGAAAATGAAAATCACACAGAACATTAGTAGCACACTGCAGCAATGCCAGCAGTGTGCACTGTGTTGCGCACAGTAACAAAACAATGAAACTGGATTCTGCCATTAGGAATTTACAATCTAAATTTTGAGAGAGAGAAAGGGAGAAGCACACATAGGAAGGATGAATATGAGCAAGTGCTAAATAAAATTTATCTAGGCCTTAGTACATCTGGAGATAAGAAACTTGTGAGTAAAGGGCTTTTTTTAAGGAAAGGAGTAGCTAGGTCAGAACAGAACATATCAGAACAGATGCACCTTATTTCAGATATCAACTTCACATACATGACAAATCAGTGATTGTCATACTACCTGCTCAAGAGACTTCTGACATGAATGGAATTTTGAGACACCTTGGCAATAAGCATTCCCATGTAATATGTGGTCCAAGTGTGGATGGAAGCTTGGAATACAATGAGGACATCTGAAAACTTTAAATACACTCTTAGGACCAGGACAATATGGGTAGGAAACTATCTAAATAAAAAGGTAAAGGTATCCCTGACCGTTTAGGTCCAGTCACGGACGACTCTGGGGTTGCACGCTCATCTCTGAATACAGATATACAAATTAATGCCCAGGTCCTTTAAAAACAACAGCAACAATCAGTGTTGAATAATTACTCAGATTATTTGGACTATCACAGTAGAGAAACCAGCATTTCTGTGTTCTGTAGGGTATGTTTTTTATATGTTGGGCTTTCACAGTGCTAAATATAGATTCCTGTTAACAGAGCACCTGAAACTATACTTAGCCCTCATTTCTTAACAACACTGATTAGTAAGCACAGGTGATGGAATTGCTGGGGATCTGTATTTGCAAAAATTCATTACATTCCTGTGATATTTCCGCTCCTCAATCCAAAATGAGCACACAGAGAAAGAAGATAGATAGATAGATAGATAGATAGATAGATAGATAGATAGATAGATGATAGATAGATAGATGATAGATAGATAGATAGATAGATAGATGATATAAACATATCAGTCTCCTCTGCAATATGGTACGAAGCAGATGAACTACAAGACTTTCCCACTGCTGTTTCCATCCCTCCCCCTATCCTCAATTGGCGCGCATGCGTATACAAAGACACACACACAAACGTCTGCAAAGCACAGCCTCAGCTCGCTTCCCAACTGGCAGGATCATCCCTCAGGGGACAAGTCTTTAAACCTCCACACTCTTTAAAATTCAACCAGCCAGCAGGTCTATAGACTGGTGTATAAACAGTATAGGGAGGAAAAATCCTCTCAGCTTATGTCAGTGACAAAGCAGCTCAGCAGTTGACTGTTTCTCCCCTGACAGTGTAAGCCAGGTTTACACAGATCAATAGATGGAAACCTACCTAGCTTGCAGGGCTCAGTTTTCTCCCTTAATTACAGGTGTTATTCAGATTTTTAAATGAATGAAAATAACATGCTGTCCAGAAGCTTTCTAAATGCCTACTGTGCAGTTGGTTTAAAATATTCATTACACAATGTAAAAATAATGATATATTTAGAAAGTATTACTATGCATCTTAAAGCTGATTTTGCATAGCACTGACAATATTTCTATGACAGGCCATTGTTCTACGAAGAATAAAAAGCCATTAAACTTGCACTTAAGGCGTGCCTTGGCTGGTAGACAGACCAAGTTGACAGATTTGTAAAGAATTGCTGCCACTCTTGCTGCAAAGATGGACTGAAGTGTTCATTCTCTGCTAATGAAAAAATATTATATAGATATCTGTATACAAGGAAGATGTCTACTGGATAATGCCTTTTGGCTATGTCCTGGACACATCTGGATGTTCTAGGAGTCATATGTACAGTTCAGGAAATCAGAGAAATAAATGTATCTCTGTATATAGTGCAAGCAACTGGGAATCTTACCGTTATGCGTCAATAACAAAGCTATCAGATCAATCAGTTACCACTTTGCTCGTTAGAAACAGTTGTTAGAAATGGTCCACAATTTAATTAGTTATCAGACAAATGCTGGACGCTGCCCTTGCAACAATGAAATATGTATTTTACTGAATTTCTGTTTGTTCTTAGATGAATGGCATAAGCTCCAAGGTACAAAACTGAAACAACATCCTTTGTTGAGGGAAAGGAATAATTTTACTAATCTAGAATACGATGCTCTAGAGTACTCAAGCAGCCCAAAGACCATACTGATTAAAAATACTCAGGGAGGGGGATCCATTTCTCCTCCTGTTCTCAGTCTGAATTCACTTCAACCTGACATGCCACTGAACTGGGAAATGT
The DNA here is from genome assembly GCF_951804945.1 of Podarcis cretensis. Classification (NCBI taxonomy): domain Eukaryota; kingdom Metazoa; phylum Chordata; class Lepidosauria; order Squamata; family Lacertidae; genus Podarcis; species Podarcis cretensis. The sequence goes on along the minus strand of NC_137175.1, from coordinate 83,750,609 downwards.
CAAGTTAAAGTAAACTCTCTTTAGATTATAATGTTTCATATATAAGCATGCATCTGTTCACTTCCTCATCTGCGCCACTAGCACAGACAAGAGAGGTGCCACCATAGAGGAAGGATGACCGAAACAGTTGACTTAGAAATATCATGCCAAGTACGTTTGGAGTGTCATCAAGGGGCAGGCCTGAATAAGGGATATAAAAAGGGAGACATCTTGTATGAAGACCATCACTTCCAATCCCGGAGACCTATGCTACTTGGCACTCTGCTAGTTCATCGCTTTTCCTTCAGCCTTTCCTTCTTGTTCTCTTTGCCCCTTGGGTTCTCCATCTCCTGGACTTTTTCGCTGAACTTTCCAGCAATGTTGCCTGCCAATGCCTCTGTCTCCTGCTTTTTGTCAGCACAACACAAGGCCTCCTGACCACAGGCCTCAGTGATGGAAGTGCCAAGTTTGGCAACATTTCATTTCTTAGCACTCCCTCCTCAGTAGCTGAACATGCATTGGCATCAACAATCACACAGTCAATGGCTTAGTGGAGGCCACAGGAAATAAATTTTAGCCAATTATAAAGTGTAGGTATTGATTAATTAATTAATTGGTTGTGACATATTTAAAGGCAAATTGCTGTTTCCCATTTAAGAGAATTTGTTGTACTGGAAAGGAGACAATGTCACAAAACCTTCACCTGCCAAGAATAAAAAACCAGAACTAGAATTCCTTCCTCTTTAAACCTTCCTCACCCCCCAAAAAAGTATCCAGAGGATGGAAACAAGATCTCTTTAACTTGTGTTTCACTTAAGGATGAAGATTGGCTTAGGGAAGAGCCAGTTTTTCGGTTCCTAGGGATTTTCGTCCACCACTGCTATGCTTCTGGTTCCCAATAGGCCTTGAAGCAACCTGATACCTTCATAGCACCTAAAGGGCCTCATTTGAATGCCTGCTACCTCCTCTCAAATTCTGTCTCAAGACTCCCACCAGATATGGCATTGCCATCAGCCAATATTTTCCCTTCCCACACCTTGCTTTGTGTACCAACTAGCCTGATAAAGAATTCTGGAGCACAGAAAAGCTTGCATACTGTCTTGATTTATTTTGGTTGGCTTAATAACGGTATAGCTCTATCGTGGTTTTTGAATTTTTCTCATGGACCAACATAGCTCTTTTTTTTTACTTTTGGTATCTGTATAACATCACAGTAAACACTGAGGAATCTTGCTATCATTACAGTTCTGTCAAGAATTAGAAACCATTTTATTTGCCATTCTTAAACTGAGTCTCTAAAATATGATAATATTTTAAATAACTCTAAATATTTATAATTTTTGCCAATTCCCAAATTATCAGAACATATTATGGAGCATGGCACTTTTCTTTTTTTTAAAAAAAGGCATGCCCGGAATAGAAGAATCTGAGTGAAGGAATGACCGCCGGGTGTGGAGCACACTTCCACCCGCAGATGAGCCACAGCTGTCTGAATACGTGACCTTCGGGTGTGGAGCACACTTCCACCCGCAGACAAGCCACAGCTGTCTGAACATCATGCCCTCTATCTAACCTTTGGCTTTCTCAGTGGTCTGCCGTGCCCTGTCTGTGACCTTTGTCTCCTTCGTCATACATTGTTCAAGGGGAAAGTAACACGATGGAAACAGGTGCCAAAATAACTTTGCACCACCTGACGATCGCGTGATTGGAAGATGTATAAAGGGCACAGTCCAAAATTTATCTGACTGGTTTTGCATATTGTGCTAATAAAAAGAGCCTTGGCAGAGCTAGCTGGCAGCTTGCTTATGCACAGCTCACCTGCATTACCAACTCCTGCCTCATGTCCTTCACTTCACTGGGGAGTGGGAGGGGGCAACAGGGCTTGCTCAGCTGACGCATGGGGAAGCAGTGGTGGCTGCTGCACTAGCCCACATGTCAGCTGTCGGGCAGGAAGGCTGATCAGCCTCAAAAGGCCCCACTGCACCTCTGGTTTGTGAGGAGACCCTCCCCAGAGCCCAAAGATGTCCTCTCTGGGGTGCTCCCAATTTCTGGGTTCCCGGCACAGTGTGTGCATGCATTCACACGCAAATGGGGAGTTGCCTGTACTCCAAATGTGGTTGCACCATTCCACTTTTCAGTTCCTTGAGAACTGTATGTATGCAAGTATGTTTATAGAAGTATTTCTATGCTGCTATATCATAAAATAACTGGGTGGTGTACTACATTAAAATATAAGACAACCTTAAAAACAATACAGACAAATCACTGAAGTGGCTAATAAAAAAATTAAACATTAAACAGCTACAAAGGCCTGTCAGCATAAAAAGGTCTTCAAGAGAAGTCGGAAGGGAGGATGGCTGCCAAATCTCTCCTGAAAGAATGTCGCACAGCATGGAACCTACAACACTAAATGCTTAACTTACAGTCTAGACCAGGCCTCTGTAACATGAGCACTCCTCCGGATGATCTCAGTGAACAAGCTGGGATATAAGGACTCAGGCAATTCTTGAGGTATCCTGTGTCCAAGTTGTTCAAGGCTTTGTATGGCAATACAAGAACGTTGAACCTGACCTGGTAGCATATGGATAACCACTGCAGATGTTTCAGCAGAAGTATCACATGCTATCAGCTGTCTGCCCCAATCAGCAATCTAGCCATTGGAGCTTCTGAACCAGGTCCAAAGGCAGCTTCACATAGAGTGCATTGCATTAATGTAGTCTCAAGATCACCAGTGCACAGACAATAGCTGCAAAGTGATCCCAATTCAGGTATGTCCATAGCGGGCATACCAGATAAATCTGGTAAAAGGCACTTCTAGTCATTGAGGCCACCTAAATGTATCCAGGAGTACAGTGGTGCCTCGCAAGACGAAAAGAATCCGTTCCGCGAGTCTCTTCGTCTTGCGGTTTTTTCGTCTTGCAAAGCAAGCCCATTAGCGGATTAGCGGATTAGCGCTATTAGCGTCTTAGGGGCTTAGCGGATCAGCTGTTAAGCAGCTTAGCGGATCAGCTGATAAGTGGCTTAGCGGATCAGCTGTTAAGCGGCTTAGCGGATCAGCTGATAAGCGGCTTAGCGGATCAGCTGATAAGCGGCTTAGCGGCTTAGAAAAAGGGGGGGAAGGGGGGGAAAACCCGCAGGAACTCGCAAGACATTTTCATCTTGCGAAGCAAGCCCATAGGAAATTCGTTTTGCGAAGCACCTCCAAAACGGAAAACCCTTTCGTCTAGCGGGTTTTCCGTCTTATGAGGCATTCGTCTTGCGGGGCACCACTGTACCACAAAGCTACATAACTCCTTCTTTAGAGGGAGTACAACCCTGTCCAGAATAGGCAACTGGCTAGATTGCTGGACACAAGAACCACTTGCCAACAGAGCCTCAGTCTTCCCAGGGTTCAAATTCAGTTTATTAGACCACATCCAGTCCACTACAGCATTATAGTACCAGTCCAGTGCTTGCACAGCCTCTCCTGGTTCAGATAATATCGAGAAATAGAGTTGTGTGTCATCAGCTGACTGATGGCGTCATGCTCCAACATTCCTAAGGACTTCTCCCAACAGCTTCATAAAGGGACTCCAAAGCTTTAGGTTGCAATGCTATACCCACTGATCTTGGAGTAAATCCCACTGAAGTTAAGAAAACTTAAGAGGCTGTGCTATTAATGTGCATTTGGCTCTTACACAATAAACATAAACGGGCCTCTGCATTAAGAAAAATGACAAGAAAATGAACTTCAGTGTGTGGAATAACAACTGCTTGATATGGTACCATATAACCTCTTTGCAAACCAATCGGAATGAACACTTAATAAACACTTTACTGTTCACATGTGAGCAGCCATATCTTTTCCATATAGTTCCCATGGAGTGCCACAGAATATCATCAAGTCCCATCACTCCTGAAGGCGTGCTAATCACTCCAGGCTATGAGCAGCTGTATTATGAATTTTTTAAAGTTTCAAAGGCAAACAAATATTTAACAGGAACAGATACAGCATTCAAAATGCCTCACAAGTACTATTTAAAAAAAAAAAAGTTTTGTGCCTGTGGATTTTAAAGCGTTTTCTGTTGGAAATCCACTTATAATGGAACAAGAAGACCTCAGTCCTATCTCCATGCAGAAGAGGAATAGGACAGACTTGAATAGATCCATCCATTCCCATCGGGAAGCGGCCTACATGAACTGTAGACCAGCAGGAATACAGATATAATCAGAACAACTTTGTAATTGGAGCCAGAGACCGAAGTAAGGATTGTTTAAATAATAATAATAATAATAATAATAATAATTTATTATTTATACCCCGCCCATCTGGCTGAGTTTCCCCAGCCACTCTGGGCGGCTCCCAATCAGTGTTAAAAACAGTACAGCATTACATATTAAAAACTTCCCTGAACAGGGCTGCCTTAAGATGTCTTCTGAATGTTAGGTAATTCTTTATCTCTTTGACATCTGATGGGAGGGCGTTCCACAGGGCGGGCGCCACTACCGAGAAGGCCCTCTGTCTGGTTCCCTGTAGCCTCACTTCTCGCAATGAGGGAACCGCCAGAAGGCCCTCGGCGCTGGATCTCAGTGTCCGGGCTGAACGATGGGGGTGGAGATGCTCCTTCAGGTATACAGGACTGAGGCCGTTTAGGGCTTTAAAGGTCAGCACCAACACTTTGAATCGTGCTCGGAAACGTACTGGGAGCCAGTGCAGATCTCTCAGAACCGGTGTTATGTGGTCCCGGCGGCCACTCCCAGTCACCAGTCTAGCTGCCGCATTCTGGATTAATTGCAGTTTCCGGGTCACCTTCAAAGGTAGCCCCACGTAGAGCGCGTTGCAGTAGTCCAAGCGTGAGATAACTAGAGCATGCACCACTCTGGCGAGACAGTCCGCGGGGAGGTAGGGTCTTAGCCTGCATACCAGGTGGAGCTGGTAGACAGCTGCCCTGGACACAGAGTTAACCTGCGCCTCCATGGACAGCTGTGAGTCCAAAATGACTCCCAGGCTGCGCACCTGGTCCTTCAGGGGCACAGTTACCCCATTCAGGACCAGGGAATCCTCCACACCTGCCCGCCTCCTGTCCCCCAAAAACAGTACTTCTGTCTTGTCAGGATTCAACCTCAATCTGTTAGCCGCCATCCAACCTCCAACCGCCTCCAGGCACTCACACAGGACCTTCACCGCCTTCACTGGTTCTGATTTAAAGGAGAGGTAGAGCTGGGTGTCATCTGCATACTGATGAACACCGAGTCCAAACCCCCTGATGATCTCTCCCAGCGGCTTCATATAGATGTTAAAAAGCATGGGGGAGAGGACGGAACCCTGAGGTACCCCACAAGTGAGGGCCCAAGGGTCTGAACACTCATCCCCCACCACCACTTTCTGAACACGGCCCAGGAGGAAGGAGCGAAACCACTGTATAGCAGTGCCCCCAGCTCCCAGCCCCTCTAGACGGTCCAGAAGGATGTTATGGTCGATGGTGTCAAAGGCCGCTGAGAGATCCAGCAGAACTAGGAAACAGCTCTCACCTTTGTCCCTAGCCCGCCGGAGATCATCAACCAGCGCGACCAAGGCAGTTTCAGTCCCATGGTGAGGCCTGAATCCCGATTGGAAGGGATCCAAATGGTCCGTTTCCTCCAGGCGTGCTTGGAGTTGTTCAGCAACCACCCGCTCAATCACCTTGCCCAAGAATGGCAGATTTGAGACTGGGCGATAGTTGGCCAAATTGGCCGGGTCTAAAGATGTTTTTTTAAGAAGCGGTTTAATGACCGCCTCTTTCAGCGGGTCTGGGAAGGCTCCCTCACAGAGGGAAGCATTCACCACCCCGCAAAGCCCATCGCCCAGCCCTTCCCGGCTCGCTTTTATCAGCCAGGATGGGCAAGGATCAAGGAGACAGGTGGTCGGTTTCACTCGTCCAAGCAGCCTGTCCACATCCTCAGAGGTAACAGATTGGAATTGATCCCATATAACAGGACCAGACAGAACTCTAGCACTCTCCCGCCCTGGCCCTGCTCCCACTGTGGAGTCTACCTCCTTCTGAATCTGAGCGATTTTATCTGCAAGAAACTTTGCAAAAGCATTGCATGAGATCTTGGGGTCCCTACCAGGCCCCGGTGGTACAGGTGGTTCCGATAAACTGCGAACCACCTGAAAAAGTCTCCTGCTGCTGTTTTCTGCAGATGCAATGGAGGCGGCGAAGAAGGCCCTCTTCGCCGTCACCATTGCCACTTGGTAGGCTCGACGTTGAGCTCTAACCCGTGTCCGGTCTGATTCATAATGAGTTTTCCGCCACCGGCGCTCTAGCCGTCTCAACGATTGTTTCATCACCCTCAGCTCCGGGGAAAACCACGGGGCTGTCCGGGCTCCATACAATCGGAGAGGGCGCTTCGGAGCCAGACAGTCAATAGCCCTGGTTAACTCTGCATTCCAGCGTGCCACCAGGGAATCAGCTGAAAGGCCATCAACTTGGGATAAAGCATCCCCTACCACTCTCTGGAAGCCAATTGGATCCATTAAGTGGCGGGGGCGGACCATCCGAATCGGTCCCACCTCCCTGCGGAGGGGAAGGGTTGCGGAGAAGTCCAGTTGCACCAGGAAGTGATCTGACCATGGCACTTCTTTTGTTTCGCTTTTAGTTAATGTCAGATCACCAACATCCGTAGAGGTAAACACCAAGTCTAAGGCATGTCCGTGGCTATGAGTTGGGCCAGACTTATTCAGGGACAGCCCCATGGAGGCCATGCTTTCCACAAAGTCCCGAGCAGCCCCTTGTAAGGTCGTGTCGGCATGGATGTTAAAATCCCCCAGGACAACCAAGCTAGGTGTCTCCAGGAGCATATCCGCCACGACCTGAAGCAGCTCGGGCAGGGAATCCTTGGTGCAGCGGGGAGGTCGGTACACCAGTAGGAATCCTGTACTGCCCCTATTGCCCAACTTCCAGAACATGCACTCAGAAAACTGGGTCTTCCCAATAGGACGCCTGGTGCAAACTAATGACTTCCTAAAAATCACTGCAACCCCCCCTCCCCGCCCACATGACCTGGGTTGCTGTGCGTAAGAGAAACCTGGTGGGCAGGCAGCGGCAAGGACAGGCCCATCTGCCTCATCCAACCAGGTCTCTGTCACACATGCCAGGTCAAATCCTCCATCCACAATCAGGTCGTGGATGGCAGTGGTTTTATTCATCATTGACCTGGCATTGCACAGCAACACTTTCAGGTCATGTGGGTTTCCCTTGCTGATTACTGTATCCTTCCGGTCAGGACCAGACCTGGAGGCAGGGATAGTCCTCAAACAACGACTAAACCTGCCTCCTCGGTAATGACATGGTCTGGTCTTAGCATAACTCCTCCTCCTGCCCGTGATCACTGAGATCGGGTGTCCCAATACATCTCCCCCTGTGGAACCTGCCCCACTCAATCTATTGGCTGAGGCCCACTCCCAGGCAGCCATGACCCTTCCCCTTAAAAGGCAAAATACAAACTATATAATAATTTAACAGAATAATAATAATAATAAAACAAAACAGAACAAAACAAAACAAAGCAAGGAACAATAGTGCTGACTCAGTGCTTATCCCACCCCAAGCAAAAATAAAATAATGAAATAATATTATAAAAAACACCAACCACCATTTAAAGTGCTGCAAATTAAAAGCGATTAAAACATTTAAAACCATTTTGTCCATTGCTGCCGGTAGCTGCTCAGGCCTCTAAACTCTAGTGGTAGTGCAGGCCCCGCCCCCTAGGCCGGATGGAGTTGGCAGGAGAGGGAGCGGTCCTCCCAACACTCACGCAAGCAGCAGCTATGAAGAATCTATAAAGCAAGGACTGGGAGATACTGAGGGTAAAATTGAATGCTATGTTAAGCACAGTTGTTAACAAGTATGCTGACTGCTTAAATTTTCCCACAATCCAGATCAGAATCATGTTACGCAGGAAGGGTGAAGCCTTTCCTCTCAGCGCCATTTTTTTCTCTCTCACTCTCTGTCTGTCTCTGTCTCTGTCTCTGTCTCTCTCTCTCTCTCTCTCTCTCTCTCACACACACACACACACACACAAAATCCCACCTCATAGCTTCTTGTGCTTAACTATGACCTATATTATCAAAAATAGCACTTTGAGAGCTAAACAGCAGCTGAGGGGGCTGCTTCCTGTGGGACAACATTGCAGGAGAAAAGGGGCGAACTCCCTCCTTCTTGCTAGGTCAGGCTCTATGCAACTGATTTTTATAAAAAATAATTAGTGGCCAATGTTCACCATGCTTCTTAAAATAAATAAATAAAGCATGCCTATCATAATGTCTAGTTTGGCCCTAAGTGATAAAATCCTGATTAGCCTGAATCTGTTTATCAGAGTCTGTTTTCCCCAGGTACCTAGATAACCTTGAATAACAAGCATTTAGAACTAGACAGAAATGTGAAATTGAATCATATTATCTCTGCATTGGGTTAGGGTAAATTGTACCAAAATAATGTGCAACTAATGTTTATCCAACGTATGATTAGAATATTGGGATGAAATCTATTACAATAAGATTTTATAATTGTTAAAATCAAAAAGTATTGAGATAAAAGCCATTCTTCAACCCTTAATACCACATTGGCTATGATGCTGTGCAGTTACAATTACTCAGGTACCTCTGAAACCAAAACAATAAGTGCATGCGGGACAGAAGCAAACAATTTTAGGTAAATATTCCTGATAAACCGAAAGCAAAAGTTGTAACAATCTACTGCCTCTTATTCCATTTATTTACAAATGTCAGAGAGTAATGATGTAGCATTGTAGTTCTACTGTTTACAAATCTGCTTAATGCTGGTCTCCAGTGCCAGATTTAAGTTTTCTGATCACACAATTAAGATAAAAATAAGGCGGATTTCTAGACATGGTAGCTCAACCTACTTCCAAAGAAATACGTCTCGACGGAAATATTTGCTGAGCTACACCACAGACATCCAGAGCAAAAAGAGTCTCTAGAAAGTGAGTACACACCTGATTCTAGAGCTGTTATAGTCAGAGATTCCATTATACCCTGTGGTTGGCAAACATAGCGAGACTCAAAACCACTCTTGTGTGAGTCATATTTGTGCAGTATCTAATTAGTTGGGCTCTGGGTGCTACAGCAAGAAAAATGAATAATTTATCCAATGACACCATCATTTCTTTACAATGAAAATCGGAGAAGGGAGACAGAAGGGGATCTAACACCTTTTCCACCCAGCCTTAAGATATACAAATGCATGCATTTTGCAGGGCTTTAGAAACACCATATGGAAGTTGTGAATACTACAAATTAGTGTTTTAGTGGATTCAGCTTTGGAATCCCAGCCCTTCAGAATTTTCATTCTGAATCCACTCCGAACTTATATGATCAGCGTAAAGAATAACCGCAGCTATCAGGCCTGTTTGTTTTAAAGATAATCTGTTCAATGTGTGAAACACAGAACAGAAATCACAAGATAGGTGATAGGAAGCTCCAACAACAATACTTTTGAATACTGTGTTCAGATCCCCCAAAATAATAATTTTAGCTGTGCATATCTACTACTTGATAATCTGTGAACTGCGCCAGGGTTTGGTATATTAAGTTCCGAGAACCACATCAGAAACATAACATGAGGATGACCCCTGATAATTTGAAATGCATAATATAATTAGCACATTACTTCCACAAACATTTATCTCTGTGTTTGTGTTTATTACATTTATATATCCCCTCTTTATCCCAAGGAGCTCAAAGTGGTGTTCTCCTCCCCATTTTGTCCTCGCAGCAACCCAGTGAGTTAGGTTAGGCTGAGAAATGGTGAGTGGCCAAGGTCACCCAGTGATCTTCATGGCTGAATCGGGATTTGAACCCTGGTCTCCCAGGTCACAGTCCAACATTCTAACTATTACACCACACTTGGCATGAATATTGCCAAAGTGCAGTTGCTATGAGTTGGTCAAAGGGATTCTGGCAGTAATTACAAAAACTGCAATTTGAAGATAGAATCCTAAATTTTCCAAGGCAAAAGCTATTTTCAGATACTGGTTGAAAATGATATGGGAAGAAACATAATCATGTCCACAGCCTCTGTACTCAAGCTAAGTCAGGGGTGGGGAACCTTGGGAACAAAATACAGTCTTCTAGGCCACTCTATTTGGCTTTTGGGGCTCTTCCTAGGCCACACACTTTCCCAGTCCATATCCCCTATTCTTAGACTATATCCATCAATGGACCTGCCCAGCGTCCTCAACTGCCTTTTCTTGGCTGTGAACCATGATCATCCCCTTTCCCTTTTCAGAACCAGTGCTTGTGAACTTCCCTTTCTGCTCTCCTCCTCTAATGTGGTCACAAGGAGGACAACGGAAGTGTTCACTTTCATTTTTAACTCAGCTTGTTACATCTGAACCCAAAATTGCACTTAATCATAATTATAGTTTAAGGAAACAAGTCAAAATAATAAACCATGGTTTGAAATCAGCTTGTTTCCCTAAACTATAGCTAAGGCTAAGCTATATAAAGTAAAAATAGAAGTGAAAGCTTTCAATCTCCTCATCCTGGCCCTGCCTGAGGAAAGAGCAGGGGAAAGTGCATGAGCCCAAGGTTCTTTCACATCACATCCAAAATGAACCAGTTATTAGCAACATGATTTGGTAGCCTCTCACTGTGTTTACCTCAAAGAAAACCTATTATTTGGGAAGTTGATCTGGCAGTCGCTGCTTTAAAAAATTGCAAATAGTTACAGGAAAGCTCTGCAATAACCTCGATAATTTCTACTGGACCTAATTCCAGTGGCAAAAGTGAATCTTCACCACAAATCATGTAAGCAAGCTACAGGTTTGTGAAAAACGTTCTCTGTGTCATGAAGGCAACTTGACCAAGAGAAGCATGCAAGAAAATGGCAATGCACATGGTCAAAACTTTAGAAAGGAAGGAAGAGCAGGAGTTTGACAATGGTCACTAAAGACTGACAATGTGGTAACGGGTGAGTAATTGAGCTGCCTTCTGCACTGGACATGAATAGGAGAATCAGTCAAACAGTCTTCATATGCTTATTAGAGCAAACATTATTGGACGCACCACTCAGAAAGATACTGCAAGAGATTCGGCTAAAGATACTGCTTTAACGCTGAACAATAATTATTTTGTTCAACTCATGGAATGATGAACACATAACCGTCAATGAAATGTTTGCGCTTTTATTACACTGCTGCTTAAGGCAATGGATAGAGGCCAAATTCAGCATTCACTTTTTGTTGGTTAATACGCAGTATCTGAAAGACTGTCCAATATTAAATTAAATGTTACACTTGATAAAAATGAGAACATTTTTAACAAAGTAATCTCTAATATTACAGCTGTACGATAAAATGGGTAACATATGCATACAGTCTATTAAAATGCACATAATTTATCCAGCTCAAAATGAAAACATATCTAACAAGTAATTCTATTCATCTGGCCCTTTTTCACCCAGCCTTAAGATATACAAATGCATGCCTTTTCACCAGAACACAGCAGCTGGGAATGAAAAGGAAAGCATTCAAATGATCATTTTCACATCATATTCCATCGTCTTTTCACCAGCTTCTCCTCTGTCTTTCTTTGAGCCCTATTCTATTACAAGAGAGCTGCTTCTTAGATCAATTCATATTTCCATAATCCACACTGCTGTTTCTCCCTCTTCTCCCCAGGGTAGACTAACCCCTACATCCAGAGCTGTGGCTTACAACTGTCATTAAGACCTATAACAATAACAAGATAACAAAAGAGTTGGTCGAGATGAGGCTTGGCTATACCATATGCTGATCAAGTGCAAAATTTTGAACTAGTGGAAAAAATCTATAAAACAAAACCATGATACATATATTGGGCTTGCCATTTGTCCTTCCAAATGCAAGGAAAGTCAACTTTTAAAATCATCAAACATTTATTTGCAAGCACACAGAGCCTTCATGTACAAGTGATATTAATGTCTGCTCAGAGGTGAAAGATGACGATTAAAGGTCCTTCCAAGTCTTTAGACCACAATTGTCAGGGGATCTCTCTTGTGTCTTCAAAATGTCTGTTTTCTTCCCAAAATAAGAGCCAAAACCCACCACGTTCATAAAATGGTTTGGATCAACCAATGCATTAATCCATTAGCTGCAATTTCATGGTGAAAAACATGAAATGGTTTATGTGCATGTTCCTAACACTTTCACAGTTAAAGGTGTATAGTCTGTTAGTCTTACAACCGTGTTGGGCATGTGCAGAGCTGTTGATTCCATCATTAAATATAACAATTCCAATTTGAATTTGTTTGTTTTTTAAATGAAAGCTTTTTAATTAACAGGTTTTTCTCTATGTGCATCTATGAAATTATAGCAAGCATTAAATAACTTGTACTAGTTGCTGAGGGGAAACATTACGTGCAGTTCCATTATTCTTTTTTTTTTCTGGGGGGGAGGAGGGACCACATTCAATTTACGGCAGCACTTGAAGCAAAAGAACAGCATGTAACCAGTTCCCCCTTGCACAATTTCCCACTGAAAATCACCCTCTAAAACTGCCTATATCCCAGCAATGGAAAAGATCCAGGAATCCATATCAGTCCCTAGACGAAATCACAAAACATAATGTGTAGTTCTGTGTGCATATCATAGCTGTATGTGCATATTATAGCCTCCAGTGGTCCTGTTTTAGCCGGGAAAGCTGTGTTGTTTAGAGTTATGCCCTAGGAAAAGAACCCATTTTCCAATTACCCCAGTTTTCAAGAAGCAACAACATTTCTCCTTCACTCCCACCTCTTTCGTTCTTTATTCCTTTATACACATGTGGCTGGACCAAGAAAATTTTGGGCCTGAGGCAAAGGACAAAATGCCACCCCCCTATGCCATGTACTGAAGCCAACTGGACAGGCAATTGAATCTTACTTCAACACTGGCAATGGGGACAGTGGCCTATACCTGAAGGACACAGACTAGCTTGGGGGTTGCAGAACAGGTCATGTGGTATACACAGCTCTGTCATCCAACCTAGGAGAGTGGTCGATGGGCTTGAGAGCATTGGCTAGGGATCTGCCACTGCTACCTGTGCCAACATCTGCTGTCACCTCACTCCAGCTAAGGGTGAGGCAGCTCTGCCACAGCAAAGGCTGAAGTCCAGTGTAGACATCATAAACAATCTGCCAAATCACAGCTATCTATTTTTGTCATCCTTTATTTTTTTAATAAAGCACTAAAATTATTCAGGCAAGCAAAGTGATTGTGATAAAAATAATTGTTTATGAACTGGTTTGATGATTCTCCCCCTCTGAACTTTCCCCTCCAAAGTCTTAGAGTTATATATTAAATTTATTTATACCCTACCTTTCCACCACTTAGTTCAGGCTTCTCCAGAGTGGTGCCCTTCAGATGTTGCTGGGCTGCAACTCTTATTATCCCTAACAATTGGTCACATAGGCTGGGGCCGATGAGGCTTGGGACATCAGGTTGGGACAAGCTGACTTGGGCCTTCAAGGGTGCTCCTATGTTTGCATGGTCTGCAGTCTCAACACATGCAGACTTCCACATTCCTAGAATGAAGGTCTGCAGCTGAGTGGCGGAACAGCTTGCTTTGCATGAGAAGGTCCCAGGTCCAATCCCTGACATCTCCAGGTAAGACTGGGAGAAACTTCCTCTCTGAAACTCTGGAAAGTCACTGCCAGTCAGCATAGACAATACTGAGCTAGATGGCTCATTGGTCAAACTCAGTATGTTGGCTTGCTCACCCTCAGCTTTATGTATACTCCAGTTGGCCTCAAAAGAATAAGCCCACCTAAAAGAACGCACAACTTCAGGCCAATCTTTTTCATACATTACACTGGAAGAATTACAGCCATACCTCGGGATGAATACGCTTCGGGTTAGGCAATTTCGGGTTGCGCTCCACAGCGACCTGGAAGTAACGGAGCGCATTACTTCCAGGTTTTGCCGTGCGCGCATGCACAGACCGTCAAAATGACGTCTCACGCATGCGCAGAAGCGCCAAAACGCGACCCGCGCACGTGCAGACGCGCTATCGCGTCTTGCGTTCCATTCAGGATGCGAACGGGGCTCCAGAATGGATCCCGTTCGCATCCCGAGATACCACTGTATTCAAGGAAACACAATTCACTTGCACTTTCTCTCTCCCCACTTCAGTGTAGTGTACAATGCCACCCTAATCTGACCAGTTTTCATCTGGCAGATAATGAAAGTTTAGGGCAAACCATAACAGTGAATGTCTAGAACTTGAGGAGGAAGGCAAAGGGAAGCAGCAGACAATTTGGCACTGTAACTGGACTTGACCCTAGGCCCAAAATAAGATCACTCCAGTTCTCATCTCCTTTTACCCTGAATGGCCATCTTATTTATGATAAGTGAAACCTATTTTTTCCTAGTTGTTCTGAGCCACCCTTCATACTGAGTCCAGGGCAGTCTGCAACATTGTTGTCTTCATTTACCCTATTGTGTTTTAAAACAGCAATTACAAAATAGGAGCTGACAACTCCGAGCCAAATGCCATCCTACTAAAGGTGCTACTTGGCTCCTCAATTGCCAAACCAAGTTCTGCCTTCACTTGTCAGACATCAGTTCAGGCAACAAGGAGCAAGGACAAATAGAGGGGTGGAAACAAAATGATGCAGAATCACCACTAGGGAACAGCCTTGCACATACAGGTACCTGAAAGCACTAAGAAAACATGCAGAGCCTTGCAAGACAATGATTCAATATGCCTATAGTTCTCTTCCTCCACACAGGAGAGGAAGAAGGGAGGGTGGGAGGTGGTGACTGTGCTGTGTCTTCTGGCAAGCTTTAAAGTACCAACCCAGAAAAAGCAACTGCTGCTGCAGATCTGTGAGAGCAAATCTTTTATTAAAAAAATCAAGCTGGGGAGGAAAGAAAGGCTGCTCTTACAGAGAAATTTTAGAATCCAGTATGTTCAGTAGTGAACTAAACAGTAAAATTGTGGTTAAGAAGGTGCTAGTACTGTCCAGGCATATCTCTTTATGGTTCTAGTGTCATGTCAAATGTTGAAAGGAAAAATGAGTGTGTCTGTGCACACAAATAATTATATTGAAGATTTCGTGCATACAGGATTGTCTATATGTTTTCTTTTCAAAGGATGAAGCAAAAATAACTTAATTGTGCTCTTCGGTGTATGTTGCAGATATCCCAAAGATCACCACACCAGTTTGGTTATAGATATTCAGTACAAAAATTGGTGTCTTCAGAATTACTAAACACATATTTCAAAATATAATTATATGGGCTAATACTTTCAAAAATTCTGAACTTCTTAATTGTCTCTATTTGTTTTTAAGTTCCATAGTAATCCAAAATACAAATAAACACACACAAAACCAAAGACAGTAACAGTCTTTCTTTATTCTGTTTGACAGGTAAGGCATCATTCTACCTTAAAACATGAGATGCCATTGTGGTCCACTTGTCTTCAGAGGGGTCTGGAAGTCTTTGATTTCAGCAAGTATAATTAAAAGAAGCGGCATAAAGTTTACTTATACTTTGGTCTCATTTGTATGCCAAACCTTCATCAAGCCAAACTTTGGTTTAAAGGGGAACCTGCTTAGATCCTGCTGATGCCAGGCTGCCACAAGCTAAGGCATTATGTTAAGAGTGACATTCAAAGCTAGGCTCATGGTTTGTTATTATGAATGAATATATGAATCATACATATTTTCTTTTAACTATACAGTCATACCTCGGGTTACAACTGCTTCAGGTTGCGTTTTTTTGGGTTGCAAACTGCCGAAACCCGGAAGTACTGGAACAGGTTACTTCCGGGTTTCGGCGGTCGCACATGCGCAGAAGCGCCAAATCACAACCCACGCGTGCGCAGGTGCAGGTTGCGAACACTGCTGGTTGCGAACGTGCATCCCACATGGCTCACGTTCACAACCTGAGCATCCAGTGTACTTGTTGATGTCAAAGAGCTTACAGTTTATTTGGGGAGAAACAAACCATAAACTCAGATTGGGATGTAACTCTAAACTAGAACAGAATTTAACTTGTAGCAGCAGCAGGGGAAGAGTGAAACACTCGAAATTTCAGCACCATTATGATGTAACTTCACCTTTAAACCATATGTTAGTTTAACCATGGTTTAAAGTGACAAACGAACTAAGCCATTGACAGTTATCTTGGTTAATGCTTAACCAGAGCATCATATTCTGCATCTTTTTCTCAGGAACATCTTTATGTGGCAAGCTACTAACTTTAGTGGGACGCAGGTGGCGCTGTAGGTTAAAGCCTCAGCGCCTAGGGCTTGCCGATCGAAAGGTCGGCGGTTCGAATCCCTGCGGCGGGGTGCGCTCCCGCTGCTCGGTCCCAGCGCCTGCCAACCTAGCAGTTCGAAAGCACCTCCGGGTGCAAGTAGATAAATAGGGACCGCTTACCAGCGGGAAGGTAAACGGCGTTTCCATGTGCGGCTCTGGCTCTGGCTCTGGCCAGAGCAGCGATGTCACGCTGGCCACGTGACCCGGAAGTGTCTCCGGACAGCGCTGGCCCCTGGCCTCTTAAGTGAGATGGGCGCACAACCCCAGAGTCTGTCAAGACTGGCCCGTACGGGCAGGGGTACCTTTACCTTTACCTTACTAACTTTAGCCCATTTCTCTAGTTTATCAAGGTAATGCTTTTTCATATTTGTTTAGATTTCTCACCTATTCTACTCAGAACAGAACACAATACTTATGTGCCTTTACCTTGGTTTATCCAACAGACCATAATGTTCATTAGGTTGGCTTCTAATAATTTAGCCAGTAAGATTTACGGCTGAAAAGGGACACAGGTTTACACCTCCCACATACAAAGCTGCTACTATGGCGTTTAACCCAATCGCAAGGACAGTTCGCCTTGCCATTGACCCTTTCCTATGCCATTCAACTCTATACATTTGTAGCTGGATTTAACAGAACACACACATATAAAAATACTAACATTTGCAACTGACAGACTTAATGAAACTTGCTTTTTGCATGGACACAAGCTTCGAATACAATCAACCTCAAATGCGCCTTTGATAGTAACATTTGAATAAGAGAGACAGAGTGAAATCGAAAACACAGCTGCTCCCAGGCAAAAAGTCTCATTCATTCAAATGGTATTTGCAGTCTACCTAAAGCTCTTGACTACTGGAATAGATTGCAACTTCATATTAATGTGTGAGCAACATGTTGCCAAGTAACAACACACATAAACTGGGGTTCTCTGTGTTGTCATAAAGAAGTATCATTGATCTGAATGAGTTTCACACATGCACAACTGACAATTTTGTTGGGAATTTCAGGGCCAAACTGCAAACTGCTGTGGCAACATACTTTTTATATAGGTTCCTATATTCAAAACAGAATTCAAACTGTTGTTTATGGTGTTTTTCTCCAAGGATCTTACACTATTTAAAGCAAAACTGAGAAATCTGTCTGAGCCACAGAAAGAAGAAAGTATACTGTTCAATAAAATAAAAATGAAAAGAGCGAAATGCATTCAATGAAGAAGCCTATCAAAAAAAAAAAAACAACCCATAATTTTTAGAGGACTCGGTTGTTGTTTTTAATGAAACCACTGTTTTAGACAACCACCTGTTTGTTGCAAGCATTACGCTCCTGTTTAAAACTGCTAACATGCCCAAGTGTCAAAGTAGCTCTGGTGAAAGAGAGAACATTTTCATGAATACTGAAATACCACCAACAGTATATACACAACCAACGTGTTAACATCAGTGCTGATACTAACAGTTGTGCAACCTCTTAGATTATCATTGGTGATGTGCGCCTGGTGGCCTGGTGCTGTGTGTCAATCATAATTTCCCAAATTTATTCCTCTGGAACTATATTCATGACTTCAGAAGAAGAAGAAATGCCACCACTGGCGTTTGGTCATAATATCCACACAGATTAAAAATAATAATGTGATAAATCCATGAAAGCAACTATCATAGTGTGCAATACTTCCTGCCACAAACACATTCTAATGATCAAATCAGCTGGTGAAGAGTCTTTTATTGTTATCATCAGCCATCTGCCTTTCTACAGTTGAATAGGAAAGCTTTAAAAAGCTGTAGAAAGGCAGGTTATTCTGATATTATTATTATTATTATTATTATTATTATTATTATTATTATATCATTTTAAAGGGATCAATCTCATGTTTCTAACCTTGTCTCCAAAGTCCTCCGGGAACTTCCACAAAACCACAGGATCTGTAAATAATTGACAGACAGCATTAATCAGAGACAAAAGAACAGAGTCTTAGAGTAGAGTACATTAATATTAAAGAGGGTCAACGTAGCTTCAGGCTCACAGACAGGTACAAAAAATGTGTCTCAAAACTCAGATCCGGGATTATTCAAAATATTTTTTTAAATTTCATATTTATGAAACTCCATGCATATTTGTTAACACAATAATAGAAGGTTATTTTGTGGTGTGTGTGTGTTTTCCGTTGCCTTTTACTCTGTGGCTGTTTCAATGCCTTTTTAAAGATGTTATTCCAATATTCATTTTTGCAAAAGGGAATTAAAAGTAGAAAAAATGCAAAATGTTTTTCAAATGTCACAAATATCACTGTTTTTTAAAGCAGTTCACCAAGCTTTCTTCTACATTTACAATTTAAAATTACAGGTTAGGAATATCACAGAATACTACACATTCACCAGTTGAAGTTTGGGACCTGCTACATCCAAAAATCATTTGGTTTTATGCAAACTAGCACTGGCTAAAGAAATGAATTTGATAGCTTAAGGGAGTTTTTCTTTCAATCCTAACCCCATGTAGGATGTGTACCTGGAACTCTTATCTGGCAGAACCCCCAAATACTTCATTCTGAGGGATGTTCTGTGTGATAAAAAAGTTGTCAAGTAAATAAAGCTTCAGTCTGCACAACACTTAAATAATTCTGTCTGATACTGTTGTTTCGAAATTTGCTACTACTTCAGTCTTTGTTATATGCAATTATGGTACGTTATTAGGTAGTAATAAAACACACATGCAGCAGTTAATTGCCATATGAATATATAAAACACAATAGATCCCACAAGCTTGAAATCTGTCCACATTTGCGCTAATCCATTCCACAAAATAAAAACCAGTATATATAGTCATGTTACTTGGTATTATGATATTGACTTTGCATCCCTCCAAAGGTCTTACTGGCCACTAACAAATATTCAAAGGATCAATTAATTTTCACACTTCCTTTCTGAAGTGCTCCCATCATTTTCATTTAAGGTACAGTGAGGAGAAGGGGACTTTTCCATCACAAAAAAGTGATGGATATTTTGGTGTACCCAGCACCACAATCCTGAATGTGAGTCTCCTACCCCCTGAGTTGACAGGTATGAAAACTTTTGTTCAGAATTCTTTGTGTACTGGGAAATTGATTAAGTGAATGGAAGGAGGGTGTTGACAAGAAGCAAGAGGCTACATCTTGACAAGGAGGAGGAAGCACAATCCTCTTCTGCAGTTATGTACTTCCTCTTCAGAACTACTGAGACCAAATTTACTTTTCCTGGGAAGACTGATTTCTAGACACCCAACAACGTTAAGTCAATTTTATGCTGATTTTATGGATGAGAGAACAGGAATAGCTAGAAGAAAACACCGTCACCATAGATGACTTGTAACTCGCTACACAGCTTAGATCAACATATGCCTTATAACAACTCAAAATATATTAGCGCTGGATTAAACACTTTTCATTTATATTTTTAAGTGACCATAAGACTCACCAAGTATTTGCAACTAATGTAGATATAATAATAATAATAATTATTATTATTATTATTATTATTATTATTATTATTTATATCCCGCCCTCCCCAGCCGAAGCCAGGCTCAGGGCAGCTAACAACAATAAAACAGTACAACACAACACAACACTCTAAAATCATTCATTATAAAATTAATTCAAATCAAACCAATGGCAACCATTGGGCCAGAGTTCCGCGAAGATTGCCGAAGGAGGGAGTCAGGCTGTGCCCTGGCCAAAGACCTGGTGGAGCAGCTCTGTCTTGCAGGCCCTGCGGAAAGATGTCAAGTCCCGCAGGGCCCTAGTCTCTTGTGTTATGAACATTATATTGGTTACAGATTTGCACAAAGTTGCTTCCACATGTGCAAGATATTGCTTCAGGTCCTCCTCCAGGAAAGGCATTCCATAAGACACAAGCAAGTGTCACCACGAGCCCTCCACTATGTGCAAATAATCCCTTTCCACTCGTGTAAATAGTGAGGTTTGGATCCAAGCCCCTGGGATTATCATACAGTTCAATAATCTATCCTACTTTCTCTAAGAACAAGTTATTTCATATTTACTGAAACTACAATACACTTATCTTAATTATAGCAAATTTAAGATGGACTAATGGTCAGGGGTCCCCTTTACCCCTTTTAATGGTGGTTAAAAATTAAATCCAACCCCTTCCTCCGTATTTAAAAGTTATTTTTTTAATTTCGTAAATGTCTAAACCTGTGTCCAGTCCAAACATGGATTCTAGGGTGGTGCACATTTTAAAAATTCAAACACGAATACAATATTAAAGCAAACTGCAAAAATCAAAACATAATAAAAACTAGAAGTAAAGTTAACATAGCATCACAGGTGTCCTCCAATAAAAATTACACGATATCAATATTAAACTCAAGACAAAGAGCATATGAAGGAAACCTGCTAAAAGTAGCCTCAGCAATTATCTAAACAAAGGAAAATTTACATTTCATATATGTTTGTTACTGTCAATTAATTTTAGATATTTAAAGGAAACACAGAATCACAGAATTATAAAGTTGGAAGGGACCACAAGGCTCATCTAGTACAAGCCCCTGCTAAGCAGAAATCTTGCCCAATGTGGAGCCCAAACCTGAAAACAAGAGCCTCATGCTCTACCATCTAAGCTTTCCCAACAGTTTTCTCTGCATTAGAAAATATACCCTACAAGAACTGAAGTTAATGGTTACTTAAGCTTTGATCCCATTTTGAAATCAGATTTCTACATCTTAGTTAATTAATATTCAAAACATCTTATTTTGGGCCAATATCAATATGGAGTGAAATGTTTCCAAAAAGAGAAATACAAACAGCAAGAGGTCAGTATATAACATTTCTGAAGAAGAAGAAGAGTTTGGATTTGATATCCTGCCTTTCACTACCCTAAGGAGTCTCAAAGCGGCTAACATTCTCCTTTCCCTTCCTCCCCCACAACAAACACTCTGTGAGGTGAGTGGGGCTGAGAGACTTCAAAGAAGTGTGACTGGCCCAAGGTCACCCAGCAGCTGCATGTGGAGGAGCGGAGACGCGAACCCGGTTCCCCAGATTAGGAGACTACCGCTCTTAACCACTACACCACACTGGCTCTCTTGACTAATAAAAAGTCAAGTTAATTTTTTACGGGTAACTTTACTATTTTGTATAAAAATTAATCTTGTACCATATTGTTTTCATTGGACCAGTTGATAAACTCCATAGGTTTTAGAACTAGAAACCAGTTTAGAGGGAAATAAATAGGTTTACTTCAACTTTTCCCTAAGGCTCTGAAAGTGGCATAGCAAGCAAAAAACAAGATGTTGTGCAGACTTGGTCACATTAGTTTTAGGAAACATGAGTGCACACATCCTTTTATTAAGATGCATGCAGATTAATAACATCTGCACGAGCATCTCAACTATTTTTCTATTTTTAAAAAATGTATTTTAACACAGTTTCTCTCTCCCCCCCCCCACACACACCAACATTCCCAAAGCAGATGCTCAGTTGAGATGCAGTGCAACTAGGCTCCCCAACAAGCTGGGAAGCAATACAACTCTCTCAAGCTGAGCTTTGGCTTCAGAGCAGCTGGCATGGCACACAGCTCACTTTCTAGCCACCAGCTTTTCCAAGACAGACTACTATCCCCGAGGCAGGTACTGAGTTGGGAGACTGGTGGAGAACTGCCTTCTCACTGACCATCAGTTTTAGAAAGGTTGGCAGAAATCCAACTGGTAAAATATCTCTGATCTGCACTGGGAGCAGATGCAGGGTTGTATCAGAAGCCTCTGTGCACAGCTTCAACTCCAAAGTTAGGTGTCTGGAAAGTGACGTATAATTTATACACCACCCTTTGTCCAAGAAAGGTGGCTCACGTAGCTTAATACAAACGCAAAATTCAAAGAATGCAGTACAGTGGTGCCTCGCAAGACGAAATTAATTCGTTCCGCGAGTTTTTTCGTCTTGCGATTTTTTCGTCTTGCGAAGCACGGACTTTGGAAAAGCTTCAAAAATCACCAAAGTCTTCAAAAACCTCAAAAAAGGCTACCACACTGTGTGCTATGAGTTGCTCCTCGAAGTGAATGCATGGTTTTAAGAAAAAGGAAACAAACTTGCAAGACAAAGGAAACAAACTTGCAAGACATTTTCGTCTGGCGAAGCAAGCCCATAGGGAAATCCGTCTTGCGAAGCAACTCAAAAAACGAAAAACTCTTTCGTTTTGTGAGTTTTTCGTCTTACGAGGCATTCATCTTGCGAGGTACCACTGTACAATAAATTGCACATGATAGACAGAGCGCACCATCAGCATATATGGCACTTTCCTGAGCACAAGAGGAAAGGTTCCCACCTTACACTCTAAAATTTGAGCCAGGAGAAAGATCAGAGAAAAGAGAAGGAAGTGGAGGCAAAAGTAATCAGGGAAAGAAAATGCAATTGTTTACATTAAGTGTACTTGAGCTTAGCTAGAGTGGGCATGGGAGCTTGGGGGTTAACTCAAAGGCTCCATGGGAAAAGGTGGGTTTTTAGGAGTGATTTGAAAGAAGTTGAAGAGAAAAGGCTTTAAAAAGAGTTGCTTTAAGAGACAAAGAAAGGAGGAGAAGAAAAGCTCAAACATCACTTAGTTAATCAATCACACCAAGTAGCCAAATTTGCACTGGCAGCCAAGAAGCTTCGTTCCAGCTATGTAAATGCACCCCAATCATAAGTCTTAATGTTGTAAATTTATTTTTATGTTGTAAACTGCTACAGGTTACGTGTATGACTTTAGATGAAAGATTCCTTTTATTCTCTGTCGTCCATTGTAAAGGACTTTGGTTATATACAGTAAAAATTGATTGATAGTTAAACAATCAATTAGTTACTCATCAATAGTCCAGATCCTCTCACCGCAAGTCACTTGTTCAAAAGTGGCTAAAAGACCACCATTCTGGCTTAAATGGTTACCACGTTAATATCACACCTATTAAGATAAATGCAGACCATGAATGCAGAGATTGCTTCTGTTTTGTCCCCCCCCCCCCCCCCAGCATGAGCAACAAACTATGATTTCTAATTTTGCTGTACATCCAAACTAGGAAGCATGGTTTGTTTAACTCAAACAAACCTTGGCTTGACACTATGGTTGGTTTGGAGTGAAACCAATCACTATTCTTGCTCTGGACATAATGCTAAGTAAAGGATATTAGGGTTGTGGCTCCCACTGCCTAGCAGGTACGACCGGAATGGAAGCCTTCTGCACATTCACAGTAACCCCCTAGCTATGATTTTCTGTAATGTGCAATCCCTGCCACTTAATGTACCATGCACAGTCCTTCACCTGGAACAAATTGCCGGCCTTTGAGGCTTCAGTGCCTGGTTGGCATCTGTGAGAGGGTTGCAAAATGCACAGTATTTGCCCACCAGTTATGGGAGAAATAGAGGTGTACCAAAGGACTTCAGTGAAAAGTTTCACAAAGTGTATCTACTGAGTTTATCTATTCATTCATTACTTCTGTACCATTTGCAGTTAATTAGTTACAAAAATACCATAGAGTACTCCAGCACTCTAAATAATAATGAGCAAATTAGAAAGGTTAGAAATAACCAATTTCCTGTTTGTCGTTTCAGCACAGCAAATTATATTGGTTACAGTAATTCCTACTGAAGGAGCAGTGTAAACCATGGGTAGGCAAACTAAGGGCCGGGGCCTGGATCCGGCCCAATCACCTTCTAAATCCGGCCTGCGGACAGTCCAGGAATCAGTGTGTTTTTACATGAGTAGAAAGTGTCCTTTTATTTAGAATGCATCTCTGGGTTATTTGTGGGGCACAGAAAATGTTCGTTATTATTTTTTCAAAATATAGTTCTGCCCCACAAGGTCTGAGGGACAGTGGACCGGCCCCCTGCTGAAAACGTTTGCTGACACCTGGTGTAAGCAGTCTGTAGTCAGGCCAGTTTTTAGCACAAAATATGGCTTTTTTATTTTAAGAACACACACACACATATTCTACAACTGGAAGAACTTACTGTTTTTAAACTCTCTTCCAGCAAACTGAAAGGGGATCGTTCTGGTGTGCAGCACTGAACTTTTTAAAATTGGAATTATTAGGTTATTATATATACACACCTTAAAAAGAATTGGCTGCAAGTGGCTAGGAAAGCATATCAGATTAATTTTTTAACAGATTTCATATAAGGGATACACACTATAAACCAGAAATATTACTGTCAGGCACATCGGACTTTAGGTGAGGGTCTCAGAATCTTATCTCAGAAGGATAAAAGTGGAAGATGTTTTAGTAGCTGAATGAAAAGCTGCCTGGGCAAGTAAGGAAGAAAGCAGTCAGTATTTGCCAAGGAACAGTAATCAAAAGAAAGAACAAGGGCAAAACAGAGTAGAGGAACTTAATAAAAAAAAAAGAGGGGGTGCAGAGAACCTTAAAGAACACTTGCTATCTTGTCTGGCACTTAAAATATGTTAGATTAAAGACAATATGCAAATGACAGTGCCACTTTAAGACATACTTGAAAGCACACTTTAATGCAAATCATAGACTTGGTGGATTTATGCTCATGAAAAGAATTTTGCTGATGTTATCAGTCCACTCTTTACTATAGCAGTCGTACCTTGTAAAAGCAGGCAATCTGTTACAAGGAATATTTGGCCAAAAGAGGTGTGTGTGCATGTGTGAATCCAATTACTCCAATTTTAAAGAATGGATTGAACTAAAGTTATTCTGGTTATATTAGTTGTGTGTGGACAATCTAGGAAAGAAAAACTTTTTTGGGGAGAACTTCTATTCAGTTTTGTGGACAACTGAAAAAAAAAGCTGATTTTTCATAGTATTATCAGAGTTTAGCGCAACACTGAAAACAACACTATCATCAGCTTGCTTTCTAGGAAGTTTCTTGTAGCTGCTGTTGTTAAAATGAAAATGCTTCCTTTGAAATGTAAATATAATTCTTGTATGGTGCAATATAACGGCAAATCAGTAGAGTGCACTACTATGGTTACTAAAAGGCAGAAATGAGTGCCTTTTCTGGTGGCTTCTGACCTGATCCAAGGAGTATGGCATGGTAGAGGAGATCATGAGGGACTGAAATTTATTCTGAAGATGTCTGTCACAGTGCCGTTAGCCTGCAGCAAAGAAGCCCTGATCCAGATTCAGTGAAAAGTGGATGGTTGCCCACCAAAACAAATTTTTATATATAGAAACACATGAACATGACCTTTGATCAACTCAAGCATGAGTTGTCTCATTATACTCTAGAGTGGCTAATCTGTTATCTGCAACATCTGTGATATGGAAGAAGTCCATGATGTTGAAACACATCTGGCAACTGGAATAGTTAATATCACACATATTAGATTTTATTTTTTTTTAATTCTCCCCATATGCCAAGGAACTTTATATTTAACAATAAATATCTGTACTGAAAATACATGTACTGAAACATTTTAGTTTTATTTGTAAATGCATGTCTCTATGTTCATATGTGATAGTAAAACACATTATTTTTGACTCTGCAATTCTGTCAACCAAAACAATGATATTTTTATTTAACAATTCCATACCAAACTGTATTACGAAAGTAAACACAAATATAAACATAGATAACTGCCTCCCCCTATGAAGAGTATTTCAGGATTCCTTAAAGGGCATTTCTTTAATAAACAACATATTCTATAAATAATATTAAAAAAATATTCTATTTAGCATAATATTTGATCTACTATAATGTATACTGTTAATTTTTCATTTACAGCATCCTTGTTTTCCATAGGCTATAATCAAAACAAATCATGGTGTTAATCAGATCCACATTTCATTTTTCTTAATTCATCTAATCTTTCTTCAATTGATCCTATCTTCCCAAGCCATTTTATATACAGTTGTAATTACCAAATTCCTGGCTATTTATAAAATCCATAAACAAATACCAACCTGCCAAAAACTTGAGTGACTTTCTTTGACCTCTCATTACTTGAGGTCTGTGAGACAATCTTACCAATACAGCTATTTGCCAAACGTTACAGTACCAATAATCTAGATTCATTAATGACATATTTTACCCAAAGACCTCAATGTTATGTGCACATATTTCACCTATTTAAAGGCTTCCTTCCGCCTAGCATCTATGGAAACAAATAATGATGGGCTGGTTCACATGTAATGCTTCCAATCTCTTATGCATAGCTAAGGGCCTGAGAGCAAATTCTCAGATTATGTGTTCTCTCGCCACCCTGATCCAAGATTAAAGGTGTATTTCAGCATTTACCTTATCCGGCCAATGATCTTCTCTTAATCCCAAACTGATCTGCTCTTAATCACAGGACTCTAGTCATGAATCAGAAGGATGATGCTGGTCAGCAAATTAGGAACCACTGCTAAAGATACTGCCAGCATGAACCTAAGCATGCTTAAAACTTCCAAGTAGGAACAGAGTAAGACATGGGCATAGCCAGGACTTAAGTTGGGGGGAGCAAGTAGACAGGATTTATGTTGGGAAGACAGAGCACCCGCCTGTCATCATCATCTGTCTGGCTCTGTCTAACATATTCAGAATGAAATGTCTCAACAACAGTTGTTTTAAACTACTTTCTTTTGATCCCAAGGGCTCAAAAAAATCTGTCAATATCTTTCTACAATTTCTACTTTTAGTTAAGTATTTTTATTTATTTACTTGATTCAGGGAAAGGCATCTCTCCACGGTATACCCAGGGAGTAAGAAGAGAATATGAAATCTTGCCCACACCTTTTTAAACCCGATTCTGAAATTAACAGCATCCATTTAAGGAGACTTTACACACAACAAAGGTCCATAATATTCCTACAAATATATCAGAAAAGACTAGACAGAGAAGCTGTCTCCAGGCATTCACTGTTGGACATTTGAAGGAGCCTTCAGGAATGTGTGAGACTAGCTCTATCACCTTGATAATGCCCAGGGCGCAAGCAGACACATGATTGGCAGAGTCTGAAGAGACCCACTTCATTGCATGGAAGGTTTCCAACTCAAGGACAAGAATCCTAGTCAATCAGCATTCCCACTCCAGTTGGAAATCCGTCACATAATAAGGGAAGCCCCTTCAGATTCAGCTGATCACTAATAGCCAACTTCCTAATAACTGTGTGCCTGTGTCTCTCCCCGCCCCACTTTTTTTTCTTTTTTGGTACTAACAAAACAGATCCAACTTTGAGCTACTTTAATGGAAGGTCAATCCTCTTTGCCCAATATTGTGCTATACCATTTAAAAACAGAATGGAAAGTCACTGGGAGCATAAAGGAAAGCCTGTTTTGCTACAATGCCATTAGTTATGCTACAAAATGAAAACCTTAATCAGGTGAAGGTTCATTGCACAGAAAGTACAAAGATGAAATTGAACCTGCCAAGCTTTTAGCTTGGATTCCTACAAACTAAGGGATTTCAAGAAACGAATTCCCCAGCTTATCTCCTGGGTTAACGAGTAGGCTTGAAAGACATGCCACCTTTTAAAACTTCAACAAGCAAATGTAAAATTAGCCCATTAAATTATTAAATTAAATTAAATTAAATTAAATTAAATTAACACTTTTAATTTAAAACCTTGAATTTAAAACCTCAAAGTGAAGATGGTACTTTTTTAGAAAAAGGCAGGCAAACACTGTACAACTGTCCTCAGAACACCTAACATTTGGCGAAAAGCTACAGTCATTACTGGACAGGGACTGCCTGGCCAGGTTCTTGAAAGACCCTTCCCACACAGATTCTCCTGATGTACTGTAAAGACCTTTTTATGCAGGCATTTGGTTAGCTGAGATGTTTGGTCATTCTGATGGTGAGGATTTGATTTATTGTTTTTGTGATTTCATTTCTCAGATGGTTTATTATATAATTTGTATGTATTATATGTTTAATGATATAGCCCACTATGGAGTTCGTTTTAAAGAACAATAGATTACAATAATCCCCCCCACAAGGACACAGATAGTTAAAATGTGGTATGCGGCAATGCGGGAGAAGGTACTCTCAGTAATGGAATTTCATCTCCTCTCAGATATGGTTGGCTCCCATTCTGGTGAGTTTTTAGTGCTAGTGGAAGACTCATTTATTCATTCAGGCTTTTGTGGACCCCACTAAACTGCTGTGCTTCTGGTTTCATGGGGATTTTTTCTCTAGTTCTTGCTCCTGTTTTAATAAGCATCGTATATCTGGCTTTTAATGTAATCTGCTCTGGGATTGCTTCAGCAGTGACACAAGAAATATTTTAAATAAATAATAATGAAATAATAGAATTATCACTGCTAATATCCTACAGCACATTGGCTGGTGATGGCACTTATCATTTGGCGCTTAATAGAAAAAAGCTGTGGAGCTGTTGCACGTCTTTTACAAAAGATAAGCATGACAAAGCATGCATAAAATAATATGCACCTAACAGCTGAACATATCTTCTATTTCCACCACTCAAAGAAGATAAATTTGCTTTAACTGATTTCAACACTGTATTTTTATATTGTTGTAACCTGAACTGAGGCTTGATGGTAAAGGGTGGATAAGAAATCCAGTTATGGTAGTGGTTGTTGTTCATGAAGCCCGGAATGCAGAAAGACCAGAACTTCAGGGAAAAGCATGTAATTCTTACCTCTGAAGTCCTTAACTCAACACAAGATGCTGTGCAGGACAGTTACTATAAAAGACAAGGGCGAAAATCCAGTACAAAGACTGGTATGCTAGGATAGTCAGCATATCTACTGTGTGCTCCACAAGAGCATAGAAATACAACAGTGGTGGGAAATCAGCATCCATGCACTTAATTCCAAAGAGGTGTCAACAATATGTCCATGTTCCTGTGTAATTGTTAATCTAGGTTGCTTTGTGCAAAATGCTCCCTTTCTGTGGAAATGCCCTTTTTTCAATAGTTTCTAATCACCAAAGTTCTTAAATGTGCACAGCATGAGGCCAAACGTGTGCTCTGTCATCTGAGCTATGATGTGGGGTTTTGATACAGGTGGTATATGCTGTGACTGGGTACTGAGTTATACCCTAATTTATGCTGTTTTGTGGCAACCATTTTTGGGGGGAGGGGGAGAATCCCCTCCAATTCATTGCACCATGTCTGTGGCTGGTGTAAAGTTGCACTGTCAATCGGAGTAGGAACAGTTTCTCCTCGTGCCACCCCACATTATGCCCTGTGATTCCACTCTCATCCCTTCCAGTGGAACAGTACCAGCAAGGAAGTGTTCCACGAAGGCATGCGAACTATTTTGCCAGCATATATATCCTAACAGTAGCATATCTGGCATTCTGCCAGCACAGCAGAGCTTCTACCAAATCCCAGAATGTCCCAGCAGACAGGTCTTCAGTACAGGATCGTGCCCTTCAACTTGCACAATACTGTTAATGGGTTTGCAAGGGGACCAAAACCTGGGTGCTAGGTTCTCCCCATAATCTCTGAAATTAGTAAATGTGGGGTTTGAAGTCAAGCCAAGACAGCTTCCTCAGGAGATTAGAGAGGTGCCATCAAAGAACAAAGACAGGTGGTGACAGAGTCATTAACCTGACAATAGGTGAGACATTCAGCAACAGACAAGAAAGCAGGAGACTACTAGGATTACAGGGAGCACGATGTCACGACAGAAGGAGGTGCTTTTTGCAGGAGGCTTTTGAATCATAGGTTCCCAGTGTGACAGGGGGGATGCTGGATGAGGAAAGGAAGGAGTTGTTTTCTGCAAAGGCTGCTGGGAAGAGGCCGCAGCAAGTAGGCAGAACTCCATGCAGCGCTGGCTGGAGGAGGCTGCACCAAGAGACAATGTGCCTTGATTTCCTAATGGAAACACAACCCTGGGTGAGCACCTGGAACCCCCTGGAATCTTGCTACCTCTTGGCAGACACTGGGCTGTAACAATACTGTGTTGGTTGGTACTGCATAACTTGAAAATTTCAAGCCTTTTTACAAAGGGAAATCTAATCATGCTTATTAAAGCATATACAAATGAACTGGAATGACATTCAAATATCAGTGAACTGTAAGTTGTTATCTCAGTAGTGTTTCCATAATAAAAACCTAGAATACAAAACTGAGCTGCAGGTTTTTTTAAAAAAGCAAACAAACTGAAAATCCCTTTTTTAAAAAATAGTTCCCGAAAACCATTTCTTCTTTTTTTATTTTCCTTTCCCCACTAAGGAAATGTAAACCCTCAGTTTTTAACACAGGTAATGCAGGGACACACAAGGGAACTTCACTGACACTAAGAAGCCAAACCTGACCTGATAGATCAATTCCCATTCTGGGGAGTATCCAGGATACCATAATTCAAACCACTCTGATTGTGACATTGCCAACTGTATCAGATTATATTTTGCAGCTTGGTGATTCCACTAGGAATTTAACTTGAGAACCTAACCTTTCTTACTTGCACAAAGAAGTCTTTAAAAGCTCTTCCAGATTTAAACAGAAAATCACAATCAAATTTAAAACTGTGACCATTACTGCTTGTAAATATAAAGAGTGTACTTCAAAGGCCAAGTTTACTACTCTACCCGTAAACTTCATCTTTTGTCGTACTATTCATGTTCAATATTGTTTGACTGTTCAAATATACCAAGCAGTGTCATGGTTTAAAGACACTTTATTAATCAATAACTATAAACCTTTTTTATTTTCCTTTTCCATTTTATACCAGGCCTATTTCAATAGCCTAAGAGGGGGAAATACACTCATCAGTCACCTGACGGAGTAATTCGAAACTTAACGAAACAGGGCTAATGGGTGAGAATTGAATTGAAAACACCTTGACAAAGAAAGCAATTTCTTTTCTTCGCACTCCTCTGAAGCTGTGGGTGATCACTGAAATCGAACCATCAACAGTGAGGGGCCATCTGTCCCAAGGGCCTTCCACATGAACACAAGGAAAAAAATTTAAATGCTGCTCCGCATACATTCAAGCATTGATTTATCTATGACAGGCAACATGTAGCTGAAAATCTATGTTTTGACGTACTTCACATACCAGTCTTTAAAGTCAACACCAAACTTCTGATAAGAACAAAGCAAGAAGGCAGGTTAATAGAACTGCTCAGAGAAAAATCAGTGTTACTCCAACAGCTAAGAAACCTTTTAATGGAATTATATCACTAGGCTAAGTTACAGGCCTTTTGCCTTATGCAGAGATTCAGTTCACACATCACTTCTATCCATTGTTACACTTGTACCTATATTTATATGATATTTGTACATACAGGATTGAGCCAGATTACTGTTCCGCAGGACCAAAAACAAAACAAAACACATGGATAGAACAACGATGCAGAATGCCCAAGGCACTCAAAACAGCACTAAGTGGCTTGAGAATCACAAAATTCAATAATCCACATGAATGCTGAATTACTGTCTCACTGGATATCTACAGAAAGGAGATAAACTGAATTCTGTGCTGGAAACTAATGGATATTTGAAAGAACTCTCAGTAATATTGGTACGCTTCAGCCCACATCACTCCCCAGGCACACTGAATATTAAGCTGGATGGCCCTCTTGGCTGGTTATTCCTGTTAACTACAAATGCTGCTTTGCAAAGTATTTATTTACTGTACAGCAGATGTGAGGAACTTGGGCACTTCCAGATCTTGTTGGTCTCCAATTCCAAACCCCAGGCAGCAGGGTCAATAATCAGTTATGATATCAGCTGTAGTACAGCAACATCTGGGGAGGGAGGGCACAGGTGCCCCAGTTCTGATCCAAGGAGTATCACAATGTTTCAAAGCATTGTGAGCAAAGTATGGAAAGGATTTAGCGTGTCGGGGGAAAGTCCCAGATAAATCTTCTTGACTTCAAAGTAGCCTCAACTAAAGTGGCTATCTGCTCTAAGAAACCTTCCAAGTGTCCTTTAACAAGTTACTACTACTGACTAGTAGTAACTTTGCTAACAGCAATGTTTTTACTATTTGTAAAAATAGGTTCCAAACTAATGATTTTATAATAAATTGTAGTGGTACCCCTTTCTGATAGAGAAACCCTATTGGAAGGAGTCTCTAAATTCTGAGAAGAGTAAAGAGACTTTTTCTATGTCCGCGAAGTGTCAGATTACAAACCTTCTAACATTAGTGCCATTGTGAGAAATTTAATTCAATTATTTTTATTTTTCTGTATGTTTGTTTGTTCAGCATTCATATAACCTCAAAAGCCACTTACTTCTATTATTAATGGAAATAAGAAGCTTCAAGTAAAAAACATTGTTTAGATAAAGAAGAGAAGAAGCAGAAAGTCTGGGGTTGTGTGAACTGAAATCTCAAATTAAAATTAAAAGCATAATGACAAAAACACAGTAAATACCACAGGAGCTGACTCACTGAATGAGGGTGGCAATTACTAGCCAAAGTGATGTTTGTGTTGTGAACAATGATCTTAAATAGATGACAACACCAATTCCCATACTTTTAGTTAATTATTCCTAAGCATCGCCTCGTGGGACGCAGGTGGCGCTGTGGGTTAAAGCCTCAGCGCCTAGGGCTTGCCGATCGAAAGGTCGGCGGTTCGAATCCCTGCGGCGGGGTGCGCTCCCGCTGCTCGGTCCCAGCGCCTGCCAACCTAGCAGTTTGAAAGCACCTCCGGGTGCAAGTAGATAAATAGGGACCGCTTACCAGCGGGAAGGTAAACGGCGTTTCCGTGTGCGGCTCTGGCTCTGGCTCTGGCTCTGGCCAGAGCAGCGATGTCACGCTGGCCACGTGACCCGGAAGTGTCTCCGGACAGCGCTGGCCCCTGGCCTCTTAAGTGAGATGGGCGCACAACCCCAGAGTCTGTCAAGACTGGCCTGTACGGGCAGGGGTACCTAAGCATCGCCTTATAAAATATTTCTGCAGTAATGGATAATACTTTTAAAAGTATTTCAACAATACTCTTCATATGGAGCAGGAAGGGTAACAAGACATCCTTTAGGATAGAAAACGAGATCAAAACAGTGAAATACATCACAACATGAAGGCTGGATCAGAGACACAATGCTTTCAACTCTCTGAAGAAAACAGTTTTGAAAAGGGGGTTGCTTCTTGAGAAGGCAGAGGCCCCGGGAAGATGCAGTTATTTATATTAATCATGGCACTTTTGATCCAGAGTAGGCCACTGGGACAGCAGATTCTGATCCCATCTTCTGCTATGCCAGTCTAGACTAAGTACCGCTAGAAACTTATGTGAGAGTCATAGCACATGTGTTGCATGTAGACAGCTCCTGTGGTTACCATATTTTTCGCTCCATAAGACACACTTTTTTCTTCCTAAAAAGTAAGGGGAAATGTCTGTGTGTCTTATGGAGCGAATGCGTGGTCCCTGGAGCTAAATTGCCCAGGGATGAAAAGCAGATCATGCTTTTTTTTTGCTTTTTTTGAAAGAGAGAAGTGGGAGCTGAAAGGAAGCAAGCGATCGGGGAGGGAGATAAGGGACACTAGAGATAAAGGAGGCTGCCTGGGAAGGGGGAGGTAAAAGCCCATGGATCCTCAGGATTTTTGCATTGGGTCACCCCAAATTCACCATCAGATCACATAGCATGTCCATGGCTACAGCCTGCACCACAAAAATCATACATCCACTGTTTTGTTCCGAATTTCTTTTTTCTGGTTTTCCTCCTCTAAAAACTAGGTGCGTCTTATGGAGCGAAAAATACGGTAAAATAGAAAAAGAAAACAGTTCTCCAAAAGCAGGACTGGGCAAGGCTACTTTGCCTGAAACCCTGGAGAACTGATGATAGCTGGAATGGAGAGTAAGGGGCTGGATGTACCTATAGTCTTGTTTGCACTTCATACTAAGCCAAATATATAAGCACACAGGTTTCCAGAGAGGAAATGCCAGCTGCTTTGCTCCTTCCCTGCCGTTCTGTTGCTGTATTGCACTCAGATAAGCCATGGTTTGTTCAAAAGCATAGTTTGGCATAATGTGACATGCAAAACAAGCCAGTATAAAGCAGCATCATGTGTCCATTATGCTTACTGCAGTATGATTTCAAACCTATTAACATTATATATACAATATATATATAAATAGAGTATACTATACAGTGATACCTCAGTTTAAGAACAGCCCTGTTTATGAACTAATCAGTTTACGAACTCCGCAAAACCAGAAGTAGTGTTCTGGTTTGTGAACTTTACCTCGGTCTAAGCAGAGAATCCGAACATTGGAAGGGCACTAGCAGCGGGAGGCCTCATTAGAGAAAGCGCGCCTCGGTTTAAGAACGTTTTCAGTTTAAGAATGGACTTCCGGAAAGGATTAAGTTCATAAACCGAGGTACCACTGTATATACATCTATAACACATGCCCTTCTATTCAAATAAATATTGGCTTCATTTCCAAGTCATTAAGATTATAGTATTTTTAAGGAGAGGAAGACAAACACTTTAAGTTACTGTCCATTTCCTGTTGCAAATTATACTATACAGCAGACCCAGACAACAAGCTCAAAATCCCAGCACTACACTGCATACTCTTGATTGTTGATGCTTGACTTACAGAAAAAAAAGGAGGGTAACCAGTTAGGCTTAGACCAGTAAATCTGAGCATGTGGAATATGTCTATTAACTATCAGCATCCACCTCCATCATTTATAATTGGATTGTGCCTAAGTTCCACAGTACTTATAATGCCAAAACAAGATCAGAGAGAGAAATGTCCTGATTTCTTTTGCATTACAACTGGGAACAGCTCTCCCCTGGTGTTGCACAATAGCAGTGACCACCCAAAGACCTCTGCATTAACTATGGACACTCTTCCCACTGCCTGCCAAAGAAACGGGCATGAGGAAAGCCCACGATGTAGGTTGTCCTTTATAACTGCCCTAAGGAAGGATAAAATTTCTTACTGAGAAACAAAAAAAATATGGAGATTCCAGGGAATAAATTTAGTTGTGTGTACAGATGTTGCAAACTGAGGTATCCCCTTATATGGAATCCCACGGGGTGTTTGAACGTGTGCTCTAAAAAAAAAAAAAAAATCTACTTTAGAACTCCTCATACTTCAAACTATCTAACTGGGGGGAGGGAGGGGGGAGAACCTGCGCCAGTTACAAGAAACTAAAGTCCGCAGAAATCATGCCGTCTTACGAGAATTCATGTAACCACACCTGACAATCATTTGCTTGACCCATTTTGAGTAAACAATACACAGGGTACTTGAAGGGGTTTTTTCCTGCCCTTGTTTTATCCCACTCTTTGCTGGTCTCTTATTTTACGGTCAGAGGTTAAACTCCTGACCTCTCACCTTTAAGGCAAGTTTTTCTCCTCTCTTGCATAAAAAAAAAGTTTTTCACACTGTGAGCATTTAGATTAGCCTCTCTCCTTTGGAACAAAAGCCACGTCTTTGTATCGCTGGTTTGGGCATGGAGTCTGTACATCAGAGGAAGCTGCTCCTACTTAACATTCACAATAACTGTATTGTGAGGCCCCACTAAAGCCTCGTCTCTCAGTGTCTAGACTTTCACCCAACCAGCCAGAAAAAGAAAATCCTATCAAGCACTCAACTGAAAATTAACTAAGGTACCCTGTTGTGAACCTGATGAAGATGTTATTTGAACATACGGTAAAACTTTCCATTGTTTAATAGAGAGATAGGAGAAAACTTTAAGAGGCCTGAGCTTTAAACAATCATTGGCACTAATTCCCTTATGGGTCAGTACGTGCATTTTATTGGGATGCAGCTACCAGCCCTCTCTGCTCCTTTAAAGTGCACAGAGTACAAGATGACATTCAAACTGCTTGTTATTGAAAATATATTTGCCCCTACTTTATTTAGTCTAAAGCAAGCCATTTATATATATATATATATATTTAAAAAAAATTAAGCATTTTTTGTGCGGCAACAAAAAAGATTCCTATGGTGAGGCATATGGCAATGGAGCAACCCACAAGCCTTGGTACTGAGGATGCAGCTTTATAGGCTTAGGATTTTAATATCATTGATGCTTTAGAAAGAAAATGAAAGCATTTCATCAACTGATAGCCACATATATTGTGGGTCTTGAATAAAGTCACCAAGACACACCAATGACATTGTGAACAAAAATGCTTATATTTCTGCCTAGTTTACTGGTAACAATTACTCAGGCTGAGCAAAGAAATTCAATCAGTATCCAGCTTGCTAGAATTTAAAGAGCTCAGGGGCTCTGAATCAAGACACCTTGGTGCTTCTTTGTCTATAGGCAACTGTTCTGCTGCAGTGACTACACTCATGCCATCTTCTAGCAGTCCAGCAAGTTTATGCACTTACTAGCAGAAGCAGTAAATAGCAAAAACAAACACAGGATAGGAAGACAAGCAAACTCGAATGGAGAACAGGAAGGCAAATATGTAAGAAAGTTACTTAAAAAGAAATTTGATTCAGGCGTTTCCAGGTTTCAAGTGTTTAAATGTTCTAGAATTAGCTCATCTAGCGAACCTTAAATCAACTTAAGATTTATGTTCACACATTTACTGCACTACTATCAACAGATAATTTTATGAGAGCTAGTTATCAGCTTCATTATACAACGTGTGTCAGAAATATTTGGCCATTCTTACTGCATGCCTAGTCTTCAACATGTTTGATATTGTCCTTAAACACTCCTCCCACACTTTTGGAAGAGGCACAACACATCATAGCACCCTTTCCGTTCAATCTACCATTCCATTCCCATCACCTTAACCATTATTTAAGAAACACATTACTCAGAGGGAGCTAGAAAACTCTTCTCTGACAAAGGTCACATTTTCTTGGGAGTTTTCTGTTGGGGCTGCATGCCAATTGTAGGTGGAACTGAAACCTGTCCTTCTCTGAGAGTTTTTTTTTTCTTTCTGTCTCTCCTCACCTAGCATGGTGGGAGAAAAAGATCACTATTGCCAGAGTTCTCAACTGATCACCTGTAGAGAGCTGGTCACTGAGTGTGTGTGGAGGGAGGGAGGGAGGGAGGGAGGGAGGGAGAAAGAAAGGACAGAGCTGTGCACACTGGCCTTGCTCCCAACCCTCACTTGTTTAGCTGAAGGCCAGAATAAAGCCAGTGTGTACACAACTTTACATGCATTCGGTTCCTGGTTGAGCAGAGAGCACCACACCACCTAGGCTGTATTCTGACTTCCTGTGGATGTTAGAGACAGCAACAGCACTAACAATTGCACCATCCATGCATGCATAGTTTTCATGAGCAGTGTTCATGAGGCATGCTTCAGATCTGTGCTAAATTTGGTGCTTAGGATCAGTAATGAACTGGATGGCGATAAAACAAATTCAAGCTCAGTCCAGGCAAGGCAAACAGCTGGTCATTTGTCTAACCAGGATAGTGATGTTCAGCCTGGATGGGATGGAATTGCACTCCCCATGAAAGATCCAGTCTGCAGTGCTGAGACACTGACTAATCCAGCTTTGTCACTGGAGGCCCATGGCACACACAGTGTTATGTAATCACCAAATACCAAGTATGCCTGAAGCGCCAACTGCAACCCCTCCCAGACAGAGATAGCCTAGCTAAAAGAGAACATAAATAGTTTAACATAAAGTGAGAAGAGAAGATTCTGTTAGTTGCAGCAAGAAGAAGAGCTAGGAATAGTGCTCATCTATTGCAGGTGGGAAGGGACTACAATTTCCACAGAAGCAGGATGTAAGACTAACATATAAATGAAAAGATGCATGGATAGCCTGCTTAGTGCTGCCATTTGAAATGTAGGCCAGTACTTGGATAACCACATGCATGGCTCACTACTTCTCTTGTGGCCTTAAAAGTCTCCTACCCCAGCATGGCTAGAAGCAGCAAGACCCTCTATACAGGGTTTGTCATGAATGACCTTCCAGCTCATATGGATAGCTGTTCAGAAGGCTATGTCAGCACAAACCAAACTACCAAGAAAAAGCATAGAACAGCATTTCCATGTAGCACTAAAAATATTCAGGTTAGGATTTCAAAGATTAAAAAGCTAAAATATCAAAGTATTTGAAACAGGGTAGGTGAGTAATTAAAATACAGAAACCTATCCCAAAGTCACCCTACACACCCTATTTCCAGTCCTAGTTACTAGTCTAAAATTGTTTGCTATTACCTCAACTTCCTCCTCCCAGATTTTTGTTATTTTCAGGTTTGACAAAACATTGGTCGCTTACAGGTGATCTGTGTATTCAGCATTCTGATTTGTTTGCACTGATTTTGTCAGGAGGTTTAGCACTACTTAGTGCTAAATTGGAGCAAAAGGCAATTGACCTTTACTCTGATTTAGCACTGAAGAGCAGGTTGTCCCTGGGAAAGGAGCTGAGCAAGGGGAAGACTGCTTAGACCCAGGGGTATAGCATGGGGAGGACAGGAAGATGGCCCTGGCTGCAGAATCTTGGGGGGCACAAACCAGCCCCCCCCCCATGGACCTGGCGCCCAAGCACTCACCCATCAGCAGGCAGACGCTGAATGGGTGTGGGAATGGAGGGTAAAGAGCACCCTCCACGCCCCACTGGTGCTTGGGTGGGGATAGAGTATGGAGCATGCTCTTCACCCTCTGTGCCCCGCCTGGCATATGTGTGCCAGTACATCAGCGGTGGGGGCTGGGAGAGGATGCCCTCCATGCTCACCCAGTCCGCACTGCTGATGGGCAGAAACTCATGTGCGGGGGGGGGGTCAGGGCATAGAGGGTGCTGTTCAACTTCTGCACTCTGCCCCCCCCCAGCAGTGGCAGTGGCCTCTATCCCGCTGGGGAAAGGGCATGCAGCAGCAGCCACGTCCCCATGCACATCAAATAGGAAGCAAGGAAGTAAGAGCTTAACAAGATGGGGAAAACCCCTCCCTTTCTTTAGCTGGCCTGAAAGGGAGAAAAAATCCAGAGTTGGGTATACTGTTCAAGAAGTGGGTACAACCAGAACCGTGACAAGCAACATAATCCTCTACCAAGTCAGTTCTACTAGTACATTCAGATGAGTTTACTGCCATGTAGGACTGCAACCTAAGTTTCTCTTGAGCTGAATCTGTGAGTGTACTCTTTGAGCTTTATCACTGGCACAATCCTATACTTAAACCACAGCCCCAAAACTTGTGTGACTGAAAGAAGTAGCCATTATCTCCTGCAAGATGCATTTTTTTACTATCTTCTCATCCCCAAGCTGAACAGCACTTTCGTGGAAATGAGTGACTCAGGAAGGAAATGTAAGATTAACACTTCAGCACAGTGTTGCTCATGCATCTCTATGGGAGGGCAAGGCACCTAAACATTAATAACAACATTCTGCATTTAATTGCACAGGGCGTTATTAAATCGGAAGGATCTAAGTTTCTATTTTTAAAAGCTTACTCACCTGTATCCTCTGTAACTTCTGCTTTGCTGAAATGAGTTTCTTATGCAATAACACATGTAAATTCCTTGTTGACCCCTTTACAAGGCAAGTAAATGAGCAACTATAGCATGCTTAGGAAACTTTATTGGTTTTGGAAGTAAGTTCTAATGACGAGAGGCAAAGTCAGTAGAGATAACTTGATCTATGTTAAGATTTGTATTGACAAAATTATGTTGAACAAACCAGACATTCATTCGTTTTTCTAAGGCATCCTTCATCTGAGGATCACAGGGCAGTTTACAATACAAAAACACAAAAATATGTAACATAGTAAGAAATAAAAATAATACCACACACACATGCACACAATACTAAGAAAAATCACTTGTGGGAACAAGATCACTGAAGTTCTCATGAACTATCTGAAAGTTACATTTACAGAGATATCTGTTTGTACTGCTATCCACAGAGGATAGGTTCCTAGGTTTCTGTGGGACTTTAGCAAAAGATCACATGTGGTCTATCAGCACCACCTGATTCTTTTGTACATGTGAACTAGGTTGAGGGTCGTAATTCCCCTGCCCAAGCAATTGTGAGGAACAATTGAAGAAAAGAAGTAGGAGAACTGTTCGTAGAGAACAGGAAGAGAAGCAACTGCCACCATCCAACAGAAATCTGGGGAGCTCCAGGTCATCATGGAAACAACATGTGGCAAAGCATTGCTCTGAGCCTAAAAGGCAAGGATAGCAGGCATTAGAATTAAAGCCAGTAGACTGGCCCCCACAAGAGGCTCCAGAAACTCTCCACAGGTTTATTGCTTTATCTCCAGCATTCCTTCTTATTGCAATTCTATAGAACTTTTCATTATTTGGGTAGTTTTTAACTTTAGCTCTTTCTAGATGACATGGTATATACACTCAGCACACATGCATGGGTTGGGATGACACGCCTTGGCTCTCCCCCAACATACATGTGTTCAGCCTTACACGTAGACAAACATTACACAAGTAGGCTTGTAGGTGTGACCAAGAGCTCTCACATGTGGCCAAGTGAGAGCCACAGAACTGAAGGGCTAAATGCCCTCAGGCCTCGGCCTGGCCACATCCACCTTAGAAGGTCATTGGAACTGCTCTTCTGTCTTCATTTCTGGCCTTGGATACAATTTCTGCATTGCTTCTCTGTGCCAATTCCTGCTTTGCTCATGGCTCCAACACCAGACTTCTTCCCTGACTTTGGCTTCCTGGCTCAACTCCTACCACATTTTGGGCCACTGCATATGGATCAGCTCTGATAGGACCCCTGCCTCTGCTAGCAAATCAGCTGGTGAAATCCTGACAGTGACTCCCAAGCACTAGCCACAATATCTTAAGAGCTACCATTTTAAGCCTTCCTATGTAACCTTTTATAGTCAAGGGGAAAACACTGGATTTC
Source organism: Podarcis cretensis (assembly GCF_951804945.1). Lineage (NCBI taxonomy): Eukaryota > Metazoa > Chordata > Lepidosauria > Squamata > Lacertidae > Podarcis > Podarcis cretensis. Next base: position 83,709,748 of record NC_137175.1, on the reverse strand, counting down.
CTTTAAGGATGCTGCCGCCAAATAACACTGCAAGATACAAAGTGATTTCCTAGCTTGTAAAAATAATTTCCTTGAACACCATCAAGACACAAACATTCTATGGAAAGGAAAACTGCCCTCATCAGTAGTCTAAATAAAGACAGCTCAAAGCATATCCTTGTTTCTCAGAGAGTGCATTCACAGTGGGAAGTCGTTTTGTGTTCCATTCAGAAATAACTGCTGGATTCCCCCCTCCCTTCTCTTCTGAATAAGTCCTACAGTTGTTAAATTAATTCTAGCCCTGCTACACAGGGAAAATTTCTGGCTACCCTGTTATAGAATTTTCTATAAATTATTTTGAGCATTGCTCATCACTTTTGCTCCTTTACCCTCAAACATGTTCACTGGAATTAAGCAAACCAATATATATCTGGATCCACACTTCCAGCAAATTAATAATCATGTAACTATCACAATAGCCTGCAGATAGTAGCTTTGAAAATAAGTATCTCACCTATTTAGTGTTCTAACTTAAAAAGCAAAAAGCTTGAGAAAAATAAAGAACTACAGCAGATTACAGGTAGAATTCAACTATGTATTACTCAATATTAAGGTAAAGGTAAAGGTACCCCTGCCCGTACGGGCCAGTCTTGCCAGACTTTGGGGTTGTGCGCCCATCTCACTCAAGAGGCCGGGGGCCAGCGCTGTCCGGAGACACTTCCGGGTCACGTGGCCAGCGTGACAAAGCTGCATCTGGCGAGCCAGCGCAGCACACGGAAACGCCGTTTACCTTCCCACCAGTAAGTGGTCCCTATTTATCTACTTGCACCCGGGGGTGCTTTCGAACTGCTAGGTTGGCAGGCGCTGGGACCGAGCAGCGGGAGCGCACCCCGCCGCGGGGATTCGAACCGCCAACCTTTCGATCGGCAAGCCCTAGGCGCTGAGGCTTTTACCCACAGCACCACCCGTGTCCTATTACTCAATATTAGACCCACTGAAATTAGTGGTCCTACCTCAGCTATGTTCATTAATTTCAATGGGCCTACCCTGAGTAAAACTTACTTGAATACCACCCTACATATTTCCCATTACAATCAGTGCCTAGTTTTATCATTACTCTTTTTTAGGTTTAAGCTCACAGCATTTCAGCTAATAAAGGCAACAACCAATTAACATGTGTCTGAAAGACACACAATTACACATGTGTGCTGAACTAGGAAGTGACTGAAAAAGTCACAAAACACATAATAAAAAGAGTGGAATGGGGTAGGGTGGAACAGAATGGGGGCAGGGTGGGGTGTGATGGGGTGGGGCGGGAAATGCTTATACATGCTCCGCCAACTTGTGTGGCACCCCATAAGAAATGGTTGTAGACTGGCAAACGTTAACTTTGTTGTATTCAATGAACTACACAGGAAGTCTGCAACTTATGCACATTTATATTTATGTGCATGACATTTTTAAAAGAATAGTTAGAAAAGTAGTGGGAGTCCGGGAAAAACGGCATTGGCAATCGCACTCGCCATTGAACCCAATGGGTTTTGACTATACACAATTTTGGCTTTAGGTGTAATCCGCCCTGCATAAATTGCAGTCTGATCTTAAGACGTCTGCACCAGCATATCTGCTTGCATTCCTGGTGGCATTCCTGCAACACCAGAGTAAGGTCAGGGCTTGTGTTGTGTCATCCAGTCATAAGAAGTATCTGTCCAAACAACAAAGCCTTACATTTGAATTCCTCAGTGGGAAGGATGTGCTCTACAGCATTATGGGCATGCTGTTGGCATTCACAGTGCTAGTAGTGGACAATGGAAGAATGGAGAAAAGAACCTATTTTACAATAAATTACAATTGGGTTTACTGGATTTACATAACAAAACACCTGTCCCAATTCAGATCCTTAGGTAAAGGGACCCCTAACCGTTAGGTACAGTCGCAGACGACTCTGGGGTTGCAACGTTCATCTCGCTTTACTGGCTGAGGGAACCAGCATACAGCTTCCGGGTCATGTGGCCAGCATGACTAAGCCGCTTCTGGTGAACCAGAGTAGTGCACGGAAATGCCATTTACCTTTGCGCCGGAGCGGTACCTATTTATCTACTTGCACTGCATGCTTTCGAACTGCTAGGTTGGCAGGAGCTGGGACAGAGCAATGGGAGCTCACCCCGTCATGGGGATTCGAACCGCCGACCTTCTGATCGGCAAGTCCTAGGCTCTGTGGTTTAACCCACAGCGCCACCCGCGTCCCTTTAAAACCAGATCCTTACCATAGCATTAAAGTAATGTTGCAGTGAATCAGAGAGGAAACACAGCATTCCATCCTCTTCAAGGTGTGGGAGGACACAATACAGGCAGAGCAAGACATATATTGCTCTTTAGCAAAATACAGAGCATGCAAACTTGAAAGCAATTAGGAAAAAGATCCTCTTATGAAAACAATGTGTTGTAGAATATGAATCAAAGTTGATAGCTATGAGCCAAAGAATTGTGTGCCCAGACTTCACATGCAAGAGGAGTCCTGGGTGCCTTTCTCCCTACCCCATGATCCAGCAAGCCATCCCTGATTCATAAGCATCACAAGACAGATGTTGCGGAAAGGATGTCATGAGAAGTTCTGTGGAAGAGCACTTTGAATCCTGACCAACACATTTCATTTGAAGAAATGCAGTGCACTAGCTTCAATTCAGCTCTCTGGTATCAATGACTTTGCCTAGCTTATCACAAACCCCAACCCCACACACTTTTGCCATTATAACGTACGACACCAGAAGTATGCCAGTTCTAGTTCTGAATAGTTTAAAAAAAACATATAAAGCAAAATCATCAGAGGTGGTCACCTCAGGAAGAAATGAGGTGCTATGCCAGAAGCCACATTTGCTTTTTCATATGCCAACCTGTTCAAATATAAGCTACAAGATTGGGGGGGGGGGGGGAGACTATTTTTAACAACAAAAAGAGCATGTGGCTGAAAGGAGCTGGAATCTCCCCCCCCCCTTACACTATAGTTGGGCAGTGCTGTGTTTGGATCAAAGCAGTCTTCTGGGCCTGAAATAAAATCAGCAATAGCACACTGACTGGGCTGCTGCTTTCTGCAGAAATGATGTGTGCAAAAGAGAACAATCCAAACTTGTAACATTTGGGAATCAAGGTTTACAAAGCCTTCTGTGTGTTGTTTATAGCTGACCTCTTTTCTTTCTGTTTTCACTAGCATGAGGAATTCTACAGAAACAGATACCAGACCACACTAAATTCATCTTCATCAACATCCTATCAGACAGCCTGCTCTACATTTTTTGGTCCGAACTGGCAAGGTGATACCAAACTCCCCACACTCCCTTCCACCCTGCATCTCCCAGGTCTTTAAGAACTGGGTCAGCCCTCCCTACTTCTAAAAGGTTAGGAATGGGGGAGGGTCACAATAATAAAGTTTCCTTGACCTGCTTCTCCTATCTCTTCCATGATATGCATACCAAATATCTTGCCAGCAGTGGTGAAGAGTGCTGCAGAAAATTCTTTGCAGACAGGAGATAAGGGAACAAGACAGTAGCAATCTCTCTCCTTCACCCACCCACCCACCGACAGATTACACAGTAGTGATCATAGTCACTGAGCACACAATTTCCAAGTTATACAGTGAAGACCCTAATAACTCTCCTCCTCTTCAAACCCCCATAGGAACATAAAATATCTAATCTTTTCTATTCCTGTGTTTGTAAGTCCCTTTATAATCGCTGCCCAAATATTTGAAGAGAGCATGTCTCTTGAAAACCACTGGTTCAAGACATCCTCTAAATATGATATAATTAGTTTTCAACAAAGAATCTGTTAAATTACACCACAATACTATAGTGTTCTAACATTATAAGAGGCTGACTTTTTGTCATTTATCATGCTTGTAATGTGATAAAACACTTTTAAAAAGAAGATGACATTTAAAACACACATTTTTTACAAAGAAAATACGTCTGTGGCTAAAATCAATGTTCTTAAAGTGTGAGGTGGGTTTTCCCAAAGGGCCAAGAATCATTAAGAAGTAAGGTGAAGACATAAGTAGATAATGGAAACAGAAAGAAAAGAGGAAAAAATGTCAAGAAACTATACCCCACCCAAAACAGCTCAGAAAACACTTCTCTTCTTAAAGGCATATTTAGGCCACAATTGTCCCAAGAGACATATTTGAAACCACAGCAAACCACATGCAAAGAGGAGCTTTTCATGTTTGTGCAAAAAACTATAGATCTTCAGCTAGCTGAATGGTTTGTCCAGCTCCTATATCCAGAAGAACAAAGCCAGGACCCAAAGAACCATACAACTAGCTTTGTGTGCCCAATGGGGTTTTGAATTTGTAAACAATGCCAACTCACAAGACATTTTTGAAGCTAAGAGTTCAAAGGCAGTTTGTGATATGACATGGTGGCTTGCTGTTCAAAGTAATAAAAAAAAAAAACCCCTAGGCAAGCCTATGCCCTTGCACCTAAAATAGCACTTTGGACCAAGTCTTTGTATGCAAGGGAGTCTTTTGATATCAGCAGGACTTACTTGTGCATTAAAAAAAAAAAAAATCCGTACTCAGCCAGGAAGATAATTTGGGTTACCTTGGGCTACTCACTATCATTCAGTCTAATATGCATCTCACAGGATCATGGTGAGAATGAATAAATGATCAGAATCAGGCCACTAATTGTTGCAATTGTCACTTTAGTAACAAAGTTTGAGAATGTTTGACCCAGAAACTGAGAGTGTGATGGCTGGGCAGAGCGCAGGTAGTCTGCATGCAGCCCCCAACCTAATTTTATGTGGCTCCCAGAGCCTCCGAAAACTGTCTCATTGTTTCATCCCATCAGAGTTTGTTCCTTCATTTCCACCTATTTTTTTTGGCTTTCATCCCTCTTTCCACCTTATTTCAGAATAACTGGAAGGGGTGGTATGCTACTTGTCAAAAATAAATTGATACTTCAAAACTTTTTTCTGATTATACAGCTTGGGAAAAAGAAAGGGGGTTGCTGTCTGAAAACAAATTTGTAGGCTGTTGCCTTGTGTGTACATATTCTGCATCTGTATGTATGTGTGTCAGTCATAAAGGTTGTGTAAATCTTAAACCAGTCCCGGTATGCAGTGGTGGACTGGTGAGTGGTTCCTAGGTCTGGTAGATAAGTTGATTGCCTGTTCTAAACAGGGTTGGGGAGAAACACACACACACACACACACACACACACACACACACGAGAATCATGTATTGGTTGGGGATATTCCTGGATTCATCTTTGTCACTAGTCCAAATAGCCTCAGTGGCTTGGAGCACCTTCTATCAGTATTGGCAACTATAAGAATTCTTGGATAGGAACAGTTTGGCCATGGTGATCCATGCATCGGTAACCTCGAGGTTGAATTACAGTGGTACCTCAGGCTACAAACACTTCGGGTTACAAACGCTTTGGGTTACAAACTCCACTAACCCGGAAGTGGTACCTCGGCTTGCGAACTTTGCCCCAGGATGAGAACGGAAATTGCATGGCGGCAGCGGGAGACCCCATTAGCGAAAGTGGTACCTCAGGTTAAGAAATGTTTCAGGTTAAGAACAAACTTCCAGAACGAATTAAGTTCGTAACCTGAGGTACCACTGTACTGCAATGTACTCTATGTGGGGTTGCCGTTAAGGCCGGTCTAGAAGCTGTAGCTGGTGCAGAATGCTGTGGCTAAGCTGCTGCTGATATACAAAGCCGTAAGCGGCCTAGAACCTGTTTGCATGGAAGTTCACCTCTTCATGCAACCCTGCTTGAACCCTTCTGCTACATGCCCAAAAAGTTATTTTAACAAGTACTAGACCCAGAACTTTTAGTGTGGTACCCACACTTTGCAATGCACTCCTCCCTGGAATTTGTAATCAAATCAACAATTTGTTATTTTAGGCATCTCCTTCAGGCTTTTTTATTCAACCAGGCTTTTACATGGTAGCATAATTTGATAATGTTCATGCTGGTTTTTCAAAGTGAATTAACATACTTTGATTGGTCTAATTTTGTATATTATTTCTGTTTCTTTCAGGTATACCACCACAATATTCTTGAGTGGTGGGCAGTTTATAAATTATTTAAATAAGGCTATCTCCTTTTAACAGCTGGTGTTATTGTCCAGAATCAGATGTACAAATTTAAAACATCAGCTTCTGTAACTGAAATGTGGTTTCAGTGAGCCTTTAGCACACAACTGTTATGACAACACTGTGGCACTATTTGTCTATTTAAGGCAAACGTGGTTGAGATGATCACATACAACTTCCTGTTTGCTCAAAGGAGAACAAAGATGTACACCTAAATTTAAAACACAAAGGGGATAATCAAATTTCCTTCATTATTTATACCATCCCCCCCGTCATTTCTATTCCGAGAACCAAATTCATATACAGTAAACGATCCCTAATTTAGCATTAAGTTGCCTACACTACAGATATAGGGTGGTGTTCAACTATGTTTTAATCAGACTCACTGAAATTAATGAACATGACCAAGTTAGGGCCATTATTTTCAACAGGTCTACTCTGAGTAAAACTTAGTTGACTACCTCCTACAAGGATATCAAAAGTTTATCTAATGAACAGATTAACATACAGCCACAATGTGCATCCAGGTATCAGCATGCAAACAACCTAAATTCTACTTGAAACATAATGTTACCATTTAGGGAAAATAACATGCTAACACTATTGTTCTGAGACTTAATGGAAAATTCTAAGAGCATAAGATGATTTTTCAAAAGTAGCCCACCAATGTTACTAAATTACACTCTTCAAGCCTATTAAATGAAATTAGTAATCAACACAGTGGTACCTCGGGTTAAGTACTTAATTTGTTCCGGAGGTCCGTACTTAACCTGAAACTGTTCTTAACCTGAAGCACCACTTTAGCTAATGGGGGCCTCCTGCTGCCGCCGCGCTGCCGGAGCACAATTTCTGTTCTCATCCTGAAGCAAAGTTCTTAACCTGAGGTACTATTTCTGGGTTAGCAGAGTCTGTAAGCTGAAGCGTATGTAACCTGAGGTACCACTGTACTATCCCAGCTGGCCCTCACACAGCAACATGCAAATCACTTGACACACATCTCCCTCACTTTCAGGTCTGGATGCCTAAGAATTCATTTTCAGATATATAATTGATTGCAGAGGCCTCTACATCTTAAGAAGTTAGAAGGGTAACTGATTAACACAGTCATTATTCCTGCTAATAAAACACCCTCCAAACAGGAGCACAATTCCCAGTATTTCAACAAAGGGCTGAAGATTGCAAAATGTGACCCATCGACTGCTCACTGCCTATCTCTGTTTGACGCAACTTAGCAGCACAAACCCAAATGTGACTTCCGTTCCTGAATCCTGGATACTTTTTAAGTCACCATAAAGCCTTTCTCAGTCTTCCCGTCTGCTTACAAACTTCAGCATCACAATACAGTACTGGAAAGTCCTCATAGCTTGTGAGGAGACCCTCCCTGGAGCCCAAAGAGAATTTCCCCTATAGATTATGAAGGAGCAGGACTCTGGTGCTTGCTGGCTTGAAATAGGCGTGTGGGGCCCCTGCTGCTGCTGTGCTAATGCGCTCAGAGGTAAGAGGCAGGAAAACTGCTTTCCAGCAGGTCTTCCCTGTGTGGCTTTCCCAGCCTCTCTGGGCTTGTGGTGCTTTGAGGCAGAGGGACTCCCCTGAGTAGAATCCCTTCTATAGCCACCAAATGAAGAAGGTTCAAGGTAAAGGTCCAGAAGAAAAGTTTTAAAATGTTTTAAAAGGACTGTATGAGTTTTCTCTAATGCTGCACTACCCCACTCAACAGCTGATGGGCAGGAAGCCGTTCCTTGCAGCAGGGCTTGGCTAACATCCTGCCTTCTGAAGCACTGCATCAGTGCAATGCACCCTGTATCAGCACTGAGACCATATCTCTTTCCCACCATGGCAGTGCAGGGATGGTGACTGGCACTATGCCAAAGAGAAAAGGCTGCTATATAGGATGCCAGTCATTCTTTTATGGCATCTGTTCTCATACAGACTGGGCCAGAAGGCTGCCTAGAAAGTGGAACAGAGTCAAACAGTCTTCCCCACTTACAATGTACAGTCCACTAAATAATAGTAAAGTTCAAATGAAGGTTCAGGCATGTTTGAATCAAAAGCTTGAACTTAACAAGAAGCCAGCAGTTGTTCAGCAGTAATTGCCAAGCACTTGTCTCCTTTCACTTGGTCTTAGATACCACATACTTTTTTCAGCAAGATATATAGGGCAGAACCATCTGCTTGATGCCTTTGTATGTTCACCTGCATTAGCCACAAAGCCAAGGGCTGTCAACTTGCAAGCAGTTATCAGCAGCATCCTGCAGGTGTGGCCTGAAATGATTTGGCCAGGATGTCTGTGAAGACTCAACACAAATTGAAATGTAACCAGTAGTATGCCTTGCAAAGTTAGTTTGGTCCAGCAATATTTCCAGTTCTGGGGAAGGGTTGTAGCTCCATGACAGAGCATATGCTTGATGTGCAAAAGATCCAATGTTCAATACCCACCATCTCCAGGCAGGGGTAGAAAAGCCTGAGACCATGGAGAGTAGATAATAATGTGTTAGATCAGGGTTTCCCAAATGTGGGTCTCCAACTGTTTTTGGACTACAATTCCCATCATTCCTGACAGCTAGGGATGATGGGAGTTGTAGTCAAAAACCAGCTGGGGATCCAAGTTTGGCAAATCCTGAGCTAGATGGACAAATGATCTGACTCTGTATAAGACAGCTTCCTATGTTCCTAATATTAGACTGAATTGCAATATGAGCTGGAAAACCTCACTTAGAAAGAAACAAATGTTTTGGTTAGCAACCAAACCATCAAGGAAGTTGCTCTCCACCCAAAAGTGGTGCCCACTGTGGGCTTAAACAGAAGGCACCAGGTTCCTTTCTGGTCCACCAAAGACTAGTGTCATTTTGTTACATAGACAGGCATCTTTCTTCCTCAATCACACAACAAAAGTGGAAGAAGCTGTCAATGTGAAACTGACAAATCTTAATAATATTAGTGATAACACACTAGGATTTCTGCTTTTTTAAGGCCTCCACATGATTTTACAATATATATATTTTAAAAATGTAATGTTGTCTGCTCAAACTATATTTTTCAACCTGTTTCTACCAACCTCAGCAGCCATATACAACAGCCCACCAACTGAAAATGAAAAGTTCTCTGAAAGGAGAGTGGGGATGGCATGTCAAGCAAGTGGCCACCTACAACACACAGTTGGTGAGCTGCAATTGGCTTGAAGAGTCGTGTGTTTTCTTTTTTGAGGAATACTTCTAGTCTATTTTATCTCACTTCAAGATCCAAGGCAGCTTATAATATTAAAAAGCTAATACAAAAGTTCCTAGGAAGCTCAGAAAATATATTTTCTTTTTCAGCATCAAGTCAAGCTTGGCTTAATCACCCCCCCCCCCCCGAAATAACAGCATAATCACAATATGCCAAAAAACCAAGGAGCAACAAAGCTAAACATGCTTCCTGGGAACTGGAGTTCCAAACCCCAGATTCAGTTACTAAAAAGGCCCTATCATATGTGAACACCTGCCTCATACCAGACAGCCGGGCAGGGGGAGAAGGAAGTCACAAAGCAAGGTTTTGGATGAGGTAAGGCATCAGTAATCAGAGGTGGGAGGGAAATCTGAGCAACGATGGGGAGAAATTGCCATTGATGCCCAAATATTACATATAAGAAGTAACACGACACAACCTTTCCATCAACTGCAAACTAGAGAAGTGTTAATGTGAATAAACTGACTCCTATCAGAAGATACGTATCAATTACAAGATAACAAGCCAGCATTACACTATTTTTAAAAAAATACTTCAGCAAAAGGGTTTTTAAGAAATACAGAAAGATTTAGAAAATTTCCACCAGTGGACATTTTTCAACAAAAATCTGATAATTGTATAGGTCATATTAAGGTATTTTTGCCTCCTAGCCCAGGCTTTCCTGCTGCTCAGTCTTTGCAGGGAGACCATAATTTTCTGCTTCTGATATTTCTACAGCAACACTTATGACTGTGATGTCATAAACTCAACCCCAACTTCACAGCAAGATCAAGCACAGTGAGCAGATGGGATGCAAAGAAGAAAGCCCATTTAAAATACAAATCTCTTTCATAAAGAAGAAAAGGGTGCAGGCACAGAGGGTGAATGGGTCTCATTTCTAAGTATGACATATTCAAAAGATTATCCTAGCATGAAAATCTATTTAAGGCTAGACCTGCAACAGACCAAGTAACTGTATAATTCACTACATTTTATGTTAAATTTATTAATTTAAGTTGAAGGTAGAAAATGCTAGTCAGAGGAAGGACTGTTATCAGTATCAAGACAGAGGAGGGGGAAATGTTTAGAACGTGGGGGGAAATAAAAGAGTTATGGTTTTAAACACACAACCTCAAACAGAAAGTCCCCCACCTTCACCAAATGTACATAGCTATGCCTTCCTATACAACATTAGGGACCCTGTTAGTGGAGGGATGTGGAACATCAGTCCTGGGAGCCAAATGCAACCCTCCAGGCCTGTCTGTCTGGCCCTTGAGACTCTTCCCAGGCCACATCTCCCATCAGTTCTGTGTTCTTGAACTGTGACCATGCTTCTTCCTTGCCTTGGTGGAGCACAGATAAGAATTTGTGAGTGCATGTAGAAAGCAGCCTACTGAACAGAAGTAAAATTCACCTTAGGTGCTCTGCCCACTTTTGCCTCTGACCCTACCCACCATTGATATGTGGCACTGGGACTACATTTTTAAGATGTGTTTCCTGTGATCCTGAAATAAAGTTTAATAAATGCCTATCATATGGATAAAGCCCTAGGCAGGGCACTGTTTTACTTGTCATTTGAAAAAGACCAGGTACTTTTAAAAAATTATTTGATTCAGAATTAAATCCAAAGATGGGAGGGAATGGTAGTAAAATGGATGCAGCTGAAGCCCTGGGACACAAGATGAAGATCAAAATTATTTGGAAGTGAATTTTCCTCTATGGCCCCAGATTATCATTAAGCTCCTTCAAATCCTACAATTCTGTGATATTGACCTTGAAAGGGTCCTATTTAGGAAATAAGCATGTGCTGAATTTGTGAATTCAAGATAGAAAAATGACCAAACTAATCTCTTGCAAAGCTGAAAATATTATTTACACATACTGTGCCTTAACAGTCAGATGAATTCATAGTATTCCCAGTATAATGCTGTGTCCTCATTATACTGTGCTACCAACAATTGACAGACTATGATAGGACTCTGCCCTGAGACCAAACTAAATTAAATATAACACAGACAGAAGTGATAATAAGTAATACAGGGTGGAACCTTACACCTGTAAGAAAATAATTAAGACTTTTCAAAAAGTGTTTACTTGTTATTGCCAGCAAATCCTCTCATTGACTAGGATGTGGCCTGGAAGGCTGGTATGAAAATCTAACTCATACAGTGATTATTTCCAAAGTGCAGAATGTAACTACCCAACTCTCACCATATGAAAGAGCAACCTAGACACAAAGGGCAAAATGAAAAGGGGAAGGCAGAGGAACACATACAAAAGAGACATCTAAAAGCATCCGTCTCTCTGACCCAAATCATAACTAAGGTGGCAGCTGCAGGAGCATGTGAGGGAAGTTAAACCTTAACAAAAAAATTAAAGAAATGGTAACCAGATCAGAAGCTAAGGCAGGTAGGAAATTCAAAGAAAACAGACAAGGATATCGCTCTTGAGAAGGCTTGGCTCAATAATATTTTCCACCTTCCCCTCCCCACCCAGTTACAGCCCACTTTCCACTCATAGTGCCCTGAAAGAAAGCTTGCAACAATAAATTATCAAGAAGTCTGAACTATTAGTCCCAAAACCAGAATGAGTTTGATCCAATGGTTTCCTTATTCCATCAGAGGAAGGTAAACTTTGGATCTATCCCAATGAAAGTCACTAAAACGATAAACGACAGGACTGAATAAAAACCAAACGTAATAATTTTACCCTGCCAAAACAGGCCTTGGGTGTCCTTCCCAACAACTTTTATGGAGGTCACCCTGCAGTCTTCGTGAAGAAGTGTATCACACAAAACAGCTACCGAAGGAACCCCACTCCTAGAGAATGTCATTGTAAGCTCAGATAAAAAATGTACCTGGCAACCACTTAAATGGTCTTAATGGTACATAATGCTTAAAAGCTACGTGACTACATCTGCAGAAGCCTCTGGCTTACACGCTCCCCCTTCTAGTGTGGACACAAGAAGAACAAAAGCTTTTGCTTCCATTTTTGACGAAATACAATTTCACTATTTCTTCCAAAGCCAAAGGAACTGTGGTTAATTTACACTGTGGTTAACTCAAACAGGCCACGATCTATTGTGGCTTGTTCACTAACAAGAGTTTGAAGTAATCAGAGTTTCACAAGTTCAGGCTAACAGGGAACTCTGATTAGTTTAAAAGCAAAAGCAGAAGCTTTCAATCTGCTCTTCATGGCCATATCAGAGGAGCAAATGAACAAACCCACAGTTCATTCAGACTCATTCCATTAACACTAAACTATTGCTTAGCACTGCAGTCAAACCAGCCCAGTGTGGTAGGAGTTTATATAGAAGGCCTTTTATAAAGGCCCAAGCCATTGAGGAATCTAAAAGGTCAGCTCTGGCCCTTTGAATTTCGCTTGGAAATTAACTGGCAACCAGCAGAATAATATGGGGTTGCCAACTCAAACAATATATTCTGGATCCAGCAGAGTCCAGCAGTTTTACACACATATGCACATGGAGTTCACCACAAAAGCCACACACACACAGATGACAGGCCAACCAGCCAGCAAAAGCATAGCAACTGTTGCATGATACAGTCCAAGCAAAGTGCCTGTTAATAATCCTACTGCAGCATTTTGGATCAACTGAAGTTTCCAGACGGTTTTCAAGAGCAGCCCCATTCATCCAAGAAGCATGAAGGACAAAAATAAAATACACATAGTGCCAAGTGTGATTATTCTAGAAAAGAAGAACTGAATTATCAAAAAAAAAAAATGACTACACAAAAACAAAGAAAAGCTGAGACATCCTAGATGCTTTCTAAGAGATCTAATATGAGAAGTACAAAGTACTGGACTGCACACAAAAAAGTCTCATGATCAGAAAATTGTTTGTTTTAACCAAGAATGAGTATAGAATCAGGAGTCAAGTATAGAAGGAACTGAATGGAGGACCAAAGAGTGAACTTTAAGTAAGGAAACAGAAACACATTGAAAGAACGAAAGCAAAATGCAGTGTTGGGAAGAAATGCAATCCAACAGGAACCATGAAATGGTGTTGCACACAGCAGATCAGGGTGTGGGACAAGTCGATTGCATGAATAAGTTCAGCCTATGATAACCTGAACAATGATGCAGTCCAAAGACAAAACAACCCACAGGGCAACAATACCTTGGTGAAACAAACCAGCTGAGATTCAGTATAGAAGCAGCCCATAATATTGCAAACAACAAATGTTGGAAATGACAAATCTTGGCAATGTCTTATATGGCAGTATTTTCAACAACTGATCATTGCTATTGCTCAATGACTAGAGACCTCAGTGCTGTTCATACCATTTCAAAAGCTCCGCATAAAGGCACAAAAACACTTCTGCTTTGGCATACTGATTTTCTTCCCACAACACTAGAAAAACTTTCAAAGTTTGTGCTCGCATAAACGAAGGCAAACCACATAGCATATTTCTGAAGAGGCTGTTTAAGCATGTTATTCCTGTACCTTTCATACAGAGTGGACCAGAAGTAGCCGTCAACAGTAGAAGAGATGCTGTTTCCTTTTTGAAACATGCATCTTCATTTCACCTCATTTTATTTGTCGCAGACATACTAGAAACAAGATATTGTGTATATTTTTCTCATGTTTGTATTATCTAAAAAGTCTAGTATCTGCTGCCTCAAGTAATTTAGTCCTAACAGGTTTGTTCACAACCCAAGTTGCAGGGGTGTCATTAATAAGGAAGGAATAGACCATCCCAGTGCCCCAAGCCTAATGAAAGAACCAAACAAATAAAAAGAACTGATTTACACAGTTAGGAAAGAAAAATCACATGACGCGGCACTCTCAGGATGGTACCATTTCAAGATGCAGGGAAGACAGCAAATGTGACGACTTTCCTTCAAGAAAAATTCATTCCAAGTTGAAAATCAGCACTAGCCAGCAGCCTCTCCCATACACGCTAACTCTCCACAAGCAAATTATATGATTCTGCATGCCAGAAACGAAGACATGGCTCCCTACCTATATCCTTAAATGGTACAGTCCTGAAATAGGATGGCTACATACAGGGGCATAGCCAAAGAGAAAATCACCTGCTTAAAACATTCTAATTATACATACTGCTAAACACAACTTATTAAATTCATTAGAATGTGCAAATTGAAAAAGGTCAGAAAAGCTAAAGCATGAACTTAAAGTAAGCTGCATGTCTCCAATTAAATATTATATTTGTCGCAACTAACAATAATAGGGGTAAATAAAACACATGTAACATAGTAAGCTGTAATTAATTTTCCTATTATTGAAAATCTAGTGTCATAAAAAAACCAATTTAAGCAATAATTAAGCATATGTCTTTCGATATATTGCCTACATTTAAAAAGATATGTGAATAAACAACCTGAACATATATTTTGCACCTTTAATTTATATAGATGAATACAAATGGCTAAAGTATATTACCTTCATTTTCAGAAGCCTGGCATTTTACCTGTAGCACCAAATCAAAAGTACTCTCTGGATTTTCCCTGGAAGTAAAAACAAAACATTTAATTAGTTATGCATGCAACACAAGAATGCAAACAATCTGATTACAAGGGTATTATCGCTGCTTTTGGTTAACATTCAACTGCATGTTGACTTTAAATTGTTTTCCTTCTCATATCACAAAGATATTCCTCTCTATCAATCCATGATGAGATACACACATAATTGCATCAAGATTCATGTCCAACAAACAATTTTCAATCTTGCAGGACAGGTGGTGTTCAAGTAATACACAATCTGTTTCCACGTGGATCTGACCACTGGATGATGGGAGGAAGGCTCATGTTGGGGGAAAATAGTTATGTGAATCCACACGGAGGCTGACAAATGCAATGACTCAGATACCCTGCCACAAATCAGAAGTAACATTTGCTTTTATGTTCTGAGAAAGATGATTACTTTTCTCCCCCAACAGTGAGCAAAAAAAGCAACTAATATGAGATTACTTATTTCAGGGGGGCAACGTATACAAAAATGTGTTATCTATCTAACTTGTTAGCATGTTTCCTTACAGTCCTGTACATCAGCCAGCTCATATTAAAACACTGAAATAAAAATCAAACTTTTAAAGTCAAAGAATGTCTTTTTTTAAAAAAAAGAACTGAGAGCTCAGTGGCTGAAAACCACTCCCTATTTAAAGCCATCAGATTGTGGACCATTCTCCCACACAAGGGCCATCAGGATTTTTGGATGAGTGGGTGGTTTTCCTCCCGCTACATTGTTGTACTGCTATTTTGCTGCTCTTGTAACTTTGTTTAGTTTTGTGGTTTTAAACTTTCATTAATTGCATATTGTTTTGAAATGGTGATATTTTATGTAGCCCACCCTGGAGCCATGTGTGGAAGGGTGGGCTATAAATAAATGAAACCGTATAAATAAATAAAGCATTCAGGATTAAACTGCTTCAGAGTTGGTTTCATGGTGTGAATATGGCTCTGAAAAAATAGCATGGAGCGATTGCTTCCCATGCAAACTCCGTCCCAAGTTCTTATGACAGTACCAATATTTCCTTCTAATGTCATGTAAATGTTTTGGGAGTCGGTGTAATGTGCCAAGCAGACAGATCTGGACTAGAGATTCTCAAGCTGGGTTTAAATCCTCATTCAGCCATGAACCCAGTCTCACTGCATGACCTTGGGCCAGTCTGGTGTTCACTTAACAATCCTAGTAAGACAAACCAGTTTATTGGTCCAGGAATTAACTATGTGCTATTTGCAAACTTGGGATAATGCCAGGATTCTAAATGATTACTTCAGAGATTATTGGCTAAAAAGTGCTTATCAAATGCAGTTTACTTCATATGCACGTAACCTCTTCAAGAAGAATGCTGGGCTCAGCACGACTAATAACAACAGAGAAACCAGTATACAAGCAAGCAGTAATTATTTCAGGAACAGGAACAGCATGTAGATGAAGAGAGAAAAAGAAGTTTCCTCTGAAGTTACAAGAGGAATAAAAGTCACTAGAGGGTTGTGCATTGGAGGGGGGATTAGCAGAAAACCAGCACCCAATGTAAGAGAACAAAAGAGAGTTACACTGCAGCTTCACTAATGAAGAAATGTTTGTTTAAACCAAGAGACCAGAATCCAGAACCTAAGGGTTAGACTGAAGGAAGGAGAGTCGCTCTTCAGGTAGGAAGAATTTTGTCCATTTCACCACTGCCTTTTTGAACCACTTTTTTAAAATAATAATAATAATAATAATAATAATACAAACAAGAAACAAAGTTAGGCCCCATAGAGAAATGTAAGATTTGTTTGCCATCTTGGATCAGACAGAGGAACTCTTTAATTCATCATAACAAGAACTGAGCCACGTAATCTTGTGCTGATCTGCTTCCTTATTGGATTCCAATATATAGAGTATATATATAGTTTTAATAGGGTTTGTCTTTGAAACCCTTTGGGGTTTTTTTCCTTTTCTCTGTTTTGTTTTTTGTAATTAATTTTGGGGGGTAATCAGGTATCAGCTGAAAATTTGAACTGAAATTGAAATATTAACACACATACCAATTATGATATAATTTTGCTAGGTTCTAAGTGATAATGGTAAAAATGTCAGAATGACACCTGAGGAGCTATGAGCAAACTAAAAGCTCATATTGAAGAAGGTACTAATTTTGTTTTAATGTTTATGTTCTTTCTGTATTTGTAATTTAAATTGTCAGAAATAAAAAGATATTTTTTTTAAAAAGTAATAATAGATTCTCAAATAGCGTATGTTACCATGCCCTTGTAGCCCCTGATGAACAAAACAGGTAAATACAGAGTCAGAAGTCATCTTCTCTTGATCATATGACTGAATAGTAAGTACGCAAGTCAAAGCAGATGTAGTAGAAGCAACTGAAGATGTACATGCTGCACTCAAGAAGGTCAAATGGAGAGTGGGACAAGACACCCAAAAGGATGCATAGAGATCATTTTAATTTGTGTGATGTAAAATGCAAGCTAAATTGAACAATATGGTTGTGACTGTGAGCCATTTCTATCACATGCTTCCTTTTCTTCTTTTTTACTACAATATTGTACTGTACATCCTGAACCAAAATTCACAGAAGGTAAAAGCGCCCACCTTCTTAGTCCTTCATCCCCTGAAAATTCCAACACACACATACCCAACTTCAATTTGGGGTGGGGAATTAATACTATCATGCCTATCCACATACAAAATATGATTTGCCATATAATCCTCTGCATGTTTACTCAGAAATAAGTCCCGATGCGTTCAATGGAGCTTGCTCCCAGGTAAGTGTGCATAGGAATGTAGCCTTATTTGAGTGTCCAATTTGGAGCCCTCCTAAAACAGCTGCAATAAAATTTGGGCAGTTCAGTCTGCTTCTAACAGCAGAGGTACCCACAATGACTAAATAAGAAACTTTTTATCATAACAGGCCCTCTAACTGTAACCACAACTTCTTGTCTCAGGAACTAGATAAGCATCTCATCAATTCAGTCTCTGAAATGATAGTAGTAAATTTTTGTGCTTCCTGCTGTGCATATCTACAAATTTGCTTCCACAAGAAGGCCTTTCAAGTTTATTTGTCCTTCACACCATATTTTAAAGTGTCAACCCAGAGCAATAAATGTCAGACAGGCTTTCAGGTCTATTCCAAACGGTTCATCATAAATAGATTACTGTCACTTTGTTAGAGTGGAGGTTAAACTTCTTATCACTTTAAAACTACTCGGAACCTAAAGTTCAGCAAGTCTCACAGGGTCAAGGCTTTAACTGCAAATAAGAGGGAAAAGCCCAATCATTCACTTTGCAAATATATCTGTTTTAGAATTGGCTAATGCAGTCAAAATGTATACTGGCTTACAATTCAATGTCAAAACAGTAAACAAAGACCGATTTAGGAATTCTTTGGCATCTTCTGTTCACATCTTGACTAGTCACCGGAATTTATTTACCAAACTAATACCCCACAACCCTAAAATGCCCTCTATTGCAATTGGGGAGGGGTCCCCATACCACTGCCAGGCCCCCCAATGCCAAACCACTATTTCATAGACTCTAGTATGAGTGTTTTGACAGGCTGCAGGGTTCCCATGATATGCCATGCATATTCAGCCAACCACGTGCAGGCTTCAGGGAAAGGCATGATGATCTTCACACAAATTAAAGCAGCACCCAGTTCCTGTCAAATATGTGGCTGACAGTCAGGGAGGGAGATAGAAGAGAGGAGGAGGAGGACTCCAGTAAGGTATACGAGTCTGAGTGCCAGATGTTCATAAGGAGGCTGAAAATGTGAACTGGAGATGCTGAGGGAGGGGTTCCCCATGCCGGCTGGCAGTAGAGTTGCCAAGTTCAAAACATCCTCCACCCTAGCCTGCTCTTGTACCTTCAGCAGCTGCTTAATTCCTGAAAGTCACCGGGAGAAGCTTTTCACAGCACTGTCACCTGGTGAACTGTGCAGAGGTCAAGCTGCTGTTTAAAAGGACCCAGGAGGAGGAGGAGACATTTGTAATTAAGTTAAAGCTGTCAGATGTGTAAAGGACAGTGGAAATCTTCAGTTACCTATGATGTTTGTGAAGTGTTTATACATACATAAAAGGAAGAATAATATGGGGGGGGGGGGTTATTGGTTTGTTTCCTTCTTGTTTTTTATTAGGTACTTTGTATTTTTACCTTGCTTTTTCATGCTGCAAATCTACTGCTGAGATCTACAGCCCCGAGATTTACAGCTGAAGGGTGGGACACTCCCAAGCCTGCTGAAATGGCCAGAGTGCTGGGGGGAGGTGGGGATCAGGGTTCGAATCTCCCCAACTCAGCAGCTCATTTCAGTGACCTTGGGCCAGTCACCATCTTGTAAAGGTAAAGGGACCCCTGACCATTAGGTCCAGTCGTGACCGACTCTGGGGTGGCAGCGCTCATCTTGCTTTATTGGCCGAGGGAGCCGGTGTACAGCTTCTGGGTCATGTGGCCAGCATGACTATAAGCTGCTTCTGGAGAACCAGAGCAGCGCACAGAAATGCCGTTTACCTTCCCGCCGGAGCGGTACCTATTTATCTGCTTGCACTTTTGACATGCTTTCGAACTGCTCGGTTGGCACAACGGGAGCTCACCCCGTCGCTGGGATTCGAACCGCCGACTTTCTGATCGGCAAGCCCTAGGCTCTGTGGTTTAACCCACAGCGCCACCCGCATCCCTCACCATCTCTTACTTAGCCTCTAACCTCCCTCGCAGGGTCGTTGTGAGGGTGATGGGGGGGGGGGGCAGAACCAGATGCACCACCTTGAGGCATATCGATGCAAATATAAATATACCAATGAATAAGACGGGATGGGGGGGGGGGGAGATGGTGCAGGTGGTCTTTGCGCCACCCAGGTAAGGGAGCTTGCGCGGGTGGCTGCCGACCCTGACCCGCGGCGACGGGGGGAGAGGGCGAAGGTCTTTCCTCCGCGACGCCTCTCTCTCCTGCTGGCAGTGGGGCTGAGGTGTGGGGCGAGCGAGGGGAGCAGGCTTCGCGGCCTAGCCCCTCGCCGACGCCTCCCCCGGCGTCCCCTCAGCAGTGGCTCCAGTAGCAGCGACCCCTTCCTCCTCCTCCTCCCTCCTGGCCTCGGCGCCTCGCCCTCCCCGCCGCGTCCACTCACTTGACCCGGCAGTCCATGGTCGCATCTCGGGGGCGCCTCGGAGGAGGAGGAGGAGGGCGGCAGCACCACCACCACCACCCCCGGCGCGGAGGAGACGCG
Source organism: Podarcis cretensis (assembly GCF_951804945.1). Taxonomy (NCBI): domain Eukaryota; kingdom Metazoa; phylum Chordata; class Lepidosauria; order Squamata; family Lacertidae; genus Podarcis; species Podarcis cretensis. The sequence goes on along the minus strand of NC_137175.1, from coordinate 83,689,764 downwards.
AGGCGGGCGCCGGCCCGGCCTGGGCGGAGGAGGAGGAGGAGGAGGCGGGAAAAGGGGCGCGAGGGTCTCCTCGGCCCTCCTCCTCCCTGCTCGGCGCTCTCTCGCTCGCTCTAGGCCCCGCGGCGGAGGCCGGACCAGGTTCCCGGGGGCGTCCGGGCCGAAGGTGCCCGCCGGCGGCCTCTCGCTCGCTTCGTCGGCAGCCAGAGCGGCGGCGGCGGCGGCGGCGCCTCCCTCTCTCTCCCCTCAGAGGCGTCTCTCTCCCAGTTCCTGTCGCGGCTTCGCCGGCACCTGGCGGGAAGCAGGAAGCCCGGACGAGAGACGCTTCCCGGGGCTGAGGCTGCCCTGGCCTGGCGGGAGGCGAGGAGAAGCCACAGGAGCCGCTTCTCGCCCTAGTAGTAATAGTAGTAGTAGTAGTGGTGCAGCGGCTGAGGGAGGTTGCCAACTGACGCGGGGCAGGCGCGCTCCTGCGGGCCTTTTTCGACCACCAGAAAGTTGCACTTTTATAGCGCAGGAGCGGGAGGACTCGCCGCCGACTCTGCTGAACAGCCCCTTTTTTGGGAGGGAACTTGGCAACCGTCCACGTCAAGGGACACAGTCCACGGCGCGCGAGATCTGGGTTCGAATCGCTGCTTGCGCCCGGCCTTGTTTCCCTGGGCCTGATAATTTCCCTCTCCCCGTGGGAGCCACCCAGTCTGAAGCTGGCGGGGAGGGCTGGGTGTGAGTTTTTAAAATATATATACACACACACACACACAATAAATAGGAAGTGTGTGCTAAGAACATATTGTTGGTGGCTGCAGATTCTCCCCAGTATTTCTTGTTGGTTAACTCAGTCCCAGGGTAGTGAGCGCCACGTTGGTGAAAGATTCCTGCGTGGCAGGGAGTTGGACTATGACCCTGGTGGCCCCTTCCAACACTTCTTTGATTTGAAAAATGATTCTCCAAAAAGAATAAAAATTGTTTGCCATTCAGATATCCAGCAAGTTAGAAAGCCTCTTTCCTCTGTCCACCTCTCCCTTCTTTCTTAGACAAGTTGCCATATTTCTAACCCCTGGCAGGGCTCCTGTGCTTTTCACAGCTACTTTGACGAAATACATTTAACAGGCGCAGCTGACGTGGAGGGGTCTAATCTTGCCTGTTGAATTTTTACCTCTTGTTGCAGCTGTTAAACATACAAGCAGTCTGCAAAGGGAGGAAGGGGTTGTCGTATTCTGAAGAGCAAAAAAGAGGACACATTTGCTGACTTCTACTTTTTAACTATGGATCACTATGACGACTCGGAAAAAAGGACATGTCCTGGAAAAAGCAGACATATGGCAACCTGGCTCCCACTTCCAGGATGGAAAACTTCCTCTCTGTTTTCAGCCCACACAGCCTATGAACGTACGCGCAAGCATATTCTTAATAATGCACATTAGTTTCCCCTCTTGTGTTCAGAAGTAAATCAAAAGTTTATTTCCAAGCAGTTGAGCAACTATCTTAGAATCATAGAATAGTAGAGTTGGAAGGGACACCAGGGGCCAATCCAGTCCAGCCCCTGCAAATATAGGAATCTTCTGCCCAGCGTGGCGCTTGAACCTATAGCAGTGAAATTAAAAGTCTCATGCACTACCAACAGTCTTTACGATGGAAACTGGTAGGATGCAGGTTTGATCCCTGTAAATGTCAGCTGCATATCCCTCCACTGCAGGGTGTGGGACTCGATCCTCAAGTTCCCTTCCAACTCTTGTGATTCTAACCCATTTGTGAGTGCAGGACATGGAGGTAATAATTTCTCAGGAAATAATAGCATGGTGCTTCCACACTAATCTTTTAGGTATTGACTAACTACCCATTGGTCCTAGACTAGAGAATCCAGATGCTGCTCATTCCAAACCATTGCATTCCACTGTCTTTCCCAATGTCATCCCACTTTTTTCCTCATGGCCCAATTACTCACAATTTTAAAACTTCCACCATAATTAAAATGCAGTCCTTTCAGATATAAACTTAGCTACGGTTACATTCCTGTTGCACGCTTACCCAGAAGACCACTCTGTTGAACACCATGGGTCTTACTTCCAAGTAAACATGCATAGGTTCACACACTGCAGCGCTATTGTTCACATGATATGAAAGTATTTGTATATGTGTGTTTTAACATGGCTGAAGACACTGTGTAACCCTTCCTTTTTGGTTTGTCTGCCTATCCCTCTACCCCAACAATGCTTAATTTCTGTCACTTTGACTCTGCAGTGTGTTATCAGGATGTCTTTGTTTTTCAATCTTGTTGATAACGTATGTTGCTGAAGTGGTGTCCAGAGATTGTCTTTTTAACAATAAAAACTGACTCTTTGCTACCTTTCAAACAATACAAACTTGCCTCAACCGTAAAAGTAAAGGTACCCCTGACTGTTAGGTCCAGTCGCAGACGACTCTGGGGTTGCACGCTCATCTCACTCTATAGGCCAAGGGAGCCAGCATTTATCCACAGACAGCTTCTGGGTCATGTGGCCAGCATGATTAAGCCACTTCTGGCAAGCCAGAGCAGCGCATGGAAACGCCATTTACCTTCCCGCCACAGTGGTACCTATTTATCTCCTTGCAAACTTTGACGTGCTTTTGAACTGCTAGATGGGCAGGAGCTGGGACCAAACAACAGGAGCTCACCCTGTCGCGGGGATTCGAACCACCGACCTTCTGATCGGCAAGGCCTAAAAAAAACACCATTTATAGGATACAGGATATCGGGCAAGGGTATATATTAGATCTTCCATAGTTGCTGTCTCAGAATCTCTTGATACATATTAGCTTTCCTTAAATGAGCTATAACTACTCTGCTGTACAAACAATCGGGGGACATTCTCAGGGCCACTTAACACAGATTAATTACTGTTTAGCCGCCTTGTCATACCTCTAATTAGGGTGATTAAACAGCAGCTCTTCCTTACTCTTTCAGTACAGTATATGCTTATGGGTGAACTTCAGGATTCTACCCTGTGTTTGTGATTTTGAGTAGAGCCAGTGGGCGGTGGTTGATTAGGATCAAACAACGCAAGAGCGCAAAAGTAATCTTGCATGCCTATTCTACAATTTCTGGGACTCCTGCAGCTTAAGGCACCACTTATGTGATTGAGTTATCTTAGGGGCATTGAGTTATCTGGAGCAAGGGTGGAGAAACCTAAATTTCCAGATGTTAGACTCCAAGTCCCATCAGCCCCTGCCAACATAGTGGTCATGGATGATGGGAGCTGTAGTCCAGCAGCATCTGGTGGGCCTCAGGTTATTCACCCCTGAACCAGGGGTTGTATTGTCCTATAATTGACATTAAGGTTTTAATCCTGTCTTGCTTTGCACTGGCTTGTGGTGGGTTATTGTTTAAAAGAACCAGTCATTTATATTTCCTCTACAGTATATACTTCTCCTTTCATTATAAATAGTGCTTCCCTGTTTTGGACATTTTTTTTTTTTTTAAGTTTACAAAGAGGAAAGAAGGGGGCAATTTTATTCCCATTTCTTGCCACTGAAACATTTACACAGGGTTACAAAGCAATGCTGCAGTCACTGAATGAATGTGAATCGTACACAAAGGCCCCTCCCCATCTCCTCACCAAATTAAAAAGGGATGGGGGAGGGAGGAATAAACCTTTAGTCAGCCAGCCAGCTGAAATGCCTAAATATCACAATGTATTTCAGAGAAACACTCTGATTTTCCATTTTGACTAACTTTGTGGTCGTTTGGATTGTTTTTTAATCAAATACATTCAGCTTTGGTTTGGTTTTGGTTTTTAAGTAGGGAATTTCAAAAGCAGCTTCTGGGATAGCTTTTTTTAAAAAGAAAAAAGAAAAAAGAAATAAATGTTACAAAAAGCCTGTTAGACATGCAGTCTCCAGTGTATGTACAAAGGAGTTTACTAGATGGAGGCGTAGAAATGTGTAGTCAGTGTTACTAACAAAACTGTCTCGAATATTTACACGTTTTATTTCTGCTGCGCGTTGTTTGTTCTGTTTATTTCAGGCTGCTTGGTTGCATCTTGCCACTGTAAATTATATGTAGCATTCTGATAGTAACCTGCAACGGACAGGAGAAACTGGACTTAGTTGTGTCTTGACGGAGCCAGAGGTTTCCTGTTACTGTTCCCTGTTCTTGTTTCAGACAGACCATAAAGTTATTGTGCGGTTTCCTGACTTGGTATGTAGAGTGGCCAGGTGAAAAAGAGAACAAGGCTCATGCACCTTTAATAGTTGCAGAGGAAATTTAATACAAGCAATACCTGCTGATTAAATCCTCTCTTCCAAATAGCTGTTAGGCTGTCTGCTTTATCACCTGGTCACTCGTACTGCCTTGTCCTCTCTAACCCTTTCCATGACACAGCCTATCCAGCCTGCAGTTAATTTTGTCCCATGCTTAGCAGGAGAGATCTAAAACAGTCTAATCATAGCCATTTGTAATCTGATCCAAATGTTTCGGCACTTATTTATCGCTAGACACATGGGAAGTGATGTTCAACAAGAAGTGAGGATTCTCACCTCACTGCGAGGAACTTTCTGTACAATTCCACTTAATTGCTAATAAAGTTTAATCTTTTGGTATGTGGCTCTTGACTGCAACAGCTCCTCCCGCCCTGCCTTATGTATGGCTGTGAATCATAGCAAAAAGTAAATAGAAATCTTGGCTAAAGAGTTTATTCAGTGCAATCTTATACATGCTTGCTCTGAAGTAAATCTTACTATGGTCAATGAGGAGAGCTGCCAGAGAAGTGTGTTATACAACAAGAGTCCTGATACCTTAACTTTGACACAGTCGTCATTCTTGCTTTGTTTTTTGTGTGTGTTGTTTTAGCTACTTGCATAGTTTCTGGAGCCCTAGCATTCAAATTGTGTTAAATAAACACATTTTATAGTTCTCCTTTGTCAGGTTTCTCTGTAAAAACCACTATTCCAATATTATACACTATACAAGTAAAGGTTGCTTATACAGGTCTGTCAACAGTTCTATTTTGCCAACCTGTTCTCCACGTTTTTTGCTAACTGTTTATCCACCTTTATTACCATTAGTTCCTGCTTTACATATCCTTTCAGTAGAGCCAATGAATATTTGCACTATGCTTGTATGAACACACATACACCCCTTTGACTTATTAGTGCCCTCTTATCTAACTTAATACCTGATCATGATCCTAGATTTCATGCTATGATTTGCTGCCTGCTACTCCCAGAAACCTACCAGCCACCTCTATGAACTTGTTCCTGCCTGTTTTTTGTCACGGCCACAGAACTCCCCAGCAATTGCCAGTCCTAGCCCTCTAGCGTCAACTATACAATGCATAGTATTCTCAGTGCCAAGTGGATTTCCAGGAAATTTTTAAAATATATAGTGCTAACTTTAAGCAACAAAGCCAAGGCTTGAATATATCTTTGAGATGCCTTTTGATTAAATTATTCAAAGCAAAGCCTATTCTTTTAATGGTTGTACGTTAGTCCACTTTTTATTGAATTATAATGCTAACAAAACCTTGCTCCCCTTCTTATGAGACTTATAACAGAATCATAATGATATCACATTCATTCATTCATTCATTCATTCATATTTGTATGCCACTCTTCCACACAAAAATAATGAGACTGATTATGGAGTTTAAGGTTTGGTTCTGAATTCACATCTGAAGGATTTCTTTGGATTTTCAAAAAAGCCATCAGTAGTATTCTAAGATTTCACTTCACCAGCACCCCAAGCCTGACTCGAATTTGTATGTACAGTGGTACCTCGGGTTACATACGCTTCAGGTTACATGCGCTTCAGATTACAGACTTTGCTAACCCAGAAATAGTGCTTCAGGTTAAGAACTTTGATTCAGGATGAGAATTGAAATCATGCTCCAGTGGTGCGGCAGCAGCAGGAGGCCTCATTAGCTAAAGTGGTGCTTCAGGTTAAGAACAGTTTCAGGTTAAGAACAGACCTCTGGAACGAATTAAGTACTTAACCCGAGGTACCACTGTAATGCTTTGGTCCACTATGATCTCAAACTTCAATGCTGAAGTTGATTACTACTTATTTCTGAAAAAGTGCAAAACAAGGCTAAATGAACCACCTCAATATGAAAGTAAAAAGTATATGTCCCTACTACCTCAGCAAATATCTCCAGCCCTGTTTCAAACTTTTGTGGGAATAAGGTACTGCAAACTAGAAATAGCTTCAGCCCTGTCATATACCCTACACTGGACTCGCAAAGCACAAGGATTTATAATGGTGAGTCACCCAGAGGACCAGTTCACCATCCACTACCAATAAACCAAATTGACAGGGAAGGGTCAACATTGAACTGAAACTGCCTTGGTCGCACTGGTTGATGATCTCCGGCGGGCTAGGGACAGAGGTGAGAGCTGTTTCCTAGTTCTGCTGGATCTCTCAGCGGCGTTTGATACCATCGACCATAACATCCTTCTGGACCATCTTGAGGAGCTGGGAGCTGGGAGCTGGGGGCACTGTCATACAGTGGTTCCACTCCTTCCTCCTGGGCCGTGTTCAGAAAGTGGTGGGGGGGATGAGTGTTCAGACCCCTGGGCTCTCACTTGTGGGGTGCCTCAGGGTTCTGTCCTCTCCCCCATGCTTTTCAACATTTACATGCAGCCGCTGGGAGAGATCACCAGGAGGTTTGGGCTGGGTGTTCATCAGTATGCGGATGATACCCAGCTCTACCTCTCTTTTAAATCAGAGCCAGTGAAGGCGGTAAGGTCCTGTGTGAGTGTCTGGAGGCGGTTGGAGGATGGATGGCGGCTAACAGATTGAGGTTGAATCCTGACAAGACAGAAGTACTGTTTTTGGGGGACAGGAGGCGGGCAGGTGTGGAGGATTCCCTGGTCCTGAATAGGGTAACTGTGCCCCTGAAGGACCAGGTGTGCAGCCTGGGAGTCATTTTGGACTCACAGCTGTCCATGGAGGCACAGGTCAAATCTGTGTCCAGGGCAGCTGTTTACCAGCTCCATCTGGTACGTAGGCTGAGACCCTATCTGCCTGCAGACTGTCTCGCCAGAGTGGTGCATGCTCTGGTTATCTCCCGCTTGGACTACTGCAATGCACTCTACGTGGGGCTACCTTTGAAGGTGACTCGGAAACTACAACTAATCCAGAATGTGGCAGCTAGACTGGTGACTGGGGGCGGCCGCCGAGACCATATAACACCGGTCTTGAAAGACCTACATTGGCTCCCAGTACGTTTCCGAGCACAATTCAAAGTGTTGGTGCTGACCTTTAAAGCCCTAAACGGCCTTGGTCCAGTATACCTGAAGGAGCGTCTCCACCCCCATCGTTCTGCCCGGACGCTGAGGTCCAGCGCCGAGGGCCTTCTGGCGGTTCCCTCATTGCGAGAAGCAAAGCTACAGGGAACCAGGCAGAGGGCCTTCTCGGTAGTGGCGCCCGCCCTGTGGAATGCCCTTCCAGCAGATGTCAAAGCGATAAAAAACTACCTGACATTCAGAAGACATCTTAAAGCAGCCCTGTTCAGGGAAGTTTTTAACGTGTGATATTTTACTGTATTTTTGGTTTCTATGGAAGCCGCCCAGAGTGGCTGGGGAGGCCCAGCCAGATGGGCAGGGTATAAATAATAAATTATTATTATTATTATTATTATTATTATTATTATTATTGAAAACAAATGAGAATTGGTATCAATTATGTCAGTCCTTTCTTCATGTGCCTCCTCCACAATATCTGGATCTGGCCACACGGGAACGGACCTTTTCTTCACTGGATCCCATTTGTGGAATGCTCTCCCCAGGGAGATTCAGCTGATACATTCATTATACACCTTTAGGTGCCAGATGAAAATGTTCCTCTTCAACCAGGCCTTTGGTTGATTAATCACCAATAATCTTTTAAATTTTGGCTAATTCTTGGTTCTGTTTTGTTATTGTTTTTATTAAATTTCTAAATATATATATTGTTTTTTTATGTTGTGAACTGATGAAGGGCTGTATTCACATTTAATAAATAATAATAAATAAATAAAATTGTATGCCACAACTGCTGCTCGTATTTTGTTAGCTAAAAAGTGGAAAACTGAAGAATTACCAGCGATAGAAGAATGGCAGATGAAGATGATGGACTTTTCGGAGCTAGCCGACCTAACCGGAAGAGTCTGCGACCAGAAGGAGGAGGAGTATCAGGAAGAGTGGATTAAATTTAATGATTATTTAGTTAAATATGTTACCTTAACTGAAAACAGCTTGCAGATACTTAATTGGCTTAGGATTTTATTTATGTTAATTAATATGTTTAATTCCATAATGTGAAGATTTAAGGATGTTAATGTTTAAGTTAAATTTCATAAAAATTGTGATTTGGAAAACCGTTAAAAGGACATGCAATGAAATTCAACCAAGGGGAAGTGAGGAAGTCACTTAACAAAGTTAATAAGTGTAATTTTCAATAAGGTTATGATTTATGTTTGTTTGTCTTGTGTGTTTGTTTGTAAAATTCTGAAAACCAATAAAAAAATTGGAATTAATAAATAATAATAATAATCATATGCTTGCAAGATTAGCTATTGTATCCATTTCCAGTTAGGGTATGTTATTCTGCCTTTCTGCAGCCTACTTTTCTGTTCATAGTCTAAACTTAGTCCAGAATGTGAACACAACTGGTGCATGTACCATGTGTCACAGAATCTAGCTTGTTCTCATAGTGGCCAACCAGATGTCTATGGGAAGCCTAACTAAGATCTTCTTAAATGTGTGTATTTCACAAGCACCGGCTGAGCTTAAATAAATGCATCCATTCTTGTATTACATGGCTTGACATGACTGAGTCTTTCTCCTTTCAAAAAATTCAAGATGTGAGTCTGTTTTCCTTCCGCACATAGGAATCAAACAATGGAGGGCAGATGGGAAACTCTTCAGAAATATCAATGGAACTGTAGTTCCCTTTCTGTGTGTGTGTTTACAGTACTTTTTCCTGCTTCTGATGTGACAAAAGTAGGCTGCAACCGCGATCTTCAAAATGCATATTCATGAAGAGAGAGGCACTGTCCGCTGAACACGGCCCCTACTGTCATTCGAAGAGTACTCTTATTCATTTGTCGGAGCATTAAGAGCTAGCCATTCTTTACCACGGCACTGTGAGAAGTGTTTGTCTTCTTCTTCCCACATTGTTTTAAGTCATGTTTGGATACAGGAAATAGGTGGACAGAGACAATGAAGTGGTTCCTTCTGATGCATCAACTTCCCAGTTACAGTTATTCTGGAGACATTAACTCAGAGCACAAGGGTATGATGGTATAAATGTGAATGCCTACAGTTTCACCCTTGCAATGCAGGAAAGAGGCCAAGCATAACATCACTGATTATTGGCTCCAGTACTGTCTAGGACCAGTAGTGATGTATAGAAGTGAGAGCTAGATCATAAAGAAGGCTGATCGCTGAAGAATTGATGCTTTTGAATTATGGTGCTGGAGGAGACTCTTGAGAATCCCATGGACTGCAAGAAGATCAAACCTCTCCATTCTGAAGAAATCAGCCCTGAGTGCTCACTGTAAGGACAGATTCTGAAGCTGAGGCTCCAATACTTTGGCCACCTCATGAGAAGAGAAGACTCCCCGGAAAAGACCCTGATGTTGGGAAAGATGTAGGGCACAAGGAGAAGGGGACAACAGAGGATGAGATGGTTGGATAGTGTTGTCGAAGCTACCAGCATTAGTTTGACCAAACTGCGGGAGGCAGTGGAAGACAGGAGTGCCTGGCATGCTCTGGTCCATGGGGTCATGAAGAGTCGGACACGAAAAAACGACTAAACAACAACAACTGTCTAGGACTGACAGGTGATTGCACTTGTGCTCCTCCACCCTGACAACACTTCACTGGGTGCCCCTTATTTATTTTTTAAATTAATATTTTATTGAAACAGTTTCAGTTACAAAAATGACGAAAGAACAAAGAAAAAAGAGGGAGAAAGAAAAAGTGGGGAAAAGTACAATGATTAAAAAAACATATAGTATAATACGGTAAATATAATCAGTTACATTTTATAGATAGATATAAAATATTATTGTCAAAACAAATATATGATTATAAATAACCTACTATATTTTGTATGAACTCATTCCAAATGTCGATATATTTATCCAAAGTCTACATCTGTAAGCAATCCGTTCATATGTTGCAGGTGTTGTCATATCATCAATTCATTGATTAAAGGGGATCGTATCTTTACTCTTCCAAGTCATCAATTCCAGTCTCTTAGGCACAGTTAGGGCATGCAGAATCCATTTCCGTTGTCCATTTGTCAGCTTCCATATGATAGGAATATAGTTCTAAAGTCTATTTTCCTCTAATAAATGAATGGAAAAAGAACCTACCCGCGTGATGCTGCCACGAAAACCTTGCACATATACTATGTAAAAGAATGAAAGTGTGCTCTCCCTAGCCCCTTCTCTCTTCCCCGCTCCATCCCCCCTTTTCGTCTCCCCCCCCATCTCACACTGTCTATAACATTAGTGTCTCACATTAGTGTCTCACTCTTTGAGCTGAAAGCAGAGGTGTGGTATGTACTTTTGTTGCGCAAAAAAATACGTATTTTTTGCTCTATAAGACTCACTTTTTCCCTCCTAAAAAGTAAGGGAAAATGTGTGTGCGTCTTATGGAGCGAATTCAGGCTGCACAGCTATCACAGAAGCCAGAACAGCAAGAGGGATTGCTGCTTTCACTGCGCAGCGATCCCTCTTGCTGTTCTGGCTTCTGAGATTCAGAATATTTTTTTTCTTGTTTTCCTCCTCCAAAAACTAGGTGCGTCTTGTGGTCTGGTGCATCTTATAGAGCGAAAAATATGGTATTTAATAAAAACAATTTTTAAAAAGTATATTTTCCTCTGTAATTTTTTAGGTTTTTCCATGTGATCATGTTTATATAGTTCAGCACTTTCTCCCCAAACCTAGTGAGTACAGAGCACTCTAGGAACATACATTTCTTTTTAAAAAAAAAAAAAAATTATTAACAGGCCAATCAAATCACATTAATTCAAAATCACATTAGTTCCAAATTACACAGCCAAATTTTTAAATTTTTGTTGGGGGTACCCATATTTCGAGTTCCGAAAGGGATCCAAACATCTTTGTTGCTGCTGCTTTAATTACACAGTTCTGTCCAGATAGTCTCTTTGTTATTTTCCTCATCTTCTTGTTATCATATATTCCTTTCTTTGTGATCTCTGATAGTCTCCACAAGCGGGTTGAAAACAAACGTTGTTAGGAACATGTTTCAAAGAGATATCATCCCCTTACAGAACTGCCGATGTGATGCTGTCCCATCACACTTTATTTTCAACTTCCTATCACCATGCTTGACACCAGGGAAGAGATGGGGTGCACGCCACCCTTTCTCTCTTTCCCAGCTGGGCCCACTTGTGAAGTCAACAAGAGATAATCCCAAGTACAGCACGAAGGTAAATGGCATTTCCATGTGCTGCTCTGGTATCACCAGAAGCGGCTTAGTCATGCTGGCCACATGACCCGGAAAAACTGTCTGCGGAAGCGGACAAACGCCAGCTCCCTCGGCCTGTAAAGCGAAATGAGCGCCACAACCCCAGAGTCGTTCGCGACTGGACTTAATTGTCAGGGGTCCTTGTAGTGGATAAGAGCGGTAGACTCGTATTCTGGTGAACCAGGTTCGATTCCCCGCTCCTCCACATGCAGCTGCTGGGTGACCTTGGGCTAGTCACACTTCTTTGAAGTCTCTCAGCCCCACTCACCTCACAGAGTGTTTGTTGTGGAAGAGGAAGGGAAAGGAGAATGTTAGCCAATTTGAGACTCCTTCAGGTAGTGATAAAGCGGGATATCAAATCCAAACTCTTACAGTATCTTGAGTTCTTTTAACAAAAGGTGGGATGGAACTGTCAAGACAAGGAAGAAGTCCTTTTGCAAACCGCCAATTCATTCACTCAAGCCTGTCAGCTAATATCGCTCCCTTTCCCTTCCAATATTAACTGATGTCTAAGGTTAGTTAAAACTACAGTCCTGCTATTCTTTTTTTTTTAAAAAAAAAAAAACCCTCACAAATTTACTCAAGCCAAAAAGCCAACAAAGTTTACTATTAATACTGAGGCCAGTACCTACATGGGAATCATCACCTGGGGAATTCTGTGCAAGAAGGAGAGAAACCTGTCAGTGATTTTACCCATGTTTAGATTTCAGCCACTATTCCAATGCATAGGAGTCATTGCCAAAAGGCTTAGTCATTTTCCAAGCAATTTATATATTTCTTGGACTTGGCATCCCAGTTAGTCTATTGATTTCATGTTCTTCTATTCCAAGTTGGAGTTCCAGCTCATTGACTTCTCCATCCAGTGCTGGTTTCGGGAGGTGTCATTGAAAGACATCTCTGCTTTAAACAGCTATAACATGTAGAGCTATAATTTTTTTTCCAGGCTGATGAATTAGCTTCTAAATATCCTTTCTGCAGGGCAGGATATTCCTCCCCCCCCCCCCCGGACAGGAAGGGAAGGAAGAGTAAGTTGATTTCAGTAATAGAAAGTTTCTGCTTCAGCCCACATCCATGGCCACAATCCAGGCTTTAAATCACTGTCACCATAAGCTTTAAGAAAATCCTTTTTCATACTGCCTTCTGATTCAGCAGCATGTTGTAAATTAAACATTGGCCATTATGACTATTTTGAGGTTGCATCAGAAGTCCTCTGATATATAATTTTTTAAAATCCGCATTTATAGAACGCAAAAGCCAAGTGTACAGTGTGATCAGTAGCTGTTGTTATTGGGGAGGGCAGGAAATAGGATGTTGTTTTATAATTTAGAAAGATGGTGTCTCTGCCTTGTACTCAGTCCTGTTTTGTAGAGACCCAAGGGTCCGAAAACTGGCCCCAAGGGTCCAAAAACTGGCCAACTGCGCCTGCAACACTATGGATGTTAACCATCCTGTGCACAGCCCTACACAGAAGCAGGTCCCATTGAGTTAACTCAATGAGCTTACCTCTGAGCAAGTGTATTAGGTCTGCAGCTTTCAGCATTTTAACTCCCTTTGCCAGCATGGCAGCCCACCAGAAGAAAAAGCTGCTCAGGTGCAGGCGTGTTCATTATTTGCAGGTGTTTTGTTTTGTTTAACAAAACACATGTGCCTCTTAATGGCAGTGGAATCCCCAAGTGGTTTTTACCAAAAAAGAAAAAAAAGTTATTGCTATTACGGTTATTTTAACACTCTCTTTTTTTCATTTCACACACTCCTTCCCTCACCCCCTTCCAGATGTTCCTCCACTGAGCATCAGCCAACATGGCCAACAGTAGGGAGATGATGGGAGGTGTAGTTCAGCGACATCTGGAGAAGGATCATGAGTTAACCACCCTTGGTGCATAGGCTAAAGTACCGGTGCATGATGAGAGACTTCACTTGCCAATGGGCAGAGCCACAGCTTCTAGAAAGGAAACAATCACTAGCGCAATTTCTTACATTTGCTCAGTTTCTGCCTTCCATGTCAGTCCTTGTAGCCTGCTCAGCTTCATCCTTTGCCTTCCAGATCTCTGGACTCTGAACAACTTCTTATTGGCTGCCTTCCAAGAACTCTCCTTAAGACCGGTCCTGTTTGGTCTTCTCGCTGGACCTTGGCTGCTCTCATCTTCCTTCTCCCCATTATTCTCTCAGTGTACACTGGCAACAACTCTTCACCTAAGCAGAACCAGGACAGAAGATGATTTCCCCCCCTTTAATTGCTTGCGGTGGTGGTGGGGGAGTTGCATCATCTGTCGCTGTCAGTTTTCCTTTTGGCAAGAAATGGTCCAAAATCAATTACCTAAACAATCAGAAGTAATATATTGCTATACAGTCAATTTGCCAAAAGGTTTTAATGTACTGCAGCTGAGCTCTGCATTATTCCGGTCGCATACCCATTCAGCAGGGAGTTCACTCTTGAACCAATCAATGATCCAAGTCTTACGATGATGGCAGAGGCTCTCACTATTACGGCAGAGAGAGAGGCAGCTCCAAGGATGCTTCCAGGGGGAGCAGAAATGCGATGCCTTTGCATTTTGTTGGCTACTAGATGAAGAATCCTCATTCTGACCCTTTGTAAAATGGGCGGGGCGGGGGGCAGGCAGAAAAATGGGAACAGGGCAAGGAGCTGTGGCACCTGCATTTTCTTTTATAGATGGGGAGCCATCAGAAAGACAGGTAGGATGATTCACAACTCTGGCAAATGGTCCATGTGGCTGCGTCTGTGGGATTGTTGTGCTCCACAAAATCTGTGGTAAGCCTGAGATCTGCTCCAGCAAACAGCTCTTGAAATATTTGCTGCCCAATGCTAGACCTGGAACCAGACTGCCTCTTAAATTCTGCTTCACACAGCAAATCTTCACCAGTGTCTCAAGAATGGCTTTACAGTGGTACTTCGGGTTAAGTACTTAATTCGTTCTGGAGGTCCATTCTTAACCTGAAACTGTTCTTAACCTGAAGCACCACTTTAGCTAATGGGGCCTCCAGCTGCTGCCGCGCTGCCGGAGCCCGATTTCTGTTCTTATCCTGATGCAAAGTTCTTAACCTGAAGCACTATTTCTGGGTTAGCGGAGTGTGTAACCTGAAGCGTATGTAACCCGAGGTACCACTGTATAAGTTTCTGATTTCCCACCCTATTCTCCTATTGCCATTTCACTTCTCAAGCGACTATGACAATTAGCTAGCCAACAATACACAGAGAGGTGCACATTAGCCACAAGAAGAGCACAGAACTGCAAACACTCCCTCTTTCCCTCTCCTTCTAGTAACATCTATTGTTAAGACGTTGCATGATGCCCTGTCATCTGTCTGTATGTTTTTCTGCCCCTGACAGTAAGTGATCTGAGGTGGGAGGGGGAGGGAAAAGGCACAGAGTGATCACATCATGACACATGTTGTGTAGAACTAGACATTGCTGGGACAGGAAACGCAGCACAGGGGAGCAGCAGCTCATTGTCTCCTCTAATGTCTCTAGGTAGGCTCACCCACCTTAGCTCAGCAGCAAAAAACCCAGTAGGAATTGGCTTGCTTAACTTCCAAATTCCCAGCCAAAGCCAAAACAAGTAGCAAAATAATTAGGGATGGGGGTGGAACAGAGGCAAATAGAGGCTGGGGATCCTGTACCTTTAATGCAGGCCACACCTGGTTAAATTCTCTCTTGTACACAACTATGAGTCCTGGAAGACCTGCTCCCAGCCTTGTAGGTGTTTTTCCACTTGGCCTTAGAGGGCTGGGCCCTGACTGACTCCAGCTACAAAAACTGAGGCTGCTGAACATACTCTTGGGCTTGGGTGTTATTTAGGGATTTTTGTTTGTGTGGGTTGTTGCTGTTATTGGTCTTCATTTTTGTTATTTTCTTTTTTTATCTTCTTATGATTTATTTGGAAATTGTTCCGTTTGGTTGTGTACTTTTTGATTTATTTATTTTTTACGTTTATAATTTTGTAATTTTTTTATACATTGTAAGCTGCCAGAAGTGCCCTTAGAGGGTGAAAACTTCCACCTAGAGAGAAATAAATTACGGTAAGTAACCGAGTTGCCACATAGCGGAGGCCACAGTGGTAGGATATTTAAAACCCTGCGTACTGGAGATAGCAGTGGGATAGTAAACTGTGAGCATGGTTTTAACTTTGGAAAGGTGGCATAAAAATATAATAATTGAAATGAAATGAAATGAACGATAAGAAGTCCAGGAGCCCTTTCCTCTTTTGCATCTGTCCATCCTAATAATAATAATAATAATAACAATGACACCAACTACAAGTCATTCTGGACTGAGAAATCACAACACACACCCTGCTGAGGCTCACAGTTTACTATCCCACTGCTATCTCCAATACATAGGATTTTAAATATCCTACCACTGTGGCCTCCATTATGTGGCAACTCTGTTACTTAATTTATTTCTCTCTAGGTGGAAGTTTTCACCCTCTAAGGGCACTTCTGGACGGTCTGTATTTTCAACTGGGATCCAACCACATACTGACAAATTCGGGTCATGAAATTATAGTTGGTTGGAAGGTCTTGTGCATCAATGCTGCTTCCCAAAAAGTTCAGACTTCTTGCAACAAGCAACACAAGCAAAAAATGCATGATAACACTTGCTTTGAAGCAGTGTCAGCTAGCCTCCCCACAAACAAATCAGGATGAATGCTCCTGTTCTCATCCTGAAGCAAAGTTCTTAACCCAAGGTACTATTTCTGGGTTAGCAGAGTCTGTAACTTGAAGCATATGTAACCTGAAGCGTATGTAACCCGAGGTACCACTGTACGAGAAATCAGGTTAACAAAAACAGAACTCCACATCGCCATCTGGTGTCCCAGTGTTAGAATGCATAGACAAAGCATATAAAGGGCTTTTTCTTTGCCAATGTAGCTGAGTCCTCTCTCACACTCAACCACAAATGGTATTGAACTCCCATCCAAGTCTCTCCTATTACATCTAGAATGACTCCAGACTGTTGGAGAAGATGTGGTTCACATGGCAGCTATTTCCACCTGTGATGAGGCTGCCCCTTGGCTAAATCCTTTTGGCCTGATGTGACAAAGGAGTTTACCAAAATTATAAAATAACGCATCGTTCAACATGTTTGAATGACGACAACAAGACTGTGAAATCTAAAGACCTTGTGATATTCCTGCTGGTGGCAGCAGGTCTAAAAAGATAAAAGGACCCCTGACCGTCAGGTCCAGTAGCGGACGACTCTGGGGTTGCGGTGCTCATCTCGCTTTATTGGCCAAGGGAGCCAGCGTACAGCTTCTGGGTCATGTGGTCAGCATGACTAAACCGCTTCCGGCGAACCAGAGCAGTGCATGGAAACGCCGTTTACCTTCCCGCCGGAGCGGTACCTATTTATTTACTTGCACTTTCACGTGCCTTCAAACTGCTAGGTTGGCAGGATGCATCAGGTCTACCTATTGTTAATCTCACATCCTGGTGGAATGATGTGTGGAACACAGCAATCGTGCAAAAACTAACTTGGTAAGTTAGAGCTATTCAAGGATCAGTAAAGACAGTCAAGAAGCTCTAAGTTATACAGTGGAATTTTATTTCATGTGAAATGAACATGAAATAAGTTACATCAAATGCTGCCCTCTGCTTCCTTGCATGTATGGAATGTGTAGGTACTGTCTCCAGATTGATGATATTGCAACATCTATTTTTTATTGCACGGACTCTCTTTTGTTCTTGTACTCAGGTTTCTTCATGTCACACATTTTGTATTTCGGTCTCCTTACCGGATGTTTGCTGGTGGGATTTTTGTTTGATTCTTATGTATTTCTTTAGCTGTATTTCACTGGTTATTATTTTGCATCTATAACTTATTTTGATTTATTTTTTTAAGAAAGAAAAGAAATATGACAGAAAGAAATAAAGAAATCTGCTAAACTTTCCGTATTTGTTTGGTTAACGTTTTACAGACCACACACACACACAGAGAGAGAGAGAGAGAGAGAGCGCACAACATTCTTACATTTAAATCCTTTGCAAAACCCAGATTCCCAGATGGCAAAGTTTAAACCTGAGTCCTTTTGCATGCGAACCATGTGCCTCCAGCACTGAGCAATAGCACTTCTCAATCATGTTTGCCATCATGATTAATGTGTCAAGGGGTTGTGTAAGACAGAGAAAGACAAGGGCAGCAATCAGGTTCACCAAGCACCCATTGTTCGAGCTGAGAATACAGAAGAATAAGCGATCAAATCACTAGCAAATGCAATTAAATCTTCTTAGGTCAATTTTCTAAAATGCTGTAGATTTTGTTTTAAGAACAATTGTTAAATAAATTCATGGCAAAACCAAACAACACCAATCCCGCCCTCTTTTCTAACTATGCCCCAAACCTGGACAAATTATTTCATTAAAAAACAGAGAATATATATTTCTTGACATGTCTTTTGGCCATTTAAAATGTTCATGTTCTTATGGGATTCAAGCAACTGTCCCTTAAAGCATGCCAGGGGCATGAGAATGATAATGCAATCATAAACCACAGCCCGGAGAGACTCACAAACATCTTCCCTTGAATTTCCATCAACTTTGGAAAACTAGATTTTACAACTGTAAGCAAACCCCAACTTGCCTAGCGTTTCTAATGCAGTTGACATTCAGAATTCCGCTTTAAATTAAGAAAAAGAAAATGGGGAAAGTATTAGAACTCAGCCATGCCTGGATTCCAAAGAAAATTAGTATAAACGGACGGGTAATAGGCAGCAAGTTGACATTCATCTCTTATTTAATCCCTGCATATTAGTACCAAATGTAGCACACCCGTTCTCAACTCCTCATTATACAGCGTTGGAAGCCTGGAAGCTTTGTTCCGAGTATGGATTTCAACACAGGAGTGCAGAAAATACATTCAGATTGAAGGACAAGGTTACTCATTTCCACTACCAATATGAAGGGAAGATTTCAGATGAGTGTAAAATAATGATGACTGATCCTGGCTGAAATGTGACCTCGGCCACCAACTTGCTAGGTGGCCTTAGGCAAGCCAGCCACCTCTCAGCCTCTGTTCCGATCTGCAGTATGATGAAAACAACAATAACAATGATTTTATTATTTGCACCCCGTCCATCTGAATGCGTTGCCCTAGCCGATCTGGACCTTCCTTGCAAGGATTGCCAGCATAAGATATGTGAAGCACTTTGAATTCTTTGCATGCACACTGCATGTGCTAAGTATTATTTACAGGTGCTACTTACAACCTTACCTGTAAAAAGGTAAAGGTAAAGGTACCCCTGCCCGTACGGGCCAGTCTTGACAGACTCTGGGGTTGTGCGCCCATCTCACTTAAGAGGCCAGGGGCCAGCGCTGTCCGGAGACACTTCCGGGTCACGTGGCCAGCGTGACATCGCTGCTCTGGCCAGAGCCAGAGCCGCACACGGAAACGCCGTTTACCTTCCCGCTGGTAAGCGGTCCCTATTTATCTACTTGCACCTGGAGGTGCTTTCGAACTGCTAGGTTGGCAGGCGCTGGGACCGAGCAGCGGGAGCGCACCCCGCCGCAGGGATTCGAACCGCCGACCTTTCGATCGGCAAGCCCTAGGCGCTGAGGCTTTAACCCACCTTACCTGTAGGGCCCACAAAATACCAGGGAGTGGAAGTTGTACTTCGGTATGTTATGCAGTAGGATATAACAAACTGCATCCCTTTCTCCTTTCTCTTAGGGTTGCATTTATAATAATGCTTTATATTTGAATGCTCAAGGCTTATATACTTATTAATAAGAAATAATTGGATGAATTGCGGTGTCTCTGAAAATTTTTACACATCACTTGGGAAGACAGGCGAACTAATGCCAGTGTACTGGAGGAAGCAAAGATCACCAGTGTTGAAGCCATGATTCTTCAACATCAACTTTGTTGGACTGGTCATGATGTGTGGATGACTGACTATCGTCTTCAAGAGCAACTACTCTATTCCAAACTTAAAAATGGAAGTGTAATGCTGGTGGTCAACAAAAGAGGTTTAAAGACTCTCTCAAGGCAAATCTTAAAAAATGTCTTATAAACACTGACAACTGGGAAACACTGGCCTGCGAGTACTCCAGTTGGAGAACAGCCTTTACCAAAGGTGTCATGGGCTTTGAAGACTCAGGATGAACGGGAGAAACGTGCTAAGAGGAAGGCACACTTGGCAAACCCTCACCGTGATCAACTCCTGCCCGGAAACCTTCGTCCCCACTGTGGAAGGATGTGTGGATCCAGAATTAGCCTCCATAGTCACTTATGGACCCACTATTAAAACCGTGTTTATGGAAGACAATCTTACTTGGCTACGAGTGATCGCCAAAGAAGAAGAATTATTCGTAAGAAATAATTGGATGAACTGCTGAAAGGGATGAAAGGGATAAGGTCATAGGCAAGATGGTGACTGTGTTAATAGAGGAACAAACTGCAGGCAAAGAGGTAGTGGATAAGTCAGAATAAAGCTGTTAAGGTCTAGACCAAAGGAGCAAAACTGTAAAACCAATCCTGGATAGTTGCTTAGCTAGAAGATTAAGAAAGAAGCTCACTCAACGTCTATTGTCTCACCATGAAATTCCATACCCTCTGAGTGTCCCGACTTTCCAGAGGCACTTCTGGAATTACATAAGCCATCCCGGCTTCTGATTTGATCCTGGAATGTCACTATTTCCCCCTCCAGTGCTGCTGCCACTGCCGAGCTTGGGAAGAAAGAAGAGCTGGCGCTTGTCCTGAGCAGCAGCAGCAGCAGCAGCGGTGAGGAAGCATCCTGTTGCCTCTCCATGGCCTCTGCTGCCAGCCTCCTACCATGGGCAGCAATTGATGGAGAGCAGGTGAGGAGGAGGAGAGGCTGCTGGGACACCACCAAGTCCACCAAGGAGTGCCAGCCAGCACTCCTGCCAGGAGGTTGCTGACCTGAGAGGGCAAACACAATGACTGGCAGGTGACCTTCTCAGGGGCACAGCGAGCTAAGTCCGCCTGTTGATTCCTACGTAACTAAGGTTACGCGGAGCAATCCTTGCCTTGCCCCAGCCTCTGGCAATGCATGCTACATCACTGCTTACTGCTGATCATGTTGGAATAGAGCCTGTCTGTGGCTGGGCCAGAACGCCTTTCCCCTGGCTTACAAACTGGCATTTGTAAAGGATGTCTGTGAATTTACATACAAGGCCCTCACAGCCCTTGTTTTCTAGTGTAACCTGAAAAGTTCTATGGCAATAAAACCACCTATTTGTTAAGGAAGGCGCATAGTGCACTGGAAATGCCAAGGTCATTCTTGCACATTCTATTTTTAACTTTTTGTTTGCGCTGGCTCTGGCCTCCCCAAAAAAGTCAACAGAGACATTGGATATTATATTGTGCCTCTCTTTCACACGTCTTGCCCAGAAATATCGCCAAAGTGACAGCATCAGTTCTGTTATGTTAGTAGTAAACAGCTGAAGGTAGATAAGTGAAAATCACCAGCTTGATTTTTAAAGTTGGGGGTTGGGGGTTTGATGCATCCCATTTATACGTCAGGACATAAGAGACAGCAATCAGTGTCCCATATTGCTTTGCCATTCTAATTTTACTAGCTCCTTCTGGGCACAAGTTGCGAAAGACATATGCACTCCCTCACCAAATGCAGTGGGATGGATTTACATTTTGGCAAAAACTTGAAGGCAGTTGTATTGTCACCTACGTCTGCTGTGACTGCTACAGAAAAATAATTGCAAGTATAATTTGCATATGCAAACTATCTCACAGATTCAGCTAATCTGTTGCCAAAAATGGTGCCAAGAATTTGGGAGTTCTGTGAAAGGGAAGACTGGAGGATAAAATAATAGTACCACCTTCCCCATATATCAAAATAGCAGCGCCCAGCAAAAGCATCCATTGTGCACCATTATCAGATTAAAACTTATTTCATCACATTACCAGCTTCTACGGTATTACTATATGAAATAGTGAGCATTTAATGGATCTTATTCCCCCTAAGTTAAATTACAAAGCATTATGAAGGATTAAGCCTATATAAAACTATGTAGATTAATATCACTCAGCAACAAACAGCATGAATTAATGGGCAGATGACCCAGTTACAAAATGTGGTGGTGTTCATACAAAACGTCAATAAGGTGCATTTTCAGCTTCATGCTCCTTGGTGGACGAGCCATCTGTCTTGCAGAGAAGTTGCACATCCTAAACTTGATGTTTAATCGAAGAACGTCTTGATGTAGTGTCATCTAGAAAAATGTGGCTCTTTTTGTTTTGCGGGTATAATACTGGATTCATTAGTGCTGGGGAAAGGAGTGGGGAGTGCAGGGAAAGAAGCTCTGATCTGCATGTGGTGTCTAAAGCCGTTCTGCACAGGGCGGCCCATCCGGACCCAGCTCCCATCATGCACAGCCATATCATCCGCCCACCTTCACATGGTCAGTCAGGCACCCAAATGTATTCCACCCACCATGAACAAACACATGTGATGGCGACGGTGGGAACAGCATTGCATGTTCATGGAGGCCACACCCCTCAGCGCCGGCCGAGCCCCGTATGGCATGCCGCCCGCTTCATGCGCATACCAACAAACCACAGAGATACAAGGAACCAGAGAAGAAGAAGAAGAAGAAGAAGAAGAAGAAGAAGAAGAAGAAGAAGAAGAAGAAGAAGAAGAGGAGGAGGAGGAGGAGGAGGAGTAGTAGTAGTAGTTTGGATTTGATATCCTGCTTTATCACTGCCCTAAGGAGTCTCAAAGCGGCTAACATTCTCCTTTCCCTTCCTCCCCCACAACAAACACTCTGTGAGGTGAGTGGGGCTGAGAGACTTCAGAGAAGTGTGACTGGCCCAAGGTCACCCAGCAGCTGCATGTGGAGGAGCAGGGAATCGAACCCAGTTCACCAGATTACGAGTCCACCGCTCTTAACCACAACACGAAAACAGTGCTTGGAATGTTATTTGTTCGAGTGACAGAAATGAGTCCCCAGCCCCAAACAGGCAGAGGAGGAGAGCATAGCAGCAGACCTCCCACCCAGACATGGCAAGCAGCAGACAGGTGGCAAGGAAGGGGTGGGGTTGCCCTAAGAAGCAGAGGCACAGCTGGCAGCAAGAGGGGGGGGTCAGAGCAGACGTAGCTTTGCAAAGATTGGGCACATCAGATGCTGCCCCCACCCTCAGGTGTTGTCTTTGGGAAGGAGTCAAGAGAATCCCCAGAACAGTGGGGGGGAGAGGGGTGTCTTGTTCTCTCTGGCAAGATAAAATGCTTGTGCAGGCAGAACACTTGTCATACTTGGGTTTGGTTGGTTGGCATCCATCCAGGGGTGCCAACTTGAACAAAATATTGGGGGGGCCCAGGTAAGCCCCACCCTACATAATCAATCAGTGGCGTAGCGTGGGTTGTCAGCACCTGGGGCAAGGCAAGTAATTTGCGCCCCCTAACCCGTGGATTTGCGCCCCCTAACCCTAACCCCCAGATGTTGCACCCGGTGCGGCCGGCCCCCCCTGCACCCCCCACGCTACGCCACTGTAATCAATTGCATGACAAGACACACACACACCATTTGGGCAGCTTCCAACAGAATGTAAATACAATGAAACGTCAGATATTGATAACTTCCTGATACAGGGATGCCTTCAGATCTAGATACCACTTTTGCCAGTATGTTGCACTCGTGTTTTCTCTATTGTCCTTCCTTTTTTTCAGACTAGATCCACGGCGACTTAAAAAATAACAATCCACAATTGCAGCACCCTTAATTATTTACTATTACTATTTTGCAACACAACATGAGAGGGAACCAGTTATAAAAGGCCCCTCCCCCTTGCTCCCTGTGAGAAACAGGAACTAATTAAAGGACAATTAAGCAGCTATTAAGGAGGGGTGCTGTTGCCACACTGAACGGGAAGCAATAAGGGGCAGAAGCTGCAAAGATGAAGCTAGTAATTAAAAGTGCTTTGGCCATTTTTGTAATACTAACAATATTCTTTTTTAAAAATAGTCTTTTCTAAATCTAGAAAGTATATATATTGTTTTTAAGGGGCATCCTATTGAACAAGGATGCTGCTCCAAGTATCTTGTTGGCTGTTTAAAGTGGAACTTTCAGATATTGCTTTCAATTAGCTTGTAACTGGTTGGTTGCTCTGCAAGGACAAAGAATTCTGAGCATATAGCATTAAAGGCATAGGAGCCAACTCCTAGGGGCCGAAGGGTCTTTGGGGCCTCCAATAAAATATTTGAGGGGTCTGCCCCCCCCCAAGTTGATTGGCATTGCCATTCAAATGGTGTGTGTGCACCACATCATGTGATTGATGATGCAGGGCAGCGTTTACCTGACCCACCCCCACCCCCATATTTTATTCAAGTTGGCACCCTTGATTAATGGTGTTCTAAGCAAAGAGAAGTAGCACAGCTTTTATACAAGGTAGCTGTATGGATACAGGGCATTATTCACAGAGGCTGAAGGAATTCAATCCCTCTTTCTCAGAATGAGACTTTCTGTTCTAAACTGTGTGTAAATCCAGTCCCAGAGACAGGACTGAAATCTAGAGTATGTATGGCTTGAACATTGTGCTTTTCCAAGTGAATAAAATTCCGCTTTGGCTATCAGAATTCTAGTTTGCTGTCCTATGATGTGGCAAGATTCACACAGAAATATGTGGCTGGAGGCTGTATTTATATATACCTAAAAATACTGGCATAAGCAAATGAAAAAAATTGTCTTTTCTATCTGAAAGCCACCTATATTAATCACTTAACTAAGGCTCCCTTACATTTTAATCATCCCTCTCTGATTACATTAAAACAGCAGATGTAGCATCAAAACCTGGTGCCTGTGCAGATTCCAAAGCAGATTATTAGCGCTTGGACTAGACGTTCTCCTACTCCTATCAGTTGAATCTGATTACATTGCAGCCTTTAGTTCAACTAAGAGCATATATCATCCTACCATGTAGGATATTAAAAATGTAACAGCCCATATTTGAATAATAGACCATGTTCACAATAGGGCTGCCACTTTCCCTCTTTCTTTTTTTTTTTTTTTTGCTTTCATTCTATTTTTTCCCCAAACATGTGGAACATTTGGTCCAAGGGTTTCTGTTCATGTGCAGAGTTTCTCTCTTCTATGAAAGGGAGGCATCCTCACCGGCCTAAAAACAGGGTGTAATATGGGATCTGGTGGCCTATGTTCCAACCTCCTTGGATCAGTGCAGCAGTAGCCCCATAGACACTAATCCAGTGGCCACACCACCTTTCCTGGGTTTCAGTTTGAAAACTGCTATGGAAAGTGTAATTCAGCAAGTCAACCTTTAAATGCAAACTGAACTGAATTTATCCCCCATCCTTTTTGTATCAAATATTTTCGATTGTGTCTTTATTTTTGTGCTTAGCACAAATCTAAGCACTCTATAGTCACATACACATAAATACAGTGGTGCCTTGGTTTACGAACTTAATCCGTTCCGGAAGTCCATTCTTAAACCAAAGCGTTCTTAAACCAAGGCGTGTTTTCCCATAGCAACGGGCGACTCAATTTACACTCAACAGGAAGCGGAACATGTTCTGCTTCCAAGGCAAAGTTCACAAACCAAAACACCTGCTTCTGGGTTTGCAGCATTCTTAATCCAAGTTGTTCATAAACTAAGCTGTTCTTAAACCAAGATACCGCTGTATTTGATTCCTTTGTTACTGCATGAAGCCACTCTGCAAAGTATATTTCTGGAGCTTCCCAGTCACATACAATGTCCTGGCCAACCGTCAAGTTAACTGGAATCTGACATTGGAGCCCCGAATTTGAAACTAAGGTGACATGCCAAATGAGGAACCGGAAACAAGAGCCAAATGAAGAGCCAAGAAAGGTGAACTGTCACCAGGGAAGCACAAGGTCTGGAAGGGGAAGCAGTAGGAGATCAAGACCCAGAGACAAGAGCCAGACAAAGACCGGCTGGTGCCAACCTGCTCAGCATCTGATTGTGTGGTTCTTGAAGCAGGCATGTACAGTTAAGAAGATTGCATAATAACCACGGAGCAGTGGGTCAGTGCGTCTAGCTGTTCATCAGAAGGTTGGTGGTTTGAGCCCACCAGGGTCAGCTGTGGACAGGATACCTATATTGCAGGGTGTTGGATTGGATAATAATAATAATTTTATTTATTATTTATATGCTGCCCATCTGACAGGGTTGCCCCAGCTACTCTGGGCAGCTCCCGACAAAATATTAAAAACACAAGAAAACATCAACCATTTGGGGCTGGGTGTTCATCAGTATGTGGCTGATACCCAGCTCTACCTCTCTTTAAAATCAGAACCACTGAAAGCGGTGAATGTCCTGTGTGAGTGTCTGGAGGCAGTTGGAGGATGGATGGTGGCTAGGTTTAAGAAGTACAGAAGTACTTTTGGGGGGACAGGCGGATGTGGGGGACTCCCTGGTCCCAAATGGGGTAACTGTGCCCCTGAAGGACCAGGTGTGCAGCCTGGGAATAATTTTGGACTCACAGCTGTCCATGGGGGTGCAGGTCAATTCTGTGTCCAGGGAAGCTGCCTACCAGCTTCATCTGGTATGCAGGCTGAGACCCTACCTGCCCTCAGACTGTTTTGCCAGAGTGGTGCATGCTCCAATTATCTCTCGCTTAGACTACTGTGATGCACACTACGTGGGACTACCTTTGAAGGTGACCCAGAAACTACAACTAATCCAGAATGTGGCAGCTAGGCTGGTGACTGGGGTTGGCCTCCGAGACCACATAACACCGGTCCTGAAAGACCTACATTGGCTCCCAGTACGTTTCTGAACACAATTCAAAGTGTTGGTGCTGACTTTTAAAGCCCTAAACAGCCTCGGCCCAGTATACCTGAAGGAGCATCTCTACCCCCATTGTTCAGCCCAGACACTGAGGTCCTCCTCCAAGGGTCCTCTGCTGGTTCCCTCACTGCGAGAAGTGAGGTTATAGGCAACCAGGCAGAGAGCCTTTTCGGTAGTGGCGCCCGCCCTGTGGAATGCCCTTCCATCAGATGTCAAGGAAATAAAAAACTATCTGACTTTTAGAAGACATCTGAAGGCAACCCTGTATCAGATGGGTAGGGTATAAATATCATCGTCGTCGTCGTCGTCGTCGTCGTCGTCGTCATAACTTCCCTGAACAGGGCTGCCTTCAGATGTCTTCTAAAAGTCAAATAGTTTTTTATCTGTTTGACATCTGATGGGAGGGCGTTCCATAGGGCACTACTGGAAAGGCCCTTTGCCTGGTTCCCTGTAGCTTCATATCTTGTAGTGAGAGAACCTCCAGAAGGCCCTCGGTGCTGGATCTCACTGTCCAGGCTGAATTTTGTGGATGGAGACACACCTTCAGGTGTGAGCATCGGGGTACCTTCCAACTCTACAATTCTATGACTCCATAATGAGGACCGCTTGGACCATTTCATACCAAAATGGGAATGCAATTCAGCCACAAATTCTGAATGGGAAGTGGAGAGGTAAAGGACTCTTGTTTTCCATCCTGCTTTGTAAAGCTCAAATTCAAACTTATGGACCTCACTTTATGGTGAGCTGTGTGCAAGCCGTCCTCTGATTAAGGGGGCAGGGGGATTATCACATTACCCTGGGAGGAAATGCACGTTTTCCAATTAAGACGTTATGAAGAATACAAAGTACAAGTCGCTTGTGCTTCTTGTATCCCTGGCATCGTGTAATATCTGAAACACCCCCAAGACAACCTTCTTTAAATCCAGGGTGTTAATTTCTGTTAAAGTTCATTGGCAAATGAACTGGTAGTCCCACTATCAAAAATTTCAATTCATCTTCTCATTGGAGAAAGGAGGAGGGAGAGTATTGTGACTGGAAAATAGCTACTATTGCATACAACATCATCTGAAGGCTAAAAGAATGACAGAGAGGGGGAAGAACTGCTGTTTCGTTTTATTTTATTTTATTTTTGCTGTAAAGGTAAAGGGACCCCTGACCATTTGGTCCAGTTGTGACCGACTCTGGGGTTGCGGGGCTCATCTTGCTTTATTCTCTGAGGGAGCCGGCGTACAGCCAGCATGACTAAGCCACTTCTGGAGAACCAGAGCAGCACACGGAAATGCCGTTTACCTTCCCGCCGGAGCGGTACCTATTTATCTACTTGCACTTTGACATGCTTTCGAACTGCTAGGTTGGCAGGAGCAGGGACCGAGCAACGGGAGCTCACCCCGTCGCGGGGATTCGAACCGCCGACCTTCTGATCGGCAAGTCCTAGGCTCTGTGGTTTAACTCACAGCATCACCTGCATCCCTATTTTCACTATTAGAAGCCTTTTATTTTGGATTGAGGACACACATAGGAAGGGGATAGTTGGAGAAAGGTGGTCCCTGCAGGAAAGGTAAAGACTGGGAAAAGTAGGCTCCCAGGTTGGCGCTGGGAAGGTCCATTTTCCTGTGTTTGGCTGAATGATATGATATAGATGTGATAAAGGACCCTTATAGTTATTTCCCCCTCCTTTCTCTCTCTTTTTCTCTTTCTTTCTTTTCTTTTTCCTCCTTTCTTTTCATTTCTTGTTTTCTTATTATTTCGGTTATTTGGATTAGTTTGATTTTTATTGTATTTTACATTGAAAACTTTCAATAAAAATACTTCTGTTAAAAATGAAGGCTAAAAGAGTGTACAAATTGTAATATGGAAGAAGAAGTGCAGATTGGGTGCGCGTAAGAGCACTACACAGGTGGCGCTGTGCGTTAAACCACTGAGCTTAGGGCTTGCCAATCAAAGGACAGCAGTTTGAATCCCCGCAATGGGGTGAGCTCCCGTTGCTCGGTCCCAGCTCCTGCCAACTAGCAGTTTGAAAGCACATCAAAGTGCAAGTAGATAAATAGGTACTGCTCCGGCAGGAAGGTAAACGGCGTTTCCGTGTGCTGCTCTGGTTCGCCAGAAGTGGCTTAGTCATGCTGGACACATGACCCAGAAGCTGTACGCCGGCTCCCATAGCCAGTAAAGCGTGATGAGCGCCACAACCCCAGAGTTGGCCATGACTGGACCTAATGGTCAGGGGGGTCCCTTTACCTTTCAAGAGCACTATAACTCTAGAATGCTGGCCTACTACAGAAGAAGACACCTTCACCTACACAGCCCAACAGGACAATGACAATAATCCACCAACAGCATACAAATCAATATGGCTAACTTGATCCAAAACACCCACCCACCTCACTCACACACGAAAACAAAGATCACCACAGCCAATCACACCCTAGGCCAACCCCAACCTCTCTCACCACCAAAGGAACACAAGTGAACAACACAAGCACGCTGACACCAAACTACATACATTAAGCATAATAGAAACACCGCTACCCGACCCCACCCCCATCCATCTCCCCTCCCTCCACCCTCCTTTCTTTTTTTCTTTTCTTTTCTTTTTTCTTCTCCCCCTAATGCCTCAACAAATGAAATGGATTTGTAAAAATGTTACACGGGGGGAAAAAATACGAGGCATTACACTTACACTGTAAAACAAGAAAACCCTTAATAAAATATATTTAAAAAAAAATAGAATGCTGGCCTACTGATATCCTTTCTTGTGAAGAAAACAACTGTATTAGGAAGATGAGAAAATATCTGCTTAAGAAACCAAGGCACCACATTTTCATTTATTAAAAAAAGAAAAAAGAAAACTCAAGGCAACTGTACAGCAAATCTAGACCATTTGTATTTTAGTAACACTGTTGATATAGCATACACAACGAGCTAGTACAGTATTCAAACTGGTCTATTTGGAATCAACATTGCGTATTGTCAGGGAGGTAAGGAACTGGTTAAAGAGCAGAGACGGGCGCTGCCAACCTATGAACAGTTAAGACTGCTTAAAACCCATTGACTTGGACAGGAGGGGTTGTTCAGCCACGTAACAGAGTACAAAGTATTTTGCTAAAAGGCAACATTTTCAAATTGGAGAGGAGTAGCCAGTGGAACTCCCCCTGGGATCAGCCGTCGGCCTACCTCGTTCAATATTTCATTCATTACCAGGGGGAAGGAAATAGTAGTGTATTGATGAGGTCTGCTCATGACATCAAGCTAGGAGGCACTGCAAATGCTTGGGGGAGATGTGACTTCAAGAATTGACCTCACCTTTCATTAAACACACACACACACACACACACTTTTCTAGCCATTATATTGTAAAGATATGTTTGAAAGTCTAGGGGCAATATCTGGCGAAATCTCAAAAGCCAGAGCAGTTGTTGAATATGATTTTCAGTGACCAGAGAGTGGGGTTTTTGGTGCCTCTCTCCAAAAGATGCGGAATAAATTATGCAGAAAAAAATAAACCATTGCAGAGTGGCACCCCCACTCTTGGGCTTACCATGGGGTATATTTTTAATTGTTTCTTAAGCACACAGCGACTTGGAATCATAGAATCATAGAATTGTAAAGGACCACGAGGGTCAACCCTCTGCAATGCAAGATAATAAGTTAATGGTACCGTTTACACAACAGACTGGTCAGATCATGTCTAGAACTGTGTGTCTACAGGGCCTCCTGCAGATACGATCTCATCTAGAGGTCCATTCCACACAATGTAGGATTTGGGTCTTTAGTCTTGTTTACAGCTACTCCTTGGAATTCCCTGCCACGTATTGCTGTAGAGATCTTCCCCAGTCTGCATTTGTATTTGTATTGGAATTGTTTTTAGATGTTTTAATTGTGTGCTTGCTGCCCTTCAGGAGGAAGGGAGGGCTACTGTGATGGCCTGGGAATCTGATTCAGAGGCTGAACCTGAGGAATCCCAGCCTGCACAGGAGTCCCCGCCTCCAGGGCCAGCTGAGCCGGGGCAGGGGCTTGAACCTGAAGGGCTCTCACCTGTGCTGGATCCTCAGGAGCAGACACCAGCTGAATCTGCTCTGGCTCCGGAGATGATGGAGGACCCATTGCCTGCAGGTGCTCCTCTCCCAGCCCTGTCAGGGGTAGGTGAGGTTGCCTCTGGGTCCAGTAACCCTCCAGCCTCTCCTGAGCTGCAGAGGCTCAGGGCAGAGAGGCGGAGGGAACTAAGTTCCCGCAGGAGGAGTGCTCGTCTCCAGGCCAGGAGAGGCGAGTCATCTGTGGACAAGGGCCGCCCTATGCCTCAGAGGAGATCAGTGGCGTAGTGTGGGGGGTGCAGGGGGGCCCGGCCGCACCGGGCGCAACATCTGGGGGGGCGCTCGCCGCTTCCGGAGTCGCCGAAGAGCCTCAGGTGCAGGCTGTAGCAGAGCCCCATGTCTCGCGGAACCGACGAGCTGTGCGCGCGTCCGGGCTGAAGGCGTCCGGCAGGCAGCGGCTCTCAGCGCTCGCCGCGGTCCCCGCACGTCAGGGCCATGGAGGGCACGCCAGGCAGCCCCTCCTCACAGCCCCGCCGCCGCCGCCGCAGCTGCTGGGCCATGTTGCATTTTCCTCGTCTCTCTGCCCTCCTCCGGGCAAGTGGTGTCGTTTGGGCGGCAGCGCCAGCGGCAACTCGCCTCAGATCACCTGACACGGACCTGCTGCCGCCGCCGTGGCTACCTTACCGTAAATACCCCAGCCCAGGCAGCAGCAAGAAGAAGCTGGCAGCGGTGGCAGCTTAGGGGTTAGGGGCGCAAATTACTTGCCTTGCCCCGGGTTAGGGGGCGCAAATTACTTGCCTTGCCCCGGGTGCTGACAACCCACGCTACGCCGCTGGAGGAGATAAAGGCCAGCCCACCCAGTCCCAGATTGTGGGAGCAACATCGTTGGTTACCTGTTCCTGCTGGCACCCTGTCCTGCTTTCTGCCAGAGTTCCTGACCACGCCCGACTCCCTGCCTTGGACCCCTCTTCAGCCTCGGACCAGACACGGACCACGCCGCACAGTAACACCCGCCCCCCCGGACCAGCACAGCTACTTATTACCTGTAATTAAACAAATAATCTTCCTTTATTATTATCATTTAGACTTGCATACCGGCCTTCATTTCACAACACAGAAATACGAGATAAAAAGACACAAAATATCCAATGAAGAAAGAACCCTTTCCTCCACCAAGGTGTATTTTAGAGAGCAGCTGCTGATCTCCCAGTACGTCATTTCCCTGCTTCATTACCAGGAGTGACATGTATGATTGCACAGTTTTCTAATTACATCCTTATTGCATTTTTGCATTGCCTTATTGCCTTATTGCATTTCCAGCCTCACTCTATGCAAACTTCAACAGCCGGTTTAAATTATTATTTTTTAAAGCCATTACATAATTCATGTATTCTTTGTCCAAGGAGTATACATGGTCACCTCCCTAAGGAATCTAATCTGTCCTTTCTATGCTATCCCTAATCAAAGCAAGCGGCATATTTCAGTCAGTATTCCTTTTGCAAGCACTGACACGTACACTTTGGAAATCGCTTTGCCCAAAATGTCTTTCCTACCATCCTATGCAACTGTGAGCTCATGTTTCTGTGGAGGCTTGCCCTCAGGAAGCCTCAATCCCAGCAGCTGGATGTCAAAGGATTCCCTAGCTCACAAGAACTCCCCCCTTTTTATATCCCTTATCCATCCTTGCCCCCTCACCATGCCCAAACTCTACTGTATGCATATGACGTTCTTCTAGGTGGTCTGATTGTATCATGTGATGACCAACTGAGCACCTGGTTGAAGCACAAGCCCAGTAGTTTTTGGAGGCTCTGAGGATCAAGCCAATGATAAAAAGGTAAAGGTAAAGGACCCCTGACAGTTAAGTCCAGTCGCAAATGACTCTGGGGTTGCGGCGCTCATCTTGCTTTACTGGCTGAGGGAGCTGACTTTTGTCTGCAGACAGTTTTTCCAGGTCATGTGGCCAGCATGACTAAGCCGCTTCTGGTGAAACCAGAGCAGCACATGGAAAGCCATTTACCTTCCCACCGAAGCGGTATCTATTTATCTACTTGCACTTTGACGTGCTTTTGAACTGCTAGGTTGGCAAGAGCTGGGATCAAACAACAGGAGCTCACCCCATTGTGGGGATTCGAACCGCCGACCACTGGCGGAGGAAGAGGAGTGTGCACACCGCCCCGGCAACGCGATCCCGGTGGGGTTCCATTGCAGCTGCCCCACCTGCGCTGGGCGTCCTGCCTGCGCAGGCGGCGCACCCTGCCCCCAGAATGCACGCCCCACCTCTGGGACATGCGCCAGCCCTGCCCCCACCTGCTCTCCACCCCCCCCCCCGGTGCCAGAGCATGAAGCTCCGCCACTGCCGCCGACCTTCCAATCGGCAAGCCCTAGGCTCAGTTGTTTAGACCACAGCGTCACCCTCGTCCCGCCAAGCCAATGATATTTGGCTTTAAAAATGGCCGAGCCTCTTGCTATTCCGGCAACTTGCCTGAAGCAACACAACTAGTCACCTTGGCAACTGTCAACCTTACTCGCATCTCTTAGGGACATAATCTCTTCCTCTAAAGATTCCTCATGACCAGTTTGCATGCATGAACACTGCCCTGACAGATAGGACTTCCCAGCTTACAGTGAGCTAGTCATAGGAAGGGTTGCCACATGCAGAATTGACCTGCTTGCATAAACTCAGGCTGGGGGCGGCACACACTAGACATAGGTTCTCTTGTACAACTGCCACTTTGTACCAACTAGGGGTGCTATGCATTTTTTCTAAAATGGTCCATCATTCCATTAGTTTTCATTACTAAAAACCTCATTCATTGCCTTAGTACAGGGGTCAGTAAGGTTTAGCTCGTCTGGACTGCTTCACTCCAGCGGAGATCCCCCCATAGGCTGGATTGTGAGCACGTGTGAGCGTGCGTACCTGCAATTTCCGGTGTCTGCATCTGCACAGATGTGATTTCCAGCATCTGCGCATGCGCAGACGCAATTTCTGGCACCACTGAAGCAAGTCCCTGTGCTGCGCTGCGCCGGTTTAGTGCAGCACACCAGGACTTGCAGAGCAGACGGCTTGGTTCGTGGTGGCTCGTGGGCCGATTAAACAACCCCTGTGGGCCGCTTGTGGCCCATGGGCCTTAGGTTGCTGACCCCTGCCTTAGTAATTTGTTAAAATCCACATTTGTTTCATTATTCATTTGTTTTCCTTCTTTGCAATCATTTTTGCTTCCTATTGCTTTCAGGAGTAGATCCAGCAGCATTCCTGCTGCCTGTAACATCTATGTTTTCCAACCCAGTAGTATGCAAATTTCGGGCATTCTC
Source organism: Podarcis cretensis (assembly GCF_951804945.1). NCBI lineage: Eukaryota > Metazoa > Chordata > Lepidosauria > Squamata > Lacertidae > Podarcis > Podarcis cretensis. The sequence continues at coordinate 83,656,218 of NC_137175.1, read as the reverse complement.
ATCTTCCTCCAAGAGATCTGTCCAGCAAATTTTAGACAGAGTGGTGGTGGGGAATACACAAACCAGGGCCAGCCCACCCATGAGACAAGGTTAGGCGACCGCCTTGGGGAGCAGGATGAATGGGGGCAGCAGATCTGACATCCAAGGAATGCATTGCCCGCTGCTGCTGTGGTGGTCTCATTGGAGGCCAGATCTGACGCTTCTTCAGCAGCCACCCCAGTTCCTCCCCTGAAGCAGCCTCTTGACAAATAGGAGGTGCTGATGGTCTCTTTCCACCCCTAGTGAGGAAATAGCTGGGGCTGCTCTTGGTGGTCTCTTGCGTTGTACACGTGATTCAGAGCAAGCCCCTTCCCCCTCCATGGTGGCCTCTTTTTCCCACTTCAACTACCGGGGAAGCTTGATTTGACACTCTGCTTTGTTCATATTGTAGATCCTCACTCACCCCTTTTTCCCTGGCAGGGGGCGCACCATTTTGTGGTACACCTCAGGTGCCAACATGTATTGGGCAAACCTAACCTTAAAAAGGTAAGGTCCAGTCACGGACGACTCTGGGGTTGCGGCGCTCATCTCGCTTTATTGGCCGAGGGAGCCGGTGTACAGCTTCCGGGTCATGTGGCCAGCATGACTAAGTCGCTTCTGGCAAACCAGAGCAGTGCACGGAAATACCGTTTACCTTCCTGCAGGAGAGGTACCTATTTATCTTACTTGCACTTCGTGCTTTTGAACTGCTAGTTGGAAGGAGCAGGGACCGAGCAATGGGAGCTCACCCCGTCGCAGGGATTCGAACTGCTGACCTTCTGATCGCCAACCCCTAGGCTCAGTGGTTTAGACCACAGCACCACCCGCGTCCTATTAAACCCAACCTTACTGCTGTGTAAAACACCATTTCTAGAGCGAGTCCTGCACAACTGCTCACAGAGAGCAAACTAAATCGTAGGGAGAGCAATGGGCAAGCCCAGTGATGCTCTTGGGCCTTGTCAGAATGAAGCCATGCTTAGAACAGGTCTGTTTTGGAGAAACTTCTTAACTCTCCCATCAGCTCATCACAAGCTGAGAAGCTCCATTCAGAGCAACCACCACGTCCCTGGAGTTTCTGCACGTTCACAAGTCATGCAACGAAGACCTAGATCTGCAGAGAAACAACTGAGACTCTTCACCATGACCCTAGTTCCTTAAGAGGAATTGAAGTCCCTATGATGGCTTCCCCAAACAAATCAAGGGTTGATTTACACATGCTCAGGAAGAGAAGTTAAACCTTGAATTATCCGCCGTTCCAGCCCTCCAGCCTCTTTCACTAAGAATTTACAGCTGAACAGATGTGTTTTTATATTGGATACTGGTGCGATAGAATGGCTCTGTGCTTGTATTATAACATCTCTTTTTCCTTGACTACAGTTGATCATGTTACAACACCAGCAGGAATCCATCTGTTCTGATGTGATCGTTTTGCCTTTTGGAGAACCAGTCCTTGGTGTACATTTCCCTTTTTCTGACACTCTGCTCTGCCCATAGCTGCATGCATCCTGTGTGCAAATCTAGTTGTCCAATAGTATTTACCTCTGCTTCCCATCTTCCCAATCTGTGACTATTGTAGTAAAATAGCCTCTTTATCAGGTTGCTTTCAGGAGTGTCTAATGCATTTCTTCACTTCCTTGGTATTATATATTTTCTTCCCCCTGCCTATTTTTAGCTGACGGAATTTTCAAGATTAGCAATGATTGAAGAACGCTTTAAAGCCAGAATGTGAGTGGGTTGTCTTTTCAAGGAGGTGCGGACACTTCCTTCAGTTCTGCAGTAATAAAAGCTGACTTTGGTGATCAGCCTACCTTGGCCACATATATACACCATATATTTACAGCGTATTTAAAGAATGTTCCCCTCCAAAAGAATATTGGGAACTGTAGTTTGATAAGGGTGCTGAGAATAGTAGCTCTGTGAAGAGTAAACTACAATTCCCAGGTTTCTTTTTTGGGGGGAGGAAGAGATTTAAATGTGTACATGCAGCCCAAATACAAAATGGGGAAGTTTGCTAATGTTATCTTATGTTGTTTGATTTATTCTATATTATTACTATTTTGCATAATTTATTCTGGTGTTGCTAGGCACAGAAAATGGCAAGAAGCTATGCAGACAATGGAACCCCAGCTAATAATAATAATAATAATAATAATAATAATAATAATAATTTATTTATACCCTGCCACCCTGCCCATCTGGCTGGATTTCCCAGGCCACTCTGGGCAGCTCCCAAAAGAATATTAAAAACATGATAAAACACCATACATTAAAAACTTCCCTAAAAGATTACAACTTTTATCTGGCTAGCCCTAGCTTCTGAGATTGCAGAAGGCATTGCCCACCCATTGTCAATTTTCATTTTACAGAAAAAACAGCTAGGCAGCAGCTTTTAACAAGCAAACAAAAACAAAGGTGACATTCTCAGTAAGTTAAATCGTACATCTAGTGGCATACTCTGCGCTTCTATTCTTTAAAAGTATTATTTAACTACCCCTCCCCTCCTCTCCCTTCTAATCCAAACCAACTTATTATTCTACAAATAAAACTTCTACAGTGAAACAGACGTTTCTCACCACAGAATGTATAATGGGGGTGCACACCTATTGCAAACCTGTGAGCTAGAATCTAAGATTTCCTAGCAGATATGTGTATAAATGGAAGAAGGGAGAGAAATATCCAGAGAAAGCTTACTTGGTTATCAGAAAAAGAAAAGAAAAAAAGAATCACACACATATTTACTTCAAACTTTGCTGATAGTCCGTCTCTATTAATAACACAGCTCCGACACTAGCCAATACACCCTACTCAAGGTTTCCCTATGTGATTAGCACAATGGAGAGGCCTTAATGAGGCTCTTATGTGACAACAAATGCATAGAATCTCCCCTGGGGATCATTCTACAACCTGATTAGGTTTTCAAACTGCTCCTATTTCTTAGCCTCCTTTCTGTGTGAATTCAAATGGGTGCCAAGATTTTCAGCTTTTAAATGTTTGTGGCGAGAAGCTATATGTCCCCATCTGTTGCTGGAGAGGGGAAGGGAGGTATTTAAATTTTCTAAACCCTTCACTTCTGAAGCATTCCGACTATGGAAGCCTAGGTTTTATTCTCAAAACCTTACAGTGTTGCCCTTACAGAAAGGAATATAGTAGTAGCCTTAGAGATAAATAAGCACCGGGCAGGGCTAGTTCCTGAGGAAAAGCAAGTCTGGCAAAGGGCCCAGTGCCCCGAGAGCATTGGCATTCTCTGAAGACCATGTTGTTGTTGTTTAGTCATTTAGTCGGGTCTGACTCTTCGTGACCCCATGGACCAGAGCACGCCAGGCACTCCTGTCTTCCACTGCCTCCCGCAGTTTGGTCAAACTCATGCTGGTAGCTTCGACAACACTATCCAACCATCTTGTCCTCTGTCGTCCCCTTCTCCTTGTGCCCTCCATCTTTCCCAGCATAAGGGTCTTTTCCAGGGAGTCTTTTCTTCTCATGAGGTGGCCAAAGTATTGGAGTCTCAGCTTCAGGATCTGTCCTTCCAGTGAGCACTCAGGGCTGATTTCCTTAAGAATGGATAGGTTTGAAGACCATAGAATGGATAGGTTTGAAAACCATAGACAATACTAAATGATTCACTTTGCACAACCTTCCTCTTCCACATTAAGAGGAGGTAAAGGTAAAGGAACCCCTGACCGTTCAGTCCAGTTGCAGATGACTCTGGGGTTGCAACACTCATCTCGCTTTACTGGCCGAGGCAGCCGGCGTTTGTCTGCAGACAGCTTCCAGGTCATGTGGCCAGCATGACTAAGCCGCTTCTGGTGAAATCAGAGCAGCGCACAGAAATGCCATTTACCTTCCCGCCAGAGCAATACCTATTAATCTACTTGCACTTTGACCTGCTTCTGAACTGCTAGGTTGGCAGGAGCTGGGACAGAGCAACAGGAGCTCACCCTGTTGTGCAAGCCCTAGGCTCTGTTGTTTAGACCACAGCACCACCCACGTCCCACATTAAGAGGAATGGGCTAGAATTTGATGGTGGAAGACATGAATATATCAAACCCTCCAAGTATCCCTATTTTCCAGGAAAAGTCCCAGATTTACAGAAGTTATCTCGGTTTCTGATTCGATGCCGGAATGCTCCTCTTTTCCTATTTTATTGGAGAAATGTTGGAGAGGATGGAGCTATCTGACCCCCAGGGACAAGGAAATAACTATACAACCTTTAGAAGACATCTGTGTAAGGGAGTTTTAAAATGTTTAATGTTTTATTATGTTTTTATATATGGTTAGAGCTGCTGTGGCAGCCCAGTCAGATGAGCAGGGTATAAATAGCAAGCTTATTAAAGGTAAAGGTAAAGGTACCCCTGCCCGTACGGGCCAGTCTTGACAGACTCTGGGGTTGTGCGCCCATCTCACTTAAGAGGCCAGGGGCCAGCGCTGTCCGGAGACACTTCCGGGTCACGTGGCCAGCGTGACATCGCTGCTCTGGCCAGAGCCAGAGCCAGAGCCAGAGCCAGAGCCGCACACGGAAACGCCCTTTACCTTCCCGCTGGTAAGCGGTCCCTATTTATCTACTTGCACCCGAAGGTGCTTTCGAACTGCTAGGTTGGCAGGCGCTGGGACCGAGCAGCGGGAGCGCACCCCGCCGCAGGGATTCGAACCGCCGACCTTTCGATCGGCAAGCCGTAGGCGCTGAGGCTTTAACCCACAGCGCCACCTGCTTATTAGGGAATAGGATGTCTCTATTTTCTTTGGGAATATATATGTTGCATGCAAGTTCCCCCCCCGGGGGCAACTTCAGTTAAGTATCAGGTGGTAGAAGCTGCTGGGAAAGATCCTGAGACTCCGGAGAACTGTTGCCAATAGACATGATCGCTCTGGGTGGATGACTTTAGGCTGTGTACCCACTATACAATGGTACCTTGGTACTCAAACGGCTTGGCTCCCAAACAAATCAGCCCCAGAATGCTGCAAACCTGGAAGTGTGTGTTCCGATTTGCAAATGTTTTTCAGACGCTGAACGTCTGATGCGGTTTCCGCTTGAGTGCAGGAAGCTCCTGCAGCCAATCGGAAGCCGCGCCTTGGTTTTCGAATGGTTTTGGGAGTCGAACAGACTCTCAGAATGGATTAAGTTCGAGAACCAAGGTACCACTGTATCTTCTGAAGCACATCCCCCCCCTCAAAGAATTCTAGGCACTGTAGTTCATTAATGGAAGTGTAACTCTGTGAGGCATAAAAACTATACTGCCCAGAATTCTTTGAGGGAAAAGAATGTGTTTTAAAGGCAGGTTCCAAATGTGTATGCATTTATGTGTTGTTGTTGTTGTTGTTGTTAAGTTTTGTTACCTGTCCTTCACCATGTGGTCCCAGGGCAGGTTACAACAATGGAAAATACCATATTAAAATCGGCTTGAAAGGAATTGCCATTAAGAGAGTGGCTGGGCAAAGAGCTGTGTCTTCGGCATCCAAGGAAAGCTAGAACTCTGTGGAGAGGGCATTCCACTGTTTCCACAGCTTATTGCAGGTAAGTATGGATGTATGATATGTTTGTTTGTTTGTGTATGTAAACTATATGTATATATATATATATATATATAGGTAAAGGTAAAGGTACCCCTGCCCGTACGGGCCAGTCTTGACAGACTCTGGGGTTGTGCGCCCATCTCACTTAAGAGGCCAGGGGCCAGCGCTGTCCGGAGACACTTCCGGGTCACGTGGCCAGCGTGACATCGCTGCTCTGGCGAGCCAGAGCCGCACACGGAAACGCCGTTTACCTTCCTGCTGGTAAGCGGTCCCTATTTATCTACTTGCACCCGGAGGTGCTTTCGAACTGCTAGGTTGGCAGGCGCTGGGACCGAGCAGCGGGAGCGCACCCCGCCGCAGGGATTCGAACCGCCGACCTTTCGATCGGCAAGTCCTAGGCGCTGAGGCTTTAACCCACAGCGCCACCTGCGTCCCTTCCATATATATATATATATATATATATATATATATATATGGGGGGGGGAGGTTTCCTATTAGCTTTCTGAGTATAGTTCTCCATGTGGCAATACCTGGACTTGACAAAAGAGTGTTAATAGCCCTGTGATGTGTTGCCATGGGAACAAGAAGGCTAGGTGATGGCTGGAGATGACTCATCCAGATCTCCCAGTCCGTTCCCTCTGGGCCAGAGGGAGGGACAATGTTCCTGCTTGCAAAGCTTGCAGCTTGAGGAAGGTGCAGGGAGCAAAGGTGCAGGGACAGGTGCAGGGAGCAAAGCTGTGGGCTCTGTGGACATCTTATGTCACTAGAGATCCGAAGTGGGAGCAGAGGACTTTGGCTTTCCAGTTGGGAGTGTTTAAGGTGTGCCTCCAGCTCTGTTCATGCTGCGTGTGTGTGTCACGGTGCAAATTTACTCCCTGCTGATTCATATTAGGCAAGCACCCTCATTGTACTGTTTCAGATGCTCGTTAAAAAGCTGCTTCTTCTTTTTGCAAGCCTATCAAGACATGTAATCCAGCTAGGTGCATTTTTATTATTTGATAATGGATGGCATTATTTCTTACGGATACTGCTTGTAAAGTGGACCCCTGACCATTAGATCCAGTCGTGACCGACTCTGGGGTTGCGGTGCTCATCTCGCTTTAATGGCCGAGGGAGCCGGCATACAGCTTCTGGGTCATGTGACCAGCATGACTAAGCTGCTTCTGGCGAACCAGAGCAGCGAACAGAAACGCTGTTTACCTTCCCACTGGAGCAGTACCTATTTATCTGCTTGCACTTTGATGTGCTTTTGAACTGCTAGGTTGGCAGGAGCAGGGACCGAACAACGGGAGCTCAACCCGTCGCGGGGATTCGAACCGCCGACCTTCTGATCGGCAAGTCCTAGGCTCTGTGGTTTAACCCACAGCGCCACCTTACAAATGTCTAAATTTTAAAATAACATTGAATCATAGAGATGGAAGATACCACAAGTAGGGTTGCCATATTGCTTTTTTGGGCCAAAGTGGTTCAGCTATTTTTAAGGAAATTCAAACACTCCCCCCCCCCAAAAAAAACCCCACCACCCACTTCCGGCATGGGCTGCCATACGCCCAGGTTCTCCAGGACACTTATACCGATCTTCAGAAATTCCGCCCGGACACTATTTCCGATGGATGAATCCTGGATATGTCCAGGAAATCCCAGATGTACGGCTGCCCAACCACAAGGTCTACTCCAACCACCTGCAATGCAGGAATCTCAGGGTTAGGCTAAATAACCCTTGGAACCCCTTCCAACCTGACAAATTCTATGAGCATAAAGGCAGTGGTTCTTACACTTTTTTTTGCTGGGCCTCACTTTTAGAATAAAAATTTGCTCGCCCCATACTATTTTTTTTATTAATATGAAGTACACTGGAAACAAAAAATAAAAACTTAGCAGGGCTGGATTTATAACGTAGAACACAACTACTTTATAATATGCTCACGGGACACCCAGAAGGTATAAAACAAAGCAGCTTTCCTAAAAATTTCTCCCAAAATATAGTTACAAATGCATGTACCTTAAGTATGTGTGCAAACCCAATCCCTTGGTGCCCTTGCTCTCATATTGAAAAGACACCTAGCCACATTCTGCAAATAATATAAAAAAAAAAATTCATGCTACACTACACTGAAATATTTAAATGCTCCTGTGATTATCCTTCAATCTTCCCGCCACATTTGCCACCCTCTCCTGCCGCACCACTGCGTTAAAAGAAAGGGACCCGATCCTGGGTGGCTCCCGGAGCGTTTCCTAAAGCGACAGAGAGAGAGAGAGAGAGAGAGAGAGAGAGAGAGATGGTGGGTGGAGCCCGACGCAGCTTCTTGGGCAAGAAAGTGGCCGCGGCTCCTGCCCAAGGGGGGAACCGGGGCTGGATCCGTCCCGCTCATGGCGGCCACGTCGCTTGCGCGCTGCTGCACCAGCAGCAGCAGGGCGATCCCCTGCAAGCCCCCGGGGCAGCGGGGCAGAAGGCCGCTGAGCCACGGCCAGGCGGACGGGGAAGGCGATCTCCCCGACGGCAGCGGCTGCTCCGCGGCCCAGCGCTCCGGGGAGGCGGACACCTGTGAGGGCAGGGAAGGGTTAACCGAAGCGGAGAAGAGGGTGGTGGCTCTCCACGAGGAGGCATGCGCGGTGAGTCCGCTTCGCTTTTGCCTCGCCTTGGCGCAGCCGCCTTGGCGCTCCGGGTTTTTGCTGCGCCTGCTGCTCTGCAAACCGGGGCAAGTGCCAGACTTGAGAGTTGTCTTTTTCTATCAGCAAAGGTGTGGTCTTTTTTCTGGGCTAGAGACGCTTCGGAACTGGCAAAGGCATCCCTTTAGCAAGCCCAGATTGCCACGCTTTGCTCTTGCTGCATGTTTTGTGACTTTAGCTATTGTTTGGCCAGTACTGTAATTGTGCCTGGCGTGCTCTGATCCATGGGGTAACAAAGAGTTGTTGTTGTTTAGTTGTTTAGTCGTGTCCGACTCTTCGTGACCCCATGGACCAGAGCACGCCAGGCACTCCTGTCTTCCACTGCCTCCCACAGTTTGGTCAGACTCATGTTTGTAGCTTCGAGAACACCGTCCAGCCATCTCGTCCTCTGTCGTCCCCTTCTCCTTATGCCCTCAATCTTTCCCAACATCAGGGTCTTTTCCAGGGAGTCTTCTCTTCTCATGAGGTGGCCAAAGTACTGGAGCCTCAGCTTCAGGATCTGTCCTTCCAGTGAGCACTCAGGGCTGATTTCCTTAAGAACGGATAGGTTTGATCTTCTTGCAGTTCATGGGACTCTCAAGAGTCTCCTCCAGCACCATAATTCAAAAGAATCAATTCTTCCGCGATCAGCCTTCTTTATGGTCCAGCTCTCACTTCCGTACATCACTACTGGGAAAACCATAGCTTGAACTATATGGACCTTTGTTGGCAAGGTGATGTCTCTGCTTTTAAAGATGCTGTCTAGGTTTGTCACTGCTTTTCTCCCAAGAAGCAGGCGTCTTTTAATTTCGTGGCTGCTGTCACCATCTGCAGTGATCATGGAGCCCAAGAAAGTAAAATCTCTCACTGCCTCCATTTCTTCCCCTTCTATTTGCCAGGAGGTGATGGGCCAAGTGGCCATGATCTTCGTTTTTTTGATGTTGAGCTTCAAACCATATTTTGCGCTCTCCTCTTTCACCCTCATTAAAAGGTTCTTTAATTCCTCCTCACTTTCTGCAATCAAGGTTGTGTAATCTGCATATCTGAGGTATATAATTGTAAGCACACACCCTCTTATTTTCACCCACAAACACTGTTGTTATTAGCTATTATAGATAAATAGAACCTGCATGGAGAGAGGCAGTATACCAGGCCTGTTGCTTTTTGCACCCTGCTTGCAAGTGCTGAGACACCTGGCTAAAACAGAATGCTAGGCTGGTTAGCCCTGGGTCTGATTCACCAAGGAAACCTGTATGTTTTTAACTGGGATGGGTGGTGGGTGGCAGGGGTTTGTAATGGTTGCAGAATTTGGCTTGTTGAAAAGGAACCCTGCTTTATTTATTTCTTTAACACAAGATTCTAGAACTTACGGTTATGACGGAAGATACGCTAGCATGTGTGTAGTCACAGAAGCCAGAAATGTGACTAACTAAGGTTTTGAAGACCATGGATGGGTGAGCCTGCAGTCATTCCATACCTCTTTTCACAATGAGCAGAAGCAGAATAAATCATACGAAATAAACAGCCATGCACAAATATACTTGATCTGCATAATTTATGCAGGTCACACCATTCAGCTTCGTGTGCAAAATTTGGGTTACATAGCAAATGTCTTTTTTTAAAAAGAATAATATTTATTAAAATTTTAAAGGTTACAGAATGAAAAAATTAAAATACCACATTAAACAAAAACAAAACAACGCATTACAATATAAAAAAAAACAGAGAAATAAAACCCATTAACCAAAAACAAAAACGCAAAGAAAAATACATCAGATCTCCTCATTACTAATCTTTCATTAGCTTATTTCCTTGACCTCCTCACACCTCCCTTTTTTGTATTCTAGGTCAATTATCCATTTCAGCAAATCCTTTCCCTCTTTTAAAATTTTTGTCCTGTAAATTGTCTTAATATAATGTAACTTTACTTTTCCATCTTTCACCAATTAACAGTCAGTTATTCCCAAATCCTTTATATCATTCCTGCTAAAATCATATAATATTATTCCAACATCCTTCTAACAGTTATTCATTTTACAATGTTTCTGTAAATAGTCTTTAAATTTCCTCCAATCTTCCTCCACCAACTCTTCTCCCTGGTCTCGGATTCTGCCAGTCATTTCCGCCAGTTCCATGTAGTCCACCTTCATCTGCCATTCTTCCCGGGTGGGTAAATCTTGTGTCTTCCAGTACTTTGCAATAAGTATTATTGCTGCTGTTGTAGCATACATAAAGAAAGTTCTGTCCTTCTTTGGCACCAATTGGCCGACCATGCCCAGGAGAAAGGCCTCTGGTTTCTTTAGAAGCAAATGTCTATAGTCTCACTTATGAACAGAAGAATAATTTTAGGGTAAGGATGCTCTCCTTGGAATATGTGCAGGCACCATGAGCTGAGTAAATTCATATTCTGAGCTCATTCTTCACCACCACTACCTGAAATACACCCAGCACTTCCCTGTGTTTTTACATTGCAGAGTAAAAATAAAAATGGTGCACAAACTGCACCAGGTTTGTCTACCATCACAGACCTTCTCACTGGGGTACCCCAGAGTTCCCCACAACTGGAAAACAACTCATCTGCAGAACATTCCTATTCTCTGAGCCCAGAGAGCTGTGACTTTGCTTTACACCTCTCTTCCGAGGCACAAATCCCTTCGCATCCATTTACAATTGGCAATGCTGCATCCAAGCAAGAAAGGCATCTGCCACTTGGACAAAAATTAGCTGGCTTTCCTTTTACCAATCTGAAATGCTTTGAAAAGCAGGCAAATGCGCTGGGCTGGCTCAAGAAGGTTATCTGCTCCAAGAGAGATTCCTTTTTGCTATCCCACCTTACGCTAAAACACTGCTGTATGCAAATCATAGTGAAACGAAGGGATTTGAGAATTTTGCGGAGGGCAGATGAATGTTGCCAACCGTCTTACACACATGTGCGAAGCCATCTTCCAAAAGTGAAGAAGAATGCCCTGGCTCTGCACAAACTCACTAACGCACACCCTGCAACGTTTTCTTGTCTCTTCCTCTCCTCACATCCCTCCTCCTCTCCATCACTATCTTGGAGTATACTGGGAATCTCTGGAGTGATGCCATGGGCTGTACCTGCTATTGTTAATAGGCAGACAACCTGCCTATTGCGCACTCATCCTGATTTGTTTGCAGGGAGAATAGGTGCCAGTGCGTTTCACCATCGCTCTCCTTCTCACAAAAAGTCTGAACTTTGGGCAGAATCAAGTTTGTTAACACGAGACCTCCCCATTCAGCTATAATTGCACAACCTGAATTTGCCTGTATGTTACTGGAACCCCACTGCAAAATGGTGACAGTCTGGAAGTGCCCTAAAAGTTGGCTGTTGGGCTGGCCATGCAGACTCAGAAAAAGAATAAAGCTGGAAGAATGGGTAGGGTGAAGTGTGTCATAAATAAACAAAGAAACATCTGACTGCGCTAAAGGCGGCATCCCATTGTTCTGGCTTGCTTGGCTTCCCCCACAACCCCTACTCCAATAACAATGGGTGTTCCATGTGCATTTGTCAAGTGGTAATCACAGGAACAAGGGACGCGGGTGGCGCTGTGGGTTAAACCACAAAACCTAGCACTTGCCGATCAGAAGGTTGGCAGTTCAAATCCCCACGACGGGGTGAGCTCCCGTTGCTTGGTTCCTGCTCCTGCCAACCTAGCAGTTTGAAAGCACGTCACAGTGCAAGTAGATAAATAGGTACCGCTCCAGCGGGAAGGTAAACGGCGTTTCCGTGCACTGCTCTGGTTTGCCAGAAGCGGCTTAGTCATGCTGGCCACATGACCCGGAAGCTGTACGCCGGCTCCCTCGGCCAGTAAAGCGAGATGAGTGCCGCAACCCCAGAGTTGGCCACGACTGGACCTAATGGTCAGGGGTCCCTTTATCCTTTGCCTTTAGTCACGGGAACAAGAAGTAAGGTCTGCTGTTCTCTCTCTGTGTTTTAAATAGGCTGGGAAGCATAACTACATAGATCCAGTCACTGGCTACCTAGTGTTCACCAAAGTGGCCCATTTGCAGAGAGGACACTGCTGTGGTACTTCCTGCAGACATGTGAGTATTAAACCTTGTTGACTCCTATGAGGAAAGCGCTCCATCAACAAATCAGTCAGTTTTAAAATGAATTTAAGTGGTAAATGACACACCTGTTCCCTTAAAAGGATATATATGAAAGCCTCTCTGGGGAAGGCAGTTGAATTGCCAGGGATAGAAAGAAGTTGCAGTTGTTTTTGTCCCCTCAAAAAATGTACACATTGTTTATATATATGATCCTGCACATGTTCGCTACGTTAATTCGGTGGAATTAACTTCCTCATAAAGCAGTGTGGCTAAGAAGCGTGTTTTATCTGTTTCTGCTGGTGTCAAGAAACAAACCTGAACACGTTCTAGGCAGCCAGCGATTAGGTTTGCAAACACAGCTAACCTTGAAGATGACCTCCAAATTCCTACAGATGCTTCTGGAGAGATGTGCTTGGGTGAACAGAAATAGCTATGGTGAACCGATCGGGCATACTGTAGATTTAAGATGTAGCCTCGCTCTTTGTATAGCCTCTGATCTTTATGACCTTGGTTTTTGAGTTGCTGTTAAAAAATGTTTTTTTTTTTTACAGAAGACAAATAAAATAGGAAATCTAATCAGTTTAAGTGCCAACAACTGCCTTGAATACCTTACTAAGTAGCGTCAATTCCCCTTTTCGGCTTCTTTTTTAAAAAAATCATTAACACACTAACAAGTTTATTGCTTCCACATTTGACAGTAACAGATCATAATAACTTGGTCTGAATCTGCCCCCCCCCCCGACCTTGAACCCACCACTTGGGTGTAATGCCCACTAAAATCAATAGGCCCCACCCCAAGTAAAACATTCAGCACTGGGATATGTAAAACATTTTCAGAGGGGGCATTTATCATCCCGACGGTCCTTCTCAAACTGTTTATTACTGCTTTAACTTTTCCATGTGAATTTCATTATAGCAAATGTCAAGAGCTGCTTCCAGACTCTTAACCAGAAATGTTGTTCTGGAAAGGAGGGGTAACAACAGAGTAGCTTATGGGATGTCATAAGTCAATGACTCCACTTTCCCTGCACCCAAATTTCACAATCCTCAGCACACTGGTTTTTCATAAATTATTTTTTTGTTGCCTGCGCAGTCAACACAAGTCCTCTTGAACAGAGTTCAAACAATAAAATACATCATTAAAAATATTAAAACATTTAAATCCATTCATTTATCCACACTGGGCTGTCATCTTGTTAAGGAAATCTTAATTACCTCCATATGAGTTATTTATTTTAAAATAAATTATTTGATATACATTTATTTTCTTCATATTAAAAAAATCATATTGAAAAAGACCATATTGAGTGAAAAGGAGGGGGGAATCGCATCTTACAGCTTCAATGTCAACTAATCAATTTTAGCACATTGTCAAAATGTCCATTGACGCTCGCTTCTCAGTTCTATATCTGTTCCAATATTGGATAAATAGTGTCCAATTCCTTTGAAATGTGTCTTCTGAGTTACTTCTTCCCTCCCATTTTATTCATCACCATCTTATTCCAAATTTCCCCCTTCCATAATTTGAGAGATGGCAGATGGGCTGTTCTATAGGTTACTGCTAATAATTAATCAGTTAAGCTTACATATTAATAAATCAATATTTCTGCAGAAAAAAGGCCTGCCTTCCAGCAGAGTATACATGGAAGAGTTGTGATAGGCCCCATTGTGGAAGAGGCATTCTCTTCTGTGTGAGGAAAGGAGAAAGCTATGTTATAAAATGATGCAGACCAACTGAGGTTTGTTTAAGTCAGGGATGGCCAACTTGTATCCTGACGATTGGCTAGATAGAGGTTGGGGTCCAACATCTGCAGAGTCACAGGTTTCCCACCCCAGGTTTAAGCACTTGTCTACAAAATATTTTAACTTTCACCCTTCAGGCTCCTGCATAATTCACCAGAAGCACCTTTTTAATCCCTGAAAAGGGTTGCAATGAATTAATGTGACTGATGAACCCTCTAAGCATTGCAACTCTACACCTAGCGGGTTGCAGAGAAATAAAAAGCAACGGGCATCCTGTCCGATCACAGATCAGTACTGCAAAGCAACCAACATTGGCCTGAGCAATTATAGTGCACAGTTCATTGACAAAAAAAAAAAAAACAGTTCAGTGCATCTACCATAATTTAACATTGATTATTTATATGATATTTTGTATTGCGGTTTTAATTTTGTTTTAGTGCTGCAATTTTATTGTTAGCAACCCTGGACTCTCATAAGAAGGGGGGTGAGGTATAACAATATTATTATTATTATTATTATTATTATTATTATTATTATTATTATTTACTGTTCAGAAGAAAGTAAACACCTCCGGCCTCCCTAACTCTTCACAAGCAACCTTTTCCCAGTCTTATTTAGTCATCTGAAAGTGATTAAATACCTTGCTGCATCTATAGTGTTTACGCAGTGTTCCCCAACCTTGGGCCTCCAGCTGTTTTTGGACTACAATTCCCATCATCCTTGACCACTGGTCTTGCTAGCGAGGGATGATGGGAGTTGTAGTCCAAAAACAGCCCAAGGTTGGGGAACACTGGTGTATAGGACCTGTGTCACCCTCTTTACATTGCTCTCCAAAACACTCTTGAATTGTGAGTTTTAATGCTACAGTCCTGTGCACGCTTCCCTGGGAGTAAGCCTCATTGAACACAACTGGATGTATTGCCAAATTCCAAGTAGGATCTGGCTACAAAAGATTCTGGCTTTCACTTTGTGTTTTGTGACTAGAGAAATCTATTCCCGTCTCCCCATCTTATGTGAGGTTTCAGGAAGTGAGATCTCTTGACTTCAATGAGATCTCTTTTCCTCCACTTTGGTAAGTATACAGGATTGCATGCAGAGTGGGGAGAGGAGCAGTTGTCTCAGATACTGTATAATGAGTAGGGACATATCTAGCAAGGAGGTTTCTTGGACAATAATTAGGACCATTTGTTTGGGGAGAGGGCAAGGAAAAGGGGGATGCATGGCTCAATTCCTCCTCCTCCTTTCCTCTTGCTCGCTCTCTTTTCAAGTCCCGAGGCCACAAATGATTTATAGGACATCATTAATTTTGTCTTTAAGCACAGGCAATGTTGAGGCCTCATCAAGAATGACTTATTCCATCTCTCTCTCTCTTTCTCCAGTGTCCATATGGTCAGATGAATGTTAAAGATCCTTCCAAAAAGAAGCGGTTCAATTCCTTTTTCTACGCTTGACGATCGAAGCCTTTTGCATCATACCATGAAGGGGAGGGGGACTCAGCCATCACTCCCATTTCTTCCTTCTTTTCTGCCCCCTACAGCTTCCATATTTTGCATAATGCTGTTCCTTTGACCTCTGCTGTTCTGCATCCTGAATATTTTCCAATTGCAATAAAATAAAAAAAACCCATGTGTGCTCCAGTGGCGCTGAGCCATTGACAAGGCTTTCCCTTTCTCTGGTGTTATAAGTGGCTGGCTGGGAAGAGATGGTTGCTTTGCCTTCCAGAGTTATCAGGCTGGAGAGGAGAAACCAGCCACACTCAGGCTAGCTTTGTTTCGCTTGGTGGTGCTGAGCTACTCTTCGAGAAACATTTAAAGGTGACTTTAAAAGACAGGTTCTCGTCTAGCACAAGGCTGAAAGAAAGTCTCCAAACTGATCCATAACACTATCATTGGATAAGCATCTTTGTCCTGAATGATCTAGCTATATTTGCTCTGCAAATGTGTGTTTGTTTGGCTGCAAGCTCAACAAGATATTCTTAAGCAACTGCAGGCTTGTTTGGACATGTAAGCGGTGGAAGCTGGTGCCCATTAGGACTCGTAGGGCAGAAGCAGGGGGGAGGTCAACAGCAGGGGGAGCCAGAGCCAATGATAGGCAGAGTCATTCTGGTTTTGTTCTCATTCTTCTCCCTGCTGTGTTAAGAGGAGGAGACTGAGACTAAGAAGGAGGGGCTGACAGTGTCACCCCATAGACTAGTTGTAAGTAAAATAGGAAGCAGGTGGAGGCAGAGCTTGGTGAGACACTGCGCTTGCACTAATAGACCAGCTCCCCTGCATGTATGTATCACCTGATTTTGTTACACCAGATTATTCTACACTTGATGAACAGCAGCTGGATGTGATGCAGTTGGGGAAAATTGGTGTCAAGGTGAGAAAGAGGTGGTGCCTACTCCCATATGAAAGTCATCAGCAGATCTTGCATCTTCCAAGAGAGAAAGAGAGAGCATGTCTAGGTGACCCACTCATTTCTAGCTGGCCACTGAATGTATGAACTCTACTGAAAAGCATCTTGCCTGAAGTGATAGGAAAGTTCTGTCTGTCAGGTTGGATCACTGCCTGCTCATTTGCACATGCATGGGCAGGGAACTATTTTGCTCCTTGAGGGGCAAATTCCCTGGGTCCTGGGGCCACCTACCACCTGCAGGCAGAGGCTAAACATACTGACATACACTGGACACGACATTCACACATGGTAAAGGTAAAGGGACCCCTGACCATTAGGTCCAGTCGTGGCCAACTCTGGGGTTGCAACGCTCATCTCGCCTTATTGGCTGAGGGAGCCGGCGTACAGCTTCCGGGTCAAGTGGCCAGCATGACTAAGCCACTTCTGGCAAACCAGAGCAGCGCACGGAAACGCCGTTTACCTTCCCGCCAGAGCAGTACCTATTTATCTACTTGCACTTTGAGGTGCTTTCAAACTGCTAGGTTGGCAGGAGCAGGGACTGAGCAACAGGAGCTCACCGCGTCACGGGAATTCAAACCGCCAACCTTCTGATCAGCAAGTCCTAGGCTCTGTGGTTTAACCCACGTCCCTTAACTCACACATGTTAGGGTCAACGAATTTGTGCACCAAGAGAAAGACAGAAGGTTTAATGTGCAAAACGGACAGGAAGACTGTAAAGGAATGTGTTTGGCATTTACCTCCACTTGCAAGCTTTGCTAAGAAAAAGACCCCCACTTCCTGAGCTATGTTGAGAGGAACCACATCAAGCTTGCAAAACAGGAAGGCTCTGCATGTTTCCTCTCTGCATGTTGAGAAAAGGGTTCCCCTTTCTCAGTGCACAGGGAGGATGCCAGATGAACTGGTACTGCAGGAAGAGAGTGACTTTTGCCTACATAGCCAGCTTGGTCCTGCCCTCTCAGCAGCGGCACTTCCTCTCACCTGCAAGTGGCAGCGACTGCCACAATTACCACAAAAGCCATGTAACAGTTAGTGAGGGCAAGTGGAATCGATGCAGAGGAAGAAAGTGTGTGGCCCGTGCAGGGTGGGGGCAGAGTGAGAGACATGGCTGGCCAGATTTAGGCCACAGACTCCCCATCCCTGCGCTTTTGATGCTGCAGGGACACAGACACACACACGCCAGTCTTCAGCTGACGTTCTTGGATTTAAGCCAAAGCCATTCCACTGTTGAGACCTGTCTTAATGCTTCAGTCAATCAGCTCAACTGCCTCAGGATTGGGATGCTTGGCTGGAAATGTTCAACACACACTTGTGTGGCTTGGACGCTTCGTGGAAGTCAGTAAGGCTGGCTTCCAAATCACTCTTCTCATGAGCAGGATGTATGTTGCGACATGGTTGGTGTCAGAGCACGAGCAGGGTGCAAGTGCCTCCCCCACAAACTAGGAGTTCATTCCCACCCACCTATTATTAGTCTGCTAGACTTTGGTCATTAACAAAAACTTTTTTTTTGTTTCAGAGAGCTTAACATCATCATATCCCACCCATCTGTCTGAGTTGCCCCAGCCACTCTGAGCAGAATACAACACACATCACTTTTTGGCCTTTCTGTGTACCCCCAGATTTTTTCCCAGATTTCACTGTGAAATGTGGCTTCAATAAATTATGGATCCAATTACCAGTATCTCTTATAGGCCTTGGAAAAGACAGTGGTTGATGAATATACAAACCAGGATTCATTATTTTTTTAAAAAAAGTTGAGATCTATAATTTCTAACACACATAAAAATAAACTCCATGGTTGTACAAACCTTCCCTCCTTATTCAAGGAAAAGTGAGACAATAGTTCATTGTGAGCTGCTGTTGCACCCAAAATGGAAGGGGTGGTTATTGCTTCCACCTTCCTGTAAAATGTCTTATCTTCCTGAATTATTTTTGAATTGATTATGGCTGCAATCAAACTCACACGTGCCATACAAAGCAGGGCATGTTTTGCAATATCAGACTTCTTGCCTCCACAGCTCAAGAGGGAAGAGGCTGGGAGGGGGGAGATGTGTGACCTTTGATGCGTTTCAGCTTTTGTTGTGCTTATTTGTTTGAACCTGATTAACAAACATAGCACAATCAGGAGAAATCCTGCAGTGGTAGAATGGACTGTGCCACTTCAGGATAGGGGGGCAGCGGTGTCCCTCTTGCATGCCCCCCCCCTTACACAACAACCTCCCTACAGCTTACATGCCCTTCCCAATTACAGAGTATATCTACTTCCCTTCCTGCAAGTAGGAACTAGTTAACTTGCTGCAACATTCAAAAACGTGATGTTCCCATTACAGTCATACCTCGGGTTACAGACGCTTCAAGTTGTGTTTTTTCAGGTTACAGACCGCCGAAACCTGGAAGTACCGTAACGGGTTACTTCTGGGTTTTGGCAGTCGCGCATGCGCAGAAGCGCTAAATCGCAACCTGCGTGCGCGCAGACGCGCCGCTGCGGGTTGCAGACACTGCGGGTTACGAACGTGCATCCCGCACGGATCATGTTTGCAACCCGAGCATCCACTGTATTAAGTCTATTCTGCCATCTCTGAATTCTACCATCTCTCTGCACTGAAAATGCAAAGGGAGGCTTTGGTGGAAATAAATCCGCCTCTTTGGAGGCCCAAGGCCGCCCAGTGAGCTTCACTGGCTAGAGAGGATGTGATCCCTGATTTCCCAGGTCCTAGTCCAGCACTCTTCCCACAGCAGCACACTGGGTCTCAGATGAACTACAACTCCCAGCTGCCCCCGCCAGCTTGGCCAATGGTCAGAGATTGTCAGGGATGATGGGAACAATTGGCAGGCCACAGATTCTCCACCTCTGGTTTAGAATCTCCGTCGGTAACAACAACAACAACAACAACAACAACAACAATTTATACCCCGCCCATCTGGCTGAATTTCCCTAGCCACTCTGGGCAGCTTCCAATCATGTGTTAAAAACAATACAGCATTAAATATTAAAAACTTCCCTAAACAGGGCTGCCTTCAGATATCTTTTAAAGAGAAGATAGCTGCTTATTTCCTTCACATCTGAAGGGAGAGCGTTCCACAGGGTGGGCGCCACTACCGAGAAGGCCCTCTGTCTGGTTCCCTGTAACCTCACTTCTCGCAATGAAGGGACCGCCAGAAGGCCCTCGGCGCTGGATCTCAGTGTCCGGGCTGAACGATGGGGGTGGAGACGCTCCTTCAGGTATACAGGACCGAGGCCGTTTAGGGCTTTAAAGGTCAGCACCGACACTTTGAATTGTGCTCGGAAACGTACTGGGAGCCAATGCAGATCTCTCAGAACCAGTGTTATGTGGTCCCGGCGGCCACTCCCAGTCACCAGTCTAGCTGCCGCATTCTGGATTAATTGCAGTTTCCAGGTCACCTTCAAAGGTAGCCCCACGTATTTGTTTTGTTTTTGGAAAACAAAACTCCGAGGTGGCTTTCACCTCTGGAAGCTAAGGCCCGAAAAAGACCCAATATGGAGGCCAAATGGCCAAAATATTGGGAAATATTAGAAAAAGAAGGAGATAATTGGAAATTGCAGAGTTTGGAGAAAATGAAGGATAAAGTGCGAGACTGGCTACACTACGCTCAGATTAAAGAAGTCTTTAAAAATGACAAAAAGTTAGGGTTCCAGGTGGAGAAATCGAAGTTGGAAACAGAACTGTTAGAGCCTAAGACTAAGGTACTTTCAAGAATGTATAACTTGCTGTTAAAATGGAATACACAAGACGAAATGGTTAAATCGGTTATGATAAAGTGGGCTCAGGATATTGGGCATAATATTATGTTTGAGGACTGGGAAAGGTTGTGGACCACTGGGCTGAACTTCACTGCATGTAATGCTTTGAAGGAAAATGTAATGAAAATGATATATAGATGGTACATGACCCCAGTTAAACTTGCCAAAATATACCATTTGTCTGATAATAAATGTTGGAAATGTAAAGAACACGAAGGAACATTCTTTCACCTCTGGTGGACTTGCCCTAGAGTGAAGGCCTTTTGGGAAATGATATATAATGAGTTGAAAAAGGTATTTAAGTATACCTTCACTAAGAAACCAGAGGCCTTCCTTCTGGGCATTGTCGGCCAGAAGGTGTTAAAGAAGGACCGAACATTTTTTATGTATGCAACAACGGCAGCAAGGATACTCATCGCTAAGAGCTGGAAAACTCAAGATCTACCCACACTGGAAGAGTGGCAGATGCAGCTGATGGACTATATGCAACTGGCCGAGATGACTGGCAGAATTCGAGACCTGGGAGAAGAGAGGGTTGAAGAAGATTGGAAGAAATTCAAGATCTATCTACAAAAGTATTGTAATTTGGTTGAATGCTAGGAAGGATGCTAGATCATAAATAATTGCCTACCATTGAATCAGATTTGAATTTGACGATAAGTGAGACTGAGGGAAACACAAAATTTTTGGAGATTAGATTAAATTAACTGAACAAGATTTAAGAATATAAATAAGATGCTAAATTGCTGGAAAAAAATTATACTGATGTAAGTGGGAGTGGGAGACGTGAGGGAGTCCAAAGAAGTTCTGAAAAATGTGTTATGATCCATGTTATATTGTTTATTATTTTTGCATTTGGTATTTTAAAAAAATCTCAATAAATATTTATAAAAAAAAAAAAAAACAAAGGTAGCCCCACGTAGAGCGCATTGCAGTAGTCCAAGCGGGAGATAACTAGAGCATGCACCACTCTGGCGAGACAGTCCGCGGGCAGTAGAGTATCAGCCTGTGTACCAGGTGGAGCTGATAGACAGCCGCCCTGGATACAGAATTAACCTGCACCTCCATGGACAGCTGTGAGTCCAAAATGACTCCCAGGCTGCGCACCTGGTCCTTCAGGGGCACAGTTACCTCATTCAGGACCAGGGGGTCCCCCACAGCATGGGACTCTTAATCTCAGGGTTGTGGGTTCAAGCCCCATGTTGAGCAAAAGATTCCTGCATTGCAGGAGGCTGGTCCCTTCCAGCTCTATGATTCTATGAATACCAGTCGCTGAGAATCACAGGTGGTGTGGGGGGAAGAGTGCTGTTGGGCTCAGGTCCTGCTTGCATGTTTCCCACCGACATTTGGCTGGCCACTGTGAGAACGAGATGGTGGACTACATGGGGCCTGTAAACACCTTGCCCGGTTCCCCATGGAACTGAACGCTAGGGGGCGCACTTCCGAGGTTTTCAATTTTACAGTATTTTCATTTTTAGTCGCGTTTTGGTTGGAGGTGCACCCGAGAAGCGCGCGCCATTGCAGCCTGCGGGAGTTACCTCTCGGTAAGGCGGCGTCATCCTCAGCACTTTTCTCTCTGGAGAAAACTTTACTTCTTATTGCATCCCTACCCGCCAACAAAGGTCCGTATAGTTAAAGCCATGGTTTTCCCAGTAGTGATGTATGGAAGTGAGAGCTGGACCATAAAGAAGGCTGATCGCGGAAGAATTGATGCTTTTGAATTATGGTGCTGGAGAAGACGCTTGAGAGTCCCATGGACTGCAAGAAGATCAAACCTATCCATTCTGAAGGAAATCAGCCCTGAGTGCTCACTGGAAGGACAGATCCTGAAGCTGAGGCTCCAATACTTTGGCCACCTCATGAGAAGAGAAGGCTCCTTGGGAAAGACCCTGATGTATTTAAGTATACCTTTCCTAAGAAACCAGAGGCCTTCCTTTTGGGCATTGTTGGCCAGAGGGTGTTAAAGAAGGACCAAACATTATTTATGTATGCAACAAGAGCAGCAAGGATACTTGTCGCTAAGCACTGGAAAACCCAAGATTTGCCCACACTGGAAGAATGGCAGATGCAACTGATAGACTATATGGAGCTAGCAGAAATGACTGGCTGAATCCGAGACCTGGGAGAAGAGGCTGTGGAGGAGGACTGGAAGAAATTTAAGGATTATTTACAAAAATATTGTAAATTGTATGAATGCTAAGAAAGATGTAAGATTATCAACAATATGGTACCAATAAGTTAGTTAAAAGGAATATGAAGATAAATGAAGATATAAGAAAAGATAAATTTTGGATAAATATTATGTTAAAATTAAGCTTTTAAGGTTTGGGTTAAATTATCTAAAATTAGGGATACAATATTGGAAAATTATAATATAAGAATTGAAACAGGGTGATAAATTGCTGGGTAAAGCAGGAACGAGAGATGCGAGGAAGTCCAAAGTAGTGAAAATGTGGATATTGAAAAATTATATGTTATATTTGTTTGTTTTTTCTATTGTATTAAGAAAATCTTTAATAAAATATTTATATATATATATAAAAAAGACCCTGATGTTGGGAAAGATGGAGGGCACAAGGAGAAGGAGATGACAGAGGACGAGATGGTTGGACAGTGTTCTCTAAGCTACTAAAATGAGTTTGACCAAACTGCGGGAGGCAGTGGAAGACAGGAGTGCCTGGCGTGCTCTGGTCCATGGGGTCACGAAGAGTCGGACACGACTAAACGACTAAACAACAACAACAGGTTGCAGATGCATCTGAGAAGCGCGCGCCATTGCA
Organism: Podarcis cretensis; assembly: GCF_951804945.1. Taxonomy (NCBI): domain Eukaryota; kingdom Metazoa; phylum Chordata; class Lepidosauria; order Squamata; family Lacertidae; genus Podarcis; species Podarcis cretensis. The sequence continues at coordinate 83,633,289 of NC_137175.1, read as the reverse complement.
GCCTGCGGGAGTTACATCTTCGGTAAGGCGGCGTCATCCTCAGCACTTTTCTCTCCAGAGAAAACTTTGCTTCTTATTGCATCCCTACCCGCCCCTTTCTTCCAGGGAGCTCAAGGTGGTTACATAGCTCCCGCTCCTCTTCCGCATGACCCTCGCCATCACTCGGTTAGGTAGGTCAGGCTAAGAGCTGGTGACTGACTCAAGAACTTCACGGCCACTTGCGGATTTGAACTCCGCGCTCTAGTCCAGCGCTCTAACCACTGGGCAACACTGGCTCTCTTTGAGCAACACCACCAGAAGCAAGTCACTGCATTCAGTGAAGATTCTCGATGGGTTAATAGATACTTAAAATGTACTGCTTACTCATGATCCAGCTTAGTAGAACAGCAGCAACGTCTCTCCCTCCCGGATTCCAGCCCAGGAAATCTCCCGCCCTTGGTTACCTTCACAGCTGAAGGATGGATCCCTGCACGAGTCTTACTGAGGTCACTTCCTCAACTTCCAGGGACAAACAAGGAGGAGCAGTCCATTATTGAGGCCGGCCACAGCAGGTGGCATTGGCGGCAGGCCGCGTTTCCTTTCTCCCTTCTGGGCAATTAATTAAGCGGAGGAAAAGAAGAAGAAATACATAGCGAAAGCCTTTTACGCGTGTCTACTCAGAAGTAAGGGAAGTGTGTATACTACGGTCTATAGGATTGCAGCAGGCTTCAGTTGCCTTTAATAGGAAATCCCAGCCCTTGCTCAATTCTTCCGAGGTTGATGATGATGCCGTCCATCTGACTGGGTTGCCCCAGCCATTCTGGGCGGCTCCCAACAAAAAACAGGAATAGCACAATACAACACCACGCACTAAAAACTTCCCTGAAGTGGGCTGCCTTCAGATGAAGGGGAAAGATGAGCTTTGGATCGGAGCCTTGCTAGCTGCATCTGTTCCCATGGAGAACAACTTCTCTTGCTCGGCCTCTCCGCAAGCCCAGAGCGCTATGAGCGGCGTTTGACATCTAGGAAATGGAGAATTCAAGAAAGATGTGGCTTGCCCAAGGCTGCCTTGGAAATCGGTGTCATTTTTAAGGAAGAAAATGCAGCGCGGGTGCATAGCAAGAAGCAACTCCGAAGTGTTAAAGTGACCTGACTGTGTTTATGAATACTAGCTTCCCTAAGCACTTTTATGGGTGATTCTATAAAAACGAGCATGTCGCCATACCTAATGGGTCTGTATCCAGTGGTTTTAACCATTCTTCCTACCGTCTGGCAGGACGTTAAAGAGCCCCGATCCACACATACAGGTCTCAACGTTTGGTGACCGTTCGCTAAACAAGCGTGTAAACGCTCTCTATGGGAAAGGACGGCGTTTTAGATTGTGCGTTAATAATCAGGAAGCTTTTCCGTAGAGTTCGGGACTGGTGCTGCAAGCATCCCGTGCACGTGTGAATGCACCTTTCCTTATATTGCCACATGGCTGTGTGGACACTGCGGTAAGTTTGATGATCATTCTATCTACCTTTAGTTCAAAGGAAAGACGTTTCTTTGGGGAGGGAGGGTTCAGAATTGCTTTGCGCAAGCAAAGGATCCAGCATTCAGCTCCTCCAGATCACCGCAAAGGGTTCCGTTTCCTGCCAGACCTGGATTGACATCTTCACATAGGAATTGACACCGTGAGACTGACTTCGGAGCAAACCCCGCTTCAATTTGGCTACGTGGTTTAGATGGTTTGCTTAGAAAGGGGGGGGGGGGGCTTTTCTTAGCCCAAGGGTCGCATGGCTTTCTGGAGGCCACATGCCAATCAATGGTGGGTGGGGCCAGAAGCAAGAAGTGGGCGGGGCGAGGAAGGGATCATTCCCCATTTCAACTGGCCAAAAGTCGGAGTTAGCTCCGTCCACACGGAAAAACGTTTCTCCATCACCTGCCCTCCACGCAAAATGCATGATGACAGTTTTAGGAGACTTTAGAGCCAGACAGAAGCGCCCCTGGAGAATCAAGAGCAGGGTCCGTGAGGGTGCGTGGCATAAGAAGGGCGCTTAGCCTGGGAAGCAGGTTGAGGGCCACATCTAGTGCATTGAAGGGCCGCGTTCTCTCTGGCTCGGAGGTTCCTTTTCTGAAGTCCCGCAGAAGGCAGACGCTCCCATGGACCTGCACATCGCACGGATGCAGCGTAGTCCTGTTGCTGTTTACTCAGAAGTAAGACCCACTTCCCCAGTAAAGCGAGCACAGAAGGAGCTGTCTTGTAGCTGGGTGGCTGCTACACACCCATTTCCCCTTCGCGTCAAAATGAGTTCAAAGGGAACTTTTAGGGAGGGAACGCAAGGTTGCCCAATCCCGCGCAAGCAAGCCCCACCCGATGCCCGTGTGGGACTCGATCCTAGGAAACGGTGTGCATGGCGTTTCCAGACACGGAGCCCCTCCAACCTGCCGCAGCAAGGAGTCTCGAGACACCCTCAAAATCAGATTTGGCTTGGCGCCAGGTTTGCAGCCCGTGGCACCCAATTTCTGACGCCGTCCACAGTCGGGAGAGCAACTCTCTTCCTTTCCCATTATATTCTGCTTGCGCAAAACCATCTGCCAGCCTTTCCTCAAAGAGCTGCTTTAAGCTAGACGCAGCGCTTCGATCAGCGTCTGCTGCCCTGGTCACCTGCTCGCCTCCTTGACGTGCAGGTGGGCAGCTGCGGCCTCTGTCGTAGCTTTGCATCGACTGCGCCCCCGGGCGAGTGAAATGAACGAAACCATTTGCAAGGGTTTAGAAGAGTGAGAGAGCCGGCCTACGGAGGTCCTTCTCCCTCTCTCCCTCCCTAACCCCCACATTGCCGGGAGAATGCAAGCGGGGAAGGGCTCTAGCTCAGTGGCAGAGCGTCTGCTTTGCATTAAGAGGGTCCCATGATCAATTCCCGGCATCTCCAAGTAGCAGGGGCGCCATCTTGCCCTCAGGATTGTGTGTGCCCGCTGCCGCACATGGATGTGCAACCTCACACGGACACACCTGCACCCAGTGCGTGTGATGCCATGCAGCCAACAGCCAGCGAGGCACCCTTCTATGCGGTGAGGGACTCGGACTTGGAGGCAGAGAGACTCTGCTTCCCCTCCCCAGCCCCACCACCCAGAAAAAAATGCCTCCCTCGCTGGCTGCGAAGGAGAGAGATGAACTGCTTCTCTCCCTGCTGGCTTTTTTCGTTGACTTTATGGGTGCCTGACCCCCACAATTATATTATTGCGGCTGCCCGAGCACCCACAGCCCCCTGAAATTGGCTCCTATGCCAACACAAAACTGGGCCTCTTTGGTGGTGGCGCCGCTGCCGCTCAATCTTTGGAACGCCCTTCCTGCAGAGACTCCGCACGTTTCCTTTTTGAGACGGCTGCTGAAGCCTCTTTGAAAGCAAGATTTGAATGTTGGCTATTCCGCAGCTTGTAGAGACTGTCCTGCTTTTCACTGAGACGGGACATCTCGCGGTGGTGCCGCTGTCTCGCCGCCCCCCCCCCCCTTTCTAAATAGCTTGTTTCACGGTTCTTCCCAATGCTTCAATTATTGGGGGCGCGTCGCGGGAAGGGCGAGTGGGAAAGGTCGAGGAGCCTCTAATGAAATCCACAAGCCCCGCTCCTCCGTGGCTGTCTTCAATTTTAGCCAAATCATTGCCTTCCCCAAACAGTAGCGAAGGGTGGGGTGGGGTGAAAGGGGGCACTACAAGAAGTAAGAACGAGTAATCCGAGAACTGGTCTTATCTTGTTAACCTTTAGATTGTGTAGGATTTGTTTAACGTCAGGCGCTTTGGAGAAGGATGTAGATGCCTTTTGTATTTTTCTGCATGCTGAAAAGCCTCCCTGCTCTCTTCAAAAACAAAACAGAGCAATGAGGATTCGGCCCATAAGGTTCTGCGCTCTTTCTCTACCCGTTCTTCTTATTCTCTACCTCCCCGCCCTGCTTTAACTTTAAGGAACCTCTGACGCCAGAAGAAAACCCGGAGCATCTGCTTATCCCACAAACAGAAGGCAGGGTGGGGTGGGGGATAGAGAGAGAGGGGGAGAGAGACTCCAAGCGCTATAACCTCCGGCAGGTCCACTGCAAGGCTCCTCCCCACTACTAAAAAAAACCTCTATTATTATTATTATTATTTAAAAGGCCACGTGAGTAACACACTGCATCCACCACGCCATTAGCCAAGATGAAGTGGCAGACTTAAGGTGGTTCCTTCTGGGGAAGGACCACTGCAGATTGCTGGTGAGGGGGTCGGAATCAGATTTGAGAAGAAATCCCGCCCCCCCCCTACAAAGGACTCTGCGCGGAGTACATTAGTACACAATGGAGAAGAGGTTAAGGAAGTTGGTGGTTTTTTTGAGAGGGGTTGTGTAAACATCGGAGGCTATGTTCCGAATACCGCGCCCGATGCACACACCTGAAGTGGTACAGTCCACAATCCAAGCACCTCGTTCTGCCTAATGCGTCGAATTTATCGTGCGTAAAGAGATGGAGCCGAGGGGGGTACCCTACTCTTTAGCTGCTCTGAGGCGTATAGGACGGCGCTTAGTAGGGCGGAGGAGACCTCTGCTCGGAGGGTTGCTACTTGTCTTTGGAGCGTAAATGGAGACCTCGAAGCTCTTATTCCAGCAGTAGGGAAAACACTTTGTGAGGTGCTTTTAAAGCCAAACCAACTTAGTTCCTCCAACTAAAGTGGGACCACGCTTGTCTCGCCACATCCCACCCCCACCCCCTTTGGAAAGGTGGCCATATGCCCCTCTCTTCTGTGCCTCGGCACAAAGACTTTCCCTCTCTCACAAACACATATACACTCCACTCACTGAAATCATCTTAGAAGGGCGGGATCTTGCCCAGTATTTTTGACAACTGGAAAGTGACGGTGGCTTGGTGGTACGATTTATTTAGTGTCTAAAATACAGGATGTTTTATTTTTTTATTTTTGGAAAAAGAGAAAAATAAACAAGAAGTTTACATGCTGTGAAGAAGTTTACGCGCTGTCTCGCCCACTCGCGTGAGACAGATTTCTTTCCCACTCAACTCTGATTAAATATGTTCACGTTCTGTGTTGTTGTTGTTGTTTCAAAGCCATTCCTCCCAGATATGAGCAAAGTTGATCATCCCATCATCATCAGTCGATGAAGGAGCTGATCACAGAGAATTATGAGGTGGAACTGAACTGAGAAGGTTGCTCAAGAGTTAAAAGCAGACGAGAGGAGAGCGACCACGGTTTATTATTATTGAACAGCGATCAGTTCCCCCCTCCCTCCTGTTGTGGATAGAAACCGCGATTTTTTTGTGGTTGGTCGAAAACATGTAACTTTGGGAATTAATTTTTATTCCACTCCTAGTTCCTGTTTTTAACTGAATGGCATCGAAATTCCAAGTAAGGCGTTCTTAGGGTCGGGCTGCAAATAACCAGCTGCAGGAGCTAAGGAGCCCATTCCTAAGGGCCGAGGTCCCTTCGCCCCCCCCATAAAATATTTGATTCCCCCCCCCCCAGTTGATGGGCATTGCCATTCAAATATTTTATTCAAGTTGACATTCCTGTGCAAGACTTGGAAGATAGGCTTAGCTAGATAATCGACTAGGAACTTCACCTGCGGAGGCAGCTCGGTTGAAATGGGCGCCATCAGCCGAGCAAAACCACTAACCTCCTTCATTTCTGGGCGAAGGGGCGGGGGCTTGCGCAGGAGACTTTCCCCCGCGTCGATTGCGTCCTTGCCCTTTTCAACCCTGGGAATAAAGTCTGTGCAGTGATTCTCCCCAAGTCTTTACAAGGTGATTTCCAACCCTCGCCTTGTCTCCCCTGTTTCTTTGGCCTCGGTGGATCGCTCTTTCAGGGGGCATTGCTGTCATCCTAAGGAAAGAGAAGCAAGAGTGAATCCCGTTCCTACAAGCACCTGATTCTTTATTTAATTGAGTTAAGATGGGGCCGGGGCTTCTGCAATCCTCCCTGCTTTCCTTAGAATAATCCTGTGTGTTTCAAGTTCCTTTTTAGCTGGCCAAGCCAGGTCTTCTCTCCGCATCCGCATCCGCGGATCAGATCAGATCACGTCAAGTCGACGATTGAGAGAGAGAGAGAGAGAGAGAGAGAGAAGAGAGAGGAGTTATCTTTAATGGGAAGGCATCAGACATCCCGTAGGCTAGCAACAGTGGTCTTTCCCCATATATATATATATATATATATATATATATGTATGTATTTCAGTATACACAAACACACAGAGCGCGCACTTTCAGACAAGAAGAGGAGCGCGCAGGAATCGAGGCTGTGGCGCTCTTGTAAATCAGTCCACCTAGACCTCAATCCTGGCAAAGCGAAGGAAGGTTGCATTGTGCGCCAAACAGCGTCTCTCCCCCCCCTTCTTGATGCGTCTATTGGGGAGCGGGGGTTGGGGGTGGGGTGGGGAGGAGACGTTTGGCAGCTCCCTTCATCCCTGGTTTCCAATCACGCTCTTGGCTCCCTCGTTTTTCTTTACCGCAAGGTCTCCCTCACCTGATCACTGATGGAGTGTTAAGCAGGCAGACCTCGGAGCTTTGCGAATACTGGCAGGTAGGGTCCGATTTCATTATGATTATTATTATTGCTTTTCATTTGCTGGGAAGGGGAATTTCTATCTCTTAGTATTGCTACTAGCCGCATTTCTACATGGGATTATAGATCCCCTCAAAAGCAAGGCGCTGTGGTAAGATCCCAGAGGTTAGACATTTGCGCCAGTTCTCCATAGAGGTGCGGTGGAGATTGCGATTGGGGGGCGGCGGACAGGAAGAGAAAGCAAAGAGAAAGAGCGGAACTCTCATTCCCCACCCCCACCCCCAATTAGCTTGTTTATTTTAATTAACGCAGGAATCCTTTGCGAGAAGGACCAACCTCCTCCTCTTGGTTACATCACCGCGTCTCTCCCTTCCATCCCTCCATCCCCAAACCCATCCCCCTTTTTTACTCCTTAAGGAGGAACCACTTTGGGGGCCCCCAAATAAACACCCCTTTCTAGAGCTCTTCAGGTAAGACGCTGCCTTGAAGGTTTGCTACGGATCTCAGGGTTGTTGCTGCTAATGATGATGATGATGATGGCGATAAAAATAAGAACAATAACTTTTACAACAGCAACCTGCATTTCCTCAGGTGTGTTCCCATTTGAGGTATGGAGACGTGTTTTGAGTGGGTGGCCTTATCTGGACAGGATCCGGTCGGTTGTGGAGCTGAGAAGTCAAGCTGGCAGGTTTGGGGGCTGCTTCAAGGGAAGAAGGGGTTTCTTTGAGCCGCGGGGGTTTTGCATCTGGGCTCGCCAGAAATAAAACCAGCCCTGCTTTTGCAATGTGAATTTTTACGCGCTCCCCGTGTGCCTTTTCCCTACTTCGGTTCGCCTAGCCTCGCCGGCAAACTGGCTTAAATCGCAGGCGGGCGAGGTATACAAGGCGAGCTTCCATTATTAGCTCCAGAAGCCCTTCTCTTGAAACCCCCTTCGCGTTAGAGACCCGGCCGCCGCCTCCCCCCTTTTTACGCTTCTCTTTCTCTGGCTGGAGGCTGGAGACCTGCCATCCGGCGCCAGGGGCTTTTCTGTCCGCTTCTTTAAAAGCTCCTCGTTGCTTTGCTCCAAATCATCCTTTTCCCCCTTTCAGTTTAATCGGGTAGGAGAAAACTTTTATTTCTCTTTCTCATCTGAATATGGGCATCCTTTGAAGGTTTCTTTTGCTTCTTGTCCGTTGGTCCCGGCACAAATGAGTAATAGTTTAAAAAAAAAAAAAAAAGATGAGGGAACCTCAGTAAACAGCAAAAAAAGTGGTTCTTGAGACAGCTGGAGGAAACAGACAGGGGAAGGAAGGCGATCCGACGCTTGGTACCTCTGGAACCTGAAATTGAAAAAACAGCATCCCTGAAACGGAGTCCCCAATAAAGACTAATAAGAAGGGGAGACTTTTCTTGGAGGCACTTTTGCCTCGTTTGCCTTGTTTGACATTTTGATTCCGTTCCAGCGCTTGATGTGCGTGTGAGATTCAGGAGACGATTACCAAAACAATTCTGCTCCTTCTGGGCGCTTCCTTTGTTTTTCTAAAATATAGGTGTGCTGCGCTCTTCAGTACAATGGGCTTGAACCAGGCTCACTTAAGCAAGTCCCACTGACGTCAAGGAAAGGATCTGAGCACGTGCATCGTTGAATCCAAGGAAGCCCTGAACTTCTGGCAGCCTGGTGCTCACTAGGTGCCTGTAGGATGCATCTTCAGTGGAGCTTACTCCCATGGAAGTGTGCCTAGGCTTGCACCCTTAACCGTAATATTAATGGTCCCTTCAGCCTATACATCTATGATTAAGAGTGCAATCCTTTGCCAGCTCAGATGAGATTAAGCCCCACTGAAGACACCCTGGGACTTTTTGCTTTCTCAATGCCACCATCACACTCTGGAGCCAACCTGGAGACAGTTATGTTTCATCGCCAGCCAGCTCTGGAGGCCCCGAACAGGGATTATAACGTTCCAAACATAGCTAGATCTATCGTTAGCTTCCTCTGGCAGAGGAGAAGATCAGGAAGCGGTGTCTTTTGAAAGGCTGGGGGACGTCTGAGATCCAAGATTCCCCTGAAAGGAGGAATCTGTTGGTGACTTTTGGTCCACAGTCACTCACACGATGAAGAGTGACTCGCCTTGTCCCTTTACGCGATGATGTGGATAGAATCAGTCACCCTTCTGAGTCTCTCTCTCCCTCTCTCTCTCCCTCTCTCTCTCTCTCTCTCACACACACACACACTCTCTTTCAGGTCCCCCCTGCTCTATTAAAACGGAGCCAGGCCACTTTCTGTTCAGAGGGAGCCAGTGCGTAGAGCAAAATGATTAGCCGTCTCCGCTTTCGGGTTTCCTTATCCTTCCTCTGTCTAATTATTTGTTGGTCAGTTATTAATCCGCACGTGGATACTTTGTCCTAGAGCCAAAGACAAGCCCCCTTCACGCTGTAATAGGCTTTAGACCCTCGCCTGTGGCGGAACAGGGGCCGGACGGAGGGTTCCAGTGGCTTCCCTCCCTTCCCCATCTCCTCTCTTCTCTTGATAATCGCTTGGGTTTCTATTTTATTTCTTTAAACCCTCTCGCCGGAGCATGTTCCTTGCTTGTGCCAAAGCCCGGCTGCTTCGCAGGCTCGCCGCCAACGGTTTTGTTGCAGAGGCTGGGGGAGCCGTTTACGGGGGGATTAGCCCGAGCCGAACAAATCGCCCCCATCCATCCTCCACGTGCCTTGAAGCGCGGAGTGCAAAATCTGGAGCTTTGTGTTTCACTACACCCCCGTATTCCGCTCTCTCCCCCCCCCCAAAAAAAACCCCTTCTCCTCCTACGACAATAGACAAGCATGATGGCCGTGTGAAAACGACGCTTGTCACTATCTACCACGTAACGCTCCGACAAGGAGCGCTGATTATCTGTTATATTCAGATTCTGTTGTAAGAACAGGCTTGGTTCCCTCCCCTTTGGCGCTTCATCTATACGAAACGATGATTATGATAACAAACGCAACAACGATAGCAATCCACTCTATTTGTTATTAATTATGATGGTGCAATAATTATGATAATAAATAAATCCGCGTTTATACAGAGCGTCCGGGAGCTTCTGCGCCCAGTGGCTCCACAATGCTTGACACCCCCCAAAAAATGTTTTTCCTAATTTGGGGCGTCTACAAGCTCTGTTTCCCTGCAGGCCCCAAACATGGAAGGGCCTTCTCTTCCAAACCCAAAATATATGCCAACAAACAGGGCAACCCTCGTTTAGCCGCTGGCTTTCACCTTGCGCGTCCTCTAGGATTTCCCGAGCGCGGTTGTATCTCTCCGTCTCTCCCACCAGCAACTTGTCTCCTCCTGCCCCCAATTGCTCACATACCCGGGGGGTATTTTGCCAGCTCTTCCTCCGAGACGCCTCCTTCGCCCCCTCCAGCTTTCCTGCAAGCGGAAGCCCTCAAGATTCACCTTGACTGCTGAAAGAAAGGCCTTCGGAAACTCGCCGGCTCTTCGCAGGAAACTCCTCAACATCCCTTCTCCGGGGGAAGACCCGGGAGGTGCTGCTGTCCAACACAACACGCCCTATGGCGAGAATCATTTGCGCCCTTGACCTGTGAGGAAACCCCCATTAAAGTCGGTGTGGGGTTCGTTTTTGGGCAGAGAAGCATAGGATCGGGTTGCGCCCTTGCGCAAGAGCAGCAGCAGTGTTTGGGGGGTGCTTCCGAGGACGGTGGGTTTTGGATGAGTGTGTTTAGATAAGGTGGGGACACTCGGGTCTCCTTGGCTGAGTTCTTGCAGAAAAGGAAACACGTCGTTGTCATTTCTGTAGGTGTTTATTCCCCCCACCCCCTTGCAACAACACCGCGAGGTAGGTTTTGTGTGAAGGATCAGGCACCGAAGGGAGTCGTCTCAAAACTATCAAAACTTGACCCAGAACAACTTTAGGGTTGCTTTTCATGAATGAAGCGTGCGTGCCCAACTCTAGAGAAAAGGAGGCGGGGTTTTGGTTACGTTATTATTTCGCTTCTCCTCCCGTCTAAATTTAGGACACGATCCAGCCAAAGTGAAGCTCTGTCAAGATCCTCATTGGTTTCAAGGGGAGAACTCTCCCTGGGCTTTTCAGTTTTCAGTTTTGCGCCTTAAGATTGGAAGCACCTAGCGGCTGCAGCGGCTGGGAAGGACTTAGCGTTTTTTGTTCTGCTCCTGCCGCCGTTCCGGCTTTACCTTCAAGAACAAGCAAAAGAGTCTGGAGGGGGAAGGGAAGGGAAGCAAGCGACTTCCCAAGTGCTCTCGCTTTTGATTCCAGACCCAGGAAGGAAAAGAGCTTCAGCCCGGAAATGGTTTTTCTGGGGTTCTTCTGACCCGCTTCCAGGAGAGAAGAGGGAGCCTTCAAATCCTTCCCAGAGCGCTCACCTGGAGAAATCACCTTTCTAGAGATCACTTTTTTCCATCGGAACCTCCAGTTTCAAGACAGAAAGATGAAAAGGCGAAAGCAAAGATAGGCAGACAGGCAGTATAGTTAGACCGTCATCATTTGGGAACCAGGAGATCAACTGCGCGTTTATGGTTTAAACTGCAGCTACCCGGTCTGCAACCGGGGCTTAGTGTTGCACCCTAAACATGTTCACTTAAAAGTAACCCTGTAAGTGTGCTTGGAGACCTAAGAAGAGTCCTACTGGACATCGGGCCAGCGACCACCCAAAGCCAGCAGCCTGCTCTCACAATGGCAATCTAGATGCCTCTGGGAAGCCCGCAAGCTGGACCTGGTTGAGCCCTCGGCGCCCTGACTTCGAGCGCAGCAGGACTTCGAGTCCTTATGCGCAGAAGCAGCCTGGGAGATTCTCTGGAGAGAATGCAAAGTATGGTTCGTGTCACTAGAGGAGGGCGGCTAGAGAGGGCGGCGAGGACGAGGCCTAGCCCAGCGCCCCAGTGAGGAACATGGCTTTAGGTCCCGGCCCATTACTGGAGCCCAGCATTCCGTCTCCAACTGCGCTCCGCCAAGTGTCTCTTCGCCCTCAAGAAGCGCGAGGGAGACGGCGGCCTGTTCCATTTTGCTGTTGCCCCTAGCTGGCTTTAATTTTAGCAAATAATAACAAACAAACAAACAAACAAACGAGGATGAAGATAATATATACAGTATACGTAAAAACCATTTATCCCACCAATGGGCATCATGTGACTGAATCATTCGGTATCCTGTCCTGACTCTGTGAAAGTGGCTCTCCTAGTGACAGCCAAACTTGCCTTCTTGCTTGTCAGTTGCCAGTATTAACCCGCCCTTCCATTACATCAAATGGAAATGAATTTCACGGTTGCTGTTGTTTTTAGTACATATCGCCTTTCATCTGGAGTGCCAAAGGCGCTTGACAGTAAAACCTTATGGAGCTTTAGAACGAAGCTCCTTTTGACTCCACAGCTCCGACCTCTTAAATATCCACATACCCTCTTTTGACCCCGGATCTGTAAAGGTGTTTAAAACAACGAGAACAAGTGTGGTTTTTATCACCTACTAAACGGTTTTAGACCTGGCGGTTCAGGTAACATCCAAACGACAGAGCGACCCGCACTTTTCCTGCCAACAAAATCTGATCCGTCCCGTCAACCAGCAAATCCTAAACTGCCCCTCTTTTTCATTCCTAGCCTCACATTCCTGTAGATCAGCTTAACCCTATCCGAGTCTGCTCAGAACACAGCTCCAGTCGTAGGCTGCAATCCTGTACGCGCTTCCCGGGGAGCCAGCCCCATCTAATGCAGTGGGGCTTTTTCAGAAAACGCACTTGAGGTTGCGCGCTTAGGCTGCAATCCTACGCCCACGGAAGAGCCTGTTCATGGCGTTCAAGTGGACATGTTTCTCAAGAGACTTGCCTGACTACCACTGAGAGCGGAGGCCGCAGCCACACTTATACTTGGGTCCGGAGAGGCTTGACCCACAGTGGGACTTTCGAGGGATTCACCGGAACGAGCTCATAGGGCTGCAGGTTCTGCTCCATTCAAAGCCATCGCAATTCTCCTCTAGGATTCCAGACGGGCGGCATTGCGCCCAAGGAAAGTCTTTCCATTGTAACCTTTTCCGGCCATCCAATCTCTCTCTCTCTCTCTCTCTCTCTCTCTCTCTCTCTCTCTCTCTCTCTCTCTGTGTGTGTGTGTGTGTGTTTAGGTCCTGCCACAAACAAGCCTGATCCGTGAAAAGTCCTAGGTCTGTCCTTTCTCTCTCTCTCTTTCTCTCTCTCTGTTCCTCCACCGGTTTCTGCGTCTTAGATTCCCCTTTCAATGGGAGATTTCTCTCCTAATTGCATTACTTACAGTAAATAGACAGCCCTGCTGTTCTGGGCTGTGGCGTGCCAACAGAAAGAGAGGAATTCTTTGTGTGTGTGTTTCAAAAAATTATAATCCAAGCTTATTTCACTTGATTGGCTTTCTCTTCTCGGTTCGAATGTGTTTTCTGAGTTGCTTTCTGCCTTTCGACCGGCTGATGCAGAGGGAGAGACCTATCCAGACGCAAAGGGCGCCCTTTTCCATCCCACCCTCGCGCCCCACGACTAGAGAACCACTAACAAACAGTGGGGGAAGGAAGGTTATCTCTTCCAGCCCAGTAAGGTCCGTGGCATGGAAGGAAAGTGTTTGGGGGGGGGGAGGCAGTGGAGGCTAGTGATGCCATTTCAGGAGTCACACTAGACTCTGCGACGGGTATTTCTGAAGGGAGACTTGCTTCAGGGCAGGGCAGGAAACAGCCGATCGGGGCAGCAGTGTGAAAAGTCAACAGGGAGGCGAAAAAGGGAAATAAATGTACCAAAGAGAGGGGAGAGAAAGAGATGAGGATTCCTGTGTTGGCCCTAAACCTATACGATTCTCCCAAGGTGGAAGGGTCCGGCACCTGCCATGGACCAAGCTGTGTCCAGAGGGCGGAAACAGCTGGCTTCCCAGGTGCGCTTTCCTTTCTGCCTGGAGAAGAGCGCTGTGGGACTTGAAGCTTGCGCCCCACAGCTGAGCAACTCCGCTGATCCAACGGAAGGGGTTTTCTCGATCACATGGTAAAGGCTGAAAGCCATTAAAGAGTTGAATCCTCAACTACTAAACCCCACCCCATTGGGGAGTTCCCTAAACCTGCTTTTCCTTACTTCAAATATGTTCTCAAATTGAGGTTAATGTCTTTCTCGATTCAGTTGTTCTCTTACTCTAACATTATACCACGCGTCCCCTGCCTTTTTTTATCTTAGGAGGTCTGGAATTAGATCAAACCCATACTTTTAAACACTAAAACGGTAAGAAACAGAGAAGTTTCTTCTTTCGGGTCTGCCTACGAGAGATAAAAAGGGCTCCTCCAGAAAAGGCGTCTCCCAACACGCGCAAAGTCCCGCTTCCCGATCCCCAAGCTTCGAGATTTCTTAAACCTGTTCCCTCGGTTCTTTCGCGTCGAATTGGGGGCCATGAAAGCGATCGGGGGCTCCCTCCGGAGCAACCGGCTTGCCACTCTTGGGGGGCGCGATCCCGCTCAACGGAAGCATCTGTGAGATTGCTAACCGCGTAAAAATGTGCGCAGTGCGATCCTGTGCACCTTGGCCAGGAAGTCGGTCAGTGGATTGATCTTAATATCCTCCCTCCCTCCCAAGAAGGCGCGCGCAGGATGGCAGCCACGTGCTTCCGCGGCTTGCTCAGCTCAAGGTGGGACTTGGGGATTTGCTTAAGGTGGAGAAGATTGTGCCTCTTTCTTTCTTTCCAGCAAAGTCCCTCCAAAGCCCAGATTCATTCAAAGAAATCCGCCTTATTTCTCTCTTTCTTACACACACACACACTTTCCCATTGTTAAAATGCGTTTTGAACTTGAGTACTGAACGCCGGATGGGGATTTGAGGAAGGGAGATGGACTGGAGAAGGAGGGGGTGGGGGTGGGAGGAGCAGGAATACAATCTGGGCCCACACAAGCCAGTCCCCTAAAAAAAAGACCCCCTCCCTCCTCGTGGTTGCAGGGGGGGGGTTGGCTCTCCCCCTCCCTAGGAATATTTGTCACCGCTCTTGCCCATCTCTGCGGGGGCTGAAGGAGTTTGACAGCTCTTTGTTGTCTGTATAAGAAGGGAGTTTGCGGGGAGGGAGGGAGAGTTGGGGGGGGGGAGCTGGTGGCAGCTCGCGGGCGAGAACTCCTCCTCCTGAATTATCCAAAATGGGTTGGCTTTCGCCTCCAACAAATTGGACGGAGCCGCAGAGAGCAGCAGTCCCAAATCCGACCTAGAGGCAAGTGGGAACTTTTCAAGCAACCAGGGATCGCTGCTTGGAGAAATAACCGACCCCCCTTCCCCTGCACCCCCCCCTTACAAACCCTTCTTTGGTTTTAATTTGTGTATTTCTTTGATTTTTATAAGTATATTAATCTCCCCTTTGGGGGGCCATAATAGCTTTTGCTCACCTCCCCCTCCTACAAAAAAAAACAACCCTCCCGTTTTTCTAGTTCAGGAAGCTGCAAGACAAGTCTCCGCTTCGTGGGTTTTTGCTTCGTCTCTGCTCTGCCCAATCCCTCCTTTCCCCCCTTTTATTTCTTCTTCTTCACACTTTTCTCTCTCCTTCCTCCCTTTTGTTGGGGTCCGGCGTCGTTTCCCTCCTTGCCCGCCCAGGAAGGCGCCTTCTCCTTGCGCCACGAGGCGGGGGGCAGCCCCGCAAGAGACCCTCCTTCTCCTCCTCCTCCTCCTCCTGCTCGCCGTCCGTCCGTCCGTCCGTCCCGCCTCGTCTGCCTTCCGGGCCCGGAGCCGCGACGCTGCTTCCCCGCGGGCTGTCTCGCCTCTTCTGCCTCCCGGCGCTTCGGATGCTCTAGCCCAAGACTCTGGGGCCTGTATATGGAAATAGTGGGGTGTCGAGCCGAAGGAACCGCTTGCCCCTTCCGCTCCCCAGCCATGCTTTTCCACGGCATCTCCGGAGGCCACATTCAAGGCATCATGGAGGAGATGGAGAGGAGGTCCAAGACCGAGTCGCGCCTGGCCAAAGGCGCCCAGATGAACGGCCGGGAAGCGGTAAGGAGCCATAGGGGGTGTCGGGGGAAGACGCGGGTCGCCAACCTAAGGGACGGGAAGGGAATGGACGAGGCAGAGCGGGAGGAAAAATTAAAGTGTAGCTAGAAGAATCAATCAACCCAAATATTGCAAGGGCATCGGAGCCTCTTGTTCCCATTCCCGACAGTTTCTCCTCGCAAAGTCAGCTTTCTGCTTGCTTACATCCAAGCCGAGCTTGCCCGGATCGCGGGCTTCCCTGAACTCTGCGAAAGTTGCAGTTTTAAAAAGAGCATTTCTCCACTTTGAAATTCGGGAGGATTTTTATTCGGCCGTTTGCATAGCCACATTTCACCATCTATATATTGCAGCAAGAGCCTACGAATATTGTGAAATCAGCTTGAGTTTTCATTCCAAGTAAGGTCAAGGAAGAGTTCAGTCCTGTTCGTCGTGGTTTTGTTTGTTTTTGTTTCGGTTTTTTTTTTTAAATGTGATGCAAATAAGAATGAAAGCGGGATCCAATCAAAAAGTCCAGCCCGTCTGAATTAAGTAAAAATATATAAATTTACTAGAGAAGACGCTCCCCTTGAGTTGAGTGGGACTTACTTCCGAGTAAAGAATCTCGGGGGTCGAACAAGTTTGTTCTGGATCATTGCAGGTTGCGGTTAAAACCATATATTTACCCCACGCATGCATGCATGCACTTATATATACCGTCCAGTATACGCTTAGCAGCCGGGTCCTAATAAAACGCATTTATTCCGAAGCAAGTCCAGGGGCATTTGCCCTTTGTTATGTTATGGATTAAATCTGATTGCAACAGGGCTGGAAGTAATGTTTTAATATCGCCGTGTCTAGCAAGAAGCGGAGGCAGTAATTTGCGCGCTGCCGTAATTTCTACACCTTGGCGGAGTTTAACTCCCATCCGCATACCCAACATCTTGGTACCAGTATAAACGCATTTCCTTTGACTTTTTTTCCAAAAAAAATTCGGACAAGATTTCCTCCCGAACAAACTGCAAAGGCCCATTTAAAGTCCAACATAACTATCAA
This sequence comes from Podarcis cretensis, assembly GCF_951804945.1. Classification (NCBI taxonomy): domain Eukaryota; kingdom Metazoa; phylum Chordata; class Lepidosauria; order Squamata; family Lacertidae; genus Podarcis; species Podarcis cretensis. Next base: position 83,616,814 of record NC_137175.1, on the reverse strand, counting down.
CACATAGTGTTTGTGGAGAGGGTGAAGAGACCCGACTTAAAACGAAATATTCTCTTTCTAAACTCTTCGCATGCTGGGAAGGAATTCTTTTCGGCTAATATATAGATTACCTTCGCTTTTCAACCCTAACGGCGCAGCTTGGGCGGGGAAGGAGGAGTACAGCACCCAAACAGAACAGAAATCGGTAGTGATATTAAGTTTAGAGAAAGGGCTGGCTCTCTCCGCCGCCGGGCCCCCCCCCCCCCAGCTTCCGGAAATGGTAATAAAAATGTCTCATAATTTTCACCGGAATTGCATTGAGGAGCATGAAGTAAATCCAGAGCTGCACGCAGGCTAAGCCGCTTCCTTTCAGATGGTTTAATTCCCCGAGAACTCTCTCTGTGTGTGAGAGAGATGAAGGAAGTTTCCTTTTGCTCCTAAATCTCAGAGCTTCCGTTAAGCACCCACAATGAACCGAAGGAATGGCCTGCAAGAAAACTCAGCCTCGCCTCTTTGAACTGGCCTCTCTGAGTCCTCTCCCCATCCCCCACCAAGTTCATTAAGGAATTGGAGCAGGCTGCGGGGGGGGGGGGAGGCTCTGCTTGGCATTTCAAGCGCTTCCCTCCTCCCAGGGCTTTTTTGGGGGGTGGGGTAGGCAGATGATTTCCCCTTCTTCTCTTTTTGGGATTCAACGGTATTCGTATTTTTAATCAGCCGTAGGCTTAGTGGCGTCTCCCAAAAGAATCCTTTCTCTGCACTCCTCTGATTTTCTTTCTTTCTTTCAAAAGATAAACTTTTGGAGAAAACAAAAGCAACACACAAACCCCCTGCATCCATTCAGATTTTCATAAGATGTCGTCGGCTTGGGAGAGCTTCTCCCGCCTGCCTGACTTGATCGCATTTTGGATGCAAAAATCCAGGCGATTATATATTTATATATTATATATACCGGTATTTATATATATTATATAGAAGCGGGAGATGGGTGGGAAACGACGTCTTAGCAGGGCATTTCGTCTTTATTTGGCCTTTCCACCACTCCGAAGAATTTGATCTTTCTTTCCAAACTTCTGCAATCCGGTCCAACTCAGAGATGTTAGGCCCGGTGTGATAAAATGGATTTTCTTTCCAGTAAACACGATTTGGATGTAGCTTTTAAAATCCTACTTTTAAACTGGAGCCAGACTTCCTCGGGGAAGTCGCCCTTCAGCTCCCCCCCCCTTTTTTTTTTTGTATTGAAGTCTTACGGACCGAGTATTTTTTAAGGCTTCGCCTCTGATTATTTGCAAGAGAACGGAGCTGCTTTCGGTTTGCCGCCTTCAGGTCTTGCTTGGGAAGAAGCTTCTCCTTTGTAGGAGGCAAAAAAAATAAAAATAATAAAAATAAAAATGAGGGAGATAAAAAGATCCTGGCGGTGGGTACGAAAACAGTGGGGGGGGGGGAGTTAAACTCGGTATCTTTGGAGCACAGAAAAACGCAGAAGTAAAACCTTGCATTGCAATCCGCTCCCTAAGTCCAGATCTTCCGCGGTAAAAGAGCGGCTTCTTCGCATTTCTAAGGCCGTCCGGCTGAAAGTCCCAAGTCTGGGTCCTTGGAAAGCGCAGAGAGTCTGGAAAAACGCGACGCAAAACCCACCCAAACCGCCTTGTAGTGGGATATGAGGCCATGGCTAAGCAATAGGAGAGGCTTTGGGTGCTGGAAACGGCAAAACCCCTGCAGATTCTCCTGGCAAAAGTTATTTAGGGGTTGCCCTTCCTTGAGACCCACTGCGTATGGCCTTAATGGGGGTTCGTGGAGATCCTGGGTGGGTCTGATCCCGCAGCCCTGCTTTGTTCCCATCCCTCCCGGAGTTGTTGTTGAGTGTGGCTCTCCTTCCGCAGAATATGCCCCCGCTGAGCCCGGAGAAGCCTGCCTTGTGTGCCGGCTGCGGAGGGAAGATCTCCGACAGATACTACCTGCTGGCGGTGGACAAGCAGTGGCACCTGCGGTGTCTTAAGTGCTGTGAATGTAAACTGGCGCTGGAGTCCGAGCTCACCTGCTTCGCCAAGGACGGCAGCATTTACTGCAAGGAGGATTATTACAGGTAAAGCACCCCAGGGAGGGGGGGAAGAAGGGACCCCGTTTGGGGAGCGCCACGTGGCCCCCTGGGACTGCAAAAGACCGCTCCCTCCTCCTCCCGACCAGAAAAGGTGCCTCTACAATCCTGGCTCAGTCGGATTTTCCTGGGAGAAACCAACCAGGAGCCGAGGATCACTTCACACGTGCATGATTTCCACTTGGGTCGCGTTCGCACAGATACGGGTTTATCAGTCTGCGCCGGCTCAACTGCTTTCACACTGGGGTTCAACTGCCCCGCTGAAAATGACTTTCACGTGTGAATGGTGGAAACCTCCCCTCCCCCTAATGTGGGAAGCTCAGCAAGAGCTTTCATGTCCTCCCCGATTGTTGTGGTTTTCGAGGGCGTCGCTTCAGGCGTTTAGCTGCTGGGCTGGCGAAATCAAAGTGACGCACGTGATGCCCGCGTGTAGCACTGAGCGTGTGTGTGTGAAGTGTTGCGGCGCGGAAACGAGCAAACATCGGGTCCTATAAAAGTCCTGCTCTAGATTTCAGAACGAATGAATTCAATTCAATCAATTGGGTGGGTGTGAAAGAAAGCGCGGGCGGCAGCACTTGGTCTGCTAGGGGACCATTCACACGTGCAAAATAATCGCCCCTCGAGTTCCGCACGTGTAAATACGCCCTCAAAGGCCTCGGCTTGAGTGCAAAGGGGAGCCTAGAAGAGGGCTGGGAGAGTGAAAATTCGGCTATCACCCCCCCCCCGCCCCAATAACTCCTAGTAGAGGAAGGGCAACCTTAGCTCTCTCACTTCCGCAGGGGACGCTGGCCGGGAAAGTGCCTCCTCTTCCAGAGCATCGGGATACAATTCAAAGCAGCGCGGGCTATATCCTTTCCAAAACATTCCTGCCAAAAAAAAACCCCTCCAACACACACACACTAAGCTGTGTATCTGAAGAAGTGTGCATGCACACGAAAGCTCATACCAAGAACTAACTTAGTTGGTCTTTAAAGTGCTACTGGAAGGAATTTTTTTTTTTTGTTTTGACTATGGCAGACCAACACGGCTACCTATCTGTAACTAAGCTGTGTGTTCATCCGAGTTTGCTTCCAAACCTGAATCGGGTCGCCGTTTTGCAGCTCAAGAAGCCAAGTCTCCTTGTGTTGAATTTCAGCGAGATTTGCTGGGCTGCAAACCCTAACCCTGCTTGCTTGGAAAGAAGCCCCAATCGTTAGGATCGCGCTGTTAGTCCCTGTTGAGAAGCAAGGCTACTGCCCTCATTAAGCCGGCTGTGTCATATACTGCGGGCCTTGAAACCAGCGGCGCGGGCCACACTGCTGGTCCGGAGAAGACGTTCTCCTGAGCCCGCAGCAGGCGGGCGACAGCTTGCCCTGGCCTGGCTTGGCTCTCCATCCTGCAGCTCCGCCAGCAGCCCCTCGCTGCTGAACCGGATCCGGCCCTCCCGCTGGGCAGCCTAGCCGCGCGCTCTTGTTAGCGCTGAGCTGCCCTCAGACAAGCCTTGTTTGTGTGTCACCCCCCCCCCCTTGCTTAAAGAGACGCATCCGGATTTCGCCAGGTCCCTCCCAGCCTTTCCGAGTGAATTATAACACTCCTGTTTACACCCCGGCTCGAAGCTAGAACAATTGCCCATTGATTTCCAACCAAGAGAAACGGGCTCCAAGAGACGTGCGCCTGGAAGCAGAGGTGCAATCCGGAGTCAGCGCCACTGACCGACTTCGAAGGGATGGTGCATAGGGTTGCAGTTAATGAAATCTTCCAAAAATTATGGGAAAGGGTATTGTTTACTTGCCCCCACCTCCCTCCTCCCTTTCCTTTCCTTTGGACAGGTTCTGAGATCCCCAGAAACCTAGGAAACCTAAACTTAAAGACAATGTCCCGCTGTATTCTCAGCTATATTTCGCAGCCTTTCCGCAAAACGAATCTGCTAAAAGGCTCAGATGATCACCAATCCTGATAGAGCCAAAATAAATATGCGTGCCTAGAATCACGCCAGCTTCCAGGCTCCACAGAACTCCTCCCCGGAGAGCATGATCAGTGTATACCCGTGCAATGTGTGAAACTCTTCCTCTCTCGGGATGGAATGAGCAAAGTTAACCTGTTTCGGAGCAGGGCAGGAGGAAGCGTGTTGGGGACAGAATGCCTTAGTTTGGAGGTCCTGCGGTTGTCAACTCAGAGCCTGCTCCCTGCTCTCTACCTCCCTCTTCCAGTCGAAAAGGGACGAAACTGATCCAGGGGGGTGGATAGCGAAATGTCCTGGAGCTTCAGATTTGGGTTTCGAGAGCTATGGAGATTTGTCAGGAGGAACTTCCAATATATCTAGATTCAGAGTTTTTTTAGGTTTCCCACTTAGAACTCTTAATTGAGCCTGTCAGCTTAAACCGTCGTAAAGAGCACGTCTGAATGCGTGCAAAGTGCAGTTGCCACTAAAAAGGCAACCGTGGAACTATCAAATCTGAGGTTTGAATCCCAGAGACTCCTCGACTCCCTCCCAGCAACGTGTATGAGTTGACTCCTTGCCTGATGGGGGGCGTCATAATATTTGGTTCTGTGGGCTGTCTCCCTCTTTTATTACAAAAACGGAGATGCGGGCTGACGTGCTAAGCAAACCTCAAAAGTTGAGTCGATCAACTGGTTAGATGAATCGTTGAAACGCTTGAAAGATGCATTCCTATATACATTGGTGCAAGGGTTTCCAATAACAAAAATATTCATATATACAGTGTATTATATATTTTTCGTTCTCGGATGAGGCCTGCAGCAACCACACTGGCACACTTCGTTCCCTCCCCTTCAGTTTATTCCTTTCCAATGCATGCCGATTTGAAAGTGTGATCAATCGAGGGACGGTCCTTTTAATCGGGTGACAACCGTAGGAACCAGCACGTGTGCCAAGGGCATAAAGCATATTTGCTCCTTAAAAAGGCGGGGGCGGGGGAGGATCCGGCCATTTTTGCCATCTGGATAGTCTCGCTACAATCGCTCGGAGGAATGGGGAACTCAGGCAGGAACATGAGATAACGGGGGAAGACAGGTGGGGACCCCGGAGCATGTTAAGAGAGCTTGCTGTGACGGTTTGGGGGCAGGATCCGGCCCAAAGGAATAGCTTAGAAGTCCGGTTAATTCCAAAGGAGAGATTTAACCTCTCCAGGCCACAGTGGAACTGAACTGTGGCCTTATTCTGCACCCCTCTCTCTCCTCTACCTGTGGACGAAGAAGGAAAATCTGTTGGGTTCAGTGGGGCGTAATCGCAGGTAACGGGGCGCCCCGGGAGGAGCAGGAGAACCGGAAAACTCCCCCTCCCCTTGAGCTAGATCATAGCCACTCTACTGTGTGTGTTTTTTCAATTTAACTTTCCTTCTGTCTTCAAAAACAAAAAACACTGATTTATCGTCTCTCTCCCATATTTGAAATGGGGCATCTGAAATGGGGCATCTTTTTTTTAAGTCCTTGCTACTCCGGATTTAGAAGAGGGCCAGGCCACTCTTGCAAAAGCTTTACAAAAATAAAATAAAAAATAAACGAAAAACGAAACCCTTGCCATCCGTTGCCCAACCAAAACCCCCTTTCTCCTTCGCCACAACTTCGCAAGCCCTTGACGCGTGTAGCCCATGCAGACGACCACGTCGGTTGGTTTCTTGTGAAAACTACGCGCATCTTCGCCTCTCGGTCTCCTTAGCGTTCGCAGGCCGCTTGACGCAACAACAGGTCCGCAAGCGTGGTCGTCTGGGTGGGCTCGGCGTGCCCGCTGGCCCCTCCTGCCGCCCGCTGGCTCTAATGCTGTGCGCTCTTCCCTTCAGAAGGTTCTCCGTGCAGCGCTGTGCCCGCTGCCACCTGGGCATCTCGGCCTCGGAGATGGTGATGCGCGCCCGGGACTCGGTGTACCACCTGAGCTGTTTCACTTGCACCACGTGCAACAAGACGCTGACGACGGGCGACCACTTCGGCATGAAGGACAACGTGGTCTACTGCCGGGCGCATTTCGAGAGCCTGCTGCAGGGCACCGATCCTGCCTCCTACCCGCCTCCGCAGCTGAGCTACACCGAGCTGGCGGCCAAGGGAGGAGGCCTGGCGCTGCCTTACTTCAACGGCACCGGCACGGTCCAGAAAGGCCGGCCCAGGAAGAGGAAGAGCCCGGCCTTGGGCGTGGACCTCGTCAGTTACAATTCAGGTGGGTGGCGACCCCGCAACTAGCCTCCGGGGCTACCGCGGGGGGAAGGGAGGGGTCAGCCTTCCCCGAGGAACCAGTCGCCTAATTGGGTTGGGCGTGGGCCTCAAACTCTCCCTACACGCCTAGAAAGGCCGATTCACACGTGACACGCCGCCGACACGGGGAGGATGGCAAACTCGCTCGATTTCCCACGGGTTGCTTCCTCTCTGAAACCCCCCTGGGAAGTGCTTAGTTCCAGAGAAGAAAGGCGGGGAAGGGGTGGCATCTTAAAGGTTAGCAAACTGGCTTGCCTGAGCTTTTTGTGGGCTAGAGAGAATCAGATGCAGGGTAGGTAAAATATTCGGTGTAAAGAGGGCACGTCCCATTCAACTCCATGGGACTTAGTTCTTCTGACGCTCCATTGAATTCCCTCCCGCCCTTGGCATTTATTTTCAGATTTAGGTTAAGGATTCCGCACAGAGAAAAAAAAAATCCCAAGAAGCTCACTGACCCTAAGGAGGGGAAACTACCGGGATCTTTCTTATTTTCTCTAGAACGCTCTTTTTTTGCTCCTAGAGGACCGAATTACGACCTACTTTGACTTTAAAGATAGGACACAAATACCTTTTGATTTAATTTAACTCGACCTCACTGGGACACGAGAGTTTAGTTTGAATCAGAACAGAAGCAGCTTGCTTTCCATAGAGGTGGTGGCGGCGGCTGGAGGGCTAATTTTTAGTGCTTCCGAATGTCCAAAGCACTCCACGTATTACTTCGTTGTAATCCTTGAACCAGCCCTGTAAGGTAGGCCACTATTATGATCCCCAGGTGACAGATAAAAGCGAAGGAGAGGGGGATTTCCTTGAAGCCCCTTAAAGTTTGTGTGGCAGAGGAGAGATCGGGGCTGGGGAATCGGATATGTTTCTTACGACGGGATCTTCTGAATCTCTGTTCAAAAGCAGGTTCACCAGTGTTAAACGGGCTTTACTCTCAGCTAAATGCGCATAGCGCGCTTCCCTGAACTCAACCGGACCGACCTAGGAGAAGACGCGCGTAAATTTACGCACTAAGCTACAGCAACGAAAAGTTCATTCTCAGCCATTTCCCTTCTAATGGCTGGCTGAGAATTAGGCGGCCCGATCAATTATACTTGCTGAAATATCAGCAATACCATATTACTGGGTGTTGTTTGGGAGGCAAGCAACCCTCGCAATCCGCCTGAAACGCAAGGGAGAATTATTTTCAAGGACGCACAGCCCAACCCTATTTTCTGCCGGGTCTAGTCCGGTTTCTAAGACGGCGGGGCCAGAGCCTAGAGTCCTTCCTGGTTTCAAGATGTAATGGCCTCAATTCGAAACCTAGACGGCTGCCCGTCGGATGCCTAAAGGGGAGCGCAAGCCTCGGCGGGGCCCCTGCAGACTGTGCCGCGACCTCCAATTTAGCCGTGAAATCGCCCCCTCGGAGGAGGTCCCTGAGCATGAAATTTGTGGTTTGCTCGAGTAGAGGCGCTCCGCGTTGCTTTGTCCCTGGCTGGATGGTGAATGCGCGCAACTAAAGCTAAACACAGAGCTGGATGTATGTTTGAGAGAATCTGAGCTCACAGGAGGCAAATAAAATAAAATAAAATTGAAATTGGGTGGGTGGGGGAGAGTTGACCCTGTTGAATCTCAGGGAAAAGAAAGTCAGGGCCCGAGGTTTCTGTTTTGCAATACGGATTAACCTGAAATGATGCGCTCCGCTCTCCTAACGAACATGGGAATCTGCCTCATTCTGCCATCTATTGTCCACTAAGACTGGCAGCTGCTCCCCCAGGGCTTCAGATGGAGGGCATTCCCAGCCCTGCCTGGAGATGCCGGGGCCTGAACCCGGGACCTCCTGCCTGCAAAGTAGACAGATGCTGTGCCAGTGCGCTCCTGCTCCAAACCGCGCTAAGCGAGTTTTGCTTGCTTGTCTACTGGAAGGCGCCTTGCTCCGGATTTCACTCTCCCGCGCTAGCTGGAGGCACGAAGCCTCTCCTTCTTTCCTCGCCCCCCCCCACCTTTGGCAAGGAAGAGCGAGGCAATTTCGTGTCCTCTGATGCGGAGGGAGGGGGGGGGAGCTAGAAGAGGAGGAAGCCGAGTTTTAATTGTTGGCTGTTAATTGGAGATGACACTGGAATCTCTGGCAGCGGAGCCGCTTCTAGGCTAGGCGAGATGTAGGAAGGCGAAGCGAGAGCGCGCGCTGAGGCGCCTCTCCTCTGCAAGGGGGCTGGGCAGAAGGAGTGGGGGGGGGAGAGAGAGAGAGAGAGAGACTGAAGGAAGGGCTGGGGGGCTGGGCAAGGCACTGGGATTGCTTTCAGAGCGTTATGCGTATTCATCCTACCCCAAACTAACAGAACTCCAGCCAATATATGGAATATAGATTTCAAACAATGCATGCACACAATCTTGGAACGGGCAGAAATCGTGGGGTTGGGCTGCAATCCTGTTGCCCCTCACCTTAAACCATACCCCTCTACCCCCCATTTTCTAGCTTTTACTCTGAAAAATTATTAAGTTTCTAGCATTTGTAGAACCGGAGACAGGAGGCAAACGGTACGGATCTTCCCACTGAAAACGTAGACTGCTCCTCAATTTCAAGGTTTTACTTTGCCCGCTCGGGAAAAAAAAATCCTGCAATTGCCCAGCTCCGAACGACCCCAAAACATCTTTGCCAGACAGAGGATCCTAGCTATCTTTTGAACAGGACTGGGCCACGATCCAGCCGAAATGGAAACATTTTTTTTAAAGCCCCAGTACGTAGGAACTTTCCGTTGCAATCTTATGCCTGGGTCTACTTTCCAGTAGAACACAGTGACATTTCCCTTCTGAGTAAATCCGCTGCCGAGCAGCGCAATCCTATGCGCGTCTATTCAGAAAAAAAGAACCAGACATTACTCTCAGGTAAAAAGTACGTAGGACTTCAGAAGCCATCAAAGTGATTCGACCAGGTTGGATTGTACCATTTTCCTCACACACCAGAATCACGACCCCCTGTTGTTTGAAAATAGTTGATTTCAGTGAAGGCTTAAGTTCCTGCCTTGGGCAACTTTCGTTAAAGGCTTGGGAGCATCGGATTCGTTGCGATCATTCCTTTTCGCTTCAGAGCGTCTCTCTCTCTCTCTCTCTCTCCCTCCTTTTTCAAGGAACAAAGCAACCCTCCCTAGAAAATCGCTCTTAAAACAGAGCACTTTTTTTTCCAGAAGGAGACAAAAGAAAAAGTGTTCAGTGTTTTCTGGAAAGTCATGTTAGTTTGGAGAGAGAGAGCGAGAGACAGAGCAGACAGATGGAAAAGACTATACCAAGACGGCGTGCGCTAGTTTAAGGGCTTCCAACTTCTCCCCAAATGAAAATCGTCCCTCATTCGTTTGGATGTCGTGTGTAGGAGAATTTCCCTGTGGATCATGTCCACAACCGGTTAAATATAGTAAACTGGATAGGGAGGGGGTGGGGGAAAGAGGAGTCAAGTTGGCGTTGTTCATCTTTTGATGCTTACTCTAATTTGGCTGGAAAAGTGAAAGGCAAAACCCCAAACCACTGGAGTGGGTTGTCCTCAAATTAGACAACCTGCCTCTTTGTAATAACTCTGCTATTTATTGCAGAGCAGATCCGTGTCTCCAAAGGGGAGGCAGAAGGGACTAGCCTAGAATGTTGCTGAGTTAATTTCAGAGAATTAAACCTTAATCGTGAACACACATGATATCTGCAGAAATAAGGGCCGTTTACATTAATTACAGACAGGATTGTGGTCTGAAGGTCCCATGGTTTTCAACAGGAGAATGAAGCACCTGCTTACATCTTTGCCCAAATATATGAATGTTTTCTTTTTTTAAAGTGCTTAATGTTGGTTAGACTGCGTGCAAAATGAATACAGAGCACTTCCTTATTTCAGGATGTAGAACTAAGCAAGTGCTCCAATCATACAGAAATGATAAACTAAATCTCAGCTTTCTACTCTGTTTCTGATCAGAGTTACTAGGAAGTAAGAATCGCAAGGCAAGAGTGCATTCAGAGAGTCAAGGCTGTTATCCTTCTCCCTTAGTTTTGTTGTTGTCTTCACTAGGCCTGTAATAATAGAGGAACTGGTTTATTTAGCACAGGTGGGGAGAAGCTTTGTTCCACCCCCCCATGTTAATGAACTACAATTCCCATCAGCCCTAGCAAGCATGCCTAATGGCCAGGAATGATAGGAGGTGTAGTCCAGTAATATTTGGAGCGCTAAAGGTTCCCCATACCTGATTTAGCTGGAGGAAAGAACCTGGCAACAGCCTACTTCATTAGATGTGAAGGTACTGCCTATGAAATCTCAAGTCAGATAAGCCAGTTAGCAGAGTTCGGTAGAGCCTACTCCCAGGTAAATGGGTACAGGATTGGCACCTAGGTCATCTTTGCACAATGCCACCTCTCATTTTCCCCACACCTATAATGCAAAGGTAAATCTGACCAAAGTAGGTACCATGTTTAGAAACAGCTACCTTCTGCTTTCTGTTCCCCATTAACAAGATTCTAAAGGATACACAAATAGGGGGAATGAAGTTCCAATGTGCTGTTAGGGGAGTGTGTGTGTGTGTGTGTGTGTGAGAGAGAGAGAGAGAGAGAGAGAGAGAGAGAGAGAGAGAGAGAGAGAACCATCTACTTGTCTGTAATGGGCCACTTTGGATTTCCACCCATCCCAAATGCATCCCTGATCTCTAATTCGTAGTGATGCAAGCTCCCGGGTAAAATTGCAGGTTCCAGATGGAATTCTGTGTGTGCATCTTTGGGTGTAATGGCGAAACCCTGGAAGGAAGTTCCACCGAGCTCTATAAAACTTGTTCCCAGTTGTGTGTATAGGACTGCAGCTGAAGTCACATTGAATAAAACGGAACATGCCTTTTGGAAAACGTGCATAGGTTTGCATTGTTACTTAGAACTACAAGCTGACTGCAATGCACATGTGCTCCAGTTTCCCATATTATGGTATCATTTGGCTAATTACTGGGACGAGGGGCCTCTCCTAGTTTGAAGGTTCCCCCCTGCAGTGGGAAGATCTCCTGTTCATGGGCAAAGTTACGGTGCTTTGTTACCCTGGACCACTTTCAAAACATACGGCACATTTTATTAATCACCTGTGCTGCCTTTGCAGTTTTTAAGCAAAACCACAACATTGGCCACTGGCTATGATGTACATTTGATTTTCCAAATGGCTTTCTTCTCTGCTTTCTCTCCTCTTGAATTAATAATGTTGACAAGTGGCACAATGTAAGCCAAGAGGCATTCTTGCAGCCTAATCTTTGACCTGTTTGCTCGGAAAAGCCTACTGAGTTCAGCAGGACTTCTTCCCAATTGAAGAGGCACATATCAGGCCACAGCCTGATGCTATGGATGTTGAGTTAGACTTAGTTCTAGGTTTGTGTCCAGCCTTTCCATTACTTTTGAATGTGCCCTTTGGAGCTTCAGGTCAAGGAGCTGATTCCTTCACATGGTCCAGCTGGGCTCTTGTCATGCTTGTTTTCAGATTCCTCTCTTCCCCAATTCACCTTTGCATTTTGGGTTGATATATATGCAGTGTGTGAAAATGGCATGACAATTACAGTGGTACCTCGGGTTACATACGCTTTAGGGTTACATGCGCTTCAGGTTACAGACTCTGCTAACCCAGAAATATTACCTCGGGTTAAGAACTTTGCTTCAGGATGGGAACAGAAATCGTGCAGCAGCGGCGCAGCGGCAGCAGAAGGCCCCATTAGCTAAAGTGGTGCTTCAGATTAAGAACAGTTTCAGGTTAAGAACGGACCTCCGGAACGAATTAAGTACTTAACCCGAGGTACCACTGTATTGTTATGATATTGTATAATTGAACCAGCGCCTTTAAGGCTACGTCCCAACGGACGCTTGTGGATCAGCCCTCATTGAACACGTTCCTTTTGAGTGAAACTTGTGCAGGATAGGTTCAGAAATATTCAGATCTAGGTCACCAAACCCTATCACATGGCAATAACAGCCTAAACCCTCTTCTTCCTGTGATCAATGGCTCCCTGCATGATGGATTAAGGGGTTTAACAGAACGGAACAGAAAGGAGATAACTGAAAGGCAGACTGGGATTGCCTTATTTCTTCATCATCATCATCATCATCATCATCATTATTATTATTATTATTAAAAGGCCTTGCTGAGCAGAATTTATGTGGCCGTTGACCTCGACTCCCCCACCCCTTTCGGGTGTTGTAGCTAAAACAGAAGTAGTAACATTTTCCACCAATAAAAAGATTGCTGTCTCCTCTGAAATTCTAACTCCCAACATACTGCGATTTGTCAAAGGAATGTAGCAGTGACCTCTGGTGGCTTCTGCAGGGAGAAGCCTTTCTCAGAGAGAGGAGGCAGAATATTTATTTTAAAAAAGTAGGGTGTGTGTGTGTGTGTGTGTGTGTGTGTGTGTGTGTAGGAGCTGTCTGTTGCTGCTGCATTGGCCTTAAATGTGAGAGACAGCAAAGAAAAGATGGCATATTTTAATAGGCCAACTTTCTCTTGTTTGCCAAAGCTGCCTTATATTCAGAGCAACGTTCAGAAACTGACTGGATTTGAGGCTGTTGTGTGTGTTCAGATTTTGAGGGGTTTGCGTGCTTTTCAAGTGTTGTGTAGAAGGAGGATTTTTGCCAGGTATGCTGCCCACCCTCCACTCCCAATTATAGTGGTGAGGCAAAGTGACCTACCCAGGTCAATTATAAAATAATCAGAGAAAGTTCTGTTTCCCTTAATGAGCTAGATGCCAAATGTTCCTTTCCTAGGAAATGTGGCTTGATTCAGATCCAGTTTTAAAATGGTCATTCGTAAAAGTTCTCTCCAGATCAGACCAATAACTCTGGCCCACTAATTCATTTTATCCAATTCTCAGTGGCAGCTGGTTCTAGGATGTGAATATTTTTGTTTTTGTTTTTTAAAAAGAACATTTTTATGATATAACAAGAAGGACAACAACAAATGTCCTTCCTGAGGCACTCCTTTAGGATGTGAATATTTGAATTATTTATTTTTAAAGAAGTGAAGTGTGAGTTGAGGAGGCAGAGGGAAAAGCTAGCAAAAGGCTCTGTCCCATTTGCGATGGTACACTCTCCTACAATCTTTGAGAACGGTGCCTATAATTCCCCGACAACACTTCTGCCATGTTTTGTTAGTTCCCTATCTAGATGTCATGATTTACCACCTGGCTGCTTTGTGAATAAGAGATCTCCCTGGCCCTAGAGCCTGTAAGCTGGAGTTCTGTTTTTATACAGCATCAACTTGCATGGTGGTTCAGGTTCCAAGAGCATTTTCACCCATGACGTGAGGTTTGTCAAGTGCCGTGGTCTGTTCGTGTGTCGTTTAAACCGCGGATTGATGTGAAACTGCTCAAGGTGTGGAGAAAAATATTTTTACTTGCCATATATCAAAGGGGCAGCCGGATTTAAAAGCTGCCAATCCTACATGATGTGACTATAATCTGTACATAAATATGGAGTCACAGGGATAAAGCCTAACCTACAGCTAGAATATCCATTGGGGTTTTAAAAAGGGTCCTTTTTCTGCTTTTAATTCCACACAAACAGCCTTCGTATGCAAACTATGAATAACAAGCACAAGAATAGCTCTAGGGTGCTTCCTTGTATGAAAGCATCACATGTGAAAACATGGTTGGGGTACTACAGTCCTGTGTAAGCATGCCTACTTGGCTGGGAGTAAATCCCATTGAACTCAGACAAGCTCTCATTTAACATATCGGGCTGCATAGCTGCAGCTGTGTGATCACTTATTCATCACGCTAACAAAACTATTAGCCTGCAGATCTGCTTAAGCCCCATTGAAGTCAATATGATTTAATTTCTGGGTAGGTATGGCTTAGGCTTGCGTAGCTGATCTCTTTTCTCATGAAAATAAGTTTTCAAAGTAGGGTGGCTAGATGAAAAAGGAAACTGGGCTCCTACCCCTATGATGGTTGTGGGGCAGAAGTACCGTATTTTTCGCTCTATAAGACACACCAGACCACAAGACGCACCTAGTTTTTAGAGGAGGAAAACAGGAAAAAAAATATTCTGAATCTCAGAAGCCAGAACAGCAAGAGGAATCGCTGTGCAGTGAAAGCAGCAATCCCTCTTGCCGTTCTGGCTTCTGGGATAGCTGCGCAGCCTGCATTCACTCCATAAGACGCACACACATCCCCCCTTACTTTTTAGGAGGGAAAAAGTGAGTCTTATAGAGCAAAAAATATGGTAATTCACATTGGTGCATCTTGATTGACAGGCTGCACCTACTGAAATTCCTTCTGCTACAAAGATAGAAAAAAAATTTCTATTTCATCCAGTCATCTTAGTTAAATATATATATATTGGTGTGTGCGCACACCATATAATATAAGTTAAAGCAATTAACATGCCAGCTAAAAACTGAACAGCAAAGCTGATTGTTTATGAATGTTTTCACCTAGTTTTGGGAGGAATCAAGTAAGGAAGTAGCAGCTTGGTTGATTTTTCCTAGGTAGGGAATTGCAGGAGGCTGAAAAGGCTTTAAAGTAAGGCGGTGTGATGCCAAAGATGCCAGGATTCCCGAACCTTTAATAGTTGTGTGGAAGAGGGGATTCCAGTGGGGCAGCTTGTCATGCAAAAGCCACACCTGCTGATGTCACCTCTGCAGGACAATAAAAGGTACAGGAGCCTCTCCTCTGTCTCACCTGGCCTTTGTTCACCAATGGCTCTCACATCTGGGGGGGAAAACAGAGAATAACAGAGCAAGCTCTAGCCCACCCCATTTTATTGTTCTGATCTGAGCAGCTTTGGAGGTCATATTCACTGGACTCAACCCTGCATGTTAATACTGAGCTCGTTCTCTAAGTACAGGCTATTATGTAGTCAAAAACAGCCCCAGCCACACATGAGAAGGAAGTTATCAGCATGCTTGAGGGAATCATAATGTTTGTAAAAGTAGAACAAAGGTATTTTGGTGGGGGGAACCCTAAGTGTGCAAGCGTAGACCAGCACATTATGATAATGCTCAGCAATGCTGACTTACTGGGGGCGGGGGAGGGAACGAAATGGAGTGTCCCGAAATAAAGCCGGATTGGAAGCCTGAATAGTAACACTCTGCACTGCAACAATTTGTTGCAGGTCTCACTTGGCCTTAATTCTGAGTAAACACACACGCAATCAGGTGGCAAACATTGTAGATGGAGTTATTTTTAAATTTGGTTTTTCTCCATTTTCTTCTTTAGTTCTATTTTTTTAAAAAAGAGGGCCTTTTTAAAAAGGTATGTGAAAAGAGGACCTGCAGTCCAGTTTGCAGGCATGCCTGCATGAATGTACGGAAATGTGTATAGGATTGTAGACTCCTGGATATAATTTTTTAGGACCGCAGTCCAAGTGAGCTGGTTTGTTCTAAAAAGGGATACCAAGTGGGTTAAAATAGATTTAATATAGGGAGGGGGAAGTTGAAAGCCAAACAACAACACTCTGGAAAATTTTAAGATTCTACCCATCATGATACCTGGATTTAATAAACTCATACTGCTGTTATCCCAACCTTTTATTTTGTCCTTTTTAAAAAAGGAATGCAACATGTTGATCCGAGGAGCAAAATACTATAATTATGAGGGGGAGGGAAGTGTGTGTGCACGCACGTGTGAAGGCAGGACTATGGGCTCGTTCATACTTCCTCTTGTGCCATGCCTCCTGGAAAGCATGGGTCAGAGTGGTTTTCCTCTTGACCAGCTCCTTTCCGAAGGGAAAATCTGCTTCTTAGTGATAGGTCAGAACAAATGGCAATGGGAGGGGACATGATTGAGGGGCTCTGATTAAGTGCTAAAGAGTGGTTTCCCCAGGGTGGGGGGAAGCAGCAGGACAAGAGGAAGTGTGGGTAAGTCCTATATAGCTTCATGAAGTTTGATCCTAAGTGCTTTGCTCAGAGAATGTGTCTGCTTAGGATGGCAGCCTCAGATTATGTCCACCTTGTGCTTCCGAGGAAGGGTTGGGATGAATGAAAAACATATCACACGGAGGTGACTTTAAATTGCTCCCTGCAGTGCCAGTCTCTGTTGTGCAAGGCAGAGTTCAAATTCTATAGCAAGGAAGGATTGCCAACTTTTCTGCCAGCCCCTATAGTTTTGACATCAACCATAGCTTCAACGGCAAACATAGCAAATGATGATGCTGATCTCCGTTCTACAAAAAGGCTCCAGCTGCTGATTTTTGCAGCTTATAACAGCTGTTAAAGGCACAAGAGCAGGTCTGGCCAACCCCCCACTCCTCTAGTGTGCGTGGTCAGTAGGAAACTTAAATTGAATAGTGAACGTCTTCAGGGGCAAGGAGAAAGTCACTCTGCCTTCTTTGTCATACTCTGCCTGCAAAAATCAATGCGTTCAGCTAGGCTTAACTCTGCAATGGATTGTGATCTTGCACTATAGTAATATTTTATTGAACACTTGTGCAGTCAATGTTAGTTATTTCTGTGATATAGCAAGTGGGGGGGCATGTCGTGGGAACCTTAAGCATAAATGTAAGGCCTCTGCCATATTATGTGATGTGTATTATATGTAGTGTTTTTACTTGGAGACTATTTGTGACAATATATTGTCCAGAGCTGACAAATAGCACAAAGGCAGGTGCCTATTAGAATTTCTCCAAAGCCCAGGCAATTTCCTTTTCCTGACAAGGTGTTACAAAGGCATAGCTTTAGAAGTCTCCTTTTAATTGAGAGTGCAGTAACTTCGTAGCTGAAACCTGAGAAAATTGTGCAAATGCCAAAAAAAAAAAAAAAAAAGGTAAAGGGACCCCTGACCATTAGGTCCAGTCGTGGCCGACTCTGGGGTTGCGGCGCTCATCTCGCTTTATTGGCCGAGGGAGCCGGTGTACAGCTTCCAGGTCATGTGGCCAGCATGACTAAGCCGCTTCTGGTGAACCGGAGCAGCGCACGGAAACGCCGTTTACCTTCCCGCTGGAGCGGTACCTATTTATTTACTTGCACTTTGATGTGCTTTTGAACTGCTAGGTTGGCAGGAGCAGGGACTGAGCAATGGGAGCTCACCCCGTCGCAGGGATTCGAACTGCTGACCTTCTGATCGGCAAATCCTAGGCTCTGTGGTTTAACCCACAACGCTACCCACGTCCCTCTGCCAAAAGAATATATGGCACCAAAAGCTGCAGAAGAACTTGAGAGAGAGACGAGAGAGACTATAGTTAAGTGACCTGCAGAAGGTCTCAGGTGGAACCACTACATCTTCATTAGGCGGGACAAAAGTTGCAGGGATCTGTCTGAGACTATAGAGCCAATGTCCATAAGAGTAGACATTAGTGGTCTAGATATACAAACAGTCTGAGCTGGTATCAAGCGTCTAATCCTGATGCAAAGTAGCAAAAGATGGCAGTGGAATATGTGGTGTGGCAGAGAGACCTCCCTAACGCATGATCAACAGGTTGTTTGTTACAAATGTTACAGGCCAAAGAACCTGTGGTCCTCCAGATGTCATCATCGATGACTGGCGGACTTCCTGGCTCTGGTTGGTGGGAGATGGAGTCTAGAAGGATCTGAAACAGGTCCCTCATCCCTGCCTACAGGGCTTCAAGAAAGCAAAGGGTCTATTTGCATGACATTTCTGTTTGTAGAATTACAGAATGTTTTGTAGATGGTGGGGGGGGGAACGGCACCTTGTTTTCTCATACTCTAGGGAAGGCTGGCTCAATATGTGGCCCTCCTCAATCAAATGCAGCACACCAGCTGCATCATGTGGCTCAACATCTCCTTTGTCCTTGCAGTTTTGCGAAGGAGGAAAAACAGCCGGTTGCTTGAGCCTGCAGGGGACTGCCACACGTGGCTGGATATTGATTGATTGGTGCTTGAACTTGGGGTGCTAGATTTAAATCTAGAGAACATTCATAGCTCAGTGGCAGAGCCTTTGCTTTGCAGCCAGAAGGTTCCAGGTTCAACCCCCAATAGCAATTCCAGGTAGGACTGGGAATGTTGCCAATTGGAAACCCAGGAGAGCTGCGGCCAGTCAGTGTAGGCAATACTGAGCTGGGTGGATCAGTGCTTTGACACGGTAGAAGGCAGCTTCCCAATGTTCCTATTGGTCAACTCTTCTGGTTGGCCACAGCTTCTTTTCTTGCCCATTCCCTACCCAGCCTTGTTTTCTTCCCCCTTCACAGACTTCCAGGTGTGCCACACAGCAAGCAGGAGGGGGAGATGCATGTCAGAGCCGGGAGGGATGGGGCAGCATGAGCTGCCCCCTGCCTCCTTGCCTGCCACATTGGGATTTCAAAAGATATGTGAATGTCTCTAGCTCTGAATTTGAACCCGTGATCCCTTTACCAAATGCTCTGCTCTTCTAGGCTGAAAAGGAAATATACGGAGGACAAGGTGTTGTTCTTAAAATAGTTTTGGAAGGGAATCAATAGGGTGAAGGCCAACTTTCCTCAACCTGGTGCCCTCCAGATGTTTGGGACTCCAACTTCCTTTAGCCCCAGTGAGAGATGCTGATGACGATGATGAAAATGTGAGTTTGAGTCCAACAACAGAAGGCCACAGGCATCCCTAGCCTAATTGCAGAACATGCAACCTGGTGCTGTGCCTTCTCATCACAGTTCTGCTATTGCTGCTTCTCTGGAGCGGAGAAAGCTCCTGGGTTAGAATAGTGGAACTCTAGAGTTAGAAGGGACCCAAAGGGTCGTCGAATCCACCCCCCTGCAAGTCCTTCTCTGGTACAGAAGGTATTCCATTTCTCCTCCTGGCCAGGGCATCTCTATTTAAAGTAGTGTTGCCTCCCAAGAAAGGGGTAGGTAGGGGAGACCACTGCCTCTGCCTATCTTGGGAAGAGAACAGATGCCATCTTCTAAGCAGTGGGATTTGGATAGGAACAATCTGGAAACAGGATTCCCGGAAGGGAACTTGCTCCCAAATAATACAAAAGGCTTCTCCATTCCAGACAGTGCCATTGCAGATACTTAATCTGGCCCATTCAGTGCCAATCAGAGATGCTTTCGAATGAAAGGCACCCACCAAGCAGCCAACTCAGGGTGTGTCTGTGCAAGAGGAAGCTCTAACCTGGCATCAGCCACAGTCCTGTCTTGGAAACACAGCGGGCAAGAGAACCAAGCAGGATAAGAGCCCTTGTAGCCAGCTAAGTTCTTTTTAATTTTTTTAAAAAATTTAATTCTTGCCTGCCCCCTGCCCCTGGAAACCAACATGGAAATGCAGAAAACTGAGTGGAAGTATAAGAAATGGAGAGGAGCTGAAATGGGCAGATTTTTCCCATCCCTGCCAATACTCCTGGTTTTCTATTCTCCCCTCCAACATTCAAGCAGCAATCCATGGGCAATGAGCATGTTAAGTCTGCACTGGGCTGTTCCCCCCACCTACTCCCCCAAGTGTCTTTTTAAAAACAATGTTGTACTTCTGAAACCTGGGGTTTTTTCTTGAGTCTGCTGATAACCACCCTCTTGTCTTGAGAATGGAGGGTGCCCTTTTGGCTATCCAATGAGTTTGCTATTAGTCCATAGTAAAGGTAAAGGGACCCCTGACCGTTAGGTCCAGTCGCGAACGACTCTGGGGTTGCAGCGCTCATCTCGCTTTATTGGCCGAGGGAGCCGGCGTACAGCTTCCAGGTCATGTCGCCAGCATGACTAAGCCGCTTCTGGCGAACCAGAGCAGTGCACGGAAACACCGTTTACCTTCCCGCCGACGCGGTACCTATTTATCTACTTGCATTTTGACGTGCTTTCGAACTGTTAGGTTGGCAGGAGATTAGTCCATAGTATTTGCAATATTTTTACGCTGCCATTTGACCATATGATTCCCAAGGTGTCTTACAGCTTATCAAATTAAAATGAAATATTTTCAGCAACCTACACTTGAAACATCTGAACTGAAAATAGTGTTTTTTTAAAAATGTATTCCTCATCCCTTGGTGAATCTGTAGAGAGAAATGCTCTAGTTTCATCTCTAGGATGTGCAACATAGAGGAAGGGACAGACAGGTAGTGGAAATGGGTTGAGATTATACTCCTTTTCATAGAATCATAGAATTGTAGAGTTAGAAGGGACCACAGGGGTCATCTAGTCCAACCCCCTGCAACACAGGATTCTTCTGTGCAATGTGGGGCTTGGTTACACAATCCTGAGATTAAGAGTCTCATGCTCTACTGACTGAGCATGACTGGAACTCTACAAACAAATTAAGTGGGGCAATAGTGTCACATTAACTCTGACCTCAACTATTTTGTCTATGGAAAGCCCCAAACATGCTAAGAATAAGTCACACAACGATCTGGAGAAATGAGAGGAACTGGTTTAGAACGGATAGTCGATTTTCATTCTGTACAAAACCAGCCACTGCATCATGAAACCTAAAACAATATTCTCAAAAGGGTTAGGTCTTTGGGAAAAACAGTCTATCGCAGTCCATTGTTTCATGGGTCTTTAGTTGCTACAGACATTGTAGCTTATCTTGCACTGCTAAAAAATGAATAAAACGAGCTGGTAACCTACAAAATTAGCCGTCTTATAACACCCTGATCCTATTATGTGGAAAGATTCCCTGTAGAGATCAACAGGACTTGATATCATGCAATGCATTTAGGAATTGGAGTGGGGGAAGCAGATTTGTTTTAACTATTTAGCATGAAAAATTAGATCACTTTTCAGGATCTGTTCAATGTGGGAACAGCTAGAGAGACTTCAATGGTCCTGCTTATGTCACAGAGCAAACAATGTGAATTAAGTTTAATTGAAATGATTAGCTCTAAAGGAATTTAATTAGTCCATATTTAAAGCATGTGTGAGTGTGTATCATCTGATTTGCACACAGAGAGACACCTTGGACAGCTTCCCAACAGTTGGCTGGATTTATTCACAAAGCTTAAGCCAACCCCCAACCCCTGAGAAAAAGCTGGAAAAGCATACATTATACTCTGCACATTACATCAGTCCATGGAGACTTAGATTTTACAGTTTATATATTAAAAAGAGGCAAAAGCATCTCACATCTGCATTTACCCTCTCCTTCCAAAAGGAAAAAAAATAACCTGCAGCATTTTAAAGCTGCTTTTCTCAGCGCCACTGTGAAAGGCTGGCTCAAGTGCCCCATGCATTCAAATAATCCCCAAGACCATGAAAAAATTGCTTAAAAGAAAATACAGAAGAGCCAGAGCTTTTAAAGAAGCTTTCACTACATGAAGAGGCAATGCATTTTTTTAATTGTAAAAATCTAAACTTGAAACTGTTTGCTTCTTCAGCAGTACAGTGGGAAAGTGTGTGTGTGTGTGTGTGTGTGTGTGTATATATATATATATATAACTGAAGGATGTTTAAGAAAAGGAATCAAGTGGGCAGAATCAGGTTTGGTAGCTGTAAGCAACTGAGGAAAGGTGATCTTTGTCGCACCTTCGCACAGAAGGTGGTTCACAGAGAGAAAGCAAGCTGGAATATAGTGATCCCCAGTACAAAGTTTAAGAACCGTTATGTTACTTTAAAGTTAACAATGCTATCTCTTTGCAGTCAGTTTTTCCATGGTTTCTAATTAATATATGTATCAGTTTGGGGCTGCAGTTCATGCACTCTTTCCTAGGAGTTAAGTCTCACTGAACTCAGTTGAGCCTACGTCTGGGTATGCATGCACAGATTTGTGCTGTTAGTGCACAACCAAATTTCTCAGACATCCTGAGTTCATCCACTTTGCTTGTCCCATGCCTAGAAAGCTGAACGGTTTTCTGTTCCTCCTGCTGCTATTCCTGGGGAAGCCTGCTCTTTGCCACTGAATCAGAGCCAACGTCAACCTGTGAGAAACCATACTGGTGTTTGCTCCAATTCATCAGTAAGGAGTGGGCTTCCCGGGGAAAGCAGCAGAACAAGAGGAAGTGTGGAAGAGCTTCCTGTGACACTGGTTATTCTTCTTCCTGTTTTATCAGTGCTGGAAACTGAAGCAGGAGCTTCCACACTGGCCTTTTTCTCTAGAGCCAGTGTGGTGTAGTGGTTAAGAGCGGTAGTCTCGTAATCTGGGGAACCGGGTTCGTGTCTCCGCTCCTCCACGTGCAGCTGCTGGGTGACCTTGGGCCAGTCACACTTCTCTGAAGTCTCTCAGCCCCACTCACCCCACAGAGTGTTTGTTGTGGGGGAGGAAAGGAAAGGAGAATGTTAGCCGCTTTGAGACTCCTTAAAGGGAGTGAAAGGCGGGATATCAAATCCAAACTCTTCTTCTTCTTCTAGTACTACCACCTATTCATTTATGAACCCAAACTGTAGGTGCTTTGAGATGGGGACTTAATACTGTAAATGAATTGCTGAGATATTGCAAGTTTCCCTTGGGAAGTGTAAATCTGGATTAAAATGAGAAGAAGAAGAAAAAACAGGCGGGTAATTTTTAATGACAATAATTTTGCGTGGACCTTGCAAAAAAGGAAAGAAAGGTGCATGCATGAGGAGCACCCATTCCCCGGAATAAACTCCCATCTGGAAGCACCTCCAGCCCTGGAGACGTTTCTTATGCAAATCACGTACGCTGCCACAGAGACCCACCCCTTCCTCAAAGAGTGAGTCATAGCTGCGAAAGTGACTAATCCTAGGCAACAGACCAGAGCTGTACAAACTTTTCATGTTGGTGACACACTTTTTAGACATGCATCATTTTGTGACATGGGAATTCAGTTTTGCTAGCAAACCGGAGGTTAAACTAACCCCTTTCCAGCCCCGGGAGGATCATGGGGAGTGTTCGCGCGACACACCTACACACTGCAGCTGACACACTAACGTGTCGCGACATACAGTTTGGAAAGCTCTGCACTAGACTATCAGGGATGGGCGCATGAGAGCATACAGTGAGAGAGAATCCATGCATGTGTGTGTAGGATTGACCCATCAGGCCAACTGCTGTCGGGAAAAGGACGGGCAATGGATGGGCAAGGGTGAATGAGGCTTGTGGGTGTATGTGGACCTTGTGGCACACATTTGTGTTCCATATGTGGCAGGGAGGAGCCACCAATCAGAAGGTTACTTCTGTGCAGGTGCTACATACTCTGGCTGCATATGAACCAGCCTTGAGAAAGACTCTTATGCCTGAAATAACCTTTCCTCCATTGGTGTAGGTAATACTGTGCTAATGATCTGACTTGGTGTGATCTAGTTTCCTAAGTGTTGTGGGGGCAGGCATGAGCCAACAACTCACGTCTGTTTCTTACCCCACACACGACTTTCAATGCCACAGCTGTGTGTCAATTGCTTACAGGATTAATTCCACCCTACAATCCTATACTGTACAAAACAACTCTTCATCACTTCATAATCTGACATGGTTTAGTATGCATGTAGGCCAGGCTTACAGAACTGGGATCTCTCAAACTGAGTAAGAGTACTGGTCTCTCCCCCCCCCCCCCAAATATATATATATATATTAATGGCAGCCAGTCTGCACTTGATATCCCGGCTTGTAATTTGCACAGGCCTGGTATACAGCATCATTACACAGTGCAGAATTCCTATTGCCACCATGTCAGTATAGGTTTAGGATGCAACTTGCGTGGTAATCTGAGATGCAGGCTGTTTTACTTAGAATGCACACATGCCGGGAGTCACAGCTCATCACGTGTACACAAAACCGACCAACCACGTTTTTAATCCTAAAGACATAGAATTGGCCACAAGGGTCATGTAGTCCAAGCCCATGCAATGCAGGAATCTTTTGCCCAACATGGGGCTTGAACCCACAATGCTGAGATTAAGAGTCTCATGCTGTACCAACTGACTATCCCAGGATGTGAGAGTCTACATGCCAGTTTCTGGAAGCTGCTGCTCAAACTTGCTGGTGATGTTTGTGTGTGTAAAGGATGGGGAACCCTTCCTGAGGGTCATATTCCCTTATCTGCCACATTTGAGAGGAGGCACATCAGTGGCGTAGCGTGGGTTGTCAGCACCCGGGGCAAGGCAAGTAATTTGCGCCCCCTAACCCATGGATTTGCGCCCCCTAACCCTAACCCCCAGATGTTGCGCCCGGTGTGGCCGGCCCCCCTGCACCCCCCACGCTACGCCACTGAGGCACATGCCAGCGGGGGTGCAGCCAAAGGCAAACGCGGGCCGAGCAATGGGTGCAACACTGGCAGGGCTACATTCCACCCGCACACAAATCACAGGTTTCTGTGCGCGCTCCCCTCACGTACAGCTCCTCCATCCTCCACTCAGAAAAGCAAGATGCATTATCAGAGTTGCAGAGCAGAAGCTCTTGTGTAAGCATCCACCCAGGGAATGCTTGTCAGATTGCAATGCTTGTAGTCCTACGTATGGCAGGTGCAGGTGGGAGGAAGATCCAGTCCAGGCTTTTGCTCTAGTTCTGGGAGGCAAGGAATCATAGAATCATAGTTGGAAGGGACCACGAGGGTCATCTAGTCTAAACCCCTGCAATGTGGGAATCCTTTGCCCAACGTGGGGCTCAAACTCACAGCCATGAGATTAAGAGTCTCATGCATGGAAGAGGAGAAACTGGGTGCTTGTTGACACCTCCTACATTTCCGAGGCCAATGGGAGGAGAATTTAAGAGAACTAAAGGGAGAGACAGGGCAGAGGTCTATAGCTCCCAGAATTCTTCGGGGGAAGCCATGACTGTTTAAAGTGGTATCATGGTGATTTAAATGCACGGTATGAAACATGGGCGTAGCCAGGATTTATTTTAGTGGGACAGGCTTTATGTTGGAGGGGGGGCAGAACTGAGTTATCTGTGATGCAGTTTGTTAAGTATTTTTATATGTTTACTTGATTTGGGAGGGGGCAGCTGCCCCCCTGCACTCCCTTAGCTATGTCCATGGTATGAAAATGGCCTCCGTGTCATATTTCTTAATGCTTCCCCATGTTAAGAATAAAACAAAACGCTTCCCTGCATATTGTAAGCTAATGCATCAGGGAGAGGTCTATGTCAGACCATCCACATGTCTCTATTTTTAGAGACAGTCACAGATTTACAGAAGCCGTCCTGGTTTCTGATTTGATCCTGGAGTGTCCCACTTTTCCTTAGGAAGTCCCTATTTTCAACAGAGAAATCTTGGAGGGTATGGATGCAGGCGACCCCTGAGCCAAGGAGATGAATAACTATTCAACCTTTAGAAGACATCTGAAAGTATAGGGAAGTTTTTTAATGTTCAACATTTCATTATGTTTTTATATGTGTTGGAAGCTGCCCAGAGTGGCTGGGGCAACACAGTCAGATGGGTGGGGTATAAATAATAATAAATAGGATGCTATATTAAATCTTTCTCTCGGATACATTAGTATATTACATTCAGGCACCACCTTTATTCCTATTTTAATCCTGTAAGAGCATTCAAAAATGCACTTCCCCTTACCTGTTGTCTGAAGTGTGGCAGTCCAATACTGTACCACCTTATCTGGCGTGACATATAGATGTGCTCTTTGCAGAGGGTAGTAATAATACTGCATTCAGGCAGTGTAACACACCACAGTATTATATGGGCCTGGTAAACATCTAATCCCATACTTAGGGGAAATATATTTGCCTTCTCTTCTCCCTTATTTTTTAAAAAAAGGTTTAGGAACATAGGAAGTTGCCTTATATTGAGTCTGACAATTGGCCCATATACTTCATTATTGTCTACACTGCCTGACAGCAGCTGTCCAGAGTTTCAGGCAAGGGTCTTTCCCCAGCCCTACCTGCAAGTGCCAGAGCTTGAACCTGGGACCTTCTGCATGCAAAACAGATGCTCTCCCACTGAGTTATGGCCCTTCCCCTCCATGGCATCTGCTTGCTTGAGATGTTCATGTAGGATCTCCACCCAACTCTTTGGGCGTTTTCTGTGGCTTCTCCAAACAGGTTGCAATGAGAACGAGGCAGACCACCTGGACAGAGACCAGCAGCCTTATCCCCCATCTCAGAAGACCAAGCGCATGCGCACTTCTTTCAAGCACCACCAGCTCCGCACCATGAAGTCCTACTTTGCTATTAACCACAACCCAGATGCCAAGGACCTCAAGCAGCTTGCCCAGAAGACGGGCCTAACTAAGAGAGTTCTGCAGGTAAGAGTTTTCCATTACAAAACTTCCCCCCTCCACTTCAAAATAGCACATCCCTTCCATCGCCCTTGTGCTAGGCTTCACTGAGTTGTGTCCCTCCAAAGATACAGAGGGTTCAGGGCTAAACATGTATACCTTCAGATCCAAATGCACTGAGGGAATGCTCAAGGGAAGCATGATGCTACCCTGCAGGGCCAACACCTCCCAGCGCAGAAGGAGCATCCAGCCCTCAGAAGAGCAGATCTTCTGCTCTCATCAGGGTAGGACCTTCATGTAGCGTCCTTCTTAACCGAAACAGGAACTAGTAGGCTTGTTGAAGGCAAATGAAAGTTACAATCCTTGGGCATCCAGTCAAGCCATTGAGTGCAAACTTTTGTTTCCCCCTGTAGTAATTTTTCATTATGGAAGTTCCCCATTTTTTTTGGTCCGTTAAAGGGCCTCCCTATTAAACAGAATGGAGGGCTGCTATGCATGATCAGCAGCCCCATGTGACACATCTGTTGCTGGATTGTACCATTTTAGAATGTGGGCAGGGGATAGATTTCCGCAATGTCCTTCCAGAAAAAAATAACTTGTCTCCACATATAGAGCTAGCATGTCAGGGAGGAGGTGCTAGCTTGGTCTTTTCCCTTACATGCTAATTTTCACTCTGCTTGGGGCGCATTCAAACATTTGACTCTGCTACTCCTGAAGCCCATAGTAGTGTAATCCAGCAAGAGATAAATCTCACAGGTTTGCTGATTATGTAGGGGGAAAAATCCACCTTTAACCTGACTTTTCCCACAGACTGAGCATTTCTTAGGAATGTTTCCCATTGATCAACTTTGGGTTATTCTTGGGAATATGATAGATCTGAGGTCTGTCTACTGAGTTACTCAGTGAAAATAAATGATCACCATGCAAGAATGATAATTAGACTCATGGCAGCTTTCCCCCATTTGTAAAAAATAAATTAATCATACCTTTAAATTGCCCATAGTTTATCGTATCTTGTAAGCCAGCTTCGCAGAAACCATCAACCACCACCAATGAATGGAAGATATTTAAATAAAATTAAGCAAAGTATATGCAAAGGGAAAGTAGTGTCTGAGCAAAAGCAGTAACTCACCTGATAGTGAAACAGAATGCAAAGAGTGTAAGAAAAGTAGTTCATTATTGGGAGATAGTTTCTTCCTCTTTGCATTTCTTCTTCATGTTTTAAAATGTCTGTGTAAGTTAACCACCCCAAATGCAACTTTTAGGGCTGTGTCCAAAAAAAAAGTTAACCAGTTAGCACAAGGACTTCCGCTTGCACAAAATAAATTCCCTTCCCTGCACCCCACTCCTCTGTTCTGAGGGTTCTTCAGACCCCCCCAAGAAATAATTTGGGAGAGTTGGGGGGGGTAGGAGAGGAGGGAAAGCACCATTGTGCAGGTGGAAGTCCTTGCACTGATGGGACCACTTTGGTGGATAAAACACTGAGGGCTGGATTCAACTAAATAGTTTCATGAATGTGAACCCGCACAATGAGTTCTGGAGAACCCCCAGAACAATTTGTGGGGGGTTTGGGGTGGGGGGAGAGGGGAGTTCCATCTGGCAAGCAGGAATGCTTGGGATGACAGGAGAATCACCATAATGTGACACTGAATTCCACCCTAAGAATTGTGTTTGGGGTAGTAAACCCAGATATTGTAGCAGAGATGAGAAAAGAGCTAAGTTACATACCCATTAAAGCAATGATCTTCTAGCATGAATAGTTGAGCAGAACTTCTTAGGTCAGTTTCCAGCAGTGCTTCACCGTATCCTGGAGAAAGACATGGATTAGTAGCTATAGATTTCGGCTTAGCATTCTAAACAGAACAAATCTAAGCCAAAAAATAATGACTCCAATTATGATGTGGATCGGTGGTTTTCCAGCTGTGTCCCAGGGAAGCTGGGACTTCGTAGGAACACATCAGAGGTTCCTTAGGGAGAAGGTCAGTAATGGCAAGCAAGCTTTTCTGAAAGGTGGCTTGCCTGCCTCTATCAAACTCTCTCTGCAATGCACAGTTGCAGGAAAGTATTGTGTGTTGGTGTGTTTTGAGGGACATTTTTACGATGTAAAAATGATACAGGGAGCCTGAGCTTTTAGCTAAGCTTAAAAGTGGGTGGATGAGTGGGTGCGGATTATAGATTTCATCAAGGCCCTCCCCCCATGTAATCTGAGCACTGCCCTCTCAGTTCAGACGAAGCAATGAAGGCGCCACAGCCGCCTCGGTAGTGCTGTGCCTGAAGTGACCATGCCCTAGGATCAGCCACAACACACAGGGGCCTGAAGGCATTTCCCATAAGACAAGTTGGTATCAAAAGAGTTAATTGATGGGTGGAAAGCCTGGAAGAGAGGATTTGCTAATAATAATAATAATAATAATTATAAAAGGGCCACCGAAACACCCCTTAAAATGCCCTTCCAGCAGATGTCAAAGCGATAAACAACTACCTGACATTCAGAAGACATCTTAAGGCAGCCCTGTTCAGGGAAGTTTTTAACGTGTGATTTTACTGTATTTTTGGTTTTTATGGAAGCCGCCCAGAGTGGCTGGGAAGGCCCAGCCAGATGGGCGGGATATAAATAATAAATTATTATTATTATTATTATTATTATTATTATTATTATTAAGCTGCTACGAAAGAGAGAGAAATGAAGAGATTCCTGCAATGCAGGGGGTTGGACTTAGATGACCCTCGGGGTCCCTTCCAAACCTACAATTCTATGATTTCTATGAAAACCATCAAAATCAAAAGGCAAACATTGGTAAAGAAATCAACTGGGATTGGTTTGCAGGTTTGGTTCCAAAACGCACGAGCCAAATTCAGAAGGAACCTTTTGCGGCAGGAGAATGGGGGTGTTGATAAAGCTGACGGCACGTCGCTTCCGGCCCCGCCCTCAGCAGACAGCGGCGCTCTCACTCCACCCGGCACTGCGACCACTTTAACAGACCTGACCAATCCCACTATCACTGTAGTGTCATCAGTGACCTCTAACTTGGACAGCCACGATTCCGGAAGCCCCTCACAAACTACCTTAACAAACCTTTTCTAACATTTGACTTTTTAAAAAAGAGAAATATTCTTACTTTTTTTTCTTCTTCTTCTTTCTCCATTATTATTATAATTATATTATTAATAATATTATTTGCAAGACTTTTTCTTTTTTGAAAGAAAAACAAACCCACAAAATGTTTGGGGGAAACCAGCTTGGTCGGTAGCATCTGCAGCCACTTGGTAAATGAGTTTGCATTAACAGACTTCTGTTCTACAACTACATATTCTTTGTCTCTAAATTGTCTTTGGAATTTTTTTTTTTAAAACCACTGCCTAATTAAAGGGAAACTATTGAATCATTCTATTAAGTGCCTCTTAAAATTGTATGTTCCTTATTTCCAGATTTTTTTTTATGGGGGTGGGTGAATGGTTACCATGGAAGTCAGAAAATTGTGTTATTAAAAAAAAGGCATGGATTGTTATCCTCAAACTTATTCTTAAAGAACATATAAACATGTCAGAAATTCCTGTCGGTCAAATAAGGTTGAGGTGTTTTGGTGCCTGAGAAAGAAAGTCTGGCAGTAAAGGTCAGCAAATTCAGCACCCCCAAATCTGCCACCTGAGGCAGTTGTTCCCTTCTGCCACATAACAGGGCTAGGCCTCCCATTGACATCAGCTGAACATAATTCTATGTAAATGAGGATAGGTCACACCCTCCATTCAAAGCACATGCCTTTCCCCCAGAGAATCCTGGAGACTGTAATTCATTAAAGGTGCTGGGAACTGTAGCTCTGTGAGAGGTAAATTGTAGTTCCCAGGTTTCTTGCGGTGGTGGGGAACCGTGACTGTTACAGTGGTATAAATGTGCTTTCAATGTATGGTGTGCACGTGGTCCAACTTGCAGCCTTAAAAGCTGCCTCTGAATTGGAGATAGGGAACCTGTGGCCCTCCAGATGTTGTTTGGACTGCAGCTAGGGCTAATGGGAGTTGGAGTTCAACAACTTCTGCTCTAAATCCAACTCATTTACAAAAGTGCAGACAGGTAGCTTCTGCAATTAAAATAGATGTCAGGAGTTTATACCTCTTAACAGTTTGCAAGTCACAATGACATGTGTGACGGCTGAGCTTATGTCAGATATTCTCCTCTTTCCTTTTTGGTCCATGGTGGCTCACTTTTCCAACTCATTTGCCAGTTGTACCAGAGTGGTGGTGTGTGCTGACTTGCCAACCCGGCAGGAAGCTGACAGATGGTGCTGTCCAAAGAGAGCCACCGAAGGTGGAAGGGGAAAGTAGCTACTGCATAGGATGTGAACTGGGGTGCAGACAGATGACTAGGTACTAGAGAGTCAAGACTCACAGAGTTCTTTCACCCTGAGGTCATCTCCATATTACTTGGAATAATGATTCCTTCCACCCCGCCTCAGGTATAGGGCTATGGTAAGAGATCTGGGTCTGCCTTCCCCCTCAAACATGGGAATATCAAGAATCCTGGAGGTAGGGCTGATTTGCAAGTAAACATGGGTCTCAACCCTTCAAATACCACCTTGACTTGTAGATGGTCTGTGCTTTTAATATCCTGAGGTCAGTATGTCCTCACTCTGGCCTAGTCTTCTGTGGCCAGTCAGTTTTTTTAGTATAAAACACTGTGGCCATTTTCAATCAACACCAGTATATCACCACTGAAAGATTGTATGGGAACAACTTTAAGTTTTAGGTTCCTAATCCTCATTTTGTAGCAGGGGCAACTTAAGTGATGCCCTCCAGAGATTGATGGGACAGCATCAGCCACCATCAGTTGATGGGAGCTGGGCTCCAAAAACATATATAGGTCACCAATGCTGGCTATTATTTTATGATCAGGACATTTAAATTTTGTTGCTTTTTATTTTCTATGCCGACAAAACCCTTGTAAGATTTTTGTTAATGCATAACGGTAGGGTTTTTGTTGTTGTTGTTTTGTTTAATTGAAGTTTGCACAGTTATTATCAGGCCTAATGTAGGTGAGTTAGGAAATCAGATGAGGAAAGTGTGTCCTGGGTAGGGTGGAGTATAAATCCAAGAACCTACAAAATCAAGTCTTCACATATTAGCGGTCACTGGTGGGAAGTCCTACAGACTTTCTTAGATGGATGGTTGGGTCCAGCTCAGGTCACTAGCTAGTGACTTGAACTCCAGATCCAACTTCTCACTACCACATTTTTATCAAGAATTTGTAGAAAGTTTCCCCAGAGTTTCCCTAGAAGGAAGTGACAATTTGTTTTCAGAAGTTGTGTCTGTGTGAGAAAGACTCCACAGTTCAATTACACGACTCTTTGGTATGTTTAAAACCCCAGCTGAGTTTACGCACTTCATAGCTGTGAAGTTCCTACTGCTTAGACAGCACCAACTTGACTTTCTTCTAACATACCCATTTTAGATGCAACCCCCCTGATTCTATGCACACTTGGGAATAATCCTAATTCAGATGAGTGGGATTTACTCCTAGGGGGCAGTGTGTGAGTGTGTCTTCGCCCTCCATAAAATATTTGAGGGGGCCACGCCCCCCCCCATTGATGGGCATTGCCATTCAAATGGTGTGTGTGCACTGTGGCATGTGATCAATTATTCTGGGTGGAGCTAACCTCCCCCCCCCCATATTTTATTCAAGTTGGCACCCCTGTTCGGAGCAAACAAATATCCGATCAAGATTTCATTGATTTAGAATGGAACAAATAATTGGCGCACTCCACACAAAACTAAACAGTTTGGGTCCCATTGATTTCAGCAAGAGAGTTAAATCTGTCTCCCACAGAACTACTAGGAGTCTTCATTAGGTTTAGCTTTGGCTGGATCATTCCTAAAATTGGAGGGCCAGTGCATAGAGCTTGCATCATCTGGGTAGTCTGAGGACAACGTTTCTTCATAGCAAGCCTGGGTATTATAAAAAGGGCTATAGTCCTCTATATGCTTGCTTTGGGCTAGTTCCATTGAAATGAATTAGATTGCTCTGGCTTAAGAGGCTTGGGGATGGCGGCTAAACAATTGAAGATTGAAATGTTTCTGAGCTGGGGTTTTCTCCTGCTGCTGAAATCCAGCATACATGAAACACTTTTAATTCCTAATGGGACTGGCTGGAACATACCTGAGATCAGGGAGGAGGTCTGTTGGTTTTTCTTTTACAAAATCACAAACACAATTCTGGCTCGAGTGTTCCTACCCACTATTAAGGTAACAGATGGAAATAAGCAAAATATAATTTCTTAAGACGTTTAAAAGCTGATTCCAGTATCTTGTATTCACTGCTGTTTTGAGCATCCTTCTGATTTTTTTCCCATGAGATGGTGTCTGTCTGCCACGTTAATGTATTGACGTCAAAAGGCACAAACCAGCAAATGTAAGATTGCAGCTGTATGCTTGCCTAGAAGTTAGCCCACTTGAACTTAGTGGAGCTTACTTCCAAGTAAACATGCATCAGACCTGGTTAAACAAGGCCCATTAAAATCAACAGAACTTCAGCTAGTTGTTACTAAGTTCTGTTCCGTGGCTTCCAAAGGAGCGAGAATCATGGCAAACTTTTGCTAAACGGTGCCCTCTACAAATCGTCAGTTCATATCTCTATCTATGCGTGTGTATACTTGTATTTATATAATTAAACACACTACCATGTACATTGATAGACACACTGGCTACATATCCAAGCATGTTGAACCCATTTAAATTAAAGGGCTCTGTACTAAATCTAGCTTTTTCCCTTAAAAAATAATGTAGAAGAAGAGAAAATGCATTGGGGTGGGACCCCTAGGGATTTAAAGCTGGCAATCACTGAAGCTGCCAAACTCAGAAGCCTTGTGGATGCATTGCTAATTGGAAATACCTTTCCTAGTTTACATTTGCAAGTGTTTGTTTTTATTTTATTTTTTTAATTTAAGCTAAAAGTCTGAATGGTCTGGGCAGTGGTGAATGTTCATTTGTATCCTTTATTCCAGTAACCCCCTAATTAGACACGGGAGACACTCCAGAACCAAACCAAAATCCGCCAAGAAGATATTGCTTTGGGTGGATTGTTAAGATTAACTTTTGCACAAGTACTTTGGATTTTACCCCTTCCTCCTCCTCCTCCTCCTCCTCCAAACCTCCCTTTAGTAGAATCTCCTTTTTCATTTTAAATTTTATTTTTTGGTATTAAAAAAAAAAAAGGAATTCTTTTTGTTGTTTTCTACTAATGCGTGGATACATACTGACACTTCACTGCCCACATTAAAGTGCATTATTGTAACTTTTGCTCAGGGTTTTTAGAAAATTAGCACAGAAAAGTAGCTTATTTTTTAAAAAAAACAATGGAAGAGATGTTAACACTGTAACAGAGGAAAATGTGTCTTTGTCGTTATATATTTAGCAAGTGTGGTCATCATCTTCTAGAACGCTTAAGGTTTGCTGACCTGAAGCGTGTTTAGATGGAAGTAAGTTCAAATGACTTGAGTGGAATTTACTTCCAAGTTGATACATTTAGGATTGAGGTGCCAACCTTGGACGTTTCCTGTTTCTCTTACCTTATGGGCATTTACCACTAACCAGACCAAACAACCTTGGAGAGGCTGAGATCTTTATTAATACACTTTTACAGGTACAAAAAAAAAATATTGATACTTATAAATTTTGTTCTTTGACAGAACAACTATATGGTACTATAGATCTACTTTATTAAGTAGACTAATTATAACTCAGTTCTACAATGTGCCTTATGCGATAACTTGGGAGTAAGCTTGTGGGGGAAAAAATCAGGATATATATGTGTTGTTTGTTAAATTAACTGTTTTAAGCCCTTTTGACACCTCACTAGTTTTGTACTGTTTTACCTCTTATTTCTGAAACTCTTTTTATGGTGTATATCCTGGTAGAGGGGACAAACATGTCATAGAAAGCAGTTGTGCACTCTTTCAGATATAGTTGATAAATTCAATAATCTTATATATTGAGCTTCGTGTTTCTAGTACAGTTAAGTGGTCTAGCAAACTTGTCCATGTTTCTTTGTTTTATTGAGAAATGCATTGTATAGAAACTATTTCCCCTAAATATTTATGGACCAAACAATTGTGATATATCCTATTAAATTTGTGTGAATAAACCATTTTGAATTGAAGGAGTTTTATTTACCATCAATTTTTGTCTTCATCTTTTTTTTTTAATCGACTCTTACCCATGGCAGTGTGTTGTGTTGGTTTTACTGTATGTGTGAGTGTGTGATGGTGGACACAGTAATCTTAGTGCTATATTAAAACAGGATTTATTTTTAAGTTTTTGCTTCCTAGTACATATCCATGATGAAATTTCAGAGGTTTTTATTTTTTATTTAAAAAAGAAAAGTAATGCCCCACTGATTTGATATTATAACCCTGTCTTAGGCTGCAATGCTAAACACAATGGCTTTGATGCAATGAACATTAGTTGTGCTTAAATCCAATTGAAATGAATTGGATAAAGTAGTTGCAACTAGCCTATGTCAAGTCCCATTGAAAGCAAATGCAACTAACTTTAAGTGGATTGGGTCAGTTGCTTGGAAGTTTATGTTTCATTGAAAATCAGTGGGACCTACTTCTAAGCTATTGTGGGGTACAATCCGAAATGTTAGTGAAAACGAAGCACTATTGAAATCAATGGCTGCCATTGCATTTAGTGGGACTTAGGCTGCGTTCCTATACCCACTTACTTGGCAGTAAGCCCCACTAAACTCAATGGGGCTTACTTTTGAGTTAATGTGTATAGGATTATGTTGTAAATCACAAGCAACTCGTACTGGATTGTGGCCTTTTGTGTTTAGGGTCAGGTTGACCATGTTCTTTTAAAAGTAAAATATATATATATAAACCAAACCCCCAACCCCAGGCACTTTAGAAGCGGAAGTAATTGCATGAAAAATATAACCAATAATGATGATGAAATGCATCACAATTTAGTTGCTAGGTATATTGAGCACAATCTAAAAGTACAGACCCCTAAAAGCCAGGTTGCTCTGTAGTTTAATAAATTGTCACTATGATTTCTTTCAGGGAGAACAAATCTTGGGGCATTACAGCCAAACATCCCGACGTTTGAAAATTCCCTAAAGTATTAAAAGAAGGGGAAAGTTTGATCGGATATCCACTGCAGTGAAGACAAAGACAATATTAGGTTATGATAAACCATACATTTAAAATTTATTGAGCCAAAAATAATTTTTTAAAAAATAGACTCAATGTCATTTCCTGAATGTTAACACAACATATGTTATTTGACGGTGTCTAACTAAAAACCTGAAGGCTGTGTATGGCATCAGAGCAACCTGGCAGTACCACCCAGTCCAATATGAGAAGATTCTTCCTTTTTTAAAACAAACAAACACAATATTTAAAAGAACTCACAATTGTCAAGCAAAAATACCTGTAAAATAAAATCCAAAAATTGAAATTCATTCATATTGCTTGCCAATGTGTATTAGTCATATATGTTCAATGACATTTTGTAAATTCAGAGAAGAAAATTCTCACCAATTCAAGACAATAGGGATCAAGATTAGTATTGTTTTCTGACTTAAAAATAAATAAAATTAAAGCAATCTGCATGCACTTTTTCATCTGTCACCTAGAGTGTACTTTTTCTGTATGATGCATTTCGCTTTGATGTTTCTTGTACAGTAGTTTCATTAATAAATATTTTACTTGATGCAAACCTAGTTAACACAGACATAACTGTTGGAATTAATTTAATTTAACAAAAACGGTGCAACAGTACATTTCCCTCCCACCAAAACAAAGGGTGTGGGAACCATTTTAGATAGCAAACGAAGGACGTTGCACAATGTAAAATGACTTCCTTGGAATTTTTTCCTGCTTTTCATTTTCTTCTCCCATTTTCTTCTTCACAACTGACATAGATAATGAATATCCATCATGAATTATGGGCATGATCCAGCCAACTTTCAGCTTGCATTTCTGCCATTGAAATCTATGGGACTGTAGAATGATTAATTTGGCTGGATTGTTCTCCAATGGCTTAAAAAAACACATTTGATATAGTGGTGTAATTCTTCCTCCCAAATTTTGGAGCCAGCAAGATTTTCTAGCAGCCAGAGAGAGTTGTGGATGAGGAATACACCCTTGTTCCTTGCCAATATTTAAGGTGGCAATGGCTAATGGATTTTTACCCTCCTGCTACATTATTTTATCCATCATTTTAGGAAGGCTAAGATAATACAGTATATAACACCATTAAAGGTGTTAACCTAACGATCCCTAATAAGTTTACATGTTCACTATGCAATGAGGAAATTCACTTCACAATTTTTAAAATAATAATAATAATAATAGAAGACTTGATCTGTGCGCCATCCAACCCATAGCTGAATTTCAGCTATGAAAGTTAAAATGCTATTACTACTTCAGAAACAAAGTCCTTGAAATTGTTCAAAGGCAACCTCTCTTGCTAAAGATTTTTGGATAACTATATTCCTCTTAAGCTGTACATCCAAAGCATATGTTAATTTGTTTAACAGGCTTGCCAAAAAAGAAGAAGGAAAAAATAATCCCTTTTCATTCAAATGAAATTTTATTATATACAAATGAACCCTATGTAAACAATGTAACTTTTATGAATATGAACTGACATTAAAATATTTCGCTTATGTGTGTATGCTCAGCATTTTGAATGTTTTCCTAAGCTGCTTTGGTTTTCTGAAAGCCGGGGGGAAATTAAGAAAGAAAACTACGCCATTCTGAACAACATAATACCAAATTTACAAAGAAATTACTTCAGTAATGTTCTGAACACCAGAAATAAGGTTGTGGCTTTTATAATAACAGTTCTCAGTTACCGGTGAATACTGTGGACCAACTTTTAAAAAATTCTTTCTGTTGAAAATGTGACTACTATTCTGTGATCTCAATCCAGATTAGTAGGGTGAAAAACATAGGTATATCACACAATGTTTGGATTATTTTAGGCTGCAATCCTATACTCACATTTCCCAGGAGTGAGTGATCCACTGAATTTTTGAGAAGGCGTACATGGGGCTGCCCTTTAAAAAAGAAACTCTGGATGTTATCTTGAGTGAATACAGATTGTAAGCTCCTTTGGGGCAGGGACCTTCCTTATATTAATGTGTACAATTATATGAACAATCCTGCACCAATTGTGCGCTTTCACACACCCCACATAATGGAGAAGAGAAGCCTGGCTGCACTTATGTTTCCTACATATTCAAAAGAATCGAGCTAGATGTGAAATTCAGAGGCAGGAAGGGAGCACCACCCTTTAAAGACCTATAATCTTTCAAAGCAAAATGCAGGGGGAATGCCACAAAGGGAATGAGGAACTTTTAATTTCTGTCCACCTTGACTCTGCACCCCCCCTTTTTTAAAAGCTACACAAATACTCCCATGGTTTCCTCAAAGCAATGGTTTCCAAGCCATGTTCCAAAGAGTAGTGAAGCTTGTGAGGGAATTTCTTGTTGAGAAAATCAGTGGTGTTTAAACCTACCTGGCTTTTAAAGAGATAATCCGCCACTGTCCGCTTTCCCCACAACACGTAGTCGGAGTTGAAGGGTATACTCTCAATTCATGGATAGGCAATGTAGGGTGAGGCCTACTAGGTTGGTTTGGGGTCGGTTCCAGGTCTGAGGGGGACTTAGGCCAACTGAATCCTGGTAGGTCTCTTCCTTGGTCTGTGAGACCCTTTGGACTTATCTGGTAGCATCCCAAGGTCTCTGAGTATTGTCAACAGCTGAATTTCCCACAATGCCCCAGAGCAAAGCTATGCCCGCTGCATTGTGGGAAACTGACATGGCAGCTTGGGTCAGCAAGCCAATGCTGCTCTGAATGCTGGGTTGGATATTTATTATTATTATTATTATTATTATTATTATTATTATTAAAATGGGGCTCTATATGCCCCAGAATCCTTTGCAACACACGAGGAATCTGCTGTAGCTCAGCACACGGGTGGTCGTGGCAAAAGTTCCTTCGGAAACGGGGCACCTGAAAACGCCTGCCCTAAAGGATGGCAGTGAACTCACGAAATGTGGATGAAAACAGAACGCATCGCAATCTCCCTCCCTGACCTTTCTGCACACTTGACACTCATAGCGTCACATGTCACAAAACGCCACAGTAGCAGGAGGCTCAAACAGCAGTTTGAGGGCTGAGAAGATAGGATATCTCTGAAATAGAAGCTATTTTTTTAAGGAAAGTTAGCTCGGTT
Organism: Podarcis cretensis; assembly: GCF_951804945.1. Lineage (NCBI taxonomy): Eukaryota > Metazoa > Chordata > Lepidosauria > Squamata > Lacertidae > Podarcis > Podarcis cretensis. Next base: position 83,578,377 of record NC_137175.1, on the reverse strand, counting down.
GCTGGCTCTAGACTTGCAATGAGCAGAGTCTTTTTTTTTTGTCTGTTCCTCCACGTCCCTGTGGCCTCACAACAGCTGCTTCAAAGGGCTGGGGGACCCCTCTGGCACAGTGGGGGGCAGTGGCTCTGTGGCCTGCAGGGGGAATCTGAAAAAAAAAAATGGGCTCCCCTCTTCTTCCAGCGGGGAGCTTTGGCTAGATTCCTCTAGAAAAAGAAGGAGCCCTTCCCTTTGCCAAGTGGCAAGTCTGGAGCTAAGTAATGATTACATCAATTCAAAATGACCACCTTGGTCACTGAACACGCCATACCATTTGTATCACCTAAAATGATGGAGGGCAGCATGGAAATTTTAACAACAACAACATCCAACTAGTTCCCCTCTCATTTCTGTTTCCCACCTGTCAAGGAATCTGTCTTTCATCTCAGGATGGAGACAAATACCAGCTGGAATATATATATTTTGGGAGCCCTTTTCTGAATCTTTTCCAACCTACAATATCCTTTTTGAGGTGATGTGACCATAACCGTACACAGTACTCAAATGTAGTCCACCGTCCATTTGTATAATGGCATTATAATAGTGGCACTTTAATTTTCAGTTCCTTCTCTAATAATCCCTGGCATGGAATTTGCCCTTTTCATGGCCCGGCGTAAGCTGGGTTGACATCCTATGAGTATGTATGTGATATTAAAGTGTAACTTTACACTGGTTTACATTGGATTTGCCATTTTCCTGCTCATTCTCTCATTATGGTTGGCCTGAGAAAGGTATTGCTCTACCTTTTAGAATGTTTCTTACTGGCCAAAATAGCTACCTTTGCTTTTTCTTCTCCTTTTACTCATGCCGATTCCTGGTGTGTAAACCTCTATTGAGTTGAGTAAAGCTAATTGGGAATTCTATATGCTAATTTGAAATAATTCGAAATCCACCCTGTTGCATCAAGGCCTGTCTAAATGTTATGCCTGAAAGCAGGCTTGCAGAGATCATGCAGTACAGTAGCTATGAAAATCTCAGCCCAAACATAAATTCACTAGGTAGCACTCATTCCCTATTTGTAAGCAGAAATTAAAACTACCACTGCTGCCTATTTTAGAATGGTGCTTCCTGAACCAAAAACCTAACTCCTGTACGTTATGAGGCCTCCTGCTCTCTCCCTCACACACAGAGTTTAACAGAATCTGTTTTCTGCAGTGTGCTCAAGATACAGTTAAATCACATGATTTCCTGGGAACAGTAGTTTCTTAATGGTGCTGGGAATTGTAGCTCTGAAAGAGGTAAACTACAGTGCCCAGAATTCTTTTGGGAGGGAAAGTCATGTGTTTTAAATACATGGTGTGTGTCCTATCATATGCTAGCACTGTCCCTAATTCGCATGGGGAATCTGTGCTCCAGTATTGACCCTCCTTTGTTTTTTAAGAAGTTGAGGGTGCGTTTCAAAAATATTAAGATGCGCTACAGTTCTACAGGCATCTTTCCACCCCCAGCGCCCTGCACACAGGCCATGTTCTCTACACGTCAAAAGTCGGGGGGGGGGGGGGAGAGAAGAAATGTTTTGTATTCTAGTGCGCATGCGCTAGATAAGGGTCTCACAATCAAATACACATGCATACATGCAGAAATGCCAGTTTATGGATTACCTTTCACCCAGTCCCAGATGCCTGTCCCAGATACTGAAGGTTGCTGAAATGTGTTTGAAATGAAGCTGTTCTGTAACCACCAGATGAATTGTGAGTGTAAGATGGCTGCTCTTTTTACTTGCACATCTGCTTTGGGAGTCCGTGCAGGGCAGACTTTTGCACAGTAAGTTAATACCGGCAGAGAAGAGATGGTCTTCACAACGGAGAGTGGAGGAGGATTGCTCAGGCAGCTATCAGTGGAATGCTGAGAACTCAAGGTAAGGAGCAGTGGAGTATTCCTGCTATCTGAAATGTTGGAGGATTTGCAGCACACTCGCGTTTATGGAAAAGGTAAGATATGAAGAAGCAAAGACAATGGAGGGATTTTCTGAAATAAGACATATTATGAAAGGCTGAAAGGGAATAATCTTTCATCATCATCATTGTCGATTTATTAACAGCCTTCTAAACACCTGTCTCAATGTATACTAAAGATAATTGAAAACAGTTTAAACACAAAAACAGCCAAGGCAAAACCATACAAAACAGGCCCTTGTGGAAAATACCCATTTATCTGGTTTGGAAAACCTGTCAGGAAAAAATGCCTTCAGTTGTTTTCGTAAAATGCAGCTAGTGGGCACCTGCTGTCAGGAATGCTATTCCATAGATCAGGGGCAGCAACTGTGAAGGCCCTGCTCTGAGTTACTGCAAAGTGGGTTTCTGAGATCTTTGAAACCTGCAGGTGATACTCTCCCGCAGACTGCAGCTATCTACTGGATGTATAAGAGATAACCTAGTCCAGAGCTGTACAGAGAGCCTTATATGTTAGTATCGACACCCTGAACTTAGCCCGGTAGCAGATTCGCAACCAGTGCAAATCCTGAAAATAGAGTGTTTGCACACAGAGCACATTGCATGAATACAAATTGTGAGGTTTCTAATCCACGGACAACCGGGGTCAAACAATCCCAATCCAGGAATGGTGGTAGTTGTCTGTTCTCACAGAATTCTGCATCTTCTCACAGAATTCTGCAGAATTCTGCATCCAGGAACATGCCTGGATATACAGTTTCCAAAAAAGAGAGAGGAAGAAATCAGTGTATTACTAGGGCTTGGAAGGTTGAAGTAATGTGTGAAAATAATACGAGGGCAGCTGTTATGTTGGCTATGATGGGATGCACCCTAACTGTAAGAAGAAGTTAGACAGTGGAATACATACCCTCCACCATTTCTCTGATGAAAATAGGGAAGTCCTGTTCCATAACAACAACAACAGCCCCAGCCACTCTAGGCTGCTTCCAACATATATAAAAACATAATAAAACATAAAAAACTTCCCTAAACAGAGCTGCCTTCAGATGTCTTCTAAAGGTTGTATAGTTACTTACCGTATCTCCTTGGCTCGGAGGTCGCATGACTCCATACCCTCCAAGATTTCTCTGATGAAAATAGAGACATCCTAAGGAAAAGTGGGACATTCCTGGATCAAAACAGAAACCAGGATGGCTTCCGTAAATCCAGGACTGTCCCTGGAAAACAGGGACACTGGAGGGTCTGTGGAATATGGTAGGCAGGTAAGTTTTAGCTTTGCACCTTCAATAATCCGAAGAAAATGAAGTGCCAATAAGCAAGTTTGCCCTGTGTTCATGGTTCTCTGTATTGGTTCTCTGCATTGAGACTGGGCTGAAGTTAACATCCGAAGCAGGTGGGGATGCATGGGCCCCAAAATAAGAGCTTACAAAGAGCCTTGCTGGATCTGGCTAAAGATCCAGAATTCTGTTCTCACAGTGACCTGCAAGCAGGAGAGGAGTGCAACCCTGCGTGAGGACGCTCAGTGCTTTGCATTGAAGCACAAAACAAGGAAACACATACAGGAACTTTTCAGGCATTCTCCCCTCATGCCGCTACAATTGTCTGAGGAAGAGAAGTGTCTGAGGAAGAGGACACGTTCACTAGCCCTGCCCCTCAGTTGGATGCTCATTGGCCATGTGCGCCCTCTGGCTTGGGTGGAAGACCTAGGAGAAAGGTCCAGCCAGGAGGGAGCCAGCTCTTCATAAATAGGCTCCCTGTGGGATTTAGATCGTGATTGTACTAGGGTTGCAATATGTCCAGAATTTCTTGTGTTCTGAATTTTACTTCTAGAAATATGGCAACCCTAGATCCTACAAACTCACAACTTTTCATGTTTTAAGCTATCATATCAACTCAGTCATGAGTGTGGGTTTTCCTCCCTCCCCAAACAACATGCCCAGATATATATGCACATATATATATTAAAATTCATTGTTATTTCATTAGAATTGACTGGGTAACATCTTCTACATATGTAATTTATGTTTCAAAAAAGAGGTGATTTTTTAAAAAAAATCAAAAACCTTCACTTTCTATTCATACATCTGGAGCAAGACAGGTTAAAAAAAGGGGGCGGGGAGTGTTTAATAATTTGCAATAAATAAGTTTTTTCTGGACCACAGTCAGTAAATAATTATAATTGTTGTTTTCTGATTATCATTATCAACATGATTTCCTAAGAACTCAGTGAAGAACTTATTTACATTGTGAACATATAGTGGATTAACAGCAGTTTAAATGCCTTGTTTCCCCACCAAAGAATTTGTGCTGAGAATTCTTTGCCACTGTTCCCAAACAAGCCATTGTTTCCATACAGGAAGTCTGAGGATTCCCTGGGGTCAAGGAATGAACTAATACATGGGTCACCAACCTACGGCCCAGGGGACTCATTTATTGGGCCCATGGCGACCCCCGCCACCTGCTCTTACCAGCGCGGCATGGGGACCCACTTCCGGGTTGGAGGAGCACCGGAAATAGCTTCTGTGTGCGCGTACGGGGGCACAGTCCCTCGTCCGATGCACAATCGTCGCTAGAGACACCAGCCCAAGGCAAGGAAAGCTTGGAGACCCCTGAACTAGTATTATGAACTTAGCTTAGGCCACCCAGCCCTACAGGCAGAAAAGGGAATAGCACGGTCCAAAATTGGCCTATATGATAGGTTAGCAATGTTGAAACCTCTAGCTTGGTCAGACATGATACACAGGAGTCTACCCTTGTGTCCTTGCCTGGTTCTGCATGCTTCACTTCAGCAAGCATCCAGCCCTTAACTCTCCCTGCCCCCATCAGCAATTTTGCTCCCATAGCCTACCAAATCATTGACTTCCAGTACTGACACCCACAGCCCCAGCCTGATTTTGACAAGCGGGACATGCTAGCACATCCAAAATGGCAAAATTGTGAGTAAGATGTCCTCCCTCCGAACCGCTGAGCTCGCATCGTTCATGAACATTAAAACTGACTTCGGAAATCTTCCAGCTCCACATACAGAGCAGGAATCGTATGATTGCTATTTCCTGGTACAGCTCCCGTGCCAGATAACTTACTCAGCTATAGAGCATTGATGAGCAATTATAGGCTTTTCGCTTGACGCAGCCTTCTCCAAACACATAACCTTATATACATATTTCCCAGGCTTGCCATCAGATACTCAGAACACACTCATTCTAATTGAAGTCATTCAAACGGAAATAAAACCTCCATACACAGTGTAATAGAAGTTGTAATTTTAACGTTAGACATTTCCTTTTTGCTTTACAGGAAAGCAGTGCTAGAAAGCTTAGATGTTATGAACAAAAACACTTGCATTTGTATAGGGTTACATTTCTTTCTTTTTTACAACAGAATAGAAAGTATGCATGCCGGAAATATTTGTCTGTTGCTTTTTCTTTATTTCATGTCTGATGCACCACACCTATCACAGGCCCTTGAACTCATTCTTACATTGGCAAGGGAGCATTTGTCAGCACTGGTTAAACTGACCACTCAACTCTCGAAAAAGCAGAGTTAAGGTGCATTCAGAAGGACAGTCTTTCCCGAATTACTCCATATGCCCATTTTTTGGCAGTGCTGCTTTGCTTATTTGCCAGCCATTCTTGTGCCCTCCTGCATACTGGCAAACATGCTGGAAGGCGAAGTTGGGCTTTGAGTTATGGGCAAGGAAGGGGGACTTTATTTGCTTTGTGTTTTAATGCAAACACAGTGGTGCCTCGCAAGACGAAATTAATTCGTTCCGCGAGTTGCTTCGTCTTGCGATTTTTTCGTCTTGCGGAGCGCAGATTCCCCGGGTATTAACGGTTTTATGAAAAAGGAAGCAAACCCGCAAGACGTTTTCGTCTTGCAAAGCAAGCCCATAGGGAAATTTGTCTTGCGAAGCACCTCGAAAAACGGAAAACCCTTTCGTCTAGCGAGTTTTTCGTCTTGCGAGGCATTCGTCTTGCGGGGCACCACTGCATATGTAATCCACCCTTCCCAAATCAATACAGGAACCAAAACATAGCTATCCTTCTTTAGTGAGTTCAGCCTGGGCTGCACTGGCACACGTGACTGCATCCTTCAGCATACTCCTCAAGTGCCCTGATTTTCCCAGGACATCCCAGACTTACAGAAGCCATCCTGGCTTCTGATTGGATCCCAAGCTGGTGCTTGCAGTGACTTATACGAGACCAGCTGACTTGTACGAGAGCATGGCACCAAAAGACGTGCCTATGATGTATCCCAGATGAACAAGTCACAGAGAAAGATGAAACGAGCACAGGGCTGCTATCAGATTGGGGGATTACTCCCTCTTGAGTGTCAGACTTGGGTAAAATTCAACATCGAACCCAATGTGACTTCCAGGAAGCCACCAGGTAAGTCCAGTTGCTGTAGTGACAGGAAGGAACAGAGCAAAGCAGTGCTGAAGTTACAGGACAAAGGGTAGGGGAGACCTTCCTGCCATCCACAACAATCACATGCCCGTTCTCCTCTGGTTGTTTGGTGGTGCCAACTAAGCACCCCCTCCCCTATTTTTTCCTTGTTTGTTTCAGCTGGGCAATTTTAGGAAGGAAAACCCTCAAGTGTCTTTCTCATTAACAGTCAAGATTCTAAAAGATACAGGTGAAACTCAAAAAATTAGAATATTTTGGAAAAGTTCATTTATTTCAGTAATTCAACTTAAAAGGTGAAACTAGATAGACTCATGACATGCAAAGTGAGATATGTCAAGCCTTTATTTGTTATAATTGTGATGTTTATGGCGTACAGCTGATGAAAACCCCAAATTAACAATCTCAGAAAATTAGAATATTAAATGAAATCAGCAAAACAAGGGCTGCAAATAGAGCAGTATTGGACCTCTGAGAAGTAGAAGCATGCACATGTACTCAGTACTTGGTTTGGGCCCCTTTTGCATCAATTATTGCCTCAATGCAGCGTGGCATGGATGCTATCAGCCTGTGGCACTGCTGAGGTGTTATGGAAGACTAGGAAGCTTCAATAGCAGCCTTCACCTCTTCTATATTGCTCAGTCTCATGTCTCTCATCTTTCTCTTGGCAATGCCCCGTAGATTCTCTATGGGGTTCAGGTCAGGCGGGTTTGCTGGCGAAACAAACACAGTAATCCCATGTCCATTGAACCAGGTTTTGGTACTTTTGGCAGTGTGGGCAGGTGACAAAGTCCTACTGGAAAATGAAATCAGCATCTCCATAAAGCTCGTCTGTGGAAGGAAGCATGAAGTGCTCCAAAATCTCCTGGTAGACGGCTACGTTGACCCTGGACTTAATGAAGCACAGTGGACCAACACCAGCTGATGACATGGCTCCCCAAATCTCTTTTCTGATGAGAGCAGCTTTTGCATCTCATTTGGAAACCAAGGACCCAGAGTCTAGAGGAAGAATGGGGAGGCACACAATGCCAGATGCTTTAAGTTCAATGTGAAGTTTCCACAGTCTGTGTTGATTTGGGGTCATCATACTGGGGATTGAACCTGCTACTTCTGCATGCAATGCTATGGTCCTTTCTCCAAAGTAAACCAGCTTTCATTCTATCATAAAAGTTACCTGGGTGCTCTACTCCCCCCAGAATAATCTCTCCCTCCCTCCCCACACACCCATTCAGGAAAGGCTTTGATGTGTTTGTTGCTTATAGCATTCTTTGCTATGCTAACATTTTCTTTGTTGCCTGCTCAAAGCATGTTTTCTCTCAAAGACAAATGACATGTTGTTTTCTAAATGTCAAGCCAGCCCATAAGATAGCTGAGCCTCACAATATTGTACTGAGTTGCTGGGGTGTGTGTGTGTGTGTTAAGCTGTACGCCTGAGTCCCTTCTAATTCCTGGATCTAGCAAGGATTCATTTGTTGGAATAGCCAGGCCAGCTTCTTGGTAATGGCCCCCTAAGTATGGGTTGAATTATGGTGCTGGAGGAGACTCTTGAGAGTCCTATGGACTGCAAGAAGATCAAACCTATCCATTCTTAAGGAAATCAGCCCTGAGTGCTCACTGGAAGGACAGTTCGTGAAGCTGAGGCTCCAATACTTTGGCCACCTCATGAGAAGAGAAGACTCCTGGGAAAAGACCCGGAAGTTGGGAAAGATGGAGGGCACAAGGAGAAGGGGACGACAGAGGATGAGATGGTTGGACAGTGTTCTCGAAGCTACCAGCATGAGTTTGACCAAATTGCGGGAGGCAGTGGAAGACAGAAGTGCCTGGCGTGCTCTGGTCCATGAGGTCATGAAGAGTTGGACATGACTAAACGACTAAACAACAACAAGTATGGGTTGTTAGCATGACAAAGGAAATGGCTCTGTGCCAGGGGGCAATGAGTGGGCCTCCCTCCCTCATTTGACTGGTACTTAGAAGGAGCTGGGCTAGAAGCAGGCTGCAGGAAGAAGCCTGAGAGGGAGAGACATGCTTGATTTCTGTTTGAATCCAAGGCTGAGGCCATGGGAGAAGCAAGACCTTATGCTGTGAGCCCCTCCATCGTAGGCTCAGGTTGTAGATATGTGTAAATATAACATACATCATAAGACACCACACTTTCATTCTGAGGAAACCTGGATAAGAGCCTGTAATCCCTGGAATCTTGCACCACTCTGAGATTGTGGTGGTATGCAATGATATGCTAGAAGCATTTAAAAAGAAACGGGACCGTCCCAGCTTTCATCATCATAGTGGATAAAAGGAGTACAGTAAAGCAATTTTTTTCTGTAAGGGAGCGTCCCTGGAAATGATACAAATGAGAGATATCACAATATGCGTAGCCAGGAGCTATATAGCTGGGTCAGCTTTATAGTTGTGGTATGAATAAGAAATTACGCCAGAATATCTGTTTTGGAGATAGCAAAACATGATGGTTTATTCTGTTCTTGAGATGTTGTGCCAGTAAATTTTTTCATACACCAAATTTGTAAAGTAAGCAGGAATGTTATATGCATCTTAACAGGTGCTTCCTAACACGTATCCGTCACCACAAGGTTGATGACAACACTGCAACAGCTATTGCTAAGAAATGCACAGGTAACATGACTAGAAGGGAAATGTCAAAGAAGCAAGAGATCATTCTATGATTTGGGCCTTCAAGAGGAATGGTTTACACCAGTGGTAGTGAATGTGGTGCCCTCCATATGTTTCTGAAGTACAGTTCCCACCATCCCTGGCTCATGAGTTCACAAGGGTATAAATATTTCCTAGGTTATGATTTCTGCAGTTGGCATAATTTGGTGGAAATCCCACCTTGGCCAAGCTGTTGCTGCTGCTGCTGCTTCTTCTTCTTCTTCTTCTTCTTCTTCTTCTTCTTCTTCTTCTTCTTCTTCTTCTTCTTCTCTCAGGCTGGGATGAACAACAACAATAAAACACCCTCTTTGTCAAGTGAGTTCTGAGTTCTACTTACTTCCATACAGGGGTGCCAACTTGAATAAAATATGGGGGGGGGAGGTAAGCCCCACCCAGCATAATCAATCGCATAACACGGTCAAATATTTTATTGAGAGGGGCAAAGACTCCTTGGCCCCTGGGAATTGACTCCTATGCTCCCATACTGGTAACTGGCCAGAGTGACCAGACTGATACAAGAATGGCTAACTGGTAAGCCTGTCTGTCAAAAGCTCATCATTCCCACTGAGCCATGAATGGAAAAAGCTGGTGAAGTTAAATATTTAAGCTTAGGCCCATCTGCCCCTGTGTCTACAGACAAGAAGAGACCAGTAGCATTTCTCGAGGGAAGCAATGTGGTAGGTACCATCTATTCATGGGAATGAATGACAATAACATTTCAAAGGACAAACAATCCCTGTTTCTTACATGCCCCCTCAGTAGGACAGCACCTAGACTAGAGTGTAAAATATCTGCTGTGTGGTGATTGTCAGTTCATTCTGGATATAAAGTGTGGTTAGAATAATGCCTCTGTTGGTACACATGCCAGTAGCCGCATCGTTGCTCTCCTGTTCAACCTCAGAGCTGACATATGTCAAAGGAACAGCTACTGTTCTGTCTCTGACTAATAGGAAAGTGGTTCCTGGGGGAGCAGTTAAAGACAAAACCAAACCCTGTAAGGCCAATAATAGTCTTGTTCACAGAAATCTTATCTTTTCGGATCCCATTAACATTTTATCACATCTCCCCACATGATCACAACACAAGCCCCACCTCCTGACCCCTCCTGACCCAAAGCATCTTTCCTTGTCTGCAAAGGCTTTTCTGTGGGATTGTGCCTCCCAGCTCCCATGCCCAGAAAACTGCATGGCTCAGATCCATGATCTACCTACAAGATATGTCGCTTCTGGGAGTGTCACGTTCTTGGAGCACACTAAGTGTATTGCATTGTACCATGGAAAATACAAAGCCTTTCTACAAGGAGTGCAGGATGGACTCCAGAATCTAGCCTTCAGAAAGTCTCATTTGAATAACAGCAAGCTTCTATCTCTTATTGGCTGGAAAAAATAGGCTTGAAAGATCCCCAGCTGAAATCTCAAAAGCTGGTGGCGTGTATGTCAAGATGTCAAGAGGTTATCCATGTGACCTCAGTAAAACGTATAGCTCTTTCTCCCCTTCCTCGCTACGAAAACCAGAACCAATTGTGCAAGGTAACAAAATACCTGGGGCAGTCTCATATTTTGAGCTAGAACTGAGAAAGGCTTGGTTTACTCTCTGTGCCGAATCCAAAAACCTAATGGGGGAGTGCTGATGCTATGAGTCTTTCCACGTTATGCTTTGCCTCTCTATGTCTTATATGCTTTGCCTCTCTATATGTCTTATACCCCACTGTCTCCAGCAACCTCCATTCCAAGGAAGCCAAACCTGAGGCACGCACTGGCACCCCTGAAATCTTACTGCTTGGAGATTGTGGTGTGTGCAGAAATAATCGATAAAAATTGTTCAGTATAAGGGATCTTTGAAAATGTAGCTTTAATACAAGGGTCTGGGAATTCAGGTTGAGAAGATCTGTATTTTTTTAAAAATAAAATCCTTGTATTAATTATAACAGTCCTATGAAGTACCGTATTTTTTGCTCTATAAGATGCACCAGACCACAAGACGTACCTAGTTTTTGGAGGAGGAAAAGAAGAAAAAAAATATTCTGAATCTTAGAAGCCAGAACAGCAAGAGGGATCACTGTGCAGTGAAAGCAGCAATCCCTCTTGCTGTTCTGGCTTCTGGGATAGCTGCGCAGCCTGCATTTGCTCCATAAGGCGCACACACATTTCCCCTTACTTTTTAGGAGGGAAAAAGTGAGTCTTATAGAGCAAAAAATATGGTAAATCACAAATATCCAGACTTGATTGCTAACATTTTGGTGTAAAAATGAAGTAATGCTGTCAGTTTCCTGAAGACTTTTCTTCTGGAGAAAAAGCAGGGAAATTTAAAATAAAAATAATTGGACATTTGACCTGTTTTTTAACAAGCAACATACCATACTTCCCACACCAAACTATTGTTGTTGTTGTTAAAAATATTAAAGATTTCTTAGTTTACAAAAATAGGTGCACTGTCTCTTTTTTCAAGTTGTGTTTTCTACAGATCAGTTTCATTTGTTGTGAGACATTAGTGTTGCATACAGGATTAGGTTGGGAATAAAAGAGGGGGGAAGAGGGGGAGGTTGGGGTGGGGTGGTAATGGTACATCAAACTATTATTAGCATTTTTATTTTTTTATTTTGCATTCTCTGTTTAAATCTCTCTTACCTTGAGACTTTACTGTATTCCTAAGGGGTCTGATGTATTTATGAAGCACCAAAGCTCAGGGTTTGAGCCCATGCAGGAGGGCCCAGGCTCACCCCTTACCATCTCCTGGAAGGTTTGCTTGAGGACCACATCCAGTCAGTGTAGACAAAATTGCTTCAGATGGACCAACGGTCTGACTTGGTATAAGACAGCCTTCTATAAATAACTACATTTCACATTGTTACAGCTTCATCCTAAGCATAAGGGTGATTTCTGAACCCTTTCTGTGAGGGTATGCCGCTCTCAATTTTCATATTATCTCCTACTGAAATAACAAGTGACTCTTTGCACTGAGCAAAAATAACCAAGAAGAGGGATCAGTCAAGACATTAACTGCCTCTCTGGATTTTTTTTTATTAAACTAAACTAAACTGAAACAACAATTATTGCTAATAATAATTAGATGTAGAAAATATGTTGTTTGTCAAAATAACAGGTCAAATCTCCAATTACCCTTTTAAAAAAATCCACTGCTGGTTCTTAAGAAGAAGCCTTCTGAAAACTGACAATGTTACTTCATTTTTACACCAAAATCTTAACAGCCGAATGTGGATATTCATTATTTAGTTCATAGGGCTGTTGTGGGGATTAATATAAGGATTCTATACTAACAATTAAAAGCATTCCTTTTAAAGAATCCTTTCAAATATAATTAGCAGTAATGTCGTATAGGGCCAAGGTATGCTTTTGATGACTAGTCTCATGTAGGCAAGCTTCTAATCTGTCATCTAATAAATTTGATAGAATCAAAACTTTGCTGTCGACATGTCTTGCCTGTCTCTCTTCCCCTCTTTGCCTGTCTTTGAGCTTCTGTTTTCTCTGCTGTCCCTTCTTATTTCTTAAGACACTTCTTAGCTGCCGGTTAGATGTTAGTGCCAAGTGACATGCACAGCCTTAAAAACAAATAATTTATTCTGAAGGTTGGCCATTCTGTCGCATGTTGTGTTGGGCGGATGCTGCATTGGAGCTGTTCTTTCCCGTGACGTCGGCACCGTTCAGTTATCTATTTAGAACGGGAATACAAATGATGCTTAGTCTCTTCTTAAAGCGTCCATTCCTCCTCCTCCTCCTTAGACAAAAATGGAGAAACTTTTGTGTTGTTGCTTCTGCTTGCTCATTATCCAGGGGTGGTGTTTGGGGCCATAAATGGCACTTTCATCTTTCTCCTGACAGCCACATCTGAAGTAAGCAAGAGATCTAACTGGTCTCCTGCTAGCTGCCATTCCCACTCATATTTCTATGGAGAGAGATGTCAGCCCGGGTAAAGCTGGTTTCTGAGCAGTGCAGGAGTCCATAAAAAAAGGTTAAGAAAGACACACACCCCAAATGCCTCCGCTGGTGGGCAGGTTCCTCCTTTGTTCTTTTTCTATCCAAAGGAGAGCTTTCTGGGTGTTTTGATTATGAAAGGTACGTGCTGTGCTGGAAAGCTGAGTTGATCTCAAGCAACATCTTGAAAAGGAAGACGAGCAGAAAGCTGGTAAGTTTGCTTTTGTGCCCCTTTGCTTTGGTGGGGGCAGGTCTCCCAGGACCATACTACATGTAGCTTTGCCTTTAACTGCAGAACAGTTGGGGTTTTTTTTTTTGTTATTGTACAAACGGCCAGCAAAGAAGCAGACTCTCCAAGTGTCACTATTTTCCAGGGACATTCCCAGATTTGCATACAGAAGCCATACCGGTTTCTGATTTGATCCCGGAACGTCCCACTTTACTTAGGACGTTCCTAATTTAATCAGAGAATTGTTGGGGAGTGAAATACACTTGGAGTCCTGCAGTGATTTCATGCTCTTTATTGCAGCTTGTACAACAGTGATTAAATTTCCCCCAAAACCTCAGGCTTTTATATACATTATTTACACAATGAGTCCCGTCTGATTGGCTGATTCTTCTTCCCTCCTGAAGCCTGATTGGTCTTCTCCTGCAAGCCAATCAGTTGCTGCATTCTAAGATCCTACCAGCCTAATAGGCTAATTAACTTCCTCCTGGAGCCTGATTGGTCTTCTCCTGCAAGCCAATCAGTTGTTGCATTCTAGGATCCTACCTGCCTATTGTTCTAGAATCCAAGCTTAGTATATAACAGGGAGTATGGAGTTACGTGACCCCCGAGCCAAGGAGATAAGTAACTATACAATCTTCCTATAATTAAGGGCTCAGCTAGGCAAATCTTCAGAATTATTATTATTATTTTATTTATTGTTATTTTTTAAAATTTGTATACAAATTTTTATTTATTAAAACGGTATACTTCACCTGATGATCACAGAGCAGTTCGCAATATAAAGAAGCCACATGAGAACATAAAATATATAATAAAACAAGTAAAAAACACACCAATAACTCATCACCCACAAAAGCCATAGAATGTCCAATCAGCCAAAGGCCTAGCTAAAGAGAAATGTTTTTGTCTGTTGCCTAAAGATATGTAACAAAGACTTCTGGCAAGCCTCCCTAGGAAGAACATTCCACAAAAGGGGAGCCATTGCAGGAAACGCCCATTCTCGTGTTGCCACCCTCTGGGCCTCCTGTGTAGTGGGCACATGAAGAATGGTCTCAGAGGATGATCACAGGGTCTGGGTCAGTTCATATGGGTAGAGGTAGTCCATTAGTGCTGGGAAAACTCAGGAGAAATCCTAACTCAGTAACTATTCCCAACTGTTTGGTCAAAGGCTGTGGGTTGTTTTTTAACAAGCCTTCTCAGAGTCTACTAGTCTGGATTTGTATCCTGCCTGTAATGTAGAAGGTTTCCTCATCTCTATGGGCTTACCTGGAAAACAGAAGTTACTCCCCTCTTCAGATATAAACAACAGAGCATGTGCTTCTCCAGCACCTATATTATAGAGACATCCGTATTAGCCTCATCTCCCCACTACTCCATAAGTTCCCAGGACGCACAGGACAATTCTATACAGTGGACGCTTGGGTTGTGAATGTGATCCATGCGGGAAGCTTGTTCTCAACCCGCAGTGTCCGCAACCCCACAGCACCACGTCTGTGCACGCGCGGGTCGTGATTTGGCGCTTCTGTGCCAGCGCCGAAACCCGGAAGTAACCCGTTCCGGTACTTCTGGGTTCAGTGCGGTGAGCAACTTGAAATCGCACAACTTGAAGCGTCTGTAACCTGAGGTATATAAAAGTAGCAGGGAGGTACAGTCATATCAAACATGCTACAACATACAATGTTGCCAGGTTCTGCATAGCAGCCTTCAAAATTCATCGGTTGATGACCTGCGCCACAAACTAGATTTAATGAATACTCATATCAGAGTGCTTTGTAAATTTCTTTGTCAATTGATAGTCATAACCTTTTATATACTAACCTTTTATGCTCTTCCTTATTCGTTTAATGCTCCTAACCCTTCTTTTAGATTATTTTAGCTTCTTTTAGCTTCTTATAGTCTTTTACATATACCTTCTGTTTTAATAACATTAGATTTCCAAAATGTTTTATAGATTTTAAATGATTGTACCTCACCCTATTTATGCTGGTCTATGACCGTAATAAAGATCTGATTGATACTCCCCTCTTAGCAGCTAGTAATTTTGTTTGTTTGCTCTGCAGACAAGTAACCTTTGTGGGCTTTTTTCTAAGGCTGAAGCGAGGTCAGCTCTAATGGTGTTCATTGCTTAAAACCAAGCAGCTCTTGCCCCGGCTTACCCCCAGGAGTAGGGCACACATGCCGCCCCGGGCACCCGAGCAGCTAGATACGCTGCTGTGAGTCCCCTTGGGTATGTAAGTTCAATGCATTTGGAAAGGAAAGTTTCAGGGAGGGAGAGGAACCTGATGCAGGCAGGGCTGGTGAATTCTCTTCCCACAGCAGCGGTTTCAGCGTGCAGCCACCTGAGATGTTCTGCTTACCTTGGACAACGCAGGTAAGATATGGGAATGTTTCACTGTAGGAGCTCCTTCCCTCCCTGGTTAGCTGGTTTTAGGAGGAAGCCTGAGATGCCATAATACTAGAATGTGGGGTTGCCCAATAAGTAGGAAGGACCTCTTCCTGAAACCTCGGCTGCCAGTCACAGGTAAAAGGACAGTTAAGTCTGGCTTCTGCTCTGGTGTCCCGTTGTGCCAGAAGCGGTTTAGTCCTGCTGGCCACATGACCCAGAAAGCTGTCTCTGAACAAACACCAGCTCCCTTGGCCTGAAGCGAGATGAGCTTTTGACTGGACTTAACCATCCAGGGGTCCTTTACCTTTACCTACATTAATAATAACAATAACAATAACAATAATAATAATTTATCCTGTGAGTGATTAGTGGTTAAAAGTGATACACAGCCTAAGGCAGATTTGCAATTCTGATCTCATTGTTTTCCGTTATTAGGCACCGTTAGAGCTTAACCAACAAATGATACATTCTATTTGCATTTGGCGCAGAAGACTCATTACAAGAAGACACAGTCTCTGTCCTGAGGATTTGATATGCTGCTGGGTTATTTAGCCCAAACTCATTGTCATTCACTCTGAAGCAAAGGATATTGTTATCTTACGTAGAAGTTTTGCCATCTGATTATTTATTTTATTTCTGGAGTTGCCTTTTAAAAGGTCAGTTCCCATGTGAACAGAGATTTGTGGGGCTTTAAAAATGTCTATAGATTTTACAAACGTGCCTCATGAGTGGATAAGAAGCAAATGTGCATAGGTAGTTCTAGTACAAGCCAGCACCCGTCCCCGAAAAGCACTTGCACACACAAAGGCCAATTCTTGCCAGCCAGAAACCTCCTAGCGACCTTCCCAGTAAACTTTCAACTCAAAGGTTATTTTCATTACTCTCTTCCAGTGTCATACTGCAAAAACTACATCCTCTGCTTCTACCTAGGTACATATTCCAGTAGCTTGGAGTAGCCTTCTGCAATCAAAACCAGTAATTCAGACTTAACAGCCCATTAGGTGACAGGCTATATGCAAAAACCTAGCTGCAGATGGCCATTTAATATAACCAAAAAGCAGGGGCATTGCTAAGTACTTAAGGGAGATGGGACTAGGCATGGGGGATAAATTCAGCTCAGATTGCATTTAAAGGCAAAACTACCTAATAGCAAGGGACGTGGATGGTGCTGTAGGTTAAACCACAGAGCCTAGGACTTGCCGATCAGAAGGTCGGCGGTTCGAATCCCAGCGACGGGGTGAGCTCCCGTTGCTCGGTCCCTGCTCCTGCCAACCTAGCAGTTCGAAAGCACGTCAAAGTGCAAGTAGATAAATAGGTACTGCTCCGGCGGGAAGGTGTTTCCGTGCGCTGCTCTGGATCACCAGAAGCGGCTTAGTCATGCTGGCCACGGCCCGGAAGTTGTACGCCGGCTCCCTCAGCCAATAAAGCGAGATGAATGCCGCAACCCCAGAGTTGTCCGCGACTGGACCTAATGGTCAGGGGTCCCTTTACCTTTTACCTAATTGCAATTTCCAAATTTCATACTAAGAAATGAAACACAGCTTTCCTTCAAAATCTGCTCTTCTCTGAATGCAATGTCTCCAGTCAAGAGAGACACCAAAATTGTCAGTGTCTCCCATCCCTATTTGAGGTGCAGGCCCCCCAGGCCTTTCTCTCTGGCCCTTGAGACCCTCCCCAGTCACACCCTGCTCTTCCCAGGTCATGCCGCAGCTTACCAGGCTCTGCTTTGCATCTTGATATGTTGGTTTCGCCTGGCTGGAATGTGTCCTCTGAAAATGCCTTTTGCTTGCCTGGATGAAAAATAAAGAGGGGTGTGTGAAGGAACTAGTCTATGGTATAAAGGTAAAATTTACATACATGGCTCTGGCCAGTTTTGCCTGTGGCCCTGCCCATCACTAGTACATCACTCCTGGAAGGTTGGCCAGAAGGGGATGTGGCCCTTACACTGAACAAAGTTTGACCTCCTTCCCCCATTTTATAGTATCCATGGGCTTGTTTACCTACTCACCCAGCCCAGTGATTCTCATTGCATAGTGAAGGAGCATCCTGCCTCTGCTCCACATGGAGGTTGCATAAAAGTGGCCTCTCATTTGTAAGAGAGACTTTGTTTGGAGTATTTCTCTGAGAAAGGGTCACAATGTATAGATGGATATTCTTTCAGATGCTTTGAATGCTATAGTATCAGTACTGTCCGAACAATTGTCTGAGGGGAAAACATCATGTCAACCGGGCCTGTGCCATATGTTATAGAATAATAGAACTGTAGAATGGGAAGGGACCACAAGGGTCATTCAGTCCAATACAACCTTGAGATTAAGAGTCTCGTGCTCTACTGACTGAGCTATCCCAGCATGTTATGTTATGTTATGTTATGTTATGTTATGTTATGTTATGTTATGTTATGTTATGTTATGTTTTATGTTATGTTATGTTATGTTATGTTATGTTATGTTATGTTATGTTATGTTATTTATGCACAACGGCTTTTCTTGGTAAAATATGAGGTACCCATACATTGCTAAAAAGTGCTATAGTGGCAGCACAAGATGGGTGCCATTAGCAGCAAAACAAGTGCTGCCTCCTGGTGAGTGCTGTCAGGACTTTTCCCCAGCCAGAACTCACCGGAACCCAGTGCTGGCACCTCTCAGGTGGGCACCATTGCTGTGATGAGAGAACAAAGGAGGTTTTCATGGTGAGTTTCGGCATCTTTTTTTCTAGAAAAATAGCAGTGAGAGTGTTGGTTCAAGCTGGGAAACGGTATAAACAGGGAAACCTTGGATGCCAAGATCCAAGTTAGGGGCAAGCACTCTTTGATGAGAGAACCCATAAGAGATATTTAATATCTCAAAATATGTAGGAAACACAGGCTGTTGGATCTTTAAAATATGCCTTTGTGAGTTCCAAAACCTCCCTCTTCCCCTAGCATAGAAAAAGACCACACGTTTGGTAAGTTAAAAATGGTTTTCAAAGTAGTGAAAGTTCCTAAATTATTGGCATAGGAACTTAAGAGTGGCTTGTGAGAACCAGGCATCTTCACACACTTAGCTCCTCGGGTAGACTGGGAGAGAACAATAGTTCCTAGTTACCTAGTTCCTCCCAAGGTGAGGGGAAGTGGACATAGCTAAGCCTGGCAGAACAGCTTACTCTATGGTATTAACCCCTTCATGTGTTAATTAGACTTAAACATGTTGGTTATATGAGGCTGGTTATTCCACAAAGAGGACTCAAGGGCCTTGGGGAAAGTTTTCTTTGTCAGTGGACCCTGGCAGGTTTACATGGTAAAACAATGAACAGAGTGGTGATACAGTGACTACTGCAATTGACGCAAGATTATATCACCAAGGCAATTGTCTGTAAACAAACAATAAATGTTCATAAGAATGGCAAAAGTAGTTTCTTTCCCAAATGGGTTTTATCTTAAACAATAGCAAATGCAGTAAATGAATAGTTCACTAGGACAGATCCTGAAGCTGAGGCTCCAATACTTTGGCCACCTCATGAGAAGACTCGACTCCCTGGAAAAGACCCTGATGTTGGGAAAGATTGAGAACACAAGGAGAAGGGGACGACAGAGTACGAGATGACTGGACAGTGTTCTTGAAGCTACCAGCATGAGTTTGACCAAACTGTGGGAGGCAGTGGAAGACAGGAGTGCCTGGCGTGCTCTGGTCCATGGGGTCACGAAGAGTTGGACATGACTAAACGACTAAACAACAACAATATATCAGTGGTTCAGTGCTGGTTGTGGAAATCAAAATGGTGGCTAGAGCCAGCTGCCTGGCACTAAAAAAAGCTAGGGAAGGCATTGGCTGTGGGCCCTGTCAGGGTAGTGGATCAGGGCCGCTGATTCTGCCCAAGGATCTCAAGTGCTGATGCCACTACTGTATCCATCCACAATGTTGAGAATATTATTGGACTGGGTAAGTGTCTAAATCAGCCCTCTGGCAGATCCATTCCATGAAGTACTGAGCAGTTTGGCTGGATGAATGCAATGTGTCCAAGACATTAAACTTTCCAGTCTGGGTGGGCCTCTTTAAGCATAAAGCCTGTTATTTCCAGCACTCCCAGAACACAGAGGTGGATCCCTGTGTTAACTTTTCAGTCAGTTAAAACGCTTTTAAAAGAATTATTGCTGTACAGGTAAAGGTAAAGGTACCCCTGCCCGTACGGGCCAGTCTTGACAGACTCTGGGGTTGTGTGCCCATCTCACTCAAGAGGCCGGGGGCCAGCGCTGTCCGCAGACACTTCCAGGTCACGTGGCCAGCATGACATCGCTGCTCTGGCGAGCCAGAGCAGCACACGGAAACGCCGTTTACCTTCCCGCTAGTAAGCGGTCCCTATTTATCTACTTGCACCCAGGGGTGCTTTCGAACTGCTAGGTTGGCAGGCGCTGGGACTGAGCAGCGGGAGCGCACCCCGCCGCAGAGATTCGAACCGCCGACCTTTCGATCGGCAAGTCCTAGGCGCTGAGGCTTTAACCCACAGCGCCACCTGCGTCCTATTGCTGTACAGAGAGAACCATTATTTTCCCTCCTCTACTGTTACCTTATTAAGTATCTGAAAATGGTCAACATATATTGCCCTTTAATCATCTGTTCCATAGGACAGACATACCCAGTGTCTCAAGATTTCCTCATATGATTTGTCTCCTCATCTGCTTTGTTGAATATCAAGGTTCCCCTGCCCCCACAAGTTTAGGTCTTTGTAAAGGGAATGAGAGTGGAAAGCGTTGGGCTCTTTCCACAGATTTAGCTGGCCGACAGCAAGATTCCCTGTGATATTTTCAACCACTAGCATTATAGGAAAGGATTTTTATTGTTACGCAAAAAGTTGATCATCTAGTCCAACCACCTGTGATGCAGAAATATACAGCTGTTCCACGCGGGGATCGAACCTGCAACCTTAGTGCTATCAGCACCATGCTCTAACCAACTGAACGATCCATGCAGTAAAAAGAGTAAAAGGACAATTCCAGCACTTGAGGAGGGTTCAGACCAGGGCCAAGGAAGAGTGGATATTGCCCAGGGAGAATACCAAGGGCTGAATGGAGAAGCCTGGAGATACGTCATTCTTGTTCTAACCTCCAGTGGTGGCTGATGCCCATTAGGACTGGTAGGGCCGGGGTGGAAGGCAGGGAGACCAGCAGTAAGTGCAGCCACACACATCTCCAGCTGTTTGTAAGGAAGAGGGCAGGCAGGTTGGGGCTTGCTGAGCACAGGCTGAGGTTGGTGGGCCAGTGTCCCATTTGCTTCCTCTGCTAACCAATGCACCACACTTACTTTGATAGGCAATGATTTAACG
The DNA here is from genome assembly GCF_951804945.1 of Podarcis cretensis. NCBI lineage: Eukaryota > Metazoa > Chordata > Lepidosauria > Squamata > Lacertidae > Podarcis > Podarcis cretensis. The sequence goes on along the minus strand of NC_137175.1, from coordinate 83,557,531 downwards.
AACACATTTCTCAAAGCACATGAACAGTTTTCTCACAACACAGATGTTGGAAATCACTACTGTAGGATAGGGAGGTATAACCAGGGCTTCTTTTTCCAGTCGGAACTCAGTTCCAGCATCTCTCAGGTGGACACCATTGCCATTGCAAGAGAACAAGGGAGGCTTGCATGGTGAGTTCCGGGTATAGGGTATAACCTGTAAGACACCATCTTTGTCATTGTCCAGATTGCTTCCACCTGCTCTTCTAAGGTTACAAGGTTAAATTAGCTGGCGAGTGGAGTCATTATCAGGTGTACACTTGCATTTTAATGAAGGTTTCCGTCTCACTTATTTGCAGGATTGAAAGAGTGAAAAAGGCAAAGCAAATAGTTGTTGCTGTGTCGCAGGCAGGGTAGCATTAAAAATTTTTTTAAACAGAGGGAAAACAGGTAAAGCAGGATTAGAGGCTGGGAAACAAATTAAGAGGCAATAAAAAAGAGATCGAGGAAAGTTTGAGTTGCCGTGCTGCTCAACAGAGGTGGGACTGGGAAAAAGGCACGTTGGTTTGGTTTGCAAGGTGTCCTGGAATCCTTTTTCAGGAGGTGTAGACAGAGAGGTCATGCAAGTCGTTAACTGCATGGAAGAAAATGGGAAGCATCATTGTGGAGTACTCACCACTTTTAACTGCTGGAAGGTGTGCCCTGAATCTGTCAGCAAGATTTCAGTCTGTGTTTTTCAGATGAAACAGTACAGCAAAACAGATCAAACTTCACTTATTTTTGTCTGGTCCCCCCCACCCTCATTCCCTGCAGGAAATGACAAGCTCATTTTACATGTGTGTGTGTTGTTTTTTAAAAAATTAACATTTCCCCATGCCCCTGTATAATTTAGCTTTCCCTGTTAATTGAAGTTTTCATCTTAGAAAAAACAACCCCACAACTATTAAACAGGATTATCACCTTTTCATTCTAATATTCCTTCTAAACAGCCTATACATATCCCTGTCTCCTTTATAATATGGTTTTGATCACGTTCAGGATGCAAAATGCCCACTTTTTTTAACCATCCTATGGCCATGTGAAGCCACTCTTAGGCTGAAATCCTGTATAAGCATACTTGGGAGTACGGCCTGCTGAAGTCAGAAGGGCTTGCTTCTGAGTACACATGTCTAATATTGCACTAGTCCTATTCAGGTAGCGGGTTTATGAGTGAAACAACACGTTATGGACTGTGCCACGTAGTCCCGCCTCCCAAATGAGGAATGCCTTCTGCGTACAGGGCAAGTGTCTGTAAGAAGAGGGCATTTCCATATATGAGTCCTTCATGCAGACATTTCTACTGTACATGCAGACACGGGGGGCAGGGATCTACTCAGTGAATGGACTACTCAGCATGGCTCCTTTCCTTGGTTCCATGTTGCTTTTACTCTTATGTATAAATGCCTGAATCAGGCCGCTGCTTTGGGTGGTGGTATCCCATTGGGCAATGCCCCCATGAAACTCCGCCCACCCTTGCTGGGGCCACGACTCCAGTAAGCGAGGCCGCAGGTGGCAAAAAGTGTATTTCCACATGCTCAGTGTACAGAAATCAATCAATAGATGCAGTGGTTAATCATGCGGGATCTAGGTGTCTTTTCACGGGGGAGCAATTCTGGTGGAGGAATATATTGCATTTCCCCAAATGCTTTCCACAACTTTTTATAGCTGAGAGTCTTTTCTTGTTGGTTGTACTATGTCAACCATGTGGCTGAGATGGGCCACGGCTGGCTAGCAGCTTTTTCATCACGACGAGTGATGAAACACTCAACTTTCTGCACCCAACACTAGCAAGTTTGAATTAACTTTGTCCTCTCCCACCACCAGTGTCTTCAAGGACCAGGTACTCCATAGGGCAGATGGGGGGAACCTTTGGTCTCCAGAGATTGCTGAACCACAGCACCCATCGCCCTTGGAAGTTGTAGTTCAGTGACAAAGTCCCCACTCCTGTCATAGGATTACAGGAAGCAGCTTCCTGCCAGGTTAGATGATTTTTCTATCTGGCATAGGATCATTGGTAGCATTTCTCCAGGGGTCTCAGAAAGATACCTTTCCCATCATATGCTACCTGATCTTTTAAACCAGACATGCTGCAGTTTGAACCTGGGACCTTCTGTATGGAAAGCATAACCTCTATCACTGAAGCAACCTTCCCCCCTCACAGTGTACTACCACAATGCTTACACAGCTGCTCCCCTACAAAGGCACTTCTTGGCAATGCTGGCCTCAGAAAAAATTATTCTGCCAGCCCAGAAGTTCCCATCCAATCCAATTTGCATGCGAACGGCAGCATGTCTCTCTACTTTGCAGAATGTGGCTTGAATCCCTTGCATAAATGAGACAGAAATTTGCACCAAGCACCTTTGGAGCTTAGGATGAGATCACTTTGAAGGGTATCCTCTGCTATGACACCCTTGCCACAGATGCACTGATGCCGAATAAAGAGTAACATGCTGATAGCACCAATCTAAAACAGCAGAGGGCACTTGCTGAAACCTAAGGAGCATAAATGCTTTTCTTAAGGGAAGGAGCTCAAGTCTGACAGATAGTTTTCAGAACCCCAATGGCATTTATCACTGCATATCAAGGGTCTAGTTCCCCATTAGCTAACACCAGCTACAACATGTTGTCTATGTCTCTCTCTCTCTCTCTCTCTCTCTCTCTCTCTCTCTCTCTCTCTCACTGTTTTTTTAATTCAGATTTTGCAGCTCATTGTTGCAGATCCTGAACATAGCTATGGTAAAACTGAAACTTTCTGATTCCAAGGCAATTGACTCAGTTGTGCTGCTGCTCATAAAATGAAACTTTCAAAATCCAGTTATCAAATGTTAGATGATAAAAAATATTTATAACTTACCTTTTCATTAGAATAATGCTAATAACACCTTATTTTCATATGATTAAAATGTTAAAAAACAAAAGGTGACAGCAGATAAATTTCAGAAGCCAGTATGTCATAGAGATGAACACCAAAAGCAATTCAACAGGTCCTGCTGGCTATTATATCTCCTCTTCATCTCCTCTTTTCCAGGCTAAACAAACACAGCTCCCTCAACCATTCCCAAGGGAACCATAAGGCTTGGTTCCCTTGATCATATTGGTTACCCTCCTCTTCACATGTTCCATATTGTCAATATCCTTCTTAAATTGTGGTGCCCCAAACTGGACACAATGTTCCTGGTATGGTCTGACCAAGACAGAATAGAGTGGTACTATTACTTCCCTTGGTAGGGACACTATACTTCTGTTGATGCAGTCAAGAATTGCATTAGCTGCTTCTCTCTCTTTTTTTTTTGCTACTGCAGCACACTGTTGACCTATGTTAATTAAGCTAGTGGTCTACAAAGACCCCCTAGATCCCTTTCATATGTACGGCTGCTCCAGTGGAGCAACACTGGAAGAGTGACAGTGATGCCAAGAATTGGGGTGGTGATGCCAAAGGGCATCTTGCTCAGTTGTCCTCTGCAGCCTGCAAATTTCACTGTCTTTGGCTTATACTTTGCTTTTGGCATATACAGTGGTACCTCGGGTTACATATGCTTCAGGTTACATATGCTTCAGGTTACAGATTCTACTAACCCAGAAATATTACCTCGGGTTAAGAACTTTTGCTTCAGGATAAGAACAGAAATCGTGCAGTGCAGCAGCAGCAGCAGCAGCAGCAGCAGCAGGAGGCCCCATTAGCTAAAGTGGTGCTTCAGGTTAAGAACAGTTTCAGGTTAAGAACAGACCTCCGGAATGAATTAAGTTCTTAACCCAAGGTACCACTGTACCCCTAAACCTCACTGACCTTGTGGGTTTCATCCTGCTTTCCTCTATGTTCATTTAGCGATGATTCTAGCAATCAGCATTGTTCTGGTTTCCTGCTCACTTCCTGAGATCTGCCATTTTAAAAACGATGGGCTCACCACCCTAGAAGTGAAGAGATGCTTAAGTCACTGGAAACGGATGAGAAGCCTGCAGCAAATCCTTGCAAATGCTGGTGTGGCACTCTGTGCTTGCAACTCTTGCTGATCCAATATAAGCACATTGTGTGGTGAGGGGGTGGGGGAGAAAGAGGGAATATTTCATGTGGCTTTTCAAACGAGAGAGATGTCAGGGTGCTCTTTTCAAAGAGCAAATGAAAACTCTACAGAAGAGAGGTACGGCTCAAATACCTGGACAAGGTCCTTGATTTTTACTTTTTATTTTTACATCAGTCGTTTGATCGCACTGCGGGGCCAGATGAGATGCTGATGCTTGCGTCTCTGCAATGAAAAACATAATGTTAAATTGCCTTGTCTAATCAAGGAGGAGGCAAGGCCTTGCATGTATATTTAATGGCAAACAATCCCACTGAAGGGAAGGTGGATTATTTCCATAGACATATCCTTGCGGAAGGGCCAGCGCTGAGAAGTATTATCCTTAGCTGCCTCTGGCATCAGCAGCTCTGATCTCTCCAGATACCTTGAGAGAGAAGGTTGAATAATAATTACCCAGACCATTAAGGAAACAGCAGTTCCCTGCGAAAATCTTCGCTTTGAGTTTCCAGAATTGTCATCCTTCGTCTTGTTCAGCAACCAAATAAAGAAGGGCAGGATGTCCACTTGGAACTGTGAACTGCCCTAGAAACTCAGCAACAATAACTTGACACCGTGCATGTCATCGCAACTGGTTATGCATGTCGGCTGTCAACACTGGATTGAACCAAGATGCATCAGTGTTGTTTATTCATTTTCTCGCATCATTTGTCAAAGAAACAACAGCCAACTTCATTTCTTGCAGTATCATGTACCATATTTTTCGCACCATAGGACGCACCAGACAATAGGACGCACCTTGTTTTAGAGGGGGGAGAACAAGAAAAAAAAATCTCCCCCTCTCTGCCCAGCGCCCCTTCAGCGAAGCGGCAGGAGGCACTGCGCAGAGAGGGGGAGAATTTTCCCCCTCTTGTTTTCCCGCTCTAAAACAAGGTGCCGTTCAGGCTGCTACCTTGGAAGCCTGGAGAGCGAGAGGGGTCGGTGTGCACTGACCCCTCTCACTCTCCAGGCTTCAGGTTCCTTTTGACCTGCTCTTTGGGGCTGGCGGGGGAAGCCCACCACCAGCCCCAAAGAGCAGGTCAGGGAGCAGCAGAAAGGCGCAGTGGAGAGGCTCCTGCCATAGCCGCGCGTCACCTCTCCAGCCGGGAGAGGGTCGCGGGGGGCTTCTTTAGCCCCACGCGCGCTCTCCCGGCTGGAGAGGTGACGCGCGGCTATAGAGGCTCCTTCCATAGCCGCACGTCACCTCTTCAGCCGGGAGAGGGTCACGGGGCTATGGCGTCTTCGCTCCATAGGACGCACACACATTTCCCCTTCATTTTTGAAGGGGAAAAAGTGTGTCCTATAGAGCGAAAAATACGGTACATGCTGCTCGTATAAAGATAACATTGTGTTTACAAAGGGTTAAAGACCCCGGCAATAGAAAACTCCAAGATAGCTGCCCAGAAGCTTTATATTTAAACTGGTAGTCCTATACAGTGAGAGTCCCTAAGATGGTTGGATGCACCTTATTTGCATCCTTTTGGCAACTCTGGCAGCCAAGGTGGTGCCAAACGTATCGCTCTGCTTTCCTTTAGACCACATCTGTGAGGCCGGGTGTGGGTTCTTGTCATCTGGGCAGCCCACAGCCTCCATGCACTGGTTCTGTAATGCCGCTGACTCCGGTGTGGCTCTTTAGGGTGAACAACCTGTTAGCCTGGCATAGGCTAAGCTAATCTTGGACCGCCCATCCTTGGTCACCTGTTTCCCTCATGACTGTCCACAGTGAGAAGTCTAGCTGTAACTCCTCCACCCCAAGGCACACCTTGGCCAAGTCCTCCAGTGTTCATGCAGCGTTCCTGATGTTCAAGTGCATCAAGATCTGGAAAGGAAACAAAGATCATTGAGTGAGGCTAACATCTGGTTAAGGAAGGGTGTTTTCTCTCATCAGCTTGGGCTAGCTTAACTGAGGAACATGACTCAAGAGGACAACCATATAGGGCTCCCTGTTCTTCAATACAGATCTCATCCCAAGGGCGAGATGGGTGGCTCCTGCATGGCAGATACAAACTGCACATATCTCCTTGCAGGTGCCAACCCTACCTTGAAACATAGAGAGAGGCCTTAGGCGGCAGATCATGATGAGCAGCAGAGCGTTGACTAGATATTGGAGGTCACTGTGGCCTCCATAAGCTAGTCTGTTGCCTACAGGTGCAGTGGAAGATACTGTTGAGCTTCTGTGTGTGAAAATTGGTGTGTGTGTGTGTGTGTGTGTGTGTGTGTACCATCTTGTTCTTTGCTTAAGGCAACAAAATGTCTCAGGATGCCCTGCTCCCTGCATTTACATCACTTGTCTTTGGAACTGTGGGAAGAGATGGACATATAAAGTTAGCCATGCCTCTTCTCTTAACTCTTAAGAAATGAAGAGCCCTGCTGGATCCAGTCAATGACTCATCTAGTCCAGCATCCTGTGTCCACAATGACTGACTAGCTGCCTGTGGGAAACCCAAAAGTACGGCATGAGTGTAAAAGCTTTCTCCCACTTAGAATTCCTAACATTCTTCTTTGGAATGTGCAGCAAATTAGTTATTAGAATCAAAATATTCCAGAAGATCTGCTCTTGAAGGGTAGAGAGTAGGGGTTATGAGGAAAGTGTCCCTCCCTCTCTGACCCCAGTTCATTAAATGTGTACAGAATCTAGTCTTGGGCTAAAAGTGCCGCCATAAATAATAGGTCAAAATAATGCATCGAGGCACTGGAGGTTGACGGCCTTTGGAAAAACAAATCAAGTGCCCTCCAGCCTTTCTGTATTAGATCTGAAAGAGATAATCCTCTTACTGTTCTGCTTCCTTCATTAGAGGAGATTTTTAAATATGAAATTTGAATCCTCTCTTAGCCACAGGAAAAGTGCTTTGCCTACTGACAGCTCACAGTTAATTGCGGCAACAGGGATGAAAGGATAGTGGTTTAATGATACCCCCCCCCCCCCCGTTTGAAAGTGGCCACAGTGGAGTTTGAAAAGAGATTATACGTTTATTTTTTAAGTTGGAGAGATGTATCTCCAAGCTTAATGTTTCCTGACTCATTTCAAGAAACGAAAGCTAAGAGAAGCTCGTAGAAGACACAATTCCTAAGGAGGCACTTACAAAAATTGGCAGTGTCAAACCGCGGTCATTTTCTTCGTCAGGTCTTGGCTAAGTCGATGGAGAAAGTAACTTATCTCTGCTGTCTATGAGGTGGCAAGGCATTTTGTCAGTTGCAAAATGAGTGTGTTCTCCCTTAGCCACATCTGCTGCTCTGCTCTTTCTATTTATATAGCACCTACAACTAGGTGTTTTACAAATTAAAGAAGGGAGAGAGCCCATGGCTCAGTGGCAGCGCATCTGCTTTCCATGCAAAAGCTCTCAAGTTCTGTCCCTGGCATCTACAGGAAGGGCTGGGGAAGATTCCCTGTCTGAAACCCTGGCGCAGGGGTCAACAAACTTTTTCAGCAGGGGGACGGTCCACTGTCCCTCAAACCTTGTGGGGGGCTGGACTATATTTTTTTTGGGGGAATGAACTAATTCCTATGCCCCACAAATAACCCAGAGATGCATTTTAAATAAAAGGACACATTCTACTCATGTAAAAACACACTGATTCCTGGACGGTCTGCGGGCCAGATTTAGAAGGCGATTGGGCCAGATCCAGCCCCCGGGCCTTAGCTTGGCTACCCATGCCCTGGAGAGTCACTGCCGGTCACTATAGACCAGTGGGTCCCAACATTTTCCCCACCCATGGACCACATGAACACTGCTGAGGGTCTTGAGGGACCATGCAATTATTTTTCTGCCCATTGTAAGCACTGTAAATCTGCTGCGCTAGATACAGTGTGATTTTTGATTGTATTTTTAATTGTATTGCTGGTTTTCATTGTACTTTTATTGCTGCCCTCTCCAGTTATGCTACTGCTATCTCCCAGTCTAACCTACCTCACAGACTTGCTGTGAGTATAAAATGAAGGTAATGGGGGAGATAACCATGTATGCTGCCCTAAGCTATAACAGAAAGGTGGAACATAAATAAAATGTGGATAATATAGCAATACTATGTCATTTAGTTAATGTCGCTGTTGTTAAAATTTATACCCCACTTTTCCACAAAGGATAGATTAAAACAGTGGGTTTTTTTGTGGGGGTTCTCAAGGGTATGCAGTACTGGCACCTCCCCCCCCCCCAATTTTATTTATTTTATTTATTAAATTTATATACCACCCTTCATCTCAAGATCTAAGGGCAGTTCACAGAATAAAATCCAAGATACAGCACAAGAAAATAATAAAACCAAAACAATAGCCTGCCTTCCCACTGATACATTTAAAAGGCTGTAGGATATTAATCAGCCAAAGGCCTGGTTGAAGAGGACTGTTTTCACCCGGCACCTGAAAATATGTAATGAAGGTGTCAGGTGAACCTCCATGAGGAAAGCATTCCACAAACAGGGAACCATTACAGAAAAGGCCCTGTCTCATGTTGCCATCCTCTGGACCTCACGTGGAGGAGGCACACGAAGAAGGGCTTCAGATGATGAAGAGACGGTTTATCATGATGGGGAGAGGCGGTTCTAGAAGAAAAGCACTGGTTAAAAGTGTGGCACTTACCGTAACAACCTCATGGTGAGCACCAGCACCATTTTTCCCTAGAAGAAAAGCACTGGATAAAATAACTAAGTGAAAGTTCCAGTACAGATACAGCCTGGAAGACAGCTCTACTGGAGGAGGGTTTCAGTAAGTGATGAAAAGGCAAGAGATATGGGACCAGTCTAATATTAGTTCATAGTAAGTACCTGAACACAACCTCAACTTGCTAGCTGAGCAACTAGGATTTCATTTTCCTGCTAATAAGTAGAACCTATAGGAAAATGTCCCAGTCTGGAGTGCTCTTCTTCAACCATGCCTCTTCTTGCATATTCTGACCCTGCCCTGCAACAGTCAGCTAGAATTCCTTGACTGCTCAGTCCCCATTGGGCTGTTTGGGGATTCCTCCCCCTTTCAAATATTAAAAAAACAAAACTTTTCCAAACTTTGGGGTTTCCACAAGCCTGTTGATACTTCCCTCCCATGCGTGAAATTTGCTGTTTGGGCTATATAAGCAACAACGCTCACTCACCTCTGAACATGATTAAGAGTGAAGGGGGCAAAATAAATTTTCATACTTCCCCTTCACCAACACACACATTGTTCCAGTTATTCCTCACAACCTGAATGCTTGAAAAGACTAAAGTTAACGTTACAGAAGCAGAGATGGATGCTGCAAATAAACTTGGTGGTTTTTAATCCTGACCATCTCTCAACAGGAGGATTTAAAACTTGCATCACGTCAGTGCTCCAGAGTGAGATTCAGCAGTTACTTCTGCCATTCGAAAAGTTTAAAAAAACTCCTTGTTGCGTTTTTATATACAGCGTCGTTTGTTGGATTTGGTTTTAATGATCCAGTTTTTCCAGGCAATTTCTTTAACAACATTACAGTGCGGAAAGAGCAAGCGTTAAAGAGGTTCTGATGTGACAGACATTTGAAAGAATGTTTCCATCCTGGCTACATTTCTAAGTGTCTATACATGGAGGCTTGAAATCAATAAAACTAGCTTCTGCATAAATTATTTCAAATGGGCTGTCTGTGTTAGAATCCTCAAAGACCGCAGTTGCCACAAATCCTTACGCTTAACTTCTCAGGGAGAAAGTATGCCATGCATTAAATGCACGGGACCGTTTCCTCCTTTAAGAATAGCAACAGTGGTGGTGTAAGACATATTCCAAGTAGATCCATTGAAATCAGCAGCCCCTGGTGAGGATAGACAGTTTTCTATATTGCCTTTTCATCTGGAAGTTCCCTAGACAGCTTAAAATAAAATAAAATAGAATATAGTACATGAGAATAAAAATGCTTCACAGTAGCCTTCTTTAACATTAGGCTCTAGCAGGCTGTGACTGCAATGATAATTATTGTCTTTGATGATGTGGCATTGGAGCCAATCTAATATGGCTGAAGGAGTGTAGAAAGTGTTGTTCTCAAGTGCTGTTGCCATCTACAGAAAGTTTCTCCTACAACTGGTTTCCCTTCCACCCCCTATTGCCATGTTGTGTCGTGATAGCAATGGCCGCATGGTTTAATAGTCCAAAGACAGCGAGAGGCTGGAGTTATTGGAGGAAAACCGAGTAGCGGTCTAACCAACAATCAAGATGGCATTTCAAGTGGCCGTCAATTAATAAATTCACTCTGTCACACTGTTAAACCAAGGCAATGTTCCTTCATGTGCTTTAAATAAAATATGCAAACAATAGCCGGTAAACCAGCATGCCTAATTGAACATGGCAATCATATTTCTAATTGAATGTTACTGTATAATTAGCAATGCCCCTTCAGGAATCAAGGGCAGCAGGTTGAATGAAGAGGAGGGAGGAGGTAAGCAGATAAGGAGGAAGACAGCCAAAGCAGAAAACTGAGGTGTACAAGTAAGAACTAGGACCACCTTGATGTTTCAACCCAGACTGGCGCAATTGAGACTGGGGAACAGTTTCCTCTAATCACAATGAGTTTTAGAACATCCCATGCTGATGCACATCACCCATGGAAATGGAGAGCCCACACTCTGGCAGCAGTTCTCTGGGGTTTCAGACAGGAGGCTTTCTCCCTACCAGGAGATGCTGGGAAATCAAAGTTGGAAGGGCCACTAAGCTATGGCCCTTCTCCAAAGATATCCTCCAATATATTGCATGTATGCTGCACACCAGGGTAGCTTGAGCAGCAAATGAAAAATGGCAATTGACTGCTGTCCCTGCAAAATCCAGAAGATGCTTTGAATGGGAAATTTTACTTGCAATACGACACAAGGTCACAATTCAGTATTCTGGCTGCGATAGCAAATGCTGGTCAAAGGTTTATGGTCACAACTTCGGCCAAGGTGCTGTCACCTGCTGTTGGAGAAGTGAAATTGCATTCATACACTTTCACCTCCCCTTGCCACCCTTGCCCACCAGTGGCGTAGCAGTGTCGGCAGTGCCCAGGTCAAGGCAAGGATTTTGCTCCCTAACCTCCTTGTGGGCATCGCACGGGAGGCAACAGGCGGACTTTGCTGTGCCCATGGCAGCCATTCCTCACAGAGCTTGCCTGCTGGTTGCCGTGTTTACCCTCTCGGCTCAGTGAGCTTCCGATGGGAGCGGCAGCTGGCGCAACTTGGCAGGCTTGACAGCATCCCAGCAGCGCCAGAGCCACAACATGGACACATGCTGGTGGGGAGGTGCTGGGAAAGGACTGGAAAAGTCCATGATCTGGTTGGCAGGAGTTTTGTGCAGGGACAGGCGTCCTTTCACCAGCTGTGATGAGGAGGAGGCACTGCAGTCCCAAAAGCCTCGCCTGAGTGCGGATCACCTTCCCACAGCTCCAAAAGGTGACAGCCACACAGCCTTGGCAAGGGAGCCTGTTGCGGGGGCACCAGGTTGCGCCCCCTCGGAATTCTGCTCCTGGGCCACTGATGCCCACAGGACCATTGCTCAGTCTAGTTTAGTATTGTCTACACTTACTAACAGGAGTTTCTAGGATAGGGCAGCTCCCAGCCCTGCTTGAGGATTGAACCTGGGACTTTTTGCATGCAAAACAGTTCCTCTACCACTAAGCTGTAGTCTTTTCCACAGGAAAGTCCTGTGTCTGAATGTGCTGTGTTCCTTCACAGCAGCAGTGCTCCATTTGTTCAAGCCACAAGGAGTGCTGAACCAGCTGCACACAGACAAACTGTGGGATTCCTGGGCTAGGCAAACAGGAATCCAGTTATTTTGGAAACCCACACGCTTGCGAAGGCAACACCTTCCTTCACATTTGTGCCTGAATTAAAAAGAAAAGCTTCTCCTGAACTTTGATTTACGACAACATCTTAGAAACCAAACACAAGAAACACGCCTGTGTTTTGCAAAAATAATTCTGCTGAATTTTGCTGTTGTGCTTACATTGTGTTCTGTGCTATAGAAAATGATCTCTCTCTCCCGCTTATGTAAATCCTGCAGGGATGTCTTATCATCTCTGCATTTTGCACTGCTTTTCGTATGCCTGTCAACAGAACATTAAAAAATCATTAAAAACATCCCGACGTTGCACAGTAAAAGCCCTGACAGTGCATTCTTATTTTTTCTCTTTTCTTTCCTGCATCCAATTCACAATCAATGAGTGGCTGCCAACCCTGATGAAATCTGAAAATCAATCAGTTGTATCGCAAAGTAGTTAGTAAGGTTTAGCACTGCAATGTTTTGCACTCTGGACAACAATGTGGCATTGGACTACATGGCTATGTTTGCACTCCCACTTATGGTAAACTCACTGGGTTTATAGTGGTGGGTTTTTTTATCTTTGTTCATACAATGTTATCCAAAATGCATATGTATCCTGTACATTGTTATACGATACTACTGTTTCATGCATTGTATCTCAAACCAGCTTCACACCAGCTGAAGTCCTCTAGCCATTCCTAATTCACCCCCAGCCAAGGTGCATCCTCTAAACTAGCATGCTGACTTCATGTGTAGTAGAGGATGCTATCCCATCCACAGTGTTGATTCAGCTTCTGGTCTGGTTGGCCTCTGAACATGGAATGTGGGAGAGGGACACCATCTTGTACTTGACCTCAGGCAGCAAAGCTCTGGGGCTGGCCCTGCATGTTGCTCTCTGTACAGTGGTGCCTCGCAAGATGAAATTAATCTGTTCCGTGAGGCTCTTCGTATAGCGGTTTTTTCGTCTTGCGAAGCAAGCCCATTGGCAGCTTAGTGGATTAGTGCTATTAGCGGTTTAGCGGCTTTTAGCGGATCAGCTGATAAGCGGCTTAGGGCTTAGGAAAAGGGGGGAAAGGGGGAAAAAACCCCGCAGGAACTTGCAAGACATTTTCGTCTTGCGAAGCAAGCCCATAGGGAAATTCGTTTTGCAAAGTGCCTCCAAAACGGAAAACCCTTTCATCTAGCGGGTTTTCCGTCTTGCGAGGCGTTCGTCTTGTGGGGCACCACTGTACGTGGTTTTCATGTTCCTCCCATGTAGGACATCCATAGCATTGGAGCAGCTCCAAATCACACTAATTATCCAGTCAATTCTGCAGCAGAGAATTTCATTGTGAAATGCAAATGTCAGCCTCATTAATAATCAGTATTAGCTGTCAGAAGAAAAACAAGCTTTGAGGGAATGTTAATTTTTGTTTAGGCAGACACATACAAATGTTTGGTTCTTAATGATCTTTCTCCAGTTCTTGTTTGGATTGCATTCTTCTGGAACAGATGCAGGAGAGGCAACTGAAATTGCGCAAGACACGTGTGGTGCTGAGGCTTGAAGCTGAAAGGGTTAAGCTCTTGGCCTTATATAGAAATGATGTCACCAGGAGCAAACAACTGTATTTGGGAAGTTAGAGCCAGACCTGTCTCAATTCACTCTGTTAATAATACAAGATTTTCCATATACAAGGCAGGAGGTTCTGGAAGAAGTTAAGTGTCTTGTATCAGGGATGCTCAGATTCCTCAAAGGAAGACAAAAAGGGTGTGTGTTGCGGGGTCTCTCTCTCTCTCTCTGGCAAAGGTGAGGAACTTAAGGCCTGGGAGCCAGATATATTTCTCTAGGCCTGCCCATCAGACACTAAATCAGTAAAAATCAATACAAATCAGAGGTTCTGCTCCCGTAACAAAAGCCTGCCCCCCACCCTACAAAAATCCTGGCTACGCCCATGACAGTCACAGCACTTACTGGCTCTGGACTGCATCCTCCATGAGTGGTTTTGCCTAGTTAAAATGAATCCTTGTGCTCTAATAATGCTTCTTGCTTGTCTGGATGGAGAATAGAGAGGGATGTGTGTGTGGCGAAATTAGCCTACTGTAGAAAGGTAAAAGTTACATTCATTGCTCCACCCACTTTTGCTGCTGGCATAGCCCCCCCCCCCCCCCCGCCCAGTTTCCCTAGATGGAAATGTGACACTTGGCTTGCAAAAAGTTCCCCATCTGTGTTTTAAGTCACACAAAGCAATCAGGTCCACTGGCCACCGAGGGTTATATGGGAATGTTGCAGTGATCCACCCATGAAAACAATAAATAAATAAACATCCCATGCCTCCTATGGCACTCATAGTTCTGCAGAAATAGTGTTCGCAAACCAACCAAAGTCACATTGCATAACACTAGAAGGAAAGAGTGTAACTTTTAAAGAATCCAAAGCATTTACACACCTCCCTACACAAAACATAAAATGACCCTCTCTTTGTGCTTGAAAATATTTCAAAGTAGGGAAGCTTTCTGATCAGAACAAAAAGCAGCCCTGTCGGGAGAGGGTAATGGAGCCAGCGGCAAAAAGGGTTGGAACAAGGGATGTAAATATTGCATCTGTATCACAGACTAGTTTCCACACACTCTATCCCCCACCCATCCAAGCAAGCAAGCAAGCAAGCAAACAAACAAACAGACAGACAGACAGACAGACAGACAAACAAGTATTATCAGACTCTAAGTAAAAATACCCAGGAGGCATTGTGGGGCCAGTGAGGGTTTGTGTATTAAATATATAATATTTAATATGCATAAAATGTAACGTTTATTGACACTGAAGTTGAATAACTTATGTAAAGGTTTGCATTTGTAAAGCAGAAAAGTTTGTATTAAGCAGGAGGTTTCACTCTGGCAAATGCGGCAGAAAAGGTTGAAGATTTTCCATTTCAGTCTTCAGGCTAATTGATGGTTCATAGCTGGATACCTAAGCCACAATTTCTCTTCAGGAAAGTGAAACCTGAGAACACGTTGTTTTCTCAGTGATAAAGCCAGCAATAGCAGTAGTAGAAGAAGCTAAGCTTGATGATGATCAAGCCAGATACTTGCATAGGAGCTCTCTGGGATCAGAGAGAGGGAAGTTATTGAACTGTTTTAAGGGCTTAAAAAAGATGGGACAACATTGCTTGCTTGGTTAAGAGCAATGTGCTACCTTGTATCTTGCAATGTTCATTTGTAACTATTTTAAGACTGTTCTGCAATGTTTAGTAACTCATTCCTGTGGTGGAGAGCAAGCAAATTCATTTCTACTCTGCACATGGTCCAGATTGGCAACAACTCTAACAGTGTGGACTGGGGAGAGTTATGAGGTCCAAGAAGAGGGGCCTGGAGGACCATATTTGGCCCACAGACCAGAGCTTCCACACACCCTACTTTACCAAGTTAACTGGAAGTAAGTCTCAATGAACTCACTGGGACATTTCTGAGTACCCTAGTAGCATTTTAAAGGCTCAGTTTTATTTAGAAGCAACACGACTTTTCATATGTTTATTAAAATAGTTTGGTTAATTCCCAAGTTCAGGAAGGCTCGATGCCAACAGCCTGCCATTGATTCTGAGCATGTTTTCAAGTAAAAGCTTATACTGTGGGAGGTGGCGGGGTGGGGGGAGCACTATGCGCCTTTGAAGTTTTCCCTGATAACATGCATTGTGAACATATCTTTAAAAGAGGTAATAAAAGTGTGTCCTTACTTTGGCCTTTTAATTAACCAGTAATAGGAAGGCTTCACTGTTTTACAAGGCAGTAACATGGCTCTCCAGTGCATTATACTACTAGACGGCATTCTGACAACCAGTCTCTCTCCTGTCCCATCCCACCAACTGCTGAAATTAAAAGGTGCTTCTAGTTTGCTTTTCAAAGTCAGTCTGTGTGCCAAAATGAAGACTGGGGGAGCGGGGAAAGAGATGGGTGCCCAAAGGAAACAAAGCGAGACAAATGTTTGCAATTAGAAATTATGAGGCTTGTAAGGCTTAATTTGTTCCTGTAAAAAGGCAGTTGCCTTTTCACCAACACACAGCCTTATAATGAGGAAAGCATGGAAACATGTCCTAAGCTGCCTGCTTTTTGGAGAGCATCAGCTCAGTTGGCAGCGGCTGGGGATCCCTCACTGCAATGTGGAGCGTCAGTGGTAATTTCCGGCTGTTGCTTGTTGAAGCAGGACTGCACTGGAATAGGGGGGGGGGAGGGAGAGAGGGAGAGGGAGAGAATATAAGCAGCAAGTACAGTGAATACCAGCCAGTCCTTTGCTTCCACCTCCAGAAATGGCTTCAGAAGGTGGTAAAGTTAGGCTTCAAGATCAGCAAAGTTAGGCTTCAAGATCAGCAAAGGGTCCATTGTCCTGACAGCATATGCTCACACTGCCTCTGTTTATCAGGATAGTTAGTTTCTAGCGCCTACCCCTGGCTAATCACAGTCCTTACTTTGTGCTTTGAGAATGGCTTGTTAAACATTTGTTAATGTGAGTCGCCTGAGGTGTCATTTCGCAGGGTCTCTAGAAACAGCAGCTTGCACTCTGCATTGTGACTTAGTTTTCATGTGCATCCATTGATGGGCACCAACTCTGTAGTTGTTTTGATGAGAGGCATTTGAGCTTCACCAATAATTGGATGTTTGTATGTTTTTAACATGCCAATGTGTAATTTTTTAATTATTGTGTTTGTGCTCTGTTTGTGAATCACTTTGGGACATTTTGCAGTGGGAAGCAATACATTTAATAAACTTGACATGAGCCAACAGTGTGACGCGGCAGCTAAAAAAGCCAATGCAATTCTGGGCTGCATCAATAGGAGTATTGCATCTAGATCAAGGGAAGTAATAGTGCCACTGTATTCTGCTCTGGTCAGACCTCACCTGGAGTACTGTGTCCAGTTCTGGGCACCACAGTTCAAGAAGGACACTGACAAACTGGAACGTGTCCAGAGGAGGGCAACCAAAATGGTCAAAGGCCTGGAAACGATGCCTTATGAAGAACGGCTAAGGGAGCTGGGCATGTTTAGCCTGGAGAAGAGGAGGTTAAGGGGTGATATGATAGCCATGTTTGGGACATTTTGCAGTGGGAAGCAATACATTTAATAAACCCAAACCAACCTCCTCCAACTTTTCATCCTGAGTTTTTGTTAGACTACAGCTCTCATTATCCCTGACCATTGGTCATGCTGACTTGGAGATATGTGGGTTGTAGTTCAACAATATCTGAGGACCTCAGTTTGTGGAATACTGATCTATATGAAAAGACATTTGCTGGAGGACAGTTTATTGGACATGAAATTCATACAGCACAACATGGGAAGAATAAAACCTTCAGCAATGCTTAAGAGTTGTGAGGCAATTGAAAGCCAAGACAATAAAAATAAATAAAAAAAGCCCTGAGCTTAGAGTGCAATCCTATACATTTAACTCAATGTGGCTTGCTCCCAGGTGACCGGATACAGGATTGCAGCCCTAACTAAGCACACCCACTTAAAAGTAAGTTACATAGATTTTGGTAGTGCTTGTATCCAAAAAGTCTATTTTAAACTGCACTCATGCCACCCATTTCAAAGGAATGATTCCAACTAATTCCAGCCAATGTGGAATACAGGCAACTCCCATTTTGTGCACATTCAATGCATGTGTGACTGCATACACAAATGCCATAACTGGCACTGGAAGAGGACAGAACGGGACAGGTGTACCCATGTGATGACGTGGAACGTAACCCTCACATAAGTGGGGAGAAGGGGTTTGCCTGTACTGGTTAGACTGTCAGACTAGGACATGGGAGCCCAGGGCTCAAATCCTATCTTTGCCATGAAATTCATTGGGTGACTTGGGCCAGTCACTGCCTCTCAGCATAACCTATCTCACATGGTTGTTGTGAGAATTAAATGAGGAGGCAGACAACCATATGTATGCCAACTGGAGCTCCTTGGAGGAAAAGATGGGACTTAAATGGAATTAAAAATAAATTCCCACTGAGAACAAAGTAACTTTATGGAACAGAATGGAGCTTATTTTGTAGCAAATGTGCTCTTTCTGCTTTAGCCCACTATTTTTCTAAATCTTTGGTACCCAAGTTACAAAATGAGGTTTAGCAAAAAGCCATCTCTTGGCACTTGTCTTGAGAGAGGCCACATTGCTCTGCCCAACCCCAACTTAATTTTACAGAAATTGCTCCAGGCTGTGAACAGTACACAAGCTAATCAAAGCCCACAGAAGTGAGCTGCCTTCTGGCATGAAATTAGGAAACATTTTCAGACACCCATTTCATTTTTTAAAAAGGAAAAAAAGGGTAATCACTATTGTTGTTACCATTTTCAGTGGAAAATGTGTTGTGCGAAGCCCATGAGAAGATTGCCTTTGGGTTTGGGCTGGCTACATGCAAAGTAACTTCACTGAAGTGAGTCATCCATTGAATTATTCCAGTCAAGCAGAATAAATAAAAGGTGCTTTCAGGGAACTGATTTATGCTTAGAAGTAGCAGAAGCTGAAGCTGCAAAGGGGTGATTGCATCTCGTAGTAGGGCAAGCTTGAGCTCTCTGCGAAGGCCTCTTTTAAAAAAAATTACTAGTAAATACAGCTTGCCTTGCTCAAGCAGCCGCCTTCTTCTTCTTTTGTCCTGCAAGTCTTTTCTTCCCCAGCCAGGTGGGTTGTTACAGTGGACAAGGGGGGAAGTTGCATGTGCCTGTGGCATTTTGGGACTGAATCAGACATAGGCAAACTCGGCCCTCCAGATGTTTTGAGACTACAATTCCCATCATCCCTGACCACTGGTCCTGCTAGCTAGGGATGATGGGAGTTGTAGTCCCAAAGCATCTGGAGGTCCGAGTTTGCCTATGCAAGGATTAAATGAATGTTTGATTGTTGGTGCTTTAAATCGCTTCTCTATGAATCCCAGGACTGAAGTGTGTGAAGAGGGAATGGAACTCCCTCAGGCCATCATTTTCTCCCTTGTGGGTCTTGGGGTGCTTCCAGACACCTGCTGTTTTGCAGGTGGGTTTCAGTGCTAATTCAGGTTGCACAACTGAAGTGGATATGGAACACCTGTGTATCAAACCTGCTTCCATTAAAAAATGGATGTTTTGCAGTTAAGGAAAGTGACAACAAAGTATGGGATGACAACTGCTTGACATGACATTGCATAACCTCCTCACCAACAAACCAGGACGGATGCTCAATGAACAGCCAGTGTCATATAAACTGCCTGTGAAATTTGTCCAAACAAATCAGAATGGACCCTTAACAGACAGGTCATCTGGCAGCAACCTTGGACAATATATCCATCAAATTATGGATTTCTATTTCTATCATGGCAAAACAGAATATTAACACAATGTCGTATTTCTTAGAAACAGCTCAACAGAAATCAAGCTGCATCCATGAAAAATGAATCCACCAATGCATGTCTGTAAACAGTGTTTTAGATGTGTCTTTTATATGATTGGCAGTGGAAATCAGAACTCGACTTGATTTCCAGTACGATTTGAGGTGCCAGTACAAAAAGGGCACTAAGATGGAACTCCCTAGCCTAGATGGAACATGGAAGAAGATCTGTATCACTGATCGTAAAGGGCAGAAGGCAGCAGATGATTTAATATTGGAGAAGGGACTTTATGTTCCACTTGCACTGCTTCAGGGCAAGAGGAACTTCTGCCAGCATGTCACCACTGGTATTTGCTAGCCATTTGAAAATGAGAATTTGGCAAACCATTTTTTTCCAGAGGGATAAAGAGTCTGCAGACAAGACTTGAGAAACAGTCAAAGTTGTAGGTCATTTTGTTCCATGGGTTGTGGATATATAATTGTTTGCTGCTAGGCAGTTAGGATTTCAGCACAGAACGAGAAATCTGGTTTTCATAGGTGAAAGACAAATGACGAGGGCCAAGCTGATTTGCTGCTAGTTGAATTCTTGCAAAGAACCCTGGAACGGTGGATAATAACCTAATCCATCGGCACCGCTTCTTGCATGCCTATTTAGGATCACTCAACACAGATTAATTATGCCTTAACTATTTAAACATCCTGGTTATGTATTCTCCTGTTGTAAATACAACATACAGCAGTTGAGTACAGGGAGTGCAGGGAAGAAAGGAGGCCAAACAGGACAGAAGTTAGCTCATCCCTGTTCCAGGTACCAGTTTTTAGGTTGAGTGGTTTGTACAAGTCCTTTCCCCAACACAGCATCTGTGCCAGTGGTGGCTAGTGCCCATTGTTGCTGATAGGGAGAAGGCAGTGAGAGCAACAGTAAGTGGAGCTAGAGCCAATGAGAGGCGGAGTCAAGTAATTCTAGCTTTGCCCCCATCCATTTCCTTGCAGAGCTCTACAAGGGCAACATTGAGACTAAGGAAGAAGCTGACAGCCAGGGCGACCTCCTGGGCTTGCAAGTAAGGAGGTAAGGAGGCGGAGGATCGCTGAGGACAGAATGAAGTTAGCAGAGCACTTTGCTCTAATGGACCAGCCTCCACTGAACCGTGCTAAAACCCAATACCATGCTAGGAGAGCTTTGAGAAAATAGCCTCAAAAACTACATCCTCCTCAGAACACAACTTGATTTTGCTTCCTCAAAGCCAGAAGTTATAGGAGATTCTCATCCACCCCAAGCCATTTATTTCCTGTATTTTGAATATGCAAGAAATATGGAACCCAGAAATAATTATTAGAAAGAAGTTACATTTTGCAACTAATGCAACATTTGGCCTAGTATACAGATTTGTTAGAGTCTATGTATTATAGTTTTTGAAGGTGTTCAATCTTTGAACTTCTAAAGATTGTGGCAAATTTCATAATTAGCATATAATTGTGTTACATCTCTTCTAAGTTGAATAATTATTTTAATGACTGAAGTTAACAGTATGCCACCTAATTTCTCAGTATGATTGCAAATAAGTACTGTTAAACTCCATGCCATATCCTATATTTTAAATTTACGGGCGTGAATCTTAATTTTGCCTGTAGATCTTCTATGCTGCTTGTCAGAAGTGTACACTTCAGCGTCCTGTTCTCTTGATTGCTTAATTTTAACAGCTACATTATGACAGTCTCATTGTTCTTTACAGGGAATAAAAGAATCACACATTTGGCTCATGATTTGAGTTGGCTTATTATGCACCACAAATAATCTTTTTTTTTTTTTTAAGAAATGTTTCTGAAAACACACAACATAATCACATTGAAATTGATGGACTTTTTTTGCTGATTTTTAAGGAGGATATCAACTTTTATTTCCAACCATTTATTTAACAGCTGGTGATAAACCTGAATGTTTATCACATGGTGACCACAGCATTAGGTGATGGGTTGGATGTGTGAAGGAGCCACCATAGACCCAACAACACCAGCAGTACTTTCCGAAAATCTCACACCATCTCTGGCACTGCCTGTATTAGACTAAGAAATGGTTTTCTTTTGTCCTTCTGAAAATTTTGCTTCTTTTGCCCTTACTACTTCTTAAAGTCCACATTGGGCCTCAGCCAGAATGCACTTTCCTCTCACAATCACTTTGTGTGTTACTTTTTGAAAGATATGAATGCATTTAGAGAAGTGACATCTAAGACTGCAGTTACACCAAAGTGTATAATGGAAGGCAGGGATAGGGAACTTTTGGCGGTCCAGATGTTCTTAGAATCCAGCTTCCATTAGCCCTAGCCGGCATGGTCAATGATCAGTGATGATGGGAGCTGGTCCAACAACACAAGAGGATCCAATTCATCTCATGCCTGATCTAAGGACTGTTTTATATATGCATATTTATTGTTTATAATTTAATGGTTTGGCATCAAGTGAAATTAGTATGTAGGAACAAGTCAAGACATAGAAGGAAACCATTGTTAGAGGATAGCTTCAAAGTGTATAGGAATAAACCGAGACCTGTGTTTCCTATGCTTGGTTCCTATGCACCTGTAAGGTTTTCTCCATTTTGGTGGAAGTCATTGCAGAACAGACACTAACAACTGTATCACCTCACCTCACTTTATTGCCTCTGCTTACTTCAACATAATGCCTTTCAATGGACTGTGAACAATTCAGTGGCAATCCATCAATTGTGGAGTAATTAGATATCAAGTGATGCATATGACCCTATAAAATCAGAAGAAAAGGAATTAGAATATCAGGGTTTTGGTTTCCTGAGCTTCCATGTGTATATCTTTGCTCTGCAGTAGACCAAAACGGCAAAGAAAAGAATTCAATCTTAGAGCTCAGATCCTAGGTTTTCATATAGCTTCAGACATGAATGTAGGTGAAAAGTATGGGCTGCTACCCACATTACTTTATCTGGCATGGAGATTGATCCACCACACCGAAAGGGAATTTTCTTGCACATTGCATATACTTCATGCTTATACAATAATGATTTTTTTTTTTTTGTATATGTTACAGGTTCATTTCTGTGCAAACATTTTGTGGGAACTGTGCCAACTGGTGATATGTCTGCGTCTCTTGCTAGTGATCCAGGTTAGTCTCCTCTGTAACTTTTCCATAGGAAATCTGTTTGTGAAATTGCAACTTTGTGTGAACAGACCTGCACTTGAAGGCTAATATCTGAATATGCATTCCATAAATAAACACTTTTCTTTATAT
Organism: Podarcis cretensis; assembly: GCF_951804945.1. NCBI lineage: Eukaryota > Metazoa > Chordata > Lepidosauria > Squamata > Lacertidae > Podarcis > Podarcis cretensis. The sequence goes on along the minus strand of NC_137175.1, from coordinate 83,535,152 downwards.
CCCAGACAAGGGATATAATTTAATTCATGCAAATATGAATTCTGAGACCCACTCCCAAAGTAATATAAATGAAAGGAGGGTTTATTTCCTCTTTCTCCCTCCTGAACTCAAATACCCTAAAAGTTGTAAGGAGTTGAGAATGAAGTCTTATGTATTACATTAGCCTGCAAAATAAAACCAAAAAATCCACATTGTGTGAATATGCAGTATACATATCTAGTTCCTCTATGGAGCAATTTATCCCAACCTTATGGAGTATTTTTTAAATAAAGTTTTGCAATTCTAACATAGTATGTCAGACATGAAATAATCATTACGTATTTATTTTAGACACTGATCTTTGCCAGATTTTTGGCCAGGAAGCTTTATCTTCAGATAAAGATTTTACTGGTATTGTTTATTATTTCAGTTCCTGCTCATGCTTTTCCTTCAGATTTTGCAGTTTTTAGGACACGTTCCAGCAAGGTGGGGTGTGGAGTGTGGGACCAGAGAGGATCTGTCAAAAGGGAACATTCATATTTTAACGCAACATTAACATTTTGGTAATTAACATGGCAGTTAATGCTTTTAGCAGATGTAACAACATTAGACTTGTAAATTTTAATTAAAGTTAATGGTTCACGATAGCTGTAGGGATCAGGCATCCTCTCTGGATACTGGAAACATGTCTAATGTGATTAGAAATACTAATTGAAGAAAAAAGGGCTGCAAGAGTAATGACTGTTTTTCTTTATAATCTTGCTTCATCATTACAAACCTTCAGCAGTCTCTTAAAAAAAGCTTCAGTGGAGGTAAAGAAACAACCCCAGAGTCAAATATTCTCCTTGAAGATTTTTAAAAGGGGGTCAATGGAAAACCCAGAGAGTTATTGTGCACACAGAGCAATAAAATAAAATATTAAAAAATTAATTTGTATAACCCTTTTCTTTGATTAACCTCACGAGATCAAAATCCCAAGAAATACTGTGAACATATCTGGTTACATTTCACACTTTTGTGTTTAATTAGGAAATAAGAGTGTTAGTATTTCCCTCAGAGGCCCTAAATGGCCGCTCACCAATCCAATGGTGGGCAATGTTTGTGGCCCAGCATGGGGCTCCGCATCCTACTGCAGCCATGCCCCTTCCTTCTTGGCCGTTGCCATGCCTCTTGGCCGTTGCAATGGCTTCTGGGTTCCCGCCAAACCAAGAATTCAAATTCAGCCTATCCATGGCGGTTAGGAGGGCAGGGCATTCCCCACGATTCCTCTCCAGGGCAATCTACCTGCAAAGCAAGGTAAGTGAAAATGCTAATGTGGGAATAGTTTATACTCATGTCCACCTACAAACCATGAAATCTGATAATTTGGATGTGGCTTTGCATACCCAGTGCTGGACTCAGAAGTCTTATAAATTTTGGTCATAGAAGTGAATTGAGGGTACAAATGCTGTGAGAATATAAAATTATTACCGTTATGGGGTATAACAGATCAAATGTGGAAAGCCATTTTTTTGTCATGACACTATACCATCTCTAATCTCATGGGCAAAACATGATTTTCGCATCTGTATTTCTAATTTCAACATTGGGAAGGGTTGTGTATGATTGGGAGAGTGTGTGCTTTGCATGCAACAGGTCCCAAGTTCAAATGGGGAATGGAGAGAGCCGAAACTGGCAGATTTGTTCATCCGTACACCTTTATGCATCTGCTTCTGCCATTCACGAAAAGCAGGCATGGAGAGTGAGAAAAAAAAAAAGTAGAGGCCAAGAAGTAGGAAAGTGACAAGAGGAGAGGACTAACTAGATGGTTCACCCCTGGTGCTGTAGCATGAAGGTTGACATCCAGCTGAAATTGGCAAGAGCTACCTCTAAGTAAATGTGGTGAGAACTGCATTGAAGACAACAAGGAGGGAGCCAGTCTAGCTTTTCCAGGGAGGGAGTTCCAGAGTCTGGGAACAGCCACCAAGGAGGCCCTTTTCCGTGTCCCCATAAAGTGTGCCTGTGAGGGTAGCAGAACTGAAAAAGGGCTTCCCCATAAGATCTCAAAACCCAGGCAGGTTTATATGAGGGAATATAGTCTTTAAGACAGCTTAGATCTAAGCAACACAGGATAGTTCCAGAGCCAGAGTGATACAGGAAGAGTAAATGATATGTGGGGCATTATCCAAAATACATACTGTCATGGAACTCTTGATACACCAGCCAGCCTTTCTCCTTCCCCAGGACTGCCAAATAAAAATGAAGTCACATGTACAAGCTCTCTCCAAGTTTTCCCTAGTTCTAGCTTGAAATTGGTTGAAATATACAGAACATTACTTCTGTGCACTTCAGGAGAAACCAATCTCTTTTCCAAATCACCTCTGGAATACATATTATAAGTGCTGTTTATCTGCCATGTGAAGGGATAAAACAGCCACCATATTCTGAGGTGAGCCACCATAGAAGGGGCTTTCCAAGCTCCAAGGTCCTAAAGGTAAAGGTAAAGGGACCCCTGACTATTAGGTCCAGTCGTGACCGACTCTGGGGTTGCGGCGCTCATCTCGCTTTATTGGCCGAGGGAGCTGGCATACAGCTTCTGGGTCATGTGGCCAGCATGACTAAGCCGCTTCTGGTGAACCAGAGCAGCACACGGAAACGCCATTTACCTTCCCACCAGAGCGGTACCTATTTATCTACTTGCACTTTGACGTGCTTTCGAACTGCTAAAGGTCCTAAAAACCAATGGTTAAATAAGTTCAGTAGGTGAACATCTTCTTTCATATAATAATTATTTTTCTGACAGGCAGGATTTTGGAAGGACAGGGGTGCATGTTCCATCCACAACACTTGTTTCCTTCTTCTCCAGTGCTGCTAAACTTTTGGCAATGTTATCAATTTTATCCTTAACATTGACCTAATTAATAAGTCATACCTGGCTTTTGCTTTCTCTCTTTCCACTCCTTTTACAGACTCTAATGATATTTTCATAGTGATTTACACGTTCAAAGAACGGCAATGTCAAGAACTCAACTCATTAGCGACTCAGCCACAGGAATTTTAAAGAAATGAATTATGAACAAAACAAGTGGCATGTCTCAAATGCTCAAAGCAATGTGAACAGGGAAACATTTGTGAGTACTCTGCTGACTGAAATAATGTATGGGTGACAATTTTGGTGGGGAAAAATTATTTACCTGATCCCTGGAAATTGTGATCTGCTCACTGAGAGAACAGAGAACTTACAGAGAACTGAACCTGTGTTTAAAGGGGAGCAGAATCACAAAGAAAGAGGAATCACCAAGAGAAGCCTTGGTAGCCATATCCTATGGGATTACTCCAGCTATTATGGCATAAATCACCTGGATTGTATCAGTCCTGGTAAAGTGGCATCTGATTCTAGATAAATGCAGCAGAGTCATCAGCTCTGACACTTCTGTATTTCTCTTTCTTGATACAAACAGAAAACCCACAGAGCTATTGCAGGGGATGTAAGTCTATCCCAATTCTCAAACCTTTATTGTTATCTAGACAATATTCCAGTAAAGTTCAGAACAATAAAATCACTCGGCAAAATCTGCATCTAGGGATTAAAATAATGTATAACATTCATTAATCCTCATTTTGTTGCAGAAACCTGGTTACTATCTCCATCCTATCCCCACCCTGAGCAAAAATAAGGAAGGCTACCTTACATTCATCTGAATGCCACTCCCTGTTAACAACCAACTGATTAATGAACTTAAATCAAATCATCTGATACAAGGGGCAGTGCAAAAGAACATGCATGACTGATTCTATATGACTCTGCCTACAGGTGCATAGTCTCTCTGCAAGTGGTATTTTCTGGAATCTCCCCTGTAGCATTGCCAAAGGTAGCACATTCAGTCTTGCGAGCATGTATGACCTGTGTTGATTTGGGTTGGTCAAATGGGAGAGATAAGGTGCCATTGGCTGTCCACATTGCACCATCCCCCGACTTGCACTGATGCTATTTCTAGCCTTGCCATACGTCAGGAAAATTCCTGACAGGTCCTGGTTTTCAGGTGTAAAAATGGCATCGGGGGGAACCCTAGCTATTTTTGATTTGGCTACTAAGTTATTGAAATTCATTGTCTAACAATCTGCATTTAATTATCTCAAATGCAGGATTTTGTGATAAGCAGTACAAGGAGTTTAGTGAGATACCTATATGTTTAATTTTGTTCACAATCCTTCTTAGCCATCCTGATTATTGATATTCAGCTAACATGGCCACAGCAAGACTATTAGGTTCTGATCTATAATGCAGATACAACTGGCCTCAACTAGAGCCAGGGCCTTTTCGGCTGCAGCTCCAATCTGGTGGAACGCTCTGTCACAAGAGACCAGGGCCCTGCGGGACTTGACATCTTTCCGCAGGGCCTGCAAAACAGAGCTGTTCCACCAGGCCTTTGGTCAGGGCGCAGCCTGACCCCCCTCCTCTGGCAATCTGCATAGAATTTTGCTTATTGGTTGCCATAAATTTGATTTTAATTAATTTTTATAATGAAATGTTTTTAGAATCGTTGGATTATTTTGATTGTTGTTAGCCGCCCTGAGCCCAGCTTTGGCTGGGGAGGGCGGGATATAAATAAAATTTATTATTATTATTATTATTATTATTATTATTATTATTATTATACAACCAAAACGTAAACATTCGCAGCCATACTTTTGTTACTAAAAGTCTTTGGTTTCTTTCTAGACATAGGGCAGCATAGCGGACACAATATAATAGTTGTGTGCTTAATCCAACACTGAACATCCAAATTCTATCCTTTACTTAAAAGGTGCACAGATCATGAATATATCACTGGAGATTTTGGAAACCGTGCTGATAGAGAATGGAGTGTTGTCCTTATAGTAGAGAATTCTCCCTTCTGCCATGTATGAGGGCTTGAAAGGTCTTAAAAGTAGTTGCAAAGCCATGTGGTCAAAGCAACCACCGCATACATCAGCTGAGCTGAAAGACTCCACTCTCCATTTACTCTGGTTACTGTTTGTACTGGTTTCTTTATTTCATGTTTGTTGTGTAACAATAAGTGTCTACAAAATATTTATACAAAAACAAATTGAGATCATGACCTTTGGAGGAACTTTGAGGTTCACTCAAATAAAACTTCTAGATTGTACAGAAGGCACTGTTTTCAGCCTGTCTCCTGGTGTGTTCCCCAACCTCTTGTTACACCATGCAGAATATGGTAGCTTTCACATAATAATTAAACTATGAGCAGTTAGAAAATGATGCTCTAAGACCCAACATGGGTTTCTCAAAAATAAGACATGCCGGTTGAATCTCGGTTCTTCTTCTTCTTTTTCCATGTTACAAGCTTGGTGGGTCAGGGGAATGCTGTAGACATAGTGTATCTTGATTTCAGCAAGGCTTTTTGACAAATTCCCCCATTAAATGCTTGCAGAAAAGCTGTGAGCTGGATGAGGTAACTGTTAGGTGGGTTGTAGTTGGATGACTGTCCAAAGCCAAAGAGTGCTCACTAATGGTTCCTTGTCATCCTGGAAAAAGTGAGAAGTGGGGTTCTGTCCTTGGCCCATTGTTTATAAACGACTTGGATGCAGGAATTTAGGGGATGCTCATCAAATTTGCAGATGACACCAAAGTGGGAGGGGTAGTTAATGCCGCAGAAGACAGAAGCACGATTCAATATGATCTTAGCAGATTGGAAAAGTGGGCCCAAACTAACAAAATGAATTTCAGTAGGAACAAATGGAAGGATCTGCACATAGGCAGAAAGAGCCAGCTGAACAAATATAAGATGGGGAAAACCTGGCTTGCCAGTAGTACGTGTGAAAAGGATCTAGGTGAGTTTGGCATGGAAAAGAGGAGACTGAGAGGAGATATGATAGCTATCTTTTGATATCTAGGGGCTGTTACATGGAAGATGGAGCAAGCTTGTTTTCTCTTGCTTTAGAGTAGGGTAGGATCTGAACCAACGGATTCAAGTTACAGGAAAGGAGATTACCACTAAACATCAGGAACGTTCTGATGATAAGAGCTGTTTCACAGTTGGACAGACTCCCTTGGAAGGCAGTGGACTCTCCTTCACTGGAGGTCTTTAAGCAGAGGTTTAATGGCCATCTGTCATAGATGCTTTAGTTGAGATTCCTGCACTGCAGGGGGCTGAACTAGACAACCCTCAGGGTCCCTTCCAACTCTACAGTTTGGTGATTTTATTTGTAACTTTTTCAAAGCATTTATATCTTCAGCTGTAAAAGCTCCCAGAGTGGCTTAAAGGTAAAGGTAAAGGTACCCCTTTACCTTTAAATAAAGGTAAAGGTAAAGGTACCCCTGCCCGTACGGGCCAGTCGTGTCCGACTCTAGGGTTGTGCGCCCATCTCACTTAAGAGGCCGGGGGCCAGCGCTGTCCGGAGACACTTCCGGGTCACGTGGCCAGTGTGACGAAGCTGCTCTGGCGAGCCAGCACCAGCGCAGCACACGGAAACGCCGTTTACCTTCCCGCTATAAAGTGGTACCTATTTATCTACTTGCACTTAAGAGTGCTTTCGAACTGCTAGGTGGGCAGGAGCTGGGACTGAACGACGGGAGCTCACCCCGCTGCGGGGATTCGAACCGCCGACCATACGATCGGCAAGTCCTAGGCGCTGAGGTTTTACCCACAGCGCCACCCGCGTCCCCAGAGTGGCTTACCACTCGATAAAAATAACATTTTGGGTGAAGGCTGCAGAACATATCCACACCATATATTTAAAGTGCTCTTAAAAAGTAAAGGTAAAGGGACCCCTGACTATTAGGTTCAGTCACGGATGACTCTGGGATTGCGGCACTCATCTAGCTTTACTGGCCGAAGGAGCCGGCGTACAGCTTCTGGGTCATGTGGCCAGCATGACTAAGCCGCTTCTGGCCAACCAGAGCAGCACACAGAAATGCTGTTTACCTTCCCGCCGGAGCGGTACCTATTTATCTACTTGTACTTTGACGTGCTTTCGAACTGTTAGTTTGGCAGGAGCAGGGACCGAGCAATGGGAGCTCACCCCATTGCGGGGATTCAAACCACCCACCTTCTGATTGGAGAATTCTGGGAACAGTCATTTGTTAAGGGTGCTGAGAGTTGTTGAGATGCTTCACAGAACTACAATTCCTGGTAGCCTTAACAAACTACAGTCTGATAACTGATGATGCTGGCTGGGGCTGCTTTGGAGTACAACATCTGGAGGGCCACAAGCACCACAGCCCTGGATGTTGTTGTAATCTTATGTGTATCTGCATGTAGTGTCTAATTTGTCCTTGGTAAAAAAACTGAGCTTTCCATGCTATATAGCAGTGAATAATGAGCTGAATGTTTTGAAGAGGGATAGTGAATTGGTAGAGCATGTGACTCTTAATCTCAGGATCATGAGCTGGAGTCCCATGTTGGGCAAAAGATTCTTGCATTGAAGGGAGTTGACTCATGATCCCTTCCAACTCTACACTTCTGTGGTTCTATGACACAAGGTGGGGCTCATCAGTTCCATTATTGGGCTGTTTTGCTATACTATATTCTATAAATTAGGTTTCTGTATGGAAATATCATTTGGATTTTACCCACTGGAGCAGAGGATTAATGGAGGCATAATATACATAAATATGGCATAAATGGTTTCTCATATGACTTACCAGCCCAACTGTAAATAAAGCAACATTTACTTCAGAAGCAGCCTTGTTAAGTGAATAAAGTATATAGTTTTGTTTAACGTCATAGGCAAGTACCGTACATGTTGTTGTAGATTTGGCTAAGCTTTCCAGTGCTGTGTTTTCTCATAAAATGCAAATACCTTAGTCAGAGAAACATGCCAGGCCTTGGATAGTTAAGTTGTGACATTTAAAACCTCAGTTCTACCTTTGTTAAAAGCCCCTTTGATATGGAAACATCTTACAGTCCCTGATTTTCTAAGATGGAATTGTATGTTTAAATGGGCACTGTCAGATACAGAAACGGATGCATTTATTTTAAAAAACTAAATTGTAACCATAGAGATAAGTTAAATGTCAATGTACACTGGTTTTGTTCAGTTTCCTTTCAAGCAGGTAATTGTTTGCAACCCAAGGACTGAGACTATCAATCATTGTGCAGTTCAGAACATGACACGATTATCTTGCTTTCAGAAAGATGCAAAAGAGGCATATTTTAAAAGGGTGAATAAAGTCTGCTATTAAAGTTCACTTTTCATGTTTGTGATTTTAAATAATAATTGAGAAATGCAGTCAAAGTCTGGGGAAATGGGTCAATTTAACCAATATATAAACTCATCTTAAGTTTTGGGTATTTTTTTTAATTATTAAGTGGCAAAAGATTCACCATAAGAATCTTAAAAAGATTCCATAGTTAGGCAATTGGAATCATAGCTGCTATAATAAATGTAATGGGAAGAGCTTCATCTATATTTCTATCTGTCATGCAGCTGTTAAAAGCACAGGAGCTATCTCTACCTAGTCTTTTGCCAACCACTCTCCAAGGCTATCTTAGACCACTGGGTTATCCTGGAGGTTTTTCTATCATGTAAGATTGTGCTGAACTGATTCGTCTTATCTCAAGGTGATGATCACTCTTAGCCAACCAAATATAATGATTTAATGTGAAAATTCCTGCTGATTGATGATCTTTGACAGATAATTTTTCCTCAGTGAGTAGACATCCTTACAAATCCCACAATACATAGATGTTTTAGTGAACACTGCCATTTTCAAAATTCTGCATCTCATTAAATATTGTACTTAGAAGTATGAACCTTATGTCAAATTTTATAATTTCAAGATCAAGGGCGTATGCAAATCATTACTAAAGTGTCTTTTTAAAATGTCTTCTCTGTGTATCTGGATCTGCATATGAAAGGTAGGAAAAAGTAAGATTCCATATCTATGTCTACTGGTTAATTATAATTTATATGAAAGCGATGATAACATAAAAAAACCCAACCACCACCCTTTCAATTTAAACGAAAAAAGAAGGCACTCAAAAACTGGCAAACACAAAAGCATGGAAATTGTAAGGTAAGACACCCACATTGATTTCCACATCAAGCAGAGGCAAAAGTCAGCAGTGGGCTCAAACTCAGGTGCCTGGCAGCAGGGTCCGATGGAGATACTGCTTGGTCTGAGCCATGCTGCTCTGAAGTGTCACTGACAGAGGAATCTGAAGGCAGCGAGCTGACCTGGTGGCAGGGGATGGGCTACCAGGGGGCAGCTAGTGCATCTCACTGAAGGACACCCAAAATCTGGATCTACTACTGAGAATATAGGTAAAGGTAAAGGGACCCCTGACAATTAAGTCCAGTTGCGAATAACTCTGGGGTTGCAGCGCTCATCTCGCTTTACAGGCCAAGGGAGCTGGCATTTGTCCGCTTCCACAGATAATTTTTCTGGGTCATGTGGCTAGTATGACTAAGCCACTTCTGGCGAAATCAGAGCAGTGCACAGAAATGCCGTTTACCTTTCCTGCTGGAGCCGTACCTATTTATCTACTTGCACTACTGCTTTTGAACTGCTAGGTTGGCAGGAGCTGGGACCGAACAACGAGCGCTTACCCCGTCGCGGGGATTCGAACCGCTGACCTTTCAGTCGGCAAGCCCAAGAAGCACAGTGCTTTAACCCACGTCAAATTCCTATACAATGCAGCATGGACTGGTGGTATGGGGTGCAGAACCCTTTCAATGCTTTTGTTCCTGAAACTGATTCTCTTTAGCCATTATTCACCCAATAGGTTTTAATTCTAGCCATGCAGTCCCATTGCAGAAAATTAATTATGGATAAGTAGATTCAATCTGCCACTCCTTCCCTGCATTTTAGATCATCTCATCCTCTGCTAAGCAGAAATCCTCTGCATTCCAGTACACAGGTTACGCTGCCATAAATGTATATCTTGCTCTTATTTTTTATACTCAAAGATTTGAATGGTCTCTTATCTAGGCAGCTTGCAGGACATACTTAACACAGCAGTAGCAGTAGAATTCCACCATATATGCCTCTAAATCATTTCCTAGCCCACTTCCTAATGGTAATGGCATATCATATTGAAACGTAAGGTGCTATTTGTTATTATCCTAATGCATTGCCCCCTCCAAAACAGAAAGATTCTCATTTAAGAACAGGGTCAAGGTTTCACATTGCTAGTCACATCATGGAAGTTACATGGTTAGCCATGTGGAGGGAATATGCACTGACTGCACTGCTCCTCCAGCATGCCTGCCATCTATTCAGCAGAGCAAAACTGGTATTGAGTCCTTAGGGATTAAACTGTTTGCATCCAATACTTTGAATGTAATGTCATAATAAGTTCTAGCAAGCGCAGGCATTGAGAAACCAAAACAAATTTATGAGGAAATTCCTTTCCCTTAGGTTTCATAAATTTCCACTACTGTCATTATTCCATCACTGTCCAATACAATGGGCACAGAGTTCTAAGTAACTGCCATTATCTGAGAAGGAGGCCTCGTTCAAGACCTGATCACTACAAAATTATGACAAAAGCATGTCATTGTCAATGCTGCTTCCTTTAAATGATTTGACCCACTGCAGGTTGAGGGTGATATCGAACTAAGTCCTACTTGGAACAGACCCTTTGAAATCAATTTAATATCACGCTGACTTACTTACTAGTTCCAATATTTTCTGTTCCCAGTCCAGAGAAGCATTAGATGCACCTAAGTCCTATTGAAATCAATTAGCTTAGAGGTTTAGGAGCACTAGCTGGCGAACCGATATTCTGGTCGTCTTCCAGTAATTACTGCCTGTAGTTTGTATAGCTACTTCTACTTTTCTTGCTGGTTTACTTAACTGCCCTCCACAAGACCTATATAATTATTGTATTTCTAAAACAATATATTTTAAATACTGCAGCGGTACCCATTTATCTACTCGCGCTGGTATGCTTTCAAACTGCTAGGTTGTCAGGAGCTAGGCCAGAACAAAGGGAACTCACCCCGTTGCATGGTCTTGGAACTGCTGACCTTCTGATTCGCAGGCCCAAAGAGGCTAGGTGGTTTAGACCACAGTGCCACCCGTTCCCCTTGCTACTCAAATATATGAGGGAAAAACCCAAAGAATATTTTTCAAACTTTTTATCTCCCTTCTTTGGTTATTTCCAAATGAAACTAACTGCACAAACCTTAGCATATTTACTTGGAAGTAAATCCTACTGTGTTCAATAGAGCTTACTTCCTTTTCGGTGTTTTTAAGATTGCTGTCCACATTGATGAACCAATGGTGGCCCATTTTTCATGATTCTTGGTAGCTGATCAGCTGTCGTGGGATCTTTATAAACTGTAGTGGAAGCATGATGAGACTCTACATGTGGGTCTATCATTCTTTGTACCAGTGGCATTCAGATTTTAAAGTACACTTTAATTTTGTGATTTAGTTGAGGAAGAAGCTCTCTAAAATATGGCTGTGGAACCTATGGTTCTAAAGCCAGAACTATAGTGCTTTTCAACATGTTCAAGTCCATTTCTTTTGGCCAACTGTACCCAATTACCTAAATGCTATATTAAACAGAACGTTTGTTGAATTATTGATGATTCTGGTAACTCTAGAGAAGAGAGACCAACTGACTTACTAATTTCCTCAGGGCCTTTGTTAGAAATATCATTGCTTATACTGCATAAATAGCTGATCTAAAAATGAAAGAGGTTGCTGAGGGGGCCAGAAGGGATATTTTCATGAGAGAAAGTGAAGAAATAAACCTCATTTAAATACTGAAAGGTATTCATTCATCTCTCTACAAACTTGCTTAAATGCTTCCCAGATCTGTAAGATGCTTTGTTGTGGGGAATATATTTCTCTCACTGAACTGAAATATTATTATTTTTGCTTGCTAAATTGAAAATGCAGTAGAAACAGTTCTCATTTTCATAGTACTACTTCCTTTTATTCATTAGCTCCTGTAGTCGGATTTAAGAAAGAGAAATGTGCATTACTTGTCAATGGAATTAATGTTTCATTATGAATTAAAAGTTGGTTGTTGGACAATTTGCTTCTGAGGCCCATTCTTCCATAAGCAAGCTGTGACAAGTTTTCTCCAGATATGGCCTTCAATCACATGCCTTCTACTGGTAAGTTAACTGCTTTGTAGATATGCAGAGGTACAATAAACTGTAGTGGTTTGAATGTGAACTAGGACCTGGGAGAACAGGGTTCAAATTCCCACTCAGCTATCTAGTTCACTGGGTGACCTTGGGCCAGTCATGGCTGCTCAGCTTAACCTGAGTGTTGTTATATGGATAAAATGGGAAGGGAATGAACCATGTATGCCGTCTTGAGCTCTCTGGAGGAAAGCGGGGATAAAAATATAACAAATAAATAAATAAATAATGTTACCACCAGGGAGACATGTTTTACAGGTGGGTATGCTTATCCACAATGGGACGCAGGTGGCGCTGTGGGTTAAAGCCTCAGCGCCTAGGACTTGCCGATTGAAAGGTTGGCGGTTCGAATCCCTGCGGCGGGGTGCGCTCCCGCTGCTCGGTCCCAGCGCCTGCCAACCTAGCAGTTCGAAAGCACCTCCGGGTGCAAGTAGATAAATAGGGACCGCTTACCAGCGGGAAGGTAAACGGCGTTTCCGTGTGCGGCTCTGGCTTGCCAGAGCAGCGATGTCACGCTGGCCACGTGACCCGGAAGTGTCTCCGGACAGCGCTGGCCCCTGGCCTCTTAAGTGAGATGGGCGCACAACCCCAGAGTCTGTCAAGACTGGCCCGTACGGGCAGGGGTACCTTTACCTTTACCTATGCTTATCCACTGTATACATTTGTACATTCTTGCTTTTGTGTTAACTTGGAAGCTGCATTTCAGCATATTTATTTTGTGTTCATTATGTCACAAGGTCATTTCACACCATATGGTATAGGTATGGTATATACATTGAAAGCATAGGTCCCCAGAAGTTGTTGGGACTACAATTCCTATCATCTCTGGCCATTGACCAAAATGACTGAGCCTGATAGTTGTTGTTCAACAACATTTGAGAACCGAAGGCTGAAAAAAATGGTGCAACCGAGTTGAAGGAACTGTATTTGTCTGTTCCATTTTATACATGTGATTGAGACTTTGACTCACTGCCATATACAAAAACCTTAACAGGCATATATTCACTTCATATATTATACTTGTGTAGTTGCACACTCTCAATCTATTATGACTTCAATCCTATGTATAATTAGACTAATTTAAGCCTAGTGATTTCAATAGGTTTAGACACAAACTTATATATGGACTTATAAAACTATGTGAAGGCAGCTCCACTTTATTATTGAGGGCACAATAATGTAAGACCGGTCTTTCTTGCAGTATGTGAGAGACAGACCTGCTTGTCTAAATATTTGTATACTGTGCTGCATTCAGCTGGCTCTCGGCTGACCGCCCTTTTAAAAACCCAGCTGTGCTGCTACAGGAATCACCAGCGGCATAGCCAAAGCAAATGTATCTGCAGTTTAAACTGCTGGGAAGGATGTGCAGAACTAGTCCAATGAAGGGAAACTGTAAAACTGAATACACCCCAGATCTGAAATAAGAGTTGGCTGAACTTTTTCAATCCTCCAACTGCCTGAAACTTGGGTCCCCAGCTGTTGTTGGACTACAACTTCCATCGTCTCTAGCTATCAGGACCTGTGGGAACAACAGATGAGGATCCAAGTTTGAGAAACACTGTAGGGCAAGGTTTCCCAAACTTGGGTCTCCAGCTGCTTCTGCACTACAACTCCCATGATCCCCAATTGCTCGTCCTGCTTAGCTAGGGATGGTGGGAGTTGTAGTCCAAAAACAGCTGGAGACCCAAGTTTGGGAAACCTTGCTGTAAGGTGCAATCTGCCTCTGAAGCCAGGAAACTGGGGAGACAGAACCCACTGCTGCGGAGATGGGGCATTTGGGGATACAGTGGTACCTCGGGTTAAGTACTTAATTCATTCCGGAGGTCCGTTCTTAACCTGAAACTGTTTTTAACCTGAAGCACCACTTTAGCTAACAGGGCCTCCTGCTGCTGCTACACTGCTGGAGCACGATTTCTGTTCTCACCCTGAAGCAAAGTTCTTTATCCGAGGTACTATTTCTGGGTTAGTGGAGTCTGTAACCTGAAGCGTATGTAACCTGAAGCATATGTAACCCGAGGTACCACTGTATTTCTAGCCCGGGGGGAAGCATCCTTTGCAAAGTGCACACATTCACGGAGGGACAATCACGTGTGTATTGACTGGGGTAGGGGTGATGGTTAAGGAGAAGCAAGCTGCCTGCTCTAAATGTCATGATCCAGGGATGCCAACTTGAATAAAATAATGGGGGGGGGGGAAGCCCTTCCCAGCATAATCGATCATATGACGTGGTACACGCACACCATTGGAATGGCAACTTTTTTGGGGGGAATACGTTATTGGGGTGGCTCTAGACACTCCCCCTCGGCCCCTAAGAGTCGGTTCCTAGGTCATGAACCGAACCAGTCTATCAGGAGGAGGGAGTCCTTACTGAGGCAGGATGACGCGTGAAGCCCATAACGTGTGTACGCGTGTGCCTGCGACAGAGAAAAGAAACGTCGTGGAGCCGTTTCCCCGCGCTATTTCCCTTCCTTTCTCGCGCCCCCAACTTTTTTTGTAAGGCGAAGTCACGGTTACCTTTTTGCCTCCTTTTTCTGGCGGCGGCCAGGACGGGCTCTCCGCGCGTGTGTAGTAACCGCGCGCGCGCGGGGAGCCGGCGACGGCCAGCTAGTCAGCCTGCCGGGCGACGGACGGGCCGGCCGGCGGCTGGGAAGGAGGCAGGGCCGGTAGGCGGTGCGCCCGGCCCCGCCTTCTTGTCCTCGGGGATGCCGGGATGTTTACAGCCTTGACAGCGGCGGCACCAGGAGACGCAAGAGCGAGAGAGCGAGCGAGGAGGAGGAAGGGAAAAAAAAAAGAGGTTGGCTGAGGGCTGCGCTCCTTCTCCACACAAAACCCTCACCCTCCCCTCCCACGTACTGCCGCGTCCCTGCCTGAGGGAGATTTAAAAAATAACTGAAACCGACGCCTGCCCAGCCTTCTGAGGTAACCGAAAGTACCGAGTCGAGGGGAGGGGGGGGTGGCGGGGTGGCGGGCGCGCGCTTGGTGGGTGGAGGAGGCTGCTGCTACTGCTGAGGGAGAAATGACGCCGCGCGAGGAAACGGCTGAGGAGAAGTTCGCAGGCCCCGCTCGGTAAACGGCCCCCGCCCTCAAAAAAGAACCCCATCAACCCTCTTCTCTTTTTCTTCTTGGCCTCGGCGCCCGCGCGCTCGCTCCAGCCACAGATACTTCGCCCGGGACCTGCTCGTGAGCGCGGCCCTCCCACCGGGCGATCTCCATTGGCTGCTTCGTACGGCGTCCCCGCCTCTCATTGGTCGCCGTCAGTGCCGTTTCCTTCCCTCTACCCTCCCCCCCCCACCCCCACCGCTTCACGCGCTAGTTGTAAGTAAGTCGAGGGTGTGTTTGTGTGGAGATGCGGGGTGGGGGGGGGGGGGAGGAAGCGACTGCGCTTGCGCGCTTTGGAGAAAAGAGTTCTCTGGAAAAGGGAAGGCGGTCTCCTTCTGAGTTGGCCCCTGTCCTAATGCCCTTCCTTCATAGGCGCTCCCCTCCTTTTTTTTTGGGGGGGGGAGTTGTCAACCTTAGTCACCTCCTCGCCTCCCCCCACCCCGCTCCGTCTTTGGCCCTTGCATAAGTAAATAGGCGCGTATTGAAACCTTGGTAGAAGGCCATCTGCACTGAAGTTGTATAAGAACTTGCGCCAAAACTCTTTTTGCTTGGGGGGTTTTGCGTCTGTTTGCCCTATAATGGCAGGCTGGGGGTTGTTAGCAGTGCCAAGGGATTGGTGGGACAACAGCAGACTTCCAAGTGTGGCGTGTGGAGGCAGTGGCATAGCGTGGGTTGTCAGCACCCGGGGCAAGGCAAATAATTTGCGCCCCCTAACCCGTGGATTTGCGCCCCCTAACCCGTGGATTTGCCCTAACCCCAGATGTTGCGCCCGGTGCGGCCGCCCCCCCCCTGCACCCCCCACGCTACGCCACTGTGTGGAGGCGCCCCCACAGTGAAGCACCGAGCAAGCTTCAAGACCCATGATTTCTTCCTCAGGCAACCTAAGGATTTCTGATGCTGGTGGTGATGCTTGTAGTCCAGAAGGCAGGGTTGGGGTGAGGGCCCCGTAGCATGGTTCGCAAAAGACACCAGCAGCCCTTTCCCTGCTGTCATATCTTTTTCTTTGGTGCAAATTCATATTTATTTATTTTTTGCGTGACTCAAAAGTGCATTGGCATGTTGTTGTTTAGTCGTTTAGTCGTGTCCGACTCTTCGTGACCCCATGGACCAGAGCACACCAGGCACTCCTGTCTTCCACTGCCTCCCGCAGTTTGGTCAAACTCATGCTGGTAGCTTCGAGAACACTATCCAACCATCTTGTCCTCTGTCGTCCCCTTCTCCTTGTGCCCTCCATCTTTCCCAACATCAGGGTCTTTTCCAGGGAGTCTTCTCATGAGGTGGCCAAAGTATTGGAGCCTCAGCTTCAGGATCTGTCCTTCCAGTGAGCACTCAGAGCTGATTTCCTTAAGAGTGGATAGGTTTGATCTTCTTGCAGTCCATGGGACTCTCAAGAGCCTCCTCTAGCACCATAATTCAAAAGCATCAATTCTTCGGCGATCAGCCTTCTTTATGGTCCAGCTCTCACTTCCATACATCACTACTGGGAAAACCATAGCTTTAACTATACAGACCTTTGTTGGCAAGGTGATGTCTCTGCTTTTTAAGATGCATAAGGTAGCAATTTCTCCCCTCTGCCTCCCAGGTAGCCCTGTAATCTAAATTGGGATGCGCTGACTTATGGGCTTGTACTCTGTTATACACTGGATGTACACTGGGATAGCTCAGTCGGTAGAGCATGGGATTCTTAATCTCAGGATTGTGGGTTGTCCCATGTTGCGCAAAACATTCTTGTGTTGAGGGGGTTGGACTAGATGACCCTCGTGGTCCCTTCCAACTCTACAGTTCTTTGATTATAATATCTCCACCCTTCCCTTCAGTTTCCCAGCTGGGCTTGTGGGTATAAGTATTGGTGGTGGCATTGTGCCGTTGCTAAATGTCTGTGGTAGTATTTAAAACCCTTTTAATGTAAACCTGCAGCAATGTTACGCTGGTTAGCGGTTACACTGCAGCAAGAGACTTTACTGATCTTACAGTTTAGCCCTAACTGCCTGGTCTGAAGTAAGCCCAGTTGAATTCAGTGGGGTTATACTTCCAGTTAAGTGAGGTAAGGATTACAACATTCAATAAGCTTAGACTATGCTGTAAAGTACAGTCTTAAATATACCCATCCTGTGTTGTTTGTGCATGTATAAATCAGTGAATTATTTATCTGGAGGAAAATCATACTTCTCATCTTCCTGTTTGCAAGTTATTGCTATGTTTTAGTTACTGTTAAAGAGCTGAATTTGCCCTATTACTGGTTGCATAGCTTCCACCTCTATATCTCGTTGCACAGAACATGAGTTTTCTTGCTTTAGCATCAGCTGAATAACTTTGCCATTTATAAACAAGGTATTGATGTTCTGAAATGTCGAGGAGCCAGAGCTGCATAAGATGCTGAAAATTATACAGACCTGTGGTATTTAAATACAGATGTGCTTGTTTCCCCAATACCAAAGGAAACAAAGAAGTAATTCCAAGTGTTTTCTACAGTCTTTTGTGGCAGTAGCTTTCTGCCAGTATAGGCCAAAAGCCCTCTGAGATGCGTGCTTATAAAGTAGATTGCCTGTTGCTTAGTACGGAAGGGTGAGTCATCTCTGAGATGCTTCCATGGAAGTCAAGTACACATGATGAAGTTCTTTCATGACCTTGGTACCTCGGTTCAAGATCTCATGGAAATGACTTGTTAATTGTGTTTACTCTAGTTTATTTAGAGTAGCTTTTTCATCATGTACATTGTAACTCACCAAAGCTGTAAACAGTCCATCAATCACGTTTTCAGTCTCAGGTGGCTTGTTGAACTGCTGGTGGTTACAGACAGCGAATTGGCTGCAGTCAATTTTAGCGCATAACAAACATGATGTAAATTAATGGAAAGTTGAAGACAGGAAATTGTGACACTGTAAGTGGTTGTGTAGGCAGACCCTTAAATTCATTTTAAGCAAGCATCTTTGCTTCTTTAAGCAAGATCATCTTTGGTGGCTGAACACTCTTGATTGTGCAGGATACTAAAGGGCCTGGACTCTGTAGCATTTTAAGAAAGATGGTTGTCTGTTAACTTCACTAACAGTTGAGGTACAAGGTGAGATTTCTTACACCTCTTTCCTCACCATTCCCTTTCTTTCCATTCCCTTACTACCACTTTTAAAGGTAGTGTATTTAAAAATGATTGGCTCTTAGTGTCTTCATTTTTTTGGATTCTATTCCTGGTGAATAGATGTTCCAGTGACAGCACATCTCTCATTTTCTGGTGAGAGATGAGCCTTCCAGAAGTTCCCATTTAGCTGAAGAAGGCAGAGAGGAAAACCAGAAATATCAACAATGTGTTATGATGTAAGTGTGGGAACTCAGGAATAAAAAACAAAACAAAACTAAGGATTTATATCTGGTACTGAAAAAACTTACAGCTTGAAGCTATGCTGCTACTAAGCTCAGTGAGGCTAACTCTTGAGTAAATTGCATAGGATTGTAATCTTGCACTCAGTGGGGTTTTTAAGTAAGCATATAAAGAGTTGAATTGTTCACTAGGTAAAGTACTGAAAAGTAATTAATAGTTTACTTAATTTACTACAAATTATGTTCAACTATGTTTTATTTGGGACACGGGTGGCGCTGTGGGTTAAACCACAGAGCCTAGGACTTGCCAATCAGAAGGTTGGCGGTTCGAATCCCTGCAACGGGGTGAGCTCCCGTTGCTCGGTCCCTCTCCTGCCAACCTAGCAGTTCGAAAGCACATCAAAGTGCAAGTAGATAAATAGGTACCGCTCCGGCGGGAAGGTAAACGGCGTTTCCATGCGCTGCTCTGGTTCGCCAGAAGTGGCTTAGTCATACTGGCCACATGACCAGAAGCTGTATGCCGGCTCCCTCGGCCAATAAAGCGAGATGAGCGCCGCAACCCCAGAGTCGATCACCACAGGACCTAATGGTCAGGGGTCCCTTTTTACCTTTATGTTTTATTTAAGGTGGACCCATTGAAATTAATACATCAAACTTATGCATGTTCATTAATTTCAGTGGGTCTGTTCTGAGTATAACTTGGCTGACTACTACCCAAAAATATTTAGGATCATTGTACAACAATATTAGAGGCCTGTGTTCCAGCAGAGATGTTATAACAAAACAGAACTGGATTTTACCTAATCTCTCTTCAGTCCAATCCTATGCAGAGTTAGCCATGCCTAAGGCTGCAGTCCTGTACACACTTACCTAGGGGCAAGTCTCATTGAATACAGTGGAGTTTAGTTCTCAGTAGGCACGATTAGGATTGCCACTCTTTTAAATCCAGAGGTTTTGGCACACCTAATTCTGCGTTGGGGTACAGCCTTAATTGTACCAGGGATACAGATTGTGCAATATTGGATGCAATCATGTGTGCATTCTTATAGATGTTATCTTCAATTATAGCTTGGTTTATTTGAATTTACAACCAAAAAGGGGGAAACCTTTCAAAGTAACAGACTAATGGAACACTAAAAATTGCCGTGTAGCCCTAAGGGTTTCTCCAATATCCTTAAAATGTTAAATTCCTTATAATGATTTATGTGTTGCCAGCTTTCTTTGTGTGACAATAGTGCTGTTTTTCATCCAATTATAAAATTCTTATACCGCATACTTTTTTTTTGACATGATAAATATATTTCGTTGTGTCTCTGTTTCAAAGAAACAAAGGAAAATATTGAAGCCCAAGTCCATTAATCATCTTTAATCAGCCCATCATTTATTGCCTTTTCAGAAATGAAAAGTATTTTCCTCACTATGATGATAATACTGTATTGAGTCTCTAGTTGTCTTAGTGCGAATAGTGGAACGTCAACTATGAATGTGACACTTACTTCATTTATTTGGTACTAATGGGAATTAGTTTTCCAGTGA
Source organism: Podarcis cretensis (assembly GCF_951804945.1). NCBI lineage: Eukaryota > Metazoa > Chordata > Lepidosauria > Squamata > Lacertidae > Podarcis > Podarcis cretensis. The sequence goes on along the minus strand of NC_137175.1, from coordinate 83,515,136 downwards.
ACAAGTGTATTTGATAATTTTCAGGATGCCTGAAGGCCTTTGAAACTTTGGAACTCTTAGAATTGGTAGCCTTTTGTTTATAGTCGTAACATTATCGCAGTGCATATATTAATAGTATCTTACTGGTGCTCCAAGACACTTTAGATTGATTGCCATTTAGATGCTGAAGATTTAAATTATTTTCCCCAGTCTTCCAAGCCTCCCTCCCACTCCCAGGTTTGTTGTACTGTATGTTCCAGTTGGATGCTCCAGAAAGTTTTGATGCATGGCAGGAGTACTGTTCAGTGTTCTTTTAGTTCAGCTAATGAGTTTCCTACCTACTGCTACTTGTGTTGTTTCTTTTCCACCCCAAGGTCATTTATTCCCCATAATATCTGTACTGTTGGTGAGGAAATGAATAGGTTTTCTTTGCATTAAACTTTCTTTTACATTATAACCCTCAGTAACTAAAGCAGACTGAAAGTTTTATTTCCTGTAGAAGTTAGAAAATAAACAATAGCTGAAGGACCCTAATGTTTACTGTTTGTATTAACACATAAGATGTTGGGGAACAAATAGATTTAAATAGGCTGGGCAACTTGTGACCCTGCCCTCAGACCTGAACACGGCACACTACTCATGCATTGCGGACTGCCAGATGCCTGCCAGCCCCCTATTTTGTAGTCTCAGACAGACAGCAAAAATGGGTTTATCAAGCCCCTGGTGGGGCACCACATATGGCAGGTGGGTAGCATTTAGCTTTGTTGCCACATTGTGTGTGCCTGAATGAAAAAGTCTCTAGGGCTGCAGAGTCTGGAATACACTCAAATATAAAATATTGCTGTGTACTCATTTGAAACGGTTAACTGCTAAATCAACAGTAAGCTAGATTTTAGAAGACTGGAAGGTATCTGACGTAATCCTAACCATAAAATGCAACAGTTCTAGAGGTGGAATAAATAGACTTCACTAATGTAATGCAGTTTTGGCATTTCTGTCACTGTTTTAACTATAGATATTATCACACCCACCCTTTGCTGTCTTCCTTTTTTTTAGCAACTGGGAAATAAGAGTTCAGTACCTTGCAGCAGTCCTTTTGGATTACTTTTTTACTTGAAGCCAATATTTTTTAGGGTAGAGACTAATTTTTTGCTAAGTATTCTTGTAATGCTGAATTTACAAGCACACTTTCACCATAGGAAGGTTACTTGACAGAGACAAGTTTCTCAGAGACTGAAACTTGAAGGTATGAATATGAACTAGTGTAATTTCTGTTTCTATAGGCATATAGACTCTTGACTAAAACCCCTTTAGCTTAAGCCAGGAGATAAGGGGCTTACAAATTCACTTGTGCAGCAAAAGACATGGAAATTGTGTTAAGCTGCCTATCTTAACTTCTATGTTTCATAATCAGTAAAGACATTCTACAGTCTTGTGTTTGTTTACAACTTGGCTTTTATACACCGAAACTTTCCATTGGTCCCCCCCCCCCCCAGTCCAAGACCTCTTTCTCTGTAGATTGGGGCCAACTAAGAAGATTAGTTCAATGCTATGTTGCTAATGTATAAAAAGGCACATGCTCTTAAATAATAAACATTTAAGTCTGACAGTTTAAGAACTAAGATGGACCTTTACAGTGTGCTTTCATTTGGATTATAGAGAACAGCATATATCAGTTGTTAAAGGTTGTATATTAGGGAAGTAGTGTTCAGAGGTGGAAGATGTAGAGGACACAAGACTAGGGGTAGACAGGCAGTGGGGCAGCTCTTTGCCTTATGTACTTCTTTATGTTATATTAACAGTGTGGTTTAACAAAAGTAAAACAAGTAAAATGAGTTGGGTCCAACGTTAATTATCTTTAAAGTAGACTCACTGAAATCAATGGGCATGGCTAACTTAAGTCTATAAATTTCAGTGCATCTACTGTATCCAACTAAGTTCTGCTCAATATAAATACAAAAATAACAATAAGCCAAATGCTACAAAATCCTAGAAGTAGATTATAACTGCAGGAATAAAACTGTATCCAAAAAGCTTAGCAAAACTGTAGGTATCAGATGAACATCTTTGGAGCAGTTGTTCCCCAACTGGGACTCTGGTAGCCAGCGACCTCATCTCGGATGGTGATGGCACTTGCAGAAGACCATCCAGTTAATAAATAGGTCATAATATATGAATAGGAGCATAGGCAGAGAGGCAAGCCTTCATATTCTTGCAAGTCTTGATTTGAATATTTATTTTAACATTTGTCCTAGGGTACAGGTCAAACTAGGGACACAGGTGGCGCTGTGGGTTAAAGCCTCAGCGCCTAGGACTTGCCGATCGAAAGGTCGGCGGTTCGAATCCCTGCGGCGGGGTGCGCTCCCGCTGCTCGGTCCCAGCGCCTGCCAACCTAGCAGTTCGAAAGCACCTCCGGGTGCAAGTAGATAAATAGGGACCGCTTACCAGCGGGAAGGTAAACGGCGTTTCCGTGTGCGGCTCTGGCTCTGGCTCTGGCCAGAGCAGCGATGTCACGCTGGCCACGTGACCCGGAAGTGTCTCCGGACAGCGCTGGCTCCTGGCCTCTTAAGTGAGATGGGCGCACAACCCCAGAGTCTGTCAAGACTGGCCCGTACGGGCAGGGGTACCTTTACCTTTACCTTACAGGTCAAACTAACAGATCTGCTGAGTCATGTATTGCTCTCTTGTTCCCTTCCTTAAATATAGGATTGTAGATTTGTTATTTTGTAAGTCATCAGCATCTTCCCTTGCACATAACTGATTTACCTATAATTTTTGTTAATGGACCTCCTGTTTCATATACTAGCTGCTTTAATATCCTGAGATGTAGATTTAATGACCTTCCATGTTTCCAAAATCAAGCTGAGCTTGAGAACAGGCCCCGCTGAATACAGTGGGGCTTTCCTCAGAGTAAACACCCACTGATTTGGGCTTGTAAGAACCCCCCCCCCCCCAAAAAAAAATTATGTTTTGCTTCAGACAGTCTTTTGAAGTATCAGTGCTCATCATTACCTTTCCCCAAAAGGTCCATGGCTCTTTTTAACCTGGGGATGCCTTTAATCATAATATTTAGCATTTATATAATGTGATTAGATTGTTCAAAGCACTTCATTTACAATTTCTTGTTGTAATTCTTCCAACAGCTTTGTAAGTTAAGACAGTATTGGTATTCCCATATTGCAAATGAGAGATTGAGGCTGAATGTGTGTGTAGCTTGTCTAAAGCTACCCAGGAAACTCATGGCAGAGATAAGATTCAAAGTGAGGATTTCTTGATTCATAGCATAGTCTCTTAGCTACTACTGTACACCAGCATTTAGCAATCTAGATAATTAAACAAGGAGGAGTAAGTAGCTGCTGCTGGGGAGGTATTGAGACTATGTGCAAGGAAGCAGGTAAAAATCATCTTGATGAACTCCCTCCTGCAATTATTGTTTGCCTTAAGAGGGAAACTTCCATTGGCACCAACAGTGAGTAAAGAACATAGGTTGAGTCCCCTGCTTTTACTCTGTAACAGTGAAAGTGCTTTTATAAGTTTTTAAAAATTGTTGAGATGGTGTTTACATTAATTAAGTCATTTTTTTCCAGTCTTGCCACTAATGTAAAATGCAACTGTGTTCTGCACAAGGAAGCCTTGACCCACAATGATGTAAGAGTAAATAAATGATTGTTTTGAGTTATGGCTTAGAAACTAAATTGAAATCTGCAAAAACCGTCTCACTTTTGGAGCCTTAAATTTAGCTTAGCCAAAGGTGTTTTTAAAAATAAATTACTTTGACATCAAATTTTTTTTAGAGTGTTACGATAATCTAATTAAAAGAAGTATCACATTGTGGTTGCATGAAAGAGCAGGTCTTGCTATATGTCAGCTTCACATATTACTAATATCCTAAATTCCTGGTTAGCCATTAATTTCTTTTGTCTGAAGCCATATTTTGAATTGTACAAAATCTGAAGGACTGGCGACATTGAAGTTGTTAAAGGCTGTCTACTCTAACAGAATAATGTAGGTGTTCAAATCACAGTTATCTAAATTATAAGCTAAAGACTTTAGTGGGTTGTTTTTTTTAAAAGCCAAGATAACTTTGCTTGTGCCCATGCATTCTATGTTCACAAGGACATATCCTTCAAGATACTCAAATAGATGTGGGGAAAGCACCGTTAAACATGTTTGCAATATTCTTATTTCGTCTATCACATCACATGTTCTGATGTTTGGGTCTGGCAGTGAAAACTGACCCAATTAAATCCTATAAACCACATGTTCAAAGGTATTCTTTTTAAAAACTATTAGTTCATAAGTTCTGGGACATGAATACTGGTGCTGAAAACGCTAGGTTCCCACTAGAACGGAGTGCTTAAATTCATTTACTATCCTACACTCCTGCAGTTTTGTACTAAAATTAATTAATAAAGCTGATGCAAAGCAATCATAGACCTTGTTCACACTACACAGTAAGCTAAACTACTTACTTAGTCAGTGAGATTGTGTGGGCTTTTGGAGAGGAGCTCACACTTAGTTCTTCCCTGGTCCTTTTTACTGCGTTGCACTAAGCCATAGTTCCTTCTTGGTAATGGCTTGTGGTTAGTACCGAGAGAGGTTAACCAGGGGTCCTGGTTTAGACTGAACAACATGCTATGCCAAACCTTGGCTTAGTTTAGCATGGCATAGCAGTAAATAGGACTGAGGAGTAGAAAAGTGGCTACAAACTCTTCTCTGGGAGCCTACACATTTGTGTGATCTCACTAAACCATAGTTTGACTTACTGTGTTATGTGAACTGACTTATAGAATTTTATGTTAGTGCAATATTGGAAGAGGAAACTGATGGCCAGTAAGTTGTTCAGTCTAATCTCCTGTCAGTAGGGAAGAGAGAGAAGGAACTAATCACTTGGGTGCTGGAAGAATAGGATCGCATAGAAGAAGAAGAAGAAGAGTTTGGATTTGATATCCCGCCTTTCACTCCCTTAAAGGAGTCTCAAAGCGGCTAACATTCTCCTTTCCCTTCCTCCCCCACAACAAACACTCTGTGAGGTGAGTGGGGCTGAGAGACTTCAGAGAAGTGTGACTGGCCCAAGGTCACCCAGCAGCTGCATGTGGAGGAGCGGAGACGCAAACCCGGTTAAGACTACCGGTCTTAACCACTACACCACACTGGCTAGTTCTAAAAGGCACAAGTGAGTCAAGGCACATAATGCAGAACATTTCAAACCATTTATTATTATTTATTGTAACCTGTTAATTGTTTTTATAAAAGTAAATTAAAGTGACTTATAGTAAATAAATACACACACATTAAAATCAGCATGAAACAATACAAAGAAAAATCCAAAAGACAACCCTATTTGTAAAAGACAAAATTCAGACAGCTCATGCGCTGAATGAGACCGCAGGTAATTAAAAGCCAAAGGTCTGCAAAAAAGAAGCGTTTTTGCACGGTAAAATATGTAGTGACGCCAGGTAAGCCTCCCTGGGATGAACATCCTACAAGTGAGGAGCCACCACTGAAAAAACTGTTCTTGGGTTGCTACTTTCCAGACCTCCTGTAGAGGAGGCTTATGGAGAAGTGCCTCAGATGACAATTGCAGGGTCTGGGTCAATTCATGTGGTGAGTGGCAGACCTTGAGGTATTGGGGTCCTGAGCCACCTAAGGCTTTATAGGTATAAAGCAATGCTTTGAATTGGGCCTGGAAACTATTAGCCAATGCAGTTGGACCATGTGCTACAGATTTTCTTGTTGATTTTGAAAACTGAGGACATGCATTAAAATTGGTAAATGAAACTAGTGTAGAGCGGCACTAAATACCATACTTTTCCGTGTATAAGATGAGGCCCCATTTTTTAAGTTTGAAAACGTGGGTCGTCTTATACATGAAATATAGCAATTAAATATATAAATAAATTAATGCAGTGGTACCTCGGGTTAAGTACTTAATTTGTTCCGGAGGTCCGTACTTAACCTGAAACTGTTCTTAACCTGAAGCACCACTTTAGCCATTGGGGCCTCCTGCTGCCGCCGCGCCACCAGAGCACGATTTCTGTTCTCATCCTGAAGCAAAGTTCTTAACCTGAAGCACTATTTCTGGGTTAGCGGAGTCTGTAACCTAAAGCGTATGTAACCCGAGGTACCACTATATGGTACTTGCCGCCATACATGCTCTGACAGTTGCAGCTCCTCGCAGTGGCGAGCCACGGGGTCTCCGTAGTCTGTTTGCCTCCTCCCACTGAGCCCGCCCTACAGCTGGGAGGGAGGCTGAAGGCGGTCTGTTTGTGCCCCGCAGAGTCTGCGGCCTGCTAAGCGTGAGCGTCGCTGCCGCTCCAGTTGGCTGTGGCGATCGAAGTAATATTACCCCTTCACGCCTTTCCTGTCATAGAAACCTCGCGCCTTGTGCCCCTCCTGGGTAACGGCGCCTCCCCCCGAAAGCTCAACAACTCTGGGGCTCCCCCCCCAAAAGCTCAGCGATTGTCTGGCTCTGCCTGCAAGGGAACAGCTGATAGACGGCTTGTGAGAGGCGCGTGGCTGTCATCATTGGTCCGGCGGGCGAACAATTTTCGTCAACAATTCAGGTCAATCTCCCCCCATTTTCTTAATTTGGAGTCCCCCAAAATAGGGGTTGTCCTATACATGGGGGCTTCCAATACACGGAAAAATATGGTAACTACAGATGAGCAGATCTTTTCCATAGCCATATGACCTTTAGGAACTGATTGGTTGATTATTTAATTTCTATACTGCTTAACATATTAAAAACCTAGCTAGTTGAGCAGGGTATAAATAATAAAATAATAATAATTATTATTAAAAATATAAGATGTGTACAGAAAACTGAAGCAACAGCAGACAATTTAAACAAAATATTACAAAAACACACAGTTATATGTAACACTGTTTCATTAATACAAATTTAAACACACACACACACACACACACACATATCCTACTTTTCCCCAGTTTTAGTTTTTTTTTTTAATTAAAGTTAAAACCCACGCATATAACATGTAGTTGACTTTCTCTGCTTCTCCTCAAAGTAATAGAAACCTTGGAAGAACCCTACTAGATGCCCTTTTGGTTCACTAGAAACATTTCAATCTCACAGTGACTAACCAGGACACTGAGTGCAATAGTATTCTGTTACTCATGGTCCCCAGCAACTTGTATCCAGAGGCATATTGCTCCAGTACTATATAGCCATTGATAGCTCTGTGAATAACTCCATGAATTTGTCCTTGCAAGTGAGAGAGGGAGAAGGGACGATAATCAGAAGCAGAAAAGTCATATGTTTTGAGGGAGGAGCCATTAATACCGAAAAGTGTTTCTACTTGATGTTGCCATTAGCAATTAAATGCAATGTTGGGATTGCTTATGAGGTGTGGAGGGGAAGGCAGTGGTCACTGGCCTGAGGCACTAAAGTGAGGAGCTTTTGAGGAAAGGTGGAATGACTTCTGCTTTAGGGAAGGAAGAGCTAACAGCCTCCCTAGGAAAATCCCCAAGCTACATGTGCAGCAAGCCAGGCCCCCTGGCTATTTTGATTAAGTGAAATGGAGCAGCAAGGAAGGAACCCTAGCTCAGAAATAAAACATTCAGGAGGATAAGCCCCTGTTCCTAGCTCCATATTAGAAAATCAGAATGTTTAAGCAATATTTTCTAGCAGAGCTCAACTTGAAAAACATGTTCACAGTGTAAGCTCAGATGTAGGATAAATATAGAGAATCTCTTTGAGAAGTTGACTTGAGATTTTCCCCCTTCTCAAATTCCAAGTGAATATTATTATGGAATAAGCAGACTGCATTCATGAGTTGCAGCCTGGCATTCTCCAAATTAAAGCAAGGATCGTAATCTTGCATCTTATGCTACTTTTAAGTACGTACTAGTTGTGGGTATCTGGACTTAATTACATGTACATATTAGCTGTAGGGATCTGGTTTTATAGTGATGTTTGATTGCAGCCCTTGGGTACAAGAGGAGTTGCCCAACTCCACAGTAGGAAACTTGGAAGGAGTGGAAAAACATCCCTTTGTATCACTGTATCAGAAAAGGCAGCCAAATTCCTCTGTGCTGAGGGCCACATCGTAAATATATCATGAATCAAAAGGCGGCTGCAGCTAATTTGCATATCTTATTTGCAGATAATTAATGTGATTTGCATAACTGATTTCATGTGCGTGCCAAACTACAATTAGTAGACAACATACATTTTATTTTTCTGCACGTAGATGTCCTTGAGCCAGTCCTTGAGATTACCTTGTTATATGGTTTGGAAAACCAGCTGAGTTGAAAAAGGTAAAGAATCTTATCCCCTTATGTTACTTGCCTCCAACACTATTTGTAATTCTGTTTTTTAAAAATTATTCCTGCATTCATGAGGGCTAGAAAACTCAGCCTAGACTCAGCACTTGGTTGCATACCATTGCACTTTCTTTGGTTTTAAGTGGGATTTAAGCTAATGCACATTTATGTTGGTTACAAAGGCTCTAGATTGAATTTTATTTATTTATTTATTTATTAGGTTTTGGATACAGACTAGAGACACATATGTTTTGTACTTAGGCAGAAATCCTATCTACACTTACAGTACCTCCTTGAGCTCAGTACCTTAGCTGAGATCTCTGCATTGCAGTGTGTTGGACTAGATGATCCTTGGGTCCCTTCCAACTGATTCTATTATCTCTGCTCTAGTCTATGAGTAGAATATACTGAATTGTACTGAGTGTCTACTGTGCTTAAAAAGTTTGGGAATGGTGGAAGAGTTGGTGTGAAAATAGCTAATGGAAAAATTCCATTTTTAATTTTAAAAAATGCAGAGAGGAATCTAATGTAAAATGAAACTTGTGTCAATGTGCAACCGTCCGTGTGCTGTTCAACACTGAGATAAATCATTCTACCTGAGGGGGAAAGGTGATAGGCATATATCAATGAGAACCACTTGCAGACCATCATTAACTACTTCAGCTGCTTCCACTGCAGAATCATAGAATTGTAGAGTGGGAAGGAACCATGAGTCATTTAGTCCAACCCCTGAAGAGAGAAGCCAGTCTTTAAACCATACTTTTCTCTTCAGCAGTGGAATACTATTGCAGAAAAAATAATAATGAAGCCCTAGCACTGTGAATAATTCTTCACTGTGTATTTGATTTAAATCTCTATGTGACCAAAAATGTGCTTTAGCGTATGTTAAATAGCTTGCATATATGTGTGGCATAATATTTTAATATCACTGGAATAATGATAGTTGGCTACTTGGTATTTTGCATCTTCCCCGCCCAGACAAAAAAAACCTCTACAGGCTCTATCTGTTTAGAAAGGAGACCATACTTCCAGAAGTGTGCATTTCATATCTTTGACACCTCTGAATGACATAAAATCATTGTTTTGTTTGCTTGCTTTTGGCTTGTGAACCGAACAATGTTTATTTCTTGAAATGTACCTGACAGGAAAGGGCAGAACATGAAATGCATGTAGGAGAAATGGTTGAATCTTGAGATTAAATCAAAAAACACTCCCCTTAAAAGAAAAGTTTTCAGAACTGAAAAGATACTCTCCCTTAATACCAGTTACTTCCATTGCAGTGAATGGTGCTACACCACTTGGTATTATTATCACTTGCATTTATAACCTTCCTTTCTTCCAAGCAGCTCAAGACAGCATGTATTGCTCTTCCCCTGTCCTTTTTATCCTCACATCAACCCTGTGGGGTAGATCAAGGTGAGAGAGACTGCAGTAGGCTCAAGATGACCCAGTCATATCTGTTCCAGCAATTTTGGGGGTGGGGATTAATAGTGCCATGGCTCCAATGCTTCTGTATTCCGTAAGATGCCTGTCAGGCCTGACAAGCATTGTGAAACTTTGTTTTTCTTTTTACAAAAAGGCAGACATTGTTGCCACTGATTTTCTGCTATTGTTTACTCTCATCATCTGTTTCTCTCCACTGGCTGTGGTGATAGGGGCTGTTTTTCTGAGTCCCCTCCCCCCACCCCACAACAATGCCATGGAAAGATGAGAAAAATGATGAAGTAGTTGTAATGCTTGAAAATGCAGCTGCCTGGGACCTGGTTTGAAAACTGCTCAGGGGCTCCGCTAGTCTGTAATTTCCTTCAATAAATATTTGTTTCCCACTGGCTGTCTACCACAAGTAGAAACAGGATGTTTTAATTTGTGCAACTCAAGGGCTAAGAAAATATTAGGAAGATTGGGTATGTGGTCTTTATTTCATGTACTATATTTTGAGATCAGAACAACATTTTCCCCAGGTTACAGTGGCTGGGTTGGGTACTTGCTCTGACATCAGATCTGGGGGACCGTCATATCCTGATCAAGCATTTTTTGTGTCTTGGGCTGCTGACCAGGGTGTCACTTATATTTGTACAAAAGGTCAATTGAGAAGCCAAGCTTGTGTCTTGTAGCCTGCAGTGGTACAGGAAGAAACAGATGCACAATAGGGGCACCTTTCAATTTTTTTAGTACAGGAAAGAAAATATAAAAATTATCACTGCAGCTAAGAGTTTACTAGATTTGGTCCAAATAATCATATCCTTCTTTAAAATGCACTGACGGTATTTTTCTGATTAAGCATCAATTGGCTAGAGCTTTGAGAGCAGCTCACCTAGCCCTACAACACTTTGCTCCTCTTTTCCATCTCGGCAATGTCCTAATCTGCACGGAATCAACCACAGTGAAATCCAACATCAGCAAACAAGGAAACACCCAATCTTGGGAGCTTCAGGCAGAAGCATCCCTCCTCCTTAGCTGGGCAGAACACAACATCCAGTCAATCACAGCTGAGCACATCTTTGGTCTCCTGAACATGCAAGCAGACTGGCTGAGCTACAGGAAATTGGACCAAGTGCATACATCCGTTTTTCAACAGCTGCTGTCAAAGTTTGGCCAATGCCAAGTGGACCTCTTTGCCTCAGACTGGAATCATCAGCTCCAGTCATCAGTGGAGGCATGGGATGCCCTGCTCTCCACATGGCCACCAGGTCTTCTCTCTCCATCATTCTGAGGGTCCTCCAGAAAATCAGAGAAGAGAAACCAAGAGTTCTCCTCATTATACCATACTGGATTCAGCACCCTTGGTTCCCTCAAATACTCCACCTGGCAGTCTCCCCTTCCTTGACACTTTACGGAACAGAGCTCCTCTTTCAGAGCCTGATTCTTCATCCAGCTCTTAAGTGGCTCCAGCTGACTGTTTAGAGTTTGAACAGGAATGCCTAACCAAGCTGGACTTACCGTACCTGCAGACGTCATTGATATGCTTCTACACTCCAGGAGGCCCTCCACCCTCTGCTTATATTAATCCATCTAGATACCATTTTGATTCTTGTGTGTGTTTACAAGTCACTCCTACAAGAAATCAGAAGTTTCCACCATCCTTTCCTCAATCCTGTCATGACCATCCGCTGCCTGCCTCTCTTCCCATTTGCTCTTGAAAACGATTCCTTAGAGAGGCAACTCTAAAGTGTCCCATGACCAGCCACATATTCCATTCTAGGACCTCCACAAGGTGTTTTAGAGAAGCTTCCCTTCAAACCACTGGGGAAGGTCTGCCTCAAACTGCCATCCTTCAAGCTTGCCTCATTATGGCCATCACTTCAGCTTGCAGATTTTCAGAATTGCACTCCGAGAGCACTCTTGAAACTTTCACAAAGAGAGGGTTGTCATCTGTACCGACCCAGCCTTCCTTCCTAAAGTCGCTGCTGTCTTCCACTTGCAGCAAGAACTTGAGAGAGGAGAAAAGAGTTGGCATTCCCTGGACATTTGCAGAACCTTAAAAGTCTACATTGCTCAAACCAAAGAGCTCAGGTGGACCGAATCCCTTTTCATTTCCTTCCACTCCCATTTATGCACCATTGTTTGCTGGATTGTGCCCAGTGTGACTTTTTTGTTGTAACGTAAGATACTTGTGCCCAGTGTGACTTTTTTGTTGTAACGTAAGATACTTGTGCCCAGTGTGACTTTTTGTTGTAACGTAAGATACTTTTATCAGTGACACTAAACTTATTCATCAGGATAATGGTATTGGGGGTTATTGCGCTTTTTTATTATGTATTTTCTGATTTATATTCTGATTTTATCCTGTGAACCACCCTGAGACCTGTGTATATAGGGCAGTATATAAATTCAATAAAGAATGTAAAATAAATATACTTAGCATGATTTTGAAAAATGTTTTTAGAAGAGGGAGTTATAATCTCTTTAGTCTTACATAAGCTATTTAATAACCATTTGTAGTATACACCAAGAGATGACCTCTTTGTTGTGACACTGCTAAATTGCCACCTGTGTTTAACTTTGTAGTGCTTTTTTGAGTAATGGTACCCACGGCCTTCCTGCAGGGGATTTACTCTAAGACCCCTATTACTCAGCGTCTATGTCCATGCACAATGAATGAAGTAGAGGACTTCATACATTTCTTTTTCTACTGCCCTATTTATGAGCTAATAAGAACTAGGCTCCTCCTCTTGATCCCGTCCACCATCACATCTAAGGAAGACTGTTTGAAATCGCTTCTTGTGGACGCAAATCCCCAAGTTACACGTGGAGTGGCAATCTTTATAGTGCAGGCCTTGAAACTCAGGGCTACTCTGACGGGGTAGTGTGTCCCAGACCTGGACCTGTCTTAATTCTTTTATTACCTTTTTAACCTAATGTCCCGAGCCTATTTTGGGGCCATTATATGCTTTATATACATTCGCAGTAATATCGCTTTGAATTTTGTTTGGTTGTTTGTCTCTAGCATTTTATTATTATTATTATTATTATTATTATTATTATTATTATTATCCTGCTATGGCTGTATGCTAATGCAATAAAGGATTGATTGATTGATTGAGTAATGGAGTTTTTGTTTTTTTTTAAAGCCACTTACCTTGTGCATATCTGGAATAAAATTCCAGACATGTATTTGAATGACTAGTCTTGTTATGCCAGTGTTGAATCCACCCCTGCCCCCAAGCAGGCTGTGTCGATAGGTGGGTTTCTTTCCTTGGTTGACATCTGAGCTTCTCAAAATGCTTCCAGATGTAGCTGATTGGGCCTCTGAATCAGAACTGCTCACTGTTTCACACGGTAGCTCTAAATTCAAGGAAGAGGAAGCACCTCTGTTTCTTTGAGGCCTGCCCTCTTGCAGTACCCGATTTTGTCTTACTATTGCTATTGAGAATGGTACATAGATACATTGATAGCAGAAGATGGGCAGAAAGCTGCTAGGTGTTTCTTCTAATGGGATTTATTAAAAGTGATACCTAAGAAGGTCTGGGTCTGGTCACTCCCTGGATAGGAGACCACCCGAATGCTTCATGCGTGCTGACTTGAATTTCATCATTTAACAAAGATAGGCTACAAAAGAAGTCAGTGGTACCTGCAACAAAATGTTGCAGCGTGGCCTGCTTAGCTTCAGGATTTTCTGTTTCCTTGTCCACCAAGTTTTCCGAGTCCCCCACCATCCACAACAGTGATCCAGTCTTTTGTAACAACGAGGCATATTCAATGCCCATTAAGCTTTTTTGGGGGTGGGTGGGTGTGTCCCCCTTTGGGTTCTTTTCCAAAGTTTCTTTGTACTTACACAAATACATGAGCTCCCCCAAGCCTGGTGACGCCTCTCTCTTATGCATAGATGGTGTTGTTTTCACTGCATAAAGAATGACTTTCTGAACATTGAGATCACTATTAGTATGTGTATTATATGATAAATAAGTGTTTGCTGGCCCCGTGGGCCCAAAGGAAGAGAACACAACCATTGAACTGATACTAAATAGTAAGCAGTCTGTAACACATTCATCCCCAGTGCTTTTAAATTTCCTATAACTTTCCTGGGGTAAGAATGAGGTTTGGAAACAAATACAATTCTGCTTGTCCCAAATTATGCTGAGACATTCAAGTCACTTTGAGAACCCATTCCCCAGTGTAAGCACAGTAATTGTGCAGCCTTAATTTTGGTTGCATGCAAATATGTTAAAAAACCCCTGAAGTCTCTTTTTAAGAGTGCTGCTTAATGTTTTAGGTTGGGCTAATGCCTCCAGACTGTTCATGTTCTCTGCATGGTTTGCACTGTGCAGCTTTAAAGAAAATGACACCCCCCTCCAAAGAATTTATAACCTAACAAATGGATTAAAATCAGTAGTTAGGGGCCTTTCGGGGGCTAGCCTTGGTTGCATATGGTTTGTTCCCTTGTTCTGATACTCTAGCTTTGACCTGCAACCCGCAGGTTGAGAATATGTGGATTAGATAGGTGGCATTGCATTCTGGGAATCCCCCAACTTCCCCAAGTGAAACCTGGACATGGGTTCCTCAGTGGTAAGATCAGTAAAACTTGCAAGACCCCCTGAAAGATATTGGTTCTCTCAACACTGATCTTTTCCTGCAGTGTGCAGCTACAGAAGGGTGTTGGATGTGTTCTGTGTTGCAATACTAGTTATTACAATTGAAAATACATAGGGTTATATCTGAGTTCTGCAAAGAAATTGATGGACCTAAGTTGGTAATGTACACTCAGCAGAACTAAGATTAGGTGCAACATATGGGATAATAGCCTTTGTGCTTGTAAGTCTTTAGTATCTGGGCAAACGGCCTCTAGGGGTGCAGTTTTCACCAGAACCCTGAACTTCTCTCTCCCCAATATGAGGTCCTGATCTGGATCTGCTGCATCGTCTAGCGGTTGCTACCTGTAAGTTTTTTTTGGGGGGGGGGGGGAGAGAAAGATAGAGATATGCATTTGTATGTTTCCAGTGTTACGTCAAGTGTGATCCTTGTGTCAGTGGTTGGCGGTACGGTGTAACAAGTTGCTCCATCTTAACGAGTCAAAAATGAAAAGGGTTTTCTGGCTGAAGAAAGCCTGAAAATCAACAGGTTACCTAAAACAAATGTAAAACAGAAGTAATAAAATGTGTTCTGTGATTTGCTAGTGGCAAGTTGTAAATACAAAGCATCGTCCTCAAACCTGCGAAAACAATGAAGGAATTAACAACACGCACGCCTTATTTGTTGTATTTATTTTGCTAAAATGTAAGTCTGCCGTACTACAAAGCATAGCTGCTTTGTACAGGTGTTAATCTAATATGTATGATAATGGGAAGGTAGAGGAGTTAACAGATAGTTGTTTAGTTCAAATATTAGTCTACCTCTTTATAGCAGAAAATTGAAATCAACTCCATCTATTAAATGCTAAGAATACAGCTAAATGGTGAGAATTGATTTTGCTGCCTTCTGTGCCTATACAAGTTCTTTCTTTCTATTTTATATTGTATCTAAACCAGAAATTTAAAAGAACTGTATCTGTAAACGTGTAATTAGCTGAGATATTAATGGGCTTTCTTGCTGAGCGTGGACTTTTGCTCCTCCTTTCACATGAACAAGCAAGGAAGCAAACCAACCAACAAACAAACCAGGAAGTCTTTCATAGCTTCCGGTTTCATCTGGGAAACTATGGTTAACAGCTTTGGAATAAGCTGAGCTAGTAAGCAAACTTCAACACTTGGTGTGCATGCAAGCAACAGGTGCATACATGTTTCAGCTTAAATTGAGATGAATTGTCCAAACTCACTATAGTCTTCAGCTATGTTATTAGTGGCAGACATATAGTATTGTAAGATTCATGTTGGAGTTGACATGGGGTTATCTTATTTTATGCTAGCAGTAATATTGTGTGGTAGGTCAGGCCAAGAGGAATTTGCTGAAGGACTCCCAGGTAGCATCATGGCTAAGCAAAGATTAGGTGAACCCAGGTGCCCCCAAAGTCTAGCACTTGTTCTGCTGTGCTACACTGGTGTCATTCTTTCCTGATTAAGATTTTTTAAAAGAGAAATGTGAGATTATTATTGCAAGCTTACATAATAAGGTATCAGATCCAATTAGTGATATCCACATCATAGTTTAAGACACTTGTGGCCTTAAATTCCTCTGCAGACTGCTTGGGCATTTAAATTCTGTTTTTTTTTTTTCAGACTTGCCTAGACAGAGATCTAATTTTTCCAATGTAGTATTACTGCACTAAGACTTCTTTGTATTTTTGAGCCTTACGTTCAAAAACTTGTTGGGATCTTGCAAGGAGTTGCCAACATTGACCTCATCATGCATCCTAAATAACAGTGTGTTTGCCAAGCGTTGTGGAAAAAAATGTTGCTGCCAGCAATATTTTGGTCTTATCGCCACTTTCAGTTTTTTCTGTGTTTTAGGTGTTCTACTAAATTTTTGATGTTCCTGTCAGTTAGGAATTAAAGGGTACAATAATGTTTAAGAGATTATTGGTAAAACCCTCCCCATTTATAAAGTAATCAGAGGGTATACACAGGATGTCCTTTGAAAGATTGTGACTTCTAGGCTTTTGAATAAGTGGGCAGAATTATTTTTTAAAGTGTTGGTTGTGCCAAGTCTGAAGCCAATGTTTGCCCTTACCTATTCCTTCTTATTTAGCAGGCACTGAGGAAGTGAATCAGTATGTATGAATGGGATGCACTAATTTCCAAAAAGTCTGAAATAAGAGCATTGGAAACTATAGCTTGACCTTCAAGAACACTTTCCATTTTGATTCCTTGCCCCCGATTCCTTGAATGCCCTCTGTATCTGTAACAGAACCTGTTTAGATTGCCGGAAGTTCTAGGGTCACTTCTAAGGTGTGGTCCCCCAGTACATGTGGGATTTTAGCCGGGCTTGTTGGACCATTGACCTACATGACTGACAGGGTAAACCATGTGTTCGAAAACCTATCTGATAGTGTTTTGCATGCGCAGTGATTTTTAAGAAAGTTACTCTGTCACGATGTTCTAATTGAATGATCGTCTGATAAGTTTCCAGAGAACCTGTGGGGTTTCTCAGCACGCAGTTTGAAAACTAGTCTGAAAGTTGATTATTATTTTTTTAAGAGGAGGGAAATATTTAAAGAGTTGCTTTTGTTATTTGAATTAAAAACTGTTACATGACAGCCAGGACAAAGATAATGCATAACGAAGCTGGATTGTATGGATGGTAAATTCAGCTTCTGTACCAGCTATTATCTTAAAGATGTGTGCTATTCAATTCATTGTAAAAATGCTAGCGACATTTGTTTTTGAGATGCAAAGTAGATGGGAAAAGCATTTGCTATGGAGCAGTTTTATTGCCACTATTCAACAAAGGGCAAAGACCAATAAGAACAGTTCTGTAGAAAAGCTTTGCTTCTGGTTTAAGAGTTAAAAGGGCAAAATATTGATGTTTCCCTTATTCTGAACGATTTCCACAGCTTAACAACTCCTGGAAAGAGAAAAAGCATAAAACTGACATTTAAAGAAGTAAGATGATTTACACTATGTCCAAAACTTTGGGTTAGGAAACAGTTTTAATTTTTTTTTTTTAAGTAACTTGTCTGTTAAAAAGTGTTTTCCTTTTGATGCTGTTTCCCAATTGGATAGACTCCTTCAGCGTTTCTAGGTTAAAAATATTTGCATTTTTGGTTTTGTTTTAATAAGGATCTGTAGAGAAGCTTTTTTGTTCTTTGTAGCTAGCTGGTTTTTTATATCGATCAGAATGCTTTCACATTTGATTCTGATCTCAGACCTACATGAATAGAAGCAGCGATGTTGAGAGAAAATGACAGGCTACAAAATGTAGTCAATTTTCTTTCTTTTAAATGAGTCCTAATCTTCTCTTACACTGCTCCTGGGAAATGCGCATTTGACGAAAAGGATTTTTAAAGGGAATTTTGGTTTTTGATTTTTTTTATTATTATTAAAAAAAGATAGTAAATGAGTAATATATATATATATATATATATATATATATGGGGAATTATTTTATCTGTGACTGTCTTTTCCATTGGTTTACAGCTGGTGAGTTGGGTTGCAGCCTCACCTAAGTGGGTCACAGCAGAAGCACTACTGCTATACAGTTGTATGTTATATACAGTTATATGGTTTTAAAAAAGAAAGAAAGGGAAGAAATGGGTCCCCAAATTAGTGTTAGGGCTAAAGGTGCGTTGTGGGTCTGAAAAGATTGGAAATCACTTGTCAGGCAAGTGTTGATTTCATTGATTCATGAGCATTCATGTGTGAACTTGCCCTCAGAGGGTTGACCACTTAAAGCAGAGCTTTCCAAACTGTGTGTCGCGACATGTTAGAGTGTCGGCTGCAATGTGTCGGTGTGTATCGCACAAACGCTCCCCACGCTCCTCCTGGGGCTAGAAAAGGGTTGGTTTAACCTCCGGTTTGCTAGTAAAACTGAATTACTGTGTTGCACAATGATGCAAAACTGAATTACTGTGTCGCGAAATGATGCATGTCTAAAAAGTGTGTCACCAGCATGAAAAGTTGGTAAAGCTCTGACTTAAAGAGTATTTTCATGTCACATAATGGACTTGAATGTATGAGGACATAATAGGCCACCCCTTAGTTTAACTCCTTAATCCTCATCTTTCCCTACATGAACCAAGCAAATGTAACTTCAGGGGCACACATTTCCCCCCTGCTTACATATTTCTGTGGTCTGACACTGTAACAACAAAAACAACTTGTTAGTCGCTTGTCACCCAAAGGTTTCCAAGCAACTTACCTCAAAGAAAAATATACAATATATAATAGCAGAGGGGAAAGGGGGGATTCATATAATACATTAATATTTCAAAAAACATAACATCAGTGGAAAAACAACAGCAGCAAAACGTACTAGCCATATAAATAGATGGTAAAGTCCTTTATCCTGCCCTGTAAATTCTTGTGTAAGCTAATGATGCTGTGGAAATAAAACCAAAGAGGAAGGTTATATTCAAAAATATTTCATTGTGTCGTATTTTTATAAAGGTCATTCATATTTTTGTACAGGTCACTTGAAAGTGTTGTGATTTGAAACAATGGATGAGCAATCTCAAGGCATGCCAGGCCCTCCTGTTCCTCAATTTCAGCCACAGGTAGGACATTACATTAGTTGCTCAGACTAGGTAGGAAGGGGTACATTAATTCAGAATTTAAAAGCCCAGAGAACTTACTCTGACTTACATTTTGCCGATGTTATTCTGTTCATTTCCATTACATACTGTAGCCCTAGAATGGTGCTATGGATTTTTTTCCTTTCCTTTTTTTTTTTACTGTTGCAACTTGGACTCCAGTTTGTTTGTTTGTTTGTAACTATACTATGTTTAAGGTGAATCACAAATCAGTTCTTGTAGAAACACTAACGCAATAAGCACTAGTCTAGCTTCAACAACAATAGAAAAACCTTTTTCAAAACTGAAGGTAAGCTGGATTTTGAAAAGCCCTGTGGTGGCAGTTGTTGTAAAGGTAAAGGTAAAGGGACCCCTGACCATTAGGTCCAGTCGTGACCGACTCTGGGGTTGCGGCGCTCATCTCGCTTTATTGGCCGAGGGAGCCGACGTTTGTCTGCAGACAGCTTCCGGGTCATGTGGCCAGCATGACTAAGCCACTTCTGGTGAACCAGAGCAGCGCACGGAAACGCCGTTTACCTTCCTGCTGGAGCGGTACCTATTTATCTACTTGCACTTTGATGTGCTTTTGAACTGCTAGGTTGGCAGGAGCAGGGACTGAGCAACGGGAGCTCACCCCGTTGTGGGGATTCGAACCGCCAACCTTCTGATTGGCAAGTCCTAGGCTCTGTGGTTTAACCCACAGCGCCACCCACGTCCCCACCCAGTTGTTGAGGGACGACCAATTTATCTCAGATGGAAGTCATGAAGCTAGAGCTCCTCTCTGTGATGCGCTATCTTGTCCCCTCAGGGCAATATGGTTCTTGGGTAACCCTTTGGTGGTGGCTGAGATTGGTAGAGAGGCCACCAGTAGGAGCTTTGGGAGTTAGTTGGTGGACAGCTCTGTTAGAACATCCCTTAAAATCTGAAGCGCAGATGTGCCAGTACAACTCAAATTTCTGTATCATATAATCTTTTTGTGTAGCTCCATGGGAATGCTAATATCAAATAGTGACCTGAGAGAGAATGCAGTTTGCTAAATCATAATTGCGTCAGTGCAAATTATGTATTCAGAAGTAAACGAAGAAACAGTAGCAGAACCAAGTTTCTTCTTGGATTTCGAAAAGCATACCAAGAACGAGTTTGTGTAACCCTGTTTTTCAACGGAGTGTCGGGACAGCAGCGAAAAACAGTCTAATTAAAAGGATGAAATGTTTTTCTGATACATAACAAGTTTTAAGTTACAAACGAGGAGTGGGAAAGTTGTTAACATTCACAGATTTCAGCACAGCTGTTGCTTTGGAATTTGAGCCTATTTACACCTCAGGTGGTAGTCATGTTCCGCTGCTATACACCAGTGGTTTGTCGCCCATACACTAAGAAGTGTGATGGGGAGATGTATGCTTTCAAAGATGATGTGCACTTTTTTTTGGCCAGTCATGACTGTCTGATGTACATCCACACACTGTATTTGTATGTGCACATCTTCACTTTGAGGATACCAAAATACCAGCTGAAGGTACTGTCATAACCAGGATTTCTAAACACCCTTGTTTCTAGACCTGGTTACAAGGGAACCCACCCAGGCTAGCATTAACCATAATTCACATTGGTGTAGGTGTCCAATCCTGAAATAATTTGAAAACTGAAATTAATAGCTTTGTGAGTAGGTGAATGCTTTTAGTTTTGAACTGTTTTAGAAGTTTTAACTGCATTATTTTTGCATTGACATGTTGCTGCCCTGGGCTCCTTTGATGGAAGGTGAGGGATATATGTTTAATAAACAACAAAATAAAATAAATAAATAATCCAAAGCATGTTCCTGTGACTGCCTTCTGATTTGCAAACTGCGGTTTGCAAGGAGCCAGCACTGGGTCTGCCCAGAACATGGGAGAGAATGGTTAGGGCCCCGATAATCTAGCTCAATAGATGGATTATGTTATGCCAAAAGCAACACCCCAGCTGAGATGTGGAAGTTGTTGCCGCTCCTTTTCTTTTTAATGTGCTGGTCTAAGATGCAGTGTGATCTTTACCAAAATGTATGTAATATGTTCTCTGACCAACTGATGCTCCCATTATGCATGGGTTTATTGCTTTCCCAAATTGCATAGTGGCTGGGAGGGAGGCCCGGGTGATAGTTGGGAGATGTGCAGCTATGTTCCTTCTCATGTCAGGTCTCCACGTCTAAATTGTATGACAAGACAAGGGAGCAGATGAGACAAGCTGTCAGTCAGCCACACTGCCCTTTGAAGAAAGGCCATTGGGGCTGGGGAGGCAGCGGGGGAGGTGCTGCAAATGGGCTGTGAAGTTTACATACACTGCCCACTGTTAAACAGATTACCTCTAATGAAGTGTCTAATGCTCAGGCCATATCAGTCTAATCCTCGGTGGCAGTTCATCCCTCAACTGCCAAAAAAACACCGCCCTCTGGCCCGCTCTCGCCACTCTGGCCGCCAAACACAGGGAGGTGCCCAGTCTTAATAAAGCCAGACAGTGTGTGATCTGACATGCAAATGTAGGTCATTGCATATGTAAATGTGTGATTACAAACCTGCATGCCAAAACACATTAGTGAGACTTTGCTCTCAGCATGCGGTTGTCACACTGCCTTAGTAGTTCACGCTAATGTTTGTCAAGTTACTGCGCAGACAGAGGATGCAATTCCCAATTCAAATTTTGAAATATATGCTGGTTAAACAACCACAAAACCCCGTAGCTTAATGAAGCCACTTCCTGGTTCTCTGCAACGTGAACATTTGAATAATAAGAGAGAACTCCACCAAGTTTCTCTGTTTCTACTCTAAATGCTGCAGATAACCTCATTAAATCTGCATAGGCTTCACTTTGAATATACATAGCTGAATTGCTGCAATACCATCACTATCGAAGCAGCAACGTATTTGGATGTAGGTGCTTTTAAGGAACAATAATTTATTTTTGATTGTGTAACTGAGCATCGGGGAGGCAAAAGCCCTAGAATCATTTCTAACACCCGCTGCAGTTCAAAGAAGACTAATTGAGTACTTACAGCATTTAGAATTGCTGCTGTTTTTGCTTTTAAATTGAAATGCAAGGGCACAAAATGACAAAATTGTTGCCGTCCTTCATTTTGTTACTGTTTTTGTTTGGATGCTGCATGTCACAAGAGTATGCAAAACTTTGATATATAAAATGCTTGGGATACAGAACAGAGAACAACCTGGAGTATCACTGACTCTCGGTTTTCTCTCTTACAATCTTTGCTGTCTCCTCCAAAAACAGGAGAAGCCAGTTACAGGTATATATTCTACATCAAATGGAGCATATCCAACTTCAGAATACAAACAGTTAAATATAATCAAGAACTGTGGATCTTAGAACTCTGCATTTCTGCATCAATTTCCAGATCTCTAAAGCAATCTGTTAACGGTTGCTCAGTTTCCATATCTCAGTAGTAGATAAAGCATTGGTCACAGATAACATTGCAGGTGCATGTCTTCAATGCAGAAAGAACTTGCTCTGATTCCAGGCCAGTACTAATCCATCTTCTTAAACTACAATTTTCAGAAGTAATTTGGCCTGGGTTTCCCATCCTTTTCTCCTCATCTGTACTGGACACTAGGAAGTTTTCTCATACCTCTTGGCTAGAATGTCCACTTACGCCTAGGAACTATGTAAACACTGTTAAATTGGCTGACACTCAGAAGCACATACATGATCATGTTTCTCTTGAAAATCCACAACTATACATGTATATTTTAACAATATGAGGACTAGACCTGAATCCTTAAAAGGAATACTTACGATATCAGGTGAAATGGGAACAAACAGTGTTATTGATCACAACTTATCACCCTAGTCTGACTTGTCAGAGGACTTGTCGACAGTAGGGGAAGGACTGTAGGTCTAAGTGCCACTGACAGGAACTCTTATCTGCAATCCTATGCCCACTTACCTGGAGATAGGCCCCACTGAACTCACTGGGATGTATATCTAAGTAAGCATGTATAGGGTTGGATGTAATTTTCATTTATTTTTGTCAATTGCATTTGTGTATAAATATTAATATTCATTTATATTCCTTTTTACAAAAAGTACACAAGGTACCTTTACATAAAACCTAATTAGAATGTGACCCAGAAAGTAAACAATAGAAACAACAGTTTAATATGAAGGCAGATAAAACCATGATTTTAAAAAGCCCCACAAATGAAACTGTCCTCAGTCCTCACCTGGGCACAGTATCAATCTCTCTTGACAGACTGAAAAGGCCTTCTTCTGAGTGCACCTACCTAATCTTGAAGGTATTGGTTAGGAACATTTTGGGAGGATTGGAACCTAAAACCTTTTAAGGGTTTGAAGTTCAAAGTCAGGACCTTGGGTTGAGTCTAGAAGAAAACTGCCAATCAGTGACAGTGCAGTGTTGACACACCAGACACTTGGTGATGTGGTGGAGCTAGGAAAGGGTTAGTTCTCAGTTTTCAAACCCAGTAACTT
Source organism: Podarcis cretensis (assembly GCF_951804945.1). NCBI lineage: Eukaryota > Metazoa > Chordata > Lepidosauria > Squamata > Lacertidae > Podarcis > Podarcis cretensis. The sequence goes on along the minus strand of NC_137175.1, from coordinate 83,491,798 downwards.
AGAATCCATTCCAAACTGGATGCATACTGACTTTCCAGGGTTAGGAACCTAGGCAGTTCCAAAGCAAACATAAGGAAACTCAGAACAAATACACCCATATAGTTTTTTGAACACTGTGACTGAGTACTGCTTATTTCTGCCAGTGCACACATACTTGCCTTTTTAAAGCCTCTGTACTTTGTCCAGCCAATCTCACATTCATGTTCTTAAAGCTAATGGTATAAGCAACTGGCTGTTGGGAGGGGGGAAAGTATGATTGCACATACTCCTCCAGTATGTAAAGTATACCTTATGTTTTCTTGTATCCTTGACTGCAGAAAGCCTTACGACCCGACATGGGCTACAATACTTTAGCAAACTTCCGAATAGAAAAGAAGATTGGCCGTGGACAGTTTAGTGAAGTTTACAGAGCCACATGTTTGTTGGACGGTGTGCCAGTAGCTTTAAAAAAAGTGCAGGTAAGGATGCCTTGAGCAATGCAATGAGAAACTTGGCTACTGCTTTTGGTAAGGTTGCTTAATGTTGTTTTATATATAAGTCAATAGGTAACCATTGTTTTAGAACCTTTGTGGGGTTTTTTACTTTATTTTTGCATTTTGCATTTCACAAACCATAACAAAAAAGAAACAAAATGCAGACATCATATCCCCTTTGACTTCTCGGCCCCCCTTTTGTGGATCCTTATGTTTTCATTTTCATTCTGCCTCTTATCACTAAGTCCACTGCTGATTCTAAAACAATTGGAGTTAGCATTGTTTTAGAACCTTGCTAATTGTTGAAATACCGTTTTATAAAAACAATAATCATAATTGTTTATTTTTATACTACTTTTCCACAGTAAACAATGCTCAAAGCAGATCACAACATCAAAATGATTACATAATTCACAAGTCATAACAAAATATAAATAATCACATAAGAAATTGGCTACTCTCGTATTAATAAAAGTACAATAAAATTGTACAATTCACTGATAACAATTCTTAATAAAATCTATCAATAAAAATACAAGAACATAACTTACGCATCTGCAAAACTAAATTTTGACTCCGAGCAACAGCAACAACCCCCACTCTGATGCTCTCTAGGTAGCAGCAACTTTCATAGCTGGAGTCATTCTGTGCCCTTTGCTCTCAGGCCAGGTGAAGATGGTCCAAACTGAGAACAGGGACCAGTTCACACAGGACTTTTATCCACCATCCACTACCCAGGCAGCAAAGTCTCTCACTTCCGAGTGCTGCCTTTGGCTGATGGTACCTGTACCTAACATTCACCAGCCACAACTTTTGTGGCAGTTCTTGCCTTGAAGAAGCCTAGCATCAGCATGTGGCACCTGCAGGCAACTGTGGTATCAGGATTCTGTCAGGGCTTATTGCTGCACTGACACCTGTCCTGAGGCTGCTGAGGCACCATTTAAATTTTCCACAATGGCCCCCGGCTCACCCCAGGGCATTGTGGGAAATATAAATGGTGACTCTAGGCCGCCTAGCATGGATTGCTGCACTGCGGCTGCTGTCTTCACCAGATATCCTTCAAAGATATCCTTCGAAACCTGCAGCCAAGTCCTGAGTAGGAATAGGTGGCTGTGATGCTATGCAATGGGTAAATGGAAGAAAGATCTAACATTTTTGTAACAGACATAGGATTCAAAATATCTTGGCTCTCTGATTATTGTGCAATGAACTTTAGACATCAAAAAATGTTTCAGACTTGAGCCTTAAAAAAAATAGGATGACAAGGCTGGCTGTACTGCTTCTGCCGCTGCCACCTAAGGATTTCTGAATGCTTTTCTAACCCTGAATACAATAACACCACCTCTGTCCTCTTCATGTGGCATTGTGAAGCTGTAAGTTTAAGGTGCCAGGTTTTAAGGGCTGTGCATGTGTTCCCTTCCCTTCCCTGCCTCTAACTGCAGTCTCTGTGTGCTGTTTTTAAAAGAATGAGCTTCATTCCAGAGCAGAAGATTTTGAACTGCTAGCTTGTATTAGCGAAATGCATTAAAAAGAAGTACAAATGTTAAAGAGATGCATTCAAAAGAGATGTGCAAAGCCAGTCCATTGACTCTCGTCAGAAACCCTACTGTGCCAAATGTTAGTCCCAAGGCCATTAAAACATAACAGGCTCTTCTCTGCGGAGTATTATCTATGCACAGTCTACAGTATGGGGCCTTCTCGAACAGATTTCCCCAGTCTGATTGCCCCCAGATGGTTAGAACTGCAATCCCCACTATTGGCCATGCTAGCTGTGGTTGATGTGAGTTGTACTGCAGGACACCTGAAGTTTACTAGGTTGGGCAAGGCTGTTCTAGAGCAATAAGTTTCTTCACTTGAATGGGAGACATTGACCTTACTTGAGCATAAGAAGGGCTAGCAAGCCCCTTCCTGCTCTCTCCAAACTTGCCGTGAGTGCAGCAATGAAGGGGATCTCTCTTGTCTGTGTTGTTGCAAGGTCTCCTTGCAAGGTTTTCATTGTTAGATTGGATTGTTTTTCTTAATGTTGTTAAAGTATTGCAAGTATTGCTTCATTTTTTTCTGTGGGTTATTTCTCTCTCCCACAGTCCTATGCACTGTGTTACAATGAGTAACTTTTGAAAAGTGCCTTCACAACAGTGGAAAGTCCCGACTCGTTATCTGTATTAGTGAGTCATTTCCTAGCCCTTCTGCTGTCCTGTGCAAATCCACCCTGTTACAAGGCACCCAGGGCTAGCTTGTGATGCTTGCTCCCACACTGCCGTATATCTTAATGAAATTTGGGTGGAGTGGCTCTTGCACCCCATCCTAAATACTTTACAGGGCCAATTATGATTAGGATTAAATGCTGTCTTTTATTTAACAACGACATTTCAAAATTTACATTGCATTATATTACTTGCTAGCATGCTTTCTGCCTGGAAGTCCATGGGGCATTAAAGTAATTCGGATTCCTAAACTTTTTTTGGCCATGTTAATGTTTCAAAGAGTCCATCTTTAAAAAAGTTACCTAGCAGAATATAAGCTCTTTTATTATATGGAAATGCCAGAGGGTGCGAGGGTCAGCAGAGAAGGAAGCAGGATAGTGTTAAATTGCAGCATAAATGTCAAAAGAAGTGTATCTAAATGAAGACTGTAGTTTGTGTGTGTGTTTGTTACTGTACTATTTTTAAACTTGAGAATTTAATAGGTTTTTGAATTGCCCAGCAACAGTAACTATTTTGTTGTTGTTGTTATTTTAAGAATGCATGCAATTATGGAACTTCTGGCTAGCCTGGTCTACATGGGAGTTAGGGTGAAATGTTTTGCTAGAATTCTTTCCAGAAGCTCCATTGCATTTTGTGCCCTAAGTAGTTCCATGCATTTCCCCTTTCATTTCAACTCTTAATACCTTGTGTTAGAAGATCATAAAAGGATTCTTTTTATCTGGCACATGGATTAATTATTCATTGTGCGTTGTCAGCGAATTGCTTCTTCAGGATTAAATTAGAACTAATTAATCTTAAGGAAGAAAGTTCTATTTTATGCTGTAAAAAACTATGGCCATTTTACTTTCCTGGTTGGTAATCATTTTATTGCTTTTGCATTTGTAGGGAATTCTATTTGTTTGTTTTGCCAAAGCTTTTTATGGTTCTGCAGGTTGTGGTTTATTAAACATGCTATATTGAAAACATTTAGTTCTACGATTCAAAAGAGACTACTTTTTCAAAGATGGGAGTGCTGTTCATACATTCTGAATAAAAAAGTCTATTTGCTCTCTGAGATCAAACACCAATGGTCTTAAGAGCAGTATTGCATTTTGCAGGGGAAAAAGCTTGTAGCTGGAGTGTTTCAAAAGAAGCATCCTTTTGAATTAACTGACTTATTTTATAGACTTCAAAAGTCTAGTTGTTGGACTGAGAGAAATAAATGCCGAATAAATTCAGAAATGAGAATTTAATGGGGGGAGACTTTCTATTTTAAGAGGGCTAGTCCATCTTTCTGCTTCCTTCTGCTTGGTTCTTCATCTTAATCCCATTACTGCTCCCAGCTTTAGCACCACCTCTAAGGATCATCACCCCATCTGCAACATGTAAAGGGCCACCTCATCATGCTGATTTTTTGCCTTTGGCTTAAGGCTTCATGAAAAAACAAAAACAAAACATGAACCCATCTTCTCATTCCCTGTTTGCTTCTCCCTCTCAGGCTTTTTGGTGTCCTCTTCAGCAACTTTTTATCCTCCTTTAATATATCTCTTCTATCTTTATCCCATTGCCACAATTTCTTCACATTTTCCAGATAGAAAGCTGTGCTGCGTTTGCCAATTAACTGCTGGTGCAGGTAGATAGATGCACATGAATTCAATGGATTAGGTCTGACTTGATGGCTGGCTATGTAATGAGCAAGTCCCAAAATTTGAAGATGTGTCTGGGTTCCTTGGATGTGCTAGACTAGAGCATGGCTGGGAAACCTGTGGCCCTCCAGATGTTTCTGGATTACAGCTCCCTTCAGCCCCAGAGAACATGACCAGTAATGACTGCCAAACATGTTCCTGGTTTAAGAAATATCTTTTGTTTCTCTTTTTATAAGTTCTATGTGTAGCAGCGGGGTATGTGGGGAGGATTTGGGAAGTTCTGAAAGCCGCCTTCGCATTGGGCTGTAGCTCCTAAGAAGTTTGTTTGGTGCCAGTGTTGATGTCATTTTGGTGCTGGATGAAGAGCAGGATTTTTAGCTTTTTAAACATTTTACAAAGTTTAGACCATGTTTAGCTTTACAGTCTACAAAAGATTTAAATATTCCAATCCAGAAAACTGCACTTGTCATTTAGATTCCCTACATTCTGCAAACCCATACCTAATTTCCTCCATGCCTCATACCTAAATACCCTTTTCCAGTCTAGCAAGATGTCCACATTCCTCAGGCTTTACCTTGGTCTCACACCGAAAATACTTCTTTTGTGCAAATCAATTCATTCCTCTGTATAAGCCAGGCTTCCTCAACCTCAGCCCTCCAGATGTTTTTGGCCTACAACTCCCATGATTCCTAGCTAGCAGGACCACTGGTCAGGGATGATGGGAATTGTAGTCTCAAAACATCTGGAGGGCCGAGGTTGAGGGAGCCTGGTATAAGCCTTCCTCTTTTGTGAGGAAAATCTTTGTCTGTTTTTCTATCCAGGAAAAATACTAGATTTCCCTCCCTAAATAATATTTTTTTAAAAATGAAAATAAATGAAAAACACTTTTTTTAAAGTCCCATGTAGCTATGGAAGATTTCTGAAAGCCTTTCACCCCAAGTTTTTTTTAAATGAACCTTTTGGGGCTCTAACACTCTGTAGTTAGAGTGGGAAATTGATTTCAAGGTTCTTTTAGAAGTATTTGCCGGTAAGCTTTAAGCATCATGTAGTATGGCGCTGTGGGTTAAAGCCTCAGCGCCTAGGGCTTGCCGATCGAAAGGTCGGTGGTTCGAATCCCTGCGGCGGGGTGCGCTCCCGCTGCTCGGTCCCAGCGCCTGCCAACCTAGCAGTTCGAAAGCACCTCCGGGTGCAAGTAGATAAATAGGGACCGCTTACCAGCGGGAAGGTAAACGGCGTTTCCGTGTGCGGCTCTGGCTCTGGCCAGAGCAGCGATGTCACGCTGGCCACGTGACCCGGAAGTGTCTCCGGACAGCGCTGGCCCCTGGCCTCTTAAGTGAGATGGGCGCACAACCCCAGAGTCTGTCAAGACTGGCCCGTACGGGCAGGGGTAACTTTACCTTTACCTTAGTATATGCAAGTATATGGACTTCTGAACAGAATAGTAAGATTGTCTTAATTTTTTGTTGGGTGTTTTCAAATCCTTTAAGAGTTTATTGGACAGTTGTTTTCAGCTAATAAAAATGACAAAGATTGGGTATTAGCTTAGTCATTACAAATGTCCTTGAAATGATTTAGTCTTACAGTTTTGTTGGATGCAGAAGCTATTATATTTGCAGTTTTTTTCCTGCAATGTACAGATACCAAAAGAAATGTTAAACTTGTAATTCATCAGCGTTCGTATATTGATAACAAATTGTCTTGAGAAACGTGAAATGTAAAAACATCCTTGTTGCTCCCTCTTGTTAGTACATGGCTATTTGGTCATGTCTGGATGATTATATATCAGCTTAATCAACTGAGATATGAACGGGCCTTGTACCCTGCACATAGCCTTTTGGCTTCTTCCTTTGGGTGAGCAAGCAAACAAGCCAGGAAATATTCAGTTAACTATTGTTAACCTTACTTTCCCAAATTGTCTATAATAGAAAATGAATTTGGAACATGTCAGGATGTGAAACCATGGTTTGAATCTGGCTGATATCCTGGGATTGTTCCAAAGCCATTAACCATGGTTTCCCAATTTGGATGCAATGGGAAATTGTAGGTAACCAAATATTTCCTGCCTTGTTTTATTTATGTGAAAGAAGGAGTGATATGGCTGCATGTGGACTGCAAAGAGGTTTGTTCATATGTTATCTTACTAAGTTATGATATGTATGTCTGCAGCTTTGGGGAAACATTAAGTGTGCGTGCTAAGTGGAATATACAGTGGTACCTCGGGTTACATACGCTTCAGGTTACAGGCGCTTCAGGCTAACCCAGAAATATTACCTTGGGTTAAGAACTTTGCTTCAGGATGAGAACAGAAATCGTGCAGCGGCGGTGCAGTGGCAGTGCAGCGGCAGTGGGAGGCCCCATTAGCTAAAGTGATGCTTCAGGTTAAGAACAGTTTCAGGTTAAGAACAGACTTCAAGAACGAATTAAGTTCTTAACCCGAGGTACCACTGTACAAGTTTGTTTTAAGGGTACTAATGATTACAAAACCTCTTGTGGAAGAAAAAATCAGGTATTGAGTAGTACAGCACCCAGTTTAAGGCTATTTAATGTCACCACCCCACCAATATTATTGTCTTCCTTTGAGGGAAAAGTAAATTGTTCTGTATAAATAAGCAACGAATATCTTCCATTAGCATGGAAGTTCCTTTTCTTCTAGTTGTTGATTAGCCAACAAGAATGGATGTATTTGTCATAAATTTGCTAGTCTGCGATAGTTGGGGATTGTTCAGGGGAAATGGGGGAACCCGACCTTATTAATACTGTGTTAATGGGCTCTTCCATAGTAAAACACAAACAAAGACCAACTCTTAAATAGTACTCTGGGCTTCTGGAATTCTCCCTAAGGCAATCAATTTAATCAGTACCAGGTGCTGTGTGTTGCTTGGACAAACTTGAAAGAATGTGCTTTATAAAATAACTTCTTATCCCCCCCCCCCCCACTATGTGATCATTTTAGTACTGTTCCTTCTCCTGCACTTAAGACTATATAACCATTTCTTACTGGGGAAAGATTTGGTAAAGATCATGTCCATCACAAAACTTAAATCTAACAAGAAAAAATGATTGCAAGAGAAGCATGGACTTGACTTTGGTATGGATCAGTCGCACATAGTATCTTTAAGCCACAGGGACATAATTTCAGATTCTCGTGAAAAAATAGTGTTACACAACAATGTATGTCAGCTGTGGTAAACAGCATCCCTTGATGACTCTGTTTTGGGGTAATTTTCAGTTTTCTGCTTTATAGTAGCAACCCCCCCCCATTTTAGATATCAAATTGTTTTATGTGCCCTATGGGAACATAGTTGCTCACTTTGCTAATGGTGTGTTGTTCAAAACATTAAATTTGGCATAGTGTAGTTACAGTTCATTGAAGCTTTTATTTGTGTAGTACAGCTTGTCCACACACAGAGAGGGGGATTTTCACTTTTCCCCCTGAAACAGCAACTCCACTCCTCTGTATTGAAAACTTCTTTTGAATCCCCTATGAACTTATAGGGACCCCTGACCATTAAGTCCAGTCGTGAACGACTCTGGGGTTGCGGCGCTCATCTCACTTTACTGGCTGAGGGAGCCAGTGTTTGTCTACAGACAGTTTTTCTGGGTCATGTGGACAGTATGACTGGCGAACTTAAAATGAACTATATTACGTAACTTGAGAGGAGAGAGGAGAGGAGATAAAAGCCCTACTGAATTGGCGAGTTAGCTGTATGCTTTTCTGAATTGTGTCCATAGTCTCTTCAACACTCGTTACCAAGTAATAGTATCTTCATGACACCATCAAGCTCTCTTCAGAACTATTCACTTTTCAGAAACAAATGTTTCCTTGTGGTGATATTTCATAAAGGGGGCTATGTTCTCCTGCTGGCTCCAACAAATTGCATGTAAGAATTGGAGCTTGGGTGATGTTGACTGTGGGCACAATTCAGAGCTGTTGAAATCATTGGAGGAAAGTATATAGTGGGTTGCATCCAGTACAATTGCTTTGCGGACAGAAGGAGAGTTTTGCTCATGGAAGGACCCTGCGAGTGCTAGCCATGAGTAGCAGTCTGAGACAAGACCCAGAAGCTATTGGACAAGTTAAAAGTCATGATTGAAGAGCAAGTCTAGAAGAGCACAAATGAAGAGCAAGCATACAGGAACATGCCAGAGCTTAGGAAGACCGTGTTGCTCAATCAAGGCTCAGCAGGAATAGGAAGCCCTGTTTGTTTGTTCCTGCCCAGAAAGATCCAATGGCCTACCTTGGAAGCTGGAGTCATTCTACCGTGTGTAATTTAGTGGTTCACCACATAGATGAGTGTCACACAGATCTGGCAGCTCCTGACAATAATTGTTGATGTTGTGGTGGTGGTGGTTGTTAATTAAATTTGTATACCACCCTTCATGTGAAGATCTCAGAACATAAAACCCTTTTAGTTCACGGAACAAGTGCATTGGGTTGACATAAATGCCTTCAGCACACCTCCTTTCCATCACCCTAGGCAACTAGAGTAATGCATAAAACTGTTGCACAATATGGTAGCATGCTTGTGCAAGGTGTGGCTCTCAGTTACCAACCAGCAGTTGTGTGCAGAGCTATTTTATCACAAGAGTGCAGTATCCATTAGTGCAACGCAAGCTTCTAACCCAATAATAACCACCTCAGTAATCTTGTGGATTAGCCAATAACCCAGTAAAACAAGCGCTCGGCTGCTTAAATACTTGCAGCTGGACAAATCATTATATGTGTCGTCCAAATAATTTCTGCTGTTTCTCTAATAAGGCTCTTATGAACTTCAGAAGCCATTGCCATAGCTTTTGAGGTGGGAGACTTAAGTTACAAATGTTGACACAAAGGATACTTTGCTGTCATTCTTACATAAGATATAGGATGCAATATGTGCAACATAAGATCTAGGTGTTAAAACAAAGAACTGTAAGATGACAATCGGTGAGTCAGTATTTCTGAAATATTGTAAAATATTGTATAGTAACGCTGCATATTTTAAGGTAAATTTCCATAGCTGTCCAGTTTTACTTAGTCAACTTGTTTAATTTTTTAGGCTGTACTCCTAGACATACTCCTGCCAACCTAGCAGTTTGAAAGCACATCAGACTTCCGGGTTGGTGCCTCCGGTAATGGCGGAATTCCTCTGATCGGGAGGAATTTGCCCCGTGGGAATCGGGTCTGGCCGCCACGGCGAAGGCGGAGACCCGCAAAAAATCACAGGCGGGAGAAGCCTGTGAGCGTGGGATTCGGCGGGCACCTTTTGCGCCTCCCTTACTCACGGGGAAACCTGGTTTCGGGGGTCCGGAGCGACGTGAGGTGAGCGGCGCGGTGCTTTGAATCGACTGCTTCTTCCACGGAGCGAAGCCGCATAGCTGTTGCCGGAGAGCGTTGACTTTTTCCTGTGGACAATTTGGCTTTAAAGTAACTACCCGTGAGTAGAGCTGAGGCGGGAGAACTGGATTTTTAAAAGTTTAATTTGATACCGTAACAGGAGGTTCAATACAGGAAGTCCGCCTTCCCCTTTTGTAAATAGACTGAAGCAATGAGGCTGCAAGCTGAAGTCTTGGAAAGCCTATTGTAAAAGACTGAATTTCCATCTGTAAAGAATATTAAATCCCCCCCTTGGAGGCAGGAGAAGGGGGGCGGGAAGTTGAGGACTAAATACGCCTGCAGGAGAGAGTGAAGAGTGTTAAAATACCACCGCTCAGACCCTGGAAACGGGCTGCTAGCAGGACTGAAGTCTTTTGGAATATACACTGACAGCGCTTAGAACGTTTTTTGACAGTTAGCTACAAGTGAAATACATTGTTTCTACTGTCTCCGGTTGATTTCAAAAAAGGAGTAAAAGTAACTGAAAATTGATACTAACTTTGGATTTCTTGAACTGTGCTTAAAAGAGGACACTATTGACTGATATATTGATTAATATAAATAGAAACTGTTTCCCCCTAGTGGAAGCTTTTGAAATTGGTTGTTTTTTGAGCTGGGCTACGGAAATTTCCAGCTGCAAGATAAAAAAATTGTGAGACTCTGGGACTGACCTTGAATTTTTAAGTGTTATGGCAAATGGAAAGGAAAAAACAGACCAGCAAACTGCAGAAAAAACATTAAGGTCTGGGAGGACTTTACAGCAACCCAGGAGAGGCTCAACACCAGGTCTCCCTGCTCCTTCTGCGGCTGCTTCCATATCAGTTCACTCAAAATCAAAAGGAATGTCGACAGAAGAAGCCTTGGCGATTGCATTAAGTAAGATAAATGATTCATTGGAACAGCTTAACAAGAAAACAGATGCGATAAATTTGAAAGTGGATGCTGCAACTACTAAAATTGACTTAAATACAGAAAGTATAAATAATCTGGGACCAAAGGTGAATATCAACACAGAAGCTATCCAGAAATTGATACAGGAATCTATTTTGATACGACAGACTGCGGAAGAAGCCAAGGAGAAAGCTGTTGCTGCTGAATGTAAACTAACAGAACTTGAGGCAGAGAGAGTCCCAGCCTTACAGAGGCAACTTGAGGAACATAAGCTGACGCTTGCTATGATTGAACTTAAAGAAAAACAGACGAATCTGAGGATTAGAGCCCTACCTGAATTTGAGAAGGAAAGTTTGACAGATTTTCTCACACAGGAATTTGCTGACTTCTGGGACTTGGACTTGGGCCAAGAAGAGTTTAGAATTGTGAGGGCTTTTAGACTTGGAAGAGGAGGGAAAAAAGAGAAGAACAGAATAAGAGATTGCTTGATTACCCTTCGAACGAAAGAAGAGAGAGATAGAATTTTGGGCTGGCATTATCAGAAGAACCTAGAAGTACAACGGTCAAGAGTGGAAATTTTTAAAGACGTCTCGAAATATCTTCTGGATCTAAGGTCTAACTACAGAGATCTGGTTGCCCTGCTGAGAAGGAACAAAATTATCTTTAGGTGGGAGTTTCCCCAAGGTCTATCTTTCAGCTTCAAAGGAAGGAAAATAAAAATAAGATCAGTAGAAGATAAAGTAAAGTTTTTGGATAAATACGAAGAAGATCTGCAGAAAGGACTTGGAAAAGAGTCAAGAGCAACGGATAGAAGATCACCAGACAGAGGATTAGAGCAAAGAGCATTGGAAAGAGGATCACCAAATAGGGGAATATTGGATATATCAACATTATCCTTTGGACTGCATTTGCCAGTGAACGTGCCACCACTACCACCAACAGAAGAAGAGCAAGCATTGGGTGCAGTTGGAGGAATATCAGCATAAATACATGATGGCGTTGCAGATTTCGAGCTGGAATGTGAATGGACTGAATTCCCCGGAAAAAAGGGGGAGAGTCTTTCATTTATTGAAAAAAGAACATTTGGACTTGATTTGTTTACAAGAAACACATGTGATAAGGCTACATTGGAAGATATTGAGTAATAAAAGATTGGGCAAAAAAATTATTTCATCAGATAAAGTTAAAAAAAGAGGAGTGGTCCTTTATGCAAAGGAGAGCCTATCACCGAAATTCATATTTAGGCCGAATTGCTGTGATAAAAATGAATGTGCTGCCAAAGATGTTGTTTTTGTTTCAAACATTGCAAATTTTGGATAAGATGGATTGTTTCAAGAAGTGGCAGAAAGATATTTCTAGATTTGTCTGGCAGGGCAAGAAGCCTCGAATAAATTTTAAGATATTAACTGATGCTAAAGAAAGAGGTGGATTTGCCCTGCCAGACCTTAAACTATATTATGAATCAGCTGCTTTTTGCTGGCTGAGAGAATGGCTGCTTCTTGAAAACACTGACGTGTTGGATTTAAAAGGTTTTAATAACGTATTTGGCTGGCATGCATATTTGTGGTATGATAAGGTAAAAGCACATAAAGCGTTCAAAAATCACATTGTTAGAAAAGCATTGTTTAATGTTTGGATAAGATATAAGGATTTGTTAGAAAAGAAAACTCCAAGATGGTTGTCGCCAATGGAAGCGAAGGCACAGAAAAAACTCAATATGGAGGCCAAATGGCCGAAATATTGGGAAATTTTGGAACAAGATGGAGACAGAATAAAATTGCAGAGTTTTGAAAAATTGAAAAATAAAGTGCGAGATTGGCTTCATTATTACCAAATAATGGAGGCATATAATTTGGACAAAAAAGTTGGCTTCCAGGTGGAAAAATCAAAATTGGAAAGAGAATTGTTTGATCCAAAAATTAAGAATTTGTCAAGAATGTATAACTTGTTGCTGAGATGGAACACTCAGGATGAAATGGTGAAATCAGTTATGATTAAATGGGCACAAGATGTTGGACATAACATAATGATGGCGGACTGGGAACAGTTATGGACCACAGGTATGAAATTTACGGCATGTAATGCCCTAAGAGAAAACTTAATGAAAATGATCTACAGGTGGTACATGACACCAGTCAAGCTTGCAAAAATTTACCATTTGCCCGATAATAAATGTTGGAAATGTAATGAGATTGAAGGTACATTCTTTCACCTTTGGTGGACATGCCCAAGGATTAAGACATTCTGGGAGATGATTTATAACGAAATGAAAAAGGTATTTAAATATACCTTCCTGAAGAAACCAGAGGCCTTTCTCCTGTGCGTGGTCGGCCAATTGATGCCAAAGAAGGATAGAACATTTTTTATGTATGCAACAACAGCAGCAAGAATACTCATCGCAAAATATTGGAAGACACAAGATTTACCCACCCGGGAAGAATGGCAGATGAAGTTGATGGACTACATGGAATTGGCGGAAATGACTGGCAGAATCCGAGACCAGGGAGAAGAGTCGGTGGAAGAAGACTGGAAAAAGTTTAAAGACTATTTACGGAAATACTGTAAAATTAATGAATGTTAGAAAAATGTTGGAATGAAGTTATATGGCTTTAGTGGAAATATTATAAGGAATTAAGGATAAATAGATTAATAGAGTATTAAAGGGAAAATAAGGTTAGAATGTGTTAAGATAATTATAGGACTAAAAATAGAGGAAGATGGAAAGGAATTGCTGAAAAAATTAATAGAAGTGGAATACAAAAAGGGAGGTGTGAGGAGGTCGCGGAAATAAGGGAATGAAAGATAAGATATTGAAATTATTTGTGTGTTTTAAACTATGTTTGTTTTGTTTTGTTAGTTTAATGTTAGTGTTTTGTTAGTGTAAGGTATAGTTTTTTTGTTTTTTTCTCCTTTTTTGTATTGTATTGTATTGTATTGTATTGTATTGTATTGTATTGTATTGTATGGTTTTTATTTTTTGTAGTGTTTAAATTGTTGGAAAAGGTAATAAATATTATTTCAAAAAAAAAGGAAAAAAAAGAAGGCACATCAGAGTGCCAGTAGATAAATAGGTACCACTCTGGCGGTAAGGTAAACGGTGTTTCCGTGCGCTGCTCTGGTTCGCCAGAAGCGGCTTAGTCATGCTGGCCACGTCACCTGGAAGCTGTATGCTGGCTCCCTCGGCCAATAAAGTGAGATGAGCGCTGCAACCCCAGAGTCGGTCACGACTGGACCTAATGGTCAGGGTTCCCTTTACCTTTATCTTTAAACTTTGTTGGAAACAGTGGGGCTGACTTTTGAGAATTTCACTGTTAGTTAATCTACTATTTATCTGCTTTTCTCCCTTATATGGGTCCTTACTTCCTAATTTATTCCTGGGTTTGGGATCAAACTATACATTTCACTTCAGGGGTTTTTTTTATTAGAATAATTGAGACCTGCCATGTCTCTTTTTAACAAAAAGCAGTTGGAGGTGCCATTTGGGATCATGGTGCAGTGTTGAGGTAACCCATGCCATTTTCCTGCAAAAAAAAAAAAAAAAAAATTAAATCCCTGATGGGTGCTGTTTTCTGCAAATAGATGCTTCTGTTGCTGAGTTTAACTTTGGGGACATTTAGACATTATTGCTTACCACTCAACCTGACCACAGTGTTCAGGAAGGGAAGGAGTCTACAATAACGTAACTTGTCCCCTTCAGTGTGATACAGCAGGGATCAAATGTTGTTGTCTCACAATGATGAGTGGTGGGGACAGGGCAAATAGGAACTTGAAGTACCTGGTGGGTTGAGGTTTTTGTCTGGTAAGTTTAAAAAAAAATGAACATGCCTGCTGTGTTTTCCCAAAGGCAATCAGATTCTTGGAAGCTAATCACATGTGCCAAGTCTTAGGATTTTAATGCCAAGGTGATCTAAGCAAGAGAGTGTGTTTTTCATTCTGGCTCTGAGACTTATAGCAGCTGAGGGCTGCAACATTTCTCTTTTGCCAGGCATGTTCTAAACCCCAAGTCGTAAACTTTTGCTTCTGTGTTTTCCATCAACACCAGCTTGCTTTTCAATATTTAGTCAAAACTGACTATACAGTGCTAGACCTTCCTTCCCCACTCTATTAGTCAGATGCTATTTTTTTTCGTCATAACATTCCATTCATGTGACTTATCTTGCTATCGTTCTGCTTTGCCACTCAGTCTCCTTCCTGAATCATAACTTGCAGCACAGAGAGTTTGCTTTCTATCATCTCAGCATTTGCAATGCACAGAGGTGTGAGAATCCTGAGGTGTGTTCCTGCTAAAGTGCGTCTTTCCGCTTCTCTTAGCAATTTGGCTGGTTAAAATATATTTGTCCTGTGAGATTTACGCAGCATCCTGATTCCTTGGTTAACATCTGTTGCCAAAGCTGTTTGTTTTTGCTTTCCCTGGCCGTGTGTATTCAACATAGTTAGGGCATTTTTTTTGGACGACAAAAATGGGGACAACTAAAATTACCTTACAGATAGGTAGCCGTGTTGGTCTGCCATAGTCAAAACAAAATAAAAAAATTCCTTCCAGTAACACCTTAAAGACCAACTAAGTTAGTTCTTGGTATGAGCTTTCGTGTGCATGCACACTTCTTCAGATACACTGAAACAGAAGTCACCAGACCCTTCTATATAGTGAGAAGGTGGGGAGGGGTATTACTCAGAAGGGTGGTATCTCATTATACATGACAAAGCCATTTATCTCATTATACATGACAAAGCCATTTATCTCATTATACATGACAAAGCCATTTTTCACCTTCTCACCCCTTGCTTTTTCCTGTAAGACCTATTGCAGTCATTAAGAGTCGTCAACAGGCTCATCACAGCTATCTGCCAATCCCCCAATCCCACCACCCACCTTCTGAGTAATACCCCTCCCCACCTTCTCACTATATAGAAGGGTCTGGTGACTTCTGTTTCAGTGTATCTGAAGAAGTGTGCATGCACACGAAAGCTCATACCAAGAACTAACTTAGTTGGTCTTTAAGGTGCTACTGGAAGGAATTTTTTTATTTTGTTTTAAAATTACCTTGCTTCTGTAAGAGAACTTCCCCAAACAAGCACAGATTTTGGAAGAAAGTCATAATGGGAAAATGATTGACAGGACCACTGTCCTTGCTACCTTAATTCTAGTAAGGGCTTCTAAGTGATGATGGAAAAGTGCATTGCTCGTTGGGGCTTGCAAAGCTTCTTAGCGCTCTTGTTTTATACTTCAGAGGCAGCCTTTCATTTGTTTGTTTATTTGCTTTCACAATATGTGGACACTTCAAATTACAGCAAAAAAGCACACCTGCAATTTTCAATCCCATCAGACATCCACATATCACCATGTATCTGACGACACCCACCAACCACACTGAAAAACCTTGCCGAAGAAACATTGCTTTGTTTGCCAGGAAGACCCACTGAACATGAACATGTTGCCTAAGAGCAGATTTCCAGGGGGCACATGGAACTCTCTTGTGGTGCTGACCTTTAGGGGTTTCTCTCTAGCTCCTGACTCCCTGGAAAGCAGCTGTTGTCACATAGACATTAGGGGTCCTCTTAAATGAGATAGCATGTACAGAAATGCAGCTCCAGATCTAGACTTGTATAACTATCTTGATTATCATCATCACGCCAGATGCGCTTAAAAATGAATGTCACAGTTCATTTTATGCCAGTGTTTCTGAAATGTCAGATAGCTGAAACACGCTTTTTCTCTGAATTAAAATTCAAGGCACACTTCTTCTATTCCCAAAGGTTTACATATAGCGTGTGTAAATTATATTTAAAAAGTATCCACCCATGGTGCAGCCTAGTTTCTGTATGAGTCGCTGATCTGGGCGTGCCATCTGATTGGAAGGAGACGAGTTTAGAGCAATTGGCTTGTGCAGAAGCACAGCAGAAAGCCTCCCCTGAGAATGTGTGGTTCTACTGCTGCTTCTCTACATGAACAGTGGTTGAATGATGCAATCACACATCCACCATGGAGGTGCTGTAGAATTATCCACTCCCCCAGTGTAGGCTGTTTAGAAGAGGCAAAGCTAGAGCAGCAGAGCATTCAGAGGTGCAGCAGGGGGCCTCTTCCGTGTTTATGTACAGTGGTACCTCAGGTTACAGACGCTTCAGGTTACAGACTCTGCTAACCCAGAAATAGTACCTTGCGTTAAGAATTTTGCTCCAGGATGAGAACACAAATTGTGGCGTGGTGGCAGCGGGAGGTCCCATTAGCTAAAGTGGTAACCTCAGGTTAAGAACAGTTTCTTTTTTAAAAAAAATATTTTTTTTATTAACAATTTCAACATATATATATATATAAAGCGAGAGAGAGAGAGAGAACAGTTTCAGGTTAAGAACGGACCTCCAGAACGGATTAAGTTCTTAACCCGAGATACCACTGTACTCTTGTGAATGGGTACTACTCACAGCAAGTATTAATTATTTAATTTAATGCATATTTATTGTCACATAGTTTGGGGATTTCTCCTTTATGCAACATTACTTTTAGGGCACAAAATTAAAGCAAACATTGATGATATATATCCTGTTTTTTTTCCTTTCCCCCCTTTTTTAAACAAGATATTTGATTTAATGGACGCCAAAGCCCGTGCTGATTGCATCAAAGAAATAGATCTTCTTAAGGTAAATATGTACAATGACTTTCTTTTTTTACTTGAATGAAGGTGAACTTTAGCATTTATTTGTTCAGATTTTTATTATTCCCAAGTCTAAAGGCGTACCTAAAATGTCTTCACTATGGATTTGGGATGATAGAGGGGCATGCATATATTTTAAATGCAGCTGCAGCAAAACTTGCATATCCTCACCTGGTTTTTGAGGCAGTAGAGTTGCATTTCGACTCTCCATAGCTAATAACCAGAGCAGAACTTACTTGATATGTTTATTTACTTCTCTCTGTGTGTGTCATTGTGATTTGTATCTCACTGCCTTTCACGGCAGCTTACAGACAACAGCAACAAGGTTCATAATAAATAACAAATGAAAGCTAAAATGATAGGAACCTTTTCTAGCTTTAGCCTCATTAATTCCCGCCGCCCCCCAAAAAAACCTGCTACAAAATATATAAGATTACTATTTCATGAAACAGGTGGCAGGTCAGCTACTGTTTTTTTAAAAAATAAATTGCACCATAATCTCAAATATCTGCTGAAAGTAGAAAAGAACCCAAGGAACAAGTTAAAAATAGAACTGGCCTAATGAATTTATCAAGGGACGCGGGTGGCGCTGTGGGTAAAAGCCTCAGCGCCTAGGGCTTGCCGATCGAAAGGTCGGTGGTTCGAATCCCTGCGGCGGGGTGCGCTCCCACTGCTCGGTCCCAGCGCCTGCCAACCTAGCAGTTCGAAAGCACCCCCGGGTGCAAGTAGATAAATAGGGACCACTTACTGGTGGGAAGGTAAACGGTGTTTCCGTGTGCTGCGCTGGCTCGCCAGATGCAGCTTTGTCACGCTGGCCACGTGACCCGGAAGTGTCTCCGGACAGCGCTGGCCCCCGGCCTCTTGAGTGAGATGGGCGCACAACCCCAGAGTCTGTCAAGACTGGCCCGTACGGGCAGGGGTACCTTTACCTTTACCTTTTAATGAATTTATCAGGAGTTCCATAATGAGCATCCCATTACCGAAAAGATATCCTTCAATTCATCCCAGCTGCCCTCACTTCAGTCAAAGATGGAACTTGGGAGCAGAATTTGTCCGCTGATCTTCACGATTGTTTACTTGGAAAAAAGGCTCTCTCAAGCATACACTGTATTTATGCCTTTTGCATAAGAATTTAGGATGCTGCCCAGACTGTTTGACCATCTAGCTTAGTACTGTTCATTCTGACTGTCTCTCCACAGCCTTGGGCAGAAAGAGGGCTTTTCTGAGACTGCCCCCTGGCAATCCTTTTAGGTTGGACTTGCTATATGTAAAGTTTTTCTTCAGCCACTGAGCTACTACCCCTCCCCTACAATATATGTATAGAACACATAATGTGCACACACATGCACACAAAGATACAGTGCTTTTGTATTCCTTTTATGCATGTCAGTCTCCCATCCATATCGCATTGCATTGTAAGCTGCCTTTTTAAAGTTTAAAGTGGGAACCAAGAGCTGCCCTAGTTGTTACCAAGAGCTTATCCTTGTAGGATTTTCCCTTTGAACTGCTGGCCTCCACTCCCCACCTTCCGCCACCTTACCAAGTTATATCAGAAACAGCTGTTTTTGAACGAGGTTTGTTATGTAGGTGGGGGTGAAGACTTGCCATATAAAAATCCTTAGTTCTCGAAAGCAGACTACAGTGTGATCCAGAGAAGATGCACTTTGTAAAACAAGGACAAAAGCCTTGTCTGTGCACACACAAACTTTTTTGTTCCTCTAAAGTGCCTTACTGAATACTGATT
Source organism: Podarcis cretensis (assembly GCF_951804945.1). Taxonomy (NCBI): domain Eukaryota; kingdom Metazoa; phylum Chordata; class Lepidosauria; order Squamata; family Lacertidae; genus Podarcis; species Podarcis cretensis. The sequence goes on along the minus strand of NC_137175.1, from coordinate 83,472,852 downwards.
ATGAATGATGCAAAGAGACATATAAATAAGGTGAGTTACAGTTTACAGGAGGGGGCTTTCCTTTGGAGTGAATGTGGCTCTTCTTTTCCTGTTTGTTGTTGCCAACCAGAAAGATGCTCTGACAAAATTCCTAGGTTTTAGGTTTTTGGGGCTTTAAAAAGAAAATTTATGGTCTTTGTGATTGCAGAAGGTGACACATGTTGTTTCTTGACGACTATTATTGTGCTTTCTGCTTTAAAAATATAACAAACCTTACCTGTGACTTTAAAGGTTACTTAGGTGTCTGCACCTAACTTCCCACCCTGCTGCTCCCCCTCTGCCCCAGCCGTAGCTCTTTGTGCTGCTCCTTTATATTTTTAGGAGTGCCTTGTCAGTTAGAACATGGGTATTTTTGGTAGGAGTTGCCTCATTGCACATATAGAAAATTCCATGCACCTTACTGACAACGTTGTGGAGGACCTTGCTATGTCTATGGAAGAAATGGTATTGGAGAGGTTCTCTGTGATGTCCGCTCTGTGGTTGAGCAGATGATGGATTTGAATACAGAAACTACCCTTGGTCAGATATGCACCTAGGAAGTAGTAGCCTAGGTTACCTGTGTGGGCAGACTGAACCCTAGTGATTCTGCGTGACAGGAACAAAAAACATAAAACATTATTATTGTGCTGAAGAGATATGTAGCTATATGCTTTGAATACAAAACAGATTTTTTTAAAAAAAACCTCAACTTTTGAGGCAAAATTTAAGACAGTGTGATAAGTTTTTTTACATTCCTCAATGTATATTCTATGTGGATTGTTATTATTACTTTTCATCAACACTGTTCTTGACCTGGCCATAAGCCTGCCAAAAGTTTGCTTTGCTGAGTTTTTCTTGTCTGTCTGGAGGCATTCAGCTTTAAAAACCTCAATAATTTTCTGAGAAAGAGCAAAATATTGCAAATATATCCATTTTAGAATAATCCAATGGAGGCATTTGGAAGTTAGTGGTACCTTTATTAATCCTGTGAGTGGAGTGTATAATGCAAAACCTCTTCTGGTTTCAAATTCTACTTTAGTTTTGTTTTACAATGGTCATTGGTTGAGAAGCTAATGAAGTTTTTTTTGTTTTATCATGGACAATTGAAAGTTGAAGAGGTGCTTTTTCTTCTTTTTTAAATGGCATGTTCTTTGGCTTTCTTGCATAAGTCATCTGATAGCTTTGTGTGCCCCATTCCTAACTAATTAAGGGGCTTTCTTTTCCACTCCCCCCAAAAAACATAGACATGCTGTAGTAGCTGCTGTATTGTTTCCTGGCTTAGTTCAAGGTGCTGGTATCCTCTTTGTTAAGTTTGATTTTTAGACTTGGTTCAGGGTTTTTTGTTATCTAAAAATAATGCATGCAAATAATGAACACATGAATGTGTATATAGGATTAAATGGTGGAAACCAATAGTTGAGGCTATACGTACTGTAGACTGAAGTATCTGTTTCTTTTTCTAGCAATTGAATCATCCAAATGTAATCAAATACTATGCATCATTTATTGAAGACAATGAACTAAATATTGTACTGGAATTAGCAGATGCTGGAGACCTTTCTAGAATGATCAAGGTAGGTGTTTTTCTTAACAGAGAGTTTTCTTTCTTTTTAAATATATTCATTGTTTGAAATAAATAGAAATCATATTTTATTTTTCATATTTTGTTTTGATTCTCATTACTCTGGTTTTATTTCTGGTTTCTCAGGTACCCTAAATTATAAGTGATTGCCGCAAATCCTACTCCAGGTTTCAATTCTGTAAATCCTTTCCAAGCTATCGAAGTGTCCATATTTATATCTCACTATCAAAGTGCTAATCTTAAAATGCTATGCATGATTGCAAGGAAACATAGATGGGGAGATCATCATTATACTCCAAATCTGGCATTGTGCCAGCCATAATATTTAATTTTGGCATTTCTGTTTATAAATTCTCCCCTTTGAGATTTTTACCATAATAATTCAGCTGTAAAACCAGATTGTATGTTTAAAATGTTGGTACTGACCATCCAAACATGTAGGAACATGTTTCTTTCTAAAGTTGTGAAAACAAAGCAAAACAATCAAAGGCCCTTGGAGCCTATGAAGGCTGCTTCCATAACGCTTGATTTTTGCCAACAGGAATGAACCCACAAGTCATTGCAGTGATAATATGGAAAGAGCTTAGAAAGAGCTTAGACCAGTGACTTCTCAAAAACCAGGCAGTAGGCTGCTATGCTCTTAGTTGCAATGCTGGCTGGGTGATTTGGCACCAAACTGAAAGTGCTATGATAGAAGTACAAGCTTGTGAAGAATATTTGTAGCAGTCCCTCCACAATGCACCATTTGAGATGTTCTGTCCATTCATTCACCCAGCCATTCATTTATTCGAGTATTTCTAAACCACCAACTTATTAAAAAAATATGGCCTCCAAGATTTTTTTTTTTAAAAAACCATAAAATTACAAAATCATAAAAAACAACACTGAAATGCTTGGCTAAACAGAAATGTTTTCAACAGGCAGTGGAATGATAGAATTGTGAGTGCCTGTGCGATTTCAGTGGGAGCAGTGTTCCAAAATATTGGTGCCCCTGTACTAAAAGCCTTCGTTTTTGTAGAAGCTAAATGAATAGAAAACAAACCAAATAGAAACTAAACTACAAATCACCATTTGTACACACTAAACTAAATAACCGTGGCACAGCCAGGAGGGCTTGTTCCACTTCTCCTGTTTAGGGCATGAGGAATCTGCACCCATGTTAGTTTCTAGGGCTTTGTTCCCTAACCTGACCCTAGGAAAACCCTGGGGAAAAGTTATGAGTCATTTTTTAAATGGACCTAATTGGGGTATATTTGCTCAGATTAATAAAATACAGGAACGGTCAACCTGTTGGGACTTGTTGAACATATTTGCAAATCAGCGAAACTGTGTATATGTACACACACACCCAGAACCAAGCTCGCACTACAACCTATTCTATTGGCCACAACAGAATGCTTCTTTCAAACAGTGGGAAGGGACTCTGAAGGAAAGCCGGCACAGGCCCATGTGTGCCCGCAGATGACCCTTTGTCAAAGTGCTTTTTATGAATGTATAAACAGTGAACACTCTTGGCACATTTCTATGGAATTCGAGGTTGTTTCCACAAGCTACATTCATTTCTTCATTCACCATAAAGCAACAAGAGTTTTCTGAGAGATTTTTGGAACCCTGAGTCATATTCTGATATCCTAATGAGGCACACGATCATGCTTAACCTATTCCAGTGGAACAGAAATAAAGGTCTCAGGTGGTATCAGAGGTCTGCTTACCACCACCTATTTGGCTTTGTTTTGCCACCCTTCTTCTTCCTGTAATGTTTAGGGAAAGGAATGGGAACTATTTGGCTGTGCTGGAGTGAACATGACTGTTCTGTGCACTGAACTTTGAACAAGACCATGAGCATTTTAGGCTGGGAAGGAAGTTAGGAAGACCAACTGATTGCCATTTTCCATTACTGTTAATAGACTTTCCAACAAGCCCAATTATAATTTTAGCACACTAAAAACTAGTAAGTTTGCCAATTGTAGTAACACACTGGAAAGATTTCAACAGCCAGCTGTTCAAAATTTTGAGATTAGTTCTTAGATTAAACGTATTCAAGTTCACAGTTGGGTTAATTGTATTATATTATGTATGGGAGAAAGTGTGAAGCTAGCTAATCTTATTTCTTTATTTATTATTAATTTATATAGGCAGCATTTAAAACAACAAAGCTACAAAGCCAAAACAACTTCATCGTAGTTGAGGGGTTTTTTGTTTTTTGTTTGTTTCTTAACTTGCACTCAGCTAAATGAATTACTCTAAGAGCTGCATTTAAGATACTTAAGCTTGGGTAGATCATTCCACTCTATTTTTATATATTCATTTCTTGTCAAATAATCAGTTCCCTCCCTAATAAAAGTCCTTTGTTCTCCAGACTAGATTATTGTTGTTTTTCACTGCATTGTAAGTGTCTCAGGTTTACTGGATACAAAAAGTGTGCTTTTTAATTAGTCCTCACCCTCTGCCTTCAAAATACTATTTTTGTGAGGCTTAGAAGGAATATTAACTTTGCTTTACAGCATAGAGTTGAAACTGCATCTTTGTGCTTTGAAGAATATTCCTTGCCAAGATGACATTTTTAAGCCAAGAGGGTGAAAAATGTGGTGCTACAAAGATTGACAATGTCCTGTTAATATTTATAACCAAATTGTATATATTTTGCTTATGAATTAATAATTCTGTAGGTTTACACTTGCTACAATATGAAGGTTTTGTTTTCTCTTCTGTATATTCCAATTTGACATAACATTTAAGATGAGGCCTCTCTTTTTTTTCCCTTTCTGTGACAGACTTCATTATGGCCTATTGATGCCTTTATTTTACCTAGGACTGTCAAACCCGTCCATTTAACTCCTTTCATTCTAGCATTTGAAATCCGGTGATACATTTGGCGGATATTTAGTCAAGGCAGCATTTTCCCTTTAACAGAAATACAAATATATTTAGCACTGAAAACCATTTTATACACACACAGATTCATGGAAGGCCAGGCATAGCTTACAACAGTGGCATTAACCCACTATTTGTTCAGAGAGACCAGTTCTGGTTTATAATTAGTTTTTTGTTACTAAAGAAACCACAATTTTAAATCTGTGATTATTGAAGTCATAATTTAATCTACTTGCGAATCCTGTTTATGCATTTCTTCTGATTTTACCCTAGAGATGTCCAAAATTGCCTGCAATGCAATTTGGCTCTGTGGCTATTTCTTACCTATCTTTCTTGAGAGTAGTTTATGATGTCCTCTTAACATAGGCATCATGTTTAATGTAGTGAACTCGGATTGCTGTTTGAAGTTAATGACAGCCTATCAGGCTATGATTAAATATGTATAAGGTGTCACACTATACTCATATTTTCATAGTTCTTGTAGTGGGATCAGCATGAGTTTATTTTAGGTATATAAAGATTGAGCGAAGGAGGGAAGTACAATGAATGCATCCACAGCTCTCTCTCTTTAAAATGAGAACACAACAGAAAAATAAGAACATTTCTCTCACTGTGTGTATGTGTGTGTGTGCTGTTTTTTATACGAGCAGTGAGAAACACAGTAATTAGGAGTCAGGCGCAAGATCTTGGAATCCAATAAGGATAATAGTGGCTACTGACTCTCTTTTCATTAGACAATACAGATGAATCTTCAGCACAGTGTTGTGCTATTGAGTGCTTTACCCTAATGAGCAAAAAAGAATCTGATGTCTAAAAGTTTAAATGGGCAACTCATTATGATGGTACCACTATATTGTCAGTCCTATGAATAAGGTCATTCATGCAGGTTGGTGGTTTCCCAACTTCCTACTCTCAGAGACCCCTTTCCACATCATTTCAAATTTATTTAGTATCTCATTTTATATTCCATCTTCCTATACATTTGTGTGTGAACGAACTACCTAGGCATTGCAGTGGATATAAGATTCTACTTTTGAGAATGTACATTCAGTTCACAAGGACCGTCCACCAGGCCTGTTGAGTATAAATGACCATCACCCCAAATAAAACAAAAAGTGTTCTGGAGCGCAACTGACAGACTGCACAGGCTGACACCATGCTTCTCCCCTCACTGTTCTGGTAAGCAGCAGCAGTGCTGCTGCTGGAAAGCCATGGCTGCAGCTCCATTCTACTGGATGAGATGCTCCTGCTGTCATCCAGGATTTAATCCCAAATTGTGCTGTTGACCTGCATCAATGAGATGGGTGAATGAGTTGGATTTTCCAAGGTTGTCTGTTTTGGGTTCTTGTTGCAGTGCTGACCCAGACTTGATGGTTAGGAAGGAAGTGGTCACTGTGCTATCCCATCTCCCTCTTCAGCTTCCTATCTGATCAAATTCAGTTTCGAGTATTTGCACTTGATATTAGGCACTTAGTTTGAAATTCCATTATTGCATATATCATCCTGCTGCCTAACAATCTCCTTGCTGGGATTGGTCTTGTTTTTGGTTTTGAGGCGCCACGGAACAGTGATTTGGGGAGACTTCAACACACATGCTTAGACTGCCGTATCTTTTATGGGCCAGGATTTTTGCTGCAGTCATTCCAAAATGCTCCCAACTCAACAAGTGCAGCAGGTTATGTAATTTCTCAACCAGAAAGGATGATTGCTACTAGATTCCCGAGAGTCCTTTCTGTTAGCATACTTCACATTCCTGTTCAATCACATTCTAGAATTCAGAAATTACCTGTTATGTAGACACAATGGTTTTTAAGCACTCTGTACCACTGTATAGAACTGTCTTGGCTCTTTTGTACATCAAGTACTTGGAGATGATGAATTGGTTGGGGTGATCGCCAGATTTATGTGGAGGGAAAGCTGAATCAAGTGTGACCAAACACAGTTTAGAGCTCACTTTATAGTTTATATTGTGGCAGTAACAGCAGCTAAGAAGGAATGCTTTCCTAGCATCATCGTATCTGCACAGTACTGGCTGGAGGAGCAATTTTGAGTGGCTAAAGAATCCTTTAGATGGATCTCTAGGTTATATTGGAGAATGCTCAAGTGCCCACTTTGAACATTTGCAAACCACTTCAAAACTTTGAGACCTTAATTATAGCATGTAAAGAAAAATAACTCTTTTCTCACTAGAGCGAGTACCAGGCAGGCTTGAAGCTACAGAAGGCATGATAATGTTTGAGCCTGGTGTGAAAACTAAGAAGAACAGGGATGTGATTTATACCCTAACTTGTTCATATAAATGCATGTTGCTGTGTGAATGGCACTGTACTGGGGTGAGAGTCTTGACTAATAACTTGAAAAGTAGTCCTTCTACATTGTATTATGGCTACATTGTCAAGGTGAGAGTCCATTTTATTCTGTTCTGTTTATTTAAATGATTTATATACCGTCCTCCAGCAATACTTTCAGGGTGATCTGCAAAAACAAGATAAATACAAAAGCAAAATATAATTGATTACAACATGGTTTAAATAGTAATACAAAGAAAATAATGGAAAATTTAACAATTCCTGGTGCAAAAAAGGTACTAGGGTTAGCACAAAGTTAACTTCAATGAGGAAATAATTCCATAAGAGTGTGTCATAGCTTAGAAGACTCTCTCTAGACACCAGCCACCTTTCCTCAGCTGGTGGGGACACCAGGACAACTAGACAGCCTCAGTTGTGGTCTTTAAGGCAGCCTTCCCAAACTGGTTCCATTCAGATGTTTGCTAGGGAAGTGTGTGGTGAACACCGAGAATTGGATTAGAATAGAGGGCAGTCTCTTTCCACATTTACATACCTTTTCTTGGGTTCCCTGAAGGTTAGTTAATACATGAGTGAAACAAAAGGAAAGAAACGGCTCTCTTTCCCTTGCCTATTCTTAAATACAGTTGTACCTTGGTTGTTGAATGCCTTGGTACTCGGACGTTTTGGCTCCTGAATGGCGCAAACCCAGAAGTGTGTGTTCTGGTTTGCAAACGTTTTTCAGAAGCTGAATGTCCAGCGTGGCTTCTGCGGCTTCCAATTGAGTGCAGGAAGCTCCTGCAGCCAATTGGAAGCTGCGCCTTGGTTTCTGAACCGTTTTAGGAGTCAAACGGACTCCCGGAAAGGATTAAGTTTGACAACCAAGGTACAACTGTATGAGAGCAGCCAACCAAATCTACACTTTCAACATTTTTTTTATTGTTAAACACTGAAGTTTATTTTTAAAAACTTTCTTTAAAAAATTAATTTTTCTCTGAGACTTCCACACATGCTAGAGTAAAGACATTTGCTACTACTGTGAACTGAAAAATGCTTTTGATATGTACCATATACTGATTATCCAAACATTGAGATGGTACATTACAGATGCCATTATGTCACCTTTCTCCTCTGAGCTTTTCTTATTAGTTTTTAAAGGCTGTTTTAAAAAAAACAAAACAAAAAACCCAATTTTTCAACAGTACACCAGGCAACACTAGCTAGATTAATTATAGAACAAAGTCTCAAGTTAATATATTTTTTATTAAGCATCTTCCTAAAGGAAATATAAAGCATTGCTTTGAACTTACTATACCTATGTTTGCTGTTAAAAGTTTTGAAGCTACCTGTGGTACCTATTTTGTGTCATTTTTTTACTCTTTGTAATTTCAGGTGGTTCCCCCCCCTTTCATTCTTATATACATATACATACATAGAATATATATAGATAGATTCTATCATTCTTGATGCAAACTCTCTGACACCAAGTGCTGACAAGCCCTACTAATATCTATGAGCATATATATATGTATGTATGTATGTGTATATATATATATATATATATATATATATATATATATATGCGTGTGCTTTTTGTAACTCATTGTTTTTTTCCAGTTTCTAAGAACCAGCAGCACTGCAGCGGGAGCAGGTTGGAGCTGTCACGACAGCAGTTGGACAGGAACTGCAACCCTGCAAGCACTCCTGTCTGGAAAACTGCTTCAACTGTTTTCACTTGCTGTAGCAGTGTTGCTGGTTGCCAGATAATGTAATACCTTTGTCCCCACCTAGGGATGCTTGGAAAGTTCAGTCTTTGCTAATGCCTACTCTGAACTGCTCTGTTTCTTGATAAATGGGATACAGTCTGTGTCCTCTGGCAAAAGTGGAACACATCTAAATCTGATCTGGATCATGAATGCATCCATGCTCTGCATTACTCCCTCCTCTTAAATGTGGTTGGGACACAAACTGCAGTCTCTTGCATTTTTATCTTTTAGTTCTGCTACAAGACTTAAATGTAACTATTCCATTTGTTTGCTAGCCTTTGAACCCCTCTTTTCTAATCTGATGAAGGTTCTAGCCTACAAAGGCTCACACTAAACTGCTGCCTTTAAAAGGTAAAGGTAAAGGGACCCCTGACCATTAGTTCCAGTCATGACCGACTCTGGGGTTGCAGCGCTCATCTCGCTTTATTGGCCGAGAGATGGGGCTTACCGCTTCCGGGTCATGTGGCCAGCATGAATAAGCTGCTTCTGGCGAACCAGAGCAACGCACGGAAATGTCGTTTACCTTCCTATTTATCTACTTGCACTTTGAAATGCTTTCAAACTGCTAGGTTGGCAGGAGCAGGGACCGAGCAACAGGAGCTCACCCCGTCGCGGGGATTTGAACTGCCGACCTTCTGATTGGCAAGTCCTAGGCTCTATGGTTTAACCCACAGCGTCACCCGGGTCCCTTAAAACTGCTGCCTTTAGGATACCCCAAAACTCTTTGTTTTCTTTTTCCATAAAACTTATTTAAATGTTTTGGAAATCATCATAACCTTACTTAAATATTTTTTTCTGTGGAAGTTAAGCTTGCCTTGTTCTTTTAGCCTTTATTAGACTCTCAAGACTCTTTAATCCCTCCCTGTAACTTTCCTTATATGCCCATGTAGGTTTCATGAGAGGCAAGTGAATTCCAAATACATGGTTGGTCTACTCATGGGATATTGTATTTTGCAGCAATGCTAGGGATAGATCAAGATAGATAGCTAACTAGTTAGCTAGTTAATTCCCTGTTTAGGGAAGTTTTTAATGTCTGATGTTTTATTGTATTTTTAATATTTTGTTGGAAGCCACCCAGAGTGGCTGGGGAAACCCAGCCAGATGGGTGGGGTATAAATTATTATTGTTGTTGTTGCTGTTACTATTACTATTATTATTATTAAAAATCTCACTATAATTAAGACAAGTTCTTGTTCCAAATTTGATCCAAAAATGCCCTGCTAGCAGAAAGCATCTTCTACCAAAGAAGGCCTGCTTCCGTAAGAAAAGTAACCCCCAAATGAAGAGAAGTTATTCAGTTTGCACAAAGTTTTGTGTAATACTTTTTATGTCCCACTAGCTTTTGCAAATCTCAAGACAAACTGGGCTATTCCAAGCAGATTTGGAACTTGTTAAAGGTTAAAGAAGGCTCCCCCAGATTTATTTTGAATTTATTCTGGAAAGGAATAGCTTTGATGTTTTAACCCCCCAATATTGAAAGTGGCTTGCAATCAATAAAAGCACTTTAAAACAAAACAAATAATTAAGCCAATATCAACAAAAAACTACAAAATCAATAATGTAAACACAGCGAAAGAACAGAAAACCATTTACACTAGAACAACTAGCTAACTAAGGTAAAGGTAAAGGTACCCCTGCCCGTACGGGCCAGTCTTGACAGACTCTGGGGTTGTGCGCCCATCTCACTTAAGAGGCCAGGGGCCAGCGCTGTCCGGAGACACTTCCGGGTCACGTGGCCAGCGTGACATTGCTGCTCTGGCCAGAGCCAGAGCCGCACACGGAAACGTCGTTTACCTTCCCGCTGGTAAGCGGTCCCTATTTATCTACTTGCACCCGGAGGTGCTTTCGAACTGCTAGGTTGGCAGGCGCTGGGACCGAGCAGCGGGAGCGCACCCCGCCGCAGGGATTCGAACCGCCGACCTTTCGATCGGCAAGCCCTAGGCGCTGAGGCTTTAACCCACAGCGCCACCTGCGTCCCGCCCTAGCTAACTAAGCTCCATGAAATAATGTGTGTTTCAATTTTTTTAAAAAAGCTTTTGAGAGATGCTTCCAGTCACTGTAGAGAAATGTGAGTTAGATGTGCCAATGATCTGATCCTATGTTTTTGTGCTTTTATTTGTGCTTGTAAAAAGGCAAGCAGGCAGACACCTTAGAGAAATAGTTCCAAGGAATGCTACAAAGAAAACCATAGGGTGTAGTGTAATAGAGGACTTCTCATTTCATTATACAGTGGTACCTCGGGTTAAGTACTTAATTCGCTCCTGAGGTCCGTTCTTAACCTGAAGCACCATTTTAGCTAATGGGGCCTCCTGCTGCCGCCACACTGCCAGAGCACAATTTCTGTTCTCCTCCTGAAGCAAAGTTCTTAACCCGAGGTACTATTTCTGGGTTAGCGGAGTCTGTAACCTGAAGCGTATGTAACCTGAAGTGTATGTAACCCGAGGTACCACTGTATACTTGTACCTTGGAACTCAAACGCCTTGCGAGACTAACATTTTGGCTCCCGAACACCACAAACCTGGAAGTGATTGTTCTGGTTTGCGAACGTTCTTTGGAACCCGAAAGTCCGTTGCAGCCAATCGGAAGCTGCGCCTTGGTTTCTGAACACTTTGGAAGTTGAACGGACTTCCAGAACAGATTCTGTTTGACTTCTGAGGTACGACTGTATACCATATAATTCTATGCCACTCAGCACTAGCGCTATTCATTCAAAAGGTCCTGGATCTAGGCCCTGACATTCTTTTGGTAGGACTGAGAAAGTCCTTGAAACTCTGGACACCTACCTTCTTCCAGTCAAGTATCTTTACCATGTACCTTGAGACATCCGGTCTTTGGAAGGACCAAGCCTCCAGCTAAGCTCTGGAGCAGATACATTTTTCTACTTGGTTCTGCATTGGGGCAAAAAAATTAAATCCCAGTGTTAGCATACCACACCAAATCTCGAAAAATTTGATTTCATTAGTGCACATAACACTTTTGAGAATGTTTTGGGACAAAATCAGGGTTCTGTCTTGGGCCCCGTCTTATTCAACATCTTTATCAACGACTTGGATGATGGACTCAAGGCCATCATGATCAAATTTGCAGATGACACCGAACTGGGAGGGGTGGCTAACACCCCAGAGGACAGGATCACACTTCAAAACGACCTTGACAGATTAGAGAACTGGGCCAAAACAAACAAGATGAACTTTAACAGGGAGAAATGTAAAGTATTGCACTTGGGCAAAAAAAATGAGAGGCACAAATACAAGATGGGTGACACCTGGCTTGAGAGCAGTACATGTGAAAAGGATCTAGGAGTCTTGTTGACCACAAACTTGACATGAGCCAACAGGGTGACGCGGCAGCTAAAAAAGCCAATGCAATTCTGGGCTGCATCAATAGGAGTATAGCATCTAGATCAAGGGAAGTAATAGTGCCACTGTATTCTGCTCTGGTCAGACCTCACCTGGAGTACTGTGTCCAGTTCTGGGCACCACAGTTCAAGAAGGACACTGACAAACTGGAACGTGTCCAGAGGAGGGCATCCAAAATGGTCAAAGGCCTGGAAACGATGCCTTATGAGGAACGGCTAAGGGAGCTGGGCATGTTTAGCCTGGAGAAGAGGAGGTTAAGGGGTGATATGATAGCCATGTTCAAATATATAAAAGGATGTCACATAGAGGAGGGAGAGAAGCGGACACGGAGCAATGGTTCCAAACTACAAGAAAGAAGATTCCACCTAAACATTAGGAAGAACTTCCTGACAGTAAGAGCTGTTCGACAGTGGAATTTGCTGCCAAGGAGTGTGGTGGAGTCTCCTTCTTTGGAGGTCTTTAAGCAGAGGCTTGACAACCATATGTCAGGAGTGCTCTGATGGTGTTTCCTGCTTGGCAGGGGGTTGGACTCGATGGCCCTTGTGGTCTCTTCCAACTCTATGATTCTATGATTCTATGATTTTAAGTAAGGTGTAGAACATATAGGAACAGTGGGCATTGTATAATGAGTTTTTGTTAGAAGTTTGTCTAAAAATACATTGTTAAAAGTCTTTTCAGGGTTCATTTTAAAAACAATAAAATGTGCTTTCTGTGCATATACTTGAAGTTGTGTATTTGGTTGTAAATGAAAAGAAACCCGGTATCTATCTATCTATCTATCTATCTATCTATCTATCTATCTATCTATCTTGTTGACATCAAACAGTCCTCTGATATGCAAATCCCACCTATGGGGAGAATAGATACAGAGTTTGTTTTGGATTCAGTCCAGGTCTGAGGAAAGCAGCATTTCAAGAGCTTGCATTCAAATATTGCATCATTTCAGTTTTTGAAAATATTTTGAGGAAATTAAATGTGTGTGTTGTTATTCTAAAGCAGCAATGCAGCAGCAAGCAAAGGCTATAGCAGCCAAGTCTGCTGCTTGTGGCTGGAAAGCCAAACAGGAAGTATGTGACTGTTGCCATGGAAACAAAGGGGCAGTCCATTCTGTACTGAGCACCGGATGTTAGCTCAGTGTGTGTGTCATATGACCTGTACAGGATGTACATGGGTGGAGTTTGGGAGTTTCTCTCTGTTTGTTGAAAAGAGCAGACATGTTTTCTCTGTACTGAAGTACAGACAGGAATAAAAGAATGTAAGATACATTTCTGTCTGTGTCTGATTCCCCTCCCTGGGGATATGCTGGAGAGCAGGGAGGAGGAGAAGCAGTTTGGTGTGTTTTTCTCACAGCCTGAGGAAAATCGCCGGAACGGACCTCGAGTGTTTTTACTGCCGGGAGTCGCCGGAGGGAGGTCAAAAGAATCCAGCCGGTGCCTGGAGAGATAGGCACATACCTCTGACCGACCCTGAATTCTGACATTGGTAGCAGAGGATGGTTGCTACGATCCATGGGAGTCTGCATCAAGGAGACTGTATTCATCCCTCTCCATGGAAGCCTGAGATGGATGCTGATTCTCTGCAGCTAGAAGCTGACCAGAAGAAGCTGAAAGCCAAGCTACGGAGCCCAGGTATGAAATTTTCGGGCTTAAGAGTGTGAATGCAGATGGATTAATTCTCTGCTTCATGGGAGCAACGTTTGGGAAAAACAGCTCCGAGAGAGAAGAGTCTGCATTCCAAACATTCCTGTGGTTTTTCCTGTCCAAGGAAAGGAATGTGGTTGCTTAGCAACGCAGGCCAGTTTCAAGATAAGGGCTGGATGTCAGGCTGTGCTCGGAGAAGCAAAAACAGCTCGTGTTTTGACTAGGAACTGTGAAAGGGGACTTTCCAAGCAGCCAGTGTTATTGCTGCCAGGTGCACAGAGTGTAAACAAGCCAGCTATTGGATTTTAGAGGCTTGTGTTTGAGAGTCAATGCAAGGACTCAAAATGGATGTCAAGAAGGGAAGTCTGCCTTCTCCACCCCTTTTGACCAGTGACAATTATGCATCTTGGTCTATTAAGATGAAGGCCTTGCTGCAGAATCAGAGACTGTTTAGGGTGATTGAGAACCCCATCCCTGCAGCACCAACGCGTCCTTGGGAGTCACAGGATGTGAAGGCCAGAACCGCTATAATTCTGTGCGTGTCGGACTCTCAGCTTATTCATATACAAGATTTACCGCACGCGAAAGATGTTTGGGACACGCTGAGAAGGACACATCAGAGAGATGCAGGTTCTTCAGCGTTGCTGTATTTTGAGAAGCTGACTAACCTGAGGCTTGCGCCTAATGGAGATGTTCAAGCGCACCTGACGGAAATGAAATTTCTGCGTCAGCAGATGGTGGAACGCAATTTCCGTCTGCAGGAGGAAGTGTTTTGCTTCATGGTGATCAACAGCCTGAATCAGACTTACAAAACGGTTGCCAGTCAGCTGGGGTCTCTCCCAGCGCAAGATTTGACTTCGGACAGAGTCTTTGCCGTGGTTCTGAACGAACATGACAGGCTTGCCGCCCTGGAAGTGAAGGACAGGGGGAGTCAAGAACGGAGTTCTAACATCCCCACTGCTGTAGCTACTGGAGGAGACGCCGTAGCTTTGAACGTTGTCCGATGCCACAATTGTGGACAGACTGGGCATCTTCAGCGGTACTGCAGGAAGCCACGTCAGAACAAAGGAGCCAAGGGAAGCTCCACGAAGTCTGAGGCGTCAGGCAGAAGTCATGCCAAGTCACAGGCGAAGCCTGCAAAGGTTTTGTTGTCCCTAAAAGCCACACCACAAGTGGGGAATTCCTTCGTTTTAGACACGGGAGCGACGGTTCACATGACCCATCGCAGGGATTTGTTTTCGTCGTTTAAGAAGCAAAGCTTCGTTGTACAACAAGCCAACGGTCGAGAGCTGGAAGCCACCGGAATTGGGACTGTGTATCTTAAAAGTCTGAACTTGACTATAAACGATGTTTATTTGGTTCCAGAGTTGAAGTACAATCTGCTCAGCGTTTCGCAGATTGCCAAGAAGGGACTAAAACTGTCCTATGATGATCAACACTGCGAGATCTACAAAGATGGAGAGTTGTATCTTTCTGCCGAAGAGAAAGATGGACTGTATTTGTTGACTTTTGATCAAAGTGATTACATGGAATGTAATTCTTGTGATTCTAACATGATTTCTTTTGCAGGTGTAGCCAAGAAGGACGTCAAGCAGGTCACCTCGAGGGTTGACAGGGCATTTCAGCGGGTGTATGCTGATGTGATTGGTCCTTTAGCACCATCTAGAGGCAATGCAAAGTATTACCTAATATGTGTTGATTCTTTCACAGGTTTTGTCTGGATTTATCTTTTGGAGAGACCGAAGGAGGCCTTAGAAAGGTTTAAAGAGTTTTGTGACAAGGTTAAAAATATGCATGATGCTGACATAGATTGTCTTTGCACAGATGAGAAGCCAATTTTTCTTTTACAGGATTTCCAGAGGTTCCTGAAGAAGAAAGGGATAAGACACAAAATTGCAGCTTCCGAAGAAGCTTGGAACAGATGTGTCTGTGTTAGGGTGAACAAAGAATTGCAAAAGGGAATGCATGCGCAATTGCTTAGTTCACATCTGCCACATGAGTACTGGGCTGAGTCGCTAATGTCATATTGTTACACGTGGTTGAGAAAGGTTTCAAAAGACTTGGGATGTTCTCCTTTTGAGAAACTGTTCCACAGAAAACCTTCTGTTGCCCATTTCAAGGTTTTTGGGTCTCATGTGAGGACAGAAGCTCCAGGTGGAGTAAAGAATGCCAGAGGCATTTTTGTGGGTTATGAAAAGGGTCTCTACAGAGTAATTTTGTCTGAATCTGGACAGGTGATTCTCACAAAATTTCTAGAGAGTGCTCCTGAACAGGAGCGAGTGATTGTTCACACATTTCCCACAGGAGATGATGATGATTCTGATGATGATGATGATGAGTTTGATCTTATTGAGTTCAGTAGTACTGATGATGACAGCGATAGCTCAGACAGCTCAGTTGTCACAGTCATTGAGAGGAAATCTCACGTAATGACTAGACCCTCAGAAGAGGAGGATGAACCACTGATTAAGCTTAGTACTGGTTCTTCAGAGAGTTCAGAGGCTGAACCAGAAAGCAAGGGAGAGCAGCACCTCTTACGTAGGTCTGAGAGAGCAACGAAGGGTGTACCACCCAAGAGGTATTCAAAAGAGTTTGCCAACCAAGCCATTGCATGTGTTGCTGTTGTAAACGACCAAGGTCAAATTGAAGCTGTGTCTGAGTCAGAGACAAAGGCACAACAGAGAGTTGCTAACCAAGGTAATGCAGAAGCACTCATTCCTTGGAAGTCACACAACCAGAGAGGTACATTGGTAAAACCAGTGGTGGGTAGTTCCAAGGGTGGAACTGAAACAACAGGGGAGTGTTATAAGTATAACAACTGTTTGTTTTCTTCTCTGGATGACGCTTTGCTCGCAGCACGCATTGATACTTTAGGGGGAGTATGTTATTCTAAAGCAGCAATGCAGCAGCAAGCAAAGGCTATAGCAGCCAAGTCTGCTGCTTGTGGCTGGAAAGCCAAACAGGAAGTATGTGACTGTTGCCATGGAAACAAAGGGGCAGTCCATTCTGTACTGAGCACCGGATGTTAGCTCAGTGTGTGTGTCATATGACCTGTACAGGATGTACATGGGTGGAGTTTGGGAGTTTCTCTCTGTTTGTTGAAAAGAGCAGACATGTTTTCTCTGTACTGAAGTACAGACAGGAATAAAAGAATGTAAGATACATTTCTGTCTGTGTCTGATTCCCCTCCCTGGGGATATGCTGGAGAGCAGGGAGGAGGAGAAGCAGTTTGGTGTGTTTTTCTCACAGCCTGAGGAAAATCGCCGGAACGGACCTCGAGTGTTTTTACTGCCGGGAGTCGCCGGAGGGAGGTCAAAAGAATCCAGCCGGTGCCTGGAGAGATAGGCACATACCTCTGACCGACCCTGAATTCTGACATGTGTGTGTCAGCATACAGTCATACCTTGGGTTAGAGACGCTTCAGGTTGCGTACCGCGCCGAACCTGGAAGTACCGGAATGGGTTACTTCCGGGTTTCAGCGCTCGCGCATGCACAGAAACTGTTGCCTTGGTTTCTCTCTTCCCCTGGAATCGTGCCCTGTGTTTAATGTTACGGGCAACTCTATCCTGGGGAAGGAAAGCCTCCTTCCTTCACTCCTCCTCCTCCTCCTCCTCCTCTTCCTCTTCCTCTTCTTCTTCAGGGGTGGGCTCCTTCTCTGCCCCCCCCCACCAACAAGGTCCCATGGGGTTGTAAAGCAAGCCAGACCATTTAGCACCGACCCCATTCATTCCAGCAGCTGTCCGTCATCCACTCCAAGCCCTGCGAAAAATATCATCACCATTATTATTATTATTATTAGTAGTAGTAGTAGTAGTAGGAGTAGTAGTAGTACTGCCCTCCACCCATATCAGGGCGGCTCACAGCCTGAAACTACAGTACTAAGCACATGCTAAAAACTAGAACAAAGGCAAACCAAACCAGACCAGCAACCCTCCTTCTTCCTTATTTGTGAAACAAGCCTGTTAATTGCCTATCCAACAACAACCAAAAGGCACTGAAGGTTTTTGAGATCAATGCAAGCTAAAAAGCATTGCAGGAGGTTGGGCTAGATGACCCGCAGGGTCCCTTCCAATTCTACGTTTTTCTGAAAAACACACATGCACAACCCAACTACGGTCCCTCTGCAGTCCTCACCCCAAGCAACTGTGTGCGTGCCTTGTCTTGCTACCTGTGGTTTTTGGTTTCTCGTCAGCCCCCTCCCCCCAATCTATTCATATTCCTTTCTCCCTAATCGCCAGTATTACATTTGAGACTTAAAACAGAAAGCCCTAATTCCCAACTGTGTTTCTTGCTGCAGTCCTTGTCTACTCAGAAGTAAGGTCCTATTAGATTCAGCAGGACTTACTCTCTCTCTTTTTTTTAAATGAATATTTATTGAAATTTTCCACATAATATAAACAACAAAAACAAAAAGCAAAAATAAAAAAGAACATCCAAAAAAGACAATTAAAAACAACAACACATAATATTTAAAAAAGCCTTTTTTTCTTTCACCTTCTTTCCCAGGCCTCCCCCCCTCCCCTTCTTGCATTCCAATTTAAGTTATCTGCTCAACATCTGCTCTTATCTTATTTCTCAACCTTAACTTAATAGTTTATTTAATCATGCTATTGTTTTACTTTTCTTCTTTCCTCCGTTCCCCAATTTATTTTTAGAAACCTTATTTCTATTTGATTTAAAAAATCAATTTTCTCTTGTTCTTAAGCCTTTTTCCTAAAGTCGACCCAAGTTTCCCTTCCACGATTTTCCCACATTCCATAGAAATTACAAAAAAATATAAAGAAAAAAAAAGAAAAGACTTAACGCATTGTATTTTTACACCCTTTGGATTCCCATCTCCCACCCTCCCTTTCCCGGTTTTGATCCCCAAACCAATGTCCATCAGTCCATCTATTCTCAGCCTGGATCCCTCACGTCAGAGGCTCTTAAATCTCTCTCCATTTCTCTCTGCCAGTTTTTTTGATAGTCCTTTGTATTCAGCACCAAATCTCGGAAAAGTTCTGTCCCAAAAGAGTCCATTTTTCTTCCAGGCAGGCCTCTGTATTTAGGAGTGAAGCTCAAATCTTGTTTCTTAAGCCTTTTAAATCTAAATGTCCCAAAAGCTCCAGCTTCCATCTTGATTAAATTTGTACTAACAGGCTTCTGGCCTGCCTTGATCTTCTGCAGCATTATAGCTTCACTTTCATTTTCGTGCAAGTCCTTGTTCCACATTCTCAGATTTATCAGATTTCTTTTCTTGCTCAGCTGCAACGGCTTCTGTTCCAACTTCAAGGGCTTTTGGTTCAACATCAAAGACTTGAGTCAAGTCTCTTCCAATTCCAGTAAGCTTATTTACTGTTTCATTCAATGTTATTACCCTTATAGTCAAAATATCGCTCTGTTCCTGGAACTTTCCCAGGAGATAGAAGGTCTTGTTCAACTCAGTGAGTATTTTTCCAATTGCAGCCATTTCTTGCAATGTCCCAAAAATCCCCTCTAGGGGGATTATATTTACTTAGTATCCTTCCAGTTCCAGTCCAAAAATCCAAAGTAACTTATTCTTTTTTATTCCCAACAATTTGTATCCAAATTGAGAAAAAAAATCTAACCGGCAAGTTCACCAGAAACAAAGTTTCCTTTTATTTCCCAACCTTGGCAGCTAGTTTGACAGCTGTCAAAGTCTTCTGTATCTTTTCAACAGGCTCTCTCGCGAATCACTCCCGGGTTCCGGGGGGTTGCACTTTAACTTTCCAAACCGACTCTTATCCTCCAGCAAAATTAGTTGTACTGTCCAATCGTAAAATTAATAATTTATATCCGATGAGGACGAAAATATTTCAACTTTAGTTATCTAATCCTTGCTTTAATTTATCTACAAGGTGGGGGGGGGGCGGACTTCCTTTTTACACCTCCCCCGATCGTACCAAATTCAAAAGAAAAAGTTTCCTTTTTAAGTGCAATTTCCGTATTACTCACGGGTTGTTGCTTTTGGTCCATATGATCAAAGGAAAAAGTCAGCGCTCTCTGTCCATGGCATGCGGCTTCACTCAGCAGGGGAAGCAGAGAACTCTCAGCACCGCGCCGCTCCCCGTTCCCTGTTCCGTAGCCTTTAAAAAGGCTCCTTCGCAGGTCAGGGGGGGGCGCAAATGGTGCCCACCGAGTCACCAGGTCCACAGGCTTCCGCACCTGTGGTTTTTAAGGGTCCCCGCGTCGCCGCCGCGGCAGAACCTGACCCCTGCTGAGCCGATTCCCTCCGGAGCTCGGAGGGAATCCGCCATTAGGCGTTGGCGCTAACCCGGAAGTCCAGCAGGACTTACTCTCAGGTAAGTGCAGTTAGGGTTGCAGCCTTTGTGACCCAAGTTTTGGGTCGTTTTTAGGTTCAGGATGTCACTGCTTTAACTATCAATGAAATTCTCAAAAGTCAGCCCCACTGTTTCCAACAAGGTTTAAAGGTAAAGGTAAAGGGAACCCTGACCATTAGGTCTAGTTGTGACCGACTCTGGGGTTGCGGCGCTCATCTCGCTTTATTGGCCGAGGGAGCCGGTGTACAGCTTCCGGGTCATGTGGCCAGCATGACCAAGCTGCTTCTGGCGAACCAGAGCAGCACACAGAAACGCCGTTTACCTTCCCGCCGGAGTGGTACCTATTTATCTACTTGCACTTTGACGTGCTAGCTGCTAGATGGGCAGGAGCAGGGACCCAGCAACGGGAGCTCACCCCGTCACGGTGATTTGAACCACTGACCTTCTGATCGGCAAGTCCTAGGCTCTGTGGTTTAACCCACAGCGCCACCTGCGTCCCGCTACTTACATACAAAGCCCTAAATAACCCTGGATCAGGTTACCTGAAATACCTCCTCCTTCACTTGTCCAGGAAGGGGACTATGATCAGCTAATCAGTTTCAGCATGGCCTGATGTGTATTGATTGGCTTGTGATAACACGGAAGCAGCTTTCCTCACTTTTAGGGTCAGTGCTGGTGAAATATGAGAGGCTGTCTCAGTGTTGGCATTCTGCTAGCTCCTGAAGGTACACCTGTTTAGGCAAGCCCTCCCCTGAACTGAACTTCTGATTTTATTATTTTAACTTTAAGGAAAAAAACTGTTTTAATTGCCACGTCTTTAATTGTTTGTTTAATTGTATGTGTCAATTATGGATGTTTTGATGCTGTGATGTGTTTTAATTATGGATTGATGTTATTGATTTTATAGCCATAAACTTCCTTAGAAGCCATTTTGGCATAAAAGAGTTATGTAACGTAATAAATAATAAAATGGGGCCAGCAAATTGAAGGAACCGCACTAGTAGCCTCTGAACAGCAACACATTTCTGAATGAATTCGTGATTTCTGGATTTTAAATAAATGATGACTATGTGGCTTCTTCGCCTTTGCATGAAAGCTTATCTGGAATTGAGAGGTGATTAAAATATTAAGGGAAATTATATGGTCTCTCTCTCCCCCCACCCCTGTGAACTTTAATGCTTCAGAATGAATGTGGTGATAAAATGTTAAAAGGCTAGAGCATCAGGGCTATCCTAATACTATACCTCTTGTGTTTTGCAACATTATTTTTTTTTACACATGGGAGCATTTGAAAATATAACCTCCCACTTAATGCTAAAATATCAGTAGCTTGCGCTGTTTTTTTTTAATGTTTCAATTTGTTCACGGTTCCAAATAAATCAATACAACCAGGTAAATGTGTTTAGGCTCAGAGTGCCACACTCTGCAGATTCTGCTATTCAGTGAGTGCATATTTAACTGATTTGGGGGCAGCGGAGGTGGGGGTGCAGCCTCAGTACCTTGACAGCAAGGTTTTGTTACCTAAAGGACTGATTTGATTGGTTTATTACGGCCATTGGCCCATATCTAAAAACAATACATCAAAATTTATCCATAAACAATACAATTTAAACAGTTCCAAGTTAAAAACACCCCTATAAAACCAATTTTACTTCAATTAAGTAAACTATACACAATAAGCTCCCTCTATGTCAGCCGCAATTCAAATCCCTCAGATTTTGGGGGATATACCTAAAGGACATATGTTGCCATTGTCTTTTGCATTACATTTGTTTCATATATTGCTTGACTCAGTTAGCACACAGCTGTTAATTTTCTTTTAAAGCAATTTTCTTTATCCCACTTAACCTTGTCCTGTCGAGGAAGAGGAAGATATCATATAAATAGGATAGATCAGTGGCAGACTTATGGGTGGCAGTTTTCTTCTCAGCTTGAACATAGCTCTGACAGCCGCCTCACACCTGCCACGCTTGCAGGTCTTGAGAGTTGGCAGTGTAATAGTATCCTTAGCCAACAATAAAAGAAAAACATGCAGTTGCTTTGCAGTCCTGGCATTACAGTTACTGAAATAAATCACACACCCACCCACACCCCTGCCGTTTTATTTGGTCAAATAACTGTTTCTAGACAGACCTAGAAACCCTGCATGCTCCTTGGAGGAAGAGAAAGTTTTAAACAAATAATAGAAAATACTGTAATAAATTCATCGGGAAGCAGTTTGGGGATGAGTTTAATAGTACAAGCACGAGAACAAAGTTTCTGTGGTATAGCATTGTAGTCTGAAATGTGTTCCAATGAGCTGGTTCAGACACCCTGATAGGCATGAGCTGCAGTATGCCTCAGGGTCTCCTTCAATGCCATGCTGGAAGTGGAGCGTACAGTGGCTCTCTGCAGCTTATTCCAGTCATGATAAACCATGGTTTACTGTGCTGCCAAAACTGGTCTAATGCAAAATCGTATTCTAAAAGGGATAGGGGGCAGCCATTATCATCAAAAGCTCTACCTTCCAGCCCTGAAGCTGTAGGTTAAATTCAAATTCGAGGGGGTTCTCAATCAGACCCTGACCTGCCAAACTTTCCTTAGGGTGCAAGCTGGGATTATTCGTATCTACTTATATTAAGCGTGTGGGGGTGTATCCAGTGGGGCTTTTTGTTTCATCGGTTAAACATGACCCTTTGGTGGGTAGCAATATTTTCTTCAAAAACCTATCCTTTTAATAACTTTTAACCAAATTATTGCTTCGCGACATTGGGCTACTCACAAATCAGCTTTGGCAGTAGTTAATTTTATTGTTCTTATTTTTTAAAGCATTTCAAGAAGCAGAAGAGACTGATTCCTGAAAGGACAGTTTGGAAGTACTTTGTTCAGCTCTGCAGTGCCTTGGAGCACATGCATTCACGGCGTGTCATGCATCGAGGTAACTTAATTGCATTTAATCAAGCTAATGTCATTCCAGTGTACAGGTTGAAAGAAAAATATATTTCCAATGTATGTGATTTTGTGTGAGTGTGCATATTACTGCAATGGCTTTTTACAAATTGCTTTTCCTCTTCGGGATAGGTAACTTGATAAATATTGCTCAGTGCATAGAGTAATAATCTTGAGTCCCTCCTTTAGCGAGAACACATTAAAACATATTTGTGCTGGTACATTGGAGTGATGACTATATTATGGGTTAAAATGAACAACTTGCAATTCATATGCATGCTATGTATATGCTGTAGATTCTTAAAAATCATTTATTCATTCATTTTTGAAGACTTATTCTGCATCTTTGGATTATGCGCCTCTCAAAATAATTCAGGTAATAATAATAAAAACCAAATACACACACATGCACTAGCAGCCCTTATCCCTCTGGCTGATGGATAGGGTCTGTGTGCGCTTCCCTTTGGCTCTGCGGTTGGAGGGTAATTGGCGGTAGGGAGCAGAGTGTTTTCCTGGCAGGGAAGGGGTAGTATGCTCTCTGCAGCTGCTTCCTTGTCTGGCTGATGGATGGGAGCAGACTGCTGCAGACTGGGAGGCAGGAAGTGCAACTGGTCAGGGCTACTTAGTGCCCTGGGAGGTGGCAAAAACAGGGTGTGCTTTCCTTCTGCTCTCTGGTTCCAGTACAACAGTCTCTAGGTTTGTCAAACTTCTTAGATACACTGCAGTGGCGTAGCGTGGGGGGTGCAGGGGGGGCCGGCCACAACATCTGGGGGGTAGGGGGCGCAAATCCACGGGTTAGGGGGCACAAATTACTTGCCTTGCCCCGGGTGCTGACAACCCACGCTACGCCACTGATACACAGGACATGTCCATAACTAGTTATATCCAGAATATACACAACTGAAATCAGTAAATGCAGCTCCTGTTGATTTTAGTGGTTCTACTCTTAGTATGAATAACATGGCCTAGCAACCATATACTTTTAATAAGATGTGCTTAAAAGATGTTGTTAACCTGGGGGAGCTAAAAACACATACATAACTTCCCTTTAAGTATAGGAGACTGGCCTACCACAAAACTCCAAGGGGGAGGTATGACTATTTTCCTGTCAAAAAACAACTGGGAAACTACCGTATTTTTCGCTCTATAAGACGCACCAGACCACAAGACGCACCTAGTTTTTGGAGGAGGAAAACAAGAAAAAAATCCCTCTTGCTGTTCTGGCTTCTGGGATAGCTGCGCAGCCTGCATTCGCTCCATAAGACGCACACACATTTCCCCTTACTTTTTAGGAGGGAAAAAGTGAGTCTTATAGAGCAAAAAATACGGTACTTTTCTCTTTGTATCAACCTTCAGAGACATGGGAGAGCATTTGAGAGACTGACTTACAGCACTATGATCATTAGTGCTCATTGAAATCTCATTGCATTCAAGGAAATCAGAGGATCATGGCTAGTTGTGAGAAATTGTTTCCTGTACATTTTGACACCTCTTAAGATAATGTAACCAAATTTTGCATGACAGTTCCTGAGTCCTAAGAGCAGGTTTTTCTATGTTACTTCCTCTTGAAATCAGTGAGGCTTAAATTTAAAGCTCCTGTTTAAAACTTACCTTTAAAACATTTACATTTTGATCTCAAGTATGTTGAGGTTGATGCTGCTCTTTTAAATGGATGATTAAACCATCTATGGCTTTTAAACTGTGGAGGTGGGGTAATGTTACGACATTATGTATTTTTTGTGTTTTTATGTTGTAAGCTGCCTGTGAGCCTTGGATAAATGATGGTATAGAAATTTAATAAATTATTATGAAATAATAAAAATAGTTAACAATAAAAAATGAAATTTAGCCTATGCGGGTTGAGTATGCATAATTGGTATTTTTAAATATTTTAAAGCAATACATATATGTTTAACTTGAAGCAAAATTAGATGAGTACTCACACGCAAGTCATGGATATTCTACTGTCACCTGTTGAAATATTTTTCTTTCTACAGATATCAAGCCAGCAAATGTATTCATTACAGCTACAGGAGTAGTAAAACTTGGTGATCTTGGATTGGGAAGGTTTTTCAGCTCTAAAACCACGGCTGCTCATTCTTTAGGTCAGAGAGATTTCCTTGATTGTAAAATGATGTATGTTCACACCAGTAAATGGCCCTCCCCGCCCCACATTAATTACTGGAAGGGTCAGCAAGAGGAAGTGGCCCTGCAGAGGATGACACTCATTTCAGGGACTGAAATCCTGGACCCTGTCAGTCAAGTGAGGCATTCCCATGGAATCATAGTAGTTGATGATGATGTGGTGGTTTTTCAGTTTTCTTGCAGCCATTGTGTAAACAGTTCCCATATGGAAGAGGTGGCTCATAACAACCCCAGGCCACAGCACCCCACAACTTTTGCATTGAGGACTTGGGTGGGCCCCAAGAGGGAATCTCCTATTTTATTTTAGATTGCATAGTAGCAATCTAAATTTGGAAATGCAAGTAAGAACCTCAGGCTGCTGCTTCCTTGCAGGTTACCCTACTTCCGTTCCGCACAGCGTTCCCTCTTTTCCTCCCCTTTAGAGTGGTGGACTTCTCGGGGTGACAGACCTGCGGCGGATTCCTCTTGATCATAGAGCAGAGAGTTTATGTCGGATACATTTTACAATTTACCTCTAATTGGCATTGGTGCATTGCAAAAGTCCAGCAGAAAAAGATAATAAGAACGGGCATTCAGAGCTATGTTCAAGATACGACTAGTACAGCAAATCCTCTTGAAAAAGCTCACAAGCAGAGCTAAATAGTGAAAACTCTCCCCACTACTTAATTGCCCATACTTGGTAATCAGAAGCATATTCTCCTCCAGGTGCAAATATTTCATTTCTGGTTATTGTAGCTAACAACTATTGATAGACCTTTCCCCATTGGATGTTTTGAAGAGCTAACATAACTTGCCTTTAAAGGGTACCCTTTTAAAGGGAGTTTATGCTAGTAGCCTTCACAAGATCCATTCCTGTGGCAACGAACTCCATGGTTAATTATGCAGTGGATGGAGAAAGGTTTGCTTTTACTTTTACCTGGCATCACCCAGGTTTGGTATATGGCCTTCCCACACCCTCTGGTATTCAAAGAAGAGTGACAGAAAGCACATTTGAAAAAACCTAAGTTGTCTTTTTTGTTAAACTTGCCTCAGTAGGACGTATCAGCTCTTTCCCGCTCCCACCCCATTTATTGTGTGAAGTCAGAAGGTTCTTATTTAAATGCTTCAGTTTGTATTATATTTAAAGTGTTAGAATAGGCTAAACTCTGCAGAATTCAAGCATTTGTTCTTCTTTCCCCCTGTCATCAATCTTTCACACTCAACCCCCTAATGTAACAGCAGGTTTCTGAGAACTACTGGTTAAAGGAACTTTTGCTTTTGGTAAACTACAAACCTCCAAGCCTTAGTGCTTGCAGCTGCCCCCTGTAGAGTCTGCAAATTCTTTCTCCACCAATTCCTCACCCTGTAAGCAGCAGATATGTAGCCTGTTACAAGCCAGATCTGCTATTAGTATTGTTATTGTGAAGCAAATCGTGTCATTGGAGGTTGTATCATAAACACAGCAACAACTGTGACTTTATCAGCAGATCAGTGTTGGGTAGTCTTTTTCAGCTCAAATCACTATCAAAAAAGTTAATTTTAAGAATGCTGCAGTTTTATCATGCTAAATTGCAGTGTCATTTAAATTTCTCAGTTTCTTTTTGACACAGCATCAGAACCTCCTGGAATATGAAAGCCCATAAAATAGCCCAGGGGCCTGTCTACACATTACAGTCTTTTTACACTGCTGCGCGTGGCAGCTCTTGCCACTTTGTGAAGTGTTTGGATCAGCAAACAGATAAAGCTGGGTTTTTTTCATCACACCAGATCATCCTGCTAGATGCTTTTAGCTTTTTGGGACAAGCAGCCCTGGAACACAAGTGAGGAGTTTCCGCATATGAGCTGCTTGCCATGTGGAAATGCAGGGTGGCTTAAAAGGAGATCTGTACCCATGCCCTGAAATGTAAACTAGCCCTACGTGCCAATATTGTTTTAGCATACAGTCCTACATATGTTTACTGGGGAGTAAGCCCCATTGAACTTAATGAGACTTACTTTTGAGAGGGCATGCATAGAATGGTACTATTCATACATTTTTAGGAAGTATGTAAACAAACTTTTAAGGGGCCTAGAACCATGACTCCATTAACACACACACACACACACACACACACACAGAGAGAGAGAGAGAGAGAGAGAGAGAGAGAGAGAGTGTTAGTGAGTGAGTGAGTGAGTGAGTGAGTTAGTTAGTTAGTTAGTTAGTTATTCTTGGCGTTTTAGAACATTTATCCATAACCTATGAAACCTTTGAATTTCTAATCTGCTTTTGAGCTTTGCTGTTCTAGTCTTGTCTTAAGGCTCATCCACACTTCTGCATGTCCTGTGCCTAGAAAGTGGTTTTCTGATTGTCCCATGCTTTCTAGGCACATATCCAAGGCAATTTGCCTTTGTCCTGCCACTTTTCCCTGGAAAATCCAGTTGTTATTCTCCCCCTTACCGTTCCTGTCAATACTTCAGTTACTCTTATAGTGCAATCCTATGTGTGTTTATTCAGAAGTAGGATCCACTGTGTTCAGTGGGGCATACTGCCTTGTAAATTTGTTTGATTTCAGCCATTATTATTATTATTATTATTGAAATGCCCCATACTTGAATGATAGAAAGCAGATGAATTGAAAAATTCTTCTGTTGTTCCAGCAGGGATGGGATACTGAAAAATATTACAAGAGATTTGAAATTCATAACATTAATATTGATTTATATAAAGGTCTGAATTGCTAAATCACTTCCTGATAATTCTGCAAGTTTTATCTTCATTTTTCAAAACAGTTTATCATAGAAGTTGACTCTATAAAATAGGGCTAAGGTTCCCTGAAATGAGATTAAACTCATTTACAGTATTCCTCTGTATTGTCTCTTTGTATGTTTGTTAATAATTGTGCAATTATAATTTTTTCATCCAAAATATTGGAATGTATATTGCTTGATAGCATTGTGACGAAGTTTTAAGTGTTCATTTTTTAAAATTATATTTCCATATTGGTTGCAGTGGGAACACCTTATTACATGTCTCCAGAGAGAATCCATGAAAATGGGTACAACTTCAAATCAGACATTTGGTCTCTAGGATGTCTCTTGTATGAGGTAATACTTTTTAAACTTGTAAACCTTACTTATTGGTGAGTGGTGTTTTCAAAAGTCTTTCTGTATCTGTCTTAAGATTCCGCTATCCATTTTTAAGTCTATTAACTACTTGGTGATAAAGTAGCATTAAGCGAAAGTGTAGAAACTTAACCTTTCACTGCTGAGCATGATAAAATTTACATACATTCCTCAATCCTAAATGAATCTGTTGCAGAATTTTGCCATAAATTTCAGCTCAGAATGGATCACCCCCTGAATTAGAAATGATCTATTCTTGGCACTGCATCCTAAGACTTGCACACATTCCATAGCATAGCTAGCTGTGAACAGAAACCTGTCCACCATATCCAGTGAACACACTAAGGTTGTAGCAGAACTAACACTGCTTGTACCAGCCTACCTTTTTAAATCAGTGTAAGAAAACTCTGCTAAAAACTGAACCTTTAAAATATTGCATTCTCAAAAGTTGCTGATCATTTCTGGTTAAGATTGGTGGGTGCAATGGGGAACTGTACCTTTTAAGAGTTACATAAGGAGCTGTCAAAATGTTTGCAGTTATTAAAGCCACAAAATTACTGTCAGATTAATTGATATATCTGGTAAGCATACCTCCTAAAAGAGAAGCAGGAAAATAACACTATGAGCAGGTATTCATTCATTCAATCATTCACTCATGCACATGATAATCACGGTGCCAACCTGTCCTGTGGCTTAATACTAATTATACAGGAATCAACAAGATAACCAAGTTGAACCAAATCCTTCAGGACATGCACAGCTGCTCCTAAGGTTCTCCCACTGTGCTTTACAACTTCTACCCAAATGCTCTCCAGAGAGGCCCTCCCGGCTCAAAATCACCCAGGTGGAGTAACAAACCACCTGCCTCCATGATTCAGCAGAACTCACTAAAGCTATCCATCAGGATAAACACCTGCTAATGCAGAATTGGGATTTTGTGAATTGTCTCTTTATATTCATGGCAAACATTATTGTTTTCTTTGTAACCAACTCAGTGCCCCTTCTAACCATATAAACAATGGCTACCTCAAGTACCTTTTGAGATTTGAATTTTTCATACTGGGGCTTGGGTGTTTTCACATTAAAAAACAAGCAAACAGTATTAGGCCCCTGCTCTTCTTGGGGAACCACTTAATACTGATTCAACAGCACCCATAGAGAACCTAGTGGATGCTCAAAGAAATGGCATCCTCTGTGCAACTTACTGGCAGCTTACTCTGGTGTGATTCTTTTAGTAGAAAAAATGTTAAGAAAACATATTGTGCACTCACATATTTTTGATTTTAATTTTCTGATCCAGAATGTGCCTCAGTTTGTGAAGTGGAAAGCTGTATGATTTGGTTTGGAATTCAGAAGTCTTTTTTGGCTGTGTAGAAAGGAATTTAATGTAGATTTTAAAATATTTATCAAAATAATGTATTCTAATCAAATAAAAGCCTTGTGGAAGAATTCCTTTAGACATTTATGTGGATCAGGATAGGGATTTTTTGAACCCCTGTTTTCTCTTATGCTTCCTGTTATAAAATTGTGACCTTTAATGAAATTAACAACTGCATTTTGTATTGACAGTACTTTCATTGCTTTTTTCATTTATCATTGCAGTGTGTTGATTGTTTTGTTTTGTATTACTGCAGATAGTTAGGATATAATTAGTGAGGTCATATTATGAAGGATGGCAATAGGTTGATAATAAGCTTCAGGTTTTAGTGAAATCACTCCTCAGATTTACTGATTTAGCAAGAGGATCCTTGCTATGTAGGAAAGTAATTACAAATGTTGTGCTGGTATACAAGCAGGTGCAGATGTTAAGATCCATGATTATAAGATCTATTCCTTCTTCTCTTAAAAATTAATCCACAGTCCAATTTTATTTGGCTATCAACAGATTTTACTCACTTGAAATTCATTCAGCTGTTGATCTCGTTGAATGGAATAATCCAGTGCTTCCAATTATTTGTAATAAGGATCCTATTTGTAATAATTATTTGTAATAAGAATGGCTAACCCACAAACCAGTTAATCAAGAGCAGTTTAATTTTAGCCAGTTTACGTCTATTACCATCAATGGGACTGATAAAATATGAGTATTTCAGTTCAACAATTCTCTGAAATTAATTTTTTTTTTACCTGTCTAACATAAAATGCCCTTTAAAATGTTTTAATTACTTCCATGTTTGGGGCATTTGTTCCTGTTTATCTTCAGATTAAAGATAGGGAAACTGTTCGTGAAATCTCCATAAAGGTCCAAGTGACTATATTTCACTAGTTAATTTGTGGCAGTTGATTGGATTTTCAGCTAAACCTAATGTTTGGTTTATTTTCTGTTTCTGGCTGCTGTATGGCGGATCATTTACAGTTTAATAACAATTACTGACTTTCCTTATTATGAAGATTTTTTCTTCCAAGGTTCATTTTACAACAGGAAAATTATACTTTCAAATATGCCTGAGATATCAAATATATATATATATAATTAAATAACCACCCCAAAACACACTCTAATCACTGCGGTTTTAATTGATATGCAACAAAGTAGACTTTACTAATTAAAATCAAGATGCCATGCTTTTGCTACATGGACCTTTACATGGAAAAGTAGGTTTTACACATTTCCTTTATTGTTCAGTGCAGCAATTGCATCCTTACAGGGTCGTAGGTTGGTGGCTTACAGCTCCCCCCCCCCAAAAAAAAAGAGTGGGAGAGAGAGAGAGAGCGCACGTTGCCACCAGCCCTGAAGACAGACAGTGGGCTTTCGTCCCTCAGACACCCCCAGAATACTAATCAGGAAAGTCAGACCCTGGAGGTCAGGGAGCAAGTCAATCATTCTAGCGATCGTCTCAGTGTGGAGGATCAAATTAGCCTGAAAAATTCAGCTGCTGGGAGGAGAGGGCGAGCAGCTGTCAGGGGCAGCAGCGAGATGCACTAATGAACCAGATGAATAGTGCAAAAGCTTGAAAATAAAAACAGGACAGTTGACATTTTTCATCTGTCAAAGCAGGAGATGCATGAAAATATAGTATTCCTGTTTTAACTCCTTAGGGGACATTCAGCTTTTCTTTCTTTCTCTCCCCCCCCCTTAACACTCTGCAGCATTCAAACAAGAGTACTTTTTAATGAACACCTAGCGTACCAACACACAGGATCTCTGCATTTATTTTGAATTTTCTGCATTTCGTGCAGGTTCTGTTGCTGGAATTCCTGGCTTTGTTTTTTTTTTTTTTTGCGCACAAAGGGGGCAAAAAACGCTGCATGAATTACCTTGTTTCAAGATTTAATATTATGGGGCCGGTACAGTTTGCAAACCGCTTTTCTTGAGAGCCTTAATCCCTTTCCTCTTAGGGGTTTTAAAAAGAGAATGCAATATTTATGGTATCCAATTAGTGCACACACAGCTGTAATGGATTTTGAGATCCTTGCTGTAAAATCCTTGCCTTCATGTCCATTTTGGAAGATTCCTTCCCAAAGTCTCCTTTATCAATAATGCCGCGGCTAAAATTTTGCAGCTTTCTTTTGGTTGCGAAGGAGTTAAATGTTCTATCTGGAAGACCACAAGACAGATGAGAGCCATTTTCAGCTTGTCCTGTCCCTGCTGAAGCTCACTGAGTAGCACAGCATGGACTAGCGTGTTTCACACACACTCTGCCTGTCTGGGGAATGTACACATTGTCCTTCCAAAATCAAACTTATTAGCACATGTAGAAAAGGGTGACTGACTTTGGGGCAGCATCGCAATCCAAGCAGTGCTCACACTGCTGCGGTTCAGAGATTTAAAGCGTTTGGAAGGCAGTACGAACATTTTTTTTTAAAATAATAAAAAAAAATCCCTGTAAAGTTAGCAATCCCACCACAGTATTTGTTTGCCTTTGTAAAGTCGGGCTGTCTTCAAATAAACATTAGGTGCCCTAATGATATTTTAAAGTTCTTACTTTAAAGGTTCCTTGCCAAAAGATAATGTTAAATTTCTTAAGTGTACATGAAACCAGAATTATGCCTGCAACATAGCATGCATGTGAGGATTTGTATTCATATTAAATCAAGTGTTGATGCATGTATCAACTTGCGTTTGTGTTTTCAGCATATGTGTTTTGGGTTTGGTATGCACAGAGGACAGGTGCTGCAATTCTGCACCAAATTGCATCTTGCTGAAACCAGTTTTGAATAGAAAATCGCTTTCTTCCCTTAAATTTAGAAATTACATTTTAAAGAATTAAGCAGATAGTGAAATGGCAAATTCAAAAAAGCCAAATGGTAACACAGAGAGTAGTATATGCATAAAAAGCAAAAGGGTTAAAGTTTCTGAAACCAGCCAAAAGATTAGACTCAGGATAGATTTTAGCATTATCCTCACAATTGCCAGGGACTGTATCCTTTGGGTAATGGCCATAGTTCAGTAATAAGGCATCTACTTTGCATGCAAATGGTCTAAGATTAAGCCCTTAGCATAACCAGGTAGGGATGGGAAAGTCTGTTGTCTGAAGTTCTAAAGGGCTGCTACCTGGCAGTGTAGACAAAATTCAGTTAGATAGACCAGCAGCCTGATGTAGTATAAGGCAGATTCCTTCCCAGATTGATGAGTTGTCCAGGGTCTACAAAAGCAATTGGGAGTTCAAGCAAAACATGGATGACTCAACTTATTTCAGTGTTGTCTTACTCACCCATGGTGGTGTCCTCTGCAAACTGGAACTTGTACAAAGTTCCCAAAAAGAAGGTGGGCTCCAGAAGGAAATAAATAGTTTACAAAAGTACTTTATGGCTTTGCAGACTATGCAGCAATATTTCATTTTTTAAAGCATAGGGGATCATTTAGGAGGAATATGGTCATGATCCAAAGAACAATTTAGCTGTACTTTTGGGGGTTACAGTGGGATTTTAAACATTTTCCAGCCATCATGCCATATCACAAATTGGTTTTGAAAACCCTATCTGTTTCAGAATTCGTTTTCCTGTTTCCGTGGTGGTGGTGGTGGTGGTGGGTGGGTGGGGAGGGCAGTTGCTATTTGAAAAATGCAAGCCTAGAGCAGAACTTGTTGCACAGTTCTTTTAGATTCTGATCAGAATTATCATTTTAAAATTAGATCTTTATTTGTATGGTGAGTCCTACAAAGTCAGTATTGGTGAATAATAATCTGGTTTCAGAAAGACATGTCAGTTAAATATATAAACAGACTGTAACATTACAGAAACTAGCTTCACTTGCATTAGGCACACACCCTTCAAAAAACAAATGAAAAAAATGTATAATGAAATTAAGGGCAGTGAAGATCACAAGAAGTTGACGTAACATGTTTTCCATGTAAAAATTAAACTGGGCCTTTTGAAACAAAAAGTAGTTCCTTGAAAATATACTTATGTGAAATAATATTCCTCCTAACCACACACATGAAATAAAAATTAAAAATCACAAAAAATCCAAGATACATTTAATTTTGTTTTAATTCCACACAGATGGCTGCACTGCAGAGTCCATTCTATGGTGACAAAATGAACCTGTATTCCTTATGTAAAAAGATTGAACAATGTGACTATCCACCTCTTCCATCAGATCACTACTCAGAAGAGGTAAGTAGCACCGCTCTCTGTGGTATATTTGAAGGTAGAGGTATGAGTACTTGATGAATATTGAATAGTGCCTTTAAAAAAAAAAGTTTCCAGTTTATACTGGGATCTGGTTATGTTCTTGCGCAAGCATAGCTTATGCATGAGTACGTCTTCATGACCTTCTTGTTTGTATTGTGGGCTCAACAGTGTGCCAGTTTTTTTCCTTGATCCCTGAATATGCTTCCTCAAGAGAATGGTGTGCTTTCAACACTGTGGCAGGTTTGAAGCTGAACTTTTCACATGCAGAAGAGTCGAAGGAGATGGCTGTAAGGCAATACATAATACTTTAGAGTGGTCCTGTCTCCTCCTCCTAATATAAGAGATTAAAATTTGTATGATGCTGTGTAAGAGAAACCACTCACAGTGGATGCAGAAAACCCAAACCCTTAATACCATCTGCTTTGGTTGGCTACAAATGAACAGCAGGATTTTCTTTTAGTCACCTGTATGGGAGCATTGGTATTATCTTGTGCTAGCAAGTGCCTTCTGAATTCATCTTCCTTTGGTGTTCTCATGAGAACTAATCACCCTTCTGATAACTTCATGGAGGAATGAGGCTCCCCACCAGCTCACCTGCCAACATAGATGGGGTCCAAAGGTCATTAGGCATTCTCATGTCATAGCCATGTTTCCCCTGAACCCTATAAAGGATGCATGTATTCATTATTGTAGGAATAATACCTGCACAGCCTTAGTCCCCATGCATGGATCACCCTAAAGCCATATAGATTACCATAAGGCATAATGTGAGTTTCCCATTCCTGACCAAAACTTTCCTGTCAAGGTAAGTCAAGGAGCTTAATCTCAGAGCTCAGGCCCCTTTACCAAGAGAAGGTGCTGGGCATGGAATGGGAACCCTGTATATCCCTTCCATTCTCTATGGCAGAATGTGTACACATCTTTGTATACCTGTAAAAAACACAGGGTTCCAGTCGGCGGTACAGAGGCTTTTCTGCATTCGCAGGAGAGGACCATGCACTGAGAGTCAAGGATTAAGGCTGTATTGCTCTTCCCATAGTGGTGAACTTGTGCTACTTATAATTCATTTTGATTTAGATGGTGAGGATTGCAAAATACTGATTAGCAGCAAAAGCATATGTAAAACACATTCTTGCTAACTAATGCAAGAAGACACAGGAAGAACATACGTTTCTTCAGTATATGAAAAAGTGTGTGTATGCTTGTGTGTGCGTAATTCTTTTATCTTGTAATGAAATATTCTCAAAGTTTGAACTAGGTAAGATAATAGCAGCTGCAAGCCAACAAAGAGGCTACAGTAACTTATTCTAGTTCAATGTACATGAATTAAAGATTATGTTGAAATGCACATAAATGTCCTCTCTGAAATATGTTTTGTAAGTATTAAAGCTTTGCGCTGCTTACAGAATGGGGAGTAACTTGTAATTCAAAACCTTGAATCCTCTTGCTTTCAAGATTTTGATTATTAATAAAAGATTGCAGTCCAGGAATTTTTGGTCTTTTAAACATTCTTTGTCATATATAGGGTGACAATTTGTATTTTTATTATAGTGACTATTGGAACACAGAACGGTTTTTGTTGTTGTGTTTTTAGAAAGATGATTAGAATTACTTTTTGAGGTGGAGATTTACCACCCATTAATTTGCGAAACCTTTCCTTAGTGTAGTCTTCCCAATTAACTCTTTTTTTCCAGTGGCCATTTTTAATTATTACGTTTTTGTGGAATATAAATATGGCACTTCGTATAGGCAACTTCAGAACCGGAGGCCTAGAAATACAGTAGGGTGTGAACAATAATGCAAAATGATAGCAAGAATGTCAGGGGCCGTTCTTTGTTGTGTCATTCATGCTGTCTTCCTTTTTCCACGAAGCGCATGAATATTTCACGTATCTGCATCCTCATCCTCTATTCTTCTTGACTAATTTTCAGACTGTCTGAATTTGCATTTCACATGGTAGCTGATTAGGAGATGCCGAGTGCAGCAGTGAAGCCTCAGCAGGCGGTTGCCATGGTGACCTTCAGCAGGATTTTAATGATGATGCCACTAGTGGTTCGTTGAAGTCGGCCTGCCTGGAGGGCTACTTCACTGCAGCTAAGTGTGAAGTTGGATATATGGATTCTCAGCCAAGGGGCAAATATCAAAGTCCGGCTCTGATAGAAGGTCTTGGTACTGGGAAAGAGAAATAAGATTCCACCTTTCTTTTTATTAACTTAGTTTGCATAGTTCCAAGTTAGGAAGGGGTGGGTGGAATCACACACACACACACACACACACCACAAAACAACAACAACCATGTTGCATATTTTCCCCATGCACAAACAGGGATATTTACATTAACACCCTTTAAAAAAAATCATTTATCCATCCGACAGCACTAAAGAAAGCAAATTGTGCTGTTCCATTAATAAATAATTTCTTAAGAGAAGAAGTGGCCTTTGGAGCAGAAGGAGTTGCTTTGAACCCGCTATCCCTTAAAAATCATATGTGGTATAAAACATTTTTTAATGAAATATATTTTAAGATTTTTCTCTCTGCCTCTAATACTATAGTTTTAATTGTGAAAGTCTTGGATAGAACTGCAGAGGAAATAGGCTAAAGTGTGTATGCCAGACTGCAGCAGCAGCATCCTAAAGACTTCTCAAAAATTTAGACTTCAAACCCGTTATCCAGGTTGAAAAGTGCACTTGGTTGAGCTGCTGAGTTCAGGGATCACTGAACAACGAAATCCGCTTGAATTTTTTATGCGAATAAATTTTATGAAGGAATAAAATTACTTTGCATCAGCTTCTGTCTGCTTTCACAGAAGAACATTTAAAAAAGAAACAAACCCTTTAACCACAAAATAGTACTCTTAAGATCAGTTTCTAAAACAGATATACCTTTTTCTTTCTTTTTGGCAGTGAAACCATCAGTTGCTTTCGTTTTTTCAGGGTTCTGGATCTGATGTGTGTGCTTGTGTTAATACAAACCCTTTTGGTCTGCTAGCACCCTTCTTCACATGCCATGACAGTGCACAGCGTTTGCATACTCAGTTGTGGCAATGCTACCTCCTTCCTTCTCTGAACTCCTTCCTGCTAAAAGTTCGGCTGGTTCCTTAAACCCATCATGCTGACATCTACTTTTTATTTTATTTTATTTTTGAGTGGTTGGAATGTTCCTAGGCCTTCCATAACACCACAGCTGCTGAATCAAAAGGATGAAGAGGTCTCATTTCAGTATATTGAAGCTTATCTAATTGCCACAAAGGTTTCAAAATCTGCAAATTGCTTTTTGATTTTGTTCGTTCTTTGCTTTCATTGAATTTATTGGGGGGGAATTACTGGGGGGGGGGGCAGTCTTTTCTTACAAATCAATGTGTTCTGAGCACTAATTTGAAACATCCCTTTTCTACAATCCTAGTAAGACAAATTCCAAAGCTAGCTTTGACTGCAACAAATAAATATATAGATACAATGAAAAAACCCTACCCTAGATACTAATGAGAATTCCACTTGCAGAAGAGTCTGCCAGGCTTGCCTTTGGGACCCTTTCCTTTTTATTTTCTCTATCAATGATGATGTGGAAGAATTTGATGGCAGTGAGATTGTTTTACCCAAAGTTTACAGTTCTTTTTTATGTTATGCTGTTCTCATTTTATCCTTTACATTGACCACGTGGCTTTCGCAATGTGGAACTTGGCAGGTGCCTTTAAGTTCCTTTGGACAGTGGTTCCCAATTAGCTAAATACTGAGAACCCCTATTTTTCAAAAGCCAAGCCATGAACCCCCTACTTTTGAAAAAAATTGATAACTATGTTAGTTACAATAGTTCATTCTGTGAACTGCCCTGAGACGGTATATAAATTTAATTAATTAATAATAAAATAATAATACCTCTGGCAAAGCAGTTTTTGGAACAAAATGTGGGGTAGCCCCTAGTAAGCAAAAGATTTTAGGTATACTAAAAAACAGACTTGGGTTGAGCGATATCTGGTTTTCAACATTGTGATATATCGGCAGCCGAACATCATGATATTCTGATATATCACAGTGTCTGAAATTGGAGACTGGGGATGAGGGAAGGAGCAGTCATGGAGATCAGGTGTGTGGGGGGAAGAGAGGAAAGGGAGTCATCTCCACCCCATGGTTTGAGTGGGAGGGGGTGCATCAAGCCGCCGTCAGCAGGGCAGTCAGTGAAGATGCAAGTCCACTGTGGCTGTTGCGGCTTTCCTGCTGACTGAGAAAATCTGCTCTGCCTCAGTGCCAGGGGAAGGTAGTGCCCGGTGTCTTGAAATGAGGGCGATCAACTACCCTGCTTTCCCTCAGCATGAGGGAAGGCAACTTAGATCATCATGCAATATCGGCGGTGCCTTGAAATTGCTCTCCCTCGCATGAGGAGCAATATATTTATTGCTAAAAGTAAAGGGATCCCTAACCGTTAGGTCCAGTCGCGGATGACTCTGGGGTTGCGGTGCTCATCTCGCTGTACTGGCCGAGGGAGCTGGTGTTTTGTCCACAGACAGCTTCCAGGTCATGTGGCCAGCATGACCAAGTTGCTTCTGGTGAACCAGAGCAATGCACGGAAACACCGTTTACCTTCCTGCTGGAGCAGTACCTATTTATCTACTTGCACTTTGATGTGCTTTAGAACTGCTAGGTTGGCAGGAGCAGGGACCGAACAACGGGAGCTCACCCCGTTGCGGGGATTCGAACCGCCAACCTTCTGATCGGATTTCAAAACCAATTTTGGCCAATATATTGAAAAACCACACAGTGCTAAAACAGGCCATAAAACCTTTGATATTACCATGCAAAAATGACAAAAAATTAGCTTGGAGGGAGGGAAAGGATGGGACTGCGGACCCCCTGAGTGCGTTCCGCGGATGCCCAGGGGTCGCCAGACCCCTAATTGGGAAACATTGCCTTAGGACATTGTTGGAGTTCTTCAAAACAGAGCACTGGGTTGTTAATGCATAGAAGATAAAAGCTGGTTCTCTCATACATGCATTGATGACAAGTGATGACCTGTACGTGTGAATGAGCAATCGCAGATTAACTGCCTCACAGTGGTCTTTTGTTTCATTTGTTTATACATTTCATTGGAGACCTTCACATGTTCAGCTAAGTGTTGCACAATCAAATGACAGATGGCAAATCTAGTAATTTACCTGCCAACCAA
The DNA here is from genome assembly GCF_951804945.1 of Podarcis cretensis. NCBI lineage: Eukaryota > Metazoa > Chordata > Lepidosauria > Squamata > Lacertidae > Podarcis > Podarcis cretensis. The sequence goes on along the minus strand of NC_137175.1, from coordinate 83,434,156 downwards.
TCAATTGCTAATGACACTCTTTAGGAGATGGAAAACATTATACATGTGTGTCCCTAGAGCGGGGTCCCAAAATGAAACAGACCTATATTTTCCCTCACCACTGTGTGGAACAAGCATTGCTAGTTATCAGAAGCCAAGAGACACCTGTGTGCTTAACAAAAGTACTCAGTATGTTCAGCCTCCCCCTCCCCTTCCATAAAGGAGAAGGAACATGCAGAGCAGGCATTTGTGTGATTAGGCATCCAATTCTGCTCAGGTGAGGTTTAGCTGCATATTGGAGAAACTGCAGGGGACGTGAGGTGATCTTGCTTGAGCACACAAAACCCTGTTAAATCAGACTAAAGGTTTATCTAGTCCAGATTCTTCTTTTCCATAGTGGCCAACCAGCTTATTTATGGTGGATACAAATCCTTTCAAAGAGAGACTTGCAGAAAACCTTTAAAGCTACAATAAATATAGTTAATGTAATATATCAGCTCCTCAAACACAATAAAACACATCAGCATAAAACCAGCAGAAATCATCCGTAAAAGGTCTTGAGGACATAATGGAGCTCCCAAGAGAGAGAGATATCCCCAACATCACTTCCCCCCCCCCCCAACCAAATAACAACATTAAGGTGGAAGCAACATTAAGATGGAAGTCCACAAGCAACATCCCTTTCCAGATATTGCAGACCAAGAACCAGTACCATACTGGCTATCAGCACATTTTGTGGTAATGCGTTCCATAAATCATTTGCTCTTTAAGGAAGCACTTCCTTTCATCCCTTCTGAACTTCCCGCTATTCGATTTCATTGGATGGCGCAGAGTTTTAATATTGTAAGAGAGAGAAAAAACTTTTACCTCTATGTATGTTTCCTAAAAGGGACGTGGGTGGCACTGTGGGTTAAACCACAGAGCCTAGGACTTGTCGATCAGAAGGTTGGCGGTTCGAATCCCTGCGACAGGGTGAGCTCCTGTTGCTCGGCCGCTGCTCCTGCCAACCTAGCAGTTCGAAAGCACGTCAAAGTGCCAGTAGATAAATAGATACCGCTCTGGCGGGAAGGTAAACGGCTTTTCCGTGTGCTGCTCTGGTTCGCCAGAAGCGGCTTAGTCATGCTGGCGACATGACCCGGAAGCTGTATGCCGGCTCCCTCGGCCAGTAAAGCGAGATGAGCGCTGCAACCCCAGAGTCGGTCACGAGTGGACCTAATGGTCAGGGGTCCCTTTACCTTTACCTTTATGTTTCCTAAACCATGCATAATTTTAGACACTTCTGTCATGCCTTCCCCATTACTTTCCTTTTTTCCCTAACCTAAAAAAGGCCCAGACCATTTCCTTGAAGGGAAGATGCTTCAGCCCACTGATGTCATTAGTTAAGCATTTCTAGACCTTTTCCAGCTCTACAGTGTCACTTTTAGAGATGTGGCAAGCAGAACTGTGCACATTACTGTGTAGCAGAAGTATGGCTGTTCCACAGATTTGCATTGGGCTGTTGCACTACTGGTAGTTTCCCAGTTGCTTTCTCAATTACTTCTGGCATTGAATTTGAATTTTTGGTGTTGACCCTTATAAGTATGTGACTATTGGCTCAGTCTTCAATTCAAAACATTTTTTCCCTTATGAAGTATGTAGCTAAACACCTGTTAGCTTCAGATCAAGACGTTTATCCTATCAAAAACCCGATGATCAGAGCCTTGTAACATTAGCTGCAGTTCTTATGCTTGTACTGGTGAGAATATGAGTAGACAGACTTTCTTCTTATGCCCAGCAATATTCTGTTTTTGTATTGGTTCAAAGTTCAGTGGGCTTCTAATGAAGATACATACACCGTCATGTGAAAGACAACAATCCCATGAATGCAATCACAGAGCTGGAATTCTAACACACAAACACACACACACACACACACACACACACACACCAACAACAACAACTGGATGGGCATGGTTTTCTTAAGAACTTTTGAATTACTATTCTGAATGTCAGGTTGGTTCTTTTCCAGGCAAAGTCTCTAATTTTACTTAGAATCACAATATCATAACTCACAAATCCCTATAAAAGTTGTTCCCCTCCCCATCCTGAGTGGACATGATAGTCTCTCTCTCTCTCTCTCTCTCTCTCTCTCTCTCTCTCTCTCTCTGTGTGTGTGTGTGTAGTACATCTTAGTGATAAAACATATATGTTACATGCAGAATGCCCTGTAGGTTCCATTCTGTCATGAATGGCAATGTCTTCAGTCTTAGACCTTAGAGGGCCACTGTCACTTGGAATAGAAAGTTTGGGGCTAGATGGCCAATAGTCTAACCTGACATGAGGCAGCTTCATATATTAGTATGCTTAAAAGTTTTGTGTGGGAGTGTCAGGGACTGGGCAGAGGAGGAACGGTGGAGACCGCCTCCCCAGCCTGACCCTTCCAGAGAAGAAGACATTATAACAGGGGTTTGAGGGAGGTCACAGCTCAGAGGAACATGAGGCGAAATGTTGGGAAATAATGGGAAAGGAGGAGGAGGCAGAGCTGGAGCAGCTGGCTGGCTTGTTACCACCAGAAAGCATTCCAGACCCACCATCTCCCAGAACCTGGTGAGCCTTAAAAGTAGGAGAGCGAAGAGCTCAAAGACAGATGACCCTAAGCGGCAACTGTCAAGGGGGTGGTGCTGTTGACCCCCTTGTGGGAGAGAAGGGCCATGGAGATTTACTTGGGACAACACCATTATTCCAAAAGGTTGCATTCCCAAGCCTCTCTCTGTAAATATTGAATAAAAAACAGATGGCAAGGACTTTTCTTATCCATTTCTGGCAACCTGCCGTGCGGGTTGGTTCCTCTTCTGCCTGACAGGGGGAGGCTGAAACCAGACCCTCAGCAGCATCTTTTTAAGGAGTAATATGTTAGGTGAATACCTGCTGCTTAGGAATAAGCAATGTTTCTTTCTGCTTAAAATCCAAGTTCTTCGCCATCGCAGGCGTTTCCAAACACTTGCCTGTGTCAGCCTTTTTTTTTTTTTTGGTCCCTTTTTATGACTTGAGGGACACTGAGTCCCCCCCACCCTTGGAGTCTGACAAACCTGTTAAAGTAAAAAGAAATGTGTCCCGCTGCTCCCCACTACCAGGCTAAGCTCCAGGCAAAATACTGTCATTGTGCTAAGTTCACAGAGGAGGTTAAGGAGAATAAGCCGAGCCGAAGGAGACTGCTGCTCAGAGATGCAACAGGAGCCTTCCCAGTCTTAGGTACTGTCCCAGTCTGCCTTTCATAGAGCATGCTGGTCATCCCATACCAGACTAGAATATATTGCTGTCCTGACATCTCGGCTCAGCCTAATTCACATTAGCATCCCCCAGGTCAGCTGAATGGAATGGATGCTACTAGCTCCATATTAAATAGGGAACCTTCCCGACTTTATGGAAATGGATATGCCTGACAATAGGCAAAGGCATTGCAATCCTGTATTCAGCAAGAAGTCGTCGTCTTTCCACACACCTCAGAAAAGAACACTCTGCCATTCTGTGTTTTGTGCTTTTAGGAAAGATGCTTCATGGAAGGAACGTGCATTCGGGCAATAGGATGGGAGCCATTTTTTCAGCTTTGACAAATACTTCAGAGTTCATACTTAGAAAGATTTAAGGAGAGTCTGCCTCGATCATTTTCTCTCCTGTAGAGTTCATGGCATCTACCCAAAGTCTCAGTTTCTTCTGCAGTTTAGATGGCAGGTTTGGAGCTTCATCCCCAGCCCAAGTCCGTGTTTAAGATAGTCAAAATAGGAATAAGCAGTGGCTTATTTTTTTCCATTTCCGTGCTGCTGCTTCAGCATAAACCAGCCATCTTGATCAGCAGGAAATAAATACATTCATATACATATATACATACAGCTCCCCCTTGCAGACTTAGGATATCTAGATTATAGGAAACATTCCTGATATGCATTAATAATTAATAATTATGAATAAATAATTTTACACTTTACCTTTTTTTTAAAGGAACTCCTGACACTTTTCAATTTGTCCTACAACATTAATTTTACACATATATATTTCCTCTTCTGCATAGCAGCCTACAAGTAGAAGCCCATCAGTAGATAAAATACCTGTGGCATGCGTGAAATACTACAGAGTTCCTTCAGGATCTGCCCAAAAGGGTTCTCTTTGCGGAGCTGAAACCTTCGTTTCTCAGAAATCTCTTTCCTGCCTGCCATGTAAGCAGTCTGCAAAGCGTTCAGCCATTGACTGCCTCTTGGCTAAGCTTACTAATACACTGCTCTTGTCGGCTGCAATATATCACCAACCCCTTGCATCTTCCTGTGGCAGATCATGTAGCTTTCCTATTGCATCTTGGGTCATCTCCTTCTGGATTTGTGAACTTTGAAGTTAAGCCTCACTTAAACTGAACACGCACTCTTAATAACAAAGAACATTCACCCCCATAGGACTGTTCCTTTATTTCGCAACTCTACGTTGAAAATGGAAAGTGGGGCAGTGGGGGGTGGAACTGATTTCATAGAAGTCTGGAGTCCCATTTTAATATATCTGAAATAAAAGTTTTCCACATGCTAGGCACAAGGTAAATGAAAAAAAAGACGACTAAGAATGCAATCCTATTCATTCATTGAGTTCAGTGAGACTTACTTGAAGTGTGCATAGGATTGCAGCTTCCTTTTCAGTGACTTCCATGGTGAGGTTAATGTAGAAGTGAATTTGAAGCATCCCACACACACTGACCTTGCAGCAGTACCTTGTGTTTAGTACGTCTTAGTCGGCAACCCTGTACTAACTTACCTGGGAGTGAGCCAGTAACCATGTATAGTATATTAAAAACCATGGACACAGTTCATCCCCATGCAGGTAGTGGAATCAGATTTATCTGTGTGGGACTGTATTGGTTGTTCAGTATATGTTGCTCATAAATGAATTCCTCGCTGAGTCCTTCACATGACATGACCAGGTTACATATGAATCTTGCCAGAGGAACTGAAGGGAAAATTCAGCTCATAACACTTTGGGCCACAAAGCTTCATGGCCTTTGAAGGGTCTCTTCTAACTTGTTTATTCTAAGGCAACAAGTTAGAGTAAATAAGTGGCTCTAACACCTATGACTCAATGAATACCAATGATTATAGTAATATATACTGGTTTGTCAGGGAGGCTAACTTGTGGCCCTTCAGTGTAATAAGACTACAGCTTCCATGGTTTCTAGTCATTGCCCATGTGGGCTGGGACTGCTGGGAGTTGTTGTCCATCAATATCTGGAGGATCACAGGGTAGCCACAGGGTATGAATTTTGTTGTTGGCATCTGTCTGTCTCGAGAGACAATGGAGTACAGGAGTGAAGCCAAACCATTGTGTTAGCAACACTGAAGCTTGGAGGTTCTGGGCTGCGCAGACAACAAGACACCCCTCTCAGCCTTGCCGATGTGGTCCAAAAGAAAAAGCAATACATTTGGCACCAGCTTGGCTGTAGAAGTTGCTGGAAAGAAGTGTACAAGGCACCATGCAGTCATCTTAGGGACTCCATTCCAGATTTGTTAGGCTTTACTCCTTAGCCTGTTCTTCTCCCAAAGATGTCCCGCAGGGTGGCAGAGGTTTAGGATCCTTTTCTTAGATGGGCCACCTTCTCAGGTTAATGAGCCCCACCTCTACCTCTCACTTCCCTCTGTAGCACATGTAGAAACTGCTGCCTTGACCATTGGACTCACTATTGGTCTCATCCGCTCACCACCAGAGCTTCTCTTCACATGTAGGGAAAAGTCCCTAACTCTGAGGGTTTGAGACGCAACAGCTACCCTCACCCGGTTTACCTGGCCAATCAAAGCTGTTTCCCAGGGTGTGGCTACTTGTCACATGCTGACAGCTTATAGGAGCCACATGTTAGGACTGAGTGCAGGGTGGGGATCAAAGGTGGACAAACTACCCCAGAAGGAGGTACCACCCTTCCCCTAATGCCCCCTACACCCCTGTGTATGCATTACTGCCACACTATTGTAGTTTTCCAGTACTCCTAATTGAAGTTTGGAGGAGGGAGAGAAGGACGGCCCTAATAACTTTGTCACACAGTGCTTTTTTCTTTTCTTTTTTTGTTCCTCGTGTCCATAATATTCTTTTTTTCCCCCCTAGCTGCGACAATTAGTTAATATGTGCATCAACCCAGATCCAGAGAAGCGACCGGACATCACCTATGTTTATGATGTAGCAAAACGTATGCATGCACATACCGCCACCAGCTAAGAGACTTGGCAGCTTATGAAGAGAAAGGAAAAAACAACAAACCCACCGGAATCATTCAAGTATTGTTGTGCAAAACCTCTTCCACCTTTTCTCCCATTTGTCTGCGTCACCTAAAGTTTAGTTACATGCAATGAGAATGTTTAGCAGTTTTGTCACAGAGTTAATAACCTAAAATGAAGTATTTTTTTTTTTTAAAAAAATGTTTTAATGGAAAACATGGAACAGTTCTAAACATGACAGAATAAGAAAATCGGCAATCCTTTCTGACTTCTGAAAGCTGCAATTTCACACATATTTCTACATAAAGAGCAATGATTTTACATGGGAATAATATTTTGCTTTACGTATCAGTTGCGGTTTTGCATATGAGCACAACAGTGGACTCCTTAAAGGAATACTGTTGAAACTGCTCCTCAGTTGTTTTCAGTAATGTGTGGAAGTGATGAATCAGCACAAATTGGTGAATTTATTGTTCATTAGTGAATATATTGTTCCTTTCCCCTAGAGGCAATTAATTAATTAATAGGATTTTATTTTATTTTTTAAAAAAGGAATTTTGCAGTTTACGGTTTTCCTCATCAAGATAAATGTAGATAGAAACCATTTTATTTGCTGTTGAGCTTTGATGCAGCTGCTGAATGTGAAAAAGAATTGGTTTTATTTTATTTTTTTCTCAGAAATTGTCCAACACTGAAAAAAGAATAAATCTGGTCAGCTGTTGTTGTTTTTAAAATCCTTGTACAGTACCTTAACCCCAGCTCCTAAAACTTGATATCATGTATTTGTATTATGCTGTGCCTTGCTGCTCCAAGCCTCTGGGCGAACAGAAAAGAGTGGTGTATTTGTACAGGGCCTAGGATTCTGAAAGCATCACTGCCACAATCTGTAGGTCTCAAAGTGAAGCATTTGCAAATCCCTTTTCATTCAGTGGTGGATTGCTAAGCAAGTCATATCAATGACAAAGTGCCTAATCTGGGCTGAATTTATCCAGATAATCTTTCATGTTATATATTGACTTAGTTTTAAAGGCTAGTTCAGCCTTCCCCAGGCTGTTGCCCGCCTAATGTTTTGGAGGACAAGTCCCATCAGCCAACAAGGTAATCCAGGCTGAGACAGATGAAAGGTATAGTCCAATTTTTTTCAGATATTACCAGACTGGGGAGGGCTGGGCTAGTTTACACCCAGCAACATTCAGTGTAAGCTACACATTATATAAAATGGCCAAATGCTTGAAATGTCCTAAGTATGGCATCTTCTCCTTGCGCTGATGCTCCCAGGGTGAATCAGAGGACTCTTTTCTTTTCCTTTTTACACCACAGCAAACCAGCAACAGGAATGGGTTTTGGCTGCCCAGAATCAAAGCTTCAAAGGAACAGGCAATCTATGTGGCAGCCAGTCATTGATATGAATTGTCCATTACAATGCAGACATCTGCTTCCTAAATAATTTATGTGTCTTAGAAGGGTATTTTGTTCCCCGAAAATGTTCACTTGAGATTTTAAAAAGAGAGTTTTCTTCTTTTCTTTCTTTCTTTCTTTTTTTGCATTATCTTATATTCCAAAGCGAAATTCATAATTAATTGAATAAACATTCAAGGCCCTGAACAGGGTATTTGTTGTGGAGCATGGAAGCATTATGTTGTAGCTACAAGTGTTGTTTTACATAGTCCTTTAAAATCCTGACCAGACAGCCTGCAAATCTATGACGTGTCAAAGTAGGTTGTTACAGGAGTTGACAGGTAGAATTTTAATCCCACTGTGACACATTTATCTCTGAGAACAAACAAGAAGCCATACAGTATTTTTTTCTGCACATTAAACCAACAAATTTTACTAATTCACCATGCAGCCATGTGCAGTTAGGCTCATCTGTGGAAAACTATGTATAATAAAGAAAAATGTAAGTGCAACCTGCACTCCTCAGGAGGCAATGCCTAACAGTGAAGCCAGGCATGGTATTTTGGAGAATCTGATATGTGGCAGTCGCCTGACACGGAGCAGAGCCAAAGGCAGGTTTGACTTCGGTAATCAAAACTGCTGCCTTCCACCACTGGGCAAGATGCGTCTGTGGGGAGACATGGGTGCAGTGAGTAAGTGGCAACAGCAGCAAGCAGCCACGCCACGGCATGGCCAGATCTCCCTACTCCTGACCACGAAGCAAAACGGAAAGGTTTACTAAGTCCCTTCATGGGTTGCTGTGCATAGTTGGTGGGCTGCATTTGGCTTGGTGGACACCATTTAGGCAGGCCTAATCCAGAGCTTTTTTAATTGTTCGTGTTCATGCCACTTGAATGTCCACAGCAATAGTGTGCACCCCGTCTCCTAGATCGGGGTCCTAGCACAACACGGGTTTGCATGGAGCCATGATTGAGCTAGTTGAAATGATGTCCTGCTGCCTTAACCTGCAAAATTCAGAAGGTGAATGCAATATGAACACTTCCATTAGGATGATCTGTAATAGTTTTCTTTTTTCACCCTGAATGAGGCTAAAAATAGGTTTGCTAAAAGGAGCATAGGACAAGAAAGTAATCTCTTGATCCTCGTTGCCAAGTGCTACTATGCAAAAGGATTCGAGCCTTTCATTAAGTGTGTTTCACCCAATCTCCCTCCACCTACTTTTAGGTCATTTTACAGGTCCGATGGAGAAGGACTGCTACGTTTAACATAGTAATATGATTTTCATCAGGTGTTTTGCATGTTTAGTTGGATGTCGCACTGAATTCTGTAGGTCTTACTCCCAAGTAAGTGGCACAAATTGCAGCTTTGTAAGTTTCACATGTGTACCTTTATTACAAAACGCATGCTTTTGGGAAGCCAAAACCTGCTTCTAGAAGAAAATAGTGTTGGCAATAATTATGAAGCTTGCTAAGCTAATATGCCTACAGAATAAAGGTGTTTAAAAAATAATAACAATAAAAGAAATACTTCCAGTGTTGATAATGTAAGATGCATTCTGTCGAAGGACCAATTAAGTTGATTTCAGAAGCCAGCAAAAAGAACGTTTCTGATGAGATGCTTGGTAAGCTTGTGTCATATTAAGAAGGTCGGGCTGGGCACCGATGCTATTCAGGCACTCTACAATGGCAAAACGATTTGCCACACAAATTCATTGTAATGAAGATAGCTCTGCCAATGGATCACTTGAGCAGCCTCTTCATAATCTCTTCTGCTTGCCAGGGCTTCTAGGACTTGGAAGCAACCAAAGGGTAAATATGAGAATCCCACTTAACAAGTTGTAATAAAAGCTAGGGAAGAAAAAGACCTATTCATAAGTCCCTAGAAGTGGCATGCCTTCTCTTGCACTGTTCTGGTAACACTGGAAGGATGACATTATATATTTCAGGTTGGCAAGGTGGAAACTTCCCATGTTGGTATCGCCAGCCACAAGCAGAAGCATGTCTTCCTTTAAATGCTACTGGAGCAGTCAAAACTGATGAACAAGCTACAGTTCACACTTTGGTTTTCCCTCCATCTGTGCAATATCTCATCTTGCTCTCATTAGCTCCCTTCATAGTTGATAGTGGAAAGGAGATGAAGTTATGTGACTTCGCTTCTACAAAACCTGGTGCTTGTTAATGTGTGTAGAAGATAGTGGCAGGGTGGATGGATGGCTTGGCAGTCTGCCGAATCATCTTACCCTGTTTGCCTGGTTCCTTGCCAGGTATCAGAAAGTGGAAGGGTTGAGGAAAAGAGTCGAAAGAAAGCTAGCCGCAGACAGTATTGGTTCAGGTGTAGCAGAGGTGGAATTATTTTCACTGGAACTTCATTCTATCCAAGCTCAATTCTAATCAAAGGCCAGTCTACGCTTCCTGATGAGAGTAAAATAGAACTACTTACTCAGTGTCACCTAGGGCTAATCTTTCTGACAGTGTATACTTATATATAACAAGTTAATAAATGCCTTAACTTTATCTTCAGCACTCATGGAAAATAGACATTTGTGTAGATGACTCTTTTGAAATGAATGTATTAATCAGTAACCAAAACATGTATAATTTTCTGCTGCCTTATACTCAGTTGTACTGTAATATTCCAAATAATATTTGTTGTGCTTTCTGCACCCACTCTCTGCACAAGGAATTGTACTCTTTGTTTGGAAATCTATGTTGTACAATATCTTAATATAAAAAGGCTACACAAATTAAATAAATTGGAAAGTGAAACTTTCTTTTGATGTCCTTTTTTTGCCCTTCAAGGTTTATTTACAAGAATGTGCAAGGTGATGTGTTTACTGAAAATGTTATTGGGGACTGAATTTGACTTAAGATGGCAGATCCAAGCAACATAAATATTTGAGTACTTGGAACCATCTTCTGTTACCCCCTTAAAATGGCCACTAATTCCAAGAAATTCCAAAAACAACAGCTCCTTTCAGACATTTGCAGACAGGTAAGTGCTCTGTGGGCTCAAAGGATGCTTGCAAAGTAGGATGTTCATAGGTGTGTCCCCCCCCCCAGCCTTCCCCCCAGTGCAGTCTGTCAGACATCTTTGCAAGTTACCCGATGGAGCAATGTCTTTGCACATTGCAGATGTGCAGCAAACGTAGGTACAACAGGGGTACAGCCTGCCACTGAAGCCTGTGAATACTGAACATCTAAGTGTGTTTGGGGAAAAAAAACTACATGCAGGGATTGCATAACAGCATCTATAGAGGCCACAGCAACTCCTCTGCCATTTGCAACATGGCTTCTGGACAAGTTCTTCACCACCACCTGCATAATTAAACTCTGGGAACATTGAACCAAGTCCTTCCCACCACCCTAAACCAAGGCCAGAGCTATGTACATCCTGATCTTTATATTCCATTTGTTTGTTGTTGTTGTTTAAAAAAATCTGTGCCAAGAATGCTGAGTTGTTCAATCTATAAATTGTGCAGATTTCCCACTAGTGAGTGAGAACCTTCTTGTTTCCCACTTAGATTTTGATTGGGTTGTCTAATAGTGATTATTTTTAATTGCTGCTTCTTTTTTAATATCATTTTAAATTGATTGTTAGGGCTTTTAATTGCAAGCTTGGTTTTATGGTTGTTTTACTCAGTGTCACCTTGAGCACCTGGTGGATAAACATAATAGGCAAACAGATCAGCTTCCTTTGCATAACTTATCCTGCATGGAGAGGAATATATACCTATAATGTCCACTGATGTCCTGGTCCTCTAGAAATCCCATTTTTCTCCTTCTGTATCCTATTTTGAGTCGAGAGGTATAACTCTGAATCTATTCTCTGTCTTGAATAGAGTGGTGTAATGTACATGAGTGTTTTCATGTACAAATTGTGTTTGCTGCAAAAGCTTATAACTGCCACTGATTAGTTGCTGGCCTGGCACAGTTAGCTGCAAATGCTCTTCGTATTTTTGTGTGTGTGGCTTGTTCTATGTTACAATGTAGTGCTTTGGGTATACCTTTTTCATCACATACTGATGAGATGCCAGTGAAGCTGATTGCCTCCTGTTCCATTCACCCTGCAAGCTAATTGCATTGTACAAGAGGATTTGTGTGCAGTTGGGTCCTCTTGGCATAAGAAGGGAGTGTAGTCTGAGGTAATCCTTCATAGTTGTATTTTTTAAGTTACATCTGAAAAAACTGGGTCAAAAGTGATCCTGTGTTTTGCATCAACGTTCCATTTGTAAATGGCCAGGTCTCAAGTTACAAGGAGACATGTCTTTTATGAATTAAAGGTAAAGGGACCCCTGACCATTAGGTCCAGTCATGGCCGACTCTGGGGTTGCAGTGCTCATCTGGCTTTATTGGCCAAGGGAGCCGGCGTTCAGCTTCCGGGTCACGGGGCCAGCATGACTAAGCCACTTCTGGTGAACCAGAGCAGCACACGGAAACACTGTTTACCTTCTCGCCGGAGCGGTACCTATTTATCTACTTGCACTTTGAACTGCTAGGTTGGCAGGAGCAGGGACCGAGCAACGGGAGCTCACCCCGTTACGGGGATTCGAACTGCTGACCTTCTGATCGGCAAGTCCTAGGCTCTGTGGTTTAACCCACAGCGCCACCCGCGTCCTTTTTTATGAATTACACTGTTTCAAATAGATACACAAACACATCCCCAGCCGCAATTCATTGTCTCCTTCAGAAAAGGCGCTGTATTAAATTCAGCTAATAAAATTCCACTCCGTGAGATGCTACTGTGCTGTCCTGGTCACTACATCTCCCTACTCAAAGCCCAGGAGGTGAGGATGGGAGTGATTCAGACCACCAGTTTCCTTGCCATGATATTTTGTAGTATGTGATGGGATCAGAACGAGAAGATAGCACTACCCTCTGACAAATTAGATTGGAGGTCCACCTAGTTCAGTACTCTGCCTCCAGCAATGACCAACCAGATATGTCAGGGAAGGTCATGAGCAGAGCAAAATAGAAATATCCACCCTGCGCATGCATGAAAGTGGTGCTGAAGCTAAGTGTCTATTCAAAAATGTGTTAACCGTGGCCCTGTTATAGCTGACACAATGGCTCCACAAGGATGCTACCTTGACAGCTGCAAAAAAACCCAAAAAGCACCATATCTTTTTTTTCCCAAGGAAAGTGCATTTTCTCTATCTCAGCTATTTTTTTTTGTTTTTGTGTTCATGGCTCCGCGTGCACTTTTTTCCCCTGGCATCCCACTATTTCCCATCTTTCAGCACAGCTGCCAGTTTCCCTTGGATGACTGTCTTGGTGAACACAACCAATCCATCCTTTTCCCATTCGCAGTCTTGTCACCCTTTGACAACATGCTATCTTTTTCTTCCTTTGAGGAACTGTGACGCTGTGGGTTAAAAGCCTCAGCGCCTAGGGCTTGCCGATCGAAAGGTCGGTGGTTCGAATCCCTGCGGCGGGGTGCGCTCCCGCTGCTCGGTCCCAGCGCCTGCCAACCTAGCAGTTCGAAAGCACCTCCGGGTGCAAGTAGATAAATAGGGACCGCTTACCAGCGGGAAGGTAAACGGCGTTTCCGTGTGCGGCTCTGGCTCGCCAGAGCAGCAATGTCACGCTGGCCACGTGACCCGGAAGTGTCTCCGGACAGCGCTGGCCCCTGGCCTCTTAAGTGAGATGGGCGCACAACCCCAGAGTCTGTCAAGACTGGCCCGTACGGGCAGGGGTACCTTTACCTTTTAGTCCTGGCATGGTCTTTCATTCTTTGCTCTTCTAGAGTAAAACACCAAGTTTTTCATTTCTTTGTTTTTTTATTCCCCCCCCCCTTCCATTCCAGCATCATGTTGATATTACTTTTAGTAGTTTCCTTCCTCTTGCCTCTTTCCCTTTCATTTTCTTCATTTCTATATATATTCCAAGAATGCATGCATTTTCAGTAGCTTTAAGACGATCTTTTAAGAACCATCCAGATCTGCCCAGCATTGGAGACTGAAAGATGGGAGACCATGCATAAGAAAGTTGGGTGGCGACTTGTACACCTCCTTCCGGCAACTCCTGGAGCCAAGCTTGTGCCAAATGTATTACTCAGCTTTCATTTGGACCACATCAGCAAGCCCAAGAGGGGGGTCTTTCCATCAGTGCAGCCCAGGCCCTCCAACCACACTTCCCAGGCTTGCGTCCCAGAGAGACCACTTTCGTGCTGCTCCTGCGGCAGTTTGACTACACCCCCGGAGGCACACTCCACTGTCTCGAGACAGATGGATGCCAACAACGAGAACTCAGCAGCCCTGTATCCTTTTCCCTTCATGCAGAGGGCACAGCCCTATGTAGCCATCAGAGATCTCTGAGAATTTCCTTTCATCCATAGGAAGCTACCTCATACAGTCTAGCTCAACAGAGAAGCTAGGATTCATCCAGGACCACTTCTGCAAGCAAAACCTGTGATCCAGCACTGAGCTCTTCCCCCAAAGGATTTGTTGTTGTTGTTGTTTAGTCATTTAGTCGTGTCCGACTCTTCGTGACCCCATGGACCAGAGCACGCCAGGCACCCCTGTCTTCCACTGCTTCCCGCAGTTTGTTCAAACTCATGCTGGTAGCTTCGAGAACACTGTCCAACCATCTCGTCCTCTGTCATCCCCTTCTCCTTGTGCCCTCCATCTTTCCCAACATCAGGGTCATTTCCAGGGAGTCTTCTCATGAGGTGGCCAAAGTACTGGAGCCTCAGCTTCAGGATCTGTCCTTCCAGTGAGCACTCAGGGCTGATTTCCTTAAGAGTGGATAGGTTTGATCTTCTTGCAGTCCATGGGACTCTCAAGAGTCTCCTCCAGCACCACAATTCAAAAGCATCAATTCTTCGGCAATCAGCCTTCTTTATGGTCCAGCTCTCACTTCCATACATCACTACTGGGAAAACCATAGCTTTAACTATACGTATAGCCCCTTTATATGTGGGGCATGGAGCTGTGTTCTAGAAGAGCTACATAAATAAAACCAACATTAGCTTGTATCTGTATGGAGAGAGAAAGGAAGCAAGCCACTGCTCTCTGCACAGCCTCCTATCTTGGTGCTGTATTTCACTGTCCTCCTTATGACTTGAGAATTTCTCCCTAAACTTTCAAGGACTTGACAGCCGGCCGTCTTAGGCACACAATACAATATGTTCATAAATCTCTTTGGTGGGGAGCGGGGGGAGAATGAAGCAATTATTTGGGCTTGCAGGCTGTTTCTATTGGTATCGGTGTTAAGTTGCAGCTGTTAGCAGGCCTGTGACACCAGTTCAGGCTTCATTAAATAGAGCCCTGCTGATAGAGGCTATTGATCCGACAGCTAGCACAGGTGTACTACGCCACAATATGTCCTCCCCCCGCCCACCCTTTACTCCTCTCTTGGGATAACCAATCGGAAGAATTGACCCACTTGCCTGGAGTGTCGAGAAACCGACGTGCAGTTTGATTTCAATTGTCAGTCTGACCGCTAACCCTGTAAATCAAGTCCCGGCCATGGGAGGGTTGCGGCGTTTTCAGCTCTTTGTTACGTATGCCTAAATCCTAAGACGGATCTAATTAATGAGATTTGTCTTTCAGCCCTCTGCGTGGCTGTTAATGTCCTATCTGGTGCCACCTCCTCGCCATAGGAATAAGAAAGGTTCCAATTCTACCCCCAGAATGAAGGGATAAATTGGATAGGGGGGTTTTCCTTTAAAAATTAAGGTGGATTTTTAAATCTAAAAAATAAACATTACTAATTGAAATTTAGAAACGCATGCACTTTGATTTTAAAGAAAAGTGGCTGTTTTTTAAAGAAAAGCGTCTATTATTTTTAAACATCTGCCTTACTGGACAATACTAATGTCTTCTCTACAGCACAGTCTGATACAAACCTACTCAGAAGTAAGCCCCATTGAGCCTGATAGGGGTTTACTACTCAGTAAATGAGTATGTTCTGCAGCATCCATTTTCCATCTCCAGCCAGCCAATGGCCTACAAAGCTCACAAGCTGATGTCCAGGTGTTTGACATTCCCTGTTTGTCCTCAAAATGCAAATAGGGGTTCTGTTTAGGTATCAATAGCTATTGATAGATTCTCCCCCCTTTTTTTTTTAGTTTCCCCCAAGCCCTTTTCTGAAAGCTAAGTAAGGCTGGTTCAGATGCTGTTCCATGCAGAATGTCCTTCCTCTCTGGTAGGTACTGTATGTAAGAAATAGTAATGGTGCAAATTCAGATTTGGAATGGAGAAATCCATGCCCCATTTCAAACCGCAGGCACTGGAGTTGCCTTGCCTCAGCCTCTCTGCTCATCCCCCTGCCTTCATGCAAATTTACCCTTCCCATGGCATGGGAAATATAGACGGAAGGGGAGCTTCCTTGCAGAGTCAGGCTTGCTGAGAGCCTGATATTTTTGATCATCATTTCCTGCTAGGAGCCATTCTCTGTACCCAGAGAATTCAGATTCTGCATCAGTTCTGTAACCTGCATATCCCAACCCCCTCCCAATATATTTACAGAATTTATTCTGGCTTTGCTACACATGGAGGAGTTGAGAACTATGTAGGGGACTGAAGCCCTGTCCCTCAAAATACTGATTTTGGGATGTTTCACCAGACATTGCCTACGTTAAAACATATCTTCATTAATCCTATGGGCTAGGAACTTGTTGCTGGGAGGGGGTGCACAAAAATCTGATACATGCATACATAAAAATGCATGCTCTTTGAGTTCTTTCTTGCACTCAGGTCGGCAGATTTCTACATCTCTCCCCCAATCATGCTGCTTTGCTTTGTGACTTATCTGATCAATATATGGTCTATTTAATGCGGGGGGGTGTTGGTGAACCCTAAGCGTGTTTCTAGAAGATGGCTTAATTTGAAAGTAGGTTGCTCAGATATCACAAACAGGCAACAGGGTTGTGGTTGTCATCATCATCATCATCTTCATCATCAGATTCCCTGCCCCCCAATAATGGAAATTCCAAATGAATGAATGAATGTAATGTAGTACAGTGGTACCTCGGGTTACATACGCTTCAGGTTACAGACTCCGCTAACCCAGAAATAGTGCTTCAGGTTAAGAACTTTGCTTCAGGGTGAGAACAGAAATCGTGCTCCGGCGGCGCACCGGCAGCAGGAGGCCCCATTAGCTAAAGTGGTGCTTCAGGTTAAGAACAGTTTCAGGTTAAGAACAGACCTCCGGAATGAATTAAATATTTAACCTGAGGTACCACTGTATAGTGGTCAAGAGTGTAGGACTAGGAATTGGGAGACCAGAATTCGAAGCAATGAAGTTCACGGGGTAACTTTGGGCCAGCTGCAGTCTCTCAGCCTGCAAATTGAGAGGGTAAGGTAGGGAGATCTGTGTACTGTACTTATTCCACCTTAAGCTGCTTTGAGGAAAGGCGAGCTATGGATGAAATAAAGGAATAAAGCGAGGCATGGGGCATGGGCTAGCATTTTGATGCCAGGAATGTTGTGTGGACATTGCATGTTCGAGGAGTTGGGTGGGGTGCAGTCCCTCCCACAATAAAGGCCTATCTGGAATCTCTCCAACTTGCATCGGCTCCAGTACGGAGGGTCTGTGATCAGAGATGATGGGAGTTGTGATCCAAAAATATCCAGAGCGCTACATGTTCCCCATCTCTGGCCTAATTTAACTGCCTCCTTGATACCCTTAAAGTGCAATTTGACCACTGATTTAAAATAATTCCAGCGGTATGTGCTTAAATCCTTAATGCCCCACACCCTACAAATGTAATCAGTTTAAAATGCTTAGGCTGTTCAAGAGGGCAATAAATTAATTCCATTTTCCAGAGGTCGTGATTATTGTCTTTTATATTCACTGTTATTTAATGTCCTACCGAAGCCACAATACAATATTTCATCCCCAGCACTTAATCCATGGGAGAGTCCTTGGAGATCTATTATTCCTTTAAAGTAATTTATGTGAATGCCAGGATGGCTGTTCCTTGTAGAAAGCATAGTGGGGACTTTCTCTGTTTGCTCTGCTACAGGACACAAAGAGGAAATACACAACTGTGTCGTCTTTTAAAGGTAAAGGGACCCCTGAGCATGAGGTCCAGTGGTGGCCGACTCTGGGGTTGTGGTGCTCATCTCGCTTTATTGGCCAAGGGAGCCGGCGTACAGCTTCCGGGTCATGTGGCCAGCATGACTAAGCAGCTTCTGGCGAACCAGAGCAGTGCATGGAAACGCTGTTTACCTTCCCGCCGGAGTGGTACCTATTTATCTACTTGCACTTTGAGGTGCTTTCGAACTGCTAGGTTGGCAGGAGCAGGGACAGAGCAACAGGAGCTCAACCCGTCGTGGGGATTCGAACCGCCAGCCTTCTGATCGGCAAGTCCTAGGCTCTGTGGTTTAACCTACAGCACCATCCGCGTCCCATGTCTTCTTTTAAAGTGCCCTTAAGTTAATAGTCCTTAGAAGAACAGCAGGGAGATGAAAAAAAGAGTTGGGCCCCATCTGCTCTATGCATTCTATGGGTTTTCCCAAAGGATCTCAACCGTTTTAAGGATACTAGAGGGCTTCTCCCAGAAAGTCTCAGTCTTCCCATCTGCAGCATGGGAATAATCACAATTTCCCTTGCAGAATTATTGCAAGGGTTTCTGAAAACCCTTGAGAAGGTTACTGAACATGTACAACAGCGTCTCTTAGGCAGCAAGCCCAAATACACTCACAAGGGTGTAAGCCATAGCAATTTACTTTTGAGTAAATATGCGCAGGCTTGTGCTGTTAGTTTGGAGGTTTGTCTAGGTTTGTTAATGTTCCTTTTCGTTGCGGTTCTTGACTAACGTTTTGTGAGCCACCTTAGGGAATCCTTCGGGGCTGAAAGGTGGGATATAAACATTTTAATTAATAAATAAAGCTGCCAAATGCCAAGTATTCTCACACCTCCTGCCAATTTTTTTTTTTTTAAATTACAGCAACAACTCTTCCCTCCTTCTTTGCCCTCAGGATATTTTTGAGCCGCTGAAGGAAATATGATCATTTTCATAAGCAGCCAACTCCCCTTTGTTTTTGTTTTTCGGGTTTTTTTGGAAAAAAAGGCTTCTTTATTCTCCATCATAAGGAACAAAATAGCCTCCAGAATCCATACCAGATGACGCTTCACCTTCTTTGTAAAGGAAAGACATGGAAGCCTTTCCAGAAAGATTGTTGCTAACTCCATGTATGCCCCATTTGTACTGAACATTTGAAACAAGTTGTGGGAACCGTAGATTATTATGGGTGCTGAGGGTCAATGGGGGACGCCCTTTCCCTTCACAGAACTACAATTGCCAGAATTCCCTGGGAAGACAGACTGATTGTTAAACCACTCTCAGAACCCTTAACAAACTATAGTTCCCAGAATTCTTTGGGGGAAAGCCATGTCTCCTTATGACTATTTAAAGTGGTGTGATGCCACCTTTATGTATACGCAGCGCTGGATTTAGGGCAGTGCGAGCGATTATCCCACTTGTTGTTGTTTAGTCGTTTAGTCGTGTCCGACTCTTCGTGACCCCATGGACCAGAGAACGCCAGGCACTCCTGTCCTCCACTGCCCCCCGCAGCTTGGTCAGACTCATGCTGGTAACCTCGAAAACACTATCCAACCATCTCGTCCTCTGTCGCCCCCTTCTCCTTGTGCCCTCCATCTTTCCCAACATCAGGGTCTTCTCCAGGGAGTCTTCTCTTCTCATGAGGTGGCCAAAGTACTGGAGCCTCAGCTTCACCATCTGTCCTTCCAGTGAGCACTCAGGGCTGATTTCCTTCAGAATGGAGAGGTTTGATCTTCTTGCAGTCCATGGGACTCTCAAGAGTCTCCTCCAGCACCAGAATTCAAAAGCATCAATTCTTCGGCGATCAGCCTTCTTGATGGTCCAGCTCTCCCACACACAGATGGTCCAGATTATCCCACACACAGCGCCAAACGAAGAGGGTGCAAAATAATAACAATAGTGCTAAAACCTATATTTATACGGGTACCTACTGAGAATAAAACATGTCTCTCCTATATTGGTTTCTTCAACCACAGCAGGCACTGTAACTTTCTAACTGTTTGACTTTACCCCTGAATTTGCACTCTTCCATTGTCTCCCGAAACAGATGGATACCAACAACCTACTGAGAAGATCTAAAAAATAAAAAAATAAAGCAATTGCGTGTTCAGACCCAGAGACCTCCCTCCTAAATAAAGACACATTTGACTCAAATTTTAGTTCTGGTTTTTGGCAGAATTTAGGCCACAACTTTGTTGATTACAGAAAAGTGAGTGGTTGCATAGGCTCTGGTTCGACTAGCTCCCTGCACCCTTGCAGGTAGCCCTGACCCAGAGCTCTATCATAGGTCAGCCAAGGGTAAACACCTGAGGAGGGTGAAAAGCCTGGGAACAGACTCTGTTCACTCCCCAGATGCTCCCCTGGACTCAGGCATGGGCACAACCCCTTTTCGGGGGCTGGCCAATCCAAGTTGAGTCCCTGGATTCCTTTAACGGAATACCCTTCACATAGGGATGGCGAGACTGTTCTCCCATCCCTATCACATGAACCAGGGCCTATCTGCAACCTTACAAGTTGTGACAAATTGCTACATGGCAGGTGAAACCCAAATGGCAACAGCCAATCAGCCAAGTGGGAAAATTCCTGCTGTGCCCCTGTCCCAACGACAGACGACACACGACAGCATAGCCTGGTCAATTGCAAAAGGCCCTAAAATTAGGGAGAGGTGGGCGGGTGTTCTGATGCACGAGCCGAAAGAGGAAGCTTTTGGTCATGTGCATGGGTTTATGGGTCCCTCGATCCTTTAAGACTGCAACCCCATTGGCCAGATTGAAACACAGCATCGAGGGACCTACCAACCAAGTGTTGTGGCTATCCAATGGACCTACCCACAACCAGGAGGTCAGTCTCTAGGTCTCACCACAACATGTGCCCTCTTTTAGGGAGGACACGATATGTACCCAAAAAGAATTATTGTGAAAATAAATATTTTGGGGTGGCGGCGGCAAATTTTGTCCTCGGTCAGGGTGCCACATTACCAAAGTCCCCCACTGGTATATGGGGCCTTAGAGCTGCACCCACTGATGAGGTTTGTGGAATTTCATTTATAGAATGGGTGGCTAAGCTTTCTTGGCTCAACGGTTGCATTCACCTTTGGCCAGTCCTCTGGGGGCCTGCATGCTGACAGCAGGTGTGGGCACCCCTGTGCTTTCCATTCATGAGTCTGATGCCCAGGGTGATGGTGATTTGCATCCCTATAAAGACACTGGGCACTGCCCACCCCAGTCCTGTGCTGACTTTATCCCTGCTTTTGCTGCTACCACCCAAATTAATGGTGTATTGTGAGGGCCAGAGAACATTGTGTCAGAGGGCCGGATCAGGCCCCCAAAGAGGGGGTTCAACATCCCTAAATTGTGATATCTTCATAGATCACCAGATCCATGTCCAGATCTGTTATGTACTGAGCTGAATAGGATCCAAATTGCAGCAGTCTGATTGGTCCTAGAACAATAGGATCCAGAATGCAGCAGTCTGATTGGTCCGCAGGAGCCACACAATCCAACTCCAGGTGGAAGTGAACCCGCAACCTGATTGGCCTACAGGAGAATCCCAGAATTAGCCAGTCACATGGGGCCCATTGTGTAAATAATGTATATAAAGCAGACATTTCGGGGGAACTTCCATTCCTCACTACTATGAGCTGAATAAAGAGCATGAAATCCACACTCGGCTCCGAGTATATTTCAAGATCCATCTGTAGAGTACATCCACTTACAACAGATTTATATTGTTCTTAGACCAATTTTCACTGTCATCCCTGCCCTGCTCCAAGAATCACAGCAATGGTGATCCAGTGAGGTTGTGGAACATCTGATTCCCAAACAGCTGCTTCGAAATCTACACCGAGGTGAGGAATCGACTTACACCCGTTTAAGCTTGTGGCATATTCTGTCTCCAACATCCGGTGGCTCCTCCAGCAGCCATTGGACTCCATTTACCATCAGCCCCAGCCAGCACAGCCAGTGACAAGGGCTGATGGGAGTTGTAGTATGACATCTGAAGGACCACAGATTCTGCATCCATTTACTCCACAATGCACAGAGCCTAAGTTCTGGTTTAAATGTGTTCACTAGGTGTTTTTATTGTTGTTATTATTAACAAAACAAACCCATGCATCTCTGTGTGTGAATACCCTTACTGGCACCTATGAATGCAGCATAAACCAACCAGAGCATTAGAACCTTTGCCTAGGTCTTTATTCACATTTAAACCAGCTCTCCAGCTTGCCAAGTTAAGTGGCATGAACTTGCCAGCATCTCTGCTTTGATATGGGTACAAGCAAATTGAGTCTCGGCACAGGATGCAAGTGGTTCAAATTATTGTTTTTATGTACGCCACTTTGAATGGATCAATATGGATTCCCCCCGCCCCCCCCATCAGACACACACCGCCAATTGGCCATTACGCTATCGAACCACTCATTTGGCTTTTAAGGCCCATTTTCCTCTAATTATATCTATCCTAAATAATTATGTCACTTGCAAATTGTTCACCCTCTGTTTCCACATCATTAATGAGTATATTAAACAACACCATCTGTTCAGATTGTCCTTTTCCTAATTATAACTTTAAGTATACAGGATTAAGGAATCCCCTACATGGCCGGGACTAGTAAATACTCCCTTAGCACACACTTATTTCCTGTGGCAGCCGACTCCCGGGTTTGAGTTGCCTTGCCAGACTGAAGTGAACTTTTGATTTTCCCAGTCTTGTTTCTATTTAGGAAGGTCTTTGTTTTGTGTTTGTATGGTCCCCCCCCCCTTTTCTTTTTAATGGCTGCAGCAGTAAAACTAAATGGATTACAGATCTAATTTAGACAGCAGTAGTCCCAAGTCCAGACAGCTTTAAGAGGTGAGAATTAACTCGAGTAGGTCCTTAATGAATCTGCAAGATCCAACTTTGATCTAATGACTCTGCTTCTTTAGAGCATATAACATTACGAAGTTGCCTAAGCTCAGGATATATAGTTTACTGCACTGATCAAAAGCATTGGCTTCCTTGCTCCCTAGAGCCATCCAGAGCCCATTCCTATTCCTATAAAGGTCAGGGAGCTCAATTCCCAGTATGTGAACTTAGGACAACAGCCTAAATTAAGGCTGCTGACATGTTTTGGGGGTTTTTTTGCAGGGGTGGGTGGGTAAGGGATCAGGGAAGAAGCAGGTCCCTTTAGCTTACAAAACTGCCCAACAGTGAATTGGACTATTATTTCACTCAGCCAAGACCTACCGGCACTGACTTGACAGTGCTTCTCTAAGGTCTTGTGTGGAAGTCCTTTACCTGGAGATGCCAAGGATTGTAATTGGAACCTTATGTGCTAAAAGAATTTGCTTCTGGGTTCATATAAGCTAGAGCTGAGCCAGAAATACTCACTGTTTTGTTATAATTTTCATTGAGTCCAATCCAGCGAAGTCATTGCGCGAGCAGAATGACTTCATCTCGCGCAACGTACTGTATTTTTCGCTCTATAAGGCGCACTTTTTCCCTCCTAAAAAGTAAGGGGAAATGTCTGTGCGTCTTATGGAGCGAATGTGTGGTTGATTGCTGGCTCCCTTTCTGGCCCCGCCCCCTTGCCCAGCCCTCCATTGTTGAATGTTCTGCAGATGGAGGCTGTTTGTTTCCCCAGAGACATGTGACTGGCTGATTAGATTATCTGTCTGAAACTGTAGAAATAGCTCCCTTTCCTAAAGAAGCTGCAGAACTGTGAGTTGAACCCCATAAAAACAGGATTTTTTCCCTTTGCAAAGTAAGCTCAACAACTTTGAGCTGATCCTCAAAAAAAACGGGGCTTTTCCCCTTTGCAAAAGAAGTTGCACAACTGTGAGCTGATCCCCCCCAAAATAGGGCTTTCCTCCTTTAAAAGCCAGGTGCGTCTTATGGTCTGGTGCGTCTTATGGGGCGAAAAATACAGTAACTTTCCCTCCCTCTCGTCCATCTGGACATCCCCTGCACACGCACACCCACCCAAAATATACTCAGGAAACTGAAGTCGCATACTATCACTGACTGGCTGGATGCAGAGAAATGGTGGGAGGGAATCCCCAGCGGAAGAAGGCTCAGAACCAGGGGACTGGTGGTGGGACGGCAACGAGTGGTCAGAGGGAGAAGAAGGAGCAGACTTGGAGAAGGTGTCAGAGGCTGCAGAGGTAACATAGCTTAGTGAGCAGGAAGAGGCTGTGGCAGAGAGTAGTCCAGACTCAGAGGCAGGAGAGGAGCAGGGTCAGGTGACGGAAATGAGGCAGGTTACGGAAGAATCCAGGGAGTCTCCCCCTCCTGCGGTGGCCAGCTCCCTTCCTACCTAGTCTCCCAGAACCGGGAGAGGTATGAAGAGGGTGGAGCAAAGACAGACAAGGTTGCTTAGGAAGGACCTGGGGAGACGTGCTGTGCTCACTAGGTTTGATGTGCTGGTCCGGGGGGGGGGTGTTACCGTGAGGCGTGGTCAAAGTCCGGTCCTGGGCCGAGGGTCTGGAGACTGTCCAGCAAGGGGGAAGCGGGGTCCAAAGCAAGAAGCCGGGCGTGGTCGGGAACTCTGGAAAAACAGGTCTGGGTGCTGGCAGAAACAGGTTTCCAACGTTGTTGCTCCTGCAACCTGGGACTGGGCTGACTGGCCTTTATCTCCTCTGGGGCCAGGGGCGGTCCTGGCTCACAGGTGACCTGCCTCTCCTGGCCTTAAGGCGAGCACTCCTCCTGAGAGCACTTAGTTCACTCCGCCTCTCTGCCCTGAGCCTCTGCAGCTCAGGAGAGGCTGGAGGATTACTGGACCCAGGGGGAGACTCACCTTCCCCTGACAGGGCTGGGAGAGGCACACCTGTAGGCACTGTGTCTTCAATCACCTCTGGAGCCAGAGTGGATACATCTGGTGTCTGCTCCTGAGGACCTGGCACAGGTGCAGGCCCTTCAGATTCAAGCCCCTGCCCCAGCTCAGCCGGCCCTGGAGGTGGGGACTCCTGTGCAGGCTGGGACTCCTCAGATTCAGCTTCTGAATCAGATTCCCAGGCCATCACATTTGAGCTGTATTGTTTCATTGACTAAAGAGTTAATTTCACTGATAACCTTGTTGCTGACCTCCCCAACACCCACCCTGACACATACATGGTCCTTGTCTCCATTTTAATCCTGTGAGGCAGGTGAGGCTAAAAGACAGTGTCTGTCACAAGGTCACCCGGCGAGTTTCATGGCTGAGTGGGGATTTGAAGCCAAGTTTTTAGTCCTACATGCCAACCACCATACTGCACTGGTTGTCAAAGAGCCCGGCTCCTAATTTCAATACAAAAGGACTGACAAGTCTTAGAGACACCTCCGTGGCTTAGAATCATGTGCAAGCCAGGTCAGCATGTATGGTGAAGATGTTAAAGAAGAAGAAAAGATGGTGCAACCAGTGGTGGCTGGTGCCCATTGGGACTTGTAGGGCGGGAGGAAGGCAAACCACCTGTAGGGGGCATGGCAGAGCCAATGAGAGAGCTACTATCCCTGTGACTGGTTGTAAGGAAGTTGTTGGGCAAGTGGCGGCTGGCTGAGATTCTGCGGCAGTGCCCTAGTCACCCTAACTGACCAGCCTCTACTGAACACAGCCTTCTAGTATCCTTAAAGACTGCTTCTATGGGCCTTTTGTACAGATGGAGGTCTCAACTCCCTCTGTTAACCACAACAATTATTATTATTATTATTATTATTATTATTATTATTATTATTATTATTGTTTATATACCGCCCTATACCCAGAGATCTCAGGGTGGTTCACAGAAAAGATAGCAACATATATAATCAGAATAAAAACAATAACACAATAACCCCAGTGATCTCAGTGTATGGGTAGGTTCATAGGGAAAGAGGGGGTCCTTGAGGTGTTGTGGTCCCGAGCCATTTAAGGCTTTATAGGTCAGAACCAACACTTTGAATTGAGCCCGGAAACTAATTGGTAGCCAAGTGCAGTCGGACCAGGATCGGTGTAATATGCTCAAACTGTCGTGCACCAGTGAGCAACCTGGCTTTTTAAAAGGATTTTAGCTCAGTGGTGTATCTATTTCACACACAGATTCTCTGGCAGGTTCCAGCTTCAATCTCTGTTTACTGTTTATTTATTATCATATACTGGCCTTCATCCAAAGATCACAGGGCGATTTACAGTATAGAAAAATCCCAGCTAAGGTCAGGAGAGAGAATTCTGTGTGAAACCCCAGAAAGTCGCTGTCAGTGAGTTTAGGCCATACAACATTTCTCTGATGAAAATAGGGATGTCTTCTTCCATCATCACCACCCAATTATACCCCACCCCTCTGACTGGGTTGCCCCAGCCACTCTGGGAGGCTTCCAACATATATAGAAACATAGTAAAACATTAAACATTTTAAAAAAAACTTCCCTATGCAGGCCTGCCTTCAGATGGCTCAGGAGTCGGATAACTCCATACCCTCCAACATTTCTCTGAGGTAAATAGGTATAGGTAAAGGGACCCCTGACCATTAGGTCCAGTCGTGACCGACTCTGGGGTTGCGGCACTCATCTCGCTTTCTTGGCCGAGGGAGCCGGCGTACAGCTTCCGGGTCGTGGCCAGCATGACTAAGCCGCTTCTGGCGAACCAGAGCAATGCACAGAAACACCATTTACCTTCCCGCCGAAGCGGTACCTATTTATCTACTTGCACTTTGATGTGCTTTTGAACTGCTAGGTGGGCAGGAGCAGGGACCAAGCGACGGGAGCTCACCCCGTCACGGGGATTCGAACCGCCGACCTTCTGATCGGCAAGTCCTAGGCTCTGTGGTTTAACCCACAGTGCCACCCACATCCCCGGATGTAAATAGGAACATCCTAAGGAGAAGCAGGACATTCCAGGATCAAATCAGAAACCAGGATGGCTTCTGTAAATCCGGGACTGTCTCTGAAAAATAAGGACACTTGCAGGGTCTGGTTTAGTCGATACTGAGCTAGATCAAGCAATGGTCTGACTTGATATAAGGCAGTTTCCTTTGTTCCTAACTTGGCAAACAAACCAAAAATCACACACACAAAATAGCCGCTGCCCAGTTTCAGCAGCATCTTAACGACCTCCCGACCAGGATACATGGCTATTTTGAGTCGCTGCCTCCTCCCTCCTGCATGTCTCCATTCAAATTCATTCACCTCCCAATTGAATGCAAAACAAAACAAAACAAACCCCTGTCCTCTGCACTCCTTCAAAGCAGGGGATAGAAGAGGCTTCTGGGATGGGAATCTGCAAATCTCACTGATTCTGGCTAATTAAGAAAGGGCCCCAAAGGCTTACAGACGTCAGGGGGTCAGGGAGACGGAGATCCGTTCTTACCCATGCTTAGTGATGACAAACACGTCCCGAGGAGTCAGGAGAAAAGTCTCCAATAACTGGCTTTGACATATTGAGATTCTGCTAATAGCAAACCTTTCTGAGTGCCCTTATCAGGCAACCTCATCCTGGTCGCTGCTCCTACACCACTGTTATTTTACGTTGACACTCCTTTCGAGCTCTTACATGGTTTCGTCTCGGCTCCTAGGATCGGAATTCCTGGCACACAGGAGCCTGTTTCCTCCCATGCCTTGCTAATCAGCTCCGGCGCTTTTGGCAAAGGCTGCTATTTGAGAGGCTGGGTAGTCCAGTAGGCCCGACAGAAGACTAAAAGCAGAGAATGGGAGCTGGGAGCTCCTGGGCCAGCGTTTTTTATTTCTCCCCCTCTCCCCCCGCTCCTCCCCAATTGATTGCCTTGGATTCTTCTTCCCAACACGTAGGCCGCATTTTTCATCTGTATCCCAGAAGGACTGTTCCGGAGATTCACCTCAGATTCCGCACAGAACAAGTCTTTGATACTGTAATCGCTTTTTTAAAGGGGGAAAAAAGAAA
This sequence comes from Podarcis cretensis, assembly GCF_951804945.1. Taxonomy (NCBI): domain Eukaryota; kingdom Metazoa; phylum Chordata; class Lepidosauria; order Squamata; family Lacertidae; genus Podarcis; species Podarcis cretensis. The sequence continues at coordinate 83,406,706 of NC_137175.1, read as the reverse complement.
AAAGAAAAAGAATCTCTCTTTTGATGTCAAGGACGGTGTGGAACCCATTCTTTTGATTAAGAAACACTTATGCAGTTGAAAAAAACTCCTAACAATGGATAAAAAGAGCAGAAAATGATTGTCAATTGTGCTTTGCAAGACAAGATTGATGTAAAGGAACAGGGTACTTTATTTCCGCCTGTCAGAAATTATATATCTATATCTATATCTATATCTATATCTATATCTATATCTATATCTATATCTATATCTATATCTCATCCAGGGCAGTTGATCATGAATGGAAACATTTTTGAGTGCCCCTCCCCCCAAAAAAACTATTAAAACAGCAGATGCAGGAGCCAAGATCAAGACTACAGCAAGGGGCAAAAGGTGACCCCTGCAATCCTCACATAGGATCCTGGTCTGCTTGAGGAACGCAGGTGGAATCTAGACACATACAAAAAATGTTGTGAAAATGCTTTTTTCAAAAACGTTTTGAAAAATATATTGAATTTGCCACAGCTCACCATCGCCATCTAGTGTCACATTTGTATAATGCACTTTAAAAACACATAAAATGTTTTATTTGCAGCTGTATAAGCTGAGTTCAAAGTCTTGCTGTTTGTTGGGAGTTAAGGCCCACAAGTTTAGGGCAAATCACATGATTAATGCAAGGTGTGATTTGTCCCTTACTTTTTACCTGTGAAGATGTTTTGCAAAGGGAGTTGGGATCCTTCCAGTTGTACTGCTCTTTGTGTTGTAGGTGCTGGGGTTTTCCACCCAATGCTTTTTTGGAGCGAAAATGCAGCAGACCATCCACACCACCAGTCACATGCTGCTGTTTTTTGGAGGGTGATTGTGCTTTTCCCCCAATTGCACACAAAAGGTTGAGAACACACTTTTTGTTGCATTTCGCCATCACTTTCCAAGCTGCAGAAAGTCAGTGTCTTGTTGAAAAGTGCCCTTTAGTTGTGCTCTAGTACATGCTTGGATTCCTTAAATGTATGTAAAATAAGTAAATAATTAACAATTTCATTTAAAATGTAACTGTTGCCACCAGTAACTTTTGGCTTCTCTTTGCACATCTCTCTGTAGTCACCTTGCAATGAAGACAGGCAAAACTCCATATTTTTTTATGGATTTAACTTTGGTTCAGTTGCCTATTCATTGGTGTTTATTGACTCCTCTCTGAGTTTTGATCAATGTTTTTGAATTCAATTCAAGGCAAAGATTTCTGTCAAAGACCTGTGCCTCTATTCTTGCTCTATTTGTTTCCTGGATGTGTGTGCTGTTTTTGTTTTTTTGCAAATTAAATTTGTTGTTAATAAGCTCCAAGTGAGAGTTTACAGTTACTGTAGCTGGAGGTTTCATGGGAACAGCACCCTGTGCTTTTCAAAATCTGCAGGGTGCTTGTAAATGTGCAGCAAAATTTGCTTCTCTTAAATTGCAAACATGTCAGAAACGGGCTTTGCTTCGTCACTGTACGGGGTATTCAAAATGTGAATGGGAATCTAAAAGAGGCTTTTAGTATAACATGGTAGAAGCAACAGTAGTAACAGAAATGTACAGTTGTACCTTGGATCTCGAACACCTTGGCTCCCGAACAAATCAGCTCCTGAACGATCAAAACCCAGAAGTGAGTGTTTAGGTTTTTGAATGATTTTCAGAAGCCGAACGTCCAGCGCAGCTTCCGCAGCTTCTGATTGGCTGCACTTTGGTTTCTGAACGTTTTGGAAGTTGAATGGACTTCCGGAATGGATTCCATTCGACTTCCAAGGTACAACTGTACTTTGAAGGAAATTGATTAGAGATGTATGTACAGTCCCTTTCTAGAACTACAGGGCCTATTTGTTTTTTCAACAGCCTGAGCTGACTTACAGTACTGAATGATGACAAGATTTGCTACTAAAGATGAATGTAAAAATGATATTATAATTTACTAACATGGCACTTTAGGGATATCTATGGGGTATATGGGGTTTTAGGGGAGAGGTAGTACCTCTGGTGGGGGACATGTTGTGCTCCTTCTGGGGTAGTTTGTCCACCTTTGGCCCTCACCCTGCACTCAGCTCTCACCTGCGGCTCCTAAAAACTGTCTGCATCCCATAGAGGCCACATGCCGGGAATGGCTTCAACTGACTGGCTAAACTAGGTGAAGGAAGCCGATGGGTCTCAAACCCTGGGTGAGTTAGGGACTTCTTCTGCATGCGAAGACAAGCTCTGGCATTGGATTGGAGCAGACAAGACCAATAGTGGGTCTGAAGGTCAAGAAGGTGGTTCCTGCATGTGCTGCAGAGGGAAGCAAGAGGCAGATGATGATGAAGAGTTTGGATTTGATACCCCTCTTTATCACTACCCTAAGGAGTCTCAAAGCGGCTAACAATCTCCTTTCCCTTCCTCCCCCACAACAACCATCTGTGAGGTGAGTGGGGCTGAAGCCCAAGCTCACCCAGCAGCTGCATGTGGAGAAGCGAGAAAGCGAACCTGGTTCACCAGATTACGAGTCCATTGCTCCTAACCACTACACCACGCTGGCTCATCCACCTGGAAAGGTAGCACATTTAGGAGAAAGGAAATTCTGGTCCTAAAACATCCGCTGGCTTGTGGATATGCTCATCTGTGAGAAAGGCTTCAGGGTCAAATCTCAAGGAAAGATCCATACACAGATGTCCTTGCAGGACATCTTCAGGAGAAGAAAAAGCTAAGGAGTAAACCACTATAGAAATCCAGAGTGGAGTCCCTAAGACGGTTGGATGATGCTTTGTATGCCTCCTTCCGGCAACTCCTGCAACCAAAAAAGTAAAGGTAAAGGACCCCTGATGGTTACGGCCAGTTGCAAACAACTTTGGGGTTGTGGCGCTCATCTCACTTTACTGACTGAGGGAGCTGACGTTTGTCCGCAGACAGTTTTTCTGGGTCATGTGGCCAGCATGACTAAGCCCCTTCTGGCGAACCAGAGCAGTGCACGGAAATGCCGTTTACCTTCCCACCAGGGTGGTACCTATTTATCTACTTGCACTTTGATGTGCTTTCAAACTGCTAGGTTGGCAGGAGCTGGGACCAAACAACGGGAGCTCACCCCATCGCGGAGATTCGAACCGCTGCCCTTCCGATCGGCAAGCCCAATGCTCAGTGGTTTACACCACAGCACCACCCGCGTCCCATTGCCACTCACGTCCCATTTGCTGGTGTCAAATGTATTGCTCTGCTTTCCTTTGGACCACATCAGCAAAGCCAAGAGGGGAGTCTTGTCCTCTGGGCATCCCAGGACCTCCATACACACTGCCCAGGCTTGTACCCCGGTGAGGTTGGTGCTGCTAAAATGGCAGATTGACTTCACCCCTGGAGGGACACTCTATTGTCTCTTGAGAAAGACAGATGCCAACCACAACTTTAGGTACACAGAAACCTTCCTTATATCAAGTCCATCTACCTCAGTATTGCCTACACTGACTGGCAGCCACTCTCTGGGCTTTCAGATGGAGTTGTCAGGGATTGAATCTGAGACCCTCTGCGTAGGAAGAAGGTGCTCTATCACCGAGCAGCTGGCAAACCGAGATAAATGGATGTCCTACTTTGTTTTCGTCTTGAGTCTCAGTGATTGCTAATATTCTTAAGGATGGTTTATTATGCAGCTGGGAGTCATTCGAGGCAGGTTCAAATATGCAGTTTCACTGCTTGACAACTGCAGCAAAAGCCAGGACGGACTGATACGTATGAATGGGCCATCACCTCAGGGGGAGCCCTCATATCAACTCAAGCACCATGTTTTTCAAAGTATGCAAGTTTGCACATTCAGCCTGCAATCCAATGACATGCAGAGCCTGGGAATGAGGAACAAATCCTTTCATTTCTCCATTCCGCTTTATAAGAAGTTGCAGCTTGACTGAAGGAAATGCCTTAAAAATAAATAAACCAAAAGACTGAAAATATTCCCTTGCTATCTTAGCAGCTGTTCTGTGGCCAAGAATACAAACCTGAAATCACCAACATGTCAGCAACCATTAACACAACCCCATGCATACCTACTCAGAAGTCAGCCCAGTTGATTCAATGGAACTAGTCTCAGCCCAGTGTGTACACTGCAGCCCCAGAAGCCTTGCTCTGCATGTTCATAGGCCCATAAAATTGTAGAGTCATCTAGTCCAACTCCCTGCAAGGCTGGAATCTCAACTACATTATACATGACAGGTGGCCATCCGACCTGTGCTTAAAAACCTCCAAGTGTCCACCATCTCCTGAGGGAGATCATTCCACTGTCAAACAGGTCTTCCCATCAGAAAATTCTTCCTGCGGGTTAGTCAGAGTCCCCTGTCTTGTAACTTGAATGCATTGGTTCGGGTCTGTCCTCCAGAGCAGGAGCAAACAAACAAACGTGCTCCATCCTCCAGGTAACAGCCCTTTAGATATTTAAAGGTGGCTCTCATATATCCTCTCAGTCTCCTCTTTAACCAGGCTAAACATATCCAGTTCCCTCAACCATTCCTCATAAGGCTTGGCTTCCAGACCCATGATCATCTTGGTTGCCTTCCTCTGCCACGTTCCAGCTTGCCAATATCCACCTTAAATTGTGTTGCCCAGAATTGGACACAGTATTCCAAGTGTGGTCTGACCAAGGCAGGATCCGGGATCTAAGTCGCCATCTTCTTTGCCTTCCCTGTGAGCTCTTGGGTGGGCAGCTCCTCATCCAGCCAGTCCCTGACACTGCCCAAGATCTGCATCAACGATGGCATCAAGGCTGGTGCAGATGTGAGGTTGGTAGTGAGCGAGCAGGTACACAGAACACGAGGCCACACAGCCTTCCCCACTAGGGTGAGATGAACTGGGTTTTATTTAATGATAATTATTTTTAAATCTAGGGACGCGGGTGGCACTCTGGGTTAAACCACAGAGGCTAGGGCTTGCCGATCAGAAGGTTGGTGGTTCGAATCCCCACGACAGGGTGAGCTCCCATTGTTCCGTCCCAGCTCCTGCCAACCTAGCAGTTTGAAAGCACAAAGTACGGTACAAGTAGATAAAAAGGTACTGCTCCAGCAGGAAGGTAAACGGCGTTTCCGTGTGCTGCTCTGGTTCGCCAGAAGCGGCTTCGTCATGCTGGCCACATGACCCGGAAGCTGTCTGCAGACAAACGCCGGCTCCCTCGGCCAATAAAGCAAGATGAGCGCCGCAACCTCAGAGTCGGTCACGACTGGACCTAATGGTCAGGGGTCCCCTTTACCTTTACCTTTACCCCTTACCTATTTTTAAATCTACTTCCCTGTCTGAAATCAGCATATGCAAATTTCACACAAGCCTTCCTCTTTTTACCATCTTTTCGTCGGCGATGCATTTCCACTTTTTTTCGCCGATGCACACCAGATAGATGCTGATCATAATCAAATGTTTATTTCTCACTCTTACAGCTTTTCTGAGGAATGACGTTCTGGTCTGCTTGCATCATGGCTTGGCTAAGTCATGCTGTTGTAATAAATTCCAGCGTGGTGCTACATTATAAAAGCCTGGCTGTTTGGAATCCGGCTGTTTAAATATATCACCACTCCAGCATTTCTTAACCAAGGAGCACCATGGGTTTTTCAGGGGTGTATGTGTCTATTGTCTTCTCCATTCCTGGGTGGGGAGGAGAGGACGGGAGAGGAAGTATTTCCCTCCGACCCATTCAAACAACTCCAACATTGATCATCAGCTACCCAAAGAGACGAAAGGGAGCTGAGCAGAACTAGATCATGGTCCGTGGGGATTTGAAACTAATGAGGGCTGGACCCTGCCAGAAAGCTTCTCCTGCGCTGGAATAAAAACCGGTCTCCTGAAAGCTTGCTGAGAAAATTAGAGATTTTAAGTTAGGGATTGTGTGTGTGGTCATAGCTCAACTGAGCTGGGCCTTTTGAAGGAGACCAATTTGTAGCTCAACGAAAATAACAACCCCACCAACACCAGACCATTAGCGCATCACACTCCCCACCCTTTCTCATTACTGCACCTTGACACATCAACATCCAAACTTTATTTTTGGTCCTCCTTGTGTGCATGCGAGAGATCTTTTTGTTCCACCTCCAGCCCATGCGCTGACGCAGCTTTCTTCCCCTTCCCTTCGTTGTTTAAGCATGCTGTAAACTTATTCGTCCCCCGAAGGCAAAAGCAGCTATCTGAGCAACACTTTGTCAGCATAATACATTTACAGAATGCATATTTATGAACCTTTGAGCTTTTATTGTTCCAAAGGGCAAATAAAAAACATGAAAAGTAGCAATATAGTGTTTCAAAAGTCCCTCAAGGAAAACAAAAGTAGCTGGAAATAAATCCTGGTGGTTTTGGGGTGGTTTTTTATTTTTTTTAGGGGGCAAAAATATTCCTTAGAAAAGAATTAGAACATGCAAAATACTTTGTTTTCCTCGTCCTCTGTCTGCCCCACTGGAACCCGCAAATCCACATATTAGGAAATGTTAAACTTTTTAATGCATGTGAATTCTGAGGGACGTTTGGTTTGAGCCATAATGAGGGCTTGGAAAGGGGAAGTATTTTGGGTTGCAACCAACTAGTGCAATTCCTCTGATGGAAGAAGGTTCTTTGATCCTTTGGTAGTACCTTCTGCCAGCAGAACAGAGATTTTCAGCAATTACTCCTTTTATTGCAGTCCCCATGCGCCCCAGAAATCTATTCTGGATTGTTGGGGACCCTTCAGAAGAGTATGGATGGTGGGGCTGTTAGGCAAGGGGAAATCACCAAAGATAATCTCCTTCCCTGTTCCACTGAAGGAGGGCTCCTTTAGATCAGTTGAGTCTTCTGACAGTGTAGGGACACCAATTGGATGTAGCCTAATATCTTAATCGCCACATACAGTTGTATCCAACAGAATTGTCCAGTTCACACAAGGACCTCTGCTTGTACAACATAACTCCCACACCTTCCCCTTTCCCTGTGCCTCCACCAAATCTGCTCCAGAACAGAAGGGGAAGTTCCATTGCAAAAGTAGAAGTCCTTGTTCTAACGGGACAATTTCGTTGTACACATCCCCTGTTGGTGGAAGTTGGTTGTTCACCACTCCTCAACCAGGGTGATGTATCAGTAGAAGAGGTAGAGCCTCAGCAGAGTCTTTAGAGATCTCCTGCTCCAAGAAGAACAGCTTCTTCAAAGCCCTAAACAGCCTCAGCCCAGTATACCCCATCGTTCTGCCTGGACGCTGAGGTCCAGCGCTGAGGGCCTTCTGGCGGTTCACTCATTGTGAGAAGCAAAGCTATAGGGAACCAGGCAGTGGGCCTTCTCAGTAGTGGCGCCTGCCCTGTGGAACGCTCTCCCATCAGATGTCAAAGAGATAAATAACTACCTGACATTCAGAAGACATCTTAAGGCAACCCTGTTCAGGGAAGTTTTTAATGTGTGACATCTTAGTGTATTTTTGGTCTTTGTGGAAGCTGCTCAGAGTGGCTGGCTAAGCCCAGCCAGATGGGCAGGGTACAAATAATAAATTCTTCTTCTTCTTCTTCTTCTTCTTCTTCTTCTTCTTCTTCTTCTTCCCCGCTAAAGGGGAAAACTCTTCTCCCACACAGTTAAAAAACAAGCAAAGTGTTTATTGTCTCCAAACACAAGGCAAAGCTAAACAATACTATCTGCTGTTCTTCTGGTATTCAAAGTAAAGATACATAGGTATAGAGAGATCCACTAACACTATCACCCTGCTAGCAAACATTGCTGTGCAAAACCCACAGCCTCTTCCCCTGACTCCCACACATTCAGAGTCAGACCCTGACACACAAACAGTACAGCATCAGGACATAACAGACAAGACAGGACAGACTAGGACAGGCCAGACCAGGACACAACCACAATAAAAGCAATGACCTAGAGACTATTGTACCCATCTCTACACATAGGCATATTTCCTGAACCAATGGGAGGGTCAATGACTCAACAAGGCATACACTCGACCTCACTGGTGTTGCTATGGTAACCCAGTGCATGGGGGATGTGCTCCTAGAGACATGAGCCCAAGTACTGTGTAGTTCAACTCATTGTTCACATTATACCAACATTCCCTAGACTGTGAGAGATTTGATGGTCTTGCAGTAGGTTTAAAAAAAAAAAGCAAGAAAGAAAATTGGTTATGTTTTTATTGCCTTAATAGGTTATTGATGCTATGTTTAATTTGTTGGCATTTTTGAGATGGTGATGTATCTCCGCCCTAGAACCAGATGATAAACAGCAGATTATAAATCAGATGAATAAACAGGAGTGGACTGTGTACGAGTACAGCCCAAACAAGTTACCCCTCAAATCAGTTTAAGCTCCTAACCTAGACCTGGGTGGAAAATCAGAATAGAATAGAATAGAATATGTTATATTCTAAACTCACCATGACAATACATTAAATCACTATAAAGAAACTGGGACGCAGGTGGCGCTGTGGGTTAAAGCCTCAGCGCCTAGGGCTTGCCGATCGAAAGGTCGGCGGTTCGAATCCCTGCGGCGGGGTGCGCTCCCGCTGCTCGGTCCCAGCGCCTGCCAACCTAGCAGTTCGAAAGCACCTCCGGGTGCAAGTAGATAAATAGGGACCGCTTACCAGCGGGAAGGTAAACGGCGTTTCCGTGTGCAGCTCTGGCTCTGGCTCTGGCCAGAGCAGCGATGTCACGCTGGCCACGTGACCCGGAAGTGTCTCCGGACAGCGCTGGCCCCAGGCCTCTTAAGTGAGATGGGCGCACAACCCCAGAGTCTGTCAAGACTGGCCCATACGGGCAGGGGTACCTTTACCTTTACCTTTATATTCTAAACTCACCATGACAATACATTAAATCACTATAAAGAAACTGCTTTCACGTGTAACTTTCCCTGTGTTTTAAAATAGTTCTGAGTTTCTTAGATATTTTAAAGTATGTTGGTTAGCATGATATTTTATTTGTAATTTGTACTTTGTGCTTGTATTTTGTACTTTGTGCTTCACCCTGGCCACCTTCAGAAGAGGGATCTAGAAATGCAGCAAATAAGCAAACTACTCCAGTAATGTTAGAGTGAAAACAAATGATCTGTATCTCTTGTTATCTGTACCATTTCAGATCATAGGTGATGGGAACAAAGGTTTCAATTCATATATATATATATATATATATATATATATATATATATATATATATATATATTATACAGTAGTTGCCAGGTGTTATCTACTGAGATGAATAAACATTCCAGAAATAACATTGAGCCAAAATTGATCCACCCTAACCTGTATGATGAGCAAAATAAAAGGTATCAACTGGCTTGCGTTTGTGTATGTTTTTGAAATTGGAGCTTTTAATTGGAGATGGTTGTTTGCTGTTTACACTTGTTTTGAAACTGGAGATTTCAGTCGGAGGGGCTTATATGTTGTTTGCACTTGATCTTACATATGCAGTGCTCCATGACAACCTGTTTTTCCCCCTCTCTTTTGCCTCCCACTTCATATTGCATTTATTTATTTACAGCCCTTCAAGCAAGAGATCATATATTATAAATCACAGGGATAGTGATATGCATGGTCTCTCACGAATAACTTTTCTTTGATCAAGTGACTCCAACCAAATGAGGTCTGAACACACCGAACGGGGTCACCGACGCAAACTATGGTTCACAACAAATCTATGGCTGCCATCGCTTTGGTACTTTCCCAATTCCCTGTTGAGCAGATGCTTCTGTCATTTTTTGGGAAACCTTTTGGTTTCTTGTCTTGCAGAGAAGCTAACAAAGGCCAAAGTGGGGGGTAAGGGTTGGATTATCTTATACAGCCAAATTAAACATAAATTCAGAAGTGAACAACAGAGAAAGTGCCTCAGTTAAGCTTAAGTAAAGGTGACTCAAGCTTTTTACAACAACAACAACAACAACAACAACAACAACAACAACAACAATAATAATAATAATAATAATATACTGCCCTATACCCCGGGGGTCTCAGGGTTGGGACTATGGAATTTAGAAGTGTGATCATTTTTGATGGGACATATTAAAACACATACATGTACACACATATACCCAGGAGCAGTAACAAACAAATACAGTTGAAGCTAATCAGTTTTTTAAGAACACATTTGCCCTTTCAGGAACATTTCAGCACAATGAAGGCAAAGAATGCTGACAGAAATCAGCCCTGGTTTTGTCGCTAGAAGAGTTTCATAAACCTAAAGGCATCTCGAAGGAACGTTTGATCAATGTTTTGCCAATTTAACTATTGCACAGCGAGGGTATAAAGAGATGCTATGGGAGATACAACCAAAAATGACACCCCTCTGTCATTCTTCACCCTCTTATGAGAGCCAGTGTGGTGTAGTGGTTAAGAGTCACGTAATCTGGGGAACCGGGTTTGTGTCTCTGCTCCTCCACATGCAGCTGCTGGGTGACCTTGGGCCAGTCACACTTCTTTGAAGTCTCTCAGCCTCACTCACCTCACAGAGTGTTTGTTGTGGAGGAGGAAGGGAAAGGAGAATGTTAGCTGCTTTGAGACTCCTTAAAGGGAGTGAAAGGCAGGATATCGTCCAAACTCTTCTTTTTCTTCTCTATAATGTGTAATACCACTAAACCATCAAGGGAGTGGTATCCAACTAAGATGTCCCATCAGGTCAAGGATTCCCCTTTGCACAACTGAACGTCCTCTCCTCCCTCCATGTGCCCCCCCCAATCTGCTCCAGAATTTTGTGGAGGAAGCCCTAGAACAATTTAGTGAGCAGGGGGAGGTCCATTGAGTAAGTGGAAGTCCTTGCACTGATGGGAAGGATTATAGTGGTACCTCGGGTTACATACGCTTCAGGTTACAGACTCCACTAACCCAGAAATAGTACCTCGGGTACCTTCTGAACTTTGCTTCAGGATGAGAACAGAAATCGTGCTCCGGCGGCGCAGCGGCAGCAGCAGGGGAAGGCCCCATTTGCTAAAGTGGTGCTTCAGGTTAAGAACAATTTCAGGTTAAGAACAGACCTCCGGAATGAATTAAGTACGTAACCAGAGGTACCACTGTATTTGGATTCTGCCTATGATTTTTTGCATTTTCCTGCACCATCCAATGACAACCAACGACATGGATCAGGAGAAAGGCAGAGCAAAACCTCATGACACCAGGTGTTCCGAAGGGGGAAACCTCAACAGAGGAATGACCTTTTTAATGGCAGTTCCATGTCTCCCATAGGGCATAAAGGTAAAGGTAAAGGACGCCTGACAGTTAAGTCCAGTTGCGAACAACTCTGGGGTTGCGGTGCTCATCTCGCTTTACTGGCCGAGGGAACTGACGTTTGTCCACAGTTTTTCCGGTCACGTGGCCAGCGTGACTAAGCCGCTTCTGGCAAAACCAGAGCAGCGCACGGAAACACCACAGGGTATAGCTCTATCCAAATACAGATATACACAAGTTCCTCAGAGAAGCAGCTCGAATTTTCCAGTGGAAGAAAACCTGTTCATAAATACCTACCTACACCTTAAAAAACCTGCTTTGATGATTGGAAATAAAAATGGTTAGTTCTGAATGGTTGGGGGAGGTGGAAACATTTTTTTTAACGAAAACTTTGAGCTTTCAGATATTTGGGGACAAAGGGGTAAGGTCAAAACTAAGTGAAAACTTTCTGACAATTTGCTTTTGAGACAAATTTTGCTTAAAAAAAATTACACATGAAAAAATTCTGTAGAGATTCTAGACGAAAGTCATAATGATGTTGAACACCATTTATGGCTGGCCAGGAAACGCGCTCTCCCAACTCCCAGGGGATAAAACTAGGGCATTTGAAAAGAAATAATAGATTGTAGCCTTATATTAGAACTCCTACAGTGCAGCTATTTTTGTTACAATCATTGTAGACATATGTTTTCATCCCATGATACAGGTATAGAAAAGAGCCACTCCAGAGACCTCCTAGGTACCCACCATCAAAAATAAATCTGTGCACTAGCCAGATTTTTCATTGTTTCCATCAATGGCTATTAGAATAGAAACAAACTAGACAAAAATCCCCTTGGCAGCTCACCCTGTTTGGGGTCAGAAAAGTTGCCTGTAACTGTCTAGCTGCTAGTACATTTACCCAATAATAGGTAACCAACTTTGTCTATGTCAGCCAGCAACCATCTATTTCTGAAATCAACCTGTGAAATATTATCATAGGTATGTTTTTGTGTGTACATATGTGTGTAATTGTAAAGATACATATATCATGTCACATATATCATGAAGTTACATATATCATATATACCTATATCAGCTCATATCTACTCTATATTTTGGGAAATGGTTTTTCGGTTCCCTCTCTATGCTTTCCGATGCCTCTTGAGACATTGTTGCCAAAATCAGTATGAGGTTTCCCGAGGTGGGGTGGCAATCTTTGTTGACATTTGGATGCTCGGTGCCGTTCTGATTCAAGATGGCGGACCAAAACATGACTTTGTCCTCGTGAGATATCCTTGCCAAACTCAGCATGAGAGTTCTCGAGGGGGAGGTGTCTGAACACTGGGCCCCTTTCTGATTCAAGATGGTGGAATGAAACACAACTTTGGTGTGACATCACTCATCATTATTTTTTGCAAGATGGATCCAAACTAATGAATTGTTGTTGTTGTTTAGTCGTTTAGTCCTGTACGACTCTTCGTGACCCCATGGACCAGAACACGCCAGGCACTTCTGTCTTCCACTGCCTCCCGCAGTTTAGTCAAACTCATGCTGGTAGCTTCGAGGACACTGTCCAACCATCTCGCCCACTGTCGTCCCCTTCTCCTTGTGCCCTCCATCTTTCCCAGCATCAGGGTCTTTTCCAGGGAGTCTTCTCTTCTCATGAGGTGGCCAAAGTATTGGAGCCTCAGCTTCAGGATCTGTCCTTCCAGTGAGCACTCAGGGCTGATTTCCTTCCGAATGGATAGGTTTGATCTTCTTACAGTCCATGGGACTCTCCAGAGTCTCCTCCAGCACCATAATTCAAAAGCATCAATTCTTCAGGGATCAGCCTTCTTTATGGTCTAGCTCTCACTTCCATACATCACTACTGGGAAAACCATAGCTTTAACTATACGAACCTTTGTCAGCAAGGTGATGTCTCTGCTTTTTAAGATAACTAATGAATTACAGTGTCCATTTTTAAAAATCACAATGTGTTGGTTTCTAACAATTCCTGAGCAGTGCCAGGCTCTCCCAGCTAGTCACAAGGCCAAGGCCATGATAGCTCAGTCGGTTAGAGTGTGGTTCTGATAATGTCAAGGTTGCAGGTTCGATCCCCGTGTGGAACAGCTGCATATTTCTGCATTGCAGGGGGCTGGACTTAGATGATACTCAGGGTCCCTTCCAACTCTACAATTTTCTATGATTCTATGAGAATGTAGGCTGGCTTCAGATGCATTAGAGTTCATATTACTCATGGCTGGACTTTTTGTAACCTCTTAAAATCTTTCAGCGTGGTGGCCTTTGCCACAAGTTGATCTGCCCCCTCACACGCATTCATTAAATAAATAAGCTGAAAGAAAGAAATACTTAAAAGGCATTCATTGCTGGGACCTCAATCTATAAAAACGGAAAAGTTATGTTTATAAAGCAGCCAGTCCAAAGTGCTAGCAAGGGCAACCACAGCTACAATGAACACATATAAAATATGAGAGGTCCACTAAAGAAACTAAGAAAACTGCCCTCATTTACAGTACTTAGTATTTTTCATACTTACGGATCAACTACAGCAAAATAGCTTACATAGAAATTGACTATAAGCTATACGTGACATATGCCTCAAGGCCAGAAAATATATGTAAGCATCTGTACTTGACCAGAATCTGGGCAGAAATTGGGTTTCCACAAAGGAACTACATGGACACTATGGTGCTATTATATTTTGTTAAATATTGGGATTCCTTTGTTTGCTGCACTTGCTGAGTAAGTTTGTACATAATTATAGTTCCCAAAATTTTATCAATCCACTGCTGTTCGTTGTTGTTGTTCCATCTGTCTGTTTCAAGGGACAATGGAGCGCGCCTTCAGGGGGTGAAGTCAAAACTGTTGTGTTAGCAGCACCAAAGTGACCTCCCTGGGGCACAAGCTTGGGCAGTGGATTATCTCTCTCTCCTTTCATAAAAGCTACAGCAAGTGTTGGTGTTGTTTAGTTGTGTCCGACTCTTCGTGACCCCATGGACCTGAGCACGCCAGGCACTCCTGTCTTCCACTGCCTCCTGCAGTTTGGTCAGACACATGTTTGTATCTTCGAGAACACTGTCCAACCATCTCGCCTTCTGTCGTCCCTTTTTCCTTTTGCCCTCCATCTTTCCCAACATCTGGGTCTTTTCCAGGGAGTCTTCTCTTCTCATGAGGTGGCCAAAGTATTGGAGACTCAGCTTCAGGATCTGTCCTTCCAGTGAGCACTCAGGGCTGATTTCCCTAAGAATGGATAGGGTGGTCTTCTTGCAGTCCATGGGACTCTCAAGAGTCTCCTACAACACCATAATTCAAAAGCATCAATTCTTCGGCGATCAGCCTTCTTTATGGTTCAGTTCTAAACTTCCTACCATGGAATTGACCAAGGAGCCCTTTTCAGCCTGAGGTTCCCATTGCCTTCTGGGCCATCTTCTGAGGGCCACGTACTGTGGATGGCAAGGTCAGAGGGCAAAAAATGGGCAAAAGAACTGATGTAAAATTTCACTTTGTACCATAGGTTAGTTTTTACACACTTTGGACAAGCAAAAGGTAAGATCAGAATTCAAGGACACACTCAAGCCAGGTAAAGACATTCAGGTGCAAAGCAGAACCAGTGGGGTCTGGGCAGGAGCGTCTCCACCCCCATCATTCTGCCCGTACGCTGAGGTCCAGGGCCTTCTGGCGGTTCCCTCATTGCGAGAAGTAAAGCTACAGGGAACCAGGCAGAGGGCCTTCTCGGTAGTGGCGCCCGCCCTGAGGAACGCCCTTCCAGCAGATGTCAAAGCGATAAACAACTACCTGACATTCAGAAGACATCTTAAGGCAGCCCTGTTCAGGGAAGTTTTTAACGTGTGATATTTTATTGTATTTTTGCTTTCTATGGAAGCCGCCCAGAGTGGCTGGGGTGGCCCAGCCAGATGGGCGGGGTATAAATAATAAATTATTATTATTATTATTATTATTATTATTATTATTATTATTATTGTTTCAGCTGGAACTTTCCAGAACTTAGTTCCAGCACCTCTCAGGAGGGCACCATTGCCACCGTTATGCACATGAGGAGTCTTTTCTGTTCCTTTGGGATATCGGTACCTACAATTCCTAATAAGAAGGCTTCTGGTGTTTTGTTTTTAACAAAAGTTATTTTAAACAGCAGCATGGACGCTATTAGCCCAAAGATGGAAAGAAGAAAGAGTTCCTACCTGAGAGGAATGGCAAACCAAGCTGTCGGACTACGTTGAAATGGCAAAACTAACTGGAAAGCTCAGGGACCAAGAAGACAAAAACTTCAAGAAAGAATGGGGAAAAAATATAATTT
This sequence comes from Podarcis cretensis, assembly GCF_951804945.1. NCBI lineage: Eukaryota > Metazoa > Chordata > Lepidosauria > Squamata > Lacertidae > Podarcis > Podarcis cretensis. The sequence goes on along the minus strand of NC_137175.1, from coordinate 83,391,299 downwards.
ATCTAGGAGACCACTGTAAGCATTAATGAAAACATTAGAAGTATTTTTATCTCCCTTGTAATGTAACAAATACTGTGGACAATATCGATAGATCTAAAATATAGATTATGGGGAAACTCTCGAGATTCAGAGAAATCTCTTTATATGTATGTATGTGGTTTTGTTACAAAGTTATATCTGTAAAATAAAATGAATATATATATATTCATATATATTCAAACTTTTTCAGTAGGGGGCCAGTCCACTGTCCCTTAGACCTTGTGGGGGGGGGGGCAGACTATATATTTTGGAAGAAAAAAAAGAACGAATTGCTATGCCCCACAAATAACCCAGAGATGCGTTTTAAATAAAAGGGCACATTCTACTCATGTAAAAACATGCTGATTTTCAGGCCGGATTTAGAAAGCAATTGGGCCAGATCCGGCCCCCGGGCCCTCGTTTGCCTACCCATGTTCCAAAGATTCTTTATTACAGAACAATTTACATAGAACATAAACACAACAAACTTTTTCTAGAAAGATAACACTGGGCCTGGGGAGTGTTCCGAGGGCCACATTTGGTCCCCACACCTGAAGTTTCCTGTCCCTGATTAAGATTCCCTGTTTGATGAAGAGTTGTGCTGGAAATAAGCGGGGCACTGTCTTTGTGAATAAACCATTCACAGGGCAGGATCCTGGTTCGGTACCACTTGCAAGGGTGCAGGAGCTGCCACCGATCAAAACCCAAAGCCAGAATTTATATATTGCTTGATACCAACTCAAACCTTTAAGGACACAGAAGGTTCTACTTGTGATCCAGCGAATGTTGGTAAACATTCCCTGGAGATCAATTTTGTTTCTGGCCTCACCCATCACTGCATTTGGTCCCACCTACTGCAGACCCTCCAAGTGTCCCTGGACAGTTCCAGATTTACAGATGCCATTCCAGTTTCTGATTTGATCCCGGAATGTCCTGCTTTTCCTTAGGACGCCTCTTATTTTCATTGGAAAAAAATGTTGGAGGGTACGGTAGAATGTCCCTGTTTTCATCAGAGAAATGTTGAAGGGTATAGGAAAAGAGCCATGGTGAGGACCAGCGTTACGCTGCTTGTGTAAATGGAGGAAAACAGTGTGGAGAATACAGTGTGAGAGAACGGACAGTCAGACATCATTTTGTTTATGGCTGCAAAACAGATATGTTAGTCCCTGTTGCATACAGTAATATGGTAGCAACTAGCCTCTGCTGGGGTTCAAAAGCAGTATAAATCCTATTCAATTTAAAAGGAGAGAAAATGTAGGCCTTGCTTCTCTCGCTGAATCTCGGGGAACACTGTACCCTCACTGGCGAATTTGCTAGTGCAGAAATTTGCCGTTTCCTTGTTATAAGGGACTTTCCCCAGCCTTATTAATCTGTCGGCGTGGCATAAAGCCTCATTCATTATTCATAATCATCCAGTCAGAGGGCATCGCGAGACCAGATAAATTCTCACCTAAATGACAATGGCTGACAGGGCCTAGGGTTTTATAGCCCTTCTCCTGCCACAGCAAGGTGCTATGGGCAAAGGTCCAGAATGATCTCCCGCTAATGACCAATGTGATATACGAGCCGTTGCTGATTTCCTGACACGGGGTATATTCTCAGCTGAGCATCCAGCTTGGTCTCATCGAGCAAGGAAGAGGGATTTGACAGGCGAAGTGCACTTCTCCTCTGTAGTCGGGAGCTAATGGGTTAATTCCAAGCTGGACAATTGACAGCAAAGCTAAAATCCCAGAGAGAGAAAGAGAGGGGTGGGAAAGGGAGGGGGGTGTGAGGTGGGGAGGGAGGAGGATGGTAATCTTGGCAGAAATCTGTAAATCCTAACCATGCTGATGGGCAAATAAGCATGTGTTTCTTCCTTCTGAAAACCTGCTTCCTTTTTGTCACCCAGAGGGCTGGATAATTGTGACCCCAGAAGCCTGTAAATTGCTTTATAAAAATCAATTGTCGGAAGCTGAAGGGTATTAATTGTCTTTTCCCTCCCTCAAAGGAAGTGTTTGTATATGTCTATATCGAGACAGATATAGATATAAAGATAATGCAGATAGCTTCTTTGACGCCATGAAAAGTAAACGAAAAGCTTTTTCTGTTTAGGTACCCATGATCGTGCTATCCACTAGGACCCAAAGTCTTGTTCTGGGTCAGTCAGTTCTTGGTCAAGACCCCATGAGTGCATAAGGCCATAGGGACACAGATCGTTCAGTCCTCTGTCATCTTGGCATCCGTAACTGAAGCAGCTTCCTCACTGTGCCTAATGGTAAGAACGGGCCTGATTCTGCCACAACTTCTGCTTTATTGACCTATGTTAGAAAGACCAGCTCAATTTTTTAAAGAAGCCTTTCAGTTTAACATGCTGTGTTCAGGCTATATTGCACCCTAGGCAAGGCTAACTACTTGATCCCAACCCCCAAATTACTAATTTCAATTTTCAAAGACAGATGTCTTGTCGAAAAAATGGTAAGCAATGAAACTTGAAACTGCTAAATTTATTTCAAATAGCAAGAATAGGCAATACAACCATCTTTGATTGTCTTTCTCAAATACAAAAAGGACATTTTTTAGCACACAAATCATTTCGAATAATCTCGTGAACTTTCAAATCTCTTAAAAGTTTCCATTTCAGGCATATCAAAATCTCATTTTTTGTGCCTTTCCGTTTGCAAATTTTGTCACAAATTCCTCCAGGTCAGGGGATACTTGGGCGTGTTCATCTGATAGTGTTGCCAAGCCAACTAGTCTCTTTGGCAACACTTTTAAGCGAGTTTTTATAAGTTTGAGCTTTGAGAAATTACGTTTGAAATATAAAATGCAAGTAAAATATTACCAGAAACTTATGAGATATAAGAAAAACTAATCTGTATAAAACTGTGCTCCTCAAAGGTCGGTACTGCGCCCCTTAGAGGTCTGCACCCTTGGCGATTACCTAGTTTGTTCTGGGTTCAGACATGTTTACTCAAACTCCAAAATGGCAGGGAATTGTAGCTCTAGGGACCATGCCCTTAACAGATGTGTTATTTAGGCAATATTGATATGGGATGCTATCCTGTGGCTAGTTCCAAGTTCATCACTACCTTGGAGCTGGATGGCAGAGGACAGGAGCTAAATTCCAGACGTCTATTCACTCTATCATAGTCCAACTGGCTCCCTCTGCCTGTTGCTCACTCAATATCCAATTTATCCCTTTGCCACGAATGTAACTTTCTCTTGCAACAGATTCATGTGTGAGGGACACCCTTATGAACTCTCCTTGATTAACGCTAACCACAAAAATGCCTTTTTAAAAATAAAAACTATACAGTTTGCAGGTAAACGGCACAAACTAAATGTTTGCCTTGACCTAACACACAAAGGAATTTCCCCAAAGACACTGTATAAACAGAATAGAACCAAACCCAGCAAAGTCTGTGGAAGAAGAAAAACACACCACTTGTCATTTTCTGAGAGTCACTCATCATGCATTTGCCTCCTTGGAAATAAGTCATTTCTTCCCCAAATTCAGCATGGATCATCCTCAAACTTACCTCGCCAACACAGCCAAGTTTCAAATCAGTCCACTGAATCATATTCAGACTACAAGCCATTGAACCTACCTCCCCTCCCACTTTTTTCCCTTCAGTTGACTCACCCTTAATAACATAGGGGCACAGTTGTATCTAACCTAAAAAAAAAAGGGGGGGGGGGATTCCAGAAAAAAATATTTGGAGAAAGTTAGCACCCCTGAATTGTGACTGCTGAAGCCTGCTGAGACTCTTTTGATTGTTTTGGCTTGGTAAGGGCATGTATATCTTCCTTAAAGGTAAAGGTAAAGGGACCCCTGACCATTAGGTCCAGTCGTGGCTGACTCTGGGGTTACAGCGCTCATCTCACTTTACTGGCCGAGGGAGCCGGCGTACAGCTTCCGGGTCATGTGGCCAGCATGACTAAGCCGCTTCTGGCGAACCAGAGCAGCACACAGAAATGCCGTTTACCTTCCCGCCGGAGCGGTACCTATTTATCTACTTGCACTTTGATGTGCTTTCAAACTGCTAGGTTGGCAGGAGCAGGGACCGAACAACGGGAGCTCACCCCATTGCTGGGATTCGAACCGCTGACCTTCTGATCGGCAAGTCCTAGGTTTAACCCACAGCGCCACCCGTGTCCCCCATGTCTTCCTTAGCAATTTGTAAAACTAACTGGTAACACAGTGCAGAGAATTTATGTAGATCTAGTGCTTTTTTTCTTAAAAAAAAATGTCTAGTTGTACTCTCATTTTCCTACTCATATTGAAATACTGCCCCTCAATGAGGCCAAACTTAGATTCACAAAATGTTTAGGGGGATGCGTACCCCTACGTCCCCCCCCCCGAAAAAAAGCACTGTGTAGATCACTAATGGGACTCCCTACTTATATTTTTTTCTTTTAGTCTATATCTTTAGTCTATCTTTATATCTTTTTCCCCTCACTCTCGTTGAGGAGTCTTTCCCCAAACATGGTTCAGTCTCGCAATCCTATATAGTGGTACCTCTGGATGTGAACGGGATCCATTCTGGAGCCCCGTTCGCATCCTGAGTAGAGCGTAACCTGCGATTGCACGTCTGCGCGTGCGTCGGTCGCGATTTGCCACTTCCGCGCATGCGTGTGACGTCATTTTGAGCATCTGTGCATGTGCGAGCGGCAAAACCCGGAAGTAACGCGTTCCATTACTTCCAGGTCACCACGGAGCGCAACTTGAAAATACTTAAACTGAAGCTACTTCAACCCAAGGTATGACTGTAATAAAACAGGGGGAGTTCTTATGGCCTTGTATAAAAGGCTAAACTGCTTAACTCTGCTGTTGGTCTGCAGTATCAGTAAATTTTCAATCTCATGCCTTCCCACATTTCTCTGATGAAGATAGGGATGTCCTAAGGAAAAGGGGGACATTCCAGGATCAAATCATGAACTGGGCTGGCTTCTGTAAATCTGTGACTAGGAAAATAGGGACACTTGGAGGGTTTGAATTATTACTATTAATAATGACTGCATTTTCCCAACTGAAGATAAGTGATGGCCCTGAAAGAAAACGCAGGTGAACAATGTTAGAGGCCAAGGAAGAGAAGGAAGTGGCCCAGGTCTTATTGTTCCTTTTCGGAAAGTGCCTGCAAGTTTTCAGACATGAGGCCTAGCCACTTGCCTAGCAACTTTAAATTAAGTCATCTCACACAATTATCTCAAGTTATAGCAAACACATCACTTCCTAGCATGCCTCCCAACACTTCTCTGAGGTGATAAGAAAAGCTTCACACCTTGGGGCAATCAAATTATCATATGATAAGGGTAACTTGTGAACTCTCCCCGAGATGCTCAGGAAATAGATTTGTAGTGTGAGTGACCAATATATCGAGTGTGTATTTTAGTCCATCTTTCCCAAGACTGTGCATAGAATGGAAAGAAATCCCTGTGGTAAATCTAGTTTGCTGGAAATGTTCTTTGCCACATGACTGGGGAAGTTTTGATGAAGGTTTTCCAGGCAATAATGTCAATTAACAATACTGCTCTTAGCCACTGGGAAAGATAATGACGAGACAGTGCTTAAAAAACAGGGCAATTCATGAGTGCTAAAAAAAGAGCTGGAAATGGTAAATTAGAGTTGTAACCCAGAGGGCGGAAAGCAACATGGCATGAGGCCAAAACTTCTTAATATTCCATATTGTCATCCCCTCTGTTTTCGTTGTTGACGCTCATGTGGCCAAAACAGAAACACCCATCCTGAAAAAAGAGGTACCAGCAGGCTTCGGGGAAACCCAAGGTTTGCAAAAGTGCACACAATATTTAGGGGGCAAGACTGTGAATGGGTGGACAAAGCAAACAAACAAACCCCAGCCCAATGAGGATTAAACATGCCCATTGGTTACAGACTGAGCTGGGCAGGAGAAGAACATAAGAGGCAAGCAATGGAATGGAGTGATTGGGATCCCTGCAAAGTGGTTGGGTTGTTAAGCATCCCTTGAAAGGTCCTTCAGACTTTAATGCTAAGCTCTAGAAAGGGAGAACCTTCCCTTCTACCTGTATTCTCCTCATGGTTCATTAACTAGCACCCTTTAATATGGGTGAGTTACATCTCACTTCATATGGAGCCAGTACTATTTTTCTAGAAAAAGAGGTGCTGGAACCCACCATGAATGGCAATGGCACCCAGGTACCAGAACTGAGTCCCAGTAAGTTCCAGCTGAAAAACAATCTGCTAAATAAAAATGTCTTCACTCAGAGCTGGACCATAAAGAAGGCTGATCGCCGAAGAATTGATGCTTTTGAATTATGGTGCTGGAGGAGACTCTGGAGAGTCCCATGGACTGCAAGAAGATCAAAACTATCTATTCTTAAGGAAATCAGCCCTGAGTGCTCACTGGAAGGACAGATCGTGAAGCTGAGGCTCCAATACTTTGGCCACCTCATGAGTAGAGAAGACTCCCTGGAAATGACCCTGATGTTGGGAAAGATGGAGGGCACAAGGAGAAGGGGACGACAGAGGATGAGATGGTTGGACAGTGTTCTCGAAGCTACCAGCATGAGTTTGACCAAACTGCGGGAGGCAGTGAAAGACAGGAGTGCCTGGTGTGCTCTGGTCCATGGGGTCACGAAGAGTCAGACACGACTAAACGACTAAACAACAACAACACTAATCAGTGGATGGTATCTGAAGCCTCGCAAGGCAAAACATTCCCCAATATTAGTACAACCACCATGAAAGCCACATCTCTCCACACCAGGAACTGTGCTTTCCTCTTTGATCAGAAACAGAGAAGAGCCTCCTCCTTAGTCCTAGGGAGCAAGTAGGCAGGTCCATGCTTTACCCAAGTCATTTAGGGATTTAAATTGTACCCAGAAACCACTGGTGTAACATGGAGCCATAGATCTAACATCTTTGCAGTCTCATTCTGGTCCAACTGAAGCTCCTTAAGACTTTTCCATGGTGGCCCTGCCTAGAGTGCATTGCAGCGATCTGAAGCCTGTCTTGGCATCAAGCAGTATAAAAAGGTAAAGGGACCCATGACCGTTAGGTCCAGTCACAGACGACTCTGGGATTGCAGAGCTCATCTTGCTTTACTGGCTGAGGGAGCCAGCATGCAGCTTCTGGGTCATGTGGCCAGCATGACTAAGCCACTTCTGACGAACCAGAGCAGCACACAGAAACGCCATTTACCTTTCCGCCACAGAGGTACCTATTTAACTACAGTGGTACCTCGGGTTAAGTACTTATTTCGTTCTGGAGGTCCGTTCTTAACCTGAAACTTGTTCTTAACCTGAAGCACCACTTTAGCTAATGGGGCCTCCTGCTGCTGCCGTGCCACCGCCGCACAATTTCTGTTCTCATCCTGAAACAAAGTTCTTAACCTGAGGTACTATTTCTGGGTTAGCGGAGTCTGTAACCTGAAGCATATGTAACCTGAAGCGTATATAACCCGAGGTACCACTGTAAAGAAAAACACTGATATGACAACGGTGTGGGCAACCAAAGCCATGACTGTGTTGGCAGGAGCTGATTGGAGCCACACAAGATGGCAAAGGGTGCAAGGCAGTTCTATTCCGCTGGACAGATTGGGAGAAAGGATGCTATTTGAGCACTATCCACCAGGGTCAAGTTTAAATAGCCACTGCAATATAAAAATCAGTACTTGTAAAGGTGGTGGCGGCGGCTTCTCTCCATCCTGCCCCCCTCCATCCCGCAAAAGGAAAACAACATTTCTGTGTCGTGTTCAGTTCTGTGACTTCTCTGCATACACATTTGGAGCTGATGGTCTCTCTTAGCGACATCAAGACCACCGTCCCCCTGAACCAAAAGCCAAACTGCGACTCCTTCGACAACAAGCCACAATGACGCTTGTTGTTTCGCGCGTTCTCGCTTTTGCCGGCTTCAGTCACACTGTGAAGTCTCAGTTCCCCGGTCCTTTGCCTTGGGCTAATAGTTTGTAATAAAGCTCAGTCTCTAAAATGACAAATATAAATGGAGCAAGGAACGCCGTAAAAGAGAAAGATGAAAACATTCCAACTCGCCTCCCCCCTGCGCGTTCCACACTCTGGAGTCTCCCTCTGGGGCCCGCTGATTTATCAAGCAACTAGCGAGACACGCATGAAGCCACCTCTGCACTGTTCAGCTCTAGCTACCATTTCCTCTCTATAGCACTGCTGAGGTACCATTCATCAAAGGAAACTGGCTTCAAAACAATACAGCGTTAATGCCGGTAATCGATCCAAGGAAACAAGTCACTTCACAGACACCACCACAGGCCTACTCACTGCCGTAGCTAGCCAGCTAACTATTTATTTATTTTTAAAGTATAGTGATGGGCCTGGAAGCCTTTTTACATACCGTATTTCTCGCTCTATAGGACACACTTTTTCCCCTCCAAAAATTGAGGGGAAATGTGTGTGCGTCCTATGGAGCGAATGCAGGCTCCTTGGCTTCAGCGATAGCAACGCTAAGCCTCCGAAACGCAGAGGGAGCGCTCCCTCCGCGCTCCGGAGGCTTCGAGTTGCTTTCGCTGAAGCCTGGAGAGCAAGGGGTGTCGGTGTGCACCGACCCCTCTCGCTCTCCAGGCTTCAGGGATAGCCGCACACAGCCCCTCCGGCAGCGAGAGGCTGCACGGGGCTAAAGCGGAAGCCAAAACAGCGAGAGGGTTCCATCCCGCTCGCTGCCTTGGCTTGTGCCATAGCCCCGCGCAACCCCTCCGGAAGGGAGAGGTTGCGCAGCCTGTACGCTGCTCTTTGGGGCTGGGGGGGGGGAAATAAGATTTTTTTCTTGATTCCCCCCCTAAAAACAAGGTGCGCCCTATGGTCCGGTGCGCCCTATGGAGCGAAAAATACGGTACTTATTTTCATAGGGGAAGAATTAAATATTGTTGGTATCTGTCTGTCTCAAGAGACAATGGAGTGCTCCTCTGAGGGTGAAGTCAAACCACTGAGTTAGCAGCAATCAAGTGACCTCTCCGGAATGGAAGCCTGGGCAGTGTGTATGGATGTCCCGGGCTGCCTGCCTGCTTCATGGCCTCACTGATGTGCTTCAAAGGAAGGGAGAGCAATACGTTTGGCACCAGCGTGGCTGCAGGAGTTTCCAGAAGGAGGCGTATAAACCACTATCCAACTGTCTTAGGGATTCCACTCCAGTTTTGTGTAGCCTTAGCCTTTTCTTCTCCTGAAGATCTCCTGCAAGGCAGTGGAGGTTCAGGACCAGAGTTTTCCTTCTCCTAGAAGGGCTGCCTTCCCAGATTCATGTGCCTCGCCTGCTCCTCACTTTCCTCTACAGCTTGTGCAGAAACCGCCTTCTTGACCATTGGATCTCACCATTAGACCCATCTGCTCAACCCACCAGAGCCTGTCTTCACATGCAGGCAAAGTCCCTAACTCACTGAGGGGATGAGACCCATCGACTACCCTCACCTGGTTTAGCTAGCCGGTCAAAGCCATTCCAGGGGTGCAGCCGCTGTCACATGCTGAAAGCTTGTAGGAGCCACATGTGAGAACTGGGTGCAGGGTGGGGAGCAAAGGTGGACAAACCACCCCAGAAGGAGCATAACATGCCCCCTACCAGAGTTACTACGCCTTCCCAACACCCCATACACCCCAATATTCAACATAGCGTTATAGTCATCATTTCATCAGTGCAAGCATTTCTGCTTGCTACTGCCTTCCCCTCGCATGCTTTTTGGGGTTCTCCTGTTCTCCCCCCCCCCCAAGGCACTTAGTAGGAGAGGGAGGGAAGCCGCATTGCGTTAGTGCAGGCTTCCTCAACCTCAGCCCTCCAGATGTTTTGAGACTACAATTCCCATCATCCCTGACCACTGGTCCTGCTAGCTAGCGATCATGGGAGTTGTAGGCCAAAAACATCTGGAGGGTCAAGGCTGAGGAAGCCTGCGTTAGTGGAAGTCCTTGCATGAGCTTCCATTCATTTGTGGGACTCATTAAGTGAATCCCATCCATAGTACAAAAGGAGCTGAAACAATATTGCAGGTTGCCTGTGTTAGCAGAGGCCGCCTTTCTATGTGTGGTGGACAGCTGAACATACCCCCCCCCCCAATTCTCCTCAGTAAATATCCGGGTATTCAATGCATTCTGAAATATTTGCTGATTTCTTACCAGTTTAGAAGGGTCTTCAGCATACAGTCTACTTCCCCAAACTCCCACTGTGCACTGACAGGGGGAGGGCATGGCCATCTATAATCTCCTCACCTGGCCCAGCACTTCTCTTTCCTCTCTTCACCTCAGCACCAAGCCAGAAATGTAAGAAGATCTGCATGCCTGAGCTCCATTGCTCAGACACCACCCTAAGCTAAACTTAAGCATGTCTTTGTAGCTGCGTTGCCATTTTAAGCCTGCCTGAACAAAGCTGCTGTTATCTGCTACTCCTCAACAAATGTTCTGAGTGAGTAAACGTTATTTTTTTTACTTTTTACAAGATTGTTTGTGTGATTGATCAAAGTGTCGGTGTTGACCTTTAAAGCCCTAAGCAACCTCAGCCCAGTATACCTGAAGGAGAGTCTCCACCCCTATTGTTCAGCCCAGACACTGAGGTCTAGCTTTGAGGACCTTCTGCTGGTTCCCTCACTGCAAGAATTGAGGTTACAGGGAACCAGGCAGAGGGCCTTCTCAGTAGTGGCGCCCTCCCTGTGGAATGCCCTCTCTTCAGATATCAAGGAAACAATCAACTATCTGACTTTTAGAAGACGTTTGAAGTCAGCCCTTTATCGGGAAGTTTTTAATGTTTGATGTTTTAGTACATTCTGATATATGCTGTGAGCCATTCAGAGTGCCTGGGGAAAGATGGGCCGGATATAAACAATATAATAATAATAATAATAATAATAATAATAATAATAATAACCACTACATCTTACTGGGTTGCCCCAGCCACTCTGAGCAGCTTCCAACATATACAAAAACATAGCAAAACGTTAAAAAATGTTTTATTGGAGGTCAGATATCTCCATACCCTCCAATATTTCTCCAATGAAAACAAGGATGTCCTAAGGAAAAGCGGTACATTCCAGGATCAGATCAGAAACTGGGTCATCCCTGGAAGATAGGGACACTGAAAGGGCCTGGGCTATCTCTGCTTCCTTTTTAAGCTGCAAAGGGATGCACTCTGCAGAACTCACAAACATAAGGAAGGAAGGATAATATCTAAGAAATATATCCTCTCCTAGCATCTATACACATCCTTACATAGAGGAAGGTTAATACTTCACCTTATCATGCTGATTTTGTATCTGCAGATTAGCGTGAAACTGGGGTGCAACAGACTTAGGAGTGAACACATGCAAAAGCCGCACAGAGGAGAAACAGGTTGATTTATCCATTCCTAAATCAGAAGAACCAAATTGTACTTTAGCAGCCGTAACAAATGCAGTGGGCTCTAGTGTATATCCTAGGCTGCCTCAACAATGACTGCAGCTAGGATGTCTCTCTCCCCCCATTTTCTTGTATTTTCCAGTGCATTTTCTGTTGTTGCTAGAGGCCTTGAAAAATCTCAGATAATGAAAATCTCTATTCAATACTGCCTGCTGGGCATTTAACAAGGGTTCTTGTAAGAGGGCCCAGAACAAGTACGTACATGAATGAAAAGTGCAGGGGCCAACGCAGCATCACAGGCTGCGAAGTAGCCAACTGAAGGTAGCCAGAGACAAACAGGAACAAGTAGACAATGACTCCTAGTGCCTGGAGGCATTGCTTCAAAAGGTGTCAACACCAATTAAATTGTAAAGGCTCTGTCAGCTTCAGAAAACTTACCCAGACAGGGACAAGACAGGACAGAATCAAAGCACGATTTTGTGTATTTCACAGTACATGAATGTCTTTGTGATCCAGATGAGATCCCCTTAAAAACTAGGCCTCTGTCTGAATGCGAAAGAGAGCCAGTCTAAGCAGCGAGACGGGTAGATTTCTTAATGAAAACTTGGCCCAACTTTTCCTGGTAATCAGCAATTTAAATGAATGTTGACATCTAATTTAGGAGGATAGCAATCCCAGGTAAACTACACCAAAATCCCCAAACTTAAAGAGGCCCTGTTAAATTTTGATGGTCTTCCAAATGGGACTGCCATGTTTCATAAGCGTATTTATGAAAAGTCTGGAAACATTTATCTGTTTTCAAGCACTCACAAAATTCAGATTTATGGTCAACATTCGCCATATCTGGGACATTGCTAGCACAACATGTAAGCGACTTCTTTGCCTTCCTTGACCCAAGCAGAGGCTGACCGAGAAAATAACAGAACTCATCAGAAAAATTGCATCACAGTGTTTTCTCACTGAAGGGATTCTCAAGTATTGTGAGTGAAGACCGATTCAGTAGTTAACTTCTCACAGACTGACTATTCCCTCAACAAACAGCAAGCCTGATGTTGACGAATCTCTCACATACAGTTACCTACATGGGTAGCAGCAAAGATACAATCATAGAATTGTAAAGTTGGAAGGGACCATGAGGCTTATTGAGTCCAACTCCCTGCATTGCAGGAATCTTTTGCCCAACGTGGGGCTCAAACCCACAACCCTAAGATTAAGAGTGTGATTCTATTGACTCAGCCAATATCACCCTTCAGTTCTATACTGCCCTTGGGATAGGCACTATGAACGCAATTAAGTTGCTGATGTGATATGCATCAGCTGTGAAAAAGGTGAAATCCATGCTAGAGGTCATTAGGAAGGAACTGAAAATAATTTTTTTTTATTAATTACTTCACACTTCCTCCTATACCCTAATGCCATTCCTTGTGTCGTGAACCACCCTGAGACCTACAAATTTAATATATAATTGAGTGAAAGCGACAATGATCCACTGGGCAAGAGATGTGGGATATAATATAGAACTGTCTTCATGGGAGAAGTTGTAGAAGAGTAATCTAAGATTTACAGCTTGTTGTACTTTAAAAGGAAGCTATACGAAGATGATTTATAGATGATATTAAACACCAGATAGATTAGCCAAAATGTATGAAACTAAGTCAAGTATGCGTTGGAAGTGTAAAATGTGGTGGGCTTGCAAAAAAGCTAAAGGCTGTTATGAAATGATATATAATGAGATTAAAAATATGTTTAAGTTGATGATTCCCAAGAAACCTGGAGCTTTTCTTTTAGGAATCTAGCTAACAATGTTCCAAAAGAGCTGCTTAACTTATATATTTATACAACAGCAGCAGCATGAATATTATAAAGTGGAACCTCATGTTATGTACCGTCCTCCTTGCGAACACTGTGGGTTACAAGATCCACTAACCCGGAAGTAAATGCCTCTTGTTGCATACTTTGCCCCAGGATACGAGCAGAAGTCGTGCACCGGCAGCACGGCAGCAGTGGGAGGAGCCATTAGCGAAAGGGCACCTCATGTTATGAGCAGTTTTGGGTTACAAACGGACCTCCGGAACAGATTATGTTCATAACCAGAGGTCCCACTGTATGCCCAAAGATGGAAAGAAGGTGAAGTTCCAGCAAAGGAAGATTGGCTTTTGAAAAAGATGGAGTATGGAACTGGCAAGATTAACAGTGAAGGTCAGATACCAAAATGATAGAAAATTCATTGAGGACGGGAAACTTGTCATTGAGTATTGAAAGAACTGCTCTAGCGAGATGAAAAGGCAAGTAGGATTTGTAAGATGCGAACAGAGTGAATTATTAAGATAAATAGGTTAACTTGGATGTCTTGAATATGCAGCATTTAAGGGTGAATATGAAAACCATGGAAGGGGAGGAAGGGAAGGCAATTAATAAAGTAACTTATGGTTTATGTTGAAATATGTAAAGATGTTTTTTTTGTGTGAAAAATTAATTGATAAGATTTTTTAATTAAAAACCCCCAGATTTAATATTTAAATGAATAAATAATACAAATCTATGGTACAATCCCCCAGATTTAATAATTAAAGGAATAAATAATACAAATCTATGGTACAACCACAGGTAATGGTAAAGGTAAAGAACCCCTGGATGTTTAAGTCTAGTCAAAGGTGGCTATGGGATGCGGGGCTCATCTCTGCTTTCAGGCCAAGGGAGCCGGCGTTTGTCCACAGACAACTTTCTGGGTCATGTGGCCAGCAGGACTAAACTGCTTCTGGCACAACGGAACACTGAGCACATGGAAAAGCCATTTACCTTCCCACTGCAGCGGTATCTATTTATCTATTCACACTGGTATGCTTTCAAACCACTAGGTTGGCAGAAGCTGTGGCAGACCAACGGGAGCTCACCCTGTCATGGGGATTTGAACCGCCGACCTTCCGACTGGCAAGCCCAAGAAGCTCAGTGTTTAGACCACAGCGCCATCCGTGTCCCTGGTGCAACCACAATTGGAATGCTGTGCACAATCTCCCAAAATACCGGTATATTGCAGAGCTGGGAGAGGTTTGGGAAAGGGCAAAAAAATGACCAGGGGGGTGGAACAACTCCCACATGAGGAAAGGTGGCGGCAATTGGGTTTTTTTAGTTTAAAGAAAAGGTGACTAACAGGAGACATGAGACATTACATATGTTGCAGAGAAGGTGGATAGAGAAAAGTTTCCTGCCCTGATCTCTCTTTCTCATATTATTGGAACTTGTGGGTGTCACACGCTCCAACATTTCTCCAATGAAAACAGAAGCGTACTAAATAACAATAACAATAACAATAACAATAACAATAACAATAACAATAACAATAACAATAACAATAACAATAATGTTTTATTATTTATACCTGCCCATCTGATTGGCTTTTTATTTTTATACTATTCAGGTCTATAGGTAAAGGTAAAGGTACCCCTGCCCATACGGGCCAGTCTTGACAGACTCTGGGGTTGTGCGCCCATCTCACTCAAGAGGCCAGGGGCCAGCGCTGTCCGGAGACACTTCCGGGACACGTGGCCAGCGTGACATCGCTGCTCTGGCGAGCCAGAGCCGCACACGGAAACGCCGTTTACCTTCCCGCTGGTAAGCGGTCCCTATTTATCTACTTGCACCCGGAGGTGCTTTCGAACTGCTAGGTTGGCAGGCGCTGGGACCGAGCAGCGGGAGCGCACCCCGCCGCAGGGATTCGAACCGCCGACCTTTCGATCGGCAAGTCCTAGGCGCTGAGGCTTTAACCCACAGCGCCACCTGCGTCCCCTCCATTCAGGTCTATACATTTCATTAATTTTACAATCATTTTAACATTTCAAAGCTTGACTTCCTTCCCCCTCTTTCAGTACCTTAAATTTATTTTTTTAATATCTTCTGCTTATCCAAATTCATTTAATTTGGTCATTTAATTATCTACTTTAAATATATACTGTTATGAAACTGCAGGTTATTACAATAATCCTGCCAATGTTTTTATCTGGTTGCAATTTACCTGTAAATATTCAATAAACCATTTCCATCTTTTATAAAAAGTTTGTTATCTTGATTTCTTATTCCTCTGGTAAGTTCCGCCATTTCTGCATACAGTGGTACCTTGGGTTAGGTACTTAATTCATTCCGGAGGTCCATTCTTAACCTGAAACTGTTCTTAACCTGAAGCACCACTTTAGCTAATGGGGCCTTCCGCTGCCGCTACGCCACCGGAGCACGATTTCTGTTCTCATCCTGAAGCAAAGTTCTTAACCCGAGGTACTATTTCTGGGTTAGCGGAGTCTGTAACCTGAAGCGTATGTAACCCAAGGCACCACTGTATTCCATAAGTTTTTGTATCCATTCTTGTATCCATTGGCTTTCCCCAGCCACTCTGGGTGGCTTCCAACATGTATAAAAATAAAATAAAACATTACACCCTAAAAAAATTTCCCTATACAGGCCTTCAAATGCTTTATCTCCTTGGCTCGGGGGGGGGGGTGTCACATAACTCCATACCCTCCAACATTTCTCTAATGAAAATAGGGATGTCCTAAGGAAAAGCGGAGCATTCCAGGTTCAAATCAGAAACCGGGATGGCTTCTGTAAATCTGGGACTGTCCCTGGAAAATAGGGGCACTTGGAAGGCTAGCCATAGACATCCGATCAGTCGTTGTGAGAAAAGGATGTTGAACTAGATAGGCCAATAGTTTCATTCAGCAGACTCCTCTTATGATCTTTCCATTTTTACTTCTGTTCCCCCTTTCCACTTTTAGACTCCAAAAGAGATTTCCAGGAGGACGTGCAACACAACACCTCTACTCTACCATCACCTCTAATTTTGGAACACAATTCTTTTCAGCAACCCTTACAAACAACCCTTTGAGGTAGGTGAGTATGGTTAAACTTCTAAAAGGTCAATTAAAATAGTTCTCTGCTTTTCTCTAATTTCTCATTCCACGGGGAGTCACAAATATTTTGTCAAAGCTTTAGATCTCATCCTAGTTAGAATCCTAGAGGCGCTATCATAATATGAATTAATAATACATGTACCAGTTTCTTCTGAATGTAATAACAAGCAAGCCTTTCAAAGCTCTTCATCACTGCGTTCGGGGTTCTCCGTTGGCAGAAAGCTTTGTTGCGTAGGTTTGTCTTATTCTGCTAATAAGCCCGCATGAATCTGAACATACAACATCTGCATTTAAAAGCCACGTTCCTGCCTGCTAGAAATGTGACAGTGTGACACAAATTTTAAAAATAAAATTAAAACCCTGGTTTCCTTTTAGGAGGAAATTCAAAAGAGCTCATTTTCGAGGATGCAATATTTGTTTGCTTGTATGCGTCTCTCTCTGTGTGTTTGCTAGTAAATGAAACTTGCAAAATTCAGGCATAGACATTTGGTGCTGGTGATGCATCTGAAAACGTCCCTTCTGCTCATCTAAGTCTGAAGAAGCAACAGAGCTCACAGCCAAAGTCCTCTTCAGCTGTTCTGCATGTAAGCATAGCAGGGATAGGGAACCTGTAACCTGCCAGATGTTGCTGGACTACAGCCCCCATCACCCTTGGCCATTCTGGGAGTTGGAGTTGGGCGTTCAGTAACACCTGTAGGTTCCCCACAAATTCTTCATCCATTGTTGTTGTTGTTTAGTCATTTAGTCGTGTCCGACTCTTCATGACCCCATGGACCAGAGCACGCCAGGCCCTCCTGTCTTTCACTGCCTCCCACAGTTTGATCAGACTCATGCTGGTAGCTTCAAGAACACTGTCCAACCATCTCGTCCTCTGTCGTCCCCTTCTCCTTGTGCACTCCATCTTTCCCAACATCAGGGTCTTTTCCAGGGAGTCTTCTCTTCTCATGAGGTGGCCATAGTATTGGAGCCTCAGCTTCACGATCTGTCCTTCCAGTGAGCACCCAGGGCTGATTTCCTTAAGAATGGATGCATTTGATCTTCTTGCAGTCCATGGGACTCTCAAGAGTTTCCTCCAGCACCATAATTCAAAAGCATCAATTCTTCGGCGATCAGCCTTCTTTATGGTCCAGCTCTCACTTCCATACATCACTACTGGGAAAACCATAGCTTTAACTATACGGACCTTTGTTGGAAGGTGATGTCTCTGCTTTTTGAGATGCTATCTAGGTTTGTCATTGCTTTTCTCCCAAGAAGCAGGCGTATTTTAATTTCTTCATCCATGGAATAAAGTAAACAGACAAGAGTGTGTGATGAGTCGAGCGCCCTTGCTCTGCTCCCGTCCCCTGTCATTGTTCCCTTTGCCCTCCACAATATCATACTCCAACATTTCTCCAATGAAAATAGGGACACCTTATTTAATCCTCATCCTCATGATAATGATAATGATAATGATAATAATAATAATAATAATTTATACCCTGCCCATCTGCCGGGGTTGCCCCACCCACTTGGGGTGGCATCCAACATATATAAAAATATAATAAAACATTGAACATTAAAAAACTTCCCAATACAGTGGTACCTCGGTTTTTGAACGTAATCTGTTTTGGAACACTGTTTAAGTTCCAAAACATTCAAAAACCAAAACCTCAATAGCTGACAGCTACGCCTCTGGATCTTGCACTCAGTGGAAGCTGCGTGGCATGTTCGACTTCCGAAGCGTGTTCAAAAACTGAAGCATTTACTTACAGGTTTATGGTGTTTGAAAACCGAAACATTCGGCTTCTGAGACATTAAAAAACCGAGGTACCACTGTACAGGACTGCTTTCAAATGTCTAAAGGTTGTACTTATCTCATTGACTTGGGGTTTACATAACTCCATACCCTCCAACATTTCTCCGATGAAAATAGGGACGTCCTAAGGAAAGCAGAAGGGACGCGGGTGGCGCTGTGGGTAAAAGCCTCAGCGCCTAGGGCTTGCCGATCGAAAGGTCAGCGGTTCGAATCCCCGCGGCGGGGTGCGCTCCCGCTGCTCGGTCCCAGCGCCTGCCAACCTAGCAGTTCGAAAGCACCCCCGGGTGCAAGTAGATAAATAGGGACCGCTTACTAGCGGGAAGGTAAACGGCGTTTCCGTGTGCTGCTCTGGCTCGCCAGAGCAGCGATGTCATGCTGGCCACGTGACCCGGAAGTGTCTGCGGACAGCGCTGGCCCCCGGCCTCTTGAGTGAGATGGGCGCACAACCCCAGAGTCTGTCAAGACTGGCCCGTATGGGCAGGGGTACCTTTACCTTTACCTTTAAGGAAAGCAGGACATTCTGGAATCAAATCAGAAACCAGGATGGCTTTTGTAAATCTGGGACTGTCCCTGGAAAATTGAGACTCTTGGAGGGTCTGCAAGATGTAGGGCAAGTTTCTGAATCTGGGAGCATCCAGTATTTGGGCGGGGGGCATTTGAGAGAGTTTTAGACCCCTGATTCTCCAGGGTATTGAAAGGGTCACCCTCCAATTCATGCAGGGTGATGAGAACAGTTCTGGGGGCAGGAAGGAGGCCCTTTCCCCTGTTCTCCCTGTAGTGACTAGAGTTGAGGGCTGGCCCAAAATTTCTTGGGAAATAATTCATCTATCTATCTATGATCTACAGTATCTATATCTGCTTCTGAACCATTGCGGAATTTCCTGTTTGGCAAAATGTTCACCCATCCTCAACTTAACCAGCCACAGATAGTGTGGAGAATCTTGGGAGGCCATTTTGCCGAGCGCTTTCAGAATAAAGGAAACCCCAGTCTCTCTCTCTCTCTCTCTCTCTCTCTCTCTCTCTCTCTCTCTCTCTCCGTGTGTGTGTGTTTGTGTAGACTTGCCCACCCTGTGGAACACTCTTCCATCAGATGTCAAGGAAATAAACATATATCTGACGTTTAAAAGAAATCTAAAGGCAGCCCTGTACAGGGAGGTTTTTACTGTTTGCAGGTTTTTTTGTGTTTTTTAATACTTTGTTGGAAGTTGCCCAGAGTGGCTGGGCAACCCAGTCAGATGGGTGGCATGATAATAATGATAATAATGATAATGATAACAACAACAACACAGTAGCAATGTTTTAAAAGACAAAATAAGTTGAAAATAGGGGCCTCCATTTAAAACAAAAAACCTGAGACAGACGTCAGAAAATCAAGACTATATCTTTTTTAAAGCAAAACAAAACATGGGCTCATCTTTCAAGAAGCCTGCCCTACAGTCCTTTGTACATGCTCAGGAAAGCTGTCTCTTCATTATGACTTCACACATCCCACAATTAAGTACGCAGTTTCCTGCTGCCAGTGACCTGGCATAGTCTTCGCCATGCTCTTTTCATCACACGGCAGCCGAGGAAGAATGCCAGCTGATTCTTATTGTGAGCTGAATGTGTGCAGAGGGAATGCTTTGCAAAACATACTGGTTTTCTAGGTAATTCCTCCTTGAGTGCGGTCCTTGGTAACATTAACAAAAGGCCTTTTTAGAAAGCAGAATAAATTGGGACAGACCCACGATGTGGGAAGAATAGCCCCGCATTTCGTCTGAGAGCCCTCTCTACCCCACCCCAGAGAAACAGCTACCATTTAGAGTTTTGTACATCGTTGCCTGGAAAGGGGAGGGAGTAGAGTGGGGAGAGGGACATGAAATGCATAGACAGAAATATTCTCCCTCTATATCCCCCTTATTTCATTCCTCCTTAAATCAGAAACAACCTCTCCCCAGTCCCTGATATAGCATTAATGCTTCTCCTAGCTTGGCAACCCTGAAACAATAGCAGGTATGGCCCATGCAAATATCTTACCCTTCATTAAAAAGAAAACGGAAAGTCGGTTACTGGATTGTGGCTCTCCATGGTTACCTGTCATTCAAAGAAATCTAGCTCTGAAGAATGCTAATTGGCCGTGTTAAAGCTGCGGGTAATTGAACTGTAGTGATAGGCTGCAGAAAAGAACGCTTTGGATTTTTCACAATGTGGACTTTTCTTGCAGTCATCCCACTACAGTTGACCAAAGCGATGGGTGGTGTGTGGTGTGGAGGAGACAGAAATTCTGCTGGGCCTATCACTTTTCTCTTCTACTTCAAAGTTGCGTGTACCAGAACTCTGGCTCCCTGAAGACCGGTCACGTCTTGTGCCAAAAAACACAAGCATATTCTAATAAACAAGAAGTTGGGAATAGAATTCATCAACTCAGACTCAATGAAAAAAAGAGGGGTGGTAATTTATGTGAAAGAAAAACTAGAACCCAAACAAATCTGTAAGGATGAAGAAGGAAGAATCCTAGGAGTACAAATTAACTATCAGGGAGAAAAAATAAATGTGGTTACAGTATATGCCCCAAACTCAAATAGACTAGAGTTTTTTAAAAAACTGGAGCAATTTTTATTGGACTTAGATAATAATAAATTGGTCTTACTCGGAGACTTTAATGGAGTATTGACACCAGAACTAGATAGAAGCGCAAGAAAAAAGAATTTAAACCAAGGGAAATTACCGAAATCTTTCAATGACTTGGAGGAAAATTTGGACCTAATAGACATATGGAGATATAAAAACCCTATGATAAAACAATTCACCCACTTCTCTGAACCACACCAGAGCTGGAGTAGGCTAGATCAGATATGGATCTCAAGAGAATTAATAATAAGAGTGGTGAAATGTGAGATCCAGCCTAGAACTCTGTCGGACCATAGCCCAATAATATTACAACTAAAGGGGAAGACCCAGGGGCTGTACAGATGGAGAATGAATGATTACTTATTCGAAAAAGAAGAAGTGATTGGAAAAGCTAAAACTGCTATAAAAGACTATTTTGACCTAAATATTAACAAGGGGACAGATATAGATATAGTGTGGGATGCTAGTAAAGCAGTGTTAAGAGGTCTCCTGATACAGCAGAATACCCAAAGAAAAAGAGCCAAAGAACAAAAAAAAGAAGATTTAATTAAACAAATGAGAGAATGTGAGAAAAATATGATAAGAAACCCTAACAATGATGGCTACAAGCAACAATATAAGATGCTCCAAACACAATACTCAATATTAATAAGTCAAGAGGTGGAATGGGGAATTAAACTAATGAAACAAAAGTTCTTCGAATCGGCAATAAAACTGGAAAGTTCCTGGCGTGGCAATTGAGAAAAAGGAGAAAACTCAGCTTCATTAATAAAATAAAAGTTGATGAACAAGTCCTGGAGGACCCTAATGAAATAAAAAAGAACTTCCTTAAATTCTATGAAAATTTATACAAAAAAGAAGAAGAAGATTTAATAGGTATAGGAAAATATTTAGAAGAAAATAGCCCCAACAATATATCGGAAGATGAAAGAAACAACTTAAATACACCCATAAAAGCAGAGGAAATTCGAGAGGCAATTAAGAGAATGAAACTGGGGAAAGCCCCAGGCCCAGATGGGTTATCTGCCAAGTATTACAAGACCCTAGAGGAATATATAACACCGGTACTATGTGAGGTAATGAATGCGATATTAAGAGGAGGAAAAACGCCAACATCCTGGAAAGAAGCATACATCACGTTGATTCCGAAATCAGATTCAGATAAACTTAGCATTAAGAATTACAGACCAATTTCATTATTGAATAATGATTATAAGATCTTTGCTGACATAATGGCACATCGACTTAAAAAGTGTTTAACTAATCTTATCCATACTGACCAGGCTGGCTTTCTACCCAACAGACAAATAAAAGACAACATAAGACATACAATAGACATCATTGAATATTTAGAATGCCACAATGAAATACCAGCAGTTTTAATGTTTGTTGATGCCGAAAAGGCTTTTGATAATGTTTCCTGGGGTTTTCTGATAAAATGTTTGGAAAAGTCAGGGATAGTGGGCACATTCCTGGAAGGAATTAAAGCAATTTATACACAACAAAGTGCTAGATTGATTATCAATAATAACCTGACAGAAATAGCGAAAGGTACCCGACAGGGATGCCCTCTGTCACCATTACTGTTTATTATGGTGTTAGAGATAATCACTAATAAGATAAGGAAAACCCCAGAGATTCGTGGCATAAAAATCGGAGTGAAAGAATATAAACTGAAAACATATGCAGATGATCTTATGTTGTCGCTGGAAGATCCAAAAAAGAGTGTTGGCAAGAGCCACTAGAAGAATTTGGAAAATTATCTTGATTTAAATTGAACAGAGAAAAAAACCAAAATAATGACTAAAAACCTGGTAAAAGAGATAAAAAACGACCTTGAAATTCAAACTGGGATTAAAACAGCCAAAAAAAGTAAAATATCTTGGAATCTGGTTAACTATGAAGAATATAAATCTGATCAAAAATAATTATAAGAACACATGGAAAGAAATAACAAAGGATTTGGATACGTGGAACAGAATACAACTCTCTTGGTTGGGGAGAATGGCAGCGATTAAAATGAACCTATTACCAAAACTACTTTTCTTATTCCAAAATATACCGATAATCAGGGGAACCTCACTATTCAAAGACTGGCAGAGACTACTATCCAAATTCATCTGGCAAGGGAAAAGACCAAGAATTAAATTCAAACTGCTCACAGATCAAAAAGACAGGGGTGGACTCACAGTTCCAAATTTAAAGCTATATTATGAGGCGGCATGCCTCTGCTGGGTAAAAGAATGGATTCTCATCAAAAACAGAGATTTGTTAGACCTAGAGGGATTTAATTTGAGATTTGGTTGGCATGCCTACTTATGGCGAGACAAGGGAAGGGTACACAAAGGTTTTTCTAACCATATTTTTAGGGGGCCACTGCTAGAAGTCTGGGAAAGGAATAAAAAATTGTTGAAACAGAAACCCCCCTGGTGGTTATCACCAATTGATATCCTTACAATAAAGAAGACAAACATTGAGGGGAAAAGATGGACATATGAAGATCTATTGACCAAAACAGAGTTCGGGTGGAAGATTAGACCATATGAAGAAATAAAAAATAAGTTGACTGGTTGGATCCAATATCACCAAATTAACTCTATGTGGACGGAAGATAAAAAGATTGGAATAAGTGAGAAGAAATCCAGATTCCAGATCGAAATAATAGAAGGCAAAACAAAACTATTATCAAAAATGTACAACCAGCTACTTGAGTGGGACACCAAAGATGAGGAAGTAAAGGAGGTAATGGTGAAGTAGGCAGTGGATTTAGGATATAACATAGAGTTTGACAGGTGGAAGGCGCTATGGTGCAAAGGCATGAGCTTTTCGGCATGTACAACACTTAAGGAAAACATGTACAAGATGATGTACAAATGGTATATAACACCTGTAAAACTGGAAAAAAATTACAAAACAGGTGATAAAATGTGTTGGAAATGCAAGAGAAAGGAGGGTAATTTCATTCATATGTGGTGGTCGTGTGGGATACTCAAAAATTTTTGGGAATCTATCTATAATGAATTAAAAAAAATCTTTAAATACACCTTTAGTAAAAAACCAGAAGCCTTCCTGTTGGGGATAATTGGTGAAGAAATTAAAAAGGAAGATAAAACTTTTTTTCAATATGCAACAGTGGCCGCCAGAATCCTCATAGCACAGTATTGAAAAACATCAAAGACCCCAACGATAAAAGAGTGGCAATCTAAATTATTCGATTATTTACAACTGGCAAAATTGACACAGAAAATAAGGAACCAAAAAAGTACAAAATTTAATAATGAATGGAATAAATTCAGGATATACATGGAAACAGAGATAAAGGGAAATTAAAATGTTGATAATAAATATATATGTATACGTAAAAATCACAGTAGGTATGACATAACCTTTCTACGAAAAATTTTCTTTTTATGAAAAGATACTGCAGATAGATAAATAAGATAACTTTTTCCGAAATCGAAATAAAGGGAAGCCAATTAGTGTTACTGTTAAGCCAATGTAAGTTGAGTTGTCTATGTTTTATGTACTTTATGTTTTGTTTTTTCGTTCTTAACTTTAATTTTCTTTCTCTCTTTCTTTCTTTTTCTTTTCTTTTCTTACCTTTTTGGTTATGTATTTTGTAACTTGTATGTTTGTGGTATGTATGTATGTTAAAATGCAATAATAATAATATAAAAAGGCCATAGCTCAGGGGCTGAGCACTAGAAAAGATTCTCTGTTGTGGGCATCTCGATGTACGGCAGGAAAAGACCCTTGCCGTTACTCCTAGAGAGCTGTTGATAATCAGCGTCAACTATATTGAGTGTCCAGAGTTTGCCTCAGTAGACGGCAGCTTCTTATGTTCCCTGATTTGAGGAAGGGTCCCAGTCTCCGCTCAAGGGACGCGGGTGGCACTGTGGGTTAAACCACAGAGCCTAGGACTTGCCGATCAGAAGGTCAGCAGTTCGAATCCCCACGACGGGGTGAGCTCCCGTTGCTTGGTCCCTGCTCCTGCCAACCTAGCAGTTCGAAAGCACGTCAAAGTGCAAGTAGATAAATAGGTAACCGCTCCGGCGGGAAGGTAAACAGCGTTTCCGTGCGCTGCTCTGGTTTGCCAGAAGCGGCTTAGTCATGCTGGCCACATGACCCGGAAGCTGTACGCTGGCTTCCTCGGCCAATAAAGAGAGATGAGCACCGCAACCCCAGAGTCGGCCACGACTGGACCTCATGCTCAGGGGCACCTTTACCTTTACCTTTACCCAGTGTCCCCTGTGCTGCAGTGCTCAGCCAGGCAATTCTCTGATGCCCAGGAAGTACAGAGGAGCTCTCAGGCCAGGCAGTGCAGAACCATTGTGTTTTGGGTATATTTTAACAGATTATTGTTTTACCTTTTTGTTTTTGTAAGCTGTTTTGCATATAATTCATTAGTAGCCGCATTGCATTCATAATAATGAGCATCTATTTCAGGGACGTGGAGAGACAAAGGCTAAAAGAATCCTAGGACTTGTGCAGAAATAGCTGCACAGTGCTTTGGATCAAGTCTACAGTGGTACCTCGGGTTAAGAACTTAATTCGTTCCGGAGGTCCGTTCTTAACCTGTAACTGTTCTTAACCCGAGGTACCACTTTAGCTAATGGGGCCTCCCACTGCCACCTCGCCGCCGCTGCACTATTTCTGTTCTTATCCTGAAGCAAAGTTCTTAACCCGAGGTACTATTTCTGGGTTAGTGGAGTCATGAACATGAAATTTATTACGGTCAGAGACCAGCTTGAGAAACACAAATGGAACTACAATCCCAATAGCAAAACAAACATTTAAAACAATATACATTTAAGTTTAAAAGTGCACATAAACACATAAAAACCTTTAATATAGACTGCCTTAGAGAAATGACCCAAAGTCGCCTGTGGATCCAGGTTTGGGAAGTTTCTTAACAAACTAGATTGAATCGGGGGATGGTCTGCGCCTACAGATCTGTGCGCAGAATCTGGTGACAACCCGGGTTGTCTTATGGTCTTTGCCTAACAGGAGAAGATCGAATTTTTGCTTTACCGGGAGGTCAGCAAGCCTCACCAGCAGGGGGTCAATGGTTTCTCTTTGTGCCTCATCGTAAAAGGGACATCTAAAAAAATGTGTGTTGAGGGCTTCCTATATCCCCCAAAAGACAGGTGCAAATTCTCTGGTCATATGGGACTTTTTAAAAGGATCCTTCCAAGACCGGCAAGGGCAGAGCCGAGCTTCTGGCAAGTGTAAAAACCCTTCTTGCATTTTTGGATACAAGAAAAAAGATATATGCTGCTGGTGCAGCTATATATCTCCCGGTTTCTACAATTTTGTAGTTAGGGCACCTTAAGCAGTCCTGTTGTCTTTCGGTGTCTTTAATTCTTTGCAGTTAGTGGAGTCTGTAACCTGAAGCATCTGTAACCTGAAGCGTCTGTAACCCGAGGTACCACTGTATATGAAAAGCTTCCTATGGGCAGAGGTTTTCAACCTTTTTGAGTCCACGACCCCCTTGACTAACTACCTTCTTTCTGTGGCAGCCCTGTGGGGTTCAGGAGCCCAGTTATGTCGCCCCTTGCCTGCAGAGCTAGCAGTCTCTTACCTGGTTTTGGACACCCTCCCTTGTGGAGTGTTCCCTCAGCCTCCTCTCTTATCCCTGCTCCTTGGGCAGCCATTGCCGCCGCTTCTGGTCTCTGAGCTGCCCCCCACTCCACTCCAAAGAGAGGTGTCTCCTCACACTGCCCCACAGGGGTCTCGGACTTGTTTGTCCATTCCCAACAACAAGGGCTGGTGGACTAGCTGGCTGGGCTCCCTCACCCGCTTGCTTGTTCCAAGGCTGCCTCAGCTCCTGGCAACCAGCACCCAGATGCATCATTCGCCTGTGGAGCTTGCAGTCAGAGCCGCTGCAACAAACAGCTGTGCAAGCCCTGGGGAAGCAGAGATACATCAGAGGAGGGAAAGAAGGAAAGAGGGACAGAGGCCAGTGTTGCTTGCGGCACCCCTGTGTGGGATGTAAACACAGGAGCAGTCAATGACAACATTCCTAGAGTGTACATGTTAGAACATGGGGAGGGATGTCTGTCTAGCAAGTAGGTAAACTTCCTGGGGACGGACTTCCTCCGCATGTGACCAGAGGTGGTTGTGGCCTCACCTGTGCAGGTAAATGATAAAAGCACAGGGCAGGCAGCCATATATCTCTCTCTCATCTTCATCTTCTGAAGGAGCAACATGCCCTCTTGGCTCTCAGCCAAGAGAGGACAGTACTATCTTCCTATAAGATAGATTCTAAGTGTATGTAACCTTTTTAAAGCTGTCTGCCTTCTGGGATCATATTGTGAACAGAACATGAGTAAACTCTTTTATACTTTTATAAAGAGTGTGTCGTGTCTTGTATTTTAAGAGGGAACAAAAGGGGAAATTACCAGAGTAATTATTATAGAGGTTCTAGCGAACCTGTGCAGACGTTACCGTTGCGAACTTAAAAGGGAATGTCATAAACTCTGCTGATATTTTGGGAACTTGTTAGCACAAGTTGGATAAGGATATAATTAGTCAATATATCCTCTCCTGCACCCCAGAACATTCCCACACCCTGACCATCCTTCAAGGCACCCCAGGGTGCCACGGCACACTGGTTGAAAACCACTACTATAGGGAATGGTGGAGAAATCACTGGAAATGAAACATTTTACGATCATAGCTGCATAATCATGCAAAAGTGGGGATTCTGAACTCATCGCTCCCCCTCCCACACTTATTACTCTAATAAAGTGAATTATTTGCTGCCTTTGTGCATGAAAATTCAAACAGCTCAGCTTCAATAAAAGACAGAAGTCCATGGAATGCATTCTCTGTGTGGTTCCAAGTCACAGGCATGTGATTTTCCTCTAGTCACTTCTCGTACAACAGTCCGTCTCTTAATATGTCATATCGACAGGTTAAAATGTACGTCTCAGGGAGCTGTCGAACAACGACATCTTCATCTAGAATCGGCGTCAGCAGTGCCTCATCATACAGCAAGGCTTTTTAAACCAATTCTTTTGGAAATGGAACAGGTGATACAAGATCATAGCCTCTGACTTCAAATTCTTCCAGGATGAGATCAGCACTAACCCTTCCCTCGATTTTCAGGGCCACGTCCCCAGGAACACGAGGGTTTCTCAGAAAATCCTCTATGTCTTCAATTTCCTCATTTGTAAATTTTATCCAACTGCTCTATTCACCCCAGCTCAATTGGATGCCCTCCTGCATCCTCAATCTGCTCTGGTTTTTCTTCCCAGAAAGCTTCCAGCCACACTCTGAACTCGAACAGCGTTCCTGAGTTACTCCCACTAATTCCTGTTCTATTGGCTTCTGTGCTATAATGCAGGGATGTCCAACAAGTAGATCCACCAGTAGATCCCCGGCTGATCCTAGTAGATCGTGGGATCTTCCCCCAAAAGCTCAACTCTGGGCAATCCACCCACCCCATGCACGTTCCTGCTCCCTCCAATGACAATGAGTAGATCACTGCCAGTTGTGTTTTTTTTTTAAATACTGGGAGTAGATCACAGTCTCTTGGGAGTTGGATATGCCTGCTATAACGATTTAATTTCTGACTTATTTATAGTGGGGTCCCCCCCCCCCGTGTGTAGATGCACCCCCAGTAATCAGAAGCTTTCTGCCTTCAGTAGTGGAGGTAATAAGAGCTTCGTCTTCCAGAGACAATGCTCCAAACTTTGAGCATGTTTTACACATGTTTGCTAGGATTTTGGGAAATGATATTGTCAGGGAACTGACATCAGAGCCAGCAGTGGAGGCAGGGCTCCCAAGCGATGCCGGAGAAGGGCCAAGCAGGGAGAGAGGGAACTCATCGGCTGGGGAAGGAAATCAGCGTAACACCAGGGATAAAGGGGGGCGGATGGGGGAATCGGAGAGGGGTCTCCAGGACTCTTTGCTGGAGACCAGCGGGGAGAGCACAGGTCCTCCTCTGCCCACACCCACCCTGTGCAGAAGACTTCCACGCAGGGAAAGTAGGCGTAGACTTGGCGTCAAAGAGCTTCTGTGCTGGAGGAAGTTTAAGAAATGCCCTCTGACGGATTCTGCTAGCGACTGAACAGCCACGAAGTGAAGGGCTGTCCAGTCAGGAAAGGTTTAACCAGGCTACCTAGCCAGGAGTGGTGGCAACTTACGCACGAGCAACCCCCATACATCCATTACAGATATATAATGAGTTGAAAAAAATGTTTAAAATAACCTTTGTTAAAAAGCCTGAAGCTTTCCTTTTAGGAATTCTAGGTGCTGAAACCCCAAGGGAGTAGAAAAGACGATTTATGTATGCGACCACGGCTGCGTGGATGTTACTGGCTCAGAGATGGAAAGAAGATAAAGTTCCTACCAGATAAGAATGGCAGGTGAAGTTAATGGACTATGCTGAAATGGCTAAAATGACCGGAAGAGTCAGAAATCAGGAAGACCAAAATTTTATCAAGGAATGGGGAAAATTTATAACTCATCTTAAAGGCCATTGTAAACTGTAAAAGTTGTTAGTCGGATTGGAATATCACTTGTAGCTTAAGGGTGAAATTTGGACACAGTAGAGATATAAAAGATTTGGATCATCATAAAATATGCGAGAGGAAATGATGAATTTAGGACCCACAAAGGGGAGGATGGAAGTCCAGATGATTCATTGAAATCTTGCTTTTACGATTTATGTTTGATATATTTCTGTAAAATTTTAATTTGAAAAACCAAATAAATAAATTTAGAAGAGGGAGGCTTGGTGAAGCAGCAAAAGATGGCTTCCACAAGGGTAATTCATGTCTCACTAACCTTTGGAAATTCTTTGAGTGTTACCTGATAGGATTTGTGGCTTTGCATATGTTGGCAGCTCACTGTACAGAATATTACTTCTCCAGCATTGCTTTTGATTGCATTGGGACCCATCTGTGCCTGGACCCCATATACACACTGAGAATTCCTCTCATCCTAAAGGTTTTGCAACGTTAGCTACTCCAGACTAGCAGACCGAGGTAAAGTGTCCCTCTACTTTTTGCCATGTACTCAACGTTTTTTTACTCCCTCTCTTTTCTCTACACATCTCACTCCTCAAGTTGCCGAATAACACTTGAGTACATGCTGCCTCCCCCTGGCTCCCAGTTCTAGGAAGGCCACTTGCAAAAGATCCCTGGAGGGAAAGGAATTGCTTCGGAAGGCAAGGCAATCTCCCACAATGCTCTCTGTGGGTCTCATTCCGTCATGCAGACATTCTGACTTGACACTTGGAAGAAAAGGGCTCACACACCTATCAAAGAATGAAGAAAAAGAGGACTGGTTTTTCTGACTTTAATACCTCTATGAAAAAGAGCATAATGTCATGCATGAGTACTGTCTGGAAGTGTCGCTTTCAAATTTCAGAGGCAGAAGTATGACTTTTAGCAAGAGTTAAAAGGTTTGTGTGTATCTACATACAAGATAAATTAGTATTTTGTTGTGATTCCTTTTTATAACCTCAAATAGACATATGAATAACAGTGAAACAATCGCCTTGGGTTGTTGGCATGCAAAGGTACATGTTGGCATGTAAAGGTAAAGGTAAAGGGACCCCTGACCATTACGTCCAGTTGCGGACGACTCTGGGGTTGCGGCTCTCATCTCACTTTATTGGCCAAGGGAGCCGGTGTACAGCTTCTGGGTCATGTGGCCAGCATGACTAAGCCACTTCTGGCAAACCAGAGCAGCGCACAGAAACACCGTTTACCTTCCTCCCGGAGCGGTACCTATTTATCTACTTGCACTTGATGTACTTTTGAACTGCTAGGTGGGCAGGAGCAGGGACTGAGCAACGGGAGCTCACCCCGTCACGAGGATTCGAAGTGCTGACCTTCTGATCGGAGAGCCCTAGGCTCTGTGGTTTAACCCACAGCACCACCCGCGCCCCCTAATCCTAGTATAGTTCACCCCATATCATGGAAAGCATGCTAAGGGCAGTATCCAGCTTGCAGAAGTGAGCTTTCCCTTCCTCTCCTATCTCCTGCATCCACCATGCACTCTCAGAATTACCTCTGGAGGTTTGGGGGACCCTTTGGAGCTGAGTTGGGTGGGGCAAGGATGGGAGCAAGAGGAGGGTTAAAGTAGTGTTCCTCTCATGGAGAATTGGATACAGCCCTAAATATTTCAACAGGACTAACAGCTTATGATCTCTTAAGGCTGCCAAAAGATGGCAACTGAAAAGCATCTTACTCAAAACGCTCAGCTTGGAGTTTTGTCAGTCAAAATTTGAATCGGTCTTCAGTCGTCCACTTTGATTTTTAATAAAGGTAAAGGTAAAGGTAAAGGGATCCCTGACAGTTAAGTCCAGTCGTGAATGTCTCTGGGGTTGCGGTGCTCATCTCGCTTTACTGGCTGAGGGAGCTGGTGCTTGTCCACAGACAGTTTTTCTGGGTCATGTGGCCAGCATGACTAAGCCGCTTCTGGCAAACCAGAGCAGCGCACGGAAACACCGTTTAGCTTCCCGCCGGAGCGGTACCTATTTATCTACTTGCACTTTGATGTGCTTTCAAACTGCTAGGTTGGCAGGAGCAGGGACCGAGCAACGGGAGCTCACCCCGCCGTGGGGATTCGAACCACTGACCTTCTGATCAGCAAGTCCTAGGCTCTGTGGTTTAACCCACAGTGCCACCCGCATCCCATTTATTTGTAATAGAACCCCTATAACTTTGTTCTCAGAGTGGTTTAAAAGATGTGCAATTACAGTTCAGACTCTTACACAAGAAAAGCACTAAAACCAAGTATAAAGGTTGCAGCACCAAGAATAATCTCTAAAACATAAGTTTAGCAGCTACAGCAACTGCAAAGCAATATGAAACTAGCTAGGTGGTCTTCTCTTGGCAGAAGAATGAACATGGACCAACAGCTCCCTTTCCACCCAAGAGCGTTAGGATCTAACCTGGCATAACATTTAATGTTCGGGGTTTTGTTTTTAATTTTTTTTTAAAGATAGTGCATATAGTATCCACTGGTGGGGCTGATAATTACTGGGGTAATCAATGGTGCCCACAGGGCTTTCCTCACATTGCAAACAGCAGCTTCAGAAGAGGGATTATTCTGAAGACTAAAAAGGTAAAGGGACCCCTGACCATTAGGTCCAGTCGTGGCCGACTCTGGGGTTGCAGCGCTCATCTCGCTTTATTGGCCAAGGGAGCCGGCATACAGCTTCCGGGTCATGTGGCCAGCATGACTAAGCCGCTTCTGACGAACCACAGCAGCACACGGAAACGCTGTTTACTTTCCCGCCGGAGCGGTACCTATTTATCTACTTGCACTTTGATGTGCTTTCAAACTGCTAGGTTGGCAGGAGCAGGGACCAAGCAACGGGAGCTCACAGCAAGCTAAATTTGTCCTCCACATCAAATAATTATTAGCCTCCTGTGCCCTTCCTCTGCCATTCCTGAGTCATTCATATATATATGACTGGGGAAACCCAGCCAGATGGGCAGGGTATAAATAATAAAATTTATATAGCATTTGTTGTCACAGCCAGGTGACTCTTAGATTCAGTAACCGGATACTTAACTCTTGATCATTGCATTTGAAAAGAGTTTTTAACTTTTACAGTACTCAGTCAAACCCACAATACATGGGTTTATTTTTCATCCACAACACAACTTCCTTTTGTAGTCCGCTAGAGTCAAATTCTAGCGGGACGCAGGTTGCGCTGTGGGTTAAAGCCTCAGCGCCTAGGGCTTGCCGATCGAAAGGTCGGCGGTTCGAATCCCTGCGGCGGGGTGCGCTCCCGCTGCTCGGTCCCAGCGCCTGCCAACCTAGCAGTTCGAAAGCACCTCCGGGTGCAAGTAGATAAATAGGGACCGCTTACCAGCGGGAAGGTAAACGGCGTTTCCGTGTGCGGCTCTGGCTCGCCAGAGCAGCGATGTCACGCTGGCCACGTGACCCGGAAGTGTCTCCGGACAGGGCTGGCCCCTGGCCTCTTAAGTGAGATGGGCGCACAACCCCAGAGTCTGTCAAGACTGGCCCGTATGGGCAGGGGTACCTTTACCTTTACCTTTAGAGTCAAATTCTATATACTGAACGCTTTGGTTTTGGCTTGCCCTTCCTTATTTAGGCAAGTTCTGCACCCAGTTCTGAGCTTTTTTTGTTTACCAAATGTCTTGCACGTCACATTAAAGCGGCTGTAACAGTCTGCGACGTGTGACCTATAATGGGTCATCTTTAGTTTATAAAAACTAAAGCTGGCAACTGGCGTCCCAGCCAGCTTCCCTCAGTGGGCCATTGCGCTCCTGGACCGATTTATTATTTGTATAAATAAATAAATAAATAAATAAATAAATAAATACCCCCCATCAGTGTTACATTGTTGTTATGGCGACGTATTTCTGGTATAATGCACTTCTTTCTTGCGCATGGACCTTCCCCCTGGCATGTGCTTCCGTTACTATGGTGACGGTTGGCTTCCTTTCGCCCCTCCTTTCAATGGTAGAGCACCTTCTGGTGTCTTGAGCGTCTGTGTGTGGCGACAGTAGATGGCTGCGGGCACCGGGAAATAATAGTAGTGACAGAAACTTGCAAGCAGTTCCAACCTGCCAGCTCATCCATCTATGGAGCCAAGTCCGTGTTGTGCAGTACGGGTGGCTCGATCAGGCTTGAGATGTCTTGCAGCAAGTAAGTTGGTCCAATTTGGGAAATGTGCGGCCGTGTCTATGGAATGCTAGGAGATCACAGATTCAGAGATCAGATTCCGAATGGGATCTGGAGGGGGGAGGGAGAGAGAGAGAAATTCAGAACAGGCACGTTTAACTAATTTACACTTTAGGAGGTGGACACGCAAACTAAAACACGGCGATCGTCTGGGATTGGTGCTTCTCTGAATTTTTCAAGGCAGTTCTCTGGCCAAGTAATGTGGGCAGAAATGCATACAAAGTGTGCACAGAAATGCCCGTAACATACAATAATGTGTTGCATTATGGGAAATTGCTCTGAGGAAATCTGTACATTAGGTAGATTGGATACAGAAGTGTGTATCTATGGAGAATTTTTCAGTAAAATGCCGATGAATTTTTGTGACTTTTTTTTTTTTAATGGAACGTGTGAACTGATTTGGAAATGTGTAGAGCTGAAGACTCTTGAGAGTCCCATGGACTGCAAGAAGATCAAACCTATCCGTTCTTAAGGAAATCAGCCCTGAGTGCTCACTGGAAGGACAGATCCTGAAATCGAGACTCTAATACTTTGGCCACCTCATGAGAAGAGAAGTCTCCCTGGAAAAGACCCTGATGTTGGGAAAGATGGAGGGCACAAGGAGAAGGGGACGACAGAGGACGAGATGGTTGGACAGTGTTCTTGAAGCTACCAGCATGAGTTTGACCAAACTGCAGGAGGCAGTGGAAGACAAGAGTGCCTGGAGTGCTCTGGTCCATGGGGTCACGAAGAGTTGGACACGACTAAACGACTAAACAACAACAACAACAAAAGCTGAAGAATGGAAAATGAGAAACTGAAATTAACGGATGGCCCACCTAACCAGTTCCTTGCTCCATACAGTGTGGAGAACAGGCCTGGCTCTCAACATAGCATAGGAACCATAGAGGCTGAGGTCTTTTGGCACCCGCCAATAAAATATTTGAGGGGGCTGCCCCCCCCCAAAGATGATGGGCATTGCCATTCAAATGGTGTGCGTGTACTGTGTCATGTGATCGATTATGTGGCGTGGGGCTTACTTGGGCCCCTCCAATATTTTATTCATGTTGGCACCCCGGCACCATAGGTTTTTGTGGGACTGATGTAGCCAAGTGAACAGGCTTCATTCCTTTACCCCCCAAAAGCTGACTTCTTGAGTGTCTAAGAGGAAGAATTTACTAGCCCCAGAGGGGTAACTAACTCTCTCACATACACTGGTGTATGTGAGGAGTGTGGCACCGTGTCAGTACAACAATGTGGCTAATGGGAGGTCAGGTGTCCAGTGACACCTGTTCTCATTGGCTGGTTCTTCATCCTGCTTGGTTGTAGTGGCAGTGGCCTTAGGTGGAAAGGGGAAGGTCTAAAACAGTTTTTCTCAAACTTGGGTCTCCAGCTGTTTTGGATTACAACTCCCACCATCTCTGACTAGTGGTCCTTCTAACTAGTATGACCTGGGGAAGAGACCCAAGGGCCAGACAGAGAGGATATTTGGCCCCTATCCCTGACCTAGGGCATAAACCCTGGCAATGCAAACTAGTTTTGGGTGACCAAAGACATACAGCAAAATTAAATCTCAGAGTGCTTGGGGAAACATTAACGGAATGAGTCACCACTGTGAAGATAAATTTCACAGGCTTCTGCAGCCACATCTCACACTGCAAAACAGATTGCCCCTTACCTTGCAACTTTGCTATTATTAAAAACGACGCACTTACTCTCGAAATCAACAGACGGAGTTCTTGATACTCTCTTGTTGAACCATTGCGTTCAAAATATATAGATGCTTTCTTTGATGGCATCTCTCTCTCCCTTTCTCTCTCAAATCTCAAAAACCAATTTGCAGCCTCCCCACCCCCCTCGAGCTGTCACCCTGCTCGGTGGCACATGGGACGGCGTGTCGCGGAAAGATGACCACCCCCAACCTGGGGCTCCCCAAAAGGAACAGCAATAAAACACTTTTTAAGGAATGCACTTCACAGCTTATTCTTTGTGAGAATTGCTTCTTTCGCCACAAACCCCCAAGCTGCTAGGTGAAGCGGAGCAGGGGCAGTTTCCCTGGAAAGCTTTCCTTTGTTGGAATGAAGAGAGAGAAAGTCCGGCTTGTTACATGAACTCCGTCGAAAGTGAAAATGGAGTTCTAATAAGGATGGCTGGCCTGTGACTTCTTTCAGAACGGAACAACGAAGGCACCCTACTCTTGTTGAACATCATTTCGCCGTAAGCATCTGGTGATGTGTTACACACGCCATCTTCTTTTAACACACCTGGTGAAACCCCAGTGAGTTTTTTCCCCTTCCTTTCTTTCCTGGTGCCAAACGGCAGCCCCATCACATGATTACGCAGCAGCGGAGTTCAACGGGGCCAGATTTGTGTAGAGATGATATAGGATGCTGTGGCTGATGTTTCTTTCCTTCCTTGTTCCAGTTCGTATAAGCCAATTGCTGGCTACTCAGCTTACTCTTCGTTTGCAATTTCCCCTTCCTTCCATTTCTTATACATTCTCTTCTTAAATCTCAGCTCATCTGTCAGCTCCTTATGCAATGCTCCCTCAGGCACCCTGTCCACTGCTGGGGTTGTGTCGCTGCGGCAGGTTCTGATGAGATCTCGTGAGATCTTATGGAAGTCTCGTGAGATTTCGCCAGAAGCCGCTGCATAACCCAAGTAAGCGAGGCTTTGGTGGGGGGTGGCAGGGGTTGCTACAATTAAAACAAAACAAAGCATGATTTCACCTTGGCTGATGAGATCTGGCCAACCAATTTTGAGTTGATGCCTTGTGGTTGGATGGACTCCTGCTCCTCTGAGACCATGGGCTGACCTTTATTTTATTTTATTTTATTTTTTCAGGTGGAAAGGGTTGCCCGGGAAAATATTCAATAGTATGCATGGCCTCATTAGGGCACAGACAGTCCCTCATGAGACAATTTGTAAAGAGAATTTGTTTACTGCATTCCCCGCTTTCATTACAGATTCCGTCTTTGGCAATCTCAGACGTCAGGCTTATCATCACTTCGTTTCCTGGAGGTAATGAACGAAAATTCAAAGAAGATCCTGATACAATCGGAAGAGGTTAACACTTTGCATATTGTACGGCTTTCAACTATATCTCCCTCTTCAAGCCTTGCGTGGGGAAATTAAATGCCTCGTGTAGATGTCTATAGAGTTAAGGCTATAATGATGCAACACAACGCAGCTAGTTATTACAATTATGTGATGTCACAAAAATCCTGGGATGCAAAGGGATCCAGTTAACCTATAAATGTCAGTGTTGGGATACGAGACTCTGGTGAAGGCTTAAGGAAAATTTCTAGAGGCGGAGAGGAGGGCAGGAAGCCTCAAAGTAACAGATGGGGAGAAGAGAGTCACACACCTACATGATGTATGGGAAAAGTGCAAAGCTTATATCTTTGAAGACAGCACAGTCTGATGGTGGGCGAGCTCATCTTGTGTATAGTTTGGCACCCATGGAAGATATGCATCTCCTCTTACACTCAGCATCAGTGGGTGGTGTGTGTGTGTGTGTGTGTGTGTGTGTGTGTGTGTTTTTCTGGAGGAAGGGAGGCTGAGGGCAACTAGGTAGGCAGAGAGACGGGAGTCATTTTGCCAGCATCATTCAGCCTGCCCCTTGGGTACCCAAGCTCAGAGTAATTGAATTGAATGAGGTCCCCAAGAAGACCAAAGGAACATAAAACCATGGCTGCATACACACACCACGGATTTACAGCACATGACTCCCCCCAAAGAGCCCTGGGAGCTGTAGCTTGCCCCCAAACTACAATTCCCAGCACCCTTTGCAAACGGCAGTTCCCAAAATTCTTTAAAGTGCTTTAAATGTAAGGTGAGCATTCAGGCCATTAGGTAGTTTATTTGGCCAGTAGTTCAGTAACTCTTTTAAAAAGGTAAAGGGACCCCTGACCATTAGGTCCAGTCGTGGCCGACTCTGGGGTTGCGGTGCTCATCTCACTTTATTGGCCGAGGGAGCCGGCGTACAGCTTCTGGGTCATGTGGCCAGCATGACTAAGCCGCATCTGGCGAACCAGAGCAGTGCACAGAAACGCCGTTTACCTTCCCGCCGGAGCAGTACCTATTTATCTACTTGCACTTTGACGTGCTTTCGAACTGCTAGGTTGGCAGGAGCAGGGACCGAGCAACGAGAGCTCACCCCGTCCCGGGGATTCGAACCGCCGACCTTCTGATCGGCAAGTCCTAGGCTCTGTGGTTTAACCCGCAGCGCCACCCGCGTCCCAGTACATGGGTAGACGAGTCTAAAAAACCCTGGAAATGAATCTTCAATAAGGAAATCAATAAGGAAATCCTAACCCCCAACAACCAGTGCAGACATCACTGTTTACACTGGTCCTTCAATTCTCCTTAGTGCTCCAAGCATTTCATATACACTATGTCAGTAATCCTTTGGCTGCTACCTCCAACCTCATTCCACAAACCAGGTGGTGGTAGGCCAGGCAGCTGAAACATGGGTGCAATGGCCTAAAGGCAAGGCTGGGATTTGAAGAAGGGACATTCTGACTACAGATGGGGGAGAGATTCAATTCAGTCAGGGCTGGCCCAGGACATTTTGGGCCAGACGGGGTAAGTGAGGGTGTTCATCAGGAACAAGGGTGGTGGTGGAGGAAATAAAAATCAACACTGGGATCTGCTGCCTCTGCAGATCCTGCCGCCTGAGGTGGTTGCTTCACCATGCCTCATGCGTGGGCCGGCCCTGAATTCAGTTCACATTTAAATGTGACTCTACCCAGTTCACACTGTCCAGAACAAGAACTGAAACATGGCCATCCTTCAAAATTCTCCAGGTTCTGTAAAGCAGTTCTCCAGCCATGTTCTTGGGCATAACAATGCATATACTGAGGTAAATGTGGCATAAAAATGCATATTTGAGTGACAATCACATTAAAAAATGCATTATGTTAGAGGAAATTGCTCCCCAGAAATGTTTATATTCCATATGAACACAAATATTGGGAGAGATTTGTGTTAAAACGCTGATGAACTTTCATGATTTATTACACTGGTCAACAACAAATTTGTTGTCTGCGTTTTTTCAGATGATTTAGGACGAATCTGATGCGCTGAATCCAAAAATCACATTGGTTTTGCTCAATCAGGTCAAGTTTTTGAGCTATGGCCACATGTCGTTTTTTAATGTTTTTGTTCACATGTACGCTTGTGTGGAGCATTTTAGAAGAAGTTGGTGGGGGTAAAATGCCATGTCGAATAATTGTTTTGATTGCTTATTCTTGTAGGCTGCAGTCCTATACACACTTCCCTATGCCTCCCTAAACTCATTGGGACTTACTCCTGAGGAGATATAGATAGGATTGCGTTGTTAATAATTATGCTATAGCAGCGCAATTCTAATTACAACCGGGGGTCCAAACGAGTCTCGAAACATCTGCTTTAATTCTCCACATCCTTAAGGTTACCTCAGGAGCCCCACAATTATTTCCAGGATTCAATTGCCAGATTACTACAGCAACCACAGGGTTGTTTCCTGGCATCGTTGGGCTGAGAAGCATTGGGCAAAATGGCCTAGCTGTCACAAAGGGGCTAAATCTGTATCCTGGCTATTCTATATCTGCTCACAGGTAGAGGTTCATATGCCTGAATACTTAAATACAAGAGGGAAAAACCCTGCACCTGGAAAGTTAGATATCAGGTTTTTAGCCTAGCCATAGCCCATACTGTTAATTTTCCATGTGAGGGGAGTTAGAACAGCTTTCACACAAGTTTATCACTGCAGTGGAACCTAGGGAATGGTAAATGGTAAAGGACCCCTGAATAGTTAAGTCCTGTCAAAGGCGACTATGGGGTTGCGGCACTCATCTCGCTTTTCAGGCTGAGGGAGTTGGCGTTTGTCCACAGACAGCTTTCTGGGTCATGTGGCCAGTATGACTAAATCGCTTCTGGCACAACGGAACACTGTGACGGAAACCTGAGCACACGGAAACGCTGTTTATCTTCCTGCCACAGCGGTATCTATTTATCTACTTGCACTGGGGTGCTTTCGAATTGCTAGGTTGGCAGGAGCTGGGACAGAGCAACGGGAGCTCACTCTGCTGTGGGGATTTGAACCGCCATCCTTCTGCGGGGTGAGCTCCCGTTGCTCTGTCCCAGCTCCTGCCAACCTAGCAACTTGAAAGCACGCCAGTGTCAGGAAGGTAAACGGCATTTCCGTGCACTCTGGTTTCCGTCACGGTGTTCCATTGCGCCAGAAGCAGTTCAGTCATGCCACCCGTTTCCCTAAAGGACGCCTCCTCTGGGGCTAGTAAGCATGTCTCCACATTCTGCAAGAAAACATGTGCACGTTAGCCGGATGCACGCATGCAAATGCATGTATTTGTGAAATGTGTTGCAGAAACATGCAAAACTGCATACAAAATGTGTATATGAGGGGAAATGTGTCTAAAAATTACCACTCTGGGCTCCTTTGCGAGGATGGGTGAGATATGAATTGGGGAAAAACACGCACAAAAGAATCAATAAAATGCTGGGTGGTTTTTGTGCATGCTTTAGAAAAATCACAAACTGCTGTGGAAATAGAATTAATTGAATTTAAGATTGGAGTAGAGGGGAATTGAGAGAAATGGCAATTGCTGATCCCAAATCAAGAGACTCCGAGAATGAGGAAGCAAATGCCGAATGGCTTCCACTTTTCTGTGGTTTACAGGCTTACTTATCGTATCTTAATTCCTTTGCTATTCCATTTCAAGGCATGGGAGCTCTTCTGAGACACATCTAACCAAGAGGAATGGGAAAGACCAAGAAACTAAAGGTGAGAAAACGAAATAGGTCCCCAAGAATGTGGTCAGTGGCCTTTTTGGTATAGCAGTTGTGGTGAACCTCACTGCTAAAGATCCACCACACACTGGCTATTTTATAAGAGAAAGAGGGAGAGGGAGGGAGGCAGAAGAAAGCTGGCACCACAGAGATTCATTTCATAATTTATACATGTCAAAATATGTCAAATCAGTGTATAATTTCTAAAATATCCTCTTGTTTCTTTGGGTGAAATGGACACAAGTGAGGAGATTAGGACTTTGCTAAATCCGCAGCGCCATCTAATGGTAAACTGCAATATTTACTTCTGTTTCCTCTATCTGTGGAATAAAAAACAACAACCCAGAAAAGCAGTTCATCTACAGGTAATGGTTTGTACATATATTACGGGAGAATTAAGGGCAGAGGAACAAAGAGATGAACAGAGTAGATATTTTAGTTTCTCTGTATTTCTGGCAACTGATGCCTGAACAAGAGCTTTAAATACATACAGTAAAAGCAAGGCAACCACAGTTGGAAGGTACCCCCAGGAAGGCAGCAGAGACAGGAAACTGAACCATGAATGAGGAGGAAGAGAAGGAGAATAATATTTTCCAGGAAAAAAAAATAGTTCTGCTTCATGGAATATGCTCATTTCAAAGTGAGCATCAAAAACAGAAGGCATTGGCCACCATCTTTGTTATGTACTGAGTTGAATAGGATCCAAAATGCAGCAGTCTGATTGGTCCTAGAACAATAGGATCCAAAATGCAGCAGTCTGATTGGTCCTAGAACAATAGGATTCAGAATGCCGCAGTCTGATTGGTCCTAGAACAATGCAGCAGTATGATTGGTCTGCAGGAGCCACCCAATCCGGCTCCAGATTCAAGTGAATCCCCAACCTGATTGGCCTACAGGAGAATTCCTGAATTAGCCAATCACGTGCAGCCCATTGTGTAAATAATATATATAAAGCAGATACTTTGAGGGGACATCCATTCCTCCTCACCACTGTGAGCTAAATAAAGAGCATGAAATCCACTCTCGACTCAGAGTATATTTCAATCTTGAATACAGCTCCTCTTCACAGTGACTCAGCGTCTCATACCCTCCGATGAAAACAGAGATGTCCTATTTCATAATGATAATAATTTTATTATTTATACCATGCCCATCTGACTGGGTTGCTCCAGCCACTCTGGGCAGCTTCCAACAGATATAAAAACATAATATAAACATTAAACATTTTTTTAAAAAAATTCCCTATGCATGGCTGCCTTCAGATGTCTTCTATTTTCACCGATGAAAATAGGGACACC
This sequence comes from Podarcis cretensis, assembly GCF_951804945.1. Classification (NCBI taxonomy): domain Eukaryota; kingdom Metazoa; phylum Chordata; class Lepidosauria; order Squamata; family Lacertidae; genus Podarcis; species Podarcis cretensis. The sequence continues at coordinate 83,349,930 of NC_137175.1, read as the reverse complement.
CTGAGGAAAAGCAGGACATTCTGGGATCAAATCAGAAACTGGGATGGTTTCTGTAAATCTGTGACTCTCCTTGGAAAATAGGTACACTTGGAGGGTCTGGCGTCTTATTTTTTTGCTGGATTTTATCTTTTTTTCTTTAATTCTCACTCACCCTGGGCCTTGCCTTGACATGTTCTTCGGCGCTGCCTTCAGTGCTCCACACAAGGTGGGATGCCATCACACGCCTCAGGCAGAAATGATGGAGTCTGGCCCAAGCACCCCTCTTTCCTTTTCTCCCACTTTGGAAGCCTCGTGCAGAAGATCGCCATCTCCAGCAGATCTGGGGAAGTGACCCAGGTCTGAAAACCTAAAAAGCTGATGCCAGTCCATGTCGAGAGCGATGAGATAAATAGACCAATGGACTAAGTATAAGGTTGCTTCCTATGTTCCTATCCCACTTTAATGGTCTTGAAGAAATAATTTATTAATAAATACTTCTATATCAGTGTGAGATAGATAGATAGATAGATAGATAGATAGATAGATAGATAGATAGATAAGCTGAAACCCACTGACCAGTTTTCTTTTGGGGGAGGGGAAATTCTCAGTGATATTTTTTTTTGTTCTGGAAAAGCAAAATTATGTTTAAAAGAAATAAAAGGCTTCTTTCCTCAGTTTGGTTAAAGCCCTAAAAGTCCCTGGGAAAGTTTGCCCTCTGAAGAAACGGCTACTCAAAATTTGGCGCATAAGAATAGCATGGCAGAACAGAGTAGCCATTTGAACAGGCCCCTGCTACCTTTTTCCATGGGAGGAAAAGATAGCGAGGGGCCATTTGGAATGCCGATAAAGTGAGTGGAGAGAAAGAGTTTGCCCTGTCCCCCCTCCTCTCTAAATATCCTCTTCTGTAAGCGAGTTTGCTTTAGACTCTGGGTTATCGGTTTCTGCTTCACCAGCCTCCCAGTGACTGAAAATGGAACACGATGCTAGAAACAGAAGATGTCTTTTGCAAAGTTATTCACACAGCATTAATCGCATTAACCGAGAATGTTCCTTCCCATTGAGCTCCGCAGTGGGAAAGGCCATCTTCTGCCAAGTTAGAATGTTATAGAAGCTTGAGGAACAGCCCTACCATTAGGCAAAATGGGCAACTGCTTTTGGTGGCAGATGTTGGGAGTAAGGCGGCAGCAATAGCTGTTGCTCCTTAGGCATTGTCTCTGCCACCACCACATTGGCAGTTGGAGGACAAATCTGCATATGCTACATAGCTTGTCCCGGGACCCTAAAATTCCCTTCAGGAGCAGTGGAAGATGCTGCGATGCAAAGGCTCATTTATGCCAACCTGCCACTTCAAGATTTTATTCTCTATTCCCCTCAAAAAGGGAAAAGGTCCCATCTCCCCCTGTATGCACAAACTATAAAATATTTTCTGGCTGGCAGGGAAAGGGTGGAATCCAGCAGTAGTTAACACTGAAGTAGCCCATCTCCCAACTTCCAAAAGCCATAAAGGCATAGCTCAGTTGGTTAGAGTGTGGTGCTGATAACACCAAGGTCGCAGGTTTGATCCCCGTATGGGACAACTGCATATTCCTGCACTGCAGAGGTTTGGAAGGGAGCCTTGCAGAAACCTGCCATGGGGCAATCCCATTCAGTCTTTATGCACTGTTGTCAGTACAGTGGTACCTCGGGTTACATACGCTTCAGGTTACATACGCTTCAGGTTACAGACTCTGCTAACCCAGAAATAGTGCTTCAGGTTAAGAACTTTGCTTCAGGATGAGAACAGAAATCGGGCTCCGGCGGCGCGGCGGCAGCAGGAGGCCCCATTAGCTAAAGTGGTACTTCAGGTTAAGAACAGCTTCAGGTTAAGTACAGACCTCTAGAACGAATTAAGTACTTAACCCGAGGTACCACTGTACAAGTGAATGGTGCACCTAAGAAATGATAATAGCAAGACAGGACAAAACTCTGTATGCATGCCCACAATTTGTTTTTGAATGATACTCCCAGTCCTGGTATTCAAAGCATTTTGCAAGAGTCGTGTATTCACAACAAATGATTATGTGCCTCACAGCGCAGTGGTTTGAAGCATTTGCTGTCTCAAAATAAGGGACACTGCACTGTAAACAAGGGCGAACCAGAAAACAACATTGCATCAGAGGCCACTGGTAGCTATAAATATAGATAGCACAGAACTGAAGTGATCTTGAAACCATGGTTAGGTGCAGATCTGTTTGCGATGTCCTATAAACCTATATAGATTTGTTTTGCCGTGTATATACAAAACAGAGCATGCCTGCCTCTTTGCTGCTTAATGAGAGGAAGCAAACGCCACACGCAGTGATTTGTAGAACCTCAGCATGTTTATATTTCTCTTGATCTTCCAGATTCTTTCACTGTGTTTAAACAGGTTTGAGCAGTTCATGTTTTCCCCACACTGATTGCTGTAAGGTTGCAAAGCTAGGCATACTATGCACCTGAATTGATAGTAGGGTTTATTTTATTTGCAAGGGAGATCTTCCTGCTTTCCCTTATTTATGGCCTGTGTGTGTTACAGCTTTCATTTACCAGCAGCACTAACACCAGTCCTTTGTCTCCTTGGAAACACTGAGATCAGGATTCCAAAGATGCTCTCTCTCAGAATCTCTTGGTGTACCTGCATGGAACTCTGCACATGTTTTGAAACCTCTTGTGCACAGTTGCACCCTTCCCCTTTTCCCCTTCACTGTCCCCTTTCCCTAATAAATAAACCTCTCTTGGATATTTGGCTTCATTGGAGAAGACTTTCTTACTAAAATCTTCCCCGCGTGCAAAGGCTGCACAATTAAGCGGCAAATGTTTCTCAAGGTTCCATTAGTTTTGCATCCACTGGGCTTTGGGGAAACAATTCCACAATGTCTCTATTTTTTCATAGAGCTTGGGCTCAAGCGAGGAGCCATTGGTGGCAGTGCCCTCTAGTTCTTCAACTAGCAAGATGAGGGTAGGTTTTCCAGGTATGCTTAGTTTGTGGTGGCAACATATCTCAATTATTTGGAGGTCAAATGGGGGCTAATACAAGAATGGGACACGCTGGTAAAAGACAATCTCTTTCTCTTGCCCTGATCCCATTAGGGTGTTCCTCAGTGGCTGAATTTGTAATAATTATTTCCCTAGTATGATTTCCAGAACTTTCTGCTAGAAGGTGATTAAGGGTCTCTGAGTTTAGAGTGATTTTGAGGGGATTTGGTACCTACTATAATATATATATGTATAAAACTTGCAAAGAATCCGTAATCCAGTATCTGCTGAGGGATGATACTGTTTCAGGATACTTAGTTGAGATCTTTTAAAGTCAAATTTAAAACTTATTAATCTTACCTAATGATGGCTACTGAGTCTTTTAGATGTTTTATGTGTTTAATATGTCTGGACTATTAATGTTTTGTGGACGGGGTTTTTTATTGTCTACTGTAATGGTTCTAGGGGGGTTGCTCATGCGTAAGTTGCCGCCACTCTTGGCTTGGTTGCCTGGTTGAACCCTTTCTGTCTGGACAGCCCTTCATTTCATGGCTGTCTCAGTCGCTGGCAGAATCCGTCAGTGGGCGTTTTTTAAACTTCTTCCAGCAAAAAAGTTCTTTGACGCCAAGTCTCCTCCTACTCTCCCTGCGCGGAAGTCTTCTGCGCAGGGAGGGTGTGGGCAGCAGAGTACCTGTGCTCTCCCCACTAGTCTCCGGTGAAGAGTCCTGGAGCCTTTTCTCCGATTCCCCCATCTGCCCCCCTTCTCTCCTGGTGTTACGTTGATTTCCTTCCCCAGCAGATGGGCTGCCTCTCTCCCTGCTGGGACCCTCTCCGGCATCGCTCTAGAGCCTTCCCTCCGCCTCTGGCTCTGATGGCAGTTCCCTGACATCTACATTATGCCAATAAAGTCTAAATGAATGAATGAATGAATGAATGAATGAAAAAGGTGCATTCACAGAAGGTAAATCTGTTGGTGGGAATTAGCCGTGATGGAACCGGAACATCAGTTCCCACTGGAGAGGAAGGCTGTTGTTGTCTTTGTGCCTTGTTTATGGGCTTCCCAGAAGCATCTTGCTGGCTGTTGAAAAGAGAGTACTGGGCAACATGGACTTTTGGTGTGATCCATTTGAGCACCTCTTCTCTTCTCTTCTTCCTCGGGAAGAAGTCTCTTGAACTCTCCTTCCTTCTGGCAATTTCCCCTGCCCTTTTCTAACCTAAGCCACTCCCAGTGCAAACCTCATGATCACCCTCATACAGGACTTCTTTTTCTTTGTCTTGTCACGGTAGGGTTTGGGGGAAGAATGAGCGATAGGGACCCCAAATCCAGGTGGGCAAGCTCACCCCAAGTCATCTGATTTGCCATTCTGCCTAGCAGGTGACCACACCAACCCACTTCGTTTGACATTAGCTCCCAATCTCTTCCCTCCAGCTCTTCTCGGAGAGCCACACAGATTCTCCACATCGTGAGGAGATGGATCCATAAGGCACAGCCAGTGCAAATTCCTTTCATAGAAACATGGAGCTGCAGAGTTGGAAGAGGTCTAGTCCAATCCCTTGCAACGCAGGAATCTCAATGAAGCCTTCCATGACAGATGACCATCCAACCTCTGCTTAAAAACACCCAAAGAAGGAGAGGCCACCACTTCTTGTGTGAGTCTGTTCCACGGTAGAACAGCTCTTACTGTCAAAAAGCTCTTCCTGGTGTTTAGTCAGAATCTCATTTCTTGTAACTTGAATTCATTGGTACGGATCCTACCATCTGGAGCAGGAGAAAACGTGCTCCATGTGCAAGTCCTTTATCTGTTTGAAGAGGGCTATCATATCTCCTCTGAGTCTTTCCTTTTCCAGGCTAAACATACCCAACTTCCTCATAAGGTTTGGTTCCCAGACCCTTGATCATATTGGTTGCCCTCTCCTCCACATCATCTAGCATCTCAAAACCCTTTTAAAATTGTGGCGCCCAGAACTGGACACAGTAATCCAGATGTGGTCTGACTAAAATAGAACAGAGTGGGATTTTGACTTCCCTTGAGTGGGGCACTTGACTTCTTTTGAGCTTTTTTTGGCTGCTGCATCACCCAGTAGCTTCACACATGCATGTCCATTCCTCCCCCTTTTTACTGGGATCTTTTATCAAAGGTGACTTTCATCATCATGCCTTGGGGCTTGGGACTAACCTGTTCTCCTTCTGATATTAGCAAAGCATAACATTATGAAAATAATAATGATCTCTTTGTTGGTGCTTCTTAGACGAATGTAATCCACTACTATTAACTTTGTGTTGCATGAGTGGGTCTGAGAGATGGCTGCTCCTTTTTAGAATAGCAAGTGACATATTAGATTATGTAGTCTGCAAGAGATTATCAGCATCAACACCATAATCTCTGCTCTTTTGGCAGCACCAATCTTGCCCTCCCTCAAAACCTTTCCCAACTGACCTCTTTTCCTTCTTCCTTGTCTTGCCAATGTAAAAATCTTACTTTTAGCAGCAGGAGTAGCCGACGTAATATAAATCTGGGACTACAAATCCCATCAGCCCAACTAGCATAGCCAAAAGCAAGGGATGATGGGAGCTGTAGTCCAACATCTGGTGGGCACCACGTTGGCTACTCATGCATAGACACTGTTTTAGGCAGCTTATGAAAAGCACAAAATAATGACTAAATATGGAAAGACCAGCTGTTACGCATTGTAGTGCAGGAGAACAAAGCCTGCTTTGATCAAGAACATGGATAATCCATAACTGCTGCAGAAGACTCCCTTTAAAGGAGCAATGGGGGTGCAAAATCAGAAAACTTATACCCAGATATTCAACATTATATTTCTATCAGAACATAAAACTGGATGGCTCACTGGCATTGCTGGAATGCTTCCTGTTTCAGGACAAAGTTTTAAAGCTGCACCTGGAAGGGCCTAAACTAGCTTGCTGACCAGCCTGGCCAATTCTCACATTCAGCTGGGAACCAAATTGGAGCGGGATAGAATCATAGAATCATAGAGTTGGAAGAGACCACAAGGGCCATCGAGTCCAACCCCCTGCCAAGCAGGAAACACCATCAGAGCACTCCTGACATATGGTTGTCAAGCCTCTGCTTAAAGACCTCCAAAGAAGGAGACTCCACCACACTCCTTGGCAGCAAATTCCACGGTCGAACAGCTCTTACTGTCAGGAAGTTCTTCCTAATGTTTAGGTGGAATCTTTTTTCTTGTAGTTTGGAACCATTGCTCCGTGTCCGCTTCTCTGGAGCAGCAGAAAACAACCTTTCTCCCTCTTCTATGTGACATCCTTTTATATATTTGAACATGGCTATCATATCACCCCTTAACCTCCTCTTCTCCAGGCTAAACATGGCCAGCTCTCTTAGCCGTTCCTCATAAGGCATCGTTTCCAGGGCTTTGACCATTTTGGTTGCCCTCCTCTGGACACGTTCCAGTTTGTCAGTGTCCTTCTTGAACTGTAGTGCCCAGAACTGGACACAGTACTCCAGGTGAGGTCTGACCAGAGCAGAATACAGTGGCACTATTACTTCCCTTGATCTAGATGCTATACTCCTATTGATGCAGCCCAGAATTGCATTGGCTTTTTTAGCTGCCGCGTCACCCTGTTGGCTCATGTCAAGTTTGTGGTCAACCAAGACTCCTAGATCCTTTTCACATGTACTGCTCTCAAGCCAGGTGTCACCCATCTTGGATGATCCATCTATCCCTAATATGAAGCCTACCAATGTTAGGTCTTATGAGATTCCTGTCTTAGAACAATAAAAGGGGAAGGGGCAATTACTCTAACTACCAATAAATCCACAAACACGACTTCCTTGTCCTACATCATTTCTACACAATTTTGTCTGGTCTGTAAGGCTACCTAGTGTAGATGATTGTTGCCTCTCCATATGCACCACAGCCACACTTGAAACAAATGTTTTAATTTTAAAACTAATTATATATCTATAATATTGATGGCACACTCGGTTATTTTAAACCCTCCACATATTGTGACAAACAGATTTCCTGCAACAGGCCAAGTCATGCAAAGCAAACACGTTTTAAGTAGTGGGGAACATAAGTACAGAAGTAAAATACACCCACTGAAAAGCTGCTGGTGTCAAACAATTCTTTATTCTGCCATTGCCCATATTTAAGTGACACATTCTTTGCTACCAAAAAAAGGGTATGTGTGGACGGGTGGTGGAGGAGAATGTGGGGGAGAATCCATCCGACCAAATGTTTGCGTGAAACCTTGCAGGAACTGGTCACATCACATGTCTTAGAAACATCTACATGCTTTGGGCTTTTGTGTATATCGCATGCACAATGGAAAACAGAAAACAATAAAGGCAGGGAAATTATGCTTTCTGATCAAAGGCAGCTCAAGACAGCTGTGGTGTCAGAGGCAGAAAATCCAAATGGCTCCTGCCCAATTCTCACCAGTGCTTAAAATGTAATGATTGACAGCACACTGCCCTGTAACGGTACCCGCAAATCTGCCACCTGAATTGGAAATATTCACTCTGCCAAATAGTAGGGCTGGCATTGCTCCTTTGGAAACTTTTCCATGGAAGGATTTAAATGGTGTATGCATAATTTGCGTGGAGTTCAGGATCGATGTGATACACCTCGTTTAAGAGGCGTCCAATCACGCTCTCCATGTTCTTATGATAGTTACTAGTGAGGTCCCGGATCTTTGCTGTGGTTTCTTCATCTATTTTTGTCGATAGGTTCCCTTGAGAGCCCATGATCTACAAAGGCAAAACAAGACATATCCCATGAACAAAAGAGAAAGAAATGAACAAGCTTGTGCCACTTTCTCCAAAGCCAGGCCCGAAACAAGAGAAACCTCTCCCTTAGTCTTCTGCACATACAGTCAACATCGAGGTGCGGATATCTTCTCTCCTTACAAACCAAGCTATGGAAAGAAGCATAACAAATCTCCCCCAGTGCTTCCCCTTTTCATAACACGTGTTGCACAGTGATGTATGACGTTGCTTCTGCAAAGCCCAGCATGAAAGTGAGAGACCATGGGTGGAATTCAAGGTTGTGTTAGTTGGTCATTCCACCAGTAAAAGCATTTCTGCTTGCCAGAAGAAATTATCTCCCCTTTCGCATCCGTTCTGGCTGTTCTGGGGCTTCTTCCAACCAGAGAAGATTTGAGGTAGGTGCAGAGGGAGGAGAGGGGGAAGCCCTGCTGCTCTAGTGGGATTACTAGCGCACTGTGTTAGTTGAGTTCGGTCCCTTATCTCAGCCTACCAAGGTTTCACACATGAAAAGAATTGGAGGAGGGGAGGAATTGCTGGTAGACTACAAATAATGACTGGAATTCCATCCATGGTCTCTCACTTTCATGCAGAAGGAATGTCAGACATCAGGCACCCCTGAATTGAAACACCCACAATGGTTTGATGTGCATGGAAGATGTATTTAGAGTTATTACTCTAGTTCAGGGGTCAGCAAACTTTTTCAGCAGGGGACCGGTCCACTGTCCCTCAGACCTTGTGGGGGGCCGGACTATATTTTGGAAAAATAATAATGAACGAATTCCTATGCCACACAAATAACCCAGAGACGCATTTTAAATGAAAGGACACATTCTACTCATGTAAAAACATGCTGAATCCCAGACCATCTGTGGGCCGGATTTAGAAGGCGATTGGGCCGGATCCGCCCCTTGGGCCTTAGTTTGCCTACCCATGCTCTAGCTTATGTAGTGTGTCTGGAAACAAATGGAAAGTATCTTTAGCTGCAAGCATGTGAGTTGGGCCTTTGAACAGGAAGTACTGTAGGAACTGGACCTATGCATCTAAGCATCTGGGATGCATGTAACCATTCCCGCACAGAGGTGAAATCCACATGCTCATTGACATTCCACAGAGAGACTATCCTCAGCCAAGTAAGTGTGAGAAGCAACCCTTAATTTATCCAATCTTCCCTTGGTACTCTTACTCACATTGGACTGCTTATGTCTGAAATCCTTTTCCCTTTGTAGCCTGTAATGGTCAATCTCTGCAGTAGCTTCTTCTTTGGCTTGCTTCAGTCTCTTTCCCTTTCCTGGGAAAACAAAAAGGAAAGGTGATTCAGCTGGCATTACAGTACAGTACAAGTTAATATTATTTCTACATGGCCTTTCTTTCATGCCTGGAAATCTCAAGCCTGCGGCTTAAAAAAGGGCACAGAGAGCACCATCCTTGTATTCAAACACAGCGAACTTGCTGCCCGCCACCCCCTTAAGCTGAGTATTAGCCTCCCCTTGGACTAGACGAAACTGCTACGGGCTTGCATTCAGTGTTTACAACCCTGCAAATAAACCTGTTAGGTTACCAACCACCCTGTGAAGAATAGATTCAATGGCTGGAGTTCAACGGGCAACACAACATTTCTCCTACAAGTTATTTTTGCTCCCAGTGTAGAGATAAGGAATGAGATTCCCCACCCGCGATAGTTTATGAGGGCTGTTTCACAGAGATTCCTGGTATTTCGTATCTCCATGACACGGGAGCAAGTCTTGAGCTCTCCTGTTCCTCTGATTGGTGTGCACATGCTGACGACCCATGGTTGATTTCAAAAACACTGTTCCTCTTGGTGAAACTGGGATGGATATAGGACAGGAGATGAGTCTGAGCCACAGTAGAATCTCTGGCAGATTAGGCAAGGTGTCATGGGGTGGTTGGACAACAGAGGAGTGATGGGAGGAACCAGCCGGGGAACCACGAAGGGAAGAAGGCTCAGAACCCAGGGAGCAGTGGTAGGGCAATGACGAGCGGTTGCAGGGAGAAGACTGGGAAGAGAGGTGGTGGATGCTGACGGGGTAACTTGGCTTAGTGAGCAGGGAGAGTCTGTGGCAGAGAGAAGTCAAGAATCGGAGGCAGAAGCTGGTGAGTGAGAGGAAGGAGGCCAAGAGGTAGAGATGAGTTAGGCTGGTGAGCAGTCACGGGTATGTCTCCCCTCCTGCTATGGCAGGCTCCCCTCTCCCCGACTCCCAAAACCAGGCAAAGCATGAAACAGGAGGCACAAAAACAGGCTGCACACAGCTCAGTAAAAGCTTGAAAACACAGCACAGTAAAAGCGAATCTTAAGTGAAGCTGGCTGGAGATTTGTCAGGTAACTGGCTCTAAAATGGACCGTTTATAGAGGGGAGAACTAAGGAGAGCATTTAGAGAATTTGATCGCTTACAGATCACATAGTGATTCTATCCAATGGTACCAATCCCTCAATTGGCATTTGTCTGTGGATATAATCTCTAGTTTATGTAAATAATAAGAGTTCCAATAAGGCTAGGTGAAATAGTGATAAAAGAATGGTACTTCTACAACACCTTCTGTACTACCATTGTTTATATGATTTCATATGAACACTCCGAGAAAATTTCTGGCTGTGATAAAAATTACAGTTTCCGTGCTATTCTGCTAAGTGGTGTTTTTTTTTAATGTTTCCCTTCCAGGCCCAACCTTCCTTTTTTGTCACTCAAAAAGTCCAAAATGACTTCTCATCAATTAACTTAACGTGTCTTCAGATTGTATTACTCCTGATCCTGTGACTCCAGGGATGATGGGATTTGTAGTCCAATAATGTCTGGAGGAACACAGGTTCTCAGCCCTGTTTAAATTTGTTGAACTGTGTGAATCTTTCATCTTGAGACCAGCTACTGAGGCAGCGCATAGTATCTTATAACTTTTATTTATTTAAAGGAAGGATATTATTATTATTATTATTATTATTATTATTATTATTATTGAGTCTGCCTTTTTAACAATGTACATAAACTTCTGAGAGGAAGCACAATTGCCTCCATTGTCACTGAGCCTGTCTTCTTCCTCTGTTCCCCACCTGCTGCCTACAGGAAGGAATCTCGTATGGAGTTTACTGAGCATTTTGATTATGTGCTGATTCCATGATCAGGACCATTAGATTTACAATCTCTCATCAGCAACTCAAATGTTCCCAGGCTCCCTAACCAAAAAGGCACTGGGCACTGTCACAATGCGTTCCTTGGTGCAACCGTTGATGACTCCCTATCATGCTTTCAGCTTCAAATCAAACATTTCTTCTCTCTCTCTCTCCCCCACCCCCAATCTCCAACAGCCACAGCCAGAGAACAGATTTTAGTTGTCGCTGATGAGAAAAGACATTATTCTGCAAGATTTGCCATATTGATTTGCAGCCAGGAGCCTTTCAGTCAACACCAACTGGATTCTATTTAATGCTGGCAGATTTCCAAGGCACTACAAAGATACAGTTCAGCCACTCGCTGAGCCGCAACATTTACATTTTATGGGGTTCCCCCCTCCCTTTTCTCAACACTTGCTAAATGCAAAGGTGGGTGGGAACATCAAAGGAGGTTTCTAGCACAAATATGCCGCTGACATGAAAGCGAAGGTAAAGTTGAGAATGGGCGGAACAAATCACGAAATGAAGGATGGGAAAGTGATGATCTTAAAGGTAATCCTTGTTGTTGTTTAGTCGTTTAGTCGTGTCCGACTCTTCGTGACCCCATGGACCAGAGCACGCCAGGCACTCCTGTCTTCCACTGCCTCCCGCAGTTTGGTCAAACTCATGTTTGTAGCTTCGAGAACACAGTCCAACCATCTCGTCCTCCGTCGTCCCCTTCTCCTTGTGCCCTCCATCTTTCCCAACATCAGGGTCTTTTTCAGGGAGTCTTCTCTACTCATGAGGTGGCCAAAGTATTGGAGCCTCAGCTTCACGATCTGTCCTTCCAGTGAGCACTCGGGGCTGATTTCCTTAAGAATGGATACATTTGATCTTCTTTCAGTCCATGGGACTCTCTAGAGTCTCCTCCAGCTCCATAATTCAAAAGCATCAATTCTTTGGCGATCAGCCTTCTTTATGGTCCAGCTCTCACTTCCATACATCACTACTGGGAAAACCATGGCTTTAACTATACGGACCTTTGTTGGCAAGGTGATGTCTCTGCTTTTTAAGATGCTGTCTAGGTTTGCCATCGCCTTTCTCCCAAGGAGAAGGAGTCTTTTAATTTCGTGACTGCTGTCACCATCTGCAGTGATCATGGAGCCCAAAAAAGTAAAATCTCTCAATGCCTCCATTTCTTTTCCTTTGCCAGGAGGTGATGGGCCAAGTGGCCATGATCTTCGTTTTTTTGATGTTGAGCTTCAGACCATATTTTGTGCTCTCCTCTTTCACCCTCATTAAAAGGTTCTTTAATTCCTCAGGGAACACTAAAAACAAGGCCACAATCCCATGCCCACTTACCCGGGAACAAATTCCATTGAACTCAGTAGGACTTACTTCTTAAAAGGATTTCACTGTAAATTTAGCGAAGACCCAGGTTACTACCGGACCGGCTCTACTCTTAGACAGTAGCAGCATTCCCAGGCCATTCCTCCTGGCCTCTCCAGACATTTCACTCTGCTGTCATGTGGCCTGTCCTGAGCCCCCTAATCTGGTTTGATGCCTCAGGTGTAGTGGAAGATGCTACTCCTCCACTGGTGTCGATGTAAGGTTCAACTGCTTCTGTGTGCCGAATTGGGGTGGGGGAGACTATTGTGTGCTTCAACTGAGGCAGCAAACTATAATGGGTCAGCCTCCGGTAAGTGCCCACATTCCTGAGTGAATTGCATTTATTTGTTTACTTGGATCTGTAGGTTGAAATCTTAAAAATAAATCCTATTACTTTTTTGGAACCTGAAAGCATAGCGCTGAGGGATTCCTTTCATATTTTACTGGGGTTTTATAATTTGTTGGAAGCCACCCAGAATAGCTGGGCCAACCCAGTCAGATGCGTGGCTATCTATATCTATCTATCTATCTATCTATCTATCTATCTATCTATCTATCTATCTATCTATCTAGTAAATGGACCTCTGGCTCCCTGCTGAGATTTAACCATTCCCATGGCCTCTTCAGCAAAGGAGGGAAGTCTGTGTTATGGAAAAATATGTCCATTTCAGTTTCTCATTTTTTTCAATCTGAAATTCAGTTCACATTTCTATATCAGTTGTGATTTTTTATTTATTTAAAAAAGTCTCCATGATTTATTTATTTTTGTGTAAAGCAATTTTCACTAGTATAATGTGCTGATATATGCTACTCTTTGCTAATATACACAATTATATGCACACTTTATCCCAGTATATGCAATTTTGTACACATTACTTGACTGGAGACCTGCACGACAAACTTCAGAGAAGTGTGAATTTCAAAGGATAGCTGTGTTTCGGTTTGCATATTATTTCTGATACTGCAAATCTGGTAAGTTCACCTTTGAATGAGGACTGAATCGAATTTCTTCCCCCATCCCTAGTGGAGAGTTGGGTGCTCCATCTCACTGGGTAAGATCCCTTTAATAAAAGCTATACTGAAAGGAGGGAGGGGAGAACCCATCCATTTGCGAAAGGCAGAGACATGCCCAGGACAGGACAGAATAGCCAGGAGGGGAAACTGGATTGTTTATTAATATGAAGTTTGCTTCTGTGGGCTAAAAGTGACTGACAATTCATGGCAGCCTCTTGCATTGCTCTTAACATTAAGAGTAGCACAAATTGGGGTTGGCAAAAGACAGAACATGTTCTACAAATCAGCCTCTCGGTGACTTGCTGAGTTTATGACTCCCAATAATTTAGTAATATGAAGTAAAATTGTTTGGTTTTTGTGGACTGTTTTTTTTCCTTCAGTTTTTAGAATTCTGTGTTCAAAACCCTTGCAAAATTGTACACATGCATGCAGGCTATTCCAGTGTATGGCTTATGACACAAATAGCCAATGGGCAGATCTTCCAGGGTTGTTGGACTCCAACTCCCATCAGGTGTAGCCAACACAGCCAATAGTCAGTGATGATAACTGTAGTCCAACAACAACTAGAAGGCACCACATTGGCTATTCCTGGCTTATAGGATGCAGTAGATGATTGGTTCCACCCCCCACAGCCACCATTTTGTACCTGGTTGGTGGATCTTGAAGTTTAAGCTAAAACATAAAGTTGATCCCATAAGTCAGTCCACTCATGGCACAGTCCTGCAGTTCATAAAAGGGGTCAACACGACAGCAGCTAAGAGCTGTAGCAAGGTGGTTCCCACTTGCGTGGAGAGGCAGGCAAGCAAGTTCAAACCGCACAGCTCGCTTCACACAGGATGTGATGTTAAGATGCAGTGCTGCACACATGTCCTTGTAATGTATCAGCTTAGAGGAGCAAGTCGCAGGTGGATGTTGAGAGCTGTTGTTGTGGCTGAAGACTGTGAGCTATGAAGTCACCAGTTTGAATCTCACCTCAGCCCAAAGGATGTAAAGAAAGCCACTATTTTCTCAGTCACAGCTCACAGGGCTACTCTAAGGATTGCTCAGATAGTGTATATTTTCTTTGAAAATGTGACATGTGTCATTGAAAGTCTACTCAATACTGATCTAGAGTAGAACTCAAACGTTAGCAGAATGAAAACTTAAACATGTTGCAGGATTCCCCCCAAAATAGACCAGAGGCAATTAATATTTCTTCCAGCAGAGCTTTACTGCTGCTGAAGGCAAATGAGCATAATGGTCACAAATCCAATACATTCAGGATTGGCACTGTCCACAAGAAATCCAGTTTCAAGCTGACTTAACTTAAACTTACAATAACTTATAATAAGTCTAAAACTTATTTTAGACTTGCAACTTGTAAAACTTGTCATGCTGTAAGCCGCCTTAAGCATTGTTTTTAACTGTGGAAAGGCGGCATACAAATAAAAAATGAAATGAAATGAAATGAAATGAAACTTAACACTATATACAGAACACCACACCAGAAGGAAAAGAGATAGGAAGATATAATGAAACCCAGGCTCCTTCTGGCCTTATTTTTATAGTAAGCATGATCTTGACGGAAAGAGATAACAGAACCAGTTTAAACCAGCTGTACTCAGCTTCTCTGAAGGAATAACCCAAACATCACGAACCTTCTGCTTGTTTCCTTCACACAGAGAAGCTTCTAGAAGCTTCCAGAACTCTCTTGAATCAATTAGAACAGGAAAGATCTCTACACATCAGATCAATACTTTCTGCACTAAGAAATGCAAACTGATGACATGAATTAAATAGTGTATAATTAAAATGAGGCCCATGTGCACCCACTCACATTCATCCCTTGTTTCCTGCAACTTTTATTTGCCTTCTGCTGTCGGAATTTAGGCTGTAAGCTCCTTAGGGTTTAGGGTGGCCAGTTGCATATCACTTGCAACAGGGATGCCAACTTGAATAAAATATGGGGGGGGGGGGCAGATAAGCCCCATCCCTAATGATCACATGACGAGATGCACAAACATCATTTGAATGGCAATGCCCATCAACTTAGAAGGGATGGTCCCCTCAAATATTTTAGGGGGTGGGTGGGCAAAAGGACCTTGGCTCCTAGGAGTTACACATTGCATTTCATTCCTCTGGAAAGTAGGAGACATGGCCATCCTGTCAGGGGGAAGGAGGGCCTTCATTTTCTTGGTGCTATTTTTGTTTCTTCCTTTGCATTTGACGGGCATTTTGTTTTTGTTGCAGTTGCCCGTCAAATGCAAAGGAAGAAACAAAAATAGCACCACAGAAAGAGCAAAAAGAAGAAATAGAAAGCAAAACTTAGTGGGGGGAGGGAGATCGGGTCTACAGTAGTGACTCATTCTGAAAGTGCTATGTGACTTTTTATCATCCCACTAGAAGTAAAATTTTCCATGTTATGGAAACCGAAGAGATAACAGAAGTTGGTATAGCTATCAAAAAGTCTCTCTTACACAAAAGGAGGACAAGGAGAGAAGAGCATGAGGAAAAGAATCAAACTCAATACACCTATTCTTAAAATCACAAAGCTCCTTTAAGTACAAGCTTGGATGGAAAGACCAATGGAGCTGGTCTCTCACAGCGGAGGCAGCCATGTGGACCTTGCTTCCTGTCTCCCCTTGTGGTGCACATAAGCTCTATATATGCTATTGGGAACACTGCAAACAGCTAATTATAAAAGAATTCCTATTCCACCGTCTCATAAAATACCAGGGCAGCATACAATAAAACATGAAAAGTAAACCATTAAAAAATAGAACAAAATAACCATCAAAATGACTGGCTACTCATGAAGATTTTAAACAGCGACATAGACCTGTGGGCATAAAAATGTCATCAAGAAATGCCTGAAAGTGATTGAGGCTTTTAATACAGGGGACAACTGTCTGCACTGCTCCGGACAATATCAGTGATCAGGCTTGGATATAAAGGCTTGCTTGGGCAAGGTCAGATTAAGTCTTGTGGTTACCTAAAAATCTAAATAATAACAATGGTATAATTTTTGCAGACTACAAGGAATACCATGGGCCTCTGGTGTTTCAGAGATTCCAGCAAAACACAAGTGGTTTACAAAGATTAGTAACCAATAATAAAACCTCAGAGTTTTAAAATCACCCATCTATTTTCCTCATCCATGTCACCATCGTTGCTTTGCACAGAAGTCCAGCACAAACCTTAACATGCAACGCCTGTTCACATTATACTTCATCTAAGACTCTACTTCGTTCACACAGAACCCTACAAATCACTTCCTGCTCCCAAACCTCCAAACTTTCTTCCCATGTATTAATTACTTTACCTGGGCAAACTGCAGAGATTCCATGGACTAGGAAATAAGAAATTGCATTAAAGGGAAGGGAGAAAAGAACAGCTCGTTAGGATGAAGGGATTCCTATCTCCATGTGCTGAAACAATTCACTCGTCAAGCATAGCTCTGACTTTGTTAACCAGAAGGTTGGTAGTTCGAGTATGTTTTCGAGCACAATTCAAAGTGTTGGTGCTGAACTTTAAAGCCCTAAACAGCCTCGGTCCAGTATATCTGAAGGAACATCTCCACCCCCGGACACTGAGGTCCAGCACCGAGGGCCTTCTGGCGGTTCCCTCGCTGCGAGAAGCCAAGTTACAGGGAACCAGGCAGAGGGTCTTCTCGGTGGTGGCACCCACCCTGTGGAATGCCCTCCCACCAGATGTCAAAGAGAACAACTACCAGACTTTTAGAAGACATCTGAAGGCAGCCCTGTTTAGGGAAGCTTTTAATGTTTGATGCATTACAGTGGTACCTTGGGATGCAAATGGGATCCATTCTGGAGCCCCGTTTGCATCCTGAATGGAATGTAAGATGCGGCAGCGCATCTGTGCATGCGCGGGTTGCATTTTGCCGCTTCTGTGCATGCGCATGACGTCATTTTGAGAGTCTGTGCATGTGGGAGCAGCGAAACCCGGAAGTAACGTGCTCCGTTACTTCTGGATTACAGCGGAGCGCAACCCGAAAGCACTCAACCTGAGGCACATTCAACCCGAGGTATGACTGTACTGTATTTTAATATTTTGTTGGAAGCCACCCAGAGTGGCTGGGGAAGCCCAGCCAGATGGGTGGGGTATAAATAATAAATTGTTATTATTAAATTATTATTCGAACCCACCCAGAGACAGTTGTGGGCGGGATTACATGACCCTCAGGGACCCTTCCAACTCTACAATTCTATGATAGTAAAGGTAAAGGGACCCCTGACCATTAGGTCCAGTTGTGACCAACTCTGGGGTTGCAGTGCTCATCTCGCTTTATTGGCCGAGGGAGCCAACGTACAGCTTCTGGGTCATGTGGCCAACATGACTAAGCCGCTTCTGGCAAACCAGAGCAGCGCACAGAAACGCTGTTTACCTTCCCGCCGGAGTGGTACCTATTTATCTACTTGCACTTTGACGTGCTTTCGAACTGCTAGGTTGGCAGGAGCAGGGACCGAGCAACGGGAGCTCACCCCGTTGCAGGGATTCGAACCGCCGACCTTCTGATCGGCAAGTCCTAGGCTCTGTGGTTTAACCCACAGCACCATCCAGGTCCCTAACTTTCTTAATAGGAGGCTCCTTATCTTAGGGCTGCTTTTTTTAAAAGGAAAGCTCAGAGTCTTGCCCCCTTTGGAGGCAGGGCCCTGGTGTAACTACTCCAGGTGCACCATTGATAATCTGGATTTGGCTCAGGTGCTCCTTAAGATATCCCGTTCCCAAGCTGTTTTAGCAGAGATCAGTTCCTGATCAAATGGAGAAAGTATACGTGCATACGGTTTATATAAACAGCAGATTTAGGATCAGTGCTTGGAGGCTGGCACAATTGCCTCCTGCCCATGTCAACTCTACGTACAACTGATGTTTAAAAACCATGTAATATGACATGGGAACACAAAGGAGGTGCAAGAAGAGCAGCACAGACCCAAATCCCCTAATGAGAGCACACTCTTATGCATTTTGGTTCGCCGATCAGCTCGCTGTGGATGCTGTGATCTTGGTGAACTCGTAAATGGGAAAGCACAATCTCTTGGCAGCATATATCGATTACAAGACAGCCTTTGATTCTCCGCAGCCTTCTTGGCTGCTTCAAATACTTAGAGGGTACAAAGTGAATCCTACTAGTAGAATAGTCCTGCAGTTGATGAAACAGAACATAAATATTGCCACAGGATTGCTACCAGATTACTGGGGGTGAAACTGTTGCCGCTGCAGTTTCAAGGTAATACGTGACCAGAGTCTGGGGCTTGACAAAGGAATCTTCACGGTGCCCAGAATTTTTGGAAGGAAGGAATGTGCTTTGAATATGCTGTACAGTGGTACCTCAGGTTACATACGCTTCAGGTTACACACTCCGCTAACCCAGAAATAGTGCTTCAGGTTAAGAACTTTGCTTCAGGATGAGAACATAAATCGTGTTTTGGCAGCGCGGCAGCAGCAGGAGGCCCCACTAGCTAAAGTGGTGCTTCAGATTAAGAACAGTTTCAGGTTAAGAACAGATCTCCAGAACGAATTAAGTACTTAACCCGAGGTACCACTGTAAATGTGTTTGCAGCCCAGCAGTAGGCAGAGCCAGCTAATTCTGGTTTTGTCCCCATATTACCGTATTTTTCGCTCTATAAGATGCACCAGACCACAAGACGCACTTAGTTTTTGGAGGAGGAAAACAAGAAAAAAAATATTCTGAATCTCAGAATCCAGAACAGCAAGAGGGATCGCTGCGCAGTGAAAGCAACAATCCCTCTTGCTGTTCTGGCTTCTGGGATACCTGTGCAGCCTGCATTTGCTCCATATGACGCACACACATTTCCCCTTACTTTTTAGGAGGGAAAAAGTGAGTCTTATAGAGCAAAAAATATGGTACTTTCGGTTGAGTTCTGCAAAGGCAAAACAGACACTAAGGACGAGGGAGCTGACAGCCAGGGCCATATCTCTAGACCGGATGTAAATAAAAAGAGAGGCAGGTGGTGCTGGCTGAGTTGAGACTGAAGTTAGCAGGATACTGTCTCATCTGCCAAAACGGATCACCTTCCTTTTTATGTGTACATGTATGCATATGGATATATGTGCATTAAAAAGTTATTTTGTATCATTATTCCACAATTGCTCATATGCACCTATCTCAATATTATTACTAATCCCTATTGCCCAATGTATCATTGAAGATTTCACTTGTTCATTTTTTGTTTCCCATTCTACTAGCATCTTATACATTTTTGACAACACATTCACATTGTCTTCTAGCAGGTTTCTTTCTAATTGGGAGGTTTGACTCCCAAAGCCCACTTTTTATCTATTTTAAAGACTTCATCCTCTTAGCCAGGGGTCAGCAAACTTTTTCAGCAGGAGGCTGGTCCACTGTCCCTCAGACCTTGTGGGGGGCCAGACTATATTTTGAAAAAATAATAATAATGAATTCCTATGCCTCACAAATACAGTGGTGCCTCGCAAGACGAAATTAATCCGTTCTGTGAGGCTCTTCGTATAGCGGTTTTTTCGTCTTGCGAAGCAAGCCCATTGACAGCTTAGCGGATTAGGGCTCTTAGCGGTTTAGCGGCTTAGCGGCTTAGGAAAAGGGGGGGGAAAGGGAAAAAACCCCGCAGGAACTCGCAAGACATTTTCGTCTTGCGAAGCAAGCCCATAGGGAAATTCGTTTTGCGAAGCGCCTCCAAAACGGAAAACCCTTTCGTCTAGCGGGTTTTCCGTCTTGCAAGGCGTTCGTCTTGCGGGGCACCACTGTAACCCAGAGATGCATTTTAAATAAAAGGACACATTCTACTCATGTAAAAACACACTGATTCCTGGACTAACCGTGGGCCGGATCCGGCCCCCAGGCCTTAGTTTGCCTACCCATGCTCTTAGCCGTCTAATGATGGAAATATGCATAGCCTTTAACATTTAGCCGATGAAAATAGTGACATCCTATTCTTAATTAATTATTATTACTATACTATACTATACTATACTATACTATACTATACTATACTATACTATACTTGTGATACTATTTATACCCCATCCATCTGACTGGGTTGCCCCAGCCACTCTGGGCAGCTTCCAAAATAAAAATAATCATCAAACATTAAACACTATAAAACTTCCCTATACAGGGTTGCTTTCAGATGTCTTCTAAAGGTTGTATAGTTAGTTACTTACCTCCTTGGCTAAGGGGTCGCATATCTCCATACCCTCCAACATTACTCCAATGAAAACAGGGACATCCTAAGGAAAAGTGGGACATTCCGGGATCAAACCAGAAACCGAGATGGCTTCTGTAAATCTGGGACTGTCCCTGGAAAACAGGGACACTTGGAGGGTCTGAAGTATGTAAGAGCTGGAGTACAGCTTCTCCTCCTTCCATCCACACTCAATCATCCTGCCTCTGATATTGGAATTCTCCCCTGTATCCAGAGGAAAGCCATCCCTGTTAACTGAGCCCAGCTCACTGAAATCACCTCACACACACAATGCTGTTTCTTGTCTACAAGCATCTTACGAGAAATGGCGGCCTTTCATTTCTGTATCTGTTCCACTGGTGTAACTCTGAGGGTTTCTGGGCGAATATCAGGAGGTTGGAAGCACTGTAAGAAGGATCAGACTCAGACCCTAACAAAGCCACATTTGATGAATGCTTAACTTTTAGACTTGAGGCAATTGCTCACCCCTCCACCCTGTTTTTCTCTGGCTTGCCATGCCACATTGGATCGCATGAGGTTGCAGCGCACATGTGAAGCTGTATCGGAAGTGACACGTAGCAATGTAACTCCTCTGGGCATGGCACAGCAATGAGGATGATGCTTGGAAAAACTAGTCTTGTCCATGGTTCTGTGACTTGAGACAACTCTGGATGGAACTGACTGATCCAGCGGTAAATTATCCGCTCGGTGGGCAGCGCAGTCCCATATCAGTACCTGCCTCTCCGTGAGTAGATTTAAGCTGCGGGGAACACCAAACAAAAGGAAAACCTTTGGAGGCCTTGAGTCGATTTACGGGCATTTGTCTTGCTGACTCTGCTTATTGCAGGATTCAAAGAGAGATCAAGTGTGATTATACACAGCCTCGCCGGTGCAGAAACAATCTGGCGAGGAACCACATGGATTTATTGAATATCGTTTCAACTTCTGGGATGCGCATACTTCTGCCTACCCCATGTTATTTAATTGCAGTTGCCAGACTCTATATGTTAGGGTGATCTCTCGGATTATGTACAGATGGGCACAAACTATTTTAAAGAGTTATTCCGCTCCCCCCCCCCGCAAAGAGCCCGAAGTGCATGTTTTCCCAGGGTTAACATTCATTGAATATGACTGAGCTTCTATGTGCTCAGCAACTGTGCCGAAGCCTCCAGCAGCCACTGGCCTGGAAGTTGGGCTGACTCACTGCAAATGCTTCATGATGCCTGAAATCAAATATTTCGATTCAGGCTCATGCTATCCATATGAGGGCGGTGTGTTCCTATTGGACATAGACGTTTTGCTACGTGGTAATGCGGCATAACACAAGCTGGCTGCTGTGGGGCCATGGCAAGCTGTAGAATCGGAGAGATTATGCTCTCCTTTCCCTTGAGATGTAAAAGCTTATGGTTTCAGAGAAGGAAGTAAGATAACCAGAGTCACACCAAGGAATGGGAACAGAAGGTGGTGGATGTGAACATTATCACGACATAAAGCTATTCATCATTCATACAATCAGTGGAAACACGCCTCAGACTTAATATAGGAGACAAATTTTCAGAGTGCATTTCATGGGCCTAGAAGAGACACTATTATGGGCAATGGCATAGCATGCATTGGGAGCGCCCGGGGCAAGGCAAGGATTGCATCCCCTAACCTCCTTGTGGTCATTCGCTGTGCCCCTGTGGTGGTTGCTCCTCATGGAGGTCACCTGCTGGTCGCTGCATTTGCCCACTCAGCTTGGTGAGCTCCCAGTGAGAGCAGCAGCTGGCACTCCTTAGCTGGCCTGGTGGCATCCCAGCAGTGCTGGAGCCACAGCAGGCCTAGGATGAGTCCTGGCTCTGCCTGTTGGGCATCCTTTCTCTGTGAGGAGAAGGCGGCGCTGCCACAGCCCCAAAGGCCTGGCCCAGGACCAACTCACATCTTTGGAAGGTGACCGTCACGTGGCCTCGGTGAGGGAATCCATCATGGGGGCACTGGGTTGCGCCCCCTCAGCATTCTGCCCCGGGGCCACGGCACCCCTTCCCCCACGCTACACCACTGATTATGGGAAATGCAAAGATTCATGGTTTGCCGAAAGAGACAAGTGCTTTATGTGCTATAACATCACATCTAATCTAGGCCTTAAGTCTTTGACCATTTCGATGGGGCCTCGAAATGTGACCTCGTAAAACACCTCAAAAATATTAAGAGAAATAAGTCATTTTGACATTGTCTAATAAACTACTGAAGCAGAGCTGGGCACTCTCAGCTGTAGTCTCATGACATTGCTTCCGTTTTTAACCCTGCAAAATCAAAAAAGGTCTGCTTGATGCACGGTGTGTATATTACGAAGTTCTGGATGTCATGCAAGCATGGCAGCCTCTAAGGTTTCCCACACGGCCATTGGTCCAGTCACACCAGCGACCTGCTGTTTCTTATTTCACTGAATTTGGACACTGTGAGTAAATTGGCAGCGGCACTGCAGCGTTGTGGATGGATTCAACCACTGTCTCTCTCTGGTTTGGGCTGTGTTACACCTGATTGCATCTCATGACAGGACCTAGATCTAAACCTGCTGTTTTACACAAGGCAAAGCGAAAATTAATGAAAGGTTTGGATCACATTAACCTTTTCTTTTACACACTAAGCGGCACAAACAAGGGCCTGTTGTTTGGTCACTCAAGGACACAGCTGACATCAAGGGTCGGGATACAGCAGACGTTTGATTCATACCAGATGTGTAGATCTCATCACACAAGAGGTGGTGGCAGAGATATGAATTTAGGTTCAGCGCCTTCTGAGCTTTAATATGGCAATAGGTGAAAGTGAGTAGGCTGAATGCCGGATGATGATTGCTCTATATATTACAATCATGCAAAAAATAATAATCATGTAATCAATACATTTCTAACAACAGAATAGTTTTCTTCCAGGGTTCCTCCCCCCCTTTCCTTATCTAGGTGCACACAGAGGGTAGAATATTTTGCCCCACAGGAATAAGTTCACACACGTACTCCCATCACTAGTGTCAGGGTAAAAGGTAAAGGTAAAGGGACCCCTGACCAACGACTCTAGGGTTGCGGCACTCATCTCGCTTTACTGGCCGAGGGAGCTTCCGGGTCATGTGGCCAGCATGACTAAGCCACTTCTGGCAAACCAGAGCAGCACACAGAAACACCGTTTACCTTCCCGCCGGAGCAGTACCTATTTATCTACTTGCACTTCGTGCTTTTGAACTGCTAGGCTGGCAGGAGCAGGGACCAAGCAATGAGAGCTCACTCTGTTGCGGGGATTCAAACTGCTGACCTTCTAGGCTCTGTGGTTTAACCCACAGCGCCACCCGCGTCCCCTAGTGTCAGGGTAGAAACCTAATAATGAGGTATAGCAGTCCCCCATCACATAAATCCACATTATGGGAAGGGACTGCTACCCCATTAGTTGGGAGCGTGTGTGTCAATTAAGCACCCATGTATGTGGGACAATTCAAGCTTGCCTTTCCCACCCAATCATAGTTTCTGCTAATGTGTTGAATGGGTGAGAAAAATCCCTTAACAATGTTGCACAGGAGTTGCCTCACTTAATCCTACGCTGCTGGCAACAGGGTGGCTTCCTTTGGGCTGATTGTTGTCCTCTCTTCCTGCTAAGCATTGATTGGCTGGGAAGGGCCTATATGACCAGTCCTGTGGCTATCATGGAGGTTTTTGAATATTACTGCAAAAGTGTGGGACAAAGCTATGCGGAAGCATGGAAGCTTCATGTGTACACTGGGTTTGCACACATTCTCTGGGAGCGCGGATCACAATGTATTGCTTTACCGCATTACTAGGAGAAAGCTCTGGGAAAGGTGGAGAAGAAATGTAACAGCAGGATCTCTGAATGCTCAGTCTAGCAAGGAAGACCCACAAGCAGAAGAGGGTTTCTTTACATATATCTAATGTGGATGCACTCTGGGGCCTGCAGTGTTGTCAGTTTGTGCATAAAATTTGAGGAAAAGCTGCGTTTGGCTCAACAAACCCCCTCGTCGGGTCTGTGGACATAAAACCAAAAGGTATCTCCAGGTGTGTTCTCCAGATGTGATCTAAACTGACCTTCAAGCTTGCATTGATAGCTATGCCATTAACATCTATGCTGGCTGAAGCCTCTAAGCCTTTTTTCCTTCCTGCTGGCCCCAATGATCACCAAGTACCTCTGCTTCCACACGCTGATCGCTATTGCCTCCTCCTTTTCATCCTCCATGTTGGCAGAAGCACACACCACTAGGTTCCTGAGGATTGACCCGGTTAGAGAAGATAACAGCACTAGTGGGTAGGGAGGAGGTGGTGCTAGTGAACAAGAGAACCAGTGGAGAAAGGTTCAGCCTGTTCAGTTTGCTGGAATATCCTAGTGCTTTGGTTTGATGGAAGGTATGAGCCATCTGGGAGTTGACTACACAATGACAGGCCAGCAGGGATGTCCCACTGGCCTGTGCACAAGGTTTCATGGCTTACTCACAGTGCTACCCAAATTAGATAAGGGAAGGATGTCAAGGAGATGAGTAACTACATAACCTTGAGAGGGCATCTGACGGCAGCCCTGTATGGGGGAGCTTTCTAAGGTTTAATATTTTATTATGCTTTATTATGCTATCTTGGAAGCTGCACAGAGTGGCTGGGGCAACCCAGTCAGATGGACAGGGTACAAATAGTAAGTTGCTATTATTACTATGACTTGGCCACCCTGGCCTGTTAGTATTACATGCTTAGCATGGTGTTCATATCCCAACTTTCCTCCAATCTACTAGCGCTTAGCTGAACAGCAAGATCATAAGCCTTTAAAAGAAACTTCAGAAATACCTTTTCTTGCCTCCTTCCCCAGAACAGAAAGGCAGCAATCGGTGAAGCATGTAAAAACTCAACACACAACAATCTCTTTGCAAGAAAACGAAGGTCATGTTTTCCAGTTTAACATGGCAGGCCCTTCTCTGTTCAGAAAGGGCAAGCTCAATGTTTTGCTTGACAACTGAATCCAGCACCGACAAGGGCGGACTGCAACTGGCTGGAACAGATTACCTCGCAACTGGTGCTTTCTGAAGGAAGGGCTTGTGGAGGTGGGTGCCACCGGTCTGCAGGTTACTAATTAAAAGCCCAGCACACAAAGAGGAAGCAATTCTGGATTGTACACACTCCGCAGGCCACAATGCAACATAAAACCTCTGGGGCTGTATAAGCAGTTCGCAAACCATCTCGCCCGTTTGGGTGACTGGTCTGCAGCTAATCTAGTTAATCCAACTGAGTCAACCGTACCAACTTCAGTGGAGATGGCCAACCCGTGCGACACTGTTCTGAACTGCGGGTCCAAAGGAGTTGTGAGAGTGGTTGAATGCAGGGATACCAAAGAAGGGGGTCAAAAACATCAGAGTGATCAGTTCTAGTGCCTTATGAAGGAAAGGTGTAGACTTACAGCAAATCAGCCTGCCAGGTCTATCAGGATTTACTGACGTAGGATGGATGCAGCAGCAAGAAGATGGCTTATCTGCACCCAAACAAACATTCATGCATTCTTTATACACAAAGCAGCATACGCCACTTTGGCCTGGATTTCCCATCTCTCCACCTGATCAGGTGAGAGCATAGGTGGCAAATACCCAGATCTTACAGATAGTTCCCCTTTCTCGACTCAGAGCTCAGCACCCCAAGGATAGTATCAAAGCAAGCCAATTATCAAAGCAAGTGAATATAAATATACATGAGCTCGTTGCTATAACAGCTACCAGTGTGAGCCAGTGTGGTGTAGTGGTTAAGAGCGGTAGTCTCATAATCTGGGGAACTGGGTTCGTGTCTCCGCTCCTCCACATGCAGCTG
This sequence comes from Podarcis cretensis, assembly GCF_951804945.1. Lineage (NCBI taxonomy): Eukaryota > Metazoa > Chordata > Lepidosauria > Squamata > Lacertidae > Podarcis > Podarcis cretensis. The sequence continues at coordinate 83,323,696 of NC_137175.1, read as the reverse complement.
CTGGGTGACCTTGGGCCAGTCACACTTCTTTGAAGTCTCTCGGCCCCACTCACCTCACAGAGTGTTTGTTGTGGGGGAAGAAGGGAAAGGAGAATGTTAGCCGCTTTGAGACTCCTGAAGGGGAGTGAAAGGCGGGATATCAAATCCAAACTCTTCTTCTTCTTCTTCTTCTACCAATAAATTGTGGGGTTTTCTTGACTACCAAGATGGCGTCCTCAGTGCTTCCAGAAGAGTTTGCCTTTGGATCAATGCAGACACCCAGCCCTGTGTTGTTGGACTACAGCTCCCATCATCGCTGACCATGCTGGTTGAGGAAGATGGGACTTGGGAGTCCAACCAAGGCCACAAGTGGGTTACAGTCAACTATAGTAGTACTTAATGGAAGTGAATGAAGGGAGCAGGAGCATAGCTCTGAATGGGTTAAAAAAGCCACACCACACACAAAAAACACTGCGAGCAAAACTCTCATTTCATGGAATTGAAGCCAGTTTCATTGGTTGAAGGCCCAGCCTCAGATATGTCCCAAGATAGTAAGGAGAAAGAGTTTAAGAGCGAAATGGAAGAAGAAGTTAAAATGTTGAGTAAAGATGAATTAGCGCCCGAATTCCTATGCTTATTCTATAAATGTTGCTGCAAAACAAAAAAGGCATATGATTTTATATTTATGACTTCATACTCCTCATAAGTGAAGGAAAATGTACTAGCTACTGTAATAGCTAGTCTGGAGAAAGAAGCAAGATGTTGAGATTTTAGCCACATTTGGTTGGGAATGTAAAGTAGCAAAGCAATTCTGGGTTAATGTGATCAATGCAACTGAGGGCAATTGGAAAAGCCCAAGTTCGGTTCTTGGGTGGATTGGAACAACAACAACAACATTTATATGCCACCCATCTGACTGAGATTACCCAGTCACTCTGGGCGGCTTCCAACAAATTAAAACACAGGTTAATTTTGGGTTAATATTGATCCAATATAAAAATAAACATGGGAAATATGTTAGTTACAGTGCAAATATTAGTGGCCATTAGTTGGAACAAAAATAAATCATTTGAGGACTAGAAAATATATATATATATATATATATATATATATATATATATATATAATGTATATGTATATATATATGTGTGCGTGTGTGTGTGTATAATGGACTAATATACATATGACAAACTATTATAAGAAATGACCGGAAGAGTATGTGAGAAAAAATAAAAATATGTGGATTGTTGGTATGAGCTTATTTGCTACTGGAATGAGAAAACAAATGACCAGAATGATATAAAATACATGTTGGAAGTAATCTGCAGGAATAATATGATGAGGAGATAACCTTCACTTATAACAATACTACAAATTTAGTTACTCACTTGGTATAATTTATGTTAAACAGATAGATTTGTTATGCCTTTCTGTCTATGCCTCTTTGTGTGTAAATGACTTATTTAAAGCTAAAAAAATAATAATAATACATTAAATAAAAACCCCTGTGCTTTTTCCATTGACATTCATCAAAGAAATGCAGTCAGCCCAGGGGCTGCACAACTTACTTTTTTTGGCTTCCTCAAGCTTGTCTTTGGCACGTTTTTCAGCCTGCAAAAGCTGTTGGATTCCCTGAGACTGGCTCGTCATTCTGACTCCTTGATTTCAGAGATGCTGTGCGGTGACTGGGAAAGAGGAAGGGGACTTTATGCTGTGTCTTGTTGTGTCAACATTAAGAGGATTCACTTTGCCCTGCCCAAGCCTGCTGAAGCGAGATTCATGCTCTGGGAGGTGGCTGTAAGGGAGCCGCACAGACCAGTTCTCTTTATACAGGATCACTGAAATGTTTTGAAAATCTGATGCCTGTGTTTGTCCATAATATTTGTGGACCCTTTTTTTTTTTTTAAGAGCAAAAGTAATTAGAGTACCAGCAGATTTCAGGACACTTCCAGACCGTTGCTATTTTTGAGTGGGAAATTAACATACCAGCAAATTCTGGTAAAGCGTGTTCTCCCTAAAATGAGAGCACGGGTTGCGGTGGGGGCCGCCAGGCCAGCCCTCTGTTGCCAGGCAGGTTAATGGTTAGTGCCTGGTGCAATGATTGGCTGACCGGGTTGCTGGGGCAAATTGCATGTAGCAAACTGGGTGGGTGAGACCAAAGGTTTTAAATATTGGGGCTCACTTCTTCTGCTTTCTCTTTCGCAGAGTGCATCGGATCACCCGCCCGCCCTGATTTCTGGTTGACCTTGCTATGCCTGTCATGGGATCATCTGCCGTTGGGGCAGGGGCCTAGTAGGAATTTTGTCCATTTGGCTGATTGGCTGGTGCCATCTGGTTCTTGCCTACTACTTAGCAATTCGTCACAACTTGTAAGGTTGCGGTTAGGCATTGGTTATAAAAATTGGTGGTGGAGGGGTCAGGATAGGCTGGGCCTGCCCCTCCAATGGTGCTGGAAGGGAATTCCGTTAGAGGAATCCTGGGGCTTGCCACGATTTCGTCCAATCCCTGAAATGGGACCAGGGCCGGCAAGCCTTGGGGAGCTGGTTGGGTGAGCGGTGAGGGAATGACACTCAGCTCAACTGATCCCCAACATTGTCTTTCCCTTCACTGGCTTCTGATGGAGTTTGGAATGTCACTTTTGTCTCAGGCGGGGGGACAGATAGTCATAACCAATGTTTAAGCAACCACTCACAGATTTTGTATTTTAACAAAGTTGTGGCCAAAATAGTGCTAAAAACCTAAAACTAAAATTACGTGTGAATTATTTTGAGGGGTGGCTTGGGGACCTCCACACGCAATACAATTACAGCTGGTTTCTTGATTGTGCAATGAACCCGCTTCCCCAAGAGATCAGACTTTTTTTTTTTTTTTTGCAATAAGGTGAAACCACTGGAAAGCACAGGATGACATTAACATGACAGTATATCACATAAGCTCTGCACAAACTTATCAGGATGAATGCTCAGGAAACAATGATTGTCTAGAAGCACCTTTAGATTTTAAACAAATTCAACCCCCATCAGCGTTATCCTGTATTTGCCGCATGTGTCAAATCTACCGTTCTGTGCCAGAACCAGTGGCAACATGCCAAGCACTGCTACTATCTAGACTTCGTGCCATCCAGATGTTGTGCTGGCAGGGGCAGATGATGGGACTTATAGCGCAAAACATCTGAAGAGCACCGCACTGAGGAAGGCTGATCAAAACCCTGCCTAAAGTAGAATTTATGTGAAAGATGTGAAATCCCATCACTTACAAAGTGATTCCTGGGATGTGGGGGTTACAAAATGTGCCCTGTGGTGGCATAATTGCCTGTCACATATTTCAGGCTATCCCCACAGTCACATTTTTTCCCCTGAGGTTCAGAGAAAACAAATAAATAAAAATATATATACTCAGATCAAGGGGTGTGTGAATTGACCCTCTCCTGCCAGGCCAAACCACAGGAAGAGGGTGTGAAACATGGTCTGTGAAAGAGCATTGTGGCTTAGGCGGGAGCATGGCTTGGGGAGCGGGGGGCGGGGGGGGGGGGGACGACCAGAGGGCAAGGCCTGGACTCAATGCCTGAGGTTCTTCAATGCGTGCAATGCATGAATCACATCATTATAAAACACTGTAAAAGAAGAAGGACAAGTCAGACAACTCACCCTCATGGGTGAGCCATGCATGTGGTGCCTCTTCTTAGAGGCCTTTGTTCTTCCATGCTAGGTGAGAACACATGCCATAGCTGTCAACATACAGATTTGAAAGTAAGGGACCAGCAGCCTCGAAAATAAGGGATCAGCAGCCAAAATAAGGGATATTGGCTTAGCCTATACAGAAATATGGCACTGATGGAGCCATGCTGCTTTCGCTGCCACTGACTGTGTTTTGCAGGGGGTTGGACTAGATGATCCTAAGGGTCTACAACTCCCACCAAAGAAGAGTGGCAGACAAAACTGATGAACAACGTCGAGATGGCAAAACTTACAGGCAGAATTAGAAACCAGGAAGAGGACCTCTTTAATAAAGAATGGGGAAAGTTTATAATTTAGTTGAAAAGCTATTGTAAAGAGTTACATACATTGGTAGGATTGACAGAAAATTTATATTAAAAATTTGAACTATGGATGAACAAATGATTTATAAAAATAGAGTTATTAAAGGGATGCAGAGGGGGAAATCACTACATTAAGACTGGTTGGAGGGTATGCAAAGCAGCATGTTGGGGCTGCCGTTGTCCTGGCATGAGGAGCTCCATTGGCCCTTCCCCGCCCAAGAGAGAGGGAGGGAGGGAGAGAGACTCTCACCCACGCAGCCCGCACGCCTGGCATGAGGCGGTTGCGGCGCCGCGGCGGCGGCTGCTGAAGCGCCGCCCTTCTGCATCCCTCCCCATCCCCTCCTCTTCCTCCTCCCTCAGGCCGCCTCCTCAGCCACTGCCGCCACTGCTGCTGCCTCCGGCTTCCCCTGGCAGCGCGGCAGAAGTCTCGCAAGAGAGGGGCTGCCTGCCCACCCGCTGCCGCCCGTCTCCTCACGACGCGCCCCTGAGGGGGAAAAGGGAGAGATGGAGACGCGGCAGCTCATGCGCGCACTCTCTCTCCTGGTGGAGGACCCCGAGCCACTGCTTCCCTCCCGAGCCGGGCGAGCATGAAACCCTGGAAATTTAAGGGACATCATCAATAAGGGACAGCAGCGGGACATGGCGCTGGGATAAGGGAGTTTCCTACCAAATAAGGGACGGTTGACAGCTATGACACATGCACCTCAGCAGCGAGACCTTTTGCCAAGAGACCAAGAACACCACTGCAAAGCTGTCAAGCAAGGCCGGGGCCTCCGTGGTCTGGATCCTGCGACTCTCACAGACGTGAGAGAGCCCACAGCAGCCTCTATTTTTGGAGGAAGTTACTGTCACATTTCTTTTTTAAGAAATTTTAAAAAAAAATGACTGCATTTTATGATAGAAAAAGGGGAAGTGCAGGCCAGCTGGAGAAAATGGTTTATACAGCAGAATGCGGCCCTCCCAGTTACCTCCCTTGGGGATAAAAATGTAAAAGAGAAAATGAAAGCCTAAAACGGGAGAACAACCACTTTGCATATTTTCCCAGTCAATTGCTGACCAGTACCGCCCAGGGGTTCAGCCTGACCCCCTCAAGGAATTCCCATGTAACCAAAACTCCAGATCACAAGGGCAGGTTCCTCTTATTATGCACCACAGCCATTTCCTGACCACACACAAGTGAAGCACCAAGAGCTCTTTAACTAATTCCCATCCGGCATGTCTGAAAAGTGGCAGATACTTTACCAGGACTTATGCACCTCAGATGTCAAGTCTAGGGACAGGCAGGCTAAATGGAAGTGAGCCTTTCATTCTGAAACCACCACAGCCTTATCAGGTCTTAAGTAATTTGCAGGTGTGCTGCATTAGCAAGTTCATAAATTGGCAGTTGTTAGTAGAGGCAGCCTTTGTTCCAAATACAGATGCAATGCTTCAGACTTCATACAAGGATGAAAGGGTCAAAACAGCAGGATGCCAAAGAGCCTAGCTGGGGGGGGGGGCGTTTGTATGTGCTTTCTTTTTGTTTTGAGTGCAAGTTATCAAAGCCAAAAGAAAAAGGTTGTGCAAACACCTGCATGTGTGTGTTTGTGTGTGTTTAATGCTATCAAAACGAGGCCAGCCATCGCTATTGTTTTAACCAAGAGAACTTCTTCAAACAGATAAAGGTATGAACCTCAGAAATGCAAAAGTCTCGAAGTTTCACATCGACTAAGGCTGCTTTTCTGCAACACTGGACTCCTACTGCGTCCTGTTTCTCCTCCTATTCGCAGAGGCTTTTTCTCACTTTAACTTCTAACCACATCCTGTATGATTCTTGGAACAAAAATTCTTTTGTGTTTCTTAGCATGGGGCCGAGCGCCACTGAGGCCTTTATAGTCTGTTCTCTCACAGCGTCTGGGTGGTGGAAGGGAAACATAGAGACTGTAGATTGCGGCGACCACAAGGGAGCAACACGCTACTCCACCCTCTCCCCTTCAGATCAGTCCTAAGGAAGCCTGGCAGTACAACAGTGTCCTACAATGCCGCCACAGTCGCAGGAAGGTTGCAGAGGGGAGGCCTGCATTCCTTGCCATTCCCACAAAGTGGGAACATCACTGTTGATAGGAACTTGACCTTGGAGTCCTTGTGAGCTGTGAATGCCACCACCATGGCAAGAGGCCAGGAAGATTTACGGCAATAAACTGAAGAGCAGGATAGGCTATCATAAGGACGTTGCCAGGAGGTGCAAGGCTTGGGATTTGATAGCATGCCTTGAAAAATGCCCCAGTCCCTGTGTGTTTCAAATATGAATGCACTTGCAGATCTGAACAGTTTGTTTGTTTGTTGTTGCAAAACAGGGTTTCAGGTTTCCAGACTTCCTTCTCTAGAATGTGCAAGACATTTCCTTATCATCCTTACCCTTACAGTGGTGCGATGAGATCACTTTCTTGGATGCTTGGCAAAGAATGTCAGTGGATGAAAGCCCACCTCCTAGGAAACGGGACCCTTAGAAAGCCTTGCATTTGCCTCTAGCTCTGGATTCGACCAGAGCTGGAGATGAAGTGTTAGCTTTGTCACTGTAGGAAGTCTCCCTATTTCCCTCTTTTACATGAGCTATACAGGGTTGTTGTGACTCTACGCCACCCTGAGCTCCATGGAATTATTCATGTAAAGGTGATTTCCAAAGTCGATTATTGCAAGGTGCTGTATGTGAAGCTTCATCTGAAGATCATCTGAAAGCTTTAATTGGTTCAAAATATAGAAACAAGGATGGTAATGGGCATGGATTATACTGTATGCTTAGCAGGTCCAGCATCAGTACCCATAATAGTAGTACAGTGGTACCTCGGGTTACATATGCTTCAGGTTACAGACTCTGCTAACCCAGAAATAGTACTTTGGGTTAAGAACTTTGCTTCAGGATGAGAACAGAAATTCTGCTCCGGCGGGGCAGCGGCAGCGGGAGGCCCCATTAGCTAAAGTGGTGCTTCAGGTTAAGAACAGTTTCAGGTTAAGAACGGACCTCCGGAACGAATTAAGTACTTAACCCGAGGTACCACTGTAGTAGTAGTAGTAGTAGTAGTAGTAGTAGTAGTAATAATAATAATAGTAATGATAATATAATATTTATACCTGCCCATCTGGCTGGGTTTCCCCAACCACTCTGGGCAGCTGCCAACAGAATATTAAAAACACGATAAAACATCAAACATTAAAAACTTCCCTAAAAAGGACTGCCTTCAGATGTCTTCTAAAAGTCAGATAGTTGTTTATTTCCTTGACATCTGATGGGAGGGCATTCCGCAGGGCGGGTGCCACTACCAAGAAGGCCCACTGCCTGGTTCCCTGTAACCTCACTTCTCGTAGCGAGGGAGCCACCAGAAGGCCCTCAGAGCTGGACCTCAGTGTCTAGGCTAAGCAATGGGGGTGGAGACATTCCTTCAGGTATACTGGGCTGAGGGCTTTAAAGGTCATCACCAACACTGACCAGCACCATAAAAAGATATGGCATGGCCCTGAGGAGAGTTTGCTGGTGAGACTGATACCAGGATTAACGTATATCTGGTGCTGAAAGGAGAAGTGCAGACCCAGACAGCTTTAGAGAACAAAATCCCCCCTGCCCGCGCCCCAAAATAAGAAGACCCTAAACTGTTCACAACATGGTCAGTATCTTTCAAGCTACAATAATCTCTTCCTCAGGTGTGTGGGCAGGGTGTGTGGGCATTGAAAGGGGGGAATAGATGCTTCTGCCTTACGAGGGACCTGTAAATTCCAAATATTGCCAGAAACAGACTTTGCTGATTGCTTTCATTTTGAATTTCCATTGAGGATTTCTGGGGGCATTTGCAGAAGGGCCATTTCTAACCTAATTAGACCGCAAGTGCTTCCCCCATTACCATCCTAAATCTACAAGCACGGACAGTTCTCCCTAGCTGGTAGCAGAGATACGGGTATATTTTACATTGTCGTGCTTTCCTAGACAAAACCAGTATAAGGAAAGCTGAAACTCTCAGGAGGGTCCAGTCGTAATCTGGTGAACCGGGTTCGATTCCCCACTCCTCCACATGCAGCTGCTGGGTGACCCTGGGCTAGTCACACTTCTCTGAAGTCTCTCAGCCCCACTCACCTCACAGAGTGTTTGTTGTGGGGAAGGAAGGGAAAGGAGAATGTTAGCCACTTTGAGACTCCTTCGGTTAGTGATAAAGCGGAATATCAAATCCAAATCCTCCTCTTCTTCTTCCACACAAGCACAATAACAGTTCAGTGCAGAGCTAAGAGACATGATGCCCTCCAGATTTTGTGGGACTACAGCGCCCCTCGTCCTTGGTCGTAGGCCATGCAAGCTGATGGGAAGTGGAGTCTAACAATAGCTGAAGGGCACTGGATTGGCTGACCTTGGCGTTTGTGTCTCTGCCTTACAGTGCTTTATGTAAACACAAAGCAGATATAAATACATCTCTCTCTCTCTCTGTTTCTGCGTCACAGTGTGATCAGCCTAGTTAAGGTACTTCCATAGCTTGATATGCTGAAATCAGGGGTTAAAATTGCTCTGCTCTTTTGGGTAGACTCTAGATCTGTGAGGGGCATACAACAGTTGTATCTCAAATGTGAAAGGCACAATAAGGCTGGATCTGATTTTGCAGCTCCCAGCATAGGAAGAACAGCAGTTTGTGCAACAAAATTGAAATTTCAGCGCTGCCTTTTTATTCTTACTAAATGAAATTCACTTGCAGCAGGGTTCGCCCACCAGATGGTGACTTTAACAAACAACCAGCATATCATTGGCCTTGTGGGACCTTACTGCCATTTAATATAAAAGTTGATAGTTACAGTATAATAATAAAAAAAGTTTCAATAGACAGAAAGGCTGTGCTTGGCAAAAACTGCAGAGTTTCCAAGAAAGTGTGTGTGTGTTTGTTTGTCTCTCTGTGTGTAGATGTTATTGCAAAATGACCTGTAATAAGTATTGCAAAAAGAGAAACCAAACAAACAGCTGAACATTGAGGGCCGACTCCAGAACATCAGAAGCTTGGGGAGTGGGGATGGGAGGTTGAAGCTACTGAAGTGGTGAGGAAGGATAGCTCAAAGGGGGGAAAACAGCACAGGAGGAGGAAAGGGAAATAAATATCATTTCCCTGTGGGCAGGGGTAAAGGTAAAGGGACCCCTGACCTTTAGGTCCAGTCGTAGATGACTCTGGGGTTGCGATGCTCATCTCACTTTACTGGCCGAGGGAGCCGGTGTACAGCTTCCGGGTCATGTGGCCAGCATGACTAAGCCGCTTCTGGCGAACCAGAGCAGCACACGGAAACGCCGTTTTTTTTCTTTTTAATTTTTTTTAATTAAAAATTATAACAAGACATATTATCCAAAAACATATCATCCTTGTTTCCCCCCTCCATTTTCCCTCCCTCCCCCCTCCCACACAAAAACCACCCACCCCCACCCCACCCCGACTTTCCTCAGTTCCAGTCTTTGGTTTCTCTTAGAATGCTGTTTTCTGCATGTTACAAAGTTGTATAGATCCTCAAACTATTTAGCTGATTATTATCAATAAAAAGTTTGTGAATCTTTATTCAAAACCTGCCAAGGAGTCCAGTTCGCTTTGTTGCATCTTCAGATACTTTGTAAAGGGTTCCCATTCATCCTTAAAGTCACAGTTATCCTTGTCCTGTAGCTTATATGTCAATTTTGCCAGTTCTGCATAGTCCATCAATTTTTCTTGCCATCATTCTTTAGCTGGGGTTTCTTCAGTCTTCCATCCTTGTGCTACCAGAACTCTCGCAGCTGTTGTGGCATACATGAAGATGTTTTTCAACTTTTTTGGCAGGTCTTTCCCTACAATCCCCAACAAAAATGCCTCAGGTGCGGTACCTATTCATCTATTGCACTGGTATGCTTTTGAACTGCTAGGTTGGCAGGAGCTGGGACAGAGCAACAGGAGCTCACCCCATCGCGGGGATTTGAACTGCCAACCTTCTGATTGGCAAGCCCAAGAGGCTCTGTGGTTTAACCCACAGTGCTAAAGTGATGAGTAGGTGGAGGCTCACTCTGGAGAATCATTTGGGCAACACTTCTGCTTACCTGTATGTTCAGTGGGCAGAAGGGGAACCTCCTCACCAGCAGAGTAACGCTGGCATCACTCTGTGGGCAGAAGCCAGTGGGAGGTTGGCAGGGCTGGGCAGGCAGACACCCACCCAGCCTGGCACAAAGGGAGTTTGGATTGCTCGGCCTCCACTTTAGCCCCACTAAAATGTAGGGCTAATTAAAATTGTTTCTCAGAATGCATCGTTTGTGGGTGATGAAATTTGCCAAATATTCTCCAGGGAGAGGATTGACATTTTCTAACAGTTTGGGAGGAGCTCGGAAAAGAGAATTTTTGAACATTGTTTAGGAAACGATTTTTGCTTGCTGTCGTAGTGGATGAAACTATTTTTTTTTAGTTCTTATTAGCGGATGAAGGAAACATTGGGCTAAGGAAAGGAGAACTGGATGGCGTAACGATCAATTGCATTGCTTTCTTATTAAAATAATTTTAAGGAATATTAAAACTGGATCTGCAGTTGCACCCAAAATTCACAGGTGGTGAAATGGGGGGGGGGGTCCGTTTCATGGTGCTCAGTAATTACTGCAATGCATCATATATGGGACTGCCTTTGAAGATGGTTCAGAAACTGCAGTTGGTACTCATATCTTAGGATAAATGTGTATATGACCCTTTGTACATCCTTTAATAATAATAATAATAATGCAATCTGTTAGGAAAAACTGACAAGAAGAGAACTGTAGCAGGAACATCCTGATTCTACCCAGAGTCCACCCACTCCTCTGAGTCCAGTGCCACCTAGTGACTAACTGGCTTAATGACACTGTCCACCTATGTGTCACCCATGAATCTTTTGTCTGTGCTGCATAACCATTTTGGAACATCATTAGTATTTGCATTGCTCTGTCTTAGCAGTCAAAGGTAGCAGCAATCATGGATATTAAATCTTTTCTCATACAGGGCATGACAGGTGATAATGGAAGTCTCACAAAGGGAAATGGGTTGCTTTGAAAAGCTCAAAAGATTACATCTATATTTAAAGGAAGCTTTGTGCTTATGACAAAGTAATTCCTCATAAAAAAAGGCTGCACAATGGTAGCACTTGAAATTTCTGCAAAATTAAACGAAACCCCATTGACTCTTCTCCATGGTAAGTCTTCAAATGGAAGATTTTTCAATTACATGCATTTGCCCTGAAGGGAACCTTACTCTTTAACTTTGATGATGATATTCTTCCCTCTTCCAAGTCTCGGCTCCTAATGCAGGTGGTTGTAAACCTGCCTTAAATAATATTTTAGAATGAGCTAACAGGATAACTCGCCAATCTCAGGTTTTCTGAAGTAATTAGGGCTGTTGGAGAATTCCAATAAAAACAGAAATGGAAGCAGAAACTGCCGATGTTAGCCTATTCATCCCACGTCCAGAAGAGAAGTCAGTCCAGCAAATATAAGTGGTATTCACTGTTGTTGTTACTTTCAGTCTGCAAATGACCCTTCCTTGATTAAATTCTCCCCCTGTTTGCACTGCATCTCCCTTGCATTGAAATAAATGGTGTGGAATAACACAGTGACAATGTAAGTATGTAAACTCTGTAGTGCTGCCGCAGTCAACAGCAAGACGAATAGCATAGTGTTTGGTAGAAGACAAACTGCAGCAGAACGGAAACAACGCTGATTGGGATTATCACAGGGTGTGGAGGAAAATGGTGCCCTATTATATCCCAAGAAGCGATGCATCTGCCAAACAGTCCCGATTTTCAGAAGTGTAATTTTTGCTTGTGTTCCCTATGTTTTTCCTATTCAAGAAAGACTCTCTTTTACAAATGTAATGCTAAACTCCGTTTAACAATTGCTTGAAGCTACGGACTCCAGCTCTTGGAATTAACCTGGAGAATCCTGCAGCCTAGAATCATTTTCTTTCAGGACCAGCCCAAGACATTTTGTTTCCGAGGTAAACGACAGGATTCAATGTACAGAACAGGGCTGGCCCTACAATGAGGCAGAGTAAGGCAGCTGCCTCAGGTGGCAGGTGCTGAGGGACAGAGAGAGGACAGAGCTGTGAGTGCCACATGGCCTGCCTTGTACCCCCTATGCTAGTTGGCTGCCCTCAGGTGCAGTGGAAGAGATTTTCCTTTCACCGTTATCAGAGTAAGATTCAACTGGCAATCCACTTGGCTTCTGTGTGTGCCTTGGGGGAGGGTACCATCTCATCCTTTGCCTCAGGCAGCAAAATGTCTTGAGCCAACCCTGGTACGGATAGCTGCAATAGCTGTCAACTGGAGCAGCTATTGAATCTGACTTCAGCACTGCCGACGGGACAGCATCCTCCACCATATGTGATAGCGAAGACTACCTTAGTGAGAGTAGGGCCTGCCATGTGGCATATACAGCTGTTCTCCAACTTGGGAAATGCCTCTGGACTTGAAGAGGAATGTCTATGATTGCTTCCCAATATTCCCCAACATCTGCTGCTTGAAATGGGTGCCCAATTCTGCCTAATTCTGTCTAAATTTATAACTAAAGGTGAAGGGACCCCTGACCATTAGGTCCAGTCGTGACCGACTCTGGGGTTGCGGCGCTCATCTTGCTTTATTGGCTGAGGGAGCCGGCGTACAGCTTCCGGGCCATGTGGCCAGCATGACTAAGCCGCTTCTGGCGAACCAGAGCAGCGCACGGAAACGCCGTTTACCTTCCCACCGGAGCTGTACCTATTTACTTGCACTTTGACGTGCTTTCGAACTGCTAGGTTGGCAGGAGCAGGGACTGAACAATGGGAGCTCACCCCGTTGTGGGGACTCGAACCGCCAACCTTCTGATTGGCAAGTCCTAGGCTCTGTGGTTTAACCCACAGCGCCACCCACGTCCCTTGAAATTTATAAATAGTATCTTGTAAACTTTGGCTCGACCTTGCATTTGGCACTGCCTAGCAAAGTGCTCAGCCCAGCCCAGCCCAGCTTCATGCAGCCTCAGAAAACAATGAGATAAAACAATAAATTAAAACAACAAAGTGAAGCACTAAAAGGAGTTAAGAAATAAATTGGGAGAGAGGATAAAAACAAATGCTAAGGGTTGGTTATAGAGCAGAAACTTGCCTTAGAGTTGGCCTTAGAGCTCAAAACCCTGCTTCAAGCATTCGGCAGCCATTTTGGATCCTCAATGTAACCACAATGTAACTACATATGTCTAAATGCAGCTACCATGCCTGAGGACTGGTTCACCACTTGACTGCAGGTTCCAATGGCAACTTTGCACATGTAAACAAGCTGTTGCAGGTCAAGCACCATGAGAAGGGTCTGACGCTTCACATCCTCCCTGTCACAATGCTTTTCAATGGAGTAATCCCACACATTCAACCGTGAGCAGTCAAGTGCTGTTAGGCACTCAAGCAATGTGGTAACCAAGTGAAGTTAAAAGCATCTGTGAATCAATTTGTAAATGCCACTTCTAAACAAACCGGGGTCCAGATGTGACCTTCATTGTGCATTAATGGGAAATGGTATAGTGCGGTCCGCTGAATAATGAATTGGAAAGACACAGGTTCAGATTTTACCTCCGTTGTGGACACACAAGAGGGCCTTAGACAAACAACTTTCAGTCTCAGTCCTTGACACTCAGCTGTAATTTGAGGGATAAAATTGACTGCATTATAGAATTGCTGTATGGCAGAGCTGGCCAAACTTTTTGGGCAAAAGTGTGAGAATGTGCCATGGAATCTCCCGGGTAGGCATATATCTACCAATGTAAGGAATATAATTGACATTATAGAAATGTTGACAGTGAACATTAATACGAAGGCAGTTTTAATTTTTGTGGACGCGGAGAAAGCCTTTGACAATATATCTTGGAAATTTATGAAAAAGAATCTCCACGGGATGGGGGTAGGCCAAAGGTTTGAAAATGGTATAAGTGCAATTTATTCTGAGCAAAAGGCAAAGCTAATTGTAAATAATGTGAAAACAAAAAAAATTCCTTCCAGTAGCACCTTAAAGACCAACTAAGTTAGTTCTTGGTATGAGCTTTCGTGTGCATGCACACTTCTTCAGGTATCTGAAGAAGTGTGCATGCACACGAAAGCTCATACCAAGAACTAACTTAGTTGGTCTTTAAGGTGCTACTGGAAGGAATTTTTTTTGTTTTGACTATGGCAGACCAACACGGCTACCTATCTGTAACTGTAAATAATGTGGTTATGGATGAATTACCTATAGAAAAAGGGACACGTCAGGGGTGCCCAATATCCCCACTACTTTTTATATCGGTCCTGGAGGTCCTGTTAAATATGATTAGGGGGGACCAGCTGGTAAAAGGGATTCAGGTCGGAGCCAGACATTACAAATTAAAGGCCTTTGCAGATGACTTAGTATTGACCTTGCAAGAGCCAGACACTAGTACCAAAAGAGCTTTAGAACTAATTCAAGTATTCGGCCAGGTCGCAGGATTTAAGTTGAATAAACAAAAAACTAAGGTATTGGAAAAAAAATTAACAAACGTTGAAAGGGATAGATTCCAAGAGGAAACTGGGTTAGTGGTGGCAAAGAGTGTAAAATACCTGGGGATTAACATGACATCTAAGAATGTAAACTTATTTAAGGACAATTATGAGAAGTGCTGGACTGAGATAAAGAAAGATTTAGAAACATGGTCAAACCTGAAGCTTTCCTTGTTAGGTCGAATTGCAGTAATTAAAATGAATGTATTGCCTAGAATGTTATTTTTGTTTCAGACATTACAAATTGTTGATAAACTGGACTGTTTCAAGAAGTGGCAGAAAGATATATCTAAATTTGTCTGGCAGGGCAAAAAGCCCAGAATTAAGTTCAAGATACTCACCGATTCTAAAGAAAGAGGGGGGTTTGCCCTGCCGGACTTAAGACTCTACTATGAATCGGCAGCTTTCTGCTGGTTAAAAGATTGGCTACTTCTTGAAAATGCAGACATTCTAGATTTGGAAGGATTTGATAATAATTTTGGTTGGCATGCATATATCTGGTACGACAAGGTTAAAGTGTATAAGGGTTTTAAAAATCACATTGTCAGGAAAGCACTATATAATGTTTGGATACGGTACAAAGATTTGTTGGAAAATAGAACTCCCAGGTGGCTTTCACCTATGGAGGCCAAGGAGGTAAAGAAACTTAATATGAGAACCAATTGGCCGAAGTATTCTGAGATTTTAGAACAAGAAGGTGGTGAATTTAAACTACAAAGTTATGAGAAAATAAAGTCCAAGGTACGAGATTGGCTCCATTATTTTCAAATAATGGAGGCTTTCAAACAAGACAGGAAAATTGGTTTCCAGGGGGAGAAATCGAAATTAGAAACAGAATTGTTAGAACCCAATACTAAGAATTTATCAAGAATGTACAACTTGCTGTTGAAGTGGAATACATTAGATGAGACAGTGAAATCTGCTATGGTTAAATGGGCACAGGACATAGGTCATGACATTATGTTTGCTGACTGGGAGCAGTTATGGACCACAGGTATTAAATTTACGGCATGTAATGCCTTACGAGAAAACATTATGAAAATGATTTACAGGTGGTACATGACCCCAGTCAAGCTTGCGAAGATTTATCATTTGCCCAATAACAAATGTTGGAAATGTAAAGAGACTGAAGGTACCTTTTTCCACCTTTGGTGGACCTGCCCAAAGATTAAGGCCTTCTGGGAAATGATTTATAATGAAATTAAGAAAGTGCTTAAGTGCACCTTTAACAAGAAACCAGAGGCATTTCTCTTGGGTATGGTCGGCCAGCTGGTGCCGAAGAAGGATAAGAATTTCTTTTTGTACGCTACTACAGCAGCAAGGATTCTTCTAGCAAAGTATTGGAAGACACAAGAGCTACCCACGCTGGAGGAATGGCAGGCGAAAGTGATTGACTTTATGGGACTGGCAGAAATGACCGGCAGAATCCGCGACCAAGAGAAAGAGACTGTGGAAGAAGATTGGAAGAAATTTAAGATGTATCTTAAGAATTATTATAAAATTGAGGAGTGTTAAAATGCTGAGGGAAAAGAAGACGTAGAATTGCAGCGGAAAATTGTGTTTAATCTTAGGGTGGAATAGAAAAAGAGAATGAATTTATATTTAATTGGTTAAGAAGGGTTGCTGAATAATGGTACTAAATTAAGGATGCAAAAAGGGAAAGGTATGGGGAAGTCCGGGAAAAGAGGGTTATGGAAATAAGGTTAAGAAAATATGAGTTTTTGTGTTTATTTTTATGTTGTTTTTTGTTTATGTTAAAAAATTGGAAATTAATAAAAAAATTTATATTAAAAAAAAAAAAAGAGAATGTGCCATGGAGCCATCATGCCCTCCAACATTCTTCAAATGAAAACAGGGACATTTCTCACTCCCCCCCCAACTCACCCTCCTTGACCTTTCCATTTTTTGTCATTCCCACCATAGAGCAGAAGAGAGGTGAGTGGCGCCACAACCAATGGAACACAGCACACATGCCCTCCACCGTGTGGTGTGGTGGTTAAGAGCGGTAGACTTGTCATCTGGTGAACCGGGTTCGCGTCTCCGCTCCTCCACATGCAGCTGCTGGGTGACCTTGGGCCAGTCACACTTCTTTGAAGTCTCTCAGCCCCACTCACCTCACATAGTGTTTGTTGTGGGGGAGGAAAGGAAAGGAGAATGTTAGCCACTTTGAGACTCCTTCGGGTAGTGATAAAGCATTATATCAAATCCAAACTCCTCCTCCTCCTCCTCCTCCTCCTCCTCCTCCTCCTCCTCCTCTTCAGAAAACCCCTTAATCCTGATTTTATTTTAATCATTGGTAGATTTACAAAAATAAAAACACCCTAATAAATAAATTTTAGGAAGGGGCAAGATTAGACATGGATGCACAAAGCATTTTTATTTTTAATCAAGACTCCTTGTGCTGTGTTCTGCTCCCCCTTTCTTTCCATCCAGGGCGGCCCTGCCCTCAGAGCTGAATTCAATAGACATGGCATTTTGCCCCCCCCCGTCTAAAATTCTTGTTAAATTATTTCAAGTTGAGTATAGACTTGATTGTATGCATGACACTGCAAACCGTTCACTTGAAGACATCCCTCATCACCACCCAACAAAATTTAAAGATGTGGCTTTAATATAAAACTTTGGATGCATTTGTTCTGACTTGTCCCCCCCCTCCCCGCCCCAGTGAAATGTTCTTTATTCACTCCTTAGAGGCAGTTTCACATCAGGGAAGAGACCCCAGATTTGTCCGTTATAGTCAGTTTGTGAGTGCATGTTGCTGGCGGTTGGGGTTGCTGATAGTATTCTGAGCTCCCTGCTGAGTCCTGGAACAATGACTTCAAAGCCTCTCTTCCACCTCTCCCCTGTTCTCTTTCTGAAACATCCTCAGGCCGTTCCCGCATAAAATGAGAAACATAAAAATAGCGAACAGCGCCGTCGTTCACACGTATTGTGGGATAAATAAAGTTTTGGTTGCTTTAAAACAAAACAAAAAAAAGCACAAACACAAAAAGAATCCGAGCAAAATTGTGCATCTTTTGAAGTCGGGAGCCAAGCTCCCATTGATTTCAACAGGAACAGAATTTTGTCTGTGCAGCGATCATCTTTGTGAACTGCTTAAACGGAGCTACCTGTTCATCCGCTTCTTTTATCTCTTCCCCACCACCACCCCACTCCTCCTGGAGTTACTATTTTAAATGTGCTCAAAAAGCAGATAACAAAACACACCATGGGCAGAAGCCACAAAGAGCTAACGCCTCGTGATTGTGCCAAAAGATAGAGTGTCACTACTATGATTGAAATCAAAAGAGCTAATCTTTGTTATTTGTTTGAATCAGCATGCTTGAAATGTCCCCTTTCTCTTTCCTCTCCTTTCTTTTATAATCGGGGAAAAAGAAATTTATGGCTACTCATGGCCGCTTGAATCAGCAGAGGTGCACATCATTCATGCTCCTTTGTCTCTGACGCAAATATGAGAGTGGCTGGTCTGTCACTGATTCGATTCCACCAGGCTTCTTCAACCTGGTGTCCTCTAGATGTTTTGGATTTCAACTATCATCAGTTCCAGCCAGCCAGTGCAAGACATGATGGGAGTCATAGTTCAACAACACCTGGAAGGCAACAGGTTGGGAAAAGTCAGAGTTCTGGGTGCCTTATATATGTATCTCAGGTTCAATCCCTTTCAGAGAAATTACAGGACCCAACCTGCTTAGTTTCAGCAGTGGAACTGCATCATGGACCTGTAGGCCATTCTTTGGCTTGTTTGCACACACACTGCAACTCTCAGCTTCTAATCCAGTCCCAGAAGGCCCTCCTTCATTGCTGAAGTCTCCTGCTTCTATCAACTCCCATCTCATCCTTTCTGCTGACTGCTCTTC
The DNA here is from genome assembly GCF_951804945.1 of Podarcis cretensis. Lineage (NCBI taxonomy): Eukaryota > Metazoa > Chordata > Lepidosauria > Squamata > Lacertidae > Podarcis > Podarcis cretensis. The sequence continues at coordinate 83,305,313 of NC_137175.1, read as the reverse complement.
AGTGTTCCACCACCAGGCTCCAGACGTCATCTTCTGAGCCCTCCTTGGGAGGCAAGTTCCCACCACTCTTCTTCATCCAGCCAGTCGAAGCAAAAACACTGTTGTAAACAAAAATTGCCTGTTTCCCTTATGGGGTATCAAGAGCCCATATAGAGTCTTTACGTAGGTTCCCTATTGGTAGGAGAAAATAACAGTGGCCAACCAGAGAATATTGAGAAGCAAAGCAGCTAGTAAGCTTGATCTTTATTGATCTGTTGCAACAGGGTGCTCCCCTTACCCACAGGAAAGGAGGAGGAAAGCAGAACCAAAGTGTCCCTGCCCCTATATAGACATTTTAAATTCCCTACCCTGGAGCTCAAGGCCACTCCTCCATACATCATACATGCATCACAGAAGGGGTGTAACCCAAGACCACCACCCCTACATCACACCTACATCACAGAAAAGGTGGTCTACAACAAAAAATTGAATGTTGTTTTTCTCCTGTCATTGTTTATCTCCTGTCTGGTAGGTTACTTGATTGGATTGCCTGGGAAGCCTGGCCAGTCTTTTGTAATGATAAATACTTAGTTCCTGGGCCAGGTCACAGGCTCACACCCTATTCATATCTTAAATGTGCCCTTAAGACAGGATTTGTGAGGAAAGAGACAATGGGGAGGTTTCCCACTTTGACCTTGCAGAGAAAACATTTGCTCAGTTTAGGAATCAAAATGGTTCCAGGTCGGTCTTCCTGTGCTGATCTATGTACATGCTTGGCTGGTACACTTATGAACATTTGCATATATCTAAGACCTCAAAATTCCTATCACAATGCTCAAGGAGGGAGCAAAGCAGGGCTGGTGAGGTTGTGTGGCCCAGAGAAGTTCCAAGAGAGGCCTGGAGATTCTTACTTGGCCCCTGGACCTGAAGTACCCCATCCCTGATGGATTTGAAGTGTTGGGGGATGTCATCCATGGATACAGAGTGAGGGGACTTCAGGATGGAGAGGACACGCAGCTGTAATACTTCATATGTGACGCACTTTGAAAGTCTGACATATGCTATATAATGGCTGCTTCTAAGTTAAATTGTATCCAGTCGGTCATAGTAGACCTGTTGATATTAATGGACATAACTATCTTAGGTCCATTCATTTCAGTGGGCCTACTCTGACTAGAACTCACTTGGTGATGTCTCTTAGGGTGTAATCCTAACCCTACTTACCTGGGAATATGCTCTCGTGAATTCAGTGGGACTTACTTCTGAGTGGATACGGTTAGTTTGGACTGTGATCTTGGGGTTGCATCCAGCATTAGTCATGCTCAGGGGAAACCCATGAAACTCTGAGTAGAATTGTGTTGGATAGAACCCATGCTTATTAACAGGCAAATAGTTTCCTGCTCCTCTGGGCATATTTGGCTTCTTTTAACATCCTCTCACTCTTAATTAGCACTGTGTAAGACTGATATTGATATTTTGACTTGGCTTTTTTCATGGCTGTGCTGCTCTTAGAGTTTTAGTTCTTACGAGTTTATTTCAGCTTTCCCTACAACTAAGTGAATCTGAGAGCCATTGTTATTAGGATTTTTTTAAAACAACAACAACAACAACACTGCCACACTGTGCTGTTTATTGTGGTGTTTAGTTGTATTCTTGCCTTTTTAAAATTCGTTTTAAAATTTTATTGAACAGTGCCCCCAAAACCATGTTATAGGGTGGTTAACAAATATAATAATAAATAAGGAACTGTTTCAGCACCTGGCAGGATTCTCAAGATTCTCATGAGGTGTTTATGAGTTTTGGAGCCAGACTTACATACAGCACCATCAATAAGTTATTCTTCTTTAAAACAATATACAGGAGGACAATTCTCCTTGTCACACCTTGAGGAGCCACAGGGCAGTTGCTCTGACAGGAAGGGTGTTTCTTTAACAAAAGTGCAAATTTGGCTCCATGATGTCTGACAATCTTAAACGAAGGTGTTGGTAGCAAGGAGCCCTTCAATGTATCTTTTGTTTTCCCAACAGAGCGGGAGAGAAACAATTTAAGAATGGGTAATTCACAGACCTGATTTTATCGTAAATCAGTTAAGATGCAGCTCTGGTCCCAGGCACTGGTAAGGCTCTGCCAACAGTTGTTTATTCATATATTTGTTCAAGCCACTGTTTAACGGCTTGTTTGTGATTGAACCCAGTTTCCACAGACTATAATAATGCTGAACCTCCAGTTATCAAAGAGGCACTGACTTTCCTTGTCTGAGCTACTACCACACAAGTCAGGTTTCATTTGCCTCAGCCAAAAGCTGTAACGGAAGTATCAATATCAGTACCTTGTGGCTCTTTAAAGAAAACCAGAAAACACACCGGCAAGAGATGCAGGCCCTCTTCTCATGCCTTGGCCCCAGGAGCAAGAAAGACAATTGTAAACAAAAGACAAGTTTGGTAATTCTGTTTGTATGATTTCCCTTGAATGCTGCTAGGCACTGGGAAAGTTCTGTTGAGCTGCCCATAGGCTGTTGGTCCAAAAAGGTTTGGAAGGCAGCAGTAGCTATAGAAGCTTACCTATGAGATCCATGTGGTCAAAGGATAAGCAAAATTGTATGTTGCCTTCTGGGATGACTTTATTTCTAATGCCACAAACGGAATTATGCTCCAGTTTGGAAGGATTAACTGTGGACAGGGCCATAGGGTTTGGGTCGACATGAAGGGGGATGCTTGTAAGATCAGTATTAGCATTAGAGATGGTGATGGACTGGAAAAGGTGTTTTCCCATTGTCTCGGTAACAAGCAAACTTGCAATTATTTTGTTGTTGGACGGTTCATTGGTCTAAAACAGGGAGAGGAAACCCTACAGCAGAGGCGGTTTTACGGTAGCACAATTGGTTTGGCCGCGCTGCAGGGGGCACCATAACAACGCTATAGAACAATGCTGTGAGAGGTGTGGGCACCATATTTTAATGTCTCACAAGGTGCTGCTGAAATTTGAGAGCTCAATGTCTGCCACTGCCCCCAGAGCTGTCTATATGGCCCTTGGAACTGTCTGCAGGACACACATCCCTCCCCGTCAAACCCATCACCAACCCAGCTTTGCCCTGTCCTTGCCTGGCTGGAATGTGAACTCTAACCATGCTTCTTGCATTGTGACTCCGTACACCATCAACTCCAAAAGGTTCCTTGAAGGAAATGCAGTGCTTGAGCTGAAACGGTTTCCCCACCCCTGGTCTAAGCTGCTTGAGGTTTTGCACTGACAAGTTTCTTAAGCAAACTGTTTTTCAAAAAGCAATATCCTATGAATATCAATATCAAAGTAATGCCATTTTTGTTGGAAGTACAACAGCAGGGATCTTTCCTATAGTAACCCAAGGGCTAATTCTGTTTATAGTTGGTCAACCAACAAGAGAGAGGTGTGGGTAGATACGTAGGTAGGTAGGTGTACTTGTTGCCAAGCAACCAGCCAGAATTGTATAATCCTTGACTCGAGTTCTGATTGGTTGCTAGTTCTGAGGGAATTTCCCCTCTGTACGTGATGCCGAATATCTTTCTGTTATGAACAAGGCCTGAACTACTAAGACAACACCTCCCTGCGTATTATATTGTGTACTGCTTTTGTTCAGTTTACCCAGTGAAGCATTCTAAGTTTCTTTTTTCTGTGGACTCCATTTGTGTGATTTAAGTGACTTTGATAACAATTTTGCTGCTGCAAAGGTTAAGGGGATGTTCGCCTCACCCTGCTTTTCTCACCCTCTTACAAGTGTTTGCCACTGCCAGTAAATATTTTCTCCCAGCTGAAGAACCAGTATTCGTACCCCAAGTAACAGAGACAGAAAATTAATGCTGTACATCTTTTGAAGTATAGCACCGCTAGACTAGTAGAAACAGGAAACATAGTGAGATATGCAAATAGTGCTTCCTGATGCTTGTGGGTGGGAACCAATGGGAATGATGATGCATCTCAGACTTAAGCAGTCATCTCTTAGCTTACTCATAAGCAGAAATGGGTTTTGTGAGGGGGTTTTTTTTTGTAATAATACTCACCAGCAGGGTCAGCCCAGGATAATTTGACACTTGAGGCAAACCACAGAATTGCGCCCCACTCCCCACCAGCGAAGAAGGGTGAGTGAAGATCTACATCAGGAACAAGGGAAGGAAAAGATCTACATCAGAATCTGTTGCCCCTACGGATCTTGCTGCCCGACGCAGTAGCCTCAATTTCCTCATGGGTGGGCCAGCCCTGCTCATCAGTATAAAGTACTGGCACTTATTTATTTATCTTTTGCTGCCCATGGCAGCCATTTTGTGCTGGCACTCTTACCGATATACAAGTGCTGGCACCTCATTTTTTTAACAAGAAAAGAAAAGAAAAAAGCACTGCTCTAAGTGTCTAAGTGTAAACTAAATGCTCCCAGTGCAGCCAACTCCAAAATAAGCATTGTTCAGTTCCAGTCCACATCAACAAAACTAACAGGGGATGTGTGTGTTGGTTGGTGGCTGGGATGATTAACTCCTTATTGCAGGAGTTTGAACTAAATGGCCCTCAGGGTCCCCTCCAACTCCACAGTTCTATGATTCTTTGTGTCAAACAACCCTCCCTGAAAACGTATTGCCCCACAAAGCTATCCCCCCCCCCAGCAGCCCCACAAGTATGGCCACTGACTAGGGATGATGGATGTTCAGTAACATTTGGAGGGCAAAAGTTCCCCCACACCTGCTTTCAATTGACCCTGGGAACATTTTCAGGGGGAAACTGTTTAAGCAACCTCTCTCGAACATGGTTTCTATACCACACATAGCCCCCAGTTCCTACATTTGCATCAGTCTTTTTACCTTGCTCTAACCGAAAAGAGCTCCCAGGGGCTTACTAGGTTCAGTAATATGACAGCCCCTGTTCTTCAGGTGATCAATCTGAATGTCATGACACACAAGGAAAAAGGTATGGTGAAGGAAGAGGAGGAGGAGGAGGTGGTTGGGGAAAAACAGCTCAAGCATTAGTTGCAGTTCTTAAAACAACCACCTGGGATGGAAACAGTTCTTATGTTCTTAGCTAAGCGATGTCTAATCAGACTGACCAGTATTTCAGATGAAAGTCTTTCCTAACCCTACCTGAAGAAACTGATGATTTAATCTGCATGCAAATCACAATAATATTCTGACCATCTTTATAACTTTGCTTATAGCATTTTTTTTTTAAGAAACCCCAACCCTTTTTAAAAAACATGCTTAATTGTGTTCCTTTTCACCCAAACTCTCTCTTACAATTATACAGGATTCCACTGTTACGGATCTCTAAATGCATCTCTCAGTTGCAAAGAAACTTTGTGCCAGAGCTCTTTGAGAATTTATTGCAAAAAATAAAATGAAATGAAATGATAGGAGAGCATAAAATCACAGCATTCAAGAAGCACAGCCTGCAGTTTCCAAGTGTTTCATTTCCCAGTTTCTGGTTTGCCTTCCCCCACTACACATCATTTTAAATAGCCTTTTACTATCCTGGCTCTCTGCCACCACTTTGTAAAAAAGCAAAAACAACCTACACATTAGTAGCTATGTTCCTTCCTATCATAGTCAATCTACATTCAGTCCAACAAACAAAAAAGAAAGATGTGTTTATGTGTGCCTTCATTATTTCTCATCGATGGCATCAGCTGTTGCCTTGTATGTGTGCTTGAGCCGTGACAGATTAATAACCGCTGATATTAATTAATTAATATACTACTTACAGTCGTACTTTGGAAGTCAAACGGAATCCATTCCAGAAGTCCGTTCGACTTCCAAAACATTAGGAAACCAAAGTGCGGCTTCTGATTGGTTGCAGAAAGCTGCAGAAGCCCCGTCGGACATTCAGCTTCCAAAAATAGTTTGCAAACTGGAACAGTCACTTCCAGGTCTGCAGTGTCCAGGAGCCAAAACATTTGAGAACTAAGCAGTTCGGAAACCGAGGTACAACTGTATATGCAGAAATGGCCTCCAAGTGGTTTACAACTGCAAAATCAATACATGCACAACAACTATCAAATCAATACACAATAACAGATCCACTGGGACTTTAAAACATCCTTAATTAAAATGCACAATAAAAGAATCAATTGAAAACCATAGCAATTTTTTAAAAGCTTAAAACGGTCATAACAATGTGTCAGGGAACTGCCATCAGTGCCGGAGGGAGAGAGCAAAATCCAGAGGGATTCCAGAGAGCGTCCCGGTATTGGGAGAGGCAGCCCATCTTCTGGGGAAGAGAATCGGCATAGCACCAGTGGAGAAGGGGGGCAGATGGGGGAAGCGGCGAGGCGGTCCCATGATTCCTTGCTGGGGACCAGCGGGGAGAGTAGGGGTCTTCCGCTGCCTACGCCCTCCTTGCGCAGAAGGCTTTCGCGCAGAGAGAGTAGGAGGAGACTAGGCGTCAAAGAGCTGCTTTGCTGGAAGAAGTTTAAGAAACACCCACTGATGGATTCTGCCAGCGATTGAGACAGAAAAGGTTCACTCAGGCAACCCAGCCAGGTGTTTGCACCGGCTTACGCACGAGCAACCCCTAGAACCATTACACAATGGAATCACAAGTTCAGTTCAGGGAAATACTTCCTCAAACAGGTGTATTTTCAGGAGCTGGAAGAATTACAGTGTTGATGCGTTGACTTGTATTTCAGCAGGTAGAGCGTTTCTCAACACTCATTCCACCAGCGGTAAAGAATTCAGAATCACAGCCCATAGGGTACTACTCTTTCTCTACGGTTTAGAGTAATATTTGTGAAACCCTGCATTTAATTCAATATCTGTTAACATTTGTGAAACCCTGCATTTAATTCAATATCTGTTAACATTTGTGAAACCCTACCTTTAATTCAATATCTGTTAATATTTGTGGAACCCTACACTGAATTTTGCATTTAATTAATTTTGCATTAATTTTGCATTTTATGCAAAAGAAGCACAGGGGCAGTGCCCAAGCCACCGCTTCCCTCCCTGGCCCCCTGGAGGGACACGGCTCAGGTACGCTGCGAGTCCAGCCCCACACTGCGAGTGGTGCAGGGCTCACAGGGTGCCTGGCCTGCTGAGTCCCTCTCAGCCGAGAAGGATGCAGTGACCCAAGATGCCCTACACCCCCCCAAAAAAAAAACTATACCCAGGGCTATGGCACCCCCAGCACTCCCCACACTATGAATCTGGGAACAGTTAAGCTAGGATTTGCCCTGCAGAGCAGGAAAGGTTGCAGAGAAAGGATGCTGATGCTACCACTGTGGAATAAGCTGGTGCGTTCTGGGGTTCTGGTGCTGTGATCCAATTCATAAGCAGGCTCAGGTTGTATTTATGTGTGGCCAATCAATGGTCAGGGAAGATGGAAGCTGCAGTCCACCACCTTCTGGAGGGCCACAGATTCTCCATCCCAGCTATAAGGGGATTGATGCAAAGGCAGAAGCATGTTGAGTCGGCTGCCCCCGTGCCCTTCTGAATTGGCCCACAGAAGTCCCAACTGAGGCTAAACCGAAACCCTGCGGCTTTCATTTCACAAGTTTACAGCTGGTTGGCTATAATGACTCTTAGCTTCAGCAAAGAGTTTGACTGAAGAGCCACATCTTAAGTGAAGAGGAAATAAGCTGCTGATGTACTGGGGCCTTGTACGTCATCAAGTGGGTATTTTTCCTCCCATTTCTGCTCTGTGTTCTGAAACTCATGCAATCAAACCGAGCTTATTTGAGTGGGCTGCACCACAAGGCAGGGGCACTTCGTGCAAAGCTCTGATTGCTGAAAGAGAGGAAGGAAATGGGGGCACAACACACATATCAGCCTGCATGTGGAACACTAGATAAATCAGACTTTGATACTCCAGAGCAATGCTGTGAGGGTTCTGCCACTTGAGGAAGCTTTTAAATAGACATTTTTCTTATACTTCTAAGCGCACTTTTGAAAAAAAGAACAGTTTTGTCATTTTTGTGTGCAAATTTCAAATGGCAAAACAAGAATATCATCCCTTCCCACTTCAGCACATATCGATCAGGACGTTGTAAATGCTTTGTTGAGAAAGGTGGAACTAAGTCAAAACCTGACCGGCCTTCGCCAACTTCTTGCCATCCAGAAGAAGAACTACAACTCCCATCACCCCTGACTATTGGCCAGGATAGCTGGGACTGATGGGAGATGGAGCCCCAAAAGATATAGCGGTGGCACTAGGTTGAGGGTTGTGAATTCAACCACTTCTGCAGAAACTTACTGTAAGTAGCCTGGACCCAGAAGATGTCAACAAGCAGACTTCAGTGGCTCACATTCCCTTCCTGGCCAAAGCGATCGAGAAAGTGGTGATTAGCCATTTCCTGTCACTCTCGGATGAAACAGATAATCTAGATCCATTTCAGTTGGTTTGCAGACCTAGTTTGGAACAGAAACTGCCTTGGTTGTCCTGTGGGATGACCTTTGCTGGGAGAAAGACAGGGGCAGTTTGAGTTGTTGATTCTCTTGGCAGCTTTCAATATCATCAACTATTGTATCCTTCCAGATAGGCTTATCGGGCTGGATGTGGGAGGCACAATCTGGTCATGGTTCCCCTCTTGCTTGAATGGCCAATTCCACCACATAGCACTGGGGTGAGATATTGTTTGACCCCTTGGCAGTCATGCTTTGGAGTTCTGTGGTGTTCCATTCTTTTCCTCATACTTTTTCACATATATCAGTGGTAAAAGGTTATCCAGAGATTTGGTCACAGGTGCTATCAAAATGCATAAGACACCCAGATTTACATCTCCTTTTCATGATTCCTTTGGCAAATGATGCATGGCAGTGATCACCAGGGAGGGGGCGCTTTATGGAATAGGCTTCTCAGAGAGATTCACCTGGTGCTGTTTTCGTGACCTTCTGGTTCCAGGTAAATACCTTTCTAGCACAGTCAAAATAAAAAAAGGTAAAAGGTAAAGGTCCCCTGGATGGTTAAGTCCAGTCAAAGGCAATCATGGGGTCGCGGCGCTCATCTCACTCCAGGCTGAGGGAATCGGCATATGTCCACAGACAGCTTTCCAGGTCATGTGGCCAGCATGACTAAACCGCTTCTGGCACAACTGAACACTGTGACAGAAGTCAGAGCGCACGGAAACACCGTTTACCTTCCTGTCGCAGCGATACCTATGTATCTTCTTGCACTGGCGTGCTTTTGAACTGCTAGGTTGGCAGAAGCTGGGACTGAGCAATGGGAGCTCATCTCATCATGCAAAAGAAAAAAAGAAACCACAACAGTTTCACACCCAAAAGGGAAAAATCATTTGTTATAATTTCTATTCTTCTATGCTGTATAATTTTTATTCTTCTATGTTGTTTGGAGTGTTTTTGCTTTGTAGGCTGCCGTCCTATTATGGGACAGCTAGAAAATGCAGCTAACAAATAAATAAACAAATGACAAGTTATCTATCAGCATAATAAATATAGTTGTAAACATCTGGTTGAATAGCAAGTGTACATCCTATACAAGTTTCCTATTAGTGGGCCTCTAATATTAGATATTTTCCTCCACTTGCTAATTTGACTCTTCCTTGTTTTGAAAGCTTGTCGTATGCAAGAGCTTTCTTATCCATTCTATTATCTTTTTCAAAAAGATTGTTTTTTTTCCAGTGTTTAGGCAATCAGCAGATGATCAGAAACCACCAACAGCTAAATAATGAAGTCACGATTGCACAATATACGGTTTACATGTTCGGAGTTAAAGCCTTATTGCTTAAGTGGAGCTTTATACAATATGATGTTATACTCAGAAATCTTGGCTAGTAAGACCTGTCTACCAGATTCTCAAGGCAGATTTTAAAGAGGATTTTTCACTTTTCTATGTTGTGGCTTTATTCTTAGATTGTACCTTTTCATCCCCTGCTTTTCTGCGAAATGAAATGTCCTCATTTTGTAACCTTGCGTTAAGGGTTAACTCTTTATTACAATATTTGCCCTCCAGACAACGGCATGTTCCCCTAAGGTTCAATGCCTAAGCCAGGCATAGGCAAACTCGGCCCTCCAGATGTTTTGGGACTACAACTCCCATGATCCCTAGCTAACAGGACCAGTGGTTAGGGATAATGGGAATTGTAGTCCCAAAACATCAGGAGGGCCTAGTTTGCCTATGCCTGGCCTAAGCCAACTGCAGATGATTATTTTTCCACGTACCTTTAACAGATGGTAGAACTCAAGGCAAGAGTGAGGTGGTTCAAACGGTGAGGAGTGCTTGCTGCTTACTAGGTATCAGTAATGGCAGTAATCTTCACTTATTTGATCTGAAAATAAGTCAAGATATAGACACCTCACCAGCAGAATGCCTTAAGGAAGAGCAGGGATTTAGAAAAGGCATGGCCTGCCATGAAAGGATGGCAACATACAGCGGAAACATTAACTGAAGGGAGGGATCCTCAGGCCTAAATGTGGTTTTCTGGACCTCTCCGACCCTGAGGACTGTCTCTAGGCCACAACCTCTCTCCCCAGACCACCACACTTATCCACCCTGATTTATTGCCCCCTTGGGTGCTTCTGCCCAGCTGGCCTGCATCTTGAATAATGCTCCTGGCTTTTGTGTATGGCTGGAACACACCCTACTGTCCAAAGAAAAGACCACATCAGTTGCTCCACCCACTTTTGCCACTGTTCTCAAACAATTTTGGCCCCTGGCCCACCCTCCACTGGCATGTGGTTCTCGGAAGACTGACCATGGTAGGGAAGACAAAAGGTTCCCCAATCCTGATTAAACCTCAGACCGCTTGTCAGTATTGTCAGATGGAGATCCTAAGGCACAAAGACAAAGACATCCTAGTTTCAGTAGGTTGTTGGTATCAGCTATTGCCCAAGAGCATGACTGTGAAACCATGATGCATTGCAAACCAGACAGAAATCTGGATGGAGCCTGATCTTGTCTGCAGGAAGGCATCCAAGATGATTAGTGTTCTATCAAATTATTTAAGAGTCAAGTCAAATTAAATAGTTTTATTGGCATCACAAGATAATACGTTTCAAATCACTGGGATAATTAAAAGGACAAGGGTGAAGCTGCCAAGGGCTATAGGGTCACACTGTGGTCATGTGCACTTAGATGTTCTGCAATGCCCAATCTATTTCCCGAAGGGATGGTTCGTTGGGAGCCCTTTCGGGTAAAATTTTGGCTAAAAAGGGAACTACTAGAGCAGTGGTATCTTTGTCCCAATCTGCCAGGAGAAACCTCATTTGATTTCTTCTCAGAGTTGTGGGCCAGAGATCCAACATTTTGCTCAGCATTAGTTGCCGAGGTCTGCTATGCAAAAGGCAGTCTAGGAGAATGTGGTCCATTGAATCTGGTACTTCTTGGCTGCAGGCACACAAACGGACTTGACATGGAGTGTGTGAGAATCTGCCTTTAGTCACTGCAGAAGGGAAAGCATTTAATCTCGTGAGCATATCCTTTAGGAATTTGGCACAAGTTCCGTAGGGTGTTGTAATACCTAAGGCCTCTGGAGAACAAGATCTCGGAGTGTGAGGTAACAAGTGCTGTCTTTTGTGGTCGTAGAGCCACTGCTTGATTAATAGGAATATGTGGTTTTCATCACATGCTTCAAGGCTCTCAAGAGAAATGCCCAAACTACGGATTTTGTCTTGAATTGCTCTATACCATTTGGATGAGATGTGGTCTTCAAGCATAGAGGTTAAGAAGGAGTTGTTCTAAAGTGGACTTTCAGCCAGGCCTTGATTGTAGAGAGCCATGCTTTGGTTTCTATCAGCTGTTGGCCGGTTTCAGCACATAAGGTTAAATAACTTATGCATTTAGGAGTCCTTTCAGCCAAGGAATATAACCTCCAGGAGCCTTGAATTAAATGATGGGATGACCCCAGTGAAAGAAACAATGCTGTTTCTTAGTTGCTTGTTCTACACTTCATAACTGGCAGCTGAATCCATTTAAAAACAACATATTTGCAGTTATATGGCATTGAATGTGTGGTGTTCACATGTGTAGGTTTTCACTTGATACAGTGTGTTTTTAGTAACAAATATGAGTTTCTGAACTAGCCATTAGAATGCTTTTCTTACGAAAGCACTACAGCCTTATAATTTCAGTTTTCCTGGATTCAGATCCGGACAAGCTCCTGGGCAACCTCTGCGTTGTCATCCCTTAACTAATGATACATCTTTGACAAAGCACTGAGCAAGAAGTAATGCCTCCCACATGCCCATCTTCACTGACATCTGTCTAACTCAAATGGATATCCCCAGAGAGAATGATCATGTCAACAGAAGAAGGGATCTCACATGCCAGCCAGGAAGTATCACTGCAAGCTGATCGTCCATGTAAATGCTGGGATTTATGCTTACGAGTACAGTTGCTAAAAGGCATTTTCTGCCTCCATTCTGTAATGCCTGGAAACTGCCATGGGGAACACATTCCTATCCACAGGTTACAGTCCACATAAATAAGGAGTTTCCATAAACCCAAATGAAATCATGCTGCGGGTGTGTGGGTGTGTGTAGTTTTCAGATATAGTGAGATCAGTCGTATGGCAGATTGGAAAGTACCTGGAAAACTAGGGCGAAAATAAATGCTATCTGACAGTAAATCCAGCATTGGGAACATTGCAAATTTCGGCAGAGAGAGGGAGCGGAAGTTTGATTCAGTTCATGCTGCACAACAATAAGCGAACTGAAACAGACATCTTTTGAAATTTGCACTTCTCTGATTTTTGCAATGCAGCTCTCCAGCCAATGCAAATTTCTCCCAATATACACATTTTTGTATGCGATTTTTGCCTAATATGCACATTTTCCAAAGCAATTTACTCTATCACAATGCATTTTTGTATATTATTTGCAGTTATATATGCATTTTCAAGCACACTTTACCCTAGTAAAGATGATTTTTTTGTAAACATTTCTTGGTTGCAAAATTCAGAGAAGTGCAACTTTGTGTTCTGGTTTGCGTATTGTCTTTAGGTTTTGGGAAGTGCATAGTAGGTAAGTTGCAGGTTTCTCATCTCTCTGTGCCTCCTTTTCCCTCTGTTTTTGATCTTCAGCTTCTGTTGTATTCCTGCCTATTTCATAAAGACAGATTTTGTCAAGTGAAATCTTTCTTTCCCCACTCTTTCAGGACACAGAGTTTCTTTGTCCTTCAAAATATCACCTGCAATGATCTTTGTTCTCTTAGTCCTCTTAAGTTTTATGGGGGGCATTATTAGGGAGGCATTATACAAGTTGTAATGCATTTTCATTTGTATAAAGTGTTCCTTTGGCAACAACTGGGAGCCAAAATCTGTCTAATGTGACAGCAAAGAGTGCATGAACTTGGCATCTTCTATTTCCCCACTGTTCAAGGCACTGTTCAACTCCTTTTGCAAAATGCACCAGAGATATATTCCTTCCCCCAATTGAAATCCAAAGGGAAATGGCTGAAATTTTATTACAGAAAAGATTTCTGCAGAAAGGATATGGCACGTGTAGCACTGTTTGAATACTGCCTAATTATGCACTTGAACAAGTGTTGGGACAACTAGCGGAGGTAAAGAAAAAAAGACTATTACAGTGTGTGAGCACTGTATGTCAAGGAATGTTTCTGCAGATGATGTTTCTTTCTTCACCCATCCATCTCCTCTCCTTGTGTTCTCTTCTTTTTCAACATATTTCCCCATCTTCCATAAAATCTTCAACAGGTGCCTTTTCGCTCTGTCTTAGATAGAGGATTCATGATGGAACATAGGAACCTGTCTTATATTAAGTCAGAACATTGGTCCATCCAGGTCAGTTTTCTTTACACTGCCTGGCAGTGGATTTCCAAGTTTTTGAAGAAAGGATATTCCTAGCCCTACTAGAAGATGCAAGTGTTCTACCCCTTAGCTATGATCTTCCTCCACTGGAAGGACAGAAAGCTGCTTTACATCTAAGAACTGATGGATCGCTTGAACCAAAATGGAACCAGACTGGTGGCTGCAAGGTGATAGCAGAGCAGCTGAAAAACTGATCAAGGGGGGAAATTCAACAGTTGTTGAGGAAAGTCAGGTTTGGGATAAATCATCACTCAGGGATGAGGATGAACATATTAATGATTATCCAGATGGTAGAGAACCCAGGATGCCCCAGGGCAAAACACACATCCTAGAGCCATTCGGAGGGAGAGCCCATGAAAAGCTGTTTGTACGTGCATCCTATAACATTTTCTGAACATTATCCTGCTTTATTGTTGAAGTGTGGTTTCCTTCACAGCCATGAGCGCTTCAACTATTTCAGCTATGGAAAGAGAAACCCTTCACAGTTCCTAGTTCCCAGACTTTTCAACTAGAAAGTCACAAGAATTGCACAAAACAAAACAACTTTTTGTGGATTTATGGAAACTAAAGATAGAAGAGAGAGAGAAAGAGTGCCTTTAGAGAAGTTGGTAAAAATTATACGTGACAGCCCTTAGCTGTGCAGTGTATCTGTGTGGTTAGTTTCTGGGTATCAGAGGAAGCTGATTCTTGAATGATAAGGACACATTGCATTATATATGTGCACAGCCTATTCTACATTTGATTTGGACCTTGGTGAGGCATTTGCACAGGGCAATAACCATTATTTTGCTTTCCAGAGACTGACACACACATGCTGTTTTGAGGGACACACACCCCTAGATGTAACCATGTTTTTGTGGATGGAACTCTTGGTGTTTGGCTTTGCCCTGATTGTGGATGCACAGGACACAGGTGGGTGGCAGCTAATTATTTGTTGAATTTGCATATCTTGGAATCTTCTTTAAAAGAACTATCCAAACTCATTTTGAAAAGATCCAAGGGTTGGGTCTGAAATCTTAGGTCTGAAGTGTGTCAAAATCTTAGGTTTCACGAAAAGAAGAGCACCAGTAATTCTTTAAAGGATGACATATTCATCGTTACCAGCGGCTCGGAAACAATTCCTGGGCCATATTCAGTTGGGGTGGAATAATTGAGATAAGGCCTTCAGGTCTGGCCAGCACTCTTTTAAATTGAGAGCACCAATAGATGGGACCACAGAGTCCTCCACCTTCCCGAACAAATACATGTGGAAAGAGTTTGTTGGGAATTGGATGTTTGAAAACCTCTGTATAGCTCAGTTGGTTAGGGCATGATGCTGATAACCAGGGGTTGACTTAGCAATTGGTCAGGTTGGCCCAGGGGGGTGCAAAAATTGTGTGAGTTCCCTAGACTGTTCTCGGTGGTCAGGCAAGGCACGCTAGCCAGTGTGGTGTAGTGGTTAAGAGCGGTAGTCTCGAAATCTGGGGAGCCGGGTTCGCTTCCCCGCTCCTCCACATGCAGCTGCTGGGTGACCTTAGGCTAGTCACACTTCTCTGAAGTCTCTCAGCCCCACTCACCTCACAGAGTGTTTGTTGTGGGGGAGGAAGGGAAAGGAGAATGTTAGCCACTCTGAGACTCCTTAAAGGGAGTGAAAGGCGGGATATCAAATCCAAACTCTTCTTCTTCTTCTTCTTTGGACTTCTCAGCAGAGGACTGCAGCTGCTACCTACATTACTTTAAATCAAATCAAATCTTCATGGCATGATAAGCTGCATCAAAGGGTACTAAAGGATCTTGTTGATGTAATTTCAGATCCTTTTTTAATTATTTTTGGGAATTCTTCAAGAGAAGGTGGGGGTCCCATGGACTGGAATGTTGACTCCAACTTTGAAGACCCAGGTAAGTACCAGCCAGTGACCTTTAAGGCTTTCTGTCATGCTTGGTGAAGGTAGGGCACCATTCAATGTGCCATCTCCAGAAGGAGACGGATGGTTGTGCCAGGTGGGGGGTGGGTTTCCGGCTATACACAATTTTAGCTTCATACACAATCTCTGAACCTGACCCCCCCCCCAAGTTATGAGTCAACAGTATTCAATGCAATGTATAGTAAGCTGTGTTAATGTTCAAATACCATGAAAAAGAATCAACCAACCATAGAACAAAAGGTCTGATGTTATATATGTATTTTAATTATGGATGGTTATATTTTAATGAGATTGTTGTATTGCTGTACTGCAATTCCCTACAGACTGGGTCCAGACAAATCTTGATCCCGACATCGAAGACCCAGGTAAGTACCAGCCAGTGACCTTGACATCAATACCAGGGAAGGTCCTAGAACAGATAATTCGACAATCAGTCATGAGCATTTAGAAAAGGATGCTGTGATTACTAAGACCCAGCATGGGTCTCTCAAAAATAAGTCCAGGAACACCCAAACCATCCTTCACTTCCACCAATCAAACAGGAGTTGGGATCCTTTGGAGACCCAATGCTGCCATGAGTTAACTATGGTGTGGACTTTTACCTCTGCCAGGTGAAGCTTGGAACACTGATTTCAGGGATTTTTATCTGGTGAACACACGCTCTGGAAAAATCCAAACAGGCTTGCCCATGATGGTAGTAGCCTTTGAAAAATGTCACCAGCTTTAAGGCTTTCTGCCATGCTTGGTGAGGGTAGGGCACCACTCAACATGCCGTCTCCAGAAGGATACGGATGGTTGCGCCAGGCACGAGTGTTTCCAGAATTCTTCCAGATATACACGATTTCAGCTTTATGCACAATCTCTGAACCTGACCCCCCCCCATACACAACAAGTTCTGAGTCAACAGTATTCAATGCAGTGTATAGTAAGCTGTGTTTATGTTCAAATACCATGAAAAATAATCAATCAACCATAGAATAAAAGGTCTGATGTTACATATGTAATTTAATTATGGATGGTTATATTTTAATGAGATTGTTGTATTGCTGTACTACAGACTGGGTCCAGACAAATGTTGACACCGACTTCGAATACCCAGGTAAGTACCAGCCAGTGACCTTGACATCAGTACTAGGGGAGGTCCTAGAACAAATAATTCAGCAGTCAGTCTGTGAGCATTTAGAAAAGGATGCTGTGATTACTAAGACCCAGCATGGGTTTCTCAAAAATAAGTCCTGCCAGACCAATCTGATTTCTTTTTTTGATGGAATTACAAACTTGGTGGATCAGAGAAATGCTGATTTCAGTAAGGCTTTTGACAAAGTCCCCCATGATATTCTCTCAAGGAAGCTGGTAAAGTGTGGGTTGAACGAGGTAATGGTTAGATGGATTTGTAGCTGGTTGACTGACTGAACCCAAAGAGTACTCATTAATGGTTCCTTTTTCATCCTGGAAAAAAGTGATGTGCGGTGCCACAGGGTTCTGACTCGGGCTCGTTGTTGTTCAACGTCTTTATAAATGACTTGGTTGAAGGAATTGAGGGAATGGTCATGAAATTTGTAGTTGAAACAAAACTAGGAGGGGTAACTAATACAACATAAGGCAGAATCAGAATTCAAAATTGGGAATTGGGCACAAGCTAACAAAATGAATTTCTATAGGGACCATAGGGAATTTTAACTAGGTTTTAATACATTAATGAGATTGCTGTATTGTGTATTTAATTATGGATATTTATATCTTTATGAGTTTCTGATTGGTTTTTATATTTTGTAAAACACTTTGCAGCCTATATTGGCATTAAGCAGTATATAAATTGTGTGTGTGTGACATTTAATGATGATTTTCTCTTCAATACTTTTTATAACAAATCAGATTATAAATCGGTGTTCTTTTTCTTGCAGGGCCCAAATCACTTAAAAAAGATCTCAGGGTTGGGTCTGAAATCTTAGGTCTGAGGTGTGTCAAAATCTTAGTGAGGGTTTTTCTGAAAAGAAGAGCACCAGTAATTCTTCTAAGGGTAAAATATTCATCGTTACCAGTGGGTGGGAAACAATTTCTGGAACATATTCAGCTGGGGTGGAATAATTGAGATAAGGCCTTCAGGTCTGGCCAGCACTCTTTTAAATTGAGAGCACCAATAGATGGGACCACAGAATTCTCTGCCTTCCCGAACAAATAGTTACATGTGGAAAGAGTTTATTGGGAATTGGATGTTTGAAAACCTCTGTATAGCTCCATTGGTTAGGGCATGATGTTGATAACCAGGGGTTTACTGGGCAGTTGGTCAGGTTGGCCCGGGCGGGGGGGGGGGGGCAAAAATTGTGTGAGTTCCATAGACCATTCTTCTGGTGGTCAGGCAAGGTACACCAGCTCCTCGGGACCCCTCAGCTGCTAGCTACTTTAAATGAATTCAAATCTTCATGGCTGTATTCAAGGGCACTAAAGGATGTTGTGGATGTAATTTCAGGGCCATCTTTGCCTCTGATGACTGAGGGTTTTGGGAGTAAAGGTGGGCACAATCCTCCCATGGACTGCAGTAAGTTTATTGTTTCCTTGAAGATGGAATGTGACTCTAATTTTATTAAGTTTCTCCCCTGGTTACTCAGGAGCTGTGTTGATCCACATATCCACATATATCACCAAAAAAGCAGTGGAACATGACACAATCAATATGCCGAGGGCCTTCTGGTGGTTCCCTCATTGCGAGAAGCAAAGTTACAGGGAACCAGGCAGAGGGCCTTCTCAGTAGTAGCACCCGCCCTGTGGAACACCCTCCCATCAGATGTCAAGGACATAAACAACTATCAGACTTTTAGAAGACATCTGAAGGCAGCCCTGTTTAGCGAAGCTTTTACTATTTGAAGAATCATTGTATTTTAATATTCTGCTGGAAGCTGCTCAGAGCGGCTGGGGAAACCCAGCCAGATAGGCGGGGTATAAATAATAAATTATTATTACTATTATTTTAGGAGAGCTGACAGCAATAGCATAGGAGTTGTATTCAATGAAGTCATACTCAGAAGTATACCCACAGAAATTAACAAACCTAGCATTATTTGCTTTTATTTGTTATTAAAGTTCGTACTGCCCTTAATTACAGGGCAGCTTACAATATATAAACACAAAAAGACATTCCATAGTAACAAACAAAAGCAATAGCGAGCTGCAATTCTCACCTCACTTACCTGGGAGTATGTGCCATTGAATTCAGTAGGACTTTTGTCTCAATAGACACAGTTAGGACTCATAGCTGTCAACATTTTCCTTTTTTTAAGGGAAATTCCCTTATTCTGAATAGGATTCCTCGCAAGAAAATGGAAAAGTTGACAGCTATGTTAGGATTGCACTGTTACTCATATCTATTCATTTCAATGGATCTGCTATTAATAGAATACATACAACTTGTGAAATACAATGAACTTTAACAAGATCTTCATCTAGCTGAAATGCAGCTTTTGGCTTCTGATTAGAAATGCAAACCAACCTTGTCCTGCTTGGACTACTGCAATGTGCTCTACGTGGGGCTACCTTTGAAGGTGACTCGGAAACTGCAACTAATCCAGAATGCGGCAGCTAGACTGGTGACTGGGGGCGGCCGCCGAGACCATATAACACTGGTCTTGAAAGACCTACATTGGCTCCCAGTACATTTCCGAGCACAATTCAAAGTGTTGGTGCTGGCCTTTAAAGCCCTAAACGGCCTCAGGCCTGTATACCTGAAGGAGCGTCTCCACGCCCATCATCCAGCCCGGACACTGAGGTCCAGCACCGAGGGCCTTCTGCCGGTTCCCTTGCTGAGAGGGCCTTCTCGGTAGTGGCGCCTGCCCTGTGGAATGCCCTTCCAGCAGATGTCAAGGCAATAAACAACAGCAGAAGCGCTAAATCACGTGCAGAAGTGCCGAATTGCAACCCGCGTGTGCACAGACGTAGCGCTGTGGGTTGTGAACGCTGCGGGTTGCAAACGTGCTTCCCACATGGATCACGTTCGCAACCTGAGCCTCCACTGTAAGCTCCGCCCAATCACATCCCACCACCACCCCAGCCTGATGCCAAGGTGTTCTGATGGGCCACTATATATATTGCTGATGAGCTGCGCCTGGCTTGGTGAGTCACACAGGTTGGACAGATCTGGTTGATGAACTGAAATATTACCAGTATGAACTGAAGGAAAACAGGCAGCTGCAGATCTAAGTGATCAGCAGAAGGACAATTTGTATCACCTATAGTGCACATACTGTGCCTCTCTTTAAACTGTTAATGCACATTAAACATTGTTTGCGGTTTGCTTGTTTTTAAAATGTTCCAGTGCAACAAGCGTTTTAACATTGATTTGTTCTCCTAGGTCGTAGAACCATTTCAGTGGCTCGTTATGAGTACAATTCACAGGGTGCCACTGCAGAACTTAAAGTTACAAAGAAGCCAGAGCTGCAAAATGTTAGCTGTGAAAATGCCCACTGTACTTGGGACAAGGACCGAAACACACTTGCTGGACTTCAAGAATGTGACGAATACAAGATAGTAGCATCTTTTAATGGATGTGATGATTTAACATTATCAGTTCATGTCCCCCCTGGTAAGATCAGATACTTCTCATTTATTTAAGCAAAATCTGCCTTATTGTTTTTCAGCCACTCTGTCCTCCCCCCAGTGCTAAGCTATTAGGAGAATGTAACCTGGGGGTATGTCAGAGGGCTAGAGAGGGTGTGGGAAGTCAGTTTTAATTTGTTTGGTGTCAACTAATATACTGGTTTTCTGTTTTTTTATGGTTTCCAACCACTGTTAATCACATAGTAACTCTGATGGCTTCTCTGTGTTATTTAGAATAAAAGAATATGCAACTAATAATCGGAAATGCTGTTGTCATGTTCCACCAAAATCGAAGAGATTTTCTTTCAAATTACTGTGTTCAGATTTGTAATGGTTTTATATTGAAAACAGCAAGCAGTTGTGCCCCTTGAGTCATGAGCAATGGCAACAAAGTGAGAGGTGGAGGACTGTGGTGATTCTAGAATGATGCTGTAATGATTAGAATTAACTGCTGGACATAATCCATAAGCACCACTAAATCCCATATATCAAAGAGGGAAATTTTAAACCTTTGAAATCTATTGGGATTTTAAAATGCTCAGCTGTGGCTGAATTGTGCCCAGTGCTCTTGGTTCAAGTCTAGATGATTGATAATTCACTAGATTTCTCACAACAACAGGCTTTTAAAGCTAAGCAATGTTTTTATTTCTCCTTCCATCGTATCTCATAGTCATGTAACACATAAAGGTAAAGGTAAAGGTACCCCTGCCCGTACGGGCCAGTCTTGACAGACTCTGGGGTTGTGTGCCCATCTCACTTAAGAGGCCAGGGGCCAGCGCTGTCCGGAGACACTTCCGGGTCACGTGGCCAGCGTGAGATCGCTGCTCTGGCCAGAGCCAGAGCCAGAGCCAGAGCCAGAGCCAGAGCCAGAGCCAGAGCCAGAGCCAGAGCCAGAGCCAGAGCCGCACACGGAAACGCCGTTTACCTTCCCGCTGGTAAGCGGTCCCTATTTATCTACTTGCACCCGAAGGTGCTTTCGAACTGCTAGGTTGGCAGGCGCTGGGACCGAGCAGCGGGAGCGCACCCCGCCGCAGGGATTCGAACCGCCGACCTTTCGATCGGCAAGCCCTAGGCGCTGAGGCTTTAACCCACAGCGCCACCTGCGTCCCTAACACATAAAAGTACACTAATTCAAAATGAATAGATGAACACTGAAAACTGTGTTGGATACTCATTTGGGGTAAAATGATGCAACCCATTAAGCAATATATTATCCAGCATCCTTTTGAAACTGAAAAAGAAATACTAAACAGAATGTCATTGTGATATTTTTCTCCTTTTTCTTTATTTGGAAGAAACCGATAAGTGGAAACTAGAAGAACCCAAAAAAAGTAACACCAGTGTGACTTTATCTTGGAACAATCGTGGCTATGATGAGCATCGTTGCCATTTAAGTTACTACTGTCACTGTCGTCCTCATGGTAGGAGATTTTGGAAGTTTTGAATTTCTGTCTTTATTGGCTGGATAATTAAATGCACTTTATTGGGGACCTTTCCTTTTGTGTCCTGTGTATGGACGTATTTAGAAATAAGTGTAGAGAGGTGGAAAGGCAAGCAAGTCTGGTAAAGCTATGAGAGTCTCTCTCTCTCTCTCTCTCTCTCTCTCTCTCTCTCTCCTTAATGAAATAGCAAGAAGAAATACCTCCTGCAATAGGTAATATGAAATCCAGAAGGATCTTACTCTGCACGAGTGGTTGCAAGTCCCTGAAAAAAACCCACAAGTTGTTGATAGTTACTCCAGAATTAATTACTGTAGATAACAAGGGTGCAATATTTTGTGTGAAGCATTAGATATGGATGGTGCTAAAGAAGTGCTGGCTAGGGGAGACCTAAAACATATAGCTACAGTCAAATAGCAGCTCACTTGGAGGTGAGGTCAGGGGAAGGAAGAGGGATCTTGTCAAAGTGGCTCACCATAGCTCCAGTTCTTATCAGCAATACAGTGGGGTAGCATGTTCTTGATTCTTTGTCAATCAAACTAACCTACATGAGCCTCCATATCTTCTTGGACTCAGCTCCCTCAAGCAGCATGGCCAATGGTAAGGAAATTCCCCATCCATGGCATAGATGCTTCTGGATGCCTGACGTACGGAGCAATGATGTTTTGCAATTTCTTATAGGTAAGAATTTTTGGACCACTGAAGAGCAGAATGGTTGTATAGTGACAGGTTTATCACCTAACAAGAACTACAGTTGTTCATCAGAAATACGGTTTAATGGCGAAAATGTGAAAACTGACAACAAACAGCTAACAACAGATTATGGAAGTGAGTATGACAACATGATGCTTAGCCACTTATGAACTTGCCTTCATCCCAGAAACTAAACTTTTACAACGATGAAGGGTAACTTTGTGCACATATAAATAAAAGCATACAAATAGGATTTAATGTATTAGCGTGACAGATTATAATCTGGGCAGGAGTGCCTGATCCACGTTTGGAGGCCCTTGGGTAAGATGTCCATTGTGGGCCCCTTCTCCAGCTGGGTCTACCTTCTTCCCTCCACTGTTTATTTTCTGGCCTTTCTGATCTGAGACAAAACTGCATGGTAAACGAAAGGGAGCCACAAGCAGAGTCTCCTGCTCTTTCTCCTTACTCCTGTCACTACACTTTCACTCAGAGGACATTTTCACTGGCACTCGATCATAAGTCCATCCCACCATTTTGCGTGGATTTTTTTTTGAAAGAATGCCTAAAGGGTTATGTAATCGTTGTAAGGGGTTACTTGTGCGTAAGTTGCCTTTAGTTTTGGTTAGATTGCCTGGCCAACCATGCTTTGGCTGACAGCTCACACTCCGTGGCCGGTCAGTCACTTGCAGAATCCGTCAATGGGCGTTCCTTGAACCTCTTCCAGCATAAGAGCTGTTTGACGCCAAGTCTACTCCAAATTTCCCTGCGCGGAACTCGTCTGCGCAAGTAAGGGGAAGGCAGAGGCGTGTCCGCATTCTCCCCACTAGTCTCGGGTGAAGGGTCTTGGAGACCTCCCTCCGAATCCTCCATTTCCCTCCCTTCTCTACCGGTGTTACGCTGAATTCCTTCCCCCCTGCTGGTCCCCTCCCCTGCATCGCTGTGGAGCCTTGCCTCCACCTCTCGTTCTGATGTCAGTTCCCTGACAGGTTACCATTTAAATAATCTACATTATGGCACATATTTCCCCAGAGTGCATATTTTTTCAAGGCTTTACAACATGGTTTCCCATGAAGCATGCCTTTTATACATAACCACAACAATACTTCATTTCATTTTCTCTTCTTGCACTCTGGGAGTGCATTGCAAAATCGGGTGATGCGCACTGTCAGATTGGAAGTTGCATTCTGATCCGAAAGCAAGTTTGGGACCATTGAATTGGGTCACACAGCAGCAAAGAGCAGGCTGAACCAATTTCCCCTCTATCCCTAGCAGGCAGATACAACTAAGCGTGTTCTCCTTCATGGAGACTCCTTCGTGTTGTGGTGGGGGCCGCCAGGACACTCCAAAGTTGGGGGTGGGCTAATTGATCATCGGCCACTGATGCGATTGGGGCTTCCCTTGTTGTTGGGAAGAAGTTAATGTTGCCATTTGTTGATTGACAGCCAGAAATGCTAAAACTCCTTGAACAAGGCTAGGGCTTCCTCTTTTCGCCCGTGCATCGGATTGCCCGTCCCTCCCTCCCTAGAATAGGGTTGTTCGCTTTGACCTTGCTATGCCTGTCATGGGGTCGTTTGCTTTGGGGCAGGGGCCCAGTAGGAATTTTGTCCATCTGGCTGATTGGCTGGGGCCATTTGGTTTTTGCCTACTGCGTAGCAAATCGTCACAACTTGTAAGGTTGTGGTTAGGCATTGGTTTATGGTTTGGTTGGTTGAGGGGCATGGATTGGCTGTGCCTGCCCCTCTAATGCTGCTGCTGCTGCTGCTGCAAGGGATACTGTTAAAGGAATCAGGGGCTAACTATTGCTTGTCCACCCTGTCAAGGGGGCTCGGGCCATAGCAAAGAGCTCCTGGCTGCATTTGGGGAGGGCTGAGGGCAGGTTCCCTGCTCCGTCGCTACCCCCAAGTGTATTCCCCTTTTCTGACTTTCGCAGGCGTGCGGAATGACAGTCTGTCCCCCATGGGGGGCAGATAGTCGCAACCAATGCCTAAGCAACCACTCACGTGTTTGTATTTTAATAAAGTTGTGGCCAAAATTATGCCAAAAACCTTAAACAAAAATTCTGTGTCATCTGTGAGTTATTGGGGTGGCCCTGGGGACCTCGACACGCAAGAAAGAGGAGTAGCAAATCCCAGGTTTCTGGAATCTGGTAGTTGTTGCCCTGCTGAAGCATGGGCCTCTGTAGGTACCCAATGATAGTGATCCTTGAAGCTGACCCTGATGGCACTGGATATTATTTTGGGAAGCAAGCAGAATGACTCCTTATTGCATTTTTATTCCTAAGAAAATTATTGTGCTTTAAAAAAGAATTGTGGCTTGATGTGAATACAGGATGTAACAGGCTCATGAATCAAAACATATGAAGCTGATATTGTTCTAGAAATAGAACCTAGATGGAGTGGAGTTCAGAGCATGCAGCTCCCAAGAGGGTCCTGTCTCTTCCACAGCTGCCATGTTGGAGTCAAACTCAGATAGTCTCTGACTCTGCTTCCTCCATCTTGCTTTCTCTCACCCTCTTCAAGTAAACTGTAGGCCTGTTACTAACAAAGACCAGGGCCCGGGGAGAGGCCTTGCCCCTCTGCTGCTTGGCATAGTCTTTTGTTTCATTAATCACTTATCTCCCTGCTCTTCTGTTCCCTGGATGGCTTATATTTTGAGTGATCTCTTGAGGAAGCTGGGCTGTGTTATTTTCAACCCTTGCTGCACCTGGGAAAAAGAGGGGTTTTCTTAAATCCCAGTAGCGTAGCTAGGCATGGGCGGGGGTGACCTGTAGGGTGGCACGATCACTGCTACACATTGGGGGTGGGATTCTGAGTGGCAGAGGAGCTGGAGGGTGGCATGCCGGTTGCTGGGTATCTTAGGCACTGCGGGCTCCCCTAAGAAAAGCTCAACAGCTTTGGTCCGCCACTGTCAAACCCTAATCCTTTACTGATGCCAGAGATTTCTTTTTTTATTATTATTGTTACTGTTCACCTTAACACACCATACAGAAAAAGAAAATAAATTCCATCACCACCAAAGAAAAAAAGAGAATTAATACATCAACTAATAACCTTCAAAACATTAAATAAATAAAATAAAAGTGGTCTTTTTCTATGCACCAGACTTCCTGTCTATTCCTTATTACAGATTCTGTATTAATTGTTTGCTGCCATTGCATAAAGAGTTTTGTGCCATTTCAATATCCCTTAATCCATTCATTGGTTTTACCACATTTTTAACACTGCTACTGAAATTATTTGAATGCTGCATATGACCTTAAACTACTACTATTATTTTTCAAGTATATTTTTAAAACTTCCCATTTTGAGAGAAAGACCTATTTTGGTTTATTTTTTATCTTTTTTGACATGCTATCTAATTCCCTCCAGCTCCTCTGCCACTCAGAAACCCACCCCCGATGCCTAGCAGTGATCGTGCCACCCTACAAACCCCTTTGCCGCCCTACAGGACACACACAGCCATTTTTTGAATCCATTCTAATCTTGACGGGACTTTATCACTTTTCCAGTTTGCCACAGTGAGAACTCTTGCTGCGGCCATAGCATATAAGAAGATCTCTTTAGCCTTTTTAGGAATATCCGAGTCTGTGATTCCCAAAAGGAAAGCTTCTGGTTTCCTATTAAAAGATAGTTTAAACATTTTTTTCCAATTCTATGTGGATATCCTCCCAAAACACCTTGATTTCTATACACTGCCACCACATATGGAATAAAGTACCTGGCTTTTCTTTACACCTCCAGCAATTATTGGGGACATTTTTGAACATCTTGGACAATTTCCAGGGGGTTAAATACCACTGATGCTGCATTTTAAGAAAATTCTCTCTCAGAGAGTAACAGGCTGTAAAATTCCAATTTATTTTCCACAGGTTTTCCCACTGCTCCATTGTTATTGAGTACCCAAAATCTTGTGACCATTTAATCATAGCTGCTGTCACCTCCTCCTCCTTGACTTCCCAGTCAAGGAGGAGTTGGTATACTTTAGAAAGTGTTTTAATTCTGGAGTTCACCAAATCCGATTCAAATCTGGAAGTCTCAGTGGAGAAACCCTTTTGTCTATCAATTTTGAATGTCTCAAATAATTGGTGATATTGAAACCAATCACCAATGCACTCTCTTATTTCCCCAAAGCTTTTTAATTTCAGTTGGTTATTCTCCTCCTTTAGAAGTACTTTATACGTTGGCCACAGTCCCTGGGTATTTTTTCTCTTAACTGCCTTCACCTCTATTGGTGAGATCCACCAGGGAACCTTGGGTTTGAGCAGGTTTTTATACTTCTCCCAAAACATCATTAGGGATTTCATAATAATATGGTTTGAAAAGTTCCTGTGAACTTTTGCTTTCCCATAGGCTAAGTACGTGTGCTATCCCTGTCGATTATCATATCCCTCCAAGTCTAAGAGGTCTGGGTCCTGAGATTTCAAAGGAGGGTTACCCACCCTCTCAAACCTATAACACAGCAAACAGGGATGAAAGATTGCGCAAAGCAATCTTTTTCAGAAGAAAATAAAACTTAAAACCTACAGTGTTTCAGAGCCCACACTGATTTTTTTTTTAATCTGTTTATGAGATCTAAAAGCTTTAGCGTACAGACTATGGATATCAACCGTTTCTCTTTTAAACAGAGCCAACACCAGTGAGAGAACTGCAAGTCGACCCATTAAACCAAGAAATCAGTGCTGTTAAGATCGCGTGCAGGGAGCCAGAACAAATAAATGGTCCTGAAAAAAAATATTATTTGTACTTCTTATACGAGGAGACCATGATTAAAGATAACGAAAGCTGTTACTTTGAAGTTATAAACCTCTGTCTTTCGACAACATACCAGTTTAAGGTAAATTGCTTAATTCTAACTTTTACGGTCAGCTACAGGCAATGACCTGGGACGTGGGTGGCACTGTGGATTAAACCACAGAGCCTAGGACTTGCTGATCGGAAGGTCAGCGGTTTGAATCCCCACGATGGGGTGAGCTCCTGTTGCTCGGTCCCTGCTTCTGCCAACCTAGCAGTTCGAAAGCATGTCAAAGCTGCTCTGGTTCACCAGAAGAGGCTTAGTCATGCTGGCCACATGACCTGGAAGCTGTAAGCCGGCTCCCTCGGCCAATAAAGCGAGATGAGCGCCGCAACCCCAGAGTCAGTCACAACTGGACCTAATGGTCAGGGGTCCCTTTACCTTTACCTTACAGGCAATGACCATTTTAGGTGTGTCCAAGTGACGTGTGATAGCTGATATGCAGGTCCTTTTGGACCTGGAAAAAGTCAGAGAGTGGACTGGAGTGGATTAGGCTTTGTTCTGGTCCATCCCTGGACCATTAGCTGTATCTGAATGAGTATTTCTTAAACAGAATGATGTGCTCTTCTTTTTTCTTTCCAGGCAGATTTTTCGGGCAACTTTTCTCTAGAGCAGCCTCTCTCATAAAGAGATTGGCTGAATGCACACAGATTTCCATCTTCTTACTGATCTCCCCTGCAGGATGAATTGAGGGGAATAAGATTGACCTAGGGATTTACTGAATGGCCAATTGCATCTTTGGAGATTACCTCCTTTGCCTCTAAAGTCAGTAGGGCAAAAAATTGATGCACAATGTGTACCAGTTGTTCTGGAGCTGCCATATTCTTCCTGGCCTTACAAAAAGACATGGTACTTCAGTAGAACCCTTTAGGATGGCCCTAGTTTCACCAAACTCACACACCTGAATGCCTGTTTTCTTAGATCCCATAGCCTTCTCCAACTACACATCCTGTTGTAAGAAATAAACAACTAAACAAAATGACTTTATTTCCCCTTCAACATTTTGCATTATTACCCAACCCACAAGTAGAAGCATTAGAAGCCGGTCTATTAGCACAAGTGGAGCGCTGCCCCATCAACCTCAGTTTGCCCCCAGTCAGCTCTTGAGTCTCAGTTTTGTCTCTTGTAGAACTCAGCAAGAAGGGACACGGAGACAAAATGAGAATTAGTTTGCTCTGCCTGCCATTCAAAGTGGCTCCACCTACTGTTGGACCTCCTTACCGTCCTACATTTGTGTAAAAGTACAGTGGTACCTCAGGGATGCGGGTGGCACTGTGGGTTAAACCACAGAGCCTAGGACTTGCCGATCAGAAGGTTGGCAGTTTGAATCCCCGCAATGGGGTGAGCTCCCGTTGCTCGGTCCCAGCTCCTGCCAACCTAGCAGTTCGAAAGCACGTCATAGTGCAAGTAGATAAATAGGTACCACTCCAGTAGGAAGGTAAACGGCGTTTCCGTGCGCTGCTCTGGTTCGCCAGAAGCGGCTTAGTCATGCTGGCTACATGACCCAGAAGCTGTACGCCGGGCTCCCTCGGCCAATAAAGCGAGATGAGCACCGCAACCCCAGAGTCGGTCACTACAGGACCTAATGGTCAGGGGTCCGTTTACCTTTACCTTACAGTGGTACCTCAGGTTACAAACACTTCAGCTTACAAACACATCAGGTTACAAACTCCACTAACCCGGAAGTAGTACCTTGAGTTGAGAACTTTGCCCCAGGATGAGAATGGAAATCGTGCGCTGGTGGCAGTGGGGAGGCCCCATTAGCGAAAGCGCGTCTTAGGTTAAGAACAGTTTTGGGTTAAGAACGGACCTC
This sequence comes from Podarcis cretensis, assembly GCF_951804945.1. Classification (NCBI taxonomy): domain Eukaryota; kingdom Metazoa; phylum Chordata; class Lepidosauria; order Squamata; family Lacertidae; genus Podarcis; species Podarcis cretensis. Next base: position 83,276,372 of record NC_137175.1, on the reverse strand, counting down.
CGGAACGAAGTTCATAACCCAAGGTACCACTGTAGCTCACTTTATGATATCACTTCTTTGGTTTAGGTGGGAAACTGTTTGGAAGGTCTGCAACATTGTTTGTGGTGATACATTTTGGACTAATAAAAAAACAGCATTCCCTGTTCCTTCTGTTTATCAGGTTATTTTCTACAATGGGAAATATCTCTCAGACCCTGTGATCTCTGACCCAGTAAGAAGAAGACGTAAGCTAAAGTTTCAACTGCTTCTTTTAATTTGCTGATTAACCTAATTTACATGTTAAAACAGAGAGTAAGAAATGACATGACATGTAGAAAGCAAAGTGAAGAGATGTGCCAGAACTAACTTCTGCTAACATTTTCTAAAATCTTTTCAACATAGCTTGTCTCTCCCTCTCTTCTTTTTAGATGTTGTAAATTATTATGGAAACCTAGCGACGTGTTTGGCATTCCTCATTACTGGAAAGTCCTTGGCTTTGCTCTTTCTTCTGCATAAAATCCACATCCTTATCATAAAAAAATCAAGGTTAGGTTATTTCCCTTCCTTTCGTCTCTTAAGTATATGCAATTAGATGAGAAGCCTGCAACATTTTTTTTTCCTTAAAAGGTAAAGGGACCCCTGACCATTAGGTCCAGTCGTGGCCGACTCTGGGGTTGTGGCACTCATCTCACTTTACTGGCTGAGGGAGCTAGCATACAGCTTCTGGGTCATGTGGCCAGCATGACTAAGCCGCTTCTGGCGAACCAGAGCAGTGCACGGAAATGCCATTTACCTTCCTGCCAGAATGGTACCTATTTATCTACTTGCACTTTGACGTGCTTTCGAACTGCTAGGTTGGCAGGAGCAGGGACCGAGCAACGGGAGCTCACCCTGTAGCGGGGATTCGAACCGCCGACCTTCTGATCAGCAAGACCTAGGCTCTGTGGTTTAACCCACAGCACCACCTGCGTTCCTAATTTTTATTAGGCGTAGGCTAAGATACAATTCATTTGCTATCATGTGTGATGGTGTGGGATTTCTTTCTTTCTTTCCCTGTTACATTTATATCCCAACTTTGCTCCAATGAGTTCTCGGCAGTTTTCCTCTCACCTGTCAGGGAGCATGCTGAGGAGGGCTGCACTGAGGAGGCATGGTGGAAGCCAAAGCCTCCCCCTCCCCTCCCCTCCCCCTCCCCCTGATCCTGCTCCAGATCCTGAATCTTCCCAGGAGCAGGAGGACAGTATAGATTTGGAGCAGTGGTTTGTAGAGGGACATAGTTCAGAAGGCAGAAGCTGGGAAATACTGGATGGGGAACAGCTAGGAGAAGAAACACTGTTAACAGACTCACAGTTTCTGGAAAGCATTCACACACCCCTTCTCCAAAGTCATGGAGAGCTCAGAAAGTGGCAGAACAGAAAGCACAGAGGGTACAAGCTCAGATTACAAGATGTAGAAGTGATGTAGATTAATAGACGGCAGGAGGTGGATAACTTAATTGGGAGCTCTGCCATTTCTAGGAGATGTTCTTTGTTCTCTCACTGTGATTATTAAAGTTTCTAACTGGTAAGAAGACTCCTTTTCCTTTGTTCTGCTTATCTACTGCTGGGCGGAGGGGAGCCAATTCCCTGAAGCCTGACATCACCCTTCTAAAATCTTGCAACAGCCCTATGAGGTGACTTAGACTGAGAGAGAGCGCTACTGTCACCCCGAGAGTTTCATGACTGAGTAGGAATTTGAACGCTGTTCTCTGAGGGTCCCAATCCAGCCATCTAACCCCTGCTCCACATTGGCTTCCTTTGGCCATGGTCTGTTGGTTGCATACTTCTTCAGTGATATCTTATAGGGAACCACCTGTCAGGAAGTGTAAAGTAAGGTAGAGAGAAGTGAAAATTCCTCCCGGGAGTGCCTGGAGAGGAAGGACGTCAAGACATTCATGGCCTCCCATCAGCACCATCACTGCAGCTTACCAAAAAGGAGAGGGGTTGGGAGGTCAAGGCTGTGCAAATGCACCGGTGAAACCAGCTGGGCACCACCAGTGCATCTGCACGGTGGCAACTGTTAGATTTCTGTTATGCCACTGTGCAGTTTTTGGAGTCACAAGACTCTGTTTACATTCCAGACTGTTGGAAGTCTCACGGGAGACGGATGTTGAAGTTACTGTTTTCCTGTTTCTTTGTTCTTGTTGTTCTCTGTCTCTCACAGAGAGCAGATGCATATTCTTTTCTGTCCTGCGTAGTTAGAAATAAACGTAGCAATGTAGCACATATTTCTGGCTCTTCTGCTGCTGTCCGGGTACTCTGTGTAATGGGAGCATGCCTGAAGTCTCATTAAAGGCTTAGGTTGTTAATCACCATAGGAGCAGAGGTTGATGGATTCCGAAGATACGATGAGGAGGAGAGCCATTACAGCTCGGTCGTACGGAAGCTCCTCTCTGCCACCTCACTCCTCTCGCTCTCTGTAAACTGCAGTGGCACTGCTGCTCAGAGGCCAGGTGAACCCTTTGCCCCTTCCTGATTCCTTCTCAAGCTAAAGTTGGCTGATAGGAGGGTTGCCATATTTAAAAGAAAAATTAGCCAATGTGTCTGGCTTTCCCTGGACATTTAAGCGATTTAAGGATATTTAAGGACACTGTTTCCGACAAAGGACCAAACCAGAGATGAGCCTGTCGATCTCACTCGTCAACCTGGCTCGAGATACCTAGAATCTGGTTGCAGGAAGCTTCAGTAATGTGAAGCATTGCTCTCATCCTTCATAACTGTTTATGTTTCTTACAGGGATCAAGATGTACCTATGCAGCCTCTTAACAGAGGTTGGTATTCTCCTACTTCTGGCAAGGGCAAGTATTTAATTGATGTTTCTGCCTAGCTCATGACAATGCCTTGGTAGCAGTACCGAACCCTGAAGCATGCTTCTTGGAGTTGTAAGGTAGAAACGTTCCTCATAGACCCATGCAGGCATTGCAGAATCAAGGAATTGGCCTGATGAACTCCCATAGCTACTTCTGTGCTGCCAAGTGGCTAATGTGCCACTGACTTCACTCTTAAGCTTCAAGAAGAGCTGCTCAGACTCCCCCCTCTTCACTAAGCTTTTAGTGCAACTTAAGGTTCTGTCTTCCTGATTTTATGTTTGATCACTTTTATTGTGGTATTGATTTTAGTAATTTGAATTGTTTGAATGTAATTTGAAAGATTTTGATTGGGCGGTATGCTCTTTGTCAGCGTTTCACATTGACCTGTAAAACGTTATTTAAATATAATGTTATATAGACCTCACTGCTGTTTTCCACTGCCGATGGCTCACTGCTCTGCAGCACCCCCTTGTGTCACGTTTTAATAACGCCTCTTTAACGTTATAAACAACGAGTGTAGGTCCACCCCATTGTTACAGATGCCATTTAATACTCGTTTTGTATTTGTATGAAATTGATTTTTCAAACCCTGCCTATTGACATTAGCAGGCACCTTCCCTGGACTCTTTAGAGGCTGCTGAAAACATTTTTCTTTAGATAAGCCCACCCACATTTGCAGAGTGCTTTAATCTGTCTTTAGTTTATCATTGATTTTAATTATCTTTTGAATGTTTTAAGTAGTTGTGTTTAATTGCTTTTATTCTTTTTGGAAGCTGCTTTGAGATTTTATTTTTTTTATTTTTACAACCAAGCGGCATATAAATTTTATGAAATAAAAATAAATAAATAAATAAGACTGCTCCATACTAAGTATTTTGACTTATTTCTAGATTATGAAAACTATGGGCCACAGAACATGACAATGGATGTGGCTGAGCAGACAGAACCTCTAACAGGAAGCCAGATGTGCACATCAGTAAGAAGTCCAGGCATGAGTATTGAGCATAGAGAGGAAAATGAATTAAACATGTAAGTGAGAAATGACCACAGATGTACCCTTACCATAAAAAAAAATAACCATCTTTAATTGTACAGCAGTTACCAGTGTCACCGAGTTTTTTCATGTGTTGCAGGGGGTTGGACTAGATGACCCTCGGGGTCCCTTACAACTCTACAAGTCTATCATTCTTTGCATGAGGACATTTTGGAGCTGCACAAAGAGATAAACCACTTGAGGATGCAAGCTGGAGTTGAAGAACAATAGTCGGTTTCAAAATCGGTTGCCATTTTTATGTTAACCCCCCGCCATATGATGTACTACAGCACAGCTTTAATATTATACAAATCGTTAATACTTTTCATCACCTCTTTCATATGTGTGCAACATTTTTTTTAAAAAAAATGGTAAATGTTGTTTGGAACTGCATGTTAGCCATTATTATTCTCATTTTTCATCTGTGGAACGTTGGAGGGTTTGTAAATGTGCATTCCGTTGTTGACCAATTTTGCAATGCTTAATTTTGATTATGTTGCTTTGAACGCTTGCTTTACTTTTGAATAATGTTTTATTCTGGATTGTTTTATTGGATGCTTTAATGTTGGTTGCAAACCGTTTTGAGATCAGTTGTAGAAACAGTAGCAAAGAGATGTGTAAAGTTCATTGGCTTCACGCCTTAGATTCCTGTTACAGCACCTTGTAAACGTTGCTATCACAGGAAATACTGTCCCCCTGCACGTTCCCACCTCTAACAAACCCTGCTTCTGTAACTCTGTGTGAGACTTAATTTGAGAGTCAGGCGTCTGAGCCCAAAAAAATTCCTACATTGCAGAAGGTCGGATAAGAAGACCACTGTGATCCCTTCTATGCTTCTGTTATTCTATCCCCTGGGCTCCTTTGCCCCCTTCACCTCTCCATTTGTTACTCTTCCCTCTTCCTTTCATTTCCAACGTCTCTTGTTATCCCTGATGTTCAAATTGTTATCCCCTTGGTGGGCAGGGAGATCTGTCTGTCTGTCTAAGACCTTGCCAAAGTGCTATAAACACTTTTATAACAAAATATATTGATGATTATGACATTTAGCTTGAGGATATGCACCAGGTCCATGTACAGAAGCTTTGTTCTGAATGAGAATTCTTTCCAGGTTGGGGGTTATTTTTCTTTGTAGGTATTCTGTTTTCTGTCTGTACCCTTTTGTAAACAAAAATTGCCCTTTTCCCTTATGGGGTATCCAAGAGCCCATATAGAGTCCTGTACATATTTGTAGGAGAGAATAACAGAGGCCAACCAGAGAATATTGAGAAGCAAAGCAGCTAGTAAGCTTGATCTTTATTGATCTGTTACAACAGGGTGCTCCCCTCACTCGCAGGAAAGGAGGAGGACCCAGAAAAAATGCTGTGCAAGGCCTTATAAAGACTTTTGAAATTGCCACACTGTAGATCAAGACCACCCCCAGAAACATCATACATACATCACAGAAGGGGTGTAACCTAAGACCACCCCTCAGATACATCATACGTACATCACAGAAAAGGCGGTCTTAAAACGGAAATTTGAATGCTGTTTTTCTCCATCGTTTTTTATCTCCTGTCTGGCAGGTTACTTGATTGGATTTCCTGGGTAGCCTGGCCAGTCTTTTGTAGTGATAAATACTTGATCTTTATTGATCTGTTGCAACAGGGTGCTCCCCTTACCCGCAGGAAAGGAGGAGGAACCCAGAACCAAAGTGTCCCTGCCCCTATATAGACATTTTAAATTCCCTGCCCTGGAGCTCAAGACCACCCCTCCATACATCATACATGCATCACAGAAGGGGTGTAACCCAAGACCACCACCCCTACATCACACCTACATCACAGAAAAGGTGGTCTACAACAGAAATTTGAATGTTGTTTTTCTCCTGTCATTGTTTATCTCCTGTCTGGTAGGCTACTTGATTGGATTGCCTGGGAAGCCTGGCCAGTCTTTTGTAATGATAAATACTTAGTTCCTGGGCCAGGTCACAGGCTCACACCCTATTCATATCTTAAATGTGCCCTTAAGACAGGATTTGTGAGGAAAGAGACAATGGGGAGGTTTCCCACTTTGACCTTGCAGAGAAAACATTTGCTCAGTTTAGGAATCAAAATGGTTCCGGGTCGGTCTTCCTGTGCTGATCTATGTACGTGCTTGGTTAGTACATTTATGAACATTTCCATATATCTAAGACCTAAAAATTCCTATCACAACCCTTTACAGCATCCGTTCCAATCTTTGTCCAAGGATACAAACAGAGCAAGTGTCAGAAGTAAGCGCTGTATTTTTCATTTCATTTCATATGAAATTTATCACGTTACACCCTAAAAGAAAACTTTATGAAGATGCAATTTCAATGGTACCTGACACCACTAAAATTATCTAAAATGTACAAAAATGTCTCAAGTAAATGTTGGAGGTGTGGGGAAGTGGAAGGTTTCATGCTACACATGTGGTGGAACTGCAAGAAAATCAAGGAATTCTGGAATGTTATTCATGATGAACTTTAAAAAATGACCAAAGTATCATTTCTAAAAAACACACACGGAGGCTTTCCTCCTTGGGATTCTGGGCCCAGACATACCAAAAAAATGCAAAAAAATAAAATAAAATTCTTGTATGTGACAGTAGCAGCAAGAATATTGATTGCAATGAATTGGAAGGGAGAGAAAGTCCCAACAAAGCTGGAGTGGCAAAGTAAGTTATTAGAGTATGCTGAAATGGCAAAAATGACAAAAAAGCTGAGAGGTAATACTCAGCAGACCTTTATTCGAAAATGGGACATTTTCAGAAAATATCTAAAGGATTATTGCAGTAATGTAACGTCAGTAGCAGCATTCGAATGACTTCTGTGTTAGAATGAACAGAAATAAGAGAATATAACAGTGACAAATATTAATAAAAAGAGATAGAGATTAATAGTGTATCAGATAAGTAAATGGTGGAGTGGCGGGAAGTCATAGGAATTTTAACAAGAATGTATGGTGATATGAATGAGCAAATATTGATATTCTTATGTATTTTCACTTGGATTTTTCATACAATTGTTTGTTATAAAAATGTAAAGGGACCCCTGACTGTTAGGTCCAGTCATGGATGACTCTGGGGTTACGGTGCTCATCTCGCTTTACTGGCTGAGGGAGCTGGCGTACAGCTTCCGGGTCATGTGGCCAGCATGACTAAGCCTCTTCTGGCGAACCAGAGCAGCACACAGAAACACTGTTTACCTTTCCGCTGGAGCGGTACCTATTTATCTACTTGCACTTTGATGTGCTTTCGAACTGCTAGGTGGGCAAGAGCTGGGACTGAGCAACGGGAGCTCACCCTGTTGCGGGGATTCAAACTGCCAACCTTCTGATCAACAAGCCCTAGGCTCTGTGGTTTAGACCACAGCGCCACCCGCACCATACTTCTCTTTAATTTCAATAAAGCATATAAAACAGAAAAAAGAAAGAAGTACAGTGGTACCTTGGATTATAGACACTTCAGGTTACAGACTCCACTAACCTGGAAGTAGTACCTCGGGTTAAGAACTTTGCTCCAGGATGAGAACAGAAATCGCGTGGCGGCGGCGCGGCAGCAGCGGGAGGCCCCATTAGCTAAAGTGGTACCTCAGGTTAAGAACAGTTTCAGGTTAAGAACGGACCTCCAGAATGAATTTAGTAACCCAAGATACCACTGTAAGCACTTTAAGGCATCTGCTGAGCCCCACACTCCTACAGAGGGCCCACCGCCACACTCTTTATTTATTCCAATACACACGTTGTTTGTGCGCACTTATGCCTTATATATATGTTTTTTCCAAAGCAGCTTTCTCTAATATCATGCATTTTTAAATATTGTTTTCACTAATGGATGCTTTTGTGTACACCTTTCCCTAATACATGCATTTTTTTGGTAGACATACTTGGTTGCAAATTTGTGTACTGTTTTGAAAAGCGCATAGAAGGCAAGTTTGCCTTTAAGTGCAAACTGAACTGAATTTCGCTGCCATCCCTTGCGCAGAGTGGGAGGACAGGGAAGTAGACAGCAGTGCAGGGAAGCTCGCTAAGGGTATCTTGCTAGGAGCCCCCCAAAATCTGGAACTGGTGTGCGATACCACTTCTTTTCAGCTCCCCTCTCATTAGTTCCTTGAATTGTTTCTCATTTCTGCGTGTCTCTGTTTTTGATGTTTACTTTCCATTGCACTCATGCCTCTTTCTTTAGGATGAATTTAGTCAGTCGAAAGCCTTATCTCCCCCACTCCTTCGTGGCATCGAATTTCTTTGTCTCTTAAAATCTCACCTGCGATGACCTCTGTTGTCTTAGCCCTCTTAAGTTTTGTGTGGGAGGCATTATTAGCGAGGCGACACACAAATTTCCAGTGCATTTTCATATGTATAAAAGGGTTCCCTTGGCAACGATTAAGAGCCAAAATCTATCTAACTTGACAGCAAAGAGTGCACGAACTTGGCATCTTCTGCTTCCTCACTGTTCAAGGCAGCCGTTCCTTTTGCCGAACGCATCAGAGATCTGTTCCTTTCCCCCAAGTGAAATTCAAAGGGAAATGCAACCTCGGTGGCTGTAATTTTATTACGGGAAGGATTTCTGCAGAAAGGAAATGGCATCTGGGGCACAGCATATCCTTCCTACCCTTGCTTGTCAGCTATGCCCTTGAACAAGTGTAGGCAGTGAGGAAAGAAAGAATCTTTGAGGGTTGTTGACAAGGAGGCATGAGCACTGCATGTCAAAGAATATCTTTCCAGGCAAGAGTTCCTTACAGAATCGTTGGAAGGGACCAAAATGGCCATCTAGTCCCCTGCAATGCAGGAATCTCAGCTAAAGCATCCCTGACAGAAGACCATCTGTTTGTTGTTGTTGTTTAGTCGTTTAGTCATGTCCGACTCTTCGTGACCCCATGACCAGAGCACGCCAGGCCCTCCTGTCTTCCACTGCCTCCCGCAGTTTGGTCAAACGCATGCTGGTAGCTTCGAGAACACTGTCCAACCATCTCATCCTCTGTTGTCCCCTTCTCCTTGTGCCCTCCATCGTTCCCAACATCAGGGTCTTTTCCAGAGAGTCTTCTCTTCTCATGAGGTGGCCAAAGTATTGGAGCCTCAGCTTCAGGATCTGTCCTTCCAGTGAGCACTCAGGGCTGATTTCCTTCAGAACGGATAGGTTTGATCTTCTTGCAGTCCATGGGACTCTCAAGAGTCCCATGGCCATCTAACCTCTACTTAAAACCTCTAAGGAAGGAGAGTCTACAACCCCCTGAGGGAGTCCACTCCACTGTCAAACAGCTCTTACTGCCAGAAAGCTTTCCCCTGATGTTTAGTCGGAATCTCCTTTCTTGGAAATTGAAACCATTGTTGGATCCTAGCCTCTGGAGCAGGAGAAAACAAGCTTGCTCCATCTTCCATGTGACAGCCCTCGAGATGTTTGAAGATGGCTATCATACCTCTTCTCAGTCTCCTCTTTCCCATGCTCAACATACCCAGCTCCTTCAACCATTCCTCACAAGGCTTGGTTTCCAGACCCTTATTGGCCTGCCCATCTCCTCTCCTTGCCTTCTCTTCTAAGATATCTCCCCATCTTCCATAAAATCTGCAGCTCTCTTCTCTCAGTGTGTCTTAGAAAGAGGATTCAGGGTGGAGCATAGAAATCTGCATCACACGAAGGCTGGATCTACACTGAACTGGAAAAAAAAATGCTTTAAGAAAACCCCAAACATAATATAGCTCTCAATGTCATTCCCCATTGGTGGTGGATCACTGCTCTACAGAGGCCTCTGGTGTCACATTTTCATAATACATTTTTGATTTTATACCGTATTTTTCCATCTATAAGACGCCCCCATCTATAAGATGTCCCCTATTTTGGGGGCCTCAAAATTTAGAAAATAGGGGGGGATTGAGCTTTTGGGGAGGATTATTTGGGGGGAATGCCGAAAATTGCTCATCCGCCAGAACGCAGCACACAACTGCTCACATTGCAGCTGCCTGCGATGGCTAGCGGAAAGTACCTACCAGCTCCCCAGTCGCCACTAGCGGCCACCAATCACACTCCCACTTGGTGCAACAAGGGCAGCTGTCTATTGGCTGCCACAGCGGCAAGGAGGAGGGCTAATGGCGACGACCAGGCAGCTGCGACACGAGCGGTTGTGTGCTGCGTTCCAGCGGATGAGCAATTTTCAGCATCGCCCCCCCCCCCCAATCAAGTAGCCAATCGCCGCTTACAGTCTCAGGCTCGTGCCAAAAAACCATTCGTATGTCCCCTCTCAGCACTACCCGTGTATAAGATGAGCCTAAATTTTGAACCTCATTTTTGGGTCAAAAAAGCTCGTCTTATACATGGGAAAATACAGTAACTAACCAGTGTAGATTAGCCCCAGGTCAGACCATTGGTACACCTAGTTCAGTATTTTCCACACTGACTAGCTGGAGACACATGGGACTGAACCCAATGCTGGTGCGTTACTGCTGAGCTATGCCCCTTCCCCCTTTGGAATGATAGGAACCTGCCTTGCATCTGATGGATTACTTGAGCCAACATGGAAGCAAACTGGTGGTTGAAAGGTGGCAGTGGAACAGCTTTTAAACTGATCTGGTAGGAGCCAAGGATCACTGGGTTTGGGATGAATCATTGCTCAGAGCTAAATATAAATACATGTGCTGGAAATGTAAGGAAAAAGAAGACACCTTTTATCATATGTGTTGGAAATGTAAGGTAGTAAAAGAATTTTGGGAAATGATATGTAATGAGTTTAAAAAAAAAAAGTTTAAACTAGCCTTTCTTTAAAAACCCGAAGCCTTCCTTTAAGGAATTCCAGGTGTTGAAATCCCAAGGGAACAGAAAAGACTATTTATGTATGCGACCACGGCTGCGTGGATGTTATTGGCCCAGAGATGGAAAGAAGGAAAAGTCCCTACCAGAGAAGAATGGCAGATCAAGTTGATGGATTATGCCAAGCATAGACTAACTCAGCCCTCCAAATGTTTTGGGACTACAACTCCCATCATCCCTGACCACTGGTCCTGTTAGCTAGGGATGATGGGAGTTGTAGTCCCCAAACATCTGGAGGGCCGAGTTTGCCTATGCCTGGATTATGCCAAAATGGCTAAAATGACTGGAAGAATCAGAAATCAGGAAGACCAAAATTTTAACAAGGAATGGAGAAAATTGATAACTTATCTTACAGACCATTGTAAACAGTTAAAATCGTTAGTGGGATTGGAATATCACTTGTAGTTTAAGGGTGAATTTTGGACACAATGGAGAGGTAAAAGATTTGGATGATCATAAAAGATGCAGGAGGAAATGATTAACAATAGGACCCACAAAGGGGAGGAGGGAAGTCCAAGAGATTCCTTTTTATGTTGTATGTTGGATATGTGACTGTACATTTTTAATCTGAAAAACCAAATAAATAAATTTAAAATAAAAAATAAAACATAAAAAATAAAAAATAATATAAATATAAATATATAAAATGTATGGTTTCTTTCCAGGCAACCACAAAGGGCATTCTGGGTGGAACAAATCAGCATGGACATATACTGTTCTTCAAGTTTCACTTGCTGGCTGAAGAAATGTGTACATGTGGAAGCTTGTAATCTTTTGTAGTGAGCTTGTTCACACACATCCACTGAAGAAATGCAGGAGATGTGTCAATTACAGAATAGTTGACAGCATCAAGGAGCAACCTACTTTTTCCTGATGCACCTGACAACTGGAGGCGAGGAAGGAAGGAGTGAGGGAGGGAGGGAGACTGGGGAAGTTTTCCACCATTCCATCATTTAACTGTGTGATCCTATACATGTCTACTGACGAATACAGTTCATTGGGATTTACTGCCCAGTAAGTGTGGATAGAAATGCAGCCTTGCCCTCTCGAATGATGCTTGGAAGGTACTTCCATAAATTTGGTTTACAGAACCTTAGAGTTTGTTCAGGAGAATGTGGTGGGTTTAGGATGAACTCCAGAGAGTTTGAAGTTTCATTTCCATGAGTTACTTTCTGTGACTTTTACAAGAAGATGCTTTGAGTGCAAAAAAAAAAAAAAAGGAAAATTCCAGATTAGAAAATCAAAAACATGCTCTAAACTCATAAAGCTGCTATGCGTATACAATAACTGCCACCAAACATGCCAATGTGGACAATTTGTTGGCTGAATAAACTCGTAAAAATTCATAGGAATTGTTGAAAAGCAAACAAAAAGCGGAGTCTGGAAGTGTCTGTGAGGGATGCATAACTAACAGTGGGTGAGCCAACTCTGTCAAGTGTGAGGGATAACTTTTCATATACAGTGGTACCTTGGGTTAAGTATTTAATTCGTTCCAGAGGTCCGGACTTAACCTGAAACTGTTCTTAACCTGAAGCACCACTTTAGCTAATGGGGCCTCCTGCTGCTGCCGCACCGCCGGAGCACGATTTCTGTTCTCATCCTGAAGCAAAGTTCTTAACCTGAAGCACTATTTCTGGGTTAGTGGAGTCTGTAACCTGAAGCATCTGTAACCTGAGGTACCACTGTAGCTCTTCCCTAGCTAAGCGCCACCATTTCAAGTCAGCAGGGAGATGTTCCGCTCCCTCTACAGGTCCCACAACCCCCAAGTGGGTGTTAAGGATTGCTTCAAAGTCCAAACTATGGGGTGGAATTCAGTGTAGCTCCAAGTGGGCTATGTGCACTGGGAATGAGGTTTAGGGGGTGGGGCACAGGGGAAGGAGAGAGGGCAGTCCCATGGTGGAAGTGAACCTTGTGTCATGCAAACAACAGCTTAGTTGGATCCCATCCACAGACCACAGTTTGCAATTGCTTCTGAACCTGCAAACTACAGTTAGCACTTGCTGTCCAAGCACTAAACCTCAAATTCCTTCACCACATTTCGATGGCCTAGTGGCTAGGTTTGCTCACAGCACTAAACCAAACTGTGGCTAAGCATGGATGAGCAAGGGTTTGGGCAAGCAGGTGTGAAAATCAGTTGCTTCATTCCTCACCAGTCTGTTGCTGCCAAACTTCTCAGAGCTCAGCCACGTTTTGGATCAGCATTACATACATGCACCCATACTCACTGTTTGTCTCACTCCAAACAAACCAGAAACTAGTCAATATTTTTTTCTTAGGGTTAGGGCTGGCTTCGCTCTAGGTAGCTCTGGTTACACTTGCTCATTCATGTTTAGACACGGGTGGCTCTGTGGTCTAAACCACTGAGTGTCTTGGGCTTGCCAATCAGAAAGTCGGCTGTTTGAATCCCTGTGACAGCGTGAGCTCCCGTTGCTGTGTCCCAGCTCCTGCCAACCTAGCAGTTCAAAAGCACACCAGTGCAAGTAGATAAATAGGTACCACTGTGGCGGGAAGGTAAACGGTGTTTCCATGTGCTCTGATTTCTGTCACGGTGTCCCGTTGTGCCAGAAGTGGTTTAGTCATGCTGGCCAGATAACCCGGAAAGTTGTGGACAAACACCAGCTCCCTCATCCTGAAAGTGAGGTGAGCGCCGTAACCCCATAGTCACCTTTGACTGGACTTAACCATCCAGGGCTCCTTTACCTTTTTATCTTTAGCCATAGTTTGGCTTAGTGTTACATGCAGGCTGGGTCAATGGGTCATTATGGTGATGAGAGGTCTATATTTGCCTTCTCAGTGCCCCTATTCAGCCTTCCCCATTCAGGCTGGGTACACATGTTCCAAGCTTAAGGCTACAGTTCCATGCCTACCAGCCAAAATGCATATATAAGATTGCACTATAAGACACTTGTATGTAGGCAGAGGGATGGTTGTATCATGATATGGCAGATACACATGGACCTTCCTATCCCCATAGTGGCCAGTACTTTGCATGGGTGTGTGCATGAGCCGCATGGTGGAGGAAGTACCCTGTGATGGCAATCCCTCTGTGTGCTGGTGTTGCTCTCACACTTCAATGGATCAAACCTTAAGTGAAGCCATTTTTGGAGAAGGAGAACATTTTGAATCATCTGCGACTTCTCCAGCGAACACTTGAGATATTAGCTGTGATCAACGGTGGCCTCGTCAGTTAAGCATGCTGGCATGCAATTTTCTTAACATTATCCGGCATCGTTGTAGGGGTGGGACTTTCTCCACAGCCCCGAGCATTTTACCTCTTTCAGCATTTGACAGAGAAACCCATCTCAGTTCCTCAGAAATTCTGGCGGCATCTGCTTTTCGACCAGGAAGTCGCAACAAGTGCAACAGCTTCAGAAAAACCTCTGACTTCCTGGAAACTGAAGTCAAGAGAGAAAGAGAGAGAAGAGTGGTTTTAGAGAAGTCAGTAAAAATTGTCTGTGACATCACTTTGCTGTGAAGTGTGTGTGTGTGCTTAGTCTCTGAGTGTCAGAGGAAGCTGCTCCCTGAATGATAAGGACGCATTGCAATGTACGTGCGCATAGCCTATTCTACATTTGATTTGGACCTTGGCAAGTCATTTTGCACAGGGCGATAACCATTATTTTGCTTTCCAGAGACTGACACACACATGCTGTTTTGTGAGGATACACATGACCCCTGGATGTAACCATGTTTTTGTGGCTTAAACTCTTGGTGTTTGGCTTGGCCCTCGTTGTGGATGGACAGGATTCAGGTAGGTGGCCGCTACTTGTCTGTTCACTTTGCTTATCATGGAAACTTATTTAAAAGAACTATCCTAAACCCATCTTGACAAGATCTAAGGGTTGGCTCTAACGTCTTAGGTCTGTGTATCTCATATGCCTGAGTGCCTACGATGATTGAGGTGTGTCAGAATCTTAAGAATATCAGTTACAGCAAACTAATTTATCTGAATGGTGACGTAGTCATCATTACCACTGGGTAGGAAGAAGTTTCTGGCCCACACTCAGTTGAGATGGAGTAATTGAGACAAGACCTTCAGGTCTGTCCAGCACTTATTGACAGCTCGTGTAGTAAGGCCACAGAATCCTCTGTAGTTACTTGGGGTAACAATTCAACACAGAAATAGTTTGTTAGGAGTTAGCTATTTGAAAATGGCTGCTTTAAGATAACCTGCGCAGTGGTAATCTCAAACTGTTTGGTTTTTCATTGCCAGATTCCCCTCCATCCTGAATCTTGGGTTGTCAACCAAGTAGGAATATCAAGTGTCCCTCTTCATTTGGAGTTTGGGTTGTCTGCGTTGTGAAAATATTCGCAATGAATCAAGGCAACACTCCTTTTGAACGTGGCGAGCAAGGATTCCCCATGATACAAATTCTGAAATGCTCCACACTTCAGAAGTCCCACTGAGTTCAATGAGATTTGCACCCAGGTGCAGCCTCAATATATAGTTTTTTATCTAAAAAAATAAATAGATGCATTTAGAACTGGGACAACTTTATAAAGGATTGCAGCACTAAGTCACTTCTTTCAAATAATACATACCGCTCAACAGGATTGCGTTTTAACGTTACATAAGGAAACACCTTCTTTTCATTTTCTCAGGCTTTCTAAAACAGTGATATTACAGCTGGGTTTATCTCTCCTCCCCTTTAAAATGGACTTCTCCATTAACTTCTGAGCCACTCCCTGATCTCAGATCCTGTATTCAGTTCCTCAAATTTCAAGCTCTACTGCATCGAAGTTTCTTTTTTAATGTCTTCAACTGATACTATCAGATTGTAGGTGTGCGATATTGGATATAATTACAGATTCCCAGAGCCAGTGGTCCAGTTAGGTAATTTCAGTCCCTGGATTTAATTGTTTTAATGTCCCCCCTTTTTAGATGACAGTGTGCTTCAAATGGTGGCAATGCAATCACGCTGCATTTGTGTGTGTGCTGGTTGGGGCGGGAGTATGACTCCTGCTTATTATGTTGAGTGGGGCCCTGGACTTAGGACCATAGGAAGCTGCCTTATCCCAAGCCAAACCACTCATCCAACTAGCTCAGTACAGTGGTACCTTGGGTTACAGACGCTTCAGGTTACAGACGCTTCAGGTTACAGACTCCGCTAACCCAGAAATAGTACCTCGGGTTAAGAACTTTGCTTCAGGATGAGAACAGAAATCGAGCGGCCATGGCAGCGGGAGGCCCCATTAGCTAAAGTGGTACCTCAGGTTAAGAACAGTTTCAGGTTAAGAACGGACCTCCAGAGCGAATTAAGTTCTTAACCCGAGGTACCACTGTACGGTGAACACTGACAGCAGCTCCCCAGTGTTCCAGAAAAGCATCTTCCACAGCCCTACCTAGAGATGCTGTGGATCGAACAATGTGCTTTTTCCACTAAGCTATGACTACCTCTGTCCTGAAGTCGGGTCCTAACAGTACTGCTGCCCAGAGCTCAAGGAACTTCATTCAATCATCAGCTTTGTAGTCATTGACATGTCTTGCACCCTCTTTCACCATTTATGACCTTTCGCCTTGTGCCTTTCCAAAACAGAACCCCCACTCCCTTTATATTCCCCGTGCTGCTTATTTCCCCCCTTTCGGGGTCTTCCATGCACCCTACCTCTTTCGACATTACAGTGGTACCTCGAGTTAAGTACTTAATTTGTTCTGGAGGTCCGTTCTTAACCTGAAACTGTTCTTAACCTGAAGAACCACTTTAGCTAATGGGGCCTCCTGCTGCCGCTGTGCAGCCGCTGTGCAATTTCTGTTCTCATCCTGAAGCAAAGTTCTTAACCCAAGGTACTATTTCTGGATTAGCGGAGTCTGTAACCTGAAGTGTCTGTAACCTGAAGCGTATGTAACCCGAGGTACCACTGTACCTGCTACCTATTCCCTTTGCACTGCACCAAAGTATTTGTAAACGCAGATCTGGAACCCAGGGCACTGCTTCTTTGCTGCAAAGCTGTTGGAGGGGTATGATTTGCAAGTTTCAAGTAACAGTCTCTTTCCCTCAATTTATTAATGGATGTTTAAGGGCTTCCATGAAAAAATACCCCAGGGTGATTCAGAAGAAGTAAATAAACATGCACTGGGGAACCTTCGCTGAGGAGATGCCTACCTGATGGATGGGCTTGCAAGAGGAAAGCAATGGGGGGGGGGAGTTTGTATTAAGTGTCTCCCCTGGAAACGGTGCTCTGCTCTGCAGCAGAAAAATGCTAGCCCAGGTTTCTAGACCTGGGTTGTTGCTGAGTGCATAGTTTAGTGTTGGCAACAGAGGCCTTGCAATATTTCGGGATGTCAAAACTATTCTTCGCTTTCAGAAATGCCAATGGAGTTGTGATTCTTTGGGGATACTTCAGCCTCCATAGTTGGTGAGCCAATGGCCAGTAAGGGAGACAAAATTGCTTTCTCTTCCACTCAGGGTTGTCCAGATGTTGCTGGACTACAATTTCCATCATCCCTGTATCACTGACCATGTTGGCTGGGACATCATCATCATTTGTTATTTATACCCCACCCATCCGGCTGGGTTTCCCCAGCCACTCTGGGCAGCTCACAACAGATTAAAAACAGAATAAAACATTAAAATTTCCCTAAACAGGGCTGCCTTCAGATGCCTTCTAAAAGTCAGATAGTTGCTTATTTCCTTGACATCTGCTGGGAGGGCATTCCACAGGGCAAGCGCCACCACCGAGAAGGCCCTCTGCTTGGTTCCCTGTAATCTCACTTCTCTCAGTGAGGGAACCACCAGAA
Source organism: Podarcis cretensis (assembly GCF_951804945.1). Lineage (NCBI taxonomy): Eukaryota > Metazoa > Chordata > Lepidosauria > Squamata > Lacertidae > Podarcis > Podarcis cretensis. The sequence continues at coordinate 83,258,972 of NC_137175.1, read as the reverse complement.
GGCCCTTGGCACTGGACCTCAGAGTATCTCAACATCTAATAGGCCACCTGCCCCCCCCCCCAACCTGAAGGGATTGTGATATTTCTGCTGGAGCAAAAGATATCGATATTTAGGAAATACCTTCACAGCTTACCACAAAATATATGGCAGGGAAGTAGTAGAGATGTATTATTATTATTATTATTATTATTATTATTATTATTATTATTAATTAAATTTGTATACTGCCCTTCATCTGAAGACCTCAGGACGGTTTGCAGCATAAAAATACAAAACGAACTACATAATACAAACGAACAAAAACAAAGCAAACCAATAGCAACCCCCCCCCCAAAAAAAAACAATTAAAAAGATATAGAATATTAATCAGCCCAAGGCCTGGTTGAAGAGGAGCATTTTTGCCTGGTGCCTAAAGTTTTATAATGAAAGTGCCAGCTGAACTTCCCTGGGGGAGAGCATTCTGCAAATGCGGAGCCAGTGCAGAAAAGGCCCGTTCTCATGTTGCTACCCTCTGGACCTGTCTCTGAGGAGGCACATGAAGCCTCAGATGATGATCACAGGGTCTGGTTTGCTACATATGGGAAGAGGCAATCCTTGAGGTGTCGTGGTCCTGAGGCACCTAAGGCTTTATAGGTCAAAACCAGCAGTTTGAATTGGGTCCAGAAACTAATTCTAAGTCTGAGATTACAATGAACACTGGTGGAAATTAGTACTGTACACATGGGCCTGATTCTGCATTTTGATAATATGATGAAACTCAATAATAATAATAATAATAACAATAATAATAAATTTTATTTATATCCCGCCCTCCCCAGCCGAAGCCGGGCTCAGGGCAGCTAACAATAATCAAATAATCAAACAATCAAATAATCACACATTAAAAAATATTTCATTATAAAAATTAATTAAAATCAAATTAATGGCAACTTGTAGGGAAGTGACAGTGTGTGGGCACAGAATGCAAACAATCTGCTAGTTTTCCTGAATCTGGTTTTCCCCACCCACCCCAGTGTGGTTCACTTCCAGTTTTGAAGCTTAGCTGTGGGGAGAAAGGCAGTTTGCAAGGCAGAGGAAGAGTTAAGCACGGCATTTCTGCTTATTGATTCTCCCCGGTAAGTCTGTGTCTACCCTCTGCCCCCAAAGTTAACATTATGGAGAAAACACTGGCCTGGAGGCTTTGCCCAGTTCTGTCCAGCAGCTACTGCCAAACGCAGTAGAATTTAGTGTTTCATATGCATATTAAAAACATACAGACACTAAAGAGGTTCTGCCATTCGTGCTCATGACTATACAGAGCAACAGCTTTCCCTTTATCAACAAAGAAAGAATGCTTTATCTTTCCGAAGCTGTCACTCGCAGTATATTTTAGATTTTCCGGATTTTAAAATGTTGCGTCTCCGTCAAATCTTACAGCGGTCTCTGAACCAGCATCCATTTAAAACAAAGGTTCTCATTTATTTATTTATTTTGAAATCCCCAATAGCGTAGAGACCAAATGTGAGCGGGGGGAAATGGTTTGTCACCGTTTTCATACTCGGGATTTATTCTTTTGAGCATTTATGCAAAGTGGAAGTTCAGACTTAGGATGCCCATTCTCAGTTAGGGTGCTCACTTCGATTTATGCGCATACATTTCCTCCCTTTTTTAAAAATTAGAAGAGCAATAAATAGAGGCAAATGGTAGATAACGGCATATGATAAAAAAAACAACGAAGCTGCTAAAGAACAGGATTCTTTTCTTGTGAATTTTTTTGTGGCTGTTCTTCATTTTTATAACTGACTTCCTACAGTTGACTGCTGTTCTCCTTTCTTTAGAAAGAGTAGGCTAGGTTCTGTCTCGGCAACTCACCTCTTTTGTTACTTTATGCAATGTCTAACAGAGAAGGCATAGAAGGGGGCTGGAAGGGAGAGTGTGCGACAATAGTTTTCTTCAAAAGACAGATTTTCATCTCCTTTGCCTGCATGAGGTAGATGCCTGGGGCATGTGCTATCCTAACTAATTGTTGCTATAGAAATCCTAAGAGTTACCAAGATTTAGGAAATGTTGCGGCGCTGAAAGAGCATTACATTATTTCACAACTGTCAAGCAGATAAGAAGGTAACTTTCCCCCTTTGTTACCAGTCCTTTTTTGAAGGGGATATTTTTACCTAGTGTGCTTGTTCTTAAGCAGGTCAACCTGCCTTTTTTTCAGGGACTGTGTGTGTGTTTTATTCTCTAAAAATAATGCCCTTCGTACCTCTTCCCAGGCAGTCAGACAGCTTCATGCAAAAGAGGCTTGTGTGTGAAATTATAGGAACAGCAGAACCCTATGCGTGTTTACTCAGAAGTAAACACCACAGCGCTCACAAGGGCTTATTCCCAGCCCAGTCTGCATAGGATTGCAGATGCACAGTTCAATCCTAACCAGGTCTACTCAGAGGATTGCCCTACTGAATTTTGTTGAAACTCATCTAGAGAAGTGGGGTTAGGACTGCAGGCTAAATTACTCAGCTAAATCATATGTTAGAGCTGAGCTCAATCCCCCCCCACTCTGCCCTGAGAAAAATTCTGAGATTTTTCTCCCTCCCCCCACTTCCCCAACTAGAAAAAAGAAGTCCGTTTTGCAGTATTTGCTTTAGGTATTCTCTTTTTAAACTCAATTTTATTAAAGGTTTCCAACATGCAACACAATAAAACCCCAAACAAAGCTAATATCTAAAGAGAGGAAAATAATAAAACGAAGAGAGAGTGGGGCAGGGAAAGGAAAAAAGAAAAACACCTACACAAGCACACAATTTTATATTCTATCAAGCTCCTATCTTAATCTTCAATTCACAAACAGAGATCCCCATCTCCCAGCTCCCACCTGGGACAGCTTCCATCTTTCTCAGCCTCATACCCTGAGAAATACCACTCTATTTTGTCTCTCACACAGATCTCTTCTATCAGTCTTCTCTCTCTATATGTATCTTCATATCATGTCATTCGTATCCTACTTACAAGTAATATTATTTAACATTAATTTTAAAATATCAAAAACTAAGAAGAAAAAGCAGAAAAGAAGAAATGGGGGGGGGGGGAGAGAGATACTCTTCTATCTGCCAGTTTTCTCTAGGTATTCTCCACCATTTGTTTTGTGGCAGCTGCCATTTCCCAGCTCACCACCCCTCACCAAGCCTCAGAGCGACGTGAGATCAGGGGCCTTGGGAAAAATGCACAATGGTAGACTAGGCCGCCCAAAATGTCGCTGCTGTTGCCAATTGAAGCAGCAGCAAAGGAAGAAGAAAGGTGTGTGGGGGGAATAAGCTGTTGGAGAATTCCTCCTCTCCTTGGAGAGCTTTGGTGAAATGGTCCTGCCAAGAACTCCACCAACAAATTAGGGTGGAATATATCAAGAGGGAGGGACGCGGGTGGCGCTGTGGGTTAAACCACAGAGCCTAGGACTTGCTGATCAGAAGGTTGGCGGTTCGAATCCCCGCAATGGGGTGAGCTCCCATTGCTCGGTCCCTGCTCCTGCCAATCTAGCAGTTTGAAAGCACATCAAAGTGCAAGTAGATAAATAGGTACCACTCTGGCGGGAAGGTAAACAGCGTTTCCATGCGCTCCTCTGGTTTGCCAGAAGCGGCTTAGTCATGCTGGCCACATGACCTGGAAACTGTACTCCGGCTCCCTCGGCCAATAAAGCGAGATGAGCGCCGCAACCCCAGAGTCAGTCACGACTGGACCTCATGGTCAGGGGTCCATATACCTTTACCTTTATATCAAGAGGACATTTGCACACACCTCACCATGTATATCATACTCTCCAGCATTTTGCCGATGAACACAGGGACCTCCTATTCCATAATAATAAAAGTTTTGTTGCTTATACCTCACCCATCTGACTGGGTCGCCCCAGGCACTGTGGGCAGCTTCCAACATATATAAAAACATTATAAAACATTAAACCTTAAAAAAAGGCCAGATACAGGGCTGCCTTCAGATGTCTTCTAAAGGTTGTATAGTTACTTATCTCCTTGACTCGGGGGGTCGCGTCACTCCATCCCCTCTAACATTTCTCCGATGAAAATATGGACACCCTAAGGGATCAAAGGACATTCTGGGATCAAATCAGAAAATGAGATGGCTTCTGTAAATCTGGGACTGCTACTGGAAAATAGGGACACGTGGAGGAGCTGGTATACGTATAGATATATCAGCCAGCACCTCACTTCAAACACTTTGATATGCTTCAGGTTTAGCACAATGGGACTGGCAAATGATCAGTGTGTATCTGTGTATGTGTGCAAGTGAGGCCTACAGAGGTATCTCACTTCCTCAATTAACTCCTTTCCTCCATCTACACAGCACACAAAGCTCTGTGTGCTTAGGGTGGCAGAGGTGATGCAGGGGAGGGGACGGGAGATAAAGAAGTATTGTGCCCTTCACTGAGTCATTTCACCTTGTCCAATTGCATTTCTCTCTCTCCACGCTGTGTTCCAAACCCAACAAATATGGCGGAAGTGGAGAAGGCAAACACAGCTACCTCACTTTCTCTTCCTGACAAAACCACAAGGAAAATATACAAAGGTGCTGTGGAAAATTGGTTTTATTTTTAGAAAAGGGCCTGACACAACTGTTTCCAGAGATGGAAAGTAACACCAAAAGCATGCCTTCCTTCGCAAACACTTTAGTGATCCCTTAAGGAATCTCCCTGATGTAGGCTGCAATCCTAAGTAGGAACCTAAGTGTGAATTTGTGGCATTCTCTTGTTTCTGTACTCTCCTTCTTCCTTTGTGCTCTCTCTCTCTCTCTCTCTCTCGGGGAAAATGAAGGCTTCCTGGCCACTGTGTGGTCTAGCTTTGTAACCCTCTCCCAAAAGTGGCACAGTGGACCCAGCATGTCCCCAGCTCTAGAAGCTGCATCCAGAAGGTGAGATTTGAGAAGATGTGGCTTGAATAGATGAAAGAGTTAGGACTATGGAGGTGTGTGTGTGTGTGTGTGTGTGTGTGTGTGTGTGGCGGGAAGAGCTGTGAGGGGGAAATGAACAGAAAATTTAGGGAAGAGAGGCAGGCATCAAGCTACAATGCTAGATCATTCACCATCCCCCATGCCCACCCACCAGTTTTAGTAGCTGCTTAACTATGCACAATTAGTGATAAGGAATTCCGTAATTCATCACTTGTGAGTAGTCTGGATTCGTTCCTGAACCTCCCAATTTGTCTAGTCCCATAGATGAAAGTAAAATTATTCATGTCCCTTCCCTGCCCCACCCTGCCCCCAGAAATTATACATTGTTTCAGCGCTGTTCATTTCTTTAACATTTAGACACATTCATTATATAAAGAAGGATGTTCCGCATCCTGTTTATTTAGATAACCTTAAGTAGATAACCTTTTGTTGAGTGGATCACCAATTTGTTTTGTTCAGTAGATGTCTTGTCGCATTGCCTTTGGTTGCGGGAATGTGGCTTTTGCACAAGTGATTTTGTACAAGTGATTCGCAGACATAATGTTCAGAGATAACGTCATTTGAAAGCAGTATTGTCAGCATATGACACAAAGAGGCTTATTTGCTGAGACCCGTTAACCCCTTAAAAAAAGAAAGAAAATGCTACACAGTTGCAGAATCTTGTGGGTGCTGCACAGATAGAGTGTTGTTATGGTTGAGGTGCACCAGTGAGGCTGTGCCTGCTCTTCACACTGTGGAGTCCAAGATGTAGCACTGACCACCAACTGTAGCTTTAAACAAGGATTGGACAAATCCATAGATGATAAGGCTTTCAATGGCTACTGGTCATGATAACCACATTCTTCTTCCACTGTCCAAAGCAGCAGGCCTCTGTCTAAGAATCTGCTGCCAAGAATGAGAAGTAGGGAAAGAGGTTCTGCACTGAGGTCCAGCTTGCTGGCTCCTCAGAAGCGTCTTCTTGGCATTGTGGGAACAGGATGCTAGACCAGATGTGTTCGTGGCTTGATCCAGGAGGGCTTTTTGTATGTTCTGCTAAGACTCGTGAACCCCTCTCTCTTTCTTTTTTAATGCACCAACCAATCCCATCCACCTCTGCGAATTTATAGCTGTTAAGATTAAAGTCCCCAGAAGGGGAGGAACTTACACCATCCATGATCAGACCAGTTTCTTTCGTTATGTAAATAATGTGCCACATTCCCTTATGTGAGGAGAAAAAAGTTTCCTTTTTTCGTGGAGCCAAACTCCACTCACTAATTCACCAAGAAGATTGAAGAAGAGTACAGTATAAGCATCTTAAAAAGCAGAGACATCACCTTGCCAACAAAGGTCCGTATAGTAAAAGCTATGGTTTTCCCAGTAGTGATGTATGGAAGTGAGAGCTGGACCATAAAGAAGGCTGTTCGCCGAAGAATTGATGCTTTTGAATTATGGTGCTGGAGGAGACTCTTAAGAGTCCCATGGACTGCAAGAAGATCAAACCTCTCCATTCTGAAGGAAATCAGCCCTGAGTGCTCACTGGAAGGACAGATCGTGAAGCTGAGGCTCCAATACTTTGGCCACCTCATGAGAAGAGAAGACTCCCTGGAAAAGACCCTGATGCTGGGAAAGATGGAGGGCACAAGGAGAAGGGGACGACAGAGGACGAGATGGTTGGACAGTGTTCTCGAAGCTACCAGCATGAGTTTGACCAAACTGCAGGAGGCAGTGGAAGACAGGAGTGCCTGGCGTGCTCTGGTCCATGGGGTCACGAAGAGTCGGACAGGACTAAATGACTAAACAACAGCAACACAGTATAAGCTGGTGGAGGTCATTCTGGGCTGGACTTCAGGGTACCAGAACACCCCAAATCCATGCATAAATGTGGATAATATCTCCAGAATCCTTGAATGAAAGTAAAACAAATTCTACATCTCCCTGGGCCTGATCAAAGATATTTCAGGTTGTGCCAGAGATTTATTGTCAATCCGCAATTCTTTTTGGAAATTAAAGTGAATCAAATGTAATCAAGATTAGTTGCTCACTCTCTGAACTTATTCTGCCCTGTGTTCTTTCCTTCTATTTTGCTTTCTTGGGCGGGTTCAACAGAGCACGTGAAAACATTTATAATAATGACTACTATAAATGAATTACCATTTTAAAAGTGGTGATTTGAAACAATGTCAGAGGCTGGAGCAGAGAATGAGCAGGGGCTGACATAGGAAGAAGTGACAATTGCCAAATACAGTGAGAGGGGAACTGGGAAAAGCCTAAATACTTGAGAACTATTGAAGCAGCCATAGAGCTCTGTGCACTGTGTAGATGGAGGAAAGGGAGTTAATTGAGGAGGTGAGATACCTCTGTATACCTCACGTACACACACTTGCACTCACACACATACACCAGATACACACTGATCGTTTGCCAGTACCATTGTACCCATATCTGCTTTTCTCCTTGTTAAAACTGGTTTGTGTTTTTGTTTTTTTAAAAACAATTCCTCAGTGTCTTTCCACCCCTGCTTATCTCAAACCTTTAAGGTGTTTAAAGCCACAATTTTTGTATCAGTATTGCTCTCTTCTCACTTCATTCACACTTCTGTTCTTGTTTGAGTACAGCAAGAAAGGGGGCACACTGAAATGACTGTTTTAAACTTTTCCCTTTCATTCTTCAGCTGCCACATGTGTGAGAGATAAGAGCCCCCCAATAGTCCATAGTGCCTTCTCAGAATGTATTTAATTCCTGTTACCATGTTTTGTATTCAACCTGAAGTTCTAGATTCAGTGTAGTAATTTAGAAGAGATGTTTTGTTAACAACCAAGCATGCATACGTGCACATTGTCCATTAATTGAACTCCACCTTCTCTAACTGAACAAGCCAACTGCCATGCTTTCTCTCAAGAGTCTATTCATCTTAAATGATGTTGCATACATCAGCATGGGTTGTGTGTGTGTGGTGTGTGTGTGTGTGTGTGTGTGTGTGTGTGCAAAGGGGGCTGAAGAATAGGAGAGCTGAAAAGGCATGGAAACCGGGTGGTCTGTGCACAAGGGAAGGAGCGAAGGTGAAAATGTGAGTGCAAAGGGGGTTGTGGAAAAGGAGGAAGCAGGAGGCACTGGGATGGGGGTTGAAGAGGGAAACCAGGGGCACAAAAGGTTCTGAAGAACAGGAGGAGATGGTGGCTTGACAACTGGACAGAAGGTGAAAAGGTTGCTTAGCAGTTGCAATCTGTGAGAGGAGGAACATGTAGGTTTCCATGAGGGTGGTTTGTGTGGAAGGTGAGTCAGAGGCATGGGCGCGGGCTTGAAAACGAAAACATGGCAGGATAATAACAAAGAAGATTTAAAGAAGGGACTAGTGGACACTCAAAGCAGTAGAAATATGAGATGATTGGACCCCACTGAACTTGAAGCATGGGAACCCCCAACAAAAAAATTATAATTTGGCAAAATATTTGGACTTTATGATATATATTTGTATAATTTGGAATATTTAATGTGATTTGATTGGATTGTTAAAATGGAAAACTTAATAAAAATTATTATTAAAAAAAGAAAAAAAAGAAAAAACATGGCTGTAGAATAGACGAGAGAAGAGGCTTCGGAAATGGGGTTGGGTAGGTGAAAAGCGAGCTTAGCTGTCACACAGGGTGGGAAGGGGAAACACTTGAGGGTTGATAGGGGGAAGTTGGAGGGGGCTGGCAATGGGGGTGAGTAGGGCATGGCCTCAAATAAGAATATGGTATGAGCCTGCTGGGTCGGTCCAAGAACCCATCTAGTCTGAGAGCCAGTTCTCACAATAGCCACTCAGATGCCAATGGAAAGCCAAAAAGCAGGCTCTGAACTTTTGAACGTTTACAGTAAAAGAATGAAGAGTCCTTTGAGCCACATTGGTGATTACCTTGGTAAGGGGGATGCAAGAGCAGTGGGTGTGAAGAAACGGAAGCCGAGCATAATTTCCTTCCCCTTTGCTGTGTTTCATGGCTTGCATACTTGAGAACTATTGAAGCAGCTATAGAGCCTGGTGCAATAATATTTATATATCATACCTAGTTTCTGTAAAGTGTGTGTGTGTGAGAGAGAGAGAACAAGAGAGAATAAGGGGAAAAGAGAACCAGAGAACAAGAGCTATGTCAGGGAGAAGCCGAGGCCATTTGTCCCACAGGAAATAGTGGGAGAGAAACTTCATTGTTCTGGATTCTGAGTAAAACAGACACCAGGCATAATCTGAGGGCCACAAATACAGCAAAACAGTACCTCATAATCAGAGGGCCACAAATATAGCCACTAATAGTGACCGGGAATGTAGTTCTGACAAATATTTCTAGCAGATTCCATCAAAAGAATGTATTTTTCAAAAGCAGAAGGAAGAAAGTGATCTTTCAAAATGGTGTCGGGGTGTGTATTGTAATGCAATTCAGCATCGGGCACTAGAGGGGAGTAAAGGTAAAGGTAAAGGGACCCCTGACCATTAGGTCCAGTCGTGGCCGACTCTGGGGTTGCGGCGCTCATCTCGCTTTATTGGCTGAGGGAGCTGGCGCACAGCTTCCGGGTCATGTGGCCAGCATGACTAAGCCGCTTCTGGCGAACCAGAGCAGCGCACGGAAATGCCGTTTACCTTCCCACTGGAGCGGTACCTATTTATCTACTTGCACTTTGACATGCTTCCGAACTGCTAGGTTGGCAGGAGCAGGGACTGAGCAATGGGAGCTCACCCCGCCGCGGGGATTCAAACCACTGACCTTCTGATCGGTAAGTCCTAGGCTCAGTGGTTTAACCCACAGAGCCACTTGCGTCCCTGTCAGGATGTGTATTGTAATGCAATTCAGCATCAGGCACTAGAGGGGAGTAGTTGTAACTAAACACACCACTGCCACCTCTGCTCTTGGTATCTCACCTCCTGATCCTTAGGTGCATCACTGAGATACCCAACACTTTGCCTCTGTGGAGCATGAAGAGAGAAAGCTGAAAGTGGGAGCATTGGATTGGCTCAGCTGACATGCACTGCACTGGGCAAAGCTCCTCATAGAATAACAGAATTGTAGAGCTGGAAGGAACCCTGAGGTTCATCTAGTCCAATGCAGGAATCTCAACAAAAGCATTCATGACAGGTGGCCATCCCGCCTCTGCCTAAAAACTTCCACTGAAGGAGAGTCCATCACCTTCCTTGCCCTTCCCCTAGCCCTCTTGGTAAGCTCAAGCAACCCAGTGTTTGGAAAGCAATTGGGCTGCATCCATGCTACTTCTTGGCTGCTGTTGGCCGAGCCTGACTAACCCCTAGAGTCAATGGCTGGCTTTCAATTCCTCTAGAATTTGTGGGGCCCTGCATGATACCTGCTCTGATCTAGGGATGTTAAAAGGTCTCCTTGGTGGTCCGGCTCCTTCCTTGGTGGCCCCCTCCTTTAACTTGGTTGTGGTGCACAGGCTGAAATGTCTGTTGCTATGCTGTGAGTTTAAGTCCCAAAATCCACGTTTAGAAAAATAAGTGTTGGGTCAGAAGGTCAAATCCTTCTGGAAACAGTGATTTATGGTCAAAAAGCTCTTCCCTATGAGATTTGCTGTATTATTCTAGTTCCCTGGCATTGAAGACAGGTCCTGGAGTGGAGACTTAGTGAGTCCTGCTGGACACCAAATACAATTTGTCTCAAATTATTATCTTTTGGCGATGATAACACCAACCCTTATACCACTATTCTCTAGTCCTACATTGTATAGCAGGGGCTGAGGATGTAACATAGGACTTGGAAACCTAACGGCTTGCTTTGAACCCAATGGCTGAGCTGAAATTTGAACCAATACCCTCCCATCTTATGGTTAACATGCGCGCGCATACACACACATTTGAACAGAATATATACAAATAGCAAACACTGCTTAAGTTTTGCACTTCCAACACCCATTTTTTATTACAGCAGAATCCTCCACATGCCTACTCAACCAGTGAGTCCTGTTCAGTTCAATGGGGTTTACTCCCATGTACATGGGCACAGGATTACAGAATTAACCACCCGATGACATCACAAGGAGTAAACCAAATGCCCTTCTAATCTCCACCATTGTCAGGGTTTATGATGGTAAGAGCTGCATTACTGCATTTGCCTCTGATGTGCAGCAGAATTATTTGACTTTCAGCCATTTTGCTTCTCTTAAATAAGGGGAATAGCCTAGAGCTGGAACTTTTTCTTCTTTTTTAATATACAAATTTCAGTGCCAAAGTCACACGCCTTTGTGCAGTGGTGCGAAACTCAGGAATAGCAAAATATGGAATTGCTAGAAGGTGTGTGTATATGTGTATATATCTATATAGATACAGATATTAAATGATGGGAAAGCCGCCCTTTCTGGCTTTAGGAATTTTATATTTGCAATTAGTGCTTTTTTTCGTAAAAAACAAAAATGTTTAGGGGTACTCTAATTTTGACTCAAGCGGGACGCAGGTGGCGCTGTGGGTTAAAGCCTCAGCGCCTAGGGCTTGCCGATCGAAAGGTCGGTGGTTCGAATCCCTGTGGCGGGGTGCGCTCCCGCTGCTCGGTCCCAGCGCCTGCCAACCTAGCAGTTCGAAAGCACCTCCGGGTGCAAGTAGATAAATAGGGACCGCTTACCAGCGGGAAGGTAAACGGCGTTTCCGTGTGCGGCTCTGGCTCTGGCTCTGGCTCTGGCCAGAGCAGCGATGTCACGCTGGCCACGTGACCCGGAAGTGTCTCCGGACAGCGCTGGCCCCTGGCCTCTTAAGTGAGATGGGCGCACAACCCCAGAGTCTGTCAAGACTGGCCCGTACAGGCAGGGGTACCTTTACCTTTACCTTTAATTTTGACTCAAGAAAAATCACCATTTTATAGCTCAAATTGGGAAAAATAAATACAGTAAATGAACAAAAGTACAAAGATTAACAAAATGTTTAGGGGTATGCGTACCCCTGCATCCCCCCAGAAAAACCCCACTGTTTGCAAATGTGGAGGAGGGCAGGTGGTGTTGGGGAGATGCAGACAGATTTCCTGTGTCTCTCGCAGATTTCCATATCATTTTAAAAAATCATCCTGTTTATTAACTTTAAAGGGGTTTTCTGAGTCCAAGAGAAAAGGCTGTCATAAGATACAAATGGGAAAGCACAGCTGGATAATAAATTTCTAGCGAGAGGTGCCGTCTGCTGAGTTCCAACTGCATATATCAATAAAACAGAACCCTTGCAAACAGGTCATGCTTGCTGGTCTTTCAAGAACTGCTAAACCATTTATCTATTTTCAGACATTTTCTCCAGTCTTTGAAATAAAAGCCAATTGCGGCCCCGGGTATCAGGATTTTTTTTAATAAAAAAAACTAGCTGTGAGTGTTTCAGACCAGTCCACAATGTACATAATGTTATACTGAAAAAGGAGCTATTTTCTAGCTTTCCTTTTGATAATTCCCTCTTTCAGTGTTCTGTGGTTGCCATTATTCCCTCTGTGTCAACATGTCCTCGGTTGGAATGCTTGCTTGGCTTCTATTTTGTAGATTCAAAGACTTATAATCCTTTTGCTCCTCATTCACAACTCTACAGAGAAAGTTATTAGCGTCAGCCGTATCTTTTATTGTATGTAGGGGGCATGAATTCTTCTCTTTTAAAAAAAAAAAAACCCTCTCACAAAAAGATAGATTCTGCAGAGCAATTTTTAAAATCGCCTTTGAAATATGCTTTATTTGACAAATGGTGGAGGGGAAAGGGGAAAAAAACCAGACTAACATCCGAAGAACTGGTAGGTGAGGAGAGAAGGCCAGCAGATCAAAGCCACGTTCTGTATTACCTATAGCAACTAAAGTTCATTAAATGAACTAGATGGATCACAAAGCAAAATGTTATTAGGGAAATTTATGCTGGGAACACAATTTGCTCCTACCAAGATGGGTTTGGAAGAAGAACACAGATATTAATTATGCTGTTTCTGGGTGGTTGTATTTTGATGGACATCAGTAGGGAAGTGTGTTTTGAAGTAATTAGCGGGAAGACGATTGGTTGGGTCGTCAATAAATTGAAGTGCAGAATGTCATGCTCTCTGTTCAGGGCTCTTCCAAGTTTGGTCTGATCTTTTGTAAGAAGCAAGAGCCCACTCGCAAAACCAAAATTTGAAAATTGTTCCCTTTGGTTCCAACATAGGATTAGCATGGCATGGATAATGTCCAAAGGGGCCATAGAAAGCAAGGAATAGACAGTCATTTTGGATGGAGTATGACAGAAGAGACCAGTGACTGTCTCTTTAGATTTTCCTTTCCGCCCAGCCATATGTGGGGATATGGAGAACTAGGCCAAACTGTGTGTAAAGCTGTCTTTAGGTACCTGCATCTAGTGGATGGAAGCTAGGGATATGCCTGCAAACCTTCCCCAACAATCCTCATGTGTTTTGTCCAGGATGCTCAGTCCCTGATGTTCCCATGGGGTGTACTAATCCGTCAATTTTGGTCCCCCAAATTTCACATTTTCCCAGTCATAATTTCAGTTCCTCACATTCTGTAACAATTAGTGGGTTTAAAAAAAAAAATCCCCGTGAAAATTCATCAGCTAATTTCTCCTCATAAAAACACTTTTGCATGCAGCTATTTTCACAAATATATTCATTTTTATGCACAACCGCTTGGCTGGAGAAACACACTGCCAAATTCGGAGAAGTACAAATTTCAAGGCATGGCTGTGCTTTGGTTCACAAACTGTTTCAAAAAGTGTGGATATAGCAGATTCACCTGAATGAAATTTCTCCTCCTTCGCTAGTTCAGCAGGGCCTGAATACACCTGGTGTTACGGTGTGTGGTTGCTGCGTCTCTAACAACTTGCATGCCCGGACTCAAGGAGGGCATAATCAAATAATGTCTCATAGCCAGAAAACCCTGCACTTTGTGTGATCATTGGAGGCAATTTTGTACAGCCATCAAGTCAACAAGTGTGGTGGAGCCACCCATTACTGCAACTGCTGAGAAACTGCATTCCCTCTATACTTATCACATGATTGGTTTGGTAATCTCAGTTCCTCCAAGGGCAAGTTGCTACCAGGCAGTTAATTATAGTATCACAGGAGACTCACAGCTTCATAGCTTCCTCTGAGCTTTAGGTCTTTTAGTTTCTTCCTTTGCTTTTCTCTGCCTACTGATTGCATAGATCGCACTTGGTTGTTTCAAGCTGGTTAAGTCTTAACTGACTGTGCACCAAGACATTTTTGAGTCCAGCTCAGCCTCCATAAGGTTAGGCCTTTGTGGTTTCAGACTTGCTGAGTGTCTGCTGAGCTCAGATGAGGTCATTCTTTGTGGGCTTCCCAGCTTCAGAGTCCTTTAATGCACTTCCTGTAAACTTCTCAGGCTATTTGAGATGAGCACCGCAGAAGGAGAGTCATGGCACAATAGACTCCACAATGTGTCAACATTTAAATTTAGGAAATGGGATTTAGCACATATGTGCAAGGCAGTGTGTACTCCGTGTTAAACAGATCTAATGATTCTATATTGAAATGGACAACAGGAAAGACGAAATGGCTTTGTAGGAAAAAGGAATGTTTTGGACATTCAGGTCAACCAGTCACACAGTCTAATGAGGAATGGTTCTTGTTTTGTGAATTTATACGAGGTATGTACATTGTGTTGTTTTCAAGGTACGGAAGTTGGCATTTTTACTGAGTAATGAAAAATGGCCCAGACATCTCTTTTGAGTGCAGCAGAGGACATATCAAATCCACTGGAACTTTGCATTAGAATCAGGAAATTCATTTACATCAATACAGACAATGCTACAAGAGTCAGGAGGTCTTTATTCTTAAACAATAAAGAAAAGGAATAAAAATGCTGAAGCTCCATTTGTCTTCTTTTCATGATTAATTGTTGACTTCAAGATTGCTCTGGTAGTGATTCAGTTTATGCTCTATTGTACAGTATATAATAGAAACACAGAATTGTACAGTTAGAAGGGACCCCGGGGTCATCTAGTCCATGCAAGGGAGAATCTTCATTATCTGCCCAGGTATAGATTTAATCAATCCAAAAATAAATAGATAAGTCAATAAATTTATCTATATAGTGCCAGCAAAAATTAAACAATACAGAAAATAAAGCTTTATAATTGTATAATAAGATATTGCAGTAATGCTTTTTATAAGCAAATATTTTTTTAAAAATCAATGTTATAATATTTGATCCTGCCTGATCACTACCATGTACAAGGATCAGATGGAGAAGTGACTTATGTGAACAATACATTCACCATACATTCAAAGCACATTTAAATCACAAAATCCTGGTTCAAGTAGTTTGCCCCTCACAGTACTACAATTCCCAGCACCCGTAACAAACTACCGCTCCCATTATTCTTGTTTTGGAGGGGAGAATGTGATTTAAATGGATGGCGTGTATGCTGCCTAGAACTCCCACAGATGTACTCTCACTTCTGTTTCCATGAGCAGAGCACTTTCAGAAATGATTCTTCAAGATAACATATGTTTCTTTGACAATTGTAATATTGGCTATATTCACCCCATGCTTTCAAAGCACATCCCCACCCACTCATTTGGTAATGGTGCTGAGGATTTTAGCTTCCCAGAGAAGAATAGCCTGGAGTTCCCAGGATTCCTTGAGGGGAAATGTGCTTTCAATGACACAGTATGCATGCAGCAGCCTGCCTCCATCAGTTGTGTCTAGTCATTGATGGGGTACCAGGGTGTTATCTATCTATTTTTACAGGAGGCATGCTTAACATTTTGCATCCCATGCCTGACTGATCTTCCCAGACCCTTCACCTCAGCCACATCGAGAATGTGCAATGTGCAAGGGTGTGTAGGGCTTTACATAACAGCCCAAAGCAGTGCTGACCTTAGAAAACTACTGTATCTACACTACTTAGCTGAATGGCTTGGATTGACTCCATCTTTCTTATCATCACTATCGGTTTTAGCTTTACAACTTTCCATACGTTTGTCAGGAAAAGAACAACTGTATTTCTGTTATCTGGCCTATGTGACAATGCTCCGTTGCCCACAACCCCTCGCTTTGTTTCCCTGACCCTAATTAGCATAGTCCCCCCCAATATCTTCCTAGAATCCTTCTCCCCAACATCTAGTTCACACTAGGGTTTAAAGCCTAAATCAATTAAGCCCAAAATATCGGAAAGACCACCTTCTTCCCTAGGTTTTATGAATGGTAGAGGGGACCCTCTTGGTAGTTCCACCTTCCTCAGGAGTTTGGGGTGGTGGTGGCCCAGGAAATGGCATCCTCTGTGGCAGCCCCTAAGTTGTGGAATTCCCTCACAGAGTTATGACTTGCATAAATCAGTTGGCACATAGTAAAGCAGGGGTTTCTTTTGGTTTTCACATGGGATAAGAACATTGAAACAGGGACGCGGGTGGTGCTGTGGATTAAACCACAGAGCCTAGGACTTGCTGATCAGAAGGTCGGCGGTTCGAATCCCCACGACGGGGTGAGCTCCTGTTGCTTGGTCCCTTTTTTTTTTTCTTTCTTTCTAATGATAATTTTTATTCTTTTTTCAAGCAGATAACAAAAGCAACACAAATCAACAGAATTTCCAACTGATCGTTTCATACCCTTCTTTCTTTTGACTTCCCCATACCTCCCCATCCCTGCATCCTTGTTTATTGATTCTTTAGCAACCCTTAGGTCCATTATCTTAATTCCCTTTCATAAAAGTTCATTTAGTTTTTTTTTGATTACTGCTGCAATTTCTTTACCTCTTACCCCCTGACATCTTAACATTCATCAATTTTACAATTGTTCTTAAGATATATTTTAAATTTCTTCCAGTCCTCTTCCACTGTCTCTTTCCCCTGGTCACGGATTCTGCCCGTCATCTCGGCCAGTCCCATAAAGTCAATCACCTTTGTTTGCCATTCTTCCAGAGTGGGTAGTTCTTGCGTCTTCCAATACTTTGCCAGTAGAATTCTTGCTGCTGTAGTGGCGTACATAAAAAAAATCCTATCCTTCTTTAACACCACTTGGCCAACCATGCCCAAAAGGAAAGCCTCTGGTTTCTTAGGAAAAGTCCACTTAAGGACCTTCTTAATTTCATTATAGATCATTTCCCAGAAAGCTTTAACCCTTGGGCAGGTCCACCAAAGATGGTAGAAGGTGCCTTCAGTCTCATTACATTTCCAACATTTATTATTAGGCAAATGGTAAATTTTTGCAAGCTTGACTGGGGTCATGTACCACCGATAGATCATTTTCATAATATTTTCTTTTAAAGCATTACATGCAGTAAATTTGACACCGGTGGTCCATAACTGTTCCCAGTCAGCAAACATAATATCATGACCGATATCTTGTGCCCATTTAATCATAGCTGATTTCACCATTTCATCCTGTGTATTCCATTTCAACAGCAAGTTATACATTTTTGATAAGTTCTTAGTATTGGGTTCCAACAGTTCTGTTTCTAGTTTTGACTTCTCTTTCTGAAATCCTATTTTTCTGTCCTGTTTAAATGTCTCATTAATCTGATGATAATGCAACCAATCTCGAACCTTAGGCTTTAGTTTCTCATAACTCTGAAGCTTCACCCTTTCACCATCATATTCTAAAATTTCATGATATTTTGGCCATTTAGAGTCCATATTAAGCTTTTTTACTTCCCTAGCTTCCATTGGTGACACCCACCTAGGGGTTTTACTTTCCAGCAGATCTTTATATCTAATCCAAACATTATACAATGCTTTCCTCACAATATGGTTTTTAAAACTTTTATACACCTTTACCTTGTCATACCATAAATATGCATGCCAACCAAAGCTATTGTCGTACCCTTCCAGGTCCAAAATGTCAGTGTTCTCAAGAAGTAGCCAGTGTTTCAACCAGCAGAAAGCTGCCGATTCATAGTAAAGTCTTAAGTCCGGCAGGGCAAACCCCCCTCTATCCTTTGCATCAGTTAAAATCTTAAATTTAATTCTGGGCTTTTTGCCCTGCCAGACAAATTTTGATATGTCTTTCTGCCACTTCTTGAAACAATCCATCCTGTCCAAAATCTGCAACGTCTGAAATAAAAATAGCATTCTAGGCAATACGTTCATCTTAATAGTAGCAATTCGGCCTAACAAGGAAAGTTTCAACCTTGACCATATTTCCAGATCTTTCTTTACCTCTGCCCAAGTTTTTTCATAATTATCCTTAAATAAATTCACATTCTTGGATGTTAAGTTTAACCCCAGGTATTTTACCCTTTTTGTTATTTCCAGGCCTGTTTCGTTCTGAAAACTCTCTCTTTCTTCCATCGTTAAGTTTTTTTCCAACACTTTCGTTTTTTGTTTGTTCAATTTAAAACCTGCTACTCGACCAAATATTTCAATTAGTTCTAATACTCTTTTAGTACTAGTATCTGGCTGTTGCAAAGTCAATACTAGATCGTCTGCAAATGCTCTTAACTTGTAATGTCTAACTCCGACCTGAACTCCTTTAACCAACTGGTCCTTTCTAATCATGTTTAACAAAACCTCCAGGACTGATATAAAAAGCAAAGGGGATATTGGGCATCCCTGCCGTGTACCTTTTTCTATGGGTATTTCTTCTGTAACCACATTGTTTACAATTAGCTTGGCCTTTTGTTGAGAATATATTGCCCCTATACCGTTTTCAAAACCTTGGCCTACCCCCATCCCTTGGAGATTTTTTTTCATAAAAGTCCAGCAGATATTGTCAAAGGCTTTCTCCGCGTCCACAAAAATCAGGACTGCTTTCCTGTTAATGTCAACATCTAGCAACTCTAAAATGTCTATAATGTTCCTCACATTGTCTGACATATATCTCCCTGGGAGAAAGCCTGTTTGGTCCTTATGAATCTCCTCTATCAACACTCTTTTCAATCTTTTTGCCAAAATGTCTGCAAAAATTTTGTAATCCACATTAAGCAAAGATATAGGGCGGTAGTTTCTAACCTGGTTCTTCTCAGCTTCTGTCTTCGGTATAAGTGAGATAAAAGCCTCTTTCCACGATTCAGGTGCCTTTTTCCCCTTCATGATTTCATTGCAAACTTCCTTCAATGGTTGTATTAAGCATTCTTTCAGCATCTTGTAGTATTTAGCCGTCAGGCCATCTGGTCCTGGTGATTTTCCCAATTTCATATTTTGAATGGCACCCTCTATTTCTTGTTCTGTTATTTCCTCATTTAAAGTCCTTTTACTTTGTTCTGGAATTTTTGGTAGGCCGTATTTTCTGATGAATTCTTCTATTTCTTGTTCATTAATTGGCCCTTGTGCATACAATTTCTTAAAAAAGCTTTGAAAACAATTGTTTATCTCATTAGGTTTGTGGATAATTTTTCCATCCATTTCTAAACTGGTTACCGTGTTCATTTTCTGCCTTTTCTTCAATTGCCATGACAGAAGTTTCCCGCATTTGTCCGCTGATTCGAAGGTTCTTTGTCTCATTTGCTTTATCTTCCATTCTATTTGTTGGTTCATGAGCTCCATGTACTGCATCTGATAAAACTTTATTTCTCTCAGAATCTCATGAGACTTTGGTTTGGACCTCCTGTTGCTTGGTCCCTGCTCCTGCCAACCTAGCAGTTCGAAAGCATGCCAGTGCAAGTAAATAAATAGGTACCACTCCGGTGGGAAGGTAAACGGCGTTTCTGTGCGCTGCTCTGGTTCGCCAGAAACGGCTTAGTCATCCTGGCCACATGACCCGGAATCTGTCTGTGGACAAACGCTGGCTCCCTTGGCCCATAGAGCGAGATGAGTGCCACAACCCCAGAGTGGGTCACAACTGCACCTAATGGTCAGGGGGACCTTTACCTTTACCTTTAAGAGCACTGAATGAGGTGAGTCTGACTGAACGCAACCAGAATGAGTCCCACTTACAAACTAGTGAGCTTCCTGTTCCTGCTTTAACGTCATGCTACTTCCTGTTCTTTTCCGTTCCTTCCTGTTTCCGAACGTTCCAAAGAGAAGATGGGGAAAGCCCAGTCTCTCCCATCTTCTCCTGTCCTGAAATAAAACTACTGCCACTTTGCCAAAGTCTGCACTAGAACGATATCGCCAAGAGTCAAACAATGGCAGACCTTCCATAGATATGTTTGCCTAGTAACTAATTTGACAGTAGAGTGGCCCCCATATTAGGGTACTCTGACTAGTGTCATTTTAAAATTTTTAAAATGCAAAAGAATGACTCATTCGTGGCTGAGGTTGCTACTTTGAATTTTTAAAGAAGAAATGAATTGCACTGGGTATTATGAAACCATTTTAGCGCTCACATTTCTGCTTCATGTGCTAATGTCTCCCTTTTTGTCAGCCTGACCCCCTGATTTAAGAGATGTCCATAATTTAAAAGAACCCACTATTCCATAGAAAATGATGAACTGTCACAGCTCAACAATGTCCCTTATTTTAATATAACATGGTGACAGCCCTATGAATATCACACTTCCCTTATAGACATATATTTATCCAGTACTAAGAGCATGACATTTCTGTACTAAATCTAGGCTTTGGAAATTTTTGCAGCCCCGGAAAGTAGCCACTATCATCACATTGTACTCCAAAGTCTCTGCCCTGCACTATTCATCTATGCAAGGAGACCACGACATACCACGCCCAAATGGATCTCCTGCCCCCATCCTACCAATGATAACCTCAGGGATACAGGGTACATAATACTGCACTAATAACAACCCAATGAAAAAAGCCCATTTTTCATATTTCAATGGGTTAACTACATGTCAGGTATGCAATTAGACACTTGCCTGGTCACCTGGAGTAAGTGGAACAATATTCCAGGTAACCAGTCATACCCAATCCCCACCACAGCTACTAGCAAAAAACCATTCCCTCCCCCCCCAAAAAAAAAGTGTTTCCCAACCTGTAGGTCACAAGTAAGAAGAAGAAGAAGAAGAAGAAGAGTTTGGATTTGATATCCCACCTTTCACTCCCCTTCAGAAGTCTCAAAGTGGCTAACATTCTCCTTTCCCTTCCTCCCCCACAACAAACACTCTGTGAGGTGAGTGGGGCTGAGAGACTTCAGAGAAGTGTGACTGGCCCAAGGTCACCCAGCAGCTGCATGTGGAGGTGCGGGGAATCGAACCCGGTTCACCAGATTACGAGTCTACCGCTCTTATCCACTACACCACACTGGCTCTCTAAACCCCAAATAGTTATTTCCTATAATCTTAAACCGTTAGGATGAATGCCTCTTACAACTATTTGTTTTGTTGGTATATTATAAAGCTCTGTTGCCACTTGTAACCGAATCTCAGAGAGGCTCGAGCCTTAGCTTTTAAAAACCAGAGAACGTTCTCCAGTGGTTGGCGGGAGGGAAGACCTAAGGCCCAAAATTCATGTGACTAAAATCCGATGGGTCATCGCATGAAGTAAATTTGGGCTTGTGGGTCCATACCAAAAGAGTTTGAGAATCATGGCACTAAAGAAGCTTCTGGAAGCAGTGGGCCAACTCATATTGTTTTTCCCCTCACCAACCCCTTAGAATAGGCTCACGGTATTGTGAGTAGCGTTGTATTGACAGTAGAAGCAACAACCGGCAAAATAGTTCTGTATAGAATGTATATATAACATACCTATGCCCTGTTCCCTACCTGGGCTCCAGTCTTCAGTTTTGTAAACTTCCCTTTCTGAAAATAGCACCCAACTTCTGCAGTCTCTGAGTCCTATGCTCAGTTTCGTTTGGGCCCTACTTCCTTCTCAGCTTTTTGCAACATGGCTCCACCTCAGGTTCCTGATTTTGAGGGCACTGACAACTTTGGCCCACTTGCTTTAACTGCAGTGCCTCAGCCTCTGTGATGTTAGTGCTTTTTGTGACAGTACAGAGTACTGCCAGCTCTATTTTTGTTGTCTGTGGCAGCCATTTTCTGCTGCTGCCCATGAAGCTTTGATCAAGTACTTGCACCAAATTTAATTTATTTTTTTTACTCACAAAAAATGTTGTTGTTTAGATTTCTTACCCACCCTTAAGTATAGGATCCCAGTACAACAGTACATAAAAACACATTATTTAAAACAGTGAAAACAATTTGCAACCAGAAGAATAGGGTTGGTCCTAAAATCTCTCTTTCTCCCTCAGGTGTAAAAGCAAGGAAGGGCAAATCTGTCGATTTTTGCGTCTTTTAAGTTTCTGAGGTCCCCCCCATCTTTAGTTCAGATCACATTTCCACATCCCTTTGTGATTTTTTAAAAAATAAATCCTCATGAAAATTCATCCACTGAAATTTCTGAATATACACATTTTGTACGCAACATTGCATATTTCCCCGAATATTTCTATTTTCCCTAATATAATGCAATTGTGTATATTAACTTTCACTAATAAATGATTTTTAATGCACAGTTCAACTTAGCATGTGCTTCCGTGTGCACATTACTTGACTGGAGATCTGCACTGCGAAATTTATAAAATTGCAAATTTCTAAGGCTGGTTCACAGAGTGTTTCAGAAAGTATGAATTAAGTAGATTTGCCTTTACGTTTGAAGTGAAATCAAATTTCTGCCCCATCCACCGTCTTCGGCATATGACAACAGCTATACAATGTAATTGGCTTTCTTAGAAAGGAGAAAAGTATTGCACCTTGCTTTTAAAACATGTTGCTTCCCCCAAAGAATCATGGGAACTGTAGTTTCTGAAAGGTGCTAGGAATTATGTGTGAGGGGGAAACTACAATCCCCATGATTCTTTGGGGAAGTTGTGTGCCTTAAATGTGCATTAGAGATGCTTTAAATGGGCTCTGTCCTAGACAGACTTGCCTGGAAAGAACCCCCCATTTAACACAGTGGGAATTACTTACAAGTAGACATGCCTAGGAATGTGCTGTAACTCTAAAAACGGCTTTAAAATGTTTTCTGTGTGGTTCCTCATAGCTTTATCTGTTAAGAAAAACAAGATAATCATAGGTAACCATAAAAACAAGCAGCAAGCAACTGTGATTTACAGTGGTACCTCAGGTTACATACGCTTCAGGTTACATACGCTTCAGGTTACATATGCTTCAGGTTACAGACTCCGCTAACCCAGAAATAGTGCTTCAGGTTAAGAACTTTGCCTCAGGATGAGAACAGAAATCGTGCTCCAGCGGCGTGGCGGCAGCAGGAGGCCCCATTAGCTAAAGTGGTGCTTCAGGTTAAGAACAGTTTCAGGTTAAGTACGGACCTCCGGAAAGAATTAAGTACTTAACCTGAGGTTCCACTGTATTGGGATGTATTTCTGTCACACAGATCAGGTGAGGGGAAAAACCTTAAAGAATCTGTATGGTTTGTTAGCATATATCTAAGACTGAACCATTGTCAAGTGATTCAAAATCAGGCTGTTTCGTATTAAATATGAAATAGCAAAACTAAAAATAAATTATTTGGTGAAAAATTCAGATTTAGGCCTAGAAAAACTTTTAGCTCTGGTGATTCAGAGCTGAACTACACACAGTGCAGAATCTTGATCTACAGTTTTTCCTGGATGTAATCTTTTCAGATGACAATGAGTGGGTAGGAAAAGGGAATTGCTCTTCCATGTAGCCATTATTCCTCACAAAACAAAACCTAGTATGAAGGCTGGAAAGTTCGTTTCCACTACATGCTAGTTTATTGTATGGGGACCATTCATTCATACATTCTATTTCTAGACCATACATCAACCAAAATTATCTGGTTTAAGTAGTTTAAACCCAAGAAGTCATATCATATGAATTCTGGGAAGGGAATCTGGAACTGAATATTGGAAAGGCAGAAATGGAAACATGCACAGGATCCAAGAGAAGACAATGACAGTGCATAAAAGAAGGAAATAAATACATATAAAAATCAGGCGGCAGATGTGTGAATGGGTCCCATGATTCACTTCTGTGAAGGGCCTTGTGTTTTTTTCTCCCTCCAATACTTCTCAGACCTGGTGTTTGAGTCTGAAATGGCCTCAGGACTGCCAAATAGCAGTGACAGCTGCATCTTCATGTAGATACTTCCTTAAAGCCACATTTTCCTAGATTTGCCTTGAATGTGTGTCTAAACCAACAACAACAACAACTCTCAGCTTGTTTCAACAACACATTTACTTGTTTTAAAATTCAAATATTGTGATGTAAGTGGGAGAAGTGAAGGAGCTGTTGCTACAGGGCTTGCACTCCTTTCCCCTCCCCATTCCTCTTTCCTTTTGTATCATTACCAATTTGATCTTTTACTCAGAACTGGTCCATGGCATTTTGCTTCCTGAAGCAAAAGACAAGAGGGAGCCCGTTCTCAATTCCAGAACAATTTAGGTAGTATAGAAGTGTGAATAATAATAACAACAAACTAACAAAACAACAAACATAACAAAAGTTTGCTCGCATGACTATTTGAGTACTTTGCGATCAGAAAGTCCTCCTCTGCTTTATCAAGTCAGGCATTTTTTTGTACCTGAATGATAATGGGCTGTTGTTTTTGTCGCCTGATAGATACTGTGATAATGTCAGACAAATAAAGCTATGATTGCTTTCAAGAAAGTGTGGGTAGAACAATCCTGCATCTATGATTTTCATACAGGAAAGATGTAGGTGGCACATCTAGAAACCTTCTGAGACCTCTGGTTGGCAACTGTGCTTAACTTTTCAGCAAAATGTGCCATAGTGCTGCTGCTTCTACATGCCATACAATGTCCAAATCATCAATAATGTACTTTAATGCAGCAAACATTTGGAAGTTTCAACCTTTGTCCAACAATAGCTATTTTGGTGAAAAGGCACATTTGAAATAATGTTGTAATGCAAGTCTCCACAGATGGAATATTTCAGCAAATAAGCAGTAACTGCAATGTTTAGAAAGAGGGACACCCACCCAAACCCACCCACCATGATATTAAGACTTTGTTCATTAAGACTATAGAATGACCTCTGACCTGGAAGTTCCTCCTTTCTTATTACATCCTTCCTGCGACACATTAGAGAACTGTCAAGGGTCAGAACTCTGTGATCATCCCATGATAATGATAAAATACCTTGGTACCTTGGTTCTTGAACGTAATCTGTTCCGTTCCAGAAGTTGGTCTAACTTCCGAAACGTTCAAAAACCAAGGCGCAACTTCTGATTGGCTGCAGGATCTTCCTGCACTCTAGGGGAAGCTGTGTTGGATGTTTTGTTGTTGTTTTTTTGAATAATATTTATTCAGGTTTTAAAACATTACAAAAAACAAACAAACAGAAAACACAATACAAAAAAAAAGACATTTCCAAGAAAAAATGCAAAAAAAACAAAAACAAAAAACAGATAAAAAGGGGAAAAAATTAGAAAATACATACAATCAAAACAGAAAAAAAAACAAGTTAAAGCTTTACATAATTTTCTTTCTATGACTTATTTCGTTGACCTCCTCACACCTCCCCTCTTTGTTTTCTAGTTCAAATAGATATTTCAGCAAATCCTTCATCTTTATTTTTATCCTAATAATTTATCTTAATATACTGTAATTTTCCATTCTCTCTTTCACCAATTAGCCATCCACTTTTACTTTATGTAATCTTATTTCTCGTTAAAACTGATATATTTAAACGTATTCTCATAAGACATTTCCCCTAGGGTCATAAAAATTCCATTCCATGATTTCTCCATCTCTCATTAAAAGCATTTTTTTAAAAAATTCTCAATATATACACTTTAAATTCCCAATTTTCTTTCACCGTCTCCCCTTCCCGGTCTCGGCCCCTGCCAACAGTTCCATCGGCTTACAACAGTCCATCAACCTGGAGATCTCAAATCCGAGGCTCTTAAGTCTTTTTCATGTCCCATCTGCCGATCTTCTTGATAATCTTTAATATTAAGAAACAGTTCTCGGGGGAGCTCCAACCCAACGATGGTCATATTCCTTCTTATCAAGTCTGCCAGAATTCCACAATTAAAGATAGGGCCCATAAAGTATTCCCGATCTTGTTTCACACTTCTTCCGAGTCCAAAGGCCCCAGAAACTTCGGTCCCCTCCTGGCTCAAATTCATATCCCAAAAGTCATTTGATCCCCACATAGGGTGATCTCTCCACTTTTCATTTTCCAAATCAAGCCAGGCTCCCATCTCCAAAAACTGGCTTCTCCTAATTACAGTCATATAAGGCCTCAACTTGTAATCCTCCAATTGTCTCTGTAGGGTTAAAGCTCCCCCTTGCATCACTTTAACAACAACTTTCTCCTTCTCTGGTTCTTCAATTTGTTCAATTGAGAAAGATTCTTGTGGCGGATTCTTGTGTTGGATGTTTGGCTTCTGAAAAACGTTCAAAAACCAGAACATTTACTTCCAGGTTTTTGGCATTCGGGAGGCAATTTGTTTGTTAACTAAGCCAAGTGAGAACTTAAATGAATACAGTATTTAATATAATGGCTTCACAACATGAAGTATTTTATTTGTAATGCCACGTCAACCCCTCTAAGGGGGTCATATTGACGATCTAGGCTCAGGCTGAGAGAAAGCTGTCTGCCTAAGACCACCTAGTTGAATTTATTTTATTTATTTCATACAATTTATGAAACCTGTGACAAAGCTTTCTGTGTACAGGGAATGGTTTGTTTGTTTTGAAATGCTGGAAGATTCAATCATGTGAGCTCCCACTTAGAAATTGAAGTGGTACCACAAAGACACAGGTTTTCCATCTCAGCTCTCATTAGTGTAAATGGGCCTATGCCACATCCTGAAGTTGTTCATGATATTATTATAAAATGCCCCTCACATTCTGCTTGAAATGCAGTGTAAACCATAGTATAGGTAAAGGTAAAGGGACCCCTGACCATTAGGTCCAGTCGTGACCGACTCTGGGGTTGCGGTGCTCATCTCGCTTTATTGGCCAAGGTAGCCGGTGTACAGCTTCCAGGTCCTGTGGCCAGCATGACTAAGCCGCTTCTGGCGAACCAGAGCAGCACACGGAAACGCCATTTACCTTCCTGCCGGAGCGGTACCTATTTATCTACTTGCACTTTGACATGGTTTCGAACTGCTAGGTTGGCAGGAACAGGGACCGAGCAACGGGAGCTCGCCCCATCGCGGGGATTCGAACCGCCAACCTTCTGATCAGCAAGTCCTAGGTTCTGTGGTTCAACCCACAACACCACCCGCGTCCCAACCATAGTATAAACCCTTCTAAATTGTAACATTTAGCTTTAACTAAACTGTCTTCTTTCCCCCTATTTTCAAAAGCTTACCTTTTAGATTTTAATACAGTGGTAGCTCTGGTTGTGAACTTAATTCGTTCCAGAGGTCCGTTCTTCAGCTGAAACCATTCTTATCCTGAGGCACACTTTCACTAATGGGGCCTCCCACTGCGCATGTGCCTCCAGCGCATGATTTCCATTCGCATCCTGGGGCAAAGTTTACAACCAGGAGCAGCTACTTCCGGGTTAGCGGAGCTCATAACCCAAAGCGTTCGTAACCAGAAGCGTTCATAACCAGAGGTACCTCTGTACTGGGCTTTCTTGCAGCTTGATGGCATGCCTGAGTTGTTGCTTTATCATCCCTAGAGTCCCCAGGAACCCATAAAATAACCCATTATTTCCACATTTTCTTTTGCTTCCTCCCCCCTCCTCCTCTTTGCTTTTTTTACTCTCTGTATCAGGTTGCCATAAAAATGGTAATCGTGTTAGGGAGGAACTATACATAGTCAGAATTGTTAGCATGGTCACTTGGTGGAGTCCAGAGAGAAAAGAACCTGATTATACATTATTGGGTAAATTGAACAAAAACGTTATATCATTTGAGGTGAAAGGAACACAGAGGTTTTGTCTTTCTTACTTCAGGCCTTGTACGTAGCAGGAAGTCATTCAGCCGAACATACAGAGGGGAACATACAGAACTACACAGCCAATCAGGGCATGTGCCACTTCAGTAAGCATCACGCCACTCAGCGTGGTTGCTAAGCAGCAGCCATTCTGCTCTTAGCTAGTTGACTTTAACACATTCAAAATTAACTGTTAAGTTACATATCTCTGGTGTTGCACTTCTAACAAGAACTATGTATTTCATTGCATGGACAGGGGTTGAGAAGGTGCAGTTGATCAGGACTTCCACTGTGTTTATACCAACCATCACATGGCATGAATGGCAAGTAAGCTTCGTGCTGTTTCATTCCTGGACACCCTTCTCATGAAACCTTAAAGTGCTGGCACACTGCAACAATTCACCCGCCTCAGTGTCAAAGATATTTATTCGTTTGTGAGCTTACAAGCAGTACAACGTGGGAATGAGACGACGGCTTGCTAAGGACTGCAAGCTGACACATGCTCTTTACAATTGCGTAGGGTCTGCAAGCGGCAGATAAAATTAACATAGCCACATCCGGCAGCCCTTCGCCGTTTGAGCTAGAAGTCATGTGTCAGGAAACAAAACCAGTTCACATGCGAAGAACCACATACTCACATATGAAGCTACATTTGTTCCTTCGGTGCGGTGTTCAGTGAAAATTTAATATTCCTCCATTTGAGCTCCTCATTTCATTATTTTTTTAAAAGAGTCCCACTTTATATTTTCACCCAAATATTTTTTCATTTCATATCTACAGTAATCTAAGTAAGCTGTAAGAATGTGTGTGTATCTTCTGTTGTCTAAATGATTATAGAACCCACCTGCAGGTGATATATCCCCCCCCCCCATTGCTTTTTACCGAAATGCATAACCCTTCCCCTGTTTATTTACATCTGGTCAGTGGTGCAGGCCTTCCTTATGCTGTGCTCAGGTGGGAACTATTTGCAAAAGGTGCAAAGGGGTTTGTGAACTGGTGACATGCCAATGGAATTCTTTCTTCTCCTTCTCCTCCTCCTCCTGCAAAGCAAGGCCAGAGCTTTGCAGAGCAGACAAGTGAAAATTTAAAATATCTTCCTGAAAACTTAAAAAGTTTGAGTAATGCTCGATTGTCCTCTTTAGTAAGCTTAATCGGCAGAGGAAGAGGCTAACTCTCAAGGTTACTCATCTCAGTAGGAGCAGGGACTGGGCCCCTTTGGCAATTTTTCGGTTGTTCCTTCTCTCAATTTTGAGAGAAGAAGAAGAAGAAGAAGAAGAAGAAGAAGAAGAAGAAGAAGAAGAAGTAGTTAAGCACTTGTAAGTTCCACTGATTTCAAAGAAAGAAGGCATAGCCAACCCATTGAAATGAATGGGATTTAGACAAGAACATTGGCTACATTGTAGTCTATACTGCTAACCCTCTTACTTGCGGAGTTGGAAAAGGAAATATATAGGCAAGTATCCTTCGGGAAAGATACTTCAAATTGCTCTGTGCCTGAATTGAAATATTTGTTTGATTACAGTTATTTAATTTGAAGCCATTTGCTTGTCTGCTTTTTAATTGTTTTGCACAGACTTTCGATAGCATTCCCCATCAGCACCCAGAACACCCAGCCGAATACCAGGACCAAAATAGACAGACGAGGGAGTGGAGTGTTCTACATAGGCGAGAAGGCCTGTGGAACTCCCTACCAATAGAGGTTCAGCAGGAACCTCTATTGTCCCTTTCTCCATACAACTTTTTGGAAAACCATATCATTCAGAAAAGGCCTTGCAACATAACTTTTCTCTTTTTAATGAATCTGTATTTATTGACGTTTTATTGATTTCTTAAAGTAAGGTTTTCTGGATACTTTTTTGCCGATTTCATCCTTCTATGTTACAGACCACGAGGCTATATATTTTTTATTTAGATTTCAAATATGTAAATGAACTAAATAAATACATAAAGTCAACAAAGGCAAAGGTAGGCTGCATTTGGAAAATACCTTATCCTTTACATTTCCTTACGTGATAATTTCTGCATTTTGTGCAATCTTTCACGCAACATGACAGCCGCTTCTGAAAATTTAGTGAAAGTTTAGCACTCATTTATGGTTGTTTCCTGGGGAGGGTGGGGAGAGGAACGTGTTTGCAACCCCATTAACTCAGAAAATTAAAGCGTTTTCATGTGATCAAATTTGGGGTGATATACTGGCACACGTTTCTTTATTGATCATAAAGCCATTGTTCCATAACACAACAGATTACTGGCAGTTGTGTGCAATCAGTGAACTATGGGAATTAGGATAGTCCCCATAATATTCCCTTGGTGCCTCCTTCCCAAAGCTCTGGAAGCTTCTGCCCAGCTTAGGGAGGGAGGTGCAATGCTCTGACATGCTCAGGTGTGCGACATCAGGGTGTCACGCACGCAACGTCCCCCTCCCCCAATTGCCCTCGCAAACTGGGACCTCTGGCCCTAAGCATTCCCCTACGGGAAATTTCACTGCACACAGCTGGATGCTGCTGTGTACAGTGGTACCTCGGGTTACATATGCTTCAGGTTAGAGACTCCACTAACCCAGAAATAGTAGCTCGGGTTAAGAACTTTGCTTCAGGATGAGAACAGAAATCGTGGCGCAGCGGCAGCAGGAGGCCCCATTAGCTAAAGTGGTGCTTCAGGTTAAGAACAGTTTCAGGTTAAGAACGGACCTCCAGAACGAATTAAGTACAGTGGTACCTCGGGTTAAGTACTTAATTCGTTCCGGAGGTCCGTACTTAACCTGAAACAGTTCTTAACCTGAAGCACCACTTTAGCTAATGGGGCCTCCTGCTGCTGCTGTGCCGCCGGAGCACGATTTTTGTTCTCATTCTGAAGCAAAGTTCTTAAACTGAAGCACTATTTCTGGGTTAGCGGAGTCTGTAACCTGAAGCGTATGTAACCTGAAGCGTATGTAACCTGAGGTACCACTGTACTTAACCCGAGGTACCACTGTAGAAGGGACATTAGGAATCAGGACAGAAGTGCTAGCATTACCATCAGCAAAAGTAACCCAATAACCTCCACCTCAGAATGCAGCCACAGTGCACCTGTATGGCCTGCCGGGTGTTTAACATCCTCCCCGCCCCCTGGTTTTTTCCAGTGCTGAGCAAACAGGAAAAGCAAGAGTTTTATCATTTCCTGGAGGAGGCCTTGCATATAGCAGCTCACCAGTTCTGCAGGCCTGCCCTTTAAGAGCAAAACACTCGCTTCTTCACCGAATGTTCCCACACATTCTTACTGGGAACTAACACGAGAAAGATTTGCTTGAAGCTGTTCCCTTGAATCAGAGTTGCCTGCAGTCAAACCTCCTCAGCTTTAATGAAGATAAGCATCACAAGTCCATTAAGACGAGAATTTGTAAAGAAGTGAATAGCATTTTATATATATATATATATATATATATATATATATATATACACACACACACACACACACACACATATATATATAGATAGATTTACCTGCTTAGGATAGTCAGGAAAGAACTTTAGTCCTCCACAGCTGTTTTATGGCAGCATTTTATCAGGGTTTATTTTCTTGGCAGCCTTACCGGTAGCGCTACTGCCAAACATTTAGCTTTGTAGCTACAAACCGAGGTTTGTTTTGTTGATAAAACAAATAGCACTGATGTCCTCTCCCTTGTAATAGTTTGCTCTCTTTCTCTCTCTCTCCCTGTCTCACCGGTAATAACTGAAATGCCACTGTACACCTCTGAAATAGCTTGTTGTCAAGGTCAGGAAAGATGTTTACAGGTCTGTTAAATTCCCTAGCTCATGAACCTCAATGCTGTCTCTGAGACAGGAGGGTAACTGGAGCATGTAATCACATGTTCTTCCAGCTATTGCCCGAAGGCTTTATCTGGGGCCTAAAGTATAGGCTTTTTAAAGTCCACAGCTGACTTTCAAAGACTCGGCCACTCTTACAGATTCTGTACCTAAGTGGGCTTTTAAAAAATCAACCTTTTATTTTCCCTCGCCTGCTGCAGTCTTTCAGGCCAAAGTATGGAAATAAACATTTCCTAAAAAAATGTTTAGGGGTACTCTAATTTTCCTACTCATATTGCAATACTGCTCTTCAATGAGGCCAAACTTAGATTCGCAAAATGTTTAGGGGTATGCGTACCCCTTTATCCCCCCAGAAAAAAAGCACTGGAAATAAATAAAAGGCAACTCATTGGCTAAGATTCTTAAGGGAGTGCAGCCCAAGTGTGCTTTTTCTTCTTGTTAATTGCTTTTTATTAGTTGAGCTTATATATATATGATTGAACTAGTAGCTACAGTGAGTTTTAGAAAAAGGTTTTTTTTCAAAATAATTTTTGTGACTGTAGATATCTATATCTCTTTATGGAACAATGTCCCATTAATTGCAATGAGAAATATTTACACACATTATTACGGACCCTCCAAGAATCCCTATTTTCCAGGGACAGTCCCTGGAAGCTGTCCTGGTTTCTGATTTGATCCCGGAGTATCTGACTTTTCCTTAGGAAAAGTATTGGTGGGTAGGAAATGTTAGAGGGTATGGTGTTAATGCGACTCCTGAGCCAAGAAGATAAGTAATTGCGTGTCAAGGTCCCCAAGACACCACAAATAAGAACACAATGACACTTGATTTTTGTTTAAGGTTTTTGGCATAATTTTGGGCACAACTTTATTAAAAATACAGCAATGTGAGTGATTGCTTAGGCATTGGTAGCGACTAACTGACCCCACATGGGGACAGCTCAGACATTCGCACCCCCCGCAAAGTCAGCAAGGGTAAGTCACCTGGGGAGAGAGACGGGACTGGGAACCATGCCTCACCTCTCCCCAAAATGCTCCCAGGGGCTCTTGCGTGACCCTAGCCCCTTGCCAGGGGGTTCGGACAAAAGCATGGCGAGCCCCTGGGTTCCTTTAACGGAATCCCTTGCTGCAGCAACACCATTAGAGGGGCAGGCACAGCCAAATCCATACCCCTCCACCAACCAATTCCCAAACCAATGCCTAACTGCAACCTTACAAGTTGTGACGATTTGCTACGCAGTAGGCAAAAACCAAATGGCACCAGCCAATCAGCCAAATGGACAAAATTCCTGCCAGGCCCCCACTCCAAAGCAGACGACCCCATGACAGGCATAGTAAGGTCAAGCAAACAGCCTAACATTAGGGAGGGAGGGCGGGTGATCCTAAGCACGCAGTGAAAGAGGAAGCTCATCATTGCGTGCAGTGTATTTAACAAACAGGGCTGTCAATCAATAAATGGCAACATATAAATCTCCCCAGTAACAGCCTGCCCCTGCTTAAAGATGGCCAAACTCTTTTGCCCAGCAACAGTGAGGTGTCTTGTCAGCCCCCACCGTGACACGTGCTCTCTATGAGGGAGAACACGCTTTATACAACTGTTAGAAGACTTCTGTTTTATTATGTTTTTCTATATGTTGGAAGCTGCCCAGAGTGGCCAGGGCAACCCAGCCACATGGGCAGGGTATAAAAAATAAAGTTGTTGTTGTTGTTGAATAGGATGTCCCTATTTTCATCGGAGAAATATTGGAAGGTATGCTATTATACACATGATTACTTGTCTCACTGAAATCCATGAGAAGTAGAAATGATTTGCTTTGACTGGTTCATGCCCATTTCATACCCTCCAACAATTCTCCAGTGAAATATAGGGACATCCCATTCCATAATGATAATTTTACTATTTATTCCCCACACATCTCACGGGGTTGCCCCAGCCACTCTGGGCAGCTTCCAAACATATATAAAAACATAATAAAAGATTAAACATTTAAAAAACCTTCCCGATATAGGATTGCCTTCAGATAGCTCGGGGGTGGGATAATTCCATACCTTCCAACATTTCTCTGATGAAAATAGGGACATCCTAAGGAAAAGCAGGACATTCCAGGATGAAATCAGAAACTGGGACGGCTTCTCTAAATCAAGGATGTCCCTGCAAAATAGGGGCACTTGGAGGGTCTGCCATTTATGTATTTTAAGGCAAAACCCAGAAATTTGCTGCACTTGCTTTGCTGTGGCTGAGAAACCTAGGATGTTTGCAAGAGGGTAAAATGATATCTTTCCTCCAACCCCATCACTGTGCCTTTGTATGAATGAGCAGGTGCTAGATATCTATCAGCCAGCAAAGGTTAGGTACTTTCTTCAGAAATCTGGGTCATGATAAACAGATAAGACTGGCAATGTGGTTTAGAGAGCCCGGTTTCCTGGTGACACGATGGCTGGGAATCAGATGCAGAGACGGCAAGGGCTGCTGAAGGTTCCATTAAGCTCGGAACAAGAAATGGTGGGATCCCGAGTGACAGTTTGTTGGAAAACAAAGTTCTTGTATGAGCCTTGCTGTAATTGTATCTTTATTGCGATTGAGATCATTCCTTGGCTGCTTTGGACATTTCAGAGCCTTCAAAGGATTACAACAGGGAAAGGATTTGCATTGTAACGGCGTTGCTGTTGCAGAACAGCAATGATAAGTCTGAATTGTCTGTTCAGAATGAAGACTGCCATGTGTCCCCCATCTGACTCCTCCTCTCCACTCGTTTTGCTTTTTTACTGCACAGACAATGATAAATTAAAGAAGCTGTACTGCCTGTTGAATCAGGGGCAGTGCATTAGCAACACAGAGACCAGTTCTGGCCCACAAAGCATTTTATCTCATTCCAAGTGGCTCTACCAAAATTTAATTAAGGTGTGGTTAAAGTTCACTCACACAGCAAAGAAAATGTTTTATAATGTGTATGTGAGAGGGGGGGGGAGAGAGAGATACCATCCTGTAATATTACCACCCTTCTTTTAAGTACTAAAATATAAAAAGGTAAAGGGACCCCTGACCATTAGGTCCAGTCGTGGCCGACTCTGGGGTTGCAGTGCTCATCTTGCTTTATTGGCCGAGGGAGCCGGCATACAGCTTCCGGGTCATGTGGCCAGCATGACTAAGTCGCTTCTGGCGAGCCAGAGCAGCGCACGGAAACGCCGTTTACCTTCCCACCAGAGCAGTACCTATTTATCTACTTGCACTTGGACTGGCTTTCAAACTGCTAGGTTGGCAGGAGCAGGGACCGAGCAATGGGAGCTCACCCTGTCACGGGGATTCGAACCGCTGACCTTCTGATCGGCAAGTCCTAGGCTCTGTGGTTTAACCAACAGCGCTTAATTACATTCTTCCTTCAAAGCATTTGGAGCAGTGGCGTAGCATGGGTTGTCAGCACCCGGGGCAAGGCAAATAATTTGCGCCCCCTAACCCGTGGATTTGCGCCCCCTAACTCTAATCCCCAGATGTTGCGCCCGGTGCGGCTGGCCCCCCTGCACCCTCCCACGCTACGCCACTGGTTTGGAGGCAATGTACATAATTCTCTCACACCCTTCAATTTTAACCTCACACTAGCTGAATATGCAACATACATTCAAAGACATAATTTAAAGAACCCCGGGAACAGTAATTTAACCCTCACAGAACTGTGATTCTCAGCACCTTAACAAACCACAGTGTCGAAAAGTCTTTGGGGGAAGCCATGTGCCTTAAATGAATGGGGTGTGTGTGCAGCCCATGTCAAGTGAAGATTGGTGACTGGCCTTAGAGCACCCAGTGTGGCTGATAGGGGATTTAAATGCTGTTCCTCCCAGTCCTAGGCCAACAATCTAGCCCAGGGGTTGGGGAAACTTTTCTGCCTAGGATGACAGGGATTACCAAGGTTTCATTCCCAGCCCTACCTGAAGATACTGGGGATTAGCTCTGGGACCATCTGCATGCAAGGAGATGCTCTCCCACTAAGCTACAGCTAATATTGTTAGAATTTCAACTATAGTTGAATATTGCTAAATAGAATGTTAGTTCAACAAATTCCATCTTCTGAAGTTATATTCCAACAGAATATTAAAACAGGATGAAACATCACACATTAAAAACATCCCTAAACAAGGCTGCCTTCAGATGTATTCTAAAAGTCAGATAGTTGCTTATTTCCTTGACATTTGATGGAAAGGCATTCCACAGGGTGGGTGCCACTACCGAGAAGGCCCTCTGCCTGGTTCCCTGTAACCTCACTGCCTGCAGTGAGAGAACCACCAGAAGGCTCTCGGAGCTGGACCTCAGTGTCTGGGCTGGATGATGGGGCTGGAGATGCTCCTTCAGGTATACTGGGCCAAGGCCATTTAGGGCTTTAAAGGTCAGCACCAACACTTTGAATTGTGCTCAGAAATGTACTGGGGGCCAATGCAGGTCTTTCAGGACCGGTGTTTATATGGTCTCGGCGGCCACTCCCAGTGACCAGTCTAGCTGCTGCATTCTGGATTGGTTGTAGTTTCTGGATCACCTTCAAAGGTAGCCCCACGTAGAGCGCATTGCAGTAGTCCAAGCGGGAGATAACTAGAGCATGCACCACTCTGGTGAGACAGGAAGCATCAGGAGTCAGAAAAACGACAATAATTGTATGTACAGTGGTACCTCGGGTTAGGAACTTAATTTATTCTGGAGGTCTGTTCTTAACCTGAAACTGTTCTTAACCTGAAGCACCACTTTAGCTAATGGGGCCTCCTGCTGCTGCTGCGCCACGATTTCTCTTCTCATCCTGAAGCAAAGTTCTTAACCCGAGCTACAATTTCTGGGTTAGTGGAGTCTGTAACCGTATGTAACCTGAAGCGTATGTAACCTGAGGTACCACTGTGTTTATGAAGAACAAAACAGCAGCTATGGCTTCCTACCCCAGGCAAGACTAAAGGCCAGTTCCCATTGAGCTCTGGAGGAAACAACCAGAGAGGGGAAGAGAAGTTTCTTTTACAGGCTAGGCATGACACAACACACACTCACACACACACCAACAACAACAACAACAACAACAACAACAACAACAACGGCCTGGTTTAAATAAAAACCAGTATATGGATCCACTCTTATTCATCTGGGCCTGACAGGGCAACTTACTGTCATCTGAGGTACAAGCAAATGTAGGTAACATAAATGCTCTGAGTTTGTAGCACAGGGTTTGAATCAGGAAGCTCGCAACTACCCTGGAGAAGTTGTGGTTTTAGCACAGAGTGGGTCGATGCCTTTAGCATGCTGGTGCTATGGAAACCAAGTTTCGCCACAGAGAAGAACTCACATACTAAACCACAGAGCGCTGCACACCCTCTTCCTTTTTTTATGCAGCCTCCCGAAGAAGAAAAACAGAAGTCGGCAAAGCGAAACCACAAATGAAGGAGGCCTTTGCAGCAATGCTCTGCTAATTGCCTGATATAATGGGGGTCAGATAATGGGAAACTCTCACAATGGACACGGGGTTGCAACAGAGTGGACATATAATTTCAGTTCCTAAGAAAAGGGATGACAGCCGAATGTCCTAATGTGGAAGTTTAAATGCTTAAGGAAGATCGGAGCAACTTGTGAACCTCAAAGCCAAATACGGGCTGTCACTCATGTACAGAAGGCGGCCGCGCCCCCATTTCGCCCCGCCCCTGTTCCACCTTGTTCCACCTCCTTTTCCTGCCACTTCCATAGTGATGTACCTGTGCTATGGTTGTTGCCTGTGTTACATTAGAGAAAACTGCTTTGCGAAAATGTGTGCATTAGGCAAAATTGCATGCAAAAATAAGTTATACTGGGATAATTTAACTCTGAAATGCCGATGAATTGTCATGAGGCCTTCTCTCTTTTTTAAAAATCAAAATCTGATGGGGAAACATGGAGACTTGAAACTAAGGTTGAAAAAGTGAGAAGCTGAGAGAAACTAAAATGGACACTGCCCATCCCCAGCGCCAGGAGAGTTTTTCTGGGGTGGACACTCCATAAAGTCCTGTCTCTGTTTATGTTCTGCCCGATAGTCCCTCCTCCATAAGGACATCTGTGTGCAGCAAGGATTAAGACCTTCACTGCAATTGCTCCAAGGCTGTGGATTCCTCAGCGTGGAACGACTTTCCCGATGAGGTTTACAACTGCTCTTGACTTGCAGTCTATCAAAAGAAGGCCCACAACTGCTGAGCAGACACTGCTGTTGATTGCAGTGTATCTTGTTAGCTTTGTTTCTTAAAACAATTATTTGCTTTTATTGGGTTGTGTTGTTTTTTTTTAAAAAAATGTTGCTTTTCTGTCCAAAGCCCCTTTTGAACTTCAGAGTGGAGGGCTTGAGAATGTTCTAATAAAATAAAGGGGTGATCTGACTGAGGGGGTTGTGGCCATGGTTGTGGAGGTGCTGCACTTCCAGATTTCAGGAGTGGGGATGTGTGTTTGAAGCATGAATGTCTTGTGAATGAGCACTGGGCAGCAGCTACAGTAGGTATATTGAATGTTATCTACCCTAGCAATAATCTTTTGCGCATGAATGAGAGCCAAGCATAAAAAAATCTCATGATTGACAAACGTACAATGCTTTGTGCCAAATCACTGCTTATTCATCAAAAGAATTTAATGTGGTCATTTTCTTATTCTAGTCTGAAAATATTGGTGTTGATCAATATTCCTGATTTCCATCTCTTTCCTTAATCTCAGTGAGGTGAGCTTCCTTCCCTCTCCCCCAGTTCTGCTAAAAGCACAAACATTCTTTTATATATTGCATGCATTATTATACACATTATAATACATATATTATGGGATATACGTCCAGGTTTTCAAAAAGTATGCATGTAAGGCATTTTTGCTGAGGAAACATACTGCACCGGGTTTGACTCTTTTATATGCATCTTGCATATGATAAACCTTTTTGTATACAGTTTTGCATGTAATCAAACAGGCTGTTGTTTTAAAGATCATGCATCTCAGAGGCAAGTGTGCTCTTGATGTAGGAGAAGGTCTGATGTAAGCAAAGCTTGATTGGGTTGGAACGCCATGCAATGCCTAGCACATATCCAGCAGCCAAATTCTGAGTATAAACATGTTTATGAAAGGATTCCTCCTCTGTCCATAGTTGCCAGGTGTTGAGCTCCATTCAGTGCTCTGGTTTGGCTTGGCTTCTTCTCAGCATTCCCTGCTCACATCCTGGACATTTAGCATTGAAACACCTTGTGGTGTCTTTCGTTGGGTTTCTTCCCACTCCACAAACATATCCAAATCACTATAGCTGGTTCTGTTTCCTTACAACTTCTGCAGACTGAGATTTAAAACAAGGGTTTATATATATAAGAAGGATCCCATTATTCATTATTTTATATTATTTATTACTTATATCCTGCTTTTCCTCCAAAGAGCACAAGCTTGCTGTCAGGATGTTGACAGCGGCTCCCGGCTGGTTGCCCAGGAAAGTATAAAACAAGGGAAGGTTTCTTAGCATCCTTTTTTATTCAGTATTTACAGAGAGAGGCTATAGAACCCAGCCTCTTGGATAATGGCGTTGTCCCAAGTGAATCTCCATCCCTGTCTCTCCCACTTCCTCAGCCGTCACTTCTATGGGTGCTGCTACGTGCCCTTTGTCTTTGAGCTCTTTGCTCTCCTACTTTCAAGGCTCGCCGGGTTCTGGGAAGGATGGTGGTCTGCAAGGCTTTCCTTTTTTTTAATAATAATTTTTATTAAATTTACATTTTACCATAATCACAATCCTTTGGATAACCTCATCACCAAAAACATTGCTCAAACTGAGCTTCCACTTCCCCCCATCCCACTCTCTGGCTTTCATAAATATTCACTTACATCTTAGCATTTCTATAACCACCTATTTGCCTTCTTTCTATCTTAATAAAATTTACCTTGTTACTGTAATTGTAAACCAGTTCCCAATATTAACATTACAAAATATTTTAACTCAAACCCACAAACGTTTTCAAATGTTTACAGTGTTCTTTCATATATTGTATAGATTTACTCCAGTCCTTTTCAAACAGTTCGCCACGCTGATTTCGGATCTTCCCCGTCAGCTTTGCCAATTCTGCATATTCCATCAGTTTGATCTGCCCTTCTTCCAATGTTGGAAGTTCCTGCTGCTTCCATTTCTGGGCCAAGAGTGTCCTTGCTGCCGTTGTAGCATACATGAACAGATTTATATCATTTTTAGGAATTTCATCTCCAGTTATGCCTAACAAAAAACGCCTCTGTTTTTTTTATTAAAGGTGTATTTAAAAAACCTTTTTCAATTCATTATATATCATGTCCCAATAGGCTTTAACCTTAATACACGTCCACCACATATGGAAGAAATTCCCCTCCTTCTCCTTACATTTGGGGGTCTGGAAGGCTTTCCAATGACACTGTGTCCATCAGCTGTCACCCTGCTTCCTCCTCCCTCCCCCTCCTCTCCTATTATTTCCCAACTTTTCCCCTCCTCTGCCTCTGAGCTGTGACCTCCCTCAAACCCCTGTTGTAAGTCTATATTGTCTTCCTCTTCCTCTTCCTCCTCCCTGGAAGGTTCAGGGTGGGGAGATGGTCTCCACCATTCCTCCTCTGTCCAGTCCTTGACACTAGCATGCGCCCCTCTCTGTTTGATCCCCCCCCCACTCCATGACTCTGTGAGATAGGTTAGGCTGAGAGATAGGGTCCAGGGTAACCCAGTGAGCTTCAGAAGGATGACTGAATATTTGAACCCGGATCTCCCCAACCCTAGTCCAATCAATACAGCACCATCTCCCTCCGCCTTTTCTTTTTAAAATGCCAGATGCAGTTGTGTGTGGAAGCTGACTTATAATAATAATAATAATAATAATAATAATAATAATAATAATAAATTTTATTTATACCCCTCCCTCCCTGGCCAGAGCAGGGCTCAGAGCAGCTAAAACCAATAAAATCACAGTAAAAAGCATAATAGGGGAAAAGAAAAAAGATTAAATACAGGTTAAAATGCAATTTAAAATGCAGCCTCATTTTAAAAGTAGCCGATAAATCAAGACCATAAGGGGAGGGAAACATAAGGGTTAGACTGAGTCCAAACCAAAGGCCAGGCGGAACAGCTCTGTCTTGCAGGCCCTGTGGAAAGATGTCAAGTCCTACAGGGCCCTAGTCACTTGTGGCAGAGCGTTCCACCAAGTCGGGGCCAGTACTGAAAAGGCCCTGGCCCTAGTTGAGACAAATCTAACCACTTTGTGACCTGGGACCTCCAAAATGTTGTCATTTGTGGACCTTAAGGTCCTCCACCAAAGGGGGCCAAAGGGGGACAATACCCCACCAACTTCAGGATGGCCACAGCCAACCCCTTGCCATCTTACTTACAACTAGTCAGAGGGTGGCTCTGTTTGTCACTGGCTTTGCCTGAACCATCTTCCCATCTCCCAGGCATATACCCGACGGGCACTAATCACTCCTAGTGATCATGAAGAACTGGTGCTGATTTAAGAAGGTAGCCAAGATGTGAGCTGCTGCAAAGAAGGTGCCCCGCACCAAGATGATCAACAAAGTTCTCCGCAACTGTTGCCCCTACAACAAGCTGCCTGAAGATTCAATGAATCAGTCCAGTTTTCCTCCTGCAGACGAGACACACTTGTCTGCTTGCCATATGAGGAGTTAATTTCTCAGCCTCTCCCCAATAGCACATTGCTGGTGGTGTTTCTGCTGCAATAATTTAATCTGTGCTGAAGCAGCAACCAGCAAACTGACCTCAAAGTGTTTGAACACATAACAGAAAGCAAGAATATTCTCTTTTTTAAAAAAAAATGCAACATTTACTAGAAGGTTTT
The DNA here is from genome assembly GCF_951804945.1 of Podarcis cretensis. Classification (NCBI taxonomy): domain Eukaryota; kingdom Metazoa; phylum Chordata; class Lepidosauria; order Squamata; family Lacertidae; genus Podarcis; species Podarcis cretensis. Next base: position 83,217,786 of record NC_137175.1, on the reverse strand, counting down.
AGAAGGTTTTTTAGAAGGTTTTATACTTTCCTGAGTATATGCTTCATTGCGCCTCTCTGACAATACTGAGCTGGGGGGAACCTAGGTTCCTATGACATTTGATTAGTGTACATATCATCTTCACTCATCCTCCTTGTTTTTCGAGTCACGACAGTCCGCGTTGCCCTGCATGGGAGAAACCAAGTAAGACTAGGAATGTGGCTTTAAAAATCCAGATGAGCACCACTGATGAATGCAGGTAAAAAAATTGCATGATGATAATATAACATTGGTGACTCTGGATTGTGGAAGTGCTGCCATTCCTTTACCATTAGTACTTTTGAAGTACTATAATGTAACCTTCTGTGGACAGGAACAGCCTAGGTTTTGTTGCCTATGCTCTGGTACCCTCTAGGCTAGGTTACTGCAATGCTGTTTCTGAAGGTGTTTCAGAAATGGTAGCAGGTGCCCAAGTCCACAACCAGATTGTTGACCAATGCAAAAGGATCTGAACGTACATCACCAATTCTGTCAAAGCTGCAGTGGCTTCTAAATGGTTTCCTGGCCCAGTTCAAGGTGCTGGTTTTCACCTATAAAGGCTTCTGTGACTCAAGACCTCAAGGACTACCTCTCCCCACATGAACCAACCCCAACCCTGCACTCATCACCCGAGGCCCTTCTCCATGTTCTCAGAGAACAGGCCTTCTTAGTGGTGGCTCCCTGCTTGTAGAACGCTCTTCCGAGGAAGACATCCCTGACTCCATCATTACCTGTCTCCAGGTGCCAGGCAAAAAAGTTCCTTTTCTGCTAGGCTTCGGCCTTCAATTATCTGTGGCTTCCTTGGTTGGTAGAGTGGGTTAATCCTTCCATATAAATATGGATGAGTTTTAGCTTTTACTCTCTTAGTTTTATGTTGCTTTTAATTTACATGCTGCTTTTTGTAAGTTGCTCTTACTTTTTGTAAAATAACTAAATAAAAAAGTGACTCCCAAGCTGAATTAATAATAATATGAATAGAAAGGAATAGATCATAGATATACAATCAGGTGCCCTGTGGTTTTTAACATCCTCTGTTCGAAAAAGGACTTCTCTTCATTTGACTTGGTGCCCCACCATTACCAGGTTACTATGGAACGGATATTTACTGCATACTTTTTGGTAGTGTTATGGCGCCATCTACAGATTTTTTTTCTAATCTTTCTGTGCATTACAGTACTGCTATACAGAGTATAATTGCTACTTCTTGGTACCGCCTTCCTATCATGAAACTCTTTGGTTAGCTTAACCAGTATGTTGCCTTCCGTACAAATGTTTGTCTGGGACAGGAAATCATGTTATTTGGATGGTTCCCTCCCCCCCCCCCGATGTATTGCCTAAACTTCCTCTTTTGGACAAGAGTGGGATATTTTGCTTTATGTGCATAGGATGTGGTATTATGTTGCAAGAATCTAATCATTAATTTTTATTATTATTTGCTTTATGTGCATAGGATGTGGTATTATGTTGCAAGAATCTAATCATTTATTATTATTATTATTATTATTATTATTATTTAAAAAAAAACCTATTATACTGTACAGCATAAGGGAAGAGGTCATAAAAGGATCACAGACACTGCCTTGAAGACTTACAAATCCAAGAAAAGGCAGCTCAAAATAAATGCCCTGTCTTTTGTAACTCTTGAGTTTTCAGCATTAAAAGCTCCTGGCTGGTTAAAAAAAACTGTTTCCCATGCTTATTCTGTCCAATTTTATTATCTATAATAAATATATAATCACAGCCATTACATTATGATTTACTTTTGCTGATAATTCATATGTCATCTATCTATCATCTATCTATCTATCTATCTATCTATCTATCTATCTAATCTATCTATCTATCTATCATCTATCTATCTCTTATTTCATCTATATCCGTAAAATTTAAATACACCAAAGGATACAAAAGCCCCTTGTGGGAGAAAAATCAAGAAATTGCATCTCAAACTCTTTTCTTTTTTTCTTCCTTTCTTTCTAGAAACAGTGGCAAAGAAACCTACTGCTCCTACTCCCCAAGGTAAGATTTTTTAAAATTATTTAATCACATTTATGTTAAATATTTGCTATAGATGGGTCATGATCCAGTTCTATGAGTGGGGTGGGCAGTGGGGAGGGCAATAAGTAAGCCATGAGGATTGGGTCAGCTTCCTCATTTGCAAGACAAACACCCAGAATATACCGTATTTTTCGCCCTATAGGAAACACTTTTCCCCCTCCAAAAATGAAGGGGAAACGTGTGTGCGTCCTATGGGGCGAATGCAGGCTCCTTGGCTTCAGCGATAGCAATGCGAAGCCTCTGAAGCCTGCGCTCCGGAGGCTTCGCGTTGCTTTCGCTAAAGCCAGGAGAGTCTGCTCTTTGAGGCTGGCGGTGGGGAAAAGCAACGCTTCCACCCACTGCCAGCCCCACAGGCTCGGGGGGGGGCAGCGGGAAGGCGTGCGACGCCTTCGGGCTGCTCCCGGACATCATTGGGAGGCTGGCGGTGGGGGAAAACAGTGCTTCCCCCCACCGCCAGCTCCACAGGCTGGGTAGAAAAGCCTGCAGGAGCCGTGCAGCCTTTAAAGAGTGCGCTGCTCTTGGGGGCTTTTCCCCAAGGAGGGAGAAGGGACTGACTGGCCGAGTCCATCCCTTTTCCCTCCTGTGGGCTTTTTCAGGAGATGGGGGAATTCCCCCACCTCCCGCAAAAGCACGCAGAAGCCGCACACCCTTTAAAGAGCGCGCAGCTCTTGGGGGCTTTTCCCCAAGGAGGGACAAGGGACTGACTGGCCGTTTCAGTCCCTTCTCCCTCCTGGTCGAAAAGCCCGCAGGAGTCGTGCGCAGCTCCTGTGGGCTTTTGCGGCATGTGGGGGAATTCCGCCACCTCCCGCAAAAGCAGGGAGAAGGTCTTGGAGTAGCGCACAGGCTGCGGGGGTGTGTGTGTGTGTGTGTCATATTTTCCCCCTTGATTTCCCCCCCTGAAAACTAGGTGCACCCTATGGGCCAGTGCGCCCTATAGGGCAAAAAATACGGTACATCACAGGCGGACTGGGTTCAGTTACATCTTACAGAGAATGAAAATTTTGTTGGGTATTCTCTCTCCCATTTTACCTGACCTGCTCCTCAGTCCTGGGAACTATATTTAAGACTTTACTTGGATTAATTGTGACTTAATTGCTTTTTATCACTTTTTAGTTGTCGTGAATATAGAGTTGGCTGTAGGCATAGTCATGGTTAGAGTAGACCTGTAGAAATTAATGAGATTTACATTGATCTCTAACCTAGGTCCCATAGATTTCTGTTCTGTTCTAAGCATGATCTGGATGTAACCCATAGTAATTAAAGAACAGATTTTCCCTTATCCATGTTTCAGACATACTTCAGTTCAAACATCTAGTTCAACTTCCAGAAAAGTTTTTGAAAGAAAGCTGCACTAATGGGATTAATTGCGCAAATACACAGGTTGCTCTACAATGCATTTTTTCAGGGAAGTGTTCTTAATCTGGGTTAATTTTAGTAGCAAATCTAGAACCTAGCAGTGGAAATGGTTCTGGATTAATTAGCAAAGAACATGAGGACTTTTGTGTGGGGTTCTGCCACTTCTTCCATCTTCCATACAGTGTCTAGCATATTTTCAGCTGCAAGGTATTTGTCAGGCTTTTAAACTGCCACTTACTTACCTGACAGCCTTTGGCAAATCGGAGTTGTCAGCAGACGGCAACTCAGCTTAAGTTTGGTAAAATGGGAGGTGTGGGTCTTTTTTGGTTTCTTTTGGACCACCCATACGCCACACATCACAATAGGTATGTACATATGATCAAGAAGGCTAGTGACATTTTTCGAAGGCTATTGCCATCATGGGCATGTTCGATTTTTATCCAAAGGGTGTGTTCAGCACCCTTGAAATATCCTTGAAATTGTGAGCTGCACCTGGCAAAGGTAAAAGGCCATGCTCAGTGCTATTTTTTCTAGAAAAAAGAGGTGCTGGAACTCACCATAAATGTCTCCCTTGTTCGCTTAGAATGGCAATGGCGGCCACTGAGTTCTGGCTGAAAAACAAGCTCTGGCCTTCCATGAGGGGTGTGCTGGTCCGTGGGTTACCCGAGAGGCGAGGTCCAAGTCCGGTCCATGGTCAAAGGTGCAACGTGGAGGCAGTCCATAGTAGCTGAAGCTGGGTGCAGGGCAAGGGGTTGGGTGAAGTCAGGAACAGGCATGCAAGCAAGCAGGGAGCCAGGGTGGGTCAGGAGCTCTGGCAGAAAAGCAGGACAGGGTTCAGACAGGAACTAACAACCCACAATGTTGCTCCTGCAACCTGGGACTGGGGCTGTCCGGCTTTTATCTGCCCTGAGGCATAGGGCAGCCCCAATCCTCTGGTGACTCGCCTCTCCTGGCCTGGAGGTGAACACTCCTCCTGCGGGAACTTAGTTCCCTCCGCCTCTCTGCCCTGAACCTCTGTAGCTTAGGAGAGGCTGGAGGGTTACGGGACCCAGAGGCAACCTCAGCTTCCTCTGACGGGGCTGAGAGTGGAGCACCTGCAGGCAATGGGTCCTCCATCACCTCAGGAGCCAGAGCAGACTCCGCTGATTCCTGCACCTGAGGACCCAGCACAGGTGAGGACCCTTCAGGCTCATGCCCCAGCCCCGGCTCAGCTGGTTCTGGAGGCGGGGACTCCTGTGCAGGCTGGGATCCCTCAGGTTCAGCATCCGAGTCCAAATCCCAGGCCATCACAAGGAGTTTTGCTGGGATGCACTAGCTAACCGCCCCCTCTGCCATATACCTCTTGCCATGGGCTGCCTCCACTTAGAAAAAAGGTCTGCAGGGAGGAGCCTGTTGTACTTCTTTAGGCGTCCAGTTGCAGATCTCCACCGTCACAATACCTTGAGGGAAGAAGACCAGGTGATGGGGACATGTCAGAGGAGGAGTGGCCAGAGGGTGTGGCCCTTCTCTCCCCCTCCTTCATTCATCACTGAGTATCTGAATAGAGCAGGGATGCGGAACCCGTGGCTCTCCAGATGTTGCTGGACCGCAGCTCCCATCAGCCACAGCCAGCATGGCCAGGGCTCCGGGAAGATGGGAGTTGTAGTCCAATAACATCTGGAGGGCCACAGCTTCCCCATCCCTAAAACAGGTCCCCGTACTGAGTGCCAGTCGCAGTTACACATCCCTACTGAGGGCTTGCAAGGGTGGGTATTCTCCAGCCTCCAACATGGCGTACCTCGTCCGTGTCCCATGATATCTGAAGCGAGGGATTTTGTAAACTTGGAGTTGAACTACACGTGACATGGGAGTTCCTTGCTTGGAAGACAAAGGCCCAGATTTGGGGGGGGGGTTGGAGTCTACCCTTTCCCCCACACCCCAAGCTGTTGTTATCCATGGAAAGTGAAATGTCTGTGAGATTTTCTCCCTGGGGCTAATAGCGACTTTGGAAAGTGATCTGGATTTGGGTTGTTGCACAAGGGCACAGGATTAGGCACCGCCCTCTTGCGACATCATGGCTGTTTCAGTTATGGCACTTCCAACACCATAGCCTAATCCGTATTTGTAAGGATGGAATGACAGACCCCTGGAAGCATAATGGTCCTTGTAATTCATCCTGGTTGAACAGGCTGCTGGTGTCTTGCTATGCTGCAATGCCACTCTGTTTAAGACTTTGCTGTGTAACATAGCTGATTTGTTTATTGCCCTCCCCCCTCACGTGCTCACCATAGGAACTCTTCTTGGCTCTTCTCCCACACTTCCACGCACCACTCCACCCTCACCTGCAAGCACCTCTGAAGCAAAGCCTGGCTCTGCGACCAAGGAGGCAGTCACCCCCACTTACCAGGCCGCCAATGCTTCCGGAATACCTGTTAACAAAGCAACTGCTACCCCTGCGACTGCTGTCTCTGCCAATGTCACAGGTTTGCTTGGGAGTTTTCTGATAAGAGATTGCACTGCCCCAGGAATACTGTCCTCTCTCGGGAGAGTGGTGGTGGTGGGGGGGGGTGAACCTCATCACATGACTGCTACGTGGCTGGAAACTTGAATAAGTATGTGAAGTTGCAATGCAATGGATGATGAATGGCCGACTCTACAACCATAAAATTAGAGCAGAAATTAGGAGAACAGCCATTGGGGCAGGGGGCTGAGAGGTACGCATGGATAGCTGCTGAGGACAGGAAGCATCTCTGTGTTAGCAAGACTGAAGCTGGCTTTGTGGCTCACTTCACTCATCTTTGCAGAGTTGCTCACACTGGGGAGCTGATCCCGTTATGACCCTTTTCTGCTTGGCTAGCTACATGAATGAAGGGGCATGCATGTGAACTGGGCCAATTGTACTAATGATAGGCTGTCCCCCTTCAAAGCGTGGTTAGAATCAGGCTTAAAGAGAAAGGGAAAGTAAAGGACCCCTGCACAGTTAAGTCCCATTAAAGGAAACTATGGGGTTGCAGCGCTCATCTTGCTTTCAGGCCAAGGGAGCCGGTGTTTATCCACAGACAGCTTTCTGGGCCATGTGGCCAGTATGACTAAACCACTTCTGGTGCAATGGGACACTGTGACGGAAGCTAGAGCGCACGAAAAAACCATTTACCTTCCCGCTGCAGCGGTACCTATTTATCTACTTGCACTGGTATGCTTTCGAACTGCTAGGTTGGCAGCAGCTGGGGCAGAGCAATGGGAGCTCACCCCGTCACAGGGATTCGAACCACTGACCTTCTGATCGGCAAGCCCAAGAGGCTCAGTGGTTTAGACCACAGCGCCACCCGCGTCCCATAGAACCACCTGGTCAGCCCACACAGTTGATGCTCCAGGTAGCAACCACAGCATGTTTCACAGTACTGCTGCTGAATTAGCTTTGCAAGAGATCGGGAATACTGCTTCCTTCTCTGAAGGGTACCCATTAACCAGTTAATGTTTTGCTGTTGCATCATAACAATGGTAATAAAAATTATTGCACTTTTGTTACTACAGAGATTGTTCCAACAAGCAGCTCATCCTTCCTCCCTCGCATGGACGCAAACTCTTCCAGCACTCAGGCACTCAGCAGCACTGCTGCCCCTCCTCCACTCTCTCCCTCCACCGTCACGCACGCACCACCAGGTTTGCCGTGTTGTTCTTTGCAGTGCTCTAGAGCAATGTCTTAAGTACTGGGCATGAATATTCAATTTGTGAGATGGTTAAGCATTATCAGAATGCATATATGTTTTGCTTGAGGTTTCTAAGCTGAGGCTGGACGACCACCTCTGAGGGATGCTTTAACATTGAATTCCCTGTATTGGCAGGGATGTAAATGAGCTGATTGTTGAGGTTCTTTTGAAATCCGGATATCTTTAAGCTTTTAATTGCATTATAAAGCTGGGTAGTCATTGGAGGATCATTCCTGTGTGTCTAGTTTAAAAACATCAAGTCAATGGTCAACTTAGTGCATTTTGGACATCTAACCATGAACATTGACTCCACATGATCTCCTAAACAGTGTCATGATTTGCTTGGAAACACGCTATAAGTGCTGGTTCACACATCATGCTAAGTCAACGCTTAGCTCAGTTGGTTAGAGTGATCTGAGCTTGAAGAAAAGAGTGAAATGACAGCTATGTTTCTTCACATGGTTTATGGCTTGCTGTGACACGTGAACACCAGTTATTCCTGCCCTTTGATACATTAAACCAGGCATGTACTTACCAAACAAATCAATGTACTAAAAGCTAGGATCCAGTGAAAAGGATCATTGGGGGACAAGTTACTTGTATGTATGTTTTTCTGGTGGCAGCGGAGGGCTTCCACATCTATGGAAAAGCCCCACCTATTTTACCATATTACGGTGGTTTCAAAGGCTCAGAAGCAGGATCAGAAAGAACATTGGGAACCCTACATGAATAGCAAATTCAGGAATTACTTTTGCCAGTGTAAAATTCTTCCTGGAAGTGATTCCATGTGCAGATAGTGCATTTTAAATATTAAACTTTTGAAAGGTTAACCTTAATTCCAGTTTTTAGTAAGCAAGGACATAACAAACAGGGAGCATCTCCTTTGCAAACCTGTTTTACACATCCTGTTTTATATGTCTATAATGGTACGGACTCCTTTAAATGAAATAGTTAACTAAATAAATGCCAGTGGTGCTTATGTAGAATTATGTTGAATTTCCCTGGAGCATTATGACTCGAGAGTCTAGGCTGCTTTGAACCAAAGAAAGGTTTCACAGCTGTGAACAAATATATTATGAAGTAGCTGTTGTTTTTAAGGCCCAGTGTTGTTTAAGTCAGCATTTAATACTGTGTAGTTGGGTAATAAATATTTGCTGTCCTGAGGCCAAAATGTAAGAGTCACATTGCCCACACACACACACACACACACACACACGGTAACCCAAGAGATGCTGGCCATTTCAGCCATTTCTAATTAATACCACATTTGCACTGATGTTACAAATTTATATATAACCGGGGCAGAGTTAATTTGTCTTCCAGTATTTTTCAATCATTTAGAATAGAAAACATTTTTCATCATTGATTTTAATTGAGTTGATAAGAACACATATAGTTTTATTTTTATATGTATAGTGAGGGAATAATGTGAAAGAAAATAAAGAAGAAGAAAACAAACAAAAGAAAAATTGAAATCGTGATACAATTGAGTATATAAGTAATGCAATTCTTCCAATAAATGTAAATTACTTTTGATAAATGGATTCCGTGTATTGTTATATTTATCCAGACACAATCCGCACCCAAAAGAATACCTATAGTTTTTAAACTAACCAAAGATCTCTCCACAAAAAGGAGCCTTAATCCAAATACATGGCCACCCACTGTGGTAGACTTGTAAAAATGAGGAAGGAAGGAAGGAAGGAAGGAAGGAAGGAAGGAAGGAAGGAAGGAACCTTTATTCATATATCAAAGTGAAATGTTTTGTAGACATCTGAATTATCACTTCTGTTCTTCATTTCAAGTAAGAAATTAAGACTGCAGTCTTGTAGATACTTATCTGGGATTAAGTCCTACTGAACTAAATGGATCTTACTTCTGAGTTGGTATGAATAGGGAAGAACTGTTGCAGCAGCATTTTATGTAAACGCCCTCAGAAGTAAGACCCACTCCCTTCAATGGTGCTTATCTGCAGGTCTCTGTGTGTAGGACTGTACTTTATATTCCCATTAAGAAGGCTAGTTTTCCTTTTTACAGGAGAAGGAACACATTTTCTCAGCTTGCAGTTCTGCTTCAAGGTTGTTCCCATTCATGGGGATATGCCATCAATAATTGCTGAATGTAATGCTGCTAACCTTCTGTTTATTTCCTGGCAGATGATGGGGATAATTCCACCACGCATACCAACATTTCAGCATCCTCTGGCACTCCAGCAAACATCCCTTCAGCAATCTCAGAGACCACCCCTGGTCCAATAGGTGACAAACCTGCACACATTTAAGAGCATTGCTACACCACATGCATGCATGGCTTTGAATGGCATCACATTCCTTTGAGAATGAAATTTTTCCTGTGCAAACACAATTGAAATGAATTGGATTCGTGCAGAAATTATTTATGAATTCCAATCCAAGAATCTGGTTTAAGAGCCAAGACTGACATCTGGCATATGAGAAGTGGAGTACTGCTTTATCTAAATTGGCATATCTTACCCCAATTCTGGAATGCACTGCAACAAACATAAGAACTTGCTACTTGAAGCAAATTATCCATTAAGTTAGGTGGCTTTCTCAATAGGCAGCACTTTTCAATCTCTGTTACTGTGTATTTGTCATAAAATTTCATTAACAGCAGAAGACCATAGCACTTGGTCACCAGTCATACTGAAATGTATTGTAACAGTGATTGGCATTGAGGATAATATGAATACTCAAGATTTCACAATAACATCAAAATTATAAATTTATTTAAATTATAATAAATTATAATTTAAAAAGGAATTGATCTAAAAGGCTCCTGTTACTTATTAAGGAATGTTTTGGTAATCATAAAAAGCATACAGGAAGGTGACTGAACAGAAAATAAATGAAAGCAAACCAGGAGCCAGGGGCGAACGAAGGTGTTGTGACACCCAGGGTGGGGCATTGCTATGTAGGGCACATGTGTGGCATCGCTACGTACAACGCATGTGCCGTACGTAGCACCACCGCATGTGCGCTGTACACAGCGGTTTGCCGGTGGCGGCACTCCAGTGTCATACAGACGGTGCTGGGATCCTCTGCTCACGGCTGCAGCCACGAACGGTGGATCCTCCACATTCGGCTGTAGCAGCGACAGAGGGATCCCACCACTGTCCATACAGTGCTTAAGAGGCTCCAATGGCAAACCGCTATGTACAGCACGTGTGCGGTGCTGCTAAAATAGAACTAAATTGTAGCCCTGGGGCCTTACCCAATGCAGCAGCTCCACTCACAGAACAGACTTCTGTGAGAACAATGGAACGTCCTCTTCCTTTCCTCTTCCCTGCAGTCCCCCCCACACACACCCTCAAACAACTCTGGAGCAGATTTTGGAGGTTGGGGGAGAGAAAAGGAAGCAGAGGTTCCATTGCATGAACAGAACTCCTCTCACAAAACCCTGGATTTGGTCACTGCTCTGATGGAAGACCTTTTAAGACTCCTAGATTTCCCACCTTGAATTCTATCATGAAAGAAAGGTGGAGTAGGACTATCATTAAATGTTTTTAAGTGTTGGATCCACTAGAAAGTGATACTGGGCTACACTGCTGAACTACAGCTCCCAGTTCACCCCGGCAAGCATGCCAAATGCCCTGGGATGATAAGAATTGTAGGTCACCAGAATATGCAGGGACAAAGGGTTCCTCACATCTGCTATTGGTATTTAAAGGCACATTTTCTTATGCAAGCAGGACAGAACTTTTGAAAGTGGCAAATAGACCGATTCATCCATCACCAAGTCAAAGAAAATGTAGGAAAATGTAAAGAAGGATAACTGCCAATGGAATGAAAGCAACGAACCTCATAATTTCTCAAGAAAGTTCAAGTGATAAGTCAAACGAACATCATATACCAAAAATGGAATTACTGTTTTCAACCAACAAGAAATGTAGACAAACCCCACATGCAGCAGGCCTGCCCCAAGATCAGAGAATAGTGAGGCAATCAAATAAATCTTTGGCTATCTGACAAGCCGTTGAATTAACCTCAGACTGTATCAATGGTTGCAAGCATTTAAATAGCTTATTAGGGAAAATAATTTACACTATGTCAGAACTTGTCATCTGAAGACAGTTTAGTAGGAAATAGGAAATAACTCGGAAATAAAATCAACTTTTAAGGCTAAGATTATAAGTAGGCGGTTTCATTGGGAAATTGCTAGTTTTGCAAAAACATTTTTAGCCATTTTGCAGTGACCTAAGTTGCGTGTTGAGACCTTTAAACCTCCCCCTTAAATAAATTCAGACAAGACTCAAATTTTCGTTTGGTTTTTGGCAGAATTTAGGCCACAACTTTATTGATTACAGCAAGTGAGTGGTTGCATAGGCTCTGGTTCGACTAGTTCCCTGCACCCTTGCAGGTAGCCCTGACCCAGGGCACCAGCATAGGTCAGCCTAGGGTGAACACCTGGATAGGCCAGGGACAGGCTATGTCCACCACCCAGGCTATGTCCCCCTGGACTCTGGCACGGGCACAACCCCCTCACAGGGTTAACCAAACCATTGAGTCCCTGGATTCCTTTAACAGAATACCCTTCACATAGGGATGGCGAGAGCGTTCTCCCATCCCTCTCACATGAACCAGAGCCTATCCGCAACCTTACAAGTTGTGACGATTTGCTACTTGGCAGGCGAAACCCAAATGGCACCAGCCAATCAGCCAAGTGGGAAAATTCCTGCCGTGCCCCTGTCCCAATGACAGACGACACACGACAGCATAGCAAGGTCAAGCGCACAGCTCTAAAAAATTAGGGAGAGGTGGGTGGGTGTTCCAATGCACACACCGAAAGAGGAAGCTCTGGGTCACGTGCATAGGTATATATAGGTCCCTTGATACGTTTAGGCTGCATCCCATTGGCCTGATTAAACCCTGCATCAAGGGACCTACCAATTGGGTGTTGTGGCTATCCAATCATACCCACCCACAACACAGGGTTTGGTTGCCTGGTCTCGCCGCAACACGTGCCCTCTTTAAGGGAGGACCCAGTTTGTCACGTCGTTTTGAACTAGTATGACAATATACAGCAAGGATGCAGACATGTTTGCTGAGAGGTCCCACTAGGGAAAGCTTGCATTAGATTTCAGCATTAGTAATGTAAACTATTTGCCCAATGATGTTTTAATTTACTAGACTTTAATGTAGCACAAAGAAGTCAACAGTGTGGTCCCAAGATTAGTTCTTCTGGAGAGGGTACCACCCCCAAAAAGGCTCAGATGGTAGGGGAACTCAGAGATGGGACTTAGCCAAACAGAATCTCTGTAAGGTGCAGGTGCAATATAAAGTCCAAATAACCACATTTTGAGACTTAAGCATCGGCAACACAATTCAGGTGCTCTTGCATATGGTCTAATTTCATTTCAATAATGTTTGCACAGGAAATGTTTTTTGGGGGAAACCAATAAAAAAAAGTTGTAGTTTTGTGGCTGTAAGAGTTTGCTCTGAAGATGCTACTGCCCTGACATGATGTCTACCCCAGTATAAGAACAGACAGGCGGCAGAAACTCCCAGCAAACACTAAGCATTTGTAAGGCTCAAGTTACCATGGCTCAGTTGTGGGGCCACCTTTACTGAGAATCCTGCAACTGACTAGGACCGCTGCAACCAGTAGCAGCCCAGTGTAACAAGGCCTTGGAGGCCGTTCAGCTGCCAAGAGACCAATTGCAGCAGAGCCACAAGTGGAGGAATACTGTCTTCTGGATGCTGTATTAGCTGTGGTTGAGTTTTGCTGGTGCTTGCATGTATTCACTGGGCCTGGGGTGCATATCATATCAGAGCAGCAAGGTCTGTAGGCTACACCTCAAGTACTGTATACCGCATTTACCTCCATTTGAATGCTATTTCATTGGTCCCCAGTAATTATGCAGTATTTCAATTACTCAATGCAAAGTATAGTTAACTGTGTTTATGCTTAAATACCATGAAAAAGATCAAAACCATAGTATAAAAGGTACGATGTTATATAGATATTTTAATGATGGAAGCTTATATTTTAATGTCTTAACGTAATTGGTTTTTATGTTTGGTAAGACACTTGGAAGCTTATATTGGCACTAAGCAGTATATAAACACACACACATATACACACACTGTATGTGAATAATTATTTTCTCTTTGATACATTTATAATGAAGAGCCTTCTAAGATTTTATCTTCTTTCTTACAGCTACTCCCGTGGACTGCAGTAAGTTTTAATGTTTTCTTGAAGATGGAACCCAACTTGTTAGACGTCCCTTTTGTTATTCTCAAGGACACAGATAATTCTCAAGAACAATAATGAAATACAGAAAACCAGGCATTAAAAATGTGCCTGTAAATTACAAGATTTGGGAGTCACTAGCAAATAATGGGACCATTCACATATATGACTCATGCATAAAAGAAATATCTTTGAATATCCATATAATATGTAAGCTAAATATGTAGCTAAAAATCGACCATTCCTTTTAATTCCCTGAACTCCATGAAGATCAACAACTGTGGCCTCCCAGGAACTCGAGGTTCTCCTGTATTTTGCAGCCCCTCTTACACAAACAGCAGTCAAAAGATCAAAGGGCTATGAAGCACAAGCAGTGGCAGATCTGAGGGCTTCAAATTTTAACAACGCCCTGTGCAGTGCCAAAATTTGGTCCCCCCCCCCCGCCTCTCACCTTCCATTCTGCAGCATAGTTACGGACGGTGCCCCTGAGGCTCTGCACCCAGCTCTGCGACTGAATCAGTCAGGCTCTCCTAAATCTTTCCCTGGCGCAAGCCAAACTTGGCAGAGCTGTAGAACATTCCCCACCATACAGGTAGCTGCTGAATCAACAGTGGCTGGGATGGCAGGACAGGAAAGGGCAGAGACTGGGGGAGAAATTTTACAAATCAGAGGTTCGTTTTTAGCTGGTTCTTTAGGAGAAAGGAACACAAGTAGACCCAGAGAGTTGAAGCTCAACAAAACATATTTATTGTATACATTAAAACTGCAGTCCCTAATACACACACACACACACACACACACACACACACACACACACACACAATCTCTTGTAAAGTTTTTATTGGTATTCCAATATATCCCCAATAGTAGCCAAATTATAATAATAACAATTAATTACCAAATTATACAATTATCAAAATGCCAATCAACTTCCAATTATACATTTTAGTTAAAGTGGCTCCCCGCATGGTGGATTGAGTTCATTTCCGATCTTATATCACTGTGTTCCATAATCTTCATATCAGTTACATTTCAGTTATAAGTCACACACACACACATTCTCAATCATACTCACCAACTTTACAGCAGTAGCTAAACAGGCTATTGGCAAGAGGACGGGTGGCAGGCATTGTAGCGCTGGGAACCTGTAAAATCCCTTCTTTATATCAGACATTACATGGACCACTTATAAACATGGACCACTTACAAACGCCATCTCCAACTTCTTGAAAGATTCCATCAGCGGTGTCTCTGAAAAATCTTACACATCACTTGGGAAGACAGGTGAACTAATATCAGTGTACTGGATGAAGCAAAGATCACCAGTGTTGAAGCAATGATTCTTCAACATCAACTTCATTGGACTGTTTATGTTGTGCAGATGCCTGATTATCGTCTTCCAAAGCAACTACTCTAATCCTAACTTAAAAATGGAAAGCGTAATGCTGGTGGTCAACAAAAGAGGTTTAAAGACTGTCTCAAGGCAAATCTTTAAAAAATGTAGTATAAACATCAACAACTGGGAAACACTGGCCTGCGAGCGCTCCAGTTGGAGAACAGCCTTTACCAAAGGTGTCATGGACTTTGAAGACACTCAAACTCAGAACGCAAGGGAGAAACGTGCTAAAAGGAAGGCACGCTTGGCAAATCCACACCGTGATCAACTCCTGCCTGGGAACCAATGTCCCCATTGTGAAAGGACATGTGGGTCCAGAATTGGCCTCCATAGTTACTTACGGACTCATTGTTAAAACCTTGTTTATGGAAGACAATCTTACTCGGCTACGAGTGATTGCCAAAGGAGAAGATATCAGACATTACAGCTCTGGTGATTCACTGCCATCTGTTCATCAAAGTTGTTCATCACATTCCAGAGTTCATCACACCCTTGTTAGTCAATCTTGCTCAACACCCGTCCTTCATTATCAACCTGTTTGTACGTCAGGTCTCATGAGCTCAGCACCTCTTCCTCACTTCGCTTGCCAACCTTATCAGCTCCACAAGTCTTAGCAAGACTCCATTTTAGAGTGGTGTTCTTCAGCCTGAAAACAGGCCTACACTCATTCCTTCATTAATACCATAAATTTCTAATGAATATGATTGTTATACTCATTACATATTGCCAATTGAGTTTGCATTTAAGGCTGAATCGCTCACATCCACTCTTTCCAAAGCAACGTGAGAACTGAAACATAGCTACATACCTATCCGAATTTTGCAGTATAGCACTCCAACTAACTGCTGCTTACAACAACACAGATACTGGGTGTGGGTGTGGGTGTAATATGTGTAGATTAGTCAAAGCAGCATAAAAAATATGTGTAAAATTGCACTAAATTGATCAAGGGTTTTTCTTTTAAAACCACAAACTGCTGAAGAAATGCAGAGAATTGAACTTAAGATTACAAAAACTAGAAATGGAAACAACCAATATTGACAAGTCCTTTCATGCCTTGGAAGGGGACAGGATCACTGTGCCAGCCTGGAGCTGCTGCACCAATTGGGTCAATGGATTCCAGAGCCTTCTGCTGCTGGCTGCTGTTGTTGGGGATCCTGCCAAGGGGCACTTTTGCCTGTCTGTAGATGTGTGTGTGGAGAAGTGCCAAACCATGCCATGCTGGCATGGCTGGCAGGAGGCCACCTAGGCTGTGCAGGGGGACAGCTCTGCCCAATCACATTCCACCACCACCCCAGCCTGATGCCAAGGTGTTCTGATGGGCCATTATATATATTGCTGATGAGCTGCGCTTGGCTTGGTGAGTCACACAGGCTGGGCAGATCTGGTTAATGAACTGAAATATTTCCAGTATGAACTGAAGGAAAACACGCAGCTGCAAATCTAAGTAATCAGCAGAAGAACAGTTTGTCTCACCTGTAGTGCACATACTGTGCCTCTCTTTAAACTGTTAATGCACATGAAACAGTATTTGTGGTTTGATTGT
Organism: Podarcis cretensis; assembly: GCF_951804945.1. Taxonomy (NCBI): domain Eukaryota; kingdom Metazoa; phylum Chordata; class Lepidosauria; order Squamata; family Lacertidae; genus Podarcis; species Podarcis cretensis. Next base: position 83,201,510 of record NC_137175.1, on the reverse strand, counting down.
TTTTAACATGTTTCAGTGCAACAAGCATTTAAACATATCTCTCATCTCTTAGGTCGTAGAACCATTTCAGTGGCTCGTTATGAGTACAATTCACAGGGTGCCACTGCAGAACTTAAAGCTACGAAGAAGCCAGAGCTGCAAAATGTTAGCTGTGAAAATGCCCACTGTACTTGGGACAAGGACCGAAACACACTTGCTGGACTACAAGAATGTGACGAATACGAGATAGTAGCATCTTTTAATGGATGTGATGATTTAACATTATCAGTTCATGTGCCCCCTGGTAAGAGCAGATACTTCTCATTTATTTAAGCAAAATCTGCCTTATTGTTTTTCAGCCACTCTGTCCTCCCCCCAGTGCTAAGCTATTGGGAGAACGTAACCTGGGGGTATGTCAGAGGGCTAGAGAGGGTGCGGGAAGTCAGTTTTAATTTTTTTGGTGCCAACTAATATACTGGTTTTCTGTTTTTGATGGTTTCCAACCACTGTTAATTGCATAGTAACTCTGATGGCTTCTCTATGTTATTTAGAATAAAAGAATGTGCAACTAATAATCGGAAATGCTGTTGTCATGCTCCACCAAAATCGAAGAGATTTTCTTTCAAATTACTGTGTTCAGATTTGTATTGGTTTTATATTGAAAACAGCAAGCAGTTGTGCCCCTTGAGTCATGAGCAATGGCAACGAAGTGAGAGGTGGAGGACTGTGGTGATTCTAGAATGATGCTGTAATGATTAGAATTAAGTGCTGGACATAATTCATAAGCACCACTAAATCCCATATATCAAAGAGGGAAATTTTAAACCTTTGAAATCTATTGGGATTTTAAAATGCTCAACTGTGGCTGAATTGTGCCCAGTGCTCTTGGTTCAAGTCTAGATGACTGATAATTCACTAGATTTCTCACAACAACAGGCTTTTAAAGCTAAGCAATGTTTTTATTTCTCCTTCCGTCGTATCTCATAGTCATGTAACACATAAAAGTACGCTAATTCAAAATGAATAGATGAACACTGAAAACTGTGTTGGATACTCATTTGGGGTAAAATGATGCAACCCATTAAGCAATATATTATCCAGCATCCTTTTGAAACTGAAAAAGAAATACTAAACAGAATGTCATTGTGATATTTTTCTCCTTTTTCTTTATTTGGAAGAAACCGATAAGTGGAAACTAGAAGAACCCCAAAAAAGTAACACCAGTGTGACTTTATCTTGGAACAATCGAGGATATGATAAGCATCGTTGCCATTTAAGATACGACTGTCACTGTCATCCTCATGGTAGGAGATTTTGGAAGTTTTGAATTTCTGTCTTTATTGGCTGGAGAATTAAATGCACTTTATTGGGGACCTTTACTTTTGTGTCCATGTATGGACGTATTTAGAAATAAGTGTAGAGAGGTGGAAAGGCAAACAAGTCTGGTAAAGGTATGAGTCTCTCTCTCTCTCTCTCTCTCTCTCTCTCTCTCTCACCTTAATGAAATAGTAAGAAGAAATACCTCCTGCTGTCCAGAAGGATCTTACTCTACATGAGTGGTTTCAAGTCCCTAAAAAATCACAAGTTGTTGATAATTTCTCCAGGTTTGATTACTGTAGATAACAAGGGTGCAATATTTTGTGTGAAACATTAGATATGGATGGTGCCAAAGAACTGCTTGCTAGGGTGGACCTAAAACACATAGCTACAGTCAAATAGCAGCTCACGTGGAGGTGAGGTTGGGGGAAAGAAGCAAGAAAGTGGGTAGCATGTTCTTGATTTTTTGTCAATCAGAGCTAACCTACACGACCCTCCATATCTTCTTGGACTCATCTTCCCAACAGCCCCAAGCAGCGCAGCCAATGGTAAGGGATGTTGGGAGTCTTGAGGGCCACAGATTCCCCATCCATGGCATAGATGCTTCTGGATGCCTGAAGTACGGAGCAATGATATTTTGCAATTTCTTATAGGTGAGAATTTTCGGACCACTGAAGAGCAGAATGGTTGTACAGTGACAGGTTTATCACCCAACAAGAACTACAATTGTTCTTCAGTAATATCGATTAATAGCAAAATTGCGAAAATTGGCAACAAACAGCTAACAACATATTATGGAAGTGAGTATGACAACATGATACTTAGTCACTTAGGAACATGCCTTCATCCCAGAAACTAAACTTTTACAACGATGAAGGGTATCTTTGTGCACATATAAATAAAAGCATACAAATAGGATTTAATGTATTACCATGACAGATTATAATCTGGGCAGGAGTGCCTGATCCAAGTTTGGAGGCCCTTGGGTAAGATGTCCATTGTGGGCCCCTTCTCCAGCTGGGTCCACCTTTTTCCTCCCCACTGTTTATTTTCTGGCCTTTCTGATCTGAGACAAAACTGTATGGTAATTGAAAGGGAGCCACAAGCAGAGTTTCCTGCTCTTTCTCCTTACTCCTGTCACTACACATTTACTCAGAGGACAGGTGAACTGATAGTAGGGATGGACAGATCAATCATAAGTCCATCCTGTTTCATCCATCCATCCATCCCTAGCCCTGCCTACTGCTTTTTAAAGATTTTTATATCTTTAATTGCTTAGTAGTTTTTGAACTGTTGAACTGTTGAAAACCATCCACCATTAAGAACTGTTCAACAGTAAAACTTTGACTTTCTCGGAAGGTAGTGGACAACCCTTCACTGGAGGTTTTTAAGCACAGGTTGGATGGCCATGGGTCATAGATGCTTTGGTTGAGAATCTTGCATTGCAGGGGGTTGGACTAGATGACACCCAGGGTCCTTCCAGCTCTATGATTCTGTGATTCTATGAACTATCACTGGGTTCCTGAATAATTTTTAAAAGAATTCCCCCCCCCCCCCCGCTGAATTCCTACATCAGCGCCTGGGAAGCCTGAAGATATTTCATGGAATTCAAGTAATTCTACAATAGAAATCACATGGAAGAAGCCACAATCTGAAGAAAACGGCCCTATTGATGGGTACATGGTCTGCCTCGGGGACCACCGCAGTGAAAAAGGTATGTACATTTTGCATCATTTTGCCAGAAAGCATATTAAGTCCATTTGCAGATATTAGGTGTGTGTGTGTTTGTGTGTGTGTGTGTGTGTGTGTGTGTGTGCGCGCGCAGAGATCTTCTGATCTGCTTTGTGGCCCCTGGATCAGGCAGACCCATTCTGTGATTCTCTGGGGGGTGACCCCCACCACTCTGTCCCACATCCAGTCCTGTATCAAGGAGGTAGGGGGTTAATCTTAAATACTAATTAAACAGATGGGATGGAGGGGAGAGCAGTGGGGTTAGATCTCGCAGGGTGCTGCTTGCTTGTGAGTTCCTTCCCTGCTTTGAAGCCCTTAGCGAAGATAGCAGCACCCTGGGAATCATTTTTAATGTTCTGATGATGACATTTATTTTGAGGTGAGTATTTTTAGATCATTTTTTAAATTATGACTTTGCTGGGGGAGTGCTTTGAAGAGTTGATTACAAGCCAACAGCCCTGACCCTCTTTTTTCTAAGTATTCCCCTAACACACAGGCTGCGGGAAAATTTCTCCATTGATTTATAGGGGTTCACCAGTGATTAGAGCCATTTTCTGATTGGGGGGTAAATACCGTATTTTTTGCTCTATAAGACTCACTTTTTCCCTTCTAAAAAGGGAAAATGTGTGTGCGTCTTATGGAGCGAATGCATGCTGTGCAGCTATCCCAGGAATTGCTGCTTTCACTGCGCAGCGATCCCTCTTGCTGTTCTGGCTTCTGAGATTCAGATTTTTTTTTTCTTGTTTTCCTCTTCCAAAAACTAGGTGCATCTTGTGGTCTGGTGCATCTTATAGAGCAAAAAATACAGTAGATCAGCTCATTCTTGAGAGAAATGGAAATCAAGGAGTGCTTGTGCCCATCTCTGCCTTCTTGGCTCTGAAGCAGTGTCTCTTCTCATATGTTCCTCCATGTGCCTTGAGGTCTATTCCAAAGAAGGCCTATTCAATATTCTTTTTATTTGTGCAAAGAAAAGCAGTCTGGGAATGTTGGGGTGGACTTTTGTGCACACTCCCCACCCCATTTCCAGTTTAACTTTCCACGTGTTCAAGCAAATGCCTGAACTGTAATGTTATGTATTGTTGAAAGCTGGCTATTGATGGTTTTATCTTGTTCCATTCCATGTAATTTCTAATCTTTTAAAAATGTTTTTTTTAATTAAAAAATACAGATGTTTCAAAGAATACAAGTTATATATGGAATGACTTAAAGCCCTACAAAAATTATAGTGTCTATGTCTGGGCATACACCAAAACACAGAATAATGCAATACTGAAAGGGCAACGAAGTAGCACGACAATTCCCACTAAAGCAGCAAGTAAGTTGTGTTCTCAAATATTGTGCTAACGCTATGACTAAAAGTCCGCCCCCCCTATTTAAAAACTTGCTACATACAATCTGCTACTGTATGCATTGCAGACTACATATGGGCAGCTGCATCTAAATTTATCTATGTGGAAATCATGCATTTTCAACATTTAATGCATGAAATTTATAGGAATGATTGGAATAATTTCCTGTGAAATAAATTGTTATTTCCCCACCCCCTTGGTTATAACCAAGCATCATCTGACTTATCAGAATGGCTCAAAGTTATTGATGACCAGAGGTCTATAACATCTACCTACACGTTTGTTCTCCATTACGTTTGGTGGTTGTGATGGAACCAAAGGAGGTTGCGCTAAGTACTTGAGGTCATATTTTGTCCCAGACTATAGGAAAGCATTTATACTAATTTGTCTAAATGTTCTGTCATCAGCTATGTTGGAAGGAATACTTGTGCCATGTAAAGAGGGGTGTTTGGGGTGACTTTTGGAGGAATGTTGAAAATATGTTCATTAAAAACAAAGGAGCAAGCAAAAACAAAAAGGCCTGTATGACTTAACAGGAAAAAGACTTTTTAAAAATTTTTTCCTGGGTGGACTAGAGCAGTTTGTTGTCATGAGGCGATAATGAAATGCCTCTAAGAGTGCAGATATTCTGGTTGTAAAAATGGCTAGGCTAGTCCTTTGCTTACTAATGAAAGCTTCCTCTAACTCTAAGACATTTATTGCATACAATTTATATACTGCTTGACTGAAAGAAGAAGAAAACCCTCAAAAGCAGTTTATACAAAAGACTGGAAAAAATTTAAAGACTATTTGAATAAATATTGTAATACAGTGGTGCCTCGCAAGACGAAATTAATTCGTTCCGCAAGTTTTTTCTTCTTGCGAGTTTTTCGTCTTGCGAAGCACGGTTTCCCATAGGAATGCATTGAAAATCAATTAATGCGTTCCTATGGAGACCGCTTGCCAGGCTGGCGGTGCAGAGAAGGGCTTTTCTCCCCACCACAAGCCTTCAGGACAGGTACAGGAACAGAGGGGAAGGCGCGCAGCGCTTCTCCTCTGTTCCCGGGGCTTGCGGTGGGAGGAGGGTTTTTCCTCCCCACGCCAACATTCAGAACAGCATTCTGAAAGTTGGCGGTGGGAAGGAAAACCCTCCTCCCACCGCAAGTCTTCAGGACAGCCATCCGAAGGCTGGCGGCGGGAGGAGGTCTCTCCGCCCCACCGCCAGCCTTCGGAGGAGGTCCGAGGACAGTGGGGAAGACGCGCTGCGCTTCCCTGCTGTCCCGGAGATTTCCCTATGGGCTTTCGTCTTGCGAAGCAAGCCCATAGGGAAATTCGTTTTGGGAAGCGCCTCCAAAACGGAAAACCCTTTCGTCTAGCGGGTTTTCCGTCTTGCGAGGCGTTCGTCTTGCGGGGCACCACTGTATTAAAGATATGTAACCACTTGAAAGAAACAATTAGGCCTAGGATTAAAATGAAATTAAATTTATAAATAAGAAAATGTACGATAAGGAAAGTTATGTAATATGATTAGGACTGTGATATGGTCTTTTGAAACACTGGTATTGGAAACTGCTATATATAATTACTAAGAAATTCGGATGGAAGAGATTCGAGGAAGTCAAATACTATGTTTATGAAGATGGATGGTACTTAATTTTAATTAATTAAGTGGTAATATGTTATATGTATCTTTTTTCTTTTTTCTCTTTTTCTTTTATTTTTTGTTTGTCTTTATTATTGTTAATCTTTTCTTTCTTTACTATGCTTATCTACTGAAAATAATAAATTTTATTTTTTAAAAAAGCAGTTTATACAAAAACTAAACAACAGAAACAGTTAGAAACTGCTGTTTCAAACATTCAAATAATAATTAAAATCAGGAATAAGTGAAAAACAGATCGAAACACATGTAAGCATTCTACATATCTGGGTAGGCTTGTCCGAACAAAAATGTTTTTATCAAGCATTGAGAAAAGTAGGCCTGTCACTAGGCAGGGTGCTCCAAAATGTCGGTGCAGCCACACGAAAAGATTGATCAACTACAGATACAGGAAGAGTGTTATGTTGACTGTTGTTTTTAGTGTGTTACACTTCTGGGTTTTCTACTGTTTTACATTGTGCTTTGTCTGCTGTTTTACTGAACTTATGCCAGCCACTCTAGAAGCACAGTGTATTGAAGGGCAGCGTGTAGATCTTTGAAACAAATGGATACGTCATATCTGTGGCAAGAGGTGAGCTTTTCTGCCCTCTCGCTACTTCACTGGCTGCCACTTGTGGCAGGAAAACTCTGAGTGCAATGACTTCTTGGCTAGCGATTCAAAGCTTACAACATCTCTAGGGGAGTGAAGGAGAAGATCTTTTGTTATGGTGACAATCCTCGAAATCTTTGATTCATTAAAAGCAGTTTGTCTCCAAAAGCCTATTGGACCAATAAATAGTTCACCTGCCAGTGGAAGGACAAGGAGGGAGCCAGTCTGGCTTCTCCAGGGAAAGAGTTCTGGGAGCAGCCACCAATAAGGCCTTTGGTGCTTTGCCTGCTGATGGCATTTTGCTGAATCCCACTGTATAATTTGTTCTTTTAGTGTATTGTTCATTGCTTTGGACATCAAAAGCAGTATATACAGTGGTACCTTGGGTTACATACGCTTCAGGTTACATACGCTTCAGGTTACAGACTCCGCTAACCCAGAAATAGTGCTTCAGGTTAAGAGCTTTGCTTCAGGATGAGAACAGAAATTGTGCTCCGGTGGCGCAGCAGGAGGCCCCATTAGCTAAAGTGGTGCTTCAGGTTAAGAACAGTTTCAGGTTAAGAACGGACCTCCAGAATGAATTAAGTACTTAACCCGAGGTACCAAGGTAAATGAATGGCATTATTATTATTATTATGCCTTAACTATTTGTCTTTCAAACAGAACCAACAGGTGTGAGAAATCTCAAAGCGGACTTATCAAACGAAGCAAACAATGCTGTTAAGATCAAATGCTCAAAGCCAGAACAAATAAACGGCCCCAAAGAAGAATATATCTTGTACCTGGAGGATGAGAATAAAACGAAGAAAGATTGTTATTTTGAAGTTAAAGACCTGGCTTATCTGACAACATACACGTTTAAGGTAAACTGCTTAATTCTGATGTTTACATTGAGATATAGGTAGATGCATTTAATTCATTACCTCCCTGGGTAATGGTGTTTTCCCTTGTGGAACACAGCAGGGTGGAAGCTGCAGACAAAACTAGAATTAGTCGGCTCTTCCTGCCACTGGCTTTGGCGCCACCTAGTGCTGGGCTCCCTGTCTTCTGCCCTACCAGTCCCAATGGGCAATAGCCATTTGTGTAAAAGTAGCTCTTTTGATTATTGCATCTTCACTTTAGATGGGAAACCATTTGGGATATTGTTAGTCTTTGGTGATACATTTTTGACAAATCAAAATAGTATCCGCTGTTCTTTCTGTTTATTAGGTTGGTTTTAGCAACGGGAATTATACCTCGGAAGCCTTGGCCTCTAATCCAGTAACAACCAGATGTAAGCTAAAGTTTCAACCACTCCTATCAATTTACTGATTAATTTACATGTTAAAACACAAGAGCAGGACTTGACATAAGGTTTAGAAAGTGAGTAATGAAACAAACTTTTGCTAGCATTTCTTAAACCTTTTCAACATAGCTTCTCTTTCCCTTTGTTCTTTCGAATTTTGCAGATAATTCTCAAGCCCTGATTATATTTTTGGCATTCCTCATTATTGTGACCTCTGTGGCTTTGCTCCTTGTTTTGTATAAAATCTACACTCTTAACAAAAAACGATCATCGTAAGTAACCCTCTTCCTTTCTTCTCTTAAGTATATGAAATAAAATGAGAAGACTTATTGATATAATGTAGGATGGCGTGAGATTTCTTTCTCCTTTATTTACCTACTGCATTGTTCCAAGGAGTTCAAGGAAGTGTACGTGGTTTAGCTCTTTCCCATCTTGCAACAACCCTACGAGAATCCTACTCCAACCACCTAACGCCTGCCTCGCAGTGGCTTCCTTTGGCCATGGTCTGTTGGTTGCATATTTCTCTGGTGATATCTATAAGGAATCACATGTCAGGAAGTGTAAAGTAAGGTAGAGAAAAGTGAAGATTTCTCACGGGGTGGTTGGACAGGAAGCAACATCAAGCCACACAGGGCCTCCCATGGAAAGAAAATAAAGCCCCTACCAGAGAAGAATGGCAGATTAAATTGATGGATTATGCCAAAATGGCAAAAATGACCGGAAGAATCAGAAATCAGGAAGACCAACATTTTAATAAGGAATGGGGAAAATTTATAATTTATCTTAAAAACCACTCTAAACAGCTAAAATCATTAGTAGGATTGGAATAACACTTGTAGTTTAATGGTGACTTTGGGGCATAATGGAGATGTAAAAGTTTTGGATTATTATAAAAGATGCAGGAGGAAATGACTAACAGTAGGACTCACGAAGGGGAGGGGAGGGAGCCCAGGAGATTCTTTGGAACCTTGTCTTTATGTTGTATGTTGGATATGGGATTGTAAAACTTTAATCTGAAAAACCAGATAAATAAATGTATGTTTAAAAAGACACACATGTCACATAGGAAAGAGTTATATTGTTATTCCTTGACCAGCACCGCTTTTATGACTTTTACTAATACTGGAGTGACATAGGACCAAACCAGACACGAGCCTGCGGATCTCACTCGTAAACTTTGCTGGATGTACCTTAGAATTTGGTTGCAGAATGCTGTGTTAACATGGAGCATTGCTCTTAAGCTTCATAACTGTTTATGTTTGTTACAGGGTTCCAGATACACCTATACTGCCTCTTATCATAGGTTGGTATTCTCCTGCTTTGGGCAAGTGCAAGCATTTAATTGATATTTTTGTCTAGCTCACCATAAAGCCTTTGTAGCAGTACTGAACCCCAAAGCAGGCTTTTTGGAGTCGTAATGTAGAAACTTTCCTCATGGACCTTTTTAGGCATTATAACTATTGAGGTAACAGGATTTATTACCTTTCGGTTAACCCTTCAGTACACAGAGTATGTGGGATAACGAGCCTCATATAACCAACATGATTCAGTCTACTTAATGGATGAAGGGGTTAATGCCATAGAGTAAGCTGTCTTGCCTGGCTTAGCCTATGTCACTTCCCTTCACCTTGGGAGGAAGGCAAACAAGCCTATTGTTCACCTGAGAAGTTTAATATGTGAAAATGCAAAACCCTGTTCTCTAAACTGAGTTGCATCCAAACTTCCAACAGTAACATCAGGGAATTCTTGTGACCTGACAAATCTTCCAGACCTAACTCTGTAATGCTGTTAAATGTACAGTGGTGCCTCGCAAGATGAAATTAATCCGTTCCGCGAGTCTCTTCTTCTAGCGGTTTTTTCGTCTTGCGAAGCAAGCCCATTGACGGCTTAGCGGCTTAGCGCTATTAGCGGCTTAGCTGCTTTTAGCGGCTTTTAGCGGCTTAGCGGATCAGCTGATAAGCGGCTTAGCAGCTTAGAAAAAGGGGGGGGGGGAGGAAAAAAAACCCCGCAGGAACTCGCAAGACATTTTCGTCTTGCGAAGCAAGCCCATAGGGAAATTCGTTTTGCGAAGCACCTCCAAAACGGAAAACCCTTTCGTCTAGCGGGTTTTCCGTCTTGCGAGGCGTTCGTCTTGCGGAGCACCACTGTATATACTTTAAGGATGGGGAACCCATGGTCTCCAGATGTTTGATTCCAGTCCCCATCTGCCTCAGCCAGCATGGCCAATAGTCAGGAATTATGGGAGTTGTAATCCAACATATTTCTATGCCTGCTTTAAGAGAATGTAATACTCTTAAATAATGTGAATTATTTGGTAGTGCTTTGCCGAATGTCATTTCATTGCACTCAGGCTGTATAACTTGATTACAAACCTATAACAAAACTATAGGAACCTAAGCATGTTTTTAAATATGGATTGCCTTTGTGTGATATGTATTAAAAGAAACAAATGCCATGACATATATGTTTTTCTACGTGTTTTCAAGAAGATGAGAGACATCTGCTGAACATTGACCCAATTCCTGCAGAGTTGTTGTGGGAAACATATAAGAGGAAGATAGCAGATGAAGGAAGACTTTTCCTGGATGAATTTCAGGTTGGTGCCCCATTAAAAGACATTAGCCAAGTGTAAATCAGAAATATGAGTAATGCTGGTGGCTGGCTTGCTTTTGTTATGGGGTAAGAAGTTCCCAAGTTCCCTGAAGGGAAGGTTGCGGGTGGGGGAGACAGAGAGAGAGGTGCAGAGCACAGCTGCGTAGCCCAGAAGGCTAGAATTGCGTTATAAGAGATGAGTCGTACTGAATCCTTTGGCAGTTAGTCCTCAGTAAGTGGGAGTTGGCTTGCAGCCCTGAATGTGGATCAACTGGATTAAGGAGTGCAGTTGAAATGAATTATGATGTGAATAGTTTTAAAGAGCTAAATATGCCTAACTGTGGTGGCAATTGTTTCACATAATTCTTTATGCTGTTGTCCTTTTGCAGAGCATTCCCAGAGTTTTCAGTAAATTCACGATAAAAGATGCACGCAAATCTTACAACCAGAACAAAAACCGTTACATTGACATTCTCCCTTGTAAGTACATATTGCAAATTGGGCTCTTATCCTCCCTGCCCCAATTTATATCAAACTGAAGATAACCTTTGATAACGTCTTAACCTTTGTTTATGACTGTTTGTATGAAAAGATGACTACAACCGTGTGGAGCTTTCTTCAGTACTCGGGGACCCTGGATCTGACTACATAAATGCAAGCCATATTGACGTGAGTGACCACCGTTAGCAAAATTCCTAATGTCAGATTGAAAACGTTATTTGTAATTATTCCTAAGAATGTGCAGATATTAGTTTGCCTGGGCATAATAACAAATTACTTTATCTTGTAGGGCTTCACAGAACCAAGAAAATACATTGCTGCCCAAGGTTGGTATTACTTCTTCTTCTTAGTTATGCTGGCTACATGACCTGGAAGCTGTACACCGGCTCCCTCGGCCAATAAAGCGAGATGAGCGCCGCAACCCCAGAGTCGGCCACCACTGGACCTAATGATCAGGGGTCCCTTTACCTTTTACCTTTACCGCCCTATACCCGGAGGTCCCAGGGCAGTTCACAGAATAAAATCAAAATACCACAAAATACATATTCAAAATAAGAACAACAACCCAATAACCTCCCCCCAAAACACACATTTTCTTTTTCCTTCCCTTCTCACCTTAAATCATGCAGGAAAGTAGTCTCTCTCTCTTTCTCCATGCTCATACATATGAGGGGCTGCTGCCCCAGCTTGCGTTGCTAACCAGCCCCACCTTCCACCCTTTCCAACCCTATCCCCTCCCTTTACCCATGCTTCCCATAGCCTCGTAACTCCAACAACCTCCCTATATTCTAACATCTCCTTTATTCCTCCCATATCCACACAGCCCCTTCAATCCCCTATATTTTCACAGCTCCTTTAAGCTCCAGTCTCATCTGTCTGCCACCTCAACCTCACCTACCTGCCACCCCCTGCAAATCTCCATCACCTCACAGCTTGCCCAGTGCTTCCCCATCTCCTCACAGCTCACCCCAATCCCAAGAGGACGCAGCTACTGCCAGTCACAGAGGAAGGAGGAATGAAGAGGAGACAGTCTCTTCTCTGTCCTGCCCTGTCCTGTGGATTGTGAAATGCACACTTCCTTCTGCCGATAGCAGCGAAAGACTTTCCCCTCCATGGTGGTAGCGACAGTGGAGAGTACTTGAAGGCCTGTGTCCCCAGCTGTCTCCTCCCCTTTCTCCCAGACTACCCACCCATTCATTCACCTGATCAGCTGGGCCGCTCACTTCCTTCACCCTATTGTGCATGGATTTGGCCTGACCTGGCCAAAGTTAATTGCTTTTAAGTTTCCTTGATTTCTGTGGGGCGTGCATTTAACTCTCTTTAAAAGTGCTTCTGTCTTTGGCTGGGTCATGCCCATGGCAATCACGCCAACTGCTTAAATATTTCTGCCCAGGTCCCAAGGAGGAGACAACGGATGATTTCTGGAGAATGATCTGGGAGCAGAAGGCAACCATCGTCGTCATGGTGACTCGCTGCGAGGAGGGAAACAGGGTGAGGGAAAGAAGCGCACTCTCCTGTTGTGGCTACTGTAAAAATATGCAGGACTCTGCTTACTTTATTCTTACACCAATCCGGTTAATTATGGGAAACCTCTTTGGCCACAAAATACCCAAGAGGATGTACAAAGGCTCTGTTGTGGCTCTGTGGTGGGTCATAACTTCTGCTAATGAATTTATGAGCCAACCCAAATTCTTCTGGGGAGACACTGGTAATCTGGATGCAGGAAATGGCTACTGACTTGATCAGCAGCATGCATTGACTTGTCCAGGCTCTGCTGCCAGTGTATGGCTACTTCCATTTCTTACGGTTTGTCTTGGCCAAGTTTTCCCAAGAAGCGCGTGCTTACCATTTGCTGGAATGGGGGTGGGTGGGGGGGAACTGTTTCTCCTCATACTGTGCACAGGGACTCCTGAGAAGCATCAGGCAGGCCATTGTGGGAAATGAGAAGATGGAGCAGAAAAACATTTGGGCTGACCCAACAGAGCTCTCCTCTGTCTCTCTCTTTTAAAACAAAACAAAACAAAAAACAAAACTGTTTCTGCGGGGGTTGCATTCCAGGCCAAGGCTCATGTTGACAGAGCATGCATAAGTCCACCCCACCCCATTATACCTCGACAGCACCCCTGTTCCACTCCATCCCTTCCTCTTCTGGGTCAAAAATGACCCATGGCTTCAACTGGAAATGCCTAGAATGGACACCGCCTGTACGTGTGGTGTAGTGTGGTGTAGTGGATAAGAGCGGTAGACTCGTAATCTGGTGAACCGGGTTCGATTCCCCGCACCTCCACATGCAGCTGCTGGGTGACCTTGGGCCAGTCACACTTCTCTGAAGTCTCTCAGCCCCACTCACCTCACAGAGTGTTTGTTGTGGAGGAGGAAGGGAAAGGAGAATGTTAGCCACTTTGAGACTCCTTCGGGTAGTGATAAAGCAGGATATGAAATCCAAAGTCTTCTACTCTTCTACGTAATTTTGTTTGTATGCTGTCTTTTCAAATGATGCTCAAGGTGGCCTATAACATGAAAGCCATACCTAACTACGGCGTACCAAAAGTTGTCGTAAACAATAAATAAAACCATTAAAAAAAAATAAAATAAAACCAAACTGAACAATTTCTAAAAGATCTAAAATAAAAATACAAAAAACCAACAGCAACAATACCCCAGCCCAAAAGTCTGCCCAGCAAACTTCAGCTTTTGTAGCTGGAGTCAGTCAGGTCCCTGCCCTCCAAGGTGAGGGGGAAAAATTCCTTCAGGGCAGGGAGCAGGTCTTCCAGGACTCGCAGCCAAGATTACATCTGCCTGTAAAATTGTTTACATTTGTATCTCACCTTATATCCAAGGAGCTCAGTAACATTCATGGTTCTCCCCTTCCTCATTTTTTTCTCCTAACAACCCTGTGAGGTTGGCCTGGGCCAAGAGTTGATTCCTGAAGTAACCCAGGTCTCCCAGGCCCTAATTTGGCACTCTTAACTACTATACCTCTCATTGGAGCCATTCCTACTCAGTCTTACAGAAGAAAGGGTTGAATTGCAGTACCAGCTGGTTTATTTTATGCCATTTTTAGTTTGATAATTTGAGTTTTAACAGCTGGATCTCAGTTACTTTTATGTCTGCTTTTTTATTTGTAAGCCATTTCGAGCAACTCCAATGTGGAGGAGAAAATCAGTGTATACAATTTTTTAAAGTAAACGAATAAATGCAAACCTATGTTAGAGCTGGTTACAGTTGATGGTCCTTGCGTTTCTACAGGTCAAATGTGCCAAATACTGGCCATCCATAGAAGAGGAGACCGCATCTTACGGAGACATCGTTGTGAAGATAAATGAATGTAAAGTGTGCCCCGACTACAACATTCAGAAGCTGCACATCACAAACGTAAGGACAGCAACACTTGCAGAGCTTTGCATAATCTTGCCTTTGCAATCATACTTGCAAAAGCTGTGTAAAAGAGGTAAATAAGTAAAGCAAATAGTGGTTTTCCAAGGACCACCAAGCACGTAGCGCACAGCAACAGGAGAAGGGAAGCGGTGAGGCAGCAGGGAGGTTGGCATGGTGTGAACATGCCACCTGGAGGACTGGCTCTGCTGGTGCATTTGTACCATGCCAACCTCACCAACACCTTGCCCTCCCCTTCCTAGTGGGACCCTAGTGGTCCCAGCCCTAAGGAAGTTAGATTAGCTTCAACCAGAGCCAGGGCCTTTTCAACTCTGGCTCCGGCCTGGTGGAACGCTCTTCCTCATGAGACCAGGGCCCTGCAGGATCTGATTTCTTTCTGCAGGGCCTGTAAGACAGCGCTTAGTCTTTGGCTTGGAGCCAATTTAATTCCCTCCCCCTCTTTCTTTTTCCTTTCTCCTCCTGTGATGAGGCTGCATTTTCATGTTTCGATATTTTAATGTTGTATTTTAATCTTGTTTTTAAGTTGTATTCATTCAACTTGTTTTTATTATTGCTTATTAGCCGACCTGAGCACGGCCTTGGCTGGGGAGGGCGGGGTATAAATAAAAAAATATTATTATTATTATTATTATTATTATTATTATTATTCCGATAACCCACAGTGATGCCGTTGACAAGAGGTAAGGCAAGTACAGCAAACCATGACGGGTGGAATGTGCCTCACTTCCCGCTCTCTTAAGCACTGCACTTCGCCTGCTCTTCTACTAAGCAGATATTTGGTTTGGAGGAGCATGGCTCGTGGTGCTGTTTAAATATGCCCTGGAGGAATCCTCTCGTGAGGCTTAATCATAACATGCGTTGTTCAGACAGACCAGTGTAGAAGGCCATCCATGTTCTCCCTCCTTTTCTGGCTAAGACCAAGGAAGCCGGAGAGCTTTGTTCACCACTTGGAAGGTGGGCAGTCCCAGTCTTTCTTTGCTCTTTATATTTGCAATTGAAACGACAGTGGTGAATGTTTACATGCTCTCCTTTTCATCCAGAGAAGGGAAAAAACCACAGGAAGAGATGTGACCCACATCCAGTTCACCAGCTGGCCAGACCATGGAGTCCCTGATAATCCCCATCTCCTTCTCAAGCTCCGACGCAGAGTTAATGCTTTCAGCAACTTTTTTAGTGGCCCAGTTGTGGTCCATTGCAGGTAAGAATTAGCTCATCCTCTCTGGTTAACTGAGGCTGGGTCTATAGGTGCAGTAGAATGAAGTGGTAGAATTCTAGACTGTGCTACCTGTATTCAGATGATGACAACAACAACAACAACAACAACAACAACAACAACAACAACAACCTTATTTATACCCCACCCATCTGGCTGGGTTTCCCCAGCCACTCTGGGCGGCTCCCAACAGAATATTAAAAACACGATAAAACATCAAACATTAAAAACTTCCCTAAACAGGGCTGCCTTCAGATGTCTTCTAAAAGTCAGATAGTTGTTTATTTCCTTGACATCTGATGGGAGGGCGTTCCACAGGGCAGCCGCCACTACTGAGAAGGCCCTCTGCCTGGTTCCCTGTCACCTCACTTCTCGCAGTGAGGGAACCACCAGAAGGCCCTCAGAGCTGGACCTCAGTGTCTGGCCTGGGACACTTTGGGATAATATTTCTGAATGCTCCTCAAACTCCCTGTAAATAAAGCAGAAACATACACATCAGAGAGAAGGATGCTTTAACACATTCTCCCTGGTATGCTAGTTAACTGTATGCAGGGAACTTTTTTCATATACATAGGAGAGTATTCAAAAATGTGGTTCTTACTCTGAAACGATGCAAGTCACTTCTGGAATTTTACAGCCTCATTTCCATGTAGTTCTCTTCACTATCTGAAGTTACAAAGAAAACTGAATCAGAGAACATTATCACGTGTGTACACTTCTGCGAGTACTGCTATCTAAAGAAACGCATATACACAGAGACACAGATTTTGCCCTGCCCCTCACAATTCTTACTGCTGTTAACCGTACCTATAGGAATGCACATCTGATCTTGGTCAGTGTTTGCTTATTTTCCTCAAATAGCTTTAAAAAGCGAACGTATTTTCCTTACGTCGCATATCTTACAGCAAAATCCAACACAAGTATGCTGGGAAGAAAGCCCCATTTATGTTCAGTGGCCCTAACTCCCACGTAAGTGTGTACAGGATTGCAGCCACAGTTATTCGCAATGGATTGTTTTCTCTCCTCCTTGTCAGTGCTGGTGTTGGGCGCACTGGAACCTATATTGCAATTGATGCGATGCTGGAGGGGCTAGAGGCTGAAGGAAGAATGGATGTCTATGGCTACATCGTCAAGTTGCGGCGGCAGAGGTGTCTTATGGTGCAGGTGGAGGTATGCTGTCAGAGCTTTGTTTGTTGACCAAATATACATATATATATGACTCATTATGGTAACCTTGGAATAGCCTACAGGTGATACCAAAACAAAGGATCCACTGTTTCTTGTATGTGATTACTGGAGCCTGTTGATGATCCATCCGGTAGGAAGATTGATTCACTCAGAAAATATTTTGGTAGGGGAAAAAAGGGGGGGGGGGGTATGAGAAAGGACTGACATAACCCGAGACCAGGAAGAAGGGACGTTGGATAAAATTAGAGGGAAAAAGTTTATAAAAAGGAGAATTTCTTCCTATTTTTGGAATTAGTGTAATACTAATGAAATATCAGGGAATATGCTGGAAAGGAACTAATTGGCTTTAGTAGAAAGGTTTGAAGGAGTTATGTATAAATATGGCTTAAAATTTGAAATTTTATGGTTTTTAAGGTAAGATAAGGTTAAAGAAATTAACGGTAAATTGAATAACAGAATATAGTAAAAGCTGGAAAGGATATGCTGAGTTAACAAAAAAAAAAGACAGATTGTTAAGATAAACTATTTAAATAAAAATTGAGAAACATGGGAAGAATTTGCTGAAAAAATGAATTAAGTTAGAATACAAAAAGGGAGGTGTGAGGAGGTCCAAGAAACAAGCAAACGAAAGGATGTAATTTGGATTTGTATTTTTCTTTTGTATTTATGTTTTTTATTCTTTTTTCTCTTTTGTTGTTGTATTTGCCTGTTTTTTTTCCCCATCCTTTTTTATATACCTATGTATTTTTGAAATTTTGAATAAATATCATTTAAAAAAGGGGGGGTATGGATTCACACTGGGACAGGTGCTGGCATCTCCTTCCCCATATATTGTGGGCCTCTTTTTAAAAAAGTTATTTTCTTAAAGCTTGAAAAACAAAGGAAAAGCAATATACAGAAATGAACATCAAATGTCAAGCATTTTTAACATAAAAACTAAAAGAAAGTAAATAAAGAAAAGAAAAAGACTTCCGTTTCTCCTTCTATCAGCCTGAAAAATGTATGCAAAACTCTTGCTCCAGAATAACATCAATCTTCTATTTTCCATAAGCCAACCTCTTTTCAGTCTTCAAACCTAGATATCACAAGCTCATTGTCCTTTTGGTGCAAAAAAATCCATAAGGGGTTTCAATCATTAATAAATGTCAACTATGATTTTTTTATATAATTAAGCGTGGCAACTTTGCCATCTCAGCCAAATCCATTAATTTCAATAACCATTCTTCCATAGGAGGTAATAATAAATCCTTTCATATTTGTGCATATGACAATCTTGCCTCTTGATTGGAGCAAGTGGTCCATTGCAGTCCCACCCCTTCTGCGTTATTACAGCAGTAGTGCGTCTCTCTGCTTTCTGGATTTCATGTGATTAGAGTCTAGTAAGCAGCACCCTGCTTTCCATTGGTTGGTGGACAACTCAAGCAATATATTTGCTCACTGGTAGGTACTTTAAAGAGCTCACTTGAGTGGTCCATTCATCTGTATGGCATGACCACACAAGATGGCAATTCCCCAAGTGCTACAGAAACAAATGTGGAAGCATGTCTTCAAAGTAGGGATGGGGAGGAGATTTTCTCTTCCTGAGACAATAGGGTCTTCTTTGAAATTTGCACTTCTCCCAATTCCCCCAGCACCAAATTATGTATATAGTGTGCCTATATTAGTAAGGATAACAGCAGGGAAAATAGCATACAAATGTCACCTACAGCCCTGCCCTTTCCTAGATTAAAGGGGTGCGTGCATGTTGTTTTTGTTTGTCATTTTGGTATGTATTTTTGTGTGTTGTTTAAATTGTAAACCACCCTGTGATCTTTGGATGAAGGGTGGTATAGAAATCTAAATAATAATAATAACAATAATAATAATTAGGAGAAATTCACAGTAAGCTGGTGCGGAAATGTAAACTGAATTTAAGATGAATTTAAGAATAGAGAAATGAGCAAGACTATCCCAAAGTACACACTTGGCCCTTACGGAAAGTGCAACCTTATCTAGAGCAAGTCATCCTAGCCAACAGAGGCATCAACTCAAAGAGCGTCTGTCTTGCCAGGATTCAGTCTCTATTTGCCCTGTATAATGTTGTAGTCATGGAATTATACCTACATTTCTTTTAACTGCAATTTTTCCATCCTGCATCTGGAATCCTGGGGCACATTAGTCACAGTACATCTTGATCCATCAAGCTTTGGTTGAATACATCCAGTTTGGCGAAACAGAGGTCAATATCCCAGAACTACACAAGTGCCTCAATTACCTGAAGAAGCGAGATCCTGCCAGTGACCCATCTCCACTGGAAGCTGAATTCCAGGTAAATTGCTCTGAATACAACCCTCTGCCTCTCAACAGCTTATTGTGGGCCCATTTCATTTTGTTCCTCCTAGACTGAAGTTGGGAAGATGATTGCGGAGCAAAACTATGTAGCGTAAAGAGAGAAGAATGCTGAGTGATTATTTAGCATTTCTACTTAATAATCTCTTCCATGTTTAATTTCTTTAGCGACTGCCTTCATACAGGAATTGGCAGACACAGAGAGCAGCTAACAGAGATGAAAATAAAAGTAAAAATCGGAGTTCCACAGTGCTTCCATGTGAGTATTTGAGGAGGCAGAAATAACTGTAGATTTCACACACTTGGTTTCTGTGACAGGGGGTTGACATTCACTCCTTGGAAACTATCTAAATGGCAGCCTTTGTTCTGGCTTTCTTGCCATGCAGATGACTATAACAGAGTTCTGTTCAAGTGTGAAGAGGAGGGCAGCCGAGAGAGTGAGCACGATTCCAACGATGAGGATACAGATGAGGAGAGTGAATGCGAGGAGCCCAACAAATATATCAATGCTTCCTACATAACTGTATGTGTGTTTGGATAACATAATCCGTCTCATAGATTTTAAGTCACATTGATGTAACTATTGTCCATTGGACTAGCGTTGTGTTTTGGCCATAAGTAAAGTCATTTTAGGGACGTGGGTGGCGCTGTGGGTTAAACCACAGAGCCTAGGACTTGCCGATCAGAAGGTCGGCGGTTCGAAACCCCGTGACAGGGTGAGTTCCCGTTGCTCGGTCCCTGCTCCTGCCAACCTAGCAGTTCGAAAGCACATCAAAGTGCAAGTAGATAAATAGGTACCGCTCCGGCGGGAAGGTAAACGGCATTTCCGTGCACTGCTCTGGTTTCGCCAGAAGCTGCTTAGTCATGCTGGCCACATGACCCGGAAGCTGCACGCCGGCTCCCTCGGCCAATAAAGCGAGATGAGCGCCGCAACGCCAGAGTCGGCCACAACTGGACCTAATGCTCAGGGGTCCCTTTACCTTTACCTTTTAAAGCCATTTTAAACACAGAACTAGTTTTTAAGTAGCAGCCAAGAGATGAGGTCTGGGATTTGGTTTGCATTTTAAATGCCAGCTTTATAGCCAAGGTTCCATTTCAGCTGCACAAAATGATAAGTTATTCTCACTTACTTTTTCAAAACTAAACCACAACGTGCCATTAAAAAATAAACAAAACTAATGGCGACTAAATGCCTGACATGCAAATGAAGGTGCAGAACAATATGTAAGTTTTTAAATGTTTTCTACTGATCTCTCCCAAGTGAACTACAGATGACTATTCAGCTGTTGCCCTGAATTTGGCTTATATCACACAATTAAAAGATTGGGTTTCCCCCTTAACTTGGTATGAAATCAATCTCTATGTGGCGTCATGCATCCCACCACCAATTTATCTGCAACAAATTCAGGTCTCTCTCTCTCTCTCTCTCTCTCTCTCTCTCTCTCTCTCTCTCTCTCTTTCTCTCTCCTTTTTTAAAGGGCTACTGGCTTCAAAATGCAATGATAGCAACCCAAGGGCCTCTCCCAGAAACCATTGGTGACTTCTGGAACATGGTGTATCAAAGAAAAGTGAAAGTTATCGCTATGCTGACGGAGCTGAAAGATGACACACAGGTTAGTCTTTGTGAGTCTGCAATATGGTGTCTCCTCCTGTTGTTTAGTCGTTTAGTCATGTCCGACTCTTCGTGACCCCATAGACCAGAGCACGCCAGGCACTCCTGTCTTCCACTGCCTCCCGCAGTTTGGTCAGACTGATGTTTGTGGCTTCGAGAACACTGTCCAACCATCTCGTCCTCTGTCGTCCCCTTCTCCTTGTGCCCTCCATCTTTCCCAACATCAGGGTCTTTTCCAGGGAGTCTTCTCTTCTCATGAGGTAGCCAAAGTACTGGAGCCTCAGCTTCACGATCTGTCCTTCCAGTGAGCACTCAGGGCTGATTTCCTTCAGAATGGATACATTCTTAAGGACCATAATTCAAAAGCATCAATTCTTCGGCGATCAGCCTTCTTTATGTTCCAGCTCTCACTTCCTGGGAAAACCATGGCTTTAACTATACGGACCTTTGTTGGTAAGGTGATATCTCTGCTTTTTGAGATGCTGTCTAGGTTTGCCATCGCCTTTCTCCCAAGGAGCAGGCGTCTTTTAATTTCGTGACTGCTGTCACCATCTGCAGTGATCATGGAGCCCAAGAAAGTAAAATCTCTCACTGCCTCCATTTCTTCCCCTTCTATTTGCCAGGAGGTGATGGGACCAGTGGCCATGATCTTCGTTTTTTTGATGTTGAGCTTCAGACCATATTTTGCGCTCTCCTCTTTCACCCTCATTAAAAGGTTCTTTAATTCCTCCTCACTTTCTACCATCAAGGTTGTGTCATCTGCATATCTGAGGTTGTTGATATTCCGGCTTGGGATTCATCCAGCCCAGCCTTTCGCATGATGAATTCTGCATATAAGTTAAATAAGCAGGGAGACAATATACAGCCTTGCCGTACTCATTTCCCAATTTTGAACCAATCAGTTGTTACATATCCAGTTCTGACTGTAGCTTCTTGTCCCACATAGAGATTTCTCAGGAGACAGATGAGGTGATCAGGCACTCCCAATTTTTTAAGAACTTGCCATAGTTTGCTGTGGTAGACACAGTCAAAGGCTTTTGCGTAGTCAATGAAGCAGAAGTAGATGTCTTTCTGGGACTCTCTAGCTTTCTCCATAATCCAGCGCATGTTTGCAATTTGGTCTCTGGTTCCTCTGCCTCTTCTAAATCCAGCTTGCACTTCTGGGAGTTCTCGGTCCACATACTGCTTAAGCCTGCCTTGTCGAATTTTAAGCATAACCTTGCTAGCGTGTGAAATGAGTGCAATTGTGCGGTAGTTGGAGCATTCTTTGGCACTTCCCTTCTTTGGGATTGGGATGTAGACTGATCTTCTCCAATCCTCTGGCCACTGCTGAGTTTTCCAAATTTGCTGGCATATTGAGTGTAGCACCTTAACAGCATCATCTTTTAAAATTTTAAATAGTTCAGCTGGAATATCATAACTTCCACTGGCCTTGTTATTAGCAGTACTTTCTAAGGCCCATTTGACTTCACTCTCCAGGATGTCTGGCTCAGGGTCAGCAACCACACTACCTGGGGTATACGAGACATCCATTTCTTCCTGGTATAGTTCCTCTATGTATTCTTGCCACCTCTTCTTGATGCCTTCTGCTTCTGTTAGGTCCTTTTCACTTTTGTCTTTTATTATGGAAATCTTTGTACGAAATGTTCCTTTCATATCTCCAATTTTCTTGAACAGGTCTCTGGTTTTTCCCATTCTATTGTTTTCCTCTATTTCTTTGCATTGCCTTCTTGTCTCTCCTTGCTATTTTTTGGAAATCTGCATTCAATTTCCTGTATGTTTCACGATCTCCCTCGCATTTTGCTTGCCTTCTCTCCCCCGCTATTTGTAAGGCCTCGTTGGACAGCCACTTTGCTTTCTTGCATTTCCTTTTCATTGGGATGGTTTTCGTTGCTGCCTCTTGTATAATGTTACGAGCCTCCATCCATAGTTCTTCAGGCACTCTGTCCAGCAAATCTAAATCCTTACACCTGTTCCTCACTTCCACTGTGTATTCATAAGGGATTTGAATTAGATTGTATCCTACCGGCCCAGTGGTTTTTCCTACTTTCTTCAGTTTAAGCTTGAATTTTGCTATAAGAAACTGATGATCTGAGCCACAGTCAGCTCCAGGTCTTGTTTTTGCTGACTGTATAGAGCTTCTCCATCTTTGGCTGCAGAGAATATAATCAATCTGATTTCGATGCTGTCCATCTGGTGATGTCCATGTGTAGAGTCGTCTCTTGTGTTGTTGGGAAAGAGTGTTTGTGATGACCAGCTTGTTCTCTTGGCAGAACTCTATTAGCCTTTGCCCTGCTTCGTTTTGAACTCCAAGGCCAAACTTGCCAGTTGTTCCTTTTATCTCTTGACTCCCTACTTTAGCATTCCAATCCCCTATAATGAGAAGAACATCCTTCTTTGGTGTCATTTCTATAAGGTCTTGTAAGTCTTCATAGAATTGGTCAATTTCAGTTTCTTCAGCACCAGTGGTTGGTGCATAAACTTGGATTACTGTGATGTTAAGAGGTCTGCCTTGGATTCGTATCGAGATCATTCTATCATTTTTGAGATTGCATCCTAGTACAGCTTTTGCCACTCTTTTGTTGACTATGAGGGCCACTCCATTTCTTTTACGGGATTCTTGCCCACAGTAGTAGATACGATGGTCGTCCGAACTGAATTCGCCCATTCCCATCCATTTTAGTTCACTGATGCCCAGGATGTCAATATTTATTCTTGCCATCTCATTTTTGACCACATCCAACTTACCAAGGTTCATGGTTCTTACGTTCCAGGTTCCTATGCAATATTTTTCTTTACAGCATTGGACTTTCCTTTCGCTTCCAGGCATATCCGCAACTGAGCGTCCTTTCGGCTTTGGCACAGCCGCTTCATCAGCTCTGAATCTACTTGTACTTGTCCTCCACTCTTCCTCAGTAGCATGTTGGACGCCTTCTGACCTGAGGGGCTCATATTCCAGCGTCATAACTTTTATATGCCTGTTGTCTTTGTCCATGGAGTTTTCTTGGCAGGGATACTGGAGTGGCTTGCCGGTTCCTGCTCCAGGTGGATCACATTTGGTCAAAACTTTCCACTATGACCTGTCCATCTTGGGTGGCCCTGCATGGCATAGCTCATAGCTTCTCTGAGTTATTCAAGCCCCTTCGCCATGGCAAGGCAGTGATCCATGAAGGGGGTCTCCTCCTAAGAAATACCAAAACTCATTTTTTTCTACTACTCTCACCAAAGGCTTTTGCTTGCCTTTTTGGGACCAACAGCAATGGAATACTGATTTGACACTCTCTTCTCTTCTTTCCAAGTGCATCCCTACATCTTCCAGCTCAACGCTACAGTGCTGGGAACCAGTGATTTTTTTTTTGCTTTTCTTCGTTTTCTAGGAATTCTCTGCACAGTACTGGGGAGATGAAAAGAGGACCTACGATGGTATTGCGGTTGAACTGAAGGATGTCAACCATTGTTCCAGTTATACTGTCCGTACCTTTGATGTAACACACGTGAAGGTAAATTCACAAGGACTAGATTTCTTTCCAATTCCCCCTTTTTGTTTCACTTTCAAAAAATGAAGAGAGAAAATGAAAAGGGCTGCAATTCACCTCCACTTTTTCCTGTGTGCTTGGTTGTTGCATTTGTAATATAATTATGCCATTCTGAACCATATTTCTGACTTTGCAATAACAAAATAGGGGCATACCTGAGCCATAGTCTCATTCCTTACACCTTCCAGGCATTTGTCTTGTGACGTGGACGCTGCTCTCTATGGTGAGATGCCACACCACATTGGCAATGCCTAAATGCAAAAGCCATCTGGGACACACAAAGCGTGTTCTCCCTCATGGAGAGCACGTGTTGCGGTGGGGTCTGCCAGGCCACCCCTCTGTTGCTAGGCAGGGTTATAAAGATGGCTTGGGGCAATGATTGGATGGTTGGGTTGCAGGGGTAATTTCTATGTTGCCAATTTGGTCGGAGGGATCAAAGCTTTTAAGTTCTGTGCACGCGGCTTTGAGCTTTCTCTTTTGCTGTGTGCACCGGATCACCCGCCCTAATTTCAGGAGTTTTGCGCTGACCTTGCTATGCCTGTCATGGGGTCGTCTGCTTTTGGGGCAGGGGCCTGGTAGGAATTTTGTCCATCTGGCTGATTGGCTGGGCCATTTGGTTTTTGCCTACTGCGTAGCAAATCGTCACAACTTGTAAGGTTGCGGCATTGGTTATCAATTGGTTGGAGGAGGGGTTAGGATTGGCTGGGCCTGCCCCTCCAATGCTGCTGCGGAAAGGGAATTCCATTAAAGGAATCCAGGGGCTTGCCGTGCTTTCGTCCGAATCCCTGGAATGGGGCTAGGGCCAGCAAGCCCCGGGGAGCATACGGAGAGAGGTGAGGGCCTGTGGCTCACCTCCATTTCTCCCCAACATTGTTTTCCCTTACTGGCTTTCTCTGGAATCCAGAAGTCAGTTCTGTCCCCAGGTGGGGGGGGGGGACAGATATTCTTAACCAATGCCTAAGCAACCACTCACATTTATGTATTTGAATAAAGTTGTGGCCAAAATTATGCCAAAAACCTTAAACAAAATTCTGTGTGAGTTGTGAGTTATTTGGTGGGTGGCTTGGGGACCTCAACATGCTAAGTATGTGGCTGTTGAGGTCCTGTCTGTGCAGCTTCCTCTAGGTATCTGGTTGGCCACTGTGAAAACAGGAAGCTGGACTTGATGGTCCTTGGCCTGATCCCATTCAGCTGGGATTATTTTATGTCCTGATGCTCCATTGGTTCCACAAGGAATGGAGGCAGATAAAGTTAGAAAGAGAGTTTTGAAAGTGGTAGTCAACATTTTCAGACATTCTTTTAACAGCTGTCTACAACGTGGGACCTATTCTTCAACTTAATTATGTGAAACAGTATAAAGCAATAGAAGAAACAGAATGACAGTACTCTAGACTATCAGAAGTGAACCCGCCTTCTCACTGACTTTAGATTTCTGGAGAAAGAGTCTCTCTACTTCCATGTTACCCATATACAGACAGCAATAACAACTTTAAAGCATAGCTGATTACTTTTCAGAAGCCATTTGCCCCCCAGGTAGAATTCCCAAAGAGGTTTTCTTTCTTCTTTTAGAAAAGAGAGACATTTGGTAGAGCTTTCTTCAGATATTTCCCACCATTTTTCTTTATGTCCCAAAATGACATTGTCTGGGACATTGTGTAGGAAGCAAAATGGGAATTAGACTTTCTGCTGCTGCTGCTGGCATTAGCAGCAAAAAATAAGAAAAAAAGGGAATGTGTGAGAAATAAGCTTTGCAAGGACCACTGCTAATGGTGAACCCCATACCCAACAAGTGCTTGGAGAATGTCTCCTCTCTATAGAGAAATTCTTTGAAATGTTCCCAACATTTTCTCTGGCCACAAATAGGATTCGGAGCCATGCCATCTGTGCATAGCTCTACCTTAAGATAAGGAACAGCAGGGCAATTTTTAAAAATGTAATAAACCTGGCCATGCAACTATGAAATTAAAAATCACCCCTTTAGATGGCAGTTCCCCAGAATCTAACTATAACCATAGGTTTCGGGTGATCTGTGAAATCTTTTGAGGCCTCTTGCTTATCTGTCTTCTTAGGGAGAGAAAGCCACTTCCGACGTAGAAAGGAGGTGGGGTTGCGGGCTTCAGCCTCCCACCATGCGTGCGGGGACTGGCTCTCAGCCTCCATGCGATTGAGGGAATCCCAGATTGCGTCATCCCCTGGCCAGCCAATCGGCTGGCCTGGGGGGCGTGGCCTGCTCCATTAAATGCAGGGGCGGCCTGGGATCTCTCTCTTTGCTGCTCCCAGCTACTCCAGTTTCCCACCCTCCCGCCATTTAAGGTTTTTTCATCTTTGACCTTGCTATGGACCTCGGTTGGTCGCCGTTAAGGAGCCTGGTAGGAATTTTTCCACTTGGCAAATTGGCACCAGCCACTTGGTTTTTTCACCTACCTTGTAGCAAATCGTCACAACTTCCTTGGTATTGGCAGTTAGGCATTGGTATTGTTTTTGTTATGTAGATGGAAGAGGGGAGGAAGCGCCATCACCTCCCCCGCATACTGAAGGGTAGTCCGATAAAGGATCCCGGGGGGCGTGGCCCTGTCCGAAGCCTATGGAGGGGAGTTCCTAGTTGATGTGCATCAGCAGGACTCCCCCTACTGGTGGTTAACCCTTCCCGGACTTGAAGCGAACAGGCTGAAGCCGGATAGTCGGTTAGGACCAATGCCTAAGCCAATACCGCTCATCACCTGTAACCAATAAAGTCGTGGCCATATTTAGCCCATTAACCTTAAATATCTGTGTCATGTATCTTTATTTCCACTGGGGGGAGGCAGGAACTTGCCACGCAATGGTGGATTAGCTCAATATCTCTGGAACAAATCCCCAGGTATCTTTCTGCACAGGAGTGCAATTAATTTCATTCTCTAAATGGTTCTCAGCCAAATAACTTCTATTCCCTCCGGGTTTGTTTTGTCATCTTTTGAAAAACCTCCCCTTTTATCTGTTTCTTGCAGAGGAAAGAAACCCGAAAAGTGTTTCAGTACCAGTACCATAAATGGAAAACCTTTGTTCTACCAGAGAACCCCAAAAGCCTAGTCACCATGATCCAGGACCTTAAACAGAAGCTCCCACCACCAGATGTAATAGCTGAAGCAAATATGCGGAGCAGCAATGTCCCCCTTGTTGTTCACTGCTGGTAGGTGTAAACTTTGGAGATATCGCAACATGCTCTGAGGCTTGATTTCCACTTTTTCCTCTCAATTTCGCTCAACATTCTATATATGGTATGGAATTCGGTTTGATTTGTCTGCAATAAGTCCAGAACTGTCGTCTCTTTGGTTTGGCCTGGGTCACACTGTACATTTTCATACCTTGTGGTCACACCTGGAAGATTATAATTCTATGTGCCCTGCCCCCTGCATCCCTCGCAAGGTAAGAATAAGCATGGGCAGTGGGTTTATTGTGATGGTATTCACTGGCATGGAGTACCATCGCCTCTTTTTGTTTTTTCTTAAGGCAGCCATTTTGTACTGGTGCCCACGGCACTGTTATCATGATATGAGTACCAGAACCTCATTTTTTTTTCTTTAAAAGGACTGAGTTCAGATCTTTTAAGGTTGATCTCACTGGTTACATAAGCTAAGATAAGCAGAAATTTCTCAGAATGTATTTTGCTGAGAAAATTCCCGAGATTTTTCTTTCACACCTCACCCTCCTTACTAGAAAAAGAAGGCCACTTTTAGCTTAGCTTACACAGAAACCTCAGTGAGGGGCTTTTTGACATCCCAAATGTCACTGGAAAATGCCAGAACCTGCTGTGCTGTGTTAGGCTACAGGTGCAGCCAGTAAGAAGATGCGACAGTAACACTCTGTGTTGGCCATACTAGACAATTGGTTTTCATTTCTCATCTTGAAAATGTGTTTAGGTATTCCATGCTGCAAAATAAAATATATAATTTAACATTCTTTCAATAACTGGCTATATCCTTTGATGTTCATATTTCAGGCTTTGGCCTGAAAAGAATTAATAAAATAAAATGTGATCTCATCCAGGTAACAGTCCTTCCTAACTGAACCGAGTTACATTACTGACATTGTACTTTGGCTTGTAATGACTACACGTAGCAAGATGCTAGAGCAAGCCTTGAGATTGTGCATAGTCTATTCCTGCTCTGTATGAAATATCACCATTCCTTGTATTTCCAATATTCTGCCATTAAGTACCATTGCATATGTAGCCAAAGAGCATGGCCTAAGTACAAGAAGATCAATGTTTGCAGAAATATAACTATTTTTGGGGGAGATACCCCAAAACAACCTAATGACGCCTGAGCAAGCTTTGTGGCCACTAAATGCTGATTGTTGAGATGGAAAATTGGTGGTTGTGGCGGTCATGGTGTCCGCAATATTTGGCTGAACTTGTATCGTACTATTTCAGATCATTGCTGAACTTTCTGTCATATTGCTTCTGTAGACTAACACTGTTGATTTCCTGGAACATCATTTTGTAGTGATGGTGCCCAGCAAACAGGAGTATTCTGTGCTTTGCTGAATCTCTTGGAAAGTGCAGAGACTGAAGGCGTAATAGATGTTTTCCAAACCGTAAAATCTCTCCGTCGAGCCCGGCCAGCAATGATTTCCTCCTTTGTAAGTGGATCAAACTAAGTTGAGTTGTTATTTGGGAATAATACTACAGATATCACTGCAGTTCAGCAGGTGGATCGAGCTTTTCTTTCTTTCTTTCTTTCTTTCTTTCTTTCGTTCTTTCATCACTTAATTAAAATATTCATATCCTACTTTTTAAAGTAAAAGATTTAAGGCGGCTAGCAAAACTTGGCTTAAAATAATAAAAATAGAATAATTAAATGCGAGTGCAGTGAAAATGCAGACTAGCTCTGTCTGTTTAAGTAATTAAGTACTGTGTTTTAATGTTGAAACCCCATATTTTTAAATGCTATAGATCAGTCATGTCCAACTCCTAAGAGACTGCGATCTACTGCCACTATAAAAAAACTGGCAGTGATCTCCTTATTAGATTGACCAAAGTTGTTGAGCTTTTTGAGCTTGCCTGCTATAGATCAAACAATGCTAGATTAATGCAGGGAAGGTTGGTAGTGAAAGCCTAGCTGTCTTTCAAAGAGGCGTATCTGCCATTGTTTAAGGAACCCATGATAAGCTTCCTAGGAACTTGGGCACCCTGTAGTTTCATTTGATAAAACCCACTGTTTTACACCGGCAGAATTTGATGCTAAGAAGCCCAGCAACCACACTTTGCCTGTCTCCCAGCCTCCGTGCCCCTGCTCAGGGAAACCACTTGAGATAGGAAGAACAGTATAGGACACCATTGTGCCGATAGTCATTCTGCTTTCTCTTTCCCTTCTTTGAATCCCTTCCTTTTTAGGAGGATTATCAGTTTTTGTACGATGCTATTGCCAGCGTGTATCCCGCCCAGAATGGACAACTGCCAAAAAACCAAGAACACAAAGTGAATATTCCAAATGATGTAAAGGAAGACGAAGGGGCTAACTCTGTTACTGTTGATCTCTGCCTTCCAGTCCAGACAAGTGGGAATAATGTGGAAAAGCACGAAGAATCTAAAGCAAAGGATGGATCAAGAGAAGCAGAAAGTTCTTTCAATGGACCCACAAACCCAATTTTAACTGAAATAGCCTAAAAGCTTATTCTTCCCTTCAAGGCTTCTGTACATCCTACAGATGGCTCATTCAGCAGCAAATGTTGGGGGAATGTTCTCTCTCACCACACAATCCCAAACTCTTGTTTTCTTTAGAGAAAGGTTTTTTTAATGAACTCCTGAAAAGATTGTTTCCCTGCAAAGGTACGCAATAGGTCACTTGAAACTTGTAGATAGCTTCAGCATACTGTGAATTGTGCATGTGTGTTTGTGTGTAGAGTCGCCATCTTTAATCGTTTGATGATATTTGAACTCTTCGGGCTGTGTGGTTGTTGTTGTTTTTTAATTGTATAGTATCAAGCTCTTTATATTCTTTTTTTACAAGTTGGTATTTTACATAGCACTGAAAGAGGAAAGGAAATCTTAACTTGTTTGTGTTTGTTTTGACAAAAGAGAAAAATCACTAGCACAGTTTAGATACGTATCACCAATCATATGCAACTACAGATTTAAATGTACAGGCAGATAGCCAAAGCAAAGTGCAACACTTCTAGATTAAAGAGACTCTTAAGACAAGGTTGGGATATGGCAGAAGAAAATGAAGATCAAAGTGTGGGGGTGGGGGGGTTAGGTTTAGAAAATTACATTGGGCACCCCTAGGTACTTGTTCTTGTTGGTGTCTGTCTGTCTTGGGAGACAATGGAGATGAATTCACCTTTGGGGGTGAAGTTAAACTATTGGAAGGGAGAGACATGTAACAGCTGGGGCAGATGAAGACGTAAATTATATGCTGTTTGGGGAATAAGCCATCCAGTGAGCAGATGGTAGCATTGGTGCATACACAGCACAATGCCCATTGTAGACATTGAGCATTTTCTAATACTGAAGTAACCGTACTGCTGCAAGTTCCTATTTTTACAAGACTTGCATTTCTCCAACCTGCCTCAAGATGTCACTGTGTTCATAGATATCCAACTGAGTGTTCCCCTTAGGATGTGCAAAAAGGTTGCTCGTAAGTTATGAACACTGAATGTTTTGCAATTTGCTAGACGGACATCGGTCAGTTTACTTGGTTTCCACATGTTACCACACCTGAAATATTACAAACACACACACAAACACACACACAGAGTTTTCTTTGGCTTGAATGAAGCTTTTCTTAAAATAGGTTTTCTTTTTATTCTTGTATATGCTACTCTTCCTGAAATTATGCAAATTTTATATGAAAATAAGTTTTATATGTTTTATTTCTATTTCTACTTTGAAATAAAAATAATATATCAGATAAAAATAACCCCTCAGAAATTATTCTGAGGCATAGAAAAGGTTTGGCATCATTTTAATAAACAAGGTGGGTTGAAAAATACACACGCGCACGCACACACACACACACACGCACACATTACAGGTCATCCTAAATTGCTGTCTTCTGCAACACAAAATATATGGTTTTCAGGGCCAAACTACATAGGTGTTACAAGGTTATTAGCATTTATTAGTCACTTAAAGCAACTTACAAAAAGTTGTAGTTTGGGCTGTACAATTCGTATTGGTGCTGTGGCACTGAGGAAAGCGAATAGTATGAGCGGCGCTCATCTCGCTTTCAGGCCAAGGGAGCTGGTAATTGTCCATGGACAGCTTTCCGGGTCATGTGGCCAGCATGACTAAACTGCTTCTGGTGCAACAGAACACCGTGACGAAAGCCAGAACTCATGGAAATGCCGTTTACCTTCCTGCCACAGTGGTACCTATTTGTCTACTCGCACTTGCATGCTTTCAAACTTCTTGGTTGGCAGGATCTGGGACAGAGCAACGGGAGCTCACTTGGTTGCAGGGATTCGAACCACTGATCAGCAAGCCCAAGAGGCTCAGTGGTTTAGACCAAAGCGCCACCTGCATCCCTTGTATCTAAACCTAAATCACTGCAGACACAAGGCTACATTTTTCCTTCTACAGATGGTGTGCATTACTCCAGCACACTTTTGCAAGTCAGGTTGCTATTATGATTATATGATTATATGATTATGATTATGATTATGATTATGATTATGATTATGATTATGATTATGATTATTATGCTTCCCTTAACATTCTTGATATTTGCCATGAGCAGAAAGTAAAATATGAATGTAGGCCTCCAGGTATAAAGGTAAAGGTAAAGGGACCCCTGACAGTTAAGTCCAGTCACGAACGAATCTGGGGTTGCGGCGCTCATCTCACTTTACAGGCTGAGGGAGCCAGCGTTTGTCCACTCCGCAGACAGTTTTTCTGGAACATGTGGCCAGCATGACTAAGCCGCTTCTGGCACAACGTAACACCAACACCAGAGCAGCACATGGAAACATTGTTTACCTTCCCGCCGGAGTGGTACCTATGAATCTACTTGCACTTTTTAGCGTGCTTTCGAACTGCTAGGTTGGCAGGAGCAGGGACCGAGCAACGGGAGCTCATGAATGTAGGCCTCCAGGTATAGGGTGGTGTATAAGTTGAATAAATAAAGAATAAATAAAATAAAGCTTAGGGGGAAATTCGTGTCAACTCGGGTTCCCCTGACCTCCATCCAGTGCTAAGAAGAGGTAGGACACCAAACATCACAGCTTGTCTAATAATTACTTTATGGTAATTTTCTCTGGGTCCATCTCAG
This sequence comes from Podarcis cretensis, assembly GCF_951804945.1. Classification (NCBI taxonomy): domain Eukaryota; kingdom Metazoa; phylum Chordata; class Lepidosauria; order Squamata; family Lacertidae; genus Podarcis; species Podarcis cretensis. The sequence continues at coordinate 83,169,006 of NC_137175.1, read as the reverse complement.
GTAGGTATATGTGACAGAGAATTGTCCCTGAGTATGTAGATAGTCTAAAACCTGTGAGAATAGCAAGGTATCAAATATTTTAATGGTAACTTGGCAGGAGCAGAATTAGGGTCAAGCAGTAGATGAAGGAAAGGTGGGGAATTGTTTCACAGCAGGTGGGGAGATAATAAAAAAATATACTGTACTAAGAGGGACAGCTGTCCGTCTGTTTCAGGTGCCCAAAGGTGTCTTACTAGGTTTCCATACAACTACATTGTTTGTCCACTAGGCTGTGCTAAAACATTTCAAATAGAAGTTCATCTTTCAAACAAAAAGTGCTTTGAGACAAATACTTAGGCAGCGGCAGTAAATGTCCGCTGAAAACTTTTTTTTATAAAAAAAATACTTTTTATTCAAATTTTAGAAATACACATGTCTATATAGATATACACTATACAGATCATCATATCACCAAACTTATAGGCATACATATAGATATACAAAGGAAAAAAAAAAAAAACACCTTTGGACTTTGTTTAGTCCTGGACTTCCCTCCACCCTATTGGTAAGTATCAAATAATCCTACATTCACGTATTTTCTCTTAGTTTTAAATATTAGTTATTCTCTGTTAGTTTTAAATATTAGTTATTCTCTGTTAGAGTAATCCAGGCCCACCAGTGTCTTCTACAATTTATTTTCAATATATTTCCAATATTTACTCCAATTTTTATGAAATATTTGCTCATCTTGGTCTCGTATTCTAGCCGTTAGTCTAGCAAGTTCAGCGTATTCCACCATTTTAACCTGCCAGTCACTTATACTAGGTATGGTTTCCGTTTTCCAGTTTTGTGCCAGCATAATTCTTGCGGCTGTGGTGGCATAAAGGAATATATTCTTGCCTTCTTTTTTAATCTCTTTACCCAACATTCCTAGCAGAAAGGCTTCAGGATTTTTGGGAAAAGTATATTTGAGAATTTTTTTAAGTTCATTATATATTAGTTCCCAAATTTTTTTCACTTTATTACATAGCCACCACATGTGGTAGAAATCGCCTTCTGCTTCCCCACATTTCCAGCATCTTTTGTCCGCTGAAAACTTTTATCTCTGCAAACCTACCCTAGCATAGAATTTAGCCTATGTTTGTCTTAAAAGTTTTATTGATTTTATCTGTTTCTATTATTCTCATGTCTTAACAGTGCTGTAGATTTCAGCTGTGCTTTATAGAAAATTTTATTGTGCATGCTACTTAGAGATTAAACAGTCTGTATAACTTTTTTTCTAAGTAAGTAAAATAATACAGAAAGAAGGATGAAACCTGTGGTTCTTAATTCACGGCCATTGGTGCAAATGACAATGAGATTGAAGTTGCACCCTAGCCCCACTTACCTGGGAGTAAATCCCATTGAATTCAATAAGACATATTTCTGAGTAGACATGGTAAGACTGCATTGTAAGCCAGGGAAGACTTTTATGGTGCCACTATACATTTGCAGGATCTTTGCTTCACATGGGGGTGGAGAAACTGAGGTCTTCTTCAGCTCCCATTAGCCGGCATGGCCAAAAGTCAGAGATGATGGGGTTTTTAGTCGAACAACAGGTGAATGGCCTCAGCTTCTCCATCCTTGGCTTAAAGGACAAGAATAGTTTCACCCTGTTTTCAAGCATGGTGGGTACTATCTGGCTGACTCACACCTAACTTCAACCTGCTAGCCAACTGTGCAGGATCATGGCTGTTGTGTGTGCTTCTGCTACTGTCTGATCAAGACCCATCTTGACTCCTGTCAGGCCTAGTCCAGAAGAACTCCCTAAGACCAATTTCCCAAAAATCAAAGTATTTCCATCATGTCCAGTGCCTCCTCAATATGTATCATACTTCCTTCATGACAAAACAATACAGGTGCATCTCTATGTACATTAAATGGAGTGTGCTGCCAGGGCCTTGAATTTCAGTTTGTGGTCACTGCTTCCTCTGACTTCATAAATGTAAGATGGAGGATAAGACGAGGAAAGCTTTTAGCTGCATCTCTGCTGAGGATGGCACCATTCTGGTGGCCACGAGAGGAGACGAGGAAGCTAACTCACTCCCCGTTCAGATCTTTGCAGAGACTTGCACAATGCTTGCCTTTGTAAGGGAATGTGCAGAACATCTATACCTAGAATCATAAAGTTGGAAGGGACCCTAAGGATCATCTAGTCCAACCCCCTGCAACCTTGGCATTACCAGCACCATTCTCTAACCAACTGAGCTCCAGTATGAGGCTCTAAAACGGGTGAGAAAGCCCCTTAGAAAGAGCCCTGTGCCAAGCCTGCCCTGGCCTTGCTGCCGCTCCCCCAGCCTCCTCGCTGAATGTCCACCCAGCCAGAATGGGGGGGGGGTGCACCTGCCAAGTGATACATCGGCCAGTCGGGCTCCCCACTGCATGGGCTGGCAGTGCAGCACAGCCCCGTGAATCCTCTGTGCCCTGCGCTCATCTGGCAGCAGCAGCAATAAGGCTTGGCCGATGCAGTGGGTTTTGTTTACCCTCTGTGCCCAGGGCTCCAGCAAATGACACAATGCTGCTGCCCTGTGGTGTGCTTTGAAGTCCTGATAATAACAGGAATGGGGAACCTGTGACCCTTGAGATGCTTCTGGACTCCAACTCCTGGTAAAGGTAAAGGGACCCCTGACCATTAGGTCCAGTCGTGACTGACTCTGGGGTTGAGGTGCTCATCTCGCTTTATTGGCCGAGGGAGCCGGCGTACAGCTTCCAGGTCATGTGGCCAGCATGACTAAGCTGCTTCTGGCGAACCAGAGCAGCGCACAGAAAAGCCGTTTACCTTCCCGTCAGAGCGGTACCTATTTATCTACTTGCACTTTGACGTGCTTTCGAACTGCTAGGTTGGCAGGAGCAGGGACCGAGCAACGGGAGCTCACCCTGTCGCGGGGATTTGAACCGCCGACCTTCTAATCAGCAAGTCCTAGGCTCTGTGGTTTAACTCACAGCGCCACCCGCGTCCCCCAACTCCTGGTAGCCCCAGCCATTAAGGTTTGCAAGATCTGGAGGGCCACAGGTTCCTCACCCCTGCATTGCTCCTTTGGGTCTTAATTTATAGAGCCCCTCAGCTCCTGACTTAATCCCTAGCCATTCCATCGTTGTTGCCCCCAACACCTCTTTCCCACAACGTCTTCTAGGACCCCATTGAATGCTTCTTAACATAGTGCAGATGGACACATTCGGGGCTGCAGCAGGTCACCTCCAGGAGAATGACGGGCAGTAGACTGTCCCACCCTACAAGTTAATCACATAGTATTTAAATGAGTTTGGAGATCATTCGTGAGCAGTCCATCACTCCTGCAAAGGGTGACTTTAGGCAGCAGGACAGAAAGTGGTGATCCTTCAGTCCTTTAATCTTCTATTGAACTGCACAGTAAGGCAATTTCAGCCTCTGGAATTCTTTGAATGCACACAGGGCTGGCTCTAACTTTAGGCAGGGTGGAGTGTCTGCCTTGGTGATCAGATTCTAAGGGACAGAGAGCAGTGGTGAGGTGTTGGAAGATGGAACTGTGTGTGCGTGTGGCATTACTTGTGCCCTCTAAACTAGCCATCAGGTGTCTGGCGTGGTGGAGGATGGTGGTCAGTGCCAATTCCCAGATTCAATTGCCAGTCCAGTTGGCTTCTGTAAATGGAATGGGGGGGGGGGATGTGGAATGTTGTTGTTGTTGTTTAGTCGTTTAGTCGTGTCCAACTCTTCGTGACCCCATGGACCAGAGCATGTCAGGCACTCCTGTCTTCCACTGCCTCCAGCTGTTTGATCAAACTCATGCTGGTAGCTTCGAGAACACTGTCCAACCATCTCATCCTCTGTCGTCCCCTTCTCCTTGTGCCCTCCATCTTTCTCAACATCAGGGTCTTTTCCAGGGAGTCTTCTCTTCTCATGAGGTGGCCAAAGTATTGGAGCCTCAGCTTCACGATCTGTCCTTCCAGTGAGCACTCAGGGCTGATTTCCTTAAGAATGGATAGGTTTGATCTTCTTGCCGTCCATGGGACTCTCAAGAGTCTCCTCCAGCACCATAATTCAAAAGCATCAATTCTTCGGCGATCAGCCTTCTTTATGGTCCAGCTCTCACTTCCATGGATGTGGAATAGTGGGGCCTATTTCCGTCTGAATAAACATGCACAGGATTGTGCTGTACAGCCCACACCTTAAAATGTTAAGCACAAATGCAACAAAATAGATTTGCAAATGTACATCGCAAGTACACCCTTCAGGGAGCTGCGATCAGCGTATTTTCCATGGAAAACCTAGATTTGCCACTGTGCGATGTGTGAATCATGGGATGGGATTCGTTCTGTCAAAACAGGCACTTCTGTGCTCAAATAGAAAATCTAATGCCAACAAATCCAAGGTAAACAGTTGTAATGAACCAAAACTGAAATTAAAACTGTACTCCAAAAAGTAAAGCAAACAGGAAGGTGGATATTTTATATATATATATATATATATATATATATATATATATATATATATATATGAAATGTTTATTCACCCCTATTGGCAACATTCTGAAACTGAACCATAAACTACAGTGATACTGCAATGCAATACTTTTCTGCAACGCAATACTTTTCCACCCAGAAAGAAGAATGCAACAAAGAGAAATGCAATGATCTCAGGCTTTGAAATAATCCAGGGCAAATTAAGGTCTGTTGCAAGCGGTTTCAGGATAAAGACCACACAGGCAGGAAATGCTTTTTTTAAAAAAGGAACCTGGGCTAAATAAAAACAGAAACGTAAGAACAGGATATAGTTCGAGCTGGGCCAAAAAAAGAAAAAGGAAAAAGAAACTCTGTCTTTGCAGGTGTTCATCTGTTAGGCTGCTGGACGTCTTTGGGGGGAAGTGGGCATGCCAGATTAAACAACAGACGCTGCTGCCAGCTGTATGTTTGTACAGCCTCATTTCAGCAGAAACTTATATAAGGTTTTGCCATCACAAGTGCAAAGCTGATAGTTTTAAGTCATGGATTTGTGCACAAAAGCTTGCTTGGACCAGTTCACATAGAGTAATTCCACTCTCTCCATTGGCATGACTTTATTTTAATTAATAAATAAGAATAATAATTTTAACCACCACAACAAACCGCTGCCAGTTGACTTGAACAGTAACAATATCCCACCAGTCTTGTTTTAAACATATAAAATTAATTCAGGCAGTGTCCAAATAGGTGTCTCAACAAAACTGAGCAATGATAAGTCATGCATTCATAGAAAGGGTAGTGAGATCTTGAAACCCCTAAGTGAGAGAGAGTGAATGAATGTTTGCCCTTCCAACCTTACTGTTAAGTAGCGGGTAGACATATCAGACAACACAGCGATTCTTCAAACAGCTCTTGTTTATTCACAGGCCAGAACAGAACTGAACTGAACTGAAGGGTTCAGTCAGCCTGCTTATATAGAGCTCCAGTACAACGTAACTGTAACAATTTTCTAAAACTATCCAATCACTGAACATCATTTTCGATCCTTATTTGCATAACTATCTACAGTATCCCTCTGCTGGCCCAGGGTGAGAACTTCAGTACATAACACTTACAGCGTGAGCTACCATCAGGGTTTCCAGAATCCATTTTTGTTGTCCCTCTGTTAGTCTTCACACCACAGAAATATAATTTGTGTGCAAACAGCCACAAATGCAAAGGATTTCAATCAAAGTTAGCATCTGCAGTAATCTCTGACCAGAGAGAAAACACTACAGGGCATTTCAGCACAACTTCTCCAACATTTATCTATCTAAACTAACCAATTCCTTCCCATAAAGCGCTATTAGTTTTGGCCCAGTTCTCCAATCTGTTAAGGTCATTCTGAACCCTGATTCTGTCTTTGCCAGCACTGGCTACCCCTCCCAGTTTGGTGTCATCTTTCAAATTGGATGAGCATCCAGCCATTTGTGAGCACTCTGGGTTTGGTCAGGCAACCAGCTCCAAATCCACCTAACGTGTTACCAGCTTCTCCACAAGAATACCATGCTTGAAATGTATATAGGAAGTGCAGTGTAAGCGATGGAAGTCAATCAATGAAATTTTATTATTATTTTCAGTTTGAGATATTTGTAGAAGAAATTTGGAAGAAATTCTTCCAACTCTTCTTCTTCTTCTTCTTCTTCTTCTTCTTCTTCTTCTTCTTCTTCTTCTCTCTTTATTTTTTCTTCTTCTTTTTTCCTCTTTTATTCCTTTTTTATGTATATGTGCTTATTTGAAGTGTATATGCGTGTATGTATTTGCAGTGTTTTGCTTTTAATTTGTAACAATTGTGTTAAATAAAATTTAAATAAATAAATATCCTGCACTCAAAATAAATAAATAAAGAATACCATGTCAAAAGAATACATTGTCAAAAGCCTTGCTGAAATCTAGTTGTTCACTCGCCCTCCCACACACACACACACACACACACACACACACACACAGAGAGAGAGAGAGAGAGAGAGAGAGAGAGAGAGGCAGGCACATTGCAAGCAGTCTTGGCACTCTTTGCTTGACACAGGACCAGTCTTGGGAAGCCAGCCATAAGTTGCCAGTGCTCTTGACATAGAGTAGCATTGACAAAGGTGGGGAGGGGGGTTTACATAGGCCATTTACCTTCTGTACCCAAGATTAATTTCTCAATTATATGAGTGATGAGGTGCACTTGCATTTAGTCCTCCTTTTCCACTGCCCAAAATTACAGAATTCTATTACTAAATCAAAATGACCTTGCTTTTGCATGTGTGTGCTTAAGGGCAAAGGAAAAGCAAGTCAGACTAATATTTTGGGTGCTGCTTTCATTTTATATGTGATTGCTTTAATAATAACTAGCTATGGTGTCAGTTTAATGTAACATTCCCTCTTAAGACCTGGCAGAAGCCCTGTTTGGGTGTTCAAGCAGCAGCTGGGGGGCAAGAGTGTAAGGAGAGAAGTGTGTGTGTGTGTGTGTGTGTGTGTGCCAGCCCTCCCCCCCAGCAGCTCCAGCCCACATGTCTCTTCCAAGCCATTCTGTGATGGGCATCAAGCTCTGAAAGGAAGCTTTTAAGTGTGTGGGGATGGGCACGCTAAATTCTCTGCACATTCCTGTGGGGGTTAGAACATGGTTAGAAGTTCCCTACCTCCTCAGTGCAAGAAGCCCCGTGGTTTGGGATTGGGTCTTGCACACTGTGCCCCCTTCACACAAACACTTTGAACACTGGAGTGCGACGTCTGTTATTTTACTGGTTACATTCTGTATCGCTACCTCCAAGGCAGTGGCGTAGCGTGGGGGGTGCAGGGGGGGCCAGCCGCACCGGGTGCAACATCTGGGGGTTAGGGTTAGGGGGCGCAAATCCACGGGTTAGGGGGTGCAAATTACTTGCCTTGCCCCGGGTGCTGACAACCCACGCTACACCACTGCTCCAAGGGGTAGTTTCATCAGACAATCCTGTACTGCACATTATACCATCTCGTCTATTTAGACTCAGCACTATGCATCAGCACAGCATAAGATACTTTTCTTATGCGCAGGCTTATTTGTGTTCAGACCACTGTTCCATTTTGTGTGGCTTCTGAAGTTCATAACAAAGCCCTTTACACTTGAGCCATCCCCCCCCAAAGGCTTAGTAAAGTGGGATCTGTTTGCTGTTGTCTATCAAAGAATCCTGCACAATCACTTTCCATCATCTGTTCCAATGTCCTCCCAACCACTTTCTATATAGTGCTTCATTATAAGTCTGATGAAACAGCTGTTAGTGACCATGTGACTGAGATGGTTTTCCAACAGATGTACAAATGATAACCCATCTATGAGAATATCTGCTGACCTGCCCAGCTCTTCACCCTCACCCTCTCTCTCCCCAATGGCTCCTCAGGGTTCTTTAGAAACCAAAGGACTTACCTTCCAGCTGAACACTAACTTGCCAAATGGGAAGTAGCCAGGCTGCTCCTATAGGCTAGGAAAATGTGGCACTGCCTAAGGGCAGAATTATGGACGCAGAGGTGGATAAGGCTAGACATTTCTGAATCATCAGGTATATTAGCTATGAATACACAGGGAAAGCAGGTTGATCTGCCTTCACTGTAGCCATGTGGCCAGCAAAGGGATTCCTGCCCCTGGTCTGGCCGATGAAGTTGGGCTGGCTCGCCCTTCCCTCCGTGAGGGCTTCAAACTTCCCCACACCTCCACTCCAGCTGCCCAGTCCAGCAGGGAGCACAATACTTGCCCCACCCTGGACACCAGCAACCCACCCTATGCCACTCTATGTGTGCACCCAGAACGTGCACCTTAAGTTAAATCAGGAGTGATAGACTGGGCAACAGATGTAGGACATAATATAATGTTTCAAGATTGGGAAAGAGTGTGGAAGAAAGGGGTTAAGTTCACTGCATGTACGATATTAAAGGAAAATATTATGAAAATGATGTTGTCAGAGCTGCCTCTAGGTCCCAGCTCACAGAGGACCAACGCTAGGCTGTAGTAATGTACAAAAGTCTTTATTGAAGTTCAGTTTCCATTTCAAAGCCACAGCGTGCAGCCCTACATCTTAAACCCTAGATCGACGAAGTCCCGTCTGAGTCTCCTCCCCTATGACACCAGTTTAAGATCCTAGCCCTGCTCCACCTTTTACGCTGCTCTCTCCTCCTCTGGGTCCTCCTGCCCGCTGGGGCATTGCCCTTTCTGGACTCTTCCAACGCTGAGTCGCTTAGCTCCTCCCCCTCCCTCCGGCGGGCTTTAGGACCCGGTTCCCAATCCTCATTCTCTGCTGTCCCGCGCTCCTGTACATTTGAACTTGCCTCTCGCGCCAGCCCAGTGACCTTTCTCCTAACCGTTACACTACTTTGGTCACTGCTTCCCTCTTCCGGGACACTGGCCGGATCTGACCTCTCCTCCGTTGTCCGACTTTCTGATGGAGGCGTGGTCAGCCCTGCCTTATCTTCTCTCCCTGGTGGGGAATGCACTGGCCCCGATCCTTGGGACTCTTCCCCCCCACTCTGCTCTGGTGGGGAAGCTGGTCCTGATTTCCAGCTACTGCTCTGGGAGTCCCTGGTGCCCCCTTGCTCCTGGGGCGTTCCCCTTGGGAACCCCCTACCCCTGGCCACTGGCGCCCCCTTCTGTGAATCTTCCGATTCGCTGGAGAGGCTCATGGAATCCATCGGTCCACTGTCCTCTTCTCCTACGCTCCCCTCGGATTCTTCCCCTTCGCTCTCCATCTCCTCTCTTCCCTGCGCCTCTGCTCCTGAGCCCCTGACAGATGTATAAATGGTACTTAACTCCTGTAAAATTAGCAAAGATGTATCATAATAGTGATAATCTTTGTTGGAAATGTAAAGAAAAAGAAGGTACCTTTTTTCATATGTGGTGGACCTGCCCCAAGGTGAAAGACTTCTGGGAGAAGATTTATAATGAGCTGGGGAAAAAAATGTTGAAATATACATTTACAGTGGTACCTCAGGTTAAGTACTTAATTCGTTCCAGAGGTCCGTTCTTAACCTGAAACTGTTCTTAACCTGAAGCACCACTTTAGCTAATGGGGCCTCCTGCTGCCACCGCACCACCGGAGCACGATTTCTGTTCTCATCCTGAAGCAAAGTTCTTAACCTGAGGTACTACTTCTGGGTTAGCGGAGTCTGTAACCTGAGGCGTATGTAACCCGAGGTACCACTGTATTAAGAAACCAGAGGCCTTTCTTCTTGGAATAACAGGATTGGAATTGCCCCCAAAAAATGTTAAATTATTTTTGTATGCCACAACTGCTGCTAGAATTTTATTAGCCAAGAATTGGAAAACACAAGAAGTACCAACAGTGGAAGACTGGCAGATGAAGATGATGGACTTTTCGGAGCTAGCCGACCTGACTGGAAGAGTGTGCGATAAGAAGAAGGAGGATTACCAGGAAGAATGGAGGAAATTTAAAGACTATTTAGTTAAATATGTTAAATTAACTTAATCGGACAGCTTGCAATTACCAGATAGGCCTAGGATTTAAATATTTGATGTGATGAATTAACATGTTTAAAGTTGAATTGTTTAGAAAAAAAGATGATGTGATTAAGTTAACCTTTTTAGAATTTAGGTGTTGGAAAACCGTTAAAATGATACACACTGAAATCCAACCAGGGGGATACGAGGAAGTCACTTAACAATGTTATGAAGTTTGATTCAACTATGGTGGAATTTTATGTTTGTTTGTTTATTTGTTTGTTTTGGAAAAAAATTCTGTGGAAAATCAATAAAGAAACAACAGAATGTGCACCTTAAGGCCCCGAAGAAGGCTGGGCCAAGAAGTTGCAGGCAGGTCCAGCCAGGTAGGGTCCAGGTGACTAGGCTATGAAAGCAACCATTTGCTAGAACACTACAGTCTTTAGCTCTCTGCAATCCAGCGTCTTGTTCTTATACCCTAACCCCTGGGCCATTAGAGTAGATTTTCCCTACCAGCTTCTTTCCAGATGTTTTAGACTTCAACTCCCACCAGCTCTTTAGCTATGCTGGTGGAGCCGATGGGAGTTGTAGTTCAAAATATATGGAGATTAAGCAAGAGGTAGGGGAAACCAAGTGTAGGTAATAGTGGGTTAAGATGGACATGTAACCTCACCTGCTATGAGGTTGCTTCCTGTGGTCTTGGCTTCAATGGTCGTAAGATTTTTTTACTTAACTCACTATCTCTAACATGGTGGACTAAAATATTTTACTACAGCGGTACCTCAGGTTACATACGCTTCAGGTTATAGACTCCGCTAACCCAGAAATATTACCTCAGGTTAAGAACTTTGCTTCAGGATGAGAACAGAAATCGTGCTCCAGCGGCGCAGCGGCAGCAGGAGGCCCCATTAGCTAAAGTGGTGCTTCAGGTTAAGTACAGTTTCAGGTTAAGAACGGACCTCTGGAATGAATTAAGTACTTAAGCCGAGGTACTACTGTATATCCATAATTCTTTTTTAATTAAAACATTTAATACAATGTCCACAGAAAGAATAAAAGACATATAATTAAGATTATAATTTCATTTTACATCATCTTAGTTGACAGTCAATGTAAGGAACTAGGGAGCAAATTTCTCCCGCCAATCTCACAAACATGTCTGTGGAGAGCCTATATGCATAACTTTTTGAATGTGTCAGCTCTGTTTTGAATTATGTGGGTCATTATGTGGGTCGTTATGACACTTGCCATGTTTGAAGTTCCTTGGAGCAGAGGAATAGGACTACAATTCCAATTATTTCCACTAATATTTCCCCCCCCAGCTTGGCAGTGTTTGTGGGCTTCCACAAGCGTCCACTTTCTCTTTCCCTCTCACAAATTTCCTCATGTGAAATATTACTCGGGCGATGTTTGCCAGCAGTCTCTGGCACTTGCGTCATGAGGGAATTCGCCTGCAGCAGGGCTCTCCCCACACAATGGAAGACCGATGTTCCAAGAAGTCAGCGCCTCTCATTATGAGCTTATCTGGGGTGAGTGAAGGCAGCTGCTGAGTTTCACTGGCTACCCTCATTAGGCGTGTGAGAGGGATTGTCTGCAGGAGGGAAATGGGGGAGGACCTGAGGGGGAAAGCTTTGCATAATTTCATGCTTCCTTTAAGGAAGCATAGACTTCACAAGCAGGAAGGTAGGAACTGAAGGGCAGATAAAGCCAACCGCCCCTCTTTCACACACACCCGCCCCCCAAAAAAAAAACCTGCAAAAGGAGGGAAGCAAAATACAGACAGCTGTAAGAAATACAGGAAAAAAAAGATCCCTTTCTGGGGGAACAATGATATCAGTAGTGATGGTCAAAAGGGCTGGTTCAGTATTTTGAATCCCATACACATAATACATGGTGATGATCGCTGGTTATAACTAGGAAATGGTTCATTCACAGCAGAAGAGACTTGTTGGAATAGGTTTGTTACGTGACATTGTTTATTGAAATGAGTTTTTGATTATGGCGATGGTGAAGATTAAAAGAAATAAGCCTTTCAGTTTTCCCTCACTCACCACATCTAGTGTGTTTGTATGTGTGTGCATTCTGATTATTTCTGACAGAGCCGTTAGTCGATGAAAATTATAGGATTATAATCTCAGTAAGATTGTAGCCCTGGCGCATTGTTCACCGCCACAAATTTCATCACTACCCGCATCCATTGTTTGTTTCCATTGCATAAGGACTGCTATGTAGTCATAGCCATATCCTCATCCAAACTGCTCAAGTCACATATCTGATTAATTTGAAATTTACAACACGGAAAAGACACACTGTAAACCAAGGGGTACATATATGCTTTGCATATTCTTTTCCCAGGTATCAGCAATAACAACCTGGCTTTTTAAAAAACACAAAAATTATTCCAAGCTTGTGTGTGTAATTCTTACAATAGGGGACTTTTTTTTTTTGGGGGGGGGGGGGAACAGACCAAAACAAAACTTGCTGACTTCTTCTTAAGTAAACATATCCCGATGGAGACACAAGACTGTTGATAGGCTTCATAGTTAAATCTCTGGTAATTTTAGACATATGTTTCTGTCTTTAATTGCATTCCTTATAAAATATATACTTTGTACAGTTATTACTAACAAGCAGGCAATTTCTGATTTATGGCCTGGAATCTATGCCTTTAATAGTATTTCATGCTGTGTTCAAGTAATTTATAAAGATACCCGGGTTGGTGTGTTAACTTAGATATTTAGAGATGAAAGTGTTGAAATAAAGCAAGCCCCCAGCCCCGCTTTGTTTTTTAGCAGTCATACTGTCTACAAATGTGCAGTGTATAAGCAGTTTTTGAGACACCCAGGCACCATTCGTGGAAGCTTGACTGCTTGCTATTTTTTGGAACAGGCAGTGAGGGAGGGTAAGTCTAGTGGAAATGTGTGAAAGATTGCTTCAAGGGCTGAGGTCTCTGGTTTCGCGATTTGAAATGCAACAACATCAGTGCCAGATTGCATTATCGGGAGAGCTGATCCGGACATGGTAGCCACAGTTTCAGTGCAGTGCTGCAACCACTATGTGGGAGTTTTTGCCCATTTGGTGAAGCGGCAGAAGAAAGAGATCCAGGAACTTTAGTACATCTTTTCAACATAACCAGGTTCCAATGCTGTTATACTCTGTTTAAATGCTGTTTAAACTCTGGGTGAGCGACTCAGACCTTGTTGATTGGGTGGTCAACAGATGTTCCAAATGAATAAATAAATATGTGAGTGAGCCATCATATAAATGTGGGGGGAAATATCCTCATTAATTATACTTTTAGCTTTTCTTGAGTTCCTCAGGCGTTCTGCCTAAGCATTGTAGGACATTGTAGGACAAAAGTGAAATGAGAAGTCACTTGAGAATGTCTAATAATAATAATAATAATAATAATTTATTATTTATACCCCGCCCATCTGGCTGGGCCTCCCCAGCCACTCTGGGCGGCTTCCAAAAGAATATTAAAATACTGTGATACATCAAACATTAAAAGCATCCCTAAACAGGGCTGCCTTCAGATGTCTTCTAAAAGTCTGGTAGTTGTTGTTCTCTTTGACATCTGGTGGGAGGGCGTTCCACAGGGAGGGCGCAACTACCGAGAAGGCCCTCTGCCTGGTTCCCTGTAACTTGGCATCTCGCAGTGAGGGAACTGCCAGAAGGCCCTCGGTGCTGGACCTCAGTGTCCGGGTAGAACGATGGGGGTGGAGACGCTCCTTCAGGTATACTGGACCGAGGCCGTTTAGGGCTTTAAAGGTCAGCACCAACACTTTAAACTGTGCTCGGAAACATACTGGGAGCCAATGTAGGTCTTTCAAGACTGGTGTGATATGGTCTCGGCGGCCGCTCCCAGTCACCAGTCTGGCTGCTGCGTTCTGGATTAGATGTAGTTTCCGGGTCACCTTCAAAGGTAGCCCCACGTAGAGCGCATTGCAGTAGTCCAAGCGGGAGATAACCAGAGCATGCACCACTCTGGCGAGGCAGTCCACAGGCAGATAGGGTCTCAGCCTGTGTACCAGATGGAGCTCCTGCCCTGGACAGCTGCCCTGGACACTGATTTAACCTGTGCCTCCATGGACAGCTGTGAGTCCAAAATGAATCCCAGGCTGCGCACCTGGTACTTCAGGGGCACTATTACCCCATTCAGGACCAGGGAATCTTCCACACCTGCCTGCCTCCTGTCCCCCAGAAACAGTACTTCTGTCTTGTCAGGATTCAATCTCAATCTGTTAGCCGCCATCCATCCTCCAACCGCCTCCAGACACTCACACAGGACTGTCACCACCTTCACTGGTTCTGATTTGAAAAAGAGGCAGAGCTGGGTATCATCCGCATACTGATGAACACCCAGCCCAAACCCCCTGATTATCTCTCCCAGCGGCTGCATGTAAATGTTGAAAAGCATGGGGGAGAGGACAGAACCCTGAGGCACCCCACAAGCAAGAGCCCAGGGTTCTGAACGGTCACCCCCACCACCACTTTCTGAACATGGCCCAGGAGGAAGGAGCGGAACCACTGTATGACATTGCCCCCAGCTCCCAGCCCCTCAAGACGGTCCAGAAGGATGTTATGGTCGATGGTATCAAACGCTGCTGAGAGATCCAGCAGAACTAGGAAACAGCTCTCACCTTTGTCCCTAGCCCGCCGGAGATCATCAACCAGTGCCTGGAGTTGTTCAGCAACCACTCGCTCAATCACCTTGCCCAAGAATGGAAGATTTGAGACTGGGCGATAGTTGGCCATCGTGGCCGCATCTAAAGATGGTTTTTTAAGAAGCGGTTTAATAACCGCCTCTTTCAGCGGGTTTGGGAAGGCTCCCTCACGGAGGGAAGCATTCACCACCCCACGAAGCCCATCGCCCAGCCCTTCCCGGCTAGCTTTTATAAGCCAGGATGGGCAAGGATCAAGGAGACAGGTGGTTGGTTTCACTCGTCCAAGCAGCCTGTCCACATCCTCGGAGGTAACAGATTGGAATTGATGCCACGCAATTTGACTAGACAGGACTCTAGCACTCTCCTGCCCTGGCCCTGCTCCCACGGTGGCGTCTACCTCTTCCCGAATCTGAGTGACTTTATCTGCAAAAAACTTTGCAAAATCATTGCAGGAGATCATGTGGCCCGTACTGGGCCCCAATGTAGCAGGTGGTTCCGCTAAATTGCGGACCACCTGAAAAAGTCTCCTGCTGCTGCTTTCTGCAGATGCAATACAGGCGGTGAAGAAAGTCTTCTTCGCCGTCGCTACCGCCACTTGGTAGGCTCGACATTGAGCTCTAACCTGTGTCCGGTCAGCTTCAGAATGGGTCATCCGCCACCGGCGCTCTAGCCGTCTCAACGATTGTTTCATTGCCCTCAGATCCGTGGAAAACCACGGGGCTGTCCGGGCTCCATGCAACCGGAGAGGGCGCTTTGGAGCCAAACAGTCAATAGCCCTGGTTAACTCCACATTCCAGTGGGCCACCAGGGAATCAGCTGAAAGGCCATCAACATGGGATAAAGCATCCCCTACCACTCTCTGGAAACCATTTGGATCCATTAAGTGGTGGGGGCGGACCATCCGAATCGGTCCCACCTCCCTGGAAAGGGGGAAGGGTCGCGGAGAAGTCCAGTTGCACCAGGAAGTGATCTGACCATGGCACTTCCTTTGTTTCGCTTTTAGTTAGTGTCAGATCACCAACATCCGTAGAGGTAAACACCTGGTGCAAGGCATGTCCGCGGCTATGGGTTGGGCCAAACTTATTCAGGGACAGCCCCATGGAGGCCATGCTTTCCACGATGTCCCGAGTGGCCCCTTGTAAGGTTGTGTCGGCATGGATATTAAAATCCCCTAGGACAACCAAACTAGGTGTCTCCAGGAGAACATCCGCCACGACCTGAAGCAGCTCGGGCAGGGAATCCTTGGTGCAGCGGGGAGGTCGGTACACCAAAAGGAATCCTGTACTGCCCCTATTGCCCAACTTCCAGAACATGCACTCAGAGAACTGGGTCTTCCCAATAGGACGCCTGGTGCAAACTAATGACTTCCTAAAAATCACTGCAACCCCCCCTCCCTGCCCACAAGGCCTGGGTTGCTGTGCGTAAGTGAAACCTGGTGGACAAGCAGCGGCAAGGACAGGCCCATCTGCTTCATCCAACCAAGTCTCTGTTACACATGCCAGGTCAAATCCTCCATCCATGATCAAGTCATGGATGGCAGTGGTCTTATGAATCATTGACCTGGCATTGCACAGCAGCACCTTCAGGTCATGTGGGTATCCCTTGCTGATTCTAGTATCCATCCGGTCAGGACCAGACCTGGAAGCAGGGATAGTCCTCAGACAACGACTAAACCTGCCTCCTCTGTAATGACATGGTCTGGTCTTAGGGTAACTCCTCCTCCTACCCGTGATCACTGAGATCGGTTGTCCCAGCGCATCCCCCTCTGTGGAACATGCCCCAGCCATTTTGTTGGCTGGGACCCACTCCCCGGCAGCCCTGACCCCTCCCCTTAAGAACAAAATAAGACCTTAAAACAATAAAAACAAAACAAAACAAAAGAAACCCCAGAAAACAAAAAACAATACAAATAAAAAACTGTAAAAATTACAAATCCATCAAAATCAAACAAATTCCCAACTAAACATCCATCCCACCCCCATCCCCATCCCTGCATATACAATAATAATAATAAAGAAATGAAAAGGAAAAGGAAAATTTTAAAACATTTTAAAAAGAACTCTGCGCCCCTCCGGATCCCCCTGGGCTGCAGCAGCAGTGACAGCAACCGTCCCTGTGAGGCCTGTCACGCCCCGCCCTGGGCCAGGTGGTGAGTGGCAGGACAGAGCAGGGCCGTCAGACACTCACACAGGGGAGTCCTCCTGGGCAGCAGGCAGCAAGCAGCAAGCAGTCCTTGTGAGGCTTCAGGCCCCACCCTGGGCCAGGTAGTAAGCGACAAGAGCAGGGCCCTCAGACACTCACACAGGAGAGTCCCATGATTCTCCTTTTCTATTTCTAGAAATTCAAGAAACTACTTCTTCTGTTTCTTATTCCTCTCACCATTTCCCTCTCTCCTGCTCACCTCTCTAGTGCTGCAATCCCCCTTGAATAATCATGGCTGGCCTTACGGGTTTAGCTCTCTCGTTGACAACAAATTCTGAAGAGGCAAAAGGCTTGGAAATGTGGGTACTGCAACTCATTAAAATAATAACAGCTTGGGGGCCCAAAGTATCTCAAAGAAAAGTTTCCCCCTCATTTATTTACAATGTTCCATCTTTTGGGGGTAATCTGAGGTAAATAAATGGTTAAATCCCACTACCGCCATTTTTTCACAGCATGGGATGTGCCCAGGTACATTGTTTATGTGTATGGTTCCAGATTTAGTCCCAAGAATTCCCTTTCAAAGTACTTCAGGTAGCAAGACTGCCTGAAAACTTTTGTTTTGTGTTTTGTTGCATTACGAGGAAAACGGGCAAGGATTAGCAAAAAATCGAAGTGGAGGGGTCTGCTCAGATTCCAAAATGGAGGCCTTATTTGGACTAAAGTTGAGGTCCCTTCCAGTTCAGCAAGACTGCTTTCCACAGATTCACACTGCCTGTTGGTTACTCAGCTCTCAGCAGGATCCTCACTGCCAGAAAAGTATTGTGTTTGGGCAGTGCTATTTTTTCTAGAAAAAGAGGTGCTGGAACTCACCATGAACACCTCCTTTATTCTCTTATAATGGCAATGGTGCCCACCTGAGAGGTGCCGGAACTGAGTTCCAGTGAATTCTGGGTGAAAAAAAGCCCTGTGTTCAGGTAGCATCAAAACAGGCAAGGGCCAAGCATCCTATCTGCAACAGAAATAACACAACACCATGCAAAGCTCCAAAAAGCACTAACATTGGATCACAGCTCTCCCTGATATACACAGGAAGTTTCCCTGCACGAACATTTGTGAAATGAATGGTTATTCTCTTGTGTAGTGTCCACTTCAGTGAAGTTCCTACATGAGGAGTTCCCACTGAACTGAACTGCTTGTTATATTCGTACCCGTAGCACCCACCATAGTCTGAAGTGGTATATTCCACCTAGTGAGTTTCATCATCTCATTCTAAGGTTTGCATAGAAAGCCAGGACTGGACCAAGCTAGAAGGGAGGTACATCCTAGTGTTGCAAACAGGTTCGCAATATGAAGCTCTGCAAAGCACAGTTGCCAAATGATTGCAGTAGCCTCTTCTTCACATATGTGAGCACATACCTAAGTAGAACTGGAGAGTTAAGTTTTTTTCTCCTTCCCCTTGTGTGTGCCCCCAATAAAAAAAAGCAATAAAAAACAAAACACAGCTGCTTTTGCTGATCTATGATTCGGAAAGGACTACAAAATTGATTTATTGTGCATCAGTGCTTGAAGTGCTAATGTATAGGTATCAGCACCAATATTTGTCCCAGTAGGGTTATACTTTGCAGCCCCTACTGATGCCAGTAGGGACCATTAATCACACATATGCAAAATTGGCATTAATTAGGCTAACAGAATAAACATTCTGCATGAACATTTGGGATCTCAAAAAGCTTTTTCTTCTTCAGAAAAGTAAACTACTTCCCTACAGAGAGTGATAACCACTTAAGGGAGCAGAGTATTTTTTAAAAAATACTCTGATGTGCTGAATATCTCATATTTATATAAATATTTCTTCTGAAAAAACAATTCCCACCTTTTAGCCTGCAACCTCTTGATATAGATAAAAGCAGAATAAAGCATTTTACAAGGTAAAAATAAAACACCCCAAGAGCGAAAAAAACCCACAGAGCAGATAAAACAGGCATAGGCAAACTCGGCCCTCCAGATGTTTTGGGACTACAATTCCCATCATCCCTGA
Organism: Podarcis cretensis; assembly: GCF_951804945.1. NCBI lineage: Eukaryota > Metazoa > Chordata > Lepidosauria > Squamata > Lacertidae > Podarcis > Podarcis cretensis. The sequence goes on along the minus strand of NC_137175.1, from coordinate 83,150,276 downwards.
CCACTGGTCCTGTTAGCTAGGGATGATGGGAGTTGTAGTCCCAAAACATCTGGAGGGCCGAGTTTGCCTATGCCTGAGATAAAACCAAACAATTGTAGGGCCGGAGGCGGGAGTCACATCTCAAAGGTCCATAATAATAAGATAATCTTTGCCTTCCTATGGATGTTTACTTTCATTTTTTCTTTGTCTCTCTCTCTCTCAGTGATCTCAATGGTGGACAAGATAACAACAACAACAATCTTTTTATTTTTTATTTTTTTGATAGCTGGGGGCTGCACCTGTGTGCTGCTTTTAAAAACGGCTTGACATCTCTCCCTCTCTCTCTCTCTCTCTCTCTCTCTCTCTCTCTCTCTCCAAGCAGCGTATTAACAAAGGCAAGGTTATTGGAGCAGAAAATATCCTTCTGTGGACAACTTTTTCCTCTTTTCTGTGATCTGCACAGCTTGAAACACATAGCTGAGGTCAGGGTGTGAGGGCTTTTAAGGTTAGTATAACGACCTCTCTGTTTTCTCCTGTTTTCCTTCTCATAAGGGTACGTAATGGGAGCGGGAAACTGTACTGAATGGGACCTTTGCACTGATAGCCGCAACAGCACCTGTTGGAAGCTGGGAATGTCAGTGCAGAAAGCCTTCCCTTCCTGTGGTGCAGAAACAGACACAATATATATCTTTGTTCTGCATAGCTTTTATTAGGGCAACAAATGGCCTTGTTATATATTACCCACTGATTTCTTCAGGGCATATTCTTCATGGTGCAGAATACTTTCCGGCTATCCCACATTAGTGCTTTGCAAACTTTGCCCCTTTCCACATTGATTTCTCTGTGGAAGAGACCCATGTGTTACCGGCATGGAACCCTGGTATGTTGCAGAGGATTCTGGGAAATATCCCAGGATGCCAAGTCAGTTCACTTGCAAAATGGTAATATTGCCAGGACTCACATTTAACCCTAGCCCTCCAACATCAGACCCACTGTGTTTGTCTGTCCTTGCCCTTGTTTTTAACAACTGAGAGAGCAGGATCAGTGCCCCTTAATAACAGTATATTTTTAAGAGGATTTTTGCGAGGCACAGCTTGTCAGATAAGAATAATAAATGAGAATATTGTTATGTACTGAAGTTCTCACCCTGAGCCAGCAGGGGGATACTGTAGATAGTTATGCAAATGAAGGATCAAAAGTGATGTTCAGTGATTGGATAGTTTTAGAAAGTTGTTACAGTAACGTGGTACTTGAGCTCTATATAAGCAGGCTGACTGAGCCCTTCAGTTCAGTTCTGTCCTGGCCTGTGAATAAACAAGAGCTGTTTGAAGAATCGCTGTGTCGTCTGATATGTTCCCCGCAACTTAACAAATATGCATCTCCCAAATTTCCCCCTTATTTGCAACTCTACTGTTCTGTCTCTGTGTTGTTTTCTCCCTTTGGCTCTCTTTTATAATGCTGTTTTTTAAAGCGATGTGGACATGCCACTGGTGCAGCAATTGAGAGCCCTCTGCACAGTGGTGATCAGCTTTCACCCCCCCTCCTTTTTTCACACTAGCATGCCCAGACTTTTAAGGCCCACAACAAAAAAGCTTCCCTCTCGTATCTGAAATAAGTGTAGCTGCAGAGCCATATAATGCTGGAGCAGTGGAAGCAAGGAGAGCAACGCATTGCACAAAAGTCAACAGACTAGCTTATATGATGCAGGACGGGCTGTGTGGAAGACACAGCGGTGCCCTCCAACATTTCCTTGCCAGTCCCTGCCCTGCAAGATCCAGTTCATTCTGAGAATCCTCCAGAAAAACAATCTCTCAAAGGACCTGCTGATGGCATTTTACCATTGCACTATGGAGAGTGTATTAACTTATGGTCTCTGTGTGTGGTTCGGGAGCTGCACGGCCAGGGAAAAAACAATGCTGTTCAGGGTTGTAAAGACTGCAGAGAGAATAATTGGGTGCACTCTTCTCACCTTAGATCAAATCTATGCTGTCAGATGCCATAAGAAAGCTGCATAGATAGCACAGGATAGTACGCACCTCAAGAAATGATCTCTTTCAGCTTCTGCCTTCTGGAAGAAGGTATAGGGTTATAAAGGCCAGGACTAGCCACCTGAGAAACAGTTTCTACGCAAATGCAATTCTGGTTCTAAACACAGCATAAGGAGTCTCTATAGTATATTGTATTTTAAAATGGGGTTTCAGAGTTTTTAGGGGTTTTTGAATGTTTTATGTAGTTTTTCAATTTCATTGTTCTGTATGGGACAATGACAATAAAGATATTGTATATCGTATATATCGTCTCGTATATTGTGAAGTGACCACCCTGTTCTTCCTATTGGCAGGACCAGCTGTGGTCCTTGCTAGAGATGTAAAATTTATGGTGCTTGATTTGCATAGTTAGTAAGCAACAGAGCCGTCTTTCCCATTGGGTTTACTGGTGAGTTGCGCCAGGGCGCCGGCCTCTCAGAGACGCCCCAGCGAGTGGTGGAGCTGCACGGTTTTGCCGGCGGCCTCCCCTTTCCCTCCTGCACGGCCGCCAGCTGCGTCCCGTCAACCATATGGCTGGCGGGCATGCAGCTTGGCTCCCAAGTCTCCACGGGAGGAGAGAGATCCCTGCAGAGGCTTGGGAAAAGGTTGACTTCTCTGGGAAACAGGGGGTGGGGCGCCGGAGGGATCTTTGCACCGTGGCACTGGATATGCTTAAGACGGTAAGCAAATTGCATACTGCATGAATCAGTCCGCCCAAAATTATGTAAATTGTGATATAGTGACTTTAAGCTGGAATGGACCTAAATTTGAGTCTTGGAACTGACCCCGGAAGCACTGGTTCTGACATGTAGGCTAATTCTCCTGCAGGAATAACTGTGATGCTTGGATAAAATATATTACGGCCGATTTTTTTCAGTGCGCCACACATCTTTGGCTATTTTGCCTCTGCTTCAGAATGTTATTTAAATGCTTCTAGTTTAATTATCAAAATACACGAGAGGCAAAAGCTACTGACCTAGAATGTTGCCTTCCAGCTTCTGAGCTTGGCTGATCACGGAATGATGTAAAAATGACATGAAAGCCAAAGACATAATTGCTCATTGTGGATCTCTTGTTTTTCTCTCTCATGTTAACTCTAAAAGGTGAAAAAGATAGTTGTTTATTTTTGGCATCGTTTCCCTTTAGCCAAAGAAAGAAAGAAAAAGGAAAAAATCTCACACAGTCTAAACCCCCCCCCCCCCGACCTCACATTTGTGGAAGTAAATTTCAATTAAATTCCTAGGGATTTTTTAAATGTCCTTGTAGAACAAAATGTAAAAATGACTTCTGCCTGAGAGCTAATTCAGAGCTTTCAGAAAGTTAGCCCATTCTGTAAAATGTTCTGTAAGTGGGGAAGCCAATTAGCCAGACAGAAAGAGAGTTTATGTTAGCCCAGTTAGCCTAAGCTAAAGGCAAAAGCTGTAGGCGTACTAGGCTAAATAAATTTACCTACTGGTAGAGTTTTAATTGTTAATTTATATTTAAAACCACAGCAACAGCCAACCCCCAAATGCCACCATATATTGCTTTCAGGAAAACAAAGCTGTAGCTTCCAAACACTGGTTGTTTTGAAGGCAATCTTCTCATCTTCTTTCTACTTAGCAAAGAGTGGAGAAAAATCCTTTTTTAAAGTTTGGAAACAGCTGGTTTGCAAAGATTTGTGTATAGGCTTCCACCAGTATGGGAGAAGGAGAAGCCCTTTGGGCAAGGCCAGGCGTGGTCCGACTACCACAGCTGACATTCTCGGCTGATCCAGCTCTTTAGGGGAGCAGCTGCTAATCTCAGCTGCAAGTGCTGCCAGCTGCAGTTTGACAGGATGTTGTCCCTGGCCTCTTTTCACGTGGCCTTGCCTTTGGTGTTTCTGTTCCTCGTCCACGCATCTGCATGGGCGCTATGAGGCACAGAGTTGAGCGCAACAGAGGATTACAATTAAGCAACTGACCATGCAAATACCTCTGATAAATCTATGGAGTGGGCCTGTTCTGCTGCAGGATTGTAGCCTACCATCTTTAGGGCAGATATACCAGAAAGAGGCAAAAAATCCTGGTATTTTGTGCATTGTCCAGTGTTTATCTTGAGTACTTAAAACAACACTTTGCATGTAAATTTGTATCAAGTACAACATGCGTGTGTTAAACCACCATGGTACCCTCCTGCAATATTCCTCAACTTGGAATCAATATATGCTGTTGGAGTGCAGGTCCAATCCACAGCCAGCTTGTCCAATGGCTGGGTATGATGGAAGTTGTAGTCTGTGGCCCAAGTTTGAAGAATACTGCTCTACTGGACTACTGGACAATTTCTGATAGACTGACAGGGACAAGGCAGAAGAAATCACACCAAGCATGTTGGAGTCAACTCTTCATTAGCAAAAACAAGATCTGCACAGGCACCCAGAGCAGCTAGCTCTGCCTCTGAAGCTGCCCATCTTATCTTGTTTCAAGGGAGACAAGTAACACGTCTTACAAAGTCTGAATGGACAGTTGGACGTCTTGCTGTTCATACTTTTAAAAGAGTGTATTAAAAAGGCACTGCTCATACCTCTACTTCTGGGATCAAGAAAATGAGCTCACGTTGACATAAAGGCATAAAGAAGCCATTTCAGAGCTTGCCACATGAAACATGCCATTGCATGGTAAAGAAGTTGCTAGTAGCTTCTGGCCTTGTGGATGAGTCCAGTGTTATCAGCTCATTCCTTCACTAGATTTGTTATTTTAGGCAGCTGTTCGGAGCAGAAATGGTGGGTTCAACTTTGTATTCAAAAGTAGCAGATAAATGCTTCCCCAGCAAGATGCCTCCAGGCAACCACAAACAGGTAAGAAAGGTGAAGTTGTGCTTCTGTTGTCTACTCTCAGCATCTGTTATTCTAGTTTACTACTTCTGTACATGGACGCTCTGTTTTTCTTGTCTTAACAGCCACTGATAGATCTTTCCTCCATGAATTTGACTGATCCTGTATAAGCTAGTGGCCATCATCACATCTTTTGGCACTGAACCCCATAAATTGATGTTTGCATTCATAGGAATAAGCTCTAAGCCAGTGAGATTCAGTGCTCAATATTTGTCCAAATGCCTTGCCTTCCTATTACTCAGTGTGTGTGTATGTGCATTCGCAAAGCCAAAACGTTCTGCCAGCTAGTTAAGAATCTGAGTTTGACTAGGCTCTGAATTCCCCTGACACACACCTTTGCCTGCCAAACAGCTTCATCGTGTCGGCAATCGTTCTGTTGCAGCAGAAGGCAAGGCTCTGCTTTTTGTTAAGACGGGAGGAAACAGAATTTCTCACCCAGTAAAAGGAGCACAAGTTAAGCCTTTGCTACTTTCTGGTTGATCATCAGTGATCCTGAAAACCACCTGTTTAAAAGTGCCACTTTCGGCATTGCAAAACAGCAACTCTCTCAACAGAAGTCAAGATGTTCAAAGAAGCTCTGTGAAACTAGATAGATAGATAGATAGATAGATAGATAGATAGATGATAGATAGATAGGCCTAATATAGTTTGAGGATAGTTAGATTTCCTCGGGGGGAATTGCACACTGTGCCTTTGTGCACAAATATTTATTGCCTGTGCAAGCTATCTTGACTTATCTCCCCTGACAGAGACCTATAGCACAATTATGGAAGCCAAAAGCGTAAGTGAGAAGTTGCCTATTTTCTAAATGTCATGTTCCAAGTTTTTGTACACTCTTTGCTGATACGCCTGGAATCTTGATGCTGCATGGTTGCATCCTATATCCCTGCCAAATTGTGTAAAGCAGTGGAGGACATTAAGAATACGGTGGTGTAATTAATCTCATAATTTAAGCAGGATTCACGATTCACGGATCTGGAGATTTGTTTTAATATTGCTCGTGCAAATCCAGAAAAACACTGAGTTGCAAGACAGGAAGAGAAAAGGAGTTGTGTACAGACCATCCTTTTATCGCAACTAATTCTCAGGGCCAGCCCAAATCTAGAAAAAAGGCTGTGGTTTTTTTTTTAAAGCTCAGGGTCCCTGAGCTAGAAAGTAGTCCTCTGTTGACCAGTCTGGCCAATCTGAGTCTTCATACACTCAGGCGGCTGGTCACAAGAATCAACATTATACACTCCATTCAGTTCTCTCTCCCCTCCACTTTTTGTGTGAATAATGAGGTGCTAAAAGGTAAAGGTACCCCTGCCCGTACGGGCCAGTCTTGACAGACTCTGGGGTTGTGCGCCCATCTCACTTAAGAGGCCAGGGGCCAGCGCTGTCCGGAGACACTTCCGGGTCACGTGGCCAGCGTGACATCGCTGCTCTGGCCAGAGCCAGAGCCGCACACGGAAACGCCGTTTACCTTCCCGCTGGTAAGCGGTCCCTATTTATCTACTTGCACCCGGAGGTGCTTTCGAACTGCTAGGTTGGCAGGCGCTGGGACCGAGCAGCAGGAGCGCACCCCGCCGCAGGGATTCGAACCGTCGACCTTTCGATCGGCAAGTCCTAGGCGCTGAGGCTTTAACCCACAGCGCCACCTGCTTGAGGTGCTAGTACTTGATAAAAGTGCTGCGAGTGCCAGAGCAGAATGATTACCTTGGATGGGGGGGGGGGGAGAGGTGACAGTATCTTGTACCATTGAAATAAATAAAAAATTGTCCAGTAGCACCTTAGAGACCAACTAAGTTTGTTCTGGGTACAGTGGTACCTTTGGTTACAGACGCTTCAGGTTACAGATGCTTCAGGTTACAGACTCGGCTAACCCAGAAATAGTACCTTGGGTTAAGAACTTTGCTTCAGGATGAGAACAGAAATCGTGTGCCAGCGGCGCAGCGGCAGCAGGAGGCCCCATTAGCTAAAGTGGTACCTCAGGTTAAGAACGGTTTCAGGCTAAGAACGGACATCCAGAACGAATAAAGTTTGTAACCAGAGCTACCACTGTATATGCTTTCATGTGCGTGCACACTTATTTCGACTGCATCAGACCAACACGGCTATCTACCCAAGCCTTGTACCATTGAGTACCACCACACATAAGAAGTACTGCTCCTATTATTATTTTTATGTCCGAAGGCAGCTCTGAGCACTGGGCCTGTACAGTTCACAACAGCTCCCTCTGCTAAGGCCTCATCTCAGGCTACCAAGTTTCTGATTCAAGCTGTGGAATCCCTAACTCAAATCCCCAGGGACATGCCAGTCCTTAAACCAGGTTATGGCTACTGTATAAGGCATTACTCCTGATCTTCAGAAGACACCAATAAATGCTTCCTCATGTGGTGAAGGGTAACTAGCTCTTATGACAATGTGAGAGCTGCCTGGGATCTAGCCTGGGTATCCAATCCAACCAGTTCTTACCAAAACAGAAAATGCAAAGAAAGCAGTTCCATCAAACTAGGGGGCCTCTTTGCACCAATGGGCCAAAGAGAGAAGGTGATGCTCCCTGACTTCTGTAAGGGCTTTCAGGTAAGGTTTGCTCGTCAGCCTGAGCAACAAAGGGATTTTGCTCTGGATGCTCTATGCTGGACTCACCTCCACCTCCACAGGAGCCATTGCCAAGTCCAGCATGTGTCATGTGACCCTGCTCACTGTGTAGTTTGAGGCATTCGAGATTATTTTTAAAAGCAAATTCCACAGGAGCAAGGATCTTGCTACGGTTCCTTATTTCACCACAAACGCATCAATTAGCACCGATTGTACTTGATAATTAAAATGATTTACACGTCAGATGGTGTTACTGACATTTGGGGCAACCACCTGTGCCATCTCATTGTAGTCAGAAATTAATACCAGTGGTGGCTTCTTCCCACCCCCCTTTAATATCACAAGATGGAGATTCATGATTCAAACACATTTTCTTAGATCTTGAGGTTTCAGACTTTTTCCTATTTGGAGTGGCATATTACTTCAAGGTCATTTCCCCTCCCCCCCTCCCCCCAATTGACAAAGCTATCTGTCAGTTTAGGCATTTCGTTCCTGGAGTGTTTCCATTTTGAAAGGGAAAAGGTAATACTGATATGAATATTTCTTTCTCGGCTTTATCAGCCTGTAAAACAACAACAACAACAATTCTGAATGCTGGCATCTGAGGAGAAGACGACTGGCTCCATCTTATTTCCTTGACATCTGATGGAACGGTGTTCCACAGGGCAGGTGCCACTACCGAGAAGACCCTCTGTCTGGTTCCCTGTAACCTCACTTCTCGCAAGGAGGGAACCGCCAGAAGGCCCTCAGTGCTGGATCTCAGGAGGGATAGACCCCTATTTCAAATCCCTTTCAGTCATATGAGCTAGCAGAACTTACATTGACCCAAAGGATGGTGTAAGTCAAACTCGATGTTTTCCTTCTGCCATGCTTGGGCCAGTTCAGCTAGCAGTACCCACACTCCTGAATGAAGTTTATAAAGGGGGTAATTTACACAGTGCTACAGAGCCGGTTCTGCCATTAGGCAGGCTGAGGCAGTTGCCTCAGCAGGCAGAAGCCCCCAAGATGACAGCCCTGTGAGCAGCTCACCTGCCCTGCCGCTTCTACTGCTGGCCCAAAGTGGCACCACTATCAGTGCCTATTTTGGCCAGAATTGCATCTAAAATCATACGAGATTTGATTTGGGCAAGATCTCACCTGAAATTGGCACCGATACCAGTAGTGCTTTTCCACGAGCGTGGCAGGGTGGGCAAAGAAATGAAAATGGCAGTAGCAGGTATGGTGGTGGCGGCAGGGCTAGGCTAACTATGGTATTTTATTTTGCTGCAGCTGTTAAGTGACCTTCCAGTCCAAATTCTGGTTGGGGACAGATTCATCTCTACACCCTTACCTTATTCTAATTTGCTTTGTGACAAGAAGATATATAGAAGCGACTGCTGATGAGCTAGGTCTGGTAAGTAGAATATTAGCATTGTAGATTCACTTCTAGACAACAAGAAGAATCTTTGTTCAAAGCTACTGAAGCTAGTTTGTACCTAACCTGTGATAGAACTTCCTCACTCCACAATCCACCACAACCTCCAGAGAGTATTGCTACCCTGATACCTTTTTGAGCCCTCATCCACCTGAGAATGTGCATATATTGAGTTATTTCCAGTCCATCCCCAGTAGGAAAATGTGCCCACCAGCTGTTACAAACTTCAGTGCTGGAAGGATTTCAGTATAATTTATCAGATGTAAATGTTTAAGAATGGTTTGGACTTGCTGGAATACAGCAAAGGGGAATATGTAGAAAGCTTCCTATTTTTACTTACTTTTTGCCAGTTCTGTGGGAATACTTCTGCACCTGGCTGAAGAACACCAGAGGCTATTCACCTCAGTGGGGGTGTTAAATGTGACAATTTTTTATTCTGAGAAATCTTTTACACACCATGTGAAATGAGTGAATTGTGAATCTTTTACACACCATGTGAAATGAGTGAATTGTGTGTCAAGGCCCCCAAGCCACCTGCGGGAGAATAAAAACACAAGAACACAGAATTTCGCCTGGCAAACTGACGTGGCCGGGGTCTTCCCCAGTGGGATGTGGGACGCCATCCTGCCCCGATGCTGAGGGGAGTGGCTAGGCAGCTGGGCCACAACCCGGCCCCACCAGGAAGTGGACCCGATTTTTTTGAAGGCCATTTCCGGACTGTTGTCATTTTGAAAGTGGGATTCAACTGCCTCCGGGAAAATTCAGGTGGTGCATTAAAGTGGGTTTGGTTCTCCTGTACAACAAAGCTCCTCTTCTCAAACTCCAACTGGATTTTTGTGGTAAGGAAAATTATGGAATGTATAGGTTAACAATTGCAAGATGTGACTTTATATAACCTCTGCACAAACAAATTGAAATGAGCGCTCAGTAAGCAGTAGTTGTTGTACAACCTCCTCACAAACCTTGCAGATTGAGGTTGATTGCACAAAACCCTGCACCATATTTCAAATATATGGGACTCCACAATATGTCTCTAGGAATGCACTTTCTAATACAGACAGATGCCGGATAAATGCTCAGTAAACAGGTCATCGGGAAGTGACCTAATTCCTTGAACTTTTTGCCTCTATTATGCCACTAGTAAAGGGGTGTGTGTTCAGAAATACTTGTACAATGTGTAACAATTGTAAACTGAACCACAGTAAGTGTACGATTAAAGACTTTGGTTCTGTATTTACTAATACTGCAAGAGGTGCTATCTTGTTTCTGTGTCTTGAGACATATTCTGTCTCTACATTTTTCCAAATCCTATAACAATAGTTTTGGTTTGGGTCCCCCCCCCTCTCTTTTCTTTGAACATGCTGTACTTTGAAAAGAGATGCAAATTCATTTACCATATTGCACCAAAATCTGGTACGACTTATTTTTGAAATAGCTTCGTGATTGAAAAACGTTTATCATCAATTATCCTTATTTATTTAAACACACACACACACACACACACACACACACACACTCCCAAACCATTAATCCTTTATCCAGAATTATGTGCACAAAGCTTACAGTTAATGAGATCAATTTTAAAAAGAATACATCAAGAATACTTTGCTGTACTTTGTCTAGAAAGTGTGACCTCAATGTTGAAATATCTGTGACGTATCTATGTGGCATGATATTTCTCATTATAAATTCCTGTACCTCACTAAAAATGGTCTATAAAATAAAGGCAGGGGTGGAATCCTAAGGCAAGGAGAAGGTAGACCCTTGGTAACATATGATGCACTATGTTTGTTTAGTCGTTTAGTCGTGTCCGACTCTTCGTGTATGATGCACTAAGGATGGGTGAATTTGTCAATTTCCATTTTTAACAGTTTTCTACATTTCCATCATATACATTTTTTGCAAAGCAAATTCCCCTAATTAAAAACACTCTTGTATATTATTTTCACTGATAATTTTGGTTTCTTCAGGTTCAGTGTAATTTATTAACAGTGGCTGTAAGTGGCAAATAACAAGGATGAAACAGTGATACAAGCTGGAGATTTGATGCTAGAATAGTTGCAATTTATATATGAAAGAACACACACACACACACACACACACACACAACCCACACTCTCCATCCTCAAATATTACTAGAATATGGGAGCAGCCAATGAAGTTGATTGGCAACAGGTTCAGGATTGAGTGTGAACTAAAGACCTACACTGACTCCCAGTACGTTTCCGGGCACAATTCAAAGTGTTGGTGCTGACCTTTAAAGCCCTAAACGGCCTCAGCCCAGTATACCTGAAGGAGCGTCTCCACCCCCATCGTTCTGCCCAGACACTGAGGTCCAGTGCCGAGGGCCTTCTGGCAGTTCCCTCGCTGCGAGAAGCCAAGTTACAGGGAACCAGGCAGAGGGCCTTCTCGGTAGTGGCACCCGCCCTGTGGAACATCCTCCCACCAGATGTCAAAGAGAAAAACAACTACCAGACTTTTAGAAGACATCTGAAGGCAGCCCTGTTTAGGGAAGCTTTTAATGTTTAATAGACTGTTGTATCTTAATATTCTTTTGGAAGCCGCCCAGAGTGGCTGGGGAAACCCAGCCAGATTGGCAGGGTATAAATAATAAATTATTATTATTATTATTATTATTATTATTATTATTATTATTATTATTATTGCTTCTTAGCTTAGTAAATTATGGAATCCAAAGTTGTGGTGATATCTGAGCTGACTTTAAAAAAAGGATTGTGCAAATCCACAGTGGAAGATTTGTTTATCAATGGTTAACTCATTATAGCTAAATGCCACCTGCATATTCAGAAGCATTGTCTTATGGAAGTGATTCTGAGAATTGTTTTCATATATGCATGATATTGATTGAAGGAGGAGGTATAACCCCCAGAAGTTTGGGGATTTGTAGTTATTGTGTATGACAGCAGACTGTTCCTTTTTTGCTTACGTAGGCCACAGGGCAACTGGTAGTTGCGGCAGACTTCGGTTTGGGAGGGAAGGAGGGAGCAAGCTGCCAGCAACCAGATCTTCCTTTCGTTGGGAAGAGTTTGCATGTACGCATGTACAACTTCTCAACAGACATTGGTCTTCTGGCCAGTGTGCCTGTGGCCAGCTTGCCTTTTCTCTTGCTTCTTTAATAATGCATATTCATTAAAACTTTTCCAACACTGTGAGAAAAGCAGCACAACTCCAAAATGAATTACTTGAAATAGCGATAATTTTAAATACTTAGACAACCAAATATTATAAAAGAACAGGCAACTAATATACCACTTTTCATCCTAAAAGAAATTCGTTTTCATCTGGAGCTGTCGTTCTGATGCATTAACCAATTACTGCTAAATATCAATGATGCATTCATTAAAAATTCCACTTAAACAGCAGGATATTTGTCTTCTCAATACCTGACATTCTTCATTCTGATAAGTATTAAAAATATTTGAAAAGAATGTAATATATAATGAAAATAATTCACAACACTTGAAAATGCAACAGAGTTAAGCAATTTATAACAGCAGGCTCCAAAATCAAGTTGTTACAATTATTTGAACAGCACCTTCTGCAATACATTGCTCTTTCCATCTGGAAAATATTACCTGAATTCTTTTTAAATAAAAATACCTAGTGATGCTTTTTTATGAAGAGGGTGTGGCTTACAATACTTTTGAAAAGGGGAGTGTTGGTGTCAATTGTATAGAAACCTTACTGTCAGGAAACTGTACCCTTAAAACAAATTATGTACAAAGAAAAATATCCATCTGATATAAAAAGAAAACACCCAGACACAAGCTTCTGAAGCATAACATATGCAAATTAAAACACAAAATCACAAGAATACTCTTGTTCTAGGACAAAATTAAAATGAGCTGTTGTCACAGTAGCACACGTGGATTGCATTTCACCTCTAAGGTAGTTTAGGGATATGAGACAACCTCCTGGAAGAAAACAAAGACTCCTTCCTTCCTTCTGTTTTGATGTAACCTGTGCATGAATGTGTATCTAGGAGAGGACCAAAGCTTCATGGTAAAGCACAGATTTGAATGTAAACGGATTGAGGTTGAATCCCTGGCATTTTCAGGTAGGACCAGGAAACAAAATATACTGAGCTACACACAGATGTACTAGTGTCTGTTTTGTTATAAAGCAGTTTCCTACGTTTCTGCTTTTTCTCAGGGGCTTCGGCAAGACTTCCACAGGAGGGGTTAGCTCCTCCCTAATCCCTCCCATCATGTGTCCTGATTGGTCATTGTAGTCCTACGTTAGGTCCAATCAGCACAATAAAGAAAGTCGTGTTCATTCATTCACTGAATTTTCATTTGCGCCCCCCCCTTCCACCACAGATCTTAAAACATGGTACATTCCCATGGGGTCCTGTTCCTCCTTCTTTTGTTTGACCTTCTTTTTCCTAGGTAAGGGCAGTAATGAGTTTTGTTGTGAGTATTACTAGCCTTAATTACATTGAAGGTCCTTTAGGACAGCAAATCGGCGTTGTTGTTTTTTTTAAAAAAACATTCATGGTAAAACAAGGTCAAGAACCTCCAGTCTAGGTAATAAATGGTAGATAAAAACCAAAGACTTTTATTTGACATAATCATGAAATTCAATGAAATGACATCCTTGGAGGTCTTCCTGGCCCCACACGACACAGACAAGCAAGCAATTTGAAATTATCTGAGCCTCTTGATTTAAGAAGCGTAGGTTTTCGGCCAAAGAAATCCACCTTGGGTGCTGCTTTCAAAGCCAGTATTCCTCTTGACTACGATTGTAAAAAGTGGGGCCACAGTTGCATTCATTGTTCAGTGAGCTTGTCCACATAGTTAAACCCACCGACAGCAATGAATGTTAATTGTGACCTTTTGTGTTTGTGAAACCCTGCAAGGGAAGATGGGCTCCCTCATCTCTTCCCCTCCCCCACCGAGAAACCCAAATATCTTGTGCGCTGGTTGTGTGGCTGTCTTCAGCGAAAGGTCTGCACGCATGAAGCAAAGAGGAGGATGGTTAGCTGGAGGGTACAATCAACGGTCGATGGTTTTCTCTTTAATCCCAAACTCACCGACAGCGTTGAATGTTCACTGAAGCAACCACAAGAAGCAGAACTCCACAGACTTCACAGTATCCACCCGCAAATGTCTGAAAGTGGGGGGGGGGGGGAAGAGAAATTTTAAGAAAAGACAATGATTCCAGTTCCATAGAAAACTCAGTTTTAATTTGGTGGTCCCCCAACACTTGACCATTGGCCCATCCCGTTAAATTGTTCTGTCAAATAATTCTCAGCAAATAATTCCTGTGAGCCATTTAATGCAATTTCAGGAACTGCGGGTACAGGAATAGTGGGTGATACAGCCCTCAAATCCTGGGAGGAAAGTCTAACATCAGATCAAAACATCCCCCGGTTTATCTTTTCTTCAAAACAAAACAAAACTGGGAAGGAAATTGTACAGAATAGTAATAGCTTTAGTCCATTGTTCAGATCCAAAAATGCCTAGCATTTATATAGCACTTTGCTGTTCTAAGAGCATAACATAGATGATCTAATAGACCCTTACAACAACTGTATAAGGCAGGTCATTATTATTTTTCCCAAGTTAGAGAACTGAGCTTGCTTCAGGCTACTGAATGAGGTCAGGACAGAGACAGAGATTTGGAGTGGGGACATCCCTGTGCACAACTCAGTCTCTCAGCTTCCAAGTTCCCATTTGTGTTATCTCTCTCCCCCCCCCCTTCCCCATACCCCTATCCTGGTGTTTCAGGAAATTTATTGCATCTTTTGCTCTCCCAAACTTAACAATAATTCTTTAAATATCCCATATAAAATAGACAGCACAATTTCAATATTAAACATTAAATATATATCAATATTAATTTGAGATTCATATGGCCCCAACTGCCTCAGTACAGACTTGTCCCTGATCACAAAAAAACATAATAGAAAGCATCTTATAGCATCTTTCAGCAAATCTCCAGGCTTGGTCTGAGGTGAGTTTCTAAGTGAAGGAATTCCATAACTGTGGGAAACATAATTGAATACTTTCTACCTTCTGGTCCATGCCTTCATACGTCCCTGTTTCCTCCATTGTGTTGATATTTGGATTGTAAGCGCATTAAGGGTGTAAACCTGTCCGCACATGTTGTTGTTGTTGTTAAGAACTATTTATATGGAGGGGACTGTCTTACTAATCATACTTGGTTGTTGTATGCAAGGATAGGGTGGTGAAGATTAGCTTCTCAAGTAGTTTTCGATCACAATGGGCCATGGGAGAAGAGGAGCAGCCCAATCCCACACCTGGTTATTTATGAGTAAGTCCTGTTGAGTTTATTGGGACTTACTCCCAAGCAAGCATGCCTAGGTTTTGACCAAAGTTTCCTACAAATGTTGGGAAGTTTAAGCAAGAGCTGTTTTTAATGCATCAGGGCATTATTTCCATTTTGGACTTTCTGAGTTAGTTCGCATTTATTTTTAATTTATAAAGTGATTTATGTGCTGTCCTTTGGGGCACAGCCCACCCAAGCCTACAACCTTATAAAAATAATGCAGTATAAAAACTAACAATGGTATTAACAGTTTTCTGAAAAACGAAGGCCAGTTAAAACAAATAACCACCACCAGTATAAGCTGAAGCCCAAATACCTTCAACAATAACATTCTTAATAAAATAATGCATGCTACTACACACAAAAAAGTGTTTCAAGCAGCAAATGAACTGCTCCTAGTATGTCCTTCCCATACAGCTACATTGGATTATTGCTTTTAATTCTATTTTTAATTCTAAAGCCAAAACTTTAGTAGACATCTCGGCTTAACTAGAAGAATAGAACAACTGTAGACTGCTCAGCACAGACCGGGTTCAAATACTCAGCCATTAAGTCACTGGTGCCAGTGTTTCTCACCCTAACCTACATCACACGATTGTTATGAGAATCAAATGGGTTAGGGGGCTACTGTAAATTAACCACAAGTGTCTTGTGAACAGTTCAGTCATCTGACTCCACTCACTGAGCTGGGGTGGTATGGTTGACGTGGGAAACACTGCTGAAAATTGCCTTCTCGTTGAAACTATCTCCAGCCCTGCTGCAAAGTGTAGGATTGTTACCAGAGATAATTCTTTGCTGTTCTGAGTAGATTAAGACATACCTTTCCTAGTCAAAATAAAATAAAACCGTGCTGGTAGCTTTTCCTCTTTCTGGTTGCTTGAGACTTCTGAGTAGTTTCAGCTCAGCCAGACTTATTCAGTATTCACATCACTGCAAGTCTTTTGTGCCTTATAGCCTTTTGAATGCATCTGCATGTGTTCACCATTGTCCCAATAAAGAGAGCAGACTTCATAGTTTGGGACCAGTCATGTTTAACGTCTTCCAATTATTCCCTTCCTTTCTGTATTTATTTTTCAGTTGCTGTCTTCTTCCTGTGACTCTATTCCCCACCACCACCTAATTCTGTATCTTACTTCCTTGGTATCAAACAGGCAAATGTGTCCCTTAGTTATGTCGGTTCCATTTCATTCAGTCTTCAAACAATAGAGCTGGCTGCTTCACATTTCCATTTTGCCTCCCCAATAAAGTACTGGAAAGCTCAGTACTACCATTCATTCTCCTGTTATTTCTCACCTTGAGTGCAATTCGAAAATCCCTATTCTCTCCTAAACTTTCAGTTCTGTGGTCTGCCTTTCATATTACACACTGGGTAACAATGACTTCTCCCCCTGCCTCTTCCATCATCTGGTTTCCATCTTCTTCTTTTTAAAGAAACCCTGTGGATTGGCCATGTGTGCCTTTGCTGGTCTGCACTACAAATGCCAGATTTATTTTATGTTCATTTCATATCTCTGGGCTTCTGAGAACATTCAGATTGGCTGAAACTTTTTTTTTTTGTTCTTTATTTAAGGTTAGTAGGTCATAAATAAACCAAAACACTTTTCCTTGCTCTGAGCAATATGGTCATAAGCGTACATGAAATATCACTTCTAAAAAAGAAGGAACCTAACATGACTTGACAGGAGTACACGAGGAAGTAGTTCATTGTGTTGCTTTAAAGGCCATGGGGATTTCGGCTGTGGAAGTTGTCTGTCTTAGGAATAGATTAAATATCTTGTCTGATGACCTGTACTTAATTTAAGTGGCTGCTTTTGCCAGCTCTTCCAGAGGGCGAATATGTGAAATAGAGCATCTCATCTTCCGTCTTCAATCCTTTGCATCGTCTTTGATGGCTTGACCTAAATTGAAAATATGGGTGCTGTGTTGCAGAGAACATTTGCTTTACTGCTAGGCCAAGCGACATCTTTTAAATGGTTAATTAAAATGAAACAATGTTGTGCATTCATTCATCTATCTATCTGGAGGCCAAGGAGAACTTAAGGCCATTAATTTACTCAAATATATGTTTTGTGTTTACTTTAATAAGCAGATCCTATGCATATTATATATAATGAAAACCTTTCTCCAATGAATTGGGGTGGGGTGCTGTCAACCTTGAGTGTACTTTTCACTGTAGAACTGACACAAAAGTAGACCTATAACATAATCCTTTATATGATACTGGCACTCTCACAGTAGTAAACATTATGTTTCCCAATTTCAGTCATTTCCCCCCTCCCCAAGTACATAAAAAGCACCTGAGACATAATAAGTCCATCAATCAAATCCTGGGTTCGGGGTCTTTCTTTTGTCCCAAGTGGTATGATATGCTGGGGTAAAAAAAATCCAACTGGCATAAAATATATCCAGAAAATCCCAACTGATTCTTGTGTTTGGGGTTCTTTTTTCTTTTTTTTTTTGCCCCAAATGGTGAAATGTCTTAGGCAAAAGAATGTTCCACATGGCTTTTCAAACAAAAAACTGATCTAGAGAAGTAAAATTAAGTGCCCTTCTTCTGCTTGGCAGGGGGTTGGACTCGATGGCCCTTGTGGTCTCTTCCAACTCTATGATTCTATGATTATATGAAACAACACTTCACTTTTTTTCGGGGGGAGGGACAATTTTGCCACCCCAATAGGTATGGGAATTTGCCTTGGGAGAGTAAAATTGTCCGCCAAACCATCTAGGTAGGTTTATTTGTTCCTGTAGAGAAGAAATCAAATAAAACAGGACACTGATGACACCATAATTTCCAGAAATCAGGAGAGATTTTTCTGGCTCCTTTGCTTATCATGAAAAGTACCAGGTACATTAATGCGTAGCACTGTATACATAAAAATAATTGGCATGGCTCAGGCAATGTTAAGCACTATCAAGTCTTGCTGATTTCAAGGGCAATGACATGCATGTAACTGAATCACTCAAGCTGAAATAAATTAGACGTAAAGATGGTTAGCAATGGCTGCACTGGGCCTACCGTTTTGGAGAGATCTAATAGTTTCTCTGGCTATAAAGAAATAATCATGAAGGATTTGCTCTATCAAGAGTTAATTGCGGTGATTGTTGACATTAATGACTTTCACAGTGAAGCTGATTCCCAGAGGACACTACCAATTAGCACTGTTTTCTCTGACACTATTGGGTTTCCACATGCAGACTTTGCTTCGTAACTGAACATGATAGCTTCTGCAGAGAAGGAAACTATTTCATTATTACTTCTGTAAGTTCGGGATGTTTCACACCCCGTTCTTTTCCCCCTTTTTTCTTTTTTCTTTCTCACCTCTATGTATTCACTTGTAGAAAGATTAATAAGTTATGTTAACAGAGCGCTGGACCACACATTGTTCTTGCCATGCGAATGCTACCCAAAATAGGATAGCTGTGACAAGTTCTCCACTTCCCCGCTCTGCTGCCTGTTTATATGCAATTACTCACTTATGATGGTTACACCCCATGTGAAATCTCAGCATCACATTCCTCTTGGCTGCTAGAAGGATGGAGAAATATACTAGGTGACAGCTGTATTCCACACAGTAAAAACTTGCAAATGTAACTGTGAAAGGTTTAGATGGCATCCCCGAGGCAAGAGTAATTTAAGCTTAGCTCTTAAGTTACAATTCCACAAAACCCAAACTTGGCTCAAGTGGCAAATTCAGAGCACATTACAGCTGCCCACGAGGTAATGTGAGTGTTGAGCTTCCTTCGTTGCATGGCAAGTTGAATAGTTTTTGATCGACCGGCTGATTGCATTTGTATTCCACCTTTCTTCCAAGGTGCTCAGGGTGGCAAACATGGTTCACTCACTCCACTTAATTCTCATAGGAACCGTCTGAGGTAGGGTAGGCTGAGAGACAATGTCTGGGCCAAGGTCACCCAGTGATCAACCTGGAACTCTACTGCTAATGGTGACTAGACTAAAGCAGACCATCAAAGCTAATGACGTTCACTTGCTCAGCACGAAGCATTCAACACTAGTGTACAATTTAGTAGTTCCATTTCACTAAATGCCCATCCTTCACGAATTTGTCTACTCCTTCATAAAAGGCATCTCAGCTAGTGGCCATAATAACTTGTGGTAATGAATTCTGTATGTTAATTAAATGTTGTTTGAATAACTGCTTCATTTTGTCCGTGCTGAACTTTGTGCCAATCCATTACATTTGGTGACACTAACTACTACTATTAGAAAGGGAGGAGATTTTTCCTCCGTCCAAAATTCTGTCAGACTCTAGTATGACCATGAAATAAATCTCAGACCAGAGCTATGCTGGTGAAGAGGCTGGGTATTTAAAACAGGAGAATTATTTTTCAAAGCTGGGATCACCAGGCAGAGTAAGTAGGATTATCTTCATCCCAATTCTTTCCCATGCAAGTGAATGGCTGCCACATGGCTGCAATATGTTCTCCAACAGTTTGCGTGGGAGCAAAAAAATAAAATCAGCAGAAAATTTCGAAGAACTATCACATTAAGAACTCATCCGTACCAACACCAGTCACCAGTATGGAGAGCCATGTATGGTGTAGTGGTTAAGAGCGGTAGTCTCGTAATCTGGGGAACCGGGTTCGTGTCTCCACTCCTCCACATGCAGGTGCTGGGTGACCTTGGGCTAGTCACACTTCTTTGAAGTCTCTCAGCCCCACTCACCTCACAGAGTGTTTGTTGTGGGGGAGGAAGGGAAAGGAGAATGTTAGCCGCTTTGAGACTCCTTAAAGGGAGTGAAAGGCAGGATATCAAATCCAAACTACTATTCTTCTTCTTCTTCTTCTTCTTCTTCTTCTTCTTCTTCTTCTTCTTCTTCACCAACATGGTTAACAAACAGTGCCAATTAAGCTTATTACAGGTAGAGGGAAATGGGCAGGAACCTTCCTTTAGAAAATGCAAGTCTTGCCTGAGATTAAGGGTCTCATGCTCTACCGACTGAACTAAAGAACTGGGCCAAAGCATACCTCAGAGGGGAGGATTCAGGGACACTCCACCTCCGGCAAAGGAATTAATCAGATAATTTATCAGAATATTATTTTCCAAGAAATTTCAACTCAACTCTAAAATTAATTTCCATCCATATGTTTGTGGCAGTTATTCACAGTACTTAAACTGCCTATTGGAAATGCAGTGCTTTCAGGTTTTAGAGTCGGTGGTTTGGTGGTTTCTTCCTACACTTTAATATAAATATGCTATTAAACTTAATACTTTTGTGGCTGAGGGAAAGCAATAACAAAGTATAACTTCATAAATGCAACTGCCCATGCTATGCTTCAAACAGCCGATTTGCACAAGAAACAGCACCCAAAGCAACTGTCTGCTGCACATCAAAGATGGGAATTAATTTGCAACCAGTAGAAGTACTGGGATTTGGCTCAAATGTAGCTTTCTGCCTGCTGATGACAAATTGGCATAGAATCAATTCTAATTTATAACAGCTATGCTGATATTTATTGCATTGGTTTTATATTATTCATTTCAAAGTGCTTGGTTACTTAATTATTATTAATTTATTTACAATTTCAGTTTGTGATTAAATTAGTAGGCAATGTTAGTCGATCTTCAAGGTTCCTTTTTTTTCTGACGTAAGGGGACAAAGTTAAACTGACAAAAGCACTGAGGTTCAATCTTAACGATCAAGTCCGAAAGGTTATGACAGAGTTGAGGGTACGGATGGACAAATGTGCCATTTTCAATTTCTCTCGTTTTCTCATTTTGCCAACCTTAAGTACAGTTCACTGCATTAGCTTGTGATTTTCTTTAAAGCCCTCATGAAAATCACCAGCATTTTAGTACACTTTTCTCCTAATATGTACACTTATGCATGTTGTTTTGCCTGATATTCACATTTTGGAAAACAATTTCCCCTGATTTAATGCACTTTATATGTTATCTTCACTAACACATGTATTTTATATATCACTTTCTCCTCTAATATAACATTTTTCCAGCATTGTGTTGTTCAAGAACTGAACCACAAAATTCAGAAAGTGTAAATTTCAAATAAGTAGCTGCTCTTTGGTTGGCATATTGTTTCGGGAAATGAGAACTGAACCAAATTTACTCCCCACCTAGCTGAGGGACATCAAAGTTCCCATCAGGTTGCAATTAGTGGCAAATCGTGCCATTTATCATCTTGACTGCATTACAAAATTCTATAGAGATGTCATACGTCTCAAACAACGGACACAGAAATGGCACTTTATGTGGCCGGTCTTGGTGGGGGGGGGGAGTCCAATTCAAAGAACAAGGTGTGGACAGGATAAGCA
The DNA here is from genome assembly GCF_951804945.1 of Podarcis cretensis. NCBI lineage: Eukaryota > Metazoa > Chordata > Lepidosauria > Squamata > Lacertidae > Podarcis > Podarcis cretensis. The sequence continues at coordinate 83,128,822 of NC_137175.1, read as the reverse complement.
ACTACATTGCTATGTATTACAAGAATAAACTAATTTCAATTATTCCTGGTTTGCTGCACAGTCTCAAAGATGGTATGTGCTCTTGGAATCTGTGATATTGGGGAAACAATCTCAAATGTGCGTGTGAACAGGAAGCACAGCATCTAGCAGAAACCGATAAAATAGTGTGTTGTGATGCTTGTCCAAAACTCCTTTAGTGATCCATTTATACTAGCCTCCTCTAAGCAGGTGTGTTCCAAATATAATTGGAAGTCAACTTTCATCATTCCTGACCTTTGGCGATGGTGGTTGGGGCTGATGGGAGTTTCAGTTGCAGCACAAAACACCACCAAGTTGGGAAAATCTGATTTATACCAGACTGTGGAAATACACTGTATTCACAGCCCTCATAGAGATGGCTTTGTAAGGCGTGAGTAGTATCACAGAAGATGATTCTTGGTGTTCAGCATTCATCATTTTGCAGTGCCTATGATTCAACTGTACGATGCAGAGAAAGCACAGCAGCATTGCATCTGAAGCTGTATCAATAGAAATGAAAATAAGAAACCACAAACCGATTGATATAATGAGCACTCACACTTTACATTGTGGGTGCCCTTTGCGGGATCGCGCATGGTGCTACAGTTCCCAGGGAGCTTACTGGCAAACAGGGGCTGGCTTGCCTCTCAGTGTTAATTTTTGGAGGTTCATGACCAGCCTCAGTAACCAAGTTCCTTGCTGGGAGGTGGGGCCAGCCCCATTTATAAATAGGGGGTGGAGCCGACAATAGCCAGGCAGTCGGCTCTGGAGATTCCTCCTCCCTACCCTCCCTTTGTTTAATGTTTCTTGTTTGCAGGTTAACTTGTTCTTCCTGTTTAGCAGGCGCTGCTACGGTCTTTGACTGGTTGCTGTTGAAGGACCAGGAAGAAATTTTCCTGCATTGGCAGCTTTTGTCTTCCCCGTAGCAATTCGTCACAACTTTGTTCGTTATGGCCTTGGGTGTAATCCTTCAGCCTTTTCTTCCCCATATGGGGGGGAGTGTGAAGTGGTTACCCACCCCCCAGCGGCGGCGATTCCAGGGTCCCCCTATTAAAGGGGTTATATATATATGGGTGTCACTGGCCATACACTGAAAGGTCGTCAGTGAACTACCTTGGCTGCCTGCTATACTTGCGTCTCACAGAGCACCCCCATATTCCATTTACCCTGTTGAGCCCCAGCAGTCATTGCCAAGTCATGGAAATAATATGCAATTACCAGTAATTTGTCACATAAAGACAGCAGAGATCACCACCTATTTTAGTATTTGGAGAACTCAGGTTTAGGCTGATGGTGAAGTGTCTTTATTTTTCAAATACGGGTAACACTTGCCCTGATGTTAATGCAGTAGCTATTGATGGTCCTGGATAGATAAGTATACTCAACACTGGGACTGCTCTTAAGTGTCATGGGTATGCTGAACTGGTTTTCTAGTCATGCATACTAGTCAACCAATGCTGCATGGAATGTGATGCGAGTATGAGACACCTCTGTCCATCAACTGCTATGGATTTTGAAAACAAGACTGAATTGTTCAAAGTTCTTGTAGAGATTATCTCAAGGTGTATCTACAAAATAATCTTGATTAGCCAGCAATTTCCACCATCCATCATTTTGACATTAGTACTGTCACCCCATACAACCATGAAGAAATGCAATCAAGAATAATGTTCCTCATGTAAGATGCTGCTTTCACTGATAACTGCTTGAGAAAACAGATCAGGACTCTTGAATCTTACGCTGAAGCCCTCGCCATTTTATTCTTTTTGCAGATTTCTGTTAAGCTGTGGCTTTGGTCTGGCAAAGCACTTTACACAGAGATGTTTGTGATATTGCTATGAAACCTGATGAGAAGATGACCAAGGCATTGATTCTCTTTCATGAATCCATAGCTTGCGACGCCATGTCATCATTTGCAGGAAGCAGGACCTCACAGCATGGGACATGTAGTCAGTCTTCAGGATTTCAGACACACTCATATTTTCAGTGTTGAAACTCATGGAGTTCAATACATGTTTTTAGGTAGGTTGCACTGATGTACAACTGTGGTGAATATATATCACTGAATGAAGAGATGCAAGTGCTGCTTTTCACATGATAGTTCCATCAAATACATTCAATCCATAAAAGAAATGTTACAATAACATATCATGCATTGCCGTCTACTAGGCTATTCATGTATGGGCATAGCTGTCAACTTTTCCTTTTTCTTGCGAGGAATCCTATTTGGAATAAGGGAATTTCCCTTAAAAAAAAGGGAAACGTTGACAGCTATGTGTATGGGGGTGAAGAAGTGGTTACTTGCAACCTCTGTCAGCACAGGGGTTATAATTGGAGCAACGGGATGGAAACCACACTGGATTACTCTTTCACAGGTTTAGGATTTTTGCTATGAAGTGATTACTGTGGATGTAAAACAGACTGTTCTGGAAAATGTCCGCGTCAGAAGAATGAATTGCAATGAAGACATCTGTGGTCATGTACATGTCAATGTCACTGATGAAATTTTGGTATGCAGTGCACTCATGCGAATACACCCTCAAAGAATAAAGCACCAAAAGAACATATGTTATTATTCTACATCTTATTACATCTGAAAGGCTGGTATTACATCGGAATAACTTCATTTATAAATTTTACATGTTTTTAGATGCTCCTAATGTCTTTATATTATTATAAAACGTGTGGTTTTTTTGGTAGTTTGTTGTTTGCCGCCCTGGGGCTCTTTTGGGAATATTATATATTGCATTTTTGCAGTTTCCATCACCGAAGCAGCCATTTTGGGAAAAGGCCACTGCTGCACAGCAAGGCTGAAACTGGGTTGCTCCTAAATATTATTTTGATCAGTTTGGAAACCATGCATTTGAACTATTTTTGTTTGTTTAAAGGTAATGGTAAAGGGACCCCTGACCATTATATCCAGTCGTGACCCAACTCTGGGGTTGTGGTGCTCATCTCGCTTTACTGGCCGAGGGAGCCAGCGTACAGCTTCCAGGTCATGTGGCCAGCATGACTAAGCTGCTTTTGGCAAACCAGAGCAGCGCACGGAAATGCCGTTTATCTTCCTGCCGGAGCGGTACCTATTTATCTACTTGCACTTTGACGTGCTTTCAAACTGCTAGGTTGGCAGGAGCTGGGACTGAGCAACGGGAGCTCACCCCGTCATGGGGATTCGAACTGCTGACCTTCTGATTGGCAAGACCTAGGCTCTGTGGTTTAACCCACAGCACCACCCGTGTCCCTTTTTGTTTGTTTCTTTGTTTCTATTACAATGTGTAAGACTCTACCAGTTGCTGGGAATCACAGGTGAGGAGAGTGATGTTCAGCTCATGTCCTGCTTCTGTACTTCCCATGGGCATCTGGTTGGCTTCCATGAGAACAAGATGCTGGACTCAAAGGGCCACTGGCCTGATCCAGCAGTGCTTTTCTTATATTTATATTCTTGCACACAAAAAACCCAACAACATTAACATCTGCACTACTACAACTGGTTTCAAAATTTCCATTCACTCAGTTACACATCCCTTTTTCAAGAATGGTGTCTATTCTGTTCTACATATCAGATTGGTTTGTCGTTGGTTGCTGCGTTCAGTTTTCAAAAACGCCGATGAAAAATCCAGGTATCAGATATTTGGAAGGTTTTGACAAAGTGAATGGCCATAGGCAAACGTAGGAATAGGTAGAGAAGTAAAAGAGAATGGAAAGTGTTTTGCAAGCCCATTTGTTTTTCATTCAGCTGACATCAGTCTACACCAACCTCACCTTTAGTGGCAGGTAGAGACGTACCTCACATTTTCCTTATTTCATATTTGCCATTTTTCCTGGTTTCAACTTCATGCTGTCTTGAAGATTCTCTTGCACTGCACGTTCATCATATTGCTGCAATCTGAGAAAATACATGCAACTTGTTATATCAGCAACCAAAGGACCAAATTATCACACCTGCCATTTCCTAATTTGCAAACAGTGTAGGATTTTCCAAATAAAATCTTTTGTAAGAAATTTTGTTATCCGAATATAATATGAAATATTCTGCAGGGAAGACCATAGGTAGGAAGATGGTGCTTTTCAATATGAAATACCACTGTATTACACTGGGTAGATACCATTACCCCAGTACATTTCCGAGCACAATTCAAAGTGTTGGTGCTGACCTTTAAAGCCCTAAACGGCCTCAGTCCTGTATATCTGAAGGAACTTCTCCACCCCCATCATCCAGCCTGGACACTGAGGTTCAGCTCCGAGGGCCTTCTGCCAGTTCCCCCTTGTGAGAAACGAAGCTACAGGGAAGCAGAGGGCCTTCTCGATAGTGGCATCCACCTTATGGAATGCTTTCCCATCAGATGTTAAGGAGATAAATAACAATTTGACTTTTATAAGGCATCTGAAGGCAGCTCTGTAGAGGGAAGTTTTGAATAGTTAATCTTTCATTGTGCTTTTAATCTTTTACAGTGGTGCCCCGCAAGACGAACGCCTCGCAAGACGGAAAACCTGCTAGACGAAAGGGTTTTCCGTTTTGGAGGCGCTTCGCAAAACGAATTTCCCTATGGGCTTGCTTCGCAAGACGAAAATGTCTTGTGAGTTCCTGCGGGGTTTTTTTTCCTCTCCCCTTTTTTCTAAGCCGCTAAGCCGCTTATCAGCTGATCCGCTAAGCCGCTAAGCGCCGCTAAAAGCCGCTAAGCCGCTAATAGCGTTAATCCGCTAAGCCATCAATGGGCTTGCTTCGCAAGACGAAAAAACCGCTAGACGAAGAGAATCGCGGAACGGATTCTTTTCGTCTTGCAAGGCACCACTGTATTGGGAGATGTCCAGATTGGTATATTATTATTATTATTATTATTATTATTAGTTGTTGTTGTTGTTGTTGTTGTTGTTTTGTTGTTAAGCAATAAATAAAATGTGTAGAAGAGCAGTGCAATTTAGTCACATTAACTCTTTATGTTGTTACCACCGTTAATTTAAAAAAAATCTGAATTCTGAAGGAAGCTGGCAGTTGTGCACCAGATGTGAAAGTGCTTGACATGAATATGCACTGATCAAGTAGGATCAGCAAATCAGTGTGCATGTTCATCGTTTCCTACTGCCGGGGAGCCTATTATTGACCCAAAAGATTATTCTGGTGGCACCTGAAGTATGTTTACTTGCTTTCTGAAAATGGAGTGCACTGTTGAAATAAAGCTCTCCAACTAATAATGCATGTGTGCATGGCAATCCTACAGAGATGGGATGCTGGTGATCCATGCTGATTTCAGAACAAGCACATGCGTGGGGGCTACTGCTAACTGACCTGCCTGAGGAAGTGCAGAGATTGCAAACAGAACAAAATTATCCACAGAGATTCCACTGGGTCTGGCTGATCTAATCTTGCTTCCCGGAGAAATTTTCTGTAACGAGCAACTCCAAATGGGCAGTACAGTATATAAATAATGATTATCCTCTTATCTCTTCTAGGTCACAAGCTCCAATGCATGCACAGAAGTTTATTGGTTGCAACATCTTTCACGTTAATTTCAGCAGAGTGTGCTACACAGACATGCGAGAGCACACATGCCTCTCTAGCTTAATTCATTAAACAATATACGTATTCTGCCTTTTATCCCAGGGTAGGATATGGAGCATAAATAATAAAACACACAACAGTAAAGTAATAAAATAAACTGTTTAAAAAGCAAACAGATGTGTCTAAAAACAACAGAGAATGGCCTTAATATTGACAATCCCACAATCTCTACATTGTGACCGCTTTACTTCAGTATGTGCCAACAGGACACACATTTGGGTTTACAAAAAGTTAAGCACCAACGTCAAACCAAAAAGTAATGGGTTACTTAAAACATACTTTCTCCTCACTTCTGGACTGCAAGATCTCCACAGTTTTGCTAATGGAACAATCTCTTATTTCTAGAAGAGAGGTACCTAGTTTGGTTTTTATAAGTCATAATGCCTTCATCTGTTCTGTAAATCAACCACACAGGAGTACAACTGCTTTCCTCATTATTATCCCCGAAGCAAATATTCTCATCCTGACTTCATGTTTAGGTTCGGATGATTTAACTAATATCTTGGCAATCCCATTTTCTAGACAGTGGGAACTGGAATCAGATTCTGGGAAAGGGTGAGTAGGCGAAGACACAGGAGCAACCTAGCAGAAATAATACTGTAGGAAACAGGATGGAGACGTGAAAATCAGCACACAACAAACTTAAGGCATCACACAGTGTCCTGTGTGCAGTTTCCCATGCACATTAATTTCCTTTTGTGAGGATTTTCTTTTTTCCTTTTTCGGTTAACAGTTGTCCTGATTTGGCTTGGAAAGGCATTTGTTTTCTTTTTTTCATTGTATGTGGGAGAGAATATATAGAGAGCTCCTTTTTAAGTTGAGACGAGACTGCCGTACCTCAAATTTCCTGGATGAGTTTGCACAAGACTGTTAAATGGATTTCCAAAGTCTGTTTTCTCCTTCTATACAGTCATGGCCAGGATAAACTTGGCCTTATTTAGTGCAATAAGAAATATATCTATACACGTGTGTATAGATACAGGATGCAATTTCCCCTTTCCAATAGCAAAACAAAGCATCTGCAAATCAGCTTAGTGGGGACATTTCCCTGGGTTAAAAAAACCTGCTCAAGGAGCAGAGACTACATATTACTGATCATCTGTTCAGGAGCTGCCCTCTTCTCTCTCTTTCCTTCCCCCTGAACAGATGATTGGTAGTACAGAACACAATCTAATCCAACTTCTTCATCAGGCTTTCTTTCCCACCCTCCACCCCCAAGGGAAATGAATGCACTCATCTTCCTATCAGATCAGAACAAATGGCAGCATCAAGGAAGTTCAAAATATGACTATTGCAATTCTATCATGCAAAAGAAACATATGATGCAGCTTTGACGATGTGTGGAGAATTATTGCTATTTCAGCTAAATCTGTTGACCTGTCAAATGTTCAGCAAATAGCTATTGTATGAGTTAATGTTTATATTCAGCTTGCATTCTTTTGATGAAGAAGTTTATGTTTGGGCAGAATTGGTTTTTGGCTGCAGACGTTCTCAGGGATGCACCATTATTGCCTTCAATAAGCAGGAAGTGACCTCAGCACAGCAGCCTTTTAGAGATTCTGTTAAGGAAACTGCTAGCTGAACTCAACCCAATGCATGCAAAACAAACAACAACAACAAAAGGGCTATGCACCACATCCCTAGAAACGGTACTGCTGTGAGGTAATTCAAGTTTGTTAGAGCCACCCCATTGTTTCACGGGGAAAGAGGGTGACATGAGTGGGCATGTTAGTAGCTCTCATCCTAAATGTTTTCTAATTCAGAGAGTGAAAAGAGAGACGCTAAGGAACCCTATAGCATTTTCTAATGACAGTGCTTTTTTTCTGCAGGGACGCAGGGGTACGCATACCCCTAAAGATTTTGTGAATCTAAGTTTGGCCTCATTGAGTGGCAGTATTTCAATACGAGTAGGAAAATGAGAGTAGCCCTAAATATTTATTTATTTATTTTTAGAAAAAAAAAGCACTGGTACAGGATGCAATACTCCTCCTGCTTATGTTGACATGGGAAACCCTATTGCATGACACATTCTGCACATCATGCCCAATTTCATCAACTGATGGCAGTGAGGCCAGCTTAGGATGCACAGAATCCCCACACCCAGAAGGCCCCATTGCAGGGCTTTCTGTAGGAAGAGCAAATAAACTGTATTGTGCTTTGGTGGTGGTGGTGGTGGGGTACTTCCAAAAGATATGCAGCCTTATGCTTTTCAGTCCCCTCTTTAGCCTGCTGAAACCCTTGCTTTGCCAGGCTGTGCACAGGACTGCAACCACCCCACTCCCGTCCTCCCAGTTCTGTGGTTCAGCAACCACATTCAGCTCTTGTACTCTGTTGAATGTTCTAATCTGAGCTCTGAGCTGCCTCCACCCCCATCCATACCTTCTTCAATGGAAAGTGTGGAAAGTGGTTACTGGACCATGGATCTCTGTTGAAAATAGAGGTGTGTTTTTTATGGAGACTCAAATGGGATGGCACAGCTAGATGTTAGTTAACATTTGTTTTAAATTCATCTTAGTGCTACAGCACCATGTAAACTCGCTTCTTGCCTTTTTGCTGCCTTTTCCATTCATTTCCTCTGCAGACTTCTAAAACCTCAAGTCCATTGGCAAATCTGTTCCCAAAACTAATTTCTGAATGAAAGACTGAGTTCCAGAGCTACTGCAAGTGTAGTGGTTCTGAGGTTTGTGCATGTCTGGGTGCATCTTCAAAAGCCAGTGGAGAGCCAATACAGATTGAAAACTTTTTAAAAAGCTTCCCAGCTAGTGATTTGACCTGCAATCACCACCCACTGGTGCAGGGGAAAGGGCTGTGACTCAGGGATAGAGCACATGCTTTGCTACACAAAAAGTCCCAGGTTTGATGTCCCTACCAGTTTCCTCAAATATATTATTCTTACATGATGATGGCTTGGCTTGGATGTCTGAATTAATGTTTTAGTTTGGACCCAAAGATATTTGACAACAATATTTGTATTCTTCTTTTTAAACTCTAATAAAACTACACGGTCAGAAAACACAGGCTTCTGATCGTAATGGATAGTTAAAGAGAAATGTAATGAAGAAACAGGAATCAGGTGCGCACATGTACACATTTTGTGTGCAATTCCCCAGCCCAAACAGAACATAGGAATCTGCATTATGTAGAGCCAGGGCACTGTTCCACCATCTACCTGGGTGGCAGCAAATCTCCATGGTTAGGCAGGAGACATACCAGGAGATGCCTGGGATTGAGTCTGGGACCTTCTGTGCCCAAATCAGTTGCTCTACAACTGAACTAGAGCCTTTCCCCAGCCAGAGCTGTGCATACATAGCCTCCATCAGACTGATGGAGTTTAGGATGGGGAGATGGAGGCTGACTTACTCTCCGTCCTGTCCCCTGCCAAACAACTGATTAGTGCTGTTGCCGAGTATCTGGCTGGAACAACCTGTATCCAGCCTTTGTCGCTGTGCACGCATGGAGCTGAAACAGGGCCAGGCCGAGCAAGGCATTTCCCACAGCATGTTTCTTGCCCAAGGACTGGATATATAATACCTAATGAACCAGGAACTAAAAAGCACTGTCTGGAAAGTATTACAGTAAAAGCAGTGAGATACATCACATGGGTATGTCTAATGGGTTTCTGTTGAAAGTTAGCTCTTTCCATAACCCTGCTGATTTACTGCTGTTCTCTAAGACTACACTGGAAGGTGAAAAAAGCCTATCTAAGCATTTCCAAGCACATGGGAAAATTACTGTAGGGTGGTTTGGGTTTTTTTTTTTTACCTAGGCAACTAATTAGCCCCAAAAGCTACTTAGCGCTGCTTTGGACAAAAGAAACATCCCCAGCATTTTCATTTATGTTTTGGAAAATGACCTGAGGGTGTATCAGAAAGCGCAAATGGTTTTCCTGCTGTTGTCTTAGCATACTCCTTTTTTTTTTTTAATTTTAAAATGTGATATTTACCAGTGGTAGGCTTTCTATACTGACTGGGTATCGTGGAAAAGGAAGGTTCTTCTTCTGCTTCCCCCTAATGGAATAATACCAACTAGCACTTCCTGAAGTCTTGAAGTTTCCAGATTAGGTAGACCAGGGGATGCTGCTGGACTCTTAGCTCTTATCATCCATCGGCTACGCTGACTGGGGCTGATGGGAGTTGGAGTCTAGCAACACCTGGAGGTCCACAGCCAGGTTCACTACCCCTGGTGTAGTAGAAGGCACTGCTCCTGTCCTTAGGTGATTGTGCTATGCAGACAAGGTGATTTTCTCCTCCTGTTAGTGGTTCTGCCTTTGTATTGCGACACTGTGGAATCTCTCCTCCCCATGAATGGGAATCCTCTCTCATCACCTTCCATTGCCTCATCAGTAGGGATGGGGAAGTAATTTGGTTCACCTGACATCTAAAGGCAAGCCTATCAAATTCACGTCTGGGAACAATGTATACATAGTTGTCTCTTTCCATTAAAACAAATAGCCCTTGGTAGCATGGTAAAGCCTAATGGAGACTTGAGCCACAAGCTCTCACTGCTGCTAGTTAAGTGTGGGTCAGGGATAGAATCAGCACTGGCAACCAGCTCTTATGGCTGGGAACACAAATGAACTCATGCTAAGTTGTGTCTGAACTCTGGAGATGCCTGGGCTTGACTTGGCATGGGCTTGGGGAGGGGCAGAAGTCTGTATTTCAAGCCATACCCATTCCAGCTGGAGACTCGGACATCAGCCCTCCTCTCCTCGCAATTATTTTCTTCCCCTGCCACTGCTCTTGCTGTCATAATATGGCTGCGGAGCTTCTCATTAGGCACTTTTAGCAATTGCATTGAGCCTGATTGGCTATGTGCAGCCAGTGATGTGATTGGACTGACTGTGTTTTTTTAGCATCAGACTGAATCCTTTATGGTTCTATGAGATTATCAGAACAGTATGTCTGGAAGCTATATGTATTCGGATATGCTATTTGGCAGAGTTCTGGTTATGAAATAATCTTTCTCTTGGCAAAGGAAAATGCCGGTGATCTTCTGCTATACTGAAACACTTTGTTGAGGGGAATTATGGACCTTGATTGCCAACAGATGTAATCTTGTCAAACTAGGACAGGGAGAAAAATATGCCTCAAGGTGAAAACCCTGTCTGTAGAGAGATGTCAAAGCTGTCACCTGTCCATCCAAACCTTTCTTAGCACCTCTGTCTTTGAGAAATGAAGCAAGCTCCTTTCAACTGGGCATGTTGCCATTGCAACAGATGGTTACAAGTATAGGCAGCCAAGAGACCATGCTTGTGTTTGTAGCACAAACTGGAGAGGGGAACATCTTAATATGACAGCTAGCGAGAAAAAAGGAAGCATAGTGGATGGAAAGATTTTTGAGTTCTGTTTAATTGGATTTTTTAAATTCTGATGAAGTACATTTGCATAAGCACATAAGAAACCTGAGACAAACTTGGAAGGTATTTTTTGTCTTGCTCTTTAGGAAAGATGGGAGTAAATATGGAACAGAATCTAAATTGAGGCTTCAGTCCTGTGCCAACTTACCTGGGAATAAGCACCATTGAGTGGCACTTACTTCTGAGTAGACATGGTTAGAATTGTGCTGCCATGCTTCAAATATTGCTCAGCAACTTTGGACAGGTCACATACCTATGTTTTTTAAAAAAAAAACACTGTCCAGCCAGAGGAAAATGAACATTAAATAACAATTATCTTGAGGATGTAGACATCTGTACAGTGTAGTAAGTTTACCGTGATCATGGGAGGGTGATATTTTATTGGCAAAGGACTCTTTAGTCAAGTCTCACACATGTTTACTGAGAAGTAAGCATTGCTTTACTCAGTGGCGTTTACTCTCTATGTTTCTTGACTCGAAATGGAACAATAACTCATTTTAGTGTGTGTGTGTGTGTGTGTGTGTATACTCTCCCTCCAAGAATTTTACTAGTCTTATCCGAACTCATTTTGGCTTCAAAATCCCTTTGTTCTTCACCCGAGTATGTATTTCCAAGTTTGCTTTTAGGCCAGTTGGTGAGCAGGCCAAAATTCCTACTCAGCCCTGAAGAAACTGGTTAATTTTATCCTAAATCTGAGTGAGGGTGGAGTGGGCTTAAAGAATAGACTCCCTTCAAGTTTTGCCTCTGCATGTATGAATGCAGCAGCACACATCCATCTGCTAGCACCACGTACATTGCCTGCTTCTCCTGACCTGGGTGCAACATTGCTTTTGCCTTGAACCCTTATGGTCTGTTGGCAAATGAATTAACCATTGCAATGATACTGCTTATTTTAGAAAAACAAAGCAAAACATGTACGTGGCAAGTACAAAAGCTACTTTGGAAATAATTTGTTTCCCCTTAATAGCCATCACATGATTCACTACCTAGGTAGGAACCCAGTGGTTATTCCAAAAATCCCTTTCAATTATCATACTGATGTATTTATTTCATTTTGGGTGGTTGTTAAGTTGTAGAGACAGTTTGATTCTGTAAGAGAAAGATAAACTTTAGCTGTCAAAACCTTGTTTACATATGATCAGGCACAAGGAACGAAAGGGCACCGTCTCACAGATTCCTATAATTTAATTAATGAAGAGAAATGAACCTTGCTTAAGATATAGTTTCCTTCAAAGGCAGTACAGACCCAAATATCAGACTGAAGAAATGGAAATAGGCAATGCACTCATTTCCTGTTTTGAAGTTGGGTTTAGAAATAAAAACTGAATTTTTGCTTTGGCCAGTCATTTTCCATCTATTTTGTACCTAAAACCTGCATTGGTTGTAGGGATTGTGAACCACTTGCACAGCTAGCCTTGAGCATTCATGTTGCATCAGATTTGTGTTGTCAAACTGCAATAGCATGCACGTGCTTGTGACCAAGCAAACCGAAGAAATCTTCATTGCAACTTTTGAAGGGAAGGGTCTATTGTGGGGGGAGGCTGCTTCTTCTCAGTGGTACATCATCTGCTTTGCATTCAGAATGTCCCAGGTTCTACCCCACATCTTCAGGTAGCACTGGGAATGCACAGTCTGAAACCTGGATAGCAGCTTCCAATCAACGTAGATAATACCGCATGCCTCTTGCTCAGTCTAAGACAGCTCTCTGTCTTCCTATGTTTTAGTCCCTCAACCCAAATCTGAAGACCCACAAGCCACAATAAAATCCAAATATCACATGCGAGGCCAATTCCCCCCTGGTCTCCCCAGTTTACAAACCACATTTTACTTTAATAGTGCTGAGGGTCAGCAGGTAGGTGATACAATCTGCTTCAGGAAACACTTGGCTGGGGAAAGCGAGCAGATAAAAGTAGGATGTGTTTGAATAGTGCAGCAATACTTTTACAAGCATTGGCCCTTGTTATTTGGGGGCAGGGAGGGGCTTGGCTGCAGGCAGCAGAATGCCTTGGGCCAGCAATAATAGCACCCAAACACACATTCCAGTCAAAAGCCTGTTTCTCATTTTCTTGTTCTTGGAAGGGGGTATGTGAGAGTTAGCTGCACATGATGGATGTTAGTCACTTGGCTGAAGGTATTATTGGGATGTGCTCAAAGAAGATATCAGAGCCAGTAGGAAACTGCACGGATTAACACTTATCTGATCTTTCCATTGCTTCAAAGTTTCTGGGACATCTTGCTGTCAGACCCTACTTAGAAGCAATATGCTTCTGAATACCAAGGATCTTAAATATATACTTTTGAAAATGAGCATTGCTCTGAGCTCCACTTGCAGGTGTGGTTTTTTTTTTTTCCTGTTTGTGTTAGTTGGTGCCAAAAAAATTAGTGAATGTGACATTCACATGTGAATTTTGATTATGCCAGATGAATTTCACTGTGTCCAACACTAGATATGTTTCCCCACATTCGGGACATGCACCAGTAATTTATGATAATCCCATTTAAATGATGATGATTTATTAAATTTGTATACTGCTCTTCATCTGCAGATCTCAGGGAGGTCAGCAACATAAAACTACAATATACATAATAAAAGTAACAACAACAACAAACCAATAACCCCCACACATTTAAAATGATTGTCACTATTCACTGACATACCTCTGAGTTTTTAAGCATTCACAAAATTCAATACGAATATAGACTTTCGTGAACTGTCAATATTAGAATCATAGAACCACAAAATTGTTGAGTTAGAAGGGACCATAGGGGTCATCTAGTCCAGTGTTTCCTAACCTTGAATCTCCAGCTGTTTTTGGACTACAACTCCCATCATCCCTAGCAAGACCAGTGGTCACGGATTATGAGAATTGTAGTCTGAAAACAAATGGAGACCAAAAGTTGGGAAACACTGAGTCCAACCCCCTGCAGGAATCTCAACTTACTCATTGTAATGTATATGATGTTATCTTACCTGTGACATTCAAGACTGATTTACACAGCCTTTCGGTTATCTGGATAGAGGACAGAGAGGGCTGTGTGATTGTGTGTAAAAAACTAGCATATTGTACAAAGTTAATATTTATATTCCACTGACTTTTGCCTCTTGCCCCACCTGCCACTGGAAAACGGCCCTTGCAAAGTTACCCAGGTGCGAATGTGGCCCTCAAGCTGGAAAAAGTGCTCAGCCCCTGATCTACAGGAAGACTTAATCCCCTTTTCATATGACGGTGATTCCTATGTGGGCATTACATCATGTTTGAAGACACCCTCTCAGTGTTTCTCAGACTTTGGACCCCCCCCAGCTGTTGTTGGACTACAACTCCCATCATCCCTGACCACTGGTCCTGTGAGCGAGGGATGATGGGAGTTGTAGTCCAACGAGAGCTGGGGGCCCAAGTTTGAAAAAACTGGGAGTGGAGAAATACTTCTTAGTTATAATTACAGCAGGCAACCAACAGTGTATCTAGCAGAAGCACTTGCTTTTAAATAATACTCTCCCCATTTTCTTAATCTCATTATCCAATTTCTGAAAACGCAATTCAAGACAAAACCTCTTGTCTTGGGAGTTCAATAGGATCCTAAAGGCTTTACATTAGCTGCGTAATGCCTGGCTCCTTTCAGAGTTGCCTTGTCGTGGTGAATAGAAAAGCAGGCTGCCATTCAGCAGGCAGAAAGCGTTGCCTCATTGTGTAAATAATCATCATTCTGGCACACAGGAGAATGGCTGTCACAGAAGTCTAGTTAGGAACTCTCTCCCCCCCCCCCATTCTGTTTGTTCACGGACCATTTTTATATCTTCTTCAGTTTGAAGTGGCATCTCCCAGGTGACATGGATGAGAGCCAAGCTGAGTGACTGGCTCTCAGGAATATGCATGGTCCTCACTCATCCAGAGAAATCGGGGCACGGATGCTTGCCTGCACAAGAAAAGGTCTTGGCTGTGACATGTCACTTCAGGGGCCCCTGGTAAACAGCTTTCATTTCGTTTTCTTACCTAGGAACACCTGCATTGTTTCTTTAAGATTCAAGTAACAAACAAACAAACCCCAGTTCAGATAGGCGTCATAAAATCATAGAACTGTAGAGTTGAAAGGGACCCCGAGTTTTATTTAGCCCAACCCCTGCATTGCAGGAATATCAACTAAAGCATCCATCCAACCTCTTGCTTATCATCTTTCTCCTGCATACATATCCTCAGCAATTCCATTTGATCCATTTCCATGTTTCTGGATAGCCACTTCTGACCTCAGGAGGAGGTGGTGTTGCGGGCTTCATGCCCCCAACATGCGCGCGGAGGCTGGCTCCCAGCCCCGCGCGATCAGGGGAATCCCCTGCCAATTGGCTGGCTCAGGGGTGTGTGGCTTGCAGCATTTAAGACAAGCGCGGCAGAGGAGCTTCCTCTTTGCCGCTGATCAGCCGGGGAATTTCCCACCCAACCACCCTTCAAGGTTTCTACTTTGACCTTGCTATGGACTTCGGTTGGTTGCCGTTAAGGGGCCTGGTAGGAATTTTCCACTTGGCAAATTGGCACCAGCCATTTGGTTTTTTCGCCTACCTCGTAGCAAATCGTTACAACTTCTTCGGTTTGGCGGTTAGGCATTGGATGGGGTATTGTTATGTAGATGAATGGGGGGAGGAGCACCATCACCTCCCCCAGTTACTCAAGGGTAGTCCGGTAAAGGATTTCGGGGGGCATTGCCCCGTCCGAAGCCTTTGGAGGTCAGGGCCCAAGCGGTGACCCTGGGGGAGTTCCTAGTTGATGTGCATCAGCAGGACTCCCCCTGTTGGTGTTAACCCTTCCCGGCCTTCAGGCAGACAGACTGAAGTTTATTAGCACCAATGTCTAAGCCAATACCGCTCATTACCTCTAACCAATAAAGTTGTGGCCAATTTTAGCCCATTAACCTAAATAATGGTGTCTTGTGTCTTTATTTCTACTGGTGGGAGGCGGGAACTCACCATGCAAATCCTCCTTCTCATACACACCTTCCTACAATTCCTTTAATTCCTTTGCACATTATTATTTGCCTTCAGCTGCTGGATCACAACCTGATCTAAGGCAGGTAGCACTACTACCATACAAATAAGAGATTAAAAAAATCAAATAAGAAATAGGTCCCCAAATGCATGTTTGGGTCACGAAAGGTTGAGGACTACTGTATTAGGTAAATTGCTACATCATTTGTTGAAGCAGCAGAGCTCATTAACAAGTAACATATCTAGCCTTGTTATGTGCTTGTCATTAACACCTCAAGCTTTTTATACGCCTACAAACTTAGATAATCCATCATTCCATTTCCAAAGAGAACTTGCTTCCTGGGAGCATTTTAGAGCAACAACAGCACACAGCCACAGTGGAGGTATTCACAGTTCTAAGCAATTGTAAAATGTTTAAGTAAGAAAGAGGCAGCCTTTGCACTGCCTCATAAGTACAGTACAGATCTATGCACAGATTGGCTTGTTGATTATTTGGCTTATTCCACAGATCTATATCAATCTGCATCAAGCTCAGTGTTGATGTTTTCAGTAACCGCCTTTGAGTATGTGAATTTTCTTTTGGACTGTGTATATTTTTGAAGAAATTCTATTATTAAAGAAATACTTCTCACAGTTTGGGGTGCCTGCATGTTTATGTAGTTTAGAGATGACTATTTACCAAATGGTATTTTCTCACAGTGTAATAACTTGGTAAACCAATCTGCAATAACTGTAAAACAGAGGAGAATTACACCACACCCACCCAATTGATGCAAATTCTGGAGAGGCAGGAGGAGTGAAATTCTCCTCATAATAGATAGGCTTGGTTATGTGCACTCTCTCATAATCTACCTCTTGGTAAGTGGTGTATGTTTTCACCCTTCAAAATGAAGGTAAAATCTGCCTTCCCACAGTGTGTGTGTACAGTATTTCTAATGGTGGCTATTTTAAATGTTCCAGTAGATTCTCATGGGTACTGAAAAGTATCTTCAGTTGCATAAAATGCTTAATCCCAAGCATATTGGTCCTATTAGTTGCACTTTCCAGTATAAATATTGTAATGAAAATAGCTTTTCAACTGTATGTATATTTAGGATGTTAATGCCACTCTCTGGGGTAATTCCTCTGTTTTCTTTGGGGCCCTGTTCTACAAAACTCCGGCTAGTACTAGTTATTACCTCTGGTATATATGAGACACCTGAAATATTTTGTTTTAAACTTCTCATAAGTCTGCATAGACACTGACTATGTCTGCTAGAAGTCTAGATCTATGGAATATAAGAATTACTATGGCAATTTTACCGGTCAGGCAATTGTCAACAACTTTTGGTGTACAGACCTGCCTTTTTTCATTTCTTCTTCTCTTGTTTACAAAAATTTCTAAAGCCTAATGTATATTGTATATTATCAATGTATATTGATAATGTCTTGGTCCTAATATACTTTTCCATCTTGGTATTTCACAGTTATACCCCACACAACCATCCCAAGCTCAGGGATGGACAAATTAGGTATCACATTAGGGATGAATGACTCCGTTGATTTTGATTTCTCCAAGCTTCTCATTTCTGTATCAGTTTGCAGTTTATTTTTTTAAAATTGCCATCACCCCTGATGTTGGATCTGTTGGCTGAAGCTGTGAATATGCGACCATCCATCAGGGTCAAAGTCCTCCAGATATAAGCTCTGTAGCCTGTTTCTTTTAACATTTACTCAGAAGTAAGTTTAAGTCCACAAGTTTACTTGAAATTAAGCCCAATCTTATGAGGTTACACTCAGACAAATTAGTACAAAGTTGTGGTCTCAGTCTTAAAAAAATCAGTGTGATTTATTTGGGCTTCTTTATCCCAAGGCTACTCTGTACACAACGGTGAACATAACATGCACTATTGCATGTTCTATGTGCAATAGTAATAGCTCTGTGTACTTCATGCTTTAAAATACATAAGTCAGAATGCATAAACCTTAGTGCTTGAGCAAGAAAAACCTGCTCCATCATATATCATTAAACAAATTTCCATGATTTCTCCTATTTTACACAATTCAGCTGTTGTTAATATTTTCCGTAATGCATTCTGTAGCCTCTCTCTCCTTTGAAAGAGGTGATGTGTGAGCATGGCAAGGGCCAATGCCATGCCAACCACACTCTCCTCCAATGAGCTCAAGGTAACACACGATGCTGTTCCTAATGCCCTTCTCAACAGAGGCGCCCACACTGTGGGGTGCCCTTCCTTCACAGATCTAGCCTGCACCCGTCCCAATGGGTTTCCGGCATGAGTTAAAAATGTATCTGTTCTCTCAGGTCCTTGGTTTAAGTTGATGGTGGGGCTTGCAGCCTGCCCTTGCTAACCTTATCTCATGATGCATATGATGCAGAATTTAAAGTGACTTGGTTTGTTTTATTGCATACTGTACTGCATGATTTATGTTGGATTTTATTTTATTTTTTTAATGATGTGAACCACCTTAGGAGGCCTGCATAGTTCCAAAATGTGGCATACACCCATAAAGGCTGGAATTATTAGGAAACTGAATTCTCCAGGCAGTGTTGCATTCTGTAGCTTTTCAGTCCGGCAGAATCATAGCAAGCTCTCACAGCCTTGAGAAGGGGGAAATAGCTCTGAATTAACACTTCAGAATTAACATTAGGATCCTTGATTTGTCATTTTGAGGCAGGAGGAATGTGGGGTGAAAGATTGGATAGTGTGTTATATTTTAAGCAATCCTTTTTTAAAAAAAAATGACTCATATTAAAACAAATGTCAGGCTTTGAGTAAAATGTAGGTTGATCTTTTTCATGGGCGATATGGGATACCCAAGTTTAATCCCATTAGGCCCATAAAAAAACCCTGACGGGGGGGGGGGGAGTCTGGCCTCGACAAGAAGCTCAATATTAGTTTACAACTTGAGTCCATCTAGAAATGTAACTGTTCAAGGGTAGGGGGGCAACCGAACAAAGAAAGCATTTAAAGCCATCTTCTGTAGCATCATCATGGTTAGTCATGGAAAAACAGTTGAGCTATGCTCAGATTATTTTCATTTGTAAAATTTCTCTTCATGGACATATGGAAATAATAGCTGGTTGCTTTAATGGCGAGCTGTGTCTATAAATAAAAAGGGTTACAAATACAGTTTGTGGGTTTAAATGTATATAAATCAACTGCTGCCTTCACTCCTGCTTTTGACACGGATCTCTGTGTACATTTTGCTCTTGATTTTCAATAATGGGATCAGGCAATCTTCCATGAAAGCCGTGATTCTCAAAAAACCCCACACAGATAGCCTTTTCTTTACTTTGATGGGAATATGCATGTTCCAAATGAGTTGACGATGGGGCACAGAGCATCTGAAATTACCAATCCAATTAGGAAACAAAGGACTTTGTGGAAAACGCTCATCAGGGAGGTGGGACAAGGTGGTTTTGGTTATGGAACAGAGAAATTATATTTATGTCCCAATTACTTATACTCTGCATGGCGATGCTTGTGTTACCAGGCATATAGTCAAGAAACCCACAGGCGCTTGTAATCGGATCTCCCTATCTGCGGCATCCTGGAATTGTTCTGCAGATGTTAGATCAGATGAGAAAGTTCATTATGGTCCTGCACAAATATGTTCCTCAAGAGCTGCAGCTGCAGCCTTTGCTCTGTAAGGAATCTTCATAGGAATGTTTAAGATTTGCCTTGCTGGATCAGATCAAAGGACCATCTATTTCCAATGTTCTGCTTTCACCAGAGGCCAGGCAGATGCTTGCTGGTTGCTCTGCAGCATCTGGCGCTCACAGATATACACTGCCTCTTATTTGCTCCTATTTGCCTCTCATGATGTGTTCATATACTTATCTTCCTTGATTCTGTCTACTTGTATTTAAAACCTTCTAAATTGGTGGTCAGTCTCGCATCTTCTGGTACTGAGTTTCAAAAAGGTTAATTAGGTGTTGTGTGAGGAATTGCTTTGGTTTCTTAGCACTGCTGAGTATAATGCTAACCTCGGCTTCACTGGATGACCCTTTGTCTATAATAGTGAGAGAGGGAAGAAAATGTATCTGTTGCCACATGGTTTATGAACTTTTTTTTATCTTGCTAACACCTCTCTATCACTCATCTTTCCTCACTGAACTAGAAAGCCCCGGATGCTTTGGCCTTTTATCAGACAGAGCCCCCAAGGCCATGATCATTCCAGTTGACCTTATCTGTGCAAATTTCATTTGTGTTGAGAGGGAGCAACTAGAAAGGCATGCTATATTCCAAATGTGTTGAACCATAGATTTATATAACGGCACAATACTTGTGCATTTTCTAGCTTTCCTAATGATCTCCAGTGATCCTGTCAGGGCAAATAATACATTTATTTATTTATTTATTTATTTATTTATTTCTGTATTGTCATATCAGTACACACATCAGGGTGGTGTCCAATGTTAAAACACAAAAAACCATAAAAAAATGAAAATACAGTTCTTCACAGCCACAGCACACCGAGTTGCTACCGCTAAAATAGTATGTATGTATGTATGTATGTATGTATTTATTTTTAACAGATTGAGAAACTTGTACACTGACTTTTGATATTGTAGCATTAAGACTGTGCCTGGCGTTGATGGATCTCTGTAATCTTCCCTGTGACCTTAGCGTATAAACAGCAGTATATAAATCTTAAGAAGAAACAAACAAGCCTGGACCATTAAACCAAAACTAGGATCAGAAGAGCTGAAATTGAACCTAACCTTTGCTTAACCTTGAGAAAAACTTGGAGCACACTACTGGATTGGCACCATTCCTTGAATGGTGGTAATACTAGCCTGATGAAGGAAAGCAAACACAGTAGAGTAGCCTCCAGCAACTATGAATCATGTCTTTCATTTGTGAAGAATCTTAGTGGATATTGCTCAGTGGCTCTATTTTATAGTAGTTTATTGGAGCAGTGCAGAAAGGTTAATGTGGTGTAGTGGTTAAGAGTGTTAGACTCAGACCTGGGAGACCAGGGTTCGAATCACCAATCAGCCATGATGCTCACATGGTGATCTTGGGCCAGTCACCATCTCTCAGCCTAAAGTACTGCACAGGTTTCTGTGTGAGGATAAAATGGGGAGGGGAAACCCAGGGCCAGCCCAAGACAAAATGGGCCCCGCTCCCTGCCAGGGAAGAAGGGGGGAGTGAAGATCAACAACAGGAACAAGGAGAGAATAAAGATCTACATCGGGATCTGCTACCCCTATGGATTCTGCCTCCTGAGGAGCTTGCCTCTCCTTGTCTCATGGATGGGCTGGCCCTGGGGAAACCCATGTATGCCACCATGAGGGGTTTTTTTTTAGGACAGGAGGTATATAACTGTAATGAATCTATTGCAGCACGAGTTTTCATAGGCAAGGACACTCTTTATGAGATGCATGAAGTGGCCAGTCAGTTTCAAATAAACTGGAAGTGGAGAGATGGTTTAGCAAACTTGTGAAGGTAGGAGAGAGATAAAGGAACATCACATCCTGACAGCAAGGAGGTCATAGGCAGATCGTTCAGTGGATTAACCAGACCATTTGGAGGCACAGGCCTATATATTTTGACAGGGGATGTGTTTCGGTGCTGTAATAGCAAGCAGAAAAAGTGTATGCTGGTTGTGTCTGGGTGCCTCTTGCTCAGAGTGGATGTTAGCAGTGAGGAAAGTTATCCCAAATGCTGAGGCAACTACGTCATTCTTCTCTTTTTTAGTACACTAGGCTGCAGCAAGTAACATCCGTCAGTGATGCTTTACATCGCCCAGACTGATAGGCTGCATGACATTATGGCATCACCACACTCATACAGAATCGCTGATTGCCTGGGATCAGATGGTGCGGAAAAATAAAGAATCCTTAAAACTGTATCCCAGATTATGACAATTGGGGATTCTGAACATTCAGAAAAAAATATGAGCTGGAACGAAGGTTTCAGCTAACCAGGGACTTTTTTTTTTTCCACCCTTGAGGGCCCACTCCCTGCCCCCTGCTCTGGAAATATTTGCAGGCGTTTAGTGCAATCTTCATCAGGCATACTCAGTCTTTGCAGAAGGGTAGCATGTTCAGTTTCTGCTCTTGATGATGATGATCTAATTTAGCTGACTTTATTCCCCAATTTTAATAAGACTTGTCTTTAATTACTGATAGTCGCTTCTGAAAAATTCAGCTTTGCTAGAACTCTTTGACTTTGAGCCCAAGTTGCACAAGGCACTAGCAATTTCTGAATGGCCTTTAGAAAGAAAGCTTTTTCAAAATCCACCAATAAAAATATGCAAAATACAGAGGGAAAATGTCATGGACAAGAACAGTAGCTGCCTGTGCAGAAATAATTTTTTTCGCTTCATTTCCAGGACATAATGGCTGTGTTCATATGATCATATCTTGGCTTAATAAACTGAGATGCTGAACAAGCCTTTTGCCCATTTATGACATTTTATCCAAAATATGGTTACCAACTTTGGAGCAAGGGAGGGCCTTCAACCACATTTAGAACTTAGTTTGAACTTCTGCATCAAATTTCTGTCCTGACAACATCACTGGTGAGGTGTGTGCCCTGGTGGGATTGGAATACTAAGCTAGATGGAATAATGGCCTGGCTACCAGTTGCAGTTTCTGATATTCCTGGTGTTGGACAGTGAAGTCCTTAACACTGGATTTGAGTGGTGGTCAGCTGAGCATTATGGTTATTGACTCTGTGGCTTCTTACAGTTTCCCATACTCCTGCAATATCCTGCTTACAATATTCAAGAAAGCTGATGTAACTCCTTTCTTTCTCTCCCTCTCCCTCAAGAGTTCTATTTGATTTATGTTTTCTTCTGATTGCCCTTGGCTTTGAAGTGAGCCTTCCTGAACTCTTTTCATAGAAGATATGACGGCGTGTACTTCAATTTGCTGCAACTGTCTGCAAATGCTAGATCCTACTCTTACTAGAAGTAATTTATCTAACTAAAACTCATGCAGATAGCTTATGGTATTGTATTTGTGAATTTTGGGATAAATTTGTATTCCCCCACCCACTCACCCGCAACATGTGGGAGATTATCATAATAGGTGCATTAAAGTATAAAGTGAAACAAAAGAACAAGGAACTTGCTCACGCTTGTCAAACACAACATCATTGTATACACAGATTTGATTGCTAGTAAAATCTTGATGCTGCTATAATTTTATTTTTGGTCACATGTATTTTAAAATATGTTTCCCCCCCCCCTGCCATTTTTGACTTAAAACATCTTCTATCATCAAAAAGAAACATGTAAAACATATAAGTACTTGTGATTGAATGCTCTTAGTGCAGCCATTTTAAAACTTGGTAGCAGAAAGTATTCTGAATCACAGAGCACAATTTTCTCCATTGAAGAATGTTCATTATCATAATTTTGTTCACATCCAAAATGGTTCCAAGCCTATTTACATTTCATTGCAACTAAGCCCCAATGAAACCATCTGAACAAGTTAGTCAAGCTAACCAATTTAAGTACCAATACTTTTTAAATAATAATAATCAGGTGCAACTAAATTCTGCTGCTTTGGGTTTCAAGTGTTAGGTTGTACATTTTTATCCATAGATAGATCAACTGACACTTTAGATTATTAATCTGTGGTGCTCATTTCCATCACTTGAGTTTATTAATCACTAGAGTTTATTTATTTACCATTTACCATTTAAAAGATTTATATACTGCCTCTCAGCAGAGCTGTGAGTAATGGGCATTCTTGTTTACTTTCTGAATAACTATTTGCTTTAGTTATAATAGGAGGGTTTTTTTTAAATGTCCTTTCATTTTTATGAGTTGTAACTTAACTTTTATAAGTTGTAACTATGATACCCTCACACTTTCTTTACTATCTCCAAAAAGAACATATACATATTATGGTTTTGTTAATTTGCAGATGTACTTACACTTACCTGGTCAAAGTTCTTAATCAAACTGCAACCCTGATAATATAAAATCTGTGTGGTTTAATAGCTAAATTGAACAACAAGATAATGTAATCAAACAGAAGGAAGCTGATGTTCTAAGCAACTGCTACACTGTGTGGGGTATTTTGATACCCTGTTGTTTTCAGTTATCATAATTGTTCTCCATACTTGCCTTCTTCAAACTTGAAACATCTGGACTATATTGGAGTAATCTACTCATGTGAGCAATGAAACATCAGAAGAGGTACTCTGGTAAAATTACAGTGATTACTTCCGTGAAGAGGATGTGCTAGAAACCGGAAACCCCTTTCCACAGAGGCACTTTCTGTGATCTTTTGTGAATATATTCTCTGATGTCACACTGCTCGCGTGAGGAGATATCTGGCACAAGTTCTTATTTGTGTGTTTCTTTCTCCACACGTACACATTTCTATATGAACTCAGTGTGCATATGAATGCAAGAAAGAAAGTTATTTCCCCCCCACAAAAGACATAATGGAATTTACTGTCGCTGGATGTGGTGGTTACGGCTGACTTAGGTAACTTAATACAAAGAGATTTGGAGAAATTCACCAAAGATAGATCTATCAATAGTGATGCTTACTCCAGGGATCCTCTATATTCAGAGGCAGTTTCTATAGAGCATCAGCAGATGACGACTTAATGCTCAGCTTGATGGGCGAGCCCTACCACTAGGAAGAGTGAGATGGCAACTTCAGGCAAATGCAGGGGGGGGCAGAAGGGGAAGTGGCCTGAGCAGAGGTTGTTATGTGCTGGAAAACGAGGGATGTCAGAGAATTCAAGTGAAAATGAAAATTGCTAATGTTGGCTTATTATTCCATGTCCAGATTTGAAATCAATTCAGTAAATACAGTTGGTTGTTCACTGTTATTTCTGCTTTCAGTCTGCAAACGAAATTTAATTGATGATGTGGTCGTCCCCCGCCTTTGCGATGTTTCCCCTTTGCACTGAAATGAATGATGTAGAATATTGTTGTGCTAATTAAAATAATTAAAATTATGCCACAGCAGACTGCAAGACAAATAAGGTAGGGTTTTGTTTTTCCCCAGAAGTCAAACTGCAGCAGAATGGAAACATTGCAATGACCATGGGTCATAATAGAAGCCAATACCTTCTTACTTCCCTATGAGAACAGAGTAGTGTGTAACACATATCCCACGCAGCACCCCCAGTAGCGGAGCACAGTGGGTGTAGCTGGCCTGAGTGCCTTCCCTGAGGGGGGTGACATTGCCGCTGGCAATGCCCCCCCAGGATGCTCCCCACCGCTGGCGCACTCCCCTGGGATGCACGCTGACGCACCCCCCTGGGATGCACACCGACACCGACACACCCCATGGCAGCTAGCCCCGCCCCTCAGGCTGCTAGCCCCGCCCCCATGGGCTGCTCTGGGTGCTGGAGCAGCTAGCTCCACCTCTGAGCACCCCTAGCATCCTGCTTTTACATGCCACAGAGGACACTTTCCACTGCCAAAGCTGCAGTGAGATCCATAACATCCCTATAGGCTTTAGTACATGAAATGTGAGGCATTGCTTTGTCCTTCGCTTCAGGAAGCAAAATGTATTTGACCATGTCTGTCTGCTTGTGACTATCCCAGAGCCATCCAGTTGACTACTTCAGAAAGTAGGACCCTGGGCTAGATCAAGGCTGTTCTTACATTCAAGGCTTGGCCATTCAGCCCATACAGAAGTGAGTGGGCTTCCAAACCCAAAAGGCTTGTGGTACACAAGGCCTGAGGCTTGTATGCTTGGTTCCCCCCACAATCATCAGTGGGAGCGTGTGTTGGAAAATTGTAACTGTATGAACAGCTCTCTCCATGTGGGTTGTCGTTTAAAAGCACCCAAACTGGGGCTTGCACACTCGTGTACCAGAAATAACTAAAAAACACTAATGCACACAAAATAACTTTTACATGGAGGATGCTTTGCATTTTCTTAAGGAGGTTTGTGGTGTCATGGAGAGAAATCCTTCCCCAAAACCCCCAGTTTGGCATCGCAATCCACTGCACACAAACAGTTTGCTGCATGGAAACAATCGCCACAGGGAGCACTTTAAAGTGCCCTCCAGGTGGAGGTTGCTTTCAGGAGCTCCGGCCCCTAAGCTGTACAACTCAGCACAGAATAAAAGATCACAAAGAGGGAGCCACGTTGGTGCGTCAATCAAGAGAAAGACTTTCGCTGTGCTTTAGGGAGAAAATGAATCTTGTGGTTGAAATCCACACATCTGGATATCCTCAAATGAGACGTTTTCCCCACTAAAATATGTCCATAAATTTCAGGTTTCTCCTCCCTGGAAATTTTGCCTTTTCAGTTGGTGGTAGAATACACCACCCTTTGATGAATACAAGCAACATGGGACACTTCTACCATGTCATAGAGGATGCTACATTGTTGTGTTTAAACTTGAAAAATGCAGCTGTTATTTAATATTATGGCTCCCGTTTAATATTTTAATTAATACACATGATGGTGGTGATATGTAATGGGATGCTTTCTTGCACTTGCTGTAATCACCCATTACAAGTCCTGCAAATAAAGTTGTGGCCTCTTCCTTTGAATATGCTTGTCTATGGCTTCAATCCGAACTGCACATAACACGACTTATTTATTTCAACAGGACTTGTTTCTGAGTAGACACGTTTAGGGCTGAGCTGTAAATCTCTTCCAGTGGCTGAGCAGTGATTACAAAACTGGTCAAAAGAGAAAAGTAATCTGTCCTCATTTAATTCTGTTTCTTTACAAAATCAGGGTAGTTTTTGGTTACTATCTTTTATTTAACATTTTTGCCCATCAGTATATGACGACACATTCCTTATATTAATTACACTCTGCCTTTTTAAAATCTGGAGGTAATGATGGCTAACAAAATTATCAAAACTGAGGCAAGAGTTCTTACACGGAACATATTTTAAATAAATAAATAATTGATGCAACATATTGAAAAACCTTCTAAAGTGCAAGGAAAAGTCAGGCTATATAACTCTCTCTGATTTTGTTTTCACAGATGAAATTAGCAAATAGTTATTATAC
Organism: Podarcis cretensis; assembly: GCF_951804945.1. NCBI lineage: Eukaryota > Metazoa > Chordata > Lepidosauria > Squamata > Lacertidae > Podarcis > Podarcis cretensis. Next base: position 83,101,950 of record NC_137175.1, on the reverse strand, counting down.
CTCTAAAGTTACAAAAAATGGTTTGTAACAAAACCAGGGGGAAACCCAGTTGACTTCCTAATTTAGCACAGGAATCACAGCTGCTACTTATGCAGTAGGTTTTCCAGATGTCTGTCTGTTCTGTGGAATAGTGGTGTAATTTCAGGAAGGAAGGGATACAATTATGCTATCAGATGATGTTGTCAAACACTCCACATTTCACTGCACTGATGTAGATTGAGTCTGTACTGCAAGTCTTTAGATAATGCATTATATACCCAGTCATAGTCTGCCTGCCTTCATTAACATTGTGTATCTTATTTTAAATGCAAGGGCATATTCTCTCAAATCATTCCCATATCTGAACACACACACACACACAAATGCCAACGCTCTGTTTTGGAGTCTTTTCTCACTGCATGTTCGAGGGCGGAACCAGATGTAGCTGCCAATGAAAAGTCAGCCCGTGTTCACCTCCTCTCTCCCATTAGGCAAGCTTACTCGCGCTGTTCCTCTGCCCCGACAATGATGCGGTTATGAGGTCCAGAAATGCAAAATGTGAATGGAGACCCCACCCTACCCCACCTATGAGGCAAGGTAAGGTGACCACCTCAGGTGTCAGGATTCACAGAGGCAGCAGATACCGCCTCCAGGGAATGTTTTTGTTATGGTGGCAGCGACAGCTGTGGTGTGCTCCTTGAAGGCCAAATCTGCTGCTCCTCAGCATCCCTCCCAATGTCATCTCTATAGCAGCTTCTTGGTGAATAGGAGGAGCTGCTGGTCCCCTCCCCTTGTTCCCAATGCAGATATTAATTCTCCCCTGGTTCCTGACGTAGATCTTCACTCACCCCTTCCTCACTCACCCTAGCACAGAGGAGAAGCGCCATTTTGTGGTCTGCCTCAGGTGGCAAAATGCCAGCCCTGGATAAGAACACAAGAAAGCAGCATCATACAAAAAGGCCCATTTAATCCCGCATCGTGTTCTTACCTACCTGGCGGATGAACCTGTTTCTAACCCATCTGACTTTCATCACACCTTTTTTAATAATTCTGTTCCACTTCAGCATTAATCTACGCTTAAACAAAATTCCTCTCAAGATATGATGTATTTCAACGCTTATTTCCCTCCTCAAAATATGTACTTAAACTGTTACTTTTCACCTGAAATACATATTTGAATGTGGGAATCAATACATTTAGACCACTAAGAACTGTGCCACGGCATCTGGAAATTTGGTGTCTATCTAAATTCCAATCCACATCGGAATTCCATAAGGGAATTCAGAAAGATCAAATTTCTCAAGTATCTGCAGTTGCAGAAAACCTAGCCAGATGGGCAGGGTAATAATAATAATAATAACAACAATAATAATAATAATTTCATGCAGAAGCGCTCAGGTTCAATCTCAAGCATTTCTAGGTTTGTTGGTGTGTTTTTTAAGGGTCAAGTGGCAGTGAATAGCAAAGGCCCCAGTCTGAGACCACAACACTGAGTTAGCTAGGCAAAGGGTCTTGGAACAAAACTAACTTTACTAGGGATGAGAAGAACTGAAATGGAACTTGTGCTTTTGGCAGCAACCCCAAGTTCAGCAGTGAGACCCCTCCAGCCAAGGTTTGTTTCCAAAGTTAGTTTCCTGTATTTCTGTTCTCATAAGTATGCTTCGCTTTCATATCTCTGAGACTCAAGGGAGCATCCATGCCTCTCCTACAGTGTAATGTGAGAAAGCAATGGAGGGTACTTCTTTTTTATGTTTTTGAGTCGCAGTCCTGTGTTTGAAAATATGCACAGTTAATCTTCCACACAGCAGCTGTTTCTATAGGATAATGCAACAACGCATGGTATGTAGCACGGATAGGAATGTTTCCCCCACCCCCAAGAAAATCCTTAAGGTCAAACTTTTTAAGTTGATGAAAACCAACAAATTGAGGTCAAAAACTGCCTTTTTGAGCCTCATTTAATTGCCACAGAGTACTGGAGCATACAGGAAAAGCTTATGCAACAGGCAGAGATTCTAGCAATGCAGAAATTCAACAGACTGAATGGAGATTGTAATGGCAGATCGAGCCCTGGCTGTCCTTTCTGTTGTCAGACTATATATTATTTTAGTAGAGAAATAGGCCATGGTTGAATGATTTGATTAACTCCTACTCAAATCCCCCACATACATATCTGCACTATTTAACAACGGCTTCTTCTTAGACTCCCAACGCATCCGAACCATTTTAGTGATCGTGGCAGCAATACAGAGTGTTCTGTTTGTTTTTTTCAAAGCCCATGATGTTCAAAATCAAGAGGGCATGTGCTGCTAAAAGTGCTTTCAAGAACTTGGTCTATCTTTGGATCTGATCGTCTTTCCATATTTATTAGATTAAACCCTAGCCTGTCCTTGCCAATTAACGACAGTATAATTAAATTCTGCGGAGAATGAAAAGTGCAAATAATTTTGGCAACTGAGGTTTTATTCAAACATTTGATCTGTGATGAGTTTGATGCCTAAAATGCCATTGCCCAGGTCTTCCACTAGAGCTAACTTCACACATTAGTCATCTGAAGTGGGCACCATTCAAGAACCAGGGAGCAGGAATCCACTCCCAGCACCAGACACACAGCCTAACCCTGCTAGCTAGCTCTGACTTTCCCCAAGCATTTTGTTGGACTTTTGGTTTGCATTTAAAAAGCTATTTTTATGCTCTTATGTTGACATCTATCTGTACACAAAAAAAGCCAATGCATGACCTGAATACATTTTTGGATATATTACAGCAAATGCCTGAAATGTGGTGAAAGTGATTGATTACCAGCAGTCTTGTGTTTTCAGAAAGTGAGAAAATGCATTTCAAGCATTTCAACGTGAATGTCATCATTCGCCAAATTTTATATGGTCACGGAGCCTCGTTCAGTGTTGCTCAGATTGGGGTCCCCAGCTGTTATTGGACTACAACTCTCATCATCCCTAGCTAGCAGGGATCATGGGAGCTGTAGTTCAACAACAGCTGGGGACCCAAGTTTGAGAAACACTGGCCTAGTTCCTAGCTACAGAAGTAGTTCATCAAGCATGACAAATTGAGGATACCATTAAAAGGTAGAAAATAATCAGCAGTTTAGTTATTGCTGTATTATTATTATTATTATTATTATTATTATTATTATTTATTATATGCAGCATGGGGTGCCATTTTAATGCTCTGCCTTAGACTCCAAAATGTCTTAGGCCAAAGGAGGGGAACCTAAAGCCCTTCAGTATTCTATGCCTGGCTGCTGAGATGCTCCCAAGTCCACACCCCCTTCCCAGACCACACCCATCACCAGCCCTTCTCTGCATCCCCCTTGAGTGCTTTTGCATGCCTATAATGCATCCTCTTGCTTGCCTAGGTGGAGGATGAAGAGATGTATGTAGCCTACTGTTCACAAACGCAAGAGTAGCATCTGTTGTTCCTCTCACTTTTTGCCTCTGGCGCCACCCACCACTGGCATGCGGCCCTTGAAAGTTTGTCTATGAGGAATTGTGGTCTTGGGTTGAAAAACATTTCCCACCTCTGTCTAAGGCTGTCTGCACCATTGGCTGTAACATATATTAATCTTCAGCAGAGTAACTATTTTGACTTTAAAGAGAACTTGCAAATTGCAGTGATGACTATAATATTTTCATGCATGAGACAGATAGTAAGTTAAAAACATACCACCTTTACATAGCAATTTTGGTTTGCTCCTCTAAAAAATCAACCCCTAAATTGTCTAGGGCAAAATGCAAATTAATCTTGCACGATATCCACCCTATCTCTGATCTACATGCACTTCTCTGCTTTAGCTTAATTAAATAGATCTGTAAATGTAAATCAGAGAAATCAGCTGCACAGAGAAATGGGGAGAAAAGGCTAGATGTGGCATATCAGAATTGATAGGTACATATATCAATAGCTGCATAGGTTTCCCACAAATTACAGCACCTATTTAAATATGCTATGACTGTTTTCAGTTGTTTGACTCATGGGTAACATATTTCTAATAGATGAAAGGATAGCAAGTCACGGATTACATTAGTCCATTGTCAATAAAACCAAAAGTAACCTGGGATTTTGAACTAGGAGAAAACTACATTTTGTAATAGAAAAGCACATATTCCGCAGCTGAGATTACAAAACTGTATATTTACTTAATTTGCACATTTCAGTTTGAAATTGTATTTACAGTCTGGAAGGCATCCTTCAACACTCAGAAAATTGGAGATCAAATGCTGTGTAGAAACAGAGGGACAAGGTGGTGGCTGGGCTAGAACATTCATATGTTCTAAATGTTCCTAAATGTGCGCACATTTTTGCATTTTTCAGCCATGAGATGGCTTTCCATTTTATTATACACACATGCACCACATCAGTGGTCCATGTAGCTTTCAGAATTATACTTCTTCATTCTGCTCTCTGATCACTGCTTACAGATTTCTACATTCTTCGAACAATATCTTATGTTAGCCTATGGCAATTTTCTGCTCTATCTGCGGGTTCCATCCATTTTGCCTTCTAAACACTGGAAGCCGCAATCCTGAAAACAGTGGGCTTTGCTTCTGAGCAAAAATGCCTAGAATCATGGTTGCAATTCTACATCCACTTACCTTGAAGTAAATCCCACTGGACTCAGTGAGACTTCCATGCAGACTCCATGCAGACCATGAGCCTAATAGAGCTAAAATCCTGGAGTATGGATGCAGAAAGAGACACATAGCTCATATGCAACTATTGTCTATATTGTGTAAGGCATAGTAATATCTAAGCCTGAATATCCAACTTTTTTTTCAAGGGGGTGATTGATTGAGAAATCTAAGTATTCTAAAAATATTTTTACCCCTTCCACCGAAATACAATCTGCCTGCAATTCTCTTTCTCAGCCACTACTACTTTCTCACCTGCTGCACAGGTCCTGTTTTCTTTTCAGCTAAAAAGAATAATCCAATAATGTGGTTTTAAAAAAGGTGAAATGGCTTACTGAAAAATGACACAAACCCAAAAGTCATATAAACTGGTGGGGGGAAACTAGTGATCAAAACAAATGAATCACGCAATGTAAGAAATCTTATTTTTAAGGTTTTCAAGTAGCACAAAGTCCACTCAGAGGTCAGTCCCATTGAGTTAAAAAGGACTTAGTCCCATGGCTATAGGATTGCAGTTTCAGGTTATCGTTTAGTAGTCTCTGAAGTGAGCATTATGGAGATGCTAGTTTATACTTTAGATACGCAATGCTCTTTGAAGATTATGTTCTTCTGTCTCAGTTCAAATTATTGCTGTTGCTTCTACGCAGACTTGCACATATTTAGGATAATGTTCCAGCAGAAAAACAAGGGATTCCATCCCATAATATCTGCTGATGCTTATAAAGTTCATGCACAGCAAGTGAGTCAACCGAATTATTTTTTTAAAATAACAGTAGAAATACTTACTGTAATTGTTTTTTATTATTATTTAGCAAACTTAATGGATGAAGGGATATTTTAGTTTCAAGATGGAAGTTTCAAATGAATTCCGTTTTAGGATTTGATGTAATTTTCTATTAACCTGGCTAATCCTCAAAAATTCAAACAATTAGTCTTTGTAATGTTGGTTAAATCTTTTGGAAAATTTGTGTCCTCCCCCCTCCCCTCCCCCCCCCCCCCCCGCAACTAAGAAACAACAGCACAATCAATATAAAGTTAAGCCCTCTTTAGTTTCATTGATTTCAATGGGAAACAAGTGCTCGAATTCCATTGATTGAAATCAATAGGACTTCAGCTGTATAACTCTGACCATATCATGCCCCAGGTGTGCAATAATTCTACATACTTTGATTCTAAAGCTTTGTAAGCTGCTGGCTGCCTGCTGGCTTACCAAACAATTCACTCTCTTTTGATTGTGTTGCACAAAGTCGCTGCTCTCCTAGTAATGTGAACTTCCTTCTGTTCACATCTGGAAATCTTTGATCCATTAACAAAGCTAAACAAAAGAGCTTTGCTGCTGCTGCAGTGAATAAATGCTGAAGGACTGGTGACAATCACACCCCAAGTATGATTCATTACAGTCTTAGGACACAAATAAAAGCATTCTTAATGCACATTAAAAATGAACTGCTGATAAAAAAAAGCATTTGAGACCGGTGGGTTGAATCCACTGAAGTCACTTTGTTGTTGTTTAGTTGTTTAGTCATGTCCGACTCTTCGTGACCCCATGGACCAGAGCCCGCCAGGCTGAAGTCACTGCATAAGCAGAATAAATTCCACTTAGACAATGAAACTTCTCCTCCCTCTCCTGCCATGTTTGCATTCTCCATACCCACCTCCACAGACCCTATAACTTAGTATATAGAGTACATACTTTGCATTTAGAAGGGTTGATGTTCAATTCCTGACATCTTGTAAGACAGGCATAGGCAAACTCAGCCCTCCAGATGTTTTGGGACTACAATTCCCATCATCCCTGACCACTGGTCCTGTTAGCTAGGGATCATGGGAATTGTAGTCCCAAAACATCTAGAGGGCCGAGTTTGCCTATGCCTGTTGTAAGACCTATCCAAGTAGTTGCCCCCCCCCCCCGAAATTAAAATTCAGTGAAGGAGACTGGGGAATGTTTTCCACGTTGTCATTGCTGTGCCCACTACCACCCACATCTTCAGCACAGAGCCTGTGGTACTTCCATGGGGTAGTTGTTGTTGTTGTTTAGTCGTTTAGTTGTGTCCGACTCTTCGTGACCCCATGGACCAGAGTACGCCAGCCACTCCTGTCTTCCACTGCCTCCTGCAGTTTGGTCAAACTCATGTTCATAGCTTCAAGAACACTATCCAACCATCTCGTCCTCTGTCGTCCCCTTCTTCTTGTGCCCTCCATCTTTCCCAACATCAGGGTCTTTTCCAGGGAGCCTTCTCTTTTCATGAGGTGGCCAAAGTATTGGAGCCTCAGCTTCAGGATCTGTCCTTCCAGTGAGCACTCAGGGCTGATTTCCTTCAGAATGGATAGATTTGATCTTCTTGTGCATAGGGTAAGGCCTGCACAATAGATCAGGGGGTCTAAATCAAGTGAGGATCAGGGGGTCTGAATCAAGTGAGGAGCTTGTGTAAGTGCTGTAGGCTCCCCACTGCACCTGTTTGTTATCCCAGGCACATAGTGTGCCGGGGATGAGCATACTGACATGATGGGAGAAGCAGCTGCCAATGCATTCCCACCCTCCCTAATCACAAGAGAAACTTGGAGAAGCATCAATGTCATGCTTTCCAGTAGCCCAAGGGAGCAATCTCCCACACTCCATCCATGTGGTATTCTGTGGGTTCTCAAGAGCCAATCTGGGGAAACACAGAGTGGGCAAGAGAGGAGAGGGGAAAGTCTTATTGCACATGCAGGACCACCTGCACTGGCTCCTACTAGCACACCTCCTTAGTAGAACCTGGTCCTAATGTGCATGGGAGTCCAGAGATGGGCATGGTGGCATGATGGAACAAGAGAACACTCAGTGGACCCATACTCTCCCTAATCACAAGGGAAACTAGTGCCTGAACAGGGATCTAGTTAAAAAAGTGGTGCTAATGATCCATAGAGCCACCACCAGTCAGTCAGAGGAGACAATCCTGACCTGGTATAAGGCCTCTTCCCATGTTCCACTTCTTTGCTTTCAACCTATAGCCCTCTTTGTTAAGGGACTTCTCATGAACCACCCTGGGCTCCTTTGAGAGGAATTATATGCACAACCTGAGTTGGCTGTTCCGTTGAGGCTGAGGGGGGAGGGGGGAAAGTCACTATGAACTGAGTGTGTAGGGTGGGGTGGGGTGGGGGGAATATGTAATATGTAAACACTGTTCCTCAGTGGAGGACAATATTAGTTAGAGTATGTATAGTATGAATGAATAAGGGGAAATCACAGGCTATTTATGAATTTATTCCCCACCTTTCTACAATGGTACATGAGATGAAATAAGATGAAAAGTACTAGCTAAAAGCAAGACGAAATGAAATCTAAAAACAAAATTGAGCCGACAAGCAAAATCAACGGCAGTTAAAAATAGACATGCGGCAGTTTTAAAAGCAGGTCACACAACAGACGATTGGGAGCCATGGGAATGCGATACCCCAAACTTATGAAACATCTTAGACCACATGCTGTGGAGCAATAGACACTAACAGTGCCATCGAATCTACAATGGCTTCCAGGTAAGCTCCATGGGACTTCCTGGCTCTTGCTTCTAAGTAAAGTCATGCAGGATTAGCTGTGCAAGTCATAGCTTTATCAAATCACTGAATGAACACGAGGAGATATTCAACAAAATAATTGTACTAGCGCAAAGATTAGCACTAGGGAAGCAGGACTTCCCCCCATCCCACCTACATCTTGCGCTGCCCCCCCCAATCTGCAGCAGAGGGCAGGGGCAACCCCCAGAATCGATGGAGGAAGCAAGTGGGAGGTGGAATGGGGAAGACCGGTTCATTGAACAAGGAGAAGTCCTTGCACTGATGGAACCAGGGACTACCTTGAATACAACTCAGGATGTAATAAAGGCTGTTCCGTAATGCAACACCAAATTAACTTTGAATTAAATTTGTAGCCTCCATTTTGGATTATCAAGATAAACTGTCTCCCTCTGCGCTGGGTTCTCTGCCTTGCAGAAAGGCAGTCATATGACATGCAGGATCAAATCTTTGATGTTTTCTTTCTGGCAGTGCAAAATAGAAATGTGGATATGATTTAGCCTTTCTTCATGTTGGGGAGCACCATTTGCACATGTGCAAGACAGAAAGACAGAGCCAATTGGAGAATGACAAGAGCAGTCACTAACCCACCCTTTGCAAATAGCATTTGATGAAGCCTGAAACTGGGGAGAGAGCAGAGGTGCCAAACATGACCAAGTATTTCAGAGTGCTACCTATGTAAGTAACTAGTAGGCCTCTTGACATTGACCTATCTTCCTAAAACTTCCATCTGTCTCCAGCCTACCCATGGAGCTTATAGATGTAAGCTCTTTCCAAACAAGATTTCCATATAAAATATCTAAGTCCATTTAAGATATAGCCTGCACAATATGAAGTTGCCAGATTGGGAATAAAAGCGTCAGCAACCTATCACTTTTCCACAGGCCCACTCAGAACATCTGTCTGGCTTTCCTCATTCATCATTGTTGCCATCATCTTCATGATGTGTTAAGATCAGCAAGAAGCAGCTCTCCTGGTAGTTCCACTGCCCTCAGAAGGTTGGGGTGGTGGAGTGGGAAATTCTCTGCAGCAGCACCTAAGTAGTGAGATTCCCTTCCCACAGAGTTATGTTTGGCATATCCACTCCACTATACAGCTTTTGGTGAATGCTGAAGATTCCTTTGTCACTTGAGATGTGTGTTTTGAAGACCCACCCTATTCTTGTGGCTACAATTTGTTTTAAATATTCTAAATTGTCCTTTAAATTGTGGTGAAGGGCAGGTAAGAAACCAAATAAATCATCTTCATCTGCACATCAAGGAATAATAAGCCACATGAATCATTGTTCCTCAGTTTCCCTGCTCCAAATTGGGTGCATTTCTGAGCCTCTCTTAAGAGGAATTGGATATGCTTCCTGAAACGCTTTCAAAAGTCTTCTGAGATTTGTGTGTGTGTGTGTGTGTGTGTGTGTGGAGGGGGGCATAATTGAAGAGGCAAGCAATATCATGAAAGACAGCAACCACACACACACACACACACATCACGCAAGAGCAATGCTGTAATCCTGGCTCCTAGGCAACCCACCACTAGCAAATCTGGGTTGACGGATTTGTTTTGACTGCAGAACCACACGGACAAATGGAACAGACAGATGGTATGATGCACATTCATGATGCATACCCTTGTATCACAGTCTAGTCCATAGTGTGTGTGTTAAAAACAAAAAACAAAACCCAGCCATAAATGGAGGCAGAGCTTAAATCTCAGCAGTCTGAAGGGGCCTTAATTCTACCTTAATCAGGGTGTGGGGGCTCTCTTTTTATTTGAAAGAATTCATAGAGGAAGGATCTGTGCAAAAATGCCGACTCCCCTCGCCTCCTTCAGTAGTTTTCTTTTGTAAAGGTGGAGTGTAGAGCCTTTAACAAACTCACCACCAAATAATATATATGAGATGGCTGAAGAAGGCCAATGTTAGCATTCACACCCAGCCTGGATTATGTGTAGACATGGCAAGAAGTGAGGGGGGGGCGGGATATAAACAGCAACAAAACTTTTACTAGAGATATTCAGCTCAGTCATTGCTTAAGCAACGGACAGGGCACAAATACTGTGGCTGTTTTGTCTCTCCTCACTGCAGGGGAAAGAAAACCCACCCCCTCTTCTTTCCAAACTTCTTTTATCTGGAAGCCTGGTTGACTAAACAGAGAGAAAGCAATTGCTTGTCAGCGAATGTGGTAAGCATTGTTCAACATAAAAGCAGCTATTTATCCTCTAGTGTAGAAACAGCCGGCATACGAAGGGGGCAAACAAATCACCAACTCCCCCCCCCCCCCCCCCGCTTGAGCGAATATGTTTTTTTCTCTTTGTTTCACTTTCCCTGCTTTGTAAAACATTCCTCACGATCTGCTAAAATGTACAAGCACGGAACGGTTGCAACGTGTTCCGCTACCATGCTGAATAGCTAGCTGCTCATTTTGGACAAGGACGATGTGGTTTTATGGCTTAGGGTGGGGGCTGTGAGACAGAACCCCCACCATCCCATTGGTTCAAATCTCTCCTTGGCCATGAATGCACTAGGAGGGGGCCTCAGGAAAGTCATTATCTAGCCTTAGGTCATTTACAACGTGGGAATACTAACTGCTCCAAAGCCAGGTTAGCCAACACGAGGCATATCCATGAATCTGCCTCATCCTCTGAATGCTGCATCTGTGGATGGGAGGCAGATGTGCATATTCAAGACCCAACACTAAAATCTCTCTCTCTGTGCTGCCATGTGCACTAAGTCTGCAACTTTACCTGTGTTGAGCACAGGGGTTGAGACTGTAGGGGTTGTTTTTTTAAAAAAATCCATGTTTGCTTGAATGTGAATAGACTACCTCACACATTGTTGAACTATGCTTTATCAGGGTTGCTCTGCACAGAGGATTATATTCATGTTTGAGGGAACAGGAGTAAAAGCCCACTGCAGACCTTCCTAACTCGATATGGGAACAGTCAGGGACTGAACATGTGGGGTGCCACACATACAGGTATTTCCCCCCCTTTATTCAGGCTTTTTTGAACCTTCATTTGAAGACTTCTTTTGGTTGGGCAGGAGCTGTCAAGCTATGTTTTTAGGTTTTTACTTGGTTGTTTTTAATTGCTTTCAATATCCCTTTGGGTCACACTGGGAGAAAAGGGACTAATAAATATTGGTATTGATAACGCACATACATGCTATACTATACTATTCCATTCTGTTATGATTGAATTGGTTTTACTAGTTACAGTTTGCTTGTTGTTTTTATACTACAATGATACATTAAGAGTATTTATAGATTATATATACTGGGAGATTATGATGAAAGGTGGCTCAGAAATCTTATAAACAAGCAAATAAATAACATTAATTGCATGGGGGGACACTGGGAGGGGTGCAGCAGAGGCAAAGAGCTTTTGGGGTGGGATGAGCTTTGCCCTACATGTCAGGAAACTGATATAGAAATAGCAGTATATTTCCCATTAATGCTGCAGTCCAGAATATACAGTGGTACCTATGGTTACGAACTTAATTCATTCCAGAGGTCCGTTCTTAACCTGAAACCATTCTTAACCTGAAGTACCACTTTAGCTAATGGGGCAGGTGGCAGTGGCATGATTTCTGTTCTCATCCTGAGGTAAAGTTCTTAACCCTAGGTACTACTTCTGGGTTAGCAGAGTCTGTAACCCAAAGTGTTTGTAACCAGAGGTATTTGTAACCTGAGGTACCACTGTATTCCCTTTGAAGAAGTCCTGTTGATCTTGATGGAGTTTACTTTTAAGTACGCAGACTTGGGATTTCGGCTTTATATAATTTCCAGTTTATGAGGCAGTTACAATTTGTATGTAAAAAAATGTTTTCCCTTCAAGTAACCTCAGTGGTCTCCCCTCCCCAAAAAAGGGGAGGCAGATGTTCGTTAACCACCACAGAGACACCCCACAGTGCTACCTAGAAATGCTAAGGGTTTTGCATGAGCTCCTTGTATGTAAGCAGCCTGTCACATGCCATCGAAAAGTAGCCCAGTGAACTTTAAGATGGTGACAGCATTGGGGGCCAAGCCTTTGCTTCTCATTGCTTCTTACTGTAGTAGTACTTGGATGGAGTGGGGGGGGGAATAGTATAGGGTTGCAATCTGCGGCCATACGTGGGGAGCAGTGTAGCCAGAGGAACAGATGAGATGAGAAGAAAACAAACTAGGCAGGTCAAAAGATCCTGAAGTTTTTTTAGATAGGCACAAATTGTTTGTTCTTCTCAGTAGTTTTCCATTCCTGAGCTAACTGTCCGAGGAAGCCTAAATCTTTAATTTGCCTGCCTCTAACAGCTGCTTCTGATGACACCACAAAAAGATAAATTATAGCTTTCAGGCCTTCATTTCATTCCTTTCACCTATAATTCTTGAGTTCCAGACTGCCTGTCTGACCACTCAGTGAGGCTTTTTGAAACGAGTAGATCCCTTCCTCCCTTTTGATGGAGTAGGATGGGATGCAGAGGAAGCTTCCTAAATATGCTTTGTATATATGCAGAAAAAGTAGATCACCTCAGAGACTTTCAATCACACAAACCACAACCCGCTGGGAATATAAAATGGCACAAAGCAGCCTTCTCAAGGCTACAACTATCACCATCCCTGATTGCTGACCATGCCGGCTGCGGGCTAATAGGACCTGTAGCTCAAAACATCTGAAGTGCAACAGGTTGGAGAAGGATGGCTCCTTGTTAGAATAAGCAATGTACCAAAGATACATAGTTCTTGTACCAGGCTACCTTCAGCTGCACAGTGATGTAGTGCTCAAGGTTTTGAGATGGCTGAAGAGAGGTTAGATGAAATACCGTATTTTTCGCCCTATAGGACGCACCTTTTCCCCTCAAAAAATGAAAGGGAAATGTGTGTGCGTCCTATGGGGCGAATGCAGGCTTTCGCTGAAGCCTGGAGAGCGAGAGGGGTCGGTGCGCACAGACCCCTCTCGCTCTCCAGGCTTCGCGGGCCTCTCTGCAAGCAGCGGAGCGCTCCTGCTGCTTGCGGAGAGGTGCCTGCATGCCAAAACCTGCGCGCGCTGAGTTCAGCGCATCCAGGCTTCGCGGACCTCTCCGCAAGCGGCGGGAGCGCTCCCGCTGCTTGCGGAGAGTTGCCTGCATGCCGAAGCCTGCGCCCGCTGAGCTCAGCGCGTCCAGGCTTCGCTGACCTCTCCGCAAGCGGCGGGAGTGCTCCCACTGCTTGCGGAGAGGTGCCTGCATGCCGAAGCCTGCGCCCGCTGAGATCAGCGCGTCCAGGCTTCGCGGACCTCTCCGCAAGCAGCGGGAGCCAGCCCTGGGCTCCCATGGCTTGCAGAGAACTGCCTGTTTGGGGACTGGGGTCGGGGGGAAGCTCGGGCCTCCCCCACCCCAGCCCCGCGCCTGGGGGGAAAAATAATTTTTTCCCCTTTATTTCCCCCCCAAAAAACTAGGTGCGCCTTATGGGACGGTGCGTCCTATAGGGCAAAAAATACGGTATGTGTAACTAGAAACTGCAAACACATTGAAGGACATGGTTAACCTGTTTGTTTTCAATCTCTTTTACTAATGCGACATTTATTGCTTTTTATTGTGAAGCTTTTAAATTTTGTTTTGGTGGCTTTTATTCTAAGTTCCTTTGAGGGTGTTTAAAAACAAACAGCTGCTCTTATATGCACAAACGATCTCTACAGCACCAAGGACTGGAAATGCCAAAAACAAAATCCTGAAATTGCAATATCAAATTCAGCATTAAAAAATCAAGCATGGTGTCTCTAGTGATGAATATTCCTCACCACTCATGCATTTGGATACAGTTCACAGAAACAACTTACTTGTGCCTTTTTCTAAGAATGTAATGGCAGAAGAGGCCATTGCATTGCATCTTGATGGACTGATAACATGCCTCATCGGCTCCTTGTGAGCAGACACAGAAGATGCTGGACCAACTGCCTTGAGCCAACTTTGTCACTCGTCTGCCTCTTCCAATTCATCTGGGAAAAGAAGGAAAATGTAATTAATACACATCTCTCTGTGTATTAACAGAAGGAGCATGGATAAAGGAACATCATGAAATAGTTATTTGTTATTTTTATGCTCTACCCTTTATTTTGGAGCACAGGGTGGCTTCACATAATTTATTGTCAAAACAGCCATATACAGTAAGACATAAAACAGAAATATAAATTACTCCACTATAATAAAACACAGCAGAGCAGCAGTATAGTTAACTAAGGGACTACACCCCCAGCACAAAATAATTAAGAACCAAACAACAGTGCAAACAAAAAAGTCTTCAGATTGCATTTAAATATACTGACACTGGGGGCAAACTGAATAGTGTGGTAAACAAGGTAGGTTTGTGTAAATGCAGTTTGATGCAGTGTGTGTGAGAGAGAGGGGGGAGGGAGATGAGGATGATGAGGATGAAGAGGATGATGATGCTCTGCATGTGACAGACTTAACCGTTCAGGGGTCGCTTTTAAAGAAACTTCATCCCCCCCCCAAAAAAAATAATACCTCAACACTTTTTACAGGCATTCCTGCAGGTCCTGCAACTAAGCCACATTTTGTTTGTTCTGAATTCTGAACATTCTATCATGCTCAAGTTGAGAGAACTCCTGGTGGGGCCATTCAGAACAGAGTGGGCTTGATTCCCAAGGCGTTTGGTAGTTATATATTTTGTGCAGCACTATATTTTGTACATCACCTTAAGATATGTACATGGAAATTAATTCATTAATCACCATCTCACCATAGCAAGGAAGACTGCTAGGAGATGGATGAGAAAATCATTGTAGGGATGCCCAACCCCAGCTTAATTCTTGGGACATCTTACAGCAAGAATAGCCAACGTGGTGCCCTCCAGATGTGGCAGGCTGCAACCTCCATCAACTGCTGCCAGTGTTAAAGAGAGGAGCTGAATTTCACAACATCTGGAGGATACCACAGGAGTGCTTGCTTGAACATGCAACCTCTGTATCTGTCTCTTTCCTATGTATTTATTTATTCTGCTGTATGAACAAACCACAGGGCGATTTGCAACCAAGTCAAATTAGATAAAAAGAATCTATAAACTCCATAAATAACACAGCCCTTAAGATACAAAACACAACTCACTAAAGGAGCATTTTACTAAAAACCAACAGCAGCAATGAATTAATTTATCTAAACAAGTCTCTTCTCCTCCAAGTGCTTGCCCAAAAAGATACATCTTATCCAGCCACACAAAACTACAAAGTGATGGGACCAGATGCACCTCAGCAGGGAGAAAGTTCTACATGTGAGGAGCCTCTACTGAAAAGCCTGTTCCTCGTGGTTCCAACACTACATTCTTTGTCCTGTATAAGGACTACCCAGTGGACCTGAACTTGAGAGCGCATGTAAGTTGATGTGAAAGAAGGCATCTTTGCAGATATTTGGGTCCTAGACCCAAATATCAGAGCAAGTACCTTGAATTGGACAATCGCAACCAGTATATGTGTATGAGCTCGTCTTCAAGAGCAGCCCCACATACAGCACATTGCAGTAGTCCAGCTTGAAGGTCACAAGAGGATGAGTACCAAAATAGGCATGCTATCCTTATCTAGAAATGGCCGAAGGTTGGCACAGGCACTTCCAGCCTCCAAGGCCACTTGGGCCTCGAGTGATAACAGTGGTTCCAGGAATACCTCTGAACTGCACACCTGCTCCTTCAAGGAACCCCATTAAGAGCTGGTAATATTTATTTATTTATTTAACAAACAAACTCTACGCTGCTTGATTGTAAAAGAACCTCAAAGTGGATTACAAAAAACAACAACAGTAAAACAATAACATTTCACTAAAAAGGAAAAAAAAACCCACAGCTGTAATTTAAAGCATTCAGAAGGTTAAAAATGTAGTAAGATAGTCTGCCTGATATCAATTGGTAGGGAAGTCCAAAGTGTTGGTGATCATCACACCAAATGATCGAGTTCTTACAGATGCATTGCAGGTACTATGTGACATGTGTACAGTGCCAGTTCCACCAACTGAAGCAGTCTAGCTGGCACATTTGGGGTAAGCTGACCCAAATTGTTAAAGGCTTTGTATACTAGCAGTAACACCTTGAGGTCAGCCCAGTAATATAAAGGACTGTTCTCTGTAGAGAGGGCTCCATGGCCACTCTAACAAAGATCAAGCTTTGGCCACCTCATTCCAATGGTTTCCTCAAATGTACCTTTTCTTTATCTCATATCTGTGAATAATTCCCACTCCTTCCTATGGGAAAAAATATAAGCATGTAGGGAGCCTGTAGTCAAAAAAGACAAAACCTAGCCTTCACAGGGGGTGCAACCACAGGGAGTGGAGTGATACTGCCTACACCTCCAGAGGATCTTGCAGCACAGAAACCTGCTTTTTCTCCTTCTCCTTGCATCAGATGTCACAATGATGACTATTTTCCTAGTTGTATGCTATAGCACAATAGCAGATTGAACATTTAATGCATTGTGATGCAAATTGTGATGCAAATAATCTGTCACGCCACAGTCATATTTCACCGTATTATTTTACATCTATTTTTATTTTAATAATTGCAAAAACAGGTTGTTGTTTTTTTAAAAAAAATCAAACTAAAACTTGGTTTGTCAGGAATACTATATCTACTTACTTACTTACTATTGTAACCTACCCCCCTTTCTTTGAAGTGTTTTTTTCTTTTCTTTTAAGCATTGTTGTTGCTTCTTGGAGGTATGTTAAGCCATGATTTACCATGATACGTAAACCCAGTGTGTACACATATCAGGGTTTGGTTGTTTACTCTTGTAATGGGTCAGTGTGTCTGGCTGTTAACCAGAAGGTTGGTGGTTCGAGCGTACCTAGGGAGCTGCAGTTAGCTTTGGAGTTGAACACCTTTCTCAGCATTGTGGCCAGTAGGAGGACTTTGTAAGCTTTTGCATTCATTTCCCCTTAAAGTCAGCTCATTGTTGCTGGGAGAAAGAGCTTCCAAGCTCCACCCAGCCACATGGGAAGAAGAGAAGGGAGTGAAAATTGTGTGAGCCTGGGAGTCACTGGAGCTCTTTCCTGCTTGTGTATTTCTTGCTTAAACATAGGTCAGCATGATGTGCAGCTGCAGCCAATGCCTCTGCCAAAGAGACTGGCCCATTATGAAATCCACTAGTATGCTCTCATAGAAAAAACAGGTGCCTGCAGGAACACACTGGCAAAGCAGCATCTAGCAGGATTGAGTATTCTGTGTCCCCCTGGCCATCAGCTGACATCACCCAGCAAACAGGTGGCTGTGGTTTGGGGGGAAATAACCTCAACTTCAACCACCCCTGGAAAGCCAAGATTGACCATAGCGATGGATGTTCCTTATCCCTGATATAAAGCCTAGTTTGTAACTCCCGCCTGTACTGTACATGGGTTGTGAGCTTTGCGTGTTTTGATGGGTTGCAAGTTGTATAGGCTAGCATTATGCCAACATTTCCAAATCTCCATCTGAGTGACAGGAAAGCAGCAGTGGATGTGTGACCTGGAGAGATGAGGACGTATGAAACCCCTGCAACCTTTTATACATTACATTTTGAAATCTATGTTTATTTAAGCTACTCAGTAACACAACTTAAAACTGTGAATATAACCAACCTGCAACATTTTACACATTATATTTTCACATTATATTTTCACTTTTATGCTTAAGATGTTCAGAAGTCCAACTAAAAACTGTGAATGTTATAACTAAAAACTGAATGTTATAACGCTGTTTCAACGGATTGTTCTTGTGGTTAATTTTAGCTGTACTGGAGCCACACGTTGAAAAAAATTAAATAGACGTTTTCCTACTGATCCCACCCTTTAAGTCTGCAACTAAAATGCCTCAGTGTGGATAAGAACATATACACTGGGGCTTACTTCAGAGTGGACACTTATGGGATTGCACTAAAATAAATATTACTTGACATTAGAACATCAGGAGCAAAATATTCCATGTCATAATCTATATAGAGATTCAAAGAACTTCACTCCAGATGTCAATCAAATTTGCAAATACTTAACAAAAGGGCCTCCTTTCAAAACCAAAGCTAGGAGTATGTTCAACACACTTACACCATTGACTTTTTAAAATTATGCTATTTTAAAAAAGTAACTGTTCATACCAAACATTATTCAATACGCCATTTTTACCAAGTCTATTCTGTTGGATCAAGATATGATCCAAGATATGAACTTGGGCTTCACAATGTTAATGCATGACCTTAATTAGCATACAAGATTATACATACATACATACATACATACATCTATGTGAGCACTGCCTATAAACCAGTGTTTGTGTGTGTGCATGTGATTTTCTGAATCTGCAACAAAATCTGAGTTTGTGATATGACTTGTATACAAAACCTACAGTTCTAAAATCACATTGGTTTCAGTGGAACACTTCCCTGTGTGTTTTGAACCATGGCCTTAATCTGCAGCACGGTAACATAGCATGAAAGCCCAGTGGAACTTTTTCTGGGTAGCACTCCAGCTTTTTTCTGAATTTCCATATTCCATACATATTTATATATATAATGGTTACAGTCATCAAGGCCGCAATGCCTTCCATTTACGCTGTGTAAGGAAGATTTTGGGCATCACATGACAGGACAGAGGCTGAAACAAAGATGTGTTCTTCCAAGCCCAGATTCCCAGCATGTTCGCACTTCTGTCTCAGCGATGTCTACACTTGCTTGGTCATGTACATGGGGGGGGGGGGAAGGCAGGATCCCGAAGGACGTCCTTTACGGGGAGCTGGCCTCAGGCACCAGGCTTGTTGGCAGACCAACTCTGTGTTAAAAAGATGTCTGTAAATGTGACATGAAGGCTGAAAGCATTAACCCTTCTATGTAGGAATCCTTTGCATACGACCGCAGTGCCTGCAGACAGGCAGTCAGGTCGTGTATCCACAGCAATGACCAGAGGAGAAATGTCTACTGGGAGGAGCAGAGAAAGAAGAAATGCCATGGTGCAGACTCCTTCATCTGCCCCAGCTGCAATAAAACATGTCTCTTCCGTTTTGGTCTCTACAGCCCCAGCAGGTGCTATAACTGTAACAGTTTTGACTTTACCCCTGATGATGCACTCTTCCATTGTCTCTCAAGACAGATGGATGCCAACAACAGTCTTCAAAACAGCAACTAAAAACTCTTGTCATGAAAGGTGCATTTAAATTTCTGATATGAAGCAACCCGGCAAATGTAATCTTACAATAAAAAACAACAGTTGCTTTGACTCATGATGAAGAAGACATACAATAAATACAAATATTTTGAGATTTATGAACACCCTAGTCCCAAGAAATTTTGTGGATCTTAATTGAAACTTTGAATTCTTATATTTTGTTCAAGCAGAATTACCCGGATTTCACTGTTGTTGTTAATATAAGAAAAACAGATACAGATTTAAATTATGGAAAGGAAAATGAGAAAATTAACAAAAGGGAGAAAAATATTTATACGTTAGAAACTAGTTCTTGCAAAACACTGCAAATAAAGTCATTTCCCCCCTACCAAATGCATTATGCTGTCCATAGTGAAATAAATAATTAGTTAAATTTGATAAAATAGCAATATTTCAAAATTTGATGTGCCGTTTTGAAAATGGAGGGTCAGCCATCTTTCTTTCAACTAGTTGTGATACATGTCTTGGTGGTAGTAAGTAGATTAACAGTCAGTAGGTCAAAAGCTTTTAAAAAGAACTTGCAGGTTAGTCTCACTGACAAAATCCTTTAAATAGACGACTCCTGTAACTAACTATGGAAAACTTGTGGCTGCCCAAATGCTGTAGGACTGCAACTCCCCCTACCCTAACAACTGGCCATGCTGATTGGAGCAGCAACAACATCTGAGTAGAAAAACACCTGGAGGCCCCTGATTACTGTCTCACGAAGCATACAGTCTGGGAACTATATGCCAAAAACAACAACTGCACTAAGCTAAAATCGGTGGGCATCTAAGTAGAACTAGTGGTGCAAAGGGAGAACTGGGTATCTATGGGCAAGGGCTATGGCTAGGGGGACTGGGAAGGAAGGAGATGTGGTAAACCTCTAGGGCTTTTCGGCCAGGTATTTATGAAATTTATGGCCATCCTCAGATTTGCCTCATTTGTATAACAAGTACCAGTCTTCATCTTTTGATATTCCATTATGGAAAATCTGTAGTATCATACAGGAAGTGTTTTATGACATTGACATCTTCATTCTCTTTTGTCCCCCAGTCCCCATTGCCTCATCTCTGTTCTCTGTGATCTTCCTTTCCACCCCTGCTTTGCCAACTGCAGAAACCACCACAAATTCTAAGAGCCTAACAGAGCAATCTTAAGCATGTCTACTTAGAAGTAAATCTCACCAAGATCAATGAGATTTACCTCAGATTGTGTGTACAGAATTGCTGCCTCCACCTCTGCTTTATAAAGGAATCATTTGAGTTCTGGAAATATATGCAAAATTATTTTATCTGCATAATTCATATATTGAGTTTCCTTGTTGCAGTGCTTGAAAAATATTTATTTGGCGAAGATCATGAACAGCCTGAAGTAAAAGGTTAGAGTGTGCTCTATAAAACTCAGAATTTTCTATTCAGTCTTTCTTCATGGAAGCTATCATGCCTGTAAAGTGTCCCTCTTTGCAGCTATTTTTTTGAGCTTAGTATATACAATTCTCATCTTCCTAAGAATGCTTTCCCCTGCATTTTGCCTCTGAAGCCTTGGACATCTTGCCAGCTCTGTATTCTTCTTGCTGGTGTTTTACACATGAAGTCTATTTTCCTCGAGCAAATGGGATCTTTGTGCCTTTGTCTCCTTCGCTAGCTTTCAGGCATGTTTTGGCAGAAGCTTTGACTGTCGAGGCACTGGAAAGGCAGGGAGGAGGAGGGACCGTGCAGTCATTTGTCAGCTTTTCCCGCATCTGTAATTTTTTGTCCACTCAGCACTATTAGAGGGGCTTAGAAAAGGGGAACTCTCATAGCTGGAGAGAGTCAAAAGCTTTTAAAAAGAACTGCCAGACAGTAATAGTCAAAGTGGGGAGGGGAGTGGGCTGGATTTAGGAGAAAATCCACTAAATGAACTGCAAGCTATAGGATAAGTATTCACACAGTTTTTTGAATTCAGACAAATGCGCGCTATATCTGCAGACTTCAGTGGACAAAGTTGCAGTAACCTTTTTTTACAAATATTGTTTGGAATCTTAGATTCCCATATTTTCTCCACAGAAAGGACGGCTCTTCGGGGCATTAGAGCAAATCTGCCTTTTTATTTTTACTCAAATTATCTTCACCTACCATCCAGAAATTTTTAGGAAAGCATGGGTGACTTTAGAATGGTCACATGAAAGCAAAGAATGCTCAGAACACTCTTCCTTCCTTTCTACATGGGGATCTATTCCAATATTTTATGAACTAGTAATGCTGATCTTTTACAATTTCTGTAGGTTGTTCAGTTCTGAGCTCCTGCTGTGAGACGTTAATTAATCAGTCTGACAAACTGAGGAAGTATCCAACTATGTAAGAAATTATTGCTCCAGTGATTAATAAGGAGGGTAGGAGTTGCGGTGACATATTTTTTTGGCAAGAAATAATGAGGCTTTACATTGTTTGCACTAAAACACATTGTTATCTCAATCTCTGGTTTAGCAGAAACATGAAAGGGCTCATCAATATTTCCCTTGAAAAGTCTAGACAGGAGTTAAAAGAGCTACTTCTCTAGCCTGAAAGGATCCTGTTCCCAATAATTAATACCAGGAAGCAAGTAAACAAGGTTTTAGTGACAAATGAAATGACAACAGTAACATGTGTCAAGTAATGTTAGATCCCAGTTGAGCAGCGCAGCTTAGTGTTAAGTGTATAGGAGCAGATTATGCTGTAGACATATTAAAATTCTGCCCGAGCCTAATGGAGGTACACAATAGCAGAAGACTTTGGGTTCAATGATAAAGATAATGCATGTTAATTACAGCATGAGATTCTTGACCTTTCAAAACTCTTAAACTGTTATAATCCAAGCACACTTCCTCCTTTGTAATTATTTAAAATACTGTGTCTTGCAAGGGAGTCTTTCATGTTTATTTAAAAGCAACCAGAAGGCATTCCTGACATTTCCTGAAACAAAAAATGTATATGTTGGAAGATAAGGAACAACAGGAACACACACACACACACGTATAGTTATTAAAATCAAACTACAAAAACCTATGGAGAGGGCCACTTGCACAACTCTTATTTGTGTTCTGACCTTTTAAATCCGACAGATGTATACAGATGACCGGGCATCCAATGACACAGTGCATAGCAGTGCTTGAGGAATTATATCTCTGTGAGCAGACCTGATCCATACCACCGGAACTAATGTGCAGCTTGGAATGCAACTGGACAGTTTAGATGTACCCAAAATGCATTAAGATTAATATTTTAGCACAAAGTTAGTTTAGAATAGAATGCACATAAAATACTTATTTAAATATGATTTTGATTTTTTAAAAAAACAGATTAATGTGGAAACAGGAATGAATGGACACATGAATGCATGTGAAATGTTGCACGGACCTGAGATAGCTCAGTCGGTAGAGCGTGGGTTCGAGCCCCAGGTTGGGCAAAAGATTCCTGCATTGTAGGGGGTTGGACTAGATGACCCTCCTGATCCCTTCCAACCCTGCAATTCTATGATTCTATAGACTGATTCACCCAGTCCTAGCATACGGTGACTTTTCAATCAACCTTCAGGGTCTGTCTAGTGACCCTCATCACTCTGGTGCCTTAATACCAAGTCGCAAGTATCAGATTCTGCGTTAAATCTGTTCTTGTACTGAATTACCGCAAAGCAGGCTATAGGTGGGGCTGCATGTTTGTGGGTTCCTCCTTTGTGAAATGCTCTTGGGGAAACTTGCCTGGTGCCTTCATTGCATATCGTAGAGGCAGGCAAAAACATTCTATTCACTCAGGCTACTAGCTAATTAAACAGCCTATGGCCCTTTAAACTAGGTCTGTGGGAGTATTGTTTTATTTGATATTATGTTATGCATTTTTTGTGTTTTTATACTGTAAACCACCCTGTGATCCTCATATGAAATGTGGTGCATTCATTAAATGAATGAATGAATGAATGAAGTTTGAAAGCTCCCACATTTTTAAAAAGCCAAAAAATCCTGCACCATAAAACTTGCATGCAAAGATGAAGGATAGCGTAGAACCCTGCTAACTGATATGATTTTAATTTTCTCTAGAGAAGTCTTTTTATTATTTGGAGGAAAAAAGAACATTCAATAATTTCACCCGTCTGTAGTCTTCAGTAGTACAGACCAGAAACCGTTTTACCCCACACACTAGTTTTTGTTTGAATTAGTTTTAAGTACAAGTGACCAGGCAGGTGATTCACAACAGTTTCCTTCCACTGCCTGCTCAGAAATTGTGGTGTCTGCATTTTACCTTGGTGGAGGGGGGACGGGGGGGTGGGAGAAGGAAAACGAGCTCGAAGTGCACTCTTCTGATCTAAATGACACAAAGATAAATATGGAGGAACAATGTTTATTTCATTGCTGAAGAGTTCCCTCAGTAGAGTTCCCTTGGCTTGCGATAAGTGAGTTCAGAACTGGGGCCCTAACTATTTTCTTTCCTGCTTGCAGAAAGGCTGGTATTTATGGAAATTGAAAGTCAAATGTATGAAGGCAAGCCACGGGAAAAAAAATATAGTTTGATATTAGTTGGTTGCATAGGGCTTGGCTTAGTGAATTATGGCTCCATCTGCTCCCATGCCTCCTATACAAATTACACTGTGTGCCACACACGGCATGTTGTTTTGGCAGTGACCTTGAAAAACAGAACAGCAGGGGTGAGGTTTTTCTGTTGATTCTCAAGTGTACAAAGTTGTAAATGCGTAGATCTTTGCAGGCTTGGACATTTAATATATAGTTGCTAAATTATATGTCTGTTCTCCCACCTCTCTATACAAGAAAGAGATAGAGTTAACTCTGAGAAGACAGGTAAAAATATACCTACATTCCTACTCAACCTCCCCCCCCCAACTCTTTTGTACATGGGAGATTAACAGCTACACTGTACATGGGTATTGAGATGAATGCTAAGTAAGAACCTCTCTGTAAGGTGGGCTGGAATGAACTTGACTGATTTGAATATATATATACCTGAGTATAGCATGAAATTGTATGTCTGTGCAGGGGGAGGTGCTAATATAATCTACCCTAATTTAAGCAAATAACAAAAAGTGCTAAGTTAAAGTTTTTGCTGCAAAATACTGGCAATTTGCGGAGGGGGGGTTGTCCTAGTTGCTTTTTGAATGTTTCACTAATAACTTATGAAAAATGAAATCTTGTTAAGCAATTTGCTCCACTTCAATCAACCATGTAACATCTGCAGTCCATTCGATGTGGCCATCTGCCTTTGGCTGACACTGAAAAACCCTTGCGGGTGCTCATGATTTGCGTTTGGGAGAGCAATAGTTGAACCACTTTCTCCCATTTTGTTGTCTGATCACATGCAACATTTAGAGACTCTGCACCTGAGGGGGTCCTGAAACAAAATGATGGGCCCCTAGTGGACCATTGTGAGCTTAGCCGGCTGAAGTGGCTACATTTCAAGCAGCACCAGGTAGCTGGTGTTAAACCCCTTTTCATTCCATAGCATGCTCCAGAACATGAGCTTGTAAGAAATGAAAGAGGTGGTAGAAGTCGACTTCAGTATCACTCCCCAAGTGTGGAGCACCAACACAAACAAGGATTTCCAACAGCAAGTTTGAACTTATCTCCCTTTGTATGGATTGCAATTGTCAATAAGAGCTTTCTGGCAGCAGCCCACGTGCAGGCTGAGCACCTGTTTAAACCCTCCCAACTTGTCCCATGCAAGGCAATGGGATAACTGATGGATGCAACATTAAAGACTTCAAGAACACTGTTGAATTGGAAGTTGGAGCACTGTGAAATGATTATTAAGAATTCAAGGAGGATAACGACGCTAGTCTCTTGCTGCCAAAGAAACAATGAGTTCTATAGTAGAGCCGAACAAATGGATTGCAGCACGTGCTCTTGTACACAACACCCCACAACACGAGTTTGATAAAGCAGAATGTTGTTGACACAGCATGCCTCTGCACGATCACTACTTTGATCGTGCAGTTCAAGCACACGCCAGAACTTTGTGCAGTTAAAAGTGAACTTGAGAGCTCTGTTGCCTTCAAAACTCATCATCATATAACCACCCCACAAACAAATCAGAACAAATGCACAACAAAGAGCAAATACAATCTAACTTCTGTGCAAGCTTTCTGCAAGCAAATCAGGATGAATGTTCAATAAACAACACCTCAGGAGGGGTCCCAAAGCTCACACTACAATAAATTTGTTGGGCATTGAGGTGCCGCTGGCTTGCTCATGAAGTGGGGTGAAGCAGCCGTCTTGGGTGGCAGAAGCCCCCAAGCTGTTGCCCCCATGAGCCCACCCACTTCCAATTTTCATCAAGATCTCACCAAAATCTTGTGAAATCTTGCCAGAACTGACCACCGCCACCTTACACCACCAGTAAAGGATGCAGAGCAGGGTGGCACTTTTTGATTTTCCTCAAGAAGCGAAATGGGATGCACCACCCCTGCCTAGGACTTCACTATTGCTGGATCAGTTCTATTGCTTGCATTTCACAGCTCCAAATACAGGATAGACCCAAATAAACATAGAGCTTGCTCATAGAGAGTGCTTAGTTTGAAAGCATTTAATAAGGCCCTGCTTACTTTTTCCACCTTTTCTTATAACAGGAGCAAGAGAACACAAAGGAGGTATTTGATTTTACTATTATGGCAGCTACCCTTTGGAACTCACTGCCAATGGAAGTCTGACTGGCTCTCCTACTTCACTGCCAGAAAAAAAACATGTTTATTCTATCTGGCATCCACTGGCTCCTTCTTGAAATTATCTGCATAGCTTTCTGCTTTCTATTGTGGTTTTAATGTTCTAATTTAACCCACTTTTTTAAAAAAAAGTATGTCACTATGAGTGATTGCCTAATCTTAAAAATGCAACTCAGATATTCTATAAATAGACAGACAAATACTACACGTAACGTTCTCTCATATGCAAAGGGAAGCCAGAGTTCCTCTCATCTCTCTTCAGGAATGTTACTTTAGCTGCATGCAACCCCATAAATTTTAAGCACATCCATCGCCTTCCCAAAGAATCCCGGGAACTACATGCTATAGTTCCTAGCACCCTTAACAAACAACAGTTCCCAGGGTGGTTGGGGATGTACTTTAAATGTATGGCATGTACCCAGCCTCCTTGTGGAAATCATATTTCCGTTGACATAACCTAGGGGAAAGCAATCTGAACCAACTGTCACCAAGGGGATGAATTTTCAGCTACCTGTGACCAGTCACAGCTGGTGTGGTGGGACAGAGCTATGGAGAAAGTGTCCACGCTGAGAGAGCATGCTTTATTCCTTACACAATTTAGAACTCTCAGCAACCACGGGGAGCCTACAAGAGGAAAGCAGGCTCACCTCTGCAGAAATTACACCTTGAATTCATGCGAGCGGTGGGGGGGGGGAAGGAGACATGGAGCCAAATGATGGGAATGCAAACCATGCGCCTACCTCCCCCCCCTCATGCAGTTCTAATGTCTTGGGGAGTGGGGTGTGTGGGAAGAAGATAGATTTAAACAAAAAGGATTTGTGTGCTTAGTCTTTGATGCCAGTAAAATCAAATCAAGTACTCCTAGAGATCAAAAGGCTTAGTGATTAGTGAATACTTTTTAAACTACAACTACTACCACCACCAACTGTTGTTGTTGCTGATGCAATTTTAATTTCTCATTGCCAAACTGTACTTGCACTCTTCTATCGGTTTTGCTTTATGCAAATGTTTCAAGGGCTGTGATTTCAGGAATGCAAAGGGGTGATTTCTTTTCTTTCTTTTTTAACTCCGCTTTTGTTATGGCCAAGGGCCAATGTAAATAAATTTTACTACATTTGTTCTGCAGCTGCATGAGGCTTAAATCACTGCTCAGCCACAAATGGAAGCTGGACTCAGATGAGGTAGGGTCTTTTCTATTCTTTTCTTTTGCTCCTGATAGTGAGGTGTCCCCGCCACCTCCCCGCTATGGTTACCACACGTATGTGTCAAGGTTGCTGGAATGGCGCCGCATGTCTTTCCTGGCTGCGCTCCTCCTTCGCCTCCACGAATACACAGGAGGAGGAGGAGGAGGAGGAGGAAAACCCAAGGCACACAGACCCACTGCTGGGCAACAAGCTTTCCTAACAGCTCGGGAGAGGAAGGTCAATCACCCCTCCCCAAAGAGGCTCTCCAAAAAAATCTAGCTGCTGACCATAGCTATCTGAAAACCAAGGGGATAATTCAAACTCAAGATCTACCAGCATGAGAAAGTTAGGATCTGGTAGATCTCTGGTTCAATCAGGACTATGCTAATGTAAGTTCCCCAGCTAGAGATACGCTGTAAGGCTAGTGTTAAGTCCCCCAAAAGGGGCATGAGAGGGGCATGACTGAGAAGGGAACTTACGCTGTGTTCTAACTCTATTCAGCTCACTCATGTAACCTGGCAACCTGGCAGAACTTGCACTGCCAACAAAAGTGGTGCAAGTCAAACACTATATTAAAATTCTTGTCTTCTTTCTGCCTGGTTTGGGCTGGTTCAGCCAGCAATAGGCTTGCTCTGGAACAGGGTCTGGATCTGGTGTGCTTTGCACTAGCTTAACTTAAACTGCTTGAAAATCATGCTGTTTTCCTATAGTTAGGGTTGCTGCCTAAGAGAATTTGTCCTGGATTATATAGCTCCTCCTGGTTTTCTAAGCAGGGAGGGCAAGGAACTACGCAGAGCAACGAAACCTCATTCAGCAGCCACACTGGAAATTCTGCTCTGCTCCAGTGTAGCTTGACCTGCTGCTCACATGTTCTGTAGCTTATTTCCACAGCCATGAAGGCAAATGTCTTGTTTGCATAGGACAGCCACTACAGTGATGCATGCCCCCTTCAAATGACTCCACCAGCAAACTGTTCTCTTGTAGAAAAGTATTCTTGCACACTGCATGACTTGCACCACACCCAGGTAAATATCAGGTGCTAGCACTCATACCTTGATAGAAGTGCTGTGGGTTCAAGCATACTATGGCTGCCAGGGTAAGAGGTGACAGTACTCTGTACCATTGATTACCACCACACACAAAAAGCACTCATGCTTCTCTTTCCCAGGATTGGTGGTGATGGTGTGGCAAAGATCACCTGCTGCATGTTGGGAGGTGCTGCAAAAACAGGTCATAAAAACTGTCATATGGTTTGATGTCAGACCCTCCAAGTGTCCATATTATGCCAGGACAGTCTCGGATTTAAAGAAGCCATCCTAGTTTCTGATTTGATCCCGGAATGTCCTGCTTTTCCTTAGGACACCCCTATTTTCATTGGAGAAATTCTGGAGGGTATGGAGTTATGTAAAGCCCAAGCCAAGGAGATAAGTAACTGTTCAACCTTTAGAAGACATCTGAAGGCAGCCCTGTATAGGGAAGTTTTTTTAAGGTTTATGTTTTATTATGTTTTTATATATGTTGGAAGCTGCCCAGAGTGGCTGGGGCAGCCCAGTCAGATGGGCAGAGTAATAATAATAATAATAATAATAATAATAATAGAATAGGACATCCCTATTTTCATTGGAGAAATATTGGAGGGTACATGAAAGATGGTTTCCATTACTATAAAATGTAAACTTACCCTAAAATATAAAATATATTTTTATATACACAGATACTCTATAAAAATAATAAATAAATATTATGTTTACCGCAAGCAAAACAACAACAATTCCTCATACCGATGTAACAGAAACAGCAACACTGATAAACAAGCTCAAGACTACAAGGAAGATGTTGATTCTTCCTTGTATGTATGGATACGTTAATAATATATATGCACAAGATGCATCATAAGGTTGTGCCCGGGCGGGGTATTAAATCTACTTTTAGGGTCAGATGTAAACAACCTCCTGAGTCCCTCACCCCCAATAACAAACTAGGGGCTGGGTATAATGTGGAAGACTAAGAATCTAAATCAGAAAAAAAAGGTTCCAGAAGAATGGGGAAGAGGAATTAAATGTATCCATGAACCTCTCAGTCACAAAGAAGAATAAAGGACGGGTGAGCAGAGAGGGTCTAATGAGGAAATGCATTGCCCTTGCCTGCAAGTAATTTAATAACTGCTAACCTCTATCTTTAAAGACTTGGTGAGCGTTTATTGACCCATCTGGGATCTATGAATAGAGGTCAGTGAAGGAGGACCAGAAGTTTTGTCAGCATCATTGCAGTGTCTTCCTTATACATTCTTGTACAAGTAGTCAATTCTTTTATAAAGAGTATACAGTCGTGCTCAGGTGGACTGAGCGGACGAGACCAGTAGTGGGTCCAACAATTGAGAAGGCAGTTTCTGCACGTGCTGTGGAGGGAAGTGAGGGGCAGATGGGGCTCCTCAACCTGGGAAGGTAGCCCATCTAGGAGAAGGAAAACTCTGATCCTAAAGCTCCACTGCCTTGTAGGATATCTTCAGGAGAAGAAAGGGCTAAAGAGTAAATCTAGAGTGGAGTCCCTAAGATGGTTGGCTGGTGCTTTCTACACCTCCTTCCAGCAACACCTGCAGTTGGTGCCACACTTATTTCCCTGCTTTCCTTTGAACCACATTTGCTAGACTGAGACAAGGGTCTTGTTGTCTGGGCAGCCCAAAACCTCCATACACAATGCCTAGGCTTGTGCCCCAGGCACGTCACCTCAGTTTGACTTCTCCCTTGGACAGACAGATGCCAACAACAACAAACATCGCATAACTGAAGGAGGCAGAATTGGCTCCAGGTTTTGATAACAAGACGCGGGTGGCACTGTGGTCTAACCACAGAGCCTAGGACTTGCTGATCAGAAGGTCGGCGGTTCGAAACCCCACCACTGGGTGAGCTCCCGTTGCTCGGTCCCTGCTCCTGCCAACCTAGCAGTTCGAAAGGACATCAAAGTGCAAGTAGATAAATAGGTACTGCTCTGGTGGGAAGGTAAACGGTGTTTCCGTCCACTGCTCTGGTTCACCAGAAGCGGCTTAGTCATGCTGGCTACATGACCCAGAAGCTATATGCCTATAGAGCGAGATGAGTGCCGCAATCCCAGAGTCATCTGCGACTGGACCTAACGGTCAGGGGTCCCTTTAGCTTTATCTTGTTAACTAAAAGTGAGGGTGCTGGATTATTTACCAAATTTCTGTGATCCCTTTCACAGAACTGCACTTCTCAGATCTCCTTAGGAAAAGAAAATGGCTATGAAACCAGTTTCAAGGATGGAACGATAAGTAACAAATTTCTTGTGGTTTCGCTTTTCACCCCTCCTGCAGACACACAAATACCACCACCCCAAATCTGGCCTGAACATTTCGGCCTAGTACTATTTGGAAAAGTGTCCCCATATATAAGGTTTTAACTCATCCAAGGCCCAAATCATAGCAAGGCATTCCATTTGTGCCACTGAAAGTACTTATTTCCCCACACTGATAACTTCCCAGTAACGTACATTCTGGGGTGCTTTACTCCTTCCCTATCTTGCAGTAGGGAATCTAGCCTGTGCCTCCAGGCTATGCTGTCTTACTGTCCTTCCCTCAGCTCGTTCTGCTTTCTCAGCATCTAAGGGTTCTTTTATTATCTTCTTATTGCAATACAGTGGTACCTCGGGTTAAGAACTTAGTTCATTCTGGAGGTCCGTTCTTAACCTGAAACTGTTCTTAACCTGAAGCACCACTTTAGCCGCTGCTCAATTTCTGTTCTCATCCTGAAGCATAGTTCTTAACCCGAGGTACTATTTCTGGGTTAGCGGAGTCTGTGACCTGAAGCGTCTGTAACCTGAAGTGTTTGTAACCTGAGGTACCACTGTACCTGTCTCAGTCCTTTAACAATGAGGCCTTCCCAAAAGAAGTCCTAAGCTATGTTGTGTCCAATAAGCTCTACGTCAGGCACGTTTAACTTCCAGCGACTGCGATCTACTCCCAGTATTAAAAAAACTGGCAGTAATCTACCCATTGTCATTGCCAAGAGTTGTCAAGCTTTTGGGAGGGGCAGTGACCAAAGTTGTTGAGCTTGTCTACTCAAGTGTTACTACCATTCAAGTGTTCTTTACTGTACTTGCAAGAAAACATCTCTCTCCTCTAACAGTCTCTACAGCTTCAGCAGGTGCTGTAACATCCCAACAGTTTGACTTCATCCCCCAAAGGTGCACTCCTCCATTGTCTCCTGAGAAAGAAGCCTGGATAGCTGGATAGTTGGTTAGAGTGTGATGCTGATAACTCCGAGCTTGCAGGTTCAATTTCCAAATGGGGCAGCTGCATTGCAGAGGGGTTGGCCTAGAGTATCCTTGGGGCCCCTTCCAACTATACATTTCTATGATTCTGTGATTCTAGCCCACCCACTGCAACCACCCGTTGAAGGCCATTTTGTTGAAATAAATAAACTAGAACGTTGGCTATGATAACAGAAGAAAAGCAAAAAATACTTTCACTGAAAAATTCTGTTGAAATCTAGCAGTTTTTAGTCTTTGTTAAAAGAGCTCAGGGTAATTGATAATTAACGTGTGTGTGTGTGTGTGAATTGTCTTTCTGTCCATTTGTTCTCTACACATTCGGACGCCTCTTGAGATATCATTGTCAAATGTGGTGTAAGTGTTCCTGGGGTGGGAGTCTTGGCTGATATTTGGGTGTCAGGTGCCATTTGGGTGTCAGGTGCCATTTTTGATCATGATGACAGGCCCAAATGTGAATTTGACATGACTTCTCCCCAATTACAATTTTTGTTTAAAAAACATTTTTTGTTGTTTGATATATACCAGGCAGCACCTGGCACTCCCTGCTAGTAAAGTTATATTGTGGCACAAGGTGTAAAATGTACATAAAGGTAGCATAGTAAACAGAAACTGTATGCCCCTCTCCATGAAATTTCAATTATTCTCCTCAAAGATTGAGTAATTAAACCAAGCAAATTGTGTTTGTGTTAAATTGGTTTAATGGATGGTGACATTTATGCAGCAATAAAGGAACACATTAAAATGGCCTTTATTGTTAATAGATTTCTTAGATGTGTTTTTACAGCTTGAAAATGAGTCATTCATAAACTGAGCATCTTGCACACTTGTCCAGGACAGTGAGCACAAAGGCATTTATGCGTTAATAAACAGAGCAGCCAAATACTGTGTTATGTAAAATACCTCCTGACAGTAAAACTTCCAACAATGCTTTGATGCTGGGAAATCTCAGGCTATTATTTATCTCCAAAGCTGGAAATCAATTTGCTTCTAAAAATTATCTTCAAAGAGAATTTGATCACCAATATACACTGGATATTTGCTAAATTTTCATATTTTATATTAGCCATTGGTGTCTAGACATCTGATAATTTATTTTTATATATGATTTCAATTTTCCAGATTTTACAATTGACATTTGGCTATATATATATATATATATATATATATATATATATATATATATATATATATATGTATATATATATATATATAATTTAGCCATCTTTGTTGAGGAACAGATTCAAATTCAAATTGCTGCAGAATAGGATACATAACTTGTCTATGCTACTTTGTGAGTTATTCTCTGACCTGTAACATGTGATCCCTTTAACTGGGAATGGTTGGGAACTGAGCATGGGTCCTCTGAGGGCAGAGCCCCAAATAACATGTTGCCACCAATAGCACCTTCTCTCACACACAAATAGCTGCTCTGAGAAAAAATTACTTTTGTCAGCATCGCAGCATGGGGAAAAGGTTAACACCGCTCCTCGTGTGTCATCATCCATATCAATCTTCTCCCCAATAATTAAAACAAATAAAGGCTCAAATATATGTCTTAAATGTAATCACATAATTAAAATAACATGCATCTTGGCCCACAAACTGAAGCCTGTGTCTCTGAGCTTCCATTTGATCTTGCCAACAGATAGATCTTCCAAAACAGTCTTTGCCAACATGATAGTATGTGACATAGCCATGCTCACTGGAGCTGAAGGGAGTTCTAGTCCTAGGCATCTTGAAGGCACCAGTTTGGCAAAGGCTGCTCCAATGTTTTTGTCTTTCTTTGGGTGGAGAACACAGACATGAACCAAGAAGGTCACTTGGACATCACTTGGGCCATCACAAAGGGGAACTGCACATCAGTGCTTTTCAAGTGCTTTTCTATAAGCAGGCAGAAATGTGGTATGAATTGTGCGGACTTATAACAGTTAATAAGGGACACGGGTGGCGCTGTGGGTTAAACCACAGAGCCTAGGACTTGCCGATCAGAAGGTTGGCGTGACGGGGTGAGCTTCCATTGCTCAGTCCCTGCTCCTGCCAACCTAGCAGTTCGAAAGTATGTCAAAGTGCAAGTAGATAAATAGGAAGGTATTTATCTGGCAGGAAGGTTTCCATGTGCTACTCTGGTTCGCCAGAAGCGGCTTAGTCATGCTGGCCACATGACCCAGAAGCTGTACGCCGGCTCCCTCGGCCAATAAAGCGAGATGAACGCGCAACCCCAGAGTCGACCACAACTAGACCTAATGGTCAGGGGTCCCTTTACCTTTACCTTTACCTATAACAGTTAATAAGGTCTCTAATAATATTTACAATGACATTGTTATGATGAGAAGTCAAAGGTGGGAAGAAGTATATTCTTTCAGTTTCTGAAAAGGTCATTTAAGTCTATGAATCTGCAAAATATCCTATTTAGATTTAAGATGCCTGCGCAACCAAAGGTGATCAGCTGGAAGGAATGATGCCAAATTTGAACCTGCTAATGGGGAGTCAGGGTGCTCCCTCACTTTTTGAACGCTTCAGCAATTCAGTCTTTCTGGATTCCTACATGAAATTACCTGAACCACATTTCTTGGATTCATGTGAAGATCGGGACTTGGAGATCTCTGTATGCTGCAATACAGTTATATCAAAATGCCAATTTTCAATAGGTATTTTTTAGAGAAAATACACATATGATGTGTTTTAAAATACAAACCGTAATTAAATACACATTTTGGGAGGAATTTTTAAAATGCAGATTTAATTCTGGAGATGGAAGAAAACTGAATTATGGGTTAAAAAAAACATTAAAAATGACCCAGGCCCTTTCAATTTTTTGGCTTCTAATCAGTAGCCCCCCCCCTTTTAAAAAAAAAGCAGGCTCCATTTTAAATGGGGGGGGGGTTAGCTTCATAGTTTGGAAGTGACTCTTTAATCTTTGCAAGACATGCTACAAATACAAGAAAATACCATGCCAATTTTTATAAAGGTTGAAATGTATTATTATTTTCATCACCATAAACAGAAGTTCAAATCTACTACTGCATTCAGTAACCTGATTTTCGAGGCATAAAAAACTGTTCTCCAAAACACACTGAGAAATCTTAATGGTGAAGATTGAATGATATTACCATGGCACTAAAGAATTCAGTGTCTACTTCTTCTACATTTTGTATTAAACTTCCTGGAAACAGATGTGCTATTCATACATTTCATTCAGTCTTATACAGATGTTGTGCTCATTAAAAAAAATGCACAGGGGGAGAGAGAGAAAATTGCTTTCATTGTCTCACTTGCTTACTTCTAAAGAAATGTTAAAATATCTTAGTGCTATCCAATTTGAGTAACGAATATGTGCAGAACATATTCCACCGTCACTTATCTTCATTTGGTTTAGCCCATGTAATTGCTGCTTCTAGTTCCAACATGCACATAAATCATAAACACATCATCCAAAATTGCAATAAGTGCATCCTTCTGAGTTCAATGTCCCTCTCTGGTCATTATGATCTAATTGCATGGGCACATAAAACATAAATCAAACTGGAGGCTAAGTGATTGTTTTACCACACATATTTTGAGGAAGCAGAAACAAAGGGAGAACAATGGATTTGCTTGTGGCGGACAACAAAATGGAAGAATCACAACAACATTTTTTTTGATGGGCAGTGGCTTCCAAAGAGGAAGGAAAAGTTATGGGAATAAATTAGATGGATTTATTGAAAGTTCATATGTTTTCATTTTTTTAACCTCTCTTCTTTTAAAATATGGCCACAAAATGCCACAAAAACCTGATCTGTTGAGCTCACATTTACTGACAATGGCAAAAACAAATGTTCTGAGGAAGGGTTAGGTTCCCCAAGACAATGAGTAGTCTCCGTGGACAAGGAATAAGTGTCAGACTTCATAATTACATGGATAGTCTTAATGAGTGACTGATTTGCATTTATTAATTACTGTATTACAGAGTCAAGAAAAACAGAAGGTGATCTCTAAATATTAGAGCATGTTAACACTGGGAAGGGAAGATCATTTCAGCAAGTTTCCTTATATTTTATTTTGTTCGACGGGAAGCATTTTTCTGCTAGAAATTGTAGTCTGCGGATGTGTTAGTCAAAAAATAAAACAAACCCTGTAGTCTCTATAAAGACCACTCGGAGAGATACACTGAAAAGAAAAGAGATGATACAAAACCCAATCCATCACTGAAATATTGGGTTCACACCCACACACCCACACAGTCATTCCTCATGTTACAGACATCTCAGGTTACGTGTTTTTGGGTTGCTGACCGCGGCAAACCCGGAAGTACCAGAACAGGTTACTCCTGGGTTTCGCTGCTCATGCATGCACAGAAGTGCCAAATTGCGCCGGAGCCTGCACAGACACGGCGCTTCAGGATGAGAATGCTGTGGGTTGCAGACGTGCCTCTGTCACGGATTACGTCCACAACCCGAGGTTCCACTATGTGTGTGTAGATGACGTCCTGGTCTGCACTAAAGGCCCCGCATTTCTGTTACTAAAAACCGTCATTCAAGCATCTTCACAACTGGCCTAAATAACGTGCAGAAGTGTGTGTTTTTTTCAAATTGCCACGTCAAGTTTAAAATGTGCTTTGGATTATGTATTGGGCACAAGGAGAAGAAACGTCTTTCAGTATATTATTTGTAAATTTCCAAAGCTCAGGACAGCTGAAAGAAATGCACGGTGGAATTGTGCGTATGGTAACTTAGAAGTCGTATCACTATGTTCAGTGGAGTTTACCCCCAAGTAAGATTTGTACAGGGCTGCAGCCTTCTACTTCTGTGTATGTTTACTTGGAAGTAAAGCCTGCTGTTATAAAATTACTTTTAGTCTTCTGCACACCCTTCGAAGAGCTGCCAGTGTTGGAGAAGATTTAGAAAGGGAGAATATAGTTGTTATTACTCTGAATTGTAAAAATGCTTTGTAAATGTCATATAAGCCTTAAACTGGAATATAGTAAACTTGTAAGCATTTCAAAACTAGGAATGGAAATGTTCTCCCTGCTGCAGTCTCCCACCTTAAATAGAATTAAAATACATAAAATGTGTATTATTGTCTATAATAAAATTGCCATTGGGTTATACGGTGTGGCATGCTGCAGAGTAAGATGCACAAAGCACATTGGCCTAAATATGTATAAATATGTAAGCATGATGCACCAACTGTGTTCTAAGCACTGCTCAAATAATAAAATCTGCAGCTCAAAAATCTGATAGACAGGGACAGAAAGAAAAGAATGTTAACAAAATGCAAACACAGGAGCAAATCCATCTTTGTGGGGAAACTGATGGACCTTAGTGAATATTGTCATGATGCCCCGCAGCTCTTGGACTCCTGAAAAGGTTGGAAAGCACTTCCCTTGCAGTCTCTAATATAATTAGGAGTTGGGACCAAGTGGAAATTTCCCTTACCACTATCAGAAATAGAGCAAATAATGTGTAGCTTATGTTCTTTTTCATATTCAGTAGATCCTGCAGTTAAAGTTACTTTTGACCCTAAAATGAAGCTCCAATTCAGCAGCACTGGGATGGAACACGGAGTGATTGAAAAATATGTTTGGACAGCTGGTACAGTCAGCAGCTTTCTTGAAGAAACAGTTTTCAGTCAAGAAAGTCTTCGTTCAAAAATGTGTCTGTGTAATGGGGCAGGAGTGGGGAAAGCTCCATTATCTTTGTAATGTTGGACAGCATTCTTCAGGAGTTGCATGGCATGAAATAAAACATAGAACAGGCTGATTTATGGGAGTTTTAAAAAAAGAAGACTTTAGGGTATGAGCTTCCTTTTTTGTTAAATCAGTCAGTGGGTACCCTTGCACAGTACTGCAAATTCTGACCATTTCTTTTGTGTCTGTGGGTTGATCTTACAACGCCTACTCCCTTCCTTTCATAACTGTATGCAAGCTATCCTTTGCCAATAGAATTTTGGCGTTGGGCACACAAAGTCAGCTCCTGCAAGCTTCAACTTTCATAATCTCGCCTCTCTATTGTTTTTTTTAGCCCATCTGGCCGTGGCTGTGAAGATGGGTTTGAAACTGTGTGGGCAATGGGCTGGTGAAACTGCGGAAGCCCAGCTAAACAGCACTAACATCAGGGCTGGCTTGCCTTGCATAACTTCTTACTCATCATTGTCCATATTGATGCTGAGCATAATTTTTGGGAATGGGTTTGAACAGTTCTACTTATCTTTCTTATAACCCACTGGTTTGGGGGTACCATTGAAGGTCAACAAAAGGTCAACTACTGGGCTGAGCAAAGTGAGACCTTAGGTTTTACTCCTGGCATGTCATTCCTCTTGTGAATCTTTTGTTTGTTTGTAATACAGCAAGTACGTTGCTTTAAGTCAATCCCAAGATACAGTGGTGCCTCGCAAGACGAAATTAATTTGTTCCGCGAGTTGCTTCGTCTTGCGATTTTTTCGTCTTGCGGAGCGCGGATTCCCGGGGTATTAACGGTTTTACGAAAAAGGAAGCAAACCCGCAAGACGTTTTTGTCTTGCGAAGCAAGCCCATAGGGAAATTCGTCTTGCGAAGCACCTCGAAAAACGGAAAACCCTTTCGTCTAGCAAGTTTTTCGTCTTGCGAGGCATTCGTCTTGCGGGGCACCACTGTACCAGAATTAGTCTTGGTGCACAAGCTGAGAACACAATGCTACATTCAAGTGCAAATACAAGCTTGGCTTCCCACTGACGACAGCCGATTTCAGTGGGGAAAAGAGAATGAAAAATGTAATACAATGCATGATTATCTTTCTTGAGGACTGAGAGCAAAACTACTCGTGATTTTAAAAATAAATTGCCTCTTTGTTTTTAATGTGCAGCTTTTTCAAAGTGCAAATAACATCAGCTGGGAATGCTGATCATTACTGGGATCACAGCAGGCATGGAGGTGTGGTTAACCCTTCCCTTCTCTGTGGTAGTTCCTGTGGGAGATTAGCTGCCAAACCTAACAAATGCATATTCTTGCTAGCTAGCATGAAAAGGAGCTAACGCCGCAGAGCTGTATTGCTGACTCAGACCATAGAAATACAATTGGTAGAGTGGGCTCTGCCTGATGTCATTTCCTCTCCTCTCCTGGAGAGGAAGGAACATATAGTACTTCCTGTCATCATCCCCCCTTTGACCAGCATTGGATACAGACATGCCTCTGCTTGCTCCAGCTTTAGGCACATGTCTGAAGCTGGTTATACTTTAAATGTAAGTATTTTGCTGGCATAGTTTTTACTGGTACTGTGAACCAATGCATGAGTATAAAGTAAGTAAATCTTATTTTAAACTTACTTTACAAGCTGTTGCCCGTTTCTTTGTTAAGCAAGGTAAGAAGTGGGATACAAACTTATTTCATAACTGGGCTTACTCAAAACAAGGTTTTACAGCCCAATTCCCATGCTTTTAATTTTGCTGCCAATGATGGATTGTGAAACTGTTCAACCCAGACACGTAGGCACTTGGAGGGTTAAACTGCAACTGAGATATCCTTTCCTGCTCATTAAAACCCATCCCACAGTTCCATCCACTGAAGCTTGTAGTATTTCCTTTGGGGGAAGGCAATCTCCCTTTGGTGCCAAGGGGGAAATTTCCATCCAACATGTATGCTAGCCCACAATTTAAAGTTTGAAAACTTTCAATAGCAACATCCGTTTTCAAAGAAGGTAGAGGGAAATGCAAAGTGTGTTGTAAATTTCATGCTGGCTTTGGAGACTGAGAGATCAGGCTCAAAGCTGGCACTCATGTTCAGAAGACAGCTCTATACTTCATGGACAAACCTAAGTTTGACCTCCCCAACCGTCCTCAAGAGAGCCAGCAGCAAGCAAGTTCTCTCAAACACTGAGGCTATTATATTTTAATCACCAAGGGAAATGAAATGTGTTGTTTCTGTGTCAGGAGCCAACATGTACTGAGATGTCACTAAATCTAAATCTTCATTGCTGCTTGTTGGACTATGGTTCTTTAAAAGGGGAAGAAAAAACAACCCTCTCTTGCTGCTAGTTGTCTGCATCTTTGACTGCAGCAGCATGTGAGGGGGTGGGGTGGGGGTGGAGCAGCAGCTGTGCTTTTTGGGATGGAGATGGGGCAGGGCGAGGTGGTAGCAAGGTTGGGGGAGCTAGTGTTGGCATTGTCCTTGCAGGAGTTTTTCATAAAGCACCAGTGAATTTGATTTCCCGTGGCGTTTCCTTTCCTTTCTTGCACAACTCTAGCCCGAGCCTCTAAATTTTGAGGAGGAGGCATTATTCAGTGTCTGATATCTAAAAGGAGAGGTGTTGGGCCCCATGCCTCTCCAATGACAGAACCTTTTGACTCGATGTGAAAGTGGATGAATATATTATTATTATTATTATTAATTTATTTTATTTACTTATTAAATTTGTATACTGCCCTTCATCTGTAGATCTCAGGATAGTTTATTTTCTACCAACAGTAATATGGGGCTTTGGAATCGCCTGGTCACAGTACCCCCTATTCTGGTGAGATCTACTGTATTTATAGTCATTATTTCTAATTTTACATCTATGGATATAAATTAGCACATGCAAATGTGCTCTCCTTTGCCCCCCCCTTTGGCAATGTGCAATGGTCACTTTAAACCTGGGGTCTTTCTCATGGGAAGCATTTTGCTCTATCACTGAGTGACTTTGGAGCCTCCCGTGTCAATTGCTCACTACTAGTAGTGAGGAAAGGCATTGGAAGCTTCTATTAGGCTACCAACAATGCAGTGAATAATATTTCTGCTTTTGTTCTTCCTTAAGAAGGATTTTGAGGAGCTTGTGCAGGGGCATTCTAACTCACAGTAATGGGTAAGAGAAATGTTGGTAGATGTCTTATGTCTCTCTCTCTCTCTCTCTCTCTCTCTGTGTGTGTGTGCGCGCGCGCATAGGCCTCTCCCTTCCTCAGCACAGTTTGTGAATTACTTGGCTAGAATCACATCAGAAGTAAGTCTTCAGTGCAAGCCAATATATCACCAACCACTAACAATGATTAAATATGTTTGAAACTGTGTCTTGGTTTATATTTTCAGCAGTTGTTTTGGCAGAGTTACTGTACAGTGGAGTTACTGGCTAATCAGTAAATAATCAATTGGGCAAGTTCGTGTCGTTTTAATTTCCCAGTTGGATGAATAATCATTTTTTTGCTTCTAAAAGCTATAGATTTTTGCAGGCAAGAGTTCTTTAACTTTACAATTCAGCTGGATTTTTGGAAAATGTTTGCTGGTATTCCACTGTTGATGTCGGAAGAGCATCGGAACTGAACAATATTCATCTTCTGAATTCAGTCAATGGGGTTAATTAAAAGTAAGGCACGCCCTATACTACAAAACTGGAAATATCACAGTGGTGTGAAGGTCAGCCTAAGCAGAACCCTGCACTGAAGCAATATTTATCCACGTGGCCAAATTATGGCCATGCAATCATCCCCTCCAAATTCTTAAAAACAAAAACAAAGAACTGATGCCCATCAAATATCTGATGGTCGTTCTCATAGTTCACAATGCCTGGTGGGTGGCCTCTCTCCTGTTTACGGAGGACTATTAGAAGGGCTGTCCTCTGCTTCAAGGCAGACACCATTTCAAGGGTTGCCCAGCCAAAGTCCAGTTTGAAGAGAAAGAACCCTAAGAAGAGACGGCAGCTTGGGCCTTGAAGTTGCCCATCAGAACATCACGCACCTCCACAGCAGATGGAGCTCACTTCGATCAGTTTTCCTGTGATTGTGAGATGCACTATATCCCTATTAAAATTATAGCAATCATTTCTAAATTTGCAGCTAACATATATAACATTTTATGTAAAACTGTGCCTTCCTCTCTCCCTCCCCCCTTTTTGGTGATGATGCATTTCCTATAACACCCATAATATGATACAATACCTATTCTTCCACTCCAGATATGAAGATAGATTCAGGTAGGTAGCCGTGTTGGTTTGACGCAGTCGAAATAAAAATAAAAAATTGTCTAGTAGCACCTTGTAGACCAACTAAGTTTGTTCTGGTATAAGCTTTCGTGTGCATGCACACTTCTTCAGATACACTGAAGCAGAAGTCACCAAACCCTTGTATATAGTGGGAGGGTGGGGTGGGGTATTTCTCAGAAGGGTATGAAGCATAGTTCAGCTCACACAGAATGCAACACCAATAGGAATAGGTATGCTCATCAAGATAATTATAGACCAAGCACATTCATAGAAATGAGGCAGAATAAGAGTGAATTTCCAAGCAATATTTTCACCTTGGTGTACAAGAACTTTTTTTCTTACAGTGGAACTGGCTTTCCAGGTGCTTGTGGCAGACATCCCCCAATCAAGCAAGGAAGATTTATCTAAGGGTAAGCAACCTCCTTCTGTGCATCTGGATACACAGCCCCCTTTTTCTATTGCCATGTTCATCTGAGCTCTAATGAACTCACTAGATGTGTCGTTTGAAGCAAAGAGGAAATCTTCATTCAAGGCCACCAGGTGTTACACGTCACTATTTTCCTATAATTACAGCTGGATCAGGACCAAGATGGTAAAGGACATTCCCCCAAGCTTCAGTCATTCTTAGCTATTTACTTGTGGAAGAAATTTGGCAAAAAACAATTCACTGTAGCAATCTGCCTCCTTTGATAATTGTAGGGCATGAGTTCATGAGAGAGTATTCTGAATAGGGAAGCCCCCACAGTTATACTGTATTGCTTTTTAAAAAGAAAGCAGGGGGAAATCACAGGAAAATATCACTAGATATCCATGACTGCCTCAATCCCTCTCCCACTCTGAACAGCGAAGAGCCTCTATTACCATCCACCACTGGTGAGGAAAATAGTAGAAGTTCAAACAGGAATCAAATAGAGGACTTCTGTTGCAAGACTAAAGTCAGCCAGGATAAGGTACTCTGTAGTGGGGCAACTACAAAGATATCATCGCTCTACAATTTTTTGTTCTGCACTCTCTAGGATAGAAGATTTCTTTAAACAAGCAAAACATCAAATTGTTCTGTTGTTTTCCAGGATATGGCATCATCATCATCATCATTTATACTCTGCACATCTGGCTGGGCTTTCCCAGCCACTCTAGAGGCCCAGATCTGCTGTTTCTTAGAACTGTCCCAAACCTCTTGCTCTGGTGCAACTGCTTCACCTCGACCCCGATTCTGACAGATTTGACTATGGCAACAGAGCGTTTCCTGGACTATCCTAATTCAGGCTACTAATGAATGGTTGCAGGTCTGATTGTTTACCCATGGAAAATAGCCCTCATGAACAGTGATCCCCTGACACAGAGAAAGACAAAGGTCCTGCAGGGTTGAATTGATTGCAGACAAACCCACACAAACCCACACAGCAGCCTCAGTTGTTATTGTCAGGATAGGGTTGTTGTTTTTTATCTTTTTTTTTAATATATATATATATATATATATATATTAAAATTTTTAAACATAAATGCAGAAATAAAAAACAATGAAACATATATCATAACATATTTTCTTAGCTTCATTGGACTCCCTCACGTCTCCCGCTCCCACTTGCATCGTTGTCAATTCTTACCCGCAATTTATCATCTTGTTTACATTCTTGTATCCCATTCATTTAAAATATAATCTAATAATCCTCCGAAAGGTTTATGTTTTTTCCTCAATCTCACTTGTCATCCTAATTCCATCTAGTTTAAAAAGGTAAAGGTACCCCTGCCCGTACGGGCCAGTCTTGACAGACTCTGGGGTTGTGCGCCCATCTCACTTAAGAGGCCAGCCATCTAGTTTAGTGGTGCTCAATTATTTATGATCTAGCATCCTTCTTAACATTCAACCAAATTACAATGCTTTTTTAAATAAATCTTAAATTTCTTCCAGTCTTCTTCAACCTTCTCTTCTCCCAGGTCTCGAATTCTGCCGGTCATCTCGGCTAGTTCCATATAGTCTATCAGCTGCATCTGCCACTCTTCCAGTGTGGGTAGATCTTGGGTTTTCCAGTGCTTAGCGATAAGTATCCTTGCTGCTGTTGTTGCATACATAAAAAATGTTCGGTCCTTCCTTAACACCTTCTGGCCGACAATACCCAAAAGGAAGGCCTCTGGTTTCTTAGTGAAGGTATACTTAAATACCTTTTTCAGATCATTATATATCATTTCCCAGAAAGCCTTCACTCTAGGGCAAGTCCACCAGAGGTGAAAGAATGTTCCTTCATTTTCTTTATATTTCCAACATTTATTATCAGACAAATGGTATATTTTGGCAAGTTTAACTGGGGTCATGTACCATCTATATATCATTTTCATTACATTTTCCTTCAAAGCATTACATGCAGTGAAGTTCAA
This sequence comes from Podarcis cretensis, assembly GCF_951804945.1. NCBI lineage: Eukaryota > Metazoa > Chordata > Lepidosauria > Squamata > Lacertidae > Podarcis > Podarcis cretensis. The sequence goes on along the minus strand of NC_137175.1, from coordinate 83,058,227 downwards.
CCCAATGGTCCACAACCTTTCCCAGTCCTCAAACATAATGTTGTGCCCAATGTCCTGTGCCCACTTTATCATAGCCGATTTAACCATTTCATCTTGTGTATTCCATTTTAACAGCAAGTTATACATTCTTGAAAGTACCTTAGTCTTAGGCTCTAACAGTTCTGTTTCCAACTTCGATTTCTCCACCTGGAACCCTAACTTTTTGTCATTTTTAAAGACTTCTTTAATCTGAGCGTAGTGTAGCCAGTCTCGCACTTTATCCTTCATTTTCTCCAAACTCTGCAATTTCCCATTGTCTCCATCTTTTTCTAGTATTTCCCAATATTTTGGCCATTTGGCCTCCATACTGGGTCTTTTTCGGGCCTTAGCTTCCAGCGGTGAAAGCCACCTTGGAGTTTTATTTTCCAGTAAGTCTTTATATTTTGTCCAGACATTAAACACTGCTTTTCTGACAATATGATTCTTAAAGGCCTTATTGATCTTAACCTTGTCATACCATAAGTATGCATGCCAACCAAAAGCATTGTTAAAACCTTCCAGATCCAGAACATCAGTGTCCTCGAGAAGTAGCCAGTCTTTTAGCCAGCAGAAAGCTGCGGCCTCATAGTACAACTTTAGGTCTGGCAGGGCAAAGCCCCCTCTTTCTTTCGTGATTGGGAGAAAGCCTGCCTGGTCTTTATGAATTACTTTATTTAATACTTTTTTGAGTCTACTTGCCAAAACGTCTACAAATATTTTGTAATCCACATTTAAAAGGGAGATGGGACGATAGTTCTTAAGTTGTGTCTTTTCAGCTTCCGATTTTGGTATCAATGTGATAAAAGCTTCTTTCCACGATTCCGGCGCCTTCTTCCCCTCCATAATTTCATTGCTGACCTCCATCAGTGGTTGTATCAGATAGTCTTTTAATGTCTTGTAGTACTTGGAGGTCAGCCCATCTGGCCCTGGGGATTTGCCCAATTGCATGTTCTGAATGGCTTGTTCAATCTCTTGTCGTGTTATTTTGCAATTCAGGATTGATCTATTTTCTTGTGACAATTTTGTTAGTCCATTTTTTTCCAAAAAATGTTTAATCTCAACCTCATCTTGCAGCCCTTGAGTATATAATCTTTTGAAATATCTCTGGAAGCACTTTCTGATCTCCACAGGATTCTGAATATTTCTTCCTTCACTTTCTAAATTTGTGACTGTATTTAGTTTTTGTCTCCTCTTCAACTGCCAAGCTAGCAGTTTCCCACATTTATTTGCCGATTCAAAAGTTTTTTGTTTCATTAATTTAATCTTCCACTCTATTTCCTGGTTTATCAATTTAGAATATTGTGCTTGATGAAGTTTGATTTCTCTCAGGGTCGGCTGTGACTTCGGATTTGATCTTAACTTCTTCTCCAATTCTTTGATTTTCTCCAATATCTTGTCTTTCCTCTCATTTTGTATCCTTTTCTTTACAGCATTCTGTTGTATCAAGAACCCCCTCATTACAGCCTTACTTGCGTCCCAGATAGTTCTTTTTTCCACCGTAGTGTTCATGTTTATCTCAAAATAGTCCTTCAAGGCTTTTTGGGCCTTCTCAACAATCTCCTGATCTCTAAACAAATTGTCATTCATCTTCCATCTAAAGGAGCCGGTTGGTAGTAGTGTCATGTCCATCTTCATTGCATTATGGTCGGAGCAGGTCTTTGGGCAGATTTCCACCTTTCTGACCTTGGGTGCCAGACCTCTAGTTATCCATATTTGGTCGATTCTTGTCCAAGTCAGCTGGGCTTCAGAGAAAAATGTTCCCTCTCTTCCCAAGGGGTTCTTCGTTCTCCAAATGTCAATTAAGTCCATATTGTCTGTCATTTCAAAAAAAGTCTTTGGTAGTCTGCCGTCCTTTGTAACATTTTGGCTTTGTGACTTATCCATGTTAGTTGATACAACCCCGTTCATATCTCCCATCATAATGATGTTGTCATAGTCCAGATAATCCAGCATTGTCTCATGCAACTTCTTGTAAAATTCCGATTTCCCTTCATTTGGTGCATAAATTCCTAATAACAAAATCTTCTCTCCTTGATGTTGTATCTCAATTGCTAAAATTCTTCCATGTTCATCTTTAAATAAGAATTTGGGTGACAGGCTCTCTTTTGCATATATCACCACGCCTCTCTTCTTTACTCTGTCCGAAGATATAAATTCCTGGCCAAGTCTTTTGTTTATTAACACTTTTCTGTGGAGCCTAGTCACATGTGTTTCTTGTAGGCAAATGATATCCAATTGTTCCTTTTTTAATATGTGAAAAAATTTCCTCCTTTTTTCCGGGATGTTACAGCCATTTATATTCCAACTCAAGAGTTGCAGAGACATCCTGAATTAATCTGATTATTTTCCTGGGGGTGGTGTCTTGTTCACTGGATCTTCAGGTTCCGAGGGTGCAGGTACCGCAGGTGCTCCAGGCCCAGAGGGTAATTCAATTCCCTTTTGAAGGTCCTCTCCGTATGCAGTCAAAAATTTATCTCTGTCTTCCAATGTTCTGATTTTAACCTTCTTCCCTCTAAAAGTGAAAGATACTCCTTGGGGAAATTCCCACCTGAAGATAATTGAGTTGCTCCTCAACAATTTGACCAGTTCAAGATAGTCAGATCTAAGATACAACAGTTGTTTAGGGATGTCCTTGTAAATTTCAATTCTTCTGTCCGAAATGTCCAGTGACTTTCCGTAGTGTAGGCCCAAAATCTTATCCCTTTCCTCCTTTGATCTCAATGTTATCAAACAGTCTCTGGGCTTCTCTTTCTTTACAAGTCTTCCAAGCCTGAAGGCTGATACGATTTTAAAGTCCTTTTCCTCTAAATTCCAAAACTTGGAAAACTCTTTAGTCAGGAACTCAGCTAAGTTGCCTTCTTCCGCTTCTGGTATCGACCTTATCCTAAGGTTACTCTCCCGGTTCCGCAGTTCTATCATGGAAAGGTAGGTCTGGTGTTCACCTACTTGTTTGCTGAGTGGTCTTACCTCTTGTTCCAAATTTCCCAGTCTTTGGCTAGTATCCTCAGCCAATTTCCGATTTTCTGCCGTGGCCTCCGTCAGTTCTCCAATTGCTTGTACGTTCTGTGATACTTGTCCAGTTAATCTATTTAAACATTCTGTGTTTTGATCAATTTTAGCTGTTTGCTCATCAGCTTTCTTATCCAGAGATTCTACTCTCTTGTCCAAAGATTCCAGTTTTTCGTAGATTTTCTCTAAAATAGAAGCAGTTGCTCCTGAGGCCATATCTTCCAGTTGTAATTGCTCAGTTTCTCCCTCCCCTGCTTGTGGCCGAGAAGCAGCTTCTTCTTCTGAAGGCAGAGTAGGTACAGATGATCTGCGTGCCTGAGAGGCTGCGGTTAAAGTTGTTAAAGTTGTTTGTCTAGTTTTTGGTCCCTTTTTTCTTGCGCCACTCATTCCAGAGTTATCTAAAAGTCAAGGTCAAGCTGAGTTGTTCCCATGAGAAAACAACAGCCCAGATGGTAACAGTCAAACAGGAGGCCGGGAAAGGAAAGTAAAATAATGTCACTGCTGTAAATCCCGAATCCTCTAGGGGGAGCTTAAAATGTCTTTAGGGAAAAGATCAATTCTGGTAAAATTGCTAAAATCAAGTTTAAAGTCCAGGAACCTTCAATAGCAGGTTTTAAGCAGAGTTAGTATTAACAGCCACATTGTTTCAAACAGTGCAGACTGGTATTTCAAATGATGCTTCAAAGTAGCAAGTCCAAACTCCCTCAGATTGTTGCAATTTTTAATTCAAAGTAACCAAATCTGCAGACTGACAGCTCAGTCGCTCAGGCAGCTCCAGAACCTGGGTTTCTTACTCAAATTATATTTCCGATAGAAGAAAGGTATCACGATGCAAGAGCATAAAATCAAGTGCTTAAAGTCCTTATTTTGCTTACAAGAAAGTTCAGCGGTTGCTCAGATCGATTAGGTTAAAAATTCTTTCTTTGCCTCCACTCCTCCAGCTCTTTGCTTTGAAGTTCAGTGACAGCGGAAGACAGACTTCCTGTTTTACGTCGCTCCGCTTTCAGCCAAATTCAATAATTTTTAGTCTCAAATTTTGTAAAGTCCTCTTTACTCACGGATTGTTGCTTTTCCAAATCAGAAGTTTCAGGAAAAGAGGTCAGCGCTCACCGGCAGCAGCAGCGCGGCTTCACTCCGTAGCTTGCGAAACGACCCACAGCGCCGCTACCCCCTCCCCGCTCCGGAGCCCCTTACGGGGTTCCTTCAACGTTTCAGGGGTTGCTTCTGGCACCCGCCGGGTCCCGAGACCACAGGCTTTTGCTGCCTGTGGGTTTCCGACGTGGGTCTCCGCTTCGCCGTAGCGGACGACCCGTTTCCCACGGAGCTTCCTCTTCACAGAAGGAAGAGGACCGCCATTGCCGTTCGCGCCGCCTCCGGAAGTGTGTGTTGTTTTTTTATCTTATTCTACAGATTGTAATATACTGGGCCTTGGTTAACCTGGAGCAGAGAGAATAATGGGCTCTTATGTGTGTGACAGAAATACCACAATATCTGGCCACAAGGTGCAGCAAAGTCAGGGTTGGCGGGAACTGCTGCTGCTGCTATGTTAGTTTGTTTTTTGTTAATTTAATAGGATTGTGGGAATGGAAACATTAGCAAACAAATTTGGACATGCACTAAAAAACACACTTTGAGGAGGTCATGTTTGTGAAACAGGGTCTGTGCTGTGTTAAATAGCCTGTACTTTGCAAAATGCATGTGTAACAGGCACATTCTAATTAGTTGTTGGGGGGAGTGTTGCACCTGGGGTAGGGAAGCATGACAAGGTGAAAGGTCAGCGTTAGGCATGAAGGCACTGACTAAACAGACTTTACACTCAGTTAAAAGTCCAGACAACCCCTGCAGTGTCACCTTATAGCTCTGAGGGTGTTTTCTTTTCAAAGCATAAGTAGTCCATAAACAGAAATGAAATCACTAGTATAGTTTAGAAATCCTTTAAAAAAAATAAAATATATGATTTCCCTCACTTTTACTTGCTCCTTACGTATCAAAGCATTTAATCCTTATTCTTTTAATGTCAGAAGCTGCCCCCCCCCCAATTATTATGCTCTGGCTTCACCTTTCTGGAACATGGTTACATTTCGATTTCAGATCGGTCAACACATTTTGGAAAACACACATCACAATGGCGTGGGAGGAAAGGACGTCAGGCAACTGAGTAATTTTATTCAAGAGCAATTTGCAAACTTTGCTTTTAGCATTCTCTTGGGAAATGCATCTTTGGGGAGGGGAGGGAATAGAAAACTGCCTTTATAGAATTGCCAACATTTTTCTGGCAAGGCTCCTCTGCCTTCAGCTGCTAGGGGACAAGTACAAATACAGCAGGTTGCTTTTCTACTGGAACAGAGACACAGTAAAAGGAAAACTGCTAATTTTCTCCCTTTCCATGCAGTAATTAAAGGAAACAAGAGGCCACCAGGGGAGGAGGTGGCAGTGTTAATCCACCTGGAATGCATCTGGCTCCTCTTGGCTGATTGTGTGTAAGTGAGAGACAGACAGACAGACAGACAGACAGACAGACAGAGACTTGCAGTGCTATGGCAAAGACACTAAGGACAGCACAGGAGCATCACAGCATCAGGGTCATAGAAGGTCCCACTCCAGTCACTCACTCAGCCTCTCATCTGGGGCATAGCTGCTGAGCATGACTCCTCCCACTCTGCCTTCAGCCAGTAAAAAGACCCTGAATCACTGGGAAAGGGGAGAATCTGCTGCTCAGACAGCAGCGGCATCATCAGGGAATGACTTTGGAGCAGAAGACCAGAGTTCAGCTGAGCAGAGAGATCAGGGGACCCGCAAATGCAGCAGGGCAGGCTTACCACGTTTTGAAGTAAGTGAAGCAATGCACATTACTATCTAAAGAGAGGATGAACTCAGGCCATTAAGTCCAGAAGCTCAAACTATCTGGCTGAATAACTACTAGATGCTGTAGAAGTACCCACCCCATGTCATTGTATTGTGCTGTTTGTTACAAGCCACTGTGGGGCTTCTTTTGGATCAAAATACATGAGCATGTCAAATAGTCACATAAAACAATTATCTAATGCCAACTGTCCTAATTATAGCATTATACAAGATGGCGGAAATACTATGAAATACGTCTCTGAACTCTGGTTTGTGCAATGGCTGCAATCAGCTGTACATAATTTCTCCATGCTGGCTAAGTTATAATGAGCTCTAGAAACCCATGGGGTGCTTCCCATACCCCATCATCAATGGTACAGTCCCACTGTGGAAGGACGTGTGGATCCAGAATTGGCCTCCACAGTCACTTACGGACTCATTGTTAAAACTGTGTTTATGGAAGACAATCTTACTAGGCTACGAGTGATAGCCGAAGAAGAAGAAGAAATTGTCTATTTGCATGTCTGGGGCCAACACTGTGAGACTGCGCCAAAGCACTTCTCAGGATTGGTTTTATGAGCCCAAATCAAATTTGAGGCAGTCCCATTGCCCCCCCCACCCTATCTCAAAGGACCAGCTCAAATGTTAATACATTCGGGTGCCTTGTCGCTAAAATTAAGCTGGCCAAAGTAAGCCCCATCCCTACTTACTTTGCAAGGAAACAATATCTCCCATTCTCCAGCTTATGCATGGTTTGTGGCTAAGGTTTCACACAGGCCAAAGCGCATCATAACTTGTCTGTTTTCCCACCTCAACCATGCTAGAATGTGAAAGGAGAAAGAGGCATTTCACTTTCTTAATGCACTTTTGTACAGCTCTGAAGCCAACAAGAAGGCAATGGGAAATGCCCAGTGGAACTTAACGCAACCTGCTTAGCAGGCAGAAGGAAGCTTTTCTTGTCCTATCCAGGGTGTAGGGATTAGGGAGAAATTTGATTAAGTTAACATTTAAAGACAAACTTACCTAATTCACACTTTCTGTAGCATTATGTGAACCAGAACACAATCAACTTTCAACATGTTCACGTCTCTGAATTTTGCAATGCAGCCAAGTAATGCATTCAAAAATGCATATACAGGGCTGGAGCGTGCATTAAGTGTGCATTAAAATGCATATATTGGTGTGAATAACATAGAGAAGTGCACTATATTAGGGGCGACTGCTTTGCAAAAATGTCTTTAGGCAAAACTGCATACCAAGGATGTGAAGAAATTCACACTAAAATGCTGATGAATTTTCATGTCTTTTTTTAAAAAAAAATGCAAACTGATACGGAAATGAGGAGAACTCACCTTAATATTGGGGAAATGAGAAACAGAGAAACCTAAATTAACAGATTCGCTCATGCATAGCCGGGTGCCATTGTGTTTTCACCGAAGTGGGGGGTGGGGATGGGGGAATAGCAAAAACCTAAAAAATTTTTTTTCTTTCTCTTTCTCTTTTTTTGTTTCAGTCCCACATATGTGAGTCAGAAAGCAATTTTATGTCTCTACAAAATGGCAGGCACAGACGCAAAATGTTATTTAAGACTTCAACCTCTGCTCATCCACCAAACTTCTGTTATGAATCCAGATGTTTTCTGTTATCGGTCCTTGTCAAAAGCCAACTGAAAACATACCAAAATATGCTTCTAGCCACACCTGTGCAACTGGGCTCCCCTCCCCCGCTCCTCTACCCCAGCAGCTATTTAATCTATTCATTTCACAAGTTACATATATCACTTAATTGTATTAAAAGCACAAAGTGAATTGCATTAACAATACAATCCTAGGCATGTGTAATTCTCACTGTGTTCAACAGGACTTACTCCCTAGTAAGTCTGTTTAGGATTGCAGCCTAAGGTCCAAAAAAGGTTAAAACTATATCTCTATTCAAGCATTCCAATAACTTATTGATAGCTGATCTGTATGTGGAGTAAGGGCCAGTTTTTCGCAAGAGCTTAGAAGGATACAGGGCCTGATCTGCAGTCAGAAGCACATGGTGCTACTGCAGGATCCCTGTTAGTGCTGGGCTAGTCAGTCTGTGTCAGGGTAGTGGTCTCACTGCAATAGTGTCCCCAAATGAAGGTGGATTTTCACTGAACAAACTGGGTTGCATTGGCAAAGTTTTGAATTTCACAGAACTCTTCTTTAGATGGAATAAAAAACTTTCCATTCTGTCTAATAAAGAAAACTGCCAAATACCCTAAACCAGCTCATTCTGTTTTAAACTGTCAGACCTTCAGGACCAACTCCTAGGGAAGACCAGATGCTTTCTCACTTCACCATTCGCTGTGAATCAATGCAGTTTTATCCCAAAGCATTTTCAAGATCTCTGTTGTGCTCCCTTTGTTTACAAGGGTTAATTCTGCAGCTCTTACATGGACAAATTCAATTGAAAGGCTCAGGGAACATGGTATATGTGCTCTGATTATGAATTCTGCCCTGCTTGTTAGAATCACTCCCCCCCCTTTCTTTTTTTTTTGTCTTTTACTGTGGTCACAGTTGTGGGGGTTCATGGGCAAGCAGAAAAATTAAGAGATCCCAAAACACGCTTTCAATGTCTGAGTTTCCATGCACAAATTCTTGCATGTCTTGGCAGGTAAGCAGTATATATACAGTGCATAATTCTACCCAATTGGTACATGCCGTTTTATTGGTGCACGAAAGTTGACAGTATACCCAGCTGTAATTTTGCTCATTTATCTTTCCCATTTGAGTAGTGCTTTTAGGCGTGTAGCATTCCAAGGCAGTTTCTAAAATGTGGAACAATTGTCTCAATAAAGATTTATATGGTACAGCCAAAGAACACCGTTTCGTAACAGCGGTTTAAAGAAAAGCCATATCTGTCAGATTAAGCATCATAAAAAGTTTGGGTGAAAAGAAACGTATTCATTTCAAACTAAAAGGGTAACAGAAACGGCAGCCAGGTGAGCTTTGCTGGGGGAGCAAGTTCTGTTATGGCAGGGTGCCATAAGAAAAGGGACTATATTTCGTGTCATCCCCACCTCATCACAGCAACCCACAGAAGGGTCTCTTACCCATGGTCAGGCTGGTATGGAAAGAGATTGGCCTTGTGGCATCTCGGTCATGAGTCTTGCAGGATTTTTAAAGTTCAAACCAGCATTCCAAATTAGGCCAAGAAACAGACTGGGAGCCAGTGGAGCTCTTTGAAAATGGGTAACATGTGTTCCACTTGCCTATCTGCCCTATTTTGTATTAACCATGCAGAGACCTACCTAGGGTCCCTTGCACCCTTGGCAAGGAGCTGTATTGCTCCCTTCCCCTCCCCCCCACTTCATATAGGGAGTGGCAGTCCTTCAATTAATAAGGTATTAGTGTCCTGAGAAGTTTAAGGCTTTATAGGACAAAACCAGAACTTTTAATTGGGCCCGGAAACAATGGCAGCCAATGCAATTGGGCCAGGATTGGTGTTACATGCTCAAACCACCTTACCCAGGTGAGCAACCTGGCGACCAAAGCAGTTTCTGTGCCAAAACCAAGCCTAGAGCATCAGTTTCCTCCAAGAGCACTTGGATCTGGTCCACAATCCAATATTACCATCTACTGAAAGACAGAAATACTACTTATGCTATTAAATCTCTGAAAGCTTTCAGATTGGGCCACTATGGGTCACTTAAGTTGATTCGTGATTTTCAAACTTTCTGCCTTTCCACATTGACTCCTCTCTCATCTCTTGAGAAGCCGCTTCATATCTTCCATACAGCAACAATGAATTCCAGAGTGCAGACTCAATTCATGTGGGGCACTTCCCAAAGTTAGTGGGCCTCACCGTAGCCCAACACAAACACAATGCACAACCTAGACTTTGCACAACCCCAAACTTTCCTCTGGCAACAGATTGCAGGGAAGGTAATGGTGAGCATGCTCATTTTTGGAGAAACCCATGCATCATTACTAATCTAACTGAGGAATCCCTGAGAAGCTTCCAAGGAACCCCATGGCTTTCCTAGAAAATGGACTGAAAACCACTGGGCTAGATGTCTTAGAATCTTTAATAACTTTCATACATCTCCATGGGATGGAAAGCCACAACCAGTTGTGTTTTTTCAGCACACGTACATACCATGAAATGTACACACGTGCAGCTTTGATTACTGTTGATGATGGTATGACCAGAGAATCAGAGGAATTTTCTGATTCAGACATTTGATGATCAGCTTGTTTAATTCAAGCAATGCTCCTTTTAGATACAATGACTAAAGTAAAATTTCAGCTTGTGGTGAGATATCGTGACTTTCTTGAAGCAAGCGAGAACTCTATGAGTCCTATACTGTAATTTCAACTACAATTTGAGACTGCTTCAGTTCCTCCTGACGCAAACAACATACCTTCATGACGAGCTTATAAAATTTAAAAGGGAACTATTAAAATGCATGGCATGATCCAGCAACATTTACAGCACACACTCCTGATGGGTATGTTCAGAATACAGACAAATATCTCCCATTCAGATAATTGGGGCTTAACTTCCGCTGGATTGTACTTGCAGTGTTAGTTCATGGTTATTTTTAAACATTGGTAATGATACTGCCATTTTAATAATTCCAGCTCTTTTACTCAATTTTTAGATGGCAGTGTTGTGGTGAAAAATATTTTAAAGTATTACGATTTGCATCTTCTAGTTATTTGTCACATCTAGAACATGCCTGTAGATTATTGCACAGCACAGCAAGAAAGTACTGCATACATTTCAGTGTATGCAGTTATAAATTACATATCACAGCCACTTTTCTCCAGCCACACTCACCCTACAGTTAACAATGACAAGGAATCAAGCATGCTATAATTTGCTCCCTCCCTCCCTTATAATGCCTGTGGGTTTCTTTCTTTCTCTCTCTCTCTCTCTCTCTCTCTCTCTCTCTCTCTCTCTCATCCAGTGAGAATAAGCAGTGTTTGCCTGCGTGCAAGATGACACTAAGGATGCTTGAAGAACCCGATTGTTGTGAATTCTGATACCAACTGATTCACAGCCTCCCAGAACCCAAGTTACCCAAGGCTTTTCACACTTTCCAAATGTTCTATCACAGGTGTTGGTGCAAAATAAAACTATTGAAATGTTTTTGAAGTGTGGGTTTTCAAAGAAAGTACATTTAGTAATTTGTGATTTGGAAGGAAATGCATTTAGAAACACACCTTTTGAGGGAAAGCAAATATCTTAAAGTTTTGTGAATTTTCAAGCACGTTTTGTTTTAAATGCACCGAATGTGAATGAACGCATAGCACATACCCTAGATAACCATGCCTTCTTGGGCACCACCTCATTCTAGAAAAAGGACTCCACCTACATCCTCCACACAGAGACACATAAAAACAGTTAACATAGCAATTCTAGTCCAACCCATATACATCAAATATTCCTAATTATTTCAGCTCTGGCTAGCAAGGACGCAAGACAAAGGCGAGATTGATGTAGTATGTCTCACAATGGCTCTACTGATTTCTCCACTGGCCCTTCCTCTGCACATGGTCAATTAGAATTTAAAATCCTGTGCTGATTTCATTCTCTGGAATTTTTAAGCAGGTCAGGAAGAAAGATGTTATTGAAAGGAAAACTCTCATCTAAATAAGAAAAGAGCACGTGGCCATCTGGTTCAGTTCTACCGTACAGAAAAGTTGTTGAAACTCAGACTCTCTCTCTCTCTCTCCCCCCCCCCCCCGCCTCTCTTTCTGAGCAAGAGTTTGCCAAGGAATCAAAGAGGAGTATGTTTACATTTAGGTTCCCTTAACATATTTTTATCTCCAAAAATGCTCTGCGCAGCTCGTTTCCTTTCTATAGATGCATATGTTTGCTTACTTATGTCCCGTGCTTAGCAAGATTTGTAGGCTCAGTTGCCAGCAACAGGCTTGATAAAGGTAGGGGCAATCCAAGCAGTCCTTTTAACGTTCTAAGAATGTCTCTGATATAATTTTTTCCTCAAGGCTGTAAGGATGGCTTCACGTACTAAGCCTTTCCTACATGGAAAGGGCTACTGCTCTGGAAACAGCATGAAATCTGGGTGTAGACCATAACACATTTGACCTTAAGTAGGCACCCTGGAAAGCCACAACTCACGCTATGCTAAACTTTCATTTCTGACATGGGAAAGTTTATACCCCATTAAATGAGGTACAAACATTTCTGGGTTCCTGACAGATGTGTCGACCCATTTCTTTTCCCTTTCCGCTGTCCTGTCTCCCCTTCTGCATTACTGGACACTTTACAAAATGCATAATGTAGATTTCTACCTTTGCACTTATGTGCTGTCCATGTGTCAATTTATTTTTGGATGAACGAAACCAGGTTACCTCCTGATCCACAGTACAGCTATTTACAATATTTGGAATTCTATGCCTCCTCTGCTGCCACCGCCCTTTTTTGACTGCATGGGCACAATAACATAAATCTGGCAGTTCGCTAATTGGGGTGAGGGTTATTTGTATGTGGAAGAAGTTAAAAAAAATAACCTGCTGGAAATACAAGAGTAGTGATGGACAAAAGTGGACGGAAATTAAACAGAACAATGTGTATTGTCTAAGTCTAAGTGTATACTTAATATGCAAATTATTTTGGAAATGTACACAAGCCATTTGTGTAAGTGTGCAGGCATTTTGTAAACGTTTTGAAATTTATCCCCAAATACCACTATTGCTTTTCTTTTACCAAATGCAGCCAGACAGGCTGCAAGCTACAGGGGAAGACTAGCTAAGGAGGAGCTGTTTAACCCTTTACTCCTTGGTGACTTTACCATTGATTTACACAAGAAAAAAAATACAGAGGGTATAGGGTTAGTAAGCACCTTCCCTACCCCCCACACACCCCATCAACTTATCCCAGCCACACAATATTCAGTCTGTAAATTTCATAGCTACAAATTAACTACACACAACTGAGCATCACACGACACTGGGCAGCATGTTTATGAATCAAAGTTTCGTAGCATTTTTTCCACCCAAATTTGGGGTGCTGAGATCAGACCATATCCTAAAGGCTTGCCAAATTATCTCCTCCACCACACTTTGGCACACCACAAATGTGAATGGTTCCAAAACCTACAGATCTGCAGGTGGCTGGCCACAGACCATTACCACTAGTCAAGGCACAGGGAGCAAGTTCGCTACAGACACATCAGCTACAGTCCCACTGAAACAGCAGCTGAAACACTGAAGTACTGCAATAAGAAGTGCTTCTTTAATGATCTGCATCCCCCTTGCCGGCTCCTACCACCAGGCAGAACACCAAGTGGAAGCATTGTTCAAATTCTAATTATTTCCAATAACCATGATTTCTACTCCAGCTTGTTACAAAAGCCGATCTGTTAAAAAAGGTGTTATTGCTAGGTTCATTCAGAGGTGACGGTTATAGGGAAAGGGTGCGGTGCTGAGTGTATTTCTTGCATCAATTTACAGATGTTGGTGGCAACGCTGGAAGCAGTGGGGGGTTGAAGCAGGCATGCAGCAACGACCTTTGTTTCCTGCACATGCAACCCTGTCCTTTTTGGAAGGCTCAGAATGGCTCCTGTCCTTGGGTTCTCCTTCTGGCACTTCTGGCATCTATTCTTTGCATGCAGTCACCTAAATAATGTACCCTGTTCGCTACAGTCTGGAAGCAAAGATGGAGACGAAGACATTCCGGTGGTGGAAGTAGGATGACCTGGTTCAGCAATGGTTGCCTAATTAGCACCATGTGAGAATACCCAACACGTAATTTGAGAAGATGTGGGTAAGGGCTGATGCAAACTTCATGCAGTAATTACAGCAGTCAATGCCTTGAATATATAAATCAGGACATGTATTTAAAGCAGTGCTGGATGCATGGTATTGAGTCACGCTGAATTTGCTATTCCCAGTATAGGTCTACTGCGTGTTCCTCTGAAAAGGCAAATCTTAGAGATTGTGGTCCTGTTTCTGTGAACACTGGTTTCGTCCTTAGAAGAAACAAGCTTGCTGCATAATGTCTGAATGGGTTCTTCTAGCCAAGGAATAGGAGAGGCTGATCAGTAGAGGGAAACTCAACTGCACGTATGTATGTGTAAGTGCATGTACATGTGTGTGCACCTAGATAGATAGGGCACAGGTGCACAACACTGGATTCTTCAGGACACTGTGAATATACATTTTCAGTTATTTTGGAAATACAGAAGAACCAGATTTCTGAGTCAGGCAACACAATGTCACACCATAAATTTAAAGGGCTAGTGGTAATAACAAATGAACTCTCAAAATTATCCACTCAGTCTGTGGACAGAGAAATTGGTGGTGCGTTGGTGTTTTCACCAAATTTCTTATGGGAGAGGAGAAATTATTCAACAGTTAACACAAATGAATATAGGAAGGTGCTTTCTACCAAATCAGACCATTGGTCCATCTAGTTCCTTATTGTCTGACTGGCAACAGCTTGCGAGGGTTTCAGATTGGAGAATTCCCAACCTTATCAGGACCTGCCGGAGATTGAAGCTGGGATTTTCTACAGGCAAATCATATGCTCCACCACTGAGTTACAGCTCTTCCCCTTTCTTGGGGAGACCATTTGCACTGGCGATAGCACGGCTTCCTTCTTTTCTCCCTAAAGTTCTTTTTGTTGTTGCTGCTGCCGTCTTGTTGCAACACAGGTGCAGAAACTGTGTAGGCAAACCGGCCACCGTTTTTGCATCCTCCACAATGCCCTAGACCAAGCGCCATTCCAGGGCATGGTGTGTGTGTGTGTGTGTGTGTGTGTGTGGAGAATGACGACTGCCACACACAAACACAAAATGAGTAATAGTAAGAGAGAATATCTTGATTTTTGATACTCCTTCAGAATGAATTTACACAACTGTGCAACAAACTATTTATTAGATGTAGCTACTGTTCAGAAGATTATACCAAGGAAAGTATCAGTATCGTAATGAATCCCACTTAAAAGTGGGCAAACTGTACAGCAAGGGTGTTTGATTCAGTTGCAGGTTCCCATTTCCAAAGGCTAGAGCAGCAGTCCTGTAACTAAAAGTTTTAAGTTTAAAACTTTTTGTACTAATGAATGAATATTGACTCAGAAGTGGGGATGAAGCTGTACATTGTGTATATTTCTGACTGTGATTCATCTTCTTTTTCCTTCCCTTTTTACGTATTTCTTTTGTTTTACAAAGCCACAAAGGCTGTGATTTGAAACACAAGTGGATTTTTGAGCCCTCTCCCTTTCCACCATTACTCCGCTGAAATCAACTGAAATCCAGCTGTTTTCACCCCAATGAAGAAACTGTATGGGTGCCCATATAATTTCCATTGAGGAAGTCAGAACAGCGAACTGTCAGTTTTCAACCTTTCTCTTCACACTTTGAAGGAGACCAGTACTGTACATTTTTTTGAATAAATCACAAGATCACTTACCGCCATTGAAGGCTGTTATTGGCCATTGTGGTGAAGTTCTGGTCATTTACAGGTAAGATGTGAAGTAACACACTGGGATTATGAAATCTCTTTAAGTATTGAATATATATTAACATCTGTTGGTGCATTAAATAGGTAGAAATCGGGGATAAATGCATCTTTGGAGATGCTGTAACCTCTCTAGTTATTTGAAGTAATTAAAAAAAACTGCTTTAAGAGGTAAGTAAACTGAATAAATGACAGTGATAATGAAAATAGAGCACATTAAGAACACTAGAATGAATGTGTTTTCATGAACAACCTTTCAATTCCTTACCCACTCACGTTGGAAAAAACTCTATTAGGCTTAATGGGACTTAATTTTAAGTACTTCAATACACACTTACAAGGAAGTAAGTCCATTTGAACTCTAGGTATACATTTATAGTATAGTGCTGTTACATACTGAGAACTTAGACTGCTGGAATTCCACTACCCTATCAGAACTAAGTAAGGAGTTTTAAATGTTGTTTTGTTGTATGGATGGTATTTTCATACACATGCAATAGGCTGCATTACAGTGCAGATGGACAACATTATAGGTCTCCTCTTTAAATAGAAATTTTAAGGAAATGTTTTGTTACACTATATCAGTTAACATGTTACTCAAGTTACTTTGCCATATGTGTGCAGACAATGTTTCCATTGAAATTATTTAGAGAATGTCATTACTCCCGCCCCCTGCCCAACACACATACTTTCTCTCATAAAAATGCCTTCAGTGGGTCAGGGGAACTTTTAGAAAGAAAGTTACTAGCTGAATGCACCACTGAAAACAAAAACAAATGAATAGAAAATCAATTTACTCATTGGAGTAAACCTAAAGCACTTCACAAAATTACAGATGTATCTTTTTTTAAAAAAAAAAAAACAACGACAACACTTTATTTGCATTCCTCCCTCACTGCATAGGTTTCACTCTCAATAACAGTGTTTGGTATAAATGTATTATAATGGCCATATCCATTTCTATATTGCATGGCTGGGCACAGAATAGTGGTTGGTATGTGAAACTAGCTTTGAATGAGAGATGTGTGACCTTCCCACCCTTTCACCTAAGAGATTTCACTAATATTATTTTAAAACGACATCAACATTCTCTTTAACTGGCCAAATTTCAGGCAAAAGTTGCTGTTGTTTTCAAACATAATTAGTGAAATTTATCAGGTGAAGAGGCAACAAGGTCACAACACTTCCCTATTCAAAGCCAGTTTCATTGCTTTTGCACCAGGTTTCCATAACCTGGCACGTTTTAGGCTGGTAAAAGCAGTTTTACACCAACCAGTACTCTGCGCTAAGCTTACCATAAAAGAATCAACCTGCACATTATAGTGCATTTATAACAAACACTTACCGTGCAAAAGCCGCAGGAAATATTTCCCTAATCTTTATCAACATTTTGTTAACTTCCTGCAAAACTCATACCTATGCATCACCTGTTCAGGATCATCCAAAACCGCTTTGAATTTGGTTTCAGGCAAAATTTCCTAGTGACTCCACTCTAAATATTTCTTGTCTTTAAGGCTACAGTCCTGTACATACTTACCTGGGAGTAAGCCATTGAACTGCACATCATCAGACTTACTTCCAAGTAAACAAATGTAGAATTGCACAGTTACTCATCTCCTTTTAACCAATTCACAGGCCACATCGAAATTTTAAGTGCAGCTCTGAAGGCATAAGCACCTCAGTGTTTCACCCCAAAGTCCAACTTTATGAAAGTGTTGTTTCTCAAAACAATGCAATAGCTGCCTAACAAGGGGGATAACAGCAAAGTAAATGACTTGATGCTTCTTACAAATAGGTTATTCAATTACCTTGGCATTTTTATGTATGTTCGTCTAAACACAGTAATCTTTTTTTTTTAAAGGGGAGGGGAGAAGCACCATGCAAGACACATGTGTGCAATGCCTTTCTATACACTCCACACTTTCTAAAAATAATACCTGTGGGAACTGTCTCATAACTGCCATAGTATATGAAATGCACAGCACATGAATGCTAAAGTAAACTGTGAGCTTGACAAAACTGCAAAGAGGAGCAGATAGTGGTGCTTGCAGATGCATTGCGAAGGACAGAGAGAAAATACGTGTCAAAACGGGTCCTCGCCTGGCTAGAGAAAGGGGATATTGTTTGCTTGGGTCTTGCCACGGTGTGAGGAGCAAGACTCCCACCCTTCTTCTGCATGCAGTTGAAGAATAAGCCTGGCGTGCATTGCGTGCAGGCTTCTTGATTGGAGAATGGGGAAAAGGGGGGGGGGGACCTGGCTGGAATCCAGACAGGCTGGAGTAAAGCGCTCTGTTGATCATTATGTCTGGCCTTCAGGTGTCTCAGCTCACAGTGGGCGGTGGTTGGGGGAGGTGTAGATAACAGTACAGCAGACAAAGAAGAGGAAAAAATAAAGAGTGTTGCTTTGTGTGTGTGTTTAAAAAAGGTTATGAGATATTTTCACGCCGAGTCCTCCTTTTAGAAAATGCATTCCTTGGGTTCCTTTCCCAACAAACCACAGCAAGCGTAGGCTCTGCCCGCGAAGATTTATTTCCAACTGTAATTAGGAACGTCTGGAGTCTCACTAAACCATTTTCTCATTTTAATTGAAATTCATATTTCAAGGGGCGTTGTTTTGTTTCGCTGTGGGTGAACCTAGAAACAGTTTGCATGTCTCTCTGTGTGTTAGGTTTTGCTCTGCACTTTCTTACAGACCCTGCTTAGCTGGGTCTGAATCAGATTTCTATTGTCCTGTTCGCCCTCCCCTCCCCTCCGTCCCAAACCGCTCCCCTGTGAAGCTAGTTTCAGAATGCAACTTTCTCATAAAGGGTCGCATTTTTCTACTCTTTAGTGCCTGGTGAGAATTCTTTATACGAGCATAAGCTGTAAATCAAAGTGCCTTGCTATACTCCGAGACTCTTGAATTCATTTTTCCCCCTTCTCGGGAGGAGGGGAGAAAAAGGGGGCAAAGAAGGAGAAGGAGAAGAAGGAGTAGAAACTACACCCCCTTATGCTTTGTCTGTTGCTCCTGCTTGAGAACTCGTAAATCTCACGCTGCAAAAGCAACTTGAATCTCTCGTGGTGTGTGTGTAAAAAGCACCAGGGAGAGGCTCCTTATTATGAATGTCTTCTGATCGCCTTGTCTTCTCTTCCCTCTGATCTTGTGCTATGAAGAGAGTCCCACACCCCTTTCCTTTTTCTTTTCTTCTTCTTCTCCCAAGCCCGTTGGGAATTCAAGCAAATTCAAAATCAAAGGCGAGAGGAGAATTCCAATGCGTGTCTATGTGTGTTGGGGTTTCTCTTTTTTTTGGGGGGGGAGCAGCCTCTCCCCCCCTAGGTGCAATTAAATTATCCTAGGCAGGCAAATAAATAAATAAATCGCTGGAAAGAGATTTATTTATTTATATGTCAGGAAAGAAAGAAAGACAATCTACTCGAAAGAGGGGGGGGTGAGAGTGGAGTGGGGGGGGGTCTCTTGCCCCAGAGAACCTTGTCTAGAAGAACCTGCGAGGCGTTTTGTCCCCGTAGTGTCTCCGGGCGGCCTCATTATCATAACTGTCAGATGCCCGCAAAGTGTGGCGCGTCCTCCCCTCGCCAGCTGACTTGGCAAAGTTTGTCCCTCGCTTGCCCGACGCCCCACCCGGAGGGCCGCACCTCACTCAAGACCCCCCTCCCGAGAAAGGAAGACGCGGAAAATCAATAAGGAGCCGAGCGTCCTCGTCGTCCCCCCCCAAGAGCCTCTTTCCTCGTCGCCGCCGTTCCCCCCCCCCCCCCAGCCAGCCAGCCAGCCACCCCACCTTCCCCCTCCTCGTTTTCCCTCACGAACAAAGCAGGACACTGTCTGTGATAAGCAGCGGCGTGGCTTCGCAGACTTTTGCCCTGAGGGAATAACTCTGCACATTTTATATAAAAAGAAGTTGAGGGCTTTCTCGGAAAATCGGCAGGCGACCCTCTCCCCCCCCCCCGCCCCGCAAAGTCTTCTCCTCAGGAATGCCCCCACCACCTGCGCGCCAAAGGCGGCTCCGCCGAGAGTGAGGGGAAGCGTTTTTTTGACACATGCCCGGGACCGAACCCGCCGCTCGGAGAAGAAAGAAGGGGATGGGGGACGGGACTCACCGTTTCCCGCTGAGGCGAAGTCCCTCCGGAGTCGTCGGCGAGCTGGACGCGGCGTGAGAAGCATACCAAAGATGCAGAATTCCCAGGGGTTGGATGCGCGGGGGGCCGGGGCAGGGGCTGTGTCGGGCCGGGCCGAAGACGAAGAAGAAGAAGAAGAAGAAGAAGAAACGGAAAGGAGGGCGGTGGTGGGAAAGTCTCCCTTGTCCAGCAGCTGCCGCCGCCGCCGCTGCGAACGGGGCGCTCCCCTTTGGCGCGCGCAGAGACATCCCACCGCCGGCGCGAGCTGACCGACCTGAATTGAAGAACTAAATAGCGCCCGTGTGAAGAGACAGGGTGATGGTGATTGTTGGAGGTGGGCGGGCGGGCAGGCGGGGTGGGGTGGGGAGGGGAGGGGGGGTCTAAGCATCGTCACGTGAGGCGCGACGCGCTCCCCCATTGGCGGCGAAAGCATAACTTGGGCACCCCTTCGCCTTTCTCCGACGCGTCGCTCGGCGAGAGTTGGGAGTGCGCGCGCCGAGGGAGAGCTCGTCTGTCTTGTCTGTCTGGGTCCTCCTCCTCTTCGCCTTCGCCGCCGCCGCCACAGTCCGTGTGGAAGAATGACTGTAGGGTTTCCGAAGGGGACGGGATTAGTAGAGGCGCGAGGCGGCGAGCGTGAAGTCATTCTCCGGCTGAGGCGGGAGGGTGGGTAGGTGGGTGGGGACTGGGAGGAGGCAGGCCACCGCCCCTACACGCACACGGGGACACACACACACACATACACATACACCACGCGTGTGCGTATATTGTGTGGTGAGGAAAGCGAGCCCGTCGAGGCGCGTCCGTAGCGCGCGCTTTCCACACGGGGCTTCGTTTGGGGTCTGAGGGAAGTGTTTGAAGAAGGAAGGAAGGGGCTTCCGTTCAGGGTTCACTTAAGGATTTGGGGGTTTTGGTCGACACACCATGAACAAGGGCTTCGCTTCACGCTGAGGAATTTCTCCCTCAGAAGAGCGTCTGCGCGTTTCATAGCCTGTTGAACAAAAGGAATGCGCTTCCGCACTGTTCATATTTTCTCACTCCCTTTCAAAAAAAAAAAATCGTATCGTAGTGCAACTACGAATGGCTCAAACGTGTCGTCCCCCCCTCCCAATGAATGGAAAGTACGTCCAACTTTGGGCTCCACTTTCTTTTAGGAAATCTGGCAAACGTGGTCTCGACCTTTTTAACCAACTCAGTCTTTTGTCTTCCCTCTTTCCTCACACATGACCTGTTATCTTCCACATTTTCGCCCATATCTGCCTGGAATTTCACTTTGTCGCCTGTCTCTTTGTAGCACACCCGTTTCTGGCCACTGCAATCATAGAAACTATTATTTCCTTACCCTGAAAGAATTCCTTATACGTTTTGTATTGGCTGACAAGAAACAAGAAGAGTCTCGCTGAACTGCCTATGTATTTATCAACCATGAAATATATTTTTCCAATATTCCTTTACACTTGGATAATAAACCACGAATTGATACTGGTTTTGACATGTGCTTCACATTTTCAATACACCAAAAGGTAGCACTGATTGATTTTGTCATTCATTTGAAACTGTTTTCTCTCAATATGTACACACATTCTTTTCAAAGGTGTTCGCAGATCTCAAAAGGGATTCATTTCTGGGGCTCCCTTTATCATTGAGTTTTCATTATGTCAAAGAAACAGCCTTGGTTTTACATTAACGTGACATCCAGGAGACATAAATCCATCACATTAATTATGGCTTTGTATTAGCTACTGGCTAAAAACATTAGCCCCTTTTACTGGGTCACAGACGAAAGAGTATGTGTCATCTGACTACCTATGTAAAATTCAACCTCACCATTATTCTGTGTAGCACAAAAGTCTCACGGTTGGACAAACACAAATTCAATCGGCAAGAGGTTTGTAAAACATAATAATGGCATGATTGCAATAACGAAGCATTTATTAAGATGCTAATTGGGGCTGCAAATGGTATTCAGCTCCAGTTCAAAATCTGCCTGTCTCAATTTCTTATGCTGGCATTGACCGTAACTTGAAATAGCACATAGTCAAGTGTGGCCGCCTCAGATTAACTCTCGCCATAAATGCCAATAACTGGAAGCATTGAAAAGAGAGAGAGAGAGAGAGAAGGGATACGCTGCTGGAGGTGTCTCTAAAGTGAGGCACTTTGTTTATGAGGTGAGAGGTTGGGGTGGAAAGACTAGCAAGTGTAAAAGGAGCAGCTGTGGGGGCTGGGAAAGCAGAATAGGATGGCCACAGAAATCTGTCTTACACCAAGTCAGGCCATTAGTTCATCCAACTCTATTGCCTACACTGACAGGCAGCTCTCCCAGTCCTACTTGGGGGTTGAATCTGCAACCTTCTACATGCAAAGCAAGGGCTCTAGCACTGAGCAGCTGTCCTTCTCCATCTGCCTAAGCACCCACTTAATGCCCCCAACGCAGTCAGTAGACTGAATTACTCAGGGAAAGGGAAACGTCCTGAATTTAAGTCAGACCCAGGCGGAGAGCTGGTATTCTGTAGGCGCAGTAACTGGACAGCAGGGAAGTCCTTGGTTCAGCTCTCGCCAACAGCTGAAATTGGGAGTTAGAACGTACAAGCTAAGTAACTTAAAACAATGGAGAAATGCTTTAGGGTCCACACATGATATTCATATAGATTTAAAACTGAGATTGATTCAGCAAAAAATATATATGATATTTTGGGTATGTCTTCTGTGGAGGTGACAGCTGAGACAGCTCAGCTGGTAGAACATGAGACACTTGATTTCAAGATCATGGGTTTGAGCCCCACGTTGGGCAAAAGATTCCTGCATTGCCGGGGGTTGAACTAAATGACTCTTGGGGTCCCTTCCAAGTCTATTCTATGATTCTCTACAATAAGGTGTTGTTTAACTCAGATATATGCTGGAGGTCAAATGCCTCCTTGAGACTTGTCCTTATGATAATCTGCTCTTTGGTCTGAAGTTGTTGTCTGTATTAATCTTGTCTTGGCAAATTCCTATATTCATGGACAGTCACGTACTTTTAAATGGCACACCTGTAGTATGGGGACAGGGCAACAAAAATGGATTTTTATTGGAAAGTTATGCTTGAAGCCTGGGAGGATAAATTCTCACCATCTATTATGCAATGGTCTGAAGGCATCATTGCCCTTTCCACATTTGAACATACGTACTTTATATAAGCATCAGCTTCATTTGGATAGCTACGTGAAGATTTGGAAGACATATCTGTATGTCTAAATTAAGAAGGATGTTTCTTGTATTGTGACTATGAACTGGTGGCTTTGTTTTGTTTTGTTTTGTTTTGTTCTGTTCTGTTGTTGTTGTGTGTTTGTTTTCCATACTTTTGGGTTCCCCCCCCCCCTTTCCCTTTAATAATTTTGCAATAATAAATAAAAACCCAACCAGTAACATGCATTAGGTGGCCTTAGGCTGTTGTTTCCCTTGCACACAAATACACACATCTGCAGCATGGGGTTAATAACTCTGACCTACTTTACAAGGTTGCTGGAAGGTTTACTGGGATAATGTACTGAAGCAATCTAAACACTCTGAATCACTATGTATTATTTATATTATTATTAAGAAACATAGAATGATAAAATTCCTCAGAAATGTGCATTTTTGTCCAATGTGCAGATACTATACCACCTGCACATGAGCAGCTAGAAACATTATATGTGCTTACATTGTGTATTTGGGGCCTCCCAGATGCCCTTTGAGGTATAGGTCACTTTTAGCTTTTGAGGCCCCTAGCCATAATAATAATATTTTTAAAAAATAGCAACACAGAAAATCAAAATAAGGCATGCAAAAAAAGTGAATGGTTTATTTATACAATCAGCTGATTGGAGAGGACATGCTCGTCAAGGCGTAATCTTGTGCCATCAGACCTGATATATTTTTCTTAGTGCTTATTGACATCTTAAAGGGTACTGGTTGTTTGAATTTTGTTCTGATCTTTTACATTCTTAACCTTGAATAATGTACAGTTAATGGGTTTTCTTGCAATTTTTAGTTTCTTTTCCATTCATTGTATGGAATAAAACATTTTTTAAATTGAATTTTATTAGTATTTTCCACACAACAACAACAAGAAAGATATCAAAATATAACAATACACAACACACAAAAATCAACATTCAAAAACTAAAAAAAAAACACACACACACAACAAAAACAAAACAAAAATCCATATCTTACAAGTTAATATTATAAACACTAAAACATTTGTTGTTGTTTTACATTTGAAACTCTTTGGACTACTGATAAATAGCAAACTTGAATATTGGAAGTTGATTCTTCACTCTAAAGGTCCAGTTGTAAACAATACGAAGTGACTATGTGATTCTGTACAATGCAGTAGACTATATTATTGGAGGCTAGTTTCTACACATACATACACACCTTCTGTCTCTATCCTCCTCCTAGACAAGCAAAAGGAGTCATCAGAATTCTAGGAAACATTCCAGCTGAGTAAAAAACCTCAAGGAAGGTGTGGAGCAAGCCAGTGAGGGATATGGGCAGGGAGAGTTCTGACAGTCAGATAGAGAGGTGGAGGATGGGTGGGTGTAAATTTGGTCCTTGGACCTGAAGTCCACCACCACTCTGGTGAAAATGGATTCAAAGTGCTGGTGTTGACCTATAAAACCTTACATGGCTCAGAACCTCAACACGTTAAGGACCGCCTCTCCCCATACAAACTGACCTGGACTCTGCACTTGTCATCTGAGGACCTTCTCAATGTCCCCCATCCTGGAGAGATTAGATGGGCCTTTTCTGTGGTGGCTCCCCAGTTGCAGAATGCTCTCCCCAGAGGGGCTTGCCTGGCATCATCATTACATGTGTTTAGGCGCCAGGCAAAAACATTCCTCTTTACCCAGGTCTATCGCTATCAAATAATTTATGACCTGTGAAAGTGTCAGGAAGAAAACTGTTATTATGATGACTATTTTATTATTATGCTGCCAGTATACTTTTTATTATGCTTTTTATTATGTTTTTATCATTGATGTTCTGTAATGTGATTTAAATGGGATCTTCTGATAAAGGTTGGAATAATAATAATAATAATAATAATAATAATAATAATAATGGATTCCACCAATCCCATCTTAACATTCATTACCAGTGACCCAAGGCAATGGTGGCATGAAATGTAACGATGTGATCAGGGTTATTTGTGAGGCAGGAATTTTCATGTTGCCAAGGTTGATATGGGACCAGCCCATGGAGGTAAGGTTTTCCAATACCTACTCACTGCCTCAGGCATATATGAACCGTGCTTGTGACTGTTTTAGTGATATTCGCTTAAAACATGCTCTTAAAAAGAAAAGAAAAATCCTTCCTATTATGACTTGCTAAGACTGTACTGGTTTTGACAGTTTCCCTCCCTCCTTGATGTTTACCTCTGAAAGTATTTATAGACTTTATCCTCTGTGCTCTTGTCATCACTTCAGCTGGGCATAGTTTTCCAGGTATAATTGCACAAGAGGCACGTTGCAGAGCTTTTATGTTCTTAGCTTGTGACCTAATGCCTCTGCAGCTAATTGCTTAGTTCATTATGCCTTTGCATGGATAGTTGGTCTGATATATATATATATATATATATATATATATATATATTCTTTATTGCTTTACATGGAGAAGTTATGTTCTTATTCAAAATATGTAAAGAAAACTTTAAAAACTGTCAACCTGGCACTACCCAGTTCTCACTCCTTATAACCCCTTAATCCTGTACTTCTTGTCCAGTTCCTTTAATCAACCTCAACAAATATAATTTTTAAAGAGAAGGTAGCAAACATAAAAATCCTCCTCCTGCAGGCCCATTTCTGAATGAAAGCTACACGACTGATGGATTCGAGGGGCAATAAAGGGGAAGCCAGATTAATGACTGCTGTAATTCATAGCAAACTTTTCATCCATTTCCTCTCTCAGAATGCCTGCTTGTCTCAAGGACTTAGCTGGAAGTATGCCTTTATTAACAGTAGATGTATAATGTGATTTCTGATTGATTAACAGTAATATTGCTAGTCCGTGTGTGACACCATGGTAGGTGTTATGTCCTGGATAAAGTAACATTGGGCAGGTATCACCAGCTCAGACACAACGGCAGCATTTATTGCGGGACTTATTTCCTTTGGCTATTTTAGCCTTCCAGCAACAGTGCTGAATAATGGCATTCCACATTTCTGTGCCTTCAGCAGGAGTACCAGGAAAAGGAGGATGGGATGGAGGAAAGCAAGTGAAGATCCCGGGGGGTCATCTGCAGAAGCCATGCAAGACTGGCCAGTTTATGTAAGAGAAGCAGGAGACAAACAAAGGCAGCCATCTGCTTCCAACTCATGGAACACTTCATGGTCGGCCATTTTGTTGCTTCCCTTCCTCATGTTCACAGTTTTCCCATGTGTGTTCCCCTCTTCTCTTTCACTCTCTACCCCACCTGCCTAACAATCTTTCCACGTGGATCCATTTCCGCCATGGTTTTAATTTTTTTAAGTAAAGGATTTGTTATATAATGTATTTGTCATTGTGAAGTCACTTTGAAGACTGGGATCAAAAGGTGGGATACATTTCGAATCAATAAATATAACGCATTCACACATACACATTGGTGGGTTTTAGGCATTTGGGAGGAAAGGCTGCTGTTGCTTTTTCCTAGAAGACTGGGATTGTTTTAAAAAAATAATTAAATAAGATTTGCTATTTAAAATTTAATAGCAAATCTCTCCCACCAATTTCACAAATATATATGTTGAGAGCCTACATTGACCGTTAATGTTTTAAGATGATGTAAAATGACACTATAAACTCAATGTTATGTTTTTGTTTGTTTATTTGGTTGGTTGGTTGGTTGTTTATTGCAAAGGCTGAAGACTAGGATTCTGATGCTACTTCATGTTATGACGACTTACATGTAGGAATGGGAGAAATTCAGTAGTTCCACATTAAACTGCAAACTCAAGGGGGGCATCAGGTTGGTGAATTTTTACTATCATAGAATCATAGAATCATAGCATTTGCTTTGGGCTGCTCCATTCTCCAGCTTGCAGCTCCAAAGCCCAAGCCTCAAATTCTCAGCCTGCACCTCTTCGACCATACTATAGCTTTTGGATCTAGAAAACTCGTTCTCTTCCTACATGGTGTGTGTGTGTGTGTGTGTGTGTGTGTGTGTGTGTGGTTGCACTCTCTGCCACTCTAGCAACATACTTGTGGCTCCATATGGAAAACAAAGCTGGCCTTCCCACTGTTTCTCTTCACTTTGCCAGGAGAGCAGCTTAGAACAGCAATTTGAGCCAATCACCATATGCCTCTCTGATCCTTTGGTGGAGGGGAAAGAGGGAGAACGTAAGGGGGTGGGCATGGGAAGCATGTCACTGATTTTTTAGCTTTGGTAGGGGATGTAAATTTCTTCTGTTATTAATTTTGATAAAATGAACATTTGGGTGGGCAGTGAATCAATCGATTCTGTGATACCTTATTAAGAAGCTGTGGTGGCAAGAAGAATGGATGAAGCAGTCCAGGATGGAATCAATTTTGTTTTCAGTGAGTTTTGCAGTGGAGGGCAGAACAGATGACTTCCAAAAGATATCGAGGGGTTGAAAAGCAAGAGAATTACAGAATCACAGGGAGGCAGGTCCCCAGACCTAAAAAGTTGGAAACTGGCAGCTCTCACTTCCCCCCTCCAAAAAAAATTGCCTTGAAATGATGCTATGTTTAGGGAATCCGGTGTGTGTGTGTGGAATGGAGTCTGTCTATCAATGACCCACAGAAGCCCCACCACCTGCAACTCTGGTGGGGTCAGTGAAAAAAAAGTTAAGAAAGAAAAAAGTGCCACTATCAAAATGAATGGCACCTGCCCACAAACCTCTCTAAGCTTTTTGCCCCATTCTCTCCTCTCCTTTCTAATTTCAAGCCCAGAGTTCTCAGGTGAAAATGTTCAGCTCAGCTTAGTCCTCTCAAAATTCCAACAGGTGTTTCAGATGAGCTGAATCTTCCTCCAGCTTTGCCTCCGCCTTGTCAGCCGTTGTGAGGCTCAAGCCAGTAGAAGCACTGGTCTTCCGCTTCATGAGCCAGCAGGCAGAAGATGGAACCATGGGGACACAAACAGGCCCAGAATCTTCAATGCCCAGGTAATCGCATTATGCCAGATGGCCAATCCCAGGCCACCATGTGAAAAATATTCTCACATTTGCTGAGCTCTGTCTGTCTGGGCAACTTGCTTGATGAAAAGAAGCCTCTGAGTTCTCTCTTTGCATTGTCCTCTTCCTGCCTGCTGTTTGTATCGTTGGACCTTACTATCTAACAGAACCTTGCCACCTTGAAGGCAGCTTTACATAATAAAACATTTTCCCTTTCTTACAAGCCCTGGGATGGTCCTATTGCATGGGCAGTTGCTGGTATGGTTACAATGAAGTATAGATGGGTCAGTAGCAAGAAGACTTTCTCTTCCCTCCCTGTCACTGTATCCTGATCTAATAGGCTTTCCACATCTGGGCTCCAGAACACAGAGGGAGCAGAGTTACAAAGTCTGAGAAGCGTTCGCTTTCTCTTTTGGTCATGGCTGGTGGTCTTTAATTTTTCTTCTCTCTCTTTCATTCAATTAAAGTGGAAAGAAATCGTAATAAAAGAAACCTCACTCTAAAGAACAGTCATTTCTGTTTTATTTTCTTGCTGCTGTTTTTTTAAATGTGTGATCTCATTCTAAATCGCCAGTCTGAATGTCAGCATTTGCCAGGATTAGGAATAAACTGGGTATATTGTTTTACAAATATTACATAGGTAAGGAGATATGTGTATATTATATTTTTTCCAGTGCGGGGGGGGGGGTGAATGAGAGAAAGTGGTACACATTCAGCATCGTCCCCTACGAAGCAAGCTGCCTTCAAAACGAAGTAGTTTGTCGCATTGCAAAGAGCTGAGAAATGGTGTGGCTCAGCCCCTGTGCCATTGGTGATGCACCATGTGATTTTCTAGCTGAAGTTTATGCCGGAACATAGCAAAATATTATGGAAGGGACATACTGTGTAAATTAAAGGTTATGCTCAGCAGGAGCTTAGCGGTGGTGGCACCGCGGGTAGGGCCTTCCAGAGGAGGTTTGCTGGACCACATCTTCCCTGGCTTTCAGAGGCTGTAAGACCTACCAGTGGTAGGAAGCATGTGCTCTACAGAGCCAGTGTGGTGTAGTGGTTAAGAGCAGTTGGCTCAAAATCTGGCGAACTGGGTTCGATTCCCTGCTCCTCCACATGCAGCTGCTGGGTGACCTTGGGCTAGTCACACTTCTCTGAAGTCTCTCAGCCTCACTCACCTCACAGAGTGTTTGTTGTGGGGGAGGAAGGGAAAGGAGATTGTTAGTTGCTTTGAGACTCCTTAGGGTAGTGATAAAGTGGGATATCAAATCCAAAAAAACAACAACACAAAAAAACTTCTATGGCCATAGGAAGAATTGTTATCAGGAAGGTTTCACTTCTGTTACTGATGTCTTCAATAGTTTTATTTGTTCTGTTGCTGTAATGGTGGTTTTCGATTGTGTTGTTCCCATGATAAACACTATTTCAGAGAGTTTATGCGCAGTTGTTTTAGGCCAGGGCCACTGGTTTGCTGAGGATAATGAACTGATCTCCTAGCAAATAATTCCCACACAAGAGACTTACACGATCAAGGGACTTTGTTCTTCTAATATATATATATATGTAGAAAGAATGTTGCACATGGTCAGAGGCACTTGATTCAAAGTATCGGAATTCTGCAAAACAAAAGGGGGCAAATCTAACAGAATCTGGAGCTATCTTGCTTTTGTGTATAATATCTCACTTCTAATTGAAATCCACTAGTGACCCTAAGGTCGGTTAGGATTGCATGTGCTGCGTTTAGGAAAAGCCTCTGCACATTTTAAAAGCATTCATGCTGCTGTCTTTTGAAAGCCTGTTACTTGTTAAACTGTGTGCAGCACCCTGTTTTGACATGCTTACCCTTCAGCGGAAACACAGACTGTTTCCATACGTTTAAGCAAATATTTCATCATGCTAATATTGTCATTTTATGGATCACTTGCATGAAAATGAGAAATTTTGTTGATTCTTGCCTGGAGGGAAATCACTCGTTACTTTGAGACATTTCTACAGCTGTGGGTTTTGTGTGTGTTTTTAAAAAGAAATTCAGCACCTTGCACCTGCCAAGATGATTTTTCCAACTGGACTTTGGGAAAACATAGCTTCTTGGGATATGGTTTCCTGTTGTCAAATGCAGGCAAATACATTAAAAATCTGCCTGAAAATTTCCACTAGGCCGTTTACTCTTAAATGATGTCCATTAGGCTTCCCCAATCTGGTGCCCTCCAGATGGTTTGGATTACAGCTTCCATCATGGTTCAGAACAACAGCCTATCATACACCTGTATGAGGTGATGGGGATTGTTTTACTAGCAAGAACGGCCAATTGCCAAGTATGATGGGAGTTGTAGCTCAGCAACTCCAAGAGCCTCAAAGGTTCCCATGACACCCTCCACTTTCTTATGGTCTCCATGAATACACCATACCCACCAAGTGTCCTGATTTTCCAGGGACGGTCCCAGAATTATGAAAGTTTTTGGCAAATGAAGAGAACAAAACTGAAATACAACAAAACAGAAAATAGTTGGCACCCATCTGTCTCAAGGGACAATGGAGTGCACCTCTGGGGTGAAGTCAAACCATTGCATTAGCAGCACCAAAGCAACCTCCCCCAGGCACAAGGCTGGGCAGTATGTATGGAAGTCCTGGGCTGTGAAAAGACTCCCCTCTCAGCCTTGCTGATATGGTCCAAAGGAAAGCAGAGAAACATGTTTGGCACCAGCTTGGCAGCAGGAGTTGCTGGAAGGAGTTATACGAGGCGCCACCCAACCGTCTTAGGGACTCTACACTGGATCTGTGTGTGGATTGCTCCTTTGTCTTTTCTTCTTTCAAAAATATCCAGCAAGGCAGTGGAGGTTTAGGATCAGATTTTTCCTTCTCCTTCAGATTACGGCCAACAAGACTTCTTCCACAAATCCCATTAGCCTCAGCCAGTATAGCCAATGGTCAGGGAGGATAGGAGCTGGAGTACAACAATACCATGTTGGCCACCCTTGCAGCATTCTCTCAGATATCCCTCAAGTAGCTTCAGCTTCTTATTATGTTCCTTCTTGGTCTTCCCCCACACTAGGATACCCATCTAGCATGTGACACTAGATATTGAAATGTCCTTTGGATCAAGGAGGTACTAAATGGTAATCTTATACAATTTGAGTGTACAGAGCTTGGAACTCTTGTCATCCACCTGAATCTGCCAATATCTGCTACTGATATCACAGACTACAAGTACCATTACTATGTGTCCTTGTCCACACATGTCCACAGGAGAAAAACTCTTTTTCCGTACAGTTTGGTTCCTTTTGAAGCCTATCTCTTAGTGTTCCTATACTCACCTATATTGCATTATAGGTGAGTGAGACTTGCAGATTTATGCTTGTTCTCTGGGAAGCAACCTAAGCCTTGTAGAACAGCTCTATCATCTGCAAGGAGACTTTCGGGGTCTCTTTCTTAAAATTAATTCTTTGTATCAAATTTGACCCTTAGAGCAGTATATTTTTATCTACTACCTGGAATTCTAGGTCAGCTGTTCTGTCTTTAACACAGTAATTTAGATTGCATTTAACAAACACTTGCAGTCCTGAATGGGAGTTGAAAAGGTTCTGTGTACAACTACTTTCGAAGTGCCAAAGACAATGCATGAGCTTGTACCCTTATGTCAAATTTAAAATGCACTCTTTTGTGATATTTATGAGGAAACACTATTCATTGTCAAGTGCCCAAGAAGTTGGTTTACAATGAAGAAATCCTGTGGGTATTCATTTGTTTCCAACAGTATATAAACAGTATCCTAGCCCTGATTTCCAGACGTGTAGCCGTGTTAGTCTGTTGCAGCAAAACAAAGAGACTTGAGGCACCTTAAACACTTAGAAAATTATTATGGCATAAGCCTTTGGGGACTAAAATCCACTTCATCAGATGCATGAAGTGTTGTCCTGAGTTAGCTGTATGGAATGGAAACTCATCAATCTCAAGAAGAAACACACCCAAGTAACTTCATGCATTTGATGTAGCCCACAAAAAACTGAATGCCATACTCAGTTTGTGGCACCTGAAAAACTTGCAAGACTTTCCCTTGAGGCACCTCTCCCTCCCCCCTTTTAAAGCTCTCTCTGATTAAATTTGCCACATACTTTTATTTAGAGAACAGGCACTCCACTGGTGGAGAAATGAAAACCACGCTCCCTCTTTTGATGAAAGAAGAGGGGGAGGAAGAATTAGGAGGAAGAGGAGGAGACAAATTTAACTACTACTGCTAGTAGACATATTTTATTCCACCCTTCAGTCATATTCCCAGGGCGGTTTACAAGAATAATAAAACAATTAAAAGGTAAATACACAAAATACAATCTGAAAGAAACAAAAAAAGTAAAAGATCATAGAACAGACACCAGGATTAAAACGACTTCTAAAAAGCTCATAACAAGAAATGTCTTTGCCTGAGACCAAAAGGAGAATGATGTAAATTCTCTATGAGGGTAGCGTTACACAACAGGGAGTTGTGCTTCGAGCCCCAAAACCCATCCTGAATGGAAATAAAGACACAGTGGAGACAGAATTTAGTTTAAATGTTAATGGGCAAATTTTGGCCACAACTTTATTAAAATACACAAATGTGACTGGTATTGGCTTAGGCATTGGTATCAAAATATATCTGGCTCCTGCCCCACCCTGCAGGAAGTCTGGAAGGGTAAACAACCAGCAGGGGGATCTCCCTCAGTGTATATTGACTGGTGCTCACCCCTGGGGTTCCCGGGCGTCCTGGCATGGCCCTAGCCCCTCTCCGGGCTTTGGACGGGATCCAGACCCCCGGATTCATTTAACAGAATACCCTATTCATTGGAGGGGCAGGTGATGGCTGCACCTCCCCTCCCCACATTCCCCTTGCGGTAGCTAGACTGGTGACTGGGAGTGGCCGCCGGGACCACATAACACCAGTTCTGAGAGATCTGCATTGGCTCCCAGTATGTTTCCGAGCACAATTCAAAGTGTTGGTGCTAAAGCCCTAAATGGCCTCGGTCCTGTATACCTGAAGGAGCGTCTCCACACCCATCATTCAGCCCGGACGCTGAGATCCAGCACCGAGGGCCTTCTGGCGGTTCCCTCATTGCGAGAAGTGAGGCTACAGGGAACCAGACAGAGGGCCTTCTCGGTAGTGGCGCCCGCCCTGTGGAACGCCCTCCCATCAGATGTCAAAGAGATAAACAACTACCTGACATCTAGAAGACATCTTAAGGCAGCCCAGTTCAGGGAAGTTTTTAATATGTAACGCTGTACTGTTTTTAACACTTGATTGGGAGCCGCCCAGAGTGGCTGGGGAAACTCAGCCAGATGGGCGGGGTATAAATAATAAAATATTATTATTATTAAATTATTATTCCCCTAAACCAATGCCTAACCACCAAACCTTACAAAGTTGTGACGATTGCTAAGAGGTAGGCAAAAACCAAGTGGCCACAGCCAATCTGCCACATTGGAAAAAAATTCCTACCTGGCCCCCATTCCAAAAACAGGCCACCAACCGAAGTCTCTCTTCACCATCCAGACATCTAAAGCACATTTAAAGCAATGGCTTCGCCCAAAGAACAATAGGAGCTGTGGCTTGTTAAGGGTGTGGAGAAGTTTAGCTCTGTGGGGGGTAAACTACAATTCCTGAGATTCTTTGAGGGGAGAGCCATGCATCTTAAATTTATGGTGTGAATAGCAGAGGCACCCACAGGAGGCCGGTCACAGAAGACCCTAATGTACAAGTAGGAACATTTGAAGACAGCCCTTCAAGTCCTCAGAGCTTAAGCCACGAAAGGCTTTCAAAAATCCAAACCAGGACTGCAAATTGGGCCTGCAAACTGAGTTGAGCTGGATAGATATGGATGTCACATTTCTGCATTCTGTTTTTAAAATGGCCAAATGAACACAGATGTGCAGGATAGCATGATCGGTGGGTAGGGTGGAATTCTGCCTCTGATTTATGTATATCCATTGGAACATACATTGAGAGCCTAATGCAAATGCACCTGTGCATGTGGTGAGACTCTGTGCACAGGTTCTAGTGAAAGTGCAAAGGCCAGGGATGGAGCTTATCATAGAATCATCCAATTGTAGAGTTGGAAGGGACAACTAGTGTCATCTAGTAAAACCCCGTGCAATGTGGGAATCTTTTGCCCAATATGATTACCCTGAGATTAAGAGTCTCTACTGACTGTACAGTACTGTATTGATCTCTCTCTCTCCCCCCCTTTCTCTCATTCTCTCCCACCCAGCCATATATAGCACATTCATGATGTTAGGAGAGGAACAGGCAGTGTGAGATATGGGGAGAATAAAAGCATCTTGTACATATGAAGAGTTTGGTGTGTGGCTTAGAGACTTTGGCTGCCCCTGCTTTACACGGTCAGCATCTGTTAAAAAGATTTTCCAAATAACATGTAGGTAGGAAATTGAAATCACCTGGAAACCAGCTTAAAGTCATTTTCTCAAGTCAAGGTAGACTCTCTTGGTATGGCAGGCTGCTTAGGGAAAGTTCAGCCATAGGAAATAATACCCTGCACTGGCTATTTAAGAGCTTTCCTGTACTGTTTATATCCTGTTTAAGCTTCAGTCAGCAAGGCTGCAGAGCCAACACTTCAGCATCAGACTCTGTTACAGATGTTAAGTTATATTTGCTGCTATTTTTAAAAAAGTGTAGTGGAAGTTTAGTGCCTTCTGGTGTACCTCCTGACCTGAAATCTGGGAGTTCTTCAAATGTTGGTTTTAAATTGAACTATTTAGTTAAATTTCAAGTAATTCTGTTTTCAAAGTTCCTTTTGTCCCATCATAATATGTGATTGTCCTTCTAATTCTGCTTTGGGCTTCTGGAGACTTCTAAGTCATATTCCTCTCCCTCCACACACACCATCCATTATTTTTCTTCTGCTGTCACATATTATGTCTAGAACTAAACAGGGTCTCTTAAATTGCCAAGATTCTTTGCAGGGATGCATGTGCTTTTACTGCATTGTGTGTATGTGACCTTACTCTTGTTTAGGAGTGGGAAACTTGTGGGTCCTCCAGATGTTGTTGGATTCCACTACCAGTATTTATTTGATTGGTTGGTTGATACACTGCCCTTCATCATAAGATCTCAGGGCAGTTCACAGAATAAAATACAGGATAAAAACATGAAAATAAGTAAAACAAAACAGCAGAGCAATAACCCCGCTTCCCACAGACACATTTAAAAGGTTGCAATGTATTTATCAGCCCAAGGCTATAATTACATCTCAAAAAACTACAGTCTCTGGGACTCATAGGGGGCTTAGAATGACTCCCACAGTTTAAGTCTTCATTGTTCATATGCCATTGAATTTCACATAAAACAGGAGCAGAGAACCTGCGACCCTTCTGATGTTACTGGACTACAACTCCCATAATCCCTCACCACTAGCCATGTCCCAATGGAAGTTGGAGTACAACAACATCTGAAAGGCCACAGATCCTCCAACCCCGACCAACAGCAAATCATGGGAGTAATTTAAGTGGCTGGTGCTTGGGCAAACTATCAAAGGATTGTGAGGAAGCATCTAAAATGCTTTCAGTGAAATTAGTGAGCATTCTTGGGAGGGTGGTGCATACATCTCTAGTTATTACACTGAATCCCAGTTTCAGATATGCAAAAACTGAAGCATCTTTCTGTTCCCTTGTTGAGGGTGCCAAGCAGGGAAAGAACTGCATATTTCTTTGATAATTTAAGCTCTTACAGTTTCCTTTCCATATTTTGACATTGGCAGACCTTTCTTGGATCAGTCTTCTTTTCTTCATAATATCATATTTCAATAGTACAAAACTGATGCCCCAATACGATAAGTGCCCCTTTTATTTCCAACATTTAAATTTTGGTGCGGGGGGGGGGGGAGTAGTCTTACTAATGAGCTTAGGTAGTTGGCCCTTTTCCACTCTTGTTCCACTTTTTGGGTGGTCTCAGATCAACAAGGTGTTCATTAAAACGTCCATCTGAATCCCATCTGCCCTGCAGATTTCTTTCACACTCCACCCATAGCTTACTGCGAAAGAAGTGGCTTTAAACTTTATATATGAGATATTAATACCATAAAGATATTTCTGCCCACATCACTGGCTTTCTTTGTGGGAAGCAAAGCCCAGTGCATGGCCTCATCATAGATGCATTATTTTGAAAGCACATGAAACTGCAAATTGCACAGTTTTAATCATTTAAGGTAGCTGCCTAGCAAGCACACGCTAGAATTCAGATGTTTTCAAGATGGCTTGTTAAATATGAAACACTTTTCTAAGAGGCTGTTGATTCTTTGCTGTTATAAGTGGCTGTCCTTGGTAATTTATAGAATCCTAGAATTGCAGGGGTGGAACAAGACCTGAGAGCATCTTAAACGGTACTCCAGCATAAAGTGCCCTGCCCACTAACCATTATGGCACGCTACAAGTGCCTAGCATGCATGGTGAAAGCCCAGCCCGCCAAAGCAGTCTGCACAAAAAGGGGTCATCAGTGCATAAGTCAGTTCCCAAAGTCTACTCACATTCACAGATGATCAGGAAACATTAAGTTGAAATGGGAATCTACCTTATACTGTGTCAGAGAATTGTTATATACAGGCATCTCCCCCTCCCCTTATGGGGGAGTTACATTCTGGGTCCCCTCATGTAAGGGAAATCGCATAAGTGGGGAGCAGCCTCTAAAAAGCCTCTAAATGCCTATTTTGCCCTGCTCTCCAGCTCACTCTCTCCCACTCTCTCTCCACACAACTCTCTTTCCAGCTACAGTTGTAGCCCTGGCGTCGGCTGGTGGGTGGAGGACAAAAGGGGAAAGTGGCAGCAGCTGCTGCACTACCCCACACATCAGCTGTTAGGTGGGGAGGCTGAGGAGCCTAAGCAAAGCCCTGATCTGCCTCAGGTCTCTTCAAGGCTTCCTCTGTCCTCACTGACATTGTTTTCCTTCTGTTGCTGAGGTGCAGCCCTGTGGAGTAGGTTGGCTCTCAGTGGTTGGGGTCACACAGGGCAGGGACTTTCTAATCCCATCTCGTTGGTGTCCCCAAGTTGCACTTTATTTTGCCCTTGGTGTGAGTGGTTGGCATTTATGCATCTGCAGTAAGGCAGGGGTGAGGAACCTCTGGCCCATGGGCATAAATGTGTCCCAAGAGGCTGTTTCTACAAAACTTCCACCCCTCCCTACACCTATCATCATATGAGCAGGTGGGAACATGATAGCTAATGCACAATTGGGGCCTTAAAGTGTGCTTCTCGCTGGCAAGGGAGGTTTCCCTCTAATAAAATGTATTTTTGTGCATCATTTTTCCTAAGATATGCATTTCTAAGCACACTTTGCCCTAGTATATATATTGTTGTACATATTACTTGTCCCTTGCAAAGTTCGGAGAACTGCAAATTTCAAAGAATTCTGTGTTTCAGTTCACGTAATGTTTCAGAACGTGCACATCAGGTAGGTTTGCTTTTAAATGTGAACTGAATCAAATACCTCTCCCATCGCTAAGCCTTAATTTAGGATTTTGGAATGTGCATCTGTCTTACAGAGGCTGAGTTGAACAGGAACTCCATTTTGGCTCTGTGGCAAAGAGCAATGCCTCAGATAGAATCAATTCATGTAGAAATATGTGTGTGTTCCTTTGAGAGAAGTGAATAGATAAACTGTCCAAGTTATAGGGAAATAGAGCATGGATAATGTTGGTTTGAGATATTCTGTTGCTTAAGTGATGCATTAAATCAATATTCTGCAAAGCCTTTCCTTGCTACGTTGTTTTCTTGGCCGCTGTCAGATTTTGCCATTTAGGTCATCTGGCTTGAAAAAGCAAATTTCATTTTTCATGGCCTAATTTATCTAAATGAATTTATTTTTAGATTACTTCTCAAGGTGGAAGCATTTTAGTGGGGAGGGGGGAATGTTTTCCCCATACTGACAATTTTCGATTCAGTTGGTTGGCTACTAATTTAGGGAGATAAATAAGTTTTTTAGTAAATTACTGCTCTGTGGGCTGTATGGTCTGTAACTGTTTCTGAATGTGTTGCGTGTGTATCTGAGCAGCGGAACAGAGTTGTGAAATGAGGACACACAAAGCTACAGGGACCATAACTCTGTGGAAGGGCACATGCATAGGAACTGATTCAGATGACTAGTCTATCTAACTCAGGAGTGTCTACACTGACTGCCAGCAACTTTCCATGGTTTCAGGAAGAGATCTCACCCAGCCATACCTAGAGAAGCCAGAAATTGAATCAGGGACCTTTTGAATGTGTGCTCTACCAGTAAGTTACAATCCGACTGGTCACAATATGGCGTAGTCAGCTATATGTGGGGGGCAATGTGGATTGGCTAGGATTTACCAGTGACTAGTGCGGAATCATATGCCCAGTGGCAGAGAAACGATGGTCAATGGCCATGTTATGGATCCCTGTGATGAACCTAATAGGTAGGCTGGTAATGAATAAGCTTGAGGACTAGAATTTTGAGTCACACCAACAGCAGTTCGATACAAAATTGTGTAAGGATTTACACTCGGAATTAGGAACCAAGTTTTTCCAAACACATGCTTTGTGTGAGAATTCGTTTCCAGTATCATAACTGAGCTCACCATTCTTTCATTCAAAAATCTAGTCCTGGTTTATCCCCACCCGCAACTTCCTTTGTTTCAGCAGCATTTTTTTTTGGTGTTGCTATTGTTGAACAGTTGGGAGACAGAAAGCTTTGTGGGTCTACTGCCTGTCCTAACGTACTGCATCTCAGAAACACATATTTTCCACAATCCAGCTCTAATTGCAGCTGACTAGTCATGTGCAACAGCTAGCGGATCCGTATGAAGATTTGCATCATTTCCCATCTGCATTAAAATATGCACCCATCCTTTTCAGTGGAGCTTGGATAAGCACCACATTTGCATTCCCTTCCACATCAGCTGTGCACAACGAAGCCTATTTCTACATGTGAGATCAGGGTAATCATCCTACATTTAAATTTTGATTCCATCCTCCTAGTGCTTATGTAACCAAAATGCCAATAGCCGTACCCAAGAGGGGAGGTATGAGCAGAGTCTGGGTAACCCTGAGTTTTGCAGTAATACAAATAGACTTTTGGAAGCAAGGTGGGGTGGGTGAGAATCTGTAAGGGAGGGGCACTCTGGTCAGTGACCGAAATAATGATTCATGTAAGGGGGGGGGTGAAACTGAAAACAGCTCAGTGAGGACTGAGAATGCTTGATACGCACAGAATTATAACTAACTGTTAAGAGAGAGAGAAAACTGAAAACCAAGTAGAAGGAGGAATGGAAAAGGATTGGTGGGAAGATGAGGATGAAGGAAGAGTGTGCTGGTCCTGTGGGTTTCCGTGAGGCGAGGTCTGAGTCCAGTCCGAGGTCGAGGGAGCAGTCTTGAGGCCGTCCGTCAAAGCTGAAGCTGGGTCCAAGGCAGGGAGTCGCGTGAGGTCAGGAGATCCAGCAGGACAGGGTGCAGGCAACAACTGGCTACCAACAACGTTGGAACTGGGGCTGGCTGGCTTTTAGCTGCCCCGAGGCATAGGGCGCCCCCAGTCCGCAGGTGACTCGCCTCTCCTGGCCTGGAGGTGAGCACTCCTCCTGCGGGAACTTAGTCCCCTCCGCCTCTCTGCCCTGAGCCTCTGCAGCTCAGGAGAGGCTGGAGGGTTACTGGACGCAGAGGCAACCTCAGCCTCCCCTGACGGGGCTGAGAGTGGAGCACCTGCAGGCAATGGGTCCTCCATCACCTCAGGAGCCAGAGCAGACTCAGCTGGTGCCTGCACCTGAGGATCCAGCACAGGTGAGGACCCTTCAGGCTCAAGCCCCAGCCCCGGCTCAGCTGGTTCTGGAGGCGGGGAATCCTGCGAAGGCTGGGATTCCTCAGGTTCAGCCTCCGAGTCCAAATCCCAGGCCATCACAAAGAGACACATAGAGGAAGGAGCTCTGGGAAAGGAGAACTTTAAAGTAACATTGTGTTAAGAGCTCCCCTTGCATACAGCAATCACTATTCTTTGAGCACCAGTCATTATTTTGCCAAAATGGCACCATCCAGATGCAAACAGGTAGAATCAGCCGGCAAGAAAAGAATGGGGGAATGTTTTTACACGTGAACCCCAAACAGCCCAGTGAAGACTGCATAGGAATAGGGAAGGAATTTGATTCAATTCACATTTAAAGGTGAAGCTGCCTAATTAGCACCTTCCAAAATAATGCAGGAACTGAAACAGCCATCCTTCAAAAGTTGCACTCTCCCGAATTTTTCAAGGGAGTTTGACAGCAAGGTCATATGTGCAAAAATGCATGTACCAGGGTAAAGTGTGCATAATACTCGTGAAAATACATGCATTGCATTAGGGGAAATTGCTTTACAAAAACGTGTATAGTGTATAGTAGGCACAATTGCACACAAACAGGAGAAATTGACATGAAAATATTGGTGAATTTTCATGAAGAATTCTTTTTAAAATTGCACATGAAAGTGGGAATGTGGAGAACTGAATTTAAGATTGGAAGAATGGTAAGTGGAGATTTACCAAAACTGACTGGTTTGCCTTTCTGCAGGACTGGGCATGCTCACTGGGGAAGGAATAGTAATTGACTACTTGAAAGAAGTGAGTGGGAATGGAGTATCTTGAGCAGAAGTATTCCACACAGGAACATTTCGTTGTTATGTCCTGTTTATAATGCTGTTTCTGCCTCGATATTATAATTTGCGAAAGCTGAAGATTAAAGTTTATCTTTGTTGTACAGGTGCTGTTTATTTTTAGGTTCTTTTTTTTAAAAAAAAAGTGGAAAGGATTATTTAAACTGGAGCTTGAGGAGAATGTGCATTCGGCAGCTGTAATGATACCATGGGGAAGCTTTCATCCAACCATCACTAAATGGCTGAGATGTCAAATAAATGCCACAGAACTTCAGCACACTGAGGTACTTCAGTTCGCCCAAAATACATAGATGTCTCCTTGGCCATAAATCACCTCGGCTGCACTACGAATCTTCCAAACCTTGAGATAACAAAAACCCAGCTGAAAACGTGCAATTTATGCAATTAATTTTCCCCCCTTTAATCAAGACTTAAAAGGCCAAGATCACACACTTCCTACTGTAAACTATGGCTTAGGGTCTCTCAGATTTCCAGTGCTGCTTGAGGTACCATCCGTATGCACCATATAATTAATCACAGGGCTCTAAACTCTTGTTGCCAAGTCTGCATTTAAGCTTCTGAGGCTCCCCTTTAAAAGAGTTTTAGGAGTGCATTTAATTACAAATGACAGACATAGGGGCTTGCGCTGAAAATAGATCCTTTTATTTTGCAACTGGACCAGGGGGTCTTCTTTCTAAAAATGGAAATTTTTTTTCCCCTAGGATGCAATACAGGCAGAAGAATCAGATCTCTTAGGGTCTACCCACATGGCATTTGTTTATTTGTTTATTCATTATTAATTTATATACCACTTACACCCCCCAAACAGCTTCAAAGTGGTTCATAGCTATAAAATCAATACACAATTAAAAAATATACAATAACAATTGCATCGGGGCACTAAAGCACCTTTAACTGATATATACAATAAAACAAGCAATTAAAAAGTGTGGCAATTAATAGAGATATACCATCTTAAAACACACACACACTGGCTCAGTTTAAAAAAATAAAATCGGTGATCTTAAAATTAAGAACTTATCAAGAATGTATAACTTGCTGTTGAAATGGAATACTCAGGATGAAACGGTGAAATCTGTTATGATTAAATGGGCACAAGACATTGGACATAATATTATGATGGCTGACTGGGAACAGTTATGGACCACAGGTATGAAATTCACGGCATGTAATGCCTTAAGAGAGAATATAATGAAAATGATATACAGGTGGTACATGACACCAGTCAAGCTTGCAAAAATCTATCATCTGCCCGATAACAAATGTTGGAAATGTAAAGAGACCGAAGGTACATTCTTTCACCTTTGGTGGACATGCCCAAGGATTAAAACCTTCTGGGAGATGATACATAATGAAATGAAAAAGGTATTTAAATATACCTTTCTGAAGAAGCCAGAGGCCTTTCTCCTGGGCATGGTCGGCCAATTGGTGCCAAAGAAGGACAGAACTTTCTTTATGTATGCTACAATTGGCGGAAATGACTGGCAGAATTCAAGACCAGGGAGAAGAGTCGGTGGAGGAAGACTGGAGGAAATTTAAAGACTATCTACAGAAACATTGTAAAATTAATATTTGTTAGAAAGATATTGGAATAATAATATATGATGTTAGCAGGAATAATATAAAGGATTTGGGAATAACTGACTGTTAATTGGTGAAAGGAGGAAAAGTAAAATTACATTATATTAAGACAATTTACAGGACAAAAATTTTAAAAGAGGGAAAGGATTTGCTGAAATAGATAATCGACCTAGAATACAAAAAAGGGAGGTGTGGGGAGGTCAAGGAAACAAGCTAATGAAAGAATAGAAAGGAGATTTGATGCTTTTTCTTTTTTCTAATTTTGTTTTGGTTTAATGGGTTTTATTTTTCTGTTTTTTCCCCCTTTTTTCATATTGTGGTGTGTTGCTTGGTTTTTGTTTAACATGGTATGTTCATTTTTTTCTTTTTGTAATTCTTGAAACTTTAATAAATATTAAAAAATAAATAAATAAATAAAAAATAAAATCGGAAGTTAGTTCAGTTCAGGGAAATGCTTGACTAAGGAGGCTTGTCTTCAGGATCCTCATCCTCTTCATACATTTAA
Source organism: Podarcis cretensis (assembly GCF_951804945.1). NCBI lineage: Eukaryota > Metazoa > Chordata > Lepidosauria > Squamata > Lacertidae > Podarcis > Podarcis cretensis. The sequence continues at coordinate 83,015,943 of NC_137175.1, read as the reverse complement.
TATAGAAAAAAGAAAGAGAAAATCACGAGTAACAATTGCTTGAAATAAAAGGAAAGAGAAAAGAAAAAGAATAAAAATAGATATTTGATAGTGTTATATTATCTATCTGTCTGTCTATCTATGGTAAAATCTCACGAGACTCTTAATCTTAAGGTTGTGCGATAGAGCCCCAGGTTGAGGTGATGATGATGATGATTAATCTGGATTCAGTTTAACAGGAAGCCACAAGAACAAGACTTTCCTGCCAACCCACATGACCCTAGGCCAGTTACATTTCCTTTTCAAGTGGGAACAAGTGGGAATGGGAGCACCCTAAATTTAGGGCAGCTCAGCCAATTTCCTCATACTGGGCACCAAGCCAAGGGGTGCCACAGGGCACTGCAACTATGATGTAGTGCTTGCGCAGAACGGAAGGAGAGAGGTGAGGTGCCAAATTTTGGGCTCGCACAGGACACTGCTGAAAAGTGAAAGACCAAAGTCTGCCCGATTCTGAAGGATGAGGCAGAAATACTTACCCCAGCGCATTTTGCAAACCACTGCCTACTGCCCCAGAAAATCTGTGTTTAAGGATAATTTCCTGGAGTAGCGGAGGCTGGGAGGAATCGTTTTGCCAGTATTTATGTCCTTTTGACTAAAGACTGTTACAGGAATAATAATAATAATAATAATAATAATAATAATAATAATAATTTATTATTTGTGCCCCACCCATCTGGCTGTGTTTCCCCAGCCACTCTGGGCGGCTTCCACAAAGACCAAAAATACACTAAGATGTCACACATTAAAAACTTCCCTGAACAGGGCTGCCTTAAGATGTCTTCTGAATGTCAGGTAGTTTTTTATCGCTTTGACATCTGCTGGAAGGGCATTCCACAGGGCAGGCGCCACTACCGAGAAGGCCCTCTGCCTGGTTCCCTGTAGCTTTGCTTCTCGCAATGAGGGAACCGCCAGAAGGCCCTCGGCGCTGGATCTCAGCGTCCGGGCAGAACGATGGGGGTGGAGACGCTCCTTCAGGTATACTGGGCCGAGGCCGTTTAGGGCTTTAAAAGTCAACACCAACACTTAGAATTGTGCTCAGAAACGTACTGGGAGCCAATGTGGTCTCGGCGGCCACCCCCGGGTCACCAGTCTAGCTTCCGCATTCTGGATTAGTTGTAGTTTCCGGGTCACCTTCAAAGGTAGCCCCACTTAGAGCGCACTGCAGTAGTCCAAGCAGGAGATAACTGGAACATGTACCACTCTGACAAGACAGTCTGCGGGCACATAGGGTCTCAGCCTGCGTACCAGGTGGAGCTGGTAAACAGCTGTCCTGGATACAGAATTGACCTGCGCCTTCATGGACAGCTGTGAGTCCAAATGACTCCCAGGCTGCACACCTGGTCCTTCAGGGGCACCGTTACCCCATTCAGGACCAGGGAGTCCTCCACACCAGCCCGTCCCCTGTTCCCCCAAAACAGTATTTCTGTCTTGTCAGGATTCAACCTCAATCCATTAGCCACCATCCATCCTCCAACCGCCTCCAGGTACTCCAGGAAGCCTGGACCACAGAAAGCATTGCCTTGAATGGATTTGTCATCCTCCCTCTCTGAGAACAATCCGGACAAATATGAAGGGCCATGCTAGTGCAGGCCTTGGAGTTTGAACTTCAACTTCATTGGCCACTGAGATTCATCTGAATCTAGCCGTCTCCTGATTATTAACATTTTTATATCTCCAGTCAAACCATTTCCCCCATTTATGCTGTGCTATAATTTAGACTCCAGCGATTGATTATATCCCCACTGAGCTTGCAAAAGTAAAACAACACTGGGAGCTGCATTTTTGGCTACCCTTTCTTACTACAGTAAATAATTCTGGTATGATCCCATCTTGTACCATTTTTTAGAAAAGGTCAGGCTGGTGAACCAGGAATCTAAAGATTTATTAGCCTGCTATCAGTTGTGGGGAAGTTGTATATTCAGTTCTTTAGCAATAGATGTCTTTGTTTCTCAGTCTTGTATACCTGACGGAGCGTCTCCACCCCCATCATTCATCCCAGACACTGAGATCCAGCACCAAGGGCCTTCTGGTGGTTCCTTCATTGAGAGAAGTGAGGTTACAGGCAACCAGGCAGAGGGCCTTCTCGATAGTGGCACCCACCCTGTGGAACACCCTCCCATCAGATGTCAAGGAAATAAGCAGCTATCCTATTTTTAAAAGACATCTGAAGGCAGCCCTATTTAGATAAGCTTTTAATATTTAATGCTGTGTTGTTTTTAACACTTGATTGGGAGCCACCCAGAGTGGCTGGGGAAACTCAGCCAGATGGGCAGGGTATAAATAAATTATTATTATTATTATTATTATTATTATTATTATTATTATTATTTTATATTGTTTCTTGGGTTCTGAGAATATACTTACAGATTCTCAAGTGGCATTTTGAGAGAATCATTGCACCCTTAATCACTCTCTATTCCTTTCCCACCTACAAGACACTTGCAAGGGAAACGGTTTACTGCCTTCATAAATTGAAAGGCAGCTTTTGATTCTATCTGCAGGGTCAAATTATGGCAGTATGCTGCTGAATGTTCATTGCTGGCTCTTGTGCTTAGGTGCTGTTTGCAGACTTTTTTCACCATCGCCTGGCTGGCCACTGTGAGACCAGGACTTTTCTTATGTTATTATGGTCCTCCATTTCCCTTTACGGAAGTCGATACTGGAAAGGGCCCTGAAGCTGCAACGAGAGACCATATTCTTGGAAACAATGGGCTTTGATCATGAACTTAGCTCAAACTGAAGACCTAGGCTAGTAGTTTGGCCACTGATGAATAAGCCACAGTTCACTTTAGCTCGAGAGTGAAACATTCTGCCTGTATGAAACCTGAACACCCCATAAAACACTTGCTGACTTGCTACATATATGCAAAGTGGAAACAGACCTATAGTGCAGTAATTGCTCAATTAATTGCAAGTGGGTGCAGAGTCATGCCTAACCCCCATTCCTGGCTTCCCTGTTTAGAGTGGTTTTTATTTTATTTTTTTAAAACAAAGCAGCATACTTGAATGAAATGTAAGAGGGATTAAAACAAGCATCCATTCATTAATTCATCTTTAAGAGGGAACATTTGAAGATTGTTATCTATTTTCTGAAGAAAGCACCTATTATGTTTTCCTTCATCTCGGAGTACAAGAGGGAAGAGAGCTACAATAAAAGACTCAAAGCTCCAAACACAAACGCCTGGAATTAGATTCATAAAAGTTTCGCTGTGCTTTTACTCCTTTTTAAAAAAATACATTTTCAACTCACGATTTTGCAGACAGCGATCAAAACTCTGCTCAGCACACAGTGTTGAAAGGCAATTAGTGTCTCATCCTTTCAAAATAGTCGTCTCCCCCCCCCCCAATCAAAAGCAACAGATAATCTTTATGTTTGGCCTTTTGTTTGATGGGGAGGGGAAGCATATCAAAATGCTACCACCAGAAATTATTTGAGGGTTCCACTGGCCTCAGTTTCATTTTTTTTTCATTTTGAACCTCCCTATTTTTGTGATTGTAAGCTGTTTTAAGTTATTTTAATGCTGTATTTTAAATTGTTTCAACCTGTTCTAGGACCTAAGAATGAAAAATGGGTTAACAACAACAACAACAACAACAACAACAACAACAACAACAACAGCAGCAGCAGCAGCAGCAGCAATGTCCTTGAAGGATGGGTGGCTGTAAACTGTTTAAATAAAAAATTGTCCAGTAGCACCTTAAAGACCAACTAAGTTTGTTCTGCCTATAAGCTTTTGTGTGTGTGCACACTTCTTAAGGTACACAGTGTGCATGCACACGACAGCTTATACCCAGAACAAACTTAGTTGGTCTCTAAGGTGCTACTGAACAATTTTTCATTTATTTCAACTGCGTCAGACCAACACGGCTACCTACCTGAATCTGTAAACTGTTTGCTAACCTTAACTGTTAGCTAGTACAGCTAATTAATGTGGCTGCCACAAAAAATTAATGTGGCTGCCACAAAAAACACACATTGGCAACTAGCAGTTTTGGTGGCAACCAGTGAGGTGTAGCCAGTGGTGTAGCATGGAGCCTGGGGTGATCATGGCCCTGGGAGCAAATTTCTGCCCCGACAGACTTCCTCATCAAGGCCAGAGCCTTGGGGAGGCAAGCCATGCCTGGGCTGGGCCTTCGGGGCTGGGGCAGCAGGGCCACCTCCTCCTTCTTGTGGTTGGTGAAGGGACATTGGAGCACACCCCACCCTTGGGCTGGCTGAGAGGTAGGGAGGGTGCTGTTAGCATCTGGGGGTCGACAGTCCAGCTGGATCGTCTCCCTCTCAGCCTTCACGCTGCGGAGATTCATCGACCTCTGGCTCCCACGTAAATCAGCGACTCAATCCTGCTGACTTGAGCACACTTTACTTAGCAGAGTAAACTGCACAACAGAAGAGGCTTGAGGCTGTGGGTACATACTAAAACTACGGATTTATTTTACATAAATCAGGACAAAGAAACATGTCGTCTCTCTTTGTCATCTTCTTGGAGAGAGACTCAAAACAAAAGCAATACACAGAGCAGAAGTTCCACTCACGGGACCCAGCAGTCTGTGCTGGAATGTAAATAGACATGTGGCATGTAACAATCCCACATATCTGCAACAAAAGCTGGAATGGAATCTCCCAACAGGTGCTGCAGCTGCCTCCCACCAAGGAGAGAGGGAGAGAGGGGAAGGCAGGAAAGCACTTCTGGGGCCACATGTATTGCCCAGAGTGCCACACTGCAGGGACAGGATGGTGAGGCAACACAACAGCACTCCTGGCTTTGTGATTCTCTGACTTATATCTGCTTCTAGGTTGGGGCTAGTTTACAAGGAGAGACTCCCTTGATTAGATGTTGGTTGGCGAAGGGACTGACTGCTACCCAGTCCACCAGTGGGGCACAACACTTGCTTGGTCCCAGGCACCAGCAACCCCTGCTATGCCCCTGGGTAGAGCAGTTGGGGCAACATTGCTCTCCTGGCTTCCCAACACAGCAGTGTGCTGGCATTTACCAAGAGGGAGAGGGGAGATGTGGGGAGCTTGGCACTGTGCAACATGTCATCGCAGGAGCATCAGATTGGCTCCACCCTATTTTGTGGCAAATTATGTCAGAAAATGCAGGTGGGGAGGGAGAGAGAGACATTCATCCTTCGACATTCCAGAAACCCACCCACATGCTACCCTCTGCACAAAAAGGGATTGCAGTTGAGCACAAAAAGGGATTGCAGTTGGTAGCAATCCAGAGAAAAATCATGCTCAATGCCCACTGAATTCATGGGGCAATTAAAAGTTAGTTGGGATAATAGGAATCCCATTGATTTCAATAGGAATCAAGTCCTTTCCCCCCATGGTTCGAGGCCACAGTTTTGGGCAGCAACTTGTCAGGGGAAACCAGAACTCAAGAAGAACTTTGCTTCATGAAGAAGTGGTATTTATGCTGAAAAGTCATTTTGTACTCTGCTGCTTAATTACACGGCCCCCGTAGTCTTTCTGCTTACATGTCAATTATTTTATTGTCGGTAGATAGTAGAAATCACCAATTTGACTTCCTGCATACCATTCTTGCTGTCATATAGCCTTTGATTGTGTGTGTGTGTGTGTGTGTGTGTGGTTTTTTTTTTAAAAAAAAAAATCGAAACCCTGCTGTATGCTGTTACAAATCCATTAATTTCAAACTCTGATATATTTGAATGATTCCAACGTTCTCTTCAATTCACATTAAACAAAACTTGCTGTGGTGCAAGCCAGAAGGAGTTGAGTTAACTTTAAAAGCCAATAAGTTGCATATAGCTTATCCTCATGTAAGAAAACAAAGGGTGAAACCCAGCCAATGTTCAGCATTTTTAGGTCCAATTGAAACACACGGTTAACCCTTTCATTGTCAGTGGGACTTAGAAGTGCCGAACTTTGAGTGAATGGTGGCCAAGCACAGAACATTGTTCTGTGACAATTATGGAAGTGAGGGGAAAGAGGAGTTAAACCTCTAACAGGCCCAGGAGGTGGGGGTGGGGAGAGTCAGTGTATTTGCCTGACATATTTTGAGATGGCCTCTAAGCTCCCTCTGCAACCTCTTTAAATGTTATTTTGAAAGTTGTGTTGACACCGCGCAAATACTTTGGCAAATACTTCGGAAGCAGTTTCCTTCTTGCCATTGTTGCCCTCAAGGAGGATTTTGTCTAAATGTGGGACTGGGAATCTGTGGCCTCTAGGCCCTCTAGACAATTCCCATCATCCCTGACCACTGGTCCTGTTAGCTAGGGATGATGGGAGTTGTAGTCCCAAAAAATCTGGAGGGCTGAGTTTGCCTATGCCTGCTCTGGATGTAGGGCCCATTGGCCTGAGCTGGCACTGCCAATTGTCAGGAATGGTGGGAGTGGATAGTCCAACACATGAAGCACCAGTGTTTCTCCATCCAGGTTCTAGTGGATGTTGTTGTTTAGTCGTTTAGTCGTGTCCGACTCTTTGTGACCCCGTGGACCAGAGCATGCCAGGTGCTCCTGTCTTCCACTGCCTCCCGCAGTTTGGTCAAACTCATGCTGGTAGCTTCGAGAACATTGTCCTCTGTCATCCCCTTCTCCTTGTGCCCTCCATCTTTCCCAACATCAGGGTCTTTTCCAGGGAGTCTTCTCTTCTCATGAGGTGGTCAGAGTATTGGAGCCTCAGCTTCAGGATCTGTCCTTCCAGCAAGCGCTCAGGGCTGATTTCCTTAAGAATGGAGAGGTTGGATCTTCTTGCAGTCCATGGGACTCTCGAGAGTCTCCTCCAGCACCATAATTCAAAAGCATCAATTCTTCGGCGATCAGCCTTCTTTATGGTCCAGCTCTCACTTCCATACATCACTACGGGAAAACCATAGCTTTTACTATACGGACCTTTGTTGGCAAGGTGATGTAGAATTACCCCACTACCTCCAGTGCACCTGTATTAGGTTTGCTTTCGCTTTTTATGGTTATTTTGTTTTCTTATTCCTTATCCTTGCATTTATAGGACAGTCTGCCAGATAACATAAGTAAGCTGGTCTTCCTTAGAGAAAGTCAGTCAATATACTGTAGAATAATATATTCGTTCAGCCCAGACACTGAGATCTAGCTTTGAGAGCCTTCTGGCAGAGAAGTGAGGTTACAGGAAAGCAGGCAGAAGTGGGCGCCAGGGAACCAGGCAGAGGGGCTTCTCAGTAGTGGTGCCCGCCCTGTGGAATGCCCCCCACCCCATCAGATGTCAAGGAGATAAGCAACTTTATAACCTTTAGAAGACATCTGAAGACAGCTCTGTATAGGGAAGTTTTTAATGTTTTATTATGTTTTTATATATGCTGGAAGCTGCCCAGAGTGGCTGGGGTATTATCATCATCAGCAACAACATCATTATCGTGATTATGTAACTTTAGGTTCCTAGGCAGGTGCCTAGTCCAGAAGGGCATGGAAAGAACCTCCAGTGCATTTAGCACCTCAAGGAGATGAGTGTAGTGAAGAGGCTGTGAAGAGGCAAGTAGATAGCAAGTAAAGCAATCTTACAGATATCTATGTTTATTGTTTGTTGTTGTTGTTGTTGTTGTTTTTATTTTGCACAAACTGAAGAACTTTACTTATGGCCTGCATACTGGATTTTATTCTATTCTATTCTATTCTATTTTATTTGGTGGGGGAGAGGAAAGTCCTCTTGTACAAAGTTGGATACAAACTGCTGTTCATTATTTCCCCCCATAATGCAATATCTTGAAGTTGTTAGCCCTTGCGAGAATGGGATGCTGGAGTTGGTGGCTGAACCAGCCTCGCTGAACACACAAACACACACTTTCTTCTTCCACTTCTTACCTAATTCTGTTTCCCCATTGACTAGTTTCCTCCCTCGCTGTGGGATTTATTTTTTCAAGTTACTGGTTGTGTTTGATAAGTATTTTTAGTTCAGTGAGGTCCCCCTTAAGTGAAGGCAATGGCAATCGAGGCTGCAAAAGCCATATGGCAGTGCAAGCTGGGAACTGTGCCCTAAACTTTCACACTTATTGCACATATAGGATCTTTTGGCTACCGGCCTGTTGTGCCCATCTGTTCCAGTGGCAAGGGACCAGCTTCAGACCTTCGCTCCTCACCCCCCTCTGCCCAGCTTAGATGCCAAACACAATTGTGTTTCTAGGGGTAACACTTAAAATAGCTCCGAGAGGAAAAAGATATATGGTTTCCATCAGAAGGCTTTTTCTCTGCACTAATATTATACAATTAACATTTATCTTATGGCACCTTGGACTTATTTGACTCCTAAGACATTTCCTAGTTAATGAATTCTATGAGAAAACACTGGTAAAATGAATATGGGGCATCCACAAGCCTTTCTGTCCTTGAATCATACATTGAATGAAGGAGAAACCAATCAAGAGCTTTGAGGGCAAACAGTAGGCAATTCTTTGCTAGATCCGCAGTGTCCTGTAGATAGGAATCTGGCTTTTTGAGAAGAAACTGTCCATCTTATTTATTAGCCCTGGATTTTATTTTTTTAATTGAAACTTTTGTATCTAGAGACATGTGTAGCAAGTGATTTCTGGATCAACATCAGGATACTGAGGCCGAATGCCATTTATTTATTTATTGATTTATTTATTTATATTCCATTTACGAATTGCTTCCCATAAAATCCCTCAAAGCCATGTCACGTTAAGGACACCATCATCAACAACAAAAACACAATTAAAAACCATTCTCTGTATCAGCACTATTTCAAATCCAAAGACTGGGATAAAAGGTCAGAGCCGTGCAACCACACTGGCCAAATTTGAGTCAACGCAAGATTCAGATGAATAATAATAATAATAATAATAATAATAATTTATTATTTGTACCCCGCCCATCTGGCTGGGTTTCCCCAGCCACTCTGGGCGGCTTCCAACAAGGATGAAAAATACACTAAAATGTCACATATTAATAACTTCCCTGAACAGGGCTGCCTTCAGATGTCTTCTGAATGTCAGGTAGTTGTTTATTGCTTTGACATCTGATGGGAGGGCATTCCACAGGGTGGGCGCCACTACCGAGAAGGCCCTCTGCCTGGTTCCCTGTAACTTGACCTCTCGCAGTGAGGGAACCGCCAGAAGGCCCTCGGAGCTGGACCTCAGTGTCCGGGCAGAACGATGGGGGAGGAGACACTCCTTCAGGTATACTGGACCGAGGCCATTTAGGGCTTTAAAGGTCAGCACCAACACTTTGAATTGTGCTCGGAAACGTACTGGGAGCCAATGTAGGTCTTTCAAGACCGGTGTTATATGGTCTCGGCGGCCGCTCCCAGTCACCAGTCTAGCTGCCGCATTCTGGATTAGTTGTAGTTTCCGGGTCACCTTGAAAGGTAGCCTCACGTAGAGCGCATTGCAGTAGTCCAAGCGGGAGATAACCAGAGCATGTACCACTCTGGCGAGACAGTCTGCAGGCAGATAGGGTCTCAGCCTACGTACCAGATGGAGCTGGTAAACAGCTGCCCTGGATACAGATTTGACCTGTGCCTCCATGGACAGCTGTGAGTCCAAAATGACTCCCAGGCTGCGCACCTGGTCCTTCAGGGGCACAGTTACCCTATTCAGGACCAGGGAATCCTCCACACCTGCCCGCCTCCTGTCCCCCAAAAACAGTACTTCTGTCTTGTCAGGATTCAACCTCAATCTGTTAGCCGCCATCCATCCTCCAACCGCTTCCAGACACTCACACAGGACCTTCACCGCCTTCACTGGTTCTGATTTAAAAGAGAGGTAGAGCTGGGTATCATCTGCATACTGATGAACACCCAGCCCAAACCTCCTGATGATCTCTCCCAGTGGCTGCATGTAAATGTGAAGTGTGGTAAAGGCAGCTGTAGCATCGCCCTGGGTCAGATGGGGTTCACCCGGAGTGATCCAAGGCTGTCAAAAAGGGTGATCAGCTGGTAAGGAGTGGGAAGAGATACAGGCTGCCTGCATCCCCACCAACACATGTGACTGGTGGTGGTGGGGGTTTAAAACCCTAAGTAATCACTATGCAAGGCCCCCAATTTGGTTCAGAGCCAATCTGCATTGAGTTGGGCCTAGATCATCCCAGGTCCGTATAGTAAAAGCTATGGTTTTCCCAGGAGTGATGTATGGAAGTGAGAGCTGGACCATAAAGAAGGCTGATCGCCGAAGAATTGATGCTTTTGAATTATGGTGCTGGAGGAGACTCTTGAGAGTCCCATGGACTGCAAGAAAATCAAACCTATCCATTCTTAAGGAAATCAGCCCTGAGTGCTCACTGGAAGGACAGATTGTGAAGCTGAGGCTCCAGTACTTTCACCACCTCATGAGAAGAGAAGACTCCCTGGAAAAGACCCTGATGTTGGGAAAGATGGAGGGCACAAGGAGAAGGGTACGACAGAGGATAAGAGTGTTCTCGAAGCTACCAGCATGAGTTTGACCAAACTGCGGGAGGCAGTGGAAAACAGGAGCGCCTGGCGTGCTCTGGTCCATGGGGTCACGAAGAGTTGGACACGACTAAACAACAACAACAAGATCATCCCATGCCGGATAGTGGTTGCTCTGAAGCACCAGATCAGAGCCCAGATCAGATTGGGGGTCTGCGCACAGTCCTAATAAAGATCTTCACTTAAAAGGTTTACAGAAAAAGGAAGTGTTCAACAGACGCCAAAAAGAGAATAGAGGTGGTGCCTGTCTAATGATGGAGGGAGTTCCAAAGGGATGGAATTGCCCTTCTGGTAAGATGGTATCTGCAGGATCCCTGCAGAGCATAATGACTGGTTGGGCATTTACTGGGTATCTTGTAGATGTGCTTCTGTATCTGCAGCCCTGCAGGACTAGGATGCCTGTTCCTCAGCACATTTTTATAGCCATTACTGCACACATAATATCCAGGGCTCTGAAGAGGCTAGGAATTTTTACACCTGTAAAAACACAAATGACATGGCAGTTCCCAGTAATTTAAAAAGAAAATCATGGTGAAAAGAAAACATAACAATCCCTACTCATCTATCTTTGTTGGTTTCCCCTTTATCTCTCACTTCCCATCCTTTAATTTGGTTAACCTATTTTCTGCCTCGGTTTGAGATTCATTCATTTTTGTAGGAAAAAGTAATCACAAAAAATTAAAAAATCACTGGGATGTTAGCACACTTTTCCTCCAATATACACTGTTTTGCAAACAAAAAAATATATAATAATGCATTTGAATTTGTATTCACCAATATGTGCACTTTATGTACTCTTTGATCTCATACAATACATGCATTTTCCCATACAGTTATGTGTTTGCAAAACAGCATCACAACTTTTGGAGAAGTGTGAATTCTTCAAAGGACAGGTACAATTCAGTTCATGTATAGTTTCAGGAAGAGTGAATTAGGTAGGTTCGTGAAATCAGATTTCTCCTATATCTCTAATTCTTCCCTTGACCTTCTTCTTGCCTTCTCATTTCTTGTTCCAGCTTTGGCATTTCAGTCCTGATATTTTTAAAACTAGAGTTCCCTATTACGTACAAAATGGGAGCTCTAATGTCCATTTACAGTTCATGATCTTAAATGAGAAACAAATGTGACTGAAATCCTGGTTAGGTAACTGACATTAAACTAGCATTTCCTGACTTAGATATCATGGGGAACACTGTGTGACTGAACTGCTGAAGCCAGTGTTCAAATGGATGATATTTTGGGTTAGAATGGGCCTGCCACTCGTTCATGGCTTTTTTCACATCCTAGGATTGTTGCATCTGAACTGGCATGTTGTACTGGCTGTTAAGCTTTCATATCAATGCTGAGCAGGAATGAAGGAGTACTTTTCCATAAGTTTTTGTAGCTTCAAATATTCTAGGGGGAGCTATCAACAGAGGATTAAGTGTTTACCTGTTCAGAGCAAGTGCAGCGAGGATTTCCCTCACTTAATTGAACTGACATCATGATGCCATCACAAAGCTGTCTGATTATGTGGCGTCATTATGATATCATAATTCTAATTACTTGATCCCTAATTGGCTGAAACAAAGAAGGGTGAAGAACGCCTTCCTTTCTACGATGGCTTTGTTTTGAAGATACACCGGAGCAGCTGCTGATTGGTTTTCACTAAGAAAGAAACAAAAAAGGGGAGCAATTGATTGGAATCAGGGAACATTTCATTCCCCAGCACTTATTCACCGTGACAAGAAAAAACAGTCAATGTAGACGGCTTGATATGTAGTCAAGTAAGGCCTGCACATTTCTCTGCAACTTTGCAAGTGGATCTAAGAACCCAGCTCTTCTTAGATTTCTGATAACCGAGACACACTTCCAGTCTTCAGTTAAATGGGAGATGCATTCTTGTACCTGAAAAGATTTTGTTGTAGAATCATGTAAGTGTAAGGATCATGGTTACTTGTCTGCAGCTGAGCCCGTTCTCTGTGTTTCTGGCCGAGTTTTCTGCATCTTAGATCTGGATAGATCTTCTGACTTACTCTGCAAGAGATGTTGTTTCTTCCTCCCTTCCTGCTAGTAGGTCTTAGAGAGGGACATTTGCATGCCCTGACAAGGGCTGTGCACCCACTGTACATTCAAAGTTCATAACTTCCTCTAAAGAATCCTTGGAACTGAAGTTCACCCCTCCCAGTACTCTTTGTGGGAAGCTGTGTGTTTTAAATGTATGTTGTACTCTGTAAAGCTACTAAAAGAAGCAACTCCACAGGGGGAATGTGGAGAAGGGCCCTCTGATTCTGGCATCTCGTTTATGTAACTGATAAAGAATAAACATTTGCTTGAGTCAGACATGCCCTGTATGATGTTGTCCAGTTTCCCTCTTTTGTGTGTGTGCCTCTGCCTTCCATGCTTCCATGCAAATTCTGCCCCTCTGCTTTCAGCCTTCTAGAAGATTATGTTCCCTATCCCCCCATCCATGCTCCCCAAAGGGAGAGGGAAAGAAAAACACACCCACACCCCACAGATACACTCTCTTCCCCAATCTATCGCTGTTTTTGAGGATTCCATTTTGGTTGCTTTTCTCCCCCCCCACCCGGTCCACGTTCCTTTTGCTGGATTAAGGCCCCCCCCCCCGCTTGTTCCCCGCTCCAAATAAGCTTCCAGAAACGCTAACCTAGTTTGATCTGACAAGCCACATCACACAGCTCAGACTCAAATGGCTTGGACAGGGGTCAGAGTCAATCCAGTTGGGAGACAGTTGAGCAGTACTGACTGGCTGCCAAACGAACCCTTTCTCGCTAGCATCAAGCCCATACCACATTCGAGAAGAGTCAGGGAGTTGGGGTGGAGGCGAACAAACCAAAGTCCCTTTGTCCAGGCTTTGGTAGGTGTTAGAAGGCACACACTGTTTTGCTGAGGTATCTTCTCCCTGTAGTATCTGCCAGTTTTCTACTAGTAGTAAATCATAATATTCCAGAGCCTTCATTGTAAGATTGAACCTTATATAACATTTTGCATTTTTTCCTACTCGTATATGGAAGCAAGGTGCTCAATTCCAAATGGAGAAATCTGTGGTAAACAACATGATGCTCTCTTTACAAGGGACATCTCTGTGTGTGTTGTATGCATTTTCCTGACCTGTGAAAGGAGGTGTGGAGGGCTGGGTTGGTATTTGGGCTTAAAACACTGACTTGTGTCCTGAATATATACTCTATATTCTAATAGCGAACTCATTGTGTGGGTGTTTATGTAGCTAAAATGGCTGCATCCATGAACAAGAGATACCAGCAAACATGGGAAAGTTCAAAGATTACCACACAAAAAACCTGCAAAAACCCCCCAAACCAACAACCTTCACCCATCCTAAGTGAGGAGGGAACCTCAAAAGCAGTCCAATGAGGACTGAGCATGCTCAGTGACCATGGTATGCTGATGGGCTGTTGTGGCAGGAAGTGAAGTAGTAGGATGGAAAGAAATATCTAGAAAAGGTTGACTGAGCCCATAACATTGTGTTGCACATTCCAGTTGTACGACAAACAGCTCAATATCCAAGGGAGATGCTAAACTATGAACAGTTATGTAAGAAACACCAACCAAGCCTGGCTTTCTTCAGTCAATTAATTCTCATACAGAAGATTTTATCAGTGTTCTAAATTTCCTCGCAGCAAGAAACATAGTGAAACCTCTATTGTCATGATTTGGGAAGGGCACTGCTGTCTGAGTTGTGGGGATGTCTTAATGCCTGTAAAAAGGTTGGGACAAGTTCTTCAGGTTGTTTGGCTATTTAAAAATTAGGCCATGGAAGCAATTTGAAGTAAACAATGATTAATCCACTATTTCCCAAATATCTGTTAGCTGAGGAACACTTCTTTCTGAAGTAATCTGAGGTGCTCTTTATTTTTACATCTCCTCGTTTTTACTTTTAAAGCAGTGTTTTCCAATCTTTACAAGTACAAGGAAGCCTTTTTAAACACAAATGTTTTTGCAGACTCCCACATGCTAATTGTTGCAATTTTAGGCTCTGTTAACTGAGAAAATACAGACGGGAGGGGGAACCCATTACGAGCTCAGTGGCAATTTTAAATGAACTGGCTTTTCATTAATCACAGCAACAAACTGTGAAACTGCATACATCTGAAAAATAGTTGTACCTATATGTCCGTGACATATTATTTATTTCAGTCTACAGAAGAAGGGTATTGTCCCATCACCAGTGTTGGAATAAAACTCAACAATCAGTCAGTATGTCAGGCTTCTGAAGGTGGAGCTGGGTGCTGCAGACGCCATTTTGTTCTTTGCCTGAGGTAGCAAAATATCTTCAGCCAGCCCTATAACCAGGAGAGGACTTTTGTGCAAAAGGACCATGACCTCCGTTCAGTTCTGGTACTGGAAACAAATCCCTGAATGTGCCCAGGGACACCTTGTTACCTAATTCTGTGCCCTGACACAACTTAGCTTACAATTTAAACAACTGCACACAAGGAAATTCTGTGGGGAGTTTGGAGCACTTTTATGCATTTTCCTTGATTATTTCCATAGGATACATTTACCCCCGACTACGGTCTGTTTTCGTAGGGGCCAATATTGTGTGAGATGCAGATCTTCCTCCTGGCAGACAAGGGATGTTCCCTGGAGTCTGTGTGTATGTCAGACTTATGCACAGGGTTAGCCATAGCCCCAGAAAGGTGTCTGCATTCTTTTTGGAGCTGACCGACCTGACTGGAAGAATCCGCAATCAGAAAGAGGAGGGACACTGAGAAGATTGGAAGAAATGTAAGGACTATTTAGCTAGATATTCTAATATGACATAAGTAGAATTATTTGTAAGTACCAAACTGGCCTAGGAGTAAAATATGTGGAATTACCGTATACAGTATAACATTATGGATTTAAAACATTATGAAAAGAAAGGAAGATGGTAATTCGAATAAGTTACATTTATTTGAAAGTGGATATTGGAAAACTGCTACAATGTGATCTATGGAAACTCAGTTTGGGGGATCCAAGGAAGTCACCTCACAATGATAACTAAATTGAGACTTTAACAGTTAGGATACATGTTTGTTTGTTTGTTTGTCTTTTTAATAGTGTAATGTTTTCTTTTATGTTTGTTAAAAATTTGAAAATCAATTAAAAAAATTGATTAAAAAAAGAAACTTGTCTGCTTTGGCTGCACTTGTCATCAGGGAGGAATTGGGACAAAGGGCAGAAGGTGAGGCACTCACACACCACCGTTACCATGGTGTGTGAGTGAGCATTTGAGTGCTTTGTGCTGTGGTTTGGGACTGTTGCTGTGGTAACTACAGTGTCGTTATACATAGTACACCTAGTCGTCTGCCTGCCACATGTCCTGGGATTGTGCCCCAAATGAAGTGGGCTCAAACTCCTTAAGGGAGAGTAGAAAGGGCCCCACTTTGCTCATAAGCTGATACTGGGGAAAGAAGGGAGGTATGTGTGAGACGTGTTAAAAGGTGTTAAGGGGAAAGCAACTAACTGGGTGATCCGAATCATGTCTGCTTACAAGTCCTATTGAATTCAACAGGACTTGCCCCTAGGTAAATTGGGGTAAGTTTGTAGTGTTAGCCCTATAGATCTTATAGTCATTGTTCAGAGAAGTGTGTGTGTGTGTGTGTGTCATAAATATATAGAGAGAGATGATAGAGATAGAGATAGGCGCCAGGCAAAACCTTTCCTCTTTAACCAGACCTTTGGCTAATTGACATCTAATCCCCTTTTAAAATGTGTTGGGGGGATTATTGTGTTGTTGTCCTTGTTTTTTATTTTTATTATGTATTTTATGTTTTTATATTGTGCTTTTATGTTGTGACCGCCCAGAGACCTGTGGGTATAGGGCAGTGTGCAAATTTAATAAATAAAATAGATATATAGCTATGAGAGATAGGGTGAACAAGACTGGATTATCTGGCTGGCATTTATTACTTGGTAGGCTCGGAGTTTCTGGACCAGGGGAGGGCAGTGCAAGGCACAGAGTGCCCTCTGGGAATTTACTCTGAAGTCGCTGGTGCTGCCTCTCTGCCTGCCATTGGTTGCTGTCCCTGCCGTAGAGTTGCTGCTTTGGGGATCCTCTGGGCTGGGAACCACTGAGCATATAGAATAAGAATTGTTTATTCTCAGTCAAGCCCACCCCTGTCTTTTTCTTAGAACTGGACTGAACTTTTTAACGACTGAAAATTCAGCTTGCGTTTTGTACTTTGCAGGGCTGTCTTCAAAGCTCTGCCAGAGTCAAACTGCCCTTTTCATTTCCCCAGAGTGTCCTCTTCTGAATTACTCTTCTGTGAGAGTCAGAAGTGGTGTTCATCATAATAATGGTGGCCCCTCAGCCGGGGAACCATTTCTCCCCTAAAATGTCATTTATAAGGGGGCATTCTTAGAAGTCTAAAATGGTCTCCAGTTGAATGATGGTCTGAAGAGCTCTGCTAAGATTATTCCACTCTGCCGAAACTCTCCTTAAGACTTTCCACATTTTGTGATGCGTGAGGCCATGAAACAGGTGGGGATTTCATTCAGATGTATTTTCTGTATGGATCCCTTTCACTGATATGTATGTTATCTCTGGACTGGAAGGGGATAGGCCCAGGACAGTGACTCATACAAAGATGCAACAGACTCAAAGACTTGGTCTCTCTCTATGTTACTGATCTTCTCAAGAGTCATTGTCTGATGATGATACATGACACAACATTGCATCGCACAACAAAGCATTCAGAGGAGAAGCTGATTTGAAACTGGGCAAAGCCATGAATCATGCAGGAGAGGGTTGGACAGCCTCTTTTGTGAATATGCATACCACTAGACCTTAACTGATGGCTAACAGTTATTTTGTGGTCACACTAGTGTGTCCTGGCACACACTTTAGATATTACAGTACTTGCTAATCCACCCTGGTTAATCCACAAATGGATTTCTTGAAACCCCAATCCCATTCTATGCAGCCATTGACACCCCAGAAGTTGCCTCATTCTTCTTTCTCACTTTCTTTCTGCTTATTTCCTCCTCCTCATGGCTCTCTAAGTAATTTCAGAACATTTGGCAGAGACAGTATTTTAGTTGACAAAAAATAATGTCATGTTTTTATAGTTTTGTTTTCCTGATTGTGTGGCTTGGGGAACAAGAAGTTTTTCTCCCAGCTGTCTGAGAACAAATTGATAGACTTCAGGAAGGAATTGCTTTCATATGCTATTCAGAAGCTCATAGCCTGCTGAACTAAAAACACCTCTGCATGCTTATTTGAGAGTAACCCCATCAAATCCAGTGTGTCTTACATCAAAGTAAGCTTGCATAGGACTAGGAATTCTAATCTGAGGTAATCATGGTAAAGAAATGAAGCAGAGTGGTCTTCATCCAGATTAAGTGGTCTCTATCCTAGATTAGTTAATCTACAACACTTTTGTCTCTGACACAACATATCACCGTTTCTGGCTACCTTAACTGCTGCATTATGCAACCCCCCAAACCAAGGAGATAAGTAACTATACAACCTTTAGAAGACATCAGAAAGCAGCCCTTTGTAGGGAAGTTTTTAAATGTTTGATGTTTTACTATGTGTTTATATATGCTGGAAGCTGCCCAGAGTGGGCGGTATAAATAATAATAACACCACCACCAACATCATCATTATGGAATCAAGGTAAAGGTAAAGGATCCCTGACAGTTAAGTCCAGTCGCAGACGACTCTGGGGTTGTGGCGCTCATCTCGCTTTACTGGCCGAGGGAGCCAACGTTTGTCCACAGACAGCTTCCAGGTCATGTGGCCAGGATGACTAAGCCGCTTCTGGTGAACCACAGCCTATTTTGTCCCTATTTTCATCAGAGAAATGTTGAAGGGTATGCATTTGGCAACATAAAGATAACATCACATGTAAATATAACTGACAGTGCTGTTTGTATGGCACTTCTCTTCTACTGTATATATGTCTGTGTTTTATGAGGAAGACTCAGTTTCAGATAATGGACTTCCAAAGATTGTGTAAACACATATCTTGTATGTAGAATCATTCCATTACAGCAGCCTTCACAAAGCTGGTTGCCTCCAGATGTTGCTTGTCGTCAACTCCCATCAACCCCAGCTGGTTGACAAAGCTAGAGGTGATAACTACAGGTAGATATATTAAGTTCGGAAGAACATGAGGGAAAAGCTGGAACAATAACTCAAGCTGATGTTCCAACATCTAACATCCCAGTCTTATTCCCATTCATTTCTGTAACATTTTCTACCAAGGCTAAGACTACAGGTCAGGTACCTATTCTGAATTCTGGGTGAATTATTCATTGTACCTGAACTCTTCCCCCTAGGCACTCTAAGCATCTTATATGTGCTGAGCACAGAGCTTTTGGACTGAACAGGTACAAAGGCATCTCATGTAGAATGGTTTTTGTTCTCGGATTGAACAAGAGTATGGTGATTGCCTCTTGGGCCTATAAATAAGGAAAAGGCAGATGGGCTGCTGTGATGGATTCTTCTATAAGTTTGCTCCTTCCTTTTTAATTCTGATTACAGTCCTTAACTTGCTGAGCAATAGAGACTGAAAGGAACTGTGAGAGGCCAGGCAAGTTCATGGGTGTGGTTGGGTCTTGGCCACAAATCAGTAAAAGGGTAACATTTTGTCTTTTTCATATTATCTGGCCTGCTTTGCTTCTGATTAATAAACAGATTTGTGCTTCCATTTCAGAAGCATTTCTTATGACCTCCTAAGATTTGGTCAAAGATGCTGAATATTCTACAGTAATGCAAACATGTCTGGAAAATAGTAATTTTTGCCTTTGTCATGTCTTACCAGGAATACTTTAGCATGTAAATTTCTGGCTTCAGATTTTTTTCCATTTTGTATTAAATAGCGTGACTCCATATTATAATACACTAGTGTGTGTGCCTAACTTATAGAAACATGAGGTAGCTTGCTGATGTTGAGGTGCATGAAACCTAATTCTAATACTTTATTGACTATGAAAAAATCCAAGTACGATGTAATTCATAGCAGAATCACAATTCTATTTTGCTCTTGATTACAGATCATGGCTATGAAAGAGAGAGCTTACCCACAGTCTCGGGTTCAGACAACGTGTGAAGCCAAACCTAAGCTGCCACACTGTACAGAGCTACAAGGATTGTGGGTAAGTACAGCAGTTGTGATTTCTCCCCAAGGAGCCTTCACATTCACATTAAACTATGGTTTGGCTTAGTGTTATATGCGAATGCTTCCATTTTGTGTTTGCGTTGACCTGCGTTTATTGTTTGCTGTTTATTTTGTTTTTCTGATATCTTAGTGTGTATTTTCAAAAGATGGTCATATTGTGTTCTTGCTGGAGATCTTTAATAGTAATAGTAAGAATAATGTTATTTTCTAATGCTTTGTTTTTGACATGAGCTACTTTGAGCCCAGCTTTGTTATTGGAAAAGAGGCATACAGATATCAAATCATACCGTTTATTTCGCTCTATAGGACGCACCCAACCATAGGACGCACCTTGTTTTAGAGGGGGAGAACAAGAAAAAAAATATATCTCCCCCCCCCTCTGCTCAGCGCCCCTACAGCAAAGCGACAGGATAAACGGAGCCCCTTCCATTTCTCCTCCCGCCTTCCATTTCTCCATTTCTTCCATTTCTCCTCCCTCCTTCCATTTCTCCTCCAGGAGGCTGTGCTCATGCTGTGCTCCAAAGGCTTCAGGGATAGCTGCCTGAAGCCTCCGGAACACAGCAGGAGGTCCAGCTGCACTCCGGAGGCTTCGGGTTCCTTTTGCTGAAGCCGGGAGAGGAAGACTCTCCAGGCTTCAGCGAAAGCAACGTGAAGCCTCCAGAGCGTGGTGGGAGCGCTCCCTCTGCGCTTTGGAGGCTTTGCGTTGCTATCGCTGAAGCCAAGGAGCCTGCATTCACTCCATAGGACGCACACACATTTCCCTTTAATTTTTGGAGGGGGAAAAGTGCCTCCTATAGAGCGAAAAATACAGTATGTTGCCAACCAGCTGATTGGTGATTCTCCTTTGACCATTATCAAATAGTAGTGATGAGCTGCTGTAGGTAGCTCCGCCTCTTTTAAAAACCTTAACCAGGCAAGATGCTCTAAACATACAAGAGCTAAGGGAGATTTCCATGGAAGCCATCTTCTAGGTCCCCACCATACCCAAAGATAAATTAGGCCGCAGCACCAGACACTTGACCTTGGTCTGTTCCCCTGGATTAATTTGGTGGGGTGGAGGAGATCATTTGCTTTCTAACCATAGAAACTGAAAGTATCTGAAAAAAGCATCTTCAGTAGTGTAATTCAAGATGAGTATTGAAGAGAGAACAATCCTCTTGCATTTGTCAAATATCTCTTTTGCCTGCCTGCCTTTTTAACTAATTTCAGAGCCGCCTTTGTGTGGCTAGAAAAAAGCAGTAGTGTCTTTAGAAAGGCACAAAATAAATCCCACTTACCAAGTGGGTAATCGCTCAAGGTCATCTGTTCGTTGTCTTTGTCTCAATTGTTTGAATTAGTAGCTAATAATGGGGCCGAACTGTGAATGAATTATTATCCGTGGGGCATATTTTGGGGAGTGTCAGGAAATATTACAGGGTAATTAAGGTTATCCAATAGCAAAGCAGAGTTACCAGCAGATGTCGAGTAATTACAGTGTTTAAAAAGTGTGGGGGTTAAAGTAAGATTATAGCTTTTATATTGTCTGCCTTTAGAAGTCATATTTGGAATTTATTCAGATGTGGATCTGCTGCCCTTTTTTCCTTTTGTTCTGATTCTGTCACTTGAATTTTGACTTCAACAAAGGCTTTTACTGGCTGGGAAGGGGGGAAAATAAACATCAGCAGATGGTATGCAGTGTCTGTATATAATGTGGCACGTGAGAACCTCTGAGGTGATTGCATCTGATAAGTATCCACAGCTATTTATATATTTATTTTTGCATCGTTGTTATTTTTTAGAGTATCTAGGTTGCATTTCTGTGCCATGGCACCCAGGGATTACATTCCAAAATGTATGAGGCATACGGTGGGCAGGGAGGTGGGGAAGACACAAAATGTGGCACTGAGGATTGCACTTTTCTGTATTAATAAATAAATAAATTGGATAGGTTAATAACAAAGTAAAAAAAAATCTAGTGAAACATTGTAATCAAAAATACAGTCATACCTCGGGTTGAATATCCTTCGAGATGAGGGCGTTCAAATTGCGCTCCGCAGCAACCCGGAAGTAATGGAGTGCGTAACTTCCGGGTTTTGCCACTTGCGCATGCGCAGATGCTCAAAATGACATCACGCGCATGCACAGAAGTGGCAAAAAGCGACACGCGCGTGTGCAGACATGCCGTCGCTAGTTACGTTTGCTTCTAGATGCGAACGGGGCTCCGGAACGGATCCCGTTTGTATCTAGAGGTACCACTGTATTAAAAATTTCCATATTCAACACTGCTTGAAAGAAAAATACCTAAACGGCCTGCTTCTGCTGCCTCATGCTTGTCCCATTCCTGCACACGCACACGCACGCGCGCGCACACACACACACACACACACACACAGACCCAGTGAATAAAAGTACTGACCTACGAGATTGTAAGGCAGGGGTGGGCAACCTTTTTCAGCCTGGAGGGTGTATTCCTTTGTGGGGAACCAAATTCTCTTCTGAGGATTAAATGTTGACGGTGGGCAGGAAATCAGCACTGAAATGGGTGTAGCAATAAGTGTTAATTTTACTTTTGTACACCAGACTGGTTTCTGCACATACTCACTCTTCTTTATCCTGTATCCAGAAAGGCAAAAGGCATGGCCAGAGTTCAGACACATTCCAGCCAAGCAAAAACACCCAGGGTGTGCACTGGGAAAGTGTTTGAAGGCCAGGTGAAGAGGCTTGAAGGGCTATCTCCATACAGTGGTACCTCGGGTTACATACGCTTCAGGTTACAGACTCCGCTAATCCAGAAATATAATCCAGAAATATTACCTTCAGGATGAGAACAGAAATTGCACAGCAGTGGCACGGCAGCAGCAGGAGGCCCCATTAGCTAAAGTGGTGCTTCAGGTTAAGAACAGTTTCAGGTTAAGAACAGACCTCCGGAACGAATTAAGTTCTTAACCTGAGGTACCACTGTACTGGGTTACATGTTTTCTCTCATACACACATAAAAGGTAAAGGTAAAGGTACCCCTGCCCATACGGGCCAGTCTTGACAGACTCTGGGGTTGTGCGCCCATCTCACTTAAGAGGCCAGGGGCCAGCGCTGTCCGGAGACACTTCCGGGTCACGTGGCCAGCGTGACATCGCTGCTCTGGCGAGCCAGAGCCGCACACGGAAACGCCGTTTACCTTCCCGCTGGTAAGCGGTCCCTATTTATCTACTTGCACCCGGAGGTGCTTTCGAACTGCTAGGTTGGCAGGCGCTGGGACCGAGCAGCGGGAGCGCACCCCGCCGCAGGGATTCGAACCGCTTAGGAAGTACAAAAAAAGGCCACAGTTTCTTGTACTGCTGCAAACTTGATCACACACCGAGAGAGACAGAGAGCATGCTGATGAAATCTCCCTCTGGTGGGTGGATGGGTGGTGATGTTCTGGTTGCATAAGGACTGGCGCCCAAAAGTAGAGTTCACTCTCAGTGTGTATGATAATAAGTTTCTAATAACCACCCAAACTCTTCTGTTCTATGATCTGTGTGGGCATTTTAACCACCCAAACTCTTCTGTTCTATGATCTGTGTGGGCATTTTTAAATCTTTCAAACAGTTCCCAAGTTGGGTTTCTTTTGTGGTGGTGGGAAAACTACTTGGCAATTGAACAGTATTTAATAAAAGATGGGTGAAGTTGTTTTGTGTGTGTGTGTATACACACACACACACACACACACACACACGGATAACCACAGAGACTAGGGCTTGCCAATCAGAAGGTCGGCGGTTTGAATCCCTGCAACGGGGTGAGCTCCCGTTGCTCGGTCCCTGCTCCTGCCAACCTAGCAGTTCAAAAACACATCAAAGTACAAGTAGATAAATAGGTACTGCTCTGGCAGGAAGGTAAACGGTGTTTGTGTGTGCTGCTCTGGTTAGCCAGAAGCGGCTTAGTCATGCTGGCCACATGACCTGGAAGCTGTATGCCGCTCCCTTGGCCAATAGAGCGAGATGAGCGCTGCAACCCCAGAGTCGTCCATGACTGGACCTAACGGTCAGGGTTCCCTTTACCTTTAGTGTGTGTGTCTGTGTGTGTGTGTGTGTGTGTGTGTTAAAGTTGTTCACATGTAATATACTGTTCTGAAACAAGCAAATTATTGCATTCCATTGTTTTCATTGACCATAACCCATTGGCTAAACCTCAAGTGTTAAACTGAATTATATTGGCAAACATTGGGAAGCTTGCAAATGTTGTTGTACCCACACTTTGTAGATTCATAATATGAAGTGTTTAAAATGTGTTTTGTATCTGCTGATAATACAGACAACTCCCATGAGGCTCGGCTGATGCAGCCCTCTCCCTCTTGGTAAGAGCATGGGGAAGTCTGGTGAGCAACACTACTCTACCTGTTCCACTCCACCACCAGCTGCTGCCCTGACCATTGGCCATGCTGACTGGGACTGATGGGGTTAGAGTGCAAGAATATCTGGAGGGCCACACAGCCCCATCCCTGCTTGGGAAAGCCATGGTAGGCCTTAAACCTGTGGCAGTGCATCAGTCCTATAGCTTCCTGCCTACTAGTGAGTGCCAGTGTGGTGTAGTGGTTAGAGTATCGGACTAGGACGTAGGTTCAAATCCCCACTCAGCCATGAAGCTCACTGGGTAACCTTGGGCCAGTCACTGCCTCTCAGCCTGACCTAGCTCACTGGGTTTTTGTGGGGATTAAATGAGGGGTGGGAGGTACCACATACACCACCTTGAGTTCTGGGGGTGGGGTGGGGAGGTGGAATATAAATGTCATAAATAAATACCGTATTTTTTTGCTCTATAAGACTCACTTTTTCCCTCCTAAAAAGTAAGGGGAAATGTGTGTGCGTCTTACGGAGTGAATGCAGGCTGCGCAGCTATCCCAGAAGCCAGAACAGCTATCCCAGAAGCTTTCGTTGTGCAGCGATCCCTCTTGTTGTTCTGGCTTCTGAGATTCAGGATATTATTTTTCTTGTTTTCCTCCTCCAAAAACTAGGTGTGTCTTATGGTCCGGTGTGTCTTATAGAGTGAAAATTACGGTATGTCTCATGCAAACTAGTTGTCGTGGGGGGTGGGAAGGTTGCCAAATATTTTCTATTGAGCATTGAACACAATGTACTTACAGTGAAATTACTTGACTGCTTCCAACCCAATGTATGTTGTGGCAGCATTAGAACATTGTTCAGATATTAACTCAGGACAGCAACACTTAACACAGAAAGTAGGAGAAGTTTAGACAAGTCACCAGACAGTCTGAGGATTCAGGAGGAGGGTTACATGAAAACTTTAAGAGTCATTAGAGTTTAAAAATATCTAGTGTGGCCCTGTGTTCAGTGCAAAATATAGAGCAATGTGTCTAAAAGCAGAAACACAAACCGTCAATTGACTGACTGGTTTCTTTGTAGCTTAACATTTGAGAAAAATATATGGTAGGCCACAGAAAGAGAACCCACACTAATTCGGCCTTCGCTTTTTATGATGTGACATGAAGGGGTGTCCTTTCATTTGTGAAGCTCAGGCTTGTGCCTTTTAAAGGAGTGGTTTCAACTGAACACATGCTTGACACCTCATTAAAAAAGAAAAACCATTGCAGGCAACAGTATTACCTTGCAAACAATATATTCAAAAAGCTTTGCAGAGATGGCAGTTTTTCAGTTAAGACATTTATTACACAGCAGCCCTGATAGTACTGTAATTATTGCACTCAGGGTTTGGTCCTGTTTGTGACATCTGTGTTTTGGCTGAAACCAGTGGAGGAATTTAGACCTTTTCGCCCCCTCATAAATTGAACGTGGAGATTATTGAGGGCAGGAGTTTATCTTGATCTGTATCTTCTGTTTGTTCTGCTCCTGAATCCTGGGGAACACAGAGATGCAAGTGTAGCCTTCACAGCAGTTAACTCAGTAATTCCGAACTCTGCCAGGCACAGGAGTGGGCTGTGAGAGAAAATCGTCCAAGATAGCCTTGCTACGGTTATCCATGTTCTTATTATCTCAAGTTTAGATTTACTGCAATACATCATATGCAGAGCTGTTGTTGAAAATGATCCGGAACCTTCAGATGGTCCAAAGATTACAAACTGGGACCGGTTGCTCTGATCATGTCATACCGGTACTTGACCATCTGCAATGGCTGCCCCTCCATTTCTGCGCTCAATTCAAAGTCCTGGTTTTAACCTTTGAAGCCTTTTCTGACTTGCGGCCAGGTTTGCATGAAGGATCGTCACTGTTTCATTCCAGTTGTTTCCTGAAACAGTTTTCAGACTGAATTATCATTCCTCCTGGTACTGTCTGGTGCCTAACTGTGATTAGAAACTAGAAAGCCACCATCAGGTTGTTGACCCGTTTGACTCCATATGATTTGCCTGGAAGCGTCTCTCCATGGTTTTCAGACGTGAGTCTTTCCCAGCCCAAATTAGGATTAAATGTGGGGATTTGGCAAGCAGAACATGTGCTCTACCACTGAAGTATGGCTTAGAGCTGGGCTGGGGAACCTCTGACCTTTCAGGTATTTCCTTGGCTCAGGGGTCGCATAACTCTGTACCCTCCAACATGTCTCCAGTGGAAATAGGGATGCCCTACCACACCCTCCGGGACGCGGGTGGCACTGTGGGTTAAACCACAGAGCCTAGGACTTGCCGATCAGAAGGTCGGCGGTTCAAATCCCTGCGATGGGGTGAGCTCCTGTTGCTCAGTCCCTGCTCCTGCCAACCTAGCAGTTCGAAAGCACATCAAAGTGCAAGTAGATAAATAGGTACCGCTCCAGCAGGAAGGTAAACGGCATTTCCATGCGTTGCTCTGGTTCTCCAGAAGTGGCTTAGTCATGCTGGCTACATGACCCGGAAGCTGTACGCTGGCTCCCTCGGCCAGTAAAGCAAGATGAGCGCCGTAACCCCAGAGTCGGTCACGACTGGACCTAATGGTCAGGGGTCCCTTTACCCTTTACTTACCACACCCTCCAATATTTCTCTGTTGACATCCTAAGGAAAAGCAGGACATTCCGGGATCAAATCAGAAACTGGGACAGCTTCTGTAAATCCAGGACTGTCGCTGGAAAATGGGAACTCTTGGAGGGGCTGACATTGTCAAATTCAACCTCCAATCATGCCTCTCACCCATTGACCATCTTGGCTGGAGCTGATGGGAGTTGGAATCTGACAACATGTGTAGGGCCACAAGTCCCTCAACTCTGGTCTAGATCTCACAAGGTGCTTCCAACAGTGGCAGATCCTCAACAGTGGCAGAGAAACAACTACCAGACTTTTAGAAGACACCTGAAGGCAGCCCTGTTTAGGGAAGCTTTTAATGTTTAATAGACTATTGTATTTTAATATTCTGTTGGAAGCCACCCAGAGTGGCTGGGAAAACCCAGCCAGATGGGCGGGGTGTAAATAAATTATTATTATTATTAGCTATAAGAAATTCATACGTGTATGTGACCAGATATGTCTAGGATCCCTCATGACTAGTGTTTTATTGTGGGTATATTTTAGAACATGCTTTTAGCACAATAATGGTGAATTACTGGTGGGTTTATTCCGCTTGGTTAGTTGTTTTGCAATGCTTCCCCAATGCTGCCACGTTGCTGCTGTCTGGCAGGGCTGTAGCACAACAAAAGTGGGACAAAAGTATTCAAGGTATATATTTTTTTTGGGGGGGGGGGTGGTCAACAGAAAGTTACAGGAGATGTACTCACTGGACAAGAAATTGAAAGAAAAATCACATTTGACCACCATGAGCCAAAAACATCATGAATGTTCAATGGAAAGCATGTCTGGAAATTCAAAAATCAGGAAGAGGGAGAGGGAAAGAAGGAAAAGAAGAAGTTAGGGGTAATATGGGATGTTTCCTTAGCTTTGAAAACAGAAATACAAGAAATGTGGGCATTGGTGGCAGCAACATCTTAACCATATATATGTTCTTTTATTATCCCCAAAGCCTAAGTGAACATCAAGGCATATTTAATGAAAATTATATTTTTCATTCATCTATCATTAATGTTAGCAAGATTTAACTACTGAAGGAAATATGATGCTGATTATTATTTACAGGTACCTCAGTGAGACTCTATCAACAGAGTTACTATAAACAGTCATTCCTGCATAGCCACTCTTTGCTACATGTTACTACAAGGACCCCTAACCTCCCCCCCCTTTTTTTAAGTTTAAGGAAAGATCTTGGTTTTCTACTTTTTGTTTTATTACACCTGGTAGCATTCCCCACAACTGATGGGATAAATAAATGATTCAGATGCAAATCTCTCTATAAAGAGCCCATGTTAATGGAAGCTGACAGTTGTGAGCGATGTAGTAAATGTGTATTTCAGCAAGAAGGTTGATTCAGTGTGTTGGCATTACCATGATCAGATTATCATGATGTCAGAATCTCAATTTTGAAGACGCACGGGCTGGTTGACTCTTCTGCGATTTACGAAACAGTGCCTGATTGGCCAGGAAGGCGACAGTTTCCTCATAAATAACAAGAGGCTTCCTAGAAAAAATACTAGGTGGTGTCTAGAAAAAGTAAACTTTAAACTTGCAGGGATCGTCATCACCAAAATATGATGGAGTTCTGGCAAAATGTTTACATATATTCGTTGCTATGATAGGAGTACTAGTCCAACAGTTGGCATGTTGTAGTGGTCCTGGGACTGCAGAGCAAAAGCAGAGCACATGCTGGTTTCTGCTGCTGGCTGGGCCATACAGGACCATTTGGGCATGGTACCTTCTGTCTCCCAGGAGGAACATCACACCAAGAGAAAGAGAAACCAGGTCTCATCCATCAGCCAGCTGCAGGCAGCTAGCTTCTCCTTTCCCTCCCACATCTGAGAGAACTCCCTGGTCCAATTAATCTTGGACTACAGAAGGATGAAGTAGTCCACTCATGCCTCTTCAATCTCCCATAGGAACGAGGGCTGTTGAGTCAGTTGAAGCACCTCTTTCCAAGCAAGATGAGGATCAGCCAATGAGGATCAGCCTCCCTCCCTCAGTATGCCCATCTGCAGCTCAGCACGCATGTTCTGGCATTATCCAGTGGATCTCTTTCACCTATAGTTTCTGTCCATTTCGCCTCCTGTGTTTTAGTTCATAAACTAAGGCCAGTTTCCTCTCACTCTCCCTGAAATGATACCTTGTCATTCTCTCTCTCTCTCTCTCTCTCTCTCTCTCTCTCTCTCTCTCTCTCTCCCTCTCTCTCTCTCTCTCTCTCTCCCCCCCCCCCCCCGCATTAAGTCAAAACAGCACCACTGTAATCTTTGGAGAGAAAAGAAGGTGAGAGAGAACAAGAGACAGTGACAGAAAGAAAGAAAACTGCCAATTTGCTGTTGTACTGAGCTCCCCCCACCCTTTACTGTATGAGCCACAGAGTGAAACACTTTTGCGTCTTGAGACCCCAAGCCAGCGCGCCCCCCCTGAAATAAACTACACACGGACACAGAATTAAGGTTGATGGGTAACATTAAGGCCACAACTTTATTGATTGCAAATTAAATGTGAGAGGTATTGGCATAGGCATTGGGTGAAGACTATAATGGACTACTGGTGTTGACCTTTAAAGCCCTAAACGGCCTCGGCCCAGTATACCTGAAGGAGCGTCTCCACCCCCATCGTTCTGCCTGGACGCTGAGATTCAGCGCCGAGGGCCTTCTGGCGGTTCCCTCATTGCGAGAAGCAAAGCTACAGAGAACCATGCAGAGGGCCTTCTCGGTAGTAGCGCCTGCCCTGTGGAACGCCCTCCATCAGATGTCAAAGCTATAAATAACTACCTGACATTCAGAAGACATCTTAAGGCAGCCCTGTTCAGGGAAGTTTTTAATCTGTGATATTTTAGTGTGTTTTTGGTTTCCATGGAAGCCACCCAGAGTGGCTGGGGAAACCCAGCCAGATGGGCGGGGTACAAATAATAAATTATTATTATTATTATTATTATTATTACTGCCCCAATTGACAGAGTCTATGTAGTTAAACCCATCAGGGCAGCAACATCAGGGTTTTACCCAACAGAAGCTTACCGCGAGGTTCCTATGATCCCAGCATGGCCCTAGCCCATCAAACAGACTTCAGACAAGATCCAAGACCCCCAGATTCCTTTAATGGAATACCTTTTGATCATTGAGGGGCAGGTGATGGCCACAACTCCCATCCACACACAAAATTAAGCCAATGCCTAACCGCCAAACCTGGAAAGTTGTGACAACTGCTAAGGGGATAGGCAAAAAAACCAAGTGGCCAGTGCCAATTTGCAAAATGGATAAAAATTCCTACCAGGCCCCCGTCCCAAGACAGGCGACTCACACAAAGTCCAAAGCAAGGCCGAGAACCTACACTAAGGGCGGGAGGGCAGGTGTTCAGCAGGGCCAATCAAGTGCCTAGGGCACTCTTGCGCTGATGCTTATATAAATCCTTAAACACCCCCCCTTTCCTGATTGGCTGGGACCTGTGATGCCTATTTAGAGAAATGAAACTTAGACCTAGAAACAAAACCTACTTAGTCAGGGGTGTGTCTAGGGGCCCAGTCGCAAGAAGGACCGCCTTCTGAGGACCAGTGTGGTGTAGTGGTTAAGAGCGGTAGACTCGTAATCTGGGGAACCGGGTTCGCGTCTCCGCTCCTCCACATGCAGCTGCTGGGTGACCTTGGGCCAGTCACACTTCTCTGAAGTCTCTCAGCCAGTCACACTTCTCTTAAGTCTCTCAGCCCCACTCACCACACAGAGTGTTTGTTGTGGGGGAGGAAGGGAAAGGAGATGGTTAGCCGCTTTGAGACTCCTTCGGGTAGTGATAAAGCGGGATATCAAATCCAAACTCTTCTTCTTCTACATGTTGTTGTTTAGTCGTTTAGTCATGTCCGACTCTTTGTGACCCCGTGGACTTCTTTTTCTGAGGACGATCCCATTTTCTTTCGCACATTGACAGTGCAGGTGGACAATTAGGACTCTGGTGTGAGGGGCAGGTGGGCTTTAACACTGCCTCCCTGAGAATTTGACTGGATCCCCTGCACTTAGGATTTGAATTGGTGGAGAGGAGGGGAATTTCCAGTGCAATTTGCAGATGTGGGGGGCAAATAACTGAAGTCCCCTGTCCCCAGGATATCTCTCTCTCTCTCTCTCTCTCTCTCTCTCTCTCTCTCTCTCTCTCTTGCAGGCTGGCAAATTGTGAAAGAAAAAACTTGCACTTGTGAACTTTCTCTTGGCATGTGGCCTTGAGCTAGGTGTGAATCTTCGTTGAAAAGAGGCAAGTCCAGAGCAGTAATTTAAGTAGACCTGCAACAGCTGGGTAACATCCTATGAGGATGGGACATTTTGCTGGAGGTTCCAACCATCTGGTGCGCCCAACAGAATGGTCCAGATCCAGAGGAGGTTGGTGGGGAGGCCAGCAGTTTATGCAGAGATGTTGCAGGTTCATTTTGGGCTCACAAAGAGACTGTGCTTTAAGAGCACAGTTGTTTGTATAGCACACATGGAATAACTGGATCCATAGAACAGAGAAACCTGTTCCTATAGCACCTCCCATTTGTGGTCCAGGATTTGCAGCTTTTTACATACACACACACACACACCCACACACCCACACACCCACCCACACACACACCTGTTTTGTTACTTTGTTTCCTTCCGCACTCCCAGGACCTTGTAACAAGATATTGTCAAAGAGTGATAACATCAAAGCGTCTTTATTGAGCATGATCAAGGAACCCTCCAATGTCAATAGAAGAGGGTGGCTTATCCACAGCTGGTTGGCAGCCAGCCAGAGAAAAGGCTGCTAAGGAGAGCCTTTAATGTCGAAATGACTTCTAAAGAGTACAGGCAGGCAGTGGCGTAGCGTGGGGGGGTGCAGGGGGGCCAGCCGCACCGGGCGCAACATCTGGGAGTTAGGGATAGGGTTAGGGGGCGCAAATCCAGGGTTAGGGGGCGCAAATTACTTGCCTTGCCCCGGGTGCTGACAACCCTCACTACGCCACTGCAGGCAGGGGCTGCAACAAAGTGATGCAGCATGGAGTTTAAGGCGCCAGCCAATCAGTCTTCCGGGGTACGCCATTCCATTTCCCCCCTCCCAGCTGATTTTCCTCCCCTCAATGATCAGCCAGCATTTCAAGACAACTGTGCAAACTCAGATGTTCTTAGGCTGGTGGAGGGCAGGGAGAGGACTCTTCCTTAGGTTCTGCCTCCAAACATTGCTTTGTACTTCTCTAAATGTTGGGGTCCCCGAACCCCACTGGTATGCATGGATCAGGATGCTTGGGTGGTGATGAATGGCCTACATAAGCCAAACTTGGAAATCCATCAGACGCACCTGCTCAGATTTTTTTTAAAGTGCCATCCCAGGTCAAAAGAGAGGTTTCAGCTACAGTGGTACCTCAGGTTAAGTACTTAATTCATTCCGGAGGTCCGTACTTAACCTGAAACTGTTCTTAACCTGAAGCACCACTTTAGCTAATGGGGCCTCCTGCTGCTGCCGCGCCACCAGAGCCCGATTTCTGTTCTCATCCTGAAGCAAAGTTCTTAACCTGAAGCACTATTTCTGGTTTAGTGGAGTCTTTAACCTGAAGCGTATGTAACCTGAAGCGTATGTAACCTGAGGTACCACTGTATATTTGAAACTGGGTTTTAAGTGCTGTGCTTTATTCATTTAAGAATCAAAACCAAAATGTGATCTCTTTAAAAGAAGAGAACTCCTATGATTCAGTTTGTAAATTCACCTGAAAACATTTTATTGTACATTTTGCACATAATGGAGAATTTGAAGATATTGAGCTTGCAAGTCCCCCAAGCCCGAACTCTCTCTATGAGGGCAGACAAGGCTGAAATGCTGATCATTGATTGTTTAGCGTAAAAGACATTGGGATAGTTTTACACATTATGGGTGATTCTCTTTGCTAGTTTTCCTAGATGATGTTATCTTATGAAAATTCTCTCTTCAGATGAGCCATAAAAGTCAGATGCTATCTGGGCTTTTTAATAATACGTTTAACCAAAAAGAGCTGAGTGTGCTTCTGAAAATTCTTCTCTAATTAGTTCTACTTTGGGTTATTATATAAATCGCTTACATTTTAGAGCATCTTATCGATCCCCTTGCTTTATATTATCCTCGCTAGTAAGGAACAAAGTGCCAGAAAGAAAAGAATACATTACCAAACAGCATTGAGAAATCGTCTAATAAATCGGCGCAAGCCTGACAGCTTGATTTCCCCCCTCCTCTAATATTGCTCTAAGGGTCTCAGGTGTCATCAGAGTATTATTAATCCAAGCTCCTGTACAGCTAGACAAAACAAACCCGTGTCTTGGAGACATGAATGAACATGGATTTACTATAAGCCCATAACTTGCTTGTGCTCAGACATCAACAGCTTAATCCAAAAACATTCAAACTGGTGTTATCTGTCAGAGATGCCAAGGGAAATTTCTGTGGCAAGGTTGTGCAGTGCAATCCTAAGCATATTCATTCAGAATTTTTTTTTCGGAGAACTTGCTTCTTACATCACGGCTTCATATATTGGGAGTGCACCTTAGTTGTGTATGCTTGACGGTGACCCTTTGTATGTGGGTTATAATATTGGGTTGGGTAGCAATATTTCCAGAACCAACAGACTTTTTCTATAAGTTACCTCAGTCAACAACAGCTGCAGCTTCTGTGGTAACATCAAGGGAAGCCCTACATACAGCACAGTGCAGTAATTCAGTCTTGAGGGTAGCTATGCCAAGACCACAGTGGGCCTGCTTAAGTCTCTTGCGAAATTGATGGTTGATCATTGTATTTTGATATTTTATTGCTGCCTTAAGTCACCCAGATAAGGTTGCTGGGTGGCATATAAATGGGGTAAATAATGTATTGTTTCTAGCCCCAAAGTGAAAGTTGTGATTTTTCTCTCAACAACTAGGGAATCCATACATTCAAAGAAGCTTGGAGCATCTCTTTGATCACCTTAATCACCTCCTGTATTGCAGAGGCAGGGAAACTTGCAAGTAATGAAGCTTACAAATTAGAGCTCAAGTGTGCAGCCCTATTTTATTTATTCATAATTAGTTCTAGGCCATCTGCCCTTCCATAGCAATGTTGGTAATTTGTGGCACACTAAGGACACGAGAGAGTGATTTAAAGACAGACAGGGAGGGAGAGAAAAGACAGACAGATCTTTTTAGGTTTCCCAAATCATCCTTACCTGGTCGCCTGAAGGGGACTTTCATTCTTGACAGTGGCTGTTTTACAAGCCTAGAGTAATGTATTTTTCCTTAGGCTTACAATAAGTTGCTGCTCTTAATAACACATGGCTGTAATTCCAAAGAGCCCTGTGCTAAACAGATTCACATTTCAATCCGATCCAGAATACTGCAAATTCAGCAGCTGGTTGAGTTGCTCTTGCTTCACTCGCAGTGATTGAGAAGAACAAAGTCAACAAGGACCTGAATGAGGCAAGTATGCAATTCTGTATCACCGTGGAGTGCAGGCCTTATCCCACACAGAACAACCTGATGCTGTCCTGCTGCAGCAGATAACTGGCTTGGAGACATGGATTTCTGTTGCTGGATTGTTCCTAGGTCCAGGAAGGAAGTCTCACTGGATTCCCATCACCTCAGTCTAGATGGAGTCACTAGTTGTACCAGGGTGGGAGTGTACAAATACAAATATTGAGAATGCAATGACATCTGCACTCATATTCACATTCAGATGTGCAGCTGATCTCTGTCTGGGGGATGGAGGGGGGATGCGTTCTATGCACTTTTCACAGCAGACCAATCTGATTCGACGTTCCATGAACTTGCTTGTGAATTGGAATGCAACTGTTAGTCAAATAATGCACTTTTCCAGATTTTAAAAATTTATTTGCTATTACAGTTCTATCTCTCGCCTTTCCTGCAAGTAGCTCCAGGTAGCATACATGTCTCTCCATCTTATCTTCACAGCAACCCTGAGAGATAGGTCAGTTTTAGGAACTCTGGCTGGCCCTAGGTTACCCAGCAAACTTCATTGTTGAGTGTAGAGATTTAAACCCTGGTTTCCCAATCCGACACTCTAATTTCTACACTGCAGTGGCTCTCAAAAGAGTCTTTAGGCTTTTCCTATAAGAAGGTTTTCAGGTCGGTGTCTTCTCCTCACCTTGCCTGGAGATATCAGGGGTTGAACCTGGAACCTTTCACAAGCAAAAAGAACACACAACGCATGCATTCTGTTAAAATGTGCAGGAGAAACCCTGCATTGAAAAATGTCTATTTTCTGGAAGACCGTATTGTTCAAAGTGCATGCAAATTACATGTGGATTTTTCATGTGTTCTTTTGGAAAGGCTGCAAAAGCCAGGAATAAACCGACCTATGACTGAGTCCCAGTGAGCCTGATACAGGGCACACGTTGGTTTGTCCATCCATTCCCAAGTAAGACTGGAATTCTATATACTCATACTTGGGAATAAGTCACACTGAAGGTCCATAGCTCAGTAGCACAGCATCAGCTTTGAGTGCAGAAGAGCTTCGGTTCAATCCCTGACATCTCCAGGTAGGACTGGAAGTGATTGCTGTCTTAAACTCTGGGGAGCTGCTGCCAGTCATTTTAGACAGTACTGAGCAAGCTGGACCAATGGACTGACTCAGTATAAGGTAGCTTCCTGTGTTCCTATGAATATAGTGTGGTTTGCTTCTGGGTAAACATTGATAGAATTAATCAATTGATAGGGTTAAACCACAGAGCCTAAGGCTTGCCGATCAGAAGGTCGGCGGTTTGAATCCCCATGATGGAGTGAGCTCCCGTTGCTCGGTCCCTGCTCCTGCCAGCCTAGCAGTTCGAAAGCACATCAAAGTGCAAGTAGATAAATAGGTACCGTGTGCTGCTCTGGTTCGCCAGAAGTGGCTTAGTCGTGCTGGCCACATGACCCAGAAAAACTGTCTGCGGACAAACGCTGGCTCCCTCAGCCACTAAAGCAAGTTGAACGCCGCAGCCCCAGAGTCATCCGTGACTGGACCTAATGGTCAGGGGTCCCTTTACCTTTACTAAACATTGATAGGATTGGTGTTGTTAAATCCATTTAATTTCAGTTGGGGTGGGAGGCTCAACGTTCCCCTATTAAATGGGTGGACTTAAGAGAGTTTTACATTGAGATGCACCAACATTTGTGTATATTACCCTTTTCCTTTTCAAAAGATAGAGGCAGTGGAGTGATGTAAGAGAGAAAAATAACTACCTCAATTAAAGCATCTTTATGGAGAAAAACACATTCTTCCCCCCCCCCCCGCCCTTGTTGCATCTTCCTGCCTGCACATGTTCAAAGATATGTTTTGTGCAGGTCCCCAGAGATCTCTATCTGTAGTCTCAACAGCCAAAAAACTAAATATTTGTAAACCTCCTTCCAAATTAAGCATTGTTGAGACGGGTGGAAGTGGTAAGAAACCGTTAATTCAGTGGTTAGGAAGGCAGGTCTCTGTGGGTACTGATGGGAACGAGTCGTTAGGGCACAGGAAGTAACATAAAATTCTTGAAAGCCTTTTCTCCAGCTGTGGCGGAAGAGTAATTTGCATTGAAGACCCTGAGAACCACAGATCTTATGCACTGATCATTCCTAGCAGAGGGTATCCTTCCATACAGTGCAGCAGTGCAGCTTTCAGAAAACAAAGGCTCATATTTATCATCATTGTGATGAGATTTAAAATAAGTAGAACAATATGTAGGTGTGTATCATATCATTGGGGGGGGGGGTGTTTGCTAATTACAGTTTATATAGCACTTATGAAAAGTGATTCTAGGTAAGTACTTAGAAGTCCCAAGTTCAAGGAGTGTTGCCCCCCAGTAAGTGTGCAGCCTGAATTGCTAACTTGTTAGTCTTTGGGTTCACCCTGGCAACCTGAGATCAACTATTGCAGGGGTGGTTGGTGTGCACTGGGGACTGGTAGAGTGGAAGACAGGGAGACCAAAAGTAAAGGTAAAGGTAAAGGTACCCCTGCCCATACGGGCCAGTCTTGACAGACTCTGGGGTTGTGCGCCCATCTCACTTAAGAGGCCAGGGGCCAGCGCTGTCCGGAGACACTTCCAGGTCACGTGGCCAGTGTGACATCGCTGCTCTGGCGAGCCAGAGCCGCACACGGAAACGCCGTTTACCTTCCCGCTGGTAAGCGGTCCCTATTTATCTACTTGCACCCAGAGGTGCTTTCGAACTGCTAGGTTGGCAGGCGCTGGGACCGAGCAGCGGGAGCGCACCCCGCCGCAGGGATTCGAACCGCCGACCTTTCGATCGGCAAGCCCTAGGCGCTGAGGCTTTAACCCACAGCGCCACCTGCGTGCATTGGGGACTGGTAGAGTGGAAGACAGGGAGACCAAAAGTAGGTGGTGCCAATGAAAGGCAGAGTCGCCCCAGGGCAAGACAGACAAGCGAGGGCTGGCTGAAGGCAGGCTAAGGTTGGTGGGCCAACGCCCCCTTTACATTAATGAACCAGCCTTTACTGAGCACCTTAGTTGGCACTGCCTCATCTCAGTGAAGGCTATGGTGGGAAGCTCTGGGATATTCGTGGAGGGTGGGGGAAATGAACATCATTTGACTTTGGGGTGGATGCATTGATGAAATTGGTCCATTACAGGCTAGTCCATAGACTTCTTCCATTTCTTTATGCTCTGTTAAGTTTCTCAAGGACAGAAAGTCCTGCAAGAGGCTGGGAAGCCCAGCTGCTGCCATGTATCTTTAAAATGGGCTGGAGAATGTACCTGGAAAGAATTCTATGTGATGACGGAGCTTCATTTCCAGGCACATTTCTGGCAGTGGCAAAGGGGAGACAGCTGCCTTCACCCAGGGAAGAAGCAATGATCACAAAGGATGTGCATGCTTAGGCTGGAGAGGAGGACTAAAGCCAGGCTGACCGTGTCTGACTCACACCAGGTCATACAAGAAATCCAGTGGTGGCTTTTGAAGTTCACCTCTCCAGCTACTAAGCAACACTGGGTCTCTCAAATAGCTATTTGATTTATCATTAAGACCCAGTAAAGGCAGTTGTCTTCCCATAACGCCCCTAGGTCACCATTTACCGTTGTTTCCATTGGTCTATTCTGCTGGCAATGAGGAATACGTCTGCTGCTTGAAGTGCCATCAAAGCTGCTTCTTCTTCATGCCATACATTTAAAGCACAATGATACCTAGCAGTTTGAAAGCACATCAAAGTGCAAGTAGATAAATAGGTACCACTCTGGCGGGAAGGTAAATGGTGTTTCCGTGCGTTGCTCTGGTTCGCCAGAAGCGGCTTAGTCATGCTGGCCACATGACCTGGAAGCTGTACGCCGGCTCCCTCGGCCGATAAAGTGAGATGAGCGCCGCAACCCCAGAGTCGGCCAAGACTGGACCTAATGGTCAAGGGTCCTTACCACATTAAACAGGCATGGCTTCCCCCAAAGAATTCTGGGAGCTGTGGTTTGTTAAGAGTAGTTTAACAATCAATTGTTTTCCACGGGAAGCTCTGGAAACTATAGCTCTGGGAGGGGAATAGGGGCCTCCTTACATGCTTAACCAAGTACAGCTCCCAGAATTCTTTGGGGGAAAGACATGACTGCATCATTGCAATGCTTTGGATGTATGATGTGAACATGGTCCAATTAAAAGGCAGTGCCACCCCAGGCAGTATTCAACTGAATAAACCTGCTAATAATAATAAATAAAAATTTATTTATATCCCGCTCTCCCCAGCCAAAGCCGGGCTCAGAGCGGCTAACAACAGTAAAGTAATACAGCATTCTAAAATCAATTCATTCTAAAATCAGTTCAAATCAAATTAATGGCAACCATTGGGCTAGAGTTCTGTGAGGATTACCAAAGGAGGGGGTTAGACTGTGCCTTGGCCAAAGGCCTGGTGGAACAGCTCTGTCTTGCAGGCCCTGCAGAAAGATGTCAAGTCCCGCAGGGCCCTAGTCTCTTGTGACAGAGCGTTACACCAGATCGGAGCCACAG
This sequence comes from Podarcis cretensis, assembly GCF_951804945.1. Classification (NCBI taxonomy): domain Eukaryota; kingdom Metazoa; phylum Chordata; class Lepidosauria; order Squamata; family Lacertidae; genus Podarcis; species Podarcis cretensis. The sequence continues at coordinate 82,977,501 of NC_137175.1, read as the reverse complement.
CCGAAAAAGCCCTGGCTCTGGTTGAGGGCAGCCTAACCTCCCTGCACAATACAATAATTTCCAATTGTGCAGCAGAAATTCTTTTCTCTCTTCTCTCCCCACATGCCCCCTAAATCTGTTATTTGAGAAGGGTATAGGGGCATGCATGGAGGGCAGAAAGGAAGGATCTATTTAGTTAGATATTGCCCCCTCTTTTGCTGTGTTTATCATAGTGAGCCCACCCCGTCATTTTAGAATGACTCCCACTCTCTTTCACAGCAGGCAAATAGTTCAATGAAAGAGAGAATTTTTCACCTATGTGCAATATTTAGGTGCTCTTTAATGTTATGCTGCTCTCTTGCATGACTCTATCCCACAGTATTGGGGGGGGGGGTTGTGGTCCTCTAGATGTTGCTGGAATGAAACTCCCATCATCCCTGACAATTGGCCATACTGGTTGGAGATGACAGGAGTTGGGAGCCCAACATCTGGAAAGTCACAGGTTCAAAGTTTGGAGCCACTTACATGAGCCTGTCGCACAAAAATAGCTCTCTCTCTCTCTCTCTCTCTCTCTCTCTCTCTCTATCTCTGCGAGAGATCTATAAGATCTGCCCCCCACAAGTATTTGTGGGTCCTTAAAGCAGTTGCCAGCACCATGGGATGAACCCACAGAAAGGCACTTTCCACAGCACTGCTGTAGTATTTTAATTTTGCCAAATCTTTCCAACTGCCCATCCTCAAAACAAATAGCCCTCCCCCTCCCTGTGTACACCATTATACAGTTTATTTTAAAATGTAACACTGTTCACATTTTAAAAAGTTCTGTGAAATGTGTGCCGACTGAATGTGAAGGCTCATTTCTCCACCAAGTTCCCAAGACTTGCAAAGCATGGAATCTTCTGAAACTTTTCCAACAATAACGTTGAGCCGAAGCCAAACTTGATTCAGAATGCGGTTGCCAGATGGAGTTCTACGTTCTCTCGATATTAATGAACCTGTTTGAACAAAGGCTGTCATTGCATCTTATGTCATTAGAAAAAAAATGAAATTGATGGATGGTTCTGATATCTGGGGTAGACGGTAACGGAAAGCCTTGTGAAAGTGCTGAGAGCATTTGAACAGGCCACTAGTGGCCTAAGTGCTGAAGCAGGCTGGCTTTGCCAAGCCAGAGCACCAGTTCCTATTTTCTTATGATTGATGGATTATATTAAGAAAAAAGAAAAAAAGATCCAAAAATAAATCTCACTTCTTCTTTCCAAAAAGTACTTGATGGGAGAACCCCACACCTCCCCAAACCATATAGAGATGATTAGGTTTAGAAATACATTTTTGTTCCCCAAGCATCACAGTCCCAAGATTCCTGTCCTTGCCTATAATAGAAGCTTACATCAAATTGGCCCGAGAGTTTCAGAAGGCCAAGGAATTTGGTTGATGCTTCCGGTAACTTGTTCTATAGCTTTCTACATAGTGCGATTCCTCTGTGAAACTGGAGCTGTCCCAAAACTGACTTTGAGGAGCAAACTGTGAAACAGGAAATGTCTAATTTTGATCAATGTGGATGGATAACTCCGAAAGAAAAGATGTAAGAGGCATTTCCCCTCCGCCTCGCTACAAGCCCTTCTGTGTTGTTTTTCTTCTCATCCAAGCTTCTCTGGATCTGCATGTTTAGGAGAAAAGCTCTCAAGGAAGGAAGGAAGGAAGGAAGGAAGGAAGGAAGGAGTGTTAGTGTTTGGATTTTAGAGTAGGGGGCAGCCTTCTTAATCTTTATCAGCTAAAAGTGGGGCTTGTTTGGGTTAAAATGGGAAGGAATCTGGCAACTGGGCTAATGGATTTCATTAAGGCTTCATGTACCTCACTGGTATGCCTGTTTTCCTGTTAAAACTGGTCCATTGCTCCCTTTCTATCATAGAATCTAGTCCAGCCCCCCTGCAAGGCTTTCTAGGTGATTAGAACAGGTCTGTGTTCAAAATGAAGCTGTAGTGATGGCTACCAAGTTGGGAGGCTTTTAAAGAAAGAATTAGACAAATTCATGGAGAGTAAAGGTATCAATGGCTATAATTCACAATGGATATGTTGTGCCTCCACTGTGACAGTTAGTATGGGAATCAGGTGGGGATAATGCTGTTGCACTCAAGACCTGCTTGTGGGCACCCCATAGTCTAGCCTCTGTGAAACCAAAATATTGGACTAGATGGAACATTGGCATGATCCAGCAGCACGCTTCTTACATTCTTCTGAAGCTCTTCTGATTCCACATCACATAGTATATGACCCTTAGCATGAGAAACCAGGTCAGAATCAGAGATTTTTATAGGGACAGGTGGAAGGAACCCCATTGGTTCTTTATATCTCCTGACTCCTGCTAGGCAATTAGCAGAGGTACCACCCTCAGTGCACTGGGAATTGAAATGCCTTCACATTAATCCTCTAATCATGAATCAATGGAACATTTTTCTTTCTTTCCAGAGGAAGTAGTTTGTATTCCAAGCGCTAAAGGAAGGCCTGTCAATCAAAGCTGCTACTTTCAGCCTCCTTGACCCTCCAACATTTCTCAGATGAAAATATGATTGTCCTATTCAACAACAACAACAATAATTAATAATAATAATAATAATTTTATTATTTATACCCTGCCCATCTGGGTTTCCCCAGCCACGCTGGGTGGCTTCAAACATATATAAAAACAAAATAAAACATTAAACATTAAAAATAACCTTCCCTATACAGGGCTGCCCTCAGATGTCTTCCAAAGGCTGTATAGTTATTTATCTCCTTGGCTCAGGGGTTGCATAACTCCATACCCTCCAACATTTCTCCAATGAAAATAAGGACGTCCTATGGAAACGCAGGACATTCCAGGATTAAATCAGAAACCAGGACGGCTTCTGTAAATCCAGGACAGTCCCTGGTAAATAGGGACACTTAGAGGGTCTGCACTCGGGAGATCATGATCCCAGTTAATTGTTGGGGCTTCAGCCATGCAGAGCTGTCTTTAACCACAGACAATCGGTGCTTGCAGTTTGAAGCCCAAATGATCAGCTGATAGCCAGGACTGGGTTAATGGGCGCTGCCAATTATCTGATCCATGGTGTCTGCAAGCCCTTTATTTATTTACTTTCCCTGCCTCACACTTGATATCACACCTGATACTTCAGCTGTAGAGCCTGGCTTTGCCAAACTGGCTTGGGGGCCAAGCAGAGAAGTCTGGCCGGCCTAATTAAACCTCTGCCCACCCTTGGTCTAACAGAAGGAGAGAGCAGGTCAATAGCTGGATGAGCTGCTTGGCTCTGTCAGCCAGAGAAAGAGCTGCTGGCTTGACTGTGACCTCTGGCCCTTTACACACACAGCCCTGTGGATAGAGACATGGAAACTGCTGAACTGGCTAGACTCATTGAGATTTGCTCAGTGTAGTGGTTGGCTTGCTGATGTGGAAAAGGCTGGTGAGCACCGAGCTGTGAGCCTCTAAGATAATGTTTTGAAGAAGTCGTTGAGACCTCTGAAAACAGTGTCGTTTCGGAGATGTGCCGATACACAGCCCTACCACACACCAGCTGTTTCTAATTGCTTAATAATATCTGCAGGATTCAAACATCACGAAACTGGGAAAGATTCCAGGAGGCACAGATGAGCTGATAACTTATAGAGAAACACAACAGTCAGTTTTATCAATCAGCTTCCCCTCTATCGCTGCCTTGGAATTTTTTGTTGTGTTTCAGGTTTCCTCATTTTTTAGGCACTGCCAAAGTTGAAGAAGGCAGGGCTGTGCCTGGGGATGCAAGAGTGGCTGCAGATTGCTATGTTTCAGGTGATACAAAATGGGTCGGGTGTAAGTGCCAAGGAATAGGTCTGCATCTCAGAGAATGCAGTTTGGAGCAGCCTCTCCCAACCTGTTGTCTTTTGGATGTTGCTAAACTACAGATCCCATAATTCCTGGCAATTGGCCCCACTAGCTAGGCCTGATGGGAGTTGGGGTTCCAAGAAGGACAGCTCCAGACTGGGAAAGCTGCTTTGGGACATGAAACACCAGACCCAAGACTACATACACAGTATACCTGTGCAACTGTTTATCAGCTCCATCTGGTACGCAGGCTGAGACTCTATCTGCCCATGGACTGTCTCGCCAGAGTGGTGCATGCTCTAGTTATCTCCCGCTTGGACTACTGCAATGCGCTCTATGTGGGACTATCTTTGAAGGTGACCCGGAAACTACAATTAATCCAGAATGCGGCAGCTAGACTGGTGACTGGGAGCGGCCACCGAGACCATATAACACCAGTCTTGAAAGACCTACACTGGCTACCAGTACGTTTCCGAGCATAATTCAAAGTGCTGGTGTTGACTTTTAAAGCCCTAAACGGCCTCGGTCCAGTATACCTGAAGGAGTGTCTCCCCCTCCATCGTTCTGCCTGGACACTGAGGTCCAGCTCCAAGGGCCTGCTGGCGGTTCCATCACTGCGAGAAGCCAAGTTACAGGGAACCAGGCAGAGGGCCTTCTCGGTAGTGGCGCCCGCCCTGTGGAACGCCCTCCCACCAGATGTCAAAGAGAAAAATAACTACCAAACTTTTAGAAGACATCTAAAGGCAGCCCTGTTTTTAGGGAAGCTTTTAATGTTTAATATGTTATTGAATTTTAGTGTTTTGTTGGAAGCCGCCCAGAGTGGCTGGGGGGACCCAGCCAGATGGGCGGGGTATAAATAATACATTATTATTATTATTATTATTATTATTATTATTATTATACCTTTAAAGCATTTTAAAAACATGCTTTCCCCCTCCAGGAATCCTGCGTACTGTAGCTTTCTAATCTGTGAGGGGTAAATTCCATGTGCCCATTCCACGGCATCACCTAAATAAGTGAACCAGGTTGAACAAAGTGTCCTGTTACTTTTGATGCAACACAGGAATGGTTCACCCTCACTTGAGGACTGCATGCCAACTTTTCGACAGGGAGGCCGTAGTGGGTGGGCCAAAACTGGGTGGGACCACCCCAGCCTCTCACCTGCCAATCACCTGCAAGCATGTAACATTCTCCCCCAGCTGATTGAATTATTGATCTTATGAGCTGAGAGGGAGCAATTTACATCCCAAACAGGGCAGTGAGGTGCAGGGAAAGGTTTAAACCTCTCTGTCTGCACCAGCACTATGTCTACATTAAAAAAAAAAAAAATTCTTCCCTCCTTTTAACATCACCTCCAAAAGCAGGGGGGCCAGAAAAATTTGCTGGGGTGGAGCTTTGAACCAGACCCCCAGGCTGGGGGTTAGCCACCACTGCTCTAACAGACTAAGTTGCCCTTTTGAAGGATGAAAGAGCACACCTTTCCCCCCTTAGAATGCTACATTTTAGTTAAAGGTTGTTGTTTTTTTAAGCAGGAAGATTAAAAACACTTTCAAATATATTGGCAGTCGAATCAAATGCTGGGCCAGTTCAGATCCATCAACACTTTTTAAACATACCGTGTTTTGCTTCGGAATTAAAAGAAGAAAGAGTTGTCCAGCTTCCAGTTTGTCTGGAGTTCATTTAAACCCATCATTTTAAAGCTATGGATAAAAAGGTTGCTTCCCTCCTCCTTTCCAAATAAAAGTGAAATCATATGGAGATAAAGATATGGATTCAATGGATTCCGTTCAAAAAACTTTCTTCGTATATACCCAAAAGTAGGTGTAGCCTAAAATGTTTTGCAGGGGGGGAGTGCACACACAGAGAGAAATTTTAACACAGAATCAGTTAATGTGTGTGTCAAAACAATATAAGATACACAATTGTGCTGGAACTGGTTGTCCAATACAATTTTCTTCCCTGCCAGAAATCTCCTAACTCGAGCGGTGTAACTGTCTTCACTGGAAAAGGGAGTTTTCCTGATCACAGCAGAACTCCTGGGAGGGGTTTTTTTTGGGGGGGGGGGGGTACTTTGGTTCCAATGCTGTGTAAAACCAATTTACCTTCAAAACATTAGTGTGAATTAAGAACTGATTATGTATCCTCTTGCCTTGTGACAAAGATTTTGCATTTCATATTGCTTCAGCCACATCTCCTAACAGAATCGCAAAGAATATAGCAAACATAAAAGGTAAAGTTAAAGGGACCCGTGACCGTTAGGTCCAGTCGTGGCTGACTCTGGGGTTGTGGCACTCATCTCTCTTTACTTGCCGAGGGAGCCGGCGTACAGCTTCCGGGTCATGTGGCCAGCATGACTAAGCTGCTTCTGGCGAACAAGAGCAGTGCACGGAAATGCTGTTTACCTTCCCGCTGGAGTGGTACCTATTTATCTACTTGCGCTTTGACGTACTTTCAAACTGCTAGGTTGGCAGGAGCAGGGACCGAGCAATGGGAGCTCACCCCGTCGCAGGGATTTGAACCACCGACCTTTTGATTGGCAAGTCCTAGGCTCTGTGGTTTAACCCACAGCACCACCCACGTCCCTATAGCAAACATAATCAAATACAAATAGGGAAAATAGGTGGGTGTTCTCTGAAATGTTGGATGGGCTCATCAATCCTGTATTAAGTTATAACACCATCATAATTTAAACTGACGTAATAGAGGTGCTTGTGAACAACTAACAATTTTTACTTAAGCCACGACCGTCACAGGATTCTTTTCTTTCTGAAGTTTATGCAACACAGTCAGCATGCAAGTCAGTGGCGTAGCGTGGGGGGTGCAGGGGGGGGCCCGGCCGCACCGGGCGCAACATCTGGGAGTTAGGGAAATCCACGGGTTAGGGGGTGCAAATCCACGTGTTAGGGGGCGCAAATCCATGGGTTAGGGGGGCGCAAATTACTTGCCTTGCCCCGGGTGCTGATAACCCACGCTACGCCACTTAATGGATCCAAATGGTTTCCAGAGAGTGGTAGGGGATGCTTTATCCCATGTTGATGGCCTTTCAGCTGATTCCCTGGTGGCCCGCTGGAATGTGGAGTTAACCAGGGCTATTGACTGTTTGGCTCCGAAGCGCCCTCTCCGATTGCATGGAGCCCGGAGAGCCCCGTGGTTTTCCACGGATCTGAGGGCAATGAAACAATCGTTGAGACGGCTAGAGCGCCAGTGGCGGATAACTCATTCTGAAGCTGACCGGACACAGGTTAGAGCTCAATGTCGAGCCTACCAAGTGGCGGTAGCGACGGCGAAGAAGACTTTCTTCACCGCCTCTATTGCATCTGCAGAAAACAGCAGCAGGAGACTTTTCCAGGTGGTCCGCAATTTAGCGGAACCACCTGCTACATCAGGGCCCAGTACGGGCCACATGATCTCCTGCAATGATTTTGCAAAGTTTTTTGCAGATAAAGTCGCTCAGATTCGGGAAGAGGTAGACGCCACCGTGGGAGCAGGGCCGGGGCGGGAGAGTGCTAGAGTCCTGTCTAGTCAAATTGCATGGGATCAATTCCAATCTGTTACCTCCGAGGATGTGGACAGGCTGCTTGGACGAGTGAAACCAACCACCTGTCTCCTTGATCCTTGCCCATCCTGGCTTATAAAAGCTAGCCGGGAAGGACTGGGCGATGGGCTTCGTGGGGTGGTGAATACTTCCCTCCGTGAGGGAGCCTTCCCAGACCCGCTGAAAGAGGCGGTTATCAAACCACTTCTTAAAAAACCATCTTTAGATGCGGCCACGATGGCCAGCTATCGCCCAGTCTCAAATCTTCCATTCTTGGGCAAGGTGATTGAGCGAGTGGTTGCTGAACAACTCCAGGCACGCCTGGAAGAAGCGGACCATTTGGATCCCTTCCAGTCGGGATTCAGGCCTCATCATGGGACTGAAACTGCCTTGGTCGCACTGGTTGATGATCTCCAGCGGGCTAGGGACAAAGGTGAGAGCTGTTTCCTAGTTCTGCTGGATCTCTCAGCGGCGTTTGATACCATCGACCATAACATCCTTCTGGACCGTCTTGAGGGGCTGGGAGCTGGGGGCACTGTCCTACAGTGGTTCCGCTCCTTCCTCCTGGGCCGTGTTCAGAAAGTGGTGGTGGGGGATGAGTGTTCAGACCCCTGGGCTCTCACTTGTGGGGTGCCTCAGGGTTCTGTCCTCTCCCCCATGCTTTTCAACATTTACATGCAGCCGCTGGGAGAGATCATCAGGGGGTTTGGGCTGGGTGTTCATCAGTATGCGGATGATACCCAGCTCTACCTCTCTTTCAAATCAGAACCAGTGAAGGCGGTGAAGGTCCTGTGTGAGTGTCTGGAGGCGGTTGGAGGATGGATGGCGGCTAACAGATTGAGATTGAATCCTGACAAGACAGAAGTACTGTTTCTGGGGGACAGGAGGCGGGCAGGTGTGGAGGACTCCCTGGTCCTGAATGGGGTAACTGTGCCCCTGAAGGACCAGGTGTGCAGCCTGGGAGTCATTTTGGACTCACAGCTGTCCATGGAGGCACAGGTTAAATCCGTGTCCAGGGCAGCTGTGTACCAGCTCCATCTGGTACGCAGGCTGAGACCCTATCTGCCTGTGGACTGCCTCGCCAGAGTGGTACATGCTCTGGTTATCTCCCGCTTGGATTACTGCAATGCACTCTACGTGGGGCTACCTTTGAAGGTGACCCGGAAACTACAACTAATCCAGAACGCAGCAGCCAGACTGGTGACAGGGAGCGGCCACCGAGACCATATAACACCGGTCTTGAAAGACCTACATTGGCTCCCAGTACGTTTCCGAGCACAATTCAAAGTGTTGGTGCTGACCTTTAAAGCCCTAAACGGCCTCGGTCCAGTATACCTGAAGGAGCGTCTCCACCCCCATCGTTCTACCCGGACACTGAGGTCCAGCACCAAGGGCCTTCTGGCGGTTCCCTCACTGCGAGAAGCCAAGTTACAGGGAACCAGGCAGAGGGCCTTTTCGGTAGTGGCGCCCTCCTTGTGGAATGCCCTCCCACCAGATGTCAAAGAGAACAACAACTACCAGACTTTTAGAAGACATCTGAAGGCAGCCCTGTTCAGGGATGCTTTTAATGTTTGATGTATCATAGTACTTTAATATTCTTTTGGAAGCCGCCCAGAGTGGCTGGGGAGGCCCAGCCAGATGGGCGGGGTATAAATAATAAATTATTATTATTATTATTACGCCACTGATGCAAGTTTCTGCAGTCTTAACTAATGTCACCTTATGTTTCATGGGAATCATTAGGAGAATTATTCAGGAAGTGAATGGTGAAACACGACACTTATCACAAGCAGGTTGCACAAATGATTTCACATAAGCATACCAGGATGCTAACATAGCATTAGATATGTAGTCCAGTATCATACAGACAGAGAATGGGAACATCTGTCTATTTTGATTTCTCACAGGGTTTTTTTCCAGTATTGCGTTCAGTTTGCCACATTCCAAATCAGTTGGCACTTTTTTTTTAAGTCCTCACAAAAGTCTGTCAGCATTTTAATGTGTAATACATACATTTTTGAAAGGAATTATCACCAAAGAAATTAAATGTTACTTTCACTAATATATGCATTTTTTAATGCAAGGTTTTGGAGAAAAGCGGCATAAAACATGGACAAGCACAAATTTCAAAGAATAGCTGCATGTCATGTATTGTTCTGGAATGTGCACCTGCACTGTACATTTAAATCAGCGCCATACCACTTTAAACAGCCATGGCTGCCCCCAAAGAATACTGGGAGCTGCGGTTTTCTTAAGAGTGCTAGGAGTTATTAGGAAGGAAACCTCTGTTCTCCTCACAGAGCTATGATTACCAGAGTTCCCTGGAGGAGGGATTGACTGAGAAACTACTCTGAGAATTGTAGCTCTCAGTTATGTAGGTGCTCTGCCAGAGAGCTAGAGTTCTTCCCAGTTGTGGGACAGCCACCGAGAATGCCTTCCTGTGAGTCTTTGCTTGGCACACAGATCTCAAGAAAATATCCCTAGTTTATCTCAATAGTCATAACTGTTCAAAACAGAGGAGGCAGTCTTTGAGATGCTGAGGCCCAAACCATTATGGTGTCAGGAGTGTAATAATAATTTATTATTTATACCCCACCCATCTGGCTGGGCTTTCCCAGCTACTCTGGGTGGCTTCCAAAAAAATATTAAAATACTGTAATACATCAAACATTAAAAGCTTCCCTAAAGATGTCTTCTAAAAGTCTGGTAGTTGTTCTCTTTGACATCTGATGGGAGGGCGTTCCACAGGGAGGGCGCCACTACCGAGAAGGCCCTCTGCCTTGTTCCCTGTAACTTGGCTTCTCATAGTGAGGGAACCGCCAGAAGGCCCTCGGTGCTGGACCTCAGTGTCCAGGTAGAATGATGGGGGTGGAGACGCTCCTTCAGATATACTGGACCGAGGCCATTTAGGGCTTTAAAGGTCAGCACCAACACTTTGAATTGTACTCGGAAACGTACTGGGAGCCAATAGGTCTTTCAAGATCGGTGTTATGTGGTCTCGGCAGCCGCTCCCAGTCACCAGTCTAGCTGCCACGTACTGGATTAGTTGTAGTTTCCAGGTCACCTTCAAAGGTAGCCCCACGTCGATGGTAATCTGTGGTTGGCCTTACATTGCTAGACTACAACTCCCATCATTCCCATCACTCCATGCTGACTGGGGTTGATGGGAGTTGGAGTGCAACAAGTTCTCAAACAGGGTTTCCCAAACTTGGGTCTCCAACTGTTGTTGGACTACAACTCCCATCATCTCTAGCTACCAGGACCAGTGGTCACGGATGATGGGAATTGTAGTCCCCAGGGGCCCGTTAGGGGGCGCCTTGGAAGATGGCGGATATTAACATCTATCCAGCTCGCACGAGGTAATTAGAGGCTGATTATGGGGAGGATATCAGTCTCCCTTCATCTCTCCAGGGGGGAGAGATGCCGTTTTCACCCGCTGTTGCCATAAATCACCCCCGAGTTTGGAAGAAGGAGGGGGCGAGGCACTGGGTGCATAACCCTCAGTGGGCCTCGGAACTCCTCCGAAGCTGCTTCCAGGAGTGAAACTAGTTGCGTTACTTAAAAGGAAAAAAATTGGGAAAGATAACGCACATGCTTCAAGAGAGGCAGGAGGTTTTTATCTGCTAACAATTTTACCACTGAAAGGAAGAAGACTGAGATGGACTGAGAAGGAAGATTACATCAAAGTACTACAAATATGGTATGTGGATTGGAATGCCGAAACTAAGGGGGGGGGGAATGACTTTTTTTTTTTTTTTTGCTCTATGTGATTATTAATAACCCTCCCTCTGAAGATCTGTCACAGAAATAAATTGCAAATGGGACTAAAAATGAATTGTGTGGGAATAATTATGAACTTAAAGGTTTTACTCTGTGAAGGATTTGGAAAGAAAAAGGGCTCTCTTTTGTGATGCAGTAAGAATGGAAACTTGATAAGAGACCTGTGTTGTTGGAGTTGGTCTTGGGGAGGGCGAGCCGAAGATATATTATTTTCGAGGAGATTGCGAACTGGAAGTGGCAGCCCTCCTGGAAAAAGACTAATTTACGATGCAACAGGTCGGAAAAGCTAAAGAGCGAGTTTCTAGACTGTATTTCTTCGGAACGACAAAAGTGGCGATTACTCGCTCGAGCGGAAAGGACTGTTGGAGGAGAGTGATTTACGAGAGAGCAGCACAAAGCCCACACAGAAATATAAATAAGACTGTCTTTTTCAACCCACTTGCGGAGCATATCAGAGGAAAATGGAAAGGAAAATAGGTAATGACAAGTATTGAGAAGAAGAGACTGGAAACATCATTCTTAATATGGAAGCAGAACAAATATTCGAGGATTGGACTCCTGCTAATCAAGAAGCTTGGGTACCCCCCACAAAAATTTACAATTTGGAAAACAAATGGATTATATGATATGTATTGTTATAATTTGGACTAATTGATTTGATGTCTTTAATTTGGAAATATGAAATTTAATAAAAATTATTTTTTATTAAAAAAAAAGGGAATTGTAGTCCCCAAACAGCTGGAGACCCAAGTTTGAGAAACCCTGACAGAGGGCCACAGGTTAGCTATCCCTGCATTATGGACCTTTCTTCTTTTAGAAAGGTAAAGTACAGGACCTTGAATAATCTGTCCTGGTTGTAACGAAGTGGCACGGCTCACAGGGGGTAGAAATCACTGTACACCATTTTACTATTATAGTGGTACCTCAGAAGTCAAACAGAATCCATTCCGGAACTCTGTTCGACTTCCAAAACCTTCAGAAACTGAGACGCAGCTTTCGATTGGCTGCAGGAAGCTCCTGCAGCCAATTGGAAGCCGTGGAAGCCCCGTCGGACATTCAGCATCCAAAGAACGTTTGCAGACCGGAACACTCACTTCCAGATTTGCAGCGTTTGGGAGCCAAAATGGATGAGTACCAAGGCATTTGACAACCAAGGTATGACTGTATATGAATTGAGAATGACAGGCTGACAATGTGGTCCCTTGCCACCAGAACATCCCCTATTCAGAACTTCATTTACTGCATTGATATTGTTTCTGGATCCAAATATTAATGGAATGTAATTGGGGGAGGAACCCACAGGAAATACTTTGTAAACTATCAAATGACTTTCATATTCATATGATGTGAAATAATTCTTTTCACTTTTAAAGATTGCTTCACATGCATGAGAATATTCATTCCCTAAGTGTGTAGACATTTGTTTAATCCCCACATGAGAATCCTCTTGTGTGCCAATTTTGCTTATTATCAATAATAATGCAACACAGGAAATTATCCAGTAAATTACAGTAAATTACATGGTGTAGAATCACTTCATGTGATCTGCCCATGGGAGTCACCAAAAATGTGCTTCTGTATAGGGGGGTTCATGGGCAAATATATTTTTAAAGATAGAAATGAGAAATAATTCCTGACACTACAGTTATAGACAAAGATACTTTATAGATATTTTGGGCATAGAGGTTCTGTCAATTTTTCTACTGAAAGGCATTTTATATCAAACAAATAAATTATTTAATTTAGTGACACAAAAAAGCTAGAAGACATGGATTTTTTTCCCCCTATGGGTGCTTCCAAACTGATGGTATTTTGGGATTCAGCTGCATATCAGAAAATCCAGGTTGCAGAATTAAAGTGGATTTGGCATTCTTGTATAGCAAGCCCACTCCCTGCTCCAAAAACAGAAAATCAGATGTGGTAAGGAAAGTGATAGGGAAATTCAAACAATTGCTTTATGGGGTGTTGTATAACCTCTCCACAAATAAAAAATTAATGCCCCAAAAAACAGACACTGTTGTATGATCACCTCACAAATTTTGTGAAAACAAATCAGGATGAACGCTCTCTAGGAAGTTAATCTTGAAGATACTTACATTTTTGAGGTCCTGTGTTAGAAAACAGGTACAACTAGGTACACTATCAGACTATCAGACAAATTTGTCTCCACCATGCACCTGCACTTGGTAGCCTGTGACAAGAAATGTGTGTGCATGTGGTTTGAAAAGGTAAAGGTACCCCTGCCCATACGGGCCAGTTGTGTCTGACTCTAGGGTTGTGCGCCCATTTCACTTAAGAGGCCGGGGGCCAGCACTGTCCGGAGACACTTCCAGGTCACGTGGCCAGCGTGACGAAGCTGCTCTGGCGAGCCAGCACCAGTGCAGCACACGGAAACGCCGTTTACCTTCCCGCTATAAAGCGGTACCTATTTATCTACTTGCACTTAAGGGTGCTTTCGAACTGCTAGGTGGGCAGGAGCTGGGACCGAAAGACGGGAACTCACCCTGTCGCGGGGATTCGAACCGCCGACCATGCGATCGGCAAGTCCTAGGCACTGAGGTTTTACCCACAGCGCCACCCGCATCCCCCGCATGTGGTTTTACTCTGTGCAATTATGGATTGGGGAGAAATTGATCCAGTACACATTTAAAGGTATTGGTGGAGAATAGTCATGCATGTGCCTGCCTCAGGACTGATGGTGATCACCCTACTTCAATAGTTATAGAAGGTATACTTGCCAAGTTAAAAGAGAGGGTACCAAAGGCAATGTCTTGCAGGCCAAGGCTTTGTGCCTACGAAGAAAACCGGGTAGAGGGTCCAAGTGCAGGCTGTTTAAATGCACTGGAAGTGGACCTGGGGGAAGCCTGCTTGCTTCATCAGCCCCACCCCCAAGGTCATCCCTGTGTCCAAGCCTGCCTGGCCAATCAGGCAGGCAGGCTTGAATCTAGCACCTGATAGGTGGAGGCGGCATTACGCCCCCCTCACCTGCTCAGGTAGGATCTCAGTGCCTGGAACTCCCTCATCTGGTCCTGTGTGCCTGCAATGCCACCACACCGAAAAGGTGTGCGGACTTCACAAACAATCTGATTACAAAGGGAACGTCTATGAGAAGATCAATAATGATGGATATGTTTCTGTAATCGATAGCTTTCCAGTCAACTACTGATCTTCCTTTGCAAAGTGCAGTTGCAGGAAACTGCTAAGGGTGTGGTGGGTTAGGCTAAGGTTACCAGATTTTTTTCAAAGAATCTGGGGACACTTTTTTTAAAAAAGAGAGAAAAAAAGTTATTTTTAAAAAGTTATTTAAAAATAATAATTAAGAAGTAATATCTTCTCTTCTTTGGTCTCCTCTGTTGCACAGCCTTCCTCTGGGTCCCGGCCTGCTCTCTTGGAGCACTAGCCATCGTGGAGTAGGATCAGGTCAGGCTTGGGCTTGGCCACGTGTCCTTTACCTCCCGGTACTCTCCAACCTCTATTCCTTGGTGGCGGTGGCGGCAGCGGCGTGGCAAGGCCGGGGCTCCCCTCTTTTTTCTCCTTCCTCTTTCTCTCTCTTCCTTCTCCTTCTCCTCTCCTCCATCTCTCTGCGTCGGCTCCAGGGTTTTCCTGGCCTCAGAGAGCCGCTGGGCAGTCGGCCAAGTGGCCGTGCTCTCTCACTCCCAGCTTTATTTGGGTTGGGGGGGACAGAGGTTCCCCCAGTAGATGTGCCGGGCATCCCTGGTTCCCCTTCAGCAGTGGTGGCAGCAGCGGCAGTCATAGCAGCCCGGAACCAGCCTGGTAGCGCAGTTGGCTCTGGCTGGCTTCAGGAGATGCCCGCTGCCATGGCACCCGCCATGTTGCCTCACCAGAAGTCCCCATATGATGTGTCTTGTGCCGTTGAACCAATCACATAACATTCATTCCCTACTAATAAATCTACAATACTTAAAATAAAAATCCAGGGACATTGAATGAAATCTGGGGACAGATTTTGTCCGGGGACAGATTTCTAAATCTGGGGACTGTCCCAGGGAAACTGGGATGTCTGGTAACAGGTAATAGGTTAGGCCACGTTTTCCATTGGGGGGTAGCAAAGCACCTACATGTGTGTCATAGAACATGCCTTGGAGTGACACATTGTGTAGCTTGTAACTGCATCACAGGATTTAAAATAATTAATCCTAGGCAATAAGGGAGCAGGAGATTTTGATCATGGCCACAACACATGGGGAGCTGAAGTTTAGCCCTCCCCACCCCAGCCGTGATGAAAATTACACTTTTGTGCTGCAATGAGTGATGGAAAAGAACAAGACGCTCCCATTTGTGGCAGTGGTGGCAAGGAATTTCTGCCCCACTCTGCATGATGCTAGGACCAGCCTTGATTGCGGACGGAAATTCCCTTCCTCATACCTAGGATGCAATTTTTCAAAATCTATATCCTGACGTGGCTCAAGCCATACAATTAACAAAACATATAGTTAGGCCACAAGATATTCAGTATGCTTTCTGATATGAAGAACAGCCTGCACAAGATGAAACGTTGCTGACTCTGTCATTTAATGATAAGCAAAACAATTTAAGACGAACACAGTAGAAAATGGCATTGTCAGTGGGAACTGATAAATTACTTAACAGCCAGTTTCCATCTTTAATTCTTGCTGTCACTTGGCTACATTAAATTACTCTCCCAATAGTTTCCATCTTTGATTCCTACTGCTGCTCTGAAATGAGGGTTAGAGAATAAAAATGATAGGAAATTCACTGCGTGTGATCAGAAACCATTAGGCTGTGTTTTTAATTGATGACTTGGAACAGAAATACGAATTTGGATGGTGCCAACAACCCCTTTTAGATTTTTGTTAGACCTTATAAATGGGTGTGTTTGTGGGCAAAGATGTGGCTATGTGTGGATGTGATGCATATATGGGCCGTTGCATGTACTATTTAATATATTGTCGATGGTGTGGTTTGAAAGCACAGAAGACCACCACCTTGCTGAAGCTTAAGCTGGTCAGGATCTGGTCAGTTCACCTGGGGACCATGTGTATGCCATCTTGGGTTCCACAATGCAAAAAGGGTAGGATCTAAATGTAGGAAAATAAGTAAATGCCATGTAGGTTTGGGGGTGAGATGCAGACACCACCAGTCAGAGGGCAGCCTTAGTCTGACCAAAAATGCTCAGCCACCAGAAGTGGCTTACAGGGTAGGGTGAAGCGACTATGCTAACTTCCTAGCAGGTGGGTTACTGTTGCTAATTGGGAGAGAGATGGGCAAGGCGGCAGTGAGGTTGGCATGGCAAAGCCAATGCAGTGCTCCTATAAGTGCATTTGCACCGTGCCAAGCTCCCTGCCACATCACCTCTCCAGCTTCCAGTAAGCAACAGTGAGCAACCTCCCACAAAGCTAGCATAGCAGATGCACCCCACCTGCTGAGCCACTTCTGCCAGCCACCTAGAAATATGAATTAAGGTTCCTCCATGCTCTACTTTGTTGACACTCATTTGGGGTGAAGCTGAATGCCTTTAAGAACAGCAGGTAGGAATTCACTCTGGGTAGCAAGTGAGGGAATTCAAGCAGTGGTGGCGGCAAGGAAGGAGTGCTTGCTCTCTGTCACTGGAGGTGCCTTCTGCTCCCCTGTTGGTAAAAGCTGAAACTCTGTCTCTCCTCCTCTCCTACCTGGTGCGCACGTTTTGTGAGAGAAGGTTTTGTTGTTGTTTAGTCGTTTAGTCGAGTCCGACTCTTCGTGACCCCATGGATCAGAGCACACCAGGCACTCCTGTCTTCCACTGCCTCCCACAGTTTGGTCAAACTCATGTTCGTAGCTTCGAGAACACTGTCCAACCATCTCGCCGTCTGTCGTCCCCTTCTCCTTGTGCCCTCCATCTTTCCCAACATCAGGGTCTTTTCCAGGGAGTCTTCTCTTCTCATGAGGTGGCCAAAGTATTGGAGCCTCAACTTCAGGACCTGTCCTTCTAGTGAGCACTCAGGACTGATTTCCTTCAGAATGGAGAGGTTTGATCTTCTTGCAGTCCATGGGACTCTCAAGAGCCTCCTCCAGCACCATAATTCAAAAGCATCAATTCTTCGGCGATCAGCCTTCTTTATGGTCCAGCTCTCACTTCCATACATCACTACTGGGAAAACCATAGTTTTAACTATACGGTGAGAGAAGGTAGGGGGTCCTAAATGATATCCCACCCCCGATTCCGCCCAGTTTGAGCCCAGCCATGTTTTTCCAGTAGCTAAGGGGGGTTATCACAAAAGATAAAGAGAGCAGGCCCACTTTGCTCAAACCTCTGTGTAATTCATGTACAGAACATGGGTGGGTTTCTTGAATAAGCAAAGCAATGCAGAGACCAGGTTACCACCCACATGAGACACATAGGCACAAAGAAACATGATTAAGCATGGTGGGGGCACTTGTATAGAGACAGCTCTATTCAAGAAAGTAGTATGCATTCTAAAACAGCACTATGAAGGCTATCTCCAAAGGGGCTGAGGGCTGGACCCATATAATTTGAACCCAGTGCTTAATTTTTCTATGTGGTTGTCTTGACTGAAGCACTAAACCAGGCATGAGGAACCATTTTTGGTGTGAAGGCTGCATTCTCTTCTGGGCAACCTGCCATTGGCTAGTCTTGGACAAGGTCAGAAGAAATAACAATAATTGTATCTACACACATCTGTCTCCATCCTCCAACCAGGCAAAGCAATGAGGTTTTATTAGAGCTCAAGGACACATTCCAGCCAGTTTCCCCACACACACACACACACACACACACACAAAAACCACACCCAAGGAGGGTGTGAAACAGGGTTAGACTGGTGAGGAACATGTCCTGGGGGAAGTGGGTGTAGCTAAGGAAGGGGTGTAGTCCAGGGAGAGCTCCAAGGGCAAGATAGGGAGGACTGGAGGACCACATCTGGCTCACAGGGCCGAGGATCCCAATCATTGTGCTAGATGAACCATAGAGTACTCATAAAGAACTACAGAGTACTCATTCAGAAGGAGAGATGCAGAGAGAGGCGCGGGGGGGGGGGTGTTCCTTGTACAAGAGCTTTTCCCAGCTACTGATATTAATTCTCTGTTTTAGCTGATTTTTTAAATGCTAATAGTATGTTGTTAATCTACCATTTTCTTTTTAAATGCTCAGAGCAACTTAAAAAAGAAAAAACAAAACAAACCCAAAACAAATAAATAATATGCAATTGAACATACAGCTTGCCCTCTTCACAGCAGCAGTTTTTGGAAATATCCATTGTATTACAAGCTTATTGTTTTATTATCATTTCTAGTAAAGCAGAGTTGGCCTGAAATATAGATTTCTGAGGGGGGCGGGGACACCTAATCTGATAATGCTAATTGATCTGATAAACTTTACTTCCATTTCAGCTTTACATTGAATTAGTATCCACCAAGCGGGTTCTCAGAGCTGAGGTAAGCTCTTTCATTTTAATGCATATCATACAATTTCACCTAGAAACTGCTTCTAGAGTATGTCACACCAATACCTTAATCTTTCCTTTTTTTAATCACTGTGAGGTTGAACATTAACAAGAGACAGAATTATCGCCTCATTTTATTAACTGCACCCAAGGAGAATTAACAGAGCATGCTGGCAGCTTTTTTTAACCTGACATTTTTCATTCCATTTACCTGAATTTTTCTATTAGATTTGAAATGTACATCATACTGTGAGGATACTTTTAAAAATCTGGTCCCCTTCATAATTTTTGACAGAGTACATTAATAAAAGCAAAGTGAAATACTATCCACTGGAAGGAAAACGAAAACAAAACATTCTTCCTCTTTTGCTGAAAAATTCTAACAATCCTTGGGAAAGGCTTAACAGATTATTGTTTGATTCTGTAACCCCTTGTAACTGGGAGTGGGGGGAAATAAAAAATAAATGAGTTTTGGACAAAGTGTCCAGACTGCTACTTTACCACAACATCACAACCTATTGTACTGTGCTTGCATCATAATCTGATGTAAATTGGATTCATGTACAACTTGTGGCAAGACTCACACAAATTCTGACCTATCAGATTCAATGCAGCATGCCAGCCAGTGGAGGATGGTAACAGTTTGACTTGGTAGAACTGCAATTTTTAATCTTGATATATTCATCATAATAGGATTTGGACAGCGCTTACTTAGTAGCGTGCACCATTCCTGTGCAGAGAGACTTTCCCTTTTCCTCTCTAATAAAACCAACCCATCGGTTATTCTCTGCACATTTATGTACAGGGAAAGAGCTTCCACATAAGAGGGTCCTGGTATGATTTTCAGGCAATGTTGATGCCATACATATTATTTAGAAATTAAGCCACACCACAGGACATACGTTTTGGAAGCCATGTATTGTGTACAGCTAAACATCCACTGCCCTAAAGGCCTAAACACAAAATAACTTTCAAAATGTGAGGGAAACTTGCTTCCAGTTGCATGCGGTTTTCATTCCCCACAAAATCAATTTAACCATTCATTCCAGGAAGCACAAAGCCCAATTTTTGCATTTTAGAAATTTGCCGACAAACTCACAAAAGGGCAGTGTAGAAATAACAGTGACAGTTTCCCACATTCCTAGGCATTCAAGATACATCTGCTGCTAGGGTAGGCGCTTGCTGGAAGCAGGTAATAATAATAATAATAATAATAATAATAATAATAATAATAATAATAATTTATTATTTATACCCCGCCCATCTGGCTGGGTTTCCATCCTCATCTGTCCTGCCTCACCCAGCTGCTGCTGCAGTTTTTAATGAACGAATGTTGGGAAATGGTTACTGCAGAGTTTGCTGCTACAACAGCCACCCACCATTTCTCCCACCTCTCAAGTCCCCAATTCAAAAAATAAATAAATGCAAGATGATTAAGTAAAAATAGGTATTAATTATAGAAAGAGGCTCTCTGTTGCTTGCTTGGAAAGCCACAAAACAAATACTAGACATAAAAAAGCAGCTAATCAAAGTAGGAAACGCTTCCTTTTTGCTTCTCTGACCTTCAGGAAATAGCTCTGAGCATGCTCAGAATCTGTGTGTGATGGGCTAAGTGCTTACACATGGGAATGTTACTGAAGCGGGTCTGACTCTTCCCATATAGTGGCTGTGCATGTTTTCTCCCCAGCTTAAAGGCACCTGAGAAGAATCTCTTTCACATAGTTATACTTTTTGATTGGTGCAGAGAGCTGATTGGCCAGAAAACAGGCAATGGACAGAAATACCTTTGTAAATTTGAGGAAGTATAAGATTATGAGGATCAGGAAAATGTGTGGCTTTTGAGATTCTGAGGAGAATTTTTTTAAAAAAAATATTGCTAGGCAATTTCAGCAGGAGGAGGACTGTGTCTCCACTGATGCTGTCCACCTATAGAAATCTACTGAGGACTCAATAAGGCTGTAGTTTTATACTGATTTACTTGGGAGTAAGCCCCACCGAACTCAAATCTAACTTGCTTTCTGAGTAGACATGGAAAGAGTTGTATTAGAAACCTCCACTTTTTGCCAGGAGATTTTCAAACATGAGGCACTATTCTGGGAGGTGTTTATTTTACCTCAGGTAGGCCAGATTAGTGTTTCTTCACATAATCGCATGTATGGAATCTGTGGCTGAGGAAGCTCAATGGCTGCCGGAGGAAGACAATTTTGGTGTCTGAGGGGGGAAGGGTCAAACAGCGTTACTCCTTGATGCTTTAAAAATGTAGTGAACGATTAATTGCTTTCTTATGGCATTCTGAACTACAATACATCAGACAGGACCCTTCATTCTGTTTATTAGGAGGACGGTACCTGGGCAAACCCTCGAGGAAAATGGTGCAGGTTGAGGGGGGGGGGAAGGATGTTTTTCCAGAAGAAAACACCTCCTTGTTTGTTGCAAACACTGTTGATACAAGACTGGTTTAGCCTGGCCTCATTTTAAATGGACCTCAGGGCGTAGTTTGTGAAGGCAGATTCTGCTATGACATTATTGAAGTGGATCTAGACTTGATCACTGCTGGACAGAACACAGCTGTGGACCTCTGTGGAAGAAGGGTGAGGTAGGCATTTAATAAATCAAACAAAAATCCAACACACATTCTTGTAACTTAAGCTTTCTCATTTATTTTCCAAATGCAGGACAATGAGAAAATTTGCAGTAATACTTAGTGACTACTCCATTGTGTATCATTCTGTTGTGTGTGTGTACAAACTCTTGCTGCCCCAACATTGAGGATAATGACTTTTTAAAAAAACCTTTATGTAGATGAACATAAAGCTTAAGTCAAGAAATAATAACCACTCTGAAGAGATAAAATGTAATATGCCTAACAAAGGTCCTATCTGCAGTATACATTTAAAGCTGCCTCATAACACTTTACACAGTCATGGCTTCCCCCAAGGAATCCTGGGAAATGTAGCTTGATAAGGTTCCTGAGAGTTGTTAGGTGACCTCTATTCCCCTCACAGAGTTACCTCACAGCCTCCGACAATGGAAGCTCGCAGCTTCCAATTCTCAGCAGCATTAACAAACTACATTTCCCAGGATTCTTTGGGGGAAGCCGTGAGTGTTTAAAGTGGTATAATTTTGCTTTAAAAGTGCAGATGGGGCCAAACACAGGTAATTATATCTATTTATTTTGCTCTGGTTACCATAATTCACACAGCAAAAATGTTATTTCACAGTATAGTGAGTAGTTTGAATGGCGGGCAGGATTTGATCCTGCAGAAGAGGAAAACAAAAGGAGAAACCATGATGTTGGACTGACATTGAACGGTATTTCAGGCAAACCTGTCAATCAGAGCAAATGTTTTGGATTGTGGGATTAGTCACAAAGTTAACCTTGTGCCTTAGGTTTGCTTATTGACCGAGAAACCTCCATTTATTTATTTTTTTAAGTGCAGTCTTACACTTATGAGGTTCGCATTTCTGATTATTACACAGAGCCTTGGGTCACTTGTTGTTTTTCTGGCATGAACTAACTGCCCTGAGACCTCTAGGTATAGGGCAGTATGTAAATTCCATAAATATTAATAATAATAAGTCATGCCTCCACTGCCTGTTGCTTTATTATCTGCTCTTTGGTGGAGATGCTGGGATTGAATCAGGAACCTTCATGCAAGGCAGATGCTTTGCCACTGAGCTATGGCCTTTCCATCCTCAAAGATTCCATTCTAAAGGAGCTGAGCATGAACAACTTTTCTTTAGTCAATGGGAGCTTTCGGAGCAGTTCAGGTCATTGGAAGGACAATAATAGCATTGGTGTTTGAATGAATGAAATGAGCTTCCCCTGCTCCCAGCCCTGTTACAGTGGCATCTGCCTCTGGACAAATATTGGGATTCCGTTCCGAATGGCCACTAAATTTTTAGAAGTGATTCTATACTTACGTGTCCTCGATATTACATTCTTTTTCTCTACGTCTTAGAAGCTCCAGTTTTAACATTCATCTCGGACTTGCATGTAGGCTGAACAGAGTTTGATGCACGTCTGGGAAATTTGCCTTTTTGCTCACACAGGGGATGATTCAAGTGTACAGCTGTCACAAACTGTATTCAGGATCTACTTTGTGAATTAACTGTCTGTTCCTGAATTCTCACAATAACAGCCAATTAGGAGCACAAAAGAGAAGTGGCCTTGGGATATGGGCCTTGAGTCAGAAAGACATAGTACAGCCAAAGATCCCAGAATAGTAAAACGGAATTTAAAAATATTGTGTGAGTTTTGAGAGTAATATTTTACATTTCTGGTATGTACAGCAGACTCAGATGACATCTGATACAGCTTGGTGAGAGGGCACCAGAATCTAGAATTGGGGGGTCCATAAAGGCAAACCAATGAGTCATTCCTCACTTCCCAAATCATTACGAGTCCCAATTAAATCCTTTGGATGTGACTTGTAAAGAATTTGCAGTGCTATTATGGTCCTACTACTTCAGGCATGCCTCCCCTTTCTGCTTAACTGGAGGCCTTGTTAGAGATCTCAAAAGTGTATCCTCAATTTCTTCCTCCCTCCTACCCTGTCTGGAACAAAAACATTTGTCCCTAAGATCAGCTTCCATATCGGGGATTGGAAAATGGTTTAATGTAACGATTGTTTAAAAAGGGATCCAAGGGGGGTATTGGAAATTACAATGGGGGGACCCAGTTTTCTGAGTGCATGTTCTGGGAGTTGGGCAAAAGGGGCAGTACAGGATTCTTATTGGTGTACCAACCTCCCCGCTGCACCAAAGATTCCCTGCCTAAGCTGGTTCAGGTCTTGGCGGATGTTCTCCTGGAGACACCTAGTTGGGTTGTCCTAGGGGATTTTAACATTTGCGCCAACACGACCTCACAAGGGGCTGCTCGGGACTTTGTGGAAAGCATGGCCTTCATGGGGCTGTCCATGAATAAGTTTGGCCCAACCCATGCCATAGGCCTGGTGTTCACCTCTATGGATGTGGGTGATCTGACATTAAGTAAAAGTGAAACAAAAGAAGTGCCATGGTCGGATCACTTCCTGGTGCAACTAGACATTCCCATGACCCTTCCCCTCCATGGGGTTATGGGACTGATTTGGATGGTCCACTTAATGGATCCAAATGGTTTCCAGAGAGTGGTAGGGGGTGTTTTACCACATGTTGATGGCCTCTCAGCCGATTCCTTGGTGACCCGCTAGAATGCGGAGTTAACCAGGACTATCGACAGTACGGCTCCGAAGCACCCTCTCCAATTGCATGGAACCTGGATGGCCCCGTGGTTTCTCCCAGAGCTGAGGGCGATGAAACAATTGCTGAAACTGCTAGAGTGCTCGTAGCGGAAAACTCATTCTGAGTCAGACTGAAACACGGGTTAGAGCTCAACGTCGAGCCTACCTAGTGGTGATAGCAACAGCAAAGAGGACTTTCTCCAGTTGTCATTGGACTACAATTCCCTTCAGCTTCAGCCAACATGGCCAGTAGTCAAGGATGTTGGGGGTTGTAGTCTGTGAACATCTAGAGAGCATCACTCAAGTTAACCTCTTTATTGGATGCACAAATCCAAGCTGAATTTCACCAAGCAAGGCTCTCATTATTTTCTGCATCTTAATTTGACACATTTCCCACTGTGCTAAGTCTTCAGAACACTCATCATCATAAGAGTTTCACATCATGAATCTATACGGTTTGTTGCCTGATTTTCTCCCCCAACGATGGCTGTGGTGCTGTGTACAGCTACTCGGGAATAAGTCTAACCAAACTCCATGTGATTTAGTTCTGAGTAAATTTGTATATATAGCATCTGTTTCTCTCTCTCTCTTTCTCTGTACAAGCAAAGCTGTACCATCCTGACTTCCCCATCTGTGCGTTTTCATCACTTCCAAATCAGCTGTCTGCATGTACAAAGTTGCTTGAATTATTATCTTACCCAGCTGTTTTATTTATATATATTTTTGCATGCTCCTTCTGACAACTTTGTATAGTAGCAATTTGTGTTTTTTTCTGAAGCAGCCACTCTTTTCAGTGTGACAAATAATGAGCCCTTTGTCAATACATTCCAAGTGCAATAAAGTCCCTGTTGGTGCACTGGGTGATTCTGACGCTGTGCTTCAGCTGGGCTGATTACAGCATTCCAAAATGAGAAAAAAAACCACAGTTGCTGCTGTAACACTCAGATCTGTGCCTCACGCATGCAGTGGCAGGAAACTGAGTTTTAAAAACCCAACCCTGTTGCCTTGTTTTAGCTTTGTATTTACTTTTTTTTTTTTTTTTACATTTTGTCTCCTTCCTGCTACTTTATTCTTCACCCAGTAGCACATTGGGAAAGAATCATGATTACATTTTACTGGGATTTTATACGCCATTAGCAAGCTGAGCTCTAATGAGCAGATAGCCACGAAAGCTCCATATTCGTGACTGCATTTTAATTAATTTACAGAACCTGGTAACAATTATGACCTGTACATTTTAAGAAGCCTGTTAAACATTACATTTGCCAATTGAGAGTTTTTAAAAAGCTAAGGCAAGGCAGATTTTAACACTAAGTGGTTTCCTTCTTTAAAAAATAATAATAATGAATGTGGAGAAATGCAAGTCAACAAGAACTACATTAATATTTGTTGTCATAAATTGCTAACAGAAAAAAAAATCACTTGATTTTTCTATGTTGATAATTAAGTACTATTAATGTTGTTAGGTATTATATTTGAGTCTGTTACATTGTCCCTTGTTTTTGGTTTTGCCATTGGAAGTTGTTATAACAGTCCAGTCTGATAATTGTGTTTTGTTGGGGTTCTGTACCTTAACTTATTGCTTATTTGTTTATTGCACTGGTGGTGGTGGAAATGTGGTTTAGGCAAGCTAGAGAGCCAAGAGGAAGAAGCACTAAGTTCAGGGCAGGTTACCCTCAGACAGGGGACACAATGCAGCACGCCAGGCATTTTTTGTTGTTGTTGACTAAGCAATTGGGGTGGACATGAGGGAGCAGATGCTTCAGAAACCTTACCTCTTACTTTCCAATCAACAAAATGGCTGCCTCTCTCTCTTTTACACAGGTAAGTAGCCATGTTGGTCTGCCATAGTCGAAACAAAATAAAAAAAATCCTTCCAGTAGCACCTTAGAGACCAACCAAGTTTGTTATTGGTATGAGCTTTCGTGTGCATGCACACTTCTTCAAAATGTGTTCTGAGGAAGTGTGCATGCACACAAAAGCTCATACCAATAACAAACTTAGTTGGTCTCAAACCTAGACAGCATCTTAAAAAGCAGAGACATCACCTTGCCAACAAAGGTCCGTATAGTTAAAGCTATGGTTTTCCCAGTAGTGATGTACGGAAGTGAGAGCTGGACCATCAAGAAGGCTGATCGCCGAAGAATTGATGCTTTTTAATTATGGTGCTGGAGGAGACTCTTGAGAGTCCCATGGACTGCAAGAAGATCAAACCTCTCCATTCTTAAGGAAATCAGCCCTGAGTGCTCACTGGAAGGACAGATCGTGAAGCTGAGGCTCCAATACTTTGGTCACATCATGAGAAGAGAAGACTCCCTGGAAAATACCCTGATGTTGGGAAAGATTGAGGGCACAAGGAGAAGGGGACGACCGAGGACAAGATGGTTGGATAGCGTTCTTGAAGCTACCAGCATGAGGTTGACTAAACTGCGGGAGGCAGTGGAAGACAGAAGTGCCTGGTGTGCTCTGGTCCACGGGGTCACGAAGAGTCGGACACGACTAAACGACTAAACAACAACAACAACAAGGTGCTACTGGAAGGAATTTTTTTTATTCTGTTTCTGTTTTACACAGATAGCTGTCAGTCAATGCCAAGGGAGGATGGAAGGAAGCTTGGGACTAGCTATTCCCTTCTCCCTAAAACCTCTCCTAGCAAGAAACCCAGGCCTTTCTATACATGCTATTTATTCCTTCTCCTAGCAGATGGGTTAGGGTGGCAAATTAAACATCACCAAAAAGGAGGGAAACCCCCCCCCCCCAAAAAAAAGAGGGCAGTAGAGGACACAGCTTAGCATCAGATTTGGATAGGCTCATTTATAAAACAGATGTAAATTTTGGTGCTCAGGATGGTGTATAGGGTATGCCACCCATTTTATCCTAATGGGCTGAGAGATTGTATGTGGTCCAAAGTCATGGCTGAGTGGGGATTTGACTCCAGTCTCCCAAGTCCTGGTCCAGCATTCTAAGCACTATTCCACAATGAAATAGAAATAGAATGCCCTGTCCATTATGGGGAAGACTGAGACCAGGTGGGTGGGTGCGCATGCTGAGTTTGCTAATTGTGGCTTGGCACAAATTCAAGGTCCCTGTTCTCCCTTCTTAAACTGGAAGGCCTTTCAAACAGGTTGACTCCTTCAAATACGGAACTGTCTGGTGCAAAGTAGAACACTTGGCAACTATAGCCTGGAGCTGGTGACCCCAAAAGCAACATACCACGTCTTGAGGTGTGGGCTGGACCACTGTTGGATTCCGCAGCACATCCCCCCACCCCACTGATATGACAAGAGTTTCTGCCCTCTATGGAAAGAGAGCAGAATTGCAGCCTAAAAGGTTCTCAAGGAGATTTGGAACATTTCATAACTCATGCCTATTTGCTTAATATGCTGCATAAAGGGATGCTGGAAACTACATTGGGTGAGCGGGGTTACAAAGGCAGATGAAGGGGGTGGAGAAGTATGTCAGTCCTCCAAATCTTGAGTTTCCTGAAGTCATTTTTGTTTTTATGTATGGAAGTTTACAAGCAGAGTGACATATTTTTAGCAACAGCATACAGCATTGCCAAAAAAGTATAGAGAGCAGCTTCCAAGTAGATGAAAATAAGCTGCTCAGCCCTTTGATGTGACTTCACTGCACACAAAACATACAGATAAAAGGCTCTCTTACTGTTTATTATGGAATTAGTTGGGCAAAAATTAGAAACCCTTGGGATATACTCAGATCTTTGCCAAACTGTAGCTCGTCAATCCTTTCTTTTTTACAGTAGGAAGAGATTCAGCAAAGAGATTTAGAGCTGACAGGTTCCACCATTGTGTAAAAAAGATCTCTCTACAGCAATAGTCCTAAGATTCCTTTGGGCATGCACTTTCTAATTCCCATTGAAGGTTCTAAGTTAAAATACAAACCAGGAACCATTGCTTAGACCTCTTAAGACATGTTTGATGTTTCCTACCACTCTTGCTTCTGTGGTTCCTCTCATGCTGGTAAAGCAACACCCAAAGCAGCCTTCTTCCATCTTGGGACCCCAGCAACAGCAGATGGCAAGGTGGGGCTGCCACTTATCCAACTTCCCTCCAGATGTGTCACTGGCAGCATACTGAGATGGAGAGGGGGGAGTGGATGTGGCAGCCCGGTTGGAGTGGTGCAAATGCATTGGCAGAGCCCTTCCAGGGCACTTGCTAGCACATTTACACTGCACCAACCTAACTTGCTGCCATGACGCCTCCTCAAAATTGTTGCATTCCTGTAGGACTGAAAATGAAAATGAGACAGCACTTCTCCATTTTAACTCCATGGAAAAAAAATCTTTTGATAAAGGTTATCTCCATCAAAACAAAAACACAACTAAACAAGCAATAGAACTTACTTCAGAGAAAATATATTTCTCTACCATTCAAGTTTAGATTTTCTGAAGACTTGCTATGTACTTCAGCTGTCTGAAGTACAGTGGGTGCTGGGTAGTAGTGGCGTAGCGTGGGGGGTGCAGGGGGGGCCGGCCGCACTGGGCGCAACATCTGGGGGTTAGGGAAATCCACGGGTTAGGGGGTGCAAATCCACGGATTAGGGGGCGCAAATCCATGGGTTAGGGGGCACAAATTACTTGCCTTGCCCCGGGTGCTGATAACCCACGCTACGCCACTGCTGGGTAGGCATATGATCTAAGCTCTTTTTGATGATGGCACTCCAACTATGCAACTTTGTTCAGGAAGGCTCACCTGATCATTTTGCGGGTTGGTTAGAACTGTTCTCCAGGGTAAGTGCCTTTACCTGTTGTTTTTACTGAAAGCGAAGTTTTTGCTCTGTTTATAGCTCTTGCCTTGTGTGCCCCCCCCCCCGTCCCGCCCCGCTAATCATGAATGTTTAGGATTTGTCAAGAGCTGCATGCTCTGCTGACATGAAAATGCAATCAACGACTTTTGCTTTTTAAAACTTCTTTTTGATCCCTATAGCAAAATAGCTTTCTGAGAACTAGTTTAGCACTTACAACCATGCAGTACTTGTGAAAGGAGCAGACTTGTAGGTTAAAATATCAAACACAACATGTGTTTGTGGGATTACCAGAGAGGTAGCAAATGCAGGGTGGTCCAAGTGCCCATGCACCCTGGGGGTCTCGCTGCCATTGAAACATTGAAATGTACCTTATAATACATGACGTTTGGACCACCCTGTATATTCTATGGCACTTAATTGTTTCCTATTCCACACTCAAGCGAGTGAAACATGATTCTCAGTAATATCTCTGACACCAGACACACAGGATCTGCAGTTCATGATGGTGCAAGTATTTTACTGCATGGAGGTTGGTTGATATTAGAAGAATCCTACATGCATGAAACATCTGCAGGCGTGAATAATAACCAAAGTACCCTTGCTTATAGAGAGCTAAAGCGCAGTCTTCTTTTTTTGAAACCTTTTGTGCATATGCATCTTATCTGCATCTTTTGTACATGCAGATGAAGCAAAGATGAAACAGACCGAAACCCTAATTATTTGGAGTTTTTTGCCTCCCCAAAGGGAGCACTTCGGTGCCCTTTTCCTAAGCTATTAGTTTTGTTGGGGTTGGCATGCTATTTTAGTTCTCCTTGTTTTATCTGACATTACTTGCTTAATAAAGCTTTTTAACCCACCTTTCCAATGTAGCGCCACAGTGATGCACAAATATTTCAGTATAAAAATCAACATTACCAGTAGCGTACATCACATACAACGCAGGCATATTATATTTCTGTTTGATAGCAAACATTGCTGAAATGTTTTTAAATTCGCCAAAGCCTCATGGGGAAGTCGAATTCCCCGAAATGTTCTACTGGATGGCACAGCAGGTGTCAGAGAAGAAACATCTCATTATCACCCAGGCTTAGGCCTGATTGTGCCATTTCAGAGACAGGAAATGCTGTGTGTTTGTCTGTGATTCTGAAATTTAGATGTAGTGCCCCCTCCCCCGCTTCAAGCCACCAGATTATTTTAAGTATGTTTATTCCAATGTCCTGGTATGGGTAGAAAGTTTGACAGACACCAGGATTCAAATGGCTAACTCAGCTGGAAAGCATGATGCGTGACCTAGGACTACCTCTCAGTGTAATCTGTCTCAGCCTATACTACCTCACAGGGTTGTTGTAGATAAAGGAGAGAGGGAGACCCTTTGCTCCTTGGAGGAAGATTAGCATAAAAACTTAATATCCACAGATCTGGTTATTCCTTTTGGAGAAGAATTGCATGTCTTAAAAATGGAAGCAGGGGCATTTCTGTACATTAAGGATGTAGTCAGAATATCTGTGAAACGCCCACATTTTGTGTTAACGTCTCGAGAAGAAAAGCTTAAGAGAAAAGCTGTAAGGTTAAAAGGATGCTGTTCAATGGTGTGGAATGAGATAGTTACTTGAAAGAAAGTCTGGATGGTCTCCCTTTGTAATATTGTGTTTATATTTACATTGTATAGAATATTGGTATTGGTATCCGTTACTGTATAATAGAGAACATTTGTTTACATTCCTCAATAGCATTTAAACACACTTCTAAAAGTTATGCTTTTAACTGTAGTTGGAAAATGCTACTTTGAAAATGCTATCCTCACTATTTAAAAAAAATAAAAAACTTCCCCTATTTGAATGTAGGTTATAAATTCCAAGAATTTCCCTCCTTTGCCAAAGTCCTTTTCGTGCAGCACATCTAACATAGAAACATGTGTCAGGATGCATAATGTTTCAATTACATAACCTGCAGCAATGTTCTCTCTGCAAGAAAAAAAAATCTAAATTGTAGATTCAATGGTAGATTTACTTTTTCTTCCTTTCCTTTGTGCTTTGTCATTAGCTGGTTGTCTTGTTCTAATTTTTTTAAGACTAGAGCGTTCATACATATGAGTAGACAAGCAGGAGGGAGTATGTCTATGTACTGGGGGGAATTGGGTTAGGTCTATGGCAAGACCATGTGGCTCTTTTCTGAAAGAACATGGACGATATCTAACATTAGTCATATTCAGAGTAGTCCCATGGGTCTAAATCAATGGGCTGAATTCAACACGGTTAACTGTTCAAGCGGAAATACATTTGCTCACAAAATGAAACTTCCCCTCCCTCGCCTCTGCCTGTGCCACCCCCAAAATCTGCTCCAGAGGGTTGAGGGAACTCCCAGAGTAGATGGCGGGTAATAAATGGGGGGAGAAGAGTGGGGAGTTATGTTGCACAAGCAGAAGTCATTGCACTTATTAAATGACTTGCTTGGATAAAACCCAGTAAACTTAAGTAACTTCAGTCCATTGATTAAAATGGATCTGCTCTGAGCAGTAGTGGAGCTGCTCTCGGCTGCAGGGCGTGTGCGCCTTTCTAGGCACCCAAGCGGCTATCCCGCGTCTGGGAGGGCACCCTCCACGCCCCTCTCAGTAGCCGCCGAACTGAGCATATCTGCCTGGGGCCTCCCCTCTGCCCGTCGCCACCGCTCCCGCTAGGCCGTACTGTGGCTGTGCCGCTGAAGGACCCGGATGAGATGGGCAGCCTGGCATGGCCTATGAATTGCTGAGGAGCCTTGAGAGGAGAGTGAGGGCAACCATAGAGAAAGCAGTTCAGAGAGAGGAGGAGGCGGAGGCAGAGGTGCGGGCAGGTGTTCAAAGGGTTACAAGGGAAGGACCACAAGCGCTTCTCCCATAGATTTGTAGTGGTAGACTAGCATAGATGGTCTGATCTGCGGGTTTACTTCGGGCGCTATTCCCCCCCCCCCCCGCCCCACCTGATGGAATTGAGAGCTGCAGATGGAGCACAAGAGAAAAGATACAGAACTGCAGCAGCATCTTCGTAGCTTGGACTTCATTTTGTGCAAAAAGTGGTTGCTGCTTGTAGTTATTTAATTGCAGTGTTTCATCGGCTGGTGTCTTGAGCAGCAACCTCTGGAAATGAAGGGCTAAAAACCGGCGCTGCTCTCCAAAATTATCTGGTCCCTTTTAACTTCGTATTTCAGCTGGTTGGCTAAAATCCCTTATTTTGGCTGCTGGTCCCTTGTTTTCAAGGCTGCTGGTCCCTTGTTTTCAAATCTGTAAGTTGACAGCTATGTACCAAAGGAGGGGGTCAGGTTGTGCCTTGGCCAAAGGCCTGGTGGAACAGCTCTGTCTTGCAGGCCATGTGGAAAGATGTCAAGTCCCGCAGGGCCCTAGTCTCTTGTGACAGAGCGTTCCACCAGATCAGAGCCACAGCCGAAAAAGCCCTGGCCCTGGTTGGGGCCAGCCTAACCTCTCTGTGGCCCAGGACCTCCAGGATGTTTTTGTTTGAAGACCATAAGGTCCTCCGTGGGACATACCAGGAGAGGCGGTCCCATAGGTCATCATCATCCCATAGGTTATCATCATCACCACTATAACTTAAGTTTTCATTACTCCTGAGAATCCTTAGAGCCATGACAGTGGCTTACAGCAGGAAAACGCACACAACTGCAACATAAGAAAAGTAGTCATAAACAACAAATATAGCATAAAAATACACAACCAAACTGAATCATTTCCACATAAATCACAAGAACTAAAATAAAGATACAAAAAGCAGGGGGGGGGAACCAAACAACACCCCAGCCCATGAGTCTGTTTGGCAGCTTCAACTTTTGTAGCTGAAGTGAGTAATAGCCCCCTCCTCTCAGGCCAGGTGGAAAAGGCCTCCAAGGCAGGGTGCAGGTCTCCCAGGACTCAGAGCTAAGATATTCTCAGTAGCCTGTTTGATGTAATGTGAATCTGTAAATAATGTTGTGAATAAACTGAAGTAAGAAGTTATGGTAACAAGGGACTGCATTTCATTAAAACATTAAGAGTTCAATCCAGTTCACTCTGGATACAGAGAAAGCCCTGAAGATATAACTGATCATCTCCTCCAGCATAAATCATGATCGTGAACTGGCACATTAGATTTTGCCTGGCCATGGAGATTAGGCTCAAAATTCAAATAAGATTATCTGTTTATTGTTGCGACTTCATTCCATACTGATGGGAATATGACAGAAAAGGTTTAGCTTTGTTTTCTTTTAATTAAAATTAACATCAGGCACCAACCTCACCCTGAATTTCCAGAAGTAATGGATATGATTTTAAGCCAGTGGTCTCCACTGTCTTCAGTGAGCATTGTATAGCCCTTGTACATGCCTGTGAATTGTTATTGATGCTTTTGATGAATGTAGCCAAGAAGGGATCTGATTGTCCTGCCGAGTCAATGTCAAAACAGGCCTGTTTTCCCTCTACTCAGCCTCTTTTCAGCACACCTTTACACAAAAGTTATAGATCATGAAATGCCTTTTTTACTTATTTTTATCTCCATACATTTTTCCTTTTTTTTAGCAGACACCATAGTTCTTCTAGGGCAAAAGATATGGCTTGCAATATATGCTACCAGCTCTGTGCCTAATTTGCTGGACTATCACAAACTCCTGCCCTTTCCTTTCTTTCCTTTTCCAAGTCAGAATGTTTACTGAATTGTTGCAAAGGATAAAAGGTTTACTTTACAACCACTTAGTTTTCAAAGTGGTAGGTTAATAGAGATTCCCAGTAGCTAAAAATCTGATGAGCTGTTTGTTGTATCTTTAATGCCCCAGTGCCTTCTCAGTAGGGATTTATTTATTTATTTCATTAAAATTATATACTACCGATAGTAAAAAGGCTGAACACACACAGACTTCATTGTGAGATGGGGTAGAAATTCAGTTTGGTTTAGATTTTAATGGGAATCCTATCTAATTCACACTATTCCAAAACAACATGCAACCTAAGCGCAGTTATCTTTTGCAAATCACACTTTTATGAATTTTGTGATGCAATTCTTCATCCGAAGCATATGTTCAAGAAATGTGTATATTAGGAGGAAGTGTGTGTAAGGATGTCTATATTAGTGAAACTTGCATGTAACTCATTATATTACCCAAAAAATGGCTTTCAAAAAATGAGCATGCCAGGCAACATTGCATACACAAGATTTATATATAAGGAGAAGTTCCCACTAAAATGCTGGTATATTTTCATGACGTCTTAAAAAAGAAAAAAGAAAAATGATGGGGAAATAGAGAGAGCTGAAGTTAAGCCTGTGAAAATGAACAAATGGGATAAATTGACAGACTCATCCCTCCCTATTTCCCAGTTCCTTTTTTTCAGATAGTTGACATTTATCAATTGAATTGCAAAGTCACAGAGAATTCGGAACCATTCAATAACTGCTGAAGAGTAGAGTTGGGTACAATATTAGTGCTGTTGGTGTGAGGTGAGCAGGAGCTTAGCTCATTTGACAGGGAGAACAACAGAGCCAAGAGGGAGAAAGATCCTTTCTTGTATTGGTAGTCTGATAAGAGGGAGGAAATCTCATGCAGGAGTTAGATACAGGAGGTGTTTTGGGAATGGGGTGATTGCCTAGGGGACCTAAATGGTTCAGCAAACTGGATTTCACATTCTGGTTTAAAATAATCAGCAGGACCCTAATATAATATTCATGGCCTAGGACCCTCGTACCTAAGGGACTGCCTCTCCTGGTATGCCCCACGGAGGACCTTAATGTCCATAAATAGCAACATCCTAGAGGTCCCGGGCCCTAAGGAAGCTAGATTAGCCTCAACCAGAGCCAGGGCCTTCTCAACACTGGCTCTGGCCTGGTGGAACACTCTGTCTCATGAGACCAGGGCCCTGTGGGATCTGATTTCTTTCCGCAGGGCCTGTAAGACAGAGTTGTTCCACCTGGCCTTTGGCTTAGAATCAGTTTGATTCCCTCCCCCTCTTTCTTTTTCCTTTCTCCTCCTGTGAAGAGGCTGCATCCTAATGTTTTAAAGTTGAATTTTAATCTTGTTTTTTTAAAAAATTATATTTTAATCAACTTGTTTTCATTATTGCTTGCTAGCAGCCCTGAGCCCGTTCTTGGCTGGGGAGGGCAGGGTATAAATAAAATTTATTATTATTATTTATTATTATAAAGAAAATTCATCTGAAAGAGATACTGGAACTTCTGCTTTGTGGAGTGAAAACCTGTCTTCATCTATGGAAGTCTTCCTGTTGGCTTCACTGGGGCAGAATGAGGCATTTGGGTGAACAGTTATGTTGTACTGAGTCCCAGCAGTGCAGATGAGATCACAGTGTCAAACTTTGCCCCATCTGTCCCTTCCAGCTGAACGTTTCTCTGCCTCTTCCTGGAGCTGCTCAGAGCATCTGACGTCAGTGCCAAAAAAGGAGTTGCATGTGGCTGACAGATTTTCTTAAAGTATAAGTGACTCATAAGGGTGTTGGGGGATACAGCCTAAAGAGGCTGGTACAAACTTAGAAATGTATGGAGACAAGTTGTGAGCAATTTCAGACTGTGTTCCTTTGCCGTGTTGCAATAATCATTGCAATTAGCCCAGTGATTGATAAAGGTTCTGATGTCTGAAGCGACCCAATTCAATCATGTAGCGAATTCTAGGAGCAGCAAAAGATTGTTGTGTGAATCCCAGTAAAGACCAAGAAGCAAACATATAATTTGCTTCCTTTGTAGAGGAAGCACCTGCTGTTCCTTTTGATATTCTGGAAAAGACAGCTAGTAGTAAATCTATTTAAGATGTAGATCAGTTTGTTCTGTATGTGTCACTATACCAGTGGAATAGACTAGGGAAAACCTTTAAATTTCTATCAGTGGGCCTTTCTGCTTTCCAAAATCCCAGAAGTGAATCTTCAAGACATTTTTCTCCGAAAGCTGATACATAATTTTCTGCAGTTTTCACTTATTATTGTACACTGTTGTTGCATGTGTCAGCCCAAATCATTGTTGCACATTTGACAGGACTGTGTGACAAACTACTTTCCCCTTTCCTGGCAGTTCCAACATACCCATGTGCCACCCTGTGCTATATCTTAACTAGGGCACTTACCCATATATGGAAATTTGCAGTTTCCACAGAAGGTATGAAAGATCACAGCTACTTGCAGCATCCTAGAATCACCTGGGCACAAGTCCTTTTGGTCGGGTTTCAAAGAGTGATTTAGAGATGCAGAAAAATAATGCTCCGAAGGCCATTTTCCCATCTGCTGCCCTCAGTATTTTGAGCACAAAATACATGAGTATCACAACAGTTGTGAATGAGGCATCTGTTGCTTTAAAAATTAAGTGTCTCTTCAGACTGCTGAAAAACAGCTATCAGGGAAAGAAAAGAATTAGTATGCCACATCACAGTGGATGCAAAACTCAAGTATTTTATATTAAGATCACAGAAAGCTCAAGCTGCCTTATACCAGGTGAGACTACACAGGCAGTGCCTCTTCCAAGCCCCCAGATTTATCCCTTGCTAACTTGACCGTTTTAACTATAAATGCCAGGGAATGAATCAAATCTTTTGCATGCAGGGCGTTGTGTTGTGCCATTACCCAAGTACAATATATGAAGAGTGAAGCAGCCATAAAATAGATTATTATATTTCTGTATAGAAAACAATCATTTGGAAAATATCAGATAAAACATATACCATAAACAGGCCAATAATGGTACAATATGATTGTGAAAGATATATCTTCTTGCAGGTAACTTGGATAATCAGCCTACCATAGATTGCATTAATCGTATCTTATAACAGTCACAATTTTAAGGGGGCAGGGTAGTCAAAACTATTAATAAAAAATATTAAAAGTAAACTACTTTTCTTTCCAGATATATTATCTTTTGTGTTTTTGAATGTGGTTGTTTGATATGAGATGAAAATCTTGTTTTCAACATTTTAAAAATTACTCCATGAAATATCTGTTTCTAAATTATAAATTAATGAAAGTTATGGTGCTTTTTTCAAGAAGGCTTTTTTTTTTGTCAGAAGGGGAGAGGTACGTTTTTGAGCAAACCTGATTCAAATTTAATGCTATTTTATCTTTATCATTTTGCTACTGCTCACTGAGCAATATAGTCCATAAACATTATTGGATGAACTGCCTTTGTAAATATTTGCCCTTGTCTTTTAACAATTGTCTTTAGGTTACATTGAGGCTTTCTAGGTCGCTTGCCTCTTCTGCTCAGTTAAGAATGTAATGAAATAAGGCATTCACAAACATATTTACAGCGTGTTTCCTTTAGAAGGGAAGAAAGCACCCACAATATATATATATTTAAAGGGCAACAAAATCACATGACTCTCATTTGAAAAATACTTAAGAATATTTTCCCCCGATTTGAAATCTTAAAAACAATCCTGAAGCAAAAAAAGTTTTAAAATGATAATTTACTTTTGGACAAAATGCTTTACTAATTAACCCGTTTTAGTTGCCATGTCTCACTTTTATCCCATGGTGCTCTTCACTTGACATTTATATGCTCTATTTCACTCCTTTCAGAAAACAAGACGCCACAGATATTTTCAAGCCAGCTCTTGCATGTTACCCATCGTGTACCACGAGAGCCGTGATGACAGGTAATGGAAAACTACCATTCTCTTCTTTTTGAAGGAAATATGTTTTCCAGCACAGAATAATGATCTTCTAAGAAAAACCATATAGCAGCCAATATATAACCACCAACATATAATTTGATTTACAATGTGGCAGACAAAGGATTTTGAAAATCAGTTTTGAAAAAAACTAAAGATCCATCAGGTTGTGATTAACAAAAGTTGCTGATAAAATAGTACTTCTTTTCTCTGACTTTTTAACTTTTCAAAACATTTGTGCCGATATGTGCCTCTCACAACTATCCTCACAATAACAGTTAGCTAGTCAGTGAATTATGCTCCCATTTCGTCAGCCAGAGTTTTGTATGAAATTGAGATACAGGACAATACAACACCTTTCTAATTAGTTCACTTTCTATCCTGCTCTTTCCAAAGCCTTCAGACAAGTGACAAAACTTAAAAATAAAATGAAACCTACATTTAAGAAAAGCCAAAAGAATTAAATGCAAGTTACCATGCATTTACCTAATTCTGGCCATTAGGTAAATGTAGGTCTCTTCTACAAACACTATTTGAATATCTTTAAATAGATCTATATATTTCAATAATGGTAGCAAAACCTATAATGATTTCTCTTACATTTGAATGGGTTTCAATTGCTAAAAAGTCTATTTGGGATCCATAGAAAAGCCACTCTGGATTCCTGTGAAAAACAGTAGACTTTAATATATAAGTAAATAGTGACATTGATTATCGTCAAATAATTAGATTGCTATGGTAGCTTGTATTTACTGTATACTGATACCCTTATGGGGCAAAAGTGGTTGTTCCACATGCCTGGATTTTGTTCTAAGCTTGGTTGAGATCAGTAATGGGTTGATCTTAATTTTTTTGTTAGTGAGAAGGAGATTGGGTTGCCAATCTTTTGGGCCCACCAGCATTTGTGTAAACAGGAGAAATTATAATGGGCAACACATGCACACCCCCTACAACCAAGCACATAGCCCAACAACGCTTCTTTCAAGCCTAGTTTTAGCAGGTGGAAGGGACCCTCTGGGCACCAGGGCAGGTGTCTGTGAGGTGCTGTATTGGTGACCCCTGATTCAGAAGAGCAGAAGCTAAACAAAACATTGTTCTACTTCTACTTCTCCACATTCCAGCAATTGCTCCAAATTTCAGACAACATCCTTTTGTGATGCTCAAGTGTAGGAGGGCGCATTTGCTTATACCAGAGTGTTGCCATTTCCTTTTGCTGTCCATGTTGCTCTCCTTGTTTGGGCGGCCCAATTATGTCCTTGCTTGATTCGAAGTGGCAGCTCCAAATAGAATGTCCCCGTTCTGTCCTTCGTTGTCAACAGCTCACCCATATAACCTGCAGGTTTTGTATGCATCCCTCTGCTCTAATTTTTAACCTTATCCTGTGGAAAACAGGAGGAGGAAAACAAGGGGCCCAGTCATGTACAGGAATGAGTCTAGTATGTATTAATTAAGGGCAAGAATGGTTGATGACTTGACATGCAAACCTATTAAAAAGTTAAAAATTCAGAAAAATAATTGGCAGCTCATTCAACAATCCTAAGTACTTAACAGATCTGAATAGTGTATGGTCCACCAAGCTAAACCTCACAGTGCCCTCCCTCCCCACACGAGCCATAGATCATGGTCTACAATCTTTCAAGTACAGTACTTGAGAACCACACCCCTTTTTTACACTCCCGAAGTAAGCAGCAGCCAGGTTTAGCATTGTGTTTCCGTGTAGGGCTGAATGACTGCCTTTCACTTGGTTGTGGCATAAGGTTTTATCTTTAAACAAAGGGAAGTGTAATTGGTATTTGAAACATTTCGGCTTTTTTCCCTGCAAGGAAAATCTCATTTTTGAAGTCACACAGCGCTGTTTTCAATTACAACAAGAGTCGAAAAAGTGGAGAAGATCTCGTGTGCAAATCAATGTTCCTCTGTTAAAATCAATGGGCTGCTGAGATGTACATCAGCCCAGTATCTGCCATCTGCTCCCCCCCTCCCCATTTCATTGTAATTGCAAACCTAAGCATGAACAGGGACTATGTCACAGTTATTGCAAAGACAGAATTCTTATTACTGCGCCTTTGATAATAATTGGATACAGAACACCTGTAAATAAACTTTATTGTATTTTCCCCCCTATTCAGAATATTGTGGATTGTAATACTCTTTTTAAACAAAATAGCAGCATGAAGGAAACTACTGTTGCAAGGGTAAACTTTGATTCTTTGTGCCGTTGTTCTTGTCTACAGTAGGATGGTGGCCATTGAGGGAAAAGTAGGTCAGTGAAATAATTGCAGTTCTGAAAATAATACAGATTGACAGTTGTTGAGCTTAATCTGCTGAATGGCCACGGGGGTGTAGCAACAAGGCTCATGTGTTCACATATATGACAGCCTGGTGTTAAGGACATAGCTAAATCCTTATGAAAATAAATATATAACATAACTGATTACTCTATGAGAGTTGGGTTTGGTTTTGTTTTTTAACCAAGAAATGAAAAAGAAATAAAATATACTGTGTTACCGTATAGAGGATGGAAAAAGTATACATCTAGACAGTTTCATTTGTTGTTTCTTATCCATTGGCATTTCTTAATACTGATGAATTTCTTAAGAGTTAGTATTTCTAACCCTTTCTCTGGTTTGTATGCAAATCTGTTTTTGGTTTTTTTAATCCAGAGCTAAACACTGTTAAACAGAATGGTCCAGTGTGATGCCCAATTAAGCAAAGGTTTTCATTGTGGGATGTTCAGTGAGGTAAATTAATCAGTTAAATTAAATACAGATAAACCTATAGCCCAAGCAGAAGGATGCTTTCTAGTATGGTTCATTCTAAAATGAATGACAATTTTATACGCCTCCATTTTTAAATTTTTGAAATATTTTGTTTCAGTCAACAACAAAAAAGGTTGTTAAGAAAGGGTTCTTATAAAATGGAGCAAATTATATGTTTGAAGGACAGACCAATTTGGGTTTCCCCAACAAGGCTCTTAACACCAAAGCGACACCCAAATGGTGGGGATTTTGGGGAGAAGAACTAGCAGCACCACTTTATTTAATTTGTGAAAATGCAGATAGTTACAACTAACAACTAATTTAATACACAAATAGTTACAATTTGTCTGTTTCTTTATAAGAAAATTTATTTACGCCGAACTCATAAAAAAAATCAGGGCAATAAAATCATTAAATCATCATAAAGCTATAAAATGATAAAGCACAGAACAAGTCACCAACACCAACTTAATCCAAATACTGTTTATGCATTCAGTTATATGTTGGGAAAACGATCATATTGTTGGCTTTAGGTTTTGGGTCCAAATAGTAAAGATTTGCCGGAAGAATATTTTGCTTCCCTTAACCATACATTTTATGTGACTGTCAAATCCCCAGGTTTCTCCAGTCATTCTAGCACAACCAACAGTGTTTGCATTGCTTTCTTTTAGTTAAATTGCACTCTGCTTTCTAAAGATGAACTGTTCCTGAATAAGCAAAAATATAACTAAGCAATTTTTTGGGAAGGCTTTCATGTTCTGCTGATTCCCACAGCCTTGTACATGACCTGTGTTCAGCTTTGGAGAGAGAAGCCTGACTGAGTCTAAAAATTCCTGCACCCACATTTTGTGACTCTGTGCAAAAAGATTCTGGTGTAGCAGGGAAAGTGTCAAACCAGAGGGCGGGTCTAAACCTGTTAGTGAGCATACTCTTTCCTGACTCATTTACATAAAGCAAAGATTTGAGGAAGGGATCCCTGGCTTTCAGCCAGAGCCTGATAAACAAAAAAATAAGTACATAGATGCTCTACTTAATAGTGTAATATATATATACTGATTATTTCCATGAATTCTTTCTTTCAGAATAAGATTATTCTATACATAATATTCTTAAGAAAGGCTTGTTTGAAGTTCAGAAAGCCACATCCTTGTGTGTTTTCTTTTCACGGTTCTATTTTTAGAGAGTAAAAAAGCAGCAGTGGATGTTGGAGAGCTTTTTCCTCATGAATAATGTAATTTCTCTCCCCCCCCCCCCCCGTTTCTCGTTCTCTTGCGTGACTACAATCCCTTTATGTCATACGAATCCTTGAGATATAGAAGACACATGCATGGGGATGTGGAGATACATGTTTTTTTGTGGCTATATCTCTGCTCAGTTGTACACATTTCTTCTTGTGATTTGTTTTGCACACATGTTCATTGCCTAGATTGGGTGCAGTTCTGATCAGAATATTATTTTCCTTGCGGCCAAGCCTTATTTTTACAAGCCAGTTTTAAGCACATATTTCCACACTAGGAAGGGGGGGTGCAATGTAGAATGATGTAGATTTCATAGCTGTGCTTCTTCTGCTCATGACCTAACAAAACTCCTTTTATGGGGCTTATGCAGAATTATAGGAGAGGACAGCATACTCTTTAATATGCTAAATTAAAGTTTCCAGACCTGTCCAAAACAGGAATATGGTCTGTGTTGAGAAAAATGTCATCTTAACCCATCAAAATAGATCCAACACTGGATGATATCTAGCCAAAGTTAAACAACTTTTCTGTGTTCTGGTGATTGCAACAGGGCAGTTTAGTAAACATGGATAAATCTCACTCTCTGAAATCAGTGAGGTTTATAAAAGCCCTTAAGTTCGACTAGGTGTTCTGTTTCACATAGGCTTCCCTGATTCAAAATTAGACAATCTACAATGGATATCCAGATCTTTGATCACCAGTGTTTTGTCTTATTATTTGTGAAGCCTCTGAAATATATATCTTACCCATTTTTAGCTATAAATTACAATTTTTGGTTCTTACTCTTCATGTTCCAGTCAGTCTCATCTTCAAAATAATGAATGCAGCACATGTATACAACTTTTAAGTACGGCATTTTTCTCTACGTTTCCTCAGAGTATCACATAAATGTAATATTCAGTCTTTCATCGCAGTACTCCCTGTGAACCCCTTTTTCACTTCTGCTCTCCGAATTTATTTTTCCCATTCCTTAGACATCCTCTCACTCAAGTTAAGATTGCCCTCAGTAAAATAGCTCTCCTCCATTCCCAGACTTCAGTAATCTCTCTCGTCTTTAGCTGCCAAACTGTGTGTAACTTCTTGGTATGGTTTTGTTTGGATAATAGGGATCATTTCATTAATGTGTAACAAATACCACAAAATTGAGCCTTTCTCTAATTCTGAGAAGAGTATTGATTAATTCAGAGAGAGGGAGAGAGGTTTCATTTTCATTTTCCCATTTTCACTTTACAAATAGGTGGGGCTGCCTTTCTGCAAGACACTGCAACCCCCCACTCCATGGCCATTTGTCTTTATCTAATTCCATCATCTCAGATGCCAAAGGTTCCCTTTCACCCTTGTTTGCATTTGCTTGTCATGCATGACCCTCTGTATTTTGTCTGTGCCTTCCACTTCTCCTTGACAGGCTGAAGATTTTTTCCTTTTTTAAAATAAATGGAGGTGGAGGGGGCAACTTCTTTCCAAAGCTCAGTTCATTCTCAGCCGCTTTTTCCCTTTACCAGGTCAAAAGAGGTGAAATCCACTCTTAGCTACATACTTTTTTTTTTTAACCCTTGCCAATGGAAAAAAAAAAAGAAAATCATACTTGATGGCATGCAGCTTGTACTTTTCAGGCTCTGAGATAATAATAACAGTCTCAAGAGGCTGTGTCTGAGAATACAGCCTTGCTCTTTAATCTCATCAGTTATTACCGATGGATTTGAAATGCAAGGTGACTCTCATGGCGCAATTAGACACAAGCTCAACAGGCACTCGTTACTATAGAACCTAGTTCTCAGTGATGTGGCCAACCTGTGTTTGGATTGTACCACATAACAGCTGCAGGTTGAGTCTCACATTATGGAACTCCTTGGAACAGTGACACCCCCTGCACTTTGTAAAGTAGCTATTCCCAGAGAATGCTTGCAGTCTAACTGATTTGCTTATTTCCTGCATGGAGGGGATTTTTTGTACGGGGAATAATGCAATCCTGCATGTGCACACTGAAGAGGTAGAAGCTGGACACAGGTTTACTGTCTCTGTGAGAGAGGGACACAAGTCTCTGTTCTCCCTAGAGATAGAAACAGACAGATAGTTTGATTTCAGTTCATTTTGTAAATACATGTGCTCACACACATACTCAGGATGCTACAAGTGGAGAGGGAGCTCATCTGCTCGGGTCCTGCTTGCAGACTGCCCACAATTATCTGGTTGACTACCTTGAGACCAAGATGTTGGATTAGATGGGCCTGATCCAGCAGGCTCTTCTTACATTCTAATGTTCTTGTTGTTGGCATTCAGAGGGCCGGGAGGCCAGCTGATAAGCCCCAGCTGTGCTGTCTCCATCCATCGGCCCGTGCTCCGACGTAACTCAGTGACCCGGACTTCAAAAGCCAGGGCACGCAATTAGCAGAGTGTACTGTGCATGCAGAAGTAGGCATGAGGCTGTGAAAGCATACTATTACTACAGATTTATTGCTCGTAAAGGTAAAGGGACCCCTGACCATTAGGTCCAGTCATGTCCGACTCTGGGGTTGCGGCGCTCATCTCACTTTATTGGCCGAGGGAGCAGGCGTATAGCTTCCGGATCATGTGGCCAGCATGACTAAGCTGCTTCTGGTGAACCAGAGCAGCACACGGAAACACCATTTACCTTCCCGCCGGAGTGGTACCTATTTATCTACTTGCACTTTGATGTGCTTTCGAACTGCTAGGTTGGCATAAATCAGGTTGGCATAAATACTCATAAATCAGAACAATGAAATATGTCGTCTCTCTCTCATGTCCTCTTGGAGAGAACAGCAAAAGCAATACACAAATGGAAGTTCCCAGCACACTGTGCTGGAATGTAAACAGACATGTGACATGCAACAATCTCATGCCTGTTCCTTAAGGTGGAATGGAAATGTCAACACTTATGATGTAGGCAGTGTTACTAAGAGAAACACTGCCACCAAAAGATCTAGTCGTATTGGTTTCTCTTTACTCACCTTTAGCAATGTGTACCCAAAAAGTTACCCAAGTCAATTTCCCTGACCCCCCCAAAAAATGCTGAAGGCAAAAAAAGGGAGGGACAGTTGGCTGGGCCTGGGAAGTGATCTATTCCTCTTAGCAAGAGGTAGTGGTTCCTTCCTGCTTGAAGGAGGCAGTGGTAAAACCACTCTTCAAGAAACTCTCCCTAGATTCAAAACATCTAAGTAACGACTGGCTAGTAACTAATCCCCCCATCTTGGGCAAGGTTCTTGAGCAAGTGTTCACAAACCAGATCTTGGAGGAAACTGATTTTCTAAATCACTTTTAATTGGGGTTTGGGCCAGGTTGTGGCACAGAAACTGCTTTGGTCGCCCTGCATAATGACCTCTGTCGGGAAAAAGACGAGAGAAATGTGTCCCTGTTAATTCTCCTTGATCCCTCAGTGGTTTTCCATGCCATCAACCATGCTATCCTTCTGGAGCGGGATGTCCAAGTTAGGGGTGGTACCAGTTTGTGGGGTTTTTGTTCTTGATTATATTATGTATCATGTGGTTTTAATCTTGTATTTTTATGTTGTGAACTGCCCTGAGATCTATGGTGGTATAGAAATTTAACTAAAATATAAAAATATTGGGACACCTTGCCTACCCTGAATGTGGTTGCACTTCCCCTGAAGGCG
This sequence comes from Podarcis cretensis, assembly GCF_951804945.1. Classification (NCBI taxonomy): domain Eukaryota; kingdom Metazoa; phylum Chordata; class Lepidosauria; order Squamata; family Lacertidae; genus Podarcis; species Podarcis cretensis. The sequence continues at coordinate 82,932,715 of NC_137175.1, read as the reverse complement.
CAAGTTCACACTTTGGGGTGCTTCTGAATCCAGCTTTGTCACTTGAGGCTCAGGTAGCCTCAGTGGCTAGAAGTGTCCTTTACTAACTGAAACCAGTTCAACAGCTAGTGGCTCTCCGCTGAATATCTTAATGTATAGGTAGGTACCTATGGAGACAGGCTGTCCTTCATGCACCCTGGTGCTAAGCTATGGAGGGTTTTTATAGTGAAAAACCAGCACTTTCATGTCTGGACTCAGCCAGCAAACTGGAAGACACTGTGATTAGCATTGCACAGGCATGATATGATCTGGCAGTTGCATTCTGCACTAACTGCATTTTCCAAACAGTCTTCAAAGGCAAGCCCATATAGAAGACATGACAATACTGTAGTCTAATCTGGAGCCTATCAGACATGGATAACTGTGCCCAGGTTCTCTCTGCCTGGCCTAAGATGCTCAGAGCTGCTCAGTGCCACAGAAGCTACTTTTGCCTCTCCTTCCAGGGGAGTTCAGTCCTGTCTAGCATAGACTGAATGACACCATTCCCTTGGCTGGATTAACACCTTTTGGATCCCTGCCATTATTTTCCTTGTTATGTTAACACATGAGCAGCAGCATTTATCTAAGCAATTAAAATTTGAAAAGTGCCTATTAAATATTCAAATAAAACCAATATTTTAGATGTTAATACTTCAGTGAGTGGTTTCATAATGATGAGGAGCTTTATCATTCTGGTGGTGATTTTCTAATTAGAATTGGTCACAGTACGGGTTAGGTTTTATCCAAGCTGTCAAGCGCTGAGCTCCAAAAGATAGAAAAATAAGAAGCTGCGGTCGTAGTCTCAGTTGCACATACATAAATCCTATTTCTTTCAGTGGTATCAGAGTACACACAGCTGGGCAGGATCACAGCCTAAGACACAGCGGCTGAGTCGTAATATGAGCTGGTGTGCATGGGGCCACAGGCAGGATTGCTGCAGCAGGCCACACCTCCAGCCTGTGCATACAAAATTGAACTTCTGGGCATGTTGTCACTTTGTTCAAATGTCAGAAGCTGCTGGGATCTGTGGGATCATGTGGCAGGCAACTCAGTTGCAAATGTCAGTTTCTTGGTGAAGTTCTCCCAAGGTTCTCGAATGACTGCCCATCCAGGCTGGCCATTGGATCATATATATAAGACGGCTTTCTGTTCTAGTGGAGTCTCACTTGAACAGGGTCATTTGATGCTCTTTGTGTTCCTGTATTCTTAGCTACAGGACGTGGGTGGAGCTGTGGGTTAAACCACAAGAGCCTAGGACTTGCTGATCAGAAGGTCGGCGGTTCGAATCCCCGCAACGGGGTGAACTCCCGTTGCTCAGTCCCTGCTCCTGCCAACCTAGCAGTTCGAAAGCACATCAAAGTGCAAGTAGATAAATAGGTACCACTCCAGCGGGAAGGTAAACGGCGTTTCCGTGCGCTGCTCTGGTTTGCCAGAAGCCGCTTAGTCATGCTGGCCACATGACCCAGAAGCTGCACGCTGGCTCCCTCGGCCAATAAAGTGAGATGAGCGCCACAACCCCAGAGTCGGTCATGACTGGACCTAATGGTCGGGGTCCCTTTACCTTTACCTATTCTTAGCTACTATTTGGACCTGACTTCTGACTTATCCCAGACTGTGGCCCGTAGCCCCACCCTGATGCTCTGCCATGAATCCACTATGCGATCTAGGCTGAATTGCTCCCCTTGTCTGCAGTATTGGTACAATAACCATGACCCTACTGGCTTGCTGTACAAGTTAAGGCATATGAAACACTTCATATGAACACTGTAATGGTGAAGTATAAATGCTAACTATTACTGTTGTTGTTGCTGCTGCTGCTGTTATTCGGAGAAATTATCTGAGAATTTTATGTTAGGGACTCTCCATCTCCCCCCTTTGGTGAATTTCAGGCTCCACCCTGAAAAATATGCAATGAAATGTTGCCCTGTGCATCTAGCATTAATATTCTTGTATTACTATTGAAGGAAGCAATGGGATTGGCTGCTGGAGTGCAACTGCTCCCAGATCCCACTTGTTGCTAGGGATTCAACCTGCTATCATCTTCATACAAAATGCACATGGTCCTTCTCCAATGACAATCCACTCCAGTGACAGCGTTGGAGTGAGTGTGCAGAACCCCTTGAGAAATGTGATTATGATCAAGACTCATTTCATTTCCCTCAACTTTGCCTTGGTTTATTGCCTACCAAAGACCACTTCTCCTTTAAAAAAAACTTTCATTTTTTCTTCATATAAAATTTCAGTAACAGTTTCAGGCTCATCTATCATCAGTTTTTTGTTTCTCCCAAGTACAAGGGAGAAATATCCATTTGTTGAATAAATTATTTTTTTTACAGTGATCTGGAAGACATCTGCCTTGGCCTGTCAAGCTTTTATTGTCTGTCACTCATTTCCAGGCTCCCAGAGCACTACGGTGCAGCATGCTCCCTGATCTGTTGGACCATCTGTTGGGGGTAGATATGCTACAGGGAGCAAGATGGAAGCCTTATTTATATGACTCAATTCCTATGGGAAAACCACTGAGCCATCACAGGAAAAAAAAATGTAGAATTCATGTTCTCAGCTAAAGATAAATATCTTCTTACTTTTGCTGATAAGAAGATGGCAACACGAGTAGTGAACTCCCTTGATGACCATGTCAATACACAAGCCACACACAACAGCTTTCAATAATGGAAATAGCTAAGACACTGGAGAAGCTGAAGAGCAATCATTATAGGAAGCTGGCTTAAATTACCCCTGTTCCAAACTGGGTTCAGGAGTGGGGCTATTACCATCTGAGCTAGCCTCAGCCTAGCAGAGGGAAAGCAAGCCTTTAGTTTGACTTACACGACCCTTTTCTGCTTGCGTAAGTTCTGCCTGGTTGCCTGGTTATGTGAACAAGCTGAATAGAGCTTCTTCTAGCACAAATCAATATTCAATGCTGCCCCCTCCACTCCCCCAGAATGCCCATTTTCCAGGTCTTACAATGGCATAAGATCCTTCAGTCTCACCTGAACCCCGGCTGAGCTGGGATGAGGAAGTTAAATCAGTGTATCTCCAGATGAGTCAGGATGTGAGGCTTACACCAGGGGAGCCTGGATGCATCAGGAATCAGCTAGCTGAGCTGGAGATATGCCAGATCCTAACTTGCTCAACCTTGAAGATAGTTTGGATTGTTCCTTTAACTGGGAACATTTGGGAATGGAGTTGAGTGGCTGGAATCTCAACCAGCAGCATTCTACATTTCAGTATTTTGTTGCTGGCCCTCTTCCTGTCTCTTGATATCAAATAGTGGTGGTGGAGGAATCCATTTCAAATGGATTTATACACAGAATTTGGTGGTTCTGGCCCACCTAGCTTTGCTGATACTACACATCGAGCATCCATTTATGTTCTAGCCTTTCGTGGGGGGGGGGTGGCTTTTTTAAAAAGCCTGACTAATTATATGCAAACTAAAAAAAAAACCCTGCATATTATATTATAAAATGTGTATAAAAGAGTCAGATATTTGGCTGGACATTTGTACAGTATAATTATGTGCACTTTAGTATGTATCTTTTTATGTGCTGGTTATTTCAGAAAACCTAGAGTTTATATGTGTATAATATGCATATAATATTCTACACGTAATAGAATAATGTGTATAGCATATGAGAATTGTTTGCAGTTGTAGTACAGCTGGGGCTGGGAATAGCTTGCTTCGTGTTGAGATCAAGGGGTGACATGGAAACTTAAAAAGAATTCACACAGATAAGTGCAACATTGTGATTTTCAGAAAATCTCATCCCTAATAGTAAACGGTATGTGAATATTGTATATGCTAGGAAATTCTCTTGCCTCATAATTGCTTCTGCTAACTCATAAATAGTGTGGTTAGTGTACTGACCCAGAAAATAAATCTATCTATGTATCTATCTATCACCAAATAATTGGCTTCCTGCCTTGCTTACTAATTTGTAGAGGAAATCGGACTTTTAGCAAGTATTTCCCCCTTGACATTTGCAACATTTAGATTCCTGAGCTGGAAGAATAATAGTTACAGAAAGGGTCAAAGACTGATGGAGCTGTCCCAACACTAACTGCAGGGGGTGGTGATCAATAGTACAGCCAGGAACACAAAGCATGGGAAACAAAGCAAAAGTAAGCAAGCAAGATGCCCAGGAAAGTGACCTTGCTCATAATGGAGTGAACCGGTTGACCACTCCCTCAGTGTTTTATAACATAAGGGAGTGAAACTAATAATCCTTGATGAAGTGGTTAGGGACAGTTGTGGCTTCCTTCAGGGGTGAAAGGGCTAAATTCCTTTACATGCCGTCCTTCCCCTATTAAGATAAATTTGTCAACCTGTCTGAAGCCAGCACGAAAAATGGAGAAAATAATGTCTGGCTCAACCCTATCCGCCCATGCATAAAGTAGCCAACCAATTCAAATATCCAGCCACTTGTGTTAAGAGAGTCTGGTCAAATGCCACCAGGTTTAATTGATAATGTTAAGTAACTGTCTGATGGGCAGCAAGTGGTCTGGACTAGTTGTGAATCACTAGCGATCATCATTGCTAAACTGTGCCTGAAGCAGTTTTTACACAGTTTGGAAAACTCACCTTTGGTTTCCTAAAGGTTTCAAGTATTTGCATATGACAACAATTTGATTTGCGGAATAGCTGAATGTGCCTGTTTCTGGTCTGCATCACTTTCACATGATTTTGCCCATGAATTTGTTCCATTCCATGTCTGCATTCATCCGTGATATTTTTTTTAAAAGCTATCCAAACATGCATTTAAATGCATATTTTAAAATGAATTTAAATACATATTTTCTCTTCAAAAATAGTATATAAATGTGCATTTTTATATTTGAATGGATACATAAATTCATATCTTCATACATTTAAACTGCCTAGAACTGTGCTACAAAGCATAAGACAGCTAAGTTCTGATCTGCACATTTTATACAGGAATCTGCAATGACTGAATATGATTGAAGTTGGTTTGGATCTAACTGTGTTTGAGTCTTTGACTCACCACTGCCTGCGCTGCCAACCTGCTTCCCACCATTGCTGTTGCTGCATTACAAATATGGGAAACCTGTGGCTCACCAGAAATCAGAAATCAACCTCAGCCAGGATAGCCAGGGGTATGAATGATGGCTGTTGTAGTCCAACAACTTCAGTAGGGCCACAGTGAGGTTACGCCATATTGCAATGCCACTGCTAGCATTTCCAAATAGTTTGCATCTCCCACTGCCACTATAGTGACATTTTGCCTAATGCTATCCTTTGCTATCATGCACATGCGCATTATGCTCACAAACACAAGATCAAAGTGAGGAGGCAAATGGACCTTTAATTGATTGTTTTGAGATGTTGTCTTGCAGTTCCTAATGATTCATTATTTTTTAGTTTGGCTGGGAGCAGAAATACTGAAAGATGGAGGTCTAGAAGTTCAAATAAATTAATAAGTGGTTTAAATGTTCACAGGTGAAATGGTTTTCCAGAATACCCTTGTAAAACAACAGCAATGGTGAAGGAAGGTTCATGTTTCACATCAGAATGAAAGCTGTGTGTTTAGAGTATTGTTGCCACCCCATCTCCTCACATTCACACATGGTTATGAAGAACAGCATGTGTGGTTAGGTCCCTCTCCATGCGTAACTTCATCTGTTGCAATAAGGAAGGGGTAGATAGATCTCAGGACGCAGGTGGCACTGTGCGTGAAATATACTCAGAGTCGCAAGTGATTTCATGCTCTTTATTCAGCTCATAGTGGTGAGGAGGAAAAGAATGAAAGTCCCCTCAAGGTATCTGCTTTATATACATTATTTACACAATGGGCTGCACATGATTGGCTAATTCCGGAATTCTACTGTAAGCCAATCAGGTTGTGGATTCACTTCTATCTGGAGCATGATTGGGTAGTTCCTGCCAACCAATCATACTGCTGCATTGTTCTAGGACCAATCAGACTGCTGCATTCTGAATCCTATTGTTCTAGGACCAATCAGGCTGCTGCCTTTTGGATCCTATTGTTCTAGGGCCAATCAGACTGCTGCAGTTTGGATCCTATTCAACTCAGTACATAACACCCCTCCCCTCTAAGTTCCAGTCCTGCCCGGGAGGTCGCATTCATAGTCCTCGAGGTACGCCGGCGGCCTACGTGTGCGTTGCGGCCTGGGGTGTTCCCTGGTCCGGGGTTCAGGTTCTGGCTCGTGTTCCAAGGATGCTGGCTGTGATGGGGCTGTTTGGTCTGGCGCAACCGGCTCACTCAGTCGTGGTTCTGGTTCCGGTGTCCTTTCGGCCTCGCGGGTCCTCTCTGTATTTACTGATTCTGCCTCTCCTGCTGGCCCCTCGTGCTCTATGGGCCTCACTGCCCCTCTGTTCCCTTGGGACTCCTCTGCCCTTTCCTCCTCCTGGTTTTCTCCTGGGAATCGTCGCCGTATCTGGTCGCAGTGGCGGCGCCAGCATTGCCCCCCATCCGTTAGCACCTCATACGACACGGGGCCAGTGACCCTGGTGACTGTGGCGGGTACCCATGCTGGGCCTGCCCCAAAATTCTTTGCGTACACTGGGTCCTGAGCCTCGAAGGTCCGGGGGTTCTTGCCTTCCCCCACCACTGCCTCATCCTGAGCTCTATCGGGGTGAAGGCGGTCCAATCTGATTGCAAGGCGCCGACCCATTAGTAGTTCAGCGGGGCTCCGGCCAGTCGTTGAGCTGGGGGTGCTGTGCTGTGCTAGAAGGAATGTGGCAAGGCGGTACTCCCAATCCCCTTGTGTCATACGGCGAAGGGTGTCCTTGGTGGTCCGCACCATGCGTTCTGCTTGGCCATTGGTGGCAGGGTGGAATGGCGCCGAACGGATGTGGCGGATGGCGTTCTGCGTTGTGAAGGTTTGGAATTCTCCTGACGTAAATGCAGTCCCGTTGTCTGAGACGAGAGTGTCAGGGAGCCCGTGGGTTGCAAACAGCCTGCGTAGTACCCGGATGGCTGCGGACGTAGAAGTGGACGGTACCAGTGCGACTTCCAGCCATTTGGTGTAGGAGTCCACCACTATGAAGAATGTTTTCCCCTGAAAGGGGCCAGCGAAGTCCACATGCAGGCGTGACCATGGTGCTCGGGCGGACTCCCAGGACTGGACTGGGGCCCTTGGGGGATCTGGGCGGGATTCTTGGCAGGCCTGGCAGTGTTTGACCCAGGCCTCTATCTCTCCGTCGATCCCTGGCCACCACACATAACTCCTGGCAAGGGCCTTCATTCTTACTACCCCTGGGTGTGTCTCGTGTAGGGCTGTGAGGACCCTTTTGCGGAGGGGCTGGGGAACAACGACCCTGCTTCCCCATAACAGGCACCCCTTGTGGGCCGACAGTTCATGTTTGCGGGTTGTGTAGCCGGCGAATTCTGGCCCGGGGCTGCTGCTGGGCCATCCCCTCCACACCCAGTCCAGGACCCGGGAGATGACCCTATCTTTCTTGGAATGGTGTGCAACTTCTTGTGCCTGAATGGGGCGGTCAGGAAGCAGCTCCAGGCTCATAACCTCTTGTGCAGGTGCTGGGTCGGGGCCTGTTTCCGGTAGTGGTAGCCTGCTGAGGGCGTCCGCATGGCCCATCGCCTTCCCTGGACGGTGAATCAGTGCATACTGGTAGCTGGCAAGGAAAATTGACCACCTGAGGACGCGAGGAGACAGCACTTGGGGGGTCTGCTTTTCAGGGGCAAACAAGCCAAGCAACGGCTTGTGGTCAGTCACCACGGTGAAGGGCCGCCCGTACAAGAAATCATGGAATTTTTTTACTCCCTTCACGATTGCCAGACCCTCCTTGTCGATTTGCGAGTAGTTCCGCTCGGTTGCATTGAGTGTCTGGGAAAAGTATGCCACTGGTACCTCTCTTCCATCCGGGAGTTGGTGTCCCAGGACAGCGCCAATTCCATAGGGCGAGGCGTCGCATGCTAGCACCACCGGCAGCCTCTCGTCGAAGTGTGCCAAGACCGAGTTTGAGACAAGCAAGTCCTTGACTGCCTGGAATGCGGCCTCCTGGCGCTGGCCCCACACCCAAGGGGCCCGCTTGTCCAGGAGTCTGTGTAGGGGCTCCGCTACCGCCGCCTTGTGGGGAAGGAAGGAATGGTAAAAGTTCAATAGTCCCAAGAAGGCCTGAAGTTCAGTCTTGTTCTTGGGCGCTGGGGCATCACAAATGGCCCGTACCTTGTCCCCAGTCGGGTGGACCCCTTCTGCGTCCACCATAAATCCCAGAAAGTCCACCTGAGGCACTCCTAGTAGACATTTTTCCCGCTTCACCTTGAGACCCGCCGTCTGGAAACGGTGCAGAACGGTGCGGAGGCGGTCCTCAAACTCCTCTGGTGTGGGCCCGGCAATCAACACATCATCGAAGAAGGGGGTGACGCCAGGAATCCCTTTAAGTAGAGAGTCCATTAGATTCTGGAATATGCCTGGTGCCACGCTGATACCGAATTGCAGCCGCTTTACCCTGAATGCTCCTCTGTGCGTCACAATCGTCTGTGCCTCTGCTGTGGCCTCATCTACTGGCAGCTGTTGATATGCTTGGGCCAAGTCCAGCTTGCCAAAAATTTTCGACCCAGCCAGGGTGGCAAGAACATGGCTGACCACTGGCACTGGGTATGCATGGGCCGTAAGGGCCTTGTTTATGGTACATTTGTAGTCTGCGCAGATGCGGACCGAACCATTAGGCTTGACGGGTGTGACAATTGGGGTTTCCCAGGGGGCATTAGGCACCGGCTCCAGCACTCCTTGCTCCACAAGCCGGTCCAATTCCTCGTCTATACGGGGTTTCAGGGCGAACGGGACCCGGCGGGCCTTGAGCCTGACCGGTCGTACTGCGGGGTCAAGCTGTAGAGCAATTGGGGGGCCCGTATACTGTCCCAATTTCCCATCAAAAACCCCCGGAAATTCCTTGCATATGGCGTCCACGTCCACTTGTAAGCTAGTGTGGTTCACCCCGGTGACGGCTAGCCCCAGTGGTCCAAACCATGCCAATCCCAGTAAGCTAATGTAGGGGCCCTTGACCACCAGCAATTCCAGTTGCCGCGTCCGCCCTCGGTATTGCACCCTGAAGGTCCCCACCCCCATTGTGGGGACCTTACGTTTCTGGAAGTCCCGGAGGGTGAATGGGGCCGGCCTGAGTTTGGGACCCCCAGTAGGACACAGTTTCCTTAAGGTCCTTGCCGAGATTATGGATAGAGTTGAACCCGTGTCAAGCTCCATGCGGCATGGGGCCCCCTCTATCTGTACGTCAACATAAATTTTCTCTACGTTGGGGTGGGGCAACTGGTATACCTGGAAGTCCGTGAGCTCAGTCGAGTTGCCTTGGTGCGTTGGGCCCCGGGACCTGGGGCTCTTGGATTGGTCATCTGATGCCTGGCGTCGGGTGGGCCGAGCCCGACACACCCGGGCGATGTGTCCCGATTTTCTGCACTGCCTGCACTCTGCGTTGCGGAAACGGCAGGTCCTCCTCTCGTGACTTTCTCCACAGCTTGCGCAGTTCCCTCCTTCTCGTCGAGGCAGCTGTGGTATGTGGGCTGCTTGAGTGCGCTGCTGTACTCGGTGCACCTCCTCCCTGTTGGATCCTGAGTCGTCGGTGAGGTCTTCATGGTGGACCCTCGGTTGGGATGGCTGGCTCGGCCGTGCCTCTTGCGTCGACCTCTTGGCAGCTTCCATTGCCAGGGCCTCCTCCAGAGCGACCTGGAACGTTAGGTCCTTCTTAGCGTAGAGGCGTCGTTGCAGCTTCTCATCCCTCAGGCCACCGACGAGGCGGTCACGAAGCATGTTCTCCAGCTCTGAGAAGTTGCAGAACCGGGCGGCTTGGCGGAGAGAGGTCACAAACCCAGTTATGGTTTCCCCAGGGGCTTGCCGCTTTGCGTAGAAGGCATTTCGACGAGCCACCACTGAGGGCTGCGGCGAAAAGTGCCCCTTCAGCTGTTCCATTATTGTTTTGTATGGAACAGTAGCGACGTCTTCAGGCGCAAGGAGAGCCCGGGCGATTTCAAACGTCTCCTCTCCGCAGACGCTGAAGAATATTGCCCTCTTCTTGGCGTCTTCTTCATCGGTGACCCCTTTGGCTTCTAGGAGGAAGGTGAAACGGGAGGCGTATGCTTCCCAGTCTCCAGATGCTGGGTTGAACGGCGAAAAGCTGCTGTTGGTTGCCATTCTGAGTTCCTTGTGTCCCGGAGCTGAAGCCTGGATACACGGTGCGAGGCAGCGATGCGGCAGGTGGCGGTGCTGCGGTGCTGTGTGTGGCAGTCAGCTCAGCGGGATCCCACCTTCGTCGCCAGTGAAATATACTCAGAGTCGCAAGTGATTTCATGCTCTTTATTCAGCTCATAGTGGTGAGGAGGAAAAGAATGAAAGTCCCCTCAAGGTATCTGCTTTATATACATTATTTACACAATGGGCTGCACATGATTGGCTAATTCCGGAATTCTACTGTAAGCCAATCAGGTTGTGGATTCACTTCTATCTGGAGCATGATTGGGTAGTTCCTGCCAACCAATCATACTGCTGCATTGTTCTAGGACCAATCAGACTGCTGCATTCTGAATCCTATTGTTCTAGGACCAATCAGGCTGCTGCCTTTTGGATCCTATTGTTCTAGGGCCAATCAGACTGCTGCAGTTTGGATCCTATTCAACTCAGTACATAACAGTGCGTTAAACCACAGAGCCTAGGACTTGCTGATCAGAAGGTCGGCAGTTCGAATCCCCTGACGGGGTGAGCTCCCATTGCTCGGTCCCTGCTCCTGCCAACCTAGCAGTTTGAAAGCACATCAAAGTGCAAGTAGATAAATAGAAACCACTCCGGCGGGAAGGTAAACAGCGTTTCCGTGTGCTGCTCTGGTTCGCCAGAAGCAGTTTAGTCATGCTGGCCACATGACCCAGAAGCTGTACACTGGCTCCCTCAGCCAATAAAGCGAGATGAGTTCCGCAACCCCAGAGTAGGTCACGACTGGACCTAATGGTCAGGGGTCCCTTTACTTAGATAGATCACATGGGTGAGGTATGTGCATATATGTTCATAGACATATATGAGATTCTACATAGGAGAGATATATGTGCAAGACCTCTCCAAACTAAACTCCCATGAGATGAGACAAATGAATTGACCCTGTGGGTGAAATCCATGGGTGTGACAAATATTTCTTGGCCTTGCACAAATCATTGACACCCTTAGTGGTGAGCATGTGATTGTGCTAACCGGTTAGCATCAATCTAGTAAAGTAGAATGCCTGATTTGGAGTGGAAAGGTCATGTCCTATTCCTCACCAGAGAGAATTCCTTAGAAGTACTCCCTCTGTTTTCTCCCTGATTATCTCTGGTGCTGAAGAAGAAACTAATGGTCCAGTCTATGGTACATAGGGAAAAACTACATTGAAAGAATATGAACTAATCCCAGCAGCCCAGAGACCTCCCATTGCTCAACTTGTGTAATATCTCACACATGTTTTAACAATGAGGTGTAGGAGTTCTGCTAAAAAAAAAAAAATCTACGGTCTCTGCTACTTAATTCTGTGCTACTTTGCCAAGGAAAAGGCGATGCTGTTTCCTGTTTCAAAAAGAAATGTAACTTGGCTGTTGGAATGTGTGAAATTTCCCATTTTTGTTCTGCAAATATGTTCTCTTTGTAAAAACAGATTTTTACAGAGTTTCCTGGAGAAAGTCCAAAAGTAGCGAGTGTTCTGTACTAGACAAATACTTTAAAAGACACTCGTATATGTTGAGCACATAATCCTATAGAATGACTGAAATTAAACAAGTAAATGTCGATAATCATGTGCCACAGATGGTATTGCTTGAATCATTCATAAAACAGTAGCAATTTAGTGTAAATGTATGGAGTTTCTAATTTTGTGCATGGCCCTTATATGGAGAAAAGGCTGATGGGGAAGAAAAAGGACCCTAGGGCTATGTTATTTTTTATTTTTTTATTTATACAAGTATTTATATACTGCTCATTCACATAAAATAGCAAGTTGGTGCACAACAGAAAATAGCATAAAATACAATCACAAGAATGACTGGCTCATCTAAAAAAGAAAATTAAATAATTGAATAGACCTGTTGACATAAAAAAGTCTTCATTTGTCACAATGAAGAAGGTTGCAATGGTCCTGGAAGTAGAATCGACCCTTGTAGGCCTTTCCCCTATGCCTTGATTTATTGGAGACGCAAACAGCACTTTCTGGTATCCCTCCTTACCCAGGGTGACATTGAAAATGGAATATTTATGTGTTTGGCAGAGGTCGGAGTTCAGTGGTAGAGCACATGCTTTACATCTTTAGGGACTCTTAATTCAATCCCTGCGAACAGCCATCTTTTGCAGGAGATGGGTCTGACATTCTGGACCCTGTTGCACAGCCATCCTTCTCCCTACCATAGAATCATAGAATCGTAGAGTTGGAAGAGACCACAAGGGCCATCGAGTCCAACCCCCTGCCAAGCAGGAAACACCATCAGAGCACTCCTGACATATGGTTGTCAAGCCTCTGCTTAAAGACCTCCAAAGAAGGAGACTCCACCACACTCCTTGGCAGCAAATTCCACTGTCGAACAGCTCTTACTGTCAGGAAGTTCTTCCTAATGTTTAGGTGGAATCTTCTTTCTTGTAGTTTGGAACCATTGCTCCGTGTCCGCTTCTCTGGAGCAGCAGAAAACAACCTTTCTCCCTCCTCTATGTGACATCCTTTTATATATTTGAACATGGCTATCATATCATCCCTTAACCTCCTCTTCTCCAGGCTAAACATGCCCAGCTCCCTTAGCCGTTCCTCATAAGGCATTGTTTCCAGGCCTTTGACCATTTTGGTTACCCTCCTCTGGACACATTCCAGTTTGTCAGTGTCCTTCTTGAACTGTGGTGCCCGGGCTCCCTGGTTTACCGAGGAGCTTCGGAAAATGAAGCGGGACCTCAGACGGCTAGAGCGAGTATGGCGAGGTGCCCGTGACGGAGCCTCAAGAACATCTTATAGGGCTTTTATGAAAACCTATGAGATGGCAGTGAAGGCCGCTAAGAAGTCCTACTTCTCGGCCTCCATTGCATCCGCTAGCTCTCGTCCGGCGCAATTATTTAGTATTATTCGATTTTTAACGTCCCTTGAAGGACAGCCAAATTTAAATAATCTGACACACAGCTGTGAGGCATTTGCGAGCTTTTTTGCGGAGAAGGTCCTGTTGCTCCGCCATGACCTCCCTGCCAATTTGGATACAATAAAGGAACTGGAGGCCCCTCAACTGTCCTCGGGTCCAGTATTGGACCACTTTGACCGGATATCTCCAGCCAATGTGGACAGACTCCTCCGAGCTGGAAAGCCCACCACCTGTCCTCTTGACCCGTGCCCGTCATGGCTGATTAGAGCATGTCCAGACGAGGTGCGGGCCCCCCTGGGGGATATCATCAATTTGTCCCTTGGCACCGGGATATTCCCAGGGGAACTGAAGGAGGCAGTGGTGCGTCCGCTCTTAAAGAAAACATCATTAGATCCCTTAGATCTATCCAATTACTGCCCGGTTTCGAATCTTCCTTTCCTGGGTAAGGTGATTGAGAGAGCAGTTGCTGAACAGCTTGGTAGGTTTCTGGATGAAACATCTGCTCTGGATCCATTCCAGTCCGGCTTCCGCGCTGGCCATGGGACCGAGACGGCTCTGGTCGCCCTAACAGATGATCTCCGCAGGCAGCTGGATCGAGGCGGGTCGGGGCTGCTGATTCTTCTAGATCTGTCAGCAGCCTTCGACATGGTCGATCACGAACTCCTGGACCACCGCCTTGCCGACGTGGGGATCCAGGGCACAGCCCTTCAATGGCTGCGCTCGTTTCTCTCTGGTCGGGGACAGAGGGTGGCGCTTGGGGGGGAATTGTCATCGCGCCACTCCTTGGTGTGTGGAGTGCCTCAGGGTGCGATTCTCTCCCCGATGCTTTTTAACATCTTTATGCGCCCCCTCGCCCAGCTTGTCCGGAGTTTTGGGCTGGGTTGCCATCAGTATGCTGATGACACCCAACTCTATCTGTTGATGGATGGCCATCCTGACTCGGTCCCAGACACACTGGTGAGATGTCTGGAAGCTGTGGCTGGATGGTTACGTGGGAGCCGGTTGAAGTTAAATCCTTCGAAGACAGAGGTCCTCTGGCTGGGCCGGGACGATATGGGATTGAGAGGGCAACTCCCATCTCTTGCGGGGGTGCAATTAGTGCCAGCACCGTCCGTTAAGAGTTTGGGTGTAATCTTCGATACCTCCCTCTCTATCGAGGCGCAGATTACAGCTCTAACAAAGGCGGCATTTTTTCATCTCCGCCAAGCTAAGCAGTTGGCCCCTTATCTCTCTCGCCCTGACCTAGCCACTGTGATCCATGCGACGGTCACCTCCAGACTGGATTATTGTAACTCGCTCTACGTGGGGCTGCCCTTGAGACTGACCCAGAAACTCCAGCGGGTGCAGAATGCCGCGGCGAGACTCCTTATGGGGTCTTCGCTGCGAGATCACATTCACCCAGTACTATACCAGCTGCACTGGCTCCCGGTGGAGTACAGGATCAGGTTCAAGGTGCTGGTTTTAACCTTTAAAGCCCTATACGGCCTAGGACCCTCGTACCTACGGGACCGCCTCTCCTGGTATGCCCCACAGAGAAACCTACGGTCTGCAAATAATAACATCCTCAAGGTCCCAGGCCTCAGAGAGGTTAGGCTGGCCTCAACTAGAGCCAGGGCCTTCTCGGCTGCGGCTCCAGTCTGGTGGAACGCTCTGTCACAATAGACTAGGGCCCTGCGGGACCTGACATCTTTCCGCAGGGCCTGCAAGACAGAGTTGTTCCACCAGGCCTTTGGTCAGGGCGCAGCCTGACTCCCTCCTCTGGCAACCTGCACAGAATATTGCTTAATCGGTTTAATTTGATTTTAATTAATTTTTATAATGAATATTTTGAATGTGTGATTATTTGATTGTTTGATTATTTGATTGTTGTTAGCCGCCCTGAGCCCGGCTTCGGCTGGGGAGGGCGGGATATAAATAAAATTTATTATTATTATTTATTATTTAGGTTTGATGAGGCCCTAAGCTACTGAAGGTAATGAGGCCCTTTATATGTCCAGCTGTCCTTTGTCAACAACAAATTGTCACCGTTTTTTGTGTTGAATATATGCTATATGGTCATTTATGGACCTAATAGGTATCTAAAGCCATTTGCATATGCTGCTATGCAACCAGTCCATGCAGAATGTAGGCACCCTATATATAGAAATGAGCAAATCAGTGATATTTTAGGGAGCAGACGGGGCCCATTATTTACATCATAGGAGCCTACACAACACACAACACTGTTGCTGTATGTAGGTTTTATTTTATTTGTTTTTTATCTTATATTTTGGCAATGTACATCCAGGGTTTTTTTCTTTAATTTTTTTGGGGGGCCCCAAGAGAGTGGGGCCCTAAGCTATAGCTTGTTTAGCTTATACGTAAATCTGGCACTGATTAGCACTCATAGCAAAGTCATTATACATAAGGACTCAAACATGGCTGAAAACAAAAGGCCTGGAAGAAACATGGTTAAGTCAGCAACCTGGAAATGAAATAAGTTTAAGCTGCATTGTTGAACTTTCAACCTGAAATGACATAATAATTAAAGGTAAGGGTGAGGGTTGCTTCTTCAGCCAACTATGCTGCGGAGACCACATGCAGCCAGCACTTTTATGTGTTGCTGCTCAGCCGCTCATGGCTGTGGCCAGTGCCCAGCTGGCCAGCAAAGGAATTCCCCAAGACCTAGGCCCTGATTGGCCCATTTGAACCTGTCTACTTGCTGGAAGTTATGCCCCCATGGTTGCAAAGGTTGTGAGGAATTGCCAGGAAGGAGGTGGAGAGCGAAGGGCCTCAACCCATGCCCACTGGGTAAGCGGTGAGCATAATAATAATAATAATAATTGCTATTATTATTTTAATTCTACCCAGCCCATCTGACTGCGTTTCCCCAGCCACTCTGGGTGGCTTACAATACCGAAAAACAGCCACCATTAAAAACTTCTCTATACAGGGCTGCCTTCAGATGTCTTCTAAAAGTTGTGTAGTTGTTTATCTCTTTGACATCTCACAGGAGGGTGTTGCACACAGAGGGACACATGAGTTTGAATAAGCAAGAGTCAGCAAGAGGTGTGCTAGGACTTTTCCACTTCCTATAGAAATAGTGAATCGATTGAAGCAGTTGGCATTTTCATTCTTTACCTGTACACTTTCAACACTTTAGTTACCTCTTATGTAATGCAGGTAAAGAGACTGAGTCACCTATAACCTTAACTAAACCAGATGTAGGATCATTGAGCATCTGCTGGATGATAATCAATTTCAGCTGTTGCGCATCAATTTGCAGCAGCCATATGGCACCCAAACTCCAGGGCAATGCACCGAGAGGACAACATTTTGAAAGTGCAGTGGGTGTATCCCTGAAGTGCCAAACTCTTTTCCAAGATGCACTGCAGATATAAGACCTGAGACGGTAAGGGATTCCTCTCCCCACCTGCCCCCCGCCATTGCCAAGTCCAGAGTTCTGTGCCATTTGCCTAATTTGGATGCTGAAGGTCTATACCTCAAAACAGCAGCATCCTTCCGCTTTTCATATAAGGCTTTTGTGCATCACTGCTGACCGTCTGGTCTACCCCAAGGAACGAGGGAGGCAAGGTATGTGAAGCATCTGGCTCTCTGTGATGCCTGGGGGAGATTCACGAGTGCAGGAAATGGACTGGCTGCCCCCAGCCTTCAGGAGCAAGCAGCTGATTTGAGGGTAGCAGGAAAGATCTTGCCTTCCAAAAGCCCAGTTAAAGTCTGTTTTTGTTTTCATTGTTGTTGTTGTTGTTTAATTAATTAATCACCTTCCACATACATGTTCAGGCAATGTACAGATACGTTAAAAACAGCTTTTAAAAAGAAGTTAAAAGCAATGCAGAAAATAACAGCAGGTAGATTTAAAAGCAATTCAAAGTCAACACCGATGTCATAGAATTTTATTTGTCCAACTGGGGAAGCTTATTGGAACAGCTTCCCCTTAGTGCACCCATTTCTTTTTGGGATTGCAAATGGTTCTATAACAATAGCTAAGAGCAAGGGTAACAAGGGGGGAACTTCTTGTTCCTCTGTGTAACAGAAAACCCCTCAAAGTACTTGGCTCAAATTAGCTTTAGTCATGGAACTTTACAAAATAGGTCTACTGCATCAGAATGCCCTCTGGATGTGAGGTTTGGTGGAAGTTTTGCAATAGACCTCAATCTTGCATGGGCCGTAGAGTGAGAAGGGGGTGCTGGACAAAACAGTGGTACCTGCACAGGTACTTTGGGAACTGATTTATGGCATAAAAGAAAAAAAGTGGAACACACCATGTCAAGAGAACAGAAGACCTTTAGGCAGCTGAGGGTGATAAGAACTAGATAAGCAAGGGGAAAACAAGGGCAGAAGAGTCCAATGTGGAAAGATGGTGGTGAGCTTTCAAGGAAAAGTGATGGGCCAAGCTTCTTTGAGCAAGCTTGTTGTGTTGCTTGAGGCATAGGCCCATGACACAAATGTGCCTAAAATATGCACCGGCTAATTTATATGTAAAGATGCAAATTTAGGCTGACTTTGGGCTGACATACTTTGTATTTTGCTTTCAGGGCCTAATGGAATTGGTGGGTGGGTGGGTGGGTGGGGTCTCACTTTTACTGTACTTTGCAGTGTACTCTGTAGTGAAAGAAAAGGAGGAGGAAGAAACAGGAAATCCAGAGGTCTAGCAGAACAGACTCAGGGAGGGTTTGGGCCTCCTAGACTACCCCCTATAACACCTGGCTCTGACATAGATAATAATTCAGCTTAGCTGGCTGACTGGACTATTATGTACTGAAGTTTTCACCCTGGGCCAGCAGGGGGATACTGCAGATAGTTTTCACTCAGGTCCACATATGCAAATAAGGGATTGAAAGTGACGTTCAGTGATTGGATAGTTACAGAAAGTTGTTACAGTTGCGTTGTACTGGAGCTCTATATAAGCAGGCTGGCTGAACCCTTCAGTTCTGTTCTGTTCTGGCCTGTGAATTAACAAGAGCTGTTTGAAGAATTGCTGTGTCGTCTGATATGTTCACCCACAACTTAACATGGACATTTCTAAAAAATCCAGGTGATGCTTAGATATATCTTCATGGAGTTGTTTATTATTTGCTCACAAAAGGCCCACATTATTATGATAGGTTCCTTGTTGGTGAAGAACTTGATGGGGGGGGGAGTTGTCCTCCATGATGTAATTGAGGTGAGGTCCTTGCCCTTTAATAGCCCTGACATCTGAGCTCCGTTTTTGTACTAGGTTATGATGGAAATGTTGGGAATTGGCTTCTCCACATCAACAGGATATTTACGAGACACCATTGTATAGAAATTAGTACTAGACTAGAATTACAGCCAGCCCAGGTTCAAATCTCCACTCGGTTTATTTTTGGTCAACCAGTCTCTCTCCAAGTAATGGGGTTGTTGTGAGAATAAAATTGGGGGGGGGGTGCAGACAATCCTGTAAGCTTCCTTGAGCTCTTCAGAGGAATCATTAAGCAATCGCCATCATCAGTCATCATTATATGTGATTTAGGATTTTGCTAGAGATGGCATCTTTATTCACCGGCGTGTCATTGTTGAATGCAGTGCATTTGTTGGGACCTTCCCCCCCCCCCCATTAGACACTCTTGTTTTAGCACTTCTGGGTCCTGGAGGCAGATAGTTCTCAGTGACATGCTTTCAGCTTTGCTTCACTTGTTGGTCCATCACAGCTGGTCCTCTAACCTTCAAGGGACAGAGCACAGGGCTCATCTCTTCAGCCGAGCTTTTGCCGGAGGAACATCAATAGAAGGGAATCAAGGATATCTTGTTATCAGACTCTATCTGCTTTGACAGTGTCAGAAAATGTTTGTGTTTTGTTCCAAATCTTTCCTACGTGTGCCCAGAGCCTGCTGGTACACCATGCTTTGGAGGAGGGGAGAAAAAGATCTGAACAGTGTTTTTTTATTGTGGAAAGAAAGCAGAGGGACAGGTTTGAGATAAAGGCTCCCCTGGCTACTTGACCACCATTTTGACACCATTAGGTCCTCTCTAGCTTGTTTGCAGCTTGCAATATCTGACTTGTTTTGTCCACATGTTTTACTCAAAATAAAAATTGTTACATGCAGCAGGCTTATGCGTCTGCCATGTGCATTTGAAAACAGGCATACTCATCTCTGTTGCCTAAGTAGAAAAAAGGGGGGAAAAGATATGTGCTGGTTTTCATTTAAGCAAGTGCTCCCTCAAGCCATATCTATGACAAGAACTATAAGGTGTTAAGTGGCTCTCAAAATCCAGGAATCTGTATCATGAAAGCAAAACACAAGAGCTGGCGTATATAACTTGTGACCTGTTATAGCCCATCGCCAGGGGCACCTGGTTTTGCTGCCTTCCTGGGACTGAAAATAAACCTTGGGCAGTACACACCTTGTGGTGGAGGTTCTGTTGGGAATGAAAAGGCCGTTGAAGGGTGCTTTTGGAAGCTATGGGATCAAAACCTCTACCCCAATCTTTCACTATACACCATGCTGAACTACAGAGGAACCAGAGGCAAATTACAGGAAAGGAGAGGGGATTTTGACAAGTGCAGTTGGTCGTTCAGAGGAAAGCTGTTGTACCTGCTGAAACTTCCTGTTGAAAATGCAAAAACTCTATTCTCCTTTGCATTGGGTTACTGTACAACTGAACACACACAGAAACACACATGCACGTTTGTGTATATATGTGTACCAAATATGCACACACCCACACACACCATGAAATTCTCAAGGCTCTGGATTAGGCTAGGAATTAGGAAATACAGTAAGTTAGAAATAGATTTGCTCAGGCTATTATAACTAACCTAAATTTTCTAAATGGCTCCCCAGTTTATCTCTGCTGCAGCTGTATCAGACCTTATAATGGGATTAGACACTGCCTTAGAAAAATGCACTCTCCCCCTTAACTGTAGGTTCCTGGCAAAGGATAACATTCCACTTGTTCCCTAATGAGAAGATGAATTTATTTTTCTTTTAGTAACGGCAAGGAGGTGGTGGAAGAACTGAGTCAGAGCTTGATTTCTACAGTGAACTCATTCAAAAATAATAAAGTGGACTTTAAACAGTGATTTTGACCGTATTGCATTCTAAAATTTAATTTAATTTATTAAAAAAAAATAAGTTTTCCTTCAGAGGAGAACTATTGCTTCTGTCTAAACAGTCTTCCATCAGAATCTCCTTCTGGATACAATCCTATTCCCAAAGAATACAAGGAAAACTGAAAATATCATATACATGTTAATAATTAAAATATGAAGACCTCTTGTCTCAGATTTGCTAGTGTTATCAAAACTGAAAATCCCTGGATGTTTCAGTTACAAATATTATTGGACTTTTACCTCTGGTAAAAAAAAACAGGGGTATGTAAAAGCCCTTTCTGGTGGGATGGGGAATAACTACTTTCTCCTGGCTATTGGCCACTTCCAACCTTGTGAAGATGCCAGGATGGCGGCTCATGTCTATACCATCTGGACGTGCATGCCTAGGGATCCTTGGATATTGAGTGTTTTCATACACTAGCAACACATCCTGTAGAATTCTATCTGCTATACAGTGGTACCTCGGGTTAAGAACTTAATTCATTCCGGAGGTCTGTTCTTAACCTGAAACTGTTCTTAACCCGAGGTACCACTTTAGCTAATGGGGCCTCCCGCTGCTGCTGCCGCACCACCACCGCGCAATTTCTGTTCTCATCCTGAAGCAAAGTTCTTAACCCGAGGTACTATTTCTGGGTTAGCGGAGTCTGTAACCTGAAGCGTCTGTGACCTGAGGTACCACTGTACTTTATCAGCCCAATCAGAATGAATTTCAGGAACCAAAAAGTTGTGTTGAAGGACTCTCCTGCTATCTCTCTCCATTTCCTCTTATGATTCTACCATCTATCTATCTATCTATCTATCATCTATCTATCTATCTATCTATCTATCTATCTACCTACCTAACTACCTACCTACCTACCTATCTACCATCTATCTATCTATCATTTCCTGGTGCCTTGCATATACGTGTGCGTCAGTTGAGCATAAGTGGGGGGAACACTTGCATCACACCAGTTTAAGCAGTCATGGCTTCCCTCAAAGAATCATGGGAACTGCAGTTTGCATAGGTCAGAGCATGGTGCTGATAATACCAGGGTTGCAGGTTCAATCCCCGTATGGGGCAGTTGGACCAGATGATCCTCAGGACCCCTTCCAACTCTATGGTTCTATGATTCTATGAAGGTGCTGAGTTGTAGAGAAAGCCCCCATTCTCCTTACAGAGCTACAATTCCCAGACTTCTCTTGAAAGAGGGATTGACAACCATGAGGGGAATCGTTCCCAAATAGTATCCCATTGGGACAGGAAAAATCCCACCACAAACAAGTTCTCCTTCAAACCTCACAGTCAGTTCTGCAAATGCTGTATTACAGCCATGTCCATTTTCTTAATCTGCTTTAAACTTCAAATATCACATCACTGTCTCCTTGCCTCTGTGGACAACTCCCGAGTGGCAAAATGTTTCATGTTCCATGTTCCATTTCCAACAAAACGCCAGTGACCTTACCTGCAGTTTCCACCACTTAAGCTGAAGGGCGAAGGAGAGAGCTATCTAGCTTTCTTTGTACAGGGCTTTCTGGCACAATTACTTCTGAAACGATACTATGTTCCTCTGTGTGGACTATGGAGAAAGCTGGGAGTTTAAACAGACCATGTAATGAAACACAGCATTTGAACAAAGTAGAGCCCAGCCTGAGGTCACAGGACATAGAAATAGGCTCTAGGTTTCCTCAGAGTTTAAGTCTCTTCAAATGTTCTGGCACCTCATCTGTTACCAAATGAGGTGCCCCCTGTGCCCTTTGTGGGGGGGGGGGGAATCTGATAATGAGGCAGGTCCCTATTAGTTTTGCAAAAAAAGGTGGGCTAGCTTGGCGCATCTTTTCCATGTATTATGATCTTCTGATTTAAGTCTTGATGTCAAATAAACATACTCCTTCAGCCACCGCAGGTCTGTGCATTGTTTATACATCCTCAGGGAGCTGCCAGAGTTATTTGGAGATACGCAGAGAACAAAGAGCGTTGTGCTCCCTGTGATCTATCCTTGTTCCAGATTTAAGCAGGATTACATAGGAGGAAAGCTTTACAGTGAAGTTAAATTGCGGATCTCTCAAATCCTTGCATTATTGTGCATTGGCCTGTATTTAAAGCCACATAGATAGGACTTAATTGAGTGTTGTTTCTTATGGAGAGGCACGGAAGCTGGAAAGCTACTGTGTGAATCCATCCAGTCAAACTAATGCCTTATAGGTTCCCCAGTCATCTGCAAACTAGCCTGCTGTTATACATCATCACTTGAGAGCCAGTGTGGTGTAGTGGTTAAGAGCGGTAGTCTCATAATCTGGGGAACCGGGTTCACATCTCCGCTCCTCCACATGCAGCTGCTGGGTGACCTTGGGCCAGTCACACTTCTTTGAAGTCTCTCAGCCCCACTCACCTCACAGAGTGTTTGTTGTGGGGGAGGAAGGGAAAGGAGAATGTTAGCCGCTTTGATACTCCTTAAAGGGAGTGAAAGGCAGGATATCAAATCCAAACTCTTCTTCTTCTTCTTCTTCTTCTTCTTCTTCTTCTTCTTCTTCTTCTTATGGATGGTTGTATAAGGCACACAGAGACCGTTGATTAATAGTATATTATGCACACTTTGATATGATGCCGTTTTGTGCACATTGCCTGCCTGAAGAATGGCATTGCAAAATTTGGGCAAGTGTGATTCTCGAAAAATGGTTGTATATTAGTTTGGGTGTTGTTTCCAAACATGAAACACAAACCTCACCTTTAAATGGGAACTGAACTGAATTTCTTCACAATTCCTCGTTGTGAAAAGCTCTACTGATTATTATTATTATTATTTTTGCTCCCACACAATGAAGGGGGAGGCTTATTTTCCTGATCGCTCCTTTCCCTTGCAACCCCTTTTGCCACCCCATCTTCTCCAGAGGGTTAATTGGCTCTTCGGAACAGTGTGGGAGTTGGTACAGGATGGGGGCTACTGGTGGAAGGGTAAATCAACAAAAATATCCTCCCCCTCTCTTCCATCCGTGGAAGCATCTACTGGATCGAACCCCTTTTGTGCCTAGAATGAACCTTTTATTCACACAAATGAAATAATTAAATAAAAACAGGTTTTGGTATCTGGCAACTAAATGTATGAACAGGCTCTGGTGCAAAGCACTGCATATTTGAGATGACTGTTTGGCTGCAGTGTGTTATACACATGAAGGCCCATTCACACATACAAGTCATCAGATGTGCACCAGTCTATGCTGTTACAACCCCCTCAAACAAATCACGATCTGTGGACAAGAGCGGTCATGAGTGGCTGAAACAGCGACTGGCCAGTAGATTTCATAACCCTGAGTGGTTAATTTACAACCTGTCCCGTCCCCCGTCCCCCAGCCGCCGATTTTCGGACAGGGAAAATAAAGGTTTGCTCCGCATTTTCTGTGTGATTTTGAATGAAAACGCATGCTTGCTCTTGGTGCTCTACTCCAGCCCAATAAAAAGAAACACAGACACATGTCTTTATTAGAAATATAATGAGCAGTTCACCAGAGATTTGAACTGTCGCCAAGTGGCCCCTCAAAGCTCTGTTAAAAACAGCTCAGACACAGTCCTACACTTTCTGATGAGGCTCGTGCAAGGCTTGGGCAGACCGAGAAACAAAAGAGCAAGCTAATTCCTTTGGAAGTTAGGGCCCTCAGTGAACTAATAAACTCAACAAGGCCCCGAGCTGTGTACAATGGCCAGCGGAGAGATTTCTGAGGCAGATCCTTGGAGGAAGGTTAAAAGCAGCAAGGAGACTGAGAGGGAGAGGGAGCACTGAAGAGGAAACAAATAAAACATGCAAGGAAAGTGGAGCTGGGGAGTGAAAACCAAGAAGTCTCTGAAGGAACTTTTCTGATGAGCTAATGCTGCTGCCGAGATGACTTGCCGACTATGAAAGAACGCCATTCTTAGGCGAATAGCGACAGAGTTAGCTGCACCGTCGATTTGAATGTGGCCTGTTTGTCTCTGCATCACAGCCTAGCATTTTCCACTTGGCTTTCCAAGGAGATCAGGCCTCCACACACATCAAGAGGAGGAATTGTTCAGTTGAGACAGGAATCAGTCGGCGGATTCTCCCCCTTCCCTTCTTCACAGGACTTTTACCACAGCAACTTTTCTTTCCAGAATTAGAAGGGTCCATCAGATAAGGGGCAAACCTGCATAGCCCATGTGAGGACCAGCTCCAGGATTGAGGGGGCCCAGGCCCAAGTGACCCCTGGTGGGCCCACAGATGGATGGATTAGTATCTTTCCATCAGTTTACGTGTGTTCCTTCATGGGTCCATTCCATTTCTACATCAATCTGTGCTTTAAAAGAAAACACAGAAAAACATGTATTAAAATATTAATTTTATAACAAAATATATGTTCATTTTATCTTTGTGTATGCATTTATAAACGTATCTCACCCTAAAGTATGTATGTTTTAATTTACTGTGGTACATTCTTTGATATATATTGCAAAATTTGGAGACAAGTGTGAAATTGTGGTTTGTCAGACAAACCATCAGCCTGGGTTCAGACAACATTCTAAACCGCATGATGACTTACTCCCAAAAATGCAAAATGGCCACAATCTTATTTGCAGAGTTCATACAGAGTTTTGGACATGTTCATGCTATGCTGTTGTTTGGCTTAGCATTATCTTTATTTTTTAGATCTTCCCAATTCTAAAGTACTGAATGTGTTTTGCTTCCTCTTTTAGTTCATAGACAGTTTTCGTCTGTCTATTTAATTTACTTTATTGTTATAGCATTTGATTCAACTCTTCTGTTTTATTGTAAAATTTACAGCTGTAACAATGGGAACATTAGAAATACATAAGATTTTACAACGTGCATGTGGGAGCAGTTAAAGATAGAGTTCTGGAGTACTAGGATTTCAGCGAACTATGGGTAATAGGTTTAACTCAGAATAGACCCATTGAAATTAATGAACAAAGTCCACTAGGTTAATGAGTTTGCTCTGAGTAAAACTCACTGGAATACCACCCTATACCACAACACTGAATATATACTTTGGGCTGTGCCCAACAGTACTCTGAGTCGACCCACTGAAATAAACAGAGATAACCAACTTAGGTCCATTAATTTCAGTGTGTTTACTCTAAGTGGAATTTAGTTGGATACAACTCATTGTCCCTAAGTGTACAGGTGGAGTAGAAAAGGATTTTTGGAGATACAAGAATGGCAGCCCTGAACATTTCTTTACTGTAGCTGCCCCTAAGCAGAGTGCTGCAATAGCTGCTACGATGCTTGAAGCTGCTTGTGTCACAAAAGCTATAACAGAGTGAAGTCAGGAGAGAAAAATATGATAATGCACCGATGGTTGCAAGACTCTTAAGACAATGCAGATATTCAAAGAAGCTGAGAAAATCCTTTTGGTGTCACTGCTATTTCCTTTGTTTTGCTTTAATGTAGTTATTTATCTGGACTTCAAATGGATTTGCATGCAGACGCGATGGGAAGAAATCTTGCATGAACACAAATCAGACGGATAAGCCTTCTGCATGACTTGCTGTACAACAGTATATTTAGTTCTAAAAATGGATTCTTTTGACAAGGGAGCTCTAGCCTGGAGACAAAGGGGTAAGAGTGCACACTTCTGTGAAATATCTGAGCAAAGCAACGATTGGTTGGCTAATTTTGTAAGCTTTCGGAAACGGCACGTGCCAGGGCATCATGTGGATATGGAACTCTGGAATAAACACAGTATCCTAATACAGCAGATGCATGCAGCCTTGTAGCATTGTCAAGATACTCGACAAGATACCAGGAAGTAACAACCCACTAGGAATGTGTCCTGTTCCTTTTTCCTGTCGAAATGAGTGTGATCAGCACAAGACCAGTGTCACAAGGCATCATCAGAACAAAGAGGGGGACGATGGGCATGTGCAGAGCTGGCCTGCCCACAAGGCAAGGTGAGGCAACCATTTGAGGGGCAGAAGCCTACCAGGCAGTGCCCTGCCCACCCTACCTCCTCCAGAGAAGCTGCAGCAGCACTGGGGAAATCTCGCGAGCGCACAAGATCGCAGAGCGCTCAAGATCTCATGAAATCTTATAGGAAGCCGGCACCGCTGCCAGCGTTTCATGCTGCTGCGCAACGCAGGATGTGAGAATCAGGCCCGCAGTGGGGCTGGACATCACATTCTTATTTTGCCTCGAACAGCGAAATGAGATGCGCTGCCCCCTTGTGAGACGGCCTTGTAGAAGAGTTTGATTGAACTCAAGGCTACACAACTGTTAAGCCCAGCACAGACCACTAGCCACACAAAGCAGCCTAGCAGTTCCTGGCTGACTGCTAGAGTTATCACGATTGAGACATATCTTCCCCAATGTGTTTGGTCTTTACTGGAACTGAAATGAAAATGTGCCAGCACTTGAAGCTCACAAACATTTGCCCCTCAAAATTTGCCCCTCAGATTTTGAATGCACAATTTCAAAGTGCGCATATGATCTGTTTGTTCATTTATTGCTTTAAAAGTGTCAGTGTCTCTTGTTTGTTTTAGCAGAAAAGTATGAAATCCCATAGGCTGCGCACTGTCAGATAGGGTCAAATGTTGATAACTAATGAACAACACTTCATCTTTCAAATCCCATTAAATAGGATTACATGTCATCTGTCAATACAGACAAATACTAAATGATATTGCATGTGAACCATGAAAAGGTAAAATATGAAATACCGCTACAAGTTGGCTATTGGATAGGCAGAGAACACAAACACAATTTAAAGATATCTCTATAGTTCTGTATAGCCAACATACAGCTTCTGAAATACCAAATGCAAAATAGTTTGGGTTGTTGTCTCTACCTTAGGGCTCTCCTACACTTTCATTTTCCCTGCCACTTTCCCTGGAGAAAACCCATGGTTTAGCGCTGAATCAGAGCAAATGGCAGTCAGGTTGTCTGCAGATTGCTGTTTGTTCTGATTTAGTGCTAAAGTGTGAGTTTTCCAGGGGAAAGCAGCAGGGCTAAGGCAAAACCACTCAGACCCTTGCAAGTGAAAAAAACACTCAAACCTATGATTTTTAGGCATGGGACAAGCAGGCGTGAGGACAAGCCCTAAGTCCTACTCAAAGTAGGCTCACAGATATTAATGGACCTAATATAGTCATGCCCATTAGTTTCAGTGGAGCTACTCTGAGTAGGGTTAGCACTGGATACAACACCTTTGTGTTTATTTTTCCCAAATATTTTAGCCTCTACTAATCAGAGTCAACCATGTTGTGTTGATTTGGTCACTCTTGAAATGAGGCCACATTTTGGCTAGAATTCCAATAAATATCCCATGATCTCAATAGCTTATTAATGTTCAGGTGTCCAACTGTTATATAAGGAGTTGTGTATACAGGAAAGCCAGATGTAGTGCTTTCCTTCTAGAGAGAAACAGGTGCCAGTACTCACCATGAAGTTGTTACAATAAGTGCCAAACCTTTAACCAATACTTTTTTTCTGGGGGAAACGGTGCTGGTACTCCATGCCATTGAGTACCCCCAGTAAAAAAAAAGCACTGGTCAGGTTATTCACAAGATCTCCAGAACATTTGCATCATTTTCCATCTCCAACTTAAGGCTGGATAATATTAACACCAGAATATCATAACTTTGAAACAGTTCTGTTTTAAGTTAACACTAACATAGGGGTAGCCAACATAGGTTCTTCCAGATGTTGTTGGACTCCAACTCCCATCAGCCCCAGCCATCATGACCAGTGCTCAGGGATGATGAGAATTGTCCAGCATCTGGGGGTAACCACATTGGTGATCCCTGTGCTAATGGATCTAATAGGTGGCTTATCCACGAAACAGCCCAAGTTTCATCCTCTATAATACTGTATCTTATTCCAAATGAATATTCCTTTTCCTCTTCCCCCTCCCTAGTTAACTTGTTGTAGGCTCTTGAGTCTCTCTGAGCAAGAATTACTATAGTGCTATCCTTCAATAAATCTCATGCTGATTCCAAATGTCTGTCCATCCCAGTAAGTTGTTGGGTAATCTGTTGTTTTAAATTCTCATTTTTCTTAAGATGTTATTGTAGCTGTAGATACTCAAACCACAGTAGGCTATATTTGGGGATTTTCTGTTGTAATGATGCCAAGCGCAATATAGAGTCATGGTCATACAATTTTGCAGCCCTGGCATTGGTCCATGGTGAGAATACTCCTTTATTATTCTTATTACATGATGTAAAGCTAGAAAGCCAAGCCAAGGGAGAAATCCCTGAGGAACGAGGCTTGTCCTATCTGTCTCATAAAATGTGGGAAATTGCAGTGAAACATAACTCTGCATGAGTGCTAGTTAGTGCATGAAGGGGTTAAGACCTGAGAGTTGTGTTCCTAGACTCAGTTAGGTCACGCCCCCTCACCTCTTTTGATGGGGATTACTTTTTTAAAAAAATAGATTGACAATTCATGTGTGATCTAGTTGAGATTCCGCAATGCAAGAATCTCAACTAGATCATACAGTGGTACCTCTGGTTGCAAACGGGATCCATTCCGTAGCCCCGTTCGCAACCTGAGCAGAATGCAGCCCACGTCTGTGCATGTGTGTGATGTCATTTTGAGCATCTGCACATGTGCAAGTAGCAAAACCCGGAAGTAACCCTTTCCGGTACTTCCGGGTCGCCACGGGACGCAACCTGAAAAGATTTAACTTGAAGCGTCTTTAACCTGAGGTATGACTGTCCATGACAGATAACCATCCAACCTCTGCTTAAAAACTTCTCTGAAGGGTTCCACCACCTTCTGATGGAGTCTGTTCCACTGACAAACTGCTCTTATTGTCAGAATGTCCTTCCTGGTGTTTAGTTGGGATCTCCTTCCGTGACCCATCGACTGCAGGAGAGTTGAGGCATTTTTTAAAACAATGAAATGTGAACATTTTCTGTACGCATTGTCGGCAGGGGCTATATGATGTATTGATGCTGTGAACAGATTGTGTGTCCCCCTCCCTCCCTCTCCGTTTTCTGTAGCAAGATAATTTAAGTAAAAGAAATGCCGGCACAATTTAGAACTGCCTTGTGCATTAACTCTGAAAGCTGTTCTGGGGAAAACATGAACTTGAATGCCTCATTCGACACTAAAAATTTACAAGCAGCATAAGATGTATTGGCTCCAGAAGTTTCCACCATTTGGTGGGTAACAGAGAGGTAGGTGACGTTATGAGCAGCTTGGTCGTTCTCAGTGCTCACAATAACTTTTTTTCATCGTAAGATATCTCAAGCACAGTAGTGATATGCCACAGGGGGATGAAAAATCGATCACCAAGAAATCTCAAACCCAGATGGGCGGGGTAGAAATAAATTATTATTTACAAAACAGTTTTCTGAGAAATGAGGGGGAACTATGGGTGGGATTCAGTGTTTGTGCTCTTCCAATTGGTCTGTCTGCTCGAGCATCATACAAACTCCAGAATTTTACCTAGACTGCAGAAACAAACAAATACTCACTTCACAGACACATCCGTTGGTTCTTTAGGAAATATATCCACACAATATTTATATAGAATCATAGAGTTGTAGTGTTGGGAGGGATCCCAAGGGTCATTTAGTCCAACCCCCCTGCAGGGCAGGAACCTAAAGCATCCATAACTGATAGCCATCCAACCTCTGCTGAAAAACCTCCAAGGGAAGGAGAGTCCACACCTCCTGAGGGAAGACTGTTCCACTGTCAAACAGCTCTTACTGTCAGAAAGTTCTTCCTGATGCCGTGTCACATCTTTGTCTGCAAAGTTGCTTAAATAACACAGAAGGAGTCCAAAGAGAAAAGTATCCTTAATTACACTTTACTGAGGAAACTGAATAAAAACAGGGTATAATCTAAGGGAAAAATAACAGAGTGTTTGCCTTGTGCACAGGAGGGAGAAATTCAACAAAACATACAGTGGTACCTTGGGTTAAATACGCTTCAGGTTACAGACTCCACTAACCCAGAAATATTACCTCGGGTTAAGAATTTTGCTTCAGGATGAGAACAGAAATTGTGCAGTGGCAGCACAGCGGCAGCAGGAGGCCCCATTAGCTAAAGTGCTTCTTCAGGTTAAGAACAGTTTCAGGTTAAGAACAGACCTCCAGAACAAATTACATCCTTAACCTGAGGTACCACTGTATAAAAGGTAAAGGGACCCATGACCATTAGGTCCAGTCGTGACCGACTCTGGGGTTGCGGTGCTCATCTTGCTTTATTGGCCGAGGGAGCCGGCGTACAGCTTCCGGGTCATGTGGCCAGCATGACTAAGCCGCTTCTGGCGAACCAGAGCAGCGCACGGAAACGCCATTTACCTTCCCGCAGGAGCAGTTTCTATTTATCTACTTGAACTTCAACATGCTTTCGAACTGCTAGGTTGGCAGGAGCAGGGACTGAGCAACAGGAGCTCACCCCATCGCGGGGATTCGAACCGCTGACCTTCTGATCGGCAAGTCCTAGGCTCTGTGGTTTAACCCACAGTGCCACCCGTGTCCTGTATAGAGGGGGAGAAACACTCAGAACTATGCAGCCAATCAGGGCACGTGCTACCTCAGCAAACATGCCACTCTGCCTGGTTGCTAAGCAATACGCGCACCTGTTTATCTGTGGGCTAGTTTAATACTCTTATGATGCCTTACGTTACTCACAAGGCATTCTGGGAACTGTAGTTGCTGGAAAGTGGCTCTCCACAGCTTCTCACCAACTGCACTTCTAGGGAGACCTTTCCTCCAGACTGACAGGGCTTTGTGGAGTCACTGCCACAAACACAGCCCTGCTGCTCATCGCGGCTAGGGCAGCAGAAAACCACAGGCAGACAATTTGCTGCACCAGCCTGGAGACAGCATAGCAATTGGGCCAGACCTGGGTTGATGTTATCATGTGACAGCAGCAGGGCCATTTCAGGGTCCAAGGGATCCAGGTCTCTCTCAGCCCCACTCCCATGAAGCTCTATTTTGAGGCTGGAAGGACATTCTGCCCATCCACACATTCAGCTGAGAAGTTTCACACCAGTGGACTATTGCTGTGCCAATCCACAGGCAGAAGCTCTTGGGAGGCCTACGGAAGAGCTGTCAGGGCTTGGTAGAGGGACACCTCTGCCCAATCCACACACACTCCACACCAGCAAAGGGAATTTGAATTGCTGTAGACTCAACCCAATGAAAACTTTCCAGTTCCTACTAAAGTAAGCCTTGTGAGTACTTCAGGCTTTTTCCCCTCTCCAAAACTTTTGTTAGAAAAAATTCATATGGGGAGACCAATGTCTTCTCCTTTAGTTCGGAGAGACTCCCCCACTTCCTTTGTGGTTTTCCTTAATTTACAGTAAAAGCCATCCGACCTGAAAATAAGTTTCCGTCTTTAAATATAAAGGGAATTACAGTTAACCAAACCTGTAATTGAATCATAAGCCAGCATTCACTTTGGCTTGAGAGCTCAATAAAAACAAGAAAGATGGCAAAACCAACCTTCATTTTAACTCTTTGCTGTTTTGCAATCTAGGCCATATCTTTATTTCCCATTCTGGAAATACCTACACGTTGTACCACTTAGTTTAGAAATTATAAGGATAGTTGAGCTAAGTTATTTATTTTCTCCAATTTTGGTAGAGCTGTGGGAGAGAGGAAGATTATCTGGAAACACAGAATGAAACCTTCTATTCAGTTATAATGATTATCTATTATCCCATGACTTATGTAAAGCAGATTAAGGAAACCTTAAAATCAATGCTATTTTTAATGAACCACCAATTTCTTTTTGGGAAAGCTGTCATATTTCTTTTTAAAACAAAAACAAAGCAGAAGTCTAAAGAGATTCCAGCTCTTCCCATTGCTATTTCACAGTACCAATTACCAATTAACAATACTGTGTTGCCTTTATGTTATTTTATTTCAAATATTTATATACCACTTAATATCAAAACAGTCTCTATGTAGTTTACAAAAAAATACAAAAATAATTTGTTTACTTATTTATTTTATGTAACAAAATTTACCTACCACTTGATTGTAATAAAACCTCAAAGAATATGAAGCAAACAATAACACCATAAGTATATATAATCTAAAACACAGTATATCTAATCTGCATTATTATACAATAGTATCTTAGAAAGTCTTTGTTTATGAACTATAATGAATGGGTTTTTTCCATGAATGAGGAAAGTGTAGTTCTACTGAATGATTTAGAAATGTCTAATCTATTTCTGAAATTTCCTTAGATTGGTGAGGATCTTTTTAAAACAAATGTTTCTCCTTAGTTATGCCTAGGATATGTCTGAGGATAAAACAAAAATGAAGATGTAGCTACCACTGCAAAAAGCCTCCTTTGCATTATGTCCCATCTAGTGGCTGAGATCCAGTGTGGCTTCTTATTAAGTACTGGCAATTAGTAATGCACCTACCCATAAATGCTAATCAATATATTGTTTCCTGAGGAACAGGAGCCTATGTGAGGTCTACAATGTGCAACTACTAATGGATTCTCTATCAAATATTTACCTTAAATTGTTTCGCTTCATTTCAGTGAGAGCAACCCCCTACTGTACTGATATTAGTAACAGTAAAACCGGAGATTGGCTGCTGAACTTTAATGGGGAGAGCATCCAGATATTATTACAATGAGCAGGGGGAAAGACAACGTTGCTTTCACAGTAGCATATGATCCGCAATATATGAACATCTGAAAGATGGCCAGATCAACAGAGCAATCCTATGGTGGCAGGGAGAATCCATGGATGAGCAACTGTATCCAATGCCCTTCTAGTTTGCTGTGGCCATAGCAGAAAGTGGCGGGGGGTGGACCATGCATCTGTTTTGCATGCAAAAGGTTCTTGGTTCAATTTCCAGGTAATGGCTGGGAGTAACCCTGGAGAGCAATTGTCAGTCAGCATAGAGATTACTGACACAGATGGACCAGTGGCTCTGACTCAGTACAACACAGCTTCTTAATTTCCCCTCCCTTCGACTCTTAGAGAGAATTTACTGTGGCAGCTACTAGCTGCAGTCGGGACACGGGTGGCGCTGTGGTCTAAACCACTGAGCCTCTTAGGCTTGCCGATCGGAAGGTTGGCAGTTTGAATCCCTGCAACGGAGTGAGCTTCCATTGCTCTGCCCCAGCTCCTGCCAACCTAGCAGTCCGAAAGCACACCAGTGCAAGTAGATAAACAGGTACCGTGCGGCGGGAAGGTAAATGGTGTTACTGTGTGCCCTGGCTTCCGTCACAGTGTCCCGTTGCACCAGAAACTGTTTAGTAATGCTGGCTGCATGAGCCAGAAACCTGTCTGTGGACAAATGCCAGCTCCCTTGGCCTGAAAGTGAGATGAGCGCCGCAACCCCATAGTCGCCTTTGACTGGACTTAACCATCCAGGGGTCCTTTACCTTTACTTTTATCTTTTACCTGCTTAGGGGTGTATGATGTCAGGGAAGCAAGGATGCCATTCCTGGTTTCACTGCTGGTGGAGGACTTTGGCAAAAAAGCAGCCAAGCTTTCTGCTGGAACCCCGGCGAGGTTTCTAACCACAAGTGGTGTGAGAAGTTGACAGCCCCTCAGCCACCATCTGAGAGAACACAAAATTGCTTTCTAATGCTGGGTAATCACTAGAGATTTAAAAAGTTTCAAGCATTTTCATTTCAAGGGAAGCTCTAAACAACGGTTCAGAAATTGCATGCATGGAAAATGGCGGGCATAGAGAAAATTCTGGGGTGGGTGGAAGATGTACAATGAGTAGAGTCGATGCAACAGCATCTGCGACTGAAAGGAAGGCAAAATGAAGTGGCTGAGGTAATGGGGTTTTTTTGTTTTTGTTTTGGGAGAGATCTTGAAAGTGGAGAAGAGGACAACCTGACTGTTCCAAAATATGGAATATAATTATAGGAAAACATAAAATTAAGAATTAGCTAGGATAATGTTGCTGTTATCCCAATTTTACAGGTGTACATGCAGGGCTTTTTTCCCAGGGGGAATTCACAGGAAGTCATTTTTGGCACCTCTCAGGTGGGTGACATTGCCATTCTAAGAGAATGAGGGAAGTGTTCATGGTGAGTTCCGGCACCCTTTTTTCTAGAAAAACGCATGTTTGTGTGAGGGGCTTAGGCCAAGAGGCCTATGCAGGCATTTCAGTTATTGTTTTGTACTGCTCTTAACGGTTGTAGGTTATATTTTTATATTATTATTAAATATTAAATTTATATATCACCCTCCAGCACGGGACAACAGGGGAGTTTACAACATAAAAAACAAAATACATAATATAATAATAGTAAAAGGGGAAAGAAGACAATACCCCTCCACACACTTTAAAAGGCCGTAGATTGATTAGCAGCCAAAGGCCTGGTTGAAGAGGAATGTTTTCGCCTGGTGCTGAAAAATATAAAACGAAGGCACCAAGCAAGCTTCCCTGGGGAGAACAATCCACAAATTGGGAGCCACCACAGAAAAGACCCGCTCTTCTGTTGCCACCCTCCAGACCATTTCCCTAATGTAAGCTATATTCACTAATATATGCATTTCTATGCACACTTTACCCTGGTGTGTACATTTTTGTACACATTAGTTGATTAGAGAACCGCATTGCAAAATTCAGAGAAATGTAGATTTCAAAGGATGGCTGAGTTTCTATTTGCGCATTGTTTCTGAAAGTGTGCATTAGCTACGTTTGTCTTTAAATGCAAATTGAGTAAGTTTTCTCCCTCATCCCTAGGGAGAGAATGGTTTCCTTCTTCCCCTCCTCTCTTTTGCAATGACATGCTTGGGAACAGCGCAGTGGTGCGTGAGGAAGGAGGGAAACCACAGAAGATCTAGCACTCCTGGAGGTATACTTGTCTCAAGGGCCGCTGCAATTTGATTTGAGCTGCAGAAGAATTCAAGTGCTTTAAGAGCTCGCCTCTCATTTGAGGTGGCCATTTTACGAGCCCCCAGGGTCCTTTTTCTGCTCCTGGCTTTGGAGAACGTTAGCAGCATTCCTGTTCTCTCTCCTCCACAATGCTCTGTAGCCCTCCTCCTTTAAAATAAAGGAGAGTTCAGTAGGATACTGCGTTTTAGCTGCGTCTTCACAAGTCAGCACATGTGATTGGATGTTCCCAGCACTTTAACTGGTTTGTTGCATACTTTTGATCAAGAAATCGCACATTGTCACAACTTTGGTAAATATCTCTTCCCAAGGCTATAGCGAAAAATGAAGAAGATGTCTAGACTCAGACATGTTTCTGGTTGGAAAAGCACCCACTTGTAGGTATATTATTAGCACATCACATTAGAGAGAGGATTAGGCAAACGCAACGTCCTTAGGCTCAATTTGGGAGAGTGTGATTGATTTTCTCGCACTCTTTGGTTCATTGAAAGAGGGATGCTGAATATATATGGCATGAGGGTTTTTGTTTTTGTTTTTGTGTGGTAACAACACTTTGCAAAGATTTATGGTGAACTAGAGCAAAATGCCCATAAAACATTTCAGGCTGCCAAGGAATTAATAAAGTACTTACTTTCAGGAAATCAGGGTTGCTCTTTTAGATCTCAGTGCCGGGGAGGGAGGTTGCAAAGAGAGAGCACCAGGGTCCAAAGACAGTGGTAAAGAACCTTTGGGTCTCCAGGTGTTTTTGGACTCCATCTCCCATCAGCCCAAGCAGGCACGGCCAATGGTGAGGGATGATGGGAGTTGTGGTTTATTGTGTGTTTATACTGCATTGTGCACCACTTTGATACTCTTATGTCAAACAGCATATGTTAAATAAATGAATAAAATAATCCAGCAACATCTGGAGGGTCACATGTTCCCCACCGCTGTCTTAAGGGCTTTCTCTTTGAGGCATTGAAGGCTGCAAACAGAAGTAGTGTCGTTTAAGAGCATTTCTTGTGATTTCATTCTTTTTATAACACAATAAAAAACAAGAACCCTGCATGAGATGGGACTAAGGTAATATTTAAAATATCCCCACCCATGTGGACTTCCTTGGTCAACTGGCAGCCACCTACCCTGCATTTCGTCTCTGGCAGAAACAGGTGTTGAATTACCACTTGTTGAGAGGTACACGTGCTACTGGCTTGTTTCCAATCTACATAGTACAGGTGATTACATTCCTGTTCCTTCGGAACGTTAGGCATTGTGGATTAGCTTTTATGCTTCTTAAAATATTTAGCAGACTAGCACTGAGCCAAATTTGCCTTTGGATCCAAAAGCTGCCATTTTCATGGGGTGTGTGGGAAAGGACAGCCCACATCTCACTCTTGCACACACCCACACACCCCACTTATTCACAGTGGTCGTGATGACATCTACCTATTGCTTGTTTTCTTGCCTACTGTTTTAACAGTCATGGCTTCCCCACAGGGCTGGATTTAGGTTTGACAAGGCCCTAAGCTACTGAAGGTAATGGGGCCTTTATACAGCAGGCCTTTATATAGCAGTTACTTACATCATAGGAGCCTACACAACACAAAACACTGTTGCTGTATGTAGGTTTTATTTTGTTTTTTATCTTATATTTTGGAAATGTACATCCAGGGTTTTTTTTCCTTTAAGTGTTTTTTGCGGGGGCCAAGAGAGTGGGGCCCTAAGCTATAGCTTGTTTAGCTTACACGTAAATCAGGCACTGGTTCCCCCAAAGAATCCCGGTAACTGTGGTTTGTTAAGGGTGCTAAGAGTAGCTAGGAGACCCCTATTTCCCTCAAAGAGCTTCAATTTCCAGAGTTCTCTGGAAAGAGGGATTGCTTGTTTAAGCACTCTGTGTTTACCAAACAAGGGGTTACCAAACAAGTCTCAGGACCCTCAGCCCCAGAGGAAGCTAACTGACTATTTAAAGTAGTATAAAGAGCGCTTTGAATTTGCAGTGTGGATGTGGACTTTGTTGTTTTTTTAAAAAAAATAATATTTATTGAAATTTCCAGAAAAATAAGAGAAAAAAGAAAGAGAAAAAAAAGAAAAAAGAAACATTTGCATTTAGGCCTTACTTTCATTAACATCCTTCCAGGACTTCCCCACCCCTCCCCCTCTTGTATTCCATTTCCATTAAGTTAGTTCAACAAGTTCTTACCCCAACTTTTAAGCTTATTATCAGTAATCCAATATTCAAACCATTCTTCAACTTAAAAATATTTTTTTTCCCCTAAGATCGACCCCTGTTCCCTTCCACGAATTCCCCTCTTTAATACGCAGGACAGAACAAAGAAAAAGAATAAAGAACATAATATAATTTTACACCCTTTGGATTCCGAATTTCCCTCCCCTCTTTCCCGGTTTCGATCCCCAATGTCCATCAAGTCTGCTGTCAGCCTGGAAACCCCACATCCATGTCCAAATCTCTCTCTACTCCACTTTGCCGTCTTTTTGATAGTCTTTGCCATCTTTTTGATAGTCTTTAGTTTCAAACACCCCATCTTGGAAAAACTCTATCTCAAGAAGGTCCATTTTTTCCATCCAGAATAAAACTCAAATTTTGTTTCTTAGTCCTTTTAAGTCTGAATGTCCCAAATGTTCCCACTTCCAACTTTGTCCAATTCTTGTTGTTCTCTTTCCTCACTTTCCTCTGGTTTCTTTTCCTGTTCCGCTGCAAAAAAGTTCTAATTCCAAAAGCTTCTAGTTCCTCTACAGAGGCTTTCTTTGTTCAGGAACAAAAACTTGCGTCAAGTCCCTTCCATTCTTCAATAGATATATCTATTGTCTCCTTTAGTGTAGAGACCTCTGTAGACAAAACAATGTTTCATTTTTGCAGCTTTCCCAGGAGATAAAAAGTCCTATTCAATTCCATAAGTATTTTTCCACTTGCATCAATTCTTGTAGTGTCCCAAAACCCCCTCTAGAGGGATTATGGTAACTCAGTTTCCTTCCAGATCACACCCAAAAGTCAAAGTAACTTGTTATCCCTTGTTTTCAACAATTTATATCCAGATTGTAACGAATCTAACCAGCAAAGTCATCGTAACAAAGTTCTCTTTTTATTCTCCAACTTTGACAGCTACTTTGACAGCTGTCAAAATCTCTATATCTCCTCACCAGGCACTCTCACGGATCACTCCCGGTTCCCGGGGGGGTTGCTCTTTAGTCCACACAATCCACTTTTCTCCTCCAGCACAATCTTATAATTTTCCATCGTGAAATTAATAACTTTTCTCAATAAAAAACAAACTCTTCTCTCGATCTTAATTATCATATCCTTGCTTTAAATCCTCTACAACAGGGGGGAGGCGGACTTCCTTTTTGCACCTCCCCCGATCGTTCCAAATTTTTTTAAAAAAGATTCCTTTTAAATCCGATTTTCCAATTACTCACTGGTTATTATTTTCAGTCCAAATTTTCAATAGAAGAAGTCAGCGCTCTCCGTCGAATGGCATGCGGCTTCGCTCGGCAGGGGAAGCGGAGGACTCATAGCACCACACCACCCCCCATCCCCCGCTCCGAAGCCTTTAAAAAGGCTTCTTTGCGGGTCGGGGGCGCAAACGGTGCCCGCCGAGTCACCAAGTCCATGGGCTTCTGCGCCCATGGTTTTTGAGGGTCCCCGCGTCGCCGGCGTGGTGGGACCCAACCCCTGCCGAGCAGGCTCCCTCCGGAGCTTGGAGGGAGTCCGCCATTCGGCGATGGCGCCAACCCGGAAGTCCTTGTGTGGATGTGGACTTTGACAGCAGCACCATCAGAGCGAAGGAGGATATGTCATCCCATCAAAGAAAATGTTTTGTGCCCTGACCCATTGGGTGTGTTCCTGTTATTTTTATGGTATTATTCGTTTGTTTGTTCGTTCATTCATTCATTCATTCCTAACTATTGTTTTATGTATATAGGCAACCCCCCATTCAGCTGCATTCAATATGTGTGCTAGTACACACACATGCATCACACCGAACCTGGAAGTGACCCAAAAAATGTCACCAAAAAGGAACAGGGCAGGACAGGATGGGATGGGGGCAGAATGGGGGTGTTTGCAGGTTTTTCCAGTGGTGTTTCAAATATACATGCACGCGATGCCTCGGAATGTAACCCCCATGTAAATGGGAAGTTTCCTGTATATACGTCTGCAATGTTCCCACTGTGGGAAGGGAAGGAAGGGCAAGTCTGAATCCAGCCCCTCTTGTCTGTTTGCATTTAATATCTCATACTTCACTGCAAACAGTCTCAAAAGAGGTCACAGAATTATGTTAATTAATCAATCCATGAAAACTCCTTAGATTTATCAAGTAAGTCTGCAATCCTAATGTAATTCACCTTCGAATAGGCTCCATTGAACTCAACAGGAATACAATGTTAGATTTATTTAACCAGGCGGTAGTAGCCCTAATAATTTGGAAACTGAATAGACACTGTTCATTAACTACTGGTTTAGATTTACTGGCTACCAAGAAAAACGTCTCATTTTCTTTAGGCTTCTTTTCAGTGTTGAGGTGGTTGTTGACTATCACTTTTAGTTGTGAAGAGATTTTCCAGGAAAGAAATATTGTACTATAGCTATACAGGCTGATGTGAATGGTTTCCTCTTGCGCTGGGCCGTCTCCTTCCTCTTTCTGAG
Source organism: Podarcis cretensis (assembly GCF_951804945.1). Classification (NCBI taxonomy): domain Eukaryota; kingdom Metazoa; phylum Chordata; class Lepidosauria; order Squamata; family Lacertidae; genus Podarcis; species Podarcis cretensis. Next base: position 82,893,104 of record NC_137175.1, on the reverse strand, counting down.
TGAATGGCTCATAGGATTATTCTGTGATCCAGACATTGTCAAGGGTTGGCATTGAAATGCTAATGCTGTGAGAAATTTTAGGACCCAAATTGCCCTCTCCAAATCTTTCATGCCAGCCCCTGTCAGCATCCAAGGCCATTATCAAGAGGAATAACATTGACGCTACTGTAAATAATGGCACATTAAAGACCCCCATTGTTTGGCTTTATCCAAAAAGGAACATCCCCAAATGTCAAATGGTGCAGTAGTGGTCTTAAAGAAAAGGACATTTCCTTTTAAAAAGGGGTTGCCATTTTAAATAAGCGACTGTTCAGAAGCACCCTTTTTTAGAGAAGAAGAAGGAAAAAAAACCTGCAGACCTCTGCTTCCTTAAGAGCTTGATTAATTTGCATTTGGTAAGTCAGAGGCATTCTCTGAGCACCGTATGGTAGGAAAACAGGTTATAAATTTAAATGTAAGCTGCTAAATATAAATTCTGTTGAAGAGTCGGACACGACTAAACGACTAAACAACAACAGTCCCATATATGTAAGAGGAAAGGTTTGTTAGCCTTCTCACTAAAATGTTGGGGTAGCCTTTTTACTCAGACTCATTGAGAGGAATGAACTTGATTAAGTTAGGTCCCTTAATTTCAGTGGGTCTACTCTGAGTAAAATTTAATTGACTTACATCCTACTTCTCCACATGCAAGAGGTGGTTTGTGTGTGTGTGTTTATCTTCAGTCTGAAGTGGTGCAGGTCAAGGAAGTGCTTCTTAAGCATCAGCCCATATGAAAGAGGAGCTTACCAAAGCTATTTCTCACATGCATGAAGAAATCCAACATTCCTTATTCTGAAATCCATTTACGGCTTGCTTCAAATTGCTCTTCAACGTACCCTCTTCAAAGTGATCATGTTTCATATTGTAAGAAACATATTCTCTTTTACTTTGGAAGAATACAAAGGGAACCTTAGAAAACAAGTGGTATTACTTCTTTTTTCTCCTAATTTGACATTTTGAATACTGTCTGGAGTGAGGATTCCAATGAAAGCGAAACAGTATAATGCATCACTTACCAATAGAATCTTTGACATATTCATTTTACGCTGTATTCTCATTCTCCTGTTCCTCAACAAAAAGACAAAACAACACAGTCCCAAGTGTGCATAGAAATGCTGAATTTCTGTCTTTCTTTACCTTTGTCTTTCCATTGTGTTTCCATGTGTTGAAATGTAGATCACAAACTCCTTTTGACAGGGAGTAGTGTTATCATCAACAACACCATCACCATCTTATCCTGTAAAGAACCCTCTTTGTTGACAATACTGTATAATTATATCAGTTTAATAATAATATTGTAAACTGAGGAACTCGAACTCACTCCCCAGGGTAATCCTGTTGTCCCCCCACCCCCTCCATAAACAAAACAGAATTGAGACCTTGTAAGCTTTGGGATTTGCAGAAGTGCTTTAGTTCCTTGCAACAGAAGTAATAGGATCAGACCTAAAACAGCCCCTCCAAGTGTCCCATTTTTTTTTCATTGGAGAAATGTTGCATGGTATAGAGTTATGCAACCCCTGAGCCAAGGAGATAAGTAACTACACAACCTTTAGAAGACATCTGAAGGCATCCCTGTTTAGGGGAGTTTTTAATGTTTAAGGTTTTATTGTGTTTTTATATATGTTGGAAGCCACCCAGAGTGGCTGGAGCAACCCAGTCAGATGGATGGGGTAACAACAACAACAACAACAACAACAACAACAACAACAATGAATGGGACATCCCTATTTCTGTCAAAGAAATGCTGGAGGGCATGCTAGAGCCCTAAAATGCATAAATATTATAAGCCTTCTCAATGAGAAGATTCATCTGTGAAAAGAGTATTTCTTTTTCTCCATCCTAATTGTGGTATTTGTGGCAGATCCACTCTTAGACCCAAACAAGTATTTCAGAATACCCTGGGTAGTTCATCCCACGTAATCAGTAGCTATGGCTGTTTATAGCCATCATTGCTATATTTTACTCCACTGTTGGAGGCAACGTGTCTCTGAAAACCAATCTGTAAGTACAAGTTGTCAGGTCCTGTTGGTGGACTTCTCATAGGTTTCTGACTGGTCACTGTGAAATGAGGATCTTAGACTAGGTGGGCCTTGGGCCACCTGATACAGTGGGGCTATTCTTATGTTTTATATTTTACAGCTTATACTGTTCTGTTTAGGAAGATAAGAGGGAATTCTAGAAGGAAAAACACAAGTGTGTTCCTGGCTATATGAAGATAAGTAAGAAAACATTGCAGTCAATGTTTGTTTTTTAAAAAATTATTCAGCATCCATAGTCTGACTAAAACACAATTACAGTGAATTTTACTAACAGCGTCATTGAACATCATCCCTCTAACATCCTACTGTTTTTGGAAGAATAATGGATGGGAATCAGTTTTCTGTGACTTGGGTTATCATAGCTGGTTGGTTGTCTCAGAGCAAAGGCTGTTGGGTGGTATCTAGAATTCAACCCATCTGTTCTTCTGACCTGTGAGGAAGACACAACAGAGGCAAGCTGAATCGTTATGCTCTTACACTTCCATTTTAGGGTTTACTCAGAAAAAGCTAGAAAGGACAAATAATGTGGACAGTAAAATCTATATAGCTTCTGCTGCCTCTTGCTTTTTCTTTTGTTTGTGTTGAGATTTATTGTAATTTTAATGAGACAGTGTTGTATTTCATATATTGTTAATGCTTTAATTTGAATATTTATGTATTCTCCACCCTGGGACCTTCAGGTGAAGAGCAGCTTATGAATACTTTTGATAGGAAGATAGAGAAGAAAGATCTGAGGGTTAAGGGTTTGAGGTTTCCTCACAACAACAACTGTTGAGGACTGTTTTTTCTGTCCCATTTTTCTTTTCTTAAAAGCCCATGAAATGTTCTTCAGCCATTTTAGATCATGGGGATTTGATACACAAATAGCTCCCCTTGCCTTGGCTGGCATTTGGTTCAAGCCCCAGGCTCGATGAATTCCCTGGAGAGCTTCAGGGTCTACACCATCAGCCCATGCAAAATTAAAATAAGTAGTGGCATTTCAGATGTGAATCTTTGGTATAACATGCTGGAAAGTCTGTCAGGCTGGTTACAGAAAGCCCTACAATTATGTACAGGCTTAGGAGGCAGCACTGGTTCATCTTCTGGGTTACAGAAGTGTGCACATGATGGGTGATTCTAGCACATATATATATATTAAGCTCACTTGCCTACAAACCGCTGGAACTCTGCTAATAGCAGAGAAAGTTTGCTCAGAACTCGCCTCTGAAGCTGCGAGAGACCACAAACCAGCTTTCACGAGCCACCATTGGCTTTCTCTGTGGCCATTAGGGTCGGGTCTGCCTCCTCTTCTCCTTCTCCTCCATCACTTCCTGCAAATCCGCTCCCTGTCTGCGCAGTAGGGAATGTCCTCTTCCAAACACTTTCAGTGCCTCCTTTTTCAAGGTGTATTGCAGTCCTATAAGCTTCTGTCGCTTCTACAAACGCTCTTTGTGGAACAAAGTAATGAGACTGGGGGAAGGCAAATATCCAGTCCCATCACCTCTGCAGAGGAAAAGCAGCCCACACCCTACTGCCTTCTCTTACTCGGTTTTAAAATTGGTGACTGAGGGGGTGGGGAGAGAAGAGGAGAGAGAGAGAGAGAATATATTTAATCCTATTGACATTTAGAAGTTGGATGATATCTTCCTAATAGTGCTAGCCAGAGACATTTCAACACCTGAGGTGGAAAACCTGTCACTCCTCTGGTGGTAAAGCTATAATAAATTAATTAAATGAGAAGCTGGCACCAACCTTTTGTTGGAAATCCTGCAAATTCATTTCACCTGAGTAGGCACTTCCAAATTTGTCTCAAATGTGATTTTAGACAGAAATGTGCAGAAACGTAAGCTATGTTTTCTAAACTTACAAGATTTATTTTTTAAAAAACAAAACAAAATTCAGAGGTGATCTAGAGACCTAGTAAACATGCCAGCTGGACTGGACAGAGACAAGCTATCATCTATAAAATTAAAATAAAATATAGGACACATTTATTTATTATGTGTGCAGCAAAACAGAACATCCAGTTTTAGCATGTTTAGTTCCTTATTGCATTTTAACCCTGCCCTTCATCTGACGCTGTTTACATTTGGCATATGAAAACACCAAGAAAACCAATCCTAAAACAATCCTACTATGCAATTAAAAGAAACCCTATTACTGCAGCAAACTGATTATTTCCAACTGGCCTCACCCAGGCGTTTTCGGTTTTCTCCAAAGGAAATGGGTGAAAAGATCAATCTTTGAATTGCACCAAAATAGTTCCTTGAAAGAAGAGATGGGGAACTTTGGAACTTACAGATGGTGCTGGATTACAAGTCCAAAACATCCATGACTATTGGCCACACTTGTTGGGACTCTGTGTTGTTGGCTGGAGTCCAACAGCATGTCCCCCACCTTTCCTCTCACGTCGTGCAAGGAGAAGGATTTCCCATATAGATTTCAGAGCCCAGGCAGGCCAATATAGGAGGATACATTTTAATGCACAAAGCAGGGGGAAGCATTACAAAGCTATCTCCCAATGCCATTTCTCATGCCCTTGCTTTCCTCTGCTCGTTTCAATGCTTCTCTTCTCCCACGCTATATGAATTGGCCATCGTGGCTTTTGCGGTGGGGGTTGCGGAGAAGAGCAGTGGAAATAATAGCTCACGCTAATTCAAAACATTGCTAGGAGTAACTACACTAAATAGCTCCTTCTCGCCTCGAAATTTCCCACCCTTACTGACTTCAGCTGCCGGAAGAACAGAGTCCTGTGCGGTGCATATTTACTGTATTCGATACAAATGCACGCTGAGTGATATCTTTTTGTATTAAATTTCCTGTGAAACAATAAGGAATCTTCATATTCCCATGGGTTGATGCACACACACACACGAGAGAGAGAGAGAGAGAGAGAGAGAGAATATTTTCTTTTTGTTTCTCCATATTTTCATGTTTTTTTATAACTGCCTCTTCTTGGCTGCCTGCAGTTTTGTAGTTTTTCCCATCCCTGTGTTTCGTAGGCAGCAGAGCAAGTTTGCATGAACTGTTATGCTCCTGGCGGCTCAGAAGCCAGTCTGTTTAAAACTTCTAAAAACAGTATTTCATTCATGTGTTTCTCGGTCAGTAGAACGTGACCAGCTTATGTCCATTTTTAGCTTTGGCTAGTGTTTCAAAATGTGAACAAAATGTTTGGCTTAAGACACCATCTTTTTCTGTTTTGGTTGTTAGAGAAATTCTTTTGCCAAATGTTCAGCAATGACTATTGTTTTAAAGGAGGTTATCCCTTGCCCCATGAAGTGACTAATTTGGCCTTTCAAAAAACTTCTTTTGAAGTATTCATTTGCAGAATGATGTAATAATTGCTGCTCAGTGCTTCATTGTAGTGTTATTGTAGACTTGCACAGATTAAGATGTGGGGTTGCATCCAGACTTAATCATGCTTAGAGCAGACCGGCTGAAATCAACTAACTTCAGTCCCATTTATTTCTGTGGGCCTGCTCAGAGGAAAACTAAGTCTGGATCCAACCCCTAGATCAGAAATATTTATTTATTTCATAAAATGTATACCCCACTTGACTGCAAGAAGAAAAAAACACAAGTCTACAAAAAAAAGATAGAACAATAAAAGTATCACTAAGCAAATTAACAACAATAATTTAAGACATCCAAAAAGTGAAAATGGCAGTAGGCTTAAAACAGATTAAAACTTGCACCAAAGCCACTTCTGCCTTAAGGAGGAGATGGGGTTGTGGGCTTCACGGCCCTTCCATGTGTACGGGGGTTGAGAGGCCAGCCCCACGTGATTGGAGGATTCCTGGCTGCGTCACCCCCTAGCCGGTCAATAGGGTCGGTCTGGAGGTGTGGCCTGCCACTTAAAGGCAGGACGCAGCCTCTTTGTCCGCTCAGCAGCTGCTCCTGTTTTCCCACCCTCCCTCCCTCTAAGGTTTTCTTTCTTTGACCTTGCTATGGACTTCATTTGGTCACCGTTAAGGGGCCTGGTAGGAATTTTTCCACTTGGCAAATTGGCACCAGCCACTTAGTTTTCGCCTACCTCATAGCAAATCATCACAGCTTTCTTGGTATTGGCGGTTAGGCATTGGAATAGTTCTGTAGATGGAAGAGGGGAGGTAACGCCATCACCTGCCCCGCATATTGAAGGGTAGTCCGTTAAAGGATTCTGGGGGGCGTGGCCCTGTCCAAAGCCTAGGGAGGTTAGGGCCTAAGGCACTCCCCCTATCGGTAACCCTGGGAGAGCTCCTAGTTGATGTGCACCAGCAGGACTCCCCCTACTGGGGGTTAACCCTTCCCGGACTTAGGCTTAGGTCCAGTGCCTAAGCCAATACCGCTCACCACCTGTAACCAATAAAGTTGTGGCCTTTTTTAGCCCATTAACCTTAATAATTGTGTCATGTGTCATTATCTTCCACCTGGGGGGGGGGGAGTCGGGAACTCGCCACGCAACTTTAAGGCTCTGTACTATTGTTGAATAAAATGCAAGTCTTAGGTGGGTGTGGCATCTCCCATATTGATGAGCATTGGACATTGCCTTTACTGAGATGGTCGGTGTAGCTCATTATTATTCTAAATTGACTGGAAGCAGGGATCTCCCCTAGCCCTACCTAGAGATGCTGGGGATTGAACCCAGGATCTTATGCATGTAAAGCTGATGCTCTACCACTGAGCTGTGGCCTTTCCTCAAAGGGAGCAAGAAGCAGGGCCTCACCAAGTGCCTCTTTCCCCATCTTCTGTATGGACAATCACTAGAACTATACACAGCCTCGGCCCAGTATACCTGAAGGAGCGTCTACGCCCCCATCGTTCTGCCCGGATGCCAAGGGCCTTCTGGTGGTTCCCTCATTGCAAGAAGCAAAGCTACAGGGAACCAGCCAGAGGGCCTTCTCGGTAGTGGCGCCCGCCCTGTGGAACGCCCTCCCATCAGATGTCAAAGAGATAAACAACTACCTGATATTCAGAAGACATCTTAAGGCAGCCCTGTTCAGGGAAGTTTTTAATGTATGACATATTAGTGTATTTTTGGTATTTGTGGAAGCCGCCCAGAGTGGCTGGGGAAACCTAGCCAGATGGGCGGGGTACTAATAATAATAATAATAATACACATAAAGGCCCTCTCCCTGCAAACATTTGTGTAGGAAGGGGCCTAAACAGGAACATATGATGTCAGGGGCAGAGCTGCTCAATGCAACCCCCATTTTCAACATGGAAGCTATGACACCTGCATAGGCATAGGGTTGATGTCTTTTCTGTATGCAATTTTAACCTAGAGTAAGGTCACCCACAACCTTGGGCTAGCAAGGTTCCTAGAATCCATCACCTGCACAATTTAACCTTTACCTTGTTGGGGAAGCATGGACCTGTTGAGTTTCTCCCGTATAGGATGCTCAAAGAGTCTGCTCCTTTACCCACACTGTCCCCAGGAATCATCAGCAAACTTTGGTGGGGACAGGATTTGGCAGTGTAAACATAACTTTTCCCTAGTCTTTGCACGTGTGCGCCCCCCATCTCTTTGCCAGATGCAAAAAATAGTAGCTGGTTAAGGATGCATCACATTTCTAGATATAGATCGGTTCTAGATATAGATAGTTCTAGATATAGATTATGGGACACGGGTGGTGATGTGGTCTAAACTACTGAGCCTAGGGCTTGCTGATCAGAAGGTCGGCGATTCGAATCCCTGCTACAGCGTGAGCTCCCGTTGCTCGGTCCCAGGTCCTGCCAACCTAGCAGTTCGAAAGCACGTCAAAGTGCAAGTAGATAAATAGGTACCACTCCGGTGGGAAGGTAAATGGCATTTCCGTGCGCTGCTCTGGTTTTGCCAGAAGCGGCTTAGTCATGCTGATTGCATGACCCGGAAAAACTGTCTGTGGACAAACGCCGGCTCCCTCGGCCAGTAAAGCGAGATGAGCGCCGCAACCCCAGAGTCGTTCACGACTGGACTTAACTGTCAGGGGTCCTTTACCTTTACCTTAGATATAGATTGGTTGATAGTGCCACATGCCCCTGCAGTAAAGTGCGTCTTGGCTTGAGCACACAATTATATCATTATGGGGCCAGTTCTCTGGAATTCTCTTTCCTTGGAAAGTGAAGGAAGCCCCAACATATGTTTTTTGACATTGGTTGAAAATTTTCCTTCCAAGTCTTCCTAAATTAGTTTCTTTTATCTCTAGCAGGGTTTTAATATTTTGATACTACATTATGGTTTATACCCAGTTTCTGCCGCTGCTTGGGAATTCTCTGGATGCAGAGTGGTTTGTAAATTCTGGAATAAATAAGTAAAAATAAATAAAACAGAACACAGTATTTCCCTATCTGTACAGACCACAACTGAGAGAGTGGGTGGAAATGGAACTTTTGATCATGGTTGTCAGGATTACCACATTATAGTATTTTGTTTTATGTAAGCTGCCTTGTAAAATTCTTCAAAACTAAAGAAGGGTAGAAATAAAGTTAATTTCGGCCATTAATTAAATGCATCAATAGAGAATGGCCCATGCAAGTTTAAAGACCTGCAGTAAAACACATATGCAAACCATGATCTGATCCTTTCTTAATGGCTCCTTCTGTGTATTTTGAGACTGTAAATATGTGTGCATGGGGTTTTTGACCTATCAGAAAAGAAAGGCTTGTCTGTCGCATCATTTTCACCTAATGTGCAGGCTTCAGCTGAGTTTTCCACATGCTTAAGGAAATAGATGGTTGGTCTTAGCTGCAACCCAGCATTTTGCATGCTATGGCATGAGAGCCTGGAATGGGCATGTGTGTGTTTCCTCCATAGCCATCCCACGCTCACAAATTGCACTGACCAAAGGGAGAAATTAAAGAGCAGTTGGTGGGGGAACAAAGCAGCGTCATGCCAGTGGCAGCTGTAAGCTTTTGCTCTTACAGCCAGTTCCCCGCGCACCTCCTACTTTCTGCACTAGAACCCAAGCACAGCCTCAAGCTGTTGCATTTTAACAGCACTAGTCAAGGGATCAAACTTGAAAGGTTTTATTAGTTCTGCTTCATGGAGACTGGGCCTTTTGAATTTAGAAAATACGACAAATAGGGGTAGGCATGAAATGCATGCATGGTAGAAGCTTATAAAAATTGTATGTGATGTGGAGGAAGTGGGCAGAGAGATTTTTTTTCTGCCTTTCTCATAATACTAGAACCTTGGATAGGTAAAGGTAAAGGGATCCCTGACCATTAGGTCCAGTCGTGGCCGACTCTGGGGTTGCAGTGCTCATCTCACTTTATTGGCCAAGGGAGCCAGCATACAGCTGAGGGACATGGATGGCACTGTGGGTTAAACCACAGAGCCGAGGACTTGCCGATCAGAAGGTCAGCGGTTCAAATCCTGCGATGGGGTGAGCTCCCGTTGCTCAGTCCCTGCTCCTGCCAACCTAGCAGTTTGAAAGCATGTAAAAGTGCAAGTAGATAAATAGGTACCACTCCGGCGGGAAGGTAAATGGTGTTTCCGTGCGCTGTTCTGGTTTGCCAGAAGCAGCTTAGTCATGGTGGCCACATGACCCGGAAGCTGTACTCCAGCTCCCTTGGCCAATAAAGTGAGATGAGTGCTGCAACCCCAGAGTCGGCCACGACTGGACCTAATGGTCAGGGGTCCCTTTACCTTTATCCATACCTGAGTGACAACTTTAAAGTAGGAAGCAGCCTCCATTAAATCTTTGGTGTCAAGTTTTCTTTTAACTTGTTCTTCCAAGTAATAACTTCCCAACTGGGTCTCTGCTCAGTTCTTGAAAGGAAATCTCTCTGCTTCAGCTGGAGCATGTTCCCATTCACTAGTCCTCTCCCTGGTGACTTCTTGTGCCAAAAGATATTAGACCCTTAGTTTCTAGATCAGTGCTCTCCTATATAATTATAGGCGGTAATACACGGTACTGATTTCTGTTCGAGTTGTACCGATGTCTTTAATGGTTAAATAATTCAGCAAGCTCTTCTCATTATAAATTGCACTACTGCCAAAAGCCATGTGGAACTTTCTTGTTATTGCCCATGTGGGGACCAATAACTGCTATGAATGGCCGACGAGTTCATTCTCTTTTCCTCACTGGGGTATCATTTTTCTTTTGGCACAGAATCTGACTTGCTGTGTGCTTCTTTTTCATTTTCCATGGTTAGTATGGCCTAGTATCGCCCCCCCCCCCCATTTTTCAGTAACTTGATGGCAGTTATACTGGAGGAAAGTTGTTGATATACAGTGGTACCTCGGGTTACATACGCTTCAGGTTACAGACTCTGCTAACCCAGAAATAGTGCTTCAGGTTAAGAACTTTGCTTCAGGATGAGAACAGAAATCGCGCGGTGGCAGTGGGAGGCCCCATTAGCTAAAGTGGCGCTTCAGGTTAAGAACAGTTTCAGGTTAAGTACGGACCTCCGGAACGAATTAAGTACTTAACCCGAGGTACCACTGTATTGGGATGGTGCCAGGTTTTGCAACTGGGCAGATACCTTGTGGCTTGATCTACAAAAAGGATTAGCAGGTGTATTTGGATTTAAGCCTATCTCATCCCAATGATATCAGTGGAACTCTGCACGATAATGTGCAGTCTATGAGTGTGCAGGATGTGGTCTTGATTGTGGCTTCACAAGTGCAAAATGCTCTTTCCATCACTACTGACCTTTCACCCCACAGAAAAGACATGGAACCTTTGTACAACATGCTTTGTAGACATTGGTTGTTTGATAGTTTCCATATTTTGTCATATCTCTGCTGGCTTATGAAGAGTTGGGTTGTTGGTTTTGTGTTGTGCTGTATGTGCTGCATTTTCTTTCATGTGCTTGAGGTTGAACTGCTAGCCATATTGGAAATTGTTTTAAGACAAAAAAAGGAGTTACAAATACTTCAATAAATTAATAAATAGCAGCATTTTGGAGGTGAACTGTTTTGGGGAAATAACATCATGCAGATTGATATCAATGAAGCCACGGGATCCAGTGAAAGAAGTTATTTGGGACTAAGATAGTTGCAGAGATGGATCAAACCTAGTTTTCAAATTCTGCTTCAGATTTTTAAAAATCTGTTACTAATTTGCTTTCATACTTCCTTCCCACCCCCCCAACCACTGCTGTTTGCTTTCACATTGCTCTTGGAACATTATTATTGGGTCACACGCAGCACCAAGATTGTTTTGCTCCTTTTTATACTTAGCAGCTAATGCTTAGCTCAGTGGATATTTCCCTTAGTCAGAGCTTCAGGATGCTGGTTTATTCAGCCAACATATGCTCCCATCTTGGACCCTGTAATAAAACTGTGCTTGCACCCTTTGGAACAGTGTCTGCTGCTGGTCTGGCCAAGAAATACCAACTGAATCACTTGAGAGCCAGAACCACATGATGACTCTCTGTGTGGGTCCTGTTAGGCAGGGAAGAGAAAACAAGATAGAAATTGTGTTCCTTCTGCTTTTGAAATGATTTGTAGGGGGATTTTACATTATGAACGTTGCAACACACATATAAACATTCCTATATCTGCTTCTCTGATTGTTCACCTGGATGCTCACCTAACATATGGCAAGCTGCCTGCTTTTGACTCCCCTCACTTTTCAAAGTAGTTTGACATGTAGCATGATGGAAGGGGAGTGATCTTTGCAGGGAAGAACAAACCTAAAAGACTCATTTGGTGAACTAGTTTCATGGATCTTTGGATCTTGGCCATAGTTTCCTTTTTAATATTTTATTGGTCTTTATTTTTTTTTGGCGATGGCTCACAATGGAATAGAATGGAATAGTGTTTCCACCTCTATTAATGTAAGTGATCACCTTTGTGTCATGGCCTTGTAAGGACCAACTTGTTTGGTTGCCTTTGGTGAATGGGAATCACTTCCTGGTGAACATTCAGGGAAGCTTTTGTAAAGATATTTAACATTTGTAAAGATACTTGCAGCTTTTCTTCCTTCTTCCTTCCGGTTATAAACATGCTACCAATATCAAGCATAGCTAACCAGTTTCTAACCTAGCAATGTGCAGAATTCAGCAGCCACGGGTGAAGTATCATGCTGGGTAGCAAATGGCTACCATTTTCAGTGGTGATCAAGAATAGGTGGCCCAACCCCCTACTATTGGTTCTTACATAATGGTGTTGGAGGTGACATGTGCCAAGTACCCACATAGCTCTTAAATGATCCACAGGACGCTTAATATCACCAGCATGTGCCCAGATGGTATACGGTAGACCAGTCATGTACCTGAATTGGGCTGATCTTATCTTCCAGAGACTCTGACACTGTCATGTGGCATCTGACAATGAAGGCATTGGCAGGGAGGGGCTGCTCCCTATTGGATGCAGTGTGACCATTTACCCACCAAGCCATGGCTGCTGGAATGACTAAAAAACATGTGCAAGATGGATTCTAAACCCTACCATGTCATCCGTTCTCATGTTGGCATTCCTAACACTGTTAGATCTGGCTAGAGGTGGAGCTGGATTTTAAAGAGTTTATTGGAAAACTCCCTAAATATGGAAAAATTGAAATCAGCCCTTGGCTGTGAGATGTGTTTTTTTTCACTTAAAGGTGGTGGTTGTGGTTAAGAGTGCAAAGTTGATGTAGGTAGATACACATGCAGCTCATAAAATAGGCAACATTCCTGCTTCCTAATGTGTATACATCGGGGGGCATACTCCCTAATTCACACAGAAAGGCAGAGTGGTACTGACTTATTTCGAAAAAGATCTCTTGGAAACAGAAAGGTTACAATGTAATGAAGTAAACAGACTTGAGATTTCTCAGGAGACACTCCTCAGTCAGCCTGCTACAGCTGCAGCTGTTACTGGGGTGACTACTTTAAAGCAATTACTCCATTTTTCTTATTGACATATAATCCTGAGAACAATTTTTAAGAGAGATGTTGCCAGCCCAGCTCATGCAGAGTTCGGTTGCTGTTGAATTTTGTCCAGAGTGAAATTTGATGTAAATTCAGAGGGTCCTGCTCAAGAAAAATAGTTTTAGGAATACAGAGGGAAGGGTTGCTGTTGCTTTTTAAGAGCAAGATTGCCAAGGTTGGGAATTTCTATGCAACTCTAAACTCCCGTTATTGACTGAAGGTTTATACTACGATTGCACCAAATATTCTCTCCGCATTTGATGTTTGAGTGAAACAAACCAGTGATTTCAATGGGGTAGATGCTTCTCCTGAAAAATATTTCACGTGGGATTAGTCACCTTTTTTTTCCATCATCCATGCCTTTGTTTCTGCTTACTGCCTCTTCTTTGGTGTCAACCCCCCCCCCCCCCAAGTTGGCTACTGCTTCTTCCAGGGTTAGTCACTTGAGTGATCTCCCCACACAAGGGCTCACATGAGCACTGCCAAAAGATATAATGAATGCTATTAGGTGGAGCCTAATAGCATTCATTATATCTTTTGGCAGTGCTCATGTGAGCCCTTGTGCGGGTGGCGCTGTGGGTTAAACCACAGAGCCTAGGACTTGCCGATCAGAAGTTCGGCAGTTTGAATCCCCACGGTGGGATGAGCTCCCGTTGCTCACGTCCCTGCTTGTTATGTACTGAGTCAAATAGGATCCAAACTGTAGCAGTCTGATTGGTCCTAGAACAATAGGATCCAAAAGGCAGCAGTCTGATTGGTCCTAGAACAATGCAGCAGTATGATTGGTTGGCAGGAACCACCCAATCATGCTCCAGATTGAAGTGAATCCACAACCTGATTGGCTTACAGTAGAATTCCGGAATTAGCCAATCATGTGCAGCCCATTGTGTAAATAATGTATATAAAGCAGATACTTTGAGGGGACATTCATTCCTCCTCACCACTATGAGCTGAATAAAGAGCATGAAATCACTTGGCGACTCTGAGTATATTTCACTGGCGACGAAGGTGGGATCCCGCTGAGCTGACTGCCACACACAGCACCGCAGCACCGCCACCTGCCGCACCGCTGCCTCGCACCGTGTATCCAGGCTTCAGCTCCGGGACACAAGGAACTCAGAATGGCAACCGACAGCAGCTTCTCACCGTTCAACCCAGCATCCGGAGACTGGGAAGCGTACGCCTCCCGTTTCACCTTCCTCCTAGAAGCCAAAGGGGTCACCGATGAAGAAGACGCCAAGTAGAGGGCAATATTCTTCAGCGTTTGCGGAGAGGAGACATTTGAAATCGCCCGGGCTCTCCTTGCGCCTGAAGACGTTGCTACTGTTCCATACAAAACAATAATGGAACAGCTGAAGGGGCACTTTTCACCACAGCCCTCAGTGGTGGCTCGTCGAAATGCCTTCTATGCAAAGCGGCAAGCCCCTGGGGAAACCATAACTGGGTTTGTGACCTCTCTCCGCCAAGCCGCCCGGTTCTGCAACTTCTCAGAGCTGGAGAACATGCTTCGTGACCGCCTCGTCGGTGGCCTTAGGGATGAGAAGCTGCAACGACGCCTCTACGCTAAGAAGAACCTAACGTTCCAGGTCGCTCTGGAGGAGGCCCTGGCAACGGAAGCTGCCGAGAGGTCGACGCAAGAGGCACGGCCGAGCCAGCCGTCCCAACCGAGGGTCCACCACGAAGACCTCACCGACGACTCAGGATCTGACAGGGAGGAGGTGCACCGAGTACAGCAGCGCACTCAAGCAGCCCACATACCACAGCTGCCTCGACGAGAAGGAGGGAACTGCGCAAGCTGTGGAGAAAGTCACGAGAGGAGGACCTGCCGTTTCCGCAACGCAGTGTGCAGGCAGTGCAGAAAAGTGGGACACATCGCCCGGGTGTGTCGGGCTCGGCCCACCCGATGCCAGGCATCAGATGACCAATCCAAGAACCCCAGGTCCCGGGGCCCAACGCACCAAGGCAACTCGACGGAGCTCACGGACTTCCAGGTATACCAGTTGCCCCACCCCAACGTAGAGAAAATTTATGTAGAGGTACAGATAGAGGGGGCCCCATGCCGCATGGAGCTTGACACGGGTTCAACTCTATCCATAATCTCGGCAAGGACCTTAAGGAAACTGTGTCCTAGTGGGGGTCCCAAACTCAGGCCGGCCCCATTCACCCTCCGAGACTTCCAGAAACGTAAGGTCCCCACAATGGGGGTGGGGACCTTCAGGGTGCAATACCGAGGGCGGACACGGCAACTGGACTTACTTGTGGTCAAGGGCCCCTACATTAGCCTACTGGGATTGGCATGGTTTGGACCACTGGGGCTAGCTGTCACTGGGGTAAACCACACTAGCTTACAAGTGGACGTGGACGCCATATGCAAGGAATTTCCGGGGGTTTTCGATTGGAAATTGGGACAGTATACGGCCCCCCCCATTGCTCTACAGCTTGACCCCGCAGTACGACCGGTCAGGCTCAAGGCCCGCCGGGTCCCATTCGCCCTGAAACCCCGTATAGACGAGGAATTGGACCGGCTCATGGAGCAAGGAGTGCTGGAACCGGTGCCTAATGCCCCCTGGGAAACCCCAATCGTCACACCTGTCAAGCCTAATGGTTCAGTCCGCATCTGCGCAGACTACAAATGTACCATAAACAAGGCCCTCACGGCCCATGCATACCCAGTGCCAGTGGTCAGCCATGTCCTTGCCACCCTGGCTGGGTCGAAAATTTTTGGCAAGCTGGACTTGGCCCAAGCATATCAACAGCTGCCAGTAGATGAGACCACAGCAGAGGCACAGACGATTGTGACGCACAGAGGAGCATTCAGGGTAAAGCGGCTGCAATTCGGTGTCAGCGTGGCACCAGGCATATTCCAGAATCTAATGGACTCTCTCCTTAAAGGGATTCCTGGCGTCACCCCCTTCTTCGATGATGTGTTGATTGCCGGGCCCACACCAGAGGAGTTTGAGGACCGCCTCCGCACCGTTCTGCACCGTTTCCAGACAGCGGGTCTCAAGGTGAAGCGGGAAAAATGTCTACTAGGAGTGCCCCAGGTGGACTTTCTGGGATTTATGGTGGACGCAGAAGGGGTCCACCCGACTGGGGACAAGGTACGGGCCATTTGTGATGCCCCAGCGCCCAAGAACAAGACTGAACTTCAGGCCTTCTTGGGACTATTGAACTTTTACCATTCCTTCCTTCCCCACAAGGCGGCGGTAGCGGAGCCCCTACACAGACTCCTGGACAAGCGGGCCCCTTGGGTGTGGGGCCAGCGCCAGGAGGCCGCATTCCAGGCAGTCAAGGACTTGCTTGTCTCAAACTCGGTCTTGGCACACTTCGACGAGAGGCTGCCGGTGGTGCTAGCATGCGACGCCTCGCCCTATGGCATTGGCGCTGTCCTGGGACACCAACTCCCAGATGGAAGAGAGGTACCAGTGGCATACTTTTCCCAGACACTCAACGCAACTGAGCGGAACTACTCACAAATCGACAAGGAGGGTCTGGCAATCGTGAAGGGAGTTAAAAAATTCCATGATTTCTTGTACGGGCGGCCCTTCACCGTGGTGACTGACCACAAACCGTTGCTTGGCTTGTTTGCCCCCGAAAAGCAGACCCCCCAAGTGCTGTCTCCTCGCGTCCTCAGGTGGTCAATTTTCCTTGCCAGCTACCAGTATGCACTGATTCACCGCCCTGGGAAGGCGATGGGCCATGCGGACGCCCTCAGCAGGCTGCCACTACCGGAAACAGGCCCTGACCCAGCACCTGCACAAGAGGTTATGAGCCTGGAGCTGCTTCCTGACCGCCCCATTCAGGCACAAGAAGTTGCACACCATTCCAAGAAAGATAGGGTCATCTTCCGGGTCCTGGACTGGGTGTGGAGGGGATGGCCCAGCAGCAGCCCCGGGCCAGAATTCGCCGGCTACACAACCCGCAAACATGAACTGTCGGCCCACAAGGGGTGCCTGTTATGGGGAAGCAGGGTCGTTGTTCCCCAGCCCCTCCGAAAAAGGGTCCTCACAGCCCTACACGAGACACACCCAGGGGTAGTAAGAATGAAGGCCCTTGCCAGGAGTTATGTGTGGTGGCCGGGGATCGACGGAGAGATAGAGGCCTGGGTCAAACACTGCCAGGCCTGCCAAGAATCCCGCCCGGATCCCCCAAGGGCCCCAGTCCAGTCCTGGGAGTCCGCCCGAGCACCATGGTCACGACTGCATGTGGACTTCGCTGGCCCCTTTCAGGGGAAAACATTCTTCATAGTGGTGGACTCCTACACCAAATGGCTGGAAGTCGCACTGGTACCGTCCACTTCTACGTCCGCAGCCATCCGGGTACTACGCAGGCTGTTTGCTACCCACGGGCTCCCTGACACTCTCGTCTCAGACAACGGGACTGCATTTACGTCAGAAGAATTCCAAACCTTCACAGCGCAGAACGCCATCCGCCACATCCGTTCGGCGCCATTCCACCCTGCCACCAATGGCCAAGCAGAACGCATGGTGCGGACCACCAAGGAAACCCTTCGCCGCATGACGCAAGGGGATTGGGAGTACCGCCTTGCCGCATTCCTTCTAGCACAGCACAGCACCCCCAGCTCAACGACTGGCAGGAGCCCCGCTGAACTACTAATGGGTCGGCGCCTTGCAATCAGATTGGACCGCCTTCACCCCGATAGAGCTCAGGATGAGGTAGTGGTGGGGGAAGGCAGGAACCCTCGGACCTTCGAGGCCCAGGACCCAGTGTACGCAAAGAATTTTGGAGCAGGCCCTGCATGGGTACCCGCCACAGTCACCAGGGTCACTGGCCCCGTGTCGTACGAGGTGCTAACAGATGGGGGGCAATGCTGGCGCCGCCACTGCGACCAGATACGCCGACGATTCCCGGGAGAAAACCAGGAGGAGGAGGACAGGTCAGAGGAGTCCCAAGGGAACAGTGGGGCAGTGAGGCCCATAGAGCAGCAGGGGCCAGCAGGAGAGGCAGAATCAGTAAATACGGAGAGGACCCGTGAGGCCGAAAGGACACCGGAACCAGAACCACGACTGAGCGAGCCGGTTGCGCCAGACCAAACAGCCTCATCACAGCCAGCATCCTTGGAACATGAGCCAGAACCTGAACCCCGGACCAGGGAACACCCCAGGCCGCAA
This sequence comes from Podarcis cretensis, assembly GCF_951804945.1. Lineage (NCBI taxonomy): Eukaryota > Metazoa > Chordata > Lepidosauria > Squamata > Lacertidae > Podarcis > Podarcis cretensis. The sequence goes on along the minus strand of NC_137175.1, from coordinate 82,875,094 downwards.
CGCACACGTAGGCCGCCAGCATACCTTGAGGACTATGAATGCGACCTCCCGGGCAGGACTGGAACTTAGAGGGGAGGGGTGTTATGTACTGAGTCAAATAGGATCCAAACTGTAGCAGTCTGATTGGTCCTAGAACAATAGGATCCAAAAGGCAGCAGTCTGATTGGTCCTAGAACAATGCAGCAGTATGATTGGTTGGCAGGAACCACCCAATCATGCTCCAGATTGAAGTGAATCCACAACCTGATTGGCTTACAGTAGAATTCCGGAATTAGCCAATCATGTGCAGCCCATTGTGTAAATAATGTATATAAAGCAGATACTTTGAGGGGACATTCATTCCTCCTCACCACTATGAGCTGAATAAAGAGCATGAAATCACTTGGCGACTCTGAGTATATTTCACTGCTCCTGCCAACTTAGCAGTTCGAAAGCCCGTCAAAGTGTAAGGAGCTAAATAGGTACTGCTCCGGTGGGAAGGTAAACAGCGTTTCCATGCGCTGCTCTGGTTCTCCAGAAGCGGCTTAGTCATGCTGGCCACATGACCTGGAAGCTGTACGCCGGCTCCCTGGGCCAATAAAGCAAAATGAGCGCCACAACCCCAGAGTCGGCCACAACTGGACCTAATGGTCAGGGGTCCCTTTACCTTTATTAGGTAGAGCTACCAAATCACATGCCCACTTTGAAGTTTGCAATTAGAAATCTGATGATAGCACTCCAGGTTGGGATGGCCCCAGGAGCTAACAATCAGTAACAGCCCTTACGCTGTGCAGAAGGTTTCCTGTCTACAGACATTAAGGGCTCGTCCACACTTCTGCTTGTCCCATGCCAACAAAGCATGGGTCCAAGCTGTTTTCTACTTGTCCCTGTGCTTTCTAGGTTCTGGGTCTGAGTGGTTTTGCCTTTTGCCTGCCGCTTTCCCCCAGAACACCCTCTCTTTGGAGCTCCATCGGAACAAATGGCAATCCATGGAAAAACCAATTGTCATTTGTTCCGATTTAGTACTAAACTGCGGTTTTTCATGGGGGCAAATGGAAGTGTGGCTGGACCCTAACTCTGTATGCACTCATTCATTGCAGCGGGACTGACTGGAGTCATAATCAGGCAGAAACCAGAGCAGATAAACCACAGGTCTGTCAGAAGTATGGCAGATAATGGCCTCAACTATTCCTGCATGGAAGTGGGCATAGAATTTCACCTGCACGGAGGCAAGAGCAGTGGCGTAGCATGGGGTGCAGGGGGGGCCGGCCGCACCGGGCGTAACATCTGGGCGAGCGCGCTCGCCGCCTCCAGAGTCGCCGAAGAGCCTCGGGCACAGGCGGTAGCAGAGCCCCATGTCTCGTGGAACCGGCGAGCTGTGCGCGCGTCCAGGCTGAAGGCGTCCGGCAGGCAGCGGCTCTCAGCGCTCACCGCAGTCCCCGCGCGTCAGGGCCACGGAGGGCGCGCCAGGCAACCCCTCCTCACAGCCCTGCCGCCACAGCTGCTGCTGCAGCTGCTGGGCCATGTTGCATTTTCCTCACCTCTCTACCCTCCTCCTCCTCCGGGCAAGCGGCGTCATTTGGGTGGCAGCGCCAGCAGCAACTCGCCTCAGATCACCTGACATGGACCAGCCACCGCCGCCGTGGCTACCTTACCGTAAATACCCCAGCCCAGGCAGCAGCAAGAAGAAGCTGGCAGCGGCAGCAGGTTAGGGGTTAGGGGCACAAATTACTTGCCTTGCCCCGGGTTAGGGGGCGCAAATTACTTGCCTTGCCCCGGGTGCTGACAACCCACGCTACGCCGCTGGGCAAGAGGCTTCTGTGCTTGTAGGGACAATCCCTTGTATTTTTTCCACAGACCTTCGCAATCAGCAGCAAAGTCCTGTGATCACTGAGCATCCCTCAATGCCTTTCACATCCCTTGTAGAGGGTAAAGAAAGTCTGGTCACTCACTTTTACCCTCCTGACTACCATTATGACACTGCAATGCATTTATACCTAACTCTTTCACCTGAACAGAATTCAGGTATCCCATTTGATATTCACAATGACTGAGGTACATACAGCTGAAAGTTAATGACTGGCCCAAGTTCACAGGCTGAGCAGGAATTTGAACTTCAGATATACAGATGACACAACCTTGATGGCAGAAAGTGAGGAGGAATTAAAGAACCTTTTAATGAGGGTGAAAGAGGAGAGTGAAAAATATGGTCTGAAGCTCAACATCAAAAAAACGAAGATCACGGCCACTGGGCCCATCACCTCCTGGCAAATAGAAGGAGAAGAAATGGAGGCAGTGAAAGGTTTTACTTTCTTGGGCTCCATGATCACTGCAGATGGTGACAGCAGTCATGAAATTAAAAGACGCCTGCTTCTTGGGAGAAAAGCAATGACAAACCTAGACAGCATCTTAAAAAGCAGACACATCACCTTGCCGACAAAGGTCCGTATAGTAAAAGCTATGGTTTTCCCAGTAGTGATGTATGGAAGTGAGAGCTGGACCATAAAGAAGGCTGATCGCCGAAGAATTGATGCTTTTGAATTATGGTGCTGGAGGAGACTCTTAAGAGTCCCATGGACTGCAAGAAGATCAAACCTCTCCATTCTGAAGGAAATCAGCCCTGAGTGCTCACTGGAAGGACAGGTCGTGAAGCTGAGGCTCCAATACTTTGGCCACCTCATGAGAAGAGAAGACTCCCTGGAAAAGACCCTGATGTTGGGAAAGATGGAGGGCACAAGGAGAAGGGGACGACAGAGGACGAGATGGTTGGACAGTGTTGTCGAAGCTACCAGCATGAGTTTAACCAAACTGCGGGAGGCAGTGGAAGATGGGAGTGCTTGGCGTGCTCTTGTCCATGGGGTCACGAAGAGTCGGACACGACTAAACGACTAAACAACAACAAACTCCTTGTTTCATGTTCCGCTATTGTAGTGGTAAGGAACCCTTGGATCTGCAGATACTGCTCAACTGCAGCTCTCATTGCCCTTGACTTCTGTGCTGACTGAGGCTGATGGGAGTTGGCATCTGGAAAGCTAAAGGTTCTCTAACCTTGCTCTACACTGTAATGTCTGTCTGATGAGAAGGCTGGAGAGACACAGACACTGCTGTGCTTCTGAATCTTAGGATTGAGTTGGCCATGCAAGTTAACAGGAAAGCAAAATTAAGAGGAAAAATGATTAAATGTGAATGTATGTTAGATCCCAGCTTTACATGTTGTTTTCTCAATGTACTGTGTATGAGCATATGCTCTTGTTGCTTTGCTATTCGACATTTTAATGTTAACATTATATGTGTATAGAACCTCTTTTTTTTAAATCCACAAATATATTTGGACCCTGTAATTGCTGTAGTGTCCATTTAACAATGGGGGAAGTTTAACAGACTTCCACTTGGCTCCCTTGACAGTTTTTTCTCAATATAAATATACCATCTGGGAATGCTTGAATCAGTTTTTCCCACATAATTGCTTTCTTATGTCATTGTCAATTCTAGTTTATTTTACTGTGCAAAGTAGCCTCCTGCTCTATTATTTTCGGGGAAAGTTACTGCTGCTGCAGCCGCAACAGCTTTGGGTGTTAGGACTGGTTGAACCCTTCCCACTTACTGAAGAAAACAGTGTCATAAGTAGGACGACCTCAGAATTTCATTACTCCTGGGCACCAACCCTGCACAAAACACCAGACTGTGCTTTGGAAAAAGAAAATTCAAATCCTCCTCTTCAATTGCTCTCCCAAAAGTCAGAGGAGTCATTGTGCACTATGAACCAATTTTATTCAAAAAGGAATAATGGTCCCAGTTCTGTAAAACGGGAGTGGCTAACCAGGTGCCCTCTAGATGTTGTCGACCCTACAGAGGGTGAGAAACCTGTGGTCCTCCAGTTGTTATTGGACTACAGCAGCCGTGTTTGCTGGGGCATATGAGAGTTGTAGTCAAACAACATCAGGGGGTCCACACAAGTTAGCCTCCCTATGCTATAAAACAAGTGTATTGTTTGAGGAGAAAGGAAAAGAGAGGCTTTTGTCTGCCTTACTTCAGGACTTTAGGGAGCCATTCAACCAAGAGGGGAAACTCCATCAGAACTACACAACCAATCAGATCATGTGTTACCTCAGTCAACATCATGCCATTCTGCTTGGTGCTAAGCAAAACCTCCCCACCTCTAGGTTAGTTGACTTACTAACAACAGAATTAACCCTTAGGTTAAAAACTCTATGATCCCTGCTGTTGCACTTCCAACAATTTCCCTCTCTGTTCAAACTAGCCCAGCCTTTCTTACTGATACTATCTGTACATATCCAGCATCTGAATGAACCAAGTGCCTTGCTATTGGGTTTCAACTTTCAGTCTTCTTCTAATTCTGCAATGCTAGCAAAAGAAATGTTCCCATCATGAGTACCTGGCTTGACATTCCAAAGGCATATTTCCCAGCAGTCATGTTTGACACCTACATTCCTTCCTCATTTTTTTTTTCATCAATAAACTATCCTGAAAGATTGCATGGATCTTTAAACCCTTCTTAATCTCATACTCCAGATGTGACATGTGAAATCTGTACACACCAGGATGAATTTAAGGGGGGGAGTGTCACCCTTTCCCTTGATTACTTGTAAATCAGGCCATTAATGTACTCTGAATACAATTTATTAGGATTATAATATCTATGGTTATATGTTTGATTTTCTGTATTGCTTTCTGCAAATGTTTCACCAAAGCAAATTTTGACACGTTAGGGCAAATGATTACTGAGGAGTTGAAGAGCCTCTTTCAAATGCAGCATGGAGAAAGAAAACGATGGATTCTCTCTATAAATATCAACATGGGTAGAGGAGATGGGGGGATAATTTGCATTGCTATGCAAAATGTCATCTGAGCTAATCCCAAAAGACAAGCTTAGCAAAATGTCTTGACTTCGGGGTGCAATAGTTCTTTCAGCAACAGATCCCCTTAATCTCAGCGGCTTGCACTGAATTAACCAATTAACACTACAGAAAGGATTTCTACCGTGTTTATTTTCTTTTGAATACAGCTCTTTGTTTCTGAATATAAAAATAAATATGAGAGAGAGAGAGAGAGAGAGAGAGAGAGAGAGAGAGAGAGAGAGAGAATTTTAATTCCAATAATTTGATGCTTTCTGTACGCTTGCACTGTCACATTTGCAGAAAATGTGTCTGAGAAAGGATTAAATATTTGGGTTCTTTTTTTCAGCTTCTTGCAGCAGCTTTTTAAAGAAGCAAATCTCCCAAACTGTCACACACACACACATGCACATCATGAAGAGAGTCAAGCCAGGATCAGTGGTGGCCACCCATGGTCGCAAAATTTATTAAGAATGTGAATTCTGCAAGAAAGGGTGCCACGTGAAAGTCTTTCCCAACACTACCTAGAGATGCTAAGGATTAAAATTGGAACTGCTTGATTGCAAATTAGGTTTGTTACCACCAGTAGGATGGTGAGGTGAGGGGTGGCATTTACCTGACCTCGTGGAAAATGGGTCACTGCTGCTTATTGGGAGGGGCAGGGTGGTGGGGAGGTCACTGTTGTGCAAATACAGCAAAGGAGCCATTGTGGCTTTCCTGCCACCTTGCCCCTCCCAGTATACCTCCCAGTAAGCAGCAGCGACCCACCTGCTGGGAGGCCTGGTGTATGCTGCTGCTCCACCCCACTGTCCACTACTGTTTATCACTGAGCAGCAATATGAGAAGGTGAAAGGAAAAGATGTGCCAGTGAACAAGAGAGAAAACGATTCCAATCTGGCTGCCTATATTAGAGCTTCTGGGGATTGAACCAGGAAGCTCATCCTTTAAGACAAAGCCCTCACTTTTTGAGCTACTGGGAAAAAATGTGTATGCTTAAATTTCAGGAACTTCTTCAGTCACAGAAATGAATAAGCACAGGGCTGTCTTAAGCATATGCGATGCCGGGGTGCAAAGATCTGTCCAGCGCCCTCCCCCAGGTTGTCCAGTCCCAGGCACGCAGGAGGGCGGAGCCGGCCAGCCGGTCTCCCCAGCATCTTGCTGGCTTGGTTGCCCCCGAACTCGCAGCACAGAGCCGCCACAGCAGAAGAACCCACCATGGCACTCCGACCGATGGGTGGGCTCTTCCTCAGACTCAACTCTCGGGCCCCAGACTCTCGGCCTGGCGCCCCTGAGAGTCTGGTACCTGGATACACCACACCCCTAGTGCCTATGGGTAAGACGGCCCTGAATAAGCATATACTGCAGGGGTTGGGGAGAGTCTGTGGGCCTACTGAGGTTGCACAAGTTCTTGTGAGTTGTTGCTAAAGGCTATTGCTGCTTCTCTTCATTTCTCCAGTGGAGGCAGGGGCAAGTAGGGTGCCCCTGGGGGCAATGCCCTGCGGGATTCTGCCACCCGAGGCAACTGCCTCATGGGCAGGCTGGCCCTGCCCACAATCAAGGTGCCACCACCAAGAAGGCCCTTTTTCCAGTAACCAACAGCTACACCTCAGATGGTGGGGTGACCCAGAGAAGGGCCGCTAATAACCTTGAAGCATATTGACAGGCACATGAAGAGAAAAGCAATCCTCACACATATCCAGTTCTCAAGCTGTAGAGGGACTTTAACGATCAAAGCCAACCATATGATCTGAGCCCAGAAATTAACCAGCAGCCAGGGCACTTGGACTGGTGCAATACAATTGTAACACCTTGTGTCAGTTCTGATTGGATCATTCAGTCACTCTCAGTGCAGAGACACTGCAAAGTCACTGGGACCCTGCAGAGCTATGTTTGACTCTGTTTTCAATGGCAAAATCAAAATCAAAATAAAATTCATGGGGCTGAGGAAGGGAGAGGTTGGCAGCAGTATCACTAAACTCCTCTGTGCTGTCGCAAGCTATTACGGCTCTTCCTTTGCACTGAACACTGAATCTGTACTAGGCTCTTCTTAGCCTTGCAACCATGCCAGTTCCTGTTGTTTGTTATTCCTGCAGAATGGAAAGTCAATTTTTACATGGTTTCAATTTTTGTCCACGTGGTCTCATTGCAAATCTCTGAAACCTTTGTACGATGTTGTGCGCATTTTCACATGCCTATTCAGTTCAAATTTGTGCAGGGTAAAATGATCTGTAAAATTTATTCAAATTAAGTTGGTAAATGCAGGATAATTGGGGTGGGGGTGGGAACTGCATAACAAAATAATAATAATAATAATAATTCTGTCAAGCAGAAATCCATTCGTCTTCTGACAGTGAATTTGCCTTTCTCTTGAACTATGTCCTTGACTCACCCTATTTTGCTTAACCAAGAGATGTCACATTTTACCCTCTGCTGTCAATTTTAAGATCTTTTTCCCCAACCTACCACAACGTTAACATCTCTTAAATGCAGTTTTGGTCTGTGTTATATAACGCTGGTCAGGTCACATTTAGATTAGCGTGCTCATATCCTGTCAGGGAGTCATTTCACAAAACCCAAACCAGACAAGACATTCGAAAGCCAAGGTAACAAAAGATTAAAGGGGGAAAGAGACCAAAAAATAAAAATAAAATAAAAGGGCTTATTCTGTGTGCACAAATAATACACATGAACAGGGCCTAATTTAAGTGTTCCAAATCATACATGGGGATAATGTAGGTTGCTTTTTTTAGCCGTACAAGGAGAAGCGGCAGAAATCACTCTCAGAAATAAGAAATCCCTCTTCTGAGACAGAGCTAGATGTCGGGCAGAGATCTGGGTTTCGAAACTACTGTCTCTCTGAAACAGCTGCAAAGAAGAATTGGGCAGGGGTACTTCGAAGAGACTTTGAATAGAAGGGAGGCACTTTACCCAGCTCTTGCATTATACTTTCAGGGGACCCTCTGATGGTACCGCTGATGGACCCCTCCAACACCCACACCCACACCCACCCCATGTGGCCACACTTTTTTCTTCTACTGCCACCATGGTTGCTGCACCAATATAACTTAACCCACAACCTCTTTGCCCGACCCCAAGATGTCCATTTTAGCAGTGGATATGCTGAAGTGCAGCTTCTGAATCATTGCCCGAAATGTAATTCCTGAGTCCACGGATCTATGAAATCTGGCAAAATCTGACAAAGGGAGGGTGAGTGATGATAAAGCCTGGTCGCATCCACGAGTGAACCTCCTGAGCTACTGGGGCCCTTGGCTAGTGCCGAACTTGGCCAATTACTGGCACCAGGCCAGACTTAACACACCATCTGTCTCCCACTTTTTGCCCTGCGGTTCCTTCCCCTGAGTTGTATTGCCCCAGGGGAGCTGAATTCCCATGAATGGTTCTGTATACTTCTCAGGGAGACGTGGCCCTGTTGCTTTACAACTGTTTGGCAGACTCCCAGAGACCCAAGCTCTGTAAAATGTCAACTCCCATCCTCAACCAAGGAAAAGTTCTGATAGTGAATGGGAACAGTATCCTAAATGTGGGCCTGTGGAAAGTGGCCTAGTTTTCTCTAAGGTGGTAAACTCATATCCAAGATATATCATGACCACAGGTGGTAACTCAAGATGGAGTCGTCATCCCCACCCCTTTACACAGCTTGCTGCTCACCCACTCGATGGCCATGTTCCCGGCATGTCATCTGGATTGCGTCCATTTACTCTGGGCCAAGTTACTGGTGAATGCAGCTGCGCTTAATTATTCTTATCACTTTCTATCTCCACGGAGTACCTTCACTAGGCTTCTGATTTCTGGAGCCCTTTTACATTGTGGCATGTTTTTAATTTCTCCATTGCTGATCGAGTCAGCCACGAGAAATGCCAATTTGCAAAAGCCACAAAACAGCCCATAGAACACATCAGTTACAACACTGCAAATTGCCTGGTTACGGTTTGTAAAAAGATACGCTCACAGAAAGCCAGACATCTTACTACCAGTAGGCTTAACTGATAAAGGAATAAGAAGAAAGCAAAAGCAGAAAATATAGCTATGTGTTTCGGTCCCCCAGCATTTGTGGGTGCAGGGGCACCCATAATTCCTGGAATTAGTAAAAGTTCAGTGTAGGGCAGCTTACAGAGTTTTACAAAGAGAGACTTTCCCCTGGCCTCAAGAGGCATACAATCTGAAAGACAAGTCAGACAAGGGAAGGGTAGATATATGTTATTGCATTTAGAAGTAAGATAATATAATTAACTATGCTGGTGTCCTCTATGGTCTCCCAAGACAAACAAATGCCAACAGTGTCCTCACTGAAGAACATATGGCTTCTCAGTAGAAAAAGTAGACCTTGCAGTCCTAGTTTCTTAGAACGTAAATTAACAGTAGATTTCTTAAGTCCAATGTAGAGAAAGCACAGTACACGGCTGCCACATACAATGGCAACCATCAGTCCCGGACTCCTTCCCTTTCTATATTGCCTTGTAGCACTTTCTCTGTGTTGTGACATCTTGACAGTTCTTGCATCCCTGACCCTCGCCATCAGCAACCAATGATGTGGAGCAGCGGTGGGGCGGGGTGAGGAAATGCAAGATGTTACAGTGTAATGACACTGACACATGGTAAGTTCTCTTAGCGTTAAGGAGAGGGACAACAACATATGTAACTTCCATTTTTGTGGCAGCCTCGTGATCATGTGAACATCTAGTTTGGCTCTTAACTGGCTACAGTGGTCACACTTGTATGGGAGCAGGAAAAGTTGCAAAGGTAATGACATCTGTTCTCCCGGCAATATGTATGTGTGTGGATGTTTACACACACACACACACTCTTTTATGTCAATGCCTCTGTAAAAACTGGCGACATTTGTCCCTTGAACTGTCAATCAGGGCTTCATTTCAGAAGCTGCTTACGAGATGGATGATTGAAGCTGTCGGTACCGAACAGGACTTCTTTTGTTGGGGCTTTTTGAATGATTATCCTAGGGCTCTGCAGCTTTTAATCCACCAAGCACTTCACTGGGCTCGCGTGCATGTCTGTAAGAAGTTAGCAACAGCTGCTGGCAATTAATTAACCCTTTTTAAATAATTCATAAAATGCACCAAACATATAAAATTTCCAAAGCCAATCCTGTCAGACACAACAATGAACTAAGCTTTTCCGACAACTTGGGAAAGGCTCAATCCATGTTGGGTACACAGCAGCCTCCATCCCTGATCTCAGCACAAGTTGCTGATCTCAGCACCCCACTAACATTGCATCCCATCATTATTTTCACTGCATAGTCATCCTCAAAACCTAATGCAGTGATGTTTGTGCTGCAAGGCATTTTTTATTGGTTTGATTTCAATAGGGTGTTCTGTTTTGGTTTTAATCCTTTCTGTTTGTCTCCTAACCTTGAAATTCTAGGAACTGGCATGTTCGTTCCTCTAAACAATAATTTTTAAACTTGAATCTCAGTTACCCCCATTAGATCTCGAAATGCTGAGTTCCCAAGGCTTATGTTTCCCAAAATCACATTGCCAAAATTTGGACCCAAAATGCTTGTTAATCCTGGCTCCTTTTCCTCATTTGTTTACTGACATTAAGCTAGACTTCCCCCTGTAACTAGAACTCTGGTTTAATAAAGCCAGAATTTTTGTGCTGAGGATGCTGAGATGAGGGAGGTGCTCCTGGCTCTGGTACTTGTCCCCCTCATAGAATCCTGGAACAATTTCCAAACTGGCCCATTGACTGCTTGGATGTCTGGATTCCATTGCTTCAGATATTAAAAAGCATTTCTCTTGTCATTTTTTTCTTGCTGGTTTGCCATTTCACCATGTATAGGGCATGATTTGGCCAGACATTTAGAAAGAGCAACTGTCGCTTGCAGCAATATTAAGTGAAACAAAGGAATGAAGTGCCTGGGTCCCATCTAGGAGCTGCTTGAGGAGAACTTTACTATTCCTCCACACAGAATAGCAAGCTCTCATTTAAAGAGAGGAGACGAATGGGTACATATGGATTTGGAGCATCCAAGCCTCTCTTGGGTTCTGCTTTAGACGCATTAAAAGTGTGACAAAACATTGTCAGAGTTCAATGTTGAAAAATTGCTTTTACATAATATAGGAAGCAGTAATATGCTCTGCCTGGCACTCAATTTATTTTCAGAAATTACCAGCCTAATGGTATTTTCCAACAGCATTTATTCTTATTTAATGAATGGATGAAAGTGTGTTAAACCATCAGTGAGGCAACAAAGCAGACAGATACATTTTCAACTGCAGGAAGAACTCCCAAGGACACTCCAAGGAGCAAAATCACACACTTAAACAGTTCCTGATCATTTCATTTTTTTTTTAATAAATTTTTTATTAAGAATTTTGTTAATACAATAAAGAAAAGAAAGACAGAATAAACAAAGGACAAAGAAAGAATAAAACAAACATAAAGTTATACATCTTGTAATAACCATCTTTTCTTCATTTTTTTTCCTTTTGGACTTCCTCGCGTCTCTCGCTCCTACTTTCCAAGTTAATAAAACTTTAGCCATTTCAGTGCAGCAAAACTTCCCATCAGATTGAGCCTCAAGCTACCGTAATCATCTTTTATATGTCCCTTAGATTTTCACTTGTTTGTGAAATTTGTATGCTTTCCTTTTGATTGCAGCTAATCTCTATTTATGGTTGGGGTGGGATGGAAACACATCACTACAATTATTGCATTTTTGTTGTTGTTTAGTCATTTAGTCGTGTCCGACTCTTCGTGACCCCATGGACCAGAGCACTCCAGGCACTCCTGTCTTCCACTGCCTCCCACAGTTTGGTCAAACTCATGCTGGTAGCTTCGAGAACACTGTCCAACCATCTTGTCCTCTGTCGTCTCCTTCTCCTTGTGCCCTCCATCTTTCCCAACTTCAGGGTCTTTCCCAAGGAGTCTTCTCTTCTCATGAGGTGGCCAAAGTATTGGAGCCTCAGTTTCACGATCTGTCCTTCCAGCACTCAGGGCTGATTTCCTCCAGAATGGATAGGTTTGATCTTCTTGCAGTCCATGGGATTCTCAAGAGTTTCCTCCAGCACCATAATTCAAAAGCATCAATTCTTCGGCAATCAGCCTTCTTGATGGTCCAGCTCTCACTTCCATACATCACTACTGGGGAAACCATAGCTTTAACTAAACGGACCTTTGTTGGCAAGGTGATGTCTCTGCTTTTTAAGATGCTGTCTAGGTTTGTCACTGCTTTTTCCCAAGAAGCAGGCGTCTTTTAATTTTGTGACTCCTGTCACCATCTGCAGTGATCATGGAACCCAAGACAGTAAAATCTCTCACTGCCTCCATTTCTTCCCCTTCTATTTGCCAGGCGGTGATGGGACCAGTGGCCATGATCTTAGTTTTTTTGACGTTAAGCTTCAGATCATATTTTGCGCTCTCCTCTTTCACCCTCATTAAAAGGTTCTTTAATTCCTCCTCACTTTCTGCCATCAAGGTTGTGTCATCAGCATATCTGAGGTTGTTGATATTTCTTCCAGCAATCTTAATTCCGGCTTGGGATTCATCCAGTCCAGCCTTTCGCATGATGAATTCTGCATATAAGTTAAATAATTGTTGCATGCCTATGCACTATTTAGCATTTGAGCATTTGGAGCCAGTTTTCTCAGTATATCATTTTTATTTTTGTAGAGCACACACACATACCCCTCTCATTCAGTGCACACTGTCAACATATCAGCCGATCCACAAAGATTTAAAAGAGCCCTTGTTCTCTCTTGCCACAGATACAGGGATGATTCGTAGTGATTTTATTTGGTAACTAATGATCTCGGATGTATTATGCAGTCATTCAAAAAGAACAGAAGGCATCAGGCACAATATTAATAATGCATATTCTCTCATTCGCTTTCTCTCTGAGATCTGAATTAGAACCTGGAGATTCCTTGTCTGTATTTTCAAAGTATAATCCCTTGTAAAGAGGTAGAAACCTCTAAGGCAGAAGTGGCAGTAGACAGATTGCATAGGCAACCATGATATGAAGGAATGAAAGTCAATTTGTCAAAGTATAAGCTGCAGCTTATATGAATGAATATATATATATACCTGGAATGTGATGTTGCTGAAGAAGACTAGCAGGTTAAAATGAGATCATTTTTCTACAACCATATTTGCAATTTGTCAAGTCAAACTTGACCCATATTGTTGATCTCACTTACATTAATTTGAAACTTTCACAAGCTTATTTGACCATTATGGTCCAAAAAGTCCAAACTTGTCACAGTATGTGACAATAACAACTTGCAACATCATGTTAAAGAGACTTTTATATTACATTTTCTGGATGCCTTTTTACATTGTGACAAATTGCGCTAAAATATGGTTGTGTTTCCAAAGGGGCGGCCTTCATTTGCCCAGCATGCCTTTGCGTAACCCGAGATCTTTTGCACAAGGCACACTTCTGACCTAATTGCTCTGCAATTAGTCATCATGATCTCAGGACTGAAGCAAAGCATAAACAGGGCTTGGAAACACACTTTCTTCCAAAAAGCTCCCAGAAATTGAATCTCAAGGACTTAATACCAGAAACTCTTGCCCATGAGAAGCTGAGATATCCAGGAATCTTTAGCCTTGACTTCCATTTGAAGATACCCGTGTAAAAGAAAGGATTTTTAAATATTTGATCCTGAACCTGAAATCTGAAGTACAGGAAAGGACTTAACCATGTGCTTTTTCTGAACATACAGATTGGGTCTCTGGGCCTAACTACACATGACGTTAATCACTTGGTTTGTCCTTGAGTGTGCCATTTTTCATTACAGAAATACCTAGCACGGGAGGGCTTCTCTGGATTAGAACCCTGGCATGGGGAGGTAATGGGGCTTTAGCGGCCATACTTCAAAGACTTTCCTCTCCTCATATAAACCAACCTAGACTCTGCAATCATTATATGAGGTCCTTCTTCATATGCCTCCTCCATGAGAGTAGCAACATGAGAACAGCCCGTTTCTGCAGCAGCTCCCCACTTGTGGAATGCTCTCCCCAGGGAAGTCCGTCTGGCATCTTCATTATACAATCTTTAGGCGTCAGGCAAAAATGTTCCTCTTCAACCAGACCTTTGGCTGAGTAATTTCTACAACCTTTAAAATCTGCTTGTGGGAGGGGGGGTTATTCTTTAGTTTAGTTTTTGTTTTAACTATTTCTTTTCTGCTTTTCTGCTGTATTTTTATCTTGTGAACTGCCGTGAGATCTTTGGATCTCAGGTATATAAATTTAATAAATAATAGCTCCAGCAGTGGTCCTGACCCAGATTGGTCCTCTGGCACCTGCAGTTTGAATGGTGGGAAAGCTCCCGTTCACTCTGACATGACTTGTCCTTCCAGAAGCCATGCTGACTCTTTAACAAGGCTTCTTCTATATGCTTGGCTATTTTATCTTTAACAATACTTTCCACCAGTTTTCCTGGGACAGATGTTGAGTTTACCAGGCTGTAATTTCCAGGATTCCCCTGGATCTCTTTTTAAAATATGTTCTTACATTGTCTACTTTCCAGTCCTTGGTTATGGAGGTGCAAATCCACATTCTGCTCTGGTACAGACAGGTCCCCAGATTCCTCATGTTATTCACAAATTGTGTCACTAGGTTCCTCATTTAGTATTTAAGTGTAATGTTTCTTTTTGAGTTCTGTTGCAAAAAGCCTCTTGTCTTAAAACGTCGTAAATAATTCTATTCTTATAAACACTGATAACATTACTGTAACATGATACACTCAGTGCATAATTTCCTTATGATCTCACATTGATTTCCTTAGTTTAGAGGTCCTCAAGTGTCAGCCCTATTCCAAAACATGCAAGAGTAATCCTCCCTTCAAAAAATGTCTGCAAAAGAGCCTACTTGCTATAGGTCCTTTAGAAGTAGAAATTCCAGCCCAGTCTTCAACTTCAATTAAACAAAAAGGGATAAATGCAGTATTCACTATAGAGCACAATTCTAAACTGCATTCAAAAAAACCATGGTGAAGTCTTTGCTAGGTATTTGTAGGTATGGGGCGCACAACTCTGCTTGTGAAGAAGGTTCGAGGCAAGTTATTAGCCTGGGGAACTTGTCACGGAGCAAGGGGAAGTCATGAAGTAATGCACCCCACACCTACAAATAAACAAGAAATCAAACAAGCAAAGACTTCACCGCATTGTTTTTTTTAATGCAGTTTTGCATTGTGTTCTACAGTCTCCAACTTCAGCATAAGATAACATCAACACAGCTTTCTGCTAAGCAGCCATTTAAACTAGGACAAGCATACCAAAGAGCAGGACCGGCCTTACGAGATTCAAAGCAGATGGATTCAATATGTTTTGAGTCTTTTGAGTGGCATGTGTAGTCTCACTAGTCAGTCCTGCGCGGTGTTAAGATTACTAGCAGACTTTCTGGATTTTGATCCTTGAGTCATAGATGTCAGAATCGGAAGCCATGCATGTTCTTTTAGCTTAAATGGCTGAATCTTGATGTGACCAATATAGATGAGCAGTGATGAACTTTAAAGCACAGCCCTCAAGCAATATACTTCATTTTAGACCCAGAGCAGTTGCACTGATGTGAGTGGAATTATACTGGAATCAGGAGCCTGGAGGAATGTGGCCTACATTCTCAGAATTCATGAGTGGATGTGGTTGCATTTTTCTTACCCAGTTACTAGGGATTTTCCACCCCCATGGATGAGAAGGGGGGGAAATACATTATTTCTATGATACTGGATTGTTAGCGAGCAGAAGAAAACCTGGTTCCTAGGGTAATACATGAATTGTGTGGTTCTGAAATTTTAGCATTTTTTTACCTCTCCAGGACAGAACATCTCCATGCTCTCCATTAAACAAGAATGAATTAAAGCCAGTCTTGAAGGGGACTAGAGAGACTATTCCTTGGTGGTAGAGCACATGCACTGATGCAGGCTCATATTGTAGCATCTCTAGTTAAAAGGATCTGGTAGACAGCAATGTGAAGGACCTCTGGTCCCTGGAGAGCTGCCATCAGTAAGAATAGGCAATACTGCATTAGATGAACAGATAACCTGACTTGGTATAAGGCAACTTAACTTCCTATGTTGCAGGCTAAGTAACTAGTTAAAAGACAAATATGCTCTGGGCAACATTATCCCATTTATGCCACTTTTATTGCCGTGCCTTCCTCCGCCAAATAATCCTGGGGATTTTGTAGCTTGGCAAGTGAGTGGAGAGTTCTCTCTGAAAGATATTGATCATGCTCTCTCAGAACTACAGTTCCTAGCATTCCCACACGAGCTACTGAATCTGTGTGTGGTTTGAGCCTGATTTCCTTTGTTTGCCTGCTACGTAAGGTACCGACCTACATAAAACCTTCAGCCCCAAGAAGTCGCCCTCAGCCTACATACCTCAAATGGCCCCTGGGTGTCTGGAGCCGCCACTCTTAAGATGAAAGAGCTCTCCATCACTGACAGAAAAATTCCTTAAGACCTGCTTAAAAGAGCCCCCTGTCTCCCCGCAATTGAGTTCCCCAGGTAGAGATGAGGGAGAAATTTGATTCAGTTTGTATTTGAAGACGAATCTATCAAATTTCCACATTCCAAAACAATGTGTGGATCGAAACCCAGCTATCCTTTGAAATTCATGCTTATCCTAATTTTGTGATGCATTTTTTCAGCCAGCGTTTACGAAACTGCATGTATCGGGGAGAGTGTACAAGAAAATGAATACATTAATGGAGGTAACATACAAAAATGCATTCTGTTAGTGGCATAGGTAAAGGTAAAGGGGCCCCTGACCATTAGGTCCAGTCGTGGCCGACTCTGGGGTTGCGGCGCTCATCTCATTTTATTGGCTGAGGGAGCCGGCGCACAGCTTCCAGGTCATGTGGCCAGCATGACTAAGCCGCTTCTGGCGAACCAGAGCAGCGCACGGAAATGCCATTTCCCTTCCCGCTGGAGCGGTACCTATTTATCTACTTGCACTTTGACGTGCTTTCGAACTGCCAGGTTGGCAGGAGCTGGGACCGAGCAACGGGAGCTCATCCCCGTCGCGGGGATTTGAACCGCCGACCTTCTGATTGGCAAGTCCTAGGCTCTGTGGTTTAACCCACAGCGCCACCCGCATCCCATTAGTGGCATACATTAGTCCCAAATGTATACAAAAGTATTTGCACTGAATCCACCTTCTGCCTTGGCCTCACCATGTTTTAAGAGCCCATCACTGAGGATGCCACCAGGGGCAGATGTTGCTGTTTCAAATTTCAGTGGTTCTCTGTTTGTGGTTCCTCCTCTTGTCACAATGGCAACACCCTGCAGCACCCCCCTTGGCTTGGCACCCAGTGCAAGGTAACTGGTCCCACTTCTCAAAATCCACCTCGGATGCCACGTCCCAACATAGTGTGCTCCCATTGCTTCCAGCCTGTCGTTGTTAATGTCTGGCCAGGCCCAAAGACTGTATCAGTGGCTCCTCCTTCTTAACCCTATTTTATGTACAAAAACACCCCTTCCTTCTTTCATGGACAGGTTGCCATTGACAATGAATCACAGAGGTGCTTAAGTTGTGCCTCTTCAGAATGTTGAAGAGCTCTGCATTTCAGAAATTATGTCAGCATTTTTGGGAACAAAAAAACTGTTGTTGTTGTTTTTTAAAAAAAATATTTCTTTAAGAGACCTTTTAGTGCACTGACCTTGTTTCATGGCTCCCCGCCCCAACTCTTCTTTCCTTTAGGGGATTTCTGTCAGGTTGCTTTAACACTTTACTTCACTTCAGCTGTAG
Source organism: Podarcis cretensis (assembly GCF_951804945.1). Lineage (NCBI taxonomy): Eukaryota > Metazoa > Chordata > Lepidosauria > Squamata > Lacertidae > Podarcis > Podarcis cretensis. Next base: position 82,857,525 of record NC_137175.1, on the reverse strand, counting down.
CCTAGAAATTTTTCAGATGGAAATAGCCCAGTCCTTCCTGAAGAAGCTTATTTTTTTTAAAAAAAAAAAAAAAAAAAGCTATTCTGCTTTCTTATTTCATAAGATCAATTCTTAAGGGCTCACCAAATAACGCATATGAAAAAAAAGACAGTTATATAAAAATGCTTCATAGACAGCCAACGTACATAGCAAAATATTTAAGCCTTTTTAAAAAATAACCTGCATGTTTCCTATTAGTCCTCACAAAATCCCTTTGTAGTGCCATTTGTGAATGGGAAACTAAGGCTGTGATGGCCTTGTGTGCATTGAAAATAAACTTTCTTCTGCTTTATGTGGTGTCGATTTACTGCATTGTGGTCATGATTCAGGCAAATGTACACATTTTTAAGTCTCATTGAATTTCAATGGAAGAGGCTAATCAGAAAGCCAGCCCTCTGATGTAAAATTGTAAAATTGGCATTATTACAGTGTCCCAGCTAGGAGTGCATCAAATAACAAGCAGGTTTACTTTTCAGGCCCAAATCAGCCATTTTTGTGTCGTAGAATCCCCACACACTTTCACCTAGCCTGGAAGTACATGTTGTGTTGTCTTTAGTTTGATATTCTGCAGTACTAATTTCTGAAACTTTCCCGTCCTTCAGCAACCCCTCACCCTAAAAAAATCAGATGGACATCTTATTCTGACTATGTTTTTCAGCACATGAGACGTCATAAACCACTGATACACATTTAAGATGTGTGTGTCTTATATGGATATAAACTTCCTTAGAATGTTATTTCAGAGTTGTGATATGGGTGACTCCTCTTGGATCACATTAACAATTGAAAGTTCAACCAGGGAGGTGATGGCTCTGCTTTAGATGAAATAATCCAGAATGAGACGTGTGTGATCTTTCCTATAGACTTTCAGAGATTGTCTGATAGAAGATACTGTCAAAATGTGTCGTGCACTCTTGTTATTACCAAATCTTCTGCCGTCTGATTTTGCTTTGCTCACTTAGTTCTCTGGTACGTGCTGCTAGACAGCTACTTGCGTTATCTAGATGCACAAAGCACTTTTTGTGTAAGGACTGACTCACAGCAAAAAATGCCAGTTAGAATATTTTCCTCAGGAATGCACTGGAGCTTGGCTTACAAAGTCTGAAAATGAAATCAAGCGAAATAGGTCAAACCCGGAACTATGTGTCCTTATGCGTCCTCATGTCCTCTTTTTGCAACAGAGCACATAGTTTTGCCCAAACTTTGAAAGCTACTTTGATTTCCTTAATTGCCTTGGTCTGTGCTTGTCTTGCCTATATGCCAAAGACTGTCTGCTTGCAACATTGTCCTTTAGTATTAGCTATCACATTTAAACAACCGAGTCTCTTCTTTCAATGAACAACAAACAAACCCAAAACCCCACAATATGTACAATGTGCTGACAGTTAGCAGTGGAGCTGTCAAAATCACTCCTGTGTTAACAATTAATTTGAATGTCCCTTGAGAGACATAGGGCTGGTTGAACAAAGATTGAGTGCATGGGTTACACTGAACCAGATCATTGGTAATCTAGGTTAGTATTCCTCAACCTGGTGCCCTGCAGATGTTGTTGGACTACAACTCCCTTCATTCCTGTCCATTGGTTGTGCTGGCTGGGGCTGTTGGGAGTTGGAGTTCAACAACATCTGGAGGTCAGCAGGTTGGAGAAGGATGGGTTTTTTTTAAATAAAAATATTTTTTCATTTTCTCATTTTACAAACTTATAACAATACAAATTAACACATCCAAATTAAGATACCAAATATTAATATCGACCCCTCCCCCTTCCTGCGGTTGCTTCTGTAATATCTTTTATCACTGCATATCCAATTTAAATCTATTTATTAACTGTCCTTTATACTCAATTTAAATTATTTTACTGCTTGTTTTTAATTCAATCCTGCTAGTGTTTTAAATTATTTACAATAGTTCTTCAAATAGTCCCTAAATATTCCCCATACTAAGTTAAAAATCTCTCTTCTTGTTTTCTTATTCTTTTGGTAAGTTTTGCCATTTCTGCAAACTCCCAACAGTTTTTGCTGCCAATCTTCTTTGGTTGGGACTGCTGCTTCTTTCCACCTCTGGGTGTATGTCATTCAAGCATCTGTTGTGATATACATTTTTTCCCCCTGTTCTTTTGGTATCTCGCTTCCTATTATTCCTAAAGAGAAAGACTTCTGGTTTCTTAATAAAAGTTTTAAAGATTTTTTTTCAACTCATTATATATCATTTCCAAGAATGTTTTACCAACCTTACAAAACTACCACATATAGAAAAAGGTACCGTCCTTCTCTTTACATTTCCAACAGATATATGATGTTGACTTATCCATTTTTGCTAATTTACTAGGTGTCAGATACCATCTATACATCATTTTCATATAATTTTCTTTTATCCCATGACATGCTGTTACATTCATATCTACATTCCACAGTCACCTCCATGCTTACATTTCAATATTATGTCCTATATCCATTGCCCAATGTATCAGTGATTATTTCACCTGTTTGTCTTTTGTTTGTCATTCTAATAAAATCTTATACATTTTTGACATCACTTTTATTGTCTAGCAGGACTTCCTTCTACTTGTGAGGTTTGAGTCATAGGATGATGAGAATGTATCCAGCTAAGTCTTATTCAGAGTAGACCCCTTCAAATTAATCAATCTACATTAGTCATGTCCATTAATGACAATAGGTCTACTCTGAGTAGGACTAGCATTAGCTGCAACTCTTGGTTTTCAAAAGTACTGAATGAGGACAAACCTTAACAGTATATTTAGATCCTTTCATGGGAAAGCTGGCAGCAACCTGTGCATGATTGTTGTTGTTGCTTGCTTTTTGCAAGATAGGCAAATAAGCTCAAGAACTAGTACCCAGGAAAGGAATTTTCATTTACAATCTTCAGAAATGAGACAATGAAACATACACCCTTTACTTAATCTTTGGTCACACAGATATTGCCCAACTAGAATAGCTGTCTGATGGCACCTGCTATATCCTAGGTCCTAGGTAATAAAAAAAAGCTTCCTTCAAATGAAATTTGGAGAGATGTGGTAAATAAGAATTCAGATCTATGATTAAATTAAATGATACAATACCTTGGGGCCATCTTAGAATTAGACACACAACTGACAAATTGCATTGAATACTGTGACTTCACATCCTCTTCTTAAATTCTTTCATTGTGACATCTGGCTCAATTCCACTGAAGTATTTCATGGAGAAATCATAGTCATGTATCATTTGACCTTTATCCACATGATCTGAGAAGAATAGTTAATTATCAGTTTATGTGGAAGTTGACTGCCGGCCTTGGTGGACTTGCACCTAGTCTAGCAATACATTTTTAGTCATTCTCATTTGTTCAGTTTCCAGTTTTTCTCCCACGAAAAAGACAGAAGTACAACAGTGCTAAGCATCTATACACAGAGTAAATCCCACTATATTCAATGGTGCTTACTCCCTAGATTTACTGTTCTTAGGCTTGCCTATATATTCCTGTGTGTTCACTTTGATCAAAATGGGAGGAGAAAGGCTTTTTTGAGAGAGAGGGGGGGGGGAGCCGAGTTCATCTATATCAGTTGAAACCCACTTACCGATCTGTGGCGCATTATAATTTATTAAACTCAATCAATACTTAATCTGCAGTTCAAATTTTTTGTTAGATATTTGCAGCGTGTCTAAGGAGACACTCATGTCAGGGAATAAAAATTTTCTCCCGGCTGTGATTGTGATGAATTTATAATGTGCTCTAAGAGTGATGCATTGACCTAAATTCGCAGAATGTACTGTCTGTTACATTTGTTGTTATGAATCATGGCCCAGACTCTGGCTTGCCACTTTGAAGTCTTAGGAGGCTTATTAAAAGAACTGCGGCCGAGATCAAGGCAAGGAGGAAAGCACTGAGGGAAGGAGTGAGTGAGGGAGAGCGGTGCCTGCAAAATACTCGTCTGTGGCGAACCAACTGCATGAAACCGCCTAACCAAACCGGCATCTCTGAGTTTTCTTTTGTCTGTCGGCAGCCAGGATGAAATTCCACATGGAGGCAATATGGCAGGTTACATCCCTGTTCTTGAGCAGAGCTGAGCTGCGGGGCTTGATCTCAGTGCTAACACGTCTGCCGGAGAGAATAGAGGTTACCCCTTAACAGCAGGGTTTGGAGGGCGGGGGGGAGGTTGCATGAGGAGGGCGAGGGGGGGAGGAGAGGGAGCGGAGCCAGGCCTTCTGACTGGCACCAGCCAGCTGCTGCACCACAGGGAGCTCGCTGCCCCATTTCCAAAGGCTTTGTCTGCCTCCATTGCGAACACAGCTCTGGTTCTTTTCTCCCATTTTTTTTTTATATATAATATTTATTAATAGTTTTTTTTTAAATTATAACATAATAAACAAAACATACAAAAAACATCACATTTCATAACATATTTTCTTATCCTTTTTGGACTTCCTCACATCTCCCTCTCCTACGTTCCAAAATATAAAAATTAATTCAGCAATTTATCACCTTGTCCCCACCTTATCTAATTTTCCAATGTTATATCTTAAATTTTAGATATATTCATTTGACTTTTTAAAACTTTTTAATTTAGCCTAATCATTATCTAAAAATTGATTTTTTCCTAAATTTAGCTTATCTTCATAGTTCAGTTTATCTAATTCAATGGTGCCAAGTTGTTTGTGATCAAGCATCCTCCTTAACATTCATACAGTTTACAATATTTTTGCAAATAGTCCTTAAATTTCTTCCAATCTTCTTCCACCGTCTCCTCTCCCAGGTCTCGAATTCTGCCAGTCATCTCAGCCAGTTCCATATAGTCTATCAGTTGCATCTGCCATTCTTCCAGTGTGGGTAGATCTTGGGTTTTCCAATGCTTCGCAACGAGTATCCTTGCTGCTATTGTTGCATACATAAAAAATGTTCGGTCATTCCTTAGCATCCTCTGGTCAACGATGCCCAAAAGGAAGGCCTCTGGTTTCTTAGGGAAGGTATACTTAAATACCTTTTTCAGCTCATTATATATCATTTCCCAGAAGGCCTTAACCCTAGGGCAAGTCCACCAGAGGTGAAAGAACGTTCCTTCACTTTCCCTGCATTTCCAACACTTATTATCAGACAAGTGGTATATTTTTGCAAGTTTGACTGGGGTCATGTACCATCTATATATCATTTTCATTACATTTTCTTTCAAAGCATTACATGCAGTGAAATTCAGCCCAATGGTCCATAACTTTTCCCAGTCCTCAAACATAATATTATACCCAATGTCCTGTGCCCACTTTATCATAGCCGATTTAACCATTTCATCTTGTGTGTTCCATTTTAACAGCAAGTTATACATTCTTGAGAGTACCTTAGTCTTAGGCTCTAACAGTTCCGTTTCTAACTTCGATTTTTCCACCTGGAATCCTAACTTTTTATCAAGTTTAAAAACTTCTTTAATCTGAGCATAATGTAACCAATCTCGCACTTTGTCTTTCATTTTCTCCTGACTCTGCAATTTCCAATTATCTCCATCTTTTTCTAATATTTCCCAATACTTCGGCCATTTGGCCTCCATATTGAGTCTTTTCCGGGCCTTAGCTTCCAATGGTGAAAGCTACCTTGGAGTTTTGTTTTCCAATAAGTCTTTGTATTTTGTCCAGACATTAAACACTGCTTTTCTGACAATATGGTTCTTGAAATTCTTATTGATCTTAACCTTGTCATACCATAAATATGCATGCCAACCAAACGCATTGTCAAAACCTTCCAGATCTAGTACATCAGTGTCTTCGAGAAGCAGCCAATCTTTCAACCAGCAAAAAGCTGCTGATTCATAGTACAGCCTTAAGTCTGGCAGGGCAAAGCCCCCTCTTTCTTTCGCATCAGTTAATATCTTAAACTTAATTCTGGGCTTTTTGCCCTGCCAGACAAATTTAGAAATATCTCTCTGCCACTTCCGGAAACACTCTGTTTTGTCCACAATCTGTAATGTTTGAAATAAAAAAAGCATTTTCGGCAATACATTCATCTTTACAGCAGCAATTCGGCCTAACAAGGAAAGTTTCAATCTTGTCCAACTTTCTAAGTCTCTCTTAATTTCTGCCCAGCATTTCTCATAATTATCTTTAAATAGACTCAGATTTTTTGCTGTTATATTTACCCCTAGGTATTTTACTTTTTTAACCACGTTCAACTCTGTCTCTTTCTGAAACCGTTCTGACTCTGTAACTGTCAAGTTTTTCCCCAATACCTTAGTTTTCTGCTTATTTAACTTAAATCCCGCTACCCAACCAAACTCTTGAATTAATTGTAATACTTTTTTCGTGCTAGATTCTGGCTCCTGAAGGGTCAAAACTAGATCATCTGCAAACGCTTTAAGTTTATATTGTTTCGCTCCGACCTGAATACCTTCCACCAGCCGGTCCCCTCTGATCATGTTCAAGAGCACCTCCAGAACAGAGATAAATAACAGCGGGTGTCAGAGCTGCCTCTAGGTCCCAGCTCACAGAGGACCAACGCCAGACTGTCGTTATGTACAAAAGTCTTTATTGAGGTTTAGTTTCCATTTCAAAGCCGCAGCGCGCAGCTCTACGTCTTAAAGCCTAGACCGGCGAAGTCCCGTCTGAGTCTCCGCCCCTTCCACACCAGTTTAAGACTCTCGCCTTGCTCCACCTCTTCCTAAGTTCCTTTCTCCTCTGGGCCCTTCTGCCCGCTAGGGTTTCATCCTTTCTGGACTCCTCTGACGCTGACCCCCCTGATTCTTCCCCCTCCTTCCGGCGGGCTTTAGGACCTGGTTCCCTATCCGGGCTACCTGCTGTGCCGCTCGCCTGTACATTTGAACTTGGCGCGCGCGCCCAGCCGGCAACCTTCCTCTTGACCGTTCCCTCGCTCTCCGATGGAGGCGTGGCCAACCCTGCCTCATCTTCTCTCGCTGGTGGTGAATACGTTGGCCCTGATACCTGGGACTCCTCCCCCCCACTACGCTCTGGTGGGGAAGCTGGTCCTGATTTCCAACTGCTGCTCTGGGAGTCCCCGCTGGCCCCTTGCTTCTGGGGTGTCCCCCTTGGGTCCCCCCTTGCCCTGGCCATAGGCGCCCCTTTCTGTGAATCTTCCGATTCGCTGGAGAGGCTCATGGAATCTCTCGGGCTGCTGTCATCTTCTCCTATGCTGCCCTCGGATTGCTCCCCCTCGCTCTCCATCTCCTCCCCTCCCTGCGCTCCCGCAGAGTCCCTGACAGTGGGGAAATCGGGCAGCCTTGTCGTGTTCCTCTTTTCTCCCATTTTTTTGCCGCAGCCCCTCTATTGTGTTTTATCGTCTTCTCCCCACCCACCCCTGCACTCACTCGCCACATATCAATTCAGTGGTATCTACAAATATTCAGAGGTAGCAAAGCCCAAACCTGGAAGGGAAAATTAAAAAAAGCATTACCTCTCTGGTTTTTGGTTTTTGGTTTTTTTGCCAGTCTGAAACAAGGGTAAGATTAATACGAAAGGGATAGGGTAACCTATATCCTTACGGCAAAAGGCTGCTGGGTTGTTGCTGTGCGCAATATTAAGTTGCTGTCACACAGAAGCAGTTGGGATTAAAGCTCTCTATCCAGGATTAAAGCCGGCAATTCATTAAGCAGTCTCCTTCGGGATTAAATGGAAAGAGTAAATTGCTCACAGTAACTATATGCAGAAATTAAGGAGACAGGGCACCGTGAAATAATATGATATGTTGTTGGAAGCCATGTGTGTGTGTGTGTGTGAGAGAGAGAGAGAGAGAGAGAGAGAGAGAGAGAGAGACTGACTTACTAGACATTCTCCAACATTTACTGAAAGAAAACAGGACCCTTGGGGGGGGGTGTTTTTCAATTAAAGGGTTAATTGCAGGGTTTGATTTGTGCCAGGGCTCAGCCCCAGATGTTTTCAATGACAAAGACAGGCAGAAGAACATGTGAAGTGGTAAAAGAATCTGATCACAATAGGAAGCACAAGCAGCTGATTTCTACCCAGTCAGACCACTGGTCCATGTAGCTTAGTATGGCTTGGCAGTAGCTTATCAGGATTTCAGGAGAGCTCCTCTCCCAGCTCTACCAGGCATTGAACCTGGGATCTTCTGAATGCAAGACAGACACTCTGCCACGGACTATAGCAAGAGGCGCCAACTTCTTAAGCACTTTGGAGTGGCCTGACATGAATTTCTGGCATCACATACACAATGTCATGCAACATCATGTAACATCTTGGCATCATTCCACTCCCAGCCTCAACTATGGGGGGGGCGCAGCACCCTAATAATAAAAAATAAAAATATTAAAAATTAAAAATTAAAACTGAGATGGCCCACAGTGCTTCAGGGCCCTGGAGCCAGCACCTATGGCCGTTGTCCTTCCCACAATCTTGCAGAAAAGAGTGCATGTTAAGGGCGCCTCCAGACTGGTGTTTTATTGTGGTCGTATTCTGCAATATGTCACTGATGCAATAATAGTGGTGAATTTACACTGGGCCACCCACGCATCATTCCACTTTATTAGTTCTACTGCAGTGCTTCCCCACCTTTAGCAAATTATTGCCACCTGGAGGGGCAAAAGTGAGACAAAACCCTTCCCCCACCCCCAACATTCACAGTATAAAAAGTTGCAAGACTTCAGGAGGAAATTATGGGACTAGCGCTGACCTAAAACTTCGGCAGGAGCAAACAATACTGAAAATGGGATTGTGTCTAGCTGCCTGCTACCATCATGAGCACAAATCTTCATCATGAGGGCACAATCGAAAGCATATCAGGAGGCGTTCTAAATCAGTGGGACTGAAGTCTATAGGTACAGGATAATGGGCACAATATATAGGTCTGATCAATCCTTCTGAAAAATGGTTCACATTTTGGAAAAGAAAAGTACAACTGGGATGGCCAAGAGACACCTTTCCTAAAATGAAAGCTGCAGATTTGGGGGCTCTTAAGAGAAAAGGGGAGAGAAGACAATTCTATACATGTCTGCTTGGATGTAAGCCACGTTGAGTTTCATGAGATGACTTATTCTTCGGTGATCACTTGTAGCCGAGTAAGATTGTCTTCCATTAACACGGTTTTGAAAAGTGAGTCTGTCAGTGACTATGGAGGCCAATTCTGGATCCACACATCCTTCCACAGTGGGGAGAGTGGTTTCTGGGCGCAGGGGCAAAGGAAGGCATCATGACACCTAGGGTGTCGCTACATATGACGCATGCGCTGTACGTAGTGACGCCACAGATGCGCTGTACATAGCGGTTTGCCGGTGGCGCCACTTCGGTGCTGTACAGACAGTGCCGGAATCCTCTGCTCGCGGCTGCAGCCTCGAACGGAGGATCCTCCATTCGCGGTTGTAGCTGCGACAGAGGGACCCCGGCACAGTCCATACGGTGCTGGAGCAACGGCACAGTAACTAAACATACTTTTATATCTTATTCAAATTTTTGACTTCCATCAATCCTGTCTGAAAATTTTCCAATCTAATCTCTCAGTATGCATTTCTTATCTTCCCTATTACATTTCAAACTCATAACCAATCTTTTTCTACTTTGTAACACTTTGTATATTTCTCCTTACAAAACTTCTTGTAGTCCTACTAGCGTAATTTGTTGATTACAGTTGCTCTTCAAATAATTCATATACTTCTTCCAATCTTCTGTAAATTTCTGGTCCCGCAGGTTTCGAATCCTTCCTGCCATTTTGTCCAGTTCTGCATAGTCCATTAATTTCATCTGCCATTCTTCTTTCGTCAGAATTTCTTCTTGTTTCCATTTCTGGGCTCCACAGGGTGACTTCTTGTCACCCCCACAGACATGGAACCCGGGCCGCACCGCCCCCCTCCTGCCCCCGCCCTCCGTTGCGATGCCACTGTCTGGGCGGGAGTTGATCATGGTGAGGGTTTGCCAAGTGTGCCTTTCTCTTAGCACATTTCTCCCTTTCGTCCTGGTGACACATTTGGCAAAGGCTATTCTCCAACTGGAGCACTCTCAGGCCAGTGTTTCCCAGTTGTCAGTGTTTATACTACTCAGTATAGCAGGGGTCAGCAAACTTTTTCAGCAGGGGGCCTGTCCACTGTCCCTCAGACCTTGTGGGGGACCGGACTATATTTTGAAAAAAATATATGAACGAATTCCTATGGCCCACAAATAACCCAGAGATGCATTTTAAATAAAAGGACACATTCTACTCATGTAAAAACACACTGATTCCCCAGACCATCCGCGGGCTGGATTTAGAAGGCGATTGGGCCAGATCCGGCCCCCGGGCCTTGTTTTGCCTACCTATGCGGTATATTGCAACAAGAAGTGCAAGAGACTTAAGTGGGAGAGACTAGAATTCACTGCCTAAAATGGAAAGCTGGGGTTGACAGGAAAACTATTCTAGTCTAGTTTTCAGGAAGTATATTACAGATGCACCTATATAAAATGAGTAGCCCTTTATATATAGCACAGTGAGAGAGAAGCCGACAAAAATAATAGATTTGTATGCCACAGCTCGCTCAATGGCACCATAATTTGTTTCTTTTTCCACCCGAGCCATTAAAAGAAGTTGACTTTAGCTCACATGTGAAACCTTCTGCACAGCAAAAGTGGTTTTCTTATGGCTTCAGCACAAGAAATGTCCAGAGGATTTCAGGAAGTGTATAAATAGACTTTGTATCCTTGCAAAATGTTGTGCAGCTCTTCCCCCGCGCCCGCCCGCGCCCCCCCCCAACGTCTCCTAAGAAGAATAACTGAAAGTTCTATCATTTTCTATTTAATCTGGGTTTGTCTTTGACTTTCTCTTGGAAATAATTATGACAATAAATGCAACGTGGTAAATTACATTAAATTGCTGCTTCTTGAAGCACTGGCTAGTAGTTAGGCTAACATAAAAATTGTTGCTCAGAGACACCCACACCCCAGGCTGGGGAAGATCTTTGTTTGCAGCCTGGGTGGGGATAGACTGCAATGCTTACACTGCGGCAGCAATATTGCAGGCCAGTCCACAACAGGGAGAGTGCCTCTTAGGTCTGACAGGTCTAATCATCTTGTTCCTTAATCCAGTGGTGAAAGGAGGTGATCAGGAATCCCTGACGATGACCCAACACCAAGCTGAAATATACAACAAGGATTTACCTCTGGACCGACCCAGATAGTGAATGCTTGGTAACGTCCAATCTAAGTTAAGATTGGCGGTAGGTGTCTAAGGGCGCTGAGCCAAATTCTTGCTGCTAAGATGACTGCTTCTGCCCACATGCTGCTATACGGGGGGGGGGGGGGGGCTGGGGGGATACATCTGTGCTGACTGCTGCTGTCTAATTCACCAGAACCTGGCATGAGACTGACATGCCCCAGTTATTTCCTGCCCCACAGGCAACTTTCAGTGGCAGAATGTAATCTGACTGTGTTAAGACTGCAGGCTCAGAACCAAGGAGTAGCTGTAGCACTGCCACTTTGCAAGGCCTGCTGCCCTTACTAAGCCTCTGAGCAAGCATGCATTGTTCTTTTCATCTACCTACGGGACCGCCTCTCCTGGTATGCCCCACGGAGGACCTTAAGGTCCATATATAGCAACACCCTAGAGGTCCCGGGCCCTAAGGAAGTTAGATTAGCCTCAACCAGAGCCAGGGCCTTCTCAACACTGGCTCCGGCCTGGTGGAACGCTCTGTCTCATGAGACCAGGGCCCTGCGGGATCTGATCTCTTTCTGCAGGGCCTGTAAGACAGAGTTGTTCCAGCTGGCCTTTGGCTCAGAATGAGTTTGATTCCCTCCACCTCTTTATTTTTCCTTTCTCCTCCTATGAAGAGATTGTTCCCTAATGGCTTTAATGTTGTATCTTAATCTTTTAAACTGTATTTTAATCAACTTGTTTTTATTATTGGTTGTTAGACGCCCTCAGCCCAGTCTTGGCTGGGGAGGGCAGTGTATAAATAAAAAATTGTTATTATTATTATTATTATTATCATCATCATCATCATCATCATCATCTTAAAAATGTGCTTATATATTCCACTTTATAGTGCATTCCAGTGGTGGCTGTTGCTCATCAGGATTGGTAGGGTGAAAGGCAGGGAGCCCAACAGTAGGTGGAGCCAGAGATGATGAGAAGCACAGATGACTCATTCCAGTGTTGCCCCTATCCTCCTCCCTGCTGAATGTACAGGAGCAAAATTGAGACTACAAGGTGGGGAAGTTAATATCCAGGGTCACCTCCTAGAAGGCAGGCAGGTGAGGGATGCCTGAAAGTTTGGTGGAAGAGTGACCCATTTGCCCTAATGTAACATCCTCCACTGACACCCTCCTATACATAGTTACTTGGGAATAAAGGTTAAGGTAAAGGTACCCCTGACCGTTAGGTCCAGTTGCAGACGACTCTGGGATTGTGCATTTATCTCGCTCTATGTGCCGAGGGAGCCAGCGTTTGTCCGCAGACAGCTTCCGGGTCATGTTGCTAGCATGACTAAACCACTTCTGGCAAACCAGAGCAGCGCACGGAAATGCCATTTACCTTCTCGCCAGAGTAGTACCTATTTATCTAATTGCACTTTGACGTGCTTTCGAACTGCTAGGTGGGCAGGAGCTGGGACCGAGCAATGGGAGCTCACCCTGTCATGGGGATTCGAACTTAATTCTCTTCTTAAACTGAAACTGTTCTTAACCTGAAGCACCACTTTAGCTAATGGGGCCTCCCCCTGCCACCGCGCCACCGCTGCACTATTTCTGTTCTTATCCTGAAGCAAAGTTCTTAACCCGAGGTACTATTTCTGGGTTAGCGGAGTCTGTAACCTGAAGTGTCTATAACCTGCAGTGTCTGTAACCTGAGGTACCACTGTAATGCCCATTTAATACAGTCATTCATTTAAAATATTCTTACCTGCCATTTATCACAAGATCCCTGGGTGGTGGTCACAAGTCTAAATAAATTCATTCCTACAACATACGAATGAAATTTAAAAACAACAAATAGGAATGACAAAATACAAGGAGACATTTTTTAAAAGGTAAAAGCAGAATAAAATGCATCTATAATCCCAAATGCCTTGCAATAAGGAAGCCCCTTACTTGTTGCTTGTAATGCCTATAATGAATAGAGTGGAATTTACTTTTGAATAAGCATGCCTAGGATTGTGTTGTCATTGTTTGAGGTTAATTTCGGCAACCTTGTTTGTTCAATGTGGACTTGGAGGCCCATTTTTCATTCCTGGCCAGTTCACACCTGGGAGCAGACACCCAAGTTGGCCTCCCCCTTGGCACATCACTGCACATGCTACACAGCCACCTTGCAGTGCTGATTAAAGAGAAACCTCCCAAGTCACAGCAGTCCCCAAATTGTCCTTTGATGCTGTCAAATAGATTTGCTTTGATCTGTGGTATTTGAACCTGGACATGTGTTGAGGAGTCAAACATGCTGAACATTGGGGAATCTTTTTTTTTTTCCTCTTCCTTTGTGGAACAGGAGTAAACATGGAATTTGCCTTTGGGGGGGGAATCAGTTGCTCTTGCAGTGGGGGAGTGAAAATTTGGTTTTTGTGTTTTGTTTTGGAGGGTGTGTTTTTTTGCAGTTGTAAAAGACATTTAGCAGCTGTGTTTACACTGGCACACAATTTGGCTATTAGATGGCTGGGCAAGATCTGAAGATGTACAATATTGTTCCGACATTGTGCACTTACAGCTCATTTCCTTGGAAACGTGTTATTTTATATTTCCCTCGGTGTTATTAATCACATTTCATGATGCTTCGCTATTACGGCGCTCTTCTCCATGGCTTGATTCAGTTTGTAGCCCTGCTCCTTAGTGGTTACTGAATATTATTTGAGCAGGCAGGGAGCCTGCTACACAATATAGTCTTCTCTGCTTTAAGGGCAGGTGGGGGAGAGAAAGAAAGCAAATAAGCTCAAGCATGGCCCCGTGCAAGTTAAAATAACCTGTTAAGAGTTAAAAAAAACAAAATCTGCAGTGTATCAAAACAATATTTAGCTGCTGGAGTTGAACAGAAAGGCACATATTTAGTCATTGTTTTTAAATGTAATGTATTTCCTTGGAGAACATATCAACGTTTTCAACAAGACACAGTGGAAGAGATTGTGATGGTTACAATTATGATTTGTGTGCAACTATACATTGACATAGTGCATCCTAGAGTAACATAAGCAACCTCCCAAAACAGTCCCTGCCTCAAGGAGATCACAATCTAAATTTTAACAATGTGGAAATAAAACAATGAGGTAAGGGGAAAGTCCAAGAAGGATAGCACTACAAGGGAGAGGGAGGAGAGGTGAGGAGAAATAGCAAAAATTGATTCGCACGTTACCGAGTTTTGACCCTGGAGGGTCTGTTTCCCAAAGCCCTCACAAAGGCAATTGGTAGAGCTGACTGTATGGCCTAAAGTAGAGCAGGCAAAGGCAGGAAAGGCCATGCTTCCAGTATCTATAGAAGTCCTGGCCTGTTGTCAGGATCCCATCCTACCCAGCCCTCTTCAGACTTGGGTCCCACAGAGTACTCTGCTTCAGCTGAAGACCTGGAGGAACCCACACTCACCATGGCTACTTTGCAGTGACAAAGTATCCTCAATCCCACACCCATCAAGATTGTGACTAATATCTGTCAAATAAGTAGAGGCAGAAAAACAGAAGCCTCTTTTGCAGGGGAAGAAATCTTTTGAGAAATCAGGGTACACGTTTCAGCACAGCACTATGTACTTAGAACAGTATAGAACAGAAGAATAGTCAAGTGGTTTTTAATCAGTGTGCGTGCATTGCTGAATTTATGTACAGTGGTGCCTCGCAAGACGAAAAGAATCCGTTCCGCGATTCTCTTCGTCTAGCGGTTTTTTCGTCTTGCGAAGCAAGCCCATTGACAGCTTAGTGGATTAGCGCTATTAGCGGTCTAGCAGCTTTTAGCAATCAGCTGTTAAGCGGCTTATCAGCGGAACAGCTGATAAGCGGCTTAGCAGCTTAGGAAGGGGGGGGGAGCGAAAAAAACCCGCGGGAACTCGCAAGATTTTTTCGTCTTGCGAAGCAACCCCATAGAGAAATTCGTTTAGCGAAGCGCCTCCAAAACGGAAAACCCTTTCGTCTAGCGGGTTTTCCGTCTTGCGAGGCGTTCGTCTTGCGGGGCACCACTGTATAGGCTAAGTAGGCTGAAGCCTAGGGCCTCTAAATCTAGGGGGCCTAACCAGCCAGCCCGCTCCCCAGCAGGCAGTCTCCCCTCTCCCAAAATTGCAAACCCAAGACTTCATGCAAGGGCAGGGCAACTCAGGCCTCCAAGTACTGGGCAACCAAGTACTGTGTACATATGCATGCTTCTACTTCTCAGAGGTCCAATATTGCTCTATTTGCAGTCCTTGTTTTGCTGATTTCATTTAATATTCTAATTTTCTGAGATTGTTAATTTGGGGTTTTCATCATGATCATCACAATTATAACAAATAAAGGCTTGACATATCTTGCTTTGCATGTCATGAGTCTATCTCATATATTAGTTTCACCTTTTAAGTTGAATTACTGAAATAAATGAACTTTTCCATGATATTCTAATTTTCTGAGTTTCACCTGTATAAAGCCTTAAACGGATCAGGACTGCAATACCTCAAGGACCACCTCTTCCCATATGAACCTACCCAGTCCCTGAGATCATCTTCTGAGGCCCTTCTTCATGTGCCTCCTCCTCGAGAGGTCCGGAGGGTGGCAACACGAGAACAGGGCCTTCTCTGCAGTGGCTCCCCATCTATGGAATGCTCTCCCCAGGGAAGTTCTCCTGGCGCCTTCATTATACACCTTTAGGCACCAGGCAAAAATGTTCCTTTTTATCCAGGCCTTTGGTTGATCTTATTGACATCCAACACCCTTCTAGAATGTGGCTTTTTTTGGTGGAGGGGGGTGGGTTTATTGGGTTATTGCTTTTGATTTGATTTTATATGTTGTGGTCTTGTTGTGAACCGCCCTGAGACCTCCAGGTATAGGGTGGTGTATAAGTTGAATAAATAATAATAATAAATAATCATAATTTTTTAAAAAAAAAATGGGGGGAGGAAAGACCACATATGGAGAGGAAGAGGGTAAGCATAGATGGCAAAAAGCACTATTAGTATTTCAGGTTAGCTTCACATAGTCCAGCTTTCCTTCTTTGGAATAATATTCTACTCACAGAATGTGTAGTGCGGCTAAAGTCCTGTTTTGCGGCATAAATATACTTGACTGGGCTGCTGCTGTGTTCAGAGAGATTGCCCAAGCCATTTGCCAACAGCATGAAAGACTGTAATTCTGCATTTCCCTATTTTATTCATATTTTCCTATCTGGAGCTTTTATTCCGTGGGGAGAAGTTGCAACGTGTGAAGCAATGTTCAGTGATTTAGCCTTAGGGTGGTTTCTTCTGCTATGCTTTGAAATGAACATATGGGAAAATACAGTGTGGAAATGACAGCACATGTGGCTTCCTTGGGGGTGAGGAAGACCTTTGAACTGTAGAGCTGTATCCTGCACCTTCTCTTCTCGCAGCTCCCGTAGCATAGTGAGGTTTTCCCTACTAAACTTCATCGGCTGCCACTTGTGAGGGTGAGGAAGCGTGCAACAGTGACATCATACCATGCTCCTCCCCCCTCCTTTAAATTTTGATTTTCCATTTGCACCTGCCTATGAAGATGGGCAAATGACAGCCTCCTGGTGGTGCAGTCTCATTATGAGGTGTGTGGTATGTGCCCCAGGAAACAGCCTTTTCCATGGTGGCTCTTCAAATGTGGTTCTCCCTCCCTGCTGTGGTATCTGGCCCCATCTCCTTATAGTTTTAAGTGACTATTTAAGATGCATCTTTTTCGGCAGGTGTTTGGAAAAGGAGGGACCTCGCTGCTGCTACTGTTAGTTAGGGCTGTCATACGGATGGAGTTTCCTGCTCAGAAATTCTGCAGTCAGAAGCAGTGTCTGGGTGGAAATAGCTGAAGATAGATGGATAAAACTTTATTCGCATTAGCATATGGCCATAGCAACACTAAAACATTACAGTATAGGCAGAAAAGGAAATTTGATATAAGAGCACAATTTAAAGTCCTGAATCAGCAATCAGTTAGTGGCCCTTATTCTGATTGCCCCTGCTATGAACCTGGCAACCTTTGCTGTTATCTGCTCATTTTGATCTGATAGAAGGACATTGTGCTAGTGGCTGAGTGCCCTGGAATGGTTAGTACGAGTGGGGTGATGATCTCGTTCCTCAGGTCTTTGTAGAGAGTACAAGACAGGAGGACGTGTGCCGCTGTTTCGGTGCTACCATCTCAACAAAGACGTTTCTCAGGCGGGATCTTTTGGAATCGACCCTCAAGTACCGCAGATGACAAAACATCTGGTCTTGCAAGTGTAAAGGCACATCTGTATTTTGGGATAATAAGTTTGTGCAGATATGGGGCAAGAGAATCAGAATGGAGAGGTGGAAAATGAACATACCAAGGGCAGAATTTCCTTATAGTGGCCAGGTTGTTCTGATGCTCGTTATCTTTTAGACGTTGACCAGTTAGACTGTTTGCTTTATTAGGGCCCATAGTGAGTAGGTGTTGTGGGGATAGGCCACAAGATTGAAGTTTTTGATAGAAATAGCTGAAATGTCCTTGAAAATCCGGACTTATGGCAAGCCATGTCGGAAGTCTAGATTTCATCGAATTTCCTTAAAAGGAGCTCAAAAACATCTTTTTTGAGATTTTGTATGAAACAAGGCGAATAAAGCTGTTAACCTGATTTAACAGTTTTTCATTATTTGGAAGCTATGGTTCTAACAATGCATCAGACTTTTTAGCAGCTGCATCACACTGCCGACTTGTGTTCAGCTTGAAATCAACTTCATCCCTAAGATCCTTTTCTTCTACTGCCAAGTTAGGTATACCAACCCCAACCTATACCTGCGCTAATATTATTATTATTCTTGTTATTGTTATTCTTACCCGTAGAAATGTGTGTGTGTGTTTGAGAAAACATAATCTGAGAAATGACCTTTGGTTTTGCTGGTGTGCTGGTGGGTGATACTAAACTAGATAACAAAAAATCAAACAGATAAACCAGGAAACAGTTTTAGAATATGCATCATAGTTCAGAATATAGGTTTATGAAATTCCTGCACATAACCTCTCTCCCTTATATCTAGTGATTTCCCTAAGAATTCTAGATTCTAATCCTACTTTCAGGATTTTCTTGTGATCACATCTGTATTTTGGATCTCTTCTATTGTTTCTACAGAAAACTGTACAGAGCCTCAATACTCCACAGGGGAAAATACAGAATTGCTATTTGCAGGTTCAGATTTCCATGAAAGAAAACACCAACTAAGTGTACTTTTAAACAAAGAGAAAAATATTTCAAATCCTGAACTCAGAATAAAATATGCAGAGAAAACAAAGACAATCTGAGAAGAAGATGGAGATATCTGGTCAAAAATTTAAATTTGGTCTCTTGCATGTCATAGGTTAAGATTGAAGGTGCATTCTAGGTTACAAAAGATTGGGAAAATACTAAATTAAGCTAATTGAAGTAATAGCATGTTACAAAGCATGGGTAAAATCCAAGATACCACTCTGTAAAAGGGAAGGACATTGGTCCCTAAATAATTGTCTACCAACTGAAAGAAGTAGGCTTGACAAGCCTAAATTTTAAATTCAGTAACAGATATTATTTAAGTCTGCCTAGAAAAGAGATGACCGATGTTATATTTACAAATTGCTTTAGGAAACCATTAGCTCTGTCTGGTTCCCCTTTCCATGACTTGCTTCAGGGGAACTCTAAATATAACTTTCAGGCTTCTTCATCCCATAGTTTAATGTGTAGCAGATAGGGATTACATATATATATATATATATATATATATATATATATATATATATATATAAACACCCACACACCACCCAGTTCTGTTTGCAGTGTATGGTCGAGCCACACCTAGAGGAATCATCTGTACTATTTTTGTCCTTTTTATTGCCCTAGCTGCCTTTTTGTGGTGAACTCTGAGATGATTTCAAGCTACCTTCTCAGAACTCTCATCCAAATTGGTTGGTCCTTTTGAAAATGTGGCCTTGTGTCTTGTCAACAGGAGTAGGACTGCTTCTGGAGAGGACAGTGGTTCATTCTGTGCACACTGAGGTCTTTCAGAAATGTTTACTTGGGCAAGCGCTTACAGAGCATGCTCAGATGTGGGTTCTTCCCCCCCCCCCCGACTCCCCAGTGCCATAGCTTTATTAACAGCAACACATTTCTTATGTAGCCTTTCTCCCAGCATTTTGAAGGCCAGCAGTTCAAAAAGTACTTTGGCTAAAATCCTACCCAGACTTACTATGGAGTAAGACCCACTGCATTCAGTGTGGTTTACTAGTGCCAAGTAAACATGCAAAAGAGTTGGTCTTCATAGCCAGATGTGGACAATCACTTTTCAGTACTACCTTATCCAGCATACTTTTTATTGCACTTCACGATGATTTGGGATCATGTTGCTGTTGGGGTAGTCATACAGTACATGATCCCACTTTCAATACTGTTTGCACCTGCCAAATTTCGGGGGCAGTCACACTGCATCATTTCCAAACAGTGTATATCCCTTAACTTCCTGGTGAAATCCCATAACATTTTATGCCACAAATGTTCTGGTTTACTTTGTCCCACTTTTGTTGCACTATGGGCATATCCACTCTACCCCCTTTTTTGTGCTCAGGAGCTTTCCCCACAAAAATCCACTCTTTAAAGCTCAGTCAGAGCAAACATCAATTCATATAAAACCCGAACTGATGTTTGCTCTGATTGAGAGCTGAACAGCAGGTTTTTTGCAGGGGAAGCTCTGGAGCAAAAAACCAAAGCAAAATAAAAATAAAAATGGAACTTTACAATGCAGACCTGAGCCTGGAAAAAGCAGGCTAAAGTTAAGTGTGGATAATAATAATAATAATAATAATAATAATAATAATAATAATTTATTATTTGTACCCCGCCCATCTGGCTGGGTTTCCCCAGCCACTCTGGGCAGCTTCCACAGAAACCAAAAATACGCTAATAGCCCTACATCCACTCTGGGCAGCAATAGTCTGATAGCATGGGGAAAACATTACAGAACAGCACACAGCAGAATAAATCTGTTCGTATTTGTAATATGATTTCATTGGGAATGTATTTCACAAATAATGAATGGTATTGGGGAAAGGAGATGGCAGTTGGCAATTGGCAGGTTATTTCTGTTAGTTCTGTCTTGACTGTGAAGGTAAGAGGTGTGAGGACTTCATGCAGATGCTGTCTGGAGGAGTTCTGTAAATAATACTTGTTGTTCAACTGTTACCAACCTGACAAGCGAAAAGATTTCTCTTCAGTTATTTGCGTAAGGCAGAGAGAGAGAGAGAGAGAGAGATTTATCACAAATAGCTAACAAAATCCACCACACTAACACACTATTATTGTGTCAGGAACATGTCCAGAACACACCCATAACAAAACACTAGTTTGGAGGGCCCTCCATAAATTAAAAGCAATAAAATCATTTCTATAATTGTGCAATTAGTTTGTGACACTAGTTTCACTATTGCTCAAAGACATGATTTGCCCTTATAATCATTATCACATGTTTGTAAGACAGAGTTGTTCCGCCTGGCCTTTGGCTTGTAGCCAATTTGATTCCCTCCCTCCCTCTCTTTTTTTTTCTTTTCCTTCTCCTCCTGCGATGAGGCTACATTTTCATATTTTAATGTTCCATTATTTTAATGTTGTATTTTATTTTTGTTTTTAAGTTGTAATCATTCATCTTGTTTTTATTATTTCTTGTAAGCCGCTCTGAGCTCGGCCTTGGCTGGGGAGGGCGGGGTATAAATAAAAAAAATATTATTATTATTATGTTGCCATATTATTCAGTTGCAAAATATTGTTGAAGAGCACAAGAGGGTTGGGGGGGGGGTTTGCTCCCCGAGGTGCTATAAGTCTTTAATTTAATCAGAATCAAATAAGAATCCAGAGGTTTGATCCAGCACGTTTTAAACTGGCAACCTGACAGGCATCATCAGTAAATTAAGGAAAGTGTATCTTCTCACAGAGACATTTAGAATCCCCAGTGAAAAGGCTTGGTTTCTTCAAATATATCAGATGCTTCTTATTGTTATTAAATACTTTCTCACAACATCTTTGGGATAATTTGTTCCAGTTTCTGCAGTTTAACTATGTAACCTTCTTTGTCATCTTAATTTTTCCTCTCCCAAAATGGTCTCTTGTCTTGTAGAAAAGGAAATCAACCTTAAAACTTGCCCAGCTTTAATCTAGTTCTCATTAACCTGCCCCTGGGCTGCATTAATGAGTTGATGGTGGATTAGGAATACATAACTTTATTTCCCTTAATAGAAATATATATATATATCTTTAAATAGAAACCTAAGGTAGCATTTCCATGGACATGTATCTGTGGATGGAGGCAGAGGTGGACTTGCAAGCCCTGCCCTCAGTGTCTCCATGTGTGTCATCCCAGTTATCTCTCATATGTTGAGTGGAGAAGGTCTGCAGGGGGCTTTTACACATTTGCTTGAAGGTGTGTAGAACTTTCCATGAGATCAAGGACCCTGCTTTCAGCTACGCCCCTTCTCCGAGGGTTGTAAGAAGGTGAAAGGGGGGCATTAAAAGGTGAAAAGAGATTAATTTAATTAGAATAATCCTACCTTCAACCTGTTACAAGCTTCCATTTGGAGTCACAGAAAAATAATATTCAAAGTTTAGCCTTTGACAGGCAAAAGCCTTCAGGTGAGCGATGAAATAAATTGTCTAAGTTCATCCCCGCACAACACAAATGCAAATATTCTCTTTGATATTTTTAACATCCAAGAGCACATTACCACCTTAAATCTACCATGCATAGGAGCTGATTATGCCACACACTTTTAAAGTGTTGCAGCCTATTGACATGTGGGCCAACAAACGTAATAAAAATCAAATCCATATTCTAATTATTACACTAGAAAAGACATTACATTAATCAGAGGCTAATAGAGTGATGCTTTCATGCATGTCGTTTTGAATTGGCATCTTGTTGACATGAACTAATTAGTCATCGTCCCAGTTCACCTGCACTAATATGCTACTTTACCAAGTGTAACATCAGTGGCATAATTGGAAGTGGCACATTTTGTAATCAGTATTGTAAGTGTGTATTAATTGTTGGAGAAGGAATTGACTTAGCCCTTAGTTTGTGCTGTTCTTTAAAAAAAGAAAAAAAATCAAATGCCCAGTTAATAATTTCACATAGGAATATTCTGCAATATGCAAGGAAAACAGGGGAAGGAATTTGACTCCATTTCAATTCAGAGCAAGCATTTGGATTTCCCAAAAAATAGCTATTGCTATTAAACTACATTCTATTAAACTAAGTTCCCGAAACATACAAAAGTTGGACGTTGCTTTCAGGAAGTGGTCTTGTGAAACCTGCTATACAGTTTGTGATTTCATTTTGATCTAATTCTGGTGAATTATCAAGCCAGGCTGCAATATGACTTTTTAATAGGTTGTTATGCTTGGTGCACACTGATGACATCATCAGCATAAGCCAGGGCCTAGAAAAACAAATAAGTGTCTGAAATAGTAACTGGATGATTAAAAAAGTAAACTGGTGAATTGGAATGATTACCAAACCACAATCAATAGTGCAACCATCCATACCGGACATGAAATTGCAAACATGAATTGTCTGATAGCAGAATACAAAAGGTTGAAGTTTTGGTTTAGCAGAGCTGGAGCATTTTGTCATTGGACAAAATTTTGTTGCTGACGGATCTTCTATCCTCTGTTTTCACCTTGTTTTCTCATGTGTCTGTAATGCATGTAATAATTCACATGTAGGGTTGATAGGGCGCTGCAGGTCTTTAAAGATTATGCCATTCTGCTTTGATTCAAGTCCCTTTTTTGATTTAAAGGCTCTTTGGGGGTATATAGTAGTGTTTAGTTCCCCATTCTGAAATGCTTTCCCCTAAAATATTGGTCAGCTGAAATAATGGATGGTTTAATTTCTTTCTCATAAGATGGAATGGGCAACTCTTCTTGCTTCACAGGTGTTGAGTAAGTGTGCATGTCAGTCCATGATGGAATGACATCACTGAGCAATTCTCTTTCCCTGAAGGTGAATTCTTTTGACTTGAACTGTCTATTGCAAACCTAATCCACATTCCTTGGTACTTCAGAAACATTCACACTATGGGAAGTTTAATATAAAAATTCTCTTCCTAGCCTGATCTTGATAAATTTTTGCTAATCGCATAGAAATACCATGAATTGGCAGGAAACCCCCTCAGACATTCTACCTAGAAAGAAACTTCAATATTTGATTCAATCTGGTGGCAAACTAGCAGTGGAAATGCACCAAATCCACTTGGTGTAATTTTGCTAGTCTTATTGGAGGATCTCTTGAAAACTTGACTCTGCTTAAAAATTCCACAGGTGTTTCAGTTTGCCAGGAATGCCATTTAAAATAAAATAAATGCCGTAAGAGAAAATTTGGGGCAAATTCAGTGGGCCAGTACACAGCTATGTGAAAAAGCAGCAACACAGAATCATAGACTAATAGAATTGGAAGGAACACTATGGCATAGCTGTCAAGTGTCCCTTATTTGAAGGGACAGTCCCTTATTCCAGTGCCATGTCCCGCTGCTGTCCCTTATTGATGGATGTCCCTTAAATGTCCCTTAAATGATGTCCCTTAAATTTCAAAGGAAGCAGCTCCTCTCCCTCCCTCCCTGCCGGCCAGGGAGGAGGGAGGCTCCAACTGTGTTGCTTAGCTGTGTTGCTCACCCAATAAGAAGTCTAAGAACGACTGGGGGTGGAGCTTGCATGCCTTGTGTGTGGCTAGTTAATGCAAGCTGAGGAGGTTTTTGAATGCTGCATGTCATTTTGTTGCACGTGCTGCTGCAAACTTTGCAGCGCAAAGCCAGGCCGGGGAGCCATCTTAAGTTGAGGCTGCATAGGCCTTGTGGTGCATGTGATTCAGATTCTATTCAGTTGAAGCTCTGGTTACCAAGTTGGTTGGACAGTGTTCTCAAAGCTACCAGCATGAGTTTGACCAGACTGCAGGAGGACAGGAAGACTGGAGTGCCTGGAACAGGTGAGGCTGCAGGTCCCTTATTTTGGCTGCTGGTCCCTTATTTTCAAGGCTGCTGGTCCCTTATTTTCAAATCTGTAAGTTGACAGCTATGCACTATGGTCATCTATGGTCCCCTGCAATGCTGGAATCCCAGCTAAAGAATCTTTGACAGATGGCCATCCTGTGATTACCAGTCGTTCCACATAAAGCACAGCTACATTGCAGAAACGGCTATTTTCTAGTGCTGCCTCGTTCACACCAGGGCTGTGCAACAGATCTGGCCAAAGCCTGAATGGAATCAGAGCTGTCCAGAGCAATCGGGGATTGTCAGGGAATGGCGTGTAGAACAGGAAGGAGAAGCAAAATAGGGGTTGCCAAGGTGAGGTGACAGGATAAAGTGTCCTTTTACAGGACGCTTGGGGTTTGGGGGAGAGGTGTGTTGGGAAGAAGGGGAATAAAGGGAGTCCTCTGGGAGCTGCTGGGCAGGCCAGAACTCCATGCAGTGTTTGGATCAGACCCATCTTGGCTGCTGGCTGGAGGAGGCTGCACTAAGAGACTGGGAGCCAGGAGTGACTGCTGCTTTGAACCCTAGCTTGCTGAAGGTCTGAGAGGGGCAATGAGAGACAACTCTTGGGATATAATGTTCTGCACCTCTTCCACTGCAGACTTCCAAGTGTAAATATGTATTAAGAAACCATATTTCTTAAAGACACTAGCCTCCGTTCTGCCTCAATCTCCCCAACCCTGGGTGAGTGCCTGGGAATCTTGCCCCAATTGTGGGATTGCATGTAACAACTATCTAAATTTGATTTGCCATTTTACATTCTAATGCAAAATGAGACGTTTCAGTATTCATGCTGGAATTCCTTTCTTCATATCTTGGAGAAAATCTGCAAATAAAATTAAATGTGTGGCCTTAATGAACTGTGATGTTTATTTACAAAACTGTCAAACTTGCATGTTCTTTCGATTTTAACTGGCTTGAAAAGAAGAAGAAGCTCTCCTCATAGATTTTAGGTTTGTGATTTGCTATTCATGAAATCGTGCAATACGAAAACCGAGCGTTTACATAGCACTCAAAATACCTCGCTTACTCATCCTCATAATCTTAGCAAACTTGTAAAGTTGGCCTGTATTATTATTACCTTCACATGGATGAGGCTCTGAGGCTGAAAGGAGCTTACCTAAGCCGGAAGTAAGATTTAAAATGAGGATTTGCTGTCAGTTTTATTCTCTTAACCATGCTGGCGTTTAATCATTCTAGCACTTCTGAAATGCTAGCAACTACCAAAACTGGTAAGACAGGGATAAGGAACCTTTGCAACGTTTGGGGATGGGGGTTTCCTACCCCTGCTGTAATAAATTGGTGTCCCTTTTATGTATGTTGCAGGAACAGCTGGCAAGGAAGTGCCACAAAGCTTCCCTCCTAATAGCAGTTTCACTCACTGCTGCTGACCTGAATGGTGTGGGGTCAGGCAGGGTGAAGGTGAGGTCATGTGTACCCACGCAGCCCAGACCTCACTGCTGTCTGCCCTGACCCCACATTGCCCTGCTGAGCAAAGCTGGGAAGATAGCTATGCACCCTACCACATGGGCCATTCCTGGTGTGCCACTTCCTTTAAGTATTTTGTACCTGCACAACAAAATCAAGATTAAAAATGAGCCAAACAGCAGCACCAACATCATCTAATTCATTTTCCCTGCCAACCCACAAAAGCATAAGGTGATACCCAGTGTTAGCGTTGCTCAGAGCAGACCCACTGGAGTGAATGTATTGCAGTAACAAGTCCACTGAAGAGATCTACACTGAGATTGACGTGGGTGGTGCTGTGGGTTAAACCACAGAGCCTAGGACTTGCCAATCAGAAGGTCAGCAGTTTGAATCCCCGCAATGGGGTGAGCGCCCGTTGCTCGGTCCCTGCTCCTGCCAACCTAGCAGTTGAAAAGCACGTCAAAGTGCAAGTAGATAAATAGGTACCACTCCGGCAGCAAGGTAAACGGCGTTTTCGTGCACTGCTTTAGTTCACCAGAAGGGGCTTAGTCATGCTGGCCACATGACCCGGAAGCTGTACGCCAGCTCCCTCGGCCAGTAAAGCGAGATGAGCGCCGCAACCCCAGAGTTGGTCATGACTGGACCTAATGGTCAGGGGTCCCTTTACCTTTACCTTTACACTGAGATTAATAGAATTCATACTTTTTTTTTGTTTTTTGCAAGTTACATGGCTAAATGTCTATAAAATCAATTTTATGACTTCTCCATATGAGTAGTATACTCACCAGGAACTACGTGGCATGCGTTACACACCAGACCTATAGAACTAGTAAGTTAAGTCATCAGCATGTATTGCGTTTCAAAAAGAAAGAAAAATCCACTATCTTCTTCTTTGACCTTGGGCAGGGCTTCAAATATTTGAGGTCAGAGGGAACTAATAAAATAAAAGTCATTTATTTGTGAATCATGCTGACGACTCACAGTGCTCATTATAGTTTGGCAACATCGCATTATGATTTTTTTTGGAAGCATAACCTGTTTCTTATTCTGCACTCTATAGAAAACAATCCCTTTTATTTAGTACGTGCATTAGTGTGTGTTTGAATCTTCAGTATGTTATCGGGGGCAGGGGGAAGGTGCCCTGGTGGGGGTCCGAAAATCTCAATAAAGGGCTCTAGAATCAATGTGTAAATAAATCTAAATACCCTTGTGGCAGGAACCTGCTTTTTCTTTTCTTTTAAAGTATATGTATTTACTTATTAACAGTACTTATGCACCTGATAACACACACTTGTATCCAATGCAGCACATTCTGTCTGCACAAGTATTTCTGCAAAGGAACATTATTCCCCATATATCCCCCCTGCACTCCCTAAAATTGTCCTAGCGGTTCCCCCAACTCTCAGGAGCAGACTTGGGGAGGGTGCAGGAAGGATGGGAGTCCAGTTGCACAAGTGGAAATCCTTGTACTGATAGGATGTGTTAGTCTTCCAGGTGGCTTACAACAACAAAAATTAAAATACAACTCTAAGCCATAATGACAAGAATATAACACAGCGTTTAACAGAATTCCAGCAGCAGAGTATCAGCGTGGACTATATTCATTATTTTACTTATTTAAAGCTCACTTTTTTGTAACAAGTTGCAGTCAAACAAGTTCCATCAGTATCACTAGTTACGCCAAAACGTTGTTGTTCTTCAAAATCATCTTCTTTAGGAGTGAGCAAAATCTCACTGAGAAAAAAAAATGTTTATCGACATTCTTTAGGCTTCCTCCAAAATTCCTCAGATGTTTTGCTGGAGGATAAATCTACACATTTGCTTCAGATTTGTCCTTACATGAAATACGCTGACAATCTAATGCTGGGCAGAACATCTCGGAGAAATGTCACTAGTTAGATTAGGATTCTGGTTTCACAGAGTTCCAGAACTGAGAGAAGCCTCCCTGAAAAGAGATTAATGTGTGACAATAATGCATGGACAGTGGGAGCAAGCCTGGGGGAGCAGTGTGCTATTGTCACGGGGTCAAAAGCATAGCCTTGCAGTTTCCCTACTTCTTGCTTTCCCTACACCCATGGATAACATGTGAAGTGAGCTAGTCATCATATGGCAAGGACTCACCATGTGGATGTGGATGAAAGTCATAAGGATTTTTTCGGTTTCTGCAGAAAATCTTTTGAACGCTACTCTTTTCTTTGCATCTTTTCATCCAGTTTCGATACATTTTAATGTGTGGATTTGCTTCTATTAATCCTAACTTAATATACCTGGATATTAACATGCATGGATATATTTGACCTTTTGAGATAGTGTCTGACACTCTGGTTCTGTAAAAGTAAGGTAGGGGGCGGGGAGAACCAAGAACCATCTTTATAATGACAAGAAGCTAGGGTTTTAAAGAATTCAGATAGTCCTCTACAGCCTTGAAAATGTGCACGAAAGCTAACAGGCCACAAACATTGTTGGTAGTCCACCTGATTTCACATATCTGTGTTAACCATTAAGTCCTTTGTCTGGTCACTTGGTGGTAATTCTTCCCCAGCCTAGACATCCCAGGCAAGATTTACAAGAGTAGGCTATACATTATATTTACTTTTTGATTTGATTTGATTTGAACATCCTGAAGTGGTTTAACAATGAAAATATCACCAAAACGAAAACACATAAAGACAATTTCAGATCTAATACAGAAACGAACCGGAAAAGCTATCAACTCAACAGCCTTCTTGAAAGAGGAAGGTCTTCAGCAAGCATCAAAAAAGGCAACAGAGCTGGCAGCTTTCTAACATTTAAGCAGAGGGAAATGGAAATGGTAGGTGCCACAACACCATAGCCCAATTCCTAGGCTGTGCGCAATGGACCTCCAGGCCTTCACGTGCAGAACACAGTGATCAACTGGGAATATAAGGAGTGTGGTGATCTTTCAGGTATCCTGAACCCAAGTTATATAGGACTTTTGTACACCAGTACCAGCATGTTAGGGCTACAAGTTAGTTACCCAAACTATACTCAATGCAAGCAAAGGAGAAGAGCTACAGACTTAAGTAGCTCTCCCTGTAGCCTCTTACTCTAAAGGAAGCACTTCAAAGGGAAACTACTTGGCATGCAGCTGGTATGCAAAACGTAAATATTTGCTTAATTTTTTGTTTTGCTTTTACATATAAGCAAGGTCCTCTGCTCTTGACATCAAAAGTCCTCTCTTATCTTGTGTGCCCGTTTTCTCTCCTGCCCTCCCCATCTCCTCCTCAACACTGAGATGTCACTGAGCATGAAACAGAAAAGCTGGTGTCTTTCTGGGGTTCGTATTAAATTGGATATGATAGAATATTAGATTTATGTTTATCTTGTAAATTGCAATTATAGTTTTGGCAGCAGGAGCCAGGATGGAGAGAAAAAAACAACTTCTTCCTTTCCCCTTGTTTTGTCCTGGCTCCTTCCTTCCTCTGCCAACAATCACAATTCTCTCTTCAAAGGGGGAACATGCAGTGAAGCAGACCGCCTGACTTTTCAGTGTGCATTTTGTGCTGTGTAGGCTGAATCCTGTTCTGCTATTTGACTTGAGGTCCTTTGTCCTAAGGCAACTGACATTGTCTCTGTGAAATGTCCTGAAATGGCTTCCCTCCACTGCACTGCCACTGCTTTCATCAAATATGAAACCCAGTCTGAGTTAAAAATGGTATTTATTTTGTATGTGTTACAACAAAGGCCTCCTCACTTCTTTGGGGCCTCCCACCATACTGGAGTGTAGAAGGTGGGCACTCAACATAAAGATCCTCCTGGAAGATGGTTCTGTGTCCTGGAGGCTGGTCCATTGTAGCAAAATTGAGCACTGCCTCAGCCCATTCCACCTGGGTGCCTTCTTACTTAAAATCAGCCCAGCTTGGTTGCAATGTTGCACTTACAGTTGCAATGTTGCACTTACAGAATTCATCAGGGAGAAGGATGGGGAGAAAAAACAATAATTAGTTTGCTCTGCCTGTCATTGGCTCTGGCTCCCCCTACTGCTGGCCTCCCTGCCGTTATGGCATGGCCATTGTTTTCATGGTTTGTGGGCTGCCTGGAATGACGTTGGGTGCCCACAATTACAGGGTGTATTTCAGTGACCCTCCATATACAGTGGTGCCCCGCAAGATGAACGCCTCGCAAGACGGAAAACCTGCTAGACGAAAGGGTTTTCCGTTTTGGAGGCGCTTCGCAAAACAAATTTCCCTATGGGCTTGCTTCGCAAGACGAAAATGTCTTGCGAGTTCCTGCGGGGGTTTTTTCCTTGCCCCCCCTTTTTCTAAGCCGCTAAGCCGCTTATCAGCTGATCCGCTAAGCTGCTAAGCCGCGAAAAGCCGCGAAAAGCCACGAAAAGCCGCTAAGCCACTAATAGCGCTAATCCGCTAAGCCATCAATGGGCTTGCTTCGCAAGACGAAAAAAACGCTAGATGAAGAGAATCGCGGAATGGATTCTTTTCGTCTTGCGAGGCACCTCTGTACTGTTATACTCCAGCTCCCATCAATCCTAGCAGGCATGGCCAGAGGGCAGGGAGATGTAGTTCAGTAACGTTTGCAGGACTACAAGTTACCCACCCCTGAAATAGACTCTCATCTGACCTAGCAAGTCTCTTCTTGTGTTCTTACTTAGATTGCCCCTTTTTAAACCATTCCAGATATTGAATTTAGGCAGGAAGCCCAAAGGGAGTTCTGTGGCAGACCCCACTCTACCTATGCATCCATTGCAGTTATACGCTTCTTCTGTTTTCTGCTCCCCTTATCATCTAAGATCAGTCTGTAGCAGCAGGCTTCTGAACAGCTACAGGCACATGGCACACACAATTCCTTTTGGCATTGCTAGAGAAATAATACACAGTGACATTTCCGTGACCAGATCTAACCATGAGACAATATCAAGAGGTCTGGCAATCCCTGTAATCCCTATATGCTGACCTATGTCGGACTGTAAAATAGTGATAATATGGCTAGCCTATGTATAAAATGTTTGGAATGCCTCCAATGGAAAGTTCCTGAGCTAAGCATCATTAACATTTTTCACAGATGTCTTGTTCCTTCATGTTGTTCTTTGGGGAATTGGTACATTGACTAAAATAGGTGATTTACTGATCCTTGACAATCATTCCCTCAGGTCTCACTTTTCAGAGAAGGAAACTTCAGACAACAGTACCACAGCATCCCAAGGAGAATGTAAGTATTTGGGTCATATTCCTGGCAACATTGCCTTTACATCTGATCTCAGTCTGTGTCTGATGTTTATAATCATATATATACAGAGAGAGAGAGAGAGAGAGAGAGAGAGAGAGAGAGAGAGAGAATGCATATTGTAATAGGATGCTTGGAGGGAAATTAGAATTTCAAAATTACAATGTTTACATAATTTTACATAATTACATAATTTATTGTGGGATGAGCTATACAGGAGCATACTTCACAAAAATGTCCACAGCCCAACTTCAAAACTTCAGCAATTTGGGGATGAAGGCGGGGAGGTTAGGAGTGTGGGAAAGTGTTTTATTGATTCAGAGTGAAGTCAGGGAACAATGTCCACAATGTAATCTAGCTTTGTGACCTTATTACACAGCCAAAACTGATTGGCTATGACAACATCATAACATCATCACACTCACCACATGATCTTCATTCAGCTGGTATCACAATTAATCCCAGAGACAGGAAACTTTTTTCCAATGGTGTCTGTTGCAGAATGAACAGGCAGTGTACAATTGTAAATAAAAGGGAGGAGTAGACAATTCACACACAGTACTCTGAAAATGTTCACATTTGACTATTTGGTGCAGCTCCCCATGCCAATGTTTCTTTGACCACTATCCAAACATTTAGCATCTGAAAGATTAATGTGTAGTTCTATACACTATTTATTTTTGTTCTAATTTGAAATGAGTCTGTATGATATTGTGATGCAGAACTAATTTTATCGTAGTTTTACTTCATCGTAGTAAAAGTCTCATAGCCTTTAGAATTTCCCTTTCGGCAACTCAAACTATACGAAACCCATCTGTGATATTTTCCTAATCTCATAGTATTAAGTAACTGTCTATAAAACGTTATTCAAGGGTCATGGCCAGGTCTGTGTAGCATGCTGTGATTCCACAAAAGCACAGAAAAACAAGAGGTTGTATAAAGGTGATGCTCAAAATACCTTAACAAGGTTTAAAACATGCATGTTAGGGTTTGCCTGGTGCAAAAGAGAACTGGGCTCCTGTCTTTAATAGGTGTGCAGAAGAAAGGCAGGAAGGGTGGTTTCTGCTCTAAAACAAAAATCCAAGGTATTCTATCATAATACACTGGGGTGTGGGTGGGTGGGTGTAAGCCCTGTGGGTTAGTGTGTTTTCTTGCTTTGTCAAAAATTGCGAAGACAGAGCCCATCGTATTCTAGTGCGGAACCTGGGACCCTCTGGATAGTGTGGGTCTCCCATCTGCCCCAGACAGCCTGGCCAATGCTCAATGAGGATGGCAGCTGTGGTCCAGGAACATGTGGAAGTTCTCAGGCTTCAATCCTTGTTGAAGAGGGTGGCAAAGAGAGGTTGATGTCAGGGCCCCGAGACTGAGGGCTTGCCCAAACTTCCGCTTGTTGCGTGCCCAGAAAGCAAGGGAGCGAAAGGTTTTCTGCTTGTCCCATGCTATTTAGGCATGGGTACAAGTGGTTTTTCATATGTCCCACTGCTTTCGTCGAAGTGTTTACCACTGAATTGGAACAAACGTCAATCTGCGGGAAAACTAATTGATATTTGTGCTGATTCAGCAGTAAACAGTGGGTTTTCCCAGAGGAAATATGCAGGACAGGCAGGAATGTGGTCGAGCCCAGAGAGTGAGGACTTCTGCTCAAGCTGGAGTTGGGGCAGACATTATAAAGTATGTTCTTTACTTTCCCCTTAGTCTTAACTAGCGTTCTCTGACTGGAGGGGAACACTAGGGTAGATAATGGCGAGGCTGCTTTTTAGTTACACCATCAAGAGTTGGTAGATACCGCTTTCAAATGGACTTGGTGGCTTGGCTTTGATTGCACAAATCATCTGGCAGGGAATTCTTCGGCACATTCTCGGTTTGTGGACTTGACACTTTCCACTTCTTGCTGGTACACACAGGGTGAGTTGCTCAAATACACCTGAATCTGGTACTGCATTTTACATTAGCTCAGTTCCTCTCCGCCTCCTGCCTCCCAACTTCCCCTTTTCATCCTTTATATTCATGTATTCTGCATTCTTGTCAGCAAGTGAAGTTTTCTTCTGGTTAATATTTATGGTGCCCTTTAATGCCTAGAGCAGAAAAATGCCTGAAATGATTAGAAGTTACATTGTAAGGCAGTTAAAACCTAATGCAACACAATCATATGAGGACCAGTTGAATCAATTTATTGTGGTGGGGTCCCCACACATGCACAAGCAAAAAGAAGAAGAAAAATAACACAACAATAGTGTAACTACGCAGCTGCACAGCAACATTGGCAAGCTGGACTGTGAATTTCAAGTGTGAACCTGAAACACTGAATGTGCTGTATTTTTAAAAGAAATCCCCTTTTGTATGAGATATGTAATGTCCCTTTGTGCCAGAATGGTTTGCATGATAATGGTTCTCTTTTGTTGCTTGTTGTCACATGACAGAACTAAGTGAGCTGTGGAAGAAACAACATAAAAGATAATCTTCCATTTTCCCAAAGTCGTCTTTTTCTCTCTCCAGAAATTTTAAAATTTCTTATGCACTGTAAATACTTCTTTAGTGTTTTAAAAGAGGTATTCTGCTATTAGCCTATCAGCCCTAATTGGTACTTTGCCTTATCTACACCTTCTCAGCTCAGCCTTTATTAAGAAAGCATCCTTACTTTTTCCACTCATGGAGAAAACCTCAAGTCCAAATTGAATGGCTGTTTTCTGCCCCCACATGGTTAAGTTCATCATCATTGGGCAGGGTCCAGTCAAAGTCCAGCACAAGCTTAAACCTCTCCTGACAAAAAAACCAAACTGACGGTGTGTTAAAGCTACTTAAATTTGACTGAATTGTGCCCTCTCATATTGACCAACCGGGACCTGAGGGCAACAGAAGGCATACTGCTG
Organism: Podarcis cretensis; assembly: GCF_951804945.1. NCBI lineage: Eukaryota > Metazoa > Chordata > Lepidosauria > Squamata > Lacertidae > Podarcis > Podarcis cretensis. The sequence continues at coordinate 82,823,928 of NC_137175.1, read as the reverse complement.
GACACTAGGGAGAACATCACCACCATGGCTAGTAGCCATGGATAGATTCATCCTCCACAAATTTATCTAATCCTCTTTTAAAGCCATCCAAGTGAGTGGCCATCACTAGGTATTGTGGGAGCAAATTCCGTAGTTTCATTATGCTCAGGGTGAAGATGTACTTTTTATTGTGTTCTTGTTTGTTAGAACAACCTGAAAATGTTGGTGCCCAACTGGGCTAATTTCTAAACTCTTAAGAGCGGCCTCGCTTGCAGAAATTTAGCAGGCAACTCTGCCATACCTGGTGATGGAAAAACCTTCACCTACATAATTTCTGCAAGCTGTTAAGCCGAAGGGAGCAGGGTCGGGGGGGGGGAGGTGATGCCCCTACTGGTTCCTGGGATTGCCACTAGTCAAATAGCTATTCTATTTATCGTTGATAGGACTGTGTTTCCCCTATTTGTGCCCTTTCTGAAGTCACTCACATCTGTGTGGCTCCACACGGATGCCTAGTTCTGTGGTTTGGTTTAGAGCAGTGTTTCCCAAACTTGGGTCTCCAGCTGTTGTTGGACTACAACTCCCATCATCCTTAGCTAGCAGGACCACCAGTAGTCAGGGATGATGGGAGTTACAGTCCAACAACAGCTGGAGACCCAAGTTTGGGAAACACTGATATATAGAGCCTAATATAGAGAGAAAAAGAAGCATCAGGCCATGATATGCTCTGAGTAAGTAAGGTTGGGCATGACTAAATGTGACCTGGGTGCCAATGGAGGAGGGTGGGATAGAGAGGAGAATACTGCCCACACCAATCCACTTTTGACCCAACTACTGCTGTATCTTTGAGGTCATTGTCTTTCTAGGACAGGCGTAGGCAAACTCGGCCCTCCAGATGTTTTGGGACTACAACTCCCATCATCCCTAGCTAACAGAACCAGTGGTCAGGGATGTTGGGAGTTGAAGTCATTTTGGGAGGGCCGAGTTTGCCTATGCCTGTTCTAGGATCATTTTCCTGCCAGGGGTGTTGAGACTGGCACTCCCTGTTCCATCTTCAGGGCAGAAATTTCCTCAGCTGAGCATCTGCTTCTGTTTGTTTTCTCCCTCCCTCCAAAGTATGGCGTTCAGTCCTTGAGACAGGGAAATGAAAAGGCAGTGGCAGTCCCTTACAATATCCCATCCAGGTTTCTTTTCTTCTCTTGCTATGTCATGAAGAAAGCAAAGCAGTAGAACTATGTTCTCCTGTGTCTGTTCTCCACTTCCCATTCTTCCTCCCCCTCCAAAGCCAACGCTTATGTTGATATAAACTATGATACTTAGTCAGCTGGGCTTAAATGTTTACATCCTCATGTCACTTGTGAAGACATATCAAGTAACATGTAGCCAGTTATTCAGATATCTATGCCGCTGGCTGATGCACAATAACAGGAGAAATCTCACTCATTCTTATTGATCCTTTAGTTCCTATACATAGACACACTGAAAGTATGAGTCTAGTTTAACCCCTCACAGAGCTACAATTCCCATCACCTATAACAAATTGGTGACAGCAGCCATGAAATTAAAAGACGCCTGCTTCTTGGGAGAAAAGCAATGACAAACCTAGACAGCATCTTAAAAAGCAGAGACATCACCTTGCCAACAAAGGTTTGTATAATTAAAGCTATGGTTTTCCCAGTAGTGATGTATGGAAGTGAGAGCTGGACCATCAAGAAGGCTGATGGACAAAGAATTGATGCTTTTGAATTATGGTGCTGGAGGAGACTCTTGAGAGTCCCGTGGACTGCAAGAAGATCAAACCTATCCATTCTGAAGGAAATCAGCCCTGAGTGCTCACTGAAAGGGCAGATCCTGAAGCTGAGACTCCAATACTTTGGCCACCTCATGAGAAGAGCAAACTCCCTGGAAAAGACCCTGATGTTGGGAAAGATGGAGGGCACAAGGAGAAGGGGACAACAGAGGACGAGATGGTTGGACAGTGTTATCGAAGCTACCAGCATGAGTTTGACCAAACTGCGGGAGGCAGTGGAAGACAGGAGTGCCTGGTGTGCTCTGGTCCATGGGGTCATGAAGAGTCGGACATGACTAAATGGCTAAACAACAACAACAACAATAACAAACTACAGTTCCCAGGATTCTTTGCAGGGGGTGGGGAACGTGCTTTAAATGTATGGGGTGTACATACTGGTCAGACTGGGTCTTTTTCTTTTTCCATTACTTGCAATGACCATTCTAAAAATGTGGGGCTATGTTTCAGTAAACTGAGCTCTTAACCTGCTCTCTGACCTGTCTATATTAGAATGCTGAACTCAACCTCAAAGAGCTTCATGATCTGGAATTAACTTTTTAAAAAATCACAACAATCCAGTACTGAAATCACTTTTCTAAGCAGCCAGTGTTGAAGTTCCTTTGAATTCAAAGAAACCTAAAAAGTCCTTGATCTCAGTTCATACAAGAACAAAAAATTAATTCTTGCTTATTGGTGTGTGTGTGTGTGTGTGTGTGTGTGTGTGTGTGTTCACCCCACTAATGCTGTTTACTTTTTATGATGCTGAAGGCAAGACTGTGCTTTTTGTGTGCCAGTGCGTTTGATTGTAAATGACCGTTGCTTTAAATGTATAGGGAGTTTCTTGTTGTTCATGCATAAAAATCAAATCCCAGTGCAATGTTTACTTAACTCCCTGCTGGAGTTGAGCAACAGGCATCTTTGGAAGAGTCTTACAGAACTTTTCCTAATGATGCCAGTGAGAGTAATGCCAAGATTATTATTTTTTTTAAAAAGTGTGTGCTGCTAAATGCGGACAAATGTAGAATTGTGTCAAAATTAGCTGAGTAAAAATAATCCCCACTCTGTCTCCTCCCTGTTTGACTTAACAGACAGTTGAGTGGCTGTGGAATATACCAATGAGAAGGAGGGGCCAAGGCTTGCCCTAAGTCCCAGACTCTGAGGTGAGAGACTGTGGTCCTTGATCAGAACTTTGGCTGCTTGTAGCCAGGTTAATTCCATTAAGTTTCACAAAATCCACTGTCAGAAACTTCTTCCTGATACTTGATTGGAATCTTATTTATCGTAACTTGAATCCATTGGTTCGGGTCCTACCCTCCAAACCAGGAAAAAACAAGCTTGCTGCATCATCTATGAAACAGCCCTTTAGATATTTGAAGATGGCTGTCATATCTCCTCTCAGTCTTCTCTTTCCCAGGCTAAGCATGCCCAACTCCTTCAACCACTCTTCATAAGGCTTGGTTTCCAGACCTTTGTCCATCTTGGTTGCCCTCCTCTGCACATGTTCCAACTTTGCCAATATCCTTCTTAAATTGTGGCTCACAGAACCAGATACAGTACTCCAGGTGTGGCCTGACCAAGGCCTCTGGGCCTTCAACTCAACCTGTGAAGATCTGGGGATGTCTCAACCTTACTCAAACCAGGCCCAGATCCCTCTGAATTGCCCCAGTTTTCTCTGGTTTCAGGCCTTGGCCAAATTTGGTGCACAGCCCTAGGAAATATAATCATATAACTAGATAAAGCAAGTCAAGTATGTGAAAAGACACCTAGCTTGATCTAGCAGCTCAATTTTTACAAGGCATTTCTATAGTGCACTGTTTCTCAAATTGATGCCTCTTATTTTGATTGGCTGAGCCGGTGTGGTGGCATGGAATATTTACAGATATTCCAGCTGCTCAGATATAACCAAGCTGTTGTGATGTTTGCAGCTTTTGCAGGGAAAGATTAAAACCTCTCTGGGTAGGATTAAAACCTCTCATCAGCAATAGAGTTCACTGTGCTAGAAAGATGAATCTGAGGGAAGAATGGGTGGGGGTGAGGGTGACAGGAGGGAGACACGCCAAGAATGGTCTGGAAACAATGAGCAGATACATGTGCTAGGTAGAACCTTATAAATACTTGTTTGCTCACAGAGAAAAGCTCTTCCTTTGGAAAACCAGGAATTTGGTGCACATCTATAAAGAATTATGTCACCCACAAAGAATGGGGAAAGATCAAACAAAAGCAGATTAATAGATCATGTCAAATGAAGTGAAATGAAAGCAAGGCAGACTCCCAACTCTGTACTCTAGATTGTCCCAGCTGATCCTGAACCACAGCAGGATACTGCATGCAAAGACTGCATGTGATATTTTAATTTACTGAATGTCTTAATACAACTTACAAAGAAGAAAATTGTAAACAAATCTCTCTCCTAAATATTTTCTGCATATTTTATTGCATTAACATTATTTGGCTCTTTTCACAACAAACTATTTATCAGTTTGAAATGCATGTTTCCTTTCCATGTTAATAATCTATTCGCTTTGAAAACCGTAGTCTTCAGGGTAGGAGAAATGAACCAGAAATGGGGAAAGCGTTTTAAAAATAAGCTACCAATAAAGTGCAGTCAGACCTCACAACAACCACTAGGAGGTAAATTAGGCTGAGATATAATAGCTTGTTCAAGTCTACCCACTGCATTTCACAGTCAAGCAGGGATTTGAACAGTCTTCCCACTTCATCTGCTAGAGTCTGTGTTAAAAGATGGTAACAATGCAAGCCGTGAATCACACTTTGTGTGGTGTTTATTTATTTTTGCTGCATCAAAATGGATGAAAATTCTGACAAGCCAGAGGAAGACAGAGAACATGAAGAATGTATGAACTTTACCGTTCCAGATTCATAGCTCAAGTATGCTTCCTTTTTGCTTCATCCACTAGCAGGATCATGAACTGATCAATGGAATCCCCCCTACGACCCTTGTGTCTATGACACCCAAGTCCTTATGGCTGGCTCCGCAGTTGTGGGATCCTAGCCCATTGATCCTAGCCAGGGCTTTTTTTTTCTAGGAAAACAGGTGCCTGTACACACCATGAAGTTGTTACAATAAGTGTCACACTTTTTAACAACACAAAAAAGAGGTGCCATTACCATGTAACCTTGAGTACCCCCCCTCCAAAAAAAAAGCACTGATCCTAGCTGCCAGTTTGGGAAGGTTGAAGTTCACTGTGATGTGGATGTAGCATTCATAGTAGGTATTTGCTTTTTCTGCCCTTGCATATATCAGAAGCTAGCTGTCTTGACTGCATGGAAGCGTACGCATGGACATAATAATAATAATAATAATAATAATAATAATAATAATAATAATAATTTATTATTTATACCCCGCCCATCTGGCTGAGTTTCCCCAGCCACTCTGGGCAGCTCCCAATCAAATGTTAAAAACAGTACAGCATTAAATATTAAAAACTTCCCTAAACAGGGCTGCCTTCAGATGGATAGCTGCTTATTTCCTTCACATCTGAAGGGAGGGTGTTCCACAGGGTGGGTGCCACTACCGAGAAGGCCCTCTGTCTGGTTCCCTGTAACCTCACTTCTGGCAATGAGGGAACCACCAGAAGGCCCTCGGCGCTGGATCTCAGTGTCCGGGCTGAACGATGGGCGTGGAGACGCTCCTTCAGGTATACTGGACCGAGGCCGTTTAGGGCTTTAAAGGTCAGCACCAACACTTTGAATTGTGCTCAGAAATGTACTGGGAGCCAATGCAGATCTCTCAGGACCAGTGTTATGTGGTCCCGGCAGCCACTCCCAGTCTAGCTGCCGCATTCTGGATTAATTGCAGTTTCTGGGTCACCTTCAAAGGTAGCCCCACGTAGAGTGCATTGCAGTAGTCCAAGCGGAAGATATGCATGCACCACTCTGGCGATACAGTCTGCGGGCAGACTATGCTCATCCATAGGCTACTTGACTGCAGATAATCATGTAGACATCTGGAGGTGGGGCCAGCAGCGTTCCCTGAGTCAACCAGGAGCAAAGCCCAGGAATTGCATCATGCCCCTTTCACACGAGTAATGTGTAAAGAGGGCTTGTGTCATCACAGTTCATTTTTATTTTTATTTTTATTTTTTTGATCTGATTTGTGTGGAAGTGAATGTCTTCAGGTGAATACATGGAAGCTGGGGATGAGGCCAGCAGGTGCGATCCTACCATTCCCCCATTCCTTTGTTTCAACATATGTGAAGAAGCGAATAGGGCATTTGAAAAGCAATAATCCAGAGTGTTTCTAACTCCTACTTTATTTGGAATTCATTTCCCCTGAATGGGCATTGCAGACATTGTGCTGAACTGTTGCCCACTGATGTCTTCCATTACCTCCCCAACTAAGAACGTGTTCTTGAAAATTTCCAAATTGGAGCTATAACACTTCCAGTGTTAATGAGCGCCCTTGTACAGCGCTATCATTTGCTGCAAGAACAAAAGTCCTGTTATGATATTATACTATAGTGTTGTATAAATGCAGCACTGGTTCCCTCTGGTCCAACAATAGACGTGATTGTCCATTGTCCTTAGCAGATCAGTATTTTCCCCAGACACACTATCAAGCAGAGTAGTTTGCCATTCGTTACTCTTTACTCTCTTTTTGTTCAGCACTATTGAATGTGCAGTGCTATCAACAACAAATCTGTATTTCATCCAAGCCAGGGATCTCAAATTGCGTAGCAAGCTTCCCTCCAGCATTACAAGCAGTTTCTACAGAATGTGTGAGATTCTTCTTGGTGTCCTCAGCTCAGAATTTGTGTTCCACAGTTGGGCCATGAGCCAGGTCTTAGCAGACATCTACTCTCTGGTTGTGATGTTCGATTATGGATAGAGTTTACTAGGGTTTAATGAATTTGGTTTGAATTTCATTGTTGGTATTCTGGTTTTGAATTAGTATGGGGGTGCATGACTGAAAAAGCAGCACAGAAATGAACTAAAACATAATAGATCATTTCCACCTCATGTGAGAGCTAGAAGCATGCACCAATAAGTCCCTGGGCCAAATATCACCTCAGCCTAGGGGACCTTTCATAGGCGTGTCATTTTAGGGGGTCATTCTTAATTTTTGTAAATTTCTTCAGTGATGGTCTTAAAAATATGTTTTGGGGTGTGAGAAACTCAAATTTGCTATTATTTCTGTGATTGGACAATGTTTAGCTTGATGAAGAAGCACATGAACTGTTTTTGGAAAACCAAACATTTTAAATTTTACTTTCTGAAAATGTCAGGTAATGCTAAATAATATTAATATACAAAATAACTTCAAGTACTTACTAAGCAAAATTATGTAAATTTATGTAAATTATGTAGTTTATGTAAATTTAACCAAAATATATTTAGAATTCCCAAGTCATATTACAGCTTTTTAGCATCCCTCATTTTTGGAATTTGAAAGTTGAAAAATTCACATGCATGTCACAGTTTCTAGACCCTTTCTCTCCTCCCCCCAGCCCCAGCCCCATCATAAGGTAATAATATTATTGAATTATGGGAGGCCACATACCCTTGTTCCCAGCGGAGAAGCAACTGTGACAGCCGTTCTGAACCTAAATAAGACAATTTTCAGTTTAGAGAGGTGCTAATTATTTGTATAACGGCACTGCTTTAGCATCCGCAGTATCTTGGAAAGGGAGAAGGATGGGGGGGGGGTTGGAACAACTTGCCATGGCCCTGTGACCTCATTGGCCATGCACCCATGACTTCCTAGAAGCCCTTCCGGGTCCACTGAGAACCAGTTGCCACTGGTGTAGGAGCCGGGTAACCATGGGAAGCAAGTTGTGTCCTGGTGTAATGTTAGAGGTTCAAGGAAACTTTCAGGCCCATATTTCTTCAGAGCTGGTGAGTGTTTCTTTGCAGAGGAAACGGGATAAAACAAAAGGAGTCAGCAATGGGCTAGAAGAAAGAAAAGGGAAACATTGTGATTACAGCTGCTCAGTATTTAAGATTTCTGCCTACAGCAACCCACCAGGCCATATGTAACATGATTTGTGAAAGGTGGCGTGATGAACTGAGGTTTAGAAAAAGATCTTTCAGTTATTCAGTTAAAATACATTTTGACAATGTTGTACAATTTTCCATTTGACACAAGAGGCTTCATAATGAGTATTTGAGAAATCTGGTTCCCAGTTAACTCGCCTAGAATAGAAGGCATATATTAATTAACTGAGGATTATAATGATATTCCCATAAGCATGCATGTGAAAAAGATTTTTTTTGCTTTCTTTCTCTTGTTGAATGAAAGTAGTTGCAGAATATTTAGGTTTAACTAATTCTGGTTAAATGTGCAATCCTTGCAGATAGGCAATAGTCTTATGGGAGGCCTATTTTAGATGGCTGTGTGATTATTATTTTTAGCTGTGAAGCACACTGTTAAGTTTACTCTTCCCATGCACATACCATTCCATACTTTACAACTTCTTTTACATTCCTGATACGTTAGAGCAAGACAGGCAAACAAACAAAAGTAGTTTGCCATCCCTGATTTTAATTTTAGAAAACTGAATTCTCTGAGCATGTGTAGTTTTGAATTTTAATCTCCTATAAATCACAGCACCATCTAGGCCACAGGAATAAACTGGAGTTTGCTCCTACGGCTTTGATGCTTAACTCATTGACTTGGGAATAAGCACCATTTTGATGGAGAAAAGGATAATAAATCATAAAGTGAGCATCTGTAATCATATACATGTCTGGCTAGTCACTTACTGACTATAAAAAGGTTTTAAAATGAGAATAAAGGAAGGTGAAGTGACCAGGAAACATCCCCAGAGAATCCGCTTGATCCCATGATATGGGATTTGTCTGTCATGATATGGGGATGCCCTGGGCTTTTGAAGATCCAGCCTGAAGATCAGTCTGAAGATCCAGCCCCAATTGCACCTACTCCAAATTACTTGGAATATTACAACTTAAAAGTGTAGACCAAAGATCAGAGTTGAAATGAATATGGAAATATTCAGAATCCATCAAAGATTCCACTCAAATACCAAACGTAACTATTAAATATCATTAGGTACTATAAACCATTTTTAAATCCTGCTGATTGAAATACCATACAATGCCAAATATTCAGCATATATTTTGAATATTCAGAGGTAATCTGTAGAACATTCCACATCAAAACGTGCAGAGGATAAATGTTGAGAATTATGGGGAGCAAAATGCTCTCAGCAGAGACTTCAAATCAAAATAGTGACAGCAGATCACTATTTTATAAATCTGTTATGCGACAGATTTATACCATATTTAGATCTCCTGATATTTTCTAAAAATTCGAATTAAGTCAGCACTCTGTAGATTTTTACAGAACAGTTTAATGTTCTACACTGCCCAGTTAAATGCCAAGTCTCATAACCATAGCTGTCAACGTTTCCCCCTTTTTTTAAGGGAAATTCCCTTATTCCGAATAGGATTCCTCACAAGAAAAGGGAAAAGTTGAAAGCTATGCTCATAACCTAATGAAAATTCACAACCAGAATCCAGTCAGAATATCATTTCTAATTAAGTGCTAAAGTTTCAGAAATGTGACATGTCTATTTCTTCCATTATTATTTTTTTAGCATACATTGTATTGTTTCATTGTCTCAAGGTGAAGAATCTGATTAGCTCTGTAACGTGCCTTTTGTTTATATCAACCATGTTGAATTGGATGGAAGTGCAGAAGGAAATAGCCACCCCAATCAATCCTTTCCTTGCTCCAGTTATTTTTCAGAGGGGCTTTTAACATTACGCATTGAATTCTGTGCGTGCACTTAGCTTTCAAATTTGGATTATAAAGGCTGGAATGAACAAAATTATTAAGTGTTTCTTTTGGACAGCAAACTGACAAGGCAAAGGAAATCCCTTGCTAAAGGATATTACAGTTCTGGGTCATGAACATTTAAGCAGGAGTTACTGCCATCCAGAGGCAGAAAGCCATAAACTGTCACCTTCCATTATTCTTTAAACCCAAAAGGTAAGCCCAAATGAGTGCATTGGTTGGTTCACTTTAGTCTGAATTAAGGCATCAAAGGACAGAGTAATAATACGTGTAACCTGAGGTTTTCATGTCTTGTTTTATTTAGTATATAATTTAGACATTTGTCAGCCAAGTACCATATGCTGGAGAAGAGGGGTCCACATGGACATGTGCTGAGGGAGGTGAGAGAGAATAAGACCACTTCTTCTTGCCATACATTTTGAATTATCCTACATAAGAAGAAAGCTGATATACATTTGAAGTGAGCCAAAACCTCAGTACGATCGGCATGTGAGTTACAAGCTGTCCCTCATCAACAGTTGATCGTCGGGCAACAAGACCTGTATGTGGTTGAGGATGCAATGTATCTCTCTACACATTGCCTCTCCATGGAGTCTTTGGCAGCAGGAGATGGAATGAAGGAGATCTTCTATCCCAACTGTAGTAGGTGCCAAGGTCCTGGGCTCTGACTGGGCTGCAAACATTTTGGAAATATGGGAGGCTGCACTAAGCCTCCACCTTATACAAGCAGAGGGTTGGTGCAGTTTAGCAACTGTGTGATTTGCTGCAGTAACAAATGCTTGCATCTTGAACTGCTTGCTTAGGTTAGCGGGACAACCCTCTCATTTAACGGCAGGATTTGGCCTTACTTCATGTGGGGTTTTGAAGTACCTGCAATAGATTAAATCAGCCCTACTTTGGGACTGGCAGGATTGATTGGTCCACTCAATAAATAAATAAAAATGTTAGAGGAAGGAATGGTTCCAGTACGATCTGCAATACCTACTGGTGGGTCATGGAAGAGGGAGACTATTCCACAATTCTCTGTAATTCCGTGTTAAAAACTTGTGCTGGCAACAGGTCTGCTGGCAGGGAAGTTACACATGTATTGGTCCCCATGCCAACAGAGGCCCCAGAGTCTTAGCTTTCTTCTTTTTTAAAATAAATAAGTCAATCAGACATTTCTAAAGAAAGTTATGAAACAAAGTGTGGAGACAACTCTAATGCTTTGGTACTTGGCAGGCAGCACCATTGCGAAGGATTCTTAATTATTTAATCACTGTTGCTAAGCAATTAGAGGAAGGAATGTTGTTCACCCCTATGTGGATTTAGTAGAGGGCCCTACCAGAGGAGCAGAAAAAGCTGGAGAAGCTGGATGGAGGGCAGCACTGGGACACATTTGTTTAAGCACTTTCCTTGTGGCCACCTTATTTCATTCACTCCCCATGTGTACTGCCTTTCCGGAATAGAACACAAGTGGCTGTCTTTTGTATGTTTTACTTGGAAGTAACTCCCTTGAAATAAACAAGGTCCTGTATCTTGATTTTCCAGGTGCTCAAGGCTGCGAGCGCTTTCTTCCCCTTCCCCCTTTTATCTTCATAACAGCTGTGTGAAGTAGAGTTGGCGGTTCAGGCACCAAAGTGTGAAACTGCACATATTTAGAATATTTTTTGTTTCTTGCTTGTTGTTATTTATCAGGGTTGGCAAAAAAAGAAAACACCATGTTGGTTCGTTTTGGTATTTTGCTGAAAATTATAGGACTATGAAACATTTCAGTTAAAGCAAAGAGGAAGCTTTTTCTGACTTTCTTTACATGATATGGAAACGACCTTACATGAGAACATAAGAATAGCTCTGCTGGATTAGGCCAATGGACCAGATCCTGTTCTCACAGTGGCCAGATGCCTATGAGAAGCCCACAACCAGGGCCTGATCACAACTGCATTCTCCCCCCCCCCCCCCGCTATGGTTCCAAGCATCTTGTATTCATGAGCATAAGCAGCAGTTCTTGTACATAGATTGTGGCAGGTGGGGTGGTGCAGGGCCCCCAAAATCACATACAGCATAGCAGGCCTGAGGAATCATGTTGGCATCTCTGGTGGGAAAGGGTCAGTGATGTTCTCCTCACCATGCTTGAGATATGCTTAGGATCATGAGCCAGCCAGCAGAGACTGGGAGGGTCTTTTGGCTGGTGAGCAAGGTAAAAATATTTCAGATAAAAAACGTACACCATACTAGAATAGGGATGGGCAAATCTGCCCGTTTCAGTTTCTCATTTTTCCTATCTTAAGTTCTCCACCTTTCCACATCAGTTTGCAATTTTTATTTTGTTTTTAAAAGTCCGGTGAAAATTCATCAGCATTTTTATGTCAATGTCTCCTTATCTACACATTTGGATGCATTTTTGCCTCGTGTTTTATTTTGCAAAGCAGTCTTTCTTAATATAAAACACTTTTGTATGTTATTTTCACCAATATATGTATTTTGATCCAGTTGTCACCTATCTACTATGTGCATTTTTGTACACATTGCTTGGCTGGAGAATTCAGAGAAGTACAAATTTCAAAGGCGGTTGCATTCCAATTTGCGTATTCTTTCGGAATGCGCTAATTAAGGAGGCTCACCTTTGGGTGTGGTTTTCCTCAAGCTCTTATACTGGAACCTTGGGGTATGCAGGGAGAGAACAAAGAGACCAAAAGTGGGCGGTATTTCACTAGGCCTTCCCTTGTTGGCTTGAGAGCTTGCAATGTGAAGTCGTTCAGTTTCCAAGAACTGATCTTGCAGCTTAATTCTGCTCCTGGCCAAGTTCAGCAAGAGAGAAATAGCAAAAATAGCATCTTGCATGATTTTACAGCTGTTGTACTACAAAGCCCATCAGCCCTAGCTGTTGGCCATGCTGACCAGCACCGATGGGAGCTGGAATCCAACAGAACATCTGGAAGATGACGGGTTCTTTTCCCCTGTTTTACACCCCACTTAAGCAAATAGTTTACAGTGGGTTTTGAATCACCAGGTGTTCTATTGGAATTGGTCTATATACTGCCTAATAAAAGCTTTGCATTTTTATTTTTATTTTATATATTAAAAAAGTCAACATACTAGATTATTTGGCTTGAATGCCATGCTTCCATTAACTGAACGTGTACTCTGTAAAAGTATGTCTGCTTCAGTCTTCATCACTTTGTTACTTTCCTCTTCTGTTAATCTCAAAGAAGGTGTTTCTTTTGGAAACATTATATAGAGCCCTTTCCAGTGAAGGGAATCTTTTCTCTGCCCGTCTTTTGTAGGTTTTAGAAAAGCAGGTTTAAGAGTGCCCTCTGCTGGTGTCATGGTGGAAAACAGCAAAGAATGCCACAAGGCAACCAGTAAAAGGGTTGTATCTGGAATATGAGAAGCTTTCCCATTTTGTTTGTTTTGAAATGCTGAAAAGCAGCACTACATCTTTGGAATAAAGGTAAAGGTAAAGGTACCCCTGCCCGTACGGGCCAGTCTTGACAGACTCTGGGGTTGTGCGCCCATCTCACTTAAGAGGCCAGGGGCCAGCGCTGTCCGGAGACACTTCCAGGTCACGTGGCCAGCGTGACATCGCTGCTCTGGCGAGCCAGAGCCGCACACGGAAACGCCGTTTACCTTCCCGCTGGTAAGCGGTCCCTATTTATCTACTTGCACCCGGGGGTGCTTTCGAACTGCTAGGTTGGCAGGCGCTGGGACCGAGCAGCGGGAGCGCACCCCGCCGCAGGGATTCGAACCGCCGACCTTTTGATCGGCAAGCCCTAGGCACTGAGGCTTTAACCCACAGTGCCACCTGCGTCCCCATCTTTGTAATACTTATCTGCAAATATAAGCAAATCATTTTCAACAAGTTATGGTTTTTAAGAAATTGTTTCTTTCTCGTGTGTTTTAGATTCCAGGGAAAGTGAGCTGACTAGGCATAAGAATTTCATATTTAAATTGTTTTCCAGCTTGCTGTCACACAAAATATCAGGCTATTTCTCATCATTCCCTGTGGAAATTGCCAGACAGGCTGCTATCGTGCATGATGATGGGCAGATCTCTCTCTACAATTGCTAACTGTTTAGAAACTTGTTGCTGTATTCAGCTGCCAACAGAAATACATGATTTATCACTCCCGAGAATTTTAAATCACAGATACTATATTAACCGTGTTGTGAAACATATTTTATGAAGATGTTAATACTTTTGAGAGACACTGGCTTTGGTTTCTAATTCAGATATATTGTTATCTGTCCTCCATCCACTGCTGCATTTGCTGCACTTTATTTATGAACAATTTAAACATTTGTTTTGAACTATCATCTGCCCCCCCCCCAACTGTTCCTTGGTTATCTCATACTTGTTTAGTTTCTACACAAGCAAAGGCTTTTAGCATAGTGGCACCAGTACCTTAGAGCACCGGAATCATACAGACAGACACAATTCTGATATTTCACCATCTGCCGAAAGTATTTCTGTTTCAGGGAATTTTAGCGAATCAGTAATCCTTTAGGTTTATTTGGCTAAAATCTGGTTGGAGACAGATAAAAGAGCTGAAGGTGCTTTGCATTGTGGTGTGTGGTGTGTGCTTTCATACCACAACTACCTCAGAGAAATAGGTTTGGTAGATTTACATCACAGCTGGTGTCAATATGCAGTATACCTGAGCAGTGATCTGGGCATCATCACTGTGGCAAAGCTAGACAGTTGTTGTTGTTGTTGTTGTTTATTTTACAGCACTTCAATAAGTAGGAGGCAGCTGGGTCTGGAAGCTACCATTTCAGTTTCCAACAACGTACAGTGGTACCTCAGGTTAAGTACTTAATTCGTTCCGGAGGTCCATTCTTAACCTGAAACTGTTCTTAACCTGAAGCACCACTTTAGCTAATGGGGCCTCCTGCCACCACGCCGCTGGAGCACAATTTCTGTTCTCATCCTGAAGCAAAGTTCTTAACCTGAGGTAATATTTCTGGGTTAGCGGAGTCTGTAACCTGAAGCGTATGTAACCTGAAGTGTATGTAACCCGAGGTACCACTGTACCCTGGAACAATGCTAAATCAGGGCCATAATGAGACATTAAAATTGCAACTCCACGCCACCTGGTGGTATTCAAATTGCTGCTGCTTCATGCTATGCTCTTGCTACCACTGCTGAACAAGTTCATTCACAAAGGAGGCCCACTGAATGGCAGTTTGCTGGTGAGCCCCCTAAGCCTGGGACTGGTTTCCATCATGTTTCAACCCCCTTTCTAAAAGCAAGAGTGGGACAAAATAAATGTTATGTGCATGCACCCAGTGGTCGCAAAGTTGTGACCCTCCAGATATTCCTGGACTACAACTCTCATGACCTCTGACCATTGGCCATGTTGGTGGCAGCTGATGGGAGCTGGTGTTGAACACCAACAGGACGGCCACAGGATAGCAACTCCTTGTGTACACCCTGGGAGGCAGGGACAAACCCTTCTTCCTCTGTAACCATGCTTGTTTCCATCTTCAGCATGACCCGTGTAACAGTTGGCTGCTATCCAGAGTTGCTGTTCCACCATCAGCAGATATCCACTTGCATAGTGGAGCTCCCCTCTCCTCTCCTCACCCCTGCACAACCTTGAAATCTGCTCCAGGGGGTTAGACCTAAGGATGGGGGAGAAACTCGATTCAGGACTCGTTCACACTTCCACTTGCCCTGTGCCTAGAAAGCACAGGTCTGAGCAGTTTCCCCCTTGCCCCGTTCCTTTCCCAAGGCAAATCCACTCTTTAGCACTAAATCAGAGCAAACGTCAATGGGGGGGAGGACCCAATTTGCTGTTTGTGCCAATTGAGCACTAAAGAGTGGTTTACCCTGGGGGAAAGCAGCAGGAGAAGAGGAGGTCTGGGTGAGCCCTCAGTTTGCATTTAAAGGGGAAGCTATTACATGAATTGGAACACAGCACTCCTTCAAAACCCTTCTCTGACTTTGTTCAGTGGAGGAAACTAATGTGGAAATGTGCATAACTGAACATAAGAACTGAAAAGTAAGAAATGGAGAGAGGAGAGCAAGGGGAAGTATCACTGTGCAAGTGGAAATCTACACAAGCAGCGTTGGATATGACCCATTGTAATTCCAATTTAGGGTTCTTTGTCACAAGTTCACAAACGGAACATACCTATAGCACATTCGGGCTGAACTAAACACGTTGATACTCAGATACCACAAATGAAAGTGTCACTGTATGAGATAAATGTCATAAATGTCCCAAATCTCAGTCCTCACAATTCAGAGCTGAGAAAAGCAAGTTAGGGCACAACCGCTCCACTCTGCTGAATCTGAGAAACCAAAGTTGCATAATGGCTCAAAAGATCAAACTATTGGTGATACAGGATGCTCAGTAATGAAGAAGTATCCAGAGAAGCAATAATATTCCAGTAAACATTTAAACCAATAGTATGCCTGCCCAGTTTTGAGATTTATTGACTAAGGTAACAGAGAGGTCAAAGGCAATGAGCCTTCGACTCTGGTAAATTATGTTCCTGGTGACCTACTACAGGAATAATAATCGATCTCCTCTTGTAACTTCTGTACCTGCAGAAAAGGGTGGTTAAATATGGGGTCCCTTAAACAAAACCTTGAGAAGATCAAAGAGACAGCTTTACCTTTTTTTAAAACTGTTATTTATTTATTTATTTATTTATTTGCTTGCTTGTTTCCCTTTTTAAAATGAAAGATTTGTTTTAACTGAGACACAGGTCGCATTTCCACATCATGCTAGGCTACAGTTTAGTGTGATGTGCGTGAGCCTTCATGAAGCTGCAAGTAGGAGGTTTGTAAGCTTATGCTTCTATTTTTGTTTAACTACACACCATAACATAAGACAAGCCCACCTGGATCAGGACAGAGTCTCACATGGTCCAGCATCCTGTTTCCACTGTGTGTCATAACCCCTATATCCAGCAGTGCTCTGGGCACAGTGTTAGAAGCAGCAGGGGCCACCATGGGGAGCCAGGTCTGGACTCAGAACTGACAGCAGAAGATAAGGAGGCCATTGCACCTGAGGTGGTTGGACAAGAATTCAGGTGTGGAAAACCTTTGGCCCTCCAGATGTTGCTGAACTGCAACTTCCACAATCCCTGGTCATTGATCATGCTTGCTGAGGCTGGGGGAAGTTGTCGTTCAGCTATATCTGGAGGGCCAAAGGTTCTCTATGCCTGCTGTTAATTATATCTTTTCATCGTATTCCCACCAGTTTTCCCAGAACAGATGTTAAGCCAACCAGCCTGCAATTTCATAGATCTCCTTTGGATCCCTTTATTAAAAATGGATGTTACAATGGCCACTTTCCATTCCTCAAGAAAAGAAGCTGGTTTTAGGGAGAAGACACATGTTTTTCTCAGAAGATTAGCAATTTCACATTTGAATTCTTTTAAGAACTCCCAGCCGGATGCTGTTCAGACCCAATGATTTGTCTGCTTTTATTTTGTCAATATGTCATCTGTTGTCACCTCCGCTTGCCTCAGTTCTTCAGATTCCCTTCCTGAGGAAAAATCTCTATGCTGAATGTTAAAACCTGGTTAGATTATATTTCACACCTAGGATTCTACCTAGAGTGAGATTAGGAGCAAGCTTTGGTTTACAGGCTCATTTCCTCACTTCCTTCACCATGGGTAGGAGATAACACATAAACCACATATTTGCACCTGTGGTTTTTAGTCTTTTGCAACCACACAAATATGGGATCTCCAGGTTAATTTAGCCACTCAATTTTTAGTCCATTTTAATGCCTTGTGCCTGAAAAGAGGGATGAGAGGGAGCATTTGCTCTGAGGCATACTCCTCATCTGCCCTTGGATAGATCTGTGGGAGCAGAGCTAACTAAATCTAGCATGGTCAATGTTCAAAGATGATGGGGCTGTAGAGGATCACCAACATCTGGAGGGCCACAGATTTCCTACCCCTGCTTTAACGGGAGATGCAAACATACTGAGATATTGGCCTTCCCCAGATCACTAAAATGCTACCAAGACATAAACATATTGACTTCACTTGACAACTTGATGAGACATTGAAGTTGGTAGACTCCCAGGCTGAGCCACATATGTACGGTTGGGACTTGACAGCCTACCTCATATGTTCACTAGAACGCTCTGTCGCCACCACATATTTCGACAGGCATGAAGAACCACTGATCTTTGGGATGACAGATTATTCCACAGGCTGCAGCATCTAAGATCCAGGTAGCAGAAACAGCCAGCTGCTTCCAGCTGAAAGTGAGCATCAGGAAACGCTCCATTTTATGAGGCCATGGTCATGTGTGTTGATTGTGCAACCACCAAACCCAAACTAAACTTTGCCAGGAGACTCCATAAAAAGCAGAGGGGTGGCAGTGTTTACCATTGGATGGGCTTTTTCCAGCACAGCAGATCAGACGAACGCAGACGAACTCTCAAGGCTTCGGCTGCAAGAAGGGGGGTGTTTTATTTCACTGGCAAGACACGGAAGGAGGAAATCTCCAAGTGGATGAAATCATTGCTGTGAAGCTTTGCTTGTATATTTTAAGGCAATCGGAAGCCAAGACAATGCTTTGGAAGCAATTTATGGTGGTAAAAGGGTGCTTCCCCCGTTACCGAATGCATAAAGCTGGCCTGACCTGGCTTCCTATGTGGACACATGCCAGTACAAACTGTCTGTGATAGGTGCTGCCAAAAGAAATTGTCATTCATTGCAAGCCGGCTCCATCTGGCACCTTCCACTATACAAACAAACTGATGGATTGACTGTGAGCTCAGGAAGTGACAGTGAAATGCAATTCTCCGTTTTATGCCCTTCTTTGTGCAGCAGTGTAGGTCTGTGTACGTTGCTCCAAAGAACTTTGCAAGTTATTGGGCAGCTAGCAAACAGCCCATCATAGTTTTGTTTTTGTTTGTCTTTTTTGTGGGAAGCAGGTCTGGGGAGTTCTCCAGCTCTTCCTCTACCATTCCTTTCACTCCTGCTGTTAACCCCTCCCTACCCCTTACCTCCAAGCTCCATCCTCTGCTTCCCCCCCCCCCCAGCTGATGAGAAATCTTGCAAATTCCCTGCTTTTAATTAGAGCAGCTGTGAGAAATTTCTGAGGTTACTGTACTCTTGAAGTCTATTTCTTTGCACGTGTACATCTATCGCACATGCAGGTGACCCACGCAAATAATGCACACCTCAGTGAAACATTCCAGCATTTAGTAACTGTGAAGACATCAGGCACAAAGACGGAGATTCCTAGTAGAACATTGGGACGCATTCTTGTGAATGCTATCAACAAGCATGTGCCAAAAATAATGGTTGGCAATTCACTCACACGAACGCACAAATCTCCCAAGCCAAATGACATCAGAATATCCTTCCACCATTGACCAGTGTGGTGCACCCATGCAGCCCCGACCCCACAATCACCCTACATTGGAGGGGTTCACAGCATCAACACCCCAAGAGAGCCTTGCTTCCCTAGTAGCTGCAGCCTTGGATTCAAACAGAAATACGGCATGGCTCTGTCTCTCTCAGTTCCTCGCCTACTGCTTTCCTTCTTGCTCATGTCACTTCTGGCTTTGTCTTTCTAACTACCTGCAAGTTGATGGAAGAATCCCTATCCATTTGCTATCTCCCACAGAGCCACTTCCTCTGTGCTCCTTAATGGCTCGTCGCCTCACCAGGAAGCTAGCTTGGCTATTCCAGGAATTAGAAGGGAGTCAAAGCATTCAGCCTACCCCACCCACCCAAAAAAATACTCACAACACTACTTTCAAGCATCTGTTTGTCTCATCCACAACCTTAGATTCTTAGGTGTACATGTGAAACATCTCGGTTTCCCCTCACCCAGAAATAGGAATGGTGTGAAGAGGCTTGCAAGAAGCCCATCACTCTGTGGTAGACATCTGCCTTGCATGTAGAAGGCCTCAGCTTCAGTCACCGGGATGTCCAGATATGGCTTGGAGACATCCCTACCTGAAATCCTGGGGAACCACTCTCAAGCTAGATGGAAAGTCTGGTTCAGTATACAGAAGCTTCTAGTGTTCCTATGTCTGAACAGAAAAAAACACAGGCATCTTCAAGATCCCTTCCTCACCCTGGAAAAAAAATGGTATAGCAACACAGTTTCAACTGGGAAAAAAGCCCTTTAACTGGTATGTCTGGATAATCCCTCAGGCTCCTCCTGCAGTCGATACAGCTACCTCCTGCTTCCTTACATCTGTGAACATTTCCTGTTCTTTTCAGCCTCTATTAAAGAAGGCTATACCAGAAAAGCAGACAAAACGCAAGTCATTATGTACTTTGGGGCAAGAGAAAATAGCATACTTTGCTCGGTGCTTTTCTAATGCATTGGATGGGAACCAGCATCAAAGCTCTGAAATGTTTGGAAAATCTCAGCTCTATTCCAATGGGTATACTTTGTCCCGCCTGAGAATATCATTCTTTTAATTTCCTCCTGGACCTGTCTTCCCAACAGTTGAGAAAGGAGACCTCGTCAGGAGTGTCAATTACATGAGGATCAGTTATCTAGAAGGGGATTAGAATGCTGGAAATGTTTCCTTGCCCACCAGACATCTGAAAAAGTTGGAGGTGGGAAACAAGCCGGCCTGTGCCATGTCTGCACTTCCTTCGTTCATGTTTTCCTGCTCAAAAGAGAGAAGGCTGCAAAAGGAATTCAGAATTGTCTGAATTCAGAATTGACCTGCCTTCCCTAGAGGAGCTGTTTCATTAAAGAAATATCCTTTGGTGTCACTATTAATACAGCTCTTGGCTGGAATTTTCTTTGTTGATGACAACTATAGTTTTGCTCTCCTGGTGAGAATTAAGAGAGCCTGAGTGATGTTTTAAAGTTGCTGAGAGGTGCTTTTGGCAAGAAAGCTCCACTGCCAAAATTGAGAGGCTTCCTCAAAGTGAGCGAAGCAGTTTCCCATCTAGTTCGGTACTTGCACTGTGGCTGCTGCTGCCCACTGCGACTGGTGGAATGGAAGTCATCATCATCATCATCATCATCATCTACAAGGACAAATCTGAGTGTCAGGAGGAAGATGGCAACCAGAGCCACTCCCTGCTCTGACAGGGACCAATTTTCACTGGAACTGATTCGACATCTGGTTGGCCACTGTGAGAACAGGATGCTCGACTCAATGGTGGAATTTTGGCTTGATTCATTCAGATTTTTTCCTCACCCAGCTATTTTTGATCCTTTCACCAAAACCACCAGGGATAGAACCTGGAACTTGGTAGATGCAGAGCACATAATGCAACTGCCATCACATTTCTGAACTGTGTGGACAGCTTGTCACCAGGTTTGCTGCTTGTATTGTTAATAAATGCTTAGCTTTTTTTTTCCAGGGAGGTTATAACCATGCTCAAGAATTGGTTTTATTTTATTTGGGGGGGGGGGGGGGTTTGCCAAGGTGTTTCTCACCAAAGCAAGAAAACTGGCAAGTATCTCCACATGTTTGTGGTGAGACCAAGATAGATAGAGAAGAGATAGAGATAGATAGAGATGATAGAAATAAGAGATAGAGATGATAGAGATATAAAACAAGATTTATGTGCTGCTTAATTTAAAACAACAACAGCATTCTCAAAGGGTCTTACATACAGTAATCACCACCCATGATGTGCTTCATACTGCAATACAGTTGCCACCGAATATAGGGAAATGCCACTAACATTTTAAGGTAAATGTGGAGGCTCCTTCTTGAGAGAATCATCCAAGAAAAACTGAGGAAACTGAAAAGACTTTCGATAAAAGTAATAAAATGCCTTGAGAAGGGGAGGGTGCATAATTGTTTATTTATTATTTTATTATTTTATTCATTTAATGTGTGCTCTGTTCCTTATTACAAGTAATCCCAGGGCGTATCTCAACGATTAGAAGATGATGGTAATAATAATAATATAACAATAAAATATAGTAAAATGTCATCAATGATAATATATTCTGTCATATTTTCTCTGACCAGTTAGCAAACCTATTCAAAAGCCTGGAAGAAGGCAACTACCTTCAGTAGATGTCAGAAAATGGGAAGAGTAGGTGCTGGCCAGACTTCATAGGGAAAGGTGTTCCATAAGTAAACTTAATTGATTTCCACATCCTTAGCTCTTAGTCCCCTTTCCACTGTAAGCCGTGATCGGGGCATCATGTATCATTTATTTATGGAATAATTTCTATGCTGCTATATAATGAAATATCAAGACAATCTACACTGCTAACACACAAAATATCATCTACAAAAAATGTTTTTTTATTAAAACAAAAAGAGAAGCAGAGACCCTTCAGTGAAGCTGAAGAACATCAGAGAGTCAGTACAGAGAGTAAGGCCTGGTTCAGATGTTTGCCTGTTGTTCCATGTGCAGTGACTGGAGAATCTTCAAGGATGCAGTTGCATGAAGGAAGTAGCATCTGACCTGGCACAACCACAGATACAGCCTCTGCTTCTCAGCCGTGATTCACATGACTGCATGAGAAAATCCATACCCCTATTCATGCATCTCAAGGCCAGGAAGTGATGGCTGTATATAAGGAATCAGATGTTGCTTTGTCACTGTGGCTCTCTGTCAAGAAAGTGATGAAAATCTGCGCTCACCACTAGAACACAATCTGTTCAATTAAGGCACATTAGGTCCCATTCTTTTCAACAGAAGAGGTTTGGGTGAACTATCTATTGAAATGAATGGGACATCATTTTGGCTGAATTGGACTCTTTCCTGTAGAGCAGGCACATCTCCAACTCCCAAGAGACTGCGATCTACTCACAGTATAAAAAGACTGGCTGTGATCTACCTATTGTCATTGCCAGAAGTTGTTGAGCTTTCTTCAGGGGAGGGTTGGCCAAAGGTGATCACTAAAATTCATACTGCAATCTACCTGGGACACCCCTACAATCTACCTGTTAGACATGCCTGCTGTAGAGTATTTGCAAGTGGATGTCATGCAAACTTACCAGCCTAAGCTAAACATAACTATGTCAGATAAGCAACGCTTGTGCCAATGAGTCCCAGTTTACTGATCAGAGGTACCTCTTTGGCCACCAACAGCATATAAATCCAAAACACCCACCCACCCCACTCACACATGAAAACAAAGATCACCACAGCCAATCACAAACAAACAACCACACCATAGGCCAACCCGAACCTCTCTCACCACCAAAGAAACACAAATGAACAGCCGAGAACATGCACGAGCAACACTGACACCAAACCCTACATACATTAAGCAAAATAGAAACATCGCCACCCGACCCCACCCCCACCCATCTTCCCCCCTCCACCCCTCCACCCCAATGTCTGAACAAATGAAACTGATTTGTAATCATGTTACATTGAAAAAATATGAGAGACATTACACATACTTCTGTAAAAACAAGAAAATCTTTAATAAAAAAAAGAGAGGTACCTCTTTGGATTATTATGTGTGTGCACGGCCCCAGCTGCTTGAGCAGTGCTGGATGCTGTACACACAGCCTGCATTTATACCCACAAGTCCTTCATCAGCTAGTAATACGCCCACAGAAGCCTACTTCTCAAAGCATATTTTCTCTCCTAGCAAGCAGAGAGTGTATGTGCCTAGTACAGTGTCCTTTGAATTGTTTCACTGGGAACAAAGTGTGCAACACGGGAGCAAGCCAGTAGATGGGTCCCATCATACACACACACACACACACACACACATATATATATATTCATCTTCTTCATATATTTTGAGTTTGAGAAATTGACTCTATTGAAGCCATCCGTTTGCATAAACAACTTGACTATCTTCTTGCCATATCCAATCTAAAACCACTGTAATAATGTGAAACCTTGTTTATTTCAAGCTCGCAATATTTACCAATGCAAACCATACCCAAATGGTAGTCTGAAACTTCCTTACCAATTCTTTCTTTCCTTTTTTTTTTCTCAAACAGGCTTCTCTGTTAGAAAGATATATTCACATATAATTCAATGTGGCTTGTTTAAAACTGTACAGTTGGTAGCTTAATATATATTTTTTGTATTTGGAGTACAAAGGCTATATTATGCTTTTGTTGGCATCCTTGCTAGTCCGCATGCCAGCGGCATAATTTTCTTCTCTGCAATATGTCAGGCTCTGAGTGCCGAGGGCTCAACAGGTGGTGGTTGGATAAAGTTCTGGCAAATCAAATAGGTAATGTGGTTATTTCTTTTGTCAAATTATAATTAGAAGCAGATCGGAGTCAAAATGAAACTCATATTTTTTTGCTGGTCCAAACAGAGTGTGAAATTAAATACAATCAGTTTCTATGACAAAGGCACATCACTGTAGAAGTTTGTTCCTTGTACAAACGTAACCACCTTAACTTTGATCCGGAATCATGCTAATACTTGCACAGTTCTCAGCATAAAAAGATATCAGCATCAATATTAAGGATACTTTAAAAAAAACCCACCATTTTACTCTACCAGGATTTTCTTTCAAGGTTGCTTCACTTGCTTCCTCAGTGCTTATCTTGAAAAGTCTTCTCCCAACCCACTGCCTTCAGGCATGTACCACCTTATAATTTGAATCCCAGGGATAGCTTGTTTTTATCATGTACAGTGGTGGTTGGTTCCCCACCCTTGAATGAGTGCCTCTAATATATCTATTTCACTTTTCCTATGTGAACATGAATTGTGGGAATGAGTCACCCAAGGCCAGACAGTAGGACTGTGGCAGAAAATCCTTACATAAAATCTTTTTTTTTTTTAAATAAATTTTTATTAAGATTTTAAAGATTACAGAAAAAAAGAGAAAATAATAACAATCAAAGAAAAAAAAGAAAAAACAATACATATAAAAAAAACCATCAAAAACCAGAAAACAGAAGGGGGGGAAAAAGAAACAAGTCAAACCTATACATCACTTGCTTACATTCACTTATTTCCTTGACCTCCTCACACCTCCCATTTTTGTATTCTAATTCAATTTGTTATTTCAGCAAATCCTTCCAAACTTATTTTTATCTTAATAATTTGTCTTAATATACTATAATTTTACATTCTCTCTTTCACCAACTCATTTTTACTTAATCCTTTATGTCATTTCTACTAAAACCACATAATTTTCTTTTCCCAACATCTTTCTAGCAATCCTTAGTTTTGCAATATTTTTGAAGATAAACTTTAAATTTTTTCCAATCTTCTTCCACCGACTCTTCTCCTTGGTCCCGGATTCTGCCAGTCATCTCAGCCAGTTCCATGTACTCCATCACCTTCATCTGCCATTCTTCCCGGGTGGGTAGATCTTGTGTTTTCCAATACTTTGCGATGAGTATTCTTGCTGCTGTTGTGGCGTACATAAAAAAAGTTCTATCCTCCTTTCGCACCAATTGGCCGACCATGCCCAAGAGAAAGGCCTCTGGTTTCTTCTGGAAGGTATATTTAAATACCTTTTTCATTTCGTTATAGATCATCTCCCAGAAGGTCTTAATCTTTGGGCATGTCCACCAAAGGTGAAAGAATGTACCTTCAATCTCTTTACATTTCCAACATTTATTATCGGGCAAATGATAAATTTTTGCAAGCTTGACTGGTGTCAAGTACCACCTGTAAATCATTTTCATTATATTCTCTCTTAAGGCATTACATACCGTAAACTTGATACCAGTGATCCATAACTTTTCCCAGTCAGCCATCATAATGTTCTGTCCAACATCTTGTGCCCATTTGATCATAACAGATTTGACCATTTCATCCTGTGTATTCCATTTCAACAGCAAGTTATACATTCTTGACAAATTCTTAGTTTTAGGATCTAACAATTCTGTTTCCAATTTTGATTTTTCCACCTGAAAGCCAATTTTCTTGTCCAGGTTATAAACCTCCCTTATTTGATAATAATGAAGCCAATCTCGTACTTTATTTTTTAGTTTGTCAAAACTCTGCAGTTTTAATCTATCTCCTTCTTGTTCCAAAATTTCCCAATACTTCGGCCAATTTGCCTCCATATTGAGTTTTTGCAGAGCCTTAGCTTCCATTGGTGACAACCACCTTGGAGTTTTATTTTTTATCATGTACAGTGGTGGTTGGTTCCCCACCCTTGAATGAGTGCCTCTAATATATCTATTTCACTTTTCCTATGTGAACATGAATTGTGGGAATGAGTCACCCAAGGCCAGACAGTAGGACTGTGGCAGAAAATCCTTACATAAAATCAATCCTTGGCTTACTTTTTAATAAAGAAGTGGTTCTTCTTGTTGCTTAATGTGATTCAGCCAATCAGGGATCATATAATCAGTGAGATGGCATTGTACTGATATGTAGCCAATCAGATTTTGTTATATAATTGTGCCATAAAGCCAAATAAGAGTGAGATCAATGCTTTCTAATCTCACTGGTAAAAAAAATAAAATTGCTCTGTTTTGCAGGCCCATGAACTATTGCCTAAAGGGGCAGAAACAAATTTTACAGAGTATTTTGTTCACTGGTTTATTGAAATGACCTATTTCTTTCATTCTGTTTCATCTCTTTGGTTCATCCCTAATGCAGATTAAGAACTAAAGCTGAAATGAAAGGATCTGGGCCATGGTTAGGTAAAGCCACTTTTACCTAGTGAGGAGGTGGAGTTGTGGGCTCCACGCCCCCTCCACATGCGCGGGGGCTGGCCCTCAGCCTCCGCGCGATTGAGGGAATCCCCGGCCGCGTCATCCCCTGGCCAGCCAATCGGCTGGCTTGGGGGGAGTGGCCTGGGCTATTTAGCCCCAGCACGGCTGGGGATCTCCCTCTTTTGCCGCTGCAGCTGCTCCAGTTTCCCACCCTCCCGCCCTTTAAGGTTTTCCTTTGACCTTGCTATGGACCTTGGTTGGTCGCTGTTAAAGGGCCAGGTAGGAATTTTTTCCAATTGGCAAATTGGCACCACCCACTTGGTTTTCGCCTACCTCGTAGCAAATCGTCACAACTTCCTCAGATTGGCGGTTAGGGATTGGTATGGGTATTGTTATGTAGATGAAGGGGGGAGGGAGCGCCATCACCTCCCCCGCATACTGAAGGGTAGTCCGATAAAGGATTCTGGGGGTGTGGCCCTGTCCTAAGCTTATGGAGGTGAGGGCCTAAGGCACGCCCCCAAGCGGTGACCCCAGGGGAGTTCCTAGTTGATGTGCATCAGCAGGACTCCCTCTACTGGTGGTTAACCCTTCCTGGACTTCAAGCAATCAGGCTGAAGCTGGATAGTCGGTTAGGACCAATGCCTAAGCCAATACCGCTCATCACCTGTAACCAATAAAATTGTGGCCAGGTTTTGCCCATTAACCTAAAATAACTGTGTCGTGTGTCATTATTTCCACCGGGGGGAGGCGGGAACTCGCCACGCAAAAAGTCTGTCTGTTGCTGTCTGATGCAAAACCATTAAGGGATCCTGCATCATATATTCCTGCCTGGAAGAATTTTGATGGAAGAAGATAACTTACTCTTCCTATTGCTCCATGACTCCACCCTGCAAACTTGAATACAGCACAAAGTGTACTTTGACATGTGCTGAACATTCAATACATGCGGAATAATCACCAGTCATCAAGCACAATCAAAATCTATTTATCTGGGAATAGGGAGGAAGGGAGAGCATCCCACCTTGATATGCATGATTTCTCATATCTCTTTTTAGAAATGAAACTGGGGACCAAATGGGGAGGGGATTGGGATGGGCAAGGAGGACCTCCCCAGAAACAGGGGAGGAAAGTGAAAGAGTAACAGGCTAGATCAGTAGTTCCCAAACTGTGGTCTACAGAGCACCAGTAATCTCTGAGCATCATTCAGGTGGTCTGCTGCTTGTCTGTGAATAATGGCAGAAGCAGGAGCTGTGAATCGCAGGCACAGTGGCTGCTCTGTTGTCCTTAGGACCTAGCAGTCCTCCCAGACAGACTCAACAGGCACATCCATTGCGTTTAATATCCATACTGATTTGTTCTTGTATTCTTATTGCTTCTTCTGTTTCTTATATATTGTATATTATGGTCTTACAATTTGAATTCCATATTCAAATGGAAAATTCAAGTTGTAATGCAGTAAAATGCAGTACGTAAGAAATAAAGAGAGCGATAATAAAAAGAATACAATATATGACAAATAAAAGAAGCTAGACAAATTAGGAATCATCCATCGCAGAAATTGCTATAACAGGCAGTTTGGGAACCACTGGACTAGATGTATTGGAGAATCCAGAAGGAGGAAAATCAGGGTGGTAGAAGGTTATGGCTCAGAAAAGGTGACTGGACAGAAAGGCTAGAAAAGTAAGTTATATTTATGAGTAGGTCTTGAGAAGAAACATGATTTTGGCAGCAGTATTTCTGGAGGGAGGGGGAATATAGCTTGGGGTGCAATGCAGCAAGCATGATCTTTAGGGACCGCTAGGAAGGAAGACACAAGCCTTCATCCCAATTAGCCCATTTTTCTCTGCCCTTGCCAATTCTTTGCCCTTACTGTGAACCAAAACCCATCTGTAACCAAAGTTTCTACTGCTGCTTTGGCGGAAATCCCCCCTAGTGGCTACTCGCCAGTCAGCAACAGCCAGAGAGAAACAGCATCATTTCATGCCATAGTTGCACTATTATTTATTAGTCGTATTAGTATTATACTGCACCTTTTAAGATAACTCCTTACAAGGCAGATTACAAAAATGGTAAGCAATGAAAACAGCATTAGAATTGTAAAAAATAAAGAAACAAAGAAATAATATCATAACAAGATAACATAAAACCGAACCACTAAAAATGCTTCTTACACAAGCACGCCAGTGCATCCAGATTTTATTTATTATTTGTTATTTTATTTTATGTCTTCTGGAGAAATCAAGGTGGCCCATAACAAATAATAAAATGATGAACTGACAATTTAAAACATGATTTACATTTTTTACATTGTAACATTAAAACAGTAGCAGCCAATAACAAACAACTACTGACATACTGTTCTTTAAAAAAAACATAGTTTTTTGAAAACTAGAGACAATTGAAAGCAGCATACAGTCATACCTTGGTTAACGAACGACTTGCAAGTCGAACGTTTTGGCTCCTGAATGCCGCAAACCCGGAAGTAAGTGTTCCAGTTTATGAACGTTCTTTGGAACCCGAACGTTTGGCACGGCTTCCACGGCTTCTGATCGGTTGCAGGAACCCACGCCTTGGTTGCCAAACGTTTTGGAAGTTGAACGGACTTCCGGAACAGATTCCATTCGACTTCCGAGGTACGACTGTATTACAAGACAAATACCTTTCTAAAAAGGAAGGTTTTTACCAGTTCTCCAAAGTTTGAAGCTAATCACAAAAGTCCCTCCTAATCTAGAGTCTTTTCAAAGGCACTTTAAAAAGTACAGATAGGTGTTTGCTGGATTTCTCTGCGAAGAGAATCATGTCCTATTGAGAGAGAAAATGCAAAAAACCAGGATATGGAGTTACCCGGATAGCTGCATGTTGGTGGAAGCAGTACTAGAGATGAATGGGACACAATCATTTTACATGCGAGTGTGGTATCATAGAATCATAGAGTTGGAAGAGACCACAAGGGCCATGGAGTCCAACCCCCTGCCAAGCAGGAAACACCATCAGAGCACTCCTGACATATGGTTGTCAAGCCTCTGCTTAAAGACCTCCAAAGAAGGAGACTCCACCACACTCCTTGGCAGCAAATTCCACTGTCGAACAGCTCTTACTGTCAGGAAGTTCTTCCTAATGTTTAGGTGGAGTCTTCTTTCTTGTAGTTTGGAACCATTGCTCCGTGTCCGCTTCTCTGGAGCAGCAGAAAACAACCTTTCTCCCTCCTCTATGTGACATCCTTTTATATATTTGAACATGGCTATCATATCACCCCTTAACCTCCTCTTCTCCAGGCTAAACATGCCCAGCTCCCTTAGCCGTTCCTCATAAGGCATCGTTTCCAGGCCTTTGACCATTTTGGTTGCCCTCCTCTGGACAAGTTCCAGTTTGTCAGTGTCCTTCCTGAACTGTGGTGCCCAGAACTGGACACAGTACTCCAGGTGAGGTCTGACCAGAGCAGAATACAGTGGCACTATTACTTCCCTTGATCTAGATGCTATACTCCTATTGATGCAGCCCAGAATTGCATTGGCTTTTTTAGCTGCCGTGTCACACTGTTGGCTCATGTCAAGTTTGTGGTCAACCAAGACTCCTAGATCCTTTTCACATGTACTGCTCTCAAACCAGGTGTCCCCCATCTTGTATTTGTGCCTCTCATTTTTTTTGCCCAAGTGCAATACTTTACATTTCTCCCTGTTAAAATTCATCCATAAGAGAGGATACCCAAGGGCCAGAATTCCTTATGGGCAACCTTATGGGGGCCACATACCTGGTGTTTTCAGGAGGCCAATAATCCTCATTGCCTCTGCATGTTTTTTAAGGGGCAAATCCCAAAATAGAAACATAGGACGCTGCCTTGTGTTGAGTCAGACCATTGGTCCATCTAACTCAGGATTGTCTGCACTGACTGACAGTAGCTCCCCAGGGTTTCAAGAGTTGAAATTCAGCTAAGTTTTGCTAAAAGTAAGGTAA
Source organism: Podarcis cretensis (assembly GCF_951804945.1). NCBI lineage: Eukaryota > Metazoa > Chordata > Lepidosauria > Squamata > Lacertidae > Podarcis > Podarcis cretensis. The sequence goes on along the minus strand of NC_137175.1, from coordinate 82,793,931 downwards.
AGGTAAAGGGACCCCTGACCATGAGGTCCAGTCGTGGCCAACTCTGGGGTTGCGGCACTCATCTCGCTTTATTGGCCGAGGGAGCCAGCTTACAGCTTCCGGGTCATGTGGGCAGCATGACTAAGCCGCTTCTGGCGAACCAGAGCAGCGCACGGAAACACCGTTTACCTTCCTGCCGGAGCGGTACCTATTTATCTACTTGCACTTTGACGTGCTTTCGAACTGCTAGGTTGGCAGGAGCAGGGACTGAGCAACGGGAGCTCACCCCGTCGCGGGGATTCGAACCGCCGACCTTCTGATCGGCAAGCCCTAGGCTCTGTGGTTTAGCCCACAGTGCCACCCGCATCCCTTGCTAAAAGTAGATCCACTGAAATGAATGAACATAGCTAAGTTAAGTCCATTAATTTTGGTGTGTCTTCTCTTAGTTGACGACCAACAGCCTCTCCCAGGCCTACCCAGGGATTGAACCTGGAACCTTTTGCTTGCAAAGCTGGTGCTCTACCACTGAACTACGGCAGCTACTATGTCATGTGCAGCCCAGGCATTTAGCGTCTCAATACACACATGCACACTGAATTACAAATGCTGTGTCATTACACTGCCTTGCTTCCAAGGACATTCTGCCCAGGGAACAGGGTTAGCTCACCTCTAAAAACCAACCTGATCTGATAGTGTTTGGAGATAGACTGTCTTAATAGGTTACCTCAACATAGGCAGCTGCCCCACCATCAATACAGTGGTACCTCGGGTTAAGTACTTAATTCATTCCGGAGGTCCGTTCTTAACCTGAAACTGTTCTTAACCTGAAGCACCACTTTAGCTAATGGGGCCTCCTGCTGCTGCCACGCTGCCGGAGCCCAATTTCTGTTCTCATCCTGAAGCAAAGTTCTTAACCTGAAGCACTATTTCTGGGTTAGCGGAGTGTGTAACCTGAAGCGTATGTAACCTGAAGCGTATGTAACCCGAGCTACCACTATACAAATCTGAAGTTCTGCCCCCCCCTAAGAAAAGCCTGCCCCCCCAAAAAATCCTGGCAATGCCAATGTCCCCCAAGCCCTGCAGAAGGGAAAGGCCAATGCAAGTCTAAAACTCACCAGGGCCATTTTTAAAAATCCAAATTCCATGCCATATGCCCTGCTGCTGAAGCATGTTTAGTACAGAATGCATCTCTTCTTACCATGGTTCCCAAGCAATGGAGAGGAACCATGTTAACGTAAATGGCATCTTCATATTACATGCCAGGTGGTCAGGTGTGTAGCGTGTCATATGACCCTTTCTTTGGTTGTGCTGCACATGGCAGGGCGTCATGCTCGCCAAGTTCATGGCTGATCAGAGTCAAAGGTCAGCAGTGTTGCAGCACACAGTTTATCCAGTGGAACGGAAACTGTTGCTCCCACAACCCTGGGTGTGAAATCTAATCAGCCCCATTGAAACTTCGCAAAGATGTGAAACGCGATAAAATTCCTACTTGGAAAAAAAGAAACCCAGGCTAAGAAGCAGCTCAAATTAATGAACGTTGGACAAAAAAAAAAAAAAAGAGTACAATAATGTCAGCATATTTCTGCTGACCTTCCTTTGGAGCCATCTGTCTAGTTGCAGCCCTCCCCACCCCCAGCCCATGGGACCGGGTGAAGAGTTCAGCTCCAGCACTGAGCACCCCTCCCCTACAGCTGTCAAAACTATTGTATTTGGGCTCTGGCATATGTATCATTAAATTCCACACCACCAAGAAGAAGAAAGGTAAACCATATGAAGTGTGTGTGTGTGTGTGTGTGTGTGTGTGTGTGTGTGTGTGTGTGATTTTGCATCAATCGCCTAACTTCCAATTCTGTGACTTTTTTCCTTGTGGCTTTAAAAAAAAATCTTCTCTCATTTGAGTATTGATATTAATGGAAAGACCCACTCGTAGACATTAGATTTGGTTGTCAGTTACAACTCTCTCCATCTCCAATATACAAAAACATGGGTTCCGTGTATAAGGCAAAATGGAAGGGGTGTCAGCTGTCCCAGTGTCGCTGTTGCTATTGTTTTTCCTAAGAGCCTGTGAAAGGTGATGTACGTTTTCATCAAATCAGCGAAACAAGGCATGTCACCTGCCAACAGTGGGTTCCAGATCCAAGGAAGAGATAAGATCATGGATGTCAAGAGCTGGTGTAGCGCAGCAGCTAAGAGGATGGGCAACCAATCAGGTCAAGCCTTGCCCCTGATTGGCATGATGAACAAGATAGCCTTTGGCAGACGACACTCTCCTAGTCTCAGCCACCCCCACCCCCAGTGATACAGGGCTGTTTCAAGAATTACAACTAGATAATATATGTCAAGCACTGTGAACATTTGAAAGCATCAGTAGTAGTAATAGTGACATCAACACTATTGTGTAAGGTTGTCACAGGCCATCAGATGAGGTTCTTGTCTGAGTACTGGAAGGCAGACCAATCAGAGTTTCCCCCCCTAGTTGTGCTATCTTTTTGTGGAAGTCTCCAGCAAGGAAAACCTTCTGGGCTCATTTGCCTATACTTTTCAAGAGGACGGCCAAAAGCATATTGTTTGAGAAGGCCTTTAGGCCCTGGTCTCACTGGCTGTATAAGTATGTTCTTTTGCTGCTTCTTTACCTTGGTTGATAATTTTGATTTTTGTCGAAGGAATGTGCCGTTTGTTCTATCTACCAAGAGGACTTGTGTGTTCTGGCACTTCTTTTTCTAGAAAAACTGCCCTTTTCCCAACCTGGTGCTCTCCAGATGCTTTGTACAACAATCCTTATCATCCTGCGGGTTGGTATTGATGAGAGTGGTATTCAAAAACATGTGGAGGCTGCCAGGTTGGGGGAGCTTTATCTAAATTGTCTTCTTCCCCTGGTGATGTCAGCCACTGAGAAACAATCAAGTGTTATCTACAAAGTGTGTTCTCCTTCATGGAGAGCACGTGTTGCAGTGGTATCTAACAAGACATCCCATTGTTGCTGGAAGGGTAAAGGTAGTTGGCCACCATTGCGATTGGGCTCCTCTTGTCGTTGAGGAGAATTTGATGTTGCCATTTTGTGACTGACAGCCAAGAAGTCTTATATTCCCTGTGCGCAGCGTTGAGCTTCCTCTTTTCACTGCGCACATCTGATCACCTGCCCACCCTCCCTATATTTAAGGTTTTTCACATTGATCTTGCTATGCCTGTCATGGGGTCGTCTGCTTTTGGGGCAGGGGCCTGGTAGGAATTTTGTCCATTTGGCTGATTTGCTGGCGCCATTTGTTTTTTGCCTACTGCGTAGCAAATCGTCACAACTTGTAAGGTTGCGGTTAGGCATTGGTTTTATGAATTGGTTGGTGGAGGGGCATGGATTGGCTGTGCCTGCCCCTCCAATGCTGCTGCTGCAAGGGTATTCCATTAAAGGAATCCAGGGGCTCGCCATGCTTTTGTCTGAACCCCTGACAAGAAGAAGAAGAAGAAGAAGAAGAAGAAGAAGAAGAAGAAGAAGAAGAAGAAGAAGAAGAAGAAGAAGAGGAGGAGGAGGAGGAGGAGGAGGAGGAGGAGGAGGAGGAGTTTGGATTTGATATCCCGCCTTTCACTCCCTTTAAGGAGTCTCAAAGCGGCTAACATTCTCCTTTCCCTTCCTCCCCCACAACAAACACTCTGTGAGGTGAGTGGGGCTGAGAGACTTCAAAAAAGTGTGACTGGCCCAAGGTCACCCAGCAGCTGCATGTGGAGGAGCGGAGACGCAAACCCGGTTCCCCAGATTAGGAGACGACAAAGGGCTAGGACCATGCAAGAGCCCCTGGGAACATTTGGGGAGAGGTGAGGGCATGGTACTGAGCTCCATCTTTCTCCCCAAAATGTTTTCCCTTCCTGGCTTTAGCGGGTGGGCGAATGTCCGTCTGTCCCCAGGCGGGGTCAGATAGTTGCAACCAATGCCTAAGCAACCACTCACATTTTTTGTATTTTAATAAAGTTGTGGCCAAAATTATGCCAAAAACCTTAAACAAAAAAATCTGTGTGAATTGTGTTTTATTGGGGTGGCTTGGGGACTTTGAAAGGCAAAGGCTCTTCCTCTCCCCAGCCCCATTCTGAGTTGTGTTTCTTGGTCCCTCTAGTGTGTGACAGTCTTGGGAACTGATAGGTAGAACAGAATGGAATGGGAATGTGTAGAGCTGGGAATACTGCCCTTCTCAGTTAAGATTTTCCCCCAGGGTCAGTGAGAGAAGGAAAGAACTCTTCTACAGGCATGAGTTTGCAGTAAGTGCTGTGTGTTTGTATGACTGGTGCATAGACTCACATTCGCTGCATGCCTCTTCCATAAATTATGAATGAAATGGAACTGATTATGTAGCCAACTGGGTTCATCCCTCAAAGGGTCAAAGCACCATTTGCACAAAATTGGTTTGCGCCCTGTTCTTGTGCATCTCAACATTTTTCTTGGCATCTCTAACTCTGGCGAGATTTGAGGGCAAATCTTCAGAGAGCTGCTGGGTAATTGACCTGTTTGGATTGGACATGACTGGCATCTGCTGAAAGATAATGCAGGCCTGCATTTTTGCTGTTAAGTGCTGGTCACGTTATTAACTTGTGGCCCAAGTAGAAGAAAAGACTCCGGAGACATCACTTTCCCTTTGACAGCTTCATTTTCTCCTTACCGTAATCTCCATTATAAATGAAGCACTTTGGTTTCAGTTTAAAGAGAGATAAATCCTACAGCTTGTCTAGTAATGAATCCGCTGATTTCTCTGTTCATTATTACAGGAGCTAATGTGCTATAAGGTTATCGGTAAAGTCAGATGATTTAACCTGCTGCCACTGCTTTAACCACTAAAGAGCCTTGGGTACCATGAAACCAGCCGGAAAGTCCTAGGAAAATGTGCTTTTGTAAGAAAAAAACGAACTAGCAAATAAAATGAGGTCAGGTAGAATTGGTCCCGTATTGATACTTAGCCGCAGTATACATATTCAAAGTTATCCCATGTTAATTGTAAAAGCCTAAATTTACCAGGATGCACTTGAATTTCCCCAGAAAAATATTGAAAGGGGAAGAACAGGCTTGGCCAAGAAGCTATAGAGAGCCACTTTTGTAAACCAAAACATAGTCCTAGAACTAGACCAGAGCTCATGGGAGTTCATAAGACGAAGGAGTTCCAAAGGAGGATGCTAAAGAAACAAAACCTAAGTGATAGGTTCTAATGCTTTATTAAGAGTGCTGTAGACTTACAGCAAAGCATCCTTTCAGCCTCTGCTCACACTCACTTGTGTGGGACGGATACTGCAAGCAGGAGATGATGGACTGTCCGCCCCCAAGCAAAGATGGATACATTCTTTTTACAGTGAAGCAGTCTACATCAGCCACCTGACTAAAGGATGCAGATGGCCCATACCCAAACATTATAGATAGTTCCTCTCCTGGGCTCTGAGTGCAACATCCCAGTTCCCACAGATAAAGGTACCATGAAAACCAAACCAATTAGGGTATATCAAAGCAGGCATGTATAAACATATATGAGCTCATAGCTATAGCAACTGCCAATTAATTATAGGGTTATCGTGAGTGCCAAGATGGTGTTAAGTACAGCTTCCAGAACAGGTCACCTCTGGTACAATACCGGCACAAGGCTCTTTTTGAAATGCAAAATGGAGAAGAGGGTAGTGAAGTCAGGTAGCTAGCGAGAATAGTAAAGTTTTTTTTGGAGGGGGAGGGTTAAGTGCAGAACACGGGCAGTAGCCTCACCTATCTCATACATTTGAACTAAGATAAGGACACCATTATATTCCAAACATTTTGAGGAAAAGCTACAGAAACTTGCTCCAGATATTTGCAGCGAATGAATGGGTGCATTTGTCAACTGAGGTGAGGCAGGGGGCAATGGGGGGGTGTTATTGGTGGTGCACCAGCTACGCAATGCTCGCCCCAGGCAGGTTCATTGGACATCAAGTTAGTTATCATTCAGGCAACAGACAAAACTATTTTTATTCTCGCAAAACTTTTAGGATTGTGTCTAGTGCTAGTACAGTGGTACTTCTGGTTATGTACTTAATTTGTTCCGGAGGTCCGTTCTTAACCTGAAACTGTTCTTAACCTGAAGTACCACTTTAGCTAATGAGGCCTCCCGCTGCTGCCGCACCGCTGCCGCACGATTTCTGTTCTCATCCTGAAGCAAAGTTCTTAACCCGAGGTACTATTTCTGGGTTAGCGGAGTCTGTAACCTGAAGCGTACGTAACCTGAAATGTAGGTAACCCGAGGTACCACTGTAGTGCTCAGAGTAGAACACTGAAATTAATGAGCCTAACAGAGTCATGGCTATCTTAAGCATTGAATGCAGCCCTCAAGAGAAAAACTTCTGTGCTGCTTTAATCTGTTGCTTTAACTCTTGTGAGGGTTTGATGATGATGATGATGATGATGATGATGATGATCTTTTTCACTGATTATATTTTGTTTTAATATATTTATGAAGCTGCCCATGGAAAAGAAAAATATATTTGTGAAGGGTGGGACAAATATTCCCCTATTTATATATTTATTAATTTTTTCAGTTCAAATTGTTAAAATAGAGAGGCACTTGACTAAGAAAGACTCATTGCAGAAAAAAAATTGAGAATCATTGACAGAGACAGTGGCTTCTTTCTTTTATAAGGACATAAATGATCAGTGACAATATTATTGGCTTTCCATGTGTCCCTATAGATTCTCCAAAGGGGCCTTCTCTTTATGGTACTGCGGTGTCTTCTTTAAAATAAATTTTAAAATGCATTTAGGAACTAGATTATCATCTCGCTGCATTCGGCAATGATTCTGACAGGCAAATAAGCAAACCAAATGATCTTAAAGCCTTTTATATGCATTGCATTTGTTGCCCGTCAAGAGCAATGCTTGGATATATCTGAACTGGAATCATACAGAATGTACACACAAAAAGTGCTTTTAAACTACATAAGCCACTTCATCCTTACCTCAAAAGGCTGTTGTGAGTAGTGAACTTTCAAAGGCAGGCTTAATCCAAGCAAATTTTATGTCATGCATATAGTGTAAACATGTGCAGCAGTTTCTCCCCCTTTCTTACTTACCAGAGAAATGCCAATTTCTTCTGTGTTTATGGACCATATGTGGCACAAGGGAAAATGTCCCTTCAGCCGCTGATCGCCTGTTTACAGTGCTTCCCCTCTGCTGATGGAAGGCATCTGTAAATGGGACAGGGGATGAAGGCAATTTTGGGCAATTCCTCCTCCCCTTTGCCCCCCCCACCCAATCTGCCCTATAACCCTCTGGAGAAGATTTTGAGGGGGCAGTTCAGGGAACCTCAAAGGAGAGGACAAATCACCCAAAATTGCCCCACTTCTCAGTTCCTCTGAGAGATGCCTTGTGTCAGTGGAGGGGAAGCATTGTATATCAACCCATATGTTTGGAAAACTCCTCTTCTGACAAGCAATGGGAATAAAACCAAACAGTTTGTAATGGTTACAGTGCCCGTTCTCAGCATAACATTTACCTGTTGTTGGTTTGTAGCAAAACGATACTTAATTCAAAACTTTTTATCTATTTGGCCTTTGCTTTCTCCATACATAGGGTACCATTCAGGCAGCTGAAAGCAAAAGAAAAGGTAAAGGAAATGCAACTGTTGTTTTGAAAACAAAACTAAAAAAAAAAGCTGTTTCAGCTGGGCCCCACAAACCAGGTTTCATGGAACCACCAACATCCTACTGTGAATGTTGAAGTTTTGGCCAGAGAGATGTCAGACAGAGATTGCGCCTCTGTGCCATCATCACCCAGCTAGGCTCATATCTGCAGGATGGCCAAAGATCCACGGCAAGCAAATCAGTCTCCTTGTAGCAGAGGAGGTCAGGTGGTACTCCCTGACCTCTAGAACAGCGTCTCAGCCATGTTTGCTGTGCTGAAGGTGGTCTGAGCAACAAGGAAATGTTAGCGCTGGCCGTCAGTTGTCTGTACTTTCTCTGGCCTCTGCTTTTGCTTCAACCCACCATGTTCATCTAAACAATAATGGTGTCTGAAAGGCAGTTTGAAAACCACTGAGAAGTATGTAGAGCCCCTCAAGAGTATGAATGATCTTGGTCTTGTTATGCTAGATTTGCTGCTAGAAAGTTTTATTCAATCATATAACAATTGTCCTTATTGACCCATCCATGTACCATGGGTGGGCAGGAGGTGGACTGGGCTCTGCTTATAGATCTCTGCATGATTCACACAATTGGCAAGGATTTCTGACTCCCAACTGTTTAATAGCAACAATGAAATAACTCCTGTCTCCCCTACATACTTCTAGTTTATACTGCTGAAATTAGAAAGGGTGAGGGAACCAGGAGATGGTTTTAGGATTCTGAGTTCTATTCACTTCTGGTACTGAAAAGCTCGAATTCCTAGCCTCAGAATTCTTTGCTTCTGTGTCTTTTGCATCTGAGGACGTATCTACACCATATGGAGGCACTACTTTACTATTTTAACCATCATGGCTCCCCCCCCCCCAAAAAAAAAATGCTGGGAAGTGTAGTTTGTAAAGAGTGTTGAGAATTGTTAAGGTAAAAGGTAAAGGTACCCCTGCCCGTACGGGCCAGTCTTGACAGACTCTGGGGTTGTGCGCCCATCTCACTTAAGAGGCCAGGGGCCAGCGCTGTCCGGAGACACTTCCGGGTCACGTGGCCAGCGTGACATCGCTGCTCTGGCGAGCCAGAGCTGCACACGGAAACACCGTTTACCTTCCCGCTGGTAAGCGGTCCCTATTTATCTACTTGCACCCGGAGGTGCTTTCGAACTGCTAGGTTGGCAGGCGCTGGGACCGAGCAGCGGGAGCACACCCCGCCGCAGGGATTCGAACCGCCGACCTTTCGATCGGCAAGTCCTAGGCGCTGAGGCTTTAACCCACAGCGCCACCTGCGTCCCAACACGTTGAGAATTGTTAGAAGACCCCTATTCCCCTCAGAGAGCTGCTGTTCCCAGAATTCCCTAGGGAAATGGATTGATAAACTACTCTAAAGGGGAATAGGGGTTTCCTAACAATTCTCAGTACTCTTAACAAACTACAGTTCCCAAGATTCTTTGGGGAGGGAGCCATGACTGTCAAAGTGGTATTCACAGTGCTTTAAGTGTATGGTGCAGATGTGGCCTGACTCAAGTTGGTGAATCATAATTTACTAGGAAGAGAAGAAGTGTGGCCTCCCATGCAGTATGCAGTCACTGGCTTGATGGCCTCACAGTTTCTCGTTTCAATGACTTAGGAATGCCTGCTTGAATATATTACCTTATGGCAAGTTCACAGACGACTTTCTCTTTGTTCGTCAAACGTAACTACTTCCCCATAACTGTAGTAACCTCTTTAGCATTTGGAGAAGATTAAACTAAATACATCTTGCCAACGGCAAACAGTCAAAGGGTAACTTTCATTTTAATTACAGCAGACATGAAAAAAGAAGCTCTCTGAGAAGTCTGTCAATTTGGAGCTATATATAACTCTTTGAGGAATTCCTTAGCGATTTCCTTGCTTAAACAGATTTCCGTTAAAATACATTTGTTTTCTGTGCAGGCTAGAATTATTGTAAAATCAAATGCTCGTTTTTCAAAGGTCTCATCTGAATTAGAAATGCTGGCACAGTGTGCAGCATGCATCCCCCTGTACTACTCAGGCGTTATTGAATTGTTTGAGGAGAGGGAAAGCATAGGTTTAAACAAAAGATTGACTTTGCATTATGGAGCTGATGCGCTTTCTTCCTTTGAAAAAAGACCATTACTGAAAAGTACAGTCAATAGACAACTGGACATTCTGCCTGGGCCTATTCAAAAGAGTACAGGAAGACAAGAAGAACCATTCTGGATCAGTCTGTGAGTCCATCTAATTCCAACATGATCCAGAGCTAGATGTGCTCTTGGTCTAGCAGAATTCTTCTTCTCTTATTCAAAGGAGCATAAGACAAGAGGCACCATACTGGATCAGGCCATGGATTCTGTTTCCAACAGGATGCTGACTAGATGGACCTGTAGTCTCTTCCTGCAGGCAGTGCCAGATTTATGTATAAGCAAATAGGCTGAAGCCTAGGGCCTCTAAATCTAGGGGGGCCTTGCCAACCTGCCCGCTCCCCAGCAGGCAACCTCCCCTCTCCCAAAATTGCAAACCCAAGACTTCATGCAAGGGCAGGGTAACTTGGGCCTCTAAATCTAGGGGGCCTCGCCAGCCTGCCATCTCCCCAGTCTCCCCGCTCCCAAAGTTGCAAACCCAAGACTTCATGCAAGGGCAGGGCAACTCAGGACCAGCAACTATGAGACTCAGGGCTAGCCAGTGGGGCCCAATTTGAAGAAGTGGGGCCCAACTTTAGTTGTTGTTTTTTTGTAGGGCCCCAGTTCACAGCCAAAGTCTGCAAAATCTTATAGATATAAATAAAATCTATCTAGATGGCCCTGGTGCGGGGGTCCCCTTAGGAGCAGCCCCCGGGGCCCAATTGGCCAAATTGCTCCAATTGCCTTAAGGTCAGCCCTGATGAGACTGTGCAGGGGTTGCACTGACAAGCCCTGCACCTTCTAGGTCTCTGGTGTCACTATTCAGAGTACAGACTCAAGGACTTGTTATGGAAATAAAGGGGGGGGACTTATTGGAAATCAGTTTTGTCACCTCCCCCCCCCAAACCTCGGGACGATGAGCCCAGCTACCTTTTATTCGCAATTGCATAAGCACAAGACTACAGCATGGCCCTAAAGCTGTACGTTCAACCGCTGAAATACACACACAATATGTAGCAATGGAGATTTATGTTACTGCTTTATGAATGAAATACTGTGTTTTATTAATGGACTCTGTATTTTTGGAATTACCTAAGAGCCACCAATAGGGAGCTCTAGAATCTGACAGCTAACCAATTGGGTACTACCAAACAACAACCCCTGTTGCTGAAAGCAGGTAACCAGCAGGAAATGCTTCAGCTCAGCCTTTGCACTGTTGACTGAACACCCCCTGCTGTGCAGATAATGGAGAAATCTCATAAATTGTATCCCTTCTGGCGTCCTGGCCAACTCTATTACGCTAGTGTAAACCCTGGTGCACCAGGAGCCCAGAATAGCAGCAAATGAAATCCGTTCATACGTCAGATAAGACTTGTCAACCAGTTCTTCCAAAGTCTTCCTAAATTATGAAGCTCCAAAATACAGGCCAAAAGAGAGCAGGTCTGGGAAGAGCAAGGCATACAATAGGCACCACCAGTGAAAAGTCCCTGCTCCGTGTAGCTCCTGCCCTGTCATTTGATAGGGAGCCTACTTGCCCTCCTTCTTGACATGGAATGCTCTCTATTGGAGTCTCCAGGTCCAATATAAAGACCATAAGAAGGGAGAGCAGGGACCTTGAAGTTCTTAACAGCTGTTAATCAAGCAAGCAAGCAAGCACACAGGTCACCTTTGTCACAGGAGGCCTATGTCCCGGCCAGGCCTGCACCCAATCTTGTTTTTGTACAATCTTGTTTGTTCTCAGTAACCAAAATTATGTTATCAACATATACAAGCAAAAAAGTTGTTTTCCTTCATTTGCAAGGAATCATACAAAACAAAGTGGCACTAATAAAGAAAAGTTCCAGGGTGGCAACAGAAAGCAAACTGAAAAAGTTTTTGCAGTTCATCAGAACTATCCAGCAATCCAGTTATAGGAAAACTGGTGCTATTAACAGTAACCCTTCTAGTTGGTTAATTGATTTGGCAACTTCCATGCACATGACATCTGATGCTAATTCCCCTCCCCAAAGAATTAAATGATAACTCATCAGAGGCAGCTACATTTGCAAATGGAAACGAAATATCTGTGAAAGGAAGAGGAGCAGGTTTGCTCAAGTTTGTTGCAGGTAGAAATACTGTTTGTAATGAAGTGAGAGCAGTAGTTGCTCGAATTAATAAATAAGAAAGTTTTGAGAATTTGCATGCTAAATTAAAATTGATTAATTCATTGAGGGGGATTGTAAGAAAAACACTGGGGCCTAATTAAAATGTAAGAGTGCCTGCTATCTGGTGGGTAACTTCCTCCTTTATTTCCACACAGCGGCTGCAGACCAAATCACCTGTCAGGAGAGCTATGAGATTCAGGTGAGGGTCATATGCCTTGTTAATCCTAGCAGGTATATAACAGGGAGGCCAATGGCCTGCCCAGGCCCAACTTCATTTTTCTAAGAAATAGTGCTTATTCCACAAAATGTTTACAAAGTTCAGCTATTGCAAAAGTTTTTCAGTGTTAATTTTATGCATTTTTAAAAATCACCATGGTATTTAACAATAACAATAACAATTTGTTGAACAAAGAATAGTGCCCCCACTCCCATTTAAAATGGCAGTAACATCTAATCTCATACAGAGTAGCCATCTGAATTCTCTTTATTGACTGCAGTGAACTTTGAAGCAAACAAAATTACTGAGGGGTTGATTTCCAAAGAGTTCAGCTCATATTGAAACACAGAATTAACACACCAGATCTGCAAAGTTACTGAGGTCAAAGCTGCCTCCATCATTTGAGAATCTCCAGGTGTTTCAAAAAGGCCTCACAAGTGGAACAAACGAGCAGTGAGATCTTTTTGAATATTTGGGATGCAGTCAATAGTTTCCAGCAGAAGCTGGGCCATACTTGTAGATCACAGCAAATTTCTAGGATGATTGTTAGAGGATGTGGGGGACAATGCATCATGGGGAAAGGTTGTTAGAAGTTCGGTAGAAACGTTTTTCTGGAAAGAGATTCAGCTTAGAACCAATATCAGTTAGAACCCTTCTGGCTAAGAAATCTGATGCAATGATTGGATATAATATTCTCATTATAGTGATTTCCCCTGTGATCTAGCAAATAGGGCACAAATGTTTTCTAACTGAATGGAACAGGGTTGGTCTCAAGACATTTTGCCACCTGCAGCAAAGGACAAAATTGTGCCCTTTCCCCATTCCATGTTCAGAAGTTGACCATGCTGGTAGTTCAGCACTGGTGACAAGACAGTGTTCTCCACTGCACTGCAAAGCAGAAGGCAAGCTTAGAGGAATTGGGATATTTCATGTTGCCAGGTAGCTGCTACCAGCACATTCCGCCTGAACAGGCAGCCTCACTTTGCCTAATTGTAGGTCCAGCTCCGACTTGGAATGTTGTATTTGAAGAAAATCATATCACTTTATAGCTGGAGGGAAGTTGTTGTGTTGCATTGTACAATGACGGCTCCTATCTTGTAGTGGTAGTTATTACAGTGCCATTAACACACATGGCATTTCACATAATGACATAAGCAAAAGAAATAAGGCATCTGTCTACCCCAAGAGGTTTACCATGTAACATGCAACACAGAGGAGAGGTATGTGGCACACCATTTTCTTAACTGCTGCTGTTTTCAAATGGTTTTAACTTGCAATGTGGCAAGAGTTGGCTTTAATCTACGCAGAGGCGAAGTTGCATGCTCTGACACTGGGGGCAGAGAGCAGGCGGGGGCATGGTTGACGTGAATCCCGGGGTCATGGCGCACGTCCCCGGGGCGTGGCATGCATCCAGGGGCATGCCATGCATCCCAGGGGCATGGCGTGCCACCCGTGGGGACAGACGGCATGGCGCTCCGCCTGTGGGGTATGGCGCGCTTCCCGGAGCGTGGCGCGCCACCCGTGAGGGCATGGCACCCAGCATGGAGGGGGGTACACAACGCGTGTCGGGGGCAGCCATGGTGGTACCCTCCTCCCCTATGGTGCCGGGGGCAGTGCGCTCCCCCTGCCCCCCTTTCCTCCGCCAGTGAATCTACGATGACTTTTAACATCAGCTCCTGAAAGGGCGCCATGTCAGAACATGACATTATTGCTGTGGGAGAGAATCTTAGTTCAAAAGTCTGACTTCTTTCCAGGTTCTCAAATCCTTCAACAACTTTACTGAAGTGTAGTTATTAACCTTGAAGCACTTAAGCATTTAATCCTGTAAATAGTTACTGACTCAATGTGGATTTATTGAAGATGGCGTATTAATATCATGGTATGCTATAGCAACTCTAGAGACCAGCTTATGAAATTTTATGATGGACTGGATTACTGTTAGGGCACTCCTACTCTCCTGGAAAGTTAGAGTGCTGAGCCAAATTCATTGTGATAGTCCAGGGTAATATAAAGTTGTAAATTAGTAAGTGGGTAGCAAGGAACTCAGTAAAGGACTTGGTAGCACGACGTCATCTCCTAGAAGAGACAGAACCACACTGAATCGCGCTGCAACTCTAACAGTTATCAGTATGGATTTTTCACAGAGAAATTAATTGGCATTCCTCTTTTGGCTGTTTTCATACCCTAAATGTTACAAGAAGACTCTCATTTAAAAAAAAAAAAATCCTGAACTGCAACTCCACACCTTTCAGTCTCCAAATGTACACCTCACATTTGTTTGAAGATTTCCTCTGTATGGTTTCTGTTTGCTTAACTAAGCCTGTGAACTCCTCCATCTTCACTGGAGGATGTCAGGATTTTCTAGCTACAAGAAATTTGATTTCACTGTGGATAACAAGCTCCTAAACCATGAATTTGCTGGTTTGAATACCTTAAAACTACACCTAGAATTCTGCAGGCTTCATCATCTACCAAATGCAGTAACTGATCTGGCTAGAGAGGAAGCAAACCAAATGACTCGCACACATACATCCTCAACAAAAACAAAACTGAGAAAGTATTCCCAAGGGGGCTGAAGTGTATTAAAATACACGTGTGTATTAAAATCCACACTATCTTGAAGTCCAGCCAGTCAAGTGATCAGGAAACAAGTTATATCCTCCGAGATACAATGGACTACTTCATAGAGATATTGAGATGGCCAAATTAAACCATGACCATTTGTCAAAAGGCTGGAAAGGTACCACTGAGAAGCTGAAATTGTTCCCGGTTTTGTTTAAAACCCAGCCAATCAGTTTTAAGATGTTGAAGTTGCCACCCAGTTCACAATTATGTTGCAGTCGCAGGAATTGTCAAACATATGCAGCCCTGGACATAGAAAATTATTTAGACATTAAAAATTATTTGTTTGCTTCTTTGGAAGAAGCTGGAATTTTCATTTTCTGTTTTTCCCACTGATTTTAAACTGAGTAACAAAATATGTTGGTCTGCCCATTCTGGCTTCATAACCCGCTTATTATGGGTGTGCAATTACAAGTTCAGTTGTTTAAGTACTGTTTAGGGCTTACCTATATATTGAAAGATAGATGAGACACCGTCATGGTAATATAGCTCTTAACCTTTCCTCTCTTCTACCATGACGGCAGAGAATTACAGTAAATGATGGCTACCTTGTCTGTAGTATGGACAATTGATTTGACCTGACGGCTGCTGATGCACTAATGGACTTTGTGGTTGAATCCCTGGGGATATAAAATATGTCCAAGTGAATTGGGGCAGGTTAAAGAACAGACTTGTGTGTTTCTTGGTGTGTGTGGGTTGTTGTTTTTTACTCCCCATTGGCTGACTCAAGTGATAATAGATCTTCCAGTCGTTCAGAGCAGAAGATTAAAAGTGATCAATACCCAAATCATTTTTTAAAGTGTTGACTTCTGTAAATTCACTGTAGTTGGAGGGAAAGTTGTTTCCCCAAACTGGTGATAACAACAGTCTTTGAAGTACTGAGCGGGGGTAGGGAATTGGTCTGAACAAGCTGAGCTCACATCTTTGTGAGTTTTTATGTATATTTCAAACTTTGCCTTTCGGGTTGGTATATTTAACTCAACTAATTGTGTTTAAAAAATTAAAATAGCCATTTCAAAGGAAACTATCAAAAACACAAGGAAAACTGGTGTGTATTTCGAAGATGATGATATCACAACCATAGCACTACATAGTTTATTTTGTCTCAGCATATCGAAGGTTACCATTTAGTCTTCAGTTAGCCATCTAAACGTGGATGGCACTGTGGGTTAAACCACTGAGCCTAGGGCTTGCCGATCAGAAGGTCGGCGGTTCGAATCCCTGCCACGGGGTGAGCTCCCATTGTTCAGTCTCTGCTCCTGCCAACCTAGCAGTTCAAAAGCATGTCAAAGTGCAAGTAGATAAATAGGTACCGCTCCAGCAGGAAGGTAAACGGTGTTTCTGTGCGCTGCTCTGGTTCGCCAGAAGCGGCTTAGTCATGCTGGCCACATGACCCAGAAGCTGTATGCCGGCTCCCTCGGCCAATAAAGCGAGATGAGCACCGCAACCCCAGAGTCAGCCACGACTGGACCTAATGGTCAGGGGTCCCTTTACCTTTACCTTTACCTAGCCATCATAGTCACACACACACTGCTCTATGGGTTATAGGGTTTGGAGTTTTCTGGCAGGGTTTCAGACAGGAGTCTTTCTCAAACCCACCTAGACCTGCCAAGTACAGTGGTACCTCAGGTTAAGAACTTAATTCATTCCGGAGGTCCATTCTTAACCTGAAACTGTTCTTGACCTGAAGTACCACTTTAGCTAATGGGGCCTCCTGCTGCTGCCGCCGCACGATTTCTGTTCTCATCCTGAAGCAAAGTTCTTAACCTGAGGTAATATTTCTGGGTTAGTGGAGTCAACGTTATGTAACCTGAAGCATATGTAACCCGAGGTACCACTGTATTGCATCTAGGGCTATTTGCATGAAAAGTAAATGCTGTACCACAAATACATCGTCCTTCTCCCTAAAGCCCTTGGAGAACTTGAATCTTTGGACTACCTTTGCTTTCTGCACCATCTTTTCACTGCACTGGATCTGAAATTTCATAAGGCTACAGGGGGCTGGATAAAATTGCTGGATCAGG
This sequence comes from Podarcis cretensis, assembly GCF_951804945.1. Lineage (NCBI taxonomy): Eukaryota > Metazoa > Chordata > Lepidosauria > Squamata > Lacertidae > Podarcis > Podarcis cretensis. Next base: position 82,777,227 of record NC_137175.1, on the reverse strand, counting down.
CCAATGGCCCATCTAGTCCAGCATCCTGTTCTCACAGTGACCGGCCAGATGCCTGTGGCAAATCTGCAAGCAGGATTCAAGCACAACAGCACTCTCCCACCCCGTGGCTTCCAGCAACTGGTATTCAAAAGTACTGCTGCCTCAAACTGTGGGGGCAGAGTACAGCCATGATGCCTAATAGCCATCAATAGCCTCTCCTAACCAAAAGGTTGCTGGTTGGCCATCCCCAATTTAAGGTATGTGCACAGAGGATGTCTCTTTAGGGCTTTGCTACTCCTAGGAAGTGTTTCACGCCAAACCTAAGCCCTGATAGCTTATACGAAGAGCAGCTGGTGACCTCTCCTATTTCTCTATTCTTGTTTTTGGAAAAACAGTCAGGTGGTACGAGCACCAAGTCATATGAAAGGCCAAAGTTGAACACTACATTATCCAGATAGATGACACCTTATTCTTATTCCTCAACAATTTTAACAACTCATAGCCCCCCTCAGCCTCTTTATGAACACAGATGTCATTTTAATGGGGGTCTCGCTGAAGTGACAAGAAGGTGACCTGTGGGTGAACTCGGGAGCAGGTGAGGCCTATCAGTTTCTAATTTGAAACTGGTGTCAGTCTTGAGGAATGGCTGGTATAATCACATTTGTAACTGATATATGCTGCAAACTCCACAAACATTCAGAGTGTGTCTGCTATGGGCAGTATGAAATTAACAATTCATGTTTATCACCCTGGACCCGCAACTAAATCAAATGGGTTTAGTTAACTATGTCATCTCAATGAGTGTGTTTGTGTGTGTTCTTAAAAGCAAATTTCCATTTGGCACAAGGGTATATAAGTACCTGATTGGTTACTACATTAATATATTTACTTTTGGAAGAGCTATCCACAATGCAATGAGGATGAGGTTTTCTATAAAAGGAATTTAAATAGTTCTTTGACTCATATATATAGTTACGGATGTTTGTGATGAGGATGCCTGAAATTTTGCTTTTTCTTCTTCCTCCCCTCCCCCCCCCCCGGCCAATCATACATTGTACATCTAATGTTTCTTAAGGGAGAGGGTAACAGACACAAGGAAACAACATAAGTCATCTTGTGCAGACACATAAATTCCCAGCTGCATTGAGGCATGCAGTCGATTGTATGGCGTGGGGCAAAGGACCGGGGTGGGGGAATAAAAAAAAGAAAGAAGTAATAGTGTAGAGAGGAAACAAAAGGGGCTTGCCACCAGTAAACGGATCCATCATAGGATTCATTCCACCTGCGTAGATTCATTCGTTGCTTAGATTTGGAGGCACTGAGAGAGATCCACTGCCTTGGAGTATAGGGGCTACTGGGATGTACGGAGCAACTGTCACCAACGACCAGATAAAGAAGGGAAAGGTAATGAGTCCAGATTGACCATGGAACAACGATAACCAACATGGTGCCCTTAGATGTTGCTCTGTACATCCCATAGCCCCTATCAATCTTGAACAGAGCTGATGGAAGTCCAACACCACATTGTTTACCCCTGCTGTAGAGGGTGCAAACAAATAAATGTCAGTTAAATTTGCCAGTGGAACACCTCTGGTGTAAAACTGGACATGGTTTTGACTTCCAGGCGCATGCAACCTAGAGGCAGGGTCTAAGGATTCTGACCGCTAGGAACCAGTAGGGTAGTGCTTGGAGCACACACTGCTTTGCAGCTGAGAGGGCACTAGGTGAATTGTCCTGAATAACCTAGCAGAATGGAGTCACCCACCTGAGGTAGCCACTGCACTCCGCCTAATGGCAGTCCACCTAATACCTTGATTCCAAATCACCAGGAATACTGTTTACACAAAGGCTCCCTCTAACCCTCCAGGCATTTTAGATTTTGTGAATGGACACCGGAAAAACCAGCTCCTGCTCAAGTGTTGCTGTTAACTGTGCCGAATATCCAGTGAATTCTCCATCACTACATGTGTCATGTGGTAATTTACTTAGTATATAGTATTTGGTATCCACCCCCCTTCAAGTCCCACAGCATTCAGTTAAAAATGTCTTTACCCCACATTTTTGTACAGAACAAGCTTTGTTTCAGACACACAGGTGAAGAGGATTTGTGGAGGCCCTTGAAAAGCAAAAAAAAAAAAAAAAAAGAGTTTGAAATACAAAGAAATTACTTGCAGTGAATTCCATAGCTGCTAAATGCTAACTCTGGGCAGCTGTGGGAATTGGACTGGTGGGGTGGGGGCAGGGGGGGGAGACACATAAACCCACAACATGTTTAGGAAAAAAATGATCATCACTTTTAATCCTGCATCTGACCAGAAGTTTAACTTGGCCCAGGATTCTAAGATGTAGATGAAGGAGTGTGGATACAGCAGTGAACAATGTAAACTTAAATATCCACAGATGTGATCGCTATAGCAGAGGGGGAATTTGAATTGTAAAAAGAGGAAAAGAAGAAATTGATCATGATGTAGCACAATGATTTGGTGTTTGGATAAGACATGGCAATGTGTAATACAGAGAAGTTTGGATCTTTAAGAAGTCATTTCCATTCACTCATCTTCCTAAACCAGTAAAATATTATTTTCTGCCCTGCTTATATGGATAATATTCAACATATGTTTTAAATAGAGGACCTACCTCAATGGACCATAGCCTAGTTAAACAACATATGTTCTTTTTGGTTCAAATCAATATGGAAATATTGGCAGCTGTGCAGGGAAAACCTTTCCAATAAAAAGATAGTGGTTTTAGGGGGGAAAGGAAATAATTGTGTGGGGGATAATTTGCCTATTGTTTCATTTCCCTTTGTAGGGAAGCAGGGAGGTATTCTAAATCTGTTTATTTTTATATTTCCAATCCAGTCCCTGTGCCTATTATAATAGCCAGGAAAGGTATCATGCTTGGGGAATAGAACAACCCCAGAAAATACAGAAGTTGGCCATCCCTAATGAATACAAGAAAGAAAAATTGGCTGAGAACTACCACATTGATCTCCTTTGCTTCAGAAGCATTGGCTAAGTTGCTGTAATGTCATGGAATATTCTCCAAAAAAATCTGCTTTTACGTTAGTCATATAGTTTTCTAGATTCAGGTAGGTAGCCATGTCAAAATAAATAAAAAAATTGTCCAGTAGCACCTTAGAGACCAACTAAGTTTGTTCTGGGTATAAGCTTTCGTGTGCATGCACTCTTAGTCACATAATGGTGATGAACAGTGCAACATTTGTGAGTAAATGAAAAAGGTCAAGTTGCCTTTGGAGGCGGTATTTACTTTCTGCAAGAGGAATCTGGGCCTAGAAATCTAATCTCAGATCTAAGGAACCTGGTTTCGTCACTCTATGATGAGGTAAAGACATCCTAGATCAGCTTTCCTGGACCTGATGTGTTGGACTCCCAACTGTCATTATCTTTGACCATTGGCCATACTGGCTGGAACTTATAGGAATTGGAGTCCAGGTTGCCATACATTGGTCAAAATCGCTCATCTATTTCTTATTATTTAGCATTTTTCTTGGGTTGAACTAGACACTGGTAGTTTATTACGATTCCTAGAAAGATGGCCTTGCACAGAAAGGAGTGGTGAGAGATAAGAGAAGTGGAATATTACATGTTTATTTAAACTTGAAATCTAGATCTTAGGCATGTGGGGTTCAAATGTTATGCTGCCCTAGCAGCCTTTTGGGAGGAAGGAGAGAAGGCTATAATTTTAAGAACTAACTAAAAAAAAAAAGAATCCATTAGAAGCACTTTTAAAAACATCTATATCCCAACTTTCTCCCATCATGGAAATCCATGTTGAGTACACTGGATCCTGATGGAGTCGCCTGCTTAGCTTCAGCAAAGCTTCCTGATAATGGATATGATTCACCTAATAAGTCCCATATCATGCGAAAGGCTTGGCTGGATGAATCCCAAGCTGGAATTAATATTGCCGGAAGAAATACCAACAACCTCAGATATGCAGATGACACAACCTTGATGGCAGAAAGTGAGGAGGAATTAAAGAACCTTTTAATGAGGATGAAAGAGGAGAGCGCAAAATATGGTCTGAAGCTCAACATCAAAAATACAAAGATCATGGCCACTGGGCCCATCACCTCCTGGCAAATAGAAGGGGAAGAAATGGAGGTAGTGAGAGATTTTACTTTCTTGGGCTCCATGATCACTGCAGATGGTGACAGCAGTCATGAAATTAAAAGACGCCTGCTTCTTGGGAGAAAGGCGATGACAAACCTAGACAACATCTTTAAAAGCAGAGACATCACCTTGCCAACAAAGGTCCGTATACTTAAAGCCATGGTTTTCCCAGTAGTGATGTACGGAAGTGAGAGCTGGACCATAAAGAAGGCGGATTGCCAAAGAATTGATGCTTTTGAATTCTGGTGCTGGAGGAGACTCTTGAGGGTCCCATGGACTGCAAGAAGATCAAACCTATCCATTCTTAAGGAAATCAGCGATGAGTGCTCACTGGAAGGACAGATCCTGAAGCTGAGGCTCCAGTACTTTGGCCACCTCATGAGAAGAGAAGACTCCCTGGAAAAGACCCCGATGTTGGGAAAGATGGAGGGCACAAGGAGAAGGGGACGACAGAGGACGAGATGGTTGGACAGTGTTCTCGAAGCTACGGACATGAGTTTGACCAAACTGCGGGAGGCAGTGGAAGACAGGAGTGCCTGGCGTGCTCTGGTCCATGGGGTCACGAAGAGTCGGATACGACTAAACAACAACAACAATGAGTCCCATCAGCACATGCCTTGTACAAGAGTTTCCACTTGTGCTGAATAATGTGTGTTAAGAAAGTGTTTGGTTGATGTCCACCTGGCTTCAGGACCTTGGGCAGGTTGCCCTTGGAGCCCCCACCACCACCCCTTGGAACCTCCTTCTGCAGTTGCCAGCCTTAGCCTACATCTCCTGGGGCTTCCACAACAGTGTAACAAGCCAGGAAACTGAGCAACCACTTGTCTCATTGCCCACTACAGTGAGTGGATCCTGATTCTGGGACCCACCAATACTAGTGATTCCAGTCGTCGTTCTCCAAGATCTCAGCTGCCCCCCCCCCCAGATCAAGTAAAACAATAGAAATACTTAACTAACTGACCAATCACGTCAGTTCTGTCCTCCCTAACAAAGTCAAACAAAAATCTTGGCTATGCCCATGTATGCTAATCATTAAAAAATGACCCATATGGGATGCTCTTCAGGCTATCATGAGAACAGCAACCAGACCTGACTGCTTTTGTTCCTGTCTACTTTTAATTAAGCTAGGGGCTTCACTAGATGTGACATAAAATGCATGTCTGCATTTAATACGCCTGATTTTTGGAGGCGGCATTAGTATAGAGAACACAGGATACAGAGGGGGCTTTATATCTCCCACACACACACACAAATATGTTGTGCTCCTCAATAAAATCCACCATTCCAAGCTGCTAGTAACCTTAGGAGGAAAATTGTATTACAGTGACACTTCTTACACCTAGTTTCTCAATATGCTATCCAGTTACAGACTGAGTGGTGTCCAGCACATGATTCTTCTAGCCATGGAACCATTTCATGTTTGTTTTTGTTTAGGTCAATGATTTCAAACTGGCTTGTGTATTCCATAGTATAATATGGATAGGGGTGGACAAGGACTGTCAATTTTGGTTTCTCTCGGTTTCTCATTTTTCCAGTCTTCCAGTCCAATCCAAATTCAGTTCTATACATTTCTGAATCAGGTTGTAATTTTTAAGAAGAAGAAGATTTAATAGCAATTTCTCCTGAATTTCTTTATGCAATTCAATGGAATATTCACATTTTTGCAAACTGTTTCCCCTGACGCAATGTACTTTTGTGTTATTTTTACTGATCTATGCATTTTAATAAACATTCCCCCAACAGACCCATTTTTGTATGCCAATTTGATTAGAAAAATGGCATTGCAAAATTCAGTAAAGCTCAATTTTCAAAGGGTGGTTGCATTTTGGTTTGTGTATCAGGAGATGCAAATTAGGTATCTTCACATCCTTAGCTATGGGTCAACTAAATGCACAAGAGAACTGCAACTGAGTGCCACTGCAGGAACAATTGGTATAGTGGGTGCCTATCTGCACCCAGAATTTTACTGCTGCTACTGCTCCAACAACATGGGTGGTATCCAACTATGTTTTGCTCAGTATTGACCTACTGGCATTAATGGACCTTACTTTAGCCAAGTTCATTAATTCCAGTTGGTGTACTTTTCAGTAAAACTTAATTGAATACCACCCGGTGAAATAATCGCAACAGAACAAACGTTGATGCAGCTATGGAGACATCATGAAAAGCTGATGTGAGACCAGGGGGGGGGTGGGCAGAGAGAGAAGCAGGCAGGCAGACAGACAGACAGACTCTGGTGGTGTCGTCATAACACAGTCTGCCTCTTGTACCTCTTCACTTAGGAAGCCTGTAATCAAAATGAGATTTGGGTATCCCGCTCCTGGTTCTTCGCATCAGTTGGTGCTTTGCTAAAGTCCAGAGTATACGGGGAAGGGTTCGTAATTGTAAACAGCAACTCTGGCAAACATCCACTAGATGTCAGTCATGCAGTTTAGCATCAATTTACATCCGTAATAAAAGTGGACACACAGCACTTTTATATCTGAAAACACAATAAACAAAAATCCCTTGTAATGCACCCTTAATTCTAGATGCACACAGCAGGGCCACCTAGCAATGCGTTCATCATTCCCTCAGCACAAATTTTTCTCCCTGCCTCACAGAAAGTTGGCTGATTTTTATTATTATTATTTTTGGGGGGAAATCCTCAATCAGCTTTTACCTCCTCCCCTAAAGAGTTACACCTGTCTGCCTTACTATAGATGTAAGCTAACTAGGAAAATGAACCGTTGAAGTACATTTTACTATATCTCCACCAGTTCGGAGTATGAAGGGGAAGGAAAGGTAAGCACACCTAGGGGAGGGTGTGGAAAAAATTGCTGCATTTATAGGGGACTGGACTAGATGACCCACACAGTCCTTTCCAACTCTGCAATTCTATGTTTCTAAAAGAGAACAAGGGGACAAGGAAAATCATCTCCAAGTCGGGACTCAATGTCACCCAACCCAAGTCCCATCACATGGTTCTGTGACTGTACATGGAATTCACAAGCAATTCTATGACCATTCCATGCACTGCCTTTTTCAACAGCAGCTGCAAATTTGGTGTATTGTCTAATTTTGCCCTTGGTCATATGAAAATGCTATTAAAAGCACTGGACTGGGTCATGTTATCTCATCCTTTGTATGTTCATTCAATGGAACTGCAAACTCAACACTGTTCATACATGCAACTTGTTCACAGTGGACACATGGCATTGTTCTTATAAAAAATATCACCCCATATTTGTCCCCCCATTTCCATGGTTTAAAGTGATATGGCATGGAGGCACAGGGTGAATAACAAGACTTCAGACCAATTTTTCCAATACAGTCTATGGTTTTACTTAAAGTTCTAGTAAATGTTAAATTGTTTTTGATGAGCTGGTTTTAGGGAGAAAGCAGAAAAGTAATGTTACCATTTGAGTACTTCTAATTACCCATGGGAGCAAATAAAATAAACAGAGATAAACTATACCTATACTAGATTCTTTCTCTAACCAATAATCTCATTTACATTGCTAAGTTCAGCTACTGGATTCCTTTACAGCTTTCAATTTACTCCTTTCTGTTATGATGCCCCAAGCACCCTCACTTCCAGTGTTTCTGTTCTCTTAGGATGCATATCCACCATACAGTACAGTTAAAGCACAATCCCACCAAAACTGAACTGTAGCTTATTCCTCAGAGCGCTACAATTCCAAGGACTCTCAATAACTACAATTCTCAGGATGTGTGTGTGTGTGTATGTGTGTGTGTTGTGTATTTCAACTATATAGTGCATATACAGCTTAGGTTTTCCAGTTTCTCTCTCTTGCAACTCTACAAGTTTCTGATTCCACAACCCATCAATTCTCTTATCTCCACCACTAACTGCCCTATTTTCTAACTTAAGTTATATACATTGTTTTCATTCCCCCTCCCAACCCTTTGAGCCACTTAGAATAGACTCCTGATTATCTTTCTGTGTCACCTTAGTTGACAGGTTCCTTAAAAAAAATGTCTATCCTGAGCAAAACATCTTGCAAAACATTGACATTCCTGTGCAGAACTTCTCCCTGCATATCTTTAACCATTTCTGTGAACTTCTGACGCTCTTGTACACGAAAGCATTCATTTTACAATGGAAAATACAAAAAGACTGTGAGTCCTTTTCCTTTGCAAATATGCGTTTCTCCTCAACTGAAACGATGGAGGAATTTTGAGGGGGAACCAAAACAGTTTTAGTTAAAAAAAATAAAATGAAATTGAAATTGAAATTTATCCCACAGAGGGTCTCTCCATAGTTTGTTAGGCTGCCAACAGATTTCACTTACAGCAAAATCAAAGTGAATGTAAAGCTCCCTCCTCAGGCAAAACATTCAAAGAACCTGGAGAAAACCCCAGAGTACCAGTAAGTCTAGATAAGTTTATCAGTTTTTGCTCTTTTTTATTTGGTTGTTGTTTTACTGTTTGTATTTTATGTAGTTTTAATGTGATGGTTATCATTATTTTTAATATTATTGTAAACTGTGTTGGGAAAATAACTGAAAAGTGAGGTATGAATTACTTTAGTAAATAAAATCTCCACACACTCTAACTTAAATAAAGGGGAAAGTGGCTTTTCTGACTAGCTCCCCATCAGCACTTTAAATTCATGACAGTTGTTGTTGTTTAGTCGTTTAGTCGTGTCCGACTCTTCATGACCCCATGGACCAGAGCACGCCAAGCACTCCTGTCTTCCACTGCCTCCCACAGTTTGGTCAAACTCATGCTGGTAGCTTCGAGAACACTGTCCAGCCATCTCGTTCTCTGTCGTCCCCTTCTCCTTGTGCCCTCAATCTTTCCCAGCATCAGGGTCTCTTCCAGGGAGTCGTCTCTTCTCATGAGGTGGCCAAAGTATTGGAGCCTCAGCTTTAGGATCTGTCCTTCCATTTCTTCCCCTTCTATTTGCCAGGAGGTGATGGGACTAGTGGCCATGATCTTAGTTTTTTTGATGTTGAGCTTCAGACCATATTTTGCGCTCTCCTGTTTCACCCTCGGGAGGCGGGTGGCGCTGTGGGTTAAACCTGTGGGTTCAAATCCCCACAATTTGAACGGGTGGCGCTGTGGGTTCAAATCCCCACGATGGGGTGAGCTCCCGTTGTTCGGTCCCTGCTCCTACCAACCTAGCAGTTTGAAAGCACGTCAAAGTGCAAGTAGATAAATAGGTACCGCTCCAGCGGGAAGGTAAACGGCGTTTCCGTGTGTTGCTCCGGTTCACCAGAAGTGGCTTAGTCATGCTGACCACATGACCCAGAAGCTATATGCTGGCTCCCTCAGCCAATAAAGCGAGATGAGCGCTGCAACCCCAGAGTCGGTCATGACTGGACCTAATGGACAGGGGTCCCTTTACCTTTCCTTACTTTCACCCTCATTAAGAGGTTCTTTAATTCCTCCTCACTTTCTGCCATCAAAGTTGTGTCATCTGCATATCTGAGGTTGTTGATATTTCTTCCGGCAATCTTAATTCCAGTTTGGGATTCATCCAGTCCAGCCTTTCGCATGATGAATTCAGGTTCCTATGCAATAATTTTCTTCACAGCATTGGACTTTCCTTTCACTTCCAGGCACATCCGCAACTGAGTGACCTTTCGGCTTTGGTCCAGCCGCTTCATCAGCTCTGAATATTTTTGTTGTGAAAAGTTTGCTGTTCAATTACGTGAGCAAAAAAAAAATATTGTTGAATTTACCTGGCCCTTTTGTGCAGTCTTATATACAGAAAATAAAGCACCTCCATTAAGTGTTTGAATATTCATTCTGCCTGAAGTAAATTGCAAGTCTTTAAATCTGTCCTTCTCTAGTGACTACTCATTATATCTCAATTATAGGAACACAATTTAAAGAGCACAATTTGAAAAATAAGATGCTAAGGAAGTTTTTTTTTAAGGTTCTTCATTTATACTAGAGAAACACAATAGTTCTGTTTAACGCAATTACAACTGTGTGGTTACTCCCAACCTAGCTATATGATTAAATGGAATAACAACAAGCACCTTTTTATGTCTGAAAGCAATGCTCTTCCTGTTTATTCCTAAAGGGGTACCATACAGGCAGAAAACACAAGAGCCCTGAACTGGAGCCTTGTATGTGCTTCACTATGTGCATAGGGTCTTCAGTGCATGCTGGCAGCTCAGTTAATTTTAAGGGAGAAAGTGAACGGCTCTATGAGCACAATGTGCTATATAGGTGAATCTCCTTCAGAAATGAACAGGTAAATTTGTTTTGAGTGGAGGAGCTCCAACACCTGATAAAGATTGCTAGGTCACATTGCCACCAACGCAAATGACAACGCTCCTCAGATTTTAATCAAGTGGAATTGCATCCTCAGGTAGCCGGTCCATGATTAGACTTAACACACCTCCTAATCTCAAATATTTTTGCTTCAGTTGGTGCCCCAAAGTGTGCTTTTGCTTGTGCAGTAGACAGCTTTACTTCAAATACCACAAATTTATTGTTCATTATATTGAAATGTGTTATATTAGAGCAGGCATTCCCAAACACGGCCCTCCAGATGTTTTGGGACTACAATTCCCATCATCTTGGAACACTGGTCCTATTAGCTAGGGATGATGGGAGTTGTAGTCCCAAAACAGTTGGAGGGCTAAGTTTGGGGATGCCTGTATTAGAGTTAAGACAGGCATGATAAGCTAAGTAACAGTGGTTCCCGATCTTTTTTTTGCCATCTCTAAAATCCTGGTGCCCCCCCCCCCTCCTGTGACATATAATTCTTATTATTCAAAAAGTGAACTCATATTCACTTCCTATTCAAAAAGTTGGTGACACACACCCCCCCCATACACACACACACACTTAGAACCAAAAGAATATAGGATTGTGGATCCAGAGATATGCCAGCAAATGGAATTCTGGTGCTGACACTGTTCTGCAAGAGCTAGTGGAAGATTTTTCACAACACTAAGATTGTAAGTGGCCTGGAGGCTATCCTGCATTGGGAGACTAATAAGTCAAATTAATAATAATAATGGTGACAATAATTGTAACCTGCATCTTGAATCATTGCACAAGCTATTGCAGGAGGGGCGTTGCTAAATACCTTCCACTTAAAAGAAGCAGGCCACTGGGTTTCAGTTCTTTGCAAGACTTGCACTAAGTCTGAAAAAGCCCTCCTGCATGCAGAAGAAGTCTCATGGACAGGCACTTCTGGATCCAACCCATTAGTTTTATTTTCTTGAAGATTATTTCCCCCTCTTTATTGCAAACAAAAAAAACAATAATATATTATCCAGGTTTCATAATGGCTTTCGCCTTGATTTAGATGTAATGCAAATTGCTAGCTTCAGAAATCTGATGAAGGTTCTGCTGTTGGTTGGTTGGTTTTTTCTTTTCCTTCTTCCTTTTCCGAACCCTTGAATATCAGACCATAATTGGCAAGGCGGGAGCTGTTGAGTGCTGGTCCCTCTAGAATGCCTGGCACTGAGCTCTTTTGTAAATCTGACCTCACCCCTCTAAATTGTTATCCTGAGAAAGCTTTGCATCGCTTCGGAGTAATCATTAAGTTACAACAATTCCTAGCAGCGAAGTATGATGCAACCTGATCCTCGGTACCATCTGTAGGAAACACTGTAACAAAGCAGACAGTTGTCACCAAAGGCAGATTTCCTGGCTTGTGCAAGACCTTTGCAGGCTTCAGTGCATTTTTTCCTTTTTGTTGGAACACTCCAGTAAGGACCTTACTGTCATTCTTGTTTGCACTGCTTCTGCTGGTGCTGCTGCCTGCCAGTCACTTATTTATATTATTTTTTTAAGACTGGTGAGGAAAAGACGGGGGGGGGGGATATCCCTGCATGACCAATCGGCTGCTGCCTTCCAACAAGCTGTGATTACCTTCTTTGTCCTGTCCTGGGGTTAGCTGTAGCGCGGAGGGGGAGTGTGTGGTGGCGACTTGCAGCAGGAATGTCCCTGCTGCTACCCACCAGCAAAGCAGCAGGTGCCTCGTTCGCTCTGTGCTTGGGCTTACTTTTGGCAGGGGCAGGCGGCAAGTTGGAGAAGGGAGGAAAGAGCAGCAGAGCTGCTGCTGTCAGCCAGGTGGGGCTGGTGGCAGATGCTTCCTTTGCCCCAGGGAGGAGATTTCTCTGAAAGCAGGAGTTTGCTCCAGGAATAGGTGTGGGTGTGCAGGTGTGCAGGGCCTGCTTTAAAGGTAAAGGGACCCCTGACCATTAGGTCCAGTCATGGCCGACTCTGGGGTTGCGGCGCTCATCTCACTTTATTGGCCAAGGGAGCCGGCATACAGCTTCCGGGTCATGTGGCCAGCATGACTAAGCCGCTTCTGGCGAACCAGAGCAGCGCACAGAAACGCCGTTAACCTTCCCGCTGGAGCGGTACCTATTAATCTACTTGCACTTTGACGTGCTTTTGAACTGCTAGGTTGGCAGGAGCAGGGACCGAGCAACGGGAGCTCACCCCGTGGCGGGGATGCGAACCACCAACCTTCTGATCGGCAAGTCCTAGGCTCTGTGGTTTAACCCACAGAGCCACCCGCGCCCCCAGGGCCTGTTTTTAGGAGTGGGCAAAATGGGTGGTTGCCTGGGGCACTGATCTGAGCCAGTGGCTATGTTTTTGGATGTACAGTGAGCTAGGGGTGAGCAGGGGTGTTACGTTGAATAAAATATTGGTAAGCCCCATCCTGCATAATCGATCATATGATGCAGCACGTGAACACCATTTGAATGACAGAGCCTATCAACTTTGAGCAGGCAGATCTCTCAAATATGTTATTGGGGTGGGGGCAAAGGGACCTCGGCCTCTAGGAGTTGGCTCCTATGAAAGCAAATGTCTCAGCCCCCCCCCCCCGGTTCTACCTGTTCTTTGGATGCAAACCACAAGAATGATTTCTCTTTGGTCAGTCCGCTGGATGCAGCTGCATCTGTTCAAGGCAACTCTGCTATTTGTTGGTACTCTTAGAGTAGGCAAACCTTTTCAGCTTCTCACCATCATCCATTTCGCTTTCAGCAAACGTTTTTGAGAAATGATATTTGTTCACATTCAGAGGAAAAGCCGTATCCTTTGCTCTTTGCTTAGAGCCAAGTGAAATTAAGCACACAGCATCAGGGCATGTGCAGAGTTCCAGCTGAACCGAGCTTCTGGGTGACAATAAACTGACTGTTAAAAAAAGTAATTTCTAACTTTGGCAAGACCATCCAGCAAAGTACGTCGTAATGCACTTCCTGTTCGTTGGCGACTGCATATGGCACTCCAATATATGTGTAGGGGGCTTATGCAAAGGAAAAACCTACTTTGCATGATCCTGCGCTGAAACGCTTTTGTTTCTCAAAGTCTTGGTTGCATCACTGCCTGGTTTTCAAGTCCTCACCAAGTAAGAGCTTTAAAAATGTAAACAATGAAAGGTGATCATGTTGGGATTTTAACAGGTGCCTGCTAGCTCTACAAAAATGTTCTGGGCTACCTACAGGCTGTATGATAGCTATCCATGCCCCAGGGCACAAAATTGATTTTCTATCATTGAGATGTTTGCTTGAATGCAGAATCTTTCTTCTGAGTGTGGCTGGATATTGGAGCATAGAAGAGGCACATGTGTTGAATGGTTCATAATACTGAGCATTGCCGAGACTAAAACATTTAAATCATCTTCCTTTTATTTAATGTTCACAGTATGGAAGGGCTGCTGCGATTCACCTCAAATTCACACACAAGTATGCAGACATTGGCTCCTTCAAATCTAATGAAAGAAACAGCTTCCTATCCATCACATTTTATCCCCTGCCCCTATGGTCTGGCATCACATTATGCATTAATTTCTGTCAATGCATTCCTAGGAGGACTGACCCCTGCTCTATGGTCCACCTAGCAAAGGGGAGTAATTCACAAGAGCAATCTCACGGATGAAAATTAAAGATGAAAACATAACTAAACCCAGGACATTCTGTATCTGACGATGGCCAGCAGTAAATCACAGCTATGCATTTTCTGGACCAGTCACTGTCTTGTTAGCTGAACCCAGGGATAGCCAATGAGGTGACCTTCAGCTGTGGCAGACGTCAACTTTCACCAGCATGGCCAATGTCAGGAATTCACAGCATCTGGAAGGCACAATGTAGGCCTAACCAGCAGCTGGAGAGCACTACTCCTGCCTAAGCCTACCTCATAGAACTGTTGTGGTGATAAAATTAGGACGGAGAGATAAATATCTACAGCACCTTGAGCTTCTTTGAGGACACCGTCCCCAAGATACTAGAGATGCCACTCCCAGCCAGGCCTGCCTAAAGAACTTAAACAAGACTGTTAAAGGTTTTTGATTTATTTATCTTTCCATTTTGTTCACCAAGACTCATATCCATTGTTTTTTCATAAAGAAAACTCTTTGGGTAGGGAATCATAGCATTAAAAGTAGCACTACCTTTTGCACTAGAAGCCTAATTAAATAAAATAGCTTTTGAACAACTGCAGTCATGAAACATGAAAAGAAAAGGAATAACGTTCTTTTGGAACTATGACTGGTGTTTGTTCATTCGTTCATTCGTTTGCTTGCTTTTACAAGTGTGTCGTTTGCAAAATCTGCTAACCATGGAAGAATTTAACTCAAAATACAAATAGCTTCCTTAACTGGGACGTTTAAAATCTTAAACAGCAGATTTTGAGCCTACCACTATTTTTGACACTACCCCTTTGGCATGTGGCTAGGGGCAGCTGTTCAAGAAACATGTGTCCAGAGTCCCCTTGTTGTTGTTGTTGTTGTTTAGTCGTTTAGTCGTGTCCGACTCTTTGTGACCCCATGGACCAGAGCATGCCAGGCACTTCTGTCTTCCACTGCCTCCCGCAGTTTGGTCAGACTCATGCTGGTAGCTTCGAGAACACTATCCCCTTAGGTGTGCAGAATTAGTACCATGGTTCGATGGATTGTGGCCTGGCTTTTCAAGCAGAAAATAGCCCCCTTCCAGGTTCTTCCTTTTTAAAAAAGTTGGCCATTTTGATGCTTGCCTTACAGTTCAACATCTGTCAAGTTATCCTTCCCTTTCTGCCTTGTTCTTTTCTATCAGACAGCCAGCTATCACCAGACTCACCTCAGTGGCTCAGCACGCTCACGATCCTATTACACTGAGAGGCAGCACATCAGAATCTCCACAGTGCCAAACTCTCTGTTTTACAAGCTATTGATCTCAAGTCATTGTTTCAGCAGTGCAATGCCATCAGACTTTCCAAAGAAAGGAGGAGGCAGAAAGAGTGGGTGCACTATCAAGCAGGCTCCTTTCCACGTGAACTGACTTCTCTTATGAAGTCCGCTTGGATGGGGACAGGTGATCATTTTGTCCAGGTCACAGAATGCAGTTTGAAAGACAGACTGTTGCTGTTTGCAGTCTATATACTCCCCAGCGCTTCCAGCACTGGTATAATCAGCTTTTGCCAAGTTTTGTGTCATTCCAAAAGCCTGCAAAGCTTATTTTATCAGAGGTGACAGTGTGACAAAAGAAATCTGTATGGGAAGCAAAGTCTCTTGGAAACCACTTCAAATCCTCTTCAAAAAACACTTTCAGTCTGTAATATTTAACCCATTTTGAATAAGAGCAGTGCACACAGTCTCCTTCATCTATTTGACAGTTACCTGGGGTTTTTTCCCCACCTGGAGTTCTTTATGCAGAATGTATTATTAATTTTTCTTAAATGTGCAGCGATATATCTACTTGTAACTGTTCAAAACATCAGGTGGAGAAAGTGTGTCAGTATCACATCAAAGCCAGACAGTGTGTGAATTTGGGAGAGAACTTTGGTTCACATTTTAATATGAAACTCCCCAATTTCTCCCTCCCATGACAATTATGTGACGCAAAACACAGCACTCCTTTGAAATTTGTACTTTCAAAACTTTATGAAGTTGTCCTGCAACCAAATAATATGTACAAAAATGTGTATATTAGGGGGAAGCATGCACAAAAATGTGTATGTTAGTGAAAATAACGTGCTAAAATGCATTTTAAAGGGAAAGTGCTTGCAAAAATGTATATATTAGAGAAAATTGAATATAAAAATGCATTTATCAGGAGAAATCCACACTGAAATGCTGGGAATTTCTAATGAGGTCTCTTTTTTAAAAAAATGCAAACTAATTCAGAAATGTGGAGAACAGACGTGAAGGGGGAAAAGAGATGAGAAACTAAAATTGATATATTCACTGTTCCCCAATACACACACACAAAGTTATGTTCAGTGTTCCATCTACTAAGAATAGACTCACTGAAATTAATGGATGTCTCTAACTTATGTTGATCAATTTCAGTGGGTCTACTCCCAGAAGAACTTAGCCAAATGTAAATTCACACATGTCTGAAAGTTCTTTAAATTATTTGCTTGAAAACCCCTCAAATAGATGCAGAAATCAGCATGGCCCACACACCAGTGAAGGCAGGACTTATGCCACAATCCGTTCCCTGCACATGTTGCTATTTCACAGATATATCACCCAGCCTTAAATGTCAGTTAGATGCAGCAAAAGAAGGCCATAAAGGTAAAGGTACCCCTGCCCGTACGGGCCAGTCTTGACAGACTCTGGGGTTGTGCGCCCATCTCACTTAAGAGGCCAGGGGCCAGCGCTGTCCGGAGACACTTCCGGGTCACGTGGCCAGCGTGACATCGCTGCTCTGGCGAGCCAGAGCCGCACACGGAAACGCCGTTTACCTTCCCGCTGGTAAGCGGTCCCTATTTATCTACTTGCACCCGGAGGTGCTTTCGAACTGCTAGGTTGGCAGGCGCTGGGACCGAGCAGCGGGAGCGCACCCCGCCGCAGGGATTCGAACCGCCGACCTTTCGATCGGCAAGTCCTAGGCGCTGAGGCGTTAACCCACAGCGCCACCTGCGTCCCAAAGAAGGCCATAGCTTGTGTTTAAGTATAATTGGTCTAGCCATTAGAGCTCACCATTTCCCCTGGTGATTGGATTTATTTCCCTCTGTCTTTTGTAATATGGATGTTAATTTGTTGATAATGTTGTTGAAACATTCCTACATTTTAAGCAGGTGGACCCTGCAGTTCTGTGGTCCCTGGTAGAGAATCCCAGTAACCATAAAAAAGCACTGGATCTCCCTCTCTAAGAGCAGAAGAAGAGAGATCTTCCCTGGAGACTGAAATCTGCCAGTTTCAGTCTTACACAGGGATGCCAATTTGAATAAAATATTGGGGGGGGGGCAGGTAAGTCTCACCCCGCATAACTAATCACATGATGCAGTGCATCAGCCTTTGAATGGCAATGCCCATCAACTCAGGGAGGGGGGCAGCCCCATCAAATATTTTATTGTGGGGGTTGAAGCCCACACAGCCCCTAGGAGTTGGCTCCTATGGTCTTACAGTTAGGCAGGCCTTGCATCTCTTTGTCATACTATGTACAATTTGCATATTTTCTCCTTCTTAACCAATAGGATGGTTTTAAAATACTCCCACATGGGGTTTCTCTTACACCCAGCACCCATGGCAATTTATGATATTAACTGGGCAATCCTATGCATGACGTAAAAAGCAGAGACATCACCTTGCCAACAAAGGTCCATGTAGTTAAAGCTATGGTTTTCCCAGTAGTGATGTATGGAAGTGAGAGCTGGACCATAAAGAAGGCTGATCGCCAAAGAATTGATGCTTTTGAATTATGGTGCTGGAGGAGACTCTTGAGAGTCCCATGGACTGAAAGAAGATCAAACCTCTCCATTCTTAAGGAAATCAGCCCTGAGTGCTCACTGGAAGGACAGATCCTGAAGCTGAGGCTCCAATACTTTGGCCACCTCATGAGAAGAGAAGACTCCCTGGAAAAGACCCTGATGTTGGGAGGAGAGAAGGAGAAGGGGACAACAGAGAATGAGATGGCTGGGCAGTATTCTCGAAGCTACCAGCGTGAATTTGACCAAACTGCGGGAGGCAGTGGAAGACAGGAGTGCCTGGCGTGCTCTGGTCCATGGGGTCACGACTAAACAACAACATGCATTACAACTCAGAAGTCCCATTGGGCTTCCTTCCAAGTATATTTTATGAAATAATAAAAAAAGTTCACTGCACTTCTAACTTTTTGTAAGTTTTAAATTAAAAATGTGTCCTTAATGTTGTACACCGTCCTAGGGTCTTCTGATATAGGATTGTATATTAATCGAATAAATAATAATAATATTTTTATTGTTTGATCTTTTTTGTAAACTGCTTTGAGGTTGTTCTGCAATCAGGCAGTATACAAATTTTATGAAATAAATAAATAATAATAAAAGTACAGTGGTATAGGACTGCAGCCTAAAAATGCAACGATAGGACCTATGTGCTAGACAATTATGGGTTAGTTTTTTTTTTTCCTTTATCTACATAGAAAAATCTCCTTTAGCTTAGTGTATATGGCATGGACTTTAATTTGAATTAACTGTAAGTCTAGCACACTTATTTGTAATTATTATTTGTAATTATTATTGGAAAGAAATGTACAGTCATACCTCATGTTGTGTCCGCTTCAGGTTACGTGTTTTCGTGTTGCATCCCGCAGCAACCCAGAAGTACCAGAATGGGTTACTTCCAGGTTTCACCGCTCACGCATGCGCAGAAGTGCTAAATCGCTCCATGCGCATGCGCAGACACAGCGCTTTGGCTTGCGTCAGTTCCGTGTTACGAACGGGCCTCCGGAATGGATCCCATCCATAACACGAGGTTCCACTGTAATATTTACATTTTTAAAAAATCTGATTTTGATTGTAACTTTTAAAAAATCATTGGTTTTTATCCGCCCTGATCAGAATCCTGAGCCAAAGGTCCTTGTGTGCTGATATATAGTGTGCATGCAGCTGCCAAAAAGTGAATCAACATAGTAAGTTTTGACATCACCAGCCATCTGTGTGAGACAGAGTGGTTAGGGCAGCTGGATTCAGTAACACAGATGATCATTGTTAACATGTCTTTCCAAGAGTGGATGCTTTCTATTCTTACCACCGGCTCTCCGGGGATCAATGTAAAGTGTGGAAGAGAAGTAACAATCGTGGGGAGAGCAGTCAGGGAATGCGCACACCCAGACCTGGTCAAGTCAATACTTTAAGAAGCAAACACACAAATTTTGGAATGTAAAGTCTAGAATATTAACGAATATCAAATGTTTGTGAATATTCAATTCAGCTCCAAAAACAGATCTTAGGGGATGAGGGACTTTTTCTTTTATGCTTATTATTTGACATTTCCTGAAGAAGAAGAAGAAGAAGAAGAAGAAGAAGAAGAAGAAGAAGAAGAAGAAAATACAATTAAAATTGCTAGGTGGTTCTGCTATTGACTTTCTATAAGACATGCATTATGCATAGAGGTAGGAATGAAACTTGCACATTTCAATAGTGCTCTTGAAGGGTAGAAATATTTACTGATTTCCTCCCCCCCCCCCCAATTGTATTTTTTATTTTATTTTTTCCCAATCCCATTTGCTGTGTTTGCTTCTACTATCAGGTACTACTTGGGGCCATTTTTACTTCTTTTTCTCCTTTATTAGTCATATGAACAATCCAACTGAGAGTCACATAGTGAAAGGGATAATGTAATGAAATGGCTTAGCCAATCAGATTTGGCTGCATGAGACCTTCACAGGGGGTAAATAAAGATAGCTGAAAGTATTGGCACCTGTGATGATATTTTCAACTTTATCATCCTCTGAAATAAACCTGAGGAATTAATTGTCTTTTCAATTCTTTAGCCAACAGAACGTTTTTTATTTGAATCACACAGACCCTTTGAGTAGTCAATAGTGATATATCAAGCTTGTGACTAAAGAGCTCTGGCTTTTTTTTCTAACACTCCACTCCCCCCCCTCCAAAAAAAGAAAATTTAAAGTAAATAAATGTATATGTCTGGGGAGATGCTGATATTTGAATAGGACAATATTAGCACACATTAATTGTGAGAGGTTTGTTGCTGAGTTTGTGAAATGAAGTAGTAAAAGAAGATCACAGCTGCTTATTAGTAATGGCCACCCACAGTGTGGAGAACCTTGGATGATCAAAGAGCAGATATATTTAACAGGGTAATGTTGACATACTCTTCAGCTACTTTGCATAATAAGATCCAAAACGAGTGGTGCAGAGACGAGTGCTTTTAACCATTCAAAACTCTATTAGGTTAAAGGGCCTTCCTTCTTTGCTTCAAAAGTTAATGAATTTAGACACTGTTGTCTTCTTATTTTATCTTTATTTCTCTCCGGGTCATCCTTGATGTAGTGTGAATAATGCTTTACAATGTGCATATTGTGTTTGGCCCCTTGAGCTGGGCCCCTTGAGACGAATGCCTCGCAAGACAGAAAACCCGCTAGACGAAAGGGTTTTCCATTTTGGAGGTGCTTCGCAAAACGAATTTCCTATGGGCTTGCTTCGCGAGACGAAAATGTCTTGCGAGTTCCTGCGGGGGGGATTTCCTTCCCCCCCCCCTTTTTCTAAGCCCCTAAGCTGCTTATCTGCTTATCCGCTAAGCCGATAAGCTGCTAAAAGCCACTAATAGCGCTAATCCGCTAAGCCGTCAATGGGCTTGCTTCGCAAGACGAAAAAACCACTAGACGAAGAGACTCGCGGAATGGATTAATTTCGTCTTGCGAGGCACCACTGTACTGCTTTTTTCCCTATTTCCATTCATACTTCCATTCATTTACTGACATTGCTTCAAATGCGTAACTGTTTTCTGGACAGTTAAGATTATTTCATTATAGCAGGCCCCGGTTACCACAGTTTCTCACGGCACAGGTCTATTCTACGTGTCTGCAAACTACATCTCTATGCCCAATGAATAAGCTCCTCTGGAATATGAACATTTGAGGTAGCTCAAATGCTAAGGGAAACTTTTCCCACTTTTGCCCTGGCTCTATTCCAGAAAATAACACCATTTACTGAAATGGAGGGATAACAAGCAAAACAAACATGTCCAACTTATCCATTTTAATAGAGGATTTTGGCATAAAAAGGTGAATACAGTGATACCTCTGGTTACGTACTTAATTCGTTCCGGAGGTCTGTTCTTAACCTGAAATTGTTCTTAACCTGAAGCACCACTTTAGCTAATGGGGCCTTCCACTGCTGCTGCGCCGCCGCCGTGCGATTTCTGTTCTCATCCTGAAGCAAAGTTCTTAACCCCAGGTACTATTTCTGGGTTAGTGGAGTCTGTAACCTGAAGCATATGTAACCTGAGGTACCACTGTATGTTTGGCCCTGGCTCACTAGGACTGACCTGTTTAATGTTATTTCCCCCTATTAGAATGATATTAGATATGTGGTTCTAAAATGTCATAGGGCATACTTGTCAATTAAAACGTTTTTTACCTTGTTTTTCCCCGTCAAATGTAAGTAACATCCAGCCACACCATTTGCAAAACACTGTTTCTTTCCCTGCTACTGGTTGCTGGTTTCTCTGCTCCGCCCTCTGGTGTCACATTTTAATTCTTCCTCCCTCCGTGATCTGCGTTATCTGTGCATGTAGGCCCTTCAAATTTAATTTATGAGCAGTGTTTCACCAATATAGAAGCATAAAATGATTAACAATTAAGCGATAAAAAGGCAAGGTAACATAAAAAGTAGGACATTGTGCGGCTGTCTATGTTATCAAAACCATTCCTTAATGTTAAAAACCATGTGTGTAGATCCACCCTAGGTCTCTCTAAACCAGAGCTTTCCAAACTTTTCATGTTAGTGAGACACGTTTTAGATATGCATCATTTTGCGACACAGTAATTTGGTTTTACTAGAAAACCGGAGGCTAAAAATAACCCCTTCCCAGACCCAGGAAGACTGTGGGGAGCATTCGCGTGACACACCTACACACTGCAGCTGACACACTAACATGTTGCAACACACAGTTTGGAAAGCTCTGCTTTTGACAATGATGGAAGCTGTAGCCCAGCAACACTGGGAGGGTCAAGGAGTCCTCATCCCTGTACTGGGCATTACGTGAGCCCCATAGCCCCCCTTCGTGGAAACCTTTCCAGCCTAGGGGCCACACTCCCTTCTCAAGGCCACATGGCAAAGCGTGTTCTCCCTCATAGAGAGCATGTGTTGCGGTGGGGTCTACCGGGCCACCCCCCTGTTGCCAGGCAGGGTTAGAAAGATGGCAACAATTGGATGATTGGGTTGCTGGGGTAATTTTTATGTTGCCAATTTGGTGGGAGGGATCAAAGGTTTTATATTCTGGGCACGCAGATCACCTGCCCACCCGCCCTAACTTCAGGGGTTTTTTGCGTTGACCTTGCTATGCCTGTCATCGGGTCGTCTGCCATTGGGGCAGAGGCCTGGTAGGAATTTTGTCCATCTGGCTGATTGGCTTGAGCATTTGGTTTTTGCCTACTGCGTAGCAAATCATCATAACTTGTAAGGTTTGCGGTTACGCATTGGTTATCAATTGGTTGGAGGAGGGGTTAGGATAGGTTGGGCCTGCCCCTCCAAGGTTGCTGTGGAAAGGGAATTCCGTTAAAGGAATCCCGGGGCTTGCTGTGCTTTCGTCCAAATCCCTGGAATGGGGCTAGGGCCAGCAAGACCCGGGGAGCATGCGGGCAGAGGTGAGGGCCTGTGGCTCAGCTCCATTTCTCCCCAATATTGTTTTCCCTTACTGGCTTTCGCTGGAATCCGGAAGTCACTTCTGTCCCCAGGCGGGGGGACAGACAGTCTTAACCAATGCCTAAACAACCACTCACATTTATGTATTTTAATAAAGTTGTGGCCAAAATTATGCCAAAAACTTTAAACAAAAATTATGTGTGAGTTGTGAGTTATTTCGGGGGTGGCTTGGAGACCTCGACACGCAATGTTGGGTGGAACCAGAAGGAAAAGTCGATGGAACAATGAATTTAGATCTCACCTTTGTACAGTAGGCCAGGTTCTTCATACACTCCACACTCCTTTCTCTGTCCTCCAGACAAGCAAGAGGCATTTTCAGAGTTCAAAGACACGTTCCAACTAGCCAAAAGCACTTGGGCTGTGAAGATGTGGCCTGGGCAGAGTCCTGAGCTTCCTGGAGGGTAGTATTCAGCCCTGAGGACTGATGCTGCCCACTTCTGTGTTAGGCCTTTAAATCAGAATGGGAAGAGACTCTGCGGTTTCTGGAGTCTAAGGTATAGATCTATAGCTTTGGCACGTGCCGCTCTGCAATTTGTTCAAGTTGCACTTTGAAGAGTCTTCTCTCCTCTTTCCCCCCTTCTCCCTCTTTCTCTCTCTCTCTCTCTCTCCCAAAGCTGTAAAGTATTCATAAAAGCTAACAACTATCCGAAAAAATTAGCATTGATGGATGTTTTCTTGCTCTCCATCAGGAAATGATGTACTTGAAACTCATTACAGATCTTCACAGAATCTCTGCCGAATGTGCCTTGGGCTTTGTGTGGATCTGCACGCGCCTCGTTTGCTGCATAATTCATATCTCTTGTGTCACGTTTAATGTGTAACATGTATTCCTTGTTAATTAGAAAAATATAAACTGCCCCCTCCTTACCTTAGAACAGAACCAGAGAACTACTACAGAAATCAAGAAAACATAGATTCTCTCTCCCCCCTCTGCTGCCTCACTTACATTTTGAATTGAATTCTGGCACCTACTCTAAAGCTAAATCATTTAAACAACTGCATGAGAGGAGAGGGTGGGTGGGACTTTCATCATGCCAAGTCCTTGGTCCTCATTTAAACAACTGCATGAGAGGAGAGGGTGGGTGGGACTTTCATCATGCCAAGTCCTTGGTCCTCCACTCCTTACTATTTACTTCCAGGATCGGTACAAAACATTTTGCCGCCTGAGGCAGAGAAGCAAATGTCCCCCTTCCCACACATAGAAAGCTGCCTTGTACAGAGCCAGCCCACTGGTCCATCAAACTCACTGTTGTCTACACTGATTGCCAGCGGCTCTCTGAGATTTCAGGTGGGCACATTAACAGCCCACCTGTCCAGAGATGCCAGGGATTGAACCTGGACTACCCTTAGGGTAGTGATACCCTTAGGGTAGTCATCTGAAGGCAGCCCTCTTTAGGGAAGTTTTTAATGGTTGATGCTGTACTGTTTTTAATATTCAGTTGGAAGCCGCCCAGAGTGGCTGGGGAAACCCAGCCAGATGGGCGGGGTATAAATAATAAATTATTATTATTATTATTATTATTATTATTATTATATAACCAGGCAGAGGGCCTTCTTGGTAGTGGCGCCCTGTTAGGATTTCACACTCCCCAGTGCTGATTTTATGGTTGGTATATTTCACACGCCTGTCTGAATGGAGCCTGAGAAAGGAAGACTGTCTGATCTCTCTTCCAGTGTGAGTCTGTGAAACTGTACTTTCACTTCTACACTCTCTCTCGGAGCTGGATGAGAGAAAGCATCATGATTCTGTGTCTGTGTAATATAGTGTATATAAATAGTAGTTTAGAACTATGATGCCTCTTTCTTTTGCTGTGTTAAGAGAGAAGGCTAGTGTGCGTAAATCAAGTTGGTTTATGTCGCTTGAGCGCCTTGGAAAAGAAGGGGATGCCTTTCCCAGAGCTATGCTCACCAGACGATGCTCAGAGATCCTGGAGCATTATCCCAACACGCCCGCCCTGTGGAACGCCCTCCCATCAGATGTCAAAGAAATAAACAACTACCTGGCATTTAGAAGACATCTGAAGGCAGTCCTGTTAAGGGAAGTTTTTAATGACTGATGTTTTAATGTATTTTTAATCTTCATTGGAAGCCGCCCAGAGTGGCTGGGGAAACCCAGCCAGATGGGCGGGGTATAAGTATATAAATAATAAATTATTATTATTATTATTATTATTATTATTAAGTGGGATATCAAATCCAAACTCTTCTTCTGAATGCAAAGCAGATGCTTTATTACTGAGCCACTGCCCGGGCCCTGTACCCAAGGCATAGCTGTCAAGCGTCCCTTATTTGGCGGGACAGTCCCTTATCCCAGCGCCATGTCCTGCTGCTGTCCCTTATTGATGATGTCCCTTAAATTTCCCGGGCTTCAAAGGAAGCAGCTCCTCTCCCTCCCTCCCTGCCGGCCAGGGAGGAGGGAGACTCCATCTGTGTTGCTTGGCTGCGTTGATCACCCAATAAGGAGTCTAAGAATGACTGGGGGGTGGAGTTTGCATGCCTTGTGCCGATCAAATTGGCCGCATTGCCTGGGGACTCGCCTTTGCTCAGCGCTTCCCAGCGGAGAGGTGACAGTGGTTTTCCTTGCTGCATCCCCTTTGTCGGGTTGCTGCACTATGGGAACCACCACCTGAGGCTTCGTTTGGCTGCTGGTTGACTAAAATCCCTTATTTTGGCTGCTGATCCCTTATTTTCGAGGCTGCTGGTCCCTTATTTTCAAATCTGTAAGTTGACAGCTATGACCCAAGGCCACCTGAGTTACTTTGGCCGCTGAGGTGAAAAGCCCACAAGTGCCCCACTCCCTCCCTGACAGCAAATGTAGAGTAATCATCTGTCAGAGCTGCCCCTAGGTCCCAGCTCACAGAGGACCAACGCGAGGCTGTCGTTATGTACAAAAGTCTTTATTGAGGTTCAGTTTCCATTTCAAAGCCGCAGCGCGCAGCTCTACGTCTTAAACCCTAGACCGGCAAAGTCCCGTCTGAATCTCCTCCCCTCTGACACCAGTTTAAGATCCTAGCCCTGCTCCACCTTTTCCGCTGCTTTCTCCTCCTCTGGGTCCTCCTGCCCGCTGGGGCATCCCCCTTTCTGGACTCTTCTGACGCTGAGTCGCTTAACTCCTCCCCCTGCCTCCGGCGGGCTTTAGGACCCAGTTCCCAATCCTCATTCTCTGCTGTCCCGCGCTCCTGTACATTTGAACTTGCCTCTCGCGCCAACCCAGTGACCTTCCTCCTGACCGTTACACTACTTCTGTCACTGCTTCCCTCTGGCCGGATCTGACCTCCCCTCCGTTGTCTGACTCTCCGATGGAGGTGTGGTCAGCCCTGCCTTATCTTCTCTCCCTGGTGGGGAATGCACTGGCCCCGATCCTTGGGACTCTTCCCCCCCCCCCACTCTGCTCTGGTGGGGAAGCTGGTCCTGATTTCCAACTGCTGCTCTGGGAGTCCCTGCTGCCCCCTTGCTCCTGGGGCGTTCCCCTTGGGAACCCCCTACCCCTGGCCACTGGCGCCCCCTTCTGTGAATCTTCCGATTCGCTGGAGAGGCTCATGGAATCTCTCGGTCCACTGTCCTCTTCTCCTACGCTCCCCTCGGATTCTTCCCCTTCGCTCTCCATCTCCTCTCTTCCCTGTGCCTCTGCTCCTGAGCCCCTGACATCATCAATTTTAAAATTAGCAATCTTCCGTCCTTTTGTGAGAGCCCCAACTGCCTGATGCGGCCCACTCCTTCTATCGGTAGGTTGGCCCTAGAAATTTATAACGTTCTTAGAAATGGGCTCCACATGGATTTCTGTTTCCCTTCTCTGTGTTGCTGCCACTAACCAATGGGTACTGTAAATTTCTTGGGGCTGAGACCTACACTCCCTTCCTTTCATTCTTCTTGTTTGTGCTGCATTGTATGAGCTCCTGTTAATGGTTCCATAGGGAAACCCAGCCAGATGGGTGGCGTATAAATATCATCATCATCATCAGATGTGGGGAACCCTTGGCCCTCCAGATATTGCTGAACTGTACCAAATCTTTCTCCTTGCCTGTGTGATAGTGTACAACAGGAAGAAAATACAATCTGCCACACCCACCCACCCAAAGCCTGAACTGGTATAGTCCAGAATTCTGAGCCCACCATCTGATTCTGTATAATGTGTAGATATATTCATGACTGTTTTGAAACAGTTTGGACAGTACCACTGGCTAAAAGATGAAAGTATGTAAAGCACAAATATGAACAGAGGAAAGAACACAGCTTGTGGGTTGACACCATAAACCATTTTAGGACAATGCGGATGAGCAAAGGTTTGACAAAAATCAACTGTGAAATATTCTTTCATTTATGAAGTGTAGTGGATTTTTAATTTTTTGCATAGTTCATTTATAATAAAGGTTTTTCCCATCACCTTAGCATTTCACCTCAGGGCAAAATCATAGATTTTCCCCCAAGTATTGATTCTTCGTTATATCCTAAATGAGATATAGGGATTAATTTTTCTTCCTTGTGTCTAGCTCTGGGTTTTGGAAATATGTGTCTTGGCCTAGCACTGTCCATTATTGTGAACTGAAACCAACGTCACACACCATCTCTCCTGATGGGGATTTCACTGTTGAAAGTGTTTGATTTCTTTTGACACAAATCTTACTGTTTTGAATATTGGTTAAAGGTGAAAAGAAGGCAATGGAATTATTAATAAATTGAGGGGGCATATATTCCTTGAGGAAAGAGGATGTGCATTCTTAGCCTAGAGCCCTCAAACAATTCGAGACAACTAATTATTTTGTTTTCTGAGTATTGGGTGGAAAAGAATCTGTTCAATATTTGGGGCTGTAGTGCTAAGCACACTTACTAAAAGTAGTCACACTGAACTCAGTGGGGCCTGCTTCTATTTAAATATGTCTATTATTAGGCTATAAGCTTCCTTAAAAAGGGACGCGGGTGGCACTGTGGGTTAAACCACAGAGCCTAGGGCTTGCTGATCAGAAGGTCAGCAGTTCAAATCCCCGCAACAGGGTGAGCTCCCGTTGCTTGGTCCCTGCTCCTGCCAACCTAGCAGTTCGAAAGCACGTCAAAGTGCAAGTAGATAAATAGGTACCGCTCCAGTGGGAAGGTAAACGGCGTTTCGGTGCACTGCTCTGGTTCGCCAGAAGCAGCTTAGTCATGCTGGCTACATGACCCAGAAGCTGTACGCCGGCTCCCTCGGCCAATAAAGCGAGATGAGCGCCGCAACCCCAGAGTCGGCCACGACTGGACCTAATGGTGAGGGGTCCCTTTACCTTTTACCTAAGCTTCCTTGGTTATTTTCCCAAAGAGATTGCAAAGGGAGCGATCCAATGTGTTGGCCACTCTTAGAGCATGTTGTCGGATATAGTAGGATACAAATCCATATATGGGGGGGGGGGTGAGTCTTCATGGTAAGGAGCCCTAATGTTCTGTGGGAAATTTAATCATAGGCTCCTTTTTGAGGGTCCCAGTAATGGTGGACAAGCTTCCCTGAAAGACTTGCCCACAAAAATTGCTCTTCCTGTGCAATGCTCAACTGAAAGGGTTGTACATGCTAAAATGCTTCCCAGAATCCTTTGCAGGGTGGCCACTTACACATAACCGTTGGTGGGGGGGCAAAGTAGGACACAAATTGCATAATTGTATAGGCTAATTGATATATATAGGTGTATATTTAGAAATACGATGTGCCTTTGCAGGTGTCAACCACCAGCTGATCAGCAGTGCCTGGAAACCCTGCTTTTGGCAGACACACACCTGATCTCATTTAATAATAATAATAATAATAATAATAATAATAATAATATATTATTTGTACCCTGCCCATCTGGCTAGGTTTCCCCAGCCACTCCGGGTGGCTTCCAACAAAGATTAAAAATACATTAAATGTCACACATTAAAAACTTCCCTGAACAGGGCTGCCTTCAGATGTCTTCTAAATGTCAGGTAGTTGTTTATTTCCTTGAGATCTGATGGGAGGGCGTTCCACAGGGCACCACGACCGAGAAGGCCCTCTGCCTGGTTCCCTGTAGCTTTGCTTCTCGCAATGAAGGAACCGCCAGAAGGCCCTCGGTGCTGGACCTCAGCGTCCGGGCAGAACGATGGGGGTGGAGACGCTCCTTCAGGTATACTGGGCCGAGGCCATTTAGGGCTTTAAAGGTTAGCACCAACACTTGGAATTGTGCTCGAAAATGTACTGGGAGCCAATGTAGGTCTTTCAAGAGCGGTGTTATGTGGTCTCGGCGGCTGCCCCCAGTCAC
Source organism: Podarcis cretensis (assembly GCF_951804945.1). NCBI lineage: Eukaryota > Metazoa > Chordata > Lepidosauria > Squamata > Lacertidae > Podarcis > Podarcis cretensis. Next base: position 82,748,312 of record NC_137175.1, on the reverse strand, counting down.
CAGTCTAGCTGCCGCATTCTGGATTAGTTGCAGTTTCCGAGTCAGCTTCAGTTAGTCCCTCAAGCCAGAGATTCCTGACCAGTGGCGGAGGAAGAGGAGTTCCATTGCATTGCTTTGAATACTTGAAAAATACATTTTATTTTATTTTAAGTTTTCGGGCACAGAGGTTGTATAAAACAGAGGTTCCTAGGCACTTATGGAAGACAGATAAGAAGTAATATACTAAAACTCTTTCTTTCTCTCCTTATTTCTGTAATCCCACCATATTCAAATTTCGAAAAGTATTATGAAGTTGCAGACCCAAGTGGTTGAGAATCTCAGAAGTGGCGTGGTTCAGACTCCTTGCTATGCTCATTTAGCTTGACTGGCTGTGGCATTCTCTTTGAAAGAGATGGATTTAGGAAGCGATACTGAGGGGGTGTCATCCGTTCTAATAATAAGTTTTTTCAAAAGTACTGTATATATTCTGTCAGAAGGGCTCCTCCTGCTGGTGGCATGAAGCATTGCATATTTCTAATTATACAGGTATAGCAATATACAATGAGTATCTCAGCCTGAGATAAGTGCTTATCACAGTCCATATTTCTTTGGAGGCATAACACTATTAGAGTTCCATATTTCCACTAAAGTGGCTTAAGGTAAAAAGTGATGAAAAGCAGCGTACAACTGGACACTGGACAATAATATATTAATATATATTTAATGATCTCGCTTTTTGCACAGAGCTGGTTGTAAACATGGAACAATGAACAGATGGTGTTTATGAAGCTATGTATTGTAGAAGTTAGAAGGATACACTTAATATATAAAGATTATTTAGCAATATTATTTAGCCTACTGAACCCTTCTTTCTCATTCCCCCACTTTCCCCACTTGAACTCCTATTTAACCCTCTTCCTCCCTGCTTTTATTTTATTTTAAATTTTCTTCTTTTTCTGTGTCTTCATTGTAAGTTATGTTATTATGTCACTGATGATTATACACTTCATCTGTATGAAAATGTTATGAGTTGATCTAGACTTGTACTCAGCCGAGTTTCACTAATACTGGAGGAACAGGGGGACAGGGGCAATTTTTACCAATTTCCCTTCCCCCACAATACCCCGTGGCCCCTGAAAATCTGTTCTGGATGCTTAGGAGACCCTTTGGACCACCATGAAAGAGAAGGGGGGGGGGTTGCAGGGCAAAGAGGAAACCAGCAAAAAATGAAAATAAAATAAAAATCACCTTCTCTTCTTCAGTGGATCTTGGTGCCTTCTGCCAATAATAATAATAATAATAATAATAATAATAATAACAACAACAACAACAACAACAACAACATATTTCTACTCCGCCCATCTGACTGGGTTTTCCCAGCCACTCTGGGTGGCTCTCAACAGAATATTAAAAACACGATAAAACATCAAAGATTAAAAACGTCCCTAAACAGGGTTGCCTTCAGATGTCTTCTGAAAGTCAGATAGTTGTTTATTTCCTTGACATCTGATGGGATGGCGTTCCACAGGGTGGGTGCCACTACCAAGAAGGCCCTCTGCCTGGTTCCCTGTCACCTCACTCCTCACAGGGAGGGAACCGCCAGAAGGCCCTCGGAACTGGACCTCAGTGTCCGAGATGAACAATAGGGGTGGAAAGAAACTTTCTATTCACAGTTGGGACACTCTGGATCCAATCCTATATGTTTTGTATCATAGTATATTTACATTGGGACACGGGTGGCGCTGTGGATTAAACCACAGAGCCTAGGACTTGCCTATCAGAAGGTCGGCAGTTTGAATCCCTGCAACGTGGTGAGCTCCCGTTGCTCGGTCCCTGCTCCTGCCAACCTAGCAGTTTAAAAGCACATCAAAGTCCAAGTAGATAAATAGGTACCGCTTCAGCAGGAAGGTAAACGGCGTTTCCGTGCGCTGCTCTGGTTCACCAGAAGCGGCTTAGTCATGCTGGCCACATGACCCGGAAGCTGTACGCTGGCTCCCTTGGCCAATAAAGCGAGATGAGCGCCGCAACCCCAGAGTTGGCCACGACTGGACCTAATGGTCAGGGATCCCTTTACCTTTACCTATATTTACATTATTTACATTGCATTACATTACATTTACATTATCCAGGCTCACACTTTTTTTAAAAAAATGCATCACTGTATTTTAATGGTTATTTGGGGGAGCAAGCAAACCTTTCTTCAATCCAGTACAGGTTTATCACAAATGCCATGAGGAAAAAAAATAATTTTCTCTGCACAGGTTAACTCAGGTTTAAGCCGACTGCTGGACTGACTGTCACTAAGTTGTCAACTGCCGGTTATGAATAGTGTACAGAAGGAGAACAAGTTGACCTTGAACTCACTAAATGTTTTATGAATAGCACCCATTTCCAGGGAGAAAAAATACGAATATGTTTTCCAGATTTTACAGCCCCTCTCTCTCCTTTCCTTAAGGCTCTCCAGCACCAAATGCTTTTCATCTTATCAAGGTGCTCATTACAGGGAAGGTTCAGAAAGCAAAGAGCATCGTTTTAATGATGAAGGTAATGCTTGGAGAATATAAGGAGCTGACGCCACTGCCTTTCCCCAAAGGCAACACAGAATTTTGCAGTTGTCATGCCATGCTTCTGCAAAAGACCATTTGTTTTTGAGGAGATTCCCATGCAATATATAACATACACAAGTAACAGGGGGAAGTCTGCATTTTAGGGTTTTTCTTCATCCTTTTTCAAAGCTGGGTTTTGATAGGGAACTGCACAGGTATAGGGAGAGCAGCTAATTTACTTCAGTGCAGAATTTATTGGAGCCCTTTCTCCTGACACACCAACAGAATACTTTTGACTCTTTCAGAGATTGCAGACAGTTTCAGAGAATGCAGACAATGGCTCTACCTAAAGTTAATGACTTTGAAAGCTCTGCAAATCCACTGGTATGAATTTATGTATCTTCTTGGGCTGCCACTTTAAGAAGCACAAACAGATTTAATAAAGAAGACACTCTTAAACATCATTTGAAGACACATAAATCTGCCAAGCTGCCTGCCAGCCTGCCTGCCTTTCTATCTAAGATGCTACCAGGAGCAATGCTAATTTGGAGGAGCGAGGAGTGGCAAAGACTATTAGGAGCACCTGGAGGTGGAACAAACGGGACATGTTTGGCGGAGCACTTGCTAGTCCTTGCTAGCCCCTCATGTCAGCCATGGGTGCCGCCCTTCAATCTAATACATTTCCAGAGCTGGTGGAATGAATTTATGCATTCGTAAATGACTATTTTTAAAAAATCAAAATAAGATATAAACACAATAAAATAGGAAGAATGTTGAGGAACAGCAGGTCCGTTGCAATGGTTGGCTCAGGTGATATGTTGGAAGGACACCATTTTGGCACCAGGAAAACTTCCCTGGAGAAGACATTCCACAGGAAGGAGACTTCAGGCGAAGGACCGCAAGACACTGCCCATTACTGAGTCTGTCTAGCACAATAAAGTCCATGTATCTGGTTACTACCCATCAGTGAATGAGAGGGATCCAGAAAACAACCTCAATGGGTTTACTAAGTATGACTTAGTTGACTATCACCATATAATCTATAATCTTTAATCATCCTCATTTATTTGTTTGTTTTAAGCATTTATTTTCTTCATAGAAGCCCCCCACCCCTCATTTCAGAAATCCTTGGCAGGCATACCTGAGGGATTATGCTCTCTGGCACTAAGAAGTTTCTCCTCAGCCACTGGCTCTATTTAGAAAGTTTCATGGGCCATCTCATTATTTATTTGTTTATTAGGAATTGTAGGAGCAAGAAAGAAGCAGCCTCAGCTGGCTGGCTGGAAATATGATTGTATTTTGAAATATAGTATGGAGAGAATCTATATTGTGTGCTTCATGGAAAGCAGTTGGAAGAAACATCTTGACCCAGAAGTTCCATTACCCATTTTAATTGAAATTGGTTACTTTTTTTTCCCCATCAGAAGAAGAAGGAAAGAGGAGGAAAAGGAAGAACTGAAGATCAAAATACCCCTTTCAGTTTGGGCATTTCCTGCTAAAATGCTACTTGTTCCTGTGTGGTAAATGAAGAAATGCATTTGCCGGAGTTGCCAAACACATGGGTTGCCAATTGGTTCTGAAAGCACCAGTCCTGGAACTGAATTTTCCCATTCAAGCTCAGGGGAATCTCTGTCCCTTCAGCTTCAAGTCAGCTGTACATTAAATGCCAGAGAAGTACATTGGTTCTGTTTATAGGATTGCTAATCTTTTGCCTTAACAGGAACTGGCTCACAACTTTTGCTGGCTCTAAAAAATCTTTTTCTCACTCTGCCTCCCCACCCCCAGCTTAGCTTACTATGGATACGACTGGACACAAATATTGGGTGAGAATGTGTTGTGAATGTGATCTGGGCAGTCGTGGCCTCTCTTGTCATATAAAAGATTTCTCTCCTCCTTCTTGGCAACCGGCGAGCTGGTCAAAGTTCGCCTCCCGCATTAGGGATGGTGAAAGGAAACCAGAGACCCGTTCCTTGTCTACTGACACACTTACAAGACAAACACATGCTCCATTAAAAATAACACAGCTCTGCTGTGATATGTGGCCCTCCCATGTCTTTGGAGTAAAAATGTGCTTCAGTGTGCAGTGTTGAGCTTCTTAAGATATAAGGTTTCCACTTGGCACTGAGGCAACTCAAAGAGTTATGAGATAGAAGGCAGCTGATTTTTTTATTTTTTATTTTGCCAAGGGGGCGCTCCTCACTCGCAGCCTCATACCAAAGCCAAGCACCCTTGTCCCAGATTTTTATCATTTGCTTGTTCTCCATATTTCTCAAGTCAGTCAAGCTCCACATTTGACAAACTCTGGTGACTCCCTTCTTTTCTGTCCCTGGCAGCTGCAAGTGAAGGGGGGGGGGGAGGTTGTATTTGCTTTTCTCTGCTCCATAATGCAGAGTGTAATGTTTCCTTTTTAGCACATCTTGGTATTGTCAAGAAGTCAGAGATTTTAATGCAGGTTATGTTGTGCCCATAGCTCAGGATTCTCTGAAAGTGGGGGTGGGGGTGGAATACCAGCCAGATAATGGCTTCCCTTTTTCAGGCACCAAACTCTTATTGCCACATATCACTTGACAAGAACAACAATGCAGAGCCATGACTGAAGACAAAACAAACCTTGATTTATGTGTTTTAAACCGCTGCTGATTATGAGTGATGTAGTGTGGGTTGCCAGCGCCCGGGGGAATGCATGTACATTCAACTGCCTAACGGTGTCACCCAGGAGATCACAACTGCAGAGATAAGAAAAGAAGAGGCATTCCATTGTCTGGAGAGGTCACTTCCTGGTTTGCATGGAGAGGCCATTTTCAACAGAGCCCAGCAATGGAAGCACACTGCTGTATTGAGGCAGCATTGGGTGTTGAAATCTTGCGCCCCTAACAATTTTGCACCTGGGGCAAACACCCCTGTGCCCCCACACACTGCACCAGTGCTGATTATTCCCGTTGTTTACTTTCATCGGCATTAATGTGGACAGCTTGAAACTGGTCTGAAAGTGGTGAAGCTTAGCGCTGCATAGAACTGGTGCTGGTTGCTGTAAGTGCAGCAGAGAGCTCAAAAAATCTCTGGTTCTGGGGCAATGGCCACATCTATGTTTCCTGGGCTTCTCTCTCGGTGCATTTGGCCTCTACAGGCTTCTCCTACAACTTTGACACACAAACATCCCTACCTTTCTTCTGCTGTCACAGGATTTCCTGTAGTGCTGAGTATTTAAGGCTGGACACTTACTTGAGACTGAGAGTAAGTTTCATTGAGTTAAGAAGGGCTTAACATTGAGTTAAGGGGCAAGGGCTTTATTTGTGCAGCATGTGGGTGGGTGCAGGACTTTTCCATTTCATCCCTTTTACTGCCTTTCCAAATAATAAGTTAGAACTAACCTAGAACTAACTTAGTTGGTCTTTAAGGTGCTACTGGAAGGAATTTTTTGTTTTGACTATGGCAGACCAACACGGCTACCTATCTGTAAATAATAAGTTGTTAGGCCAGTTCCTTCCCTATTCCCTGCTCAAACTAATATATGTCTGTGTGTCCTGGGAGTATGATGTGTCCAAATCACAATCTTATTTTGTGTGGCTTCTTTTCGCTTCCAGACATATAGACATATGACCAACCAAGCTCAAAATGAGAAGGGATTCCCACCCTATTACATTTCTATTGCACCTTTCTTCCATCACAGGACCCAAAATGGCGCACACATGATTGCCAGTTTTCCAATCCAGACACTGATCAGACCCAGACCTAATTAGTTTCAAGAAAGTGGTGACCTCATGTGCCTTTCAACCATATCCTGAGAACCACATTTTTTAAAACGAGGGAGAGGGGAAAGGGGGGTAGTCCTTTTCGAGCCATTTGGGTGTGGTACTAAAGGTAAAGATAAAGGACCCCTGACAGTTAAGTCCAGTCGTGAATGACTCTGGGGTTGCGGCACTCATCTCACTTTACTGGCTGAGGGAGCCGACATTTGTCCACAGACAGTTTTTCCGGGTCATGTGGCCAGCATGACTAAGCTGCTTCTGGCGAAACCAGAGCAGCGCACAGAAATGCAGTTTTACCTTCCCTCCAGAATGGTACCTATTTATCTACTTGCACTTTGACGTGCTTTTGAACTGCTAGGTTGGCAGGAGCTGGGACTGAGCAATGGGAGCTCACCCCATCGCCGACCTTCCGATCTTCAACCTCAGTGGTTTAGACCACAGCACCACCTGCGTCCCTGGGTGTGGTACTAATGTTCTCAATTTATCTTAGACACTATGAGAGCATTCCCCTACTTGAGAAGAAGGGCAGGGAACCCCTCATCTGGGGGGGGGAACAAAGGGGGGAACCCACCTTTGTATCTTTATCAATTACAAAATGATATTTTCCCTTTAAATCTGCCAACCCCAGATCCTTAAAAAGAGGCTAATCTGCTCTTCCATAATGCCATTCCTAGTGAAGAATACACAACTTTGGCCCAATTTGAGCTGGCAGCCCTGCCCATGGAGGTGCTGCAAAAGTTAGCCATATTCCACTCTGGACCCACTCAGTTATTTGTCAGCATGGGAGAATTTCCAGTGAAATCATGAAGGATGTGAGTATGAACTGCAGTGTCACCAGCTAAGGAGCCGAACTATCTTAGCTGTTCAGGTCTAAGCCTCCTTCAGGCGTTTTAGTCACCCATAAGAGTAGTTTTGTTTTGGGGAGAGTGGGGGCAAGCAGGCCACGCCTAGCCCCCTCCATTTCCATTGTTGTCCCGCTTCTCCTTCAGAAGCTGAAGGCAGAACCTCTGAAGGAGAGGCTTACTGTGCACACATAAGCATTATCATGTCATTAGAAACCTGATAGGTTCAAAATCACGTGGGAAGCTTCCATTTATACTGATGTTCTCCTGCTTTTGGAAGTTAAATTCTTCATTGTGAATGCTGATGTTGAAAATCCTCCAAATGCTCAGATATTTGTATTTCAAATCTGTATTTGGCATTCTACCACATTTGGTTCTTTACTAGTTCTTGATAGTTGACGGTATTTGAGACTTGGCATGCAATGCTAATTTAGTGCTTAGCAGTATTTGTTAGCTGACATATACTGTTATCTGGAATTTAACAGTACTTGATAGCTGCCCTGCTATGGTATTTGACATTCAACATGATTTTATAGATGACACACAATTATACTTAATATCTGATGGCATTTGGCAGCTGACAGATTATGGCAGATTGCCAAGAATCTGAGGTAAGATTTTACGTTTGAAAAAAGTAATTTTGACCTGTAAATTTTGAGTAAAGTTCTACAGTTCGTTAAAAAACTGAGAAGTAAAAGTGGAAATTCACTGAATTTTGAATATTTGTGGATATTTTCCACTCTATTTTCCATGTGGGTCCCTTACATAAAGGCCCATGTCACTGAAACCCTAGCTGCACATCCTCCCATTGATCCAGATATCTAGGCTTGTATCCAGTGCAGTGGTAAGTAACCGTCCCGTCAACACAAGAATTTCTGCTTGCACAATGGGACTTTCCCCTTCTCCTTCCCCTGTACCCCACCCTAAATCTGTTTCGGAGTGCCCCCAAGCTTCTGGAACAAATTTGGGGAGGGTGCAAGGCATGCTGGGAGGAGGAGAGCAGGGATGTATAATTTTGTAATTAAAAACCCCTGGACTGACAAGGGCAGTTACCTACCGCTGCACTGAATACAAGCTCCAGTTAACCAAATATTATGAATGCTCCCTAGGCCATGAGATAGTGATGATAGTGTACCTTGGAAGTCAAATGGAATCCGTTCCGGAAGCCCGTTCAACTTCCAAAACGTTTGCAAACCAAGGCTCCTGCAGCCAATCAGAAGCTGCAAAAGCTGCATCGGACGTTCGGGTTCCAAAGAACGTTTGCAAACCGAAACACTCGCTTCCAGGTTTGCAGCGTTCGGAAGCCAAAACATTCGACTTGCAAGGCGTTCGGGATCCAAGGTACGACTGCATTAAAGCTCTTCCTCCCACGCCATAGCATGCCATCATGTTGATTGTAGAAAACTTGGCAATGTTTCCCTATAACCTGGGATCCTATGGTTCTTTTTAGTATGGCATGTGTGCTAACGGTCCTCAGCCATTGGGCAGATTTTTTGTGACAGCGTTCCTGAAAAACAATACCGGTGATTTCAACAATATCCCTTCAATCAGGCAATTTGATTCTCAATCACAAACTTACTTGCCTGTCTTTAGACTTTGCTCACCTGGCAGCTCATCTTTCCAATGACGACACACATAATGGAGAGAGAAATTCTTGACTCACAAACACTGGAATTTTCACCGTGGTAATGGCACCGGTTCACTCATATTTTATTCATTAAATATTATTTGTCAGTGCATTTGGCTATTTTAGAGATTTACTGTAAAACACACCATTATCACTTTCACATTTTGAGCATTTGTCAATACTATACCAGCCAACCTGTGTATTTATAATTATGCACATTTTCTCCCCCTCTCTAAAAGGCCAACGATGTTTCAATTAAGCTTGGTTCAGAAGTGCCCTTATTTAGCAAATTTGTCCTTCAGTGGGATTACTAGTGCCTTTTTTTTAAGAGCTCTGAGATACAGCCAGATTGTTTCATTCTGTCAGACTCAAAATAGGATACAATCAAACTCTAAATCAATAGCACTTTTTATTCCTACAGAATTGATGCATGGCATCTTTCTTCACACAAAGACTTAATGTGTTGTAAATTAATTATCTGCAATGAATACAGGGTCAGTGGACCTTGGAATGAGGGGGATGCAGTGCTAAAGCCTTCCGTTACCTCCCACCACTTCACAGATCTTACTAAGTCTTCTATAAATATGACTGTAAGGCCCACTTTCTGCAGGGGCTGTTAGCAAAGACTGTTAATGCTCATCTAAGGATGGGTATGGAAGGGCATACATGCGTTACCATAAATTTGCTGCCCAAATGTTTTGCTTAGAATCTTTGCTTAGTATTTGGGATCTAAGGGTGGCACCCATTGTTTGCAATTCTCAGGATAAAGGTAAAGGGGCTCCTGACCGTTAGGTCCAGTCGTGGATGACTCTGGGGTTGCGGCGCTCATCTCTCTTTACTGGCCGAGGGAGCTGGCGTACAGCTTCCGGATCATGTGGCCAGCATGACTAAGCCGCTTCTGGTGAACCAGAGCAGCACATGGAAATGCCGTTTACCTTCCCGCCAGAGCGGTACCTATTTATCTACTTGCACTTTGACATGTTTTCGAACTGCTAGGTTGGCAGGAGCTGGGACCGAGCAATAGGAGCTCACCCCGTCGCAGGGATTCAAACCGCCGACCTTCTGATCGGCAAACCCTAGGCTCTGTGGTTTAGACCACAGTGCCACCCGCATCCCAGTCAATTCTCAGGATTGACCCATTGAAATCAGTCTGTTTATTTTCATTGGTCTACTCACCCTAAGGCTGCAATCTTATTTCTATGGAATGCACATGGAAACTCCCATAGACTGTAATAAAAGTAAATTGCAATCTGTGGCCCTGATCAAACTTCATGTGTATATAAGAACCACTTACTCTCTACATTCAGTAAAGAGACAAGGGGAGCATTAAACCCAGCTCCTACTCCCCCTTGAACACCTGATCTGCACTGCTATGAATATTTCATTGAGGTTGCATAGATTGCTCTTGGAGACTACACACACAGCACTCATTTGCGCATATGACTTTGCATTCAGCTAGGATTGCATGTGCAACTTCCTGTGTCTGCACAAGCATGAGATATCTCCTAGATTGATCGATGTGTATCTTCAGAAGTAATGCCTCCTTGTATTTAGTTTATTGTATATTTAAATGATTAAAACACTGATTTTTCACTAAAGGCAGAATTTGACATTACAACAAACCTGAGTGAGTGCGGGGAGATTGAGGGGAGGGGCTGCAGCAGGAAAAGTGATGGTAGGTGGGAGAGTTAAATACTCCTCTTCCTGAGACCACTTTGCATATTAAATACATATATGAGATGCTTTGAATTACTAAAGCTGCAATCCTGTACAAATGGTCTGCTTAAATCCCATTTAGGTCAGTTTAGTTCTTCATGCACAGGATTGCAATGTGAGGAAAGAGGAAAGAGACAAAGAAACTCTTCACTTTTTTATTTTTATTTTTGCTAAAGCAAAAGAAATGGACGGTCGTTGGAGTATTACAGTGTGCAGAAGCGCTACAGAGATAAATGAACTCTCAGCCGTGAACACCTTGATTAAAAAGCTTGAGTTTGCTAACTTCCGAAGTTCTCATTTAAAAAAATAAATAAAACCAAGATGGAGAGGAAACTGCCATTATTTCTCTAGAATTGCTTAGCTATTAGTAGCTATAGAAACAAGGTTACTAGGTAGTAAAGACGGGCTCTCCACAAAACACAATATTACTTAGATTTGAGAATAAGAAAGAGAAACAAGCCACCGTACTCAATTAAATGATTTTTTTCTCTCATGATGAATTGACAGGTCAGGGGAGATGGGCCTAGGATTGTAGATTCAGTGCTGGAAAACCATTCAGTCCTGTGCTGCTTTATTAGATTTGATTTTTTGATAAACAGATGTCTGTTGTGTCCCTGTGCTTTGGGAAACTGAAGAATAACAGGAACTGGGGCTCCAGGCACGCATGCCATTTTTAATACTACACCTTAGATCCAGCACAGCAGGCATGGGACGGACGGGGCGGCATGTGGAGCCGGCTCTACCGTTAGTGCCCTCACCTGCTTGCCCTGGCTGCCACCACCAGCCCAACTCTTGTGGGGTTCTTCAAAGGTCTTGTCCACACCCTCCCCATGCCTCACTCTGAGGAAGAGGGTCATTCCTCAGAATGAGGGGTTCTGGGTGAGGTGTCCCCAAGAGAGTATCTGTGTTATGTACTGAAGTTCTCACCCTGGGCCAGCAGGGGGATACTGTAGATAGTTCAGGTCCACATATGCAAATAAGTGATCGAAAGTGACGTTCAGTGATTGGATTGTTACAGAAAGTTGTTGCAGTTACGTTGTACTGGAGCTCTATATAAGCAGGCTGACTGAACCCTTCAGTTCTGTTCTGTTCTGGCCTGTGAATAAACAAGAGCTGTTTGAAGAATCACTGTGTCGTCTGATATGTTCACCCACAACTTAACAGTCTGCAGCAGCACATTTTTCTGCTCTGTGCATGGAAGAGAACTGAACATGTGTGGTGTGCACACAGCAGCTCTAGGGGGCAGGCCTTGCACACAGGCCCCTGCCTCTGTCCGACCAGGAATATGGGTGTGGCATTTGCCGTCCTAGGTGACATCATGCTGGGTCATAAGGAAAGGGTTAAATGAGTGTGAAGTGATTGGCAAGTGGGAACCCAAGGGGAGGAGTTAGAGTTAGAGTTGGAGTTGTTGGGAAGTCAGTTGGGAGTTGGAGAAGGAAGAGGGAGGATAAGTTTGTGGGTTGGTTGAGTTGTGTTGTGAGAGAAACTGATAGGAGGAGTCAGCTAGACAGTTGGGATAATCAGTTAGTAGTTATTAGGAAAGGTATAGGCCAGTAAAGAAACTAAGATTAAGAAACTGACAAGGAAAATCATCTGAAACCATAAACTTGTTCATGCTTATAAAATAAACTTGATTAATTTGTTTTAATGTTAACAACTGTCTGGACTCCATGTGTACCCGAGAGAAACGGGTTGGTGGCAGCGGGGAAGCAATCACAGTGGTGGCACAGGGATCAATAGATCGTCAAACATCCGGGGACCCTGTGTGATCGCCACAATGGGGTTAGCATGTTTGGGCAAATATCTGAACGTGCACCCGGCTTCTACGTTTATGTGTAATTTTCTTTTTTTCTTTTTAAATAATATTTATCAAAAATTTTAAGGGTTACAAAAAACAAAAGTAAAAGTAATAGCACCATATTAAACAAAAACAAAACAACACATCACAATAAGAAAAAAAACAAAAACAAAAACAAAAACACAACTAATCTTCCCAACTTATCTTTCATTTGCTTGTTTCCTTGACCTCCTCACACCTCCCTTTTTTGTATTCTAATTCGATTAACTATTTCAGCAAATCCTTTCCATCTTTTCCAATCTTTGTTCTGTCTTTTATCTCAATATAATGTAACTTTCCCTCCTTTCACCAATTTTTTTTAACCTTAGTTTAACATTAATACTAATATACTTATATATGCTCAACTCCTTATAACATTTCTGCTAAATCCATAAAATATCAATCCACCATTTTTCTATCACTCATTAATTTTGCAATATTTCTATACAGTGGTGCCTCGCAAGACGAAATTAATCCGTTCCGTGAGGCTCTTCGTATAGCGTTTTTTTGCAAGCCCATTGACAGCTTAGCGGATTAGCGCTCTTAGCGGTTTAGCGGCTTTTAGCAATCAGCTGTTAAGCGGCTTATTAGCGGATCAGCTGATAAGTGGCTTAGCGGCTTAGGAAAAGGGGGGAAGGGGAAAAAACCCACAGGAACTCGCAAGACATTTCGTCTTGCGAAGCAAGCCCAGAGGGAAATTCGTTTTGCGAAGCGCCTCCAAAACGGAAAACCCTTTCGTCTAGCGGGTTTTCCGTCTTGCGAGGCGTTCGTCTTGCGGGGCACCACTGTATATAAACTTTAAATTTTCCAATCTTCTTCCATCAACTCCTCTCCCTGGTTTCAGATTCTGCCAGTCCTTTCCATCAATTCCATATAGTCCATCAACCTGGACGTTTATGTGTAATTTTCAAAACAGTCCACACAAAAATCTGCAAACTGTTAATTTTTTTTCCTGTTAATTTTTTATTCTTATTCAGTTTAAAACCTGCAACTTGTCCAAACTCTTGAATTATCTTCAGTGCTTTGATTCAGCTGATCTCAGGGTCCTGTAAAGTCAATACCAAATCATCAGCAAAGGCTTTTAACTTATATTGTTTAGTTCCCACTACTATGCCTTTAACTTCCTCATCTTTCCATCTCATATTCAGCAGCACCTCTAGGACAGAAATAAAATGCCAGGGGGGGGGGAATGGGCACCCTTGCCTGGTTCCCTTCTCAGCATGTATTTTTTTAAAAAAGATTTTTGAATTCATTGGTTTGTTTTCAGTGCAGCACTAAGGAGATGGTTGCATCAGTGCAAGCATGTCTGCTTTCCCAACAGAAAAATCTCCCCTCTCCTCCCCCTCTGTGGGGCTTCTCTCAACCCTCCAGAGCAGATTTAGGGAGGATGATATAACAGTGTTTGCCATCCTACATTTGTAGATAGCACTTTACTAATCTGTTGTTGGGGTTCCAGATTTATTGGCTTGGCGTTAAAAAGAAGTGCTGTATTTGACAATGACTCCAATTAAACATTAATAAGATGTGAAATTGTTCTACAAGTCAATGTATCCTGAGGTACAGCCACATAGGAATGACATCTGGGCTCTATTTCTATTGAGTGTTGAATGATGTTGTCTTCATTTTGGGAAGGGGTTGCGCTGGAATGAAGCCTGTTTCGCTCCCCTTGACAAAAGGCCCTGCCACTTGTAAATCTGTTCTCTCCCAGTCCAGTTGTTAGTGTCAAAGTCTGTCATATCAGCAGGACATTAAAATTATACAACTACAGTAGGAAGCGAGTGCCCCTAATTCCCAGCTCGTGCATCGCAAGCAATAAATAAATAAATAAATAAATAAAGCAACTATTTCTAATTTCTACTGAAAGTTCTACCAAAACCTTTTCATCTTGGATTCCTTCTGGCAGATTATATAATTTTACCTGTTTGGTGGAGCTTAATCGCAGGGATTTGTTTTATTACTAGCTAGATGCCCACTATACGGTGAGGATGCTCACGCATTGTCCAATTTGCTGTTGCTATCTCGGCACTTTCAAGCATGGGAGTGATCTCACAGCAGCCCTTAACTGCACTGAGAGAGCCTTTTTCTTCCTGATTTTTCTGGTGAGCTGTGGAATTTAGAGTCTCTATCAGTGAATAATCACACTCTGCCATACAACAATTATTACCCTTTCCTTCCTTATAGCAAGGTAAGTGGAATGGCTTGTATGTGGTTTCATCCCTGGCCCCAGCCCAGTGCCAGACTTATGTATAGGCTAAATAGGCTGAAGCCTAGCGCCTCTAAATCTAGGGGGCCTTTCCAGGCTGCCCTCTCCCCAGTGCCACAGTCTCCCCTCTCCCAAAATTGCAAACCCAAGACTTCATGCAAGGGCAGGGCAACTCAGGCCCAGTAACTATGAGACTCAGGGCTAGCCAGTGGAGCCCAATTTGAAATAGTGGGGCCCAACTTTAGTTGTTGTTGTTGTTTTGTAGGGCCCCAGTTCACAGCCAAAGTCTGCAAAATCTTATAGATATAAATAAAATCCATCTAGATTGCCCTGGTGCGGGGCCCCGATTTGGCCAAATTGCTCCAATTGCCTTAAGGTCAGCCCCGATGAGGCAGAGGCAGCTACAGTTGCAAATGGAAACAAAATATTTGTGAAAGGAAGAGGAGCAAGTTTGTTCAAGTGTGTTGCAAGTAGAAATGCTGTTTGTAACCAAGTCAGGGCAGTAGTTGCTCCAACTAACAAATAAGATGCTACATTAAAGGTAAAGGTAAAGGTACCCCTGCCCGTACGGGCCAGTCTTGACAGACTCTGGGGTTGTGCGCCCATCTCACTTAAGAGGCCAGGGGCCAGCGCTGTCCGGAGACACTTCCGGGTCACGTGGCCAGCGTGACAAAGCTGCATCTGGCGAGCCAGAGCCGCACACGGAAACGCCGTTTACCTTCCCGCTGGTAAGCGGTCCCTATTTATCTACTTGCACCCGGAGGTGCTTTCGAACTGCTAGGTTGGCAGGCGCTGGGACCGAGCAGTGGGAGCGCACCCCGCCGCAGGGATTCGAACCGCCGACCTTTCGATCGGCAAGCCCTAGGCGCTGAGGCTTTAACCCACAGCGCCACCTGCGTCCCAAGATGCTACATTAAAATTGATTAATTCATTGAGAAGGGGATTGTAAGAAAAACACTGGGTCCTAATTAGAATAATAGAGTGCCTGCTATCTGGTGGGCAATTTCCTCCTTTATATTGACACTGTGGCTGCAGACCAAATCACCTGTCGGGAGAGCTATGAGATTCAAGTGAGGGTCATATGCCTTGTCAGTCCCAGCAGGTATATAACAGGAAGATTCAGCCTGCCCAACTTGAAAGTGACTTAGACAAACAAATTTTGACGAAGTCTTGGATGATTTTGCTATGAGGCAAAATGATGGGTTTAATTATGGGAGTGGAGGTATACAGGGCCTAGGCCATTTAGGCCTTTAAAGGTCAGCACCAACACTTTGGATTGTGCTTGAAAACGTACTGTGAGTCAATGTAGGTCTTTCAGGACTGGTGTTGTATGGTCCCGGTGGCTGCTCCCAGTCTAGCTGCCTCTACTCAGACCCTTCTAACAGGTGACTAGCAAAAGCCCATACTGCATATATGGAGGGAGGGACAATAACTCAGGGGATACTGCAGAATGCACAAAAAAGTATGTATTTCCTACAATAGAGACACTGCAGGTGTCTATCCCCCTTCCCAACTGGCCATGTGGTCCACCCCTCAACCCCCTCCTTTCAAGAGACAATCTTCCGAGTCATCTTTGGAAAAAGGGGGTGGGGGCAAATGTACACCCACTACAAGAATGGGAAACAACACTCTCTGACTGTGGAGGCAAAATAACACCATCCACATGCAAGAGAAAAACACCAGCTGGCTTGCGGGGAAGAAGAAGAGTTTAGATTTGGATTTGATATCCCGCTTTATCACTACCCGAAGGAGTCTCAAAGCGGCTAACATTCTCCTTTCCCTTCCTCCCCCACAACAAACACTCTGTGAGGTGAGTGAGGCTGAGAGACTTCAAAGAAGTGTGACTGGCCCAAGGTCACCCAGCAGCTGCATGTGGAGGAGCAGAGACGCGCACCCGGTTCCCCAGATTACAAATCTACCACTCTTAACCACTACACCACACAAGGTTTGAAAAGGGATGCAACTTAAGAAAAGAAAACTTGGGAGCTGGAGAAACAAACAACACAATGAAGACTGAGTATGCTCAGTGGGCACGGTATGCTGAAGGAGAAGAATGGAAAACTGGATGGGGAAAGGGGAATGGAATGGAAAGTCCTGGGAAAGGGTATGGCTGAATGGCTAGAATCCTAAAGAGAAGCACTCTATACTCCATAGCATTTTGTCTCAGATTCCATTTGTAAACACCCATGGAGACCTGCATCCACAAGAGCTGCAGTCATGTGAACCTCCTTATCCGCATCAATCTCCCTTGCTGGATCACAGCAATTATGCACATGTGTAAGCTGATTTATGATATACCTCTTGGGGATGAAGGAAATTTAATAAATGTGTTGAGGATGTTTGGAAAAACCCTTTTCTTCTTTTTATATTTTAAAGCAGAATTGAGTGGTTCAAAATCACGAACTTTTCATTGCAAATATAAAATAATGTGCCCACACGTGTCAGGAGCAGTTAAATCTCTAAAATCAGCTCTTACTTTTGAATCAGCTAGTTTACACGGCTGCATCAATGCAAGGACATTTTATTATCCACAGATTTCATTCCAGTCCAGTCATTATGGTTTACTGGAAGCTCTACAAAAAATGAGGAGTAACAGCTGGAATGCTACTGGTGGACATCTCATGCTGGGAATGATCAATTGCATCATAAAGGGCTTTTTAAGTCTTCTGTTCTGGCTGTACAGGAGATGGACATCAACTTTTAGTGGTTTTTCGCTTCCTGAAAGTCTTGCATACTTGAACTCCTCCATGTGGCAAAACTACGTGCAAAACGAGAAAAAGGTGATTGACAGTCTATCAACACGGATATAAAGAAATTTCATAGTATATACAAATAAATTATTTTTGCAGTCTTCTTTAGAAAGAAATGTGCTTTGGAAAAGCAAATATTAACTCGTCTTAACTGATATTCAGCATATGGTATTTTTTCTAGCTGGAATTGTTGAATATGTATTAATGTTGATTGTGATTAATATTAGAAGAGACCTTTGCTAAAACTCAGCACACAGTTGAACACAGTTTTCAAAAGTGAGGGGCCCATACTGGATAGTTGCTTTAAAGGCCTGGGTGGACAGAAAGGTATTCATTTGATTCTGAAGGTGTGGAAGTTTGGGCGCGACTCATCCTGCTGAGAAGGGTTTGCGTGGGTTAAGACAGAGAGACAAACTAGGGACCTCCAGATTCTATCCATGTAACTTCATGGCTATGCCAACTGCTCTCTATCTCATTAATGAGATAGGTCCTTGTTTGCTGCGTCTTTACAACTTCCTGCTTCTCCTCACAGTCTTTCTCTGGATCTCTACCAGACTACCAGACTTTTAGAAGACATCTGAAGGCAGCCCAGTTTAGGGAAGCTTTTAATGTTTAATAGACTATTGTATTTTAATATTCTGTTGGAAGCCACCCAGCGTGGCTGGGGAAACCCAGCCAGATGGGCAGGGGTATGAATAAATTATTATTATTATTATTATTATTATTATTATTATTATTATTATTCTCGAGGTGATATGTCATCTTGCATCTATCTTCTGAGAACAAAGAGGAAAGCATGGTTTCCTTGTTTCTCCAACTGGATAGTTAACTAGGACTGTACAACCCTTTCATACCCTCCAACATTTTCCCCATGAAAATAGGGATGGCCTAAGGAAAATCAGAATATATTGGGATCAAATCAGAAACCAGGATGGCCTCTGTAAATATGGGACTTTGTGGGTCTGCCCTTTCCTATCAAGAATGTACTTTTTTTAATAAACTTTACCTTCTTATGCCATGCCAAGTCTCAATCTGAATACCATTCAACTCTAGTTGTCCTGAAAGCAAAGATTTGTTTAGCTAAAGTTATGCTGCTGCATAAAAGCCCTATATGCAATCAGAAGAGACCACATATGGTCGGCCAACTGGTGTCAAGGAAGGATAGGACTTTTTTTATGTATTCCACCACAGCAGCAAGGATTCTTTTAGCAAAGTATTGGAAGACACAAGAACTACCCACATTGGAAGAATGGCAGACGAAAGTGATTAACTTTATGGGACTGGCGGAAATGACTGGCAGAATCCGTGACCAAGAGAAAGAGACGGTGGAAGAAGATTGGAAGAAATTTAAAGTATATCTTAAGAACTGTTGTAAAATTGATGAGTGCTAAAATGTCAAGGGAAAGGAAAAAATAGAATTATAGCTGTAATTGATTGATGAATTAGGAGAAGAAATTGAAAAAGAAAATAAGTTATTATTTAATTGGAGCGAAGGGTTGTTGAAAAAATTTAAAACAAGGATGCAGAGAGGGGGGGTAAGGGGAAGTCCGAGAAAGAAGGTTTATGAAAAAGAGGATCTGAAATTATACTTGTTTATATGTTTTTGTATGTCTATGTGTGTATGTTATTTTGTTTTAAATTTATGTTGGAAAATCAATAAAAATTATATATATAAAAAAAAAAACAGAAGAGACCACATAGATGGCATCAGGCACACTGCCCTGAGCACACTGTTGCATAATCTGAGTGCTTGTTGTTGTTTAGTCGTTTAGTCGTGTCCGACTCTTCATGACCCCATGGACCAGAGCACGCCAGGCACTCCTGTCTTCCGCTGCCTCCCACAGTTTGGTCAAACTCATGCTGGTAGCTTTGAAAACACTGTCCAACCATCTCGTCCTCTGTCGTCCCCTTCTCCTTGTGCCCTCAATCTTTCCCAACATTAGGGTCTTTTCCTGGGAGTCTTCTCTTCTCATGAGGTGGAGTGCTACTACCTAGCTAAGGTGCTCTAAAGACATCATCTTTGGTGGAGATACCAACCACCTCTGTACTAGAGGGTCTGTCAGGGGTATTGTAGTGGGCCAGCAGACTACTTTCCAAAGTCATAGTCCTACCAATAACCAAAACACATATTGGCCTGCACGAATGAGCTCAAAAGTTCAAGTTGATGTGTTTCAGAATAACCAACTATGCATGCTGCATACATTTAAAAAAAAGTCTATGGAATTCATGGGCCATTATTCTTTGTAGTGCCCCCCCCCATCTTTAAGATTATGGGATAAAGCCCGCACAGAGAAATTACATGCACAAATGTTGGGAAAATGGAGTGTTTGAAATCAATTCTAATGTTAAATGCAAAGGACATCCTTGGCTCATTAAGTAAAAATATCTCATTTAATGAGCAGGAAAGCACTGGAGCACACTGAACCTTGACACAAAGCAAATTATTTAAGTGATAAATTAAATTTTATGGGGAATGTAAAAGTTAATAATACTCTGGAGTAAGGTAATAAATGCAGAGGTGTAACTAACATCACTGACTGCTTTACTTACAAACATGCCATATGTACTCAGTTACTTGCAAAGATAATAAAAAGAAGACATGGCACAAATTTTTGGCAGTGAAGACTTGTGTCTCCTTCCCAAACAACTTTTGTGTTTCTAGCAACATCTTTCATTTTCCCTTTTCTTCTTTACTTTTCATTCTCCCCTCCCCCCCCCCATTTTTTTGTCTTGTTATCATAAAAGCTAACAGTGCAATATTACACATCTATACAGAATTTATTCCAATGATGGCAGCCTTAGTTTACCTTCTGATGGTCTGATCTGGAAAGCGAATAACTGCAAGTGAGCTGCTTCTGAAATGGTCTTCAGAAGGACTACTTGACCCAGCTGAAAAAGCCAGTGGTTCATGAGTCAGTAGAAAACTATACACGTTTCTCAGAGTTTAGGAGTCCTGGATATTGTAACACTTGTGTCATGTTGTGACATTGGGTCTGGTGAGAAGACAACCATTTTTATGATTTTTTCCCCCAACAACTAAAGAGATCTCTATACAGTGGTACCTCAGGTTAAGTACTTAATTCGTTCCGGAGGTCCGTTCTTAACCTGAAACTGTTCTTAGCACCACTTTAGCACCATGCCGCCGGAGCCTGATTTCTGTTCTTATCCTGAAGCAAAGTTCTTAACCTGAAGCACTATTTCTGGGTTAGCAGAGTGTGTAACCTGAAGCGTATGTAACCTGGAGCATATGTAACCCAAGGTACCACTGTAATAGCTTTTCATGACAGGTGGTTACTGCTGAGTAGGGTTAGGAACAAATGGTAGTTGGACATAGCCAGCTTGAGATTTTGCAGCTATCAGAGGAGCTCTGAAGGCATGCTGCTTGCTTATCTGCTCAGGGCCTGCTCTCCCATGCTCTACTGATATATTTGAAAATAAAACAATACTGTTGAAATGTCATAAGTCTCAAGGACATCCTCATCTCAAGATACTGAGCCCGGAAGAATGTAGTTGGTGCTGCATCTGGATCATATTTGCAACCTTATCAACTGACACAAACATAATGGGAGAATGCAAAGTTCTCAGAAAGTGATACATGACCCATGGACTACAGTCACTATTGTTAGAAAGGAGGTGGCCGGATTGGTTCCGACTCTCACCTTTGACAAAAATCTCCAACAGTGCAGAAGTTCTGGAACATGATAGATATACATAATAGGTATTTCTCAACATCTGCATGCAACAGCAAAGTCACATAGAGCACACAACTGAAAGTCTCCCAAGCAACCTTCTAAACAGCACTGAATTGATAAAATTCCAGACTCTGTGATTATGTTTAAGAAAGTGCAATAAAGCAAGGAATTAAATTTTTAATAACAACACCATGGTTTCCATTTACCTCCTGACTCGAAGTCCGTCGAGCTTCAGGGATTGTCAAACCTGTAAATTTCAAGTTTATCCTAATACACGCATCTCTGCAAAGCCACTTTCACTAATATAATTCATTTTTATACACACTTTACCCCCAGTGTAAGCATTTTATGTGGGTTTACTTAATACACATTGTTTCAGCAGGACAACTGCATTGCAAAATTCAGAGAATTGCAAATTTCAAATGGTTTCTGATGTTTGCTTTGAATATTTTGGAAAGTTGGAATTAGGTAAACTCACCTTTAAATGTAAACTTAATCAAATTTCTCCCCTGTCCCTATTTCTGATCATATTCCAGTCAAATACAAATGCATATTATTATTTTTTCTAATGGTGATTTGACAATAAAAGTACAACTATCCTCACATATAACGTACATTTACCTGGAAGTAAGTCCCATTGAACCCAGCAGGGGCTCCTTCTGAATAGACATATTTACTAATTAGTGGAGTTCTCTTACTCTAAGCTAACCCTTGATATCCTAAGGACTAATCAATAAGTTACCTTTTCTTCTTCTTAATTAGTGGTCTTGTAGTGGTATGTGTGTTTTCCCTTTTTCCTTGTCTGTGTTGATTAAAAAAAAAAAATCCATGTTAAAATGCAGCAACATTCCATATCACAAGATGTTAGTGCCCAAAGATGGCAGGGGCATGGCCTCACCTGAGTGAATGATAATTGGCAGTGCCTCATTCTAAGATCTCCTGTTGGAGGACATTGAAAACAATGAGGACTAGAAACCAACTCTTCAAAAATAAAGAAGATATTATTACGATTTTGCACACAGAATCATCA
This sequence comes from Podarcis cretensis, assembly GCF_951804945.1. Lineage (NCBI taxonomy): Eukaryota > Metazoa > Chordata > Lepidosauria > Squamata > Lacertidae > Podarcis > Podarcis cretensis. The sequence continues at coordinate 82,726,341 of NC_137175.1, read as the reverse complement.
AATTGTAGAGTTGGGAGGTACCCCGAGGGCCATCTAGTCCAACCTCCTGCAATCTAGTTGTTTCCTGTTCCTCGTGAAACAGATGCGCAGCTGTGCAGAAAGAGCACCACTGTCCAGTGATGTTTGTTGTATCACACCATGCCCATTGGCGCGAATGAAATTTAGCATGCTATGTCAGTAAAGGTAAAGGGACCCCTGACCATTAGGTCCAGTCGTGGCCGACTCTGGGGTTGCGGCGCTCATCTCGCTTTATTGGCCGAGGGAGCCGGCGTACAGCTTCCGGGTCATGTGGCCAGCATGACTAAGCCACTTCTGGGGAACCAGAGCAGCGCACGGAAATGCCGTTTACCTTCCCACTGGAGCGGTACCTATTAATCTACTTGCACTTTGACGTGCTTTCGAACTGCTAGGTTGGCAGGAGCAGGGACCGAGCAACGGGAGCTCACCCCGTCGCAGGGAATCGAACCGCCGACCTTCTGATCGGCAAGTCCTAGGCTCTGTGATTTAACCCACAGCGCCACCCATGTCCCCGACATGTCAGTATATCTGTCAAAAAGCCACCACAGTTCCATAATGCAACAGCTACTGCAGTGTGAAACAAACATTAACAAGTGGGACAGAAGCACTTACACAGTGTTTCTCACATCTGAATCTACCCTCCATAGAATCATAGAGTTGTAGATTTGGAAGGGACCCTGAGGGTCATCTAGCCCGACCCCCTGCAATGTAGGAATCTCAGCTAAAATCCATGACAGATGGCCATCCAACCTCTGCTTAAAAACCTCCAAGGAAGGAGAGTCCAAAACCTCCCAAGGGAGACCGCTCCACTGTCTAATACAGCGGTTCTCAACCTGTGGGTCCCCAGATGTTGTTAGACTACAACTCCCATCATCCCTGACCACTGATCATGTTGGCTAGGAATGATGGGAGTTGTAGTCCAACAACATCTGGGGACCCACAGGTTGAGAAATACTGGTCTAATAGCTTTTGGTGTCAGCAAGTTCTTTCTGATGTTTAGTCAGAATCCTACCTTCCAAAGCAAGAGAAAACAAGCTTGCTCCGTCTTCCACCTGACAGCCCTTTAGATACTTGAAGATGGCCATCATATCTCCTCTTTTCCAGGCTCCCTCAACCGTTGCTCATAAGGCTTGGCTTCCAGACCCTTGATCATCTTGGTAGCCCTACATGATGCAGGCCTGCCGTTGCCTAGACTTTTCCCCTTTCCTACTGCCTCCCTTTCTTCAGGAAAAATAAATAAATAGTGTTCTTAATCATGTGTAGATTAAAAGATGGAATCACACAAGTTAGCTGTTTATATATTTCCCGAATCGCACAACCAGATTTGTTTTACACAGCAGTCGCGTGGAAAGCATCCTGCAGAAAAATGCCTGCGCAAGGGACTGGCAAGAAAAGGCAGCACTAGCCACATGATTTAAATTAATTAAGGCAGCACTGATGCCTCCAAAAGAAGTTGCATTAGCGTTTTGACTCTTTGCTGGGGGAAAGCGATAATTTACATGTACAATATCCTTTCACGTTGCCTATTAATTACATCTACAGTGTCTCTGTTTACAAGCAATCCATTTGAAAACATATGCTGCAATAATTAAAATGTTATTATGCTGACAGCGCCTTTCTGGAGGAACTTGTAACATCTGTATTGACCGTGATAAGCATTGATTATCTCAAGTGATATAAATATTTGGGGAGCTAATAACAATCAGGTAGGAATTCAGTTCATGCTATAGGCAGCAGAAATAAATTACAGGAAGCCTACATCAAAGCCGCCTCCTGCATAAGTTTGTTTTGATACTTAATGGCTCCCAATAAAGCACACACAGAGAAAACTCTTTGGAGATTTAACGCATAAGGAAGTGCCTTAAGGAAACTTCCCATCCTGTCAGCATCTAGCATTTCAGTACATCTGTAGAAGCTTACATACATGGTGAAGTTAGGAAGCTGGGGTAGAAAGTAAAATTAGGACCCCCGGTAAAAAAAATACAAACAAACCCAATCCAAACTCACACAGTCTTCTAAGATTTTCTTTGAATAGGGTGGGGTGTGCGATCCTAATGGCATGAAAGTATGCAGACTCAATAAGTATAGGAGAGATCAGGATTGCACCCACCAGCCTCTTCCCTGGCCTACAAGCAGGGATTCAGTTCACATTTAAAGGCAAACCTTCCTGCTTTGCATTTTCTAAAACAAGACCTGAACCAAAACACAGGCGCCTTCGAAATACACACTTCTCTGGATTTTATAATGCAGTCCTCCAGCCCAGTGATGTGTAAAAAGTGCGTATACTAGTGAAAATTGAGCATACAGATTTACATATCAGTGAAAATAACATACTCAAAATGCATTACATTGGGGAAATTGGTTTGCAAAAATGTGTGTATTTGGGGAAATTGCATAGGTTGCCAAAGGCTGCAACTTGGAATATAATCCACATGTGCTCTTCTTTCATTTCTTTTAGTTTTTAATGTCTTCTTTTTACATTCTTGGCTGGTGCCTTTCCCACCATCCTACTTCACAACCCACTTTGGGCCAGGCATTATCTTATCTTCCTTATAACCACAGCACAGTCACAGTTTTTCCATGATGCTTGTTAACAGTTTGTACTATTCAGAAATGCACAGATTAAGCGTCTCCCACTATTATTTTGTCCTTGTTTCTTTCAGACCAATGCCCTGTGTTTTTTCCCCAAAGCAGCCAGAATGGGAAAAAGAAAAAAAGACATTGCAATCACAATAGCATGAGCTAATGCTTTGCAGACACAACAATAGCTGCTACTTGCACCTTACATAAACTACATTTAATTACCTTTGGGTTTCTTGTTTCATTCAAAAACATTCATTTACAGCTGCAAATACTTTAAAGAGACTTCTACAGTATATTGCACTGGACTCCATGATAAAATGTTATATTGCTTGTTCTTCTAGCACAGGGAAGTATTGTTGTTTTAATTATTTTTATTGATTTTTGTAAGAAATGGAAACTATTATAGTTTGCTTAATAGCAGTTTAAACAACTCATTTTGGTTCACTAACAAACTGAACTGAACTTTAGTTTGACATTGGGACTCGTTTAGTATTATTATTATTATTATTATTATTATTATTATTATACACTAAAGAAATTAGGTGTTGGGTAGCCAGAATCTCTTGGGGAAACAACAGCAAAATGAACTGAAACATCTCATCCAGAAGTAAAAGCGGACTGTGGTTTTAACTGATAATGGTTGGCAAAGAAATCTTAAGCCTAGGAAACTGCCAGAACTTATTTAACTTAAACCAGCATAAATTACTCCCATTGAAACTGTTCAGTACTGCCAGCTGAACCATCCTAAGGCTGGCAGAGGGAAAATAAGCCTTTTAATCAGAGTTGAATTACACCACCATTTTTGCCAGAGTAAGTTATGCCCGATGGTCAGATCATGTGACCAAGCTGAACTGAGTTAGGATCCAGGATAACTTCTACCCTGCCTAGTCCAACCCACACCCCTTCCATGGAACACCCAATTTACATGCCTAACATTTCATTTATCCCCCATATATAAGCAGATTGACTCTTGGGTGCTTTTGATGCCTAGGGGTGATATGAAAATAACAGCCATCCCCAAGACTACCAAAGCTAGTGGGATCCAGATATATTTCCCCAATCCTGCGTCATCACACTTCATGTACACTTCATGTACATTCCAAACACTTCATGTATGGATGTTAATTGGGCAATCCTATGCATGACATAAAAAGCAGAGACATCACCTTGCCAACAATGGTCCGTATAGTTAAAGCCATGGTTTTCCCAGTAGTGATGTATGGAAGTGAGAGCTGAACGATAAAGAAGGCTGATCGCTGAAGAATTGATGCTTTTGAATTATGGTGCTGGAGGAGACTCTTGAGAATCCCATGGACTGCAAGAAGACCAAACCTCTCCATTCTGAAGGAAATCAGCCCTGAGTGCTCATTGGAAGGACGGATCCTGAAGCTGGGGCTCCAATACTTTGGCCACCTCATGAGAAGAGAAGACTCCCTGGTAAAGACTCTGATGCTGGGAAAGATGGAGGGCACAAGGAGAAGGGGACGACAGAGGGCAAGATGGTTGGACAGTGTTCTCAAAGCTACCAATATTAGTTTGACCAAACTGCAGGAGGCATTGGAAGACAGGAGTGCCTGACGTGCTCTGGTCCATGGGGTCATGAAGAGTCAGACACAATTAAACGACTAAACAACAACAACAAGAACCTAGGGCTTGCCAATCAAAAGGTTGGCAGTTTGAATCCCCGCAACAGGGTGAGCTCCCGTTGCTCGGTCCCAGCTCCTGCCAACCTAGCAAAGCACATCAACGTTTGCAAGGAGATAAATAGGTACTGCTCCGGCGGGAAGGTAAACAGCATTTCCATGCGCTGCTCTGGTTTACCAGAAGTGGCCTTTTCATGCTGGCCACATGACCCGGAAGCTGTCTGCGGACAAACACTGGCTCCCTCGGCCAGTAAAGCGAGATGAGCACCGCATCCCCAGAGTCGTCCGTGACTGGACCTAACGGTCGGGGTCCCTTTACCTTTACCTTTAAGAGGAAGGAAAGAATGTTTGCTTGAGTGCGAGGAGAACCCTCTGCATGAGTTTAGAGTGAGGCAACCACCCCAGGCAGCTCATAAAAGCATTGTGGGAGGGGGGGGGGAGAAGTTAGCTATTTATTTTATTACGTGGCATTTTTACTGCCAGGGAGCAAAAAAAAAGTGCTTGTGGGATTTCGGCAATTCTATGCCAGGCAATGTATGACATTGGTTGGTGGGTAGCATTTGCTAGTATTCTGAACAACGCAAGTCATATCAAAGCTGCCCTAAAATGTTATCACGACAAGATAGATTCACATTATTATGGCTATATTTTGCATTCATGGAATTTACTCTACTGTGCTAGCTACCAGCTCCCAACCTGAGCATTTTATTGCTATTGGGAGAGGGTCTGTTTTGAAAAGTGGGGGTCTGGACCCTTGCCCCTCTTGGATGAGAAAAAATTAGCAGGGAGTGGGCAGCTGGCAGGGTCAGGAAGGTTATTAATGCTGCCATGAAGGAGAAATGATTTTGCACAGAAGCATTTAGACCAGGCATCCCCCAACTCAGCCCTCCAGATGTTTTGGGACTACAATTACCATCATCCCTGACCACTGGTCCTGTTAGCTAGGGATGATGGGAGTTGTAGTCCCAAAACATCTGGAGGGCTGAGTTGGGGGGTGCCTGATTTAGCCCAAGAAACAAAATGAATGAAAACAAGTTATGGCAACCCTAAATCTTACCCCCTAAGATCTTTCCACCTGGATAAAAGAGCCACTGTGGTTGGGCAGTTAGAGTTGGGGATGGGGACTGCAGAGTTCCAAGTTCATATCCCAAGACAGCCATGAAGCTCAATGGATGGCCTCAGTGGTGTAGCGTGGGGGGTGCAGGGGGGGCCGGCCGCACCGGGCGCAACATCTGGGGTTAGGGCAAATCCACGGGTTAGGGGGCGCAAATCCACGGGTTAGGGGGCGCAAATTACTTGCCTTGCCCCGGGTGCTGACAACCCACGCTACGCCACTGGGTGGCCTTGGGTCAGTTGCCATCTCCCAGCCTAATCTACCTTACAAGGTTGTTGTGATGACAAAATGAGTCGGAACCATGTGCCTTGGAAGAAACATAGGAAATACAATACAATTTTTAAAATGCCATTTGTTGAAGTGTTCTTCTTCTGTAGCCCCTCCAAAATACACTGTATACATCCTGGAAGCTTGTACAACATTTTAAAACATTTCAGAACAACTCTTATTTAGATAATTTCTAACAATATTTTTGTAAGCAGTCAAACTGATTGAAAAGGTCTGATTGAAAAGAAAAAGAAAGGAAAACTGTGGTAAATGCCCAAAAACAAAAGAGAGACAAAATAAGGGGGGAGTGAAAAATTAAAAATTAAAGAAAGTGTAACAGGCTGTTCTAGTGACCTTGATGTAAAATAATCCATTTAGCTGCCAGCAGCTTTCCTGCTATTCCTTCTCATAGTCTGTGGGTAACTGTGGCAGAAGGAAATTTGTGAAAACATAATTATCTCTTTGTCCCTCTTTTTAAAATAATGATGATGGTGATAAAAAAAATTGAGGGCACTTGGACCATTGCATTGCAAAACCTCTTTGCATTGTCACTGTAAAAAGAAGCATAATTTGTACACAAGGATAAATTTTTCATGTTTCTATCAAACTTTAATAATAAAGGTTTTAATATTTATTGTTACCCGTGGCCAAAGACTCTGAGTTCCCGCTCCAGTCGGGTTGACACTTCGAAATAGGGATTGCCTTTGGGTATGACTGATTGGGATGGTGTTCGTGATAGGGATTCCCCTTCGGAATATCACACTGGTCCTCAGTTCTGCTTAATCTTCTTAATATTCACTTTTACATATTCATCTGTAATCAGCCTTTATCTGGAATTCTAATGTGTTCTCAATTTATTTTTCCTCTTTGTTTTAATGCTGGCACAATCCACTCTGGAGAAACACACACACACACACACACACACACACACACACACACAATCTTCATCAGGGCTTGTTCCATCTTCATATTAAAATGACCCTCCGTGCTGCATCGATTCCACAGGGCTGTGTTTCTCCCCGCTGAAAACTATCACCAGAGTTTCACTTCGTTCCAAAGCACATAAAGGCTTTTTCTGTGATATTCAAAGGTGGATTGTTGTTTTTCTAATGCCTGAGCAGTTGTTTTGGCCACCACAGGGTATACTGCGAGATTTTGGCATCCTCCCCCATGGTGGCCAAGCAGCTGTTCAAAGTAACAGGAAAGATACAGTGCCAGAGGGAGGATGGCTCAGGGGAGTTAAGATAGGCTGCGACTTTGACCTCCAGGTCATTGTTCTGAATACGACCCAGGAAATGGAGAGATCAAAAGTTACTGCCATCTGACAGCTGGTACTCTAGCTCAAAAACATTGCATGTTCTGTAGGATAGTATCGGGTCATTTCCACCCCTGCATTTATCTTTTCAGTTTTCCAAATGAAATACATGCAACACCAACAAATATTTTAAATGTTCAGAAATATATTGTGGTTGAATCTGCATAGCTCTGCAATTGTTCCCAAGTTAGTTCCCAGGCCCAATTCAAACTGCTGGTTTTGACCTATAAAGCCTTAAACGGCTAAGAACCGCAATACCTCAAGGACCGCCCCTCCCCATATGAATCTTTTGACTACTACTGCTGCTGCTGCTGCTTCTACTAATAATAATAATAATACTTTTTTATTTATACCCTGCCCATCTGGCTGGGTTACCCTGGCTACAATGGGCAGTTTCTAGCACATATAAAAACATAAAAAATATCAAACATTTTTAAAATTGCCTTAAAAGCTTTGTAAACTATTAACAAATCTTTTGCACACAGAATTTTTGACAGTTGAATTGAGGGAGGGATAGGCTTGCCATATTCCTGACAAATTCCTGACACCCCCAAAGTTGTGGAGCTTTTTCATAAAAAGCCACCAAAATTTTTGAGACCGGCCTCCTGTTAGCAGCAGAAAACAGCTCCTGCCTCAGAGACCCCACACCCAGCCTGAGGCAGTGCATGAAGGCCTCGCTGGAGCAGTGATGCCAGGGGCCGGATGGAGGTGCAAAAATAGAAAGGAGACCCAGTGTGGTTTAGTGGTTAAGCGCGGTAGACTCGTAATCTGGTGAACCGGGTTCGCGTCTCCGCTCCTCCACATGCAGCTGCTGGGTGACCTTGGGCTAGTCACACTTCTTTGAAGTCTCTCAGCCCCACTCACCTCACAGAGTGTTTGTTGTGGGGGAGGAAGGGAAAGGAGAATGTTAGCCGCTTTGAGACTCCTTCGGGTAGTGATAAAGTCTCTCCCTCTCCCCCAGCAGCACTCCGCAGAACACAGAGAGGAATTCCCCTCTGCTTGCCTGGAGGGGAGGGGCTTTCCCTGCTCTTTGTTCCGTTTCAGCAAACACAGCAACGAAACAGAGGAGGGTGGGCAGTAAGACCCTGAGGCAGAATGCAGGAAAGCAGCCGCTTCCTCTTTTCAGATTTCCCTTCTCCGTGAAGCGCCGCGATTTGATTTTTGCCTGATTTTTCGGCTCCAGGGACCACACATTCGCTCTATAACACGCACAGACATTTCCCCTTCCTTTTTAGGAGAAAAAATCTGCGTGTTATAGAGGGAAAAATACGGTACTCCTGACCAGCTAATACGCTTCATCAGTTCATGGATCCATAACAGTATGTGAGTGATAAAGTTAACTTTTCCATCTTGACAGTTAACCAGATCATGATCAACTGTTCTTTCCCATTCAGTGTCTCCATTAATTTGCCAGGGTGATCTCTGTCACTGTTCATATATTCATTAATAAAGAACCTATCTGCCCTTCTGTCATTACAAATATGTATCTCATGAATGTATGGATCATCCCTAGATCAGTAGCTTGTCATATTAAAACTGATTTCATTTTAAGGAAGTTTATATGTTTTGGAAGACAACCTTTGATTCACTGCATTGAAAATATGAACAGAATATAGTTGCTTGTGAGCTTATACTGATGGTATATGGTTTTTAGGGATCAAGTGTGAAGAGCAGGTTATACATATCAAAGACATTTGTGTGAAACAAATGCTGGATTTGACACTAGAGTGGTACCTCAAGTTACAGACGCTTCAGGTTACAGACTCCACTAACCCAGAAATAATACCTCGGGTTAAGAACTTTGCTTCAGGATGAGAACAGAAATCGTGCGGCGGCAGCAGCAGGAGGCCCCATTAGCTAAAGTGGTGCTTCAGGTTAAGAACAGTTTCAGGTTAAGAACGGACCCCCGGAACGAATTAAGTTCTTAACCCGAGATACCACTGTATAGGTTTTTGGCATAGCTATCAACCGTCCCTTATTTGGCGGGAAAGTCCCTTATCCCAGCGCTGTGTCCCCTGCTGTCCCTTATTGATGATGTCCCTTAAATTTCCTGGGTTTCAAAGGAAGCAGCTCCTCTCCCTCCCTGCCTGCTGGCCAGGGAGGAGGGAGGCTTCAACTGTGTTGCTTGGCTGCATTGCTCACCCAATAAGGAGTCTAAGAATGACTCGGGGGTGGAGCTTGCATGCCTTGTACCGATCAAATCGGCCACGTTGCCTGGGGGCTCGCCTTTGCTCAGGGCTTCCCAGCGGAGAGGTGACGGTGGTTTTCCTTTCTGCATCCCCTTTGCCAGGTTGCTGCGCTGTGGGAACCACCGCTTGAGGCTTCGTTTGGCTGCTGGCTGGGCTTTCTGCCTTTGCCTTGGAGGGGCTCAGAAGTTGAACATACCTGTGCTGGGGAAATCCCTTATTTTGGCTGCTGGTCCCTTATTTTCAAATCTGTAAGTTGACAGCTATGGTTTTTGGTCTGTTCCAAAAGAGATCTGTTTATATTATTATTAGAGACTCTATATTCTCAGGTTCCCCACACTTAGAAGGGATATAAAAGCATATTTTAAAGGCTGGGAGTTTGCCTGGATTCTTATAGTCCTTATTAGCTCCTGTCTGATTGCCAGATCCAACAGATATATCCCCTAGGCAAACTCAAAATGGAAGTACAGTCAACTTGGTGAAGATACTAAGACACATGTGACTGTGAATAATAGTTTATTATATTGGTATATTGTAAGATGAAGCAGTCAGGAGCTCTGGTTGTTTTTGTGTGTATGTGTGTATTTTATACATTTGTTTGTTAGCAAATAGTTGTCCACCATGCAGATAGTTGCAATTCATGGCAAACATGAGACAAATAAGATGGCTAAAGTTATATTTTTAGATCAAGGATGGGGGACCTGCAGGCCCTCCAGGTGTTGTTGAACTACAACTTCCATCAGCCCAAATGTGCATGCCCAGTGGTCAGGGATGAAGGGAAATATAGTCCACAAACATGTGGAGACCACATTTTCCCCAGACTTGTTTTATACTGATCCATTTCAGGCTAGTTTTTCTAGCTGAAGACATTTTTTTTATTGACTAATGCTAGAGATATTGTACAGCATGATATATTAACTGCTTGTAATCATTCTGTACTACTGTTAAATAATTTGATTTAGAGATGAGAGAACAGTAAGCGGAAATATCTATCACTGTGCCATTGATCAGTATTCAGTCAGTGAACTGGATCCTGAATCCAGAGTGTTGAGAAATAGCTGGAGAGCAACTTACCTAATGACAAAGTATACTTCCTCCATTGGAAGTGATTGTAATCTAATCTTCAATACATTATCTCAGAATGCTGACATTGTGGATTGCGCCTCATGATTTATGTATCATGAAATTACGATTAGCAATAAATTAATAACCATTTAAGGCAAATAGAACCAGCTGAAAGGCTGGCTGTTGCTGTCTTTAAATGTTTCGTGATAACATATTTGTATAAGTGTTAGTGATCCCTGAATATATTGCCTATGGAACAATTAAGGTCATATATGCAGAGAATATAACATTTTTCTTTTCTGATTTGTGATCGTTCTGTGATCAAAAAACTCTGAATCACATCTAAGATTACTCAAAGGCTCTACTTAAGGCCCTATAGGATTACTTGTTTTTCTAGTTAACAACTCATCACTGTAAATGCTGTGTAAAGCAACACAGGTGGCCAATCCTCTTAAGAGTCACATCAAAGAGGCCACCATGAAGTTTTAGATGTGAGGCAACAGTGGTCTGAATTGTGTCTGTCACTGATCACCAAAACGCAACATATGATGCATGATTAACATAACTATCAGTTCTCAACACAAAGCGGTGGAAATTTGTTTAAACTAGAGTACATAATCACACCCTGTGATATTCCTAGGTGTACAGCAGTTCATAAAGGCACTATTAATAATAAGCTAGGGCAGGCCTCTCTTCATCTAAGTCCGGCCCTGGTGTATACAGAAAATCCTTGGGGTGCTGGGGTTAAAGAAATCATTTCGTTGTATTTTGTTTTCTATATTTTCTTCTTTATTTCTATATTTATGCCTGGGCAGGCCAGGTCTTCCTGTTATATACTTGCTGGGATTGATAAGGCATATGACCCTCACCTGAATCTCATAGCTCTCCTGACAGGTGATCTGCAGCCACAGTATGGAAATAAAGGAGGAGATTGCCCACCAGATAGCAGGTACTCTATTATTCTAATTAGGTCCCAGTGCTTTTCTTACAATCCCCTTCTCAATGAATTAATCAATTTTAATCTAGCATGTAAATTCTCAAAACTTTCTTATTTGTTAATTGGAGCAACTACTGCTCTCACTTCATTACAAACAGTATTTCTACCTGCAACACACTTGAGCAAACCTGCTCCTCTTCCTTTCACAGATATTTTGTTTCCGTTTGCAACTGTAGCTGCCTCTGATGAGTTATCATTTAACTCTTAGGGGGGGAATTAGCATCAGACGTCATGTGCATGGAAGTTGCCAAATCAATTAACCAACTAGAAGGGTTACTGTTAATAGCACCAGTTTTCCTATGACTTGATATTGCTGGATAGTTCTGATGAACTGCAAAAGCATTTTTAGTTTGCTTTCTGCTGCCACCCCACCCTGGAATTTTTCTTTATTAGTGCAACTTTGTTTTGTACGATTCCTTGCAAATGAAGGAAAACAACTTTTCTGCTTGTATATGTTGCTAATATAATTTTGGTTACTGAGAACAAACAAGATTGTACAAAAACAAGATTGGGTGCAGGCCTGGCCAGGACATAGGCCTCCTGTGACAAAGGTGACCTGTGTGCTTGTTTGAATTTAAGTCCCTGCTCTCCCTTCTTATGGTCTTTATATTGGACCTGGAGACTCCAATAGAGAGCACCCCATGTCAAGAAGGAGGGCAAGTGGGCACCCTATCACATAACAAGGCAGGAGCTACACGGAGCAGGACCTTTTCACTGGTGGTGCCCATTGTATGGCTCGCTCTTCCCAGACCTGCTGTCTTTTGGCCTGTATTTTGGAGCTTTGTAATTTAGGAAGACTTTGAAAGAACTGGTTGACAAGTCTTATCAGTCGCTGACGTATGAGCGGATTTTATTTGCTGCTATTCTGGACTCCTGGTGCACCAGGGTTTATACTAGCATAATAGAGTTGGCCAGGACGCCAGAAAGGGGTACAATTTATGAGCTTTCTCCATTGTCTGCACAGCAGGGGGTGTTCAGTCAACCGTGCAAAGGCTGAGCTGAAGCGTTTCCTGCTGGTTACCTGCTTTCAGCAATAGGGGTCGCTGTTTGGGAGTACCCAATTGGTTAGCTGTCAGATTCTAGAGCTCCCTATTCATGGCTCTTAGGTAATTCCAAAAATACATAGTCCATTAATAAAACACAGTGTTCATTCATAAAGCAGTAACATAAATCTCCATTGCTACATATTTGGTGTGTATTTCAGCGGTTGAATGTACAGGTTTATGGCTATGCTGTAGTGTAGTGCTTAAAGGTAAAGGTAAAGGTACCCCTGCCCGTACGGGCCAGTCTTGACAGACTCTGGGGTTGTGCGCCCATCTCACTCAAGAGGCCGGGGGCCAGCGCTGTCCGGAGACACTTCCGGGTCACGTGGCCAGCGTGACATCGCTGCTCTGGCCAGAGCCAGAGCCGCACACGGAAACGCCGTTTACCTTCCCGCTGGTAAGCGGTCCCTATTTATCTACTTGCACCCGGAGGTGCTTTCAAACTGCTAGGTTGGCAGGCGCTGGGACCGAGCAGCGGGAGCGCACCCCGCCGCAGGGATTCGAACCGCCGACCTTTCGATCGGCAAGTCCTAGGCGCTGAGGCTTTAACCCACAGCGCCACCTGCGTCCCAGTGTAGTGCTTATGTGACTGCAAATAAAAGGTGGCTGGGTTCATCGTCCCGGGGTATGGGGGGGAAGGTGACAAAACTGATTTCCTTTTTTTATTATTTTTTAATACATATTTATTAAAGTTTTTGAATAAAAATGCATAAATAAACAACATTACTTATATTATAACATAGTTTCATCACTTCTTTGGACTCCTCCACGTCTCCCCCTCGCACTTACATCGTTACAGAAAAAAAAAATTTCCAAGCAAATTACCCACTTGTTTACCATCTTATCTCCGCTCATTTAAATAAAATCTAACAATTCTCCAATAAATTTATATTTTCCTTAATCTCACTTATCGTCAAAATCAGATCTAATTCAGTGGTAGGCCATTATTTATGATCTAGCATCCTTCTTAACATTCAACCAAATTACAATATTTTTGTAAATAATCTTGAATTTCCTCCAGTCCTCCTCAATCCTCTCCTCTCCCAGGTCTCGGATTCTACCAGTCATCTCGGCCAGTTGCAGGTGACAAAACTGATTTCCAATAAGTGCCCCCCTTTATCTAAAGTTGGGCCCCACTTCTTCAAATTGGGCCCCACTGGCTAGCCCTGAGTCTCATAGTTGCTGGGCCTGAGTTACCCTGCCCTTACATGAGGTCTTGGGTTCAACAACTGAGTCGCAGCTTCCGACTGGTTGCAGGAGCTTCCTGTACTCAAGCGGAATCCATGTCAGACGTTCACCTTCTGAAAAATGTTCGAAAACCGGAGCATTTACTTTCAGGTTTTCGGTGTTCGGGAGCCAAAACGTTCCAAAATGGAGGAGTTCAGGATCTGAGGTTTGACTGTACTGCCCTTACTGCTGTTTCCCCACCCCTCCCATGCCCACATAAGTCTATCTGCCTAATGGTATGGCAAAAGAACAAAGTAAGTAAGTAACCAAATTCACCCAATAAACATATCACCATTAAAGCCTACCTAGAGGAAGGAACACCCCAGGGAAGGCAGAACTCAAGCTAGTCTGATGACCAGTCAGAATCAAATCCTTCTCGGCCCCATTAAAGATTTACCAGCCAAAGCCCAGTGGCTTCCTCTGCCAAGTGGGTGAACATGTTGTACTGCACACTTACCTTAACAGGTTTTTAGTCTGGGTAGAAATATGGCAATTCAGCCCTGTTACCACATCTTCCTTGAAAGTCTCACAATACCTTAGCCAGATCGCTGAGCTTACAAGACTTCAGGTGATGTGATGGCCTGGGACTCAGGCTCGGACTCGGAACCAGAGGAGACTCAGTCTGCACTGGATCCTTTGCCTCAGGCATCATTAAGTCTGGGGCTTAATCCTGAAGAGTCCCAATCTGCACAGGTTCCCCTGCAACAAACACCAGCTGGGCCGAGTCAGGAGCCTGAGCCTGCCCTGGCTCCAGATGCAGTTTGGTCAGGGAGGCTGAGGCAGCCCTTGGGTCTAGTAACCTACCGACGTCTCCCGAACTGCAGAGACTAAGGTCTGAGAGAAGGAGAGACCTGAGTACTCGCAGGAGTGCTCGCCTTCGGGCGAAACAGGGAGGTGAGTCGCCAGGGGATCAGGACCAGCCACTATCCCGACAAAGATAAAAGGCTGTCAGACCCCACCCCAGGTTGCGGGAGTAACATTGCTGTATGCTAGATCCTGTACTTGTCCTTGCCTGGTTTCCTGCCTTGTGTCCTGCCTTGGCCCTGTCGGACTGTGTCCCAGCGGAACCTTCAGATTCTGGACCAGTCCTGGACTGCATTTCACGGGTTACCCCCGGGCCCAGCACAGGTGATAAGGCTCAGTGAAAGGTCTGTTATAACCATTGCCAACCTGGTGCCCTTCAAATGTTTTGGACTAAAACTCCATTCAGCCCCTGATAGCATTTCTGGCTTGGGCTGATGGGAGTTGTAGTCCAAAATAAATGGAGGGCACCAGGTTGGCAAAGGGTTGTTTGGGGACATGTGAGACTCTGGAATTGCTGGAGCTAAGCTGTATGGACTCGGTCAGTCCACCAGATGTGTGACCGTGGCACACTACATGGAACACCAGCGTATAATCACTGAACAGAGACATTGGTTGGGTGGTCACCTGTCATGGATGCCTTAGCTGAGATTCCTACTTTGCAGGGGGTTGGACTAGATGACCTTTGGGTCCCTTCCAACTCTGCAATTCTATTATTCTATGTTGTTGTCTTTTAAGACAGGGCTACTGCTCATTATGAGAGGCAACCCAGGGCTTCCCTACAGGTTTAGCTATGGGGATAGGGGTTTTTCCAGTAATAACTATATTTGCATCATCCAGAGTGATATATGGATTTTACTAACTCAGCTTTTCAGGATGCAAAAATTATCATGTTCTGCAAATGAACGGGTAGAAAACAGTGTACCTTTGATTTTAGTAATTTAGTGATTTTAGCCCCAAAGCCTCAAACTTAACTCTTTTAGGGGGATAAAAATGTTCCGTCCAGTTGCTAAACAGCCAACGTCTGCTGTATGGTAGAGGTTTTTTGTTGTTGTTTTCCACTCCAACCTAGGAGGATAATTCCTCTGTGTGGCTAATTAGTATTCTCTGAAAATGTCTAGAATATCGATCAGAGATTTGAGGATGCTATTGATGTACAGTAGTCAGTTACGGTTGGCTGAAAATTTCCTTTAAGGGAAATTCAGAAGAGGAAAATATATTAAAGTTTTTGTGACTTCCATTGTTATGTAAACTGACAGCTTAACTGAGAAATAAAAGGTACATCCTTTCAAATTCTTTGAGCTTTTACAATTCCCATAAGATCAGAAGCAATCAGAGAAATTGCACTGAGATTTTTTTTTTTTTACAGAATGAATCCACATTCTAACCATTTGGATACCTTAAATGTTTTCTGGATACCTGGAAACATATCTGAGCACAGGATGACCCTATATATATTGGGATTTATTGGTACGTTGACTAGGGAGCGGGTCCCATCTTCTTCTCCATCTCTGACAGCAAAGTATCTTGAACCAGTGGTGTGTGCATGCATCTCCTTTGATTTTGTGCCCAAGGTGGCACGGTTCATTGTCATCCATCTGTCTCGGGAGACAGTGGAAGAGTGTGCCTTTGGGGTGAAGTCAAACCATTGGTGAGTTACTGCGCCACCCATGGCATCAGAGACCAATGCAGGAGAGACATGTTTTGTTGCAGCTGGGGAAAACAAAGGCATGCGGTTGTGCTGATGGAGGTGTGCCATGGTATTTGTCCTTTCTGCACTCCTCCCAGTGGTCATTCCTCCTCTGGTTATTGCTGTGGATACATGACCAAGGTAACATCATGATGGACATTTTATGCATGTTTCCTTAAGAGCATGCACAACTTGTATCAAGGCAACAGGGAGGACTGGATGGGGATATATATACTGGATGGGAAGTATATACATAGTTCCCATTCCCCGCAATTGGTGTCTGTGTGTTTGCCTGGAGAGATTTTGACATTAGTCTGAGGTGTTTTGTTTTGTTTTTTAAGTCCCCACGGTCATGAAAATCCATTAACATTTTAGTGCATTTAGAATTCCTCCTAAAATTCACATTTAGATGTAGCTTTGACCAAGATGCGGGTGGCGCTGTGGGTTAAACCACAGAGCCTACGACTTGCCGATCAGAAGGTTGGCGGTTTGAATCCGCGCGACGGGGTGAGCTCCCGTTGCTCTGTCCCTTCTCCTGCCAACCTAGCAGTTTGAAAGCACTTCAAAGTACAAGTAGATAAATAGGTACCGCTCTGGTGGGAAGGTAAACGGCGTTTCTGTGCGCTGCTCTGGTTTGCCAGAAGTGGCTTAGTCATGCTGGCCACATAACCCGGAAGCTGTCTGCAGACAAACGCCGGCTCCCTCGGCCAATAAAGCGAGATGAGCGCCACAACTCCAGAGTCGGTCACGACTGGACCTAATGGTCAGGGGTCCCTTTACCTTGACCTTGACCAAGATACACATTTTTCCAAATCATTTCCCACTAACATAATACCTTTTGCATGTTATTGCTTTAATATATGTGTTTTAATGCACACTTTACCTTGGTATGTACCAATTTTATGGTACACATTACCAGGCAAACTGCATTACTAAATTCAGAAAAGTGTGAATTTCAAAAATTGTTTGTGTTTCGGTTTGTGCATTCGTTCAGTAAGTGTAGATTTGGTACAATCACCTTTAAACACAAACGGAATCAACTTTCTCCCCTATCCCAAATCCTCAGGTGTGTGTGCTGTGCCCTGGTGGACTATATTATACCCATATTATACAGTACAGAATATTCCTAAATATGAACAGCAACATGTTCAGTGTTATAATGAACTGGGCTTCTCCTGAGATTTTGTACCACTGCATGAGTGATATTGGGCAAGTTGCTCTCAGAAATGCCCCTTCCCAACGCTAAAAATTATAGCTGAATAAATGGCAAGTTTCTTCCTTCTAATGCTGTCCCTAAACCAGCCACCTTTGCCCTTCTTAATCTTAGGACCAGATTACACTCGCTTAAACTCCCTTAGCCTAACCAACCTTACAGGGAAATTGTGAAGAAAAAATGCTTCTCGGAGCTTCTTAGAAAAAATAATGCTTTTTCTTCATTTAACTCGACTCATCACTTATATGTTGATATAATGCATGTTTTTCTTTGATTTATTTATTTTTACACCATGCCTCCCAAAAGGTTTTCCCATTAATATTAACGGATATTTGAATCTCATTACTCTGATTTATGCCTTTTCAATATATCTAAAGCTCCGTCAATACAAAGTTATCAGTCTCTTGTGAGAGCCTGGCATAGGACTGAAACTAGGAATGCCCTGGGACTTATCCAAGAAGCCAAGGAGGTTTTAAAGTATCCCCTGGACTGTAATGGAGAGAAATGCTTGCAAAGGATGGCCGTCATTATGTTTTGTTATTTAATGCTGCCACAGATTTAACCAGTTATAATACAGGATTATTTTTGCGCACAAAAAGTATGAATGGCCATATTAATCTCCTAGCCCTGGATTTGTAGCATGAAGTTTATAAAGAAGTCTTCTAATCCTTCTGGTTTCAAAAACAGTTTGCAGGGGAAAGTTCCACTACTTTTGCTTGGCTCCTTTTGCCATGTAATGCTTAATAATGTTTCCAAAGGAAAATGAGAAATCATTTACATTAATTCAGTACAGACAGATGTGTTTTTATAAACTAATTCATTGCATGTATATATGTGTGTCGTGTGTATGCGTGTGTGTGTTGCATCATTGTTGAGCAACTCATTTTGAGGTTCTTTCTGCCATACAGAAAAATTTTCTGCTGCCAGCCTATTTTCCCCTACCCTAATGAAAATCAGATTACAGTGGTACCTCTAGTTGTGGACTTTATCTGTTTCGGGGTGCTGTTCACATCCTGAAAAGTCCGCAACTAGAGCGCCCTTTCTGTGCATGCGACCGACGCGATCGAGCCCTTCTGCACATGTGCGAAGCGTGCAGATCGCTTCCGCACAGGCGCAGGCGGCGAACTTCTGGGTTTGCCACGTTCGTAAGCTGAAAGTCCATAACAAGAGTGGAACACAACATGAGGTATGACTGTATTATAGCAACATAGGAAGCTGCCTTATACTGAATGGGGCTTTTGGTCTGTGAAGTATTATCTGCACTAGCTATCCAGGGTTTCAGATAGGGGGCAATCCTACCTTGAGAAGCTGGGGAATGAATCTGGGGCCTTCTGCATGCAAAGTAGAGCTATGGCCTTTTCTCAGTCCATCGACAGGGGCAAACTTTGGGTCATACAGTCAGATTTCTGAGCAAAGGGATAAGAATTCTAATTCCTCTAACTTTCTGGAAATATCCTTGGTTCTAATATAGATTGCTAATTACTAGGCTTGCCTGTTTTCTATTGCTGTGTCAATACAAAGGATAGTGTTGCTGTTGACATACTTCGATAGAATTGATATCTGTATTAAACACTGGCTGTTAGACTATCCCCTATGTGAACTATCCCATGTTTACGACGCAAATGGACAAAAACACATTGGAAACAAGCAGTTATGTTCACTTGCAATAAATACTCTGAAAAGGCTTGATAAGCACATTTCTGGGTATATCAAAAATGATTTGAGCAAATAGCACAGAATTACGAACGGTTTTTCAAAGTTGTTCAGCAGAGCATTTACAACATTCAGTTTGGCTTCACTCCTGGATGCCTGGGGTTTGGTAGTGGCAAGGAACACTTTTGTACAGCTTTGGCTAGTGTGCCAAATGTATCCGTTCCAAGGAATGACAGATCTTGCCACAATGACATATGCCTTTGTTATATTGGGCGGAATTCTCAACATAGCATTAAATGGAGTATGCGCTCCATGGTCCACTCACCTCTGGGCTTGGCCAGCAAACCTGAGCAGAGGGACACCTCTGCCCAATCCAACCGTGCTACCAGTCCAGAGTAAGAGGAGTTTGGATTACTCTGTAAAACGATATGAGTAGATGCTGCGGCTTTAGTAAGAACAGCTTAACTGCTCAACGCTGGCAGTGACTGAAATCAGGGGCAGACTTTGGTCTTTCATATTTCGGTGGCGCCCTATGCAAGGCCAAAATTCACCCCATCCCAGACACTCCTCTGCTGAAATAGAGGAGAGCCTGCTACATGCAGGCAGTGCCCTACAGAACTGCTTTTGGCTAAGCACGTCTCCAGCAGGAGGACTCAGTAAGAAATTGGTATTTTTACTGGGTTTATCTGCTCAGAAACAGGTGCTGGTTCAAAACACAACTGCTAGATTACTAATTGGAAGAAGATGGATGGATCCTGTTAACGCCAGTTTTTTTAAAAGCTGCCATGGCTGTCCATCTTGTTCTGGGTACCATTCAAAGCATTGGTATTGACCCACAAAATCCTAAAAGACTCAGAACTCATGTCCTTCAGGGCCTGCTATTTCCCACATGAACCTGCCTGTGAATTAAGATCTGCCTCAGAGGCCCTGTTCTGTCCCCTCACAAAGAAAGAGGCACACATGGTCTTGAAGGGAAGGTGGGTGGTGAATGGAGGTTAAGCCTTCCTCCAGTGCTATTTCTCTAAGGGGCAAAAAGAGCTGCCAGAACTCACCATGAACATCTCACTTGTTCTCTTATAATGGCAGTGGTGCCCATCAAAGAGGTGGTGGAACCAAGTTTGGAGCTTTACCCTGCTTCCTACATTATGGTGCCAAGCTGTGGAACTCACTCCT
Organism: Podarcis cretensis; assembly: GCF_951804945.1. Lineage (NCBI taxonomy): Eukaryota > Metazoa > Chordata > Lepidosauria > Squamata > Lacertidae > Podarcis > Podarcis cretensis. The sequence continues at coordinate 82,706,353 of NC_137175.1, read as the reverse complement.
CCGTTAGTTTTGCCTGAGAGCAAGATGGCTGTCTTTTTTGACCCTGTTTTTAATTGTCTGAGACATTTTAGATTTGTGTGTTTCTTGGATTTTTTCTGGTCCGGCTACTGTTGCATCACTCTGTGACTTACTTTATATTTTTGTATTGGCAGCTGCTCTGGAACGGGGGTAAAAAGTTCAGCTCAGGGGAACTTACTCCCACCCCACGTAAGAGTGTACACTGTAAAGGTTGCAGCCTTAATAATGAATGAATAATTGAAATAAAAGTATAAAACTTTCAGATATTTCTCTGTGCATACCATTTTTTATATCCTGAGGCAACTGATAAAGATCTGTTTCCTTGTTGTGCACCCACAGGCCATATGCTGATCAAATATATTATTTCCAGTTCTCTTCAAAGTTACTTGTGTCCCTCATGCATATATTCTCTCTGCACTTCCTTGCTGATTACTGGTAGGAGATTTAGACAATTCTCTCGCTCGCTCACACACATTCTTATGTCATTGTACTGTTTATGGGTTCGAACAATAGAAAGTTAATAAGTATGTTTAACAGGAAATATCTTTTTTTGTGTGTGTGAAGAAAGTTTCAAGCTGCCCACCACAGCACTTCCTAGATTCTACAAAATATGTTATAAATGAGGGGTTTTTTAAATATTTAGATATACACAGCACACTACTATGCTCCCCCCCCCATGTGAATGAAATCAACAACTTTACAGTGAAAACTTATGCATGCCTATTCAGATGTAAGTCCAACTGACCTCAGTTATGCTTACTCCCAGGTGAGTATAGGCCTGCAGCCCTAATATTCTAAGATGGTGGGTGTTCTTTTTTTTCTTCCCCTGGTTTCAGATCTGTAGTTTAGGATTTTAAAAAAATGTTTAGCAAAATTTGTCATAGCTAGCAGAATGAGGAAAATGCTTCAGGCAGTTGGTTTGGGGTGTCATGAAAGGGCAGCAAATTGCTAGTGATTTAAATTATTATTGCTGTATTTTACTCCCTGGGAGAGGTGCTTGTGGAATTTTCTGCCTAAACATGTGCCAAAGTAACTTGTGTAGGCTTGGTTGCCATGACTCGGGGGGGGGGGGGGCACCATATGATGCTCCTCCTCAAGCAACAAAATGTCTAGGGTCTGCCCTTGGTGATTCCAAAGGAGAAGACTGAATCCAGTGAGTGGTGGCTCATGTGTTTCCAATACACTGTAGCTCTGGTCATCATAGCTTTGTAACACAACTATGGGATGGTAGTACCTCTCTATTGCTCCCTTGAAATCTACCCTCTTGAGCAAAACGAACAAAGGAGTATTTCCTTCATCCAGTTTGAATGATGCATTTCAGGAGCAGCTATGACAGAACTACATATGCAGAGAACTGCCTTTGTATGTGACTACAGATCGCAGCTGCTTCTGGAGCTACATTTACAACCCCTAAAACTGAAATGGGAGTTATGAAGGCTGCCCCAGTCAAAGGCTGGTCTTCATTCCACTTGTCTGGAGAAAGAGGAGACAGAATCCAGCCCATTCCCACAGATCCTATCAGTCCTATCAAAGTCAACAGCACCTGGAGGGAACAATACTAGGGTGAGGAGGAGCGGTAGCATAGACTCATCCCACGGGACCTCAGGGCCAAACAACTAAAGGTAACATTGGAAAGGACTTTGAGGAATTTGCAGCTGGTCACAAGCACTGCTGGACTGGATTCAATGCCTTGTCAAGTTCTCCTTCAGCAACAACATAAAAATCCGCCCAATTTTATTTTGACTTCCTAAGATCGCTAAACCTTAACTGGAAACGAGTCTTTCTTTTAAATATTGGCAGATAAATTCTTGCTGAATGGCTGGTTTAAAGAAAATATCTCAAATGATAAATCCTAACTGCACCACTTCTACTCAAGGTCCCTGCAGCATTATCAATATTTGGCACTGTTTTACATCCCCGGATTCTTTGAAAAGCAGAAGAATGCTGCAACACTAGATTAGCCGTAGCGAGAAGATGCCTTGGTCTGCACCCTCATCGCAGGATTGTATTTAAAATGCTGACAGCTGTTTGCCTCTCTTGTGATTTTTCTCTTCCTGCTGAATGCTTGTGAGAAAACAGGGTCTGAGAATGCACTAGAAGCAATACACCAATTTCCTTGATGTAGTATTGTGGATAAAGTCCATGATAAAGTACTGCGATAAGAGAACAGAGATAAACGTATAATAAATGAGGAGATGTTCCTCATGCATCAGACCAAGAGAGTTGGGACAAAGGAACGAGCTGTGGTCAGAGTGGCGACGGTAAGGGTATAGCCCAGGCATAGGCCAACTCGGCCCTCCAAATGTTTTGGGACTACAACTCCCATCATCCCTGACCACTAGTCCTGTTAGCTAGGGATGATGGGAGTTGTAGTCCCAAAACATCTGGAGGGCTGAGTTTGGCTATGCCAGGTCTAGCCAGCAACTGGGGCCCTCGGGGGCATTTTAGCCAAGGGCTGAGCAAAGTCTATAGCTAACTGTGGCCCTGTTGTTTCTGTGGCCCTCCACCATCTAAGATGGGGTGACCATTTACACATCACCAAAGAAGAAGAAATGCATCAACAAAGAAAAGCAGGCACGAGAGCACACAGATTTGCATAAAAAAATTATATGTACCAGTACAAATTTTAAAAAGAGCAGCTATAATGTAAATAGAAATACAATGTTCTCACCATAGTGCAGGGAGTCTATGATCAGGTGGCCTGTGTGCCTGCCCAGTCTGCTAATTGTTGATGGGCAACTAAAAGGCTCCTCCTCTCCCTTCTTAGGTTTCTTTATCTTTATACAGTGGTACCTCAGGTTACATAAGCCTCAGGTTACATACGCCTCAGGTTACAGACTCCGCTAACCCAGAAATAGTGCTTCAGGTTAAGAACTTTGCTTCAGGATGAGAACAGAAATCATGCTCCGGCGGTGCGGCAGCGGCAAGAGGCCCCATTAGCTAAAGTGGTGCTTCAGGTTAAGAACAGTTTCAGGTTAAGAACGGACCTCCAGAACAAATTAAGTACCGTATTTTTCGCCCTATAGGACGCACTTTTTCCCCTCCAAAAATGAAGGGGAAATGTGTGTGCGTCCTATGGGGCGAATGCAGGCTTTCACTGAAGCCTGGAGAGTGAGAGGGGTCGGTGCGCACCGACCCCTCTCGCTCTCCAGGCTTCAGGAGAGCCACAGCGCCAGCCCCACAAGGTCGGGGCTCAGCGGGGAGGCGGAACGCCGCCATCCTGCTGTCTCCCGATGTGGTTTGGAGGCTGACGGCGGGGAGACGCATGCTTCTCCCTGCTGCCTGCCCCGCAAGCTCCGGGGACAGCTGGGAGGCACAGCGCGTCTTCCCGCTGTCCCCGGACCTGGTCTGCAGGCGGGCGGCGGGGAGAAGAGCGCTTCTCCCCGCTGCTGGCCCCACAAGCGCCTGGGGGGGAAATAAAATTTTTTTTCTTTATTTCCCCCCAAAAAAACTTGGTGCGTCCTATGGGCTGGTGCATCCTATGGGGCGAAAAATACGGTACTTAGCCTGAGGTACCACTGTATTGGATTTGTACTAGGTAAACCTTCAAACAGAGGACCTTCTGATTCTGGATAACGGGTGGGTCTATGCATCACTCCATATTCCAATGTGGGTTCTGGAGTAAATAAAAATGTTTCTCAAGCAGGACTTATGTCCAGATCTGTGGTTGTTTATATTCATACTAAAAGGTAAGATGCATTCAAGCTTCTGACACCCTTAAAAGTGAAGAAATAAGTCCCATTGAGCTCTCTCTGGTAAAGTGGGTACGGGATTGCAGCTGGGCAGAGCAACCTGATTAGGGTAAGGGAGAGAGAATCTGTGGTGGCAGGACCACCAGATCCCAAACTCTGCCAGTTTTGCACTGTCAAGAGCAGAAAATGTAAGGCTGCCTGAACATGAAAGAAGTGTGGTTGCTCTGGGGCTAGAGTACTCCCACCACCACCAGGTCAGAGGAATAAGGGGGCTTTGGATCCTTTGGATCTACTGTATTACCAAATCTGCCTCTGACATGCCCTCCCCACCCCCAAAAAAGGCTGCCTTTTTGCTCCTCTCTGCCATTAAGCTACTGGTGGTGGATGGGAAATGGTATGAGTCCTTTCCATTGTGGCTGTGAGGGGGATTCTGCGAGTGGTCCTCCTTCTCCACCCACAGAGAAGGAGTGCCACAAAATCCTACAGCCCATGAGATGCCCTTGTTCTGACTGCACCCTAAGTCACTAATTTAAGAGAGTTACATAGTGCAGGCCTACTCTTGTTAAGCCAAAGCAAATGAATATTCCCAGCTCATCCTCATGTTATATTGCTTAAATGAACCCTTTGCTCTGTTGTACATGAAGGAGAAAATGGAATGTTTGTTTTCATCATTCTGGTCAGTCTGCAGGGAAACACAACCAGGGTTGCAGAAAAGACAGGCAGGAACCCTTCCACCTGACAGCAACGAGGAAATCTTGATTTCAAATGCTACACAATCGGCTGGCACTTTTTATGGTCCAACAGCTGCGTGACTCATTTATATGGGGTGGGAGTGGGGGTGTTTTGGTTTTTTGCCTGCCTTAGCACTAAGAGGACTGGTGTAAATAGGAAGCGATGAGGAAAATCAATTCAAAGCAAACACTTCCTCCTCCCCTCAAGGCTAAAACAGGAAGAGATAGGAAAGCCCAGGAAGATACTTGATAGATATTCAGCTCCGTAAGAGAAAAGGAAGTAGGCATGTCGAAGCACCAGGGTGGTTATTTTTGAGTTGTCGAAAGGAAATGGGATACAGTGCAGAAAGGATGCAGATAGGACGCTTTGTGTTTCATAGCAACAGAAGAGAACAGAAGCTTCTGTGCAAAACCGAAGCCCATCTGTGGTATGAAAGAGACAGAACGGATTAAAGGGGTAACTAGGAAGATGCTGCAGAAGGTTTCTGTGCCACCTACTGAAGCCAAGTAGGAATGGGGCAGAAATTCTATTCAGTTCACATTCTTGGTGCGAACCTACCTAATTCCCACTTTCCAAAACAATATAAGAACTGAAACACAGCTGCCCTTTGAAATCCTCCAAATTTTCCATTGCAGTTCTTAAGGCAAGTAATGTGTAGAAAAATGCACTATATTATGGAAAACTGATCTGCCAAAAAAAAAAGTATATTAGGCAAAATTGCAAACAGGTCTGTACATTAGGATAATTTTGCAAGGTTGGTTTTCATGAGAATTTTTTAAAAAAAATAAATAAATCACAAATTAATGTTGCAATGCAGAGAGCTGAACTTAAGCCTGGGAAAATGAAAACTTGAGCGAACTTGAAATTGACAGATTCATTCATAGAACTGTAGAGCTGCAAGGGACCATGAGAGTCATCTAGTCGAAGCCCTGTGATGCATGTCTAACTATAATCCTGCTGTCATTGATAACAATGATAAATAATGATGATGTATTAAAAATCTCTTTGCCCTATGGTGTGACAAGGTGTGACAAAGGAGCACAAAAGTTGTCACAGCGCTGGATTTAGAGTGGTGTGGACAGTTCCTCCACAACGGGGCGCTGAGCCAAGGGGGTGCAAAATTAAGAATATCCATAATTGAGAAGATTCATGTGGGGCGCCAAATTTGGGGCTCGCATATTACAAAATTTTGATAGGTTTGCCAAAGTCTGCCCCATTTTACCAAAGTCCACCCCTAGTTGTAAATTAAGAATCATCTGAAATTGGAGTGCTTTTTATGAACATGTTCAGCAGCTGGGGAGGGGAGCAATACCCTTTCAGTGACTGCATGGAAGCTGTTCAGAAAGCTGGCAAAACTGTTCATTCATGAAGAAGTCTTGACCAGGGGTAAAAATGGCACCAGTGCAGGACAAGAGAAGGGAAACAAACAGCAGCTATGTAGAGCTTTGTAGTGGTCATTAAGGAATTGTTTTGGAAAGCTTCAAAACATTTGCAGCCTGAGAAAGTAAAAGGGCAAACATCCTAGCTGGAATACTTGAAAAAGAATATGGTTGCATATTTTTACAGAAATCGAATTCCAAATATATAAGTCCAGCATAGTGAGAATAATGGGGATTCCTTTTTGCAGTGTGCTTCCTTGACAAATTCCAAGGTTGCCAATTGCCAAAGATATTTCCCTGCCCCTTTCTTTAGGCTAAACATTCATTTGAGAGCACTTTAGCATAAAGGGCCTTTGAAGTGCCACACTGTGAAAACTCACTGATGTACCAATCGCCTAATCATTCAGGGGGAAAATGGAGAGGAAAATAACTCTGAATTTGAAAACACAGAAAGCCACGTCATGCGGGTTCAAAGCAAATGCACTTGGACAAACATGGTAAGGAAGTGAAAGACTGGAGGAACCTTCAGGATACAAAGGCATCCTCAAGGAAAGATGGAAAGCCAAAGAAGACTGTGACTCACTGGTGTTTGGGGCTGTGTTTAAAGAAGTGTTTCTCCAGAGGTTTACCAGGAATCAGCTGCCTACTCAGACCTTTTCCCCTCCTGCAGACCTAAATGTTCTCTAACTAAAATAACATTGCTTTGATAAGATTTCAACAATTAGACAATCTGTGTATAGGAAAAGAAATCTGTTTTTTTCCAAAGGCACAGACCTAGAAACCATTCTTAAGAGTGGGCAGGGGACAATTAGGTCCGTAAACAATTCATCTACTTGTTGAATGAAAAGAAGAAATGGCCAAGGACTCTGGGCCAAATTGTTCCACCTGGGATGCCTATAGTTAGAAAATAAAAGCATACCTGGCACCAAAACGCAATCAGAGCATGTGGTGAAACATCTTGCTGAACTTCAGTTTAGATTCTCTTCCATAAAAATAAAGATCCGCAGATATAAAATTGTGTATCAGAGACAAAGCTAGACTAAGACTGGAGCTAGTTTTCTTTGCATACTAGTTTTGTTTCAAAAGAATGAAGCATTCAAAAATGCAATTGCTTGTCTTCTGTCAAAAATTATGCCACAGGATTGCACCCTCTGCCTAGTGCATTTGAGGCCTATTGTCGTCAGCACATAGTAGGATCTTCCTGTGGGGGCATCTTTAAGTATATAATTTTTTTAAAAAAAAATATTCTGCCACCATGTTTCAGAAAAGGGAAAAAAATCTGGCTTGTTTTTGGAAGCAAATATGTTGATCACTTTTCTGAACCTTTATATGGTCATTAAAGTGCCGTTTCGTAGAGTCAATAGTGGTCTCAAATCCACAAAATATAAATGGAATCCCACTGCTTATATGGAACTAGTGACTGATGTCACATAAGACAACTTTCCCTGACTAGTGCCCTCTGAGTGTTGTTGGACTCCAATTCCCATCAGCCCCAGCCCTGATGGCTAGTGATCAAGAATTATGGGAGCAGAAGTCTACAACCTTTGGAGGGCACCAAGTTGGGGAAGGATAGCATAAAAGTAGCTAAACTACAACCATCAAACTATTCTCTGATCAGGAAGATAAGAGGATGTGGTCATAAAAAGAGGGTTGTATGGGCAGTGCCAACATATTTCCAGCAGCCTTTGTCTTGTTTTATTTCCCTTTGTTTCCTTGTTTCTCCTCTGTATCGTCCCTGATTCCCTAAAGCTTGCAGATATCACTTTAATTGTTGTGTACTTGTGTATGCCTGCAGTTATTGATGCTTTGCTTCCAGATCAGTCCCCATGGCAGGTATTGCTTCTCTCTATGGTATGAGGGGTGTTGTTGCTAATCATGCAAATACTGTAGGTTTGAGATAGCTAGAGAAATGACTGCCATTATCACAAAGGCATTAGGACATTAGGAACAAGGTGGGAAAGAGAGATGTTGGCATCAGGATCTGTTGCCCCCGTCAATCCTGCCGTCTGAGGCGGTTGCTTCACCTTACCTCTTAGTTGGGCTGGCCCTAAATAAAGATCTACATGAGGATCTGCTGCCCCTGTGATTTCTGATGCCTGAGGCAGTCACATCACCTTGCCTCATGAGTGGGCCAGCCCTGAGTGGAGGACTTGGAGCAGGAGTGGGGAACTTCTGGACCTTCAAATGTTGCTGCACTACAACTCCCATTAGTTGTAGCAAGCTTGGCCAGTGACAAGGGATGATGGGAGTTGTAGTTCAGCAACAGCCAAAGGTTACCCACACCTGACTTAGGGAAGAATCAGGGAATAGAAGAGAGTTGCAGGGGGTGCAGAGAACCGGCGAGGGAGACATTCCCAGCGCACCCCACTCATAGCATAGCAGAAGATGAAGCAGAACCAGTTGTCCACATCTCCCTCCCTCTTCCCGTTTCTTATAAACCCATTTCAAATGAGCATACAGCTAAGCAGTCATTTTCAGAGCCATCCAGTATGTAATTGTTGAGGAGATAACCGTAATAACTGTCCACGCAAATTTATGGCTGTATATTGTGTGGCTCTGAATGGCTCATAGTTACATTAACAGTGTTCGCTCTGATTGTTTTCTTCACCAGACTGTAACGCAACGTGAGCAAGGGGCAAACCTTATCAGCCTGATATGTGACACATGCTGTGTCATGCTCTCCTAGAGCTGTCAGTTTTCGACCTTTCCTGCACCTGCACGGGGCACAGTTTAACCAACTAAAGCCAAGTTCCTCTAGGTGTGGCAAAGGTAGCATTTTATGCCCAGGCAAACACTTGATAGAACAAGTCAATGAGGCAAACCTATCAAGAGTTATCAACTAGCAAAACTTCTCTCGGACTGTACCCCTTCAGGCTATGATGTTGTTGCTGTTGTTTAGTCGTTTAGTCATGTCCGACTCTTCGTGACCCCATGGACCAGAGCACACCAGGCACTTCTGTCTTCCACTGCCTCCTGCAGTTTGGTCAAACTCATGCTGGTAGCTTTGAGAACACCATCCAACCATCTCATCCTCTGTCGTCCCCTTCTCCTTGTGCCCTCCATCTTTCCCAACATCAGGGTCTTTTCCAGGGAGTCTTCTCTTCTCATGAGGTGGCCAGAGTATTGGAGCCTCAGCTTCAGGATCTGTCCTTCCAGTGAGCACTCAGGGCTGATTTCCTTAAGAATGGAGAGGTTTGATCTTCTTGCAGTCCATGGGACTCTCAAGATAGGGGACTGCATGTTTGGATGCTTCCCTGTACAAACAAAACAAGAGCAATAAAACTGGCGCGCCAGATAGAAAGCCAAAAGATTTTCCTCTTAACCTCCGGTTTCCTGTGTACAAGGTATTTGTTTTGTTATGTGGAGAGCACTCAATCATGCCGTTACTCCACCTGCAGCCTGAAGTGGAACAGTCCAGAAAGTTTTACAGCATGCTCTGCTATTTGCAGAGCCCTGGCCAAAATCTGCCATTCTGTGACTAGCACAACAGTGGCAAAGATGCACTTAAATGAGCGCTAGAAATAGGTTTCCCCATCTCCTTCCTTCATCAAGTGTTTTGTCTTCTCTTGCACATCACCAGTAAGCCCTGGTCTTTGGGCCGCACCCAAGACACAAATGGAACATCACAATGTATTGCAGGTGAAGGTCTTGCCAAGAGCATCATTGATGACAAATGACTTCATCCTTTAGCAAAGACTGCAAGAAGCCTTTGAAGTGTTTGCCTGGAAGTTCAAACAACAAGTTCTTTTTTTCCTTGCCCATCACATTTTATTCTGTGGCGAACCTTACATTTAGCCCTATTGCATGGTTTCTAGTGGGACTTTCAGAGCCACTTCATGCCAGTGAGGAAGGAACAGGAAACACCAGTGCTGCATGCTTTCTACTCCTCAGCATTATCTCAGTGTGCAAAATACCGGTAGATCTCAACAAGTGGGACCAGCCCTTCCAATAGGCAGGGTGGGGCAGCTGCCTAAGGCAGCGGATGCCAGGGCATTCCATCTGAGTCCCTTAAGCTCACCTGCTAACTTCAAATATGGTGAATGATGCTGTAGAGAGAAGTCAGATTCATCTGCCAGTCAAGTCAGGTTCTGTACTTATAGCTTGTCCTTTGACACCAGAATGTCTAGGGCTGACCCTAGACCTCCAACAAAACACACATCCTGAACCTTTCTTCAGTGTTCCAGCAAGCCACTCTATCACCCATTATTCCCTTTTCCGTTTCCAAGCAACAGACAACCTTCTGTGATACTGAGCATGCTCACTTCCTCATTGGCTTTTCCCACCCCCCACCCCACCACATAATATTTTGGTTTTAACGTGATATTTATGTAGTTCTGCAAATCTCAGGGTTCCCCCAAGCATGCCTTTGGCTCTCAGTTGTTTTTCAGTGGCCCCATCTTGGGTTCAAACTAGAGCATCTCTATTTTGGACATGGTGGTGAAATGGAGGGCAAGAAGAAGTTGATTGATCAATGATTTAATTTCTATATCACTTAATATGTTAAAATATCTCCAAGCGGTGTGCAAAAACTGAAGCGACAACTGACAACAGAAACAAAATATTACAAAAGTAGACAGTTACATAGAGAAATGTTACATTAATACAAAGTCACTAATACATATAAATCAGTATCGATTCATTTTCCTTCCGATGCATCCTTCCTCTCAGCCTCTTGGTTCCCACAAAGGATCCAACAAATGCTCAACTCACCTACAAAAGACTCACAACAAGAATAGATCCTGGAAACAACAGACATCAACCTAGTCTCTCGATCTAGACTTGCTTTTTATGGGCAGGCCCAAGGTGGATGGTACTTCCTCAAGCTAGGTCCCATTTAGCTGCACTCTCCACAACCAGTTCAAGGTATAGGAGGTTTGCTGAGTTTCCCAGATGGTCCAAAGGATGGGAAGATGTGTCCCCTCCACTCACAGCTCTTTCTGTCCTCTCCTCCTCCCCCAGCTGCGTTTCTGTCCCATGGCAGGGGACAGGTGTACTTTCTTCTCCCTTTGTGTCGGTGAAACATCCAAGGCCACTCAGTCTAGGGATGTCAGAGAATTCCATCAGAAACAGAAATGCGAATTCAAATTGCCACAATTCACATGCTTGTCTGAGGTTAGGAACGGAAACCATGCAAGTGAATACGAGCATGCTATCGTCACACACCTTTGTTTTGACGTTTCACTTCCATGTAGGTTCATTATGTAATTAATCAAATTAGTTTCAGCCACGATGGATAGCAAAACAAATAATGCCGGCCTTTCGAGGAAGTCGAACAGTAGCGGAACAGAACCAGCACTGATTGCAATAAACATAGGATAGGGTGGAAATTGCTGCCTCCTTATATCCCTAGTCACAACTAACTTCTGTTGGATTCTGCCTATAATTTTTAAAAATCCAGTTATTGTCTTGCTTTGGGGCATTTTGGATTTTTAAATTTTTTAATAAATAAATAATAATTTTTAATTCCTGTAGCTGCACCGGTGCTTAAATGCCAAGGTGTGTCTGTTAAAAAAGAGCAGCTCCGATCTGAATAAGTGGTAACACCTGTAGATATATCAGAAATATTGAAAATGGAAGCGGCTGGCTTTCCAGCTGTGCAAACATGCACAATCTGATTGGCACGAGAGGGTTCTCCTCCACACACACACCCAATATTAAGCTATAACCTTTGAATAATTCTGTATGATCCCATACACCATACCATATGCTTAATTTCCATGGCCACGTTGCATCGTCCCTGATGCTTTGCTGGGTGTTGCCTGCCAGGAAAGAAAAAATTCTGTCTAGGGGGGCACCTTTTCCAATTGCTATGTAATTTCATAAATTGATTGTGCCATGAAAATTCTGTAACCCCGAACTTTGGTATGTTCCAGGTAGTGTTGTTATGACAGGGGGGCTGCAGAAGATCTTGCTGAATCTGCCAGATGCAACCCTAGCAAGTGCTCTTGATACAGGGAAGACGTTGCTCTTAACAGCAATTTAACTCAATAGCTCTTAATCCGGGATCCTGGGAAGGAGAGAGAGCCATTCCTGGCCTCACTAATTGTGGCCATTACATTTCCTTCAGTATGGGAAGGTTGTCTATATTAGTGGCAAAGGGACATAGGGATGGACAAATCTGTCAATTTTTTGTTCCCTCGGTTTCTCGTTTTTCCAGTCTTAAATTCAGTTCTCATTTCTGCAGCAATTTCCTTTTTAAAAAAATAAAATCCTCATGAAAATTAGTCATCATTTTAGTTCAAATTTCTCCAAATAAACATATTTCGGTCTGCAATTTTGAGATATATATACATACTTTTTGCAAGCAACTTATTTGAATATAATGCTCTTTTGATGTTGTTGTCACTAAGATATACACTTATATGCACATTTCCCCTTAATGTATGTATTGCTGACTGGAGAACCACACTGCAAAATTCAGAGAACCTCAAATTTCTAAGGATGTCTGTGTTTCAGTCTGCATATTGTTTTAGAAAGTGTGAATGGAACAAGTTCTCAGTTAAATGCAAACAAACTGAATTCCTGCCCTATCCCTCTGAGCATCTAATAGACATTCCCTGTGGCACCAATGTGATTGGTCATGACTCTCTCGCCCTGTCTTTCTGAATGAGCCACTCCAAATATACATTTTTACTTACTTTGTTCCATTTTGGTTTTTTGTTTTCAATTTCCAGCAGCAAGAAAGCTGCTCTACTTCACCAAGTCTATCCCCATTTACTTCCATAAGATGACAAGAGGTTACTTTCTCCTTAAGAGGAGCTTTTAGACCATGCAATAGGTCATCCTTGCACATAGTCTTCTACCCAGCCATGGAATTTTAATGATGTTTCAATGATAATGTTATTTGCCTACTACTATTGTTTTAACTGGCCCTCTCCTTGTTACCATTTATGTCTTATTCCACTGCTTTCGATTCTAAGTTTTAAATATCTTTATGTGAATCCCAGCCTTTCCTAATCTGTTTATATTTGCAGCTAGTTTGCATTCCATACATAGGCTCAGTAACACCCCATCAATTTTGATCTACTGTTTGTTTAGCCATATGCCTTATTCTCTACTTATTTTCTGCTTTATATAACCCCTCATGCAACATATAAATAAATTGTGTTGCACGTGCAGATTAAATATTACAAGGTCTGTTGAAGAGATTTCACAGCACTTTGTAATAGGTATGCAGATGTTATATTTGTTGATGTTGCTGAATTCATATATATTTTATTCATTTGTTAACACTGCACCCCACTTTGGGACAGTTGGTAGTGAAAAATGAGTAGTAAATCATATGCCAAGCAAGTGCAGAAAACAGTGTTAGCAAAGAATTCAACACTGTGAGAATCTCATCTTTGTTTTTTGAGCAAGACTCTAGTGCTTATGGGTGGAAAGATGGATTTGACAATATGTAGACATGGAATAAAGAAATCAGGAAAGTTGCAGTGTCCTTTGTGATGAAGAGGAAGAACTCAAAAAGCTCTCTAATACGTTGTACAATTTTCCAGTGTTTTTTTTATTTTAAAAAACCTACCAGGGACATAAACATATGATTGTGAATAACAGTGTTAAATTTTAGAGTAGGAACTGTAGCAGTCTGCAAATCATAAGGTGGGACAAGATTTTCAGGATAAATCATGGCGTTAATGTGAAACCTGACATCTATGTCTACAGGATGTGCTGGGAGTACTTAAACAGTGTGTGTGATTTGAAGTGTTTTCTGATCATTACAATCCATTGTATCCATTAGCAGTGCCTCATCCAATCTGGAAGTCAGAACAGTCTTTGAAAAAAAACATATATATATAGGAAGGTCATCCATTTGCTTTCAATAACAGTACAATCAATATTTTGCTTGGAAACCTTTCCTCCTCTTTTACATTACCTTAAATAAATAAATAGAAACATTATTTGATCATCATCAGCTTGTAATTGTTCGGATAAAATTATATAGGTACTTGAACTCCTCTTCCCATATACCATTTCTCCAACAATCTTCTGAGCTGATACCTTTAAAAGCTGCTTGCTGAGTTGAGGGGCAGAAGGCTACAGTCATTATTTTAGTGTGTCCTTTGGATATTATTGTTGGATAATTATTGTCATTTATGTAAGGGTTTGTTGCATTCGTTTTATGGCTAACAGCTTTGAGAGCTTTACCAAGAAGCGATCTATACTTTAAAAAAAAAAAAAGTGGGTAGGTTGGTAGGTAAATCTGTCAATACCCATGAAAGCATCCTTTCGAACTGAAAACAACTAAGGGCTTATCCACACTTCCTCTTGTCCTTCTCCTTGCCCCCACCCCAGGGAAAGCCACTCTTTAGCGCTCAATCAGAGCAAATGGCAATTCAGGTTTTCCCCAGGTTGGCATTTGTTCCAGTCTATCGCTAAAGAGCAGGTTTTCCCATGGAAAGGGATGAGGCAAGAGGGAAACTGCTTGGACCCATACCACAAAGCTCAGGTCAAGCAGAAAACAGCTTGGGCCCATGCTTTCTACACATGGCACAAACAGAAGTTAGGACAAGCCCTAAGTTGCTCTTGCCACTTGCCGGTGTATCTGTCTCCATCACAGACTGCTCTGTTTCTCTGAGAAGGTATATAGAAGGGAGCGGGGATTTCTCCAGGGCTGCTCTCCAGTACCAGTGACACTTTACCTTTGCTCTTAATGCAGCCCTTATGCCCAGAATCCCTTTAACATCTGTGAGGGTAAATAAACAAGCTGCATGTAAATGGATGTGTTGAGAATCACCACACTTGGGGCATCTGTGCAGTGGAGGCGAATCCTACCCCTGCATATCTGACACTTAGGGTCAAACCAATACATGAAGCACTGGAAGTTCCAATGTTTGAAAGTCAGCTTTTTATTTTACAAACAGCAGCTTGGAGGGTGACAGTGCAGAGGAAGAGAGACTCTAACCCTTTGCCCCTACACCACAGCCATAAATGACACTCCCCACCTTCAAATCTGCTTCAGACCACAGAAGGGGAGCCTTGGGGACTTAAGAGGTGAAGCCTACATATTTTCCCTTCTGCAATTCGCAGTAGCTATGGAGTGGGAAGCATTTTTGATCAGGGCTCTGGTGCTGGGACCAAAATTAGGCCTCTCCAGCCCTGTGTTCCCTCTCCCCTCATGGCTGCTTTTTGTAAAACAAAAAGCTGTTAATCCATTCCACACATTTGGCCCTGTGTGGCCTAGATTTCATAATACACCACAAAGGGTGAGTGGAATGGTAGTGACATTTTAAAAGCAGTTCCAGTTTGATAGATCATCCTATTCGCCAAGCCAAGCCTTGCTTGAGAATTGACGGTCTTAAAGATACCACCAGCTATCAGCTCCCAGCAATTATTTATCAAAATGCCTGCTCTGTGTTTGGTTTTGCTTTTCTCAGAATGTTCTTGTTGACGGTAGAAACCCTTCAAGCATCGCACAGTATGTGAGGACCAATCTAAACAACAGAAGGGCATTGGAATAGCACGTCCACTATCAGAGATTAAAGCAGAGCCAATTAGATAACATGTTTGACTAACAGGGTCTTCTTGCGTTGCCTCTAGGAACATGGAGTCCTCTTTGTGTTACAATGTGGTTTCCCTCAAGGACAAAGTCCGTATGGGCACTTTATGCTTCATTTCGGGCTGATTATATATTCTATAGACAGAATAATCTACGTGCTTGCATTTGCAGCCTCTTTCCTCTCTTTATCTAATCAAGGAAGTGCAACCAGATGATTCCATACCCTTGGTGAAATATGCCACCTCTGCTCCTTGTTTCTGAATATCTGCTTATCACAAGTGGTTCTTTCAATGTCCACACAAATGGAGAGGGGTTATGTTTGCCAGAGAAAACTTGATAGCACCGGAAAATAGGTTATCCTCTTCAATCGGTACTGCTGAACCAGTGCAAGAATGAAAATAAAAACAGGCCAATTTCATAAACTCACTGGGCCAGGATGTGGTGGAGAAATATTAACACAAACACACAACCATTCTCTCCGTCACAAATGACCCAATTCACACAAGCTTTTCCCCTCAACAAAGAAATACAATGCAATACAAATCAAGTAATCTCACATGGATTTGCCTTACCTGTGATGTTAGGTGTGTGGGTGTTGAGAGGGGCATGTGTTTCAAAAGGGGATCTGGTTCACCACAGTGGTGCCCTCTGGATGTTTTGAACTACTAGTTCCATCACCGTTAACCATTGACCATCCTGACCGGGGCTGATGGGAGCTGGAGTCAAACAACATCCAGAGGATAGTGCTGGACCACATTAATCACACCCTGTGTTGGTTCAAAGGTGCACATACCACAACCTGAGATGGGTACCACAGTGGCAGTGCCACCATTTTCTCTTATTGGTGTATATGTTTTTAAATAGAAGAAAGAATAAGTGATCAAGACAGAGAGAGAGCAAGAGAGAGCGATGGGTTAGGAGACAAGGGTTTGGATACAAAGTAGACCTTACTAAAACCAATGGGACGCATTAAAGGTAAAGGTAAAGGGACCCCTGACCATTAGGTCCAGTCGTGACCGACTCTGGGGTTGCGGTGCTCATCTCGCTTTGTTGGCCGAGGGAGCTGGCGTACAGCTTCCAGGTCATGTGGCCAGCACAACTAAGCCGCTTCTGGTGAACCACAACAGCGCAAGGAAACGCTGTTTACCTTCCTGTCAGAGCAGTACCTATTTATCTACTTGCACTTGACATGCTTTCGAACTGCTAGGTGGGCAGGAGCAGGGACCGAGCAATGGAAGCTCACCCCATCACGGGGATTCAAACCGCCGACCTTCTGATCGGCAACTCCTAGGCTCTGTGGTTTAACCCACAACGCTACCCGCATCCCTCATAATGGGACGCATTACTTCTGACTAAATACAGTTCCATTTATTTCCATCATTCTACTCTAAGCACAACTGAGTCTTCATCCAACCCACTTACTATAACAACAACAAAAGTTGTAAGTGGGGCTCATGTGTCATGAACTGGCAAGATGATGGGAAGGAGAAAGAGGAGGAGAGAATTCTGGCAAGGGGTACAGCCAGGACTGGGACACACTGGGGCGGGCAGGGGGTGGGGAAGGAAGTACTCACAGGGTGATGGAGTATGGCAAGGGGATGGTGGTCAATGCACATTACCAGAGCCAGGGGGGCCCCTGTCCCCACAAACACAGTGGCCTCTGAACAGCAGAAGGCTGAGGCAGGCAAGGGCCCACAGCCCAGCTCCCTAGATGGCCAGGTGGGGCTTGCTAACTCTGGAAGAAGATGTGTGATTCCTCTGCTGCAGTAGCCTTGGAACAGGTGAGGGTCATATGCCTCATCAAGCCCAGATGCTGCAATCAGCATGCCAAGTACAAAAGGGAAGCAGAGCTGCAGCGCTGTCTGCTCAACTTTCCATGTTAATGGACCTTGGCTTGGATATTCCTAGACCTCTATGAGACTGTGTTTTGAGTTTGACTCTGTACTGTATTCTGACTCCAGATTTGGCTGCTTGGATTGACCCTGGGCTGTGCTTCCTTTGGACTTTGCTTGTGTGGCTTGACTCCTGGACTTGGACTTTGGACTCGATCTGCTGACTTTCTGCCAGGTAGGTCAGGGGTTCAGGACATCATGTTACATTTCTACACAATCTACAAAAAAAATACAGCTTGGGGGGTAATCCTATATTTTCCCCTGTGTTGGTCCCACTGAACTTGGTGGGGGTTACTTCCGAATATACAGTGGTACCTTGGGTTAAGTACTTAATTCGTTCCAGAGGTCCGTTCTTAACCTGAAACTGTTCTTAACCTGAAGCACCATTTTAGCTAATGGGGCCTCCCGCGCAGCAGCTGCATAATTTCTGTTCTCGTCCTGAAGCAAAGTTCTTAACCCGAGGTACTATTTCTGGGTTATCGGAGTCTGTAACCTGAAGCGTATGTAACCTGAAGCATATGTAATCCGAGGTACCACTGTATATCTATAGGATTGCAATGTTAATCTCAATTAATGCATTACAGCAGAAAAACCAGAATGAGTGAAAAAGTAGTAAAGGAATTAAGAATAAAATTAAGGAGAATCCTTAGAAGAATCCTTTACTGATGTGAAAACTGGAAAAGGAACTTCCCAGTCAATCTCAGTTCAGTAGATTAAACAAATATTAGATAGACTATTCTGGATGAAGCTGCATTGAAAGATCAGGCGCATAATCTGGGCAAAAATGCAGGGGAAGGGGGCAACAGAAATGCTTTTTAAAGACTAAAATATTGTCATCGTTTGAATTACCTTACAGTAAACTTCCCAGTGGATTGTGGCTCAGTGTTTTCCACAGAATAGCATCTGCAAGCAATTATATGGCTGGTTACTTGAAATAACTATGTATACTTCTCCTTTCCTTGAGGTGGCAACTTCCTCGTTGCAAAAAAAAGGGGTGGTGAAGGCAGGGGGTGATTCAATTTGCATAAAGTTTGCACATGCTTGTGCACGGGTGCAAATTTAGCAATTATTTTAAAAATGTAACATTTCAGTATATTGGGTGAAGACTGTGACTAGGTCACCAGTGTGCCTGCTCAGTCCAGGAGCTAATTTTGGATGGGCAATTTCAAGGTCCCTCCTGCTATATCTTCTTTGTCTTTGGACTGGACTGTCACCAACTTTAGTTGGTAAGACATCTACAGCCATTTCTGGATCAGGGTGGCCTAACCACTGTCATCCATATGCTGGCAACCCCCAGACTCAGTTACTCCAATGCACTCTTTGAGGCTGGTCCAGAAGCTGCTGCTAATGCAAAATGCAGCAGCTTGGCTGTTTAGTGGGGCTATTGCTGAAAGAATTGCATTGGCTGCCAATTAGATGTGGCTGTGGCATATAAAGCCCTATGCAGCTTGGAATCGGAACACCTGAAATATCATCTTACCCAACCCATCACTGTGTTCTACAGGAGAGGGCCTCATGCAGATACAATGTTATCAGGTGGTCTGTGAGATATATATATGATTCAGGCCTTTAGCGTTGTGGCCCCTACCCTTTCAAATTCCCTCCTATTAAATATTAGTCAGGTGTCATCTGTCAACTTTTTGGTGCCTACTGAATACCTTCCTCTTCTAACAAGCTTCCAGCCTTGCCTGGGGTTCTCCATCCTTGTTGTAGAATCGGAGCAATTCTGACAATGGCAGCAAGAGACCCTCAGCCTGCAACTCATCTTCAACAACAACAACATCACCCCAACTAAACCCGATAATCTTAGTGCACTGTAAGAGAACTGTTTCAGGAATTTTTTTGTCCTGAATGCTATACAATGATTTTTAGCAATGGAAACAAAATCCAGTCTACTTGTTAAACGCTGCCATTTGCTTTTTATTCTCGTTTGCAATTGTGTACGGGGCCCCCGGCAATACAGGGAGAATGAAGTGTAGCCTTTGTAATACTTCCCAGCACACCACCTAAGCCTAGTGGAAACCCATCCCAAATAAGCTCAAAATAAGTGCAGATTTAATCATACAGTTGATCGATGGTTCTAAAAGAAATAATGGCTTTGCCGGTGTGGCTTGGTTGTAAAAACATTATTTGGCCACAAATATTCTTAAGACACCATAAAAAAAAAAGATCCACTTGCGTAAATCAAAGAGTGTAAACCTTGCAGAGCAATAACACTGATGTCTATTATCCAGATATGATTGATTATCCGCTTATCCAAAGCTCATCTAAATGCCAATCTCCAATGCACAAGGCAAGCAGAGCTGTTTCTATTTATAGCTGGCAAATAACTTGACCAGACTGGATATCTGGACTAGACTGGATACCTCAGATACACTTTTTAAAAAACCTAGTAGCCAGGGTTTATTATTAGCCAACAAAGCTTCCTAAGGAACGAATTATCTCCATAAGAAAGGGTCAAAGTTAGCTATATTTAACGCACGTTGGACTTAGTCACACTTGAAGCAGGTCCCCTGAAATCAATGGGATTTAAGTTAGTAATGACCATTGATTTCCATGAGTCTGCTCAAAGTATGACTCTTGTTTCCAGTGGGCTGGATCCAGTCAGCCATGACTAGCTCAGTCAAGTCCCATCGTTCAAATAGAAGTAATTCAAAGAAAGTTAGTCACTCTTGGACCCAGGGCTAATAAACCATTGGAACAAATTACCGTATTTTTTGCTCTATAAGACTCACTTTTTCCCTCCTAAAAAGGGGAAATGTTTGTGCGTCTTATGGAGTGAATGCAGGCTGCACAGCTATCCCAGAAGCCGGAACAGGAAGAGGGATCACTGTTTTTGCTGCGCAGCAATCCCTCTTGCTGTTCTGGCTTCTGAGATTCAGAATATTTTTTTTCTTGTTTTCCTCCTCCAAAAACTAGGTGCGTCTTATGGTCTGGTGCGTCTTATAGAGCGAAAAATACGGTAGGTTGCTGTAATACTGTATGCAGTATTGGCAATGGTCTATGTTTGCTAGATTATGATCACTTATCTGCCATTCATTATTCGGTATGGTTTCTTCATTTGCACCTTTTCTATCTTGTCACAGTTGTGAAAAATTGGTTGAAACCTTTTTGATTTATTGGATCTCAGAACCAAAGCTGCAGCACTTGTGGGAAAAAATAATAAACCACGAAGTTCATTAAATCATTAAAACTAATCCACATCTTGATCATTATGTTTGGAAATGAGCTTTGGCTGCAATCCTATGTCTACTCAGAAGTAAGTCCCATTGAATTCAATGGATCTGGCGCCCAGAAAAGTGGAATTAGGATTGCAGCTTTAATTCAGGACTGTTCTTTGGTCTTTTGGCAACTTATGATAATTATTAAGACTGCAGCCTCAATCGTACCAGCTTGTGGAGCTCCTGTGCTTATTGGCATATTTCTGATGGAGTGCTATTGGGGTGATCAGCTTTTGGGCATGAAATGGGATGTAAGAGAAACTGAAATCTGTCTCTTTGCCCCTTACTAGCAGCCAGCTTGTGGGATTTTTTGCTCATTTTCAAAAGGGGGTCTAGTTACCCACTGTTCCACTTTGTTTGTTTGTTTATTAATTTTCTATTCATAGAGTAGGGACGCGGGTGGCGCTGTAGGGACGCGGGTGGTGCTGTGGGTAAAAGCCTCAGCGCCCAGGGCTTGCCGATCGAAAGGTCGGCGGTTCGAATCCCCGCGGCGGGGTGCGCTCCCGCTGCTCGGTCCCAGCGCCTGCCAACCTAGCAGTTCGAAAGCACCTCCGGGTGCAAGTAGATAAATAGGGACCGCTTACCAGCGGGAAGGTAAACGGCGTTTCCGTGTGTGGCTCTGGCTCGCCAGAGCAGCAATGTCACGCTGGCCACGTGACCCGGAAGTGTCTCCGGACAGCGCTGGCCCCTGGCCTCTTAAGTGAGATGGGCGCACAACCCCAGAGTCTGTCAAGACTGGCCTGTACGGGCAGGGGTACCTTTACCTTTACCTTTACCTATTCATAGAGTCCTTCCGACTGGTGGAGGAATGGGGGCGTGGAGGGAGCAGACCGCCCCTGGCACCACTATTCCGGTGCAGCGGGGGCCCTGGACACGCACCTCATTCCCCCTCATGCACCGGGCACCACGCCCCCACAAGCGGCGCATCACGCCCCCAGAACATGTGCCACACACCCCAGAGGGGGCGCCTGCCACTCCGCCACCTGCCCTCTGCCCCGGTAGCAGAGCACCCAGCTTCGCCACTGGTCCTTCCCACCGGTCAGTTACAGTGAGTGTGAGACACTGCTGTCAAAGGTATTGTGAGACTGGGTGGGAGAGAAAGAAGCAGCTAGTGATTTTTCATTATTTTGCTTAGTGTATGTGCAGCACTTTTGTATCAGTGTTGCGATGATAGGTTATTTATCTGTTTGTTTTTGTTGGCGGTGCGAGAGGTTGGAGAGCTCAGCATGGTGGGTTGCATTTAATTGATTGCAGCAACATTGTATGTACCCTTGTTAACTATGAAAATCCTTTAATAAAAACAACTGTAAAGAAAATGGGGGAATCTCCTCCCAAAGGAGCCCAGGAAAACAAATGACAAAAAGTTCAAACAATATAATTTAAAATATTTAACAAATTTAAAACCAATATTAAATCCAGCCAAAAACTTTGTAAAACAAGTTTAAAATTATCTAAAAGCATTTAGAACATCTAAAAACATTTAAAAGCAGTCACGGTGGCTAATTTCATGGTTTCCGTGACCAGTATCTTTCAGCCATCAAATGCCTAGGTGAAAAGGAATGTTTGCAATTTCTCCTAAAAGTCCAGAATGATTGAGACAAGTCACAGGTCACCAAGGAAGGCCTTCCAAAAATGAGGAACCACCACCAAAAAAGGCCCTATCGTGGGTCAACACCAACCAGAAGTGGCACCTCCAACCATCTCCTACAGACTGGGGAAGAGAACTCTGAAAGCAGCATGCATTAGTGCATACAGTTCTTCATCAAGTAGAGATTAATGCATCTACTGCCCCCAGATGGTTTGGGGCAGATATCATGAATATAATACATTAATACATGTAGTGTGTTCTTTATGCTATGATTTGTTGTTGGGACAAAATATAAATGTTTGAGGGATGAATAGGCAATTCTATACAGCAAATTATAGTCGCTTGCAAATCCTGAGCATTTTGATCAATTGAAAATATTCGGAAGCCTGACTCTCTTGATTTTGCTTACTGCAGCCTTTTCTTGGGAGGCTCACAGAGCACCAGCAATTTTGTTATCATGATAAATGACCCCCCTTAGATAAGTCACTCTTCTTCTTTTTAACCTAGAGCCACAATTTGCTTCTTCCTTTAGGTCACAGACTATTTTTTTCTTTTCTTCTGGGTGACAGATTTATTACTTTCCTTCTATACACACACAAAACCAAGTTGCCAACAATTGCCTACTACAACACAATGCTGTCACAAGAACTTTGGGTATTTCCAGCCTGAAATGATGCACAATGTGAGATTTCCTGTGTGAGCCTGAAGCAGCAAAATCATGTAGACACATCACAGGACTTTACAGAAAGAGAATGCAACAGCTAATGAGTGCACTAGAATTAAACTATAGAGTATTGCTTTCAAAACAAAACGAAATACCATTAGTAAGACAAATAGTTAAAAAATTAAAAAAATGGAACATCTAAAATATTATATTCCTTACTTCTTCTGGAGAACATGGGATGTTACTCAACTAAAGTTTACTCAGAGTACACCTGCTGAAATTAATATACATGATTAAGTTAGGTTCATTACTTTCAACAGGTCTACTTTGAGTACAACTTGGTTATACTCATAACCACTAATAGAGGAAGTCAACTTAGCATTAAGCAGATCATTCCATCAGCAGAAGCCTTTTGACTTCCCTGACGGAATGATCTACCCTAGCCTTCCATTGTGCACTGTTCCAGGAATTTTCCCAAAACTGACCCACCCCCCAAAGCCATCTGTGTGGCAAGGCTCCCCTGCCCCTCAACTGGATAGGAAGAACTAGACACAACACCACTTATTGGGTCAAATAAAGCCCCAACTTTATTGGTTACAGGTGTATGAGGTTTGGCATGGGCACAGCCATTGACCTCCGGCCCACTTGCCAGAAGGGACATACAGGCTGTAAAACCTTAAAATTGTGCCCTTTCCAGTGAATTCTAAAATGTTCCCTTTAAAAGCTGCTTCCAACATTTCCCACTTTCCCAGCATAAAAAAAATACCACATGCTTGGTAAGTTATTATTTACTTACAAAAATCTCCAGAGGTCAGATTCAGTCAGAAAAAGATGAACAGACAGTAAAACATAGTTTGGTTACAAATGGTAAAAGTTCCTAAACTATTGGTATAGAAAAACATTAGTTTCTGACTCCATTCTTGTCTGAAAAGAGGCTGGTTAAAGCCATGCGGCTGGAGGGAGCAGCCCAGAGCTCCTCTCACACTGAACTTAACATGCAGACTGAGGGAACAAAGGCTTTGTTACCTATTTCCTCCTAAGATGAGAGGAAGTGACATAGGCTAAGCCTGGCAAGACAGTTTACACTATGACATTAGCCTCTTCATGCATTAATTAGATTCAAGCATGCTGATTATGAGGCTGGTTTAGCCTTACAGAATCAACTGCTGAGGTCCACAACCTGACAGGGGACCCACTGCCTATCCCTGGAGGTAGGGATGGGGAACCAAGAGCCAGAGGCCAAATGCCTCTTTATCTGGCCCTCAAGACTCTCCCCAGGCTATCCCCTCCCCCTTGCAGAAAACAGCTTCCATTAGCCCTTTTTCATTCCCCTCATTGAGTGCTTTCCCTTGGCTGGAATATGTCCTTAAACTGTGAAAATGTCTCTTGTCTGGATAGAGGTTAGAGGGGTGTGGGTGTAGAAAACTTCTGGCTCCTGCATGCCAACCTCACTTTCCATCTCTCACCACACCCACTTCATGTCTTGTCCCACCCACCAACAGCATGTGGCCCTCAGAAGGTTGGCCAAGAGGGAATGCAGACGTTGGGATGGAGAAGATTCCCACTCCTCCCCAAAGAGCCTCCTGGCCCTGCAACTCCTTCTGCTGTTGCAGTGAGAGGAGCCAAGAGAAGACTAGGCCTCTCTCTGATGGTGCTGATTGGGCCAGGAGGAAGAGACAAGCAAATGGGTCGTAGCAACAGTGGCACAGACATAGGGGTGGACTCAGTCAAGGAGGTAGCAGAATGGGCCTGGTAGCAACACCATCCCACTCTCTGGTTGGGAGAGCAGTGAGCCACTGATTAACAGGCTATACACAAAAAGCAACAAAGGGTCTTGTAGTGCCTCAAGACTAACAGATTAGGCTAACACAGTTGTACTTACACAACAATGACAAGGGTTCTTTACACTCTGTTGTTTACCCATTTGGTTAATTCCTCTAATCACTCTTAGATTAGATTAAGCAAAAAAGGTAGTTTGCAAATTGCCATCGCTTATAAAAT
This sequence comes from Podarcis cretensis, assembly GCF_951804945.1. Taxonomy (NCBI): domain Eukaryota; kingdom Metazoa; phylum Chordata; class Lepidosauria; order Squamata; family Lacertidae; genus Podarcis; species Podarcis cretensis. The sequence continues at coordinate 82,681,670 of NC_137175.1, read as the reverse complement.
GCTAGGGTACCCCCATGTTATAGCATTTTAAAAACAACAACAACCCACAAACACGTAACTTCACTATATGTCCATCTGTGCACATGTCCAAATTAAATTCTGTGTAGATGGAATCCTTTGGACAGATCACTTTGGGAAAGCACTGGTGGCTGTTATGGTTAAGGTTGGACAGGCCATCTGTTTCAGTACATTGAACAGAATGGATGGTGAGAGAGTTGGTCAGTGTAGTGGCCATTAGGTTGTGGGTGAACATATCAGACGACACAGCGATTCTTCAAACAGCTCTTGTTTATTCACAGGCCAGAACAGAACTGAACTGAAGGGTTCAGTCAGCCTGCTTATATAGAGCTCCAGTACAACGTAACTGTAACAATTTTCTAAAACTATCCAATCACTGAATGTCACTTTCGATCCCTTATTTGCATAACTATCTACAGTATCCCCCTGCTGGTCCAGGGTGAGAACTTCAGTACATAACAGTGGCTATGAGTGTGAACAGGGAAGTCCCTTAGTTTACTACTCCACATAGCTGTGGCCTCCCTGAGGAGCCGTAGGCAAGCCAGAATCTTTGAGCTTCAGTTTCCATCTGCAGTGTGAACGTTCATAACACAGAGAATGCCGAAGTGTCAACCAGTCCTCCTGCCAACTAATAAGGAATCTCCCCAGCAGCCTGAGCGTCACTCTATCCAGAAGGCTTGCTAGTAGCACCATGGCAGGCAGTGGGGCCAGCCCTATCATAAGGCAAAGTGAGGTGGCTGGCTTAGGTAGCAAATGCTGAGGGTTTGAATGCATCAGATACAGCTCCCTTGGCCATTCCTCCTGAGTACCCTTGCCAGCTGCTTTTCCTCTGTCGGAGGACAGAGATACGGCCTGCCATGCATCCCTTCATGTGAGGTGGTGGGTGCTGTATAGATTTTTGCCCAGTATTGATGTAGAGTTCAGCTGCCAATCTGGTTGGCTTCTGTAGGTGGAAGTGGGTGGGTGGAAGTGTTGCAGTTGTACTGCAGGCTGGTGAGTTTGAGATTTAGCTAGAGAGGGAGAACTTGCATGCTTCCTAGGCTGCTGTGCTAGACTTCCTTCAAGTGCTAGACTGATACTCTCAAGGTTGCTGGCCTCACTTCTTCATCCTTACCTCATTTCTTCATCCTTACCTTGAAAGAGGAGACATCTCTGTATGTCCCTCCCACAGAGATGGAAGAGCAAGCACAACTCTTTGCCTCTTCACCTTTTTTAGATAGGATCTTCCCTATCAAAGATGTTTCCTTTAATAAACTTAGATTTCTTATTTTTCCTGACGTCTCTATGAGATTGCATCCAAGGGTAAAAGTGTGCTCTTCCAAGCAGAGATTCAGAGTTAAGTTCAAGATCCACTGATGCATTTAATCACCACAATATATATTATTATCTATTATATACAGAGGGTGGGCTTGTTTTTTATGTGGCAAAACATTTCAGCTTCTGCCTTTATCTGATGCTCTGACAAAAATGAAATGATGTTGCTTCCAAAGTGGCAATTGGAAATTTTGGGTTGGATTGCTCAGAATGACTTCAGTCGCTGAAGCCAAGCAATGTTAGTACTCTCCTCCAGGTTGAAGCATTGCGGTATTAGTGTGTCCAGGATGTATGTCCAGAAGTTCGCCCTCTTTGAGAGCCAGTGTGGTGTAGTGGTTAAGACTCGTAATCTGGTGAACTGGGTTCGATTCCCCGCTCCTCCACATGCAGCTGCTTGGTGACCTTGGGCTAGTCACACTTCTCTGAAGTCTCTCAGCCTCACTCACCTCACAGATTGTTTGTTGTGGGGGGAGGAAGGGAAAAGGAGAATGTTAGCCACTTTGAGACTCCCTAAGGTAGTGATAAAGCGGGATATCAAATCCAAACTTCTTCTTCTTCTTCTTTGTTATCATTCTTGGATCCATAGCAATCATTGATAAGTCCGACAAGCTGTGGCTCTCAAAGCTGAAATATTTGTACCAACTGGTTGCTCCGTGTGTATGTGTTCAGACACATACATGCTTTTATTCCTTTGTGTGTTTCTACCCATGATGCCCGTACTCTAGGTTTCAACACTGCTTATTGCCTTTAGCAAATATAAAAGCATGCTCAAGATGATTTTATGGAATTTAAATTGCCTTCCCAGCTGCAATCTTGTCCACACACACACACATACACAACTGCCTCCAGCTGAAAACACTCCACTCCAATAGAGCTACAACTTGCTTCCCCTCTTTTTTGAAACTGCTCTGGTCTTAGTGCAGCTTTCCATGATTTTCACACAAGTTATGCAAGTGTGAGGAATGTCAGAACTAAATATATACAGATGCTTTACATGGGTCCTATGAATTACCCGTCTAGGAGTGGTGAGCTTTCTTAAGAGGTGCTTATCTTTATTGATTCACAGAGAAGTCTGTTTTCTCTAAGATGCTTTCGGGACTGTTGAAAGAAATAGCGCCCCGCCCCCCTTCTCAAGCCCATTCCATGCAAGAAAAGAAAATAAGATGGGTGATCATTAGCCAGTTTTTATGTTATTTACCGAGATAAGGTTTATAGCTCTGCAAGAAGGCAAAAGGGGGGGGGGGGATCTCTAGCACTCCTAAGACAGCGTTTTAACACAGAAAGGTAGATGCCAACATACTATGATACAACAGAGATTCTGCCACTGTTTCACCATACAATAGAATTGATGACAATAGGACATTTGTGGTTTTCTGTTGGTAGGTACTTTCACATAACATGACAGTGGCTTAAGATCACACAATGTTTTGCAGTGGCTGGAAGAGGCAGTGGGATGAGCCTGCAACTGCTTCCTCCAGAGCATGTAAGATGCTCTCGAAGGGGGCCCATCTCCTCCTATTCCCTGCTGTTACCATCATCCATTCACTTTCCTCTCAGATGTCTACATCCCAGAGAGAGAGAGAGAGAGAGAGAGAGAGAGAGAGAGAGAGCGAGCACAAGGCATTTGGAAGTTGCTGAAACTTAGCCTGCACCCAGTTGAGGCTCATTTACTTGGGGGGGGGGGCAAGTGAACAGTCGCAACAGCAAGATGTGGAGACTCCATGGTGTGGCAGTAGCCCCCCAGTGATATCAATTTCACACATTTATACACAAACACATGTAATTTCTGAAGGGTATGTGGTAGGGACATCCCTCATATCTCTCTCTCTCTCTCTCTCTCTCTCTCTCTCTCTCTCTCTCTCTTTCTCTCTTTCTTTCTTTCTTTTTCTTTCACTCACACACACATGAATATCTTGGCATTTGAGAAGTTTCCATCCCAGTTAGCCACTGGACGGTCTTCATGGTCAATTTCAGACTGAATTGTTTGCTTCCTTTCACCGTAGACATAGTAACTCGTGGCTGTCAAGTCAATGCAGATTTCAAGATGCTGAACCTGGGCTAGAGAACTGGATTCAAATTTCACCTCAGATACAATGATCCCTGGATAAATTTGGGGTGGCAGCTCCCTTAATCTACTCTGCCGTATACTCTGTCCAGTCTCAACAATCTGAGACATCAGTGTCCCCAACCCATTGAAATGAATATATGTACAGTGGTACCTCAGGTTAAGTATTTAATTCGTTCTGGAGGTCCTTTTTTAACCTGAAACTGTTCTTAACCTGAAGCACCACTTTAGCTAATGGGGCCTCCTGCTGCTGCTGCGCCGCTGGAGCACGATTTCTGTTCTCATCCTGAAGTAAAGTTCTTAACCCGAGGTACTATTTCTGGGTTAGCGGAGTCTGTAACCTGAAGCGTATGTAACCCGAGGTACCACTGTAATGTCATCTCAGAGTCTTTTCTATAATGTTCTTCAAGCACTCAAGAAAGAAAAGTTCCAATGTGCCCATTATATTCACAAGTAAAATAACAGTAACAACAGAGGTCTGTGGTGGGGATATAGTTGAGGGTCATGTTTGCTACATTAACATCTTTTATGTGCAGGTGGGATACAAACTAATAGCAATAACAAGCGAGCAATATATTAAAATGGGTATATTTTATTCCATTCCTGCTTCTACCACAACCAGCTTTCCTCAGGCAAAAGTGGGGAAAGAGATTCCAGCATGAAAATATTGCACAGATCAATCAAGTGGGAATTGGGTGGATCAATATGAACCCCACTGATGTCATGAGCATTCTGATGAGATATCAGTATCCCCAACCCAGGGAAATCAATACCTGTGTTGTTATCTCAGACTTTCTCCTGCAACGTTCTTCAGTCACTCAAGAAAGACAAATTAGAATGTGCACCATTAAAACAACTACTACTACCACTTCTTCTGATGTTGGGAAACACAAACTTTCCTTTTGCACTCTTGCCAACACAGCTGCTAGGACAAAAGTAAATGGATGGGGTGAGATCACTACATCCTGATCTCATTCTGAATATAATTGCTTGGAACATTAAAGACAAGTGATAAGATGGGAACTGAGCACTGAACCTAAGAATGGCTGTTGCTTTTATCCCAGCAAGAAAAATATGCACCTTCATAACAAGGGTTTTGTTTTGCTGGATTCTTGCTTCACTTGGACTGAATGCAAGTGTGAGCGATTCTCAGATGTTGAATTGTCAGGTGGATAGGGGGGTGAATAATATTTTGTGGTTCCATTCATGGCGTGAAGGATTTCCATACACACTGGAACACAGACTGTAAAAGAGCATGTCCAATTGCATTTTGAAAGCTCCGTGCAAATATTCTTGTGCCCAAGCATATCTGTGCTAATGTGATAGCAAATTTATTTTATTAATTTGTATTTATGTACTGCCTTTCAGCTGTGCAATTTCCCAAAAAGGTTTACAAAAAATAAAAAGGCGTAGTGGTCATTTTTCAAATGGAAAAGAAAATGCTCATTTAAACAATGAATGGCAGCTTTCTTAAATTCAGTTTTCTCTTCTGTTATACTGTGTTCAAAGACCTAAGAAGCCACTCCGTTGAAGTCTTGCTAACAAGCAAGTTAGCTCATTTAATTGATGAACCAGTTGCAAGCCAGTTGTTTATCAACAAAAAGTCTTTAATGAATGTATAGCTTTGATAAACACTAAGCTAGGCTAATGAATAAATTAGTAATAAACAATGCAATCCCATACTGTACATGTCTACTTAGAAGTAAATCCTGTTGAGTTTAGCCTTGTTTCCATGCAAATGCAAATGTGCTTGTAGCCCAAGCAATTTATTTCCTTTCTTATGGATTTCTTTTCATATTTTTACCCAACAAGTCTCACTGTGCTTTATAGGGCTTACTCCCAGATAGGAGTGCTCTGATGGTGTTTCCTGCTTGGCAGGGGGTTGGACTCGATGGCCCTTGTGGTCTCTTCCAACTCTATGATTCTATGATTGTAGGTGGGTACAGAACTGCAACCAAAGTATATGCATATACAAATTAACAATACTAGATGGATAAGACAAAATAACAGTGCACTGAGATACGATGCAGATGGTTTATTTACTACAGTATTTACATTACAGTAATCTAACCTAGAAGGGACGCAGGTGGCGCTGTGGGTTAAAGCCTCAGCGCCTAGGACTTGCCGATCGAAAGGTCGGCGGTTCGAATCCCTGCGGCGGGGTGCGCTCCCGCTGCTCGGTCCCAGCGCCTGCCAACCTAGCAGTTCAAAAGCACCTCCGGGTGCAAGTAGATAAATAGGGACCGCTTACCAGCGGGAAGGTAAACGGCGTTTCTGTGTGCGGCTCTGGCTCGCCAGAGCAGCGATGTCACGCTGGCCACGTGACCCGGAAGTGTCTCCGGACAGCGCTGGCCCCTGGCCTCTTAAGTGAGATGGGCGCACAACCCCAGAGTCTGTCAAGACTGGCCCGTACGGGCAGGGGTACCTTTACCTTTAATCTAACCTAGAGGTTACCAGAATATAGACAATATGTTAGGCTATCCCTGTCCAGATAAGACATAGCTAGGCCACCATCCAAAGCCAAAATACTAATGTATTAGAACATGCATATTAATACTAACTGCATAGATATTTTACATATTATTTATATATGTGATATTATTTTAAAATGAATGTCCAAATAGGCTTCAAAATTAACCTTAGTTGCTATATCTTTTCAAGTTTTAAAATTAATTACATGCATTGGTTTCTTTTTCTTGATAAACTTATGATTTGACCTGAATTCACCAAAATGCCATTTACAAGTTAATGGTTACACTTGCTATTTGTCATGCCATTAATACTAGACAAGCAGCACAGTTCTTACAACTGCTGAATGGGAAGGTACATAAAGACACAGTAAGCAGTTCAAGACCTTATTAAAACATGTCTATCAAATGAAGAGGTACAAATAAGGTGTCTGATTCATCAAAAAGATAACTCCTGCACACAGCACACACAACTCCCTAGAGTATCTTGCAATATAGCTAAAAAAAAATTCCCTACACAGACACAAACACTTTAAAATGGGGGTGGATTCGGCAAAGTGAGCATTTCAGTGAAAAGCTCCAAATAAATGATGAATTCTGCATAAATCTAATCTCTAAAGACTGGAGCAGACGTGCAGCACCAGACCTGAGTCTGGGAATCTGGGTCTTCTTGTCTGCAAATCGGGGGGGGGGGGATATTTGTAGCAGAGTAGTTGTGGGAGGGGGATTTCCCATATCTCCCCCCCCCACTCCAGTCTACACAATCATATAGTATGATATTTTGGTTGGTTGGATTGTACAATTTCAAACTTATATCTGAATGACAGTTCTCTCATTCTGTTGATTCCGTCCCACGGGGGTGAAATTTGATTCAGTTTGCATTTAAAGGGGAGCTTATTTAATTAGCACTTCCTAAAACAATATGTGAACCAAAACACAGCTCCCCTCAAAATGTGCACCGCTTTGGATTTTGCAGTGCCGTTTCCCCAGCAAATTAATGTGTTACCAAAAAAAAGTATTTGCTAGAGTTTTGTGCATAAGAATGCATTTCCAATGACAATAACTCACATAGCCCTTGTTGTAAAACAGCAGAACTGGTTGCCACTGTGTTTCCAGGCCCAAGTCAAGGTGTTCACTGTAGTGCTTAGAGACTTAAATGAAACGGCTTGCAAAAATGCGTGCATTAGGCAAAATTACATTAAAATGCGTAGAATAGGAGAAACTCCTACTGAAATACTAATGAGCTTTCCTGAGATTATTTTTTATAAAACATAAATCGGAAACCGATGTAGAAAAGTGGCGAACTGAACTTAAGATCTGAAAAATAAGAAACCAAAAAGAACCCAGAATTAACACATTTCCCCATCCCTAGGTCAGACTACCTTTCTTCATGATATACTCATTTTCTGCGTGCAGTTTTTCTGAAAGGAAGAATTCAAATGCTGAGTTCCCTCAGTTCCATCTTCAACCTGAAGTGGTACAATACAGGTTTCGGCTTTGTTGTGTGATTATACTTCTCCTACACACTGTTCCCAAGACAAAAATGAATAGTAGATGGGATTGTTCTGCTTTTGTTGAAGTAAGATGTTAAAAACACATTGTAGGTGTAACATAGATGTCAACCAGAGAGGGAACAATCTCCTTGTGGAATAATCTCCCAATGGAAATGAGGCAGCTTCTAACCATGGGGTGTTTCCATTGACAGTTGAAAATATACCTGTTTGTCCTGGCATTTGGGCCACTGTGGTTGATATATTGGTTGACGAGAGATCCAAAGGGTGGCAGCATGAGAACAGGTCTTTTCTGCAGTGGCTCCCCATTTGTGGAATACTCTCCCCAGGGAGACTCACCTGGCACCTTCATTACAGACAAAATTTTTTATCTTCAACTAGGCCTTTGGCTGATTAACAATCTATGGCCTTTTAAATGTGTTCGTGGGAATTTCATGGAATTCTCTTCCCAGTGGTGTACCTGGCACCTTCATGTTATAGCTTCAATCATATGCTGAAGGTGCAGCTCTTTATCCTGGCATTTGACTCCTGAACTATATTTAAGGGCATTCCTCAATTGTTGTGATTGCAACTTGTTTTAACTGATTTTAATAATATATTTGTACACTATTATAATAACTCATCCTACAGTGTTACGATGAAATAGAAGCTTGTATTCAATGGTGTGGTAAATAGGCACCTTGTCACAATATTTCCTGCTCCTGTGCACTCCCTAAATCTATTCTAGGGGTCCCCCAAACTCTTCAAGCAGATTTGGGGAGGGCATGGGGTATGCACAGTGGAGGACAGGGGAAGGAAGTCCATCATGGAAGTAGAAATCCATGTGCCACTGGGGTGAGGGAGTTTGATTAACCCGTAATCATTAATAATAGCAATAATAATAGATACTTTGGTCTTAAAGCACTTAAACAATAGATTGTGGTGCCTGTGTAACATGAGTGAGAATTCTTGTGCCTGTACAAAAAATTAAGTATGAGGCCTAACGTATTTTGTTTGAGATTTAGAGGGAATTTCTGAGGGCTGTGGCAGCTGTGCTCCTCTTAGGCACTTTAGTGAGGTGGAGTGTCTAATAGTATTGCTGTGAAGGGAAAAGAGTAGGGTAAAGAAGGCGAGGGTTTCCATGACCCCCTTGCCTCCCCTTTCCATACTGAAGCACTGGATAAAAACTGAGGATTTTGAGAATCTGGACTGAGAATTCCAAACTGATAATCCGGCAACATTGTTCTCCATTGCAAAACAAACGGCAAGCATCTCTTGGGGGAAACCTTTGCTATTCCGCATGGTAAGCCCTTATTGAAAGCTTTTTTTACAGTTTAGCCTCTCTGGCTAATGTGATGAAATTGCCTTCATTGTAGTGCAGATGTTCAGGAAACCAGGCTGCAAGATGGTTCCTCCACAGTGAGATCAAATGAGCTCAGCCCTGTATCTGCATTAAACATTTTGTCATGCTAATGTCTTGTTTTAAAAACGCTTTGCCGGTGATGAAAACAGGAGGCACCGTGTACAACCCAAAGAAGATAAAATAAAATAATAACCCTGCTTCAGCTCCATGGAACTTCAGGCCATCTAAAGAAAACTAGGAAGGCCATACATAGGAAGCGGTCAGGACCACCCTGGACAAAAATAGCCCTCACTGCTATGTTTCCACTATGTCAGTTCCAGGGAAAGTGAAGTGAACTGCCACTGCATTTATTATCTTCTTCCCAGTCATAAAACATAGTCTTCAAGAAGGCCTGAATATGAAGTATGACTAGCCCAAGACAATATGCTGTGTGCACCAAAAGTTATGCCCCAGAATCCAGAACATTTCAGAGAGGATGCTGGGACACAACTTCATTGGACAGGCCCAATATATGTCTGCCCCTTGAATTGTTTGTGCACTCAGGCCGAACTCTGGTCTGGAGACCCACCCACAAACAGCCAACACTTCCTCACAGAGTGAAAGTCGTTTGGTCTAAGTATCATGGCACGTAAAGGTAAAGGGACCCCTGGCTATTAGGTCCAGTCATGACCGACTTGGGTTGCGGCGCTCATCTCGCTTTACTGGCCGAGGGAGCCAGTGTACAGCTTCCAGGTCATGTGGCCAGCATGACTAAGCCGCTTCTGGTGAACCAGAGCAGCGCACGGAAACACTGTTTACCTTCCCGCCTAAAAGTGCCAATACTTTTGAAATCAAAAGCTGGCAGCTTCAGCTGGTGGCGGGTGACACAAGGGCCTGTGGCATTTGCCTGCAGTATTTGGTGATTCTATGGTTTGCAAGCATCTTTCTGGTCCCAATATGTGCACCTCATATTTTTTTCTGCAAAGCTGGGGCTGTGAAGAGGAGAGAGATGACTTGAATTTGAAGACAATTAGACAGTCAGACAGATGGTAGGTAAGGCAGCAAGGGCCTCCTGTTGAAGTAATGGTCATCATGCTGCAGTGTACAGTGCCAGTGAGTGAGAGAAGACAAGCTCTTGTACCATGTACAATGCAGCACCCAGTAACCATAGTGTGGTTGTCAAATTTACTGTCAGTTCCTTGACGCAAAAGAATGTTTTCTTAAAAGGACAGAACTGACATATTCATGAATAGCTAGAAAGTCACTTTATGCCTTCCTGGATGTCATTATCCTCTGGGATAATGTCAGGAGTGCTCTGATGGTGTTTCCTGCTTGGCAGGGGGTTGGACTCGATGGCCCTTGTGGTCTCTTCCAACTCTATGATTCTATGAGTCTATGAATTATTGGTCCTACCTAGATATACGTTGGCAGAGGAGCCAACTCAGAGGCTTAGGTCCCTTTGCTGCCCCCCCCCCCATTAAAATATTTGAGGGGTCTGTGCGCCCCAAAGTTGATGAGCCTGGCCATTCAAATGGTGTGTGTGTGCTGTGTCATGTGATTATGTGGGGCAGGGCTTACCCCCCCCCAATATTTTATTGAGGCTCTCACCCCTGTACATTAGGAAAGGTGGTATCTAGGTAGAAATTATAAATTAAGAAGGGTAGAAATGTCAATTCAAGCACTGCTGCCTGATGGGTAGCCAAAGAAGTGAGACCATAGCTAGCTTCTGCTGGTAAGCAAGGGGGTCTTGCTACTGTTTGATGTGCCTGACAGAACTCTGGAAAGCTGTAAATTAGGATATCTCCATCAGAGTGTTTCAACGGCCCATAAGGACAATAAGCCTTTTGTGTGCTTTAGTGACGTTAGGGCTATGTTATGCCATCGGAGCGACTCAAAACACCCTAAATAGCTTATTAAAACAATGGTGTCAAAGCAATGGAGGATTAAGGAAAAGTACAAAGTACCATCACGTAGCAAGCCACTTTCAACATTTGTTGGCGATCAAATCAAATAAGATAAAAGAGAGGACACCTAATTCGTTATCAAATCACTTAGGGCCCTGTTCTTTAAGGGAGATTCCCTAAATCTTTCCTCATTTTCTGTAAACTGAGAAACTGAAGCAGGGCTCCTTTTGGACGAAGGCAGGTATATTTTCTAGATTCTAAAGTGTGGTTGAAGTGATTTGAGCACACATTTGCTGCATTTGGAGACATTCGTTTCTAGGGCAGAGAAGGCAGGTCAGACTACCTCTTCAATACATTTGAAGTACATACATACATGTGCGTGATCTAATATCTCTTTATCTCTTCTTCTTCTTCTTTTTTGTCTGAAGCAAAAGCCTCAGAAGTGCTGAAATTTACAAGGGAATTAGGCTATCAGATATATCACTTAAACCCCTTCATCTGATGTAAGGAGACACAAAGGTGTTACAATATTGGTTCCCAGAGATAAACCACATTTACCTATATTTTTTTTAAAAAGAATGGTAAAATAACACCTTTTGTGGGTTCTCGGAATGTGGATGTTCTTGAGTAATCTAGAGCTCCCAAACTTCCAAAAGAGTTATACTCAAAAGCTTGCATTCCTCCAAGGAAATCCAGGCATGCCGGTATATTTGGATGTGAAGTTTATTCTTAAAGGGGGGAAACTATTGCAGTGTGGCCTCAACTATTTCTTCAAGTGCGCTACCACAATCTCCAGGGCCCTCAGTGCAACAGAAACATTCCTAAGCTCCTGACCATGTGTGTTCATGCCATTCTAGGACTACACCAGAGAGGAAGGCCCAATAAGAACTTTTCCGTAAGGACTTCTGGGAATTGTAGTTGTAACTGCAAGAATATTTCTGAACATTCTGTGCCATCACAGCAGTTAATCCAATAGTGTGGGAGACCAGGAGTTCAAGGAAGCAGAAGGGAGAAGCAAGCCGTAGGTGTCAGATAGTTTTTAGTTTGTTTTTATTGTACACTAATGGACAAATCTTAGACCAAAAAGAGGAACATTCTTTCAGTCATTTCAATCATTTCCCATCTGATACAGTCATAACCAATTAGCCTATTTTTAACTAATGGACTCATAGCCATTTCCCCTTTGAGACACAGGAGGGGGGGAAATCTGCCTTACTGTGTTCAAATTGGAATGTCAGATAACAGCACCAAATAGGGAGAATTTCAAGAATGAAAATAATAATAAAAAATCGCACTGGAAGTCTCATTAGTTCAGTACTAAAAGCTTGTACAATCCCAAGCATGTACACAGGCTTCATTAAATAAACAACTATTGATTATACTCGAAGTCTAGGTGTAATTGCATAAAACTCTTCAGTGGAGGGGAAGAGGATAAAAGAAATCATCAGGATGAAATCACTCAGATGCAGGCAGTGTTGTCTTCAATTTTGGGGAGGGCATCAAGCAAGATGTCTTCAGTGAGTATGTGCCCTTTCACCTACCCTAAATTATAGGGCTGCTGCCATACTGCATACCCATCTGCCAGCATCAAGGATGGTCAAGTCAGTGAGGGGAAGTATACCTGTATACTAGTGGGGTAGACATATGTGAGAATACAGGAGAATTTAAAATTGAGAAATGCTGAAACAACCATCACTTCCAGAAACATTGCCCTAAACTTGAAGGACAGTTTTTTATTATTTGCATGATCATTTGAAAAAGTTCTAAAGAACGAGAAAGCTTGCTGCTATTTTGTGACATTTTTGGTTGGTCCTACTAAGGTATTGCCCTAATATGGATTTTGGAGGGTTTTCTTAATTATGGACCTTTGCTGAGAAAGCAGAGCTAACTGTATAGGCTGAGAATCAAAGGGGACCTTTGTGTCTGTGCAAAGTTCTTCCAAGCACACAAGCTGGAGGAAATCCCTCTTTCCCTATTGGAAAATACAGTTGTGACACATCCACTGCAAAGTAGTATGCCATGACTGTCCTGTTTAATTATTAGTACTTTCCACTATTTACCTGGCTGCAGCAGAACTTTGCATGATTTATTATCTCTCATGCCAGGTGCTGTGCTTCTCACAATACCAAACAAGATGCACATGAATCAAAATGGCATAACTTCCAAGTTATACACATTTCCAAGGGGGGGGGGTGGCTTGTCATGCCTCCTAAAGGTTTGCAGCTGTGAAATCTCTTCTCTTTGAATGTGTTGCCCACTGCATTCATATGAGGTAGAAGAGCAGGACCACCTGTGCTGGCCCTGGCCCCTCTGTGGTGTCCCTATCAACCAGTCTCACCCATCTTCCACATGTTGGAGAGAGAAGATTTGCAGCGGGAAGCCTGCTATCTGCAGGTTGTTGTTTAGTCGTGTCCGACTCTTCGTGACCCCATGGACCAGAGCACGCCAGGCACTCCTGTCTTCCACTGCCTCCCGCAGTTTGGTCAGACTCATGCTGGTAGCTTCGAGAACACTGTCCAACCATCTTGTCCTCTGTTGTCCCCTTCTCCTTGTGCCCTCAATCTTTCCCAACATCAGGGTCTTTTCCAGGGAGTTTTCTCTTCTCTTGAGGTGGCCAAAGCATTGGAGCTTCGGGATCTGTCCTTCTAGTGAGCACTCAGGGCTGATTTCCTTCAGAATGGATAGGTTTGATCTTCTTGCAGTCCATGGGACTCTCAAGAGCACCATAATTCAAAAGCATCAATTCTTCGGTGATCAGCCTTCTTTATGGTCCAGCTCTCACTTCCATACTCACTACTGGGAAAACCATAGCTTTAACTTTGTTGGCAAGGTGATGTCTCGGCTTTTTAAGATGCTGTCTAGGTTTATAAACCTAGACAGCTATCTGCAGGTAGGCTCCCTAAAGTTAGAGCTGACCCAAAACATTTTGGCACCTGAGGCAGATCCCAAAATGGTGTCAGGTAAGAAGGCGTAAGGAAATTCTACATCAGAAACAAAAGGGGAAGAAAGATCTACATTGGGATCTGCTGCCAAGGTGGACCCTACAGCCTGAGGCAGTTGTCTCCCTTGCCTCATGGATGGGCATAAAGATTGATAATCCTAACCTGAGGGTTTTGGATTGCCTCATTTAATAAGATACTAGTTGCAGGTCACCATGCAGCCAGTCCATTTGTGAAACACAACCATGAGACAACTGGGTAGGGTGAGGCAAAGGAAATCTGTATGTAGGAAAAACATCCTGTATGAAACCAATTAACTTTTATAGCGAGCAGAAGAATCATCTAACCTGTTCTGGTGAAATATACTCGGAGTCCTGTAGTGATTTCATGCTTGTAAAACAGTGAAATGAATTGCCCCCCAAACCTCAGGCTTTTATATACATTATTTACACAATGAGTCCTGTCTGATTGGCTGATTCTGCTTCCCTCATGGAGCCTGATTGGTCTTTTCCTACAAGCCAATCAGTTGTTGCATTCTAGGATCCTACTTGCCTATTGTTCTAGGATCCAAGCTTAGTACATAACACCTGATCTACTGCAGGTAAGAGGCCATCTTGCCAGTTCGGCTGGTTTCCCTGTGGTTCTCTTCTTTGGCCAAAGCTAGCACAGCACAAACTGCATCCCTTGCTTTAGATTAGATTCAGGGTCTTCTGTGGGCTTGCACCCTTACAGGAGCTGTGAAGTAGCTCCCCGCACAGTTTCAGACTTTGGAGGCCTGTATGTGGAATGGCAGAACAGCATGGTGGAGGCACCAGCTTGTCCTTACCTGAGACAGTAGAATGCCCCCTTCTGTCAAGTCACTTCATCCAAATTGACCCACCAATTGATTCTACTCAATTGCACCTTCAAGCATGCACCCAAACAGATAAAATGGGTCTTCTCGTGTGAAATGTTGATTCCATCATTCACTGGATTTTCCCTAACTTATATTTACTACATGTTACTCAGGCATTAGATTAGAGGCATGGGAAGCTGCCTTATATCAAGTCAGGCCATTGGGCCATCAGTACTGTCTTCATAGACTGTCAGCAGCTATCTGGGCTTTTAGGCCAAGAGTCTTTCAAAGCCCTCCCTAGAGATTGCAGGAATCAAACCTAAGACCCAGTGGCAGACCTACATTTTGGGGGGCCTGAAGCTTGAACTGTTATGGAGATCCCTTCACAACTAGCAAGGAGGTCTGGGTAACCACTGTTACCTTCTTCAGTTGGGTTGTTTGCAACAACCTTTATAGCAACAGTGCTAAAGGTAAAGGGGTAAAGGGACCCCTGACCATTAGGTCCAGTCGCAGCCAACTCTGTGGTTGCAGCGCTCATCTCTTTCTTTATTGGCCAAGGGAGCCGGCGTACAGCTTCCGGGTCATGTGGCCAGCATGACTAAGCTGCTTCTGGCAAACCAGAGCAGCGCACGGAAACGCCGTTTACCTTCCCGCCAGAGCAGTACCTATTTATCTACTTGCACTTTGACGTGCTTTCGAACTGCTAGGTTGGCAGGAGCAGGGACCAAGCAATGGGAGCTCACCCCATCGTGGGGATTCGAACTGCCGACCTTCTGATCGGCAAGTCCTAGGCTCTGTGGTTTAACCCACAGCGCCACCCGCGTCCCTAGCAACAGTGCTACTGAGACTCAAATTGTGGGAAATATAAGTGACAAAAAATTATCAATTTGAGTCATGCAACTCAAACGAGGTCTACTAGACCTTCTTTTTTAAAGCAATGTGGACTGGTTGCTTCTGGGGGCCCTTTAGGATTACGGCCCCTGAAGTTTAAGCTTCAGTAGATCTGTCCCTACTGGGACCTGCTGAACAGCCCTTTCTTAAAATCCCATCTTCTAGATTATGCAAGGATGAAACCAAGCCAGTTTAAGCCCTCCTGTTCCATTCTACCTTTGGGAAAAGAAAATCTCTCCTCTGTTATGGACTGAGAACTGCATGGCATCCTGAGATTGGCCTCACAGCACCTGCTGCTTGTTCTGTAAATACAAATTCTTTCCCACCAACTGCCCACTTAATAAGAGGAGGGGGAGGAAATCTGGCATTTTCTCACACTGTGCTCTGCAAAGCTATCGTTTCTAGCAAATGAGCTTTCCAGATAAGCTTCCATGTGGCTAATGTACCTCGTTAATATCATTTCTCTTAGCATGCCAATAGTTTTAGACTGACGAGTCATTAAAAGGTGGGCAGTTGCCGGGAACATCTTTAGAAGTTAAGGGCAGGAACACTTGCTGCAGCTTGTATGATGAGCAACCTTCTTCTGTGTGTAGTCTCGGTTCGTCCCCCACCCACCCACCTACAGGCAGCTAGAATGAAGCCTGTTCACCACGAAGTGCCACCAATACTGTTGCAATTATCAAATAGGTTCTGGCTTGATTAATGGAAACTAACAGCAATACTAGGAAAGGTCAGGCTACATCAGGCCCAGTGGTGTAGCACCTTTTTCAGCGCAGGAGCTGTATTGCCTTATTCAATGGAGGCTGGTGCCCATTGGGAATGGTAGGGCGGAAAGCACACAGCCCAACAGGAAGTAGAAGCAGAGCCAACTGATTCTGGCTTGGCTCCCATCTTCCTCCCTGCTGAGTTCTACAGTGGCAACACAGAGATGAAGGAAGAGGTAGCTACCAGCCAGTGCTACCCTCTGGAGTGGATACAAGTAAGAGGACAGGCAAGTGGAGGATGACTTTCCTAGTGGATCATCCCCCACTGCCATTCTGGGCAACCTTCCAAGGTTGGGTGAGGCAAGAAGCAAAACTGGGCAGAGCATGGCCCGCCCAAAACATTTTGGCACCTGAGGAGTACCACAAAATGGCGGTGGCGGCTCCAGTCAGGGAAGAAGGTTGAGTGAAGGCCTATCCCTGTTCTAGCAAAATCACGCATCTCTTAACATTAATAAGTTACCAGCCACACCAGAAAATAAACGACACAGCAGAGGTATGGACCAATCTGCTGGCCATACAAGGATACATCTACATGGCAGTTTCACACTATCCATATCGTAGGGACACAGCCTTAGAGTCTATGGATCTGCAAATCTGCCTAAAATTGGGAGGAAGAGTCAAAATACTTCAGAGCAAATGCCTGTACTTGGCATGAGGGGTGCTGAGCTGTTGAACTCCTTGCCACAGTTAAAATGCTCTGGCAAATAATTTCGCAATTTCCAAATATGGATTAGATATCGGTAGAAAACAATATCAGTAACTGCCAGCTGATTATGCCAAAGCCACCTCCATCAGCCATTTTGTGACCAGCTCTCCCCCTGTACCACAATTTTGTGACTAGTGGGTCTCAGTTGTTTTCAGTCATCTCAAGTGGGTTCCGTGGGGTTGAAGTTTGAGGTCGCCTGTTCTACAACCGGTGATTGGCACAGTTCTGTGAAATGCATGTCAGCTGAATGGATGTAGGATGACATCCATGGCATTCAGCCATTGTACCTGAGGGGAAAGCACTGTTTAAATAGCATTTTTTACTACGTTTTAATGTTATTGACAGCCATTTTACTGTATATCAGGGCTGGAGTTGCATAGCGATGAGTCGCAACTGGTTCCTGAATGAGCCTTATTTCTGGTTGCCACCCGTTCCATGTAATATGGAATCGTCCGGTATTTCAAAGTAAAGTGCTGCCTCCCATATTGATTTAATACAGGACATAGTTTGTCCTGTGTTGCTGAATTCATCATCCTTCCCTCCTCCTCCTCCTGCCTTCACACCGTCCCCCAATCAGAAAGCAGAAAACAAATCCACATCCTCTTTGACCCCACTCTCCTAATCAGGGTGTGAAGGCCTGGCAGACCCCTCAAGTTTCCCATCATCCTCTGCGCCTTTTGCCAATGTGCAGAGAAGAGAAACCAAGTCTCATGGGAAGGAGCAGAATACAGTGCAGTGTTGGAGTCGCAGATGTTTGAACCTGCTACCTCCCTCCAGACCCCCTGCCCGAAATGTCACACCTAAGCCACCAATTGGAAACGGAGATGTCGTGCGAGGGCTTAAGTCCCGCCTACCACCCGTTAAGCAAGGAGGATAAGGGCGTGAAATGCGGGGATTGTGGAAATCCTAAACGTGCTTCCTCAGGAGTAAGTCCCAGTGGGCTTTGGTTGCCTAGTAGATGTGCCTGAGGTGGTAGCTGCAACTAGGTATGTTATAACCAGGTATATAATTTATTTTTACCAACAAACAACATCATAACCTTCATAAATTGGAGATCTTAGGGGGATTAGGGCTTATGTGAACCCTGTTTAGATGTTGGAGGGTCTGAGAGAAAGAAAAGCAGAATTTGTTGCTGTCTCTCCCCCGCCCCCGCCCCCCCATTTCTTTTTTCTTTTCTTTTTTGGCTAGGTTTCCTCATTTATCCTTCTTAGGCAGAAATTCAGCAGGTGGGAAGGACGTGAGTCATTGAAATGAAAGCACATTACCCACTCAGATCCATTAATTTGATTGGGTCTACTCTATGAGTATGACCAACATTGAACACAACCCATAGTGTTCAATGGGCTTTAATCCCCAGTGTTTAGGATTTATGAAAGCATATTTCAAGAGAGAAAAATATGTTCAATGATACATATTTAAATGCACATCAACATGCAATTTTTATGTGGATTTTGATCCTTTTGTGAACCACCCCTGGATCTTAGGAAGAAGGGCGGTATACAAATTTAATAAATAGTAAATAATTTCAGCACTCGGTGGGGGGGAAATCCACCCTGTTCTGTATTTTGCCGCAACAAAGCTGGCAACCCTAGATTTACTAACAAGAAACCAAGCCATTGATGTCATTGGCGCAGACTTGTGAAATACTCTGCCAATAGAAATTCAGCAGAAACCATCTGTTTTGACTTTTAAACTCCTGCTAAAAGTTTTTCTGCTCCACCAGGCCTATGCAGGCAATCAATAATACCTCCTTTCCATGTCTGCTTTTAACTTTTTATGGTTTTTATTGTACAGTTTTATGCTTTTATTGCTGCAAACTGCTTTGAAATATATATATTTATGACACAGCATTATGTAAATATTTTAATAAATTAATAAATCAGTAATAGGTTGTCAGGTTAATAGCAGTGAATACTGGCAACAAAGGCTTAAGCAGGTATTACTTCCACGTCAGGGATTCTAAATCATAAATAGTGACCAAATTTAGACAAAATTCTGTTGGTGAATCTGCTCAGTTCACAAAGAGGACTGAGGAGAAACTTTCTTCATCTTAGTCAGGTTTTCTTTTTCTTTTTTTTAAGCCATTCCAACTGCGAGTGAGCCATTATTTTCCCAGGATAATTGTATTTAACGAAGTAATAAAGGACTTAAGCGATTGAAGAAGAAAAAAATACTTTACACTTTTAACTGGTGACTATTCGGCAAACAAACTGGGGTTAGTCCCCTGTCTAATGAATAGGTACAATAAAATGTTTGTGTCAGACAGAAAATCGCCATGGGCTAGCCCCCGCCCCCCCTTCATATTGCTTTGGGATGTAGAGCAATAAATGGATTCGCAAGCCTAGGTTAAGGGGGTGAGTGTTTGCTAGTGCTACCTTCCAAAGGTATTTACAGAAGCCCAAGAGCCCATGGTTGTTGTTCACTCTGTAAAGAAATGATGACATCAAGAGGCCAGGTCACAAACATGAGTTTATAGGTATTACACTTTACATTGGGATGGAAGGAGGGAGGGGGGGTTATCCATTCAGCATGATCTTCTGACCCCCACAAGTTTACAGCCTTCCTCTCTCTGCTTCATAGCGCCTCTCCGGCCCAGAGTTAATCATTTCTGCGCTTGTTATCTGCCAAGAGTTCTTATCTCCTTTTTGCTGTCACTTTATAACAGGGTCCTCTTATCAACCTGTTTAGAGTCACGTGACCAGGGCAAGCCTATCCCTGCTCCCGATTCCTCTGATTAGGGACCATCATGAAATGGGATGGCTGGTTTACAGAGGGTCACTAATGCTGGAAAAAGTACAGAGTCCATTGAAAAGCAGGCCTGTTACTTTCTGAATTATTGGATTTGTGTGTGTGCGTGCGCAAGTGTGTGTGTGTGTGTGTTGTTGATGGACTGTTCCCTGACTTTCACTGAAGGTTACTGTAGCCAGTATCCCAAGGCCAGGAAAGTTTACAAGCCTCACCTTTTGCCGTCCTCAATGCTGTATACCTGAAAGCCAAGGGCACTATATATTTGCACCTAATTATGTCTTCTAGTTCGGATACTACCGGCAACGCACAGGAACCTATAAAACATGGACTTCTTCCAGGTGGTAAGTAAAACCTTTTTGACTGTTTTGATAAGCCAGTCCAACAGAACTAAATCTCAGCCTTATCAGCCATCTCAGACTAAAACGTCATTATTATGGGATCATTTCCCACTTGTCTAATTTATGCTTCAAAAGAATATGGCTCCCAAAGACTATGATATGCTGTACATTTAAAAGTGCAAGTGTTGATGTGTGAATAAGCATGTTTTTTCTTCAGATGAAATATTTTTAATAAGAGCACACTGCCCCAGTAAAGCACTTTGTACTTTAAAGTCACATTTATTTCAATGTGAAACACATGCTTAAATCTCTTTCATTTAAGTAAACTGGACTTTAAAGTGAATTGCAACTAGATTATGCCTGCCAAGTGGGAGGACAGAAAATGATACATTATGCTGGACCATACTTTATTTGTTTATAAAGTTGCTAAGATGGCATTAGTGGTGTAGGAATAAATTTGAATTCAGGTTGACCTTTCTGAAATGGCAGTTGGCAAAATACAGGAGATTTCTAAATTGGTGTAATCTGACTTGTTAAAGAAAGATCATTGTCAAACACACATTCATATGGACATTAATCTTTAAAAAGTTAGGGTTACATGACAGTCAGTGAAAAAGTATTTTAGCATGCTATTTTGTAATAGCGAGTATAAGAATTTTTTTATTTAGGCCTTTCCTGCTTTTTTTATGTTGTTTTGTCTTATTTCATGGAAAAAAATTTTAACAATTTCTGGTCCTTATTTAACATGCACCATCCATTGGTTAACAAAACTGAAGCGTCTGGGTACTTTCAGTTAGTTTTTAAGGTTTGAATTTTTTTTACATATCCATAGACAACCCTTTTCATTTGCGCTGATATTGACTGTTTGGATTATATATAATTTCTCTTGCAATACTTTTGAACCTGTGGTAAAAGTTCTGCTGTGTTAAAGCCAACAGCTAAACTTCAGAGCTTTTTATATCGTATCAACTTTGTATATAAAATTTTGGATGAAAAGTAGAGTTGCCATATGTCCTCTTTTTTCAGGACATGTCCTCTTTTTCATGGGTAGAGTCATAGCGATCTATAGTTAAAACTAGAAGTTGGCAAATGTGTCTTCTTTTTTGCTCTTCAAAATATGGCAACCCTTTTCTGAAAAGGGTGGGCTGTAACTGAAATGTGACCAGGGAATTGGTCTTAGGATGTTTGTTTTATACATTTATTTTAACAGATTAAGGTTGCAATCCTAAACACACATTTATTAGGCAGTGATCCCCAGTGGGACTTAATTCCAAGTAAACACACCTAGGCACATGGTTATATTTTATCAAATTGCAAGCAAATTCATGCTTTGCAATGCCATCTTGTTAACCTTATGTTTACCTGGGAGTAAGCTTTACTGAACACAGTGGGATTTACTTCTGAGTAAGCATGCACAGGATCTCTGTTTTTAATGTTGTGTTTCTCACACAAGAAAAATTAAAGTGATGTATGTGTATGATTGTTTAATATAACATATACACATCCCATCTATTCAGAAATGCAGCGTTTTCATTTTTAGGCAGCTGTGAAAAACACCAATTCTTAAAATCAAAAGCAAATGTCCAGAACATACCTTAAATTGGGGGGTTCACAGAAGGGGGGGGTAATACTCTATTGTGTCCCCCTACAAGGCTTGATCCACCATGTTTAAAATTGTACTCCCAACTCTAACTGCTTTTGTTATAACTTCCAAGTTTTCTGCTGTAAAAAATGTATCCTTTTGCTTAGAGTTCTCTGGTCAATCTGTATGGAAATGACAGATCTGCAATTATCAATCCTTCCTAAGATTCCATCTGTATGAGTTTTACATAAAAGGGATTCTTTTCCCCACTACTAAGATTTTATTGCCGCATGGCATGTATGTTGGAGGGAAGCTGATAAGCCTACAATAAGTCTCGCTCTTTAACACATGTGCAGCCTGATCATCTGTGTGTATATTCAAAAGTAAACCCCATTGAGTTCCAGAGGACTTAACTTGTGAGTAAAAAAAAAAATGTAGAGGATTATGCTACGTGGAGTTTTGTATACACACAAGTGCGTAAACACATAACAAATACAAACCACAACAGAGTATTGCTCTATGCACTGTGGTGGTATTTATAAGCACAAATGTGAGTAGTGGAGTGGACATTATGTGAACACTTCCTCAAGCTCTTCACAAATCCCAGGTGGCACTTTCAATGGCAGTTGTAAAGTAAAGGTAAAGGGAGCCCTGACCATTAGGTCCAGTCGTGACCGACTCTGGGGTTGCGGCGCTCATCTCGCTTCATTTGCCGAGGGAGTCGGCGTACAGTTTCCGGGTCATGTGGCCAGCATGACTAAGCCGCTTCTGGCGAACCAGAGCAGCGCACGGAAATGCCGTTTACCTTCCCGCCGGAGCGGTACCTATTTATCTGCTCGCACTTTGACGTGCTTTCGAACTGCTAGGTTGGCAGGAGCAGGGACCGAGCAACGGGAGCTCACCCCGTCGCTGGGATTCGAACCACCGACCTTCTGATCGGCAAGTCCTAGGCTCTGTGGTTTAACCCACAGCGCCACCCGCGTCCCTATGGCAGTTGTAAGCAGTGCTTTTTTTCTTTTAAAAAAAATGTTTAGGGGTACTCTCATTTTCCTACTCATATTGAAATACTGCCCCTCAATGAGGCCAAACTTAGATTCACAAAATGTTTAGGCCTATGTGTACCCCTGCGTCCCCCCCAGAAAAAAGCACTGGTTGTAAGTCGTCTTTCACTACCTCTCCAACTGGCAGTGGTTTGCCAGTTTGTCTCTTGGTCAGTTTCTGGGTACTCGCAATGATGTTCAAAGCCGTAAGTGACTTAGGCCCCAAATAGCTGAAAGGCTGTCTCCTTCTGTAGACTCCCTTTGGTGTTAAGATCAGCAGAGGCCCTCTGATAGCTCCTTTACCCGTAGAGAAGTTCATGGGGTGTAGAAGAGAATCTTCTCTGCGGCAGCTCCTAGGTTGTGGAATTCCCTCCCCTCATTTCATTTTACAGTTTCTATTGCATGCTGGAGACACTCCTCTTTTTTTACCCTGTCCTTTCTCACACTTGAGATGTGTTAGAGCACACTGTACTCTTGTGTCTGTAATTTCTTTTAAATTGTTTTTAATATTACATTTTTAAATTGCTGTAACCCACCCAGGACCTTATAGTGAAGGGCAGACAAGCTATCAAATAAATAACAATAAAGTAGTAGTAGTAGTAGTAGTAATTACTACTACTGCTGAGTATACTTGGCTAGCAAAGAGTCTTTATTTAGTTTTATATTTGGAATAAAGATTGTTTTTAATGGCTTGGGTTACATCTAGGTATACTAGGTACTAAGTATAACGGGTGATCCTCAGAGCTACTCTTGTGAATGTGCTATGGGGGGGGATACATTAAAAAAAATTATTTTAAGGGCATTCTAAATTCAGGGGCTAGGTGATTGTCATCATGGAAACTCAGTGGAAATAACTGATACAGTGGTACCTTGGTTCTCAAACTTAATCCGTTCTGGAAGTCTGTTCCAAAACCAAAGCGTTCCAAAACCAAGGTGCACTTTCCCATAGAAAGTAATGCAAAATTGATTAATCCGTTCCAGACTTTTAAGAATAACCCCTAAAACAGCAATTTAACATGAATTTTACTACCTAACGAGACCACTGATCCATAAAATGAAAGCAATAATCCATGTACCATACTATAAAATAAGACAGTATTAAAGATGATAAAAATTAAAATTATATTTGTTTCTTACCTGCATTGATGATAGTCATTGTTTGGATCAGGGGCTTTTATCCATTTCTGCAGTCACACAATCAATCAATCAGTAGCTGAACTGGGTTCCACAGAGTCACAAAAACAAATTAACCGAAAAAGCCTCAAAAACAAAAACGCAAAATAAATAGCAAAAACAAAAGTGCTGAACTTAATCCATTCTGGAAGTCTGTTTGACTTCTGAAATGTTCAAAAACCAAGGCACAGCTTCTGATTGGTGCAAGCGCCCCGGAAACAATAGCCAATAACTGCATCAGATGTTTGGCTTCAGAAAAAGGTTCGAAAATTGGAACACTTACTTCTGAGTTTTCAGCGTTTGGGAACCAAGGTGTTTGAGAACCAAGGTACCACTGTAGTCTGGCGACAATTTTATAAAAGATGGAAATGATAGAAATTTACAGCAGACTCCCCCGCCCCCCCGGTGTTAAATTGTGAAGTAAGATTTCCCTTTTCATGTGAAGTTGTTCATTGTTGTTGACCGCCATAACAGAAATAAAAGAATGTGTATTAAAAACAAATGGGGTGATTTAGGGTATTGGAATAATAATAATAATAATAATAATAATAATAATAATAATAATAATACAGTGGTACCTCAGGTTAAGAACTTAATTCGTTCTGGAGGTCCGTTCTTAACCTGAAACTATTCTTAACCTGAAGCACCACTTTAGCTAATGGGGCCTCCTGCTGCTGCCACGCCACCAGAGCACGATTTCTGTTCTCATCCTGAAGCAAAGTTCTTAACCTGAGGTACTATTTCTGGGTTAGCGGAGTCTGTAACCTGAAGCATCTGTAACCCGAAGCATCTGTAAACCAAGGTACCACTGTATGTATGTATGTATGAATAAATAAATAAATAAAGCTCCTATCATCAGCAGTCCACATAAAACGCACCAAGCAGTCCAAAGCAAAAGTCAGAGGGAGTCAGTTTTTGTATCAGATTGATGTGGGCAAATTGGACACAAAATGTCACCTAATTGCTAGGCTGCTGTTTTTACTACTTCCCACTATGCCTTAACATTTATTTATTTATTTATTTATTTATTTATTTATTTATTTATTTCTAACAATGTGCTAGGTGCTATGCAATCATCATCATCAATGTCGAGTATTTATTTATTATTTAAATGCACATATATATATGAGATTATAATTATATTCATGCATGTGTGTATATATATGTGTGTGTATAACATACAATGAGTCATAATTATTATAAGAATATAAAATAATTAATAAGAATATCATTATTTAGTCCGTTTCTATCATACCCTTCCTCCCAGAGAAAAACACCAGAAACATTTCAAAATCAAATATTTTCACACCAGAATAATTGCTGTGATAATCCCTATAAATTATTTTATGTGTGAGTTCAGTGATTTTTTACAAAACTAAAGGCTTGACTCCTGGAAGAACCATGATAACATAAAAAAGAGCCCTCTTGGATCATGATGAGTTCCCATCTAATTCAGCCTTATATTTCCAATGCAAGCCTTCAGATGGCTCTGGGAACCATACTGTGCACAGCTAAAATTGAAATTAGTTCCTTCATCCACTTTTGCTTCTGGCCCCGCCCACCACAGGCAAATGGCCCTGGGGATCATAGAATCAGGAAGGTTGCCTAGAAGGGAATGCAGCCCTCCAGCTGAAGAAGGTTCCCCTCACCGCTGGTGTAGATAATATTGAACCTAGGTATGCCATTGTCTGGCTCAGTACAAGGCCAGTTCTTAACGTCTCTATCACAGGGAGGCCTGGGAACCGGAACTGGAGCTAAGTTGGAGGTTAATGTACAGTGCTGACTTCAAGTTTGGCAGGCACTTTGGTAAGGTATTCTACTAGAATCATAGAATTTTCGAGTTGAAAGGGACCAAAAGTATGATCTTGCCTAACCTCTGCAAAGCTACACTTGGCTGTTGTTTCTTGCCATTATAATGGACCAGTTTCCAGGCTACCTAGTGAGCTTCATAGCTTAGCTGGGATACACATCTTGGTTTTCTAAAGTCACATTTCACACACCAGTGACCTTTGGACACCAGTTCTCTTTGGGCTATAGGTGAGCTCTCTAGTCCTTGCCATTGCCCATTCATTTCAATCAATCAGTCGTTTTATTTGTATGCCACCTTTCCACAGTTGAAAGTTCAAGCCAACTTACAACACATTAAAAAACTACATGTTGTTGTTGTTTAGTCATTTAGTCATGTCCGACTCTTCGTGCCCCATGGACCAAAGCACGCCAGGCACTCCTGTCTTCAACTGCCTCCCGCAGTTTGGTCAAACTCATGCTGGTAGCCTCGAGAACACTGTCCAACTATCTCCTCCTCTGTCGTCCCCTTCTCCTTGTGCCCTCCATCTTTCCCAACATCAGGGTCTTTTCCAGGGAGTTTTCTCTTCTCATGAGGTGGCCAAAGTATTGGAGCCTCAGCTTCAGGATCTGTCCTTCCAGTGAGCACTCATCGCTGATTTCCTTAAGAATGGATAGGTTTGATCTTCTTGCAGTCCATGGGACTCTCAAGAGTCTCCTCCAGCACCATAATTCAAAAGCATCAATTCTTCGGCGATCAGCCTTCTTTATGGTCCAGCTCTCACTTCCATACATCACTACTAGGAAACCATGGTTTTAACTATACGGACCTTTGTTGGCAAGGTGATGTCTCTGCTTTTTAAGATGCTGTCTCGCTACACATTTAACAGTAGTAGTCATAAGCAACAAACAGAACAACAAAAAGCACACGACCAAACTGAACAATTTCCACCCGAATCATTAGATACAAAAAAAAATACAAAAAAACAGCAGCAACTCCACCATAACAACAAAAAACCCTTAAACAATAACCCAGCCCATTTGCATTTTTGTCTGGACCCAGTTGTCACCACGTCCCAGATGCAGAGGACAAGACAAATGGAGATTACTTCTTCTCCTTCCTCCTCTCAATGCTTGCTTGCTTGCTTGCTTAGACAGGGCAGGTAAAGAGAAACCAACAGCAGAAAGGATAATAAACATGCCAGGAGTCTCTAGGGATTGGCACTGGGCCTCTTACTGGGTTGTGGACTCCAGCAAGTGCCTGATGATGCCAAACCTTGATGCCGGCCCTGCAAACATACCCCAAAATCGGGGGAAATTTAAATCTTGGTTAATTTCTAGCCTTATCCTTTTATTCCTCTCTTAGTTTCACATAAAACTCATAAAGCAGTGAGAGAAAGTAAGTCAAACCCCCAGTTATCAACTGGAGTTCTGGAACTATTTTTAAAGTACCCTATATAAAATCACTTACCAGACTTTATTTTTTTTTCTCCCACCCATTGTAAAACTACAAACTTCCTGATAATAATGTTTAGGAGTTTGGTATGTTTGACTAAGGGAGGTGAAGCGGAGCACTAACTTGAAAAACTGGCCTGGGTTGGAAGAGAAAACGAGCCACTCTGTCACTTCTACCTGTGAAATTTTGCAGCTCGTGTAACATTTATTGTTATCCATGTAATACTAATGGCAGCCTGAAGCATCTGCCTATTGCAGGGAGTGCCTTATTGGCCTTATCAAAGAGCAGTTGATATCCCTAGTGCAGTCTCTAGCAAATATGAGCTTGAGCAGGGAATTGACTCCTTGGGGCAGAGACCTGCCTAAATTTGTTTGTTTCTGAGTTCATAGCCTTCCTTTCTTCAGAAAAATTCTAGATGGTTCTTTGGCTTATCTTACTCTGCAATGCACTGAATAATTCAGCCTTCCCCAACTTGGTGCCCTCCCAATATTTTGGCATCCAGCTCCCATTATCCCTCCCATTATCCCTTCAACCACGCTGGCTGCAACTGATGCAATTTGGAGTGCAAAACATCTGAAGAGCCCCAGGTTGAGGGGAGGAGGTGTAGACCAAAGTTGCTCTGAAAACTATAATTCTAATAATAAAGTCCCTGGTTCAAATTTTGCCTAAATTTTGCTCTGAGCTGTCAGCCACTTTTTCTGTGCCTCAGCTCTTCCATCTGCAATACAGAGATAATACTACACTTCCTGAAATATAGAAAAATAAGATATGATAAATTATTTGAATATTCTGAAGTATTACTCAGATATGAATATGGGAGAGTGAATCCTATATCAAGATCAGTAGGAAAGTATCCCCTTTCTATGTAACTACTCAAATCAGATGGATTGTGAAAGAAATGCAAATAACAGATCAATATATTGACTCTGATCCAACCAAAGATAACATGATTAACGTTCCAATAAGTCTAAATAAGATCTGTTCAACATACTTCCGAGTTATGTTTAGAATCTCAGTGAATATTCCGATGAAATCAATGAAACAAGTTAGTCACAGCAACTAGATGTGCTGAATGTTCTCATGCAAATGTTTATGATGCAAAAGGGAATCTTCAGAGCGGGTGAAATGTTTCCTGAAACTTCCCCAATCAGCTGCTTCAATGCAAATTAGACCAGAGGTGGAAAGTCTGTAGCCTTCCAAATGTGGTTGGACTTATCATCATCATCATCACCACTTATCATCATCCCCAGCCAGCATGACTATTGGCCAGAGATAGTGGAAGTTTTAATCCTGAAACATCTGGAGGGTCACAGGTTCTCTACCGCAGGGTTAGTCCGTCTTCCTAGTGGTAAGATCCCTGTCAATTTTGGAGCATAATGACATTTCAACCAAATGGTCAATCAGATATGGCTCTATTCAGTGCAAAGCTAGCTCAGAAGGAGAATGCTCCCTGCCCTCACTCTGAATAGGTAAACACAGCCTTCAAAATGGGTGCGCTTACATGGGTTTCAAGGGTGTTTTAAATGCCTCCCCAACTCAACGGCTAATGTTATCTGGCAGTAATATGGCACTTGCCTAAGACTGAATAGAGCAAGGCTTACTTCTAAGCAAAGATTGGAGGATTGCACTGTAAATCCCATTGATCTCAATGGATTCCAGCCGCAATCCTTTGCACACTTAGTTGGGGGTTAAGCAACTAAGTGGAATTTGCTTCTGCACAAGCTTATTTAGGATTTTGCTGTTAGTCACAATTAACTTACGCTGTCTTGGTTTCATCACCTGGTGTTAAATTCCACTGAAATCAAAGGGGCATGTAGCCCAGTCCCAGGCAAGCAAGTGTGCAACTTTAATTCCAATTTAGTAATGGATGGGAGGTGGGGAGTGGACTGTTGAAAATTGCCAGGAAAGGCATATTGCTTAATACTATTCGAGAGCATTTGGACCAAAGTCCTTCTGTGTTCAATAGAGTTTGCTCTCAGGTATGTGAGCAGAGGGATGCAGCTTTCAACAATGAAATGGCCTCATGCCTTGACTTGGGAAGGAATAATATAACTTTCTCTGTTGATACACGGGGAAGTTTTAAGGGACCTATTTTTCTTTTCTTTTTTGTTATTAATTTAAAAATGCTCTGGTTGCGTTTACACTGAAATAAGGGTTAAGAAAGACTGGGCGGCTGGGAGGAGGGAAGTTACACAGCGGGCAGCCAGGAGTAGGATTGCAACATCCATCTGCTCGGTTATTCATTTTCGCAATCCAAAGCGAAAGAAAGAAAGAAAGAAAGAAAGAAAGAGAAAGAAAGAAAGAAAGAAAGAAAGAAAGAAAGAAAGAGAAAGAAAGAGAAAGAAAGAAAGAAAGAAAGAAAGAGAAAGAAAGAGAAAGAAAGAAAGAAAGAAATGTCAGACCCTATCATCGCGTCTTTTTAGTTTCACTTTGCGCCTGTGTTGTTGACAAAACTTAAATACAGTATGGGCGGTTCAATTCGAATTCGGTTTTCCTTTTGGAAAGATCCAAGGTGGGGTTTTACAGCAACCAGAGACGAAAACGTTCCTGATCCAGAAATTCGTGTTGCAGTTGCTTTGGGACAGGAAGGAAGGAAAAGTTTGGAATGCTTTGCGATGCGAATGCGAAATAGTGGAAATGGAAACGCACTAGCGTTTGGCCGAGTTGACACCAGCCTTTTCCCAGCCAGCTCCGCCGCGCGCGGTTTATAAAAAGAGCCCTTGGTGGACTCTGGACCAGGCAGTTAAGATCGGCTCTTTCCCCCGCGGCCCCGCCCCCGCCCCTGACGAAAGGCACATTTTTCCATTGTGTGCCAATGTGATCTTTGCATCTTTGTGGAGGTTCAGCAGAGACAAACATGGCCTGCGAGTGGATCTCGACGCTACAGTCTTCTTCTTCGGTTTCGTGAAAGTCGCCTTGACTTAATAAAAAGATTGTCGCTTAATATAAAAAAAGATTTTAAATGCAGAACCCAAAAGCACACTGCTTTGGAAAGAAATCCCGACTGCTTCCAAACTTGGTTTCCAAGTACAGTAAGCAGACAGGAAAAGTCAGGGTGTAATATGCCCCCCTCCCCCCCTTTCGGGGGATGAGTTTTTTTGTTAAAACTACAGTCTTCCACTTACCTGAAAGGGGGACTCTCATTGAGAATTCACGAGAGAGTAATTTCAGAGTAAGCATAAGTGGTTGGTTAAGATCGCACCTCTGTGTTGTGTGTGTGAGAGAGGGGGGGGGGAGGGAGGGAGAGATTTCTAATCCGCACAGTGGTTTTGTGTGCTTTTAATACCGACGCTGGCAATTGAGGCTAAACCATAGGTGACATGCCCAAGGCCAGCTATTGAGTCTGTGGCAGAGGAAGGACTTTAAAAAACAGCAACTGGGCTAAGTCACTCGCTGCTCCCTGGAATGCATAGGCGCGCTACCATTCTAAGCAATATTATTTGGAGAAAGGTTGAAGTGAGATCAATGTGACACATCCTCCCAAGAAAACATATTTAAGATACCTATTCCTCCCCCCATGTGTACATTATTTGAGGATGTACTCTGCTATTACTAAGAAAGAGTGCCACCAAGTCGTTTATGGGTGAAGCGCGCGAATACACGCAGCGTTTTGCGGGATGAAAAAATGAAGAGGAAGCCTGTCTGATCTGATCACCTGAAATCCCAGCAAATTCTTTAGGAGACGAACCTAAGCAAAGAGGAGCTTATGATAGGGCAGCGCAATCCTGCACACCTCTGCTTGTTTACTCAGAAGTAGCTCCTATTATGTGTCTTACTCCCTGGTAAGTGTGCACAGATCTAGCGCCTTAGTTGGGCGCTATCCGGCCGAAGTGGAACACCAGAGTGAGAAAGATGGAAGCAGGATCCTGGGGCGTCCTGTTTTACAGAGTGGCGCTGATTAAATAGGTTTAGGTAGGACGACGTTGGGATCACTTTCTTCCTCTTGGCAGGATTGTGCCCTGTATTTCGAAAGGAAGCGGGAGGGCCAAAGAGGCGCAACGAAACGTCCTAGCGGGGTGAGAAATGGCAAGAGGCCCGGTGACTCGGGAAAGGTTTGCTCTGGGTGAATTCCCGCTGATAGAGAATGAGCTACTGTCCTGCTTCACTTCCAAGAAGCTCATGGCAACGTAGAGAGAACATAAGAGCTCTCTACTGGATCACACCAAGGGCCTTTCTCTTCCAGCATCGCATCCTCCAGTAACCGACCAGGTGCAGGACCTGAATTCCACCGTACTCTCCCCGCTTGGGTGCCGAGGTATCCTGCCTCCAACAATGGCCTTGATTGCCTTATTGGGCAATTGCCCAGTCCCTCTTTCAAAGCCAGGCAGTTTTGTGGCCGTCGCTCTCTCTTGTGAAAGCGAATCATATGGTTTTAAGTGCGCTATGGGTAAAAACAGAACCTCCTTTTGCCAGCCCTGGCTCTGAATGGTTGCGTCTCTTCCCCCCCACCCCTCTCGACACACCACTCATGATCTTGTATTTCTCTTCCATGCCCCTCCCTAAACTAAAAGGCCACAGATGTTGTCACCTTTCCTCCTAGGGGCGTTATTCAGGCCCCTGGACCATTTGGGTTGCCCTTTTTGCCAACTCTGCGGCACCATCAACCTGAAGTCAACGCAGCGTTCCAGCGCCATATAGATTTGTCCAAGGACACCGTGGCACCGGCAGTTTTACTCTGAAGCCCTCTCCAAATGATCCGGAGCACGGACTCCGCCTTAGTCACAACTGCCACACACGTGGACCGCCGTTTTCATGGACACCAATACAGTGGTACCTCGGGTTAAGTACTTAATTCGTTCCAGAGGTCCGTTCTTAACCTGAAACTGTTCTTAACCTGAAGCACCACTTTAGCTAATGGAGCCTCCCGCTGCTGCTGCGCCACCGGAGCACAATTTCTGTTCTCATCCTGAAGCAAAGTTCTTAACCTGAAGCACTATTTCTGGGTTAGCGGAGTCTGTAACCTGCAGCGTATGTAACCTGAAGTGTCTGTAACCCGAGTTTAGAGCTCCTGAAGTTAGGCAGAGAGGGGGATTCCACTAGCCCACCTCGCTTCCCACTTTCTTCCATCGACTCGCATTTGCCATCTTCAGGCCCATTCATTCACCCAACTTGAAGAGTTCCCTTGGGAGTTCTCCACAATCCCTTCTTGTGCTTACGAGCCTGAGCAATTTGGAACCATCCGCGCATTTCCTCTCCTCTGTTTCTTCACAACAACCCTACGATTGACCCAAGCTCAGCCGAAGAACTTCGTGTGCCGGAGGAAGGATTCGAACCTGGCCCAGCCGGACATCTTAGCGCTCTAACACACTGGCCAGCTCAAGTTTCCAGGCTCGGGATTGCAAGACTTTGAAATGCTACAGACTGTATTTGTTATTTTACTCGCTCCGCGGTTTCTTTCTTTTTCTTTCCCCCTAAAGTGGGCTTCTATCTTGAGTGGAAGGAGGGCGGGTTTATGCTTTCCCCTCCTAACGAAGGCTTCTGAAGCCTCCCTGAGCCATCATCTTGGATAATTGTAAGCGTCAGTCAAAAGCTTCCGCCAAAAGTCCGGGCGAGCTCCGCAAACTCGGGAGAGGCGCGTAGCGCCGAGAGAAGTTAGGAGAAGTTGGTGGTGAAAGGGATGGGAAACTGGGCTTGAAGGAAAGGACGCCAAGGGCCCTCGCTCAAGGCGAAGGGAAACGCTAAAGCTCTCGGTTAAATTAAAGGCAGACCCGGGAGACTTTGCCTTGAAATTGTCGCTTTGGAGTAACCGACTTGGGCAAACCGGCGCAGCCCTCCGGTAGGTTTACACGGGACAGTCGGGTGTCCCTCTAGTCGTGTAGTTCTGACTCGGACCAGCGCAGACTCCAGAGGTAAGGGACGGAAGTCCCTATCTCCCCCGCCTCCCTTCTTTCTAGAGGATTTTCGGATTGGTGATAACGGGGCCCTTCTCCTGTGTTTGCCCCCTGGGCAATCTCAGATATAACATCGCAGAGATATTTTTCCTCTTTCCCACGGAAAGCGAGTGGTGTGAACACGGCCCCTGAGCCATTTTATCCCGCGGGCCCTCTAGTTTTTGGGTCCTAATGCAACAGCATCTAAACCAAATAAGGCCAAGGCATTTCAGCCCCGATCCCAACCCCCTATACTGGGAAATGCCCCCCATTCGCTGCCTTCCAAGAAAGTAGGTTGAGGGTCTCAGCCCTCCAATCCCTTCTTGTTATGCAGGTTATGCATTATGTTTGATGTCGCTTATTCCCAAGTTATGGACGGGTCAAGTCCTGGACCGCTGACCTCTGTTGGAACCTTTAGTAGCAAATTGTTCCTCCTCCTCCTGGGACGAAGGTTTGAAACTATCTAAAAACAAGCGCAAAGAGTCTGGACATTTGGACAAATAAACTTCGCCCTCTCAGACCTTAGCGGTTCGGCATGGGTTATAGGTGCAAAATAACTCAGGTATCATAGACTTGACCTTACTACTTTCTTTCACTATTTCCCATCGCTTAATATCTCTGTAGTTTGCAGAGAGACAGCTGCAGAAACTTGCCACGCCCAGAAGGATGAGGATAAAGATGGTGAGAAGTGTTCTGATTGGTCAGGCACGGCTTCTCCAAGTCTGGCTGGTGATGCTCTAAACTTCTCCCCGACTTCAGCTGACGGCCCTGCCTTTAGGACCAAAACAATGCCTCCAGTCGCTTGGACTACCTCCTGGAAATCTGATGTCGCGCTCTTTTACTCTTGTTGTGCAATTGACTAGCCAACAGACGTAACATCAAGGCACTTTCACGGAGCGAACTAGAGGCCCCATACATTCTCCACCCTCAAGCAGATTTAGAGCTGACTTCCTGGTGAAGCTCCACAATCAAATGAATCTAATGTCTAAAAGGGTCTTCTGGAGAGACCACCATCGTTCAGGCCTGCCCGCCTTTTTCTCTCCCCTTCTGTTTTGTTTTTTTCCTAGTGACCAATGGCATTGGAAGATGAACCGATCCTCAACACAAAGCGCACGGATTAAACAACACCACCACTTTGAGTCCCAGGGAAATGCAAAACCAACAAACCATTGTCAGTCATTTTGGTGGGATCAACGAGAACAAGGCAAAACTCTTGGTTGGTTGGTGAATCGGCAGCCTCAGAACGAAGCAGCGAACAGTTGTTTTTTTAATTGCACCCAGATATTTAATGTTCGGGAAAAGCCCAAAGCAAAGCTAGGTCAAAGAAAGAAAGACCCAGTTAAAAAGTGGCCCAATGCTTATCCACGCTGAAGTGACCGAAGGACAAGAAAACCTTTTAAAGAAATAGCCAGATTTCCAAACAGTGAACGGCATCGCTGCCTGTGTCACATATAGAGTACGAAGTTATTGATGTGGTAAGATATTTCCAAGCCTAAACAGTTAAGAGCGAGGAAGCCTAAGCAAGAGACCCTCTTGGGTCCTGGAGTCTAGGAAGATGATCCGCCGTTCCTTTGGGGGCATCTCTGTGCAGCTGAGAAGGGGCTTGCTGAAAGCAGAGATGGGGGTGGGGAGAGCAGAGGAAAATCTTTGCAGGAAACGCTGATCGGGGATTCACTAATTGGCTCTTTTAATTCGCTGCGTGGAGCCACAGGCAGGTCGGAGCGACTGGGTGATCTGGCCTAGCTTGCGGGTCGGCAGAGAGAGAAATGAAGTCCATGCCATTAAAAGCAAAAGATCTTAATGCCGCTTAGATAAAACTGAGGATCGGGATTTCGAGGTTTTAATTTGGTGATGGTGTAAGAAAACTGGAGAACCAATAGCACCCAAATAAAGAGTGCGGACCTGTTTCTTCAGGACGCTCCTTCCCCATCACCTGATTAAGCGTTCCCCAAAATCAGCGGAATTTTTAATGCGTTTCCTAAAATCCGTAGAACTTTTAATTAAACCTAAACGCTAGAACCGATGACTTTTCTTGTGGTTGTGGTTGTTATTAAGAGGACAGAAAACATTCATTTTTACAGCCCTGGAAATGGGTTTGCGTTTCTAACTGAGGTGCAACGAGGTCTTCCTGCCCGTTTCCCAGTATGTTAGTTCTGAGCTGTTGTTTCTCCAGCTTGTCACCGAGCAGGAAACAGCAGGTGAAATCTTGATTAATACAGTTGAAAAAACAATAGCCATTGCCAGTCCTAACAGATGCGGATCGGGGCGCAACATCCCCCCTAAACGGGCTGAGAGAGTGGAGGATTCTGCTCACCAAAATGAAAACGCAGTTAACGCGCTCACCAACCCGGCTGGGAAAACGTGTCACTTAAAACAACAGGCGCATCGTGTTCGCTGGTGACTTGGAGGGTTCGAAGAGATGCGTATATCAAGCCTCGGCGTGGCTCAGTTCCGAGGTCGCCTTGGGGTGGTGGTGGTTGTTTTATGAAGGCGTGAGGCGCGCGCCCGATCCACCTCCACTTCAGCCCGCTTAACTCCCGCGGATGGAAGCCTTAATAAGCACGTGCTTAAGATCTCTTTCGCGGGAAGTAAACGTGCTTCATTTTGGCCGGATCACGCCCTATTCATTTATTGTTTTGTTCAACGTTCGTATTAATGTTTGTGACTGGGCGGCAGTAGCGGGAAGGGCAAGGACCCATCTCCCCGGTCTAATTCAGGGAAACGTAAGCAGTGGGGGAAGGATGTGGGGGGGGAATCTATTTGCAAAACCTTTAAGATTACTTCGCAGCATCTCAGGGGACATAACGGCGACGGCGCCCTTTGGGATCTCGAGCTGCCACGCGCATAAAGAGTTACAACTTATAAGCGGGGCGCGCGGAGGGAAAGCGAGAGCGAGCGAGCTCCGGGTCTGTCTAGAGACAGAGCGCAAAGTCTTGGGGTTTCATACAGAACGAAGCAGGCAAGATCAAGATCAACTACAAACACGCTGCCATAAGCGACTGTATCTCGTGGCATTTACCCCGGGGTAAAAGCCTTTCAATCACGGCACAGTCCGTTTCTGTCCTAAGCGCCTCCTCTTGCTTCCCCTTTCCCACCCGGTCCCCTGGAGGTGGGTTACACAGCAAGGAGGATCGCATCCTGATCCCCCGCGCGCCCCAGCCGGGCCAAGGTCTCCTCTGGCCCTGGCACCAGGGCATCGCCTTCCCCAGAAGTGCCTGGCGCACGGCCGCCTGTGCCTGTTTACTCGGAAGTCAGTCCCGCTGCGCTGGACGAAGTGAGCGCCACCATAGCTGCCTCTGGAGATCGCAAAGCCCGGAGCAAGAACATTAGCCAAACAGATTAGTTATCTGCACCCAGTGGCTTAGCGTGGGGGGTGCAGGGGGGGCCGGCCGCACCGGGCGCAACATCTGGGGGTTAGGGTTAGGGGGCGCAGATCCACGGGTTAGGGGGTGCAAATTACTTGCCTTGCCCCGGGTGCTGACAACCCACGCTACGCCACTGTCTGCACCTCTGACAGCCCCGGGGAAGCACCAGGGAAGCGGAATTGCAGCCTCCGGGACATTTCTTTCTTTACAATGGAAAAGAGCAACTCGGAATCACTGTGATCAAATGTGTCAGGCCCTAATCCCTTCCCCCCCAGCCCCCACCGCAGGAAGGAGCATGAATGTCAACCTTACCGGGGTGGTGGTGGTGGAATAGGAGGAGGAGGAGGATGCAAAAGAGGTGTGGGAGAGGGGGTCGGAAGAACTGTCTGGGCTTCTTCCTCATTGGCTGAACCGGCAGCGTCTGCCCCCGTTTCCTCCCCTCCCCCCCGTTACACCCAAACGCTCACATTCACACGCCAGCTCTCCCCCCCCTCCCCTTTCCTCCGCTGGGAAGAGCCTCTTTCCTCGGTACAAAGTGGAGTTGGGCGGCTCCTCGGAATCTAAGTGACTCCGGAGTCGGGAGACTTGGAAGTTGGCGACTCTCCCCCAGCGCGCGGAGAGGAGGTGTTTGGTTTTTTGGGGGGGAGAGGTGGACCGTGCGAGCGTGTGGGGGGGACGGGACTCCGCTGAGCAGGTTGACCTTCCCGCCCCCTCGCCTTCCCTCCCTCCCCCCGTCCCAAGCCCGACCCCGAGCGAGGCAGCGCGGGCGCCTCATTCCCGAGCGGGGGATCGGGGCGCTCGCAGTGCGCGCAGGCTCCAGCCCACCCGGCTCGGCGTCCGGCAGCGAGCAGGAGAAGAGGAGCGCAGCCGAGAGCAGCCGCCGCCGCCGCCGCCGCCTCTCCGCGCTCCGGTGCTGCCGCCGCCGCGTCCCGGTGCCGCCGCGCCACGGACGCGCAGGCAGCGCCGCCCCGACCGGCCCGCGGCTGCCGCTTTGTCATGCTGCCCAAAGTGGAGACGGAAGCCCTGGGACTCGCCCGGGCGAATGGGGAGCGTGGGCAGATGCCGGAAAACATGCAAGGTAAGCGCCGGGCGCGCCGAGAGGCGGGGAGCGGGCGGGTGCGCTGCCCGGGCAGGAAAGCGGGCGAGCAAGGAAGCCGGCGCTCGGAAACCGAAGCGAGCGCCTCCTCTCCCCCTCCGCGCCGGGAGGGCTCCCTGCCGTCTCCTCCCCTCCGGTAACTTCAAGGCTTGGCGGGTTTTGGAGCGCCTTGGTTCCCAAGCAGGGTGGACTCCGAAGCCCACGCGCGGCCGAGTAGTGCTGCTCCCGCGCGCGCTTCGCCGGCGAGGGTGAGCGCACTTTTTTTTCTCGGGTGGAAACCGTTCGGAGAGTCGGGTCGGACCTGGGAAGCTGGGCACTTACTCCCAAGTAAACGCTGCCCGGCTGGCTGGCTGGCTGGCTGGCTGGCAGGGACACGCACACCCTCTTTGGATGGAGCAAGAGGGGCACCGGGAAGGCCCCAGTGAGAATTGGTAGGGCAGCTGGTGGCCAGCGGGTTGCCCGAGCGCACGCGCCTTTTCCTCGGAAGCAAGTCTCGCTCACTTGCCGGCCCCTGCTCCCCAGTCAGCGAGCCCCGCACCGGTGGCCAGCGAGGGTCCCGCAGCGAATTTGAAAGTTGCAGAGTAAGAGGTGGGACATTTAAAGCGGAGGGCGTTGAAAGAGTTTCTGATGGAAAAGAACGGGATCAACTTTTGTTGGGATGCTAGCTTTCAAGTAACGCGGGAATCCTCCTCAGGCACAATCCGCGCGGAAACTTTATTTCTTTCTCCGACTCCCGCCCCCCCCCCCAGCATAGTTTTGGGTCCAAAAGCTTGTTTTCGCCAAAGGCAGAAGTTGACCCATTAAAAGGAACGGCCGGTTTTGGTATGGTTTACGGTGTTGCCCTGGGGCGGGGGGGGGGGGGAGAGAGAGACTGGAAGGCAGGCGGGAATTTGTAAACTTCTACCCGGAAATCACGGGACGCTTGTGCCTTTCTTGGACATCTTAAACTTGGGAATAAGTCTTTTTGCTTTGCAAGTAAAAAAGTGAAACACGTGTGCGGTTGGTTCTTCAGCTTAGGGAGAGTATCTGGACAGGTTTTGGGGACGACGATGGGAAGTTTTTTAAAACACGAGTACACACATACACTTTTCCGTAGCAGAGGGTGAGCCGCGCTAATGACAGAATCAGGAGGAGGCAGCATCGTACATACAGCCTTTCAGTGAGGCAGCCAGTTAAGAGGGCTGGGAGACCTTTCAATGGGGAACCAAGGTGGTAGAGACCCCCCGCCCGCCCCCCCGCCCGCCCCTGCCCAGGATCAGAGGAGACGTGTGCAGGGACAAGGGGACCTGCGGATTCTCCTTTTTGCTGCTTTAGTCTCTGGCTTGGTGGTCAGAAGGGAGCTCATTTATTCTAGCCTGCTCATCTCATTCCAGTTCCTATAGATCCTAGTGGGCTGCGATTCCCGGAGAGAGCGGGGCAGGATTGCAGCGGAGAGCAGTTTCCTATCTCTAGAGCCTTGTTTCCTGAGGGGCTTTCCTCTCTAGCAAACTCCCAGCAGCAGGAACCGGAGTGCCCTTCTGCAATGGGGAGACCGATCCGAGGGTCTCTTTTCCCCCACGACCCGTCCGTCCCCGGTGACTTCGGACCTTGCCTGCTGCCGGGCTAAAAACGAGGTTTTCTTTCCACGTCGCTGGCGCGTAGTGGTGCCAGATTGGAAGCACGGACCCACCGAGGAGGAGCGCGCGGGAACCGTTTGGTTCAGCGTCCTGCCCGGCTGCAGTTCAGCGCCTGAGGCTCAACAGAGTTTGGGAGCGCTTGGCGCTTCTCGGAAGGCAAGAGGGCTTCAAGTTTCTGAAAGGGTCGGCTGGTTCTGGAAGGAGGGGGGGCTTTGCGAATAGAGTTGCCAGTGTGGGTGTCTTCAGAGTTGGGATCAGGGAGGCAGAGAGGTTGGGGTTTTTTTTTGGGGGGGGAGATAGTTGGGTGAAGAGGTCTCCTAGGTTTTCCCAATAAGACTTAACAGCTGCTCTGTATCTAGCATCCTCTTCAGTCAAGTGGGGGAGGGGAAAGTGGAGTGAGGATGGGGGGGTCCTCTGGGGAACTAATACAGGCTTGTCCCAGTGCAGATGCCTGTTCTCCATGCGCCTGGGGGGCTCATTGGTGGGTGGGTGGGTGCACTGGTTACACAAACGGAATAAAAATTACTGCCACAAATACATCTTAGTGACTTCACAGATCGGTTTTGAGAACCACTTGAACAAGCCTCCCAGAGGATGTCTAGGAGGAGAGTGATATCTTAGGGGTTGAGAAGGCTGCAATCCTAAGCACTAGGGGGGCATTGAACTCCATAGGAACATCTGCTTCCGAGTAAACATGGTCAGGATTGCACTGTTGACACCGCAGCCCTCTCCATGCCTAGTCAGAAATTAGTCCCATTGACCCCCACCCCATTGGTGGGGGCTTCTTCCCTGGTATCTAGGATTGCAGACTGACCAGTCAATTGTTTTCCATGGAATTTCCTTCCAGCTGAACACGCTTGAGGACGGGAAGCGCCGGGCTGCGATCTTAAGGGCACTGCTTTAACTTACAGGGAGTTGGGTTCTTTTAAAACCAGGTCCTCCAAGTTAACGTTGTTCAAAGCTGGCGGTTCTCAAACCCCACAGACACAGGCTTGCGGCTCCTAAGCACATCGTGTTATCTGGAATTACTTTACCAAGTACTGCAATTGCATTAGTTGGGAAAGCCTGTTCACGCGTCTGGCAGTCGGCGAAACTCTAGGTGATGCCAGCGGGGATCTCCTTCGCCTCTGCAAACTCGATTCCCGGAGATTTCGGGGGGGGGGATCCATTTATTTCGGCTTAAATGGGACCTGGCTCGTTCCAAGAGTTGACGCTGGCAGGAGGCAGGAAGCGCAGAGAGTCCTAGAGATGTGAAACGCGCAAACTTGGGGGTAGGATGGGAAATGAACCCTGAAACTCTCTGCCTGTTTACCCCCCACTTATGCAGTGGGACTTGCTTCTGAACTAGGAAGTTGCCAGGCATGACTGTGCCTCCCTCCGGAGCTGCCACGCAGGACAGGTCAAGGAAGCAAACCCCTCGTGGCCTTGTTTGTTTTTCATTTCCAAATAGGTCCTTCTCTACTTACAGCAGGCTAAGGCCCGCATCCCTCCATCCCATTTCACCACCAAAGCGATGTAGCTGTAGCATTATGTGAACGGGGGTTTGTATGCGTGTGTGCAGAGCACAGCAAAGAGATGCCGAAAGTGCAGAAGTTAGAAAACTGCTTTATTAAGTTATTTTCCCCCTCTTCTCAGTGAATGCACAATATTGGAGCCGCACAACACTTTCTAAGTGTTTTTAGAACACGCAGAAACTCAACTGCAAAAGTGTGGGGCTAGGGGAGGTGTGCGTGTGTAAACGTGGGGCTGTCACCTCGTTAGAAAGACCCCAATCCAGTCCCAGAATTCAGTAAAACAAAAACCAACAAAGCAAAACAAGGCTGTCATTTATTTTAAGGACTCTCCCTTTTGCACCTTCCCGGTAATGCGGAATGCGTTTGAATGCGGAGCAGTGTGGCGCTTCCAGGTTTGTGCGTGTGCCCCTTTTCTTCCCGAAAAAGGCAGCCGGCGGCTCCGCTTTCCCTCAGGCCGCAGGCCCTGAAGTCGCCCGGGGAGCTCCTGAGCTCTCTCTCCGCCTCCTCCCTGGTTCCCTCTCTCCTCGCCTTGTTAATTTCACTTCCCACCTTCTGATCCCCGAAGAGGCTGGCGGAGCGGTGGAGAGGGAACCGGGGCTTGCTTTGCTTCTTCTCTGACCAAGCTTTTCCCTGCTAGAGAAGTCTCCTTCTCCAAAGGCCCTGCGCTTTCCCGTGCGCCACGCTCGCCAGACCCAGTTCATGCCAGCGTACATTGCGGAAAGTTGTAAGGAACGCCTTAAATCGCTCGGCTTGACTCGATCATCTAATAATAATAAACAAAATCAACCCTCTTTGAATCTTCCTTCCATTCAGCCCTGCTTCCGTCTCCCGTCCGTGCATCTATCATTTATTCAAACACCTTCCTGGGACTCTGATCCGCCTCCAGCTGCTGCGCCAAAGAGAGCGCAGCGAGCAGAGGCGCAAGGCGTTCACAGCGGCGTCAACAGAGGGGATCGGGGGTTCTGTTTAGAGTCGATCTGCTGACTGGGCTCTTTTTGGGGGGTGGGGTGGGGTAGATGCATCGCTTTCCCACCACCCCACCCACCTTCGCGATGTCCCAGCCCCTGTAGCCTCCCACCCGCAGCATCACCCCGCTCCAGCTTTTTCTTTGGGGTTTCTGCTCCTACAGGCAAAGAGACACCCAGGGAGTGCTTTGTGGGGGGCGAGGGATAAAGACTCAGGAGACCGGCAGATCTTCCTGTTCGTGTTGCAGGCATCTTTCTTTTCCCCCTGAGCCGGTGGGACGCTCGCCCTTTCTCTCCACCCCTTTGCAGGAATTTGGCTCGCTTGGTGAGCCTCTCGCCCCAACGCGCTGGGCTTTCCTCTTTGGGCTAACTCAGAGGATCGGAGCAGTTCCTCGAAAGTCTTTCTCTTGGCCCCCGAGCAAGAAGATCCGAAGAAGGGAGGCGGGCCTGCCTGTTGAAGAACTTTATTCCTTATTTTAGTTGCCAGCCTTTGCAAGAGTTTAGAAGCTAACAACTCGGCGCGCAGCGGGATCGGACCCTTTCAAAAGCCGGAGGAGTTTGCCTTGCTCAGGTCGAATTAGGCAGAAAAGAAGAACTTCTGGTCCGAGGAACGGATTTAGACAAGTTTTAGCCGAATAAGAATTTATAGCTCCCATTTTTCATTTTTGGTACTGTTTAAGAAATTGATTTTCAACTCGGAGCAATTGGCTTTATACAGCTGAATTGGAGGTTAGGTAAATATTAAAAAGTTGGCTGCTGCAACACAGAACTTCGGGGAATGCAACAAAAGCTTCTCTCTCATTAAAAATATGTGGACTTTTGCTTTTTTACGTTTTTCAGATGAAATGCACATTTTCTTATTTTTATTTGGGGTGGGGGCAGGGAATCTGCTAATAGTAAGTTGAAGAAAGCCTAAGGCTACTGCCCAGTGAACTTGGAAGTGAGCTGCTTTGGGCTTCATGGGACTTACTTGCAAGTAAACATGCCTAGGATCCAGCTTGAAGTCAAATGATTTTGGGGATGAGGTTGTTGGACTGGGGAAGGTAAACTGAGCAAAGTACTGTCAAGAATGCTGGCTGTGTGTGGCTTGGGAGACTTAATTCTCCTAAATGAAATATGGGAAGAAAAGTTACTGGTCACTAATTAAAATGTTTGGTGTTGCTGTTGATTATTTATTTATTGATTTTTTTTTTAAAAAAAAACTTTATTACTTTGGCTATTTAAATAGGATGAATGTCCAGGAATTGTTTCCCAGTCTCAAAAGTAATAATGGATGTAAATTGAGGTGATGCGGACATTTGCATACATTCTCATGGGGTGTTATTCTCTTTATTTATTTTCCAGTGTCTCAATTTAAAATGGTGAATTACTCGTATGATGAAGATCTTGAAGAACTGTGTCCAGTGTGTGGAGATAAAGTCTCTGGGTATCACTATGGACTCCTTACCTGTGAAAGCTGCAAGGTTTCGTACATTTTTCCCTTCTTTTTTATGGGAAGGGAAGGGGATTGATAACTTTATCGAGAAAAAGCTTGGTAATTGCTATTTCTGTTTCTTTTGATGGGGACGGCAGAATGTTGTGAATATAAGTAAAGTTTCTTTTTGGAAGAAGTTTTGTGAAGAGCAGGAAATATTTCCCTTTTTTAGTCAACAGTAAGAAGAACTCAGTAGGGTGTTCTGTATACAGTGTGGCTATATTTACTGCCTTTAAATATTTGGTTGTCGTGAAGTGATGTAGTTGTAGAGGAGCTTTCGTTCCCAGCTGTCCTCAATATTGATTTTAGTTGATTTATATACATTGAGTATTATTGTTCCTGTATCTTGTTCTTGATAAATTTCAGGGCTGCAGTATTGAAGGCAATAGTTTCAAGTTTTTCATCTTTCAGGATGAAAATGTAAATTTCTGTTGTCATAATTTTTATGCTTACACACACAAACAATATTTTATGTCAGTATTCATTTGGAGGGTGATCAAGTGGAAATCAATTAAATGGTTGTTGTTTTTTGAAAACCTCATATATCACGATGAATATTTTTGCATGTGTATTTCATTTTAATACACAATATGCGCATAGGGTTCAGAATTATAGGCTGATCCCATGAAGCCAGCTATTAAAGTCAACCACATAATTTGATCTGAAATAAATAACTGGACAGCTGTAAAAGGCGGTGGTAAAAGAATATGTATTTTTTATATTACTGTAAATGATCCTAATTATTAGACTACCTAATTATAGTATAGCACATGGCTTTCCCCCCTCATTAGTAGCTGTTGTAGTTTATATAGTCCCAACGGAAGGTCTCTGCCCCAGTAAGCTTACACTCTAAATTTATACAATTGGAAAACAGTGGGAGAAGTGGGCAATAAGGGCAAGAATAATAAACCAGGGGAGACAAGGAAGGCATCAGTGAAGGTAACAGATAGAATAAAATGTATTTTGCAAGCAGTTTGGCTTTGCCTCAGTGGAAGTTGAGAGATGAGGGGTTAAGCCCAAAGCTTTGTGGAAGAGATGGGTGCAGACAACACATCTCTCTTGTACTGGGTGAACAGGCTTTTTAAAATTCTGCATCAAATCACTCAAAAATACCAATTCAAACATAATTTTAATTCATACCATAAAATTAAAAGACTGTTTCGGCAAACTGTAGAGGATTGCTAGGGATGCAGTAAGGAAGGCTCACTGAAGTCTGTTATAAATCAATACTAATGCAGACTAGCCCCAGAAAACTTCTGTCTGTGGCCTAAGTGAGTTTCCTCGAAGAGACGACATGAAGAAATATGGAATCAAGTCTGCTGCTTCCTAAGTGCTCAATTGGCATAATGACGATAGAGAAGCGAGTTTGCTGAAGGTTTTCGGAATATGACATAAACCCCAGCACCCCACCTGTCCATGCAAAACAGGTGAACCTTTTGTATCTGTTTTACAGGGGTTCTTTAAACGAACAGTCCAGAACAATAAAAGGTACACATGCATAGAAAATCAAAGCTGCCAGATTGACAAAACTCAAAGGAAGCGCTGCCCTTACTGTCGGTTTCAAAAATGTCTAAGTGTCGGGATGAAGTTGGAAGGTAAGGCCAAGACTTGTTCCTGCATATTTGTAAAACATATAATATGTAACTGCTCTGCAGCATATTCACAGTTGCTGCATTTCTGTCATTCTGGACTATTCCAAGATTCATGTCTTTATGGCTGATCAAAACTATTGATGCTCGTGGCCCTGCACACAACTTTTGTTTTTAAGGACTCCCCTATAACATATGTACAGTAGCTA
The DNA here is from genome assembly GCF_951804945.1 of Podarcis cretensis. Lineage (NCBI taxonomy): Eukaryota > Metazoa > Chordata > Lepidosauria > Squamata > Lacertidae > Podarcis > Podarcis cretensis. The sequence continues at coordinate 82,637,114 of NC_137175.1, read as the reverse complement.
TTGTGCTGGGAAGGTGGTTTAAATGTGTGCATTAGAAATGGCAACTCGTAAGTACATACAACTTTACAGTTACAGCAGACCATAAGAATGTTTGAGTATTCAAGCTAACAGTAAATACAAGAACAAATAACATTCATTCGTTTAAGCAAACAGAATTAAATGAGAGTAGATATCATAAATTATTTAGGGGGAGTTTGTTAACAGTTCCCACAGCAAGATTTCTAGCCATATCGGAGAGTTTTAAAAACACATCATTAGAGGTCTCGTATACTGGGCATTTTTCTCCTGCACAATTGGTCATTCTTAGTTATCAATGGAATTCCTTGCATGGACAGGTTGTGCAACTGAGCGAATCATTAACTAAATAATCATTGAAAGTATGACTAGCATTCAATAGAAAGGGACCCTACTTTTGTTTTACTTTGCTTTGCAATAGAAGTCAATAAATGTGAGGAAGTATAAAATATTTTGGATTTAAGATTTCCCTAGTATAGTTGTATGCTATACAACTATAGTATATTTTAATAGTTCACTGAAATGATAGGATTCAACATTAGGAAAGACAGCTGTCTCTTCCCCTTTCTAAATTACTAGTAAGTTTGAGTTCATATCTATTTTAACAAGTCACAAATGCAAGATAAGAATTGCATCATGCTGCATTCTTTTACTCATAGCAAATTACCATTCAAAGGTCTGGAAAATTCATTTTACTTCAGAACCAAATGTTAGCTTAAACAGAGATTTTGGGTTCTTCTTTTTTTAAGTGGCCATGGATATTGCTGTCTCCAAGTTGTGATAGCACTTTATAAGGTATCTAGTTTGGCCCCAAAAAGAAATTCAGTAATGTGTTTAACAATGGATATTGAGATGCTAACACTTTTGCCATATTATATTATGATTTTATGATGATCTGCTTGGTTACGTCTCAGGTCACAGCGATTGCTAATTTGAAGCAAATGCTTTATGAAATTTTTATTGGTTTGCAGTGTTTCAAATATCAAGAAATGGGATTCAAAATGGCAGAAAACTCTGGCCCTATGTATTATAATTTAGTTATATGATTGCTAGAATTTTATTTTATTTGCGACTGATTTCAAGGTTGATTCTGAATGTAGAATGTATTCAGAGTTCCATTTCACAGGTTTTTAATGGTGAAATCCTGGACAGCCTTAGCCTGCAATCCTACCCAGGAAAAAAGCACGATTAAGCTCAGTGGAATTTACTTCTGAGTACACATGTACATGATAGCATGGAGAATGGGACTTGCATGAGATTTTACTGTACATGATTTTGCCAAGATTTTAAAAATGGGCTAGGCATAATTACTGCATTTTAATACTTCTAAACTTTAACTGGCATTAGTAACCTAAGAGTTTATTAATTTGCGGTGACTAATTTTAATCAGTGGGTCTGACAGTTGAGGCAGACTTGCTTATTTTTGAAGCTATTTTGGTTCCAGCATGAATGTGAAATATTTGTCATGCTTAAACTGACGGGTGCTAAACAGGATGGTATCCTACACTTCCTTCAATACTACAGAAAGGCACCTTTGGTGCTTTCACAATATGGTATTTGATTTAAAGATAATTGATGGAACAATTCATCAGTTACTCACTTAAACACAAGTAATAAGCAAACTTCCTTCCATTAGTAGACAGCCATATTTTCGTGCACACAGATTTCCAATATGTCCCAACATACCGCTTACAAAGTGTAGTCCACAAACCACTTGTTCCAGAATAATTCTGCATAACAGGCAGTTAAGCCTATATTTGTTGCAGTCTAGGGGATGGCAGAATATGGTCCACAGAATATAACATAGTAGAGGTAATAGAAGTAATCTTGCCAAATACATGCTCAGAATCTGCATTTTGCAAGATATAACATTAATAGAGGAGCAATAGGTGGACAGGAATAAAGGATGCCCAAGCCATCCCCAATCAAATATTCCTTTGCTACCAACCCCAGGTAGAGTTGAATCCTGTTTCTCAGCTCAGCTAGAGAGAGAAATATTTAATGGATTTGCAAAGGAGAATCAGATGTCAGGGACAGGATGAAGCACCACACTGCCAATTTTCTCCTAAAATATTCCCCTCCCATAACAGTACTATGAGGGAATAACGTCAAAACAACAACTATGGTTACTTGGTGGGGTTTCGGTGATTATGCTAAGGTTACCAGATGTCCCCGTTTCCTGGGGACAGTCTCCGAATTTACAAATCAGTCCCCATACAAAATTCATTGAAGTTGAAAAGTGTCCCTGGATTCACTGAAAGAAATCTGGTAACCTTAGCATGTGCCCCTGAGAGACAACAGGCACCCACTGTCCGTACTTTCCAGAAACAAATGAAAACATTGTCTCAACAAGTTTTTTTCAGCTTGGTGAAAAGGTCTCTGCCACAGGTGTTCATTTTGTTTGTGAACTTATATTGTGGTGTGAGTGTTTCCTTTTTTTTAAAAAACTATGTTTGGCTCTTTTATGGCATGCATGTAAATTGCTTTGATGCAAGTGCAAAAAGGTGGTTTATAAATTAATAAATAATAATATTTTTAGTACTGGCTAGAATTTTTTTTTTTTTTTAAATGTAATCATTCGTCTGTTTTAATATCAGCAGACATTTGGAATTATTTGACACCACTAGAATGGTGTTAAAAATAATGGCAGCAATCCTATTATGCTTGCACACAAAGCATTTCCGTGTATATATGGGGAAACATCCGTGTATTCCGTGTATATATGGGGAAACATTTTTTGTTCTGGCTGTAGCCTCTCTATTGAATGTTTCTTGGGAGGCTCTCCACCTTCAATATTACTGTTTATAGGAGCCACAAAAAGCCATAGCAGGGATGGAAGCCTGAAAACTACCTGCGCTCATCCAAAATGTTGAGCATAGACTTGGATGTCAACTCCCCATCAAATCTTCCCTTTACATATATGCCTATCACATTGCTACATAGTTCAGTTGGCACTGTGCAGTTTACCTGTGGTACCCCTGAAAACACACACATGCATACACAGGGAGAGCCTTGTTCCCGGGCAGGATCAGTGCTTCTGATCTTACAAAGGTACAGCAATCAGAAACTGGCTAATGGTGTTGCATGTTGCAGCACATTGGAACAATTTGTATACAAATGGCACACCATTGCAGCCAGTTAATAAACCTTCCAAATCAGGGATGCAGTTTTAGTTGCCTGCAGTCAGAGACAGTTGATGCATTATTATTATTATTATTATTATTATTATTATTATTATTATTATTAAAACTACCTTGCCATCCTTCTGCTCTTGTATCATAATCCAACTTCCCTTTTGTTATCAGCAGAACGGGAAGAAGAAATGCATGCCCTCATAATTGTAAATGCCCGTGACATTTATATACATGTTTCCTTGATTGTGATACATGGACTTAAATTCTAGTTCATAAATTACAGTTTAGGCTGGAATCATTAATTGTTAACGCCTTTATGATAATGTATAGTCCTCTGTGTACCTAGGTCTCCTAATACATTTTTAATGGACCTCTAATCCTTAAGATAAAAGCTTAGGAACGTAACCTCCAGCCATCTCAGCATGTCACCAAGCTGTCAGAGGCCTTTCTTGCTATCTAATTGCCATTGGGAAGGGCAGGGATGGTGAGACCCTCTCGCTGCTGCTTTCAAAATATGCTGTGGCAGAGACCACCGCTACGTTCCCCAAGGCAACTGTTGGAATGGGTTTCCTTGACTTCTTTCCTATCCAAATTCTGTTACAAGCTGAATGGCTTCAGCAATTGCTGGATCAGCTCATCTCTGGGGTGGGTGACACCTAACTATTTGGACATATATAGGCTATCTGGAGAAGCATCTCAAGAAGCTAGGGGTGCAGGGAGACTCAAAAGTGTTCTTAGAATGGCTAAACCCAAACAAAATACTGTTAACTGTATTATAGCTGTTATTCCCTCACCAACCCCACAAACATTTCAAACAGCATCAAACCCAAAGGCTTTGAGAATTTAGTTAAGTGCCTCAAAATAGCATCCTCTCTATAGGCTGACGGAGATTTTTAAAAAAATGCAGATTCCTAGGGCAGCTTACCAAAAGTTAGAATTGAAGCAAATTGAAAGGAAAACATTAAAACGCCACAGAATAAAACAGCAGCATTAAAGCAATCAGCAGAATAAATCAACCCAACACTAATGTACAGAGGATTAGTAAGCTTTGGATAACAAAAAGGTTTCAACCTGGCCCCAAAATGTTGTTAAGATAGGTGGAGAAACCTGAAGAAGAGCCTCTGTTGAAAATATTAGTGTGTGGAGATAAACAGCTTTTTAGATGTCAGAGCCAAGCTGTGAAGGGCTTGGAAAGTAAAAAACAAACAAACACACAGCACTTTTGAACTGAACCCACAAACAATCTGAAAGCCAGTGTAGTTGGTGGATCACAGGTTTAATGTGATCATAACACCCGGTCAGAGTTAACAGCTTCACCACTGTAATTTGGACTAAATGCAGTTTCCGAACTGCCTTCAAAAGCAACCCCATGTACAAAGCACTGCAGTGGTCTAACCTGGAGGTTACATGGATCACTGAGACCTGGATACTTCCGTTCAGGTAAGTTCACAGCTGGTGATACAGCAGAAGCTGGTAGAAGAGGCTCCATGACAAGGAGAACAACCTGTATTTCCAGTGACAAAGATGGTCCTTTGAGAGGATGGTCCTCTGCTCCCAAGGCATTTATAGTCTAAAAAGATCCATATTGCTAAGTTAATTTGAATACTGTCATTTACTTCACAGCCATAATTTAACGCCCGTCATTTTTTCACCTCCACTTTCAACAGCCGTGAGAGCTGACCGGATGCGTGGGGGTCGAAACAAGTTTGGACCAATGTACAAGAGGGACAGGGCACTGAAGCAGCAGAAGAAAGCTCTCATCCGAGCAAATGGACTCAAGTTGGAAGCCATGACTCAGGTGATCCAAGCAATGCCCACTGACCTAACAATATCCTCTGCGATCCAGAATATCCATTCTGCCTCCAAGGGCCTACCTCTGAACCATACAGCCTTGCCTCCCACAGACTATGACCGAAGCCCCTTCGTAACCTCTCCCATTAGCATGACAATGCCGCCACATGGCAGCCTGCAAGGCTACCAGACCTACAGTCACTTTCCGAGCCGTGCTATCAAGTCTGAGTACCCCGATCCTTACACTAGCTCCCCTGAGTCGATAATGGGCTACTCTTACATGGATGGTTATCATCAGACAAGCTCGCCAGCAAGTATTCCTCACCTGATACTGGAACTCTTGAAGTGTGAGCCAGACGAGCCACAGGTCCAGGCTAAGATCATGGCCTACTTGCAGCAGGAGCAAGCCAACCGAAGCAAACACGAAAAGCTCAATACCTTTGGGCTTATGTGCAAAATGGCTGACCAAACCCTCTTCTCGATTGTCGAGTGGGCCAGGAGTAGCATCTTCTTCAGAGAACTTAAGGTACGCTACACACTTGTTTTCTATTGCATGACAATGAAACAGAAATATGGTTTGCCGTTTTGCTTGGCGTGACTTACATCCACTCACTACTCTTTGGTCAAATGGCACTGTATAAACTGTGAGCGTGGAGCTGTTCTGCTCATCCGTTATCCTTTCAGCAGAAGGTATAAAAAAAGTCAGACCTCTATTCTGCAGATTTCCAGATCAACAATTTTTAAGCAGAAGATTCTGATGAGCTGCAGGGCTACTTGCAGAGTCTACAGCTGTCTAGTATGACACTTGTGCAAGTGGAAGAGAATGTTTGCTATGGGAGATAGAAGATGCTTTCCCTTTGAAGGCCTTTGGCATATTTGCATGCGCCTCAGAAACAGCAGGGGGATAATGGGGGGTTTTGTGGGGAGAGGGCTAGTGATAATAGAGAAATAGGAAAAAGACCATTGGTAAGGTATCTTAGCAGAAGCAAGACTGAGAGAAAGGTATCTACGAATCCCAGGGCTTGTTGTGAGCTATGAATGGCTTCAAGCTTGCTGAAAGAAAAGTATAAACCAGTCACTTGAGCTAATGCCAATCATTCATAAGACCAGAAGGAACAAGTATGGGGGAGTCACTGGGCACAATAACTCCTGGGTAGGGCAGGATACATAAACATGTTGCAAAAAGAACCAAAATGCCTCAGTTTCTGTGGCTCTGTAGAGTTCTGATAAAATGAATATTATTCTGGTTGGCATAGACTCCAGGAGCCTCTCAGCAAAATACTCCAACAACTTGTAGATATCAAAATAACAATGGGTGTGCTATCTGAGGAAGACATGCTGTGCTTTTGAGCACTCCAGAATGCAATGTTTTCAGGACTGGGGAGTACCCTGTGATTTGCAAGTATCAAATGTGCATTTACTGTGCAAAAAACTAAACAATCACACACACAACTGCTAGTGTGTAAAGGCCCCCAGAGTTACATTCCTTTAATCTTTAAGAGTGTCAGAGAAAAAGGTCTATTCAAGTTGCTGCCCATAGATAAGCAAAAAGAATAAGAATAAGAAGTCAGGGACAGAACTGAAGTGGTCAGCTAATGAAGTGGTCAGCAGTTGGCTTAGAAGGAGTGGAATGAGTGCAGAACCCTAGAAAGGAAGGAATAATGTGAGATGTGCTGATGGCAGTTTTGAAGGAGACCAGAAAGGGGGTTGGGGAGCATTTTTGCAATTCACTGAGGATAGGACTAGGAACAATGGAGCTTAAACACTAGGAAAGCAGCTTTCTTTTGAGCATTAGAAAACAACAATAAACAACAGTCACTCCCCTGTGGAAGCAGGTGTCCTGAGAAGTTGTGGAATGTTCTTTCTGAGAGACGTTCAGTGGAAGTTGGAAAATATTTCTGCCAGGTATTGTTCACATACAGCACAACCTGCCCTAGGGAAAAGGACTAGGAGCAGGGGACTCACTCTGATTCTAAAGTCTTCCATTCACAAGTGTTACTGAGGAGTATGTCACATTTCAAGGGGGAGGACGGTAAAGAGCAACAAGATTGTGGCAGGCCTTGGCTGATCTCATGAGATCACATTTATCTTGCAGTCGTTGCTGCTTATTGCCGATATGTAGTTTTCTTGCTGATTTGCACAGCATTCCTGCTCCTGAGAGCTGTTCTGCACAGATGCAGAATTATTATTATTATTAATTCTTGAATTTATATACCACCCTATACCAGGAGGTCTCAGGGTGGTTCACAGGATAAAATCAGAATATAAAACCACAAAGTACATAATAAAAATAAAAACAACAACACAATAACCACCTCCAACACATTTTAAAAGGGCATGGGATATTTTTTGTGTTTGGTGACACATTTAGTATTTTATTTATTTCCAAAGTAGATGAAAAACTATTAAGACATGTTGTTGTTTAGTCGTGTCCGACTCTTTGTGACCCCATAGACCAGAGCACGCCTGGCACTCCTGTCTTCCACTGCTTCCCGCAGTTTGTTCAAACTCATGCTGGTAGCTTCGAGAACACTGTCCAACCATCTCGTCCTCTGTCGTCCCCTTCTCCTTGTGCCCTCCATCTTTCCCAGCATCAGGGTCTTTTCCAGGGAGTCTTCTCTTCTCATGAGTTGGCCAAAGTATTGGAGCCTCAGCTTCACGATCTGTCCTTCCAGTGAGCACTCAGGGCTGATTTCCTTATTAAGACGTTGATGTCTTTTAGTTTAGATTTGCATATATAGTGCAAATCTAAACTAAGAGACATCAACATCTTAATAGACAGGTAAAAATAACCAGAAGGACTGAAATCGTGTGCAAGAGGCTGATAAGCTAGAAAGAGCTCTCCTGGCACCAAAGGGAGAAGAAGGCAGCAGGGAGAGCATTCCATAATTGGGGTGCCACTACTGAGAAGGCCCTCTCAGACAGCAGGCAACTGCAGAAGGCCCTTTAGTATCTTAAAGCACATATGTTTTCACACGTGAAACAGGCAGTTCTTCAAGAACTCTCGTCTAACCTGGATGTTGCCAGAGCATGGGTAACTGAGGCAAAGCTATCTCTGTCCGGGTAGAATCACATTGTTCTGGAGTGCACATACAAAATATCCCCCCCCCCCAATGTTCCTTGCTTGCATGTAGTAAATTAGCATGCCAAGGAAGATGTCTCTCTCTTTGCCCTCTGATATACTAGTTTACTCTGCATAAAGTGGTTTGTTTATTTTCTTACTCACTCAAGGCCCATGATCCTTCCGCTTACAACTTCAGCTGATTCAATCCAGAGTAATTCCACCTCAGTCTGCACGTTCTGCATCACGTGTAGGCCAGCCATTAACCTTTGCTCTTTCAGTTCCATCCCCTCTCTTTATAGTCTCTATATACAGGCTTTTTCTGTTTCCCCTTATTTTCCACAGTTTTGCTTACCATCACAAAATGAGGAAGCTCATCCATGGGCAACTCGTTTGCGTGAAGGGATTCTTCTGCGCTTTGCTCTTGAGATAGTAAAGTCACAGGGATTCATTTCTGCCACTTCACACCATGCTGTCTGTTCCTGAATATGCAGCTGCCGCTGAGGGAAATGTTGTTCCTTCAACCTATACAATACGGTGGTTATCGATAAGGCCTCTGTGGTTATGGGAAGGAAATTGAGCGTCCCTCTGGAACTGCTGTCATAGAATTTCCCCTTGTTTAGAAAAGGCTTTTCTCATACTGCACCAAGAGTACTCATTCTGTTACTACTACCAGATGGGAGGCCAATGAGAAAATGAAGCAACAGCATGGAGGGCTGCACGTTTTAGAAGCGTTCCTAAGGCAGTGCTGCAGCCAAGCTGGCCTTGGACTTAATCAGTTCTAAAATGGTTGATTGCCTGTGACTCCTATGTGTGCTGCTTAGAGTACTTATGGGGAAGAAAACACTTTATAAGTGAATAAGGGTCATATGTAACAAATATTTACAGAGTTGTTGTTTAGCCGTTTAGTCGTGTCCGACTCTTCGTGACCCCATGGACCAGAGCATGCCAGGCACTCCTGTCTTCCACTGCCTCCCATAGTTTGGTCAAACTCAAGTATAGAGGTCTTATTCAGGATGCCAGCCAGTCAGATATGCCCTTTTTACATTACTCCATTCCATCCCCCTTTTTCTCATGCTACCTCCTCCAGCAAACACTAATCATTTCACACACAGTGATTATGCTCAGTCCTCAATGAGCTATTTGTGTGTGCATTGGGAGGTGCCCTTAAAAAAAAAACAACCTAGTGGTGGTTTGTTTGTTTTTTGCACTTTTGCAAACCTTTGGATTTTTCCAAGCCTGCTGGAAATGGCATTCATGGTGCCATTTCTACTCCATAAGAACACACACTCAGAGAATATATTCACTCCTAGTTTGGTCTCAAAAGTTTTATTGGGGGAATTCCCATGATTTCAGCAAACCTTAAACACACATGGTTCTGTGAATGTTTAACTTGCATATTTTCATGAGATGTTGGATGTGTTGTGCCCAAGTCTGTTTTGCTCGGGAACTCATAGCGTGCAATTTATTTAGTGCAAACAATGAAAGAATCGCCATCAAGTTGTAGCATGCACTCTGGTCGTTGTTTTATCTCATGCTATATGCCAGAGGACTTGAGAAAGATACAACAAATTTTGGGTGAGAAACCATAAAAATGTTCGTCTGGGCACTTACAGCCCTCCTTCATTTCAAAGAGACTTGTGCAGGAAAACGTACTGCAGGATTGCACCCTTATTTCTTGCCTCTCCCTACCATGACCACATTGTGGTTGAAAAGCGAGTTATACATACCATAAATAAACAAAGCAATAAAATATTATTGGGCATTGAAACACTTAGCAATGTGGATGTGTGCTGTTAGTTAGTTTAGAGCTGCTCCTTAAACAGAACCTCCATGTCTAGGGGGAATCTACTCCTGACTAACAGATGCAGGGGACAAGAGGGTGTGACTGTTCCTTTCCACACCACCCTTGTAAACTTTCATGGGAGCATTTGGATGGACACTGTTGGATAACAAATGCTGGTCTCAACAGAGCTTTCATAAAATCACAGCATTTCAGCTGGAAGGGACCTTAGAGCTCATCTAGCTCAACCCCTTGCTCAACTGATCTGATCTACAGAACTTTTTGTTATCAAGTATTTGTGCCTAAAAATACACCACTTTATTATGTGGAAGACATGGTCTTTCAAAGGTTATAAAGGAATTTATAAAAGAACATGAATGTCATGTGTATATTGTACTGAAGCAAAATTAGGAGTCCCTCAGCCAAAGCTGTCTTGCTGAAAAATGCCACCTGGCTCCAAAAAAAGGGAGCAATTGTAATGTGTTATATAATGCTTTTGGAGCACTGAAAGTAATCTGTGTACATCAGTCCCAGAGCAAGCATGGCCAGTGGCCACGGATGATAGGAGCTCTAATTCAGCAACATCTGGAGAGCCAAAATTTCTCCATGTCTGACATACATAATAATTGCATTGCAGTTATTAAACAGGCCCTGATGCCTGTTTCTTATGCATACAAGAGTTGACAAAATAACAGAATGTTGGGAAGTGGCTGATAATAATATTAATAATAATAATAATAATAATAATAATAATAATAGAAGTCTCATTGCTTTTGGTGGGTCGACTCTAAGTATGACTAAGAATGGGGAGTGGGTGGCGCTGTGGTCTAAACCACTGAACCTCTTGGGCTTGCTGATCGGAAGATCAGCGGTTCGAATCTGCATGATGGGGTGAGCTCCCATTGCTCTTTCCCAGCTTCTGCCAACCTAGCAGTTCGAAAGCATACCAGTGCAAGTAGATAAATAGGCACCACTGTGGTGGGAAGTTAAACGGTGTTACCATGCGCTCTGGTTTCGGTCACGCTGTTCTGTTGTGCCAGAAGTCGTTTAGTCATAGTGATCACATGACCTGGAAAGCTTGTCTGTGGACAAACGCCAGCTCCCTCAGCCTAAAGCGAGATGAGCGCCACAACTCCATAGTCGCCTTTGACTGGACTTAACCTTCCAGGGGTTCTTTACCTTTACATTTTAATCCTAACCCCATTTATTACAGTATAAGCCCCACTGAACTTGGGAGGACTTACTACTTAGAATTGCACAGTAAGTCTGGAAGCAATCCACATATATAGAGTTGTCGTCATGAATGTATTCATTTATACAATTCTATTTGTTTATGTGGTGCCAGGTGAGAGATTTGTCCAGGCCTTTTAGGACTTTAAAATGCTTTTGCTTTGAATGCTGGGTTTTTACAGCTTGCTGTGATCTGTTTGTACATGGTTTTATTGCATTTTTCTGTTTTGTGTGGAAGATGCTCTGGAAGCCGTAGCTGAAGAGCAGCTAACGAATATTTGAAATAAACAAACAAACGGTGAAGCCTGTGTACATAGCACCTTACAGCGTAAGTCAAAAAGGTGCTTTTCTTGATTTCTTGTATTAAGTGGCTAGGAGCTTCTAATTCAAGTTTGGCTATACAGCAAAAGCAGATGGGGAATAGGTACTTCTGTAGCAAATTTAATTATTTTACATCCACCTTCCTTCCATCATAGAACTCAAGGCAGTGTACCCACAGCTGCCAGGCAATCCACAGTCCTCTCAGAAAATGGGATGTAGGAGCACAGAAAGCTGTCTTGTGCCAAGTCAGGCATTGGTCCATCTAGCTGAAACTGGGACCTTCTGCCTGCAAGATAGATGCTCTGTCACTGAGGCCAAATCGGTGCCACCAAGAGATGCTTTCTGGCACCAAGTTGTCAACCTACCAGAGTGAAGGGGAAGCGGAGGAGCAGCAAAATTTCTCCCACCTCTTGGTAGAATATTATGTGTGACTAACTTAGCAAGTGGTTAGAAGTACAATCCAGTATGTTGCCTCCAGAAGCAGCCCTAAACATTTGGGTGTCTTGAGGCAACATCCATATTGGCATTCTATGATGCTAAATGTATCTTAATATCCAAAATAATCAGCATTTTGTTGCCCTTTAATGGTATTGCATGGACACGGGTGGCGCTGTGGGTTAAACCACAGAGCCTAGGCCTTGCTGATCAGAAGGTCGGCGGTTCGAATCCCCACGACGGGGTGAGCTCCCGTTGCTCGGTCCCTGCTCCTGCCAACCTAGCAGTTCAAAAGCACCTCAAAGTGCAAGTAGATAAATAGGTACCGCTCCAGTGGGAAGGTAAACGGCGTTTCTGTGCGCTGCTCTGCTTCGCCAGAAGTGGCTTAGTCATGCTGGCCACATGATCCGGAAGCTGTACGCTGACTCCCTCGGCCAATAAAGTGAGATGAGCGCCGCAACCCCAGAGTCGATCACGACTGGACCTAATGGTCAGGGGTCCCTTTACCTAATGGTATCCCAAAATCTGCTGCATGGGGTAGTCTGTTTTATCCTGCTGAACAGTTACCACTGTGGTGGGTGGTCATCTGTAATCACCTCACATTCCATGTCACAACATGGTTCTGGTGTCATTATTGCTAGGACCACATTTTCCCCCTTTTATTGCCACAGTGTAATAAACACTAGGATTGTACCATTAAGACAGCAAAGCTATTACCCATCCTGGCTGCTACTGTGGTCTAGTAGAATCCAGAGGCGATGGTGAGAGACAGACATACAGATTTCCCTATCCCAGAATAACAAAAGCAGAATAATGTAGCATTTGTGTCAAGGAAACGACAGGTTGGGTAAATTTAGTAGGAAAAAATATTTGGCCGGACGGACAGACATGCTTTTAGCAAAACTTTTATTTACTTCAGTGTGTTTTCAATGTTGCTCCTAGCAACTGGAAAGATACTAAAAGCTTTCTTCATTGACATGAAGGCAGCAATCCTATGCTTCTGTGTCAAGGAGCGAGTCCCGCTGAACACAGTGAGGCTTACTTCAAAATAAACACACAGAGAGTCAAACTACCTAGGAGAGAAGTGATCTGCTTCCAGCTAAATCTGGCTTGCTCATTTGGTGAAGGAAAAGTTTCTTTGAAAATGTGTTACTAAATAAAAATCTTGGATGGAGTACGTTTAATGATTAAAAAAAAAAAAGACCCAACTAGGGTAACAATAAACACAGGAAATATACATGAATAAAGTGTTCTGAAAAGTCAAGCCACAAGTCCTTAACGACTATAAATACCACCTAAGCTGGGTCACTATTATTAGCAAAGGTTGAACAAAAGAAGAGGTCCAGAAATAGATACGGTGGCCTGAGTAAGGGATGGTATGAAATGTCTTGTTTAACCTTACGCAGATATTGTTGCCATAGCATAGGAAATGGTTTTTGCTGGCTCATGTATTCTATGGGAATGAAGGATGTTTCCATGTTGTCTGTTTGCCAAGGAAATTCCTTAACAGGCCTGTTTGCTAAATAGAGGAAATATCAGCCTACTGGGGTGTCGCTGGACGCGATGGGAACATCTATCTTCATTCTGTTGCTGGCTGTGATCAGTTTGGGCTGCAGGCTTGTCCAGGCGACTCTATATTTATAGTGACAGTGAGCATTTATGTTGCACATCTGAGTGTTCAAAGTCCGTGGTGTAAAATAGAGAAAAATCTCCGCCAAGTATTGTCGCTTTTGGTCCTGTGCGCCTCGTCGTCGTCCCATTCAGCACCATTTGCTGTCATCCTTCTTCTGTAAAGAAACAGATGTGATGTAAACATCCCCTCTATTTCTGATGTCCAGGCTGTGAGTGCCATAGAATCACAGAACCACAGAGTTGAAAGGGACCACAAGGGTCATTTAGTCCAGCCACCTGCAAGTAGTTTATATAGCCAAAAAGACTATATAAACTACACTCAAGAGGAAGGTTTTGGTGGCCAAAGGGGTCTCCCTCCTGCAAGGTATGCGGAAGTACAAATGATCTGGGGTGGGGCAGGGTGGGGCAGCGAGCCTAAGGGAGGAAGCATTCCTAAAAACAGCTCAGTGAGATTTTAGCATGCTCATTGCTAGGGAATGCTGATTGACTGTTGGCGCAAAAGAAGGAAAACTGTGGAGGAGGGATGGAATGGAGATGCTACAATCATGAACAGCAGGATTCCACACCTAATCATTTAGTTGCAGGCCCCACTTGTAATATGGCGCTGTGGGTTAAACCACAGAGCCTAGGACTTGCCAATCAGAAGGTCGGCGGTTCGAATCCCCGCGACGGGGTGAGCTTCCGTTGCTTGGTCACAGCTCCTGCCAACCTAGCAATTCGAAAGCACATCAAAGTGCAAGTAGATAAATAGGTACCGTTCCGGCGGGAAGATAAACAGTGTTTCCGTGCACTGCTCTGGTTTGCCAGAAGCGGTTTAGTCATGCTGGCCACATGACCAGCTCCCTTGGCCAATAAAGCGAGATGAGCGCCGCAACCCCAGAGTCGGTCACGACTGGACTTAATGGTCAGGAGTCCCTTTACCTTTACCTTTATATATATTCCAAATTCCTTTCCCTCCTTCCTGACCAGTTGAAGCCCCCCCTCCCCACACACTTAGAAGGAATAGATTTTCTAACAGTGTTTGTCACTGACAGCCTAATACAAAATGATGTTTATGCTGCATAAGTTTGTATCCAAGCTAGTTTTGTATTTGAAGGACATGTTGGAGAAGGATGTGTGTTTTTCTCTCTTCTATTAGCACACATTCACCCATTGGAATATTGTTTCAAACATAAACCTAGCTTCCAATCTATTAAAAAAAAAGAAGATACGGACCATCCCAGCAGGGTGATAAAGTCTTCCTGTGTTCCAATAATAAAGCCTGTCCATTCCGTACCAGCAGTTTCCAGTTCCTTTGTGGCTGGACAGCTTGGGAAGACGAACTCACTCCTAAGTAGCCAACCTGCAGTATCAGTGAGGGAGTCGGAAACAGATGTTCACCAGGCTATACAATTTGTTGTCACTGTCAATATTACGTGGCACTTTTCCCAACGGAAATTGTTTGTGGATGGAAAAGAATGCAATGGTGGGGGCACGAGGGGGGATCATGTCAAAAAAGGGCTGGTATTTCTTCTGCTAGGTGTAAAGCTCTTTTTAAGGGAAAATGATTACATGGGAGCAGAACTTAATATGCTGTGCACAGGTAGCTTAGATTTCATTAAAATTTAGCATCTGTTTTGCCAAATTCACCAATATGTTTGCAAATGACTTTCTCTGTTCTCAGAAGTATTGTGAAATATCAGAATATAGCCAGAGTTAAATGTGTTCAATCCGAATTATTCCTGTTGAAGAGATTTTGAGCATGAGGATAAATCAACTGGATTTTTTTAAAAAAATGATTTAACTGTGGCAACGTCATGTCCAGTATTTTCATAACATAAAGTCTGTGTTGTTTTTTTAAAACAAATTCCATTAAAATGTTTGGCCAGAACAAAATAGCCAATCTTATTCCAGGTACAGTATCATGAGCGGTATTAAAGATATGCATACACTTTGCTAAAATGCTTTTAGAGGTTTTTTAAAAAAATCTTTTCCCAGAAACTCCCAAATATATTTAGCGATGGAACATGTGCAGAAAACCACCTAGAAAGCTGACTATACCATTTTAATATTCATAAGTATTATTAAAAAGATTCATAAAATGATCCATGATAAAAGTTCTAGATATAATTCTCATGCAATCATATAATTCTTCTGTAATTTCCCATTATCAAATCATTATGCTTATACATAAGTTAGTTCAACAAAAGTGTTTGGGCATTAAGCATTGTGTTTAATTTGACTTAAATTCAGTTGCCAATCAGATTTTAAAACAAGGTTGTATGTAGCTGACTTTGTTTGTTCCCATGAATATAATATCTGTTTGGCTCTTCAACATAATTATGTCTCAGAAATAAACATGAAGCTTAAAGAAGATTTAGGGATAATTACAAAGTTGTAGTCCGAGTAAAATCATTGTTAAGCCACAAAACCAATAGTTGGATCTATTTATTTTTTTAAAAAAGGCATTTGTATTTCAGTAATATTTATTTTATGGTTTTAAGGTATCATCAGCCACATAATTAACATTACTTTTTAGAAATGTTTAGTATAGGATGCTTGAAATGCTTTTGTCAAAACACAGAAGAAATTGATCTTCAATATATAAGATTTTTTTTAACTGCCACATCATTCCTTTTCAAGGGTTCATTGGGTTTCCAGAAACCTTTATAACATTAGACATCATCTCAAGGCATATTGTTAACAGTAAACGGTAGTTTCATTAAACGATTTCCTTTAGACAGCCAGTTTCCCCGCTTCACTTTGTTTTCATTTGTGGTAAGAACAGAATAAATAAATGCAGTACCTAGACATTGGTAAAATAACTCTGAAAGAGCATGTGAATGTAATCTGGTAAAGATACAACGCCGGCTTCCCTCAAACCACCATTTGCAAATCAGGTTCCAGCTTTGGGAAATGAATACAATCTCCTCCTCCTTTCTCCACAGCAAATTTCTGCATTAACCAGTATGCAGTTGTACATAGTTAAAGCTAACAAAGTTTTCTCATGACTATAGTCGTGAGAATATAGTCTGACTATATTCAGACTATATAGAATATAGACTATATTTCAGACTATAGTCTGAAAATGTACTTCAAACCATAGCTTCAAATTCTGGTTTACAAATGAACCATGGTTAATGTTGATGTGCAAGTAACTCTAAACCTTGGTTACTGTTGACAAGGAAATAATTTTATTTAGGGATGGCAGAGATAGAAGAATTCATCTCTAAGGCTGACTCCTGATTTGCAAACCACGGGGAGCTGATGTTACATCTGTACCAAATCTCAGTTACTGACAGTTTTTTCAAACGATGGATGTAATCCAGTGAGACTTAATTTGGTTTGAACTGTCTTGCAACCTGTTCCTAAATATCTGTTGTTGAGTATCTGCCAGAGACACTCATGTAATATTAATACTGTACAACATTGGTGTATTAATGTCACAATTCCAGAGTCAGCACTGAGTGGCTCAGTATGATTGTTGTCACACTCAGAACTGCTCTGGGGCAACATTAAGCACTATAGAATGGGCTGATCAAATTTCAAATTGCAACCAAACTCAGGTTAGCTGTCACAACTTTTTATACATTTCATTGTGGGCAAGAATTTATTGGACCAGCCAAATAGACAGGAGGAAAACCTCACCTCCCGTCTCACTTCCTGGTTCTTACCTGCCTACGGGTTGGTGGGGGTAGGGAGCAAATCTCTTGCTTTGCTCTGATTTTACAATGCTATTTTCACAGCAGTGAAATTGCAGTGTGATTCCAATCATGTCTGCTCAGGATTAAGTCCCAGTGACTTCAGTAGGACTTGCTTTCAGTGGAAAGGGCAACCACTTTCCACACACGCGTATTTCACTCCAAAGAATCATAGAATGGTAGAGTTGGAAGGGACCATGAGAGTCATCTAGTCCAGCTCACTACAATGCAGGGATCATTTGCCTAATGTGGGGCTCAAGACCTCAATCCTGAGATTAAGAGTCTCATACTCTACTAGTTTGAGCTATCCTGAGTTCAGAGAAGGGGAGATGATTACCGTATTTTTCGCTCTAGACCACAAGACGTACCTAGTTTTTGGAGGAGGAAAACAAGAAAAAAAATACTCTGAATCTCAGAAGCCAGAACAGCAAGAGGGATCGCTGCGCAGTGAAAGCAGCAATCCCTCTTGCTGTTCTGGCTTCTGGGATAGCTGCACAGCCTGCATTCGCTCCATAAGACGCACAAACATTTCCCCTTACTTTTTAGGAGGGAAAAAGTGAGTCTTATAGAGCAAAAAATACGGTACTTCACCGCCAATCAGAGTGGGAGGAGCCCTGCAGACTTTTGGAACAGCTCTGCAAAGGCAGCAACTCACACATTTTGATTTGTAACTCGGTTTCTGGAAGGGTGACTTGCATTCATTCATTCATTCATTAAAAAAAGCAAGCTCAGACTCTGCAGTCACATCTTTCTCTCATTCATTCATTTAAAAGAAGCTGGGGGAGGAGTGTTACTGTTTTCCCAATGATATTTTCCTGATGTAAATATTCCCCTTCTCCATCTCACCCCACCCCAGATGAGGGGCAGCCATACCTTTATGCTGAATGAAGCAGTTGCTTCAGGGGGGCAATTTGGGTGTTATGTAGAGTGCAGCAAATTGTTAGTTATTTAATTTATTGCGTCTGGATTTTTTTGTCAGGAAGGGGAAGAAGCATTTGTGGGATTAGGTGCCAAAATAACTTTGCATGCCTTGGATATTATGCACCTTAGTGGGAGAGGGGTACCCTTTGTTGCACTGCCTCAGGTGGAACAATGTCTTGGACTTGGCCCTGCCTGGAAGCTGCTATTTGCAGTATTCAGGAAAATGTATGGGTATACATACAGCTTCCCTAGCAGAGATAATTTACTCCGAAATAACAACACAGAAAGAAAGAGTCAAATTCTGTTCCCAATGCTATGGTTCTAAGGGAATCGGGGGGGGGGGTCTATTGTTGGGGGGCAAGAATATGAGATCTAATCATGGATGTCCAACATCTCATCTAGTTTGACCCTCACTGTAATGTTCACAGGTGTCTCAGAATAAAGTTGAACAGTTACATTCAGGAATTGTGCTTCATCATCATTCACTGGATTGTAAAGGCAGATAATAATTTATGGAAAGGGGGAAAATTAAATATCCATACCAGACAAGCCATTAAGTCACTGCAGGAGTGAGGGTGGATTGTAATAGGCCTTGTTCTTTCATCTGCACCCAGCAGAGAAATCCTGAATGCACAAAACAGCTGGGACATGTCATGTGTACAACTTGAGCTGATGAATTGAAATAATAAATTCATTCTAATTAAGGTTTGGTTCTTTCCAATTGACTATTTCCTGTAGTTGAAAGCCACAGCTTTTCAAACCAGGATTGTAGTGTATATTACATTTTTTTATTGTACAAATATATTTGTCAGCAAATTTGTTTCTCAATGTCTACTGCCCTGTGATCTTTGGGGAAATGATAGCTTTAAATTATTGTAAATTAGAGTTTCTTCCTATCCATTGCAGTTATTTTCTGTTTTCAGAGTGGGGATGACACAACAAAATAACATTCTGAATTGCATTTCTACACCAATTTACTCTTTATTATATTAGTTCTCCATATGAAAGCAGTTTTTGAAAAAAATTCTGCCCTACTCTGCAAACATGTAGTTTTGAAATGGAAGGTAGAAGCAAACAAAGTTTGTTTAGGCAAACATTTTATATTTTCTTAAAAATAGGGTATGGGCAAACTCTGTCCATCATAAGTGTTTTAATTATTTAGGATGAGTGCCTGAAAAATGAACAGTCCATGAAAATTATGAATATAACACTGAACACAGTTCTAGTTCACAGCTTATTTGCTTAAATACCGTATTTTTCCATCTATAAGACAACCCCTATTTTGGGGGACTCGGATTTAAGAAAATGGGGGGAGATATATCTGTGTATAAGATTGCCCCCCCCCCAATTTTTGACATTATTTTTTAGGGGAAAAACCTAGTCTTATACATGGAAAAATACGGTAGTCTTTTTTAAACACACACAAACATGCATCAAAATTTGCCCACTGCTGATCTTTGAGATTTCATGCAATCCAACCCTACTTATTTACCAGGGACGTTCCTTGTTCTTTTGATACCTAACTGGAAAATCACTCTTCCAGTTTGGTTGGCATTCTCCTTTTGGGGCAGATGTTAGTCAAGCAGCTTATTTTTTGCTCTATAAGACGCACCAGACCACAAGACACACCTAGTTTTTGGAGGAGGAAAACAAGAAAAAAAATATTCTGAATCTCAGAAGCCAAAACAGCAAGAGGGATCGCTGCGCAGTGAAAGCAGCAATCCCTCTTGCTGTTCTGGCTTCTGGGATAGCTGCGCAGCCTGCATTCGCTCCATAAGATGCACACACATTTCCCCTTACTTTTTAGGAGGGAAAAAGTGAGTCCTATAGAGCAAAAAATACGGTATTTCCAAAATGTTGCTAGTGTCCACTGAAATGCTGTAGAATACTTTGTCATATTTCAGCCCCTCCTCCGGGGACCCAGAAGTAAAATTTCTAAATGATGGGAACAGGTACATTTTGACACGTTGACTCTAGTGTGCATTCATGGAATCAGTGATGAGAAGCTCATGCTCCTCCAGATGTCGCACTCGTTCCTATCAGCCCCAGGTAGCACAGCCAATGCTCTGGTATTATGGGAGCTGTATTCCAACAACATCTGGAGGACCACATGTTCCCCACCCCTGATGTAAATGCATGCCCACAACGCCCTAAGGTCCCATCCCCATATATTAAATGTTGCTGTTGGTGGTGATGAACTATTGCCCTTATTAGTTGCTTTTAACAAGAAGTAACCCAAAGTGACTTATGAAAAATAGGACATATATTAAAACCAGCGTAAAAGCTAAAAACACACTTGTATTTATATAAAAGCAGGACTAACACTTCCCACTCACCAAAGGAGGCCACAGATAATTTAAGGCCCCAAGGCTGGGTGGAAAAGAAACATTTCTGCCTTGCCTTGACAGTGAAGTGGGGAGCCACTACTGAGAAGGCCCATTCTCACGTTGCTGAACTTGCATGAGTTGCAGCTGTTATTATACAAAGGCAATGTACAACAGATGAATAAGAGCCAGTGTCTAACACAGTTGCATGTAGTGGGTGCCTCAGGCCAGTGTCGCGTAGTGGGTAAGAGCGGTGGACTCGTAATCTGGTGAACCAAGTTTGCTTCCCTGCTCCTCCACATGCAGCTGCTGGGAGACCTTGGGCCAGTCACACTACTCTGAAGTCTCTCAGCCTCACTCACCTCACAGAGTGTTTGTTGTGGGGGCGGAAGGGAAAGGAGATGGTTAGCCGCTTTGAGACTCCTTCAGGGGAGTGAAAGGCGAGATATCAAGTCCAAACTCTTCTTGGTGAGGCTCGGTGTAAGAATAGGAGTGTGTTACCAAAGTGGACAAGATTTTCACCCGTGAGATGTTTCTAGATAAAAGATTGCAATGGGAGTGGGGGGAGTTTAAAACTATTTGTACTATTGTTCTTCTTTGTACATAAGATAAAAAAAGGTTACAACGAAGTTGCCCCCTCCCCGTTTAAGTGTAAAATATTATATGTTGAGAAACAAGACTTCCTAGCTGTATTGATTGAGCGGGTGGGAGGCTTTAGAAAAGGGGAAATTTTCAGTTCTTCTCTAATATCGCTTTGTAACCCCTCAAGTTAGCCACAGAGCCCTGAGTCTCCTCTTTTGATCTCTGGCGATATTTTTCTCTGTTATGTCATAGAGGTCACCTGGCTCATGTGTGACAAACTGCCTGCATAAGTCACAGTGCCAGTGGCAGAGATTTGTAACCATGTCCCTGGTCCATTGCCTTTGAATTATTTCGCAGGCCCTCTGCTTTACATTTGCACTCTGTCGGAAGATGAACAAGGGAAGGGAGTAAAATCAAGGGCAGGGTCTCATCCTGAAGGACAAGGGGAAACAGGTGGAAGGTTAATGGCCCTGGAGCGTATCCACAAGCCTCTCAGGCTTGATATATGGGCCTCGGGCCTAAAACAGGCATTGGCTTTCAAAGATATATTATTTCATTTGAGGAGAGACATTCTGGAGATCCTGCATTTGTCTGCTGATAGATGATCCTCTGTCCACAATTGGTTATGGCGTGTGAGTTTTCCTTGGGCCTGCTCCCGTACATAAAATTTTTGCTGAGCTCTCCAACCTTTCACATGCCTTTAAGAATGGGACGCGTGCGGGTCTTCTGGCAGGCTGCAGGCTGGATTTTTGCTGCTGCTATTTTAGTCATTTCTTTTGAACCGCTAAGGCAAGTTTGGGAGGAGGGAGAGAGGGATGAAAGGCACTTCTGTTCATTCATACATAACTTGATAAGGGGCGGCCTTGCAAAAGGAAAACAGAAACAATGTTAGGAATCAATTGTGTGTGTGTGTGTGTGCGCGCGCGCGCAAGGGGGGGAAGGAATCTTAATAAAAGGCTTTATAGTGACCATAGCCAACATAACGATGCACATAGCAAAGTAACATTTTGGAGTTGTTAAGAACAAGAGAACCTCCTACAGATTTGACAAATACTATCACTGTTGTATGGGATTTTATTGTTACTCTTACTTTGATATGTGGCTGTTCAGAACAGAATAAAAAGAATCCTGATGCACAAACTGGTTAACAGAAAATGCCTCCCCCCCCCTTTTTTTTTGAGCCCACGGAAACTTAAATCCTGTATGTGTACATTTGAAAATAAATCTCACTGGTTTCAGTGGAACTCAGTTCTTTGTTTTTATCTGTGCTTTATCTGATGCAAACCCACAGTAATTTTATTTGCCACTGTGGCAGCATTTAAATATGCCTCCCTGCAACGCCCTCTTTCATTCCCCCCCCTTCTAATTCTACTCCCCAATGGACAGATATTTAATATTTATACATTTTTGTTGGTCTAAATAAGTAAATAATAGTACGCAGTACCAGCACCTTTTTTTCCCTAGAATAAAAGCTCTAGTTAGCACCATTGAGAGGAGTGGGGATCACTTAACAAGGAACTGTGATTCAAGCGCTCATGCCTGAACACAATTGAGAATACAATTGCATGTCATTTGCACCTTGTTTTATCCATTTCTATCATCCCCTGAACAGGATTTTCCCAGGGCTACTTTTGAGACTGGGATGTAAAATGAAGCACAGACATTTGCACAGCCTCCAGGCACTGAACACACATAGAATCATAGAATCATAGAGTTGGAAGAGACCACAAGGGCCATCGAGTCCAACCCCCTTTCAATAATTCTTACAGTAACCTCTCTTAGGTGGGAAGAGGGCATATAGCTCAGTGGCAGAGCTCATGCTTCACATGCAGAAAGACCCAGGTTCAACTTTAACACATGCAGTTCAAGAGATCTTAAGTCGGTAGCCCAGGAAAGACCCCTCTCTGAAACCCTCATGGCCAATATTTAATAATATTTGGCTGGATGGACCCAATGGTGTGGTTGTATGTTTCTTGGCAATGCATTCATTTCTGAGCTGGGCCAGAAGCAGGAGCTTCCACTCATAAGTTACTACAGAACTATTTTTACAGGCTAGCTGGATTGCCTCATCTTCATAAGACGCTCCTTTATCACACAGTGTCCTCCTTTCCTGGGCCAGTATTCCATCTGCAGGAATAAAAAACTACAAGAATAGATTGGATTCAGCACTAGAGGAAATGTGCATATCAGAGGAATTCCACAATAAAATGCAGTACCAAGGCTAATTGAGGGGTCTCCTATGGTTTTCAAGAGGTGGTTGGGGGTGTTTTCAGCCTATGCAGAGTGGTGGTGCATTAGATGATCTGCTACTCTCCTTCCAACAGCATAGCCAATGTAGGCCCATTAATCCAAGTGTGATGAACAGGCCAGTTAAGTTCCTCATGTGGTAGACACTTAGCAGAAGAGTATACTCTCCTGCCCTTTCCAGTACACTCCATGTAGACACCAAGTCACATATACATGATTTGCCCTCCTTTTTCGAGATTAAAGAATCCCCTGTATCTGATATTTGCACCTTGCATGTTGAGTGTTTGCCTCATATTTATGTACATGGTTGAAGGGACAGAGGGCAGTTTGCTTTGCTTATCTACTATTCAGAGAAGAGCACTGGTACTTTTATCTGGGTTACGTTGTGCCTTTTCCTTTTGAACTTGCCATTTAAGCCATATTAGAAGTGGCAATAGTTTGTGCAGATACATCCTGTAGGTCTGTGACACGCTTACACTCATCTTTTGTGTGTGTGAATCTACAGGCCAGTGCAGAATCGTTGCATTGCCCATACAACGCCATATTTCACAGCTTTGTGCTAGTCCAGCAAACTGTATGTCCAGCTAATGTGCTCCTTTGCTGGGATTGAGCTGTAAATGAGCATGCTTATATCACTCCTGTGCACAGATAGGGAATCTGTGATAAAAAGGTCCCACCAAAACCCCAAATATACACATAGAAGACCATGTGAGCCTAGGAATCCCAGCCACTTTTACCTTAACTGTATCTCCCTCTCTCTATCATTTCCCTGCTTTTCTGTTTTTGTCAGTCATTCTCAATTTCTGCCCACATAGCTGTGCACATATTATAAATCTGTGTACACTGAGCATGTGTTGAGGAGGGAGAAGGATTATGCACTCTTTGTGCACATCCTCAGCATAACATCTGCAAAAAGCTACACGTAAACAGAGATTACATGGTTGTTTCTCTTCTGCCCCCCCCCACGCCAAAGGTTATAGTGCCCCCGGTGCCACTCGCCTAAAGGTCATCATGACCCAGTTGTAGGCCACAGATCCCCATGTGCAGATCAGCTTTATCTAGTGCCAGATCTACTGCCAGATCATGACTATTCTGCTTACTACTTTCAGGAACAAGCTGTGAACAGAGTATGTTTACTGATAAGTCTTTCAGCTGCTGAGACCTACTCCTGCTTCCCTTACTGACAGGAAACGTGTTTTGAGTGCAAAGGCCGTGGAGTGGAGTGGGTTATATAAGAACTTATTTGACTTACTTGCAGCACATGGCTGTTGACTGTCTGCGACAAATAAGACCTTTCAACATTTTAAAAGCCCAAACAGGCAAATTTTGATTCTTAATAGAGTACTCTGACTGAAATAAAACTAATTCATCCTGGTCACATATTTAACAGGTCTCTGTAGGTGTCATTACTTTGTGCAGTAAGGACTCCAACACCAAGGAAGTCCCAGTTTTAGTCTAATATATAGATCAAAATGTTGGTGTTGCTTCTGGTCTGCTGTTTGTAGGTTCCTGTAGATAGCAAAGTTGATCCATCTGTTAGTTATGTACATTGACTTGCAGAGAACTTGAGTTAACCAGTCAGCTGAGCTCTTGCAAAGCTTCTACTGTATTTCTTACCTTGCCAATGATATGTGGAATGTGTGTAGGAAATGTCAGGGAACACTTAGTATTTTTGATAAATGATCAGAGCAGGAGAAAACTACAAACTAGTAGATGAGATCCAGATGTCATAAGGAAGCAGATGAGCCCTTATGGTGGGAGTCTAGCACAGTGAGTTCACTGCACATACAGAGATGAATGTTAGCATGAATTGTTGGAGAATCACGATATTAGTTCGGAGGTAATTTAGCTAAAATATGTGAATTTTTGTAATCCTGAAGGCATGAACGAGGAGAGCATCTCACAGACAGCACTTCTGTGGCCCAATTTGTAAACATAATCTTCCCTCACTGTCTTTGGCAAATCCTTTTGCATCCCCTTCTCATGTTTTTGGCCTTTTGATCTTCCTTCCTTTCCCCCCTGCCTTTGCACAACTTCCTCCACTGCTGAATCTTAAAATTGTAAGCTCCTTAAGGACAGTGGCCTCTATCTTTTGGCTTATGGTACTCTGTACAGGACTTGAATGGATATAAAGGGCATGAATGGATGCTGTGGTGGAGCATCTATAGTTTCAGATCTCTGAATGATCAGGAGGACTTTCCAGAGGAGGCAGTTGGTTCAGATGCATATTTTTGGGGTGGACCTTTGGAGGAAGAGATACATGATGAGATAAATGGATTAGTTGACGCTGGTGACATTAATAAATAATTATTTAGTGTTAATTGTTGTACTGCATATTTTGATATTTTGATGTATTCTTTACATCTTACTTGTCTTTGCTGTAAATCCCCCTGTGACTTTTGCATAGGCGGCATATAAATTATCAAAATAAGGAAAGAATCTTGCTCCTTCCCCTCCTACAAACACCTCGCCTAGGCTGAGTTTTGCATTCTCTGCCAACCTAACACACAATATCCACCCAGTCTTACTGGTTTTCCAGTACTGCGTAAGCACCTTTCACACAAACGTAGCAACTGGGCTGATTCCAGGTAATCCAAACAGCATATTAACAGGGGCAGTGACAAAACAAGCCATCTGTTACCTACAGGTTATGAAGGTGGCTTGCTTAAACTAACCACAGTTAGGGTAAAGAAAAGGTGGCTAATCTGCCCATGAGATGCTCTTAGCATACAAATCCCAGCTGGGGCTGGTGGGAGCTGGATTCACATCCAAACTGAGTTTGGACACAATGGCAGATCAAGTTTAAGTAAACTGTGCAGCCAGGAGGGAAAGGGACTAAACACCAGGAAGAACTTTCTGACAGTAAGAGCTGTTTGACAGTGAAACAGACTCCTGCGAGAGGTGGTGGACTCTGTTTCTTCAGAGGTTTTTAAACAGAGGCTGGATGACAATGACCTAGTTGAGACTCCTGCACTGCAAGGGGATGGACTAAATGATCGTCAGGCCCCCTTCCAATTCCACAATGCCACAATTCTGTGATTCTATGACTCACTTGGGCTCATTTCAAGTCATATGTCACCATGGTTTAATACAGATGTGGGGAGCTGCTTGCTGGGGCTGATAGTAACTGTAGCTGAGCAACATCTGGAGGGCCAAAGGTTCCGCACCCATAGCTTAGCATGATATGTGAACTTGGCCTAGAAAATCTGAATGGGAAATAGATGCCTCTTGACTCCATTGCATACACATGCCAAGGCATGAGTATGAATGGAAGATTCCAATGCCTAGCTTACACTTCATTCTTCCCATAACATCTTGTCCAGCTAGCAAATGTTGCTGAGAACAGTTGCAGCTCTTCTATAATAAATACAATCAAATCCCCTGCAAGGAAAGCTATCTGATACTCTTTATTATTTTTAAAACAAATAAACCAAAATGGTCAGTTGATTGACACACATCACTTCCAAAGCCAAACATGTCCCCGTGTTCCACCATCAAACACTGGATTGTATGCAGCTTTGCCAGTTCAGCGCTGTAGCACCTAACCAGCAACACAGCAGTCTCCAGTGTGGGGAGGTGCCCTTTGTATTCCCCGGACGTATTTGTGTTTGTTTTGTTCTACACTGGTTGTTAAGAGATACTAAAGCTTGAGATAAGTTGAGGCCGAAGCTGCAATAAACTTCAAAGAGATATATTGCCACATACAATTTTACGTATCTTTTTTAGGGTCCACTCCTCTTTCTGCTACAGTCATTGGGAAAGCACTCTTGGTCTGCTTGGTAGGAGCAGAGTGCTGCTATCATGCCTTTCCCTCTGCCTCTCCGTAGCTAATATACAGTTGTAAAAACAAACGAGTCTCCATTCCTGTGGAATTCTGCTGAGTTTAGGTTAGACAAGCAGGCTAAAGACTTGAGAGACATCTTTAGAGCCGACAACAGCAGCGGCAAGGAAATCCGAGGGCTTGTTAAACAGGAAGATTTAGCATCCGAAATTCTATAGAGAGCACTGAACAGAGGGTGTTAGAGATCGGGAATATCTGCTTTTCTACTTGTTGCTTTGATAATGGATAAAAGGCTGTCATGAAGTATAAGTTACCAGCTGGGAGTGGGTAGTATAATCTCAGTAGAAAGGCTGTTCTCTCAGTACTATAAAAAAATCTTTTATATCATTCTTACCTATTGTGAAGAATACAAAGGAGTTGTTTATATCACAGACATCCTCCCTAATGGGGAGGGAGCTGTCATCTCATATAGGAAGCCTTACAGGTTGCTTTCAATTAATTTTTCATTGACCCCGCTCTGCTCTTTGACCAAGCGCTCATCCGAATGAAGATTCCCATAATTCCAAGGCATTAGATGAAACACGCTGCAACCTTATGATGGATTGGTGGGGCCTGATTTAAACCGAACGACAAATGGGGATACTGTTTAAGGAAACAATGGATATATCCCCTGTGCATCTGTTTGCTTGTTTTCTTTAAGATGTTCTTTACCCACAAATAACTTCAAGGTGACTCATAACAAAACCATTAAAAATGCAATTAAATAGAATGACAAACAGCAATCAAACAGGAGGTAAAAGAATCACAAGCCAAATAAAACCAGGAAAAAATGTGAGACTTCCACGCCAATCCCATTAAAGCTCATGAGAACATGAATTTTTAAAATTATTTGGGTAGTTTTACATTTATATCCCACCTTTCCTCAAAGGAGCTCAAGGTGGTAAACATAACTATCCTCCTCCCCGTTTTATGCTCACAACTTTGTGAGGTAGGTTAGGTTAAGAGACAGTGACTGGCCAAGATCACCCAGTGAGCTTCATAGCTGATTGGGGATTTGAACTCTGATCTCCCTAGGGCTTAATCCAACACTCTAACCACTGGCTCCATCACTGATGGATGTTGCCTGGTGTCTAAAGGACTACAGTGCTGGTACCAGGCAGACATAACAGACTAGGGAGTTAATCATTTGGGAGCCATCATGGAAAAAGCCTCCCTCCAGTAGCTACCTAACTTCCAAATACAGGAACACCTGGAGAAGGTCCTCTGACCTAGCTGTCGACTTTTCCCTTTTCTTGCGAGGAATCCTATTCGGAATAAGGGTATTTCCCTTAAAAAAAGGGAAATGTTGACAGCTATGCCTTTGAATAAGATCTTAATTGGCAGGGAGACATGGGAGAAGGTGGGCCATGAAGTACCCTGACTGTTTAAGGTTTGAAGGTCAAAACCAGCAGTTTGAATTGGGCCTGGAGGCACACTCGGAACCAGCAAATATCTTTTAATAGTGGTGTGATGGGGCCGCAATGGTAGGTCCCATTTGGTAGGCCGGCCATCATGTTCTGCATCAGCTGAAACTTCTAGGTAGTTTCCTAAGGCAGCCCCACATATGGTAGTCTACCCTAGCAGTTACTAAAGGATGAACATCTGTGGCCATACTATCCCTCTCCAATCAAAGTTAATGATAGCTGCTATACCTTTCTGAAGCTGCCTTCACATCCAGTGGCAATTATGGATCTGAGAGCTTTCCAAGTGGCATACGTTCTCCTTAAGTTGGAATACAACACCACTCATATTAGATTAAATGCCATTTTATTGGTTAGGTTAGGTATCAACTATCACATATCCAGTGCAATACTGTGGTTAAGAGTGTTGAATCTAGCTGAGGACAACCCAGATTCAAATTCTTGCTTATCTGTGATACTTTGTGCCATTTCACACTTTCTGTGATAATCATTTTTAATGAACACGTTTAATGCTACAGCAAACCTATGTAGGAGAGACACATTCCTTGTTCATCCTTAGGTGTACTCTCACAAACAGCCATTTGTGTCCAGACCATGCTGCTTAACAAAGCAGAAAGGAATTAACATGGCTGAATGCTCTTCCCTGCAGAAGTTCCCTTCATATAGAAAACTAGGTGTCAGAGACAAGGATTTTAGCCTGACCTGCTCCCTTATATGCTAGCTTTCTCTGTGTAGGAATCTTCTCTCCCTCAGCCTCACATGCGGTCATATGAGCCCTCAGCCTGATGTGATGATTACGGTAGAGACAGGAATACTGATCTCATCTGCTGTTTGCAATAACTAAGTCACAGTAAACATGTATTGGGGATCCATGTTTGGCTGTGGCTGATAGGGACTATAGTACTCCTATCTAGCTTAATTGTATATTTGAGGAAGTGCATCTCCTTATCACGTTACATGCTGCTACACCGAAGACTGAGCAAAAACCCACACAATGTACCCACAACAAACACAATTGATGTGTAAAATATATATCAGCTCTTGTGAGGAGGCCTTGAATACACTGCTGTCTCTAATCTATCTCATAGAATTGTTGTATCTGTAAAATGAAATGACACACACACACCGCCCATGTATGCTCCTTTGAATCTGGTATACAAATGTGATGCATATATAAACAGTCACATTTGCCAATTGGCCACCCACATCAATATTAATTTAAATATTTGTAGCTTCAAGACCCACACCAGTTACTGTTGTGGTTAAGAGTAGTGTTGTGATTTCTTTATTTCTTTAAAAATGTGTGCCCCATGTCACCAACATTGTTCTATTGTGTTATGAGCCACAAATATCAAATGATGATATTTTTTTTTAAAAAAAAAAAAACCCAGTGGGAAATGTCTAAAATGTTTGCATCATCAGGGGTGTTTTTCACATTCTATTCATAGTTTTGCAAATGTCATTTACTGGTAAATAATGGAAATGTGGAGGACATTTATGGCAGAACGTACAATTACAGGAGAAATCTGGCTACCACCAAAAACATCAGCCGCATGTATGCTCTCCTCAACATGAAGTTTATTAAATAAAAATATGTGACATGACACTTCACATTTCCCTGCTCCCACACCACTTTATGGGTAGCTGCTTGTGGAAGTGTGCAAACTTGGAAGCATAATGACATCACGTAATGTTTTTATTTACTGGTTCCTACCAGGGAAGGGGGAAAGAGAGATGCAGGGATGCTATTTTGGTGGCAGCCACACATATTTTGGCATGTTCATTTCTGTACTTAGTGAAAATACTCAGTTGGATTTGACATTTAGTAGTCAATATTTTCTGCATTTCCCTCTGGTTCGGGGAAACCTTGACAATCCCCAGTAATTGTTGACATTCACCAAATTACTGTGATACCTTCATATAGGTAGATAGATTTTTAAAAAGTAGGCATTTTGTTCACAAAACAGCAATTAGGATTTTAGCTGGACTTTGATCCAGACCTTTTCTGGCAGAATTCCCAGGGAAACTTAATGAATTTCGATTCTGAAAGGGGCTGCAAAAGCTGGAGTCTTAAAACGCAAAAGCTTTGTCAAAGCCAAGCAATTACAAACTTGCATTCTTCCTCCAAAAAGGCACACTTTACGCTCTGCTTGTCACTCTATAGTGCTCATTTTAATGATATATTTAGAGCCTTGTCTTACTTTGTATTCTTAGATGTAATTACCCATATTAAAAAAAAACTCCACTCATTAGTGTTCTGTTCCACTGACTTAATTATACCCTTAATTAAATCTTGACAAACTGGGGGTCACTGTTGTGTCAGTGGAATTTGTCACTGTTTGTCAGCAGGTGTCTGGCCACATCTATTTCTGATCTCCCTGCTGCTGACGTCTGTTTAAAGAGCCTTTTTTTTCCCCAAACTGCACTGCAAATAGTTCACTTCGTGCATCTCTTTCAAAGCATTACCAAAAATGCAAACAAATGCATTTTAGCTATCTATTACCATTCCGCTTGTTTTATGTAAATGTATAAAGAAAAGGAACAGCAGGAGCCAGAGCTTTCAACAGCAAATGAAAAAAAATGTTGAAAAAACCATGGCTCCCATCTCACATCAGCGTACACAGAGCAAATGTGCAGACAGGGGAGTGTGATCACACCTGTTAGTCAGCGCACTGAACCTCTGCATGCTGGGCTTCATGCCACACACGATTGGGAACCTTTAATGATGATGGCTCCCTATCAGAAGCAGAGGCCTTGTATGTGTACAGCTTTTAAGAATGTACGGAGAGTCCTGCTGGATCAGGCCAAAGAAAGGCCCATACATTTCAGCATCCAGTTCTCACAACAGGATCCCAACTAGATTCCTATGGGAAGCCCAAATAAATGACCTAAGTGCAATAGTGCTGTCCTCATTTGTGATCCTCAGCAACTGGTATTCAGGGGGATACTGCCTCTGACACTGGAGGTAGAACATAGCCATCTTGGCTGGTAGCCCGTGATAGCCTTAACCTCTACAAAAGGACGCGAGTGGCGCTGTGGTCTAAGCCACTGAGCCTCTTGGGCTTGCCAATCAGAAGGTCGGTGGTTCGAATCCCCATGACAGGGTGAGCTCCCGTTGCTCGGTCCCAGCTCCTGCCAACCTAGCAGTTCGAAAGCATGCCAGTGCAAGTAGATAAATAGGTACCGCTGTGGCGGGAAGGTAAATGGTGTTTCCGTGTGCTCTGGTTTCTGTCATGGTGTACTGTAGTGCCTGAAGCGGTTTAGTCCTGCTGGCTACATGACCCGGAAAGCTGTCTATGGACAAATGCCGGCTCCCTCGGCCTGAAAGTGAAATGAGCACCGCAACCCCATAGTCACCCTTGACTAGACTTAATCTTCCAGGGGTCCTTTACCTTTACCTTACCTATCCTCCATAAATTTATCCATGGATTTTGCTTTTGGCACCACACTATCAATCTTGCCTCTTTTCCTCTGAACAAATCATTAATATTAATGTTATTTAAATCTGTATATTACCCTTCATCTGTAGATCTCAGGGTGGTTCACAATATAAATATACAATATGAACAATACAATATTATGCAAAAAATGCATAATAAAAACAAGGACAAAACCAAACCAATAATCCCCCCTCCCCATCCCACAACACATTTAAAAGAGTATTGAATGCTAATCAGCCAAAAACCTGGTTGAAGGGGAACATTTTCACCTAAAGGTGTATAATGAAGGCACTAGCTGGACCTCCCTGGGGAGAGCATTCCACAAATGGGGAGCCACCACAGAAAAGGCCCGTTCTCACGTGGAAGAGGCACACAAAGGGCTTCAGAGGATGATCTCAGGGCCAGGGTAGGTTCATATCGAGAGATGCGGCCCTTGAGGTATTGTGGTACTGAGCAGTTTAAGGCTTTATAGGTCGAAACCTTCATAGGAAGTGTGCCTATGCCCAAATGGGAGGAAATGGGGAGGGTTCCAAGGGACACAGTAGTGTGTGGGAGTCAGCCTTCTGCGGTCCTCTTGAGTCTCTCGATCGGGCTGGTGGAAGTTTCCTGTCTGAGGAACACAGCGATATAGGAAGCTGCTTTCTACTGAGTCAGAGCATTGGTCCACCTTGCTCAATATCTTCTGACTGGTAGTGGCTCTACAGGACTTCAGAAAGGAGCCTCTCCCAGCCCTAACTAAAGATGCCAGGAACTGGACCTGGGATCTTCTGCGGATGCTCTACCACGGAGCTTATGGCCTTTCCTCAGGCTTACACAAAGGATTTGGCTCCCTGTTTCACCTGTCCCATATACAGCTCAGCAGCCCACCAGCCACCTATTGTGGTGGCATGCCAGGCTGCTTGAAATGCCAGCTCGTTTGGCATTTATAAATGGAGATTTATCAAACTGCTCAGAGGACAGAATTCCTAATGTGTTCAGCATGCTGTATCACAAGTTGTGGAGGCCTGGGCTTGCACATGCGGCGATGTCGGGAAGGGGAGAGGCAATCTATGTGCAGGTCAGCTTCCGTGCCAGATCACCCCCTCGCTAGGTCAGGGCCCTGGAGTTTTCAAGTGAGCAGGGGGAGGTAGCTGTAACTGAGCTGCATCCTAACAGCTATCACTATCCACTTCGCATATGCATATTTGAGGGGTTGTTATTTGGGTACTTTACCTATGGGGAAACTAATTCCCATGTTTAGAGATATATAGTGTTCATCTGAATAATTGATCAGCCCAGTCAGTCTTCAGTCACGTCAGGCTTGATTAATTAGCTGATGGCTTTCCAGTACATTCATTGCAAGACACTTGCCGTCAGCTGACAATGGAGTCTTCGTTTAATAAAATATGATTATAGAAATGTACTGTAAAAGAGAGAGAGAGAAAGCTCCAGCGTAGGGAAAGGTCATCTCTGTCTACAGTCTCTGGAGGCTCGGGGCTTGATCCAAAGAACTACTAGTTCTGCAATATCAGGGTTACTCACTTTCATTTTCCATGAAAATCACACCCAGAAAATTTAGTTGGCCATTCAGTATTGTCCTGGGGCTTCTCTCTTTTCATTCTGGCAGCAGGTTTCTTTTGTTGCAATGGAGGACAAGTTGCTCTGAATTTTTATCAAGCGGCATGGGGAATTGCTTCCAGAACGAGAGTCCTCAGTATCCCCACAATGTCCCTGATGCTTCCCATGGAGCCATTTGGATTCAGCTCTAGTTATTAATTCTGGTTGGGCTGTGAAGGTCGGAAGAGTCCTCCCAAGCCCACCTCGAATTAACTAAAAACGATCCCGCTTCCACTGTTGTGGGCCAAAACTTGTGGAACTGCCTCCTGACTGAGATTAGAGAAGCACCCTCCTTGCTGCATGATAAGACTTTCTTATTCCAGCAGGCGTGTTAAATCTGAGCCTTGTAAAAAATGTCCCTCTCCCGTCCCCACCTGCCTTTTCAGCTCACAAAGCTCTTACCATCACCAGAACCTCACTCTTCTTTGCCTCCCTGAGGCGATGATCAGCGGACACAGCTGGCCTGTGACATTTTGCCACCTGAAGCAAGGCATCAAACACCACCCCCTGCCAAGGTTCATAGGACCCAAATCCAGCCAAGCTATTTTGGTACCCGAGGCAGAGAGCGCCACAAGTGCCTCCCCACTACCACCTCACCTTAGAAATTAGTAACAATTTGCTGCCCTTGCACGACAGCTAAAGCCAGCCACTGAAGTCAACTGATTTGCTCTGGCTAATGATAGTATTGTGCTGCAGTACAGGGTCTGGGGACCCCAGGGCATGCGGTTCTCCCAGATTTCAGTTGAAACCTCTCTGCAGACAAGTAAGGACTCTTTATAAGTTCACTTACCAAAAGACTAAGTGCTCAGAATGGTCAAAATGCCAGTAGTTATTCCTCCATAATATACAAAGTTAATATAATGCTATTTGGCTGTCAGTTTAAATAACTATAATTTGCACAAGGATAAATACATTTTGAAAAGTCAGAATGATTATATCAAATCACTCAGGTATTTTTTTCCTTCATGAAAGCCTGTTGTATTCAGGGTAAAATTCAGGTTTTGTGGGAGGGGGAAGTTGCTCTCAGGTGAGCCTCCTATTTTGTTGGGTCCTGGTAGCAGCTCGTGACAGCAGCAGTATCACTGTGGGGCATTGTGGGAAATTAAAATGGCAGCTCCCCACTGCTTAATGCTTTTTAAAAGGTGTAATAATAGGGCTCTGTTGGGACTCCGGCAGTTGCTCAAGGATGCCACATACTGGTTATTTTACACACAAAAGGAAGTTTCATCTCAATTGTTGCATTCAGACAATCCTCCAAACCATGGGAAGAAGGATCATGAATGAGCAAGGTGCTTGCCTCTCATTCTATCTCCTCCCCTCCTCACACATGCATGACTTAATTCATTACATTTTGTTTCAACCAAACCCCTATTTGCTGTGACATGTGAACTGGCAAACTATGATCTGAGCATCCTTCCTAATCAGAACTGCAAACTGGGATCAAACCAGTTCAATTGTGCCTCAGCTGGCAGTTCATTGGGTGTCCCTTGGCAAGCCATTACTGATCAACCTCAGTTCTCCCAGTACTGCAGCAGGTCGGTAATAACACTAACATACCATATGAGTTGTTCAGAGGAACGTTGAGATACTACACTGGAACTGAACGCTCAAAAGTGCTATATAAATACTAAATACTGTAATTCTAATGAAAGTCTGCTATTCAACTCAGTCTGCATCAGCAAAGATATAGAGGAAAAATATATTATGCAGTCTGTGTAAGGACAATGAGGGATCAGAGTCAAATACAAATTGAGATATTTTTCATTATTACTGCACAGTAGTCTCTTGTGTGATAACCCAAGAGTTCAAATACAGATCCCTATAGTGTTGTCTAAGGATCTCAACATTTATATCTTGATTCTACAAGAGTGGTATCTTAAAATGCATATAAGGGGAATAAATAATGTATATTTGTTAAACAAATTATCATTTCTTTGCTTAGGCATGTGAACTGGTCACAAGGAAAGATCATATAAATAAACAATGAATTGTTAAGCTAAATGGGATGTCTACGGCTTTTTTTTTTCCAGTTAAAACTAAATTAGAACCATTATGCAGGCTTTCAGATAAACTCACCAAGCTCTTATCTGTACAAAGCTGATAGATCTGCCATTATTCTTAGTGAAAAACAGAAGTTATATCATTCTGTGTCATTAAAAATGCATTAATCCTTTTTAGTAACCTTCCTCTAATTCATTGATTCAATTATAGTCTGAAGGATAAAGACATTTTGCTTTAATAAAAATAGAGTATTAAAGATGGTATTTTATACACAAGAGGTGTATTCGTTAGAGATCTTAAATGGAAGGGAAATACTGAGAAACACAAAAATATAAGTTGAAAAAATAAATATAAAACAGAAACGCAATCCATGGTGGGTCTTGAACTGGTGACCTAAGGAATGTTGGTGGGGATTTAGCCTGTTACTACCAATAGTTCTGACTAATGCATGAAGACCAAACCTCCTTGCACCAATGGGCCACAGCAGATGATGCCATACTCCCTAGCATAGCACCATTACAAACTTCCAGAGCAGAGTTACTGATCTAAGCAAATAGAAGATCCGTTCCCATTGAACACAATTTGGGCTTTTCTTCAAGGGTTAAAGAGTTGGGTCTGACATTAATTTCACTGAAGGTATAAACCCAGGACTTAGATGATGGTTTAGGATTCTGATGAACAGCTCCAAAATTGCTCATTTGTGGTTGTGCTTTTCAATATTTGTATGAGCCATTGCATGTTGAGCTTTCCATGTTGCAGTGGTTAATATGTAAAAATTATTATGCTATCTACAGAATTGCATGGTTTTAGTGGCAAACTTCTGTGGGAGCATACTTAATTACCATTTAAACACATGTAAAGCCTTTACACCCAGATTGGGCTCAGGAAATCCATTCTGTTGTAGGGGTTTGGTTTTTTTTTTGCATCAATTGATTTTTGGATCAGATCCCATTAAAAGTTAGTAAATTTTAAGCCTTGGTACTAATGATCATGATCCTCCAAGGAAGTGGACTAATATGTTTTGGTGGGCCCTCAGGGCTTCCTTGCGTGAAACTAGTGGTAGGTGACTCATATCTATCTATCATCTATATGTATATATGTAAGCAATATGTTTGTATGTGAAACTAGGACCTGTATTAATTCATTTATTATTTTACGTTCATGGTGAAATATGCAAAACTATATATTAGCTTTAGCTATTCAGGCTGATGTTTAGGAATGTCATAAGGAATGTCCCAGTCTCTGCTTATGGGTCTGAAATAATATGCTTGTATTGCGTTACTTTTGTTATATTATTAAAATGTATTTTTTCTTCTTAAATTAGTAAATT
This sequence comes from Podarcis cretensis, assembly GCF_951804945.1. Lineage (NCBI taxonomy): Eukaryota > Metazoa > Chordata > Lepidosauria > Squamata > Lacertidae > Podarcis > Podarcis cretensis. Next base: position 82,600,350 of record NC_137175.1, on the reverse strand, counting down.
AGGCTTGGTACTAATGCTCACAATACTCAAGGGAAGAGGGCTGTTATGTTTCTATAGTCACTCGGAGCTGTGTGAACTCAGCGGAACTATAAGAAACACAGTTGTTATCTGACATCACAGTTTTATCCATATGGAAATTTTCAGGAGCTTCCCCCACTCCCCAATAACATCATTCAAGCTTACATTCCCCCCCTTTTTTACATTTTACCATTTAATTATTTGCAGTATTAATACAAATGACATCTTCTTTTGTTTTTGTTTTTGTTTTTTTAAAAAACCCTACAAGAATGGGATAGGAGACAGCCACGGGAGAACAGCAAGCACATTGTGCTAGTCACACACACACAGTAACTTATGGGTAAAAGTGTGCATTTAGGTCTAGCTAGTATTTATCTATGGCCACTTTCAGGCTGATCCACACTAGTGTTTCTGCTGATCCTCTTTTATCTTTACATGTACTTGTCAACAATAAAACAGATTTATTAAAAGCAGTAACCTGAGGTCTTCATTCAGACACGTGGTTTGCAGTACTGCAGATAATTTGCACCGCAGGGCAGAGGTCACTCTTACCGGTCTGTTAATGCAGTTGCTCTGGGATAAGATCAATCTCCATACTTCATTGCAATGATCTAATAGTTCATTGGCACTTCGCTTTGTAGATTGATTAGCTCCAGTGTGGAAAACGATTGATAGATTTCTGATCCTTAGGATTCTGCTTTGGTCAAGGGTAGCAGAGGCTTTTACTACTGCATTTGAATAACCTACATGTAAAAAGTGTTGTAGCATAGAAGACCTTGATTTGATTTATATCCATTAAAATCAAGACACACTGATATTTTAATGTTTAATTTTGGTTAGTTCTGCAAAAGCTGTGAGAACTTAGTAGTTCCTGAAACATACAAAGGAAATACAATGAAAGCCAATGAGTTAATTTTAATATTTTAGTTGTATGCATCAAACTAAAATGCCAACAGTTTCCATTACCATTGCTGATGCCATGCAAATGCTGGCTGTATTTCTGAAACACCAGTTCATATGCGCTCTCTTCTCACATTTCTCCAGCACATCTGTGGCTGCTAATTGTGAAAGAAAACTATTGTGTCAACTGGCCTTTCAGACTCACATGAGCAGAAGAACAATGTATTAGGATATCCTTTAATTGTTTTGTTTCCTATTTATTATAATTTATTGAAATATTAAAAACCCATCCTTCATCTATATAGATACCAGGGTGGCAGAACAACACATAATATAAATGAACCGTACAATAAAATTATCAAACAATAAAACCCCACAGCAGAATAAATGGAGGCAGCTTAGAACAAAACAACAGCAGCAAAACAGAACAGCAAAACACTTAAAATACCCAAGCAAATAAATAATTCCTGATCTGTTGCCAAAATGATTAGCAGGGTTAGTGACGGTCCTGCTGCTAAACAGAGGGCATTCTACAGATATGCTGCCACCCCAGAAAAGGCCCTCTCCCAGGTCATCACTTAATTCACAGACAATAGTTCCCCCTCATGGTCAGGCTGGTACTGTATAGGGAGTGTTTCTTCAGGTGCTTGAGTACCATGCCATTCAGAGCTTTAAAGAAATAAGCAGCCAAACTTGGAATTGGGCTCAGAAGCTGCCAATCTAGTTCCTTCAGAATCTAGGGAACATGATTTCTATGGAGGTGCAGGTTGCAACTGCAGCAAAGGCGGCATTTTTCCACCTCCGCCGTGCTAAGCAGCTGGTCCCTTACCTTTCTCGCCCTGATCTCGCCACAGTGATCCATGCGACGGTCACCTCCAGGCTTGATTATCGTAATTCGCTCTACAAGGGGCTGCCCTTGAAGCTGACCCAGAAACTCCAGGGGGTGCAGAACGCCGCAACAAGACTCCACATTCATCCAGTGCTACAGCAGCTGCACTGGCTCCCGGTGGAGTACAGGGTCAGGTTTAAAGTGCTGGTTTTAAAGCCCTATACGGCCTAGGACCCTCGCACTTACGGGACCGCCTCTCCTGGTACACCCCGCGGAGGACCTTACGGTCCACAAACAATAATACTTTGGAGGTCCTGGGCCTCAAGGAGGTTAGACTGGCTTCGACCAGGGCCAGAGCCTTTTCAGCCCTTGCCCCAGTCTGGTGAAACGCTCTGTCACAAGACACCTGCAAGACGGAGCTGTTCCGTCAGCCCGTCGATCCGGGCCCAGTCTGACCCCCTTCTTTCTATGGGACCCTGTATGTAAGTGGCCTCCTTGGCTCTTTCTATCAGCCCATATGAGACCAGCACAGGTGGTCAGGCCTGGTGAACTTTTAATTCCTTACCCCTACGGTTATGATTTATGGGTTCCCACTTAATTTTATTTTGATTTTAAATGTGATTTCGAACTGTATTTTAAACTAATCGTTTGATTTTGTGTTTATAATGTATTATATATTTGGTGTTAGCCACCCTGAGCCTCAGCCGGGGAGGGTGGGATATAAATAAAATTTATATTGTTGTTATTATTATTTTATTTTAATTTCCAGCTAATTAACATTCTGGAAGCAGCACTGTACACAACTGAAGCTTCTTAGCTGTCTTCTAGGGCAGCCCCACATTCAATGCACTGAAGTAATCCAATTCAGAGGTTACAAGAGCATGAGTCACTGTAGAAGGTCTAGCCTATGCACTGACATTTTTGAAGCCATATTTTCCTATGTATCTCTGTTAACAAGAGAGCTAGAAACCTATGCAAGGTTTTTGATGCCAGAGGTCACAGTTCTAACAGCCAATGCACATTGCCTCCCTCCCCATATGGAATTTTATAATAATAATAATAATAATAATAATAATAATAATAATAATAATAAATTATTTATATCCCACCCTCCCCAGCCGAAGTTGGGCTCAGGGTGGCTAACAACAATCAAAATAATCCAACGATTCTAAAAACATTTCATTATAAAAATTAATTAAAATCAAATTGATGGCAACCATTAAGCAAAATTCTGTGCAGATTGCCAGAGGAGGGGGGTCAGGCTGCGCCCTGACCAAAGGCCTGGTGGAACAGCTCTGTCTTGCAGGCCCTGCGGAAAGATAGTAGGAAAATGCCTGGCATCTGCTGCTACTGGCCCAATAATTGTGTGGTAGCGACAGGGCAAATCTTGGAGGAGTGCAAGCTGTACCATTTTGCATCCCCGCAGAGGCCTCTGGAGTACTGAGTTCCTGGAATAGCAAGTTCTGATTGAATTCATTGACAGCATTTAATGTATGCTGTGGGCAGGGAGGGGTTAATCCTTAAGCAGGCCAGCTTTTTCTTCTTCTTAGCCTCAGCTAAGAAGTGAACTCTAGAAGTGGGCTGTCAGTCAAACGCAACAGCGGAATTGGCCTGTGTATATGTTTTCCCAGAAGCAATAAGAAACAGCCAAGTTCAGTGGTGGCTGATGTGGTGGTGCAGAGATGGTCACCACCGATGAATGGCAACTGAGAAGCAGGAGTGCTAGAGGCAGCAGTGCTAAAGTTAGTAGTGTAAAGATGTGCAGCTGTTGACTGGTTCACAGCGCCCATGCATGTGGGCATGCATGCAGGCCAATGAATGGCCATAGATATTACCATATGCAATGTTTATGCAGACAGGTATCTTCTTGCTCTCTCTCTCTCTCTCTCTCTCTCTCTCGGCAACACAGTTTTTCTTTGGGGGAGATTTATAAGTGGCCTGGGACTCCCCCCCCCCCACTTTGTGAACTTGACATTTATGGCACATAGCACAATCAGTGGAGCTACTGATTTCAAGTCATTTGAGGGTAAATGCTAGCAATGTATACAGTGGTACCTCGGGTTAAGTACTTAATTCGTTCCGGAGGTCCGTTCTTAACCTGAAACTGTTCTTAACCTGAAGCACCACTTTACCTAATGGGGCCTCCTGCTGCTGCCGCGCCGCAGGAGCACAATTTCTGTTCTCACCCTAAAGCAAAGTTCTTAACCCGAGGTACTATTTCTGGGTTAGCGGAGTCTGTAACCTGAAGCGTATGTAACCCGAGGTACCACTGTATTTGCCCCTTCAAAGTGCAAGTAGATAAATAGGCACTGCTCTGGTGGGAAGGTAAACGGCGTTTCCGTGCACTGCTCTGGTTCGCCAGAAGCGGCTTAGTCATGCTGGCCACATGACCCGGAAGCTGTACGCCAGCTCCCTCGGCCAATAAAGCGAGATGAGCTCTGCAACCCCAGAGTCGGCCATGACTGGACCTAATGGTCAGGGTTCCCTTTACTTTTACCTTACCAGCAAAACAAAACAACAAAAACATTTTGGAAATGTTTCTCTTTTACAAAAAGTTCTTTGAATGGAGTATGCTTCCTATTTCCAGCATTGCAACACACACACACACACACGTATTGATTCTGCTACTACCCCTTCACAACAAGGCTACCCTTGCTTTCCTCACTGTGATTGGGATATCGCAGCCAATTGTAAAGTGAGGCTAATGGAGTGGAGTGGTCAAGAGAACTGAACTGTAAACCACTGAGGCAGGAAGTTCAAATCTCACCTCTGCTGTGAACCCCTTCTAAGTTATTAAAAGGCAACCAGCCATCCCCCTTTAAGCTACTGATTTGTAATACAGTGAACATACTACAGTATTGACTTCTTTTACAAGGTAGTTGTCAGGATTATTGAAACCAGACTACACACGGGATGGAATAAGGTGGCAGAGGCCTGAGGTGATCAAATGGACTGTAGCCCCTCAAATTTTTTAATGCTCCCCAGCATAAAAAAGAACTCTCTGTACATATAAAATTAGCACAGCAGGGAGAGAGTGTGTGTCTGTGCATTTTGCTTGCTTGCAGGTTTTTATAAGAAAACGCTCACAATTAGCATTCCTCACTTGTAGCCTAAATTGGAAGATGCCATTCATCCACCTGGGTATTCTATCTCCTTATTCTGCTGCATGTGTAGACCAAGCTTGAGATACTATATTCATTTTATTTTATTTAATGTATTTCTTACCTGTCCTTCAACCTAAATTTCCAGGAGGGTGTGCAAAAGAATAAAAATTGACCTGAAGTGTCCAATGCGTTCTTGACCACAGGATTTTGACCCCAAAATTAGCACACAAAAAACCCATAGGAAAACCCTCTGAAACCTTGCAAAAAGCAAACACAGAAGGAAAATAGTATTTCAATAAAGCACCTATGGTAACGCAATGCAATATGTAATTACCGTATATACTCTAGAATAAGCTGACTTTTAAAGCAATTTTTTTATGCTGAAAAAGCCCCCCTCAGCTTATAGGGTCCTTCCAGGCTGCTCCTTCCTCCTCCACCACCTTTGCCGCTGTCAGCAGCAGAGAAGGAAGAACGAGCAGCCCGAAAGCAGCCCTTTTGGGCTGCTTGTTCTTCCTCCGCCTTCCTCCGCCGCTGCCACCACCAGCCTCTGTCTCTCGGCAGCACCCTAGATAGGTAGGGGGACGGGAGAGGCTGGGGGGGGGAGAGAGAAGCCCCCTATGCATGCACACACGCACTCCGGCCCACCAGGAGGTTTGTGGTGTGGTGAACCGGCTTATACTCAAGTCAATATGTTTTCCCAGTTTTTTGTGGTAAAATTAGGTGCCTCGGCTTATATTCAGGTCAGCTTATACTCGAGTATATATGGTAATTGCAGTGCCGTTAATATACTATGGACAGTTATTTGTGTATAATAAATTATTTCCCTAGTTAATTGGGTAAAAGGCAGATCAACTGAAAATCGGCACCTAGCCTTGTTAAACACATATCCTTCCTTACTACCTTCCAAACTGAAACACAACACAGGGCTGGACCACAGAACTGTGAGTGGAAAGCGTAAATATATTACTATGGGTCCATGAACTGTTGCGCAAACTACTGGAAGATTTCTAGCAATGGCATAATGTACAAGTGTGTGTATCTGAGAAACATGGTGAATAATAGAAGACAGAGGTTGTAGCATTTAAACACCAGTGGTCTGCAACACAGTATTGACAAAGAGCTCGTATGAAGCCTTGCAAAAAGAGCTTTTGTAAATGGAAGAACATTTCTGGATCAGGGGTCACTTTTAGAATCAGAGAAGAGTTGGAAGGGACCATGAAGATCATTTAGTCCAACCCCGATTTTACGCCCAAGCCTAAGACCCTGAGATTAAGAGTCTCGTGCTCTACCAACTGAGCTATACCTCCCAGCAGTACTCATTTTCTAGTCAGGAACAGAGCACATTTGCACCCAAGCTATATAGACTGTCGTAAGTTCTTTGCCCCTTTGCTTTTTTTTAAAGTGTGTGTATTTGTTTGTGTATGCATGCACACACATACACACAATAATGACTTGAGGACTATACTTGAGTATCTGCTTTGCCTCAGTCTCCACAGCCATAATGGAAAATATCTAATTTCCACAAGATGTGAATCAAGGGACCCAGCAAGGAAGAAGCTAGGTTAAAAATGATAACATACTATTTAATTTTTTGAGTTGCATTCCCAGCTGCAAAATATGTGAGGATCAGCTGATCAAAAATTAAACTGTTCACATACACGTTCATTCATAAATGTTCCAGACATAATGCTTCATATATAATGTATTGATTATAATTAAGGAAATAAACAGCACAGTCTCAACTGTAGTGTATTTATGGAAATCCACATATTGTAAATATTTTATTAAACGCCAACAAAAAGTTGTTTTCTACATTGTGAATAACACTCTAAACTGCCACTTAGGGCTGCTCCTCTTACTGTTTTGAAAAACCACCCTTGTGCCTTCAAATGTAAAAATGATAGGTGGGGAGAATTTGTTTTTTAAACAAGCAATGTGAGGAGAGCAACACATGCATATACAGTGGTGCCCCGCAAGACGAATGCCTCGCAAGACGAAAAACCCGCTAGACGAAAGGGTTTTCCGTTTTGGAGGCGCTTCGCAAAACGAATTTCCCTATGGGCTTGCTTCGCAAGTCGAAATGTCTTGCGAGTTTTTCCGACTTTTTTTTCCTCCCCCCCCTTTTTCTAAGCCGCTAAGCCACTTATCTGCTTATCCGCTAAGCTGATAAGCCGCTAAGCCGCTAATAGCGCTAATCCGCTAAGCCGTCAATGGGCTTGCTTCGCAAGACGAAAAAACCGCTAGACGAAGAGAATCGCAGAACGGATTCTTTTCATCTTGCAAGGCACCACTGTACTTCTAAATGTTTCTACATATTCAGGCCTGGGTACACTGCCTGCACATAAACACACACACACACACACACACACACACACACTACACTCCAGTAATCCACATTCTTTGTTTTTGTGAAATTTACAGTGAGAACTTAAGGCAAACTTTACATAATTTATTGAAACCAACTCCAGCTTGAAAAATAGCAGTGAGGAACAGTGAAATGATTGCATTTGATAAATTGCCAAGCAAGAGACCACTGAATAGTATTTGTAAAGACAAAACACTAGTGACCTGTGGTGTCAACAGAGAATTCAGTCAAACACATTCATAGTCTATTGATGTCTATTGTGTAAGAATTGAAACAATATATTCAGAATAAATTCATCACTGGTATTTTAAAATTCTCTTGCTCCCTCACCCCTAGCCTGTTCTCAGGCATATGTCAGTGTAGATTGTGCAGAGACCCTAGAACCCCCAGGTTTGTAAATAAACCTCATTAGACCCAGTTCTGATTTCACGCTATACTGAAATAAACAGACAAAGTACATTGTTAGACATTATGAAACAATAATTAAGCCTATTTTATTGTTTGCATATGACAGGCAGAAGTTAAGATGACTTGTAGTAAATGACAGTGGGATTTTCTTATTTTATTTAATTAGATTTCAATTTTAAAAATAAAAAATGTCCAGTGACGAATACCTTAGATTTACCAATTTATTATGGCACCAACTTTCATAGACTAGAATCAACTTCATCAGTTTGTTTCATCACTATATAGGACCAAATCAGCCTAAATCCTGACAGTCTCTTTCCGTTTATTTTACAGCCGGAATCCACAACATATTACCAGTATATGAATTGAGAGCTAAATGACACAACCGCTGAGGCAGTTAACTTAGAATCATAGTATTGGAAGGAATTTCAAAGGTCATTAACAATACAGGAAATCTACTTTTACAGAATTCCTAATAATTGACCATCCAGCCTCTGTTTAAAAGTCCATCTTTTTTTAAAAAAAGTCTTTTTTAAAATCTCCAACCACTTTCTTCTGGAGTCTGTACCACTCTTTCCTTAAAGTTTAGTCTAGACCCTTTTTCTTGTAATTTGATCCCATTGCTTTCGGTCCTACCCTCTGGAATGACAAAATCAATTTGTTCCATCGTCTACCTGAATATTTGAATTCTAATATTTGAAATATTTGAAGGTAGCTGTTATATCACCTCTTAAATGATCTTTTCTCCAGGCTAAAACCCCCAAACTCTTTCAACCTAGTCTCCAGGCATCTCACAATTTTTGCTGACATTCTCTGGAGACATCCCAGTTTATGCATATATTAAAATGTGGTGCCCAGAACTGGACACAGGTGTTCCAGGTGAGGTTTGTCCAAAGCAGAATAGACTAATACCATTGCTACATTTTCTTCTGGCACTATGTGACTACAGTGATCTCCCTGTACACAGATAACTAGCAAATCGGGAACAGGTGAGGCAAGAGCTCTTACCTGTAACATGCTCATTTTTTATGCATAATTTTCATTTCATTTTGTTACTGCATGGAAAACATTCAAACATTTTTTAATGATGAAAAGTCAACAAGAGCTACATACCCCATAACCCTCTTGTTTATGTAATTCAGCTCTAATTCATCTGAAATTATTTCATAATTTCACATAAACATTTGTGGTTCCGTTGTTGACGTAAGTGGAATTACTGAGCTAGGAAAGAGTAACATGACAGAGAAAGAGCTTCCAGGATGCAGCTCTCAGGAGAATGCTTGCAGAGCATTTCTACAGAACAACACTTGCAATCACTTTGATAAAGAATAGCTCCTGCGTTACCGGTATAATTTTCAGCAGAAATCTTAAAAACCTGCCTTTTTAACAACAAAAAAGGAAAAACCCTGGAAATTACATTTATAATTCATCAGAAATGATGCTGAGTGTCAAACATGAATAACCTACATGTGATCTAGCATGCAAAGCAAAAAATACAAAAAAAATTCCACCCCAAGTCCCATAAAAGCCAATTTTTAAGTGCCAGGTACTCTGTTTGATGCTTTGAATAATGCAAATATCTAGTGATGACCTTATTTTCTTTCCCACTTAGAAGTCATCTGTGGGTTTGTGTGAAATGCTGAGAACTTGTATTTGTCTACTCTTCGGGAGTTCAGAAACCCTGTTGAATATTAGCATACTGGAAGGAGGCGGTGGTAGAAGGAGGATAAGCTGTCTTGGGGGGAGTTGGCTCTACTCCGCAGGTTACCTAAGCATTTTGTAAGGAAAGGTTGGACTAGTGGCAGCTTGTAGTTGTTTGGCATCCATGTTTCTGGACCTTAGTTGTGTGTGCTAATGGATGGATTGGTGTAGCTGCACACCATTGATCACATGAGTGTCCAAACCATGCCCTTAGGTCGGACAATGGTGTTTATTCTAGAGTAAGGTTACCAGATTTATTTCAATGAATCCGGGGACACTTTTTAACTTCAATAGAAGTTAAATGAGGAATGAGGAACCTGTGCCCCCCCCCATGTTGTTGAACTCCAACTCACATCAGCCCAATGGCCAGTTGCAGCCCTACAACATATGGAGCGCCACAGGTTTACCAATGCCTGTCTCATAAACTGCTTGTTGACTATCTACAAGGCTTCTGGGGTTATTCAGCAAGCCTCTGGGGATACGCAAGCTGGCTATAGTAGGAGTGTTGCTTTAGGGCTCCATGCTGGCTGCTATGGTCTGGGTGTTCATCCCTGCCAGCCCACTGTGATCCTGGTTCCCATATGTATCGCCTTACTACACTTACTACAACATCTGGGGACCCAAGGCTGAAGAACACTGGCGAAGAAGACATGCTTGAGAGTATGTTAGTCATTTGCCTTGAGTCTTGCTCCTGGGACTCGCTCCGACCAATGGGCCTTGATCCAAGTCCCTTCTGCTTGTCCTGTCATCATTGTGCTAAAGAATTCAGGAAGGAGAATTGTGGGTCAGCCATGGTTGATAGACTCCAAGGCAGGGGCAGTGCTGGCTTGAGTAACTTGAACCATGTGATTCCTTTCTACAGGCAGTGCTAATGCACTGTAGCATGATATAGCACAATGGGTGGGGTATAAATAAATTATTATTATTATTATTATTATTATTTATTATTAGCACTGCATGGATGCAGCACAACCACTTGGGTGGCATGTGACTTGGTCCTCCCTTGCATTTCCATGTTAACATGGTTTTGCCACTGCAGTGCACCCAAGGAAAGTGAGTGCCTCACCTGGTGAACACTGAAACACTCATCTATTTTAATGGCACCAGAGTGACAGGCTGATGGTTTGATGCAATACAGGATCACAGCTGGTGCAGCAAAAGGCTAGAACCACAAGGCATGGCAAAAGTGCTTTCCGTGATTGCTCCATTGAATCCAAGTCCCATATAAACATCTGGTACGCACCAAAATTCTGTACTACTTGATAACAACGTAAAGTGCAGTTATAACTGCACAATGTTCCATTCTCAAAATTAGATAATCAAAAATAAACAGGGAAAATAGAACTGTGCTTGTTGAATATTTCAATATACTCTGTGTGGCTTTTTTATCAGTGTTGTTGCCAATGTTGTTTGCTATTGCTGGTAAAAAATGGTTTTTGTATTGGTCTACCCTCCCTCATCGATAACACCACTACAAAGGTGTTTTTTTATTCTTTTTAATTTTTCAGATGAGTAACTTTTATGAGATAGACTTTCTGAGATAGACTTTCTGAGACAGACTTAGTTCTAACTACAATTTATAACATGTTTTTGGGTTTCGGTGTCAACTGAGACTTGATGCTGTGTGTTACTGAAGTCCTTGCCAAAGCCTGAGTCTGTGTGGCTTGGGCGTGTAGGTTTTCAAACAATGAGTAAACTGACACCACAGTGCATCTGATAGTCTTCTGCCAAGGTTCCTTCATTTGTCAATGTACCATATCCAACACCAAGCCTTCAGTGCTTCTTGTACTTCCTTTCACTGGCTGTTCCCTTCTTCTCTCTTATACATTCCTTCTATCAAGCCTTTCTGTTGCCTCTATTTTGCAAAGCCAGCAGAACTGCATATATACAAAGACAGTGCTGGGAAGAGAAGCTGCCACAGATGTGCTGTTCTTTAGAGAGGGTGTGAGCGATGGCTGCCTTTTGAGGAGCAATGAACACAAAGTAGACTTAGGTGCATTAGGGAAATACAAATGATGACACTCTTCTCCCACATGCATAAGAAAACTCCTTATCAGTAGTTAACAATTAGTCTGCAAATCCACGTTGGAAAGCTCATTTGCAATGGGTTTTTAACACAACAGATTTCAGCATAGTCATCTCCACACCAACATACCTAGACTTTTCTGCATTTACTATACCGTATTTTCTTCTTCTACCTAAATCAGTAGAATTCTGAATCCAGGTTGCTGAGTTGGAGAGGACTCTTTACTAATATTGAATGAGATATGGCATAGATTCAATATATGGCTGCCTTTTATATCATAATAACTATGTGGTAGCTGTTCCATGAAGCAGCTACATTAGATTCACAGTGTCCTTTCCCACGTAAATCAGGATGGCGAACCTGTGACCCTATAGCTGATGTTGAACTACAACTCCCAGCATTCCTGCCCATTTGTCTTGAAGGCAGAGGCTGATGGGAGTTGGGAGTGCAATATCTGGAGGGCCGCAGATTAGCCATCCCTGATGTAGATCTGGGCATACACTGGACATAGGACCTCCACGTCAACACCACAGATTAGTGCCCATGCAACCTTTTTAACTAGGGCTAACTGCAAAGGTGAAGGAGAATTTTCATTGAGATCGTGGTGAGTAGAAGGGTTAAGCCTTGTCTTCCTATGCTCTACATTCTCAGTAATCACCCCCCCCCACTTGTAATTAAATAAAGAAGAAAAAAGCTACATGGTTGCAAGCGTCATGTGTAGTTAGGCCCAGCTGAGCTAAAGGTTTTGTGAACTACAATTCTGTTTTGCTACATTTATGAGCCTTGTATACAACAGCAGGAGCTGAGCAGTGATTGTTTATTCTGACTTTGCTGTTTCACACTGTTTGCACAGCATTGGCTTGCTAATGAGGTGATACCAGCTTGGGAGGGGAAGGTAAGCTTTGATAGCATGCTGATGACTCTCAGAACCTTCAAAAAGCCCCCTCCCCGCACCTACTCCACAATGCAAAGTGAATTTTTGGCTTCTAGAGCTGCTGCCTGTGGTTGAGACAGATGTTTGCTGAAAGCATTTCTGCAGCCAGGTGTTGCATCTTTAAAACGCATTTGTTGTTAACTGTGAATATGGTCAGACCCAACACAATTCATAGAATGGGATGCAATATTCAGAAAAGTTGATGGAGTTGCAAAGTTAAATTAAGCCTAATACAAACTAGGGCTTTTCCTGTGGTGACCCTGGAACACCATGCCCAGAAACATCTGTTAGCAACATTGCACAGCACCCTCCAACTGGAGAATGTCAAGATACCTTCCCTACATATTGATTAATACATTTTTGAACTTGATTATGCTGCTGATACAGTTTGGGTCTCTCCAATGTTTCATTTTAGAAATGTTTTCTGGATTCTATTTATGCATGTTTAATTTTTTCTCTTCTTTGTCCCTCTTCGCCCAAAAAAAGACTAATAAAGTCTAATAAGAATAATAGTTATGGTGCATAGTTTAACTTTTGAAGTCAGCTAAAGATACACCTCTTTGGGGGTTGATGTAATGAGGTCAGCTGTACATTGACAGATTGTTTCAAAATTTGGTTTGCTCTTTTAACTTCTAGACTGTAATTTGTTTGTGATTTAGATTTGTAGTATATCTTCTATGTTGTGTCCCACCTTGGGAGCATGAATCAAAGCAGTGTAAGCTAGAAATCGCAGGAACAAACAATGATGGGGTATCAAAAGAGTTATGGGGAAAGTTCTTGACATGTACAAGGGCTTTTCAAGCCTTGTTCATACTATGTTATACACTATAAAAAGACAGTATGGAAGACAGTATGAGGTAGCCACTGGTGTCAAGAGCAGGACTGTGGCTGGAGAAAAACCTCATTTTTCTCCTTGTGTGCATTCACTTAATTATATGTTTATAACCGAATAGGTTACAGCCCAATGATTTGCAGTCATTAACCTGGTAGTACAGATTAGCAGGATACAGATTTTTTTTTTTTTAAGTTTTAGACATCTACGTTCTACTCAGAGTGGACCTATTCAAATTAATTGATGGACCTAAGTTAGCCGTGTCCATTAATTTTAAAGGGTGTACTTTGAGTAGGACTAGCACTGGAGCCAACTCTTTGTTTCTAGATAATTTTTGGAATGTAGATGGGACAACTCTACATGTTTCCAACCAATACCCATCAGTCTTAAATACAGTTAAAATTTGTCTTTAAACCTTCTAGTAAAACTGTGCTGAAGAACAAACATAATACTATAACTGAAAGCAATCTGACACATTTCTGGGAATTGGGAAAGGTGAACTGTGGACCTGTAACTCCTACTTTTTCAACAAAGCATGACTGCAATCTTCTCTTCCAGATAACAGGGGACTTTGTTAGAAATGGCATGGGAGATAAATACAACTGGGGCAGAGTGAAAAGGAGCTCTTTTTTAATATAGGCTCAGCCTTGTTCTGTGATCTAAGCAAGAATGAATTATTGTGGTTACATGCAGCATGGGGACTGAGCAAGGTTGCTCCTGTGATAACACAAGCTTCACTTTGACTTAGTAATATATCCCTCTGCTATGTACCCCTCCTCTTTCTTTCATCCAGCAATATTGTCAAAAGGCTGCACAGCTTCTAAGTAATATTAGAGGGTGTTTGTAATAAATTGTCTGCTTTGTGTACCACACTGGATCCTGCCAAAACTCAGTGGGTCACTTGATGGGCTGGCTGCACGGTGCTTCCAGGCCAAAGGGTCAATCTGTTCTTGAGGAGAGAAAGTTGGATAGGTTCCCAAAACTTAATTAACGTGAGGTTCTCTTGGCTCACAAGCGGGTCAGACTAGATCAGTGTTTCCCAAGCTTTTCCCCCCATGGACTATTTGAAAATTGCTGAGGGTCCTGGTGGACCACTTAATGATTTTTCTGCCAGCTGTAGCATTTACAATGTGCCGTGCGATTTTTAATTGTATTTGTCTTGCTTCTTCTGTATTATATTTGGTTTTATTGAATTCCATAGAATAAATAAAAGAAGCAAGACAAATACAATTAAAACCAATAGGATTATTTAAAGTGATAGATGTGCTGTCTCCTGTCTTCAACTCCAAATCTATAGACATGCTGTGTACCATCTGAGTGAAGCTTGTGGACCACAGACCACAATTTGGGAACCCCTGGTGACAGTAAAGAGGCTGCTGCCAACAAAAATGGTAGCCGTGCATTTACCTCTCCCTCTCTCCCCTTTTGTGGAAACATCCAGAACAGATGCGCGGGACCAAGGGACAAAAATGGCCCCTCAAGCCTCCTAATTTGGCCTTTGCAACTCATCCTACATCACATACCTGGCCATATCCCTCACTGACCCTGTTCTCCACCTTTGTCTAATAATTTTAGCCGGCTGAAATTTGTCCTTGAACTGTGGTTGTAACTCATGGGAGAGTGCTGTGTGCCTGCTACACCAACCACCACCTTCAGTCCACATGTTCAGCAGGAGACGGGCTCAGCCAGCTGAAGGACACCTCTCCTCAATACAGTCAAACCTTGGTTCCTGAACAGCTTAGTTGCTGAACAAATTGACTCCCGAATGTCGCAAACCCAGAAATAAGTGTTCCAGTTTGCAATCGTTTTTCAGAAGCCGAACGTCCGACATGGCTTCTGCTTGAGTGCAGGAAGCTCCTGCAGCCAATCGGAAGCCGTGCCTTGGTTTTTGAACGGTTCCAGGAGTTCGGGACTCCCAGAACAGATTAAGTTCGAGAACAAAGGTTTGACTGTACAAGCTCCCATAGCTTGGTGTAGGTTGGGTTCAGTTTGCAGCCTAAGATTAAATAGCCACACTTTTCTGGATGCAAAGAGAATCCAAGTGGGGCTCACACTGTTAGTCCCCCCCTCCCAATGAACTTTATAAACCTATTAAAAATACAGTATTATGCCTGAGCTACCAAGTGCACCCCTGAATATTGGCATTTGGCGACATTTTTAAAACTGTCATATCACAAGCAAATCTTCCAAATGACACAGGCACCATTTTGATCAACCATTCTGGTTGTTGTGAGTTGTAAAGTGTACTGCCAATAAACTTCCACAAAATGCACCTTTCCCCATTTTAATCGTGAAGATACTCAAGAGCAAAGCCTTTGCACGTTTGCTGTGATTCTTTCCCCTCCCAAAGCCCAATCCCACTGAAATCTGAAACAATGTGCCTGATGAAGTATAGTCAAAGTCATTGCAAGCTTTAATCTTAAAATCAATTCACTGTTATTGTGCCACTGATATCAAGCAAAACTATGCTTGAGTTCAGTGGCTATTATAGCAGTAGCCCACAAAAGCTCATGCCAGGAATAATGGCACCTTTAAGATACCATAACAATATTTGTTACTATTGCTTATAAAGATCTGCAAATAACTGGGTTTTATTCACCATTCTTGATCAATCCTCTAGATTGCATTTGCTCCACCAAAGAGTATGCTTTAGTATTGTATTTTGAATTTCCATTATTCTATGATTTAAGGGGAAATAATATGCCTTACATCAATGATATTTCTATGCTGATTTTTTTCCATTCAATTTGTTTACTTAGTTAAGTTTCATTATTCAATTCCAGTTGGGCAAGCTGGCTGCTAGTAATTCTCTTCCTCATGCTCACACGAACAATTTAACATGTGGATTTGGGTCTTTTGAGAATCCACTTTCATTAATACAAAGCAAGCCTCAAAAGTGATCAGCTTTAGCCTTGCATTTAGCATTGGAATGAAATATGTGATTAAACAGTTCACGAAACAGGACTCTACATTGCTTTTTTCTAGCTGCCATTAGACAAATATTATAGTGGAAGACAAATTACGTTATGTGAGTACAAAAACTTCTTGTCTTGTTGTGTCCATCCATGCTCTAAGGCCAGTACTTAGTGACACGACTTGTTTACATTTAACATGTATGCAAGAGATGTTTGTTCGGCATCTGGAAACAACCAATTCCTCACGGGAAGTTCATCTTGCCCTCTCTCTTATGACAAATTGCTGGCAAGCAAAGACATTTTTTTTCAGCCTGTCATTTGTAATGATATTGCTAGTAGTTTGTTTATATTATTTTATGCTACTTCTATAAAATTAGTTGCTAATTGATATTGGTGTCTTTTGTTGCTACTGAGTAGGTTTCATCCTGCTGACTAATTTAGTAATTAGTATTCTTGATACTGTTAACAGATACTGTTTACAGCTGCCTACATGCTTTAATTAATAAATCATACTCTCTGGATCTGATATTTAGACATGAATATGTTGCTTATGTAGGGACGCAGGTGGCGCTGTGGGTTAAAGCCTCAGCGCCTAGGACTTGCCGATCGAAAGGTCGGCGGTTCGAATCCCTGCGGCGGGGTGCGCTCCCGCTGCTCGGTCCCAGCGCCTGCCAACCTAGCAGTTCGAAAGCACCTCCGGGTGCAAGTAGATAAATAGGGACCGCTTACCAGCGGGAAGGTAAACGGCGTTTCCGTGTGCGGCTCTGGCTCGCCAGAGCAGCGATGTCACGCTGGCCACGTGACCCGGAAGTGTCTCCGGACAGCGCTGGCCCCTGGCCTCTTAAGTGAGATGGGCGCACAACCCCAGAGTCTGTCAAGACTGGCCCGTACGGGCGGGGTACCTTTACCTTTACCTTTATGTTGCTTATGTAGCTGAAACACAATTCCTACACAAGAGTAAGCAGAAGTCACAAACAAATAATTATATTTTCATATTAGAAAGGCTTAACCTGTTGACTGTGTGCCTGTCATGCAGCTGTTAAAATCATTGCTGTCCCTCAGTGCCAACAGTTGTTAACCAGTTACTGTAGGTCTTTCGTCTATTGATCTCTGGCAGGAAATACTACATTTAGTGCATGAACAGGCATGGTATTTCAGGTGGAGAGGTGGTGGTCAGAACAGATTTAAGATTTTCAGCAACCAATGTTCAGATGCCAATGCTTGGATAAATTCAAAATTAAATAGTTAAAAAGCAATGTATTTTATGAGCATTTGTTCTGTACTCATTTATAAAATGTAACTACAACAAGGTTAATAGTGCAGTTCAATGTACATCTTGTGTGTGAGAGAGAAGCCATAAGAATTGAGCTTTTGCATACATGTTTGTGCAAGAAGAAACAACCCCTGCTCCCAATAAATCTCCTATTTTCCCATAGGTGGAAAAGCAATGAATCATCCCTTCCCAGCACGTTATTGTTACAACCAACAGCCCACCCCTGACTGCATTTCCTCCTACAAAGCAAACAAAAAACTCAACACATCAGCACCGGTTAACACCACTGCAGGATTCTCACACGCTACTCTCAGTCCTCCAGCAATATTAATATACCTGGGCTACTTTTTCAGGGCTTGGTGAAACTCACAGCTTCTCAACCACAATCTGAATGCACTAATGATTAATTTTATTTGTATTTGCAGGGTAATTTATTAAAGTTTACATACTAATATTTTTCCTTTTCCTTTTTTGAAATTATGAAATTAAACCTAAGTTAGAAGGAATATAAATTCCTGTCTTTGCTATTACCTTTTGTTTTTGGGTGGACACAATACTGCTCAGTTGCACCAAAATTCTGATTTTTAAAATTATTTTCTCTGGAAAGTAGGTAACAAAACAAAAATGGGAGAGGAGTTCAAAATGAACTAGGCAGCTCTTCTGCATTATCTGACCTTTTAAAACAAAAAACAAAACTGGATTCATGTATGCACCACAGAAATTGCCCAGAAGTTATTTTCCTGTTGTTTGGGGGAAGGAATTTCCTGGGTCCTTTTAAACCTACTTCTAGATCTTCCATGGTGCTTATACGGCTCTAAATTTCTTTTCAGTGCTCATCACTTATAGCTCTGACTTCATTCATTAGCTAAAAGCTGTGAAAGGCTGAAGCAGGCTCATATTTCATAAAGAAACTGCTTTGAATGGTGCCTGCATATTTTGCTTCATAGCCTTCCTTTAATAAGGACTAGACACTTACTTTTTTTTCCAGAGTCTGGGCCCCTTTATGGCTCCCAACCTGGTACAGCAGAGACACCCTCCCTTCCACAAAAATAGCCCTGAGTATTCCAGTTGCCGAGGGTCAGCTACAGAGGCCTTGGCCTAAGGTTCCCCCCCCAATAGTTTTAAGAGTACCTAAGAATTCTGTCACCAGAAAACTCAAAAGTAAACAGCAACAATAAGCCACCAAGGAAATATCATATATTAAAATATATATATTTGTTTGTCTACAGGTTGATGACCAAATGAAGCTGCTTCAGAACTGCTGGAGTGAACTCTTAATTCTAGATCATATTTATCGCCAAGTGGTACATGGGAAAGAAGGCTCCATCCTTCTAATCACTGGGCAACAAGTAAGTTTGCAAACTGAGTATTTTGGTTTCGTTTTTAAACCTCTTTCCAAACTGTAGGAACTTAACTATGTCTCAAACGTTCCTGGTATTACACCGAAAGCCTTTCCTATTGAACCACGGTATTAGCTGCAAAACAACTGAAGTAAAATGATCATCCGCACTGTGATCTTCAGATGAAAAAGGGTGGTATATAAATTTAATTTAAAAAAAAATTAAAAGTAAATTCTGTTCCTGATCCAAACTTGTTACAATAAAAGCAAATGCAACTTATACAGTGGTACCTCGCAAGACGAATGCCTCGCTAGACGAAAAACGCGCAAGACGAAAGGGTTTTTCGTTTCTTGAGTTGCTTCGCAAGACGATTTTCCCTATGGGCTTGCTTCGCAAGATGAAAACGTCTTGCGGGTTTGCTTCCTTTTTCTTAAAGCCGTTAATACCCAGGGAATCCGCGCTCCGCAAGACGAAAAAATCGCAAGACGAAGCAACTCGCGGAACGAATTAATTTCGGCTTGCGAGACACCACTGTATAAACATTTACTCATCTACCTCTGTGAGTGAGGCCTGGCGTGTAAGAAGCATGATATCTGCAGCATAATGCCAATCCAATTTTTTAAAAAAATAAAAATGGGAATTTATTTATGATAAATTGTGAGTCAACATACCTTTAAAGCACATTTATACTGTTAAGTTGTGGGTGAACATATCAGACGACACAGCGATTCTTCAAACAACTCTTGTTTATTCACACGCCAGAACAGAACTGAACTGAAGGGTTCAGTCAGCCTGCTTATATAGAGCTCCAGTACAATGTAACTGTAACAATTTCCTAAAACTATTCAATCACTGAACGTCACTTTCGATCCCTTATTTGCATAACTATCTACAGTATCCCCCTGCTGGCCCAGGGTGAGAACTTCAGTACATAACATATACCACTTTTAACAGTCATGGCTTCCCCCAAAGAATCCTGGGAACTATAGTTCCCATCACCCTTAACAAACTCCAGTTCCCACAATTCTTTTGTGGAAGCCATGTGTTTTAAATGTATGTTTTGTAGAGGGGGTTGGCATAGTGGGAACTAGAAGCAGATGGTATGAATTAAAGGAATCGGCCCATGAAAAGAAAAAAATGAGAAAAAACAAGAACTCAGAAAGCAATGAAGAGCAACATTTGTGAGGCCAAACATTGTGATGCAAGCCATAAGTTCAAGTTCAGATGTAACATTAAGCCAAGCCATGGTTTAGCACCATGTAGATGTATTTCAAATAGTCCCATTTTCTCAGCACTGCAGGATTAGACTGCCAGAGAGAATAGTGCACTGTACTACACTGTCATCTAGTGTGCACTGTGTGCAAACATTTAAAAAAGATTCTGTGCTAATATATTAATTCAGCTACTTACTGAATTCATTTACTTACTTGGATTCAGAAGCAGCTTGCCAGGTGTAGTGGGAACTGCCTGGCAGGTCAGTTGCTATTGCTTACTGGGAGAATGAAAGGCAAGGCAGTGGGGAGGTTAGTGCAGTGCTGGTGCACTGGCTCAGCCAGTTAGGTGCTCCTGCCACTGCTTTTGCACCTCACTGACCTCCCCGCTATCTTGTCCCTTTCTGGTAAACAGCAGTGACCTACCTGCCAGGAAGCTAGCATAGCAGCTTCGGCACACACAGACAGCCACTTCCACTCAGATTAGGAGAATCAGAAGCAGCTTTAAAAGTCAAGCTTAAAAGCCACAGAGGGCACAGACTTCCAGGGAGTTCTTCTGCACAGACAAGCTCCAGTCAAACAAATGCAACATGCACAAGAGCACTGCCGTAATCTTGCGCAGCTTGAGATCACTCTCGGCGATTGTGGTGAGAGAAGTTGCTCATACGTTGTGGCCGGGTTCATTTATAATTTCCAAGAGCCCTGGCAAAGTAAATGAGAGCGACAAGGCAAATTAAATGAAAATGTTACTCTTTGAAAATGTCTTTCAGCTCTAATGGAAAAGAATGTATGGTGTCATTGGAAAGGCAGAGTGCATTTTGTGTGTTTTATTTCTGATTCAAAGTGAAACCAAATGATGGTCCACTGGCATTTAAGTAGCTGAAACCTAAACTGCCTCCATTTATATACATATGAGGAAACAGTTGCTTGTTTGGACTGCAAACTACATTATTCAATTGCTATTCAAAATTTGCATAGAGAGACTTAGCCCTAATTTAAACCATGTAGGGTGATTCCTTTGTGCCTACAAGGAGAGTTGCATGTGTTGTGTGCATCAGGCAGAAAGACATGCACATTATATGAAAGGCAGGTGAATAAACCATTTGATCACAGCTACATTAACCATGGGCATGATCCAGTCCTAAGTGGTGTTTGGTCCCATTGGTTTCAATGAACTCTGCCTGGCAATATGCTCCTAGGAAATTGATCAAGCCTGGGACAAATTTTCCAAAGCTAAGAACTACTCCATGAGGCTCCATGCCAGATAATTTCTGAACTGCACAAGCCACCTGGATAGCCTTTAAATAAATGAGCAAGGGTTGCAAAGACAAAACAGAGCATTTAATCACATTTAGACAATAACAGGCTCAAGCTCACTAACTACAGATCATAAAATGTCTTTGGAATTCCCCTCCACCCAGACTAAATCAAAATAATTTCTAATTTGGACTGACTCCATTTCTGGCCCTCCCCTCTCAGACCAATTTAAACCCCCAACTTCATGTAAGTTTCTGATTGTATTTGTCATTGTAACTCTGACAGCTATGTAGATTTTATCTTTATTTTTGAGCATCCTATATACACTATTCCTTGAAGGGGTGATTTAATAGACCTGCTGCAAAAGGCAATGTAAACAGAAGAGGAAAGAAGCAAATTTATACTGGTCTTGCACACACGTACCAGGGAAAAAGTCCCACTGAAATCAATGGCGCTTACTTATGAGTAGAAATGTATAGGACTGTGTTGTTAAATGCCAGTTCTTGCATAAAGAATTATGATCAGACCCATTAGCAGTTCCTTCAAACCAAGTTGTCTGTTACTCACTCTTTTCATTCTTTGCACAAAATGCTGCTCATCTGCTACAATGATTACTGTTTTAAAAGCAAACAAAGTGCATTCTTTCACTCAAGCATCATTTAAAAACCAGGAATGAATTGTTCTTTGTCAGATGCACAATATTGCAACAGTTATTATGCCCCATGTATATTTCAGTTTCCAGAGTTATTCTGCACACTTTAAAAGAAAGTTAAATTTCTTCAAGGCTGCAGAATATGAATATACTACTGTTATTTGCTGTAATTATTATCTTTGTTAAAAGAAAGCAAACAAAAATGCTATGAAGGTTTAGTCTGAGATGAAGTACTCCCTACATATTATTTTCTGCAAATGCTATTACACAGTTAAATAGTTGGAAGTCCACGCAGTCATAAAGAATTCATTGTGTAATAAACTTACAGTGCAATGGTCTACATGCCCACTCAGAGGTAAGTCTCTCGGTGTTTAACGGAGTTTACTCCCAGTTTAGTGGGTGCTGGGCTGCAGCTTTGGCTTTCTTGTGAAGAAAGAGCAGAGTTCACAGTGAAGATGTCAGTCTCACTACAAAACATACAGATCTTAAATATAGACCATCTACACTACAGATATGCAGATGACACAACTTTGATAGCAGAAAGTGAGGAGGAATTAAAGAACCTTTTAATGAGGGTGAAAGAGGAGAGCGCAAAATATGGTTGGAAGCTCAACATCAAAAAAACCAAGATCATGGCCACTGCTCCCACCACATCCTGGCAAATAGAAGGGGAAGAAATGGAGGCAGTAAGAGATTTTACTTCCTTGGGCTCCATGATCACTGCAGATGGTGACAACAGTCACAAAATTAAAAGACGCCTGCTTCTTGGGAGAAAAGCGATGAAAAACCTAGACAGCATCTTAAAAAGCAGAGACATCACCTTGCCAACAAAGGTCCGTATAGTTAAAACTATGGTTTTCCCAGTAGTGATGTATGGAAGTGAGAGCTGGACCATAAAAGAAGGCTGATCACCAAAGAATTGATGCTTTTGAATTATGGTACTAGAGGAGACTCTTGAGAGTCCCATGGACTGCAAGAAGGTCAAACCTCTCCATTCTGAAGGAAATCAGCCCTGAGTGCTCACTGGAAGGACAGATCCTGAAATCGAGACTCTAATACTTTGGCCACCTCATGAGAAGAGAAGACTCTCTGGAAAAGACCCTGATGTTGGGAAAGATGGAGGGCACAAGGAGAAGGGGACAACAGAGGACGAGATGGTTGGACAGTGTTCTCGAAGCTACCAGCATGAGTTTGACCAAACTGCGGGAGGCAGTGGAAGACAGGAGTGCCAGGCGTGCTCTAGTCCATGGGGTAACGAAGAGTCAGACACGACTAAACAACTAAACAACAAACAATACATTGAAAGAAATAGTTCATTGCTCTTTGGCCAACCAGACCAAACACATACAAAACTCATACTAATATGCACAGCCCACTATATTCATTATTATTTTATAAAAGAGAGTGATAAAATCAACAATAATTTTAACACAATTAAATTATTATTAGGGGGGAACATTATACCATTTAAAAATCATGCTAGTTGTATCTCAGAGGTTTTGCTGTTGGGGCAGAACATTGGATTAGTAGGAGCGTGCTTTATTTTATTTTTTAATTGGGCAGTCAGGAAAAATACTGACCCCTTACTACTTTACCTTCAAAATCAAAATAGTAAAAGTTTTAAATTAAATTAAAACACACTACTCTACTTTCCACAACTTCCCCCTTCCCCAGTGACTACAGACCTAAGATAATTCCTCTTAGGAATGAATCTTCTGCACAACTGAACACAAGTAGAACTTGGGCCATCAGTAAAATGTGCTACAATCAAGATAGATTAAGACTGGTTGAAAAATATGGCCTCTGGGTAGAAGAACCAAAAGAGGATGTCTATGATACAAGCACCAAGTCCACTTTTTGCAGCCATTTTATGCCACCTTCCATGTCGACACAGCCATGTAGAACAGGTTAGGCTGAGAGTTGGAGACTGACCCAGAATATGAAGTGAGCTAAAATAATGAGAATCGAGTGTAAAATACAGCACAAAACATGTTCAGTGTTTTCTTTTTTCTTAAGGTTGCCAGAATCCTTTTGTGTGTGTGTGTGTTTTGCAGAGAGTTATGAAACTGCACATGCTCAGCATAGTTTTTGTAGTCCATGAAAGCTTATGTAATACTAGTTAGTCTTTAAGATACTTCAAGGCGTATTTTCTGGTACCTTATTTAATGTATTCATTGAGCAGGGTGGGGGTGTTTGAAATTACCAAGGTCCCCATCCGCCTTGTATAGCAGGATAAGTACAAGAGCCACTTCCTTGTCTGCACCTGAGCAGCTTAAAAATAAGGATATTTTCAGTCAGCTCCTTTACGGTAATTATATATATCCAGCCTTCTTAGCCTGCCAAGGCTATTCATAATACAAATATATTTATTTTTATTTGGAAAGATTGTGTAAAACATGTAATCACAAAACTTTCTGAGTGATGTACATAATAAAAAACAACTTAAATTCACAGAACTGTTACAAATACGCAAAATATAACTGTGGATGAAACACGGGGGGGGGGGGAACCCCAGGAAAACTTTTTTTAAAAAGCAAATGTAAATAACTGAACTATATGTCTAGGTAGGCCCGCTGAAATAAAAGTTTTCAGCATGCAAATAAAAACAATATAGTGAGGGCGCTTGCTTAATGTCAATTGGCAGGGAGTTCCAAAGTAGAAACGCTGCAACTGCACATAACATGAAGCCATGGTTTAGCACAGTATGGAAAACCCTAAACAAACCGAAGCAAAGGATGAGACTCACATGCTCCCCTTCCCAAGTGCTCCTCTTCCATAACTAGGAGGAAGAATTTGGCAGAGTTTAGTTTTGCTTTTACAGGAATCTCTCAGCTCACCATTATATTCAAGCCAGGAATTCTGGCTTAAAACAAATAATGGTTAGTTCAACAAACCAACTTTTATAATCCTTGGTGTGAAGTTGACTTCTAATGAAACTAGCCATTGTTTAAGCCAAGGCTCAAAGCTGATCCTAAGCATTTCCCCTTCTTTCAGCTTCTCACCTTCAAGCAGCGACAGCTGATGACTTTGCACTGATGCAGCAGTCAGAATGCCCCTTCCAAAGCACTTACTTGCTGCTGTAGCAAGTTTTTTGGGATAGGGCTGTAAATCTTCTTAGTGCCAAGTGCACAGTGTGTGTTAAGTTTCTTGATTCAGTTGTAATAGGATAGGTCTCACTTGCTGCATGCTAAAGCCATCAAGCTTTGCTTTGCAGAGTGCAGCTAGGAATGCACACACACAAGAGCAGGAATAGGCAAACTCAGCCCTTCAGGTGCTTTGGGACTACAACTCCCATCATCCCTAGCTAACAGGACCTGTGGTCAAGGATGATGGGAATTGTAGTCCCAAAACATCTGGAGGGCCGAGTTTGCCTATGCCTGCCTGCACAGGAATCTCCTAAACAATGGGGAGGTGGAGGATCAGGATCTACTAGTAGACCTATGGTTGCTTTGCCAATCTACTAGTTGCTTAGGGCTTTAGCTCAGTGTTAGAGCATCAGCTTTCCAGGGTCAATTCCTGGCATCCCCAAGTATGGCTGGGAAAGCTCCCTGAAGAGCTGCTGCCAGTCACTGTGAAAAATACTAGATCAATGCTCTGCTGTCCTACTGCTCTAACCTTAAGGTTATTAGGGGGGGGAATACTTGAGGGTGAGGGAACAGGACTTGGGAGCTTGTTTCTGGTACTGCTCACAGATTCAAGACACCCCTGGTACTCATAGGTGCCATGTTCCTTAATTCCTTGTGTTTCCCCCTCATCTGTGGCCCTTTTTTGCACTTTGTTCTGGTCGGTAGACCACAGGGTTCTGGTAAAAAAAAGCAAAGCAGATCCCACATGCCCACCCCTGCCGTAGCTATTTGGCATCTTCCCTCTATATGTCTAGAAGCAGGAGCCAGCACAGCAAATGGCATTTTTCATTGTTCGTAATGCACCAATGGCCCATAAATGTATAAGATATTTTATAGCACTTTGAAGCATTATCAGTTTTACTATTTGCATATTAGAACTAATTAGCAACCTCTGTAACATCATCCTGAGGGAGAGGTCTTCTGGCAACTTAATTCATTATCTTCTATTATTGGCATATCATGTTAAAATGGCAGGCATCATACACTGTACAAGTCATCACAATTTTAATTAATTTGATTTCACGATGCCTGCTGTCTCTATCTAGGAGGAACCCATTCCCACTCTTAATGTATGAAAGTCCTCTGCTTTCCTGCAGTAAAGTACTTGCTGAAGAAATATTTATATATTTCCATTATATAAATGTTATCTACGATCTTTGCAGATAAAATGCAATTTGTAATCATAAAGTTATCATTGTTTATCATGTAAATTTGTATTGGGGGGATGCTAAATTAGTTTCACTGACAGTATAATCATTTTAACAGGAAATACTGCTTGAAGAGAAAAAGGTTGCCTAAGACTCATCACGGCACACATTTGCTTCCAGTGCAACAGTCTGACTTGTGAAATTGCACTAGTGCCAAGATCAGATCCTAGTCAAAATACTGAAAGAACAATTTCATCTACCACCTTCCAGAAACGCATCACACAAGGAAGAAACTAAGATTAAAAATAGAAAAATTAAAGAAAGTTTCCCTTACCTTAATGCATGCAACAACAATAAAGACTAAGTTCTAATTAACTACATGGATCATTAACTTTAATCATTCACAGAACTGAAAGCAAATGCCTTTCAACCTCCACTCTGCAAAAACGTTTATCCCAGCATCTAATAAAGAGAGACTAATGTATTAACAACATGTCACTATAACCTTTCCCAATGCTCAGATAAGCCACTGCAGTTAACTTGCCAATTTCCACTACCTCTAAGACCTTTATCAACCATTTCTTAGCAGAAGGGACACTGGAGGAAGTTACGCTGCTTTGCAGCTGTAATCTTAGCTAAAAGATTCATAACCAGACCCCCTATTTTTACACTGTTTCCAGCCTGTCAATTTGAACAAGATAACTACAGAATCAACAGATAAGTCATACTCTGTTATTTCAAAAAATGACTTTAAGAACCCTTTCCCAATATTGCACAATTGCCATCATAAGTACAGAAAGCCGTGGTTCAACAGGCCTTCTAGGTTTCCTCTGTATCTTGGGCACCCTTAAGGTTTCTATTTAAGTCTTGCTTTCCCGCAGGCAGGTAAAAACTTTTTAACAGCTAAGAACTTACATCAATTTACAGTTGAAATTGAGAAAAAATGTGCTATCTCTTGAAAGGAGTGGAAACGGGTGCAAGAATATATGCAAGAACAGAAACCAAAGATTTTTCAGCTTCAGTAGATGGGAGAATATTCAGTACATCTATATGCATTTGTTTTTTGACCCAGCTAGGAAGCCTACACTAATTACTCCTATCTGCATGGAACATGTACACTTCTACTGGAGTATATTTCTCCTGTTGGATGGGGAAGTCCCAGCAGAATCCACCACAGCTTGGAAATTCTAAATGGTAGTGAACATTTGCTAGGCACAAACCACAGTTTGAGGCGTATTAGCTGCATGCAGCAATCCTTTCTAGAGTTGGTTTTTCAGAGAGTTGTGGGTCATATGCTAGAGCTACAATTAAGATACTCCATCATCAGTTATACTATTCTACCTGGCCAAGTGGTTCTTGGTTTCCAGTTTTTGAAGCACAGCAAAAACTGTCCAAAACAAAAGCAAAATAAATGAGTGTACTCATCTTTCACAACAATACATCTATGAGACCACTTTCAAATATCTGAAACAGACCACTGTCCTGTCTGTGGTGTGCAAAGTTTCAAGCAGTACTTACTTACAAAGCATCACGCAGTCATCATTCTAGAAGGAGTCACTCAGTGAACATGGTCATGTATAGGTCTTAAATATCTGGATAATATCCACCCATATGCCACGCTCATCATCCAAGTATACCTCATATTCCCCCCCCCCGTCATTTTCATCCACACTCTAATATATTGGCTCAAAAGGCTACCCTTTTCATAGATAAGTAGCCCATAGACTACGCAGAGAAGATAATATTCACTTTAATAATAACACTTCCTCCCCAGCCCCCCTAGAAGAGACATTAACTGGGGCTTTTTCATGCACAGTTGAGTTTATATAAACTGATTGACACCTTTGGGGGTCGTCTTTCCACTGACTCATAATTTTGCTCACTCGTGAAAAAGGCTTTCTCGGTGCTCTGTATTCTCTAGTTAAAGCTGAAAATTCAACTCATCATATTTACACAATAAAAAAAAATCCATTCTGCCTTATTTTTAATTGCAAATCTGACTCAAGGGACCAATTCTCCTGCTTAGGAGGCATCCCTGTGCCTTCTACTAGGGAACCAAGTGCAGTCAATTATGGTAATGAAATGTCAATAAATATAAAAATTTAATACAGTCGGCTCTGGGTGAGTGGCAGATGAAGACTTGCCTCCCAGACAAATTTGCTGGTTCTGCAAATATTAAATGCATCGGAAAGAGCAGCTAGTTGCCTAAGAGCCTTCCAGTAGCAGAGGGTGGAAGAATCTACCTATTGGGGTTTCCCATTATGTTATCATCTCAGTGGTACAGGCAGTGATATTCATGACATTCATCCCAACATCTTAACTTATTATTAAGAAGTGAAGATCATATTTTCTCTTGTGTGGAAACAGCAATTGGTTACCTCACCAAGGGATTCCCACATGCCCTCCCAATGCATCACAGAGGGAAAATTCAGCTGCAAATTAGATGTCTCAGCAGGAATTACACTTTTCTAAAAACAATAGCCTAGCTAATGTCCTGGGGTAGGGCTGTAAAATGATTTACATAAACGTCATTTGCTTACATTACAGGCACAGTTTTATGTCTTCATTTATTGAAAAAGGTAGTTCAGCCCACTGTCCAAACTCCCAGTCCACTGGACTAGATGGAATTTGGGTGAGGCAGAGGTTTCCCTTTGCCTAGCCCTGTCTCGTTCCTCTGGCTTCCACTGGTAGGGGAGCTCCACCGGTGCACCTTCCCTGGGTAGGCAGACGTTTCTGCAGGTGATATCCCTGCCAGAGACTCTTAATGAGTCATTCTGGAAGTAAGGTGGTAGGGTATCTGCTGAATCCTCAGGGGTTGAATTTGGCCAAGTGGCTGGCTGGTTTTCAGCAGTCGTTTGTTTCTTCCACAGTTGTACTGGATGTTCTGGATGTTATACAGTCATACCTTGGTTGTCGAATGCCTTGCAACTCAGATGTTTTGGCTCCCTAATGCCGCAAACTCGGAAGTGAGTGTTCCGGTTTGCAAACATTATTTGGAACCTGAACGTCCGACGCGGCTTCTGTGGCTTCCGATTGAGTGCAGGAAGCTCCTGCAGCCAGTCGGAAGCCACACCTTGGTTTCCGAACATTTTCAGAAGTCGAACTGACTTCCGGAATGGATTCCGTTCAAAAACCAAGGTACGACTGTACTGGTGACTTTTATTTATATTTGTTACCTTGATGTTTTTATGAAAACTCCTTAAGGATGACTGTCATTGCCAGCTAAATTAAATAAACACACAATGTTTACTGTTAAAAGTTCCACTACATTCAATGGTGTGTTTAGACTGCAGCATTAAACTCTCAAAAAGTGGTGCATAAATGTTAATAATTACTTTTCACAGGAAACTCAAATAGTAGCCTTAAAAACAACAAATGAATGAAAAACAGATACGGCAGTTGTGAAAATCAAATGAACTTTTATCTACAGTGGTACCTCTGGTTACAAACTTAATTCTTAACCTGAAACCATTCTTCAACTGAGGTACCACTTTAGCTAATGGAGCCTCCCCCTGCCACTGCACGATTTCTGTTCTCATCCTGAGGTAAAGTTATTAACCCGAGGTACTACTTCCGGGTTAGCAGAGTCTGTAACCCGAAGTGTTTGTAAACCAAGGTGTTTGTTACCTGAGGTACTCCTGTACTAAGTCCAAGGGCCACAGGAGTATAAAGTTTGAAGAAACAGAAGAGGACAAGATAGTTAAGCTGTGCATCAGCTGATACATATTCCCCATTAGATACTGTCCAGGAAACGATTTACAGTGGTACCTCGGGTTGCATACGCTTCAGGTTATATACGCTTCAGGTTACATACTCCGCTAACCCAAAAATAGTACCTCGGGTTAAGAATTTTGCTTCAGGAAGAGAACAGAAATCGTGCTCCGGCGGTGCGGCAGCAGCAGGAGGCTCCATTAGCTAAAGTGGTGCTTCAGGTTAAGAACAGTTTCAGGTTAAGAACGGACCTCCAGAATGAATTAAGTACTTAACCCGAGGTACCACTGTAAGGCCTTTTGAACTGGGAAGGCATTTAATTTCTTATTTAAAATAGTTATGTGCCGCTCTTCAATATCTAAATTCCAGAGTGGTTCATACTGACTTTTAAAAAGCATCAAAATAATGCAATAAAGAATAAAAGCAGCATAGAGATATAAATAGAGCACTATTTAGCAGTAAGGTATGTTTAAGGTTTTATTCTTTATGGGTGAAAAGCATACATGTCTTTAAAAATTATATTTGCGTTCTACTCTGCCTCAGAGGAGCTTAGAGGGACATAGTATGGTGTTAAGCAAACAAGCAGAAAAATAAGTTAGGCTACATGTGATTTAAATGTGTGCTTTCATTTAATGTGTCTCCACCCCACACCTCTGCTGTAGTGGAGCTAGTATAGCAGAGCCAGGTAAGGATCATGACCACTGTGTGGGTTTTTTTTCAAAAAACAAAACCTCGAACAACAGCAAAACCCGATGCTGGGGGCCCAGTGAAAATGACCTTTCCTTCCAAAGCTGTTAGAAGTCCCAGGACTAATTGAGCAAAAGTATGAAATAGCAGTATTAATGTATCTGGTTAAGATAACTCAATGTAAATATTACTCTTTTACAGGTGGATTACGCTGTAATAGCATCTCAGGCAGGAGTCACACTCAACAATCTTATGAGCCATGCACAGGAGCTAGTAGCAAAACTACGATCTCTGCAGTTTGATCTACGAGAGTTTGTGTGTCTCAAATTTTTGGTGTTATTCAGTTTAGGTAGGTACTGTCGCCATTTAATTATTGCTTATATGTCTCAACATTATTACTTATGTGTCTCAACATTACCTTTTTTTCTAAATTAGAGTGTATCATTTGTCATTGTTGATGTGGGCCCCTCCATGTGTGAGGTCTGGAAAAATACACAGTTATTGTATTATATTATATCCATAGCATGGTTCTCTGAGTGATGTAGAAAAAAGACTATATTATAGAAGACAAAAATATAAATTTTACCATTTTAAAAACACAGCAGAGATTTTTAAAAAAATTAAGAGCAACCACATTCAAATTCATCTAGTCATATGGAGAGTTAAAGCATCAGAACCAGTCTTACAAAATGCTAATGAATAGTGAGACATTGTGACATCAGGTATGGAGCAGGTAAAGAGGTGGCTGGATCAGCTGTGGAACTGAATTCCACAACCAAATTGACATCAAATGATTGACAAGTAGTTGTCCTACACTTGGGAACCACAGTATAAGGGGTTTTGCCAGTCCTGGGCATAGCATATGTGTTGGGCTGCTCTCATGGCGTGCAAGGTTCTTTGTGCATTGCTTCCCAAACTTCAGGCAACCAGCTGGCTGTCGGGCATTTGGAAAACACTGTGCAAAGGGCTTTGCAAGCCCTGAGCATAGGGCTGTACTGCAAGGATTGGCTGTGTGAGCAAGTTCACCATGAGGAACTTGGTGACAAAGCTGATCCAGGAGGCTTTAAGTCACCAGCTGATGGGCAGTGACCTCAACCCTGCTTTCCGCAAGCATGGAGAATCCATCACCTGTGTTACTCTGGACAGGCAGAAAGGGCAGAAATGGCAATGGTTGGCCAACCTGAGGGGAAACACCACTGGCAGCAGTACTCGCTTAAAACAAAAAAGAAAAAACATTCCTGGCACTGAATGGAAGGCAAGGCAAGGAAAGAAAGAAAAATATCCAGGTGCCTTAATGCCCAGTGTAGTACTGGCTGGTTCTTCCATCACCCCCACCCACCAGTACCCATTATGTGAGATTGCAAATAAAAATGTATCACACCAAGGAGGAAGAACCAAGATCATGCTTTTAAAAATCATTAAAACAGAGAAGCTAATATTAGGCGAAATCAGAGCCAATGACAGGCACAGCCAGCACCAATAACAGGTGATGCCAGAGTGAATGGCAGATAATTGTTACACAAGCTATTGTGTTTCTTTAGAATGATACTATCTGGTTACCAGGATCAGGCCCCTTCATCATTTCAACAGGTTTCAAGGTTAAAGAAAGTTCACGCCACAAACTGTTCCATACCTTTGAGATGCGCCCAATGTACAGAACCAAAGGGGCATGTGCTATTGTGCCACTGTAGACACATTGGTACAAAACACTATTCTGTGCCCATTAAGGACGTCATGGTCTACTGGCATGCTGTACAGTTGTGGCCTTTCTAATCGCCTGGACTGCAGAACAGGATGTCAAACTAATGGTCTCGTGTGTGCACTGTGCCTGGCCTTTGCTTGGAGAACTTTCCCCTCAAAGGATTTCCTTAGGCCTTTCTTGTCATCAGATCATACCTAGAAATTCAAATGTCATTCTCAGCTGGCTGCGTTCTAACTTAATCCCCTCATCCTTCCTCTCATTTTGGAACTCAGCAGTTTTTCCTGAATTTGGCAGATTCAAAACATGCACATTTTTAATATCGTAAACCAGGGTGGATTGACTGAAATCAAGATAATAAAATCACGAAGAAGAAGAAGAATAAAGACCAATTAATGTAACTGATTTAAAGCAAAAGAAACAACAACACACTAGTTTATTATTTAGATACAGTACTTCCTCAGTAAAAGTGCATAATTTGTTGCTTTAATCAGAGAAACGTTTATAATTAGGGTATTATCTCTGAAGCAGTTCCTGAATTCAGGTGGTTACTAGGCATGAAATAACCTAAAAAGTAACCTGGATTTAGTGTGTGGCACCTGTGGTCATTTGCCAGTCCCTGGCTCCTAGAATCAAGCCACTGGATAAATACATATAATATAGTGCCACATGGTGACAGATGAAGATGTTTTCCCTATAGTTCTTTCTTTTCAAAGCAAAGCAACCTAAAAGCACCTTTCATAAGGTGATCAGGAGCTCATAAGAGGGTTGCACATTTCGCTTTAAGAGATTGTTGGTTGGATCCAGAGTTAAGTGAGCATAGGGGCTTGTGGAAGCTGATTTTCTTCCCCATAGGCATCTCTTACCTTAGTTTGGAATGTAAGATATTTTCACACACATTAGGCAATGCAACCCAAACGTCTAAGGAGCTATGCAGCCTACTCTGTGATGAAATATTTAAAGAGATCCTTTGCACTTCAGTGGTATTTTAAATTAGCTGAATATCTGAATTACATTTGGAAAATGCTCACGTTTACTTTAAACAGTCTTTACGTTTGATCACTTTCATCAGCAGCTCCCAGTACTTTGCATTCATTTAGAACATCTACCATTCCGTGTCCTGTCACTTGAGGCTCTCTGGCAAGGAGACAATCTTGGTCTCAAATGAGATACTGAGTGGCACCTGGTTCTCTTAGTAATCTAAAACATTTGTGTTGCACCTTTCTACCCCTTATAAAGCAAGCAAGATAGCAAATAAAAAAAGATAAAAACAGAATAATCAAATAAGCACAGTAAGCAATAAATAATATATAACTACAAATATTAAAACCACAGCAAGCAGCCCCAAAAACAGTTAAAGGGATATGACAACAGCCAGCCAGTCATTTAGCTCAAATACGCCCTGAAACATTATCATCGTAGCTTGCTGTCTTGATTTTTAGCATGAGGGAGTCACGTGAACTTCTTTTTGAGAAGAATTAAAGGGCCTTGGTACCCCAACAAACTATGGCTTACGATTATGTGTGACCAAGGCCACAGTAACAACTAACCATTTTCTAAGTAAAGTTTGAAATCAGATACTCTCATTTCACGTAGTAATAGCTGTTGCTAAATAATGGAGCAATCCTTCGTGTGCCTACTTAAATAGTCCCTTTGGGTTCAGTAGGGCTCACTCCCAAGTAAGGGGGTACAGGATTGCTGCCTAAGATGTTTTCACAATGATGAATAGAATCACAGAATTGTCGGAAGGGACCCAAGGGTCATCTAGTCCAAATCCCTGCAATGCAGAAATAAAATAATAATCTGAACAAAAGTTGGTGTTTCATTTCTTACTTATTCCCTTGTTAATTTTTTTAAAAAAAAATCATTAACCATCAGTTCTAGCGTTGTCACATAGTCTTACTGAAAGTGAACTTTAAGACAAATTCCATTATTTTTGCTAGGGCAGAACAACAGAGATGTCAAATGCAGCTCATGACAATTAGTGAAAGCTCAGAATGACTTCGTACACACCCCTCAATTACCACAAAATTTTGGCTGAAACCAAAACTTGAGATAAATCTGGGGGCAGGAGGACAAAAATAAATCAAAGCCAGCTGGGATAATAACAAACTTTCTTGAGCATCCCTACTTTGGTCCTAAATATATTTTACTTAGAGGTAGGACCTCGGCTTGGACTTCTTTCCACAATTTAGAATGTGGCCTAAAATTAATTTATCAAATTTTGGATCACTACAGCAGGAACTAGATTCAGTCATCCAGCAAAGTCAGACCTATGACTATAATAGTATTCTTTGAAATAGTTTACATTAGTTTTTTTTTTGTTTTTTTTTGGTTTTTTACTTAAGGAACAAAAGTCGTTTTTCTTTAGCCTTTTGTTTTCAGGTGTGGCCTGACTGCTTCCCTTGTTTTCTCTGCCCTATTGCCAACAGTCCCAGCCATATCAATGGCAATCCAGTCATTGTTTTCCCTTTACCAAAACTTTCCATTTCTCCTGCTAGCTCTCATTACTCGAAGTCGGCAAGGGTGATTTGTCAAAGCTTCCATCTGAACAGTTTGTAAAGTGAAATGCCAATAGGAAGAAAGTTAGACATCATTTCACCCATGTCCAGTCACTTGTCTGTCTGCTGAGCTTAATGCTAGAATAGGCAGCGACTGATGGGTACTGTTCTCTTATCACTGTCAAGACCACAGATAAATGTACTTCATTTAAGAAATGAAGGCTTTATCAATGGGCAAATAATTGCAGAGCAACTATTGATCCCACGTCTCACTTAACAAGAGACAACTGGGACTTGTAGAAATGGTAAACATTTAATCATTATGTATGGCAAACAGCAGGCTGTTACTGAGAGCAAAGCGAGCATTAGTTTTTATGCAGGATACAGTGCCATCTTTTGTGACAGTTTTGGATGCTAATAAAAATCCTGAACCACAGTGACCCAAATCACTGTGTCAGGGAAAGCTGAATTCATTGCCACCTGTTAAAATATGCAAACGAAACACATTTACATATTTTTGTTTAACTTGCATAATTTATTCTGCTTCTGCTAAATGTTTCATTTTTGCTACTTTTCTCATTCATTCATTTTGTTTAAACTTTTTATTCTTTACCTATCACTGCTCTCAATGGAATATCCAGACAGTCTTTTGTAACTGTGGTCCATTTTTTCTTCCTATAGGATCACAGAATTGTATGGTTGGAAGGGACCCCAAGGGTAATCTAGTCCAACATCCTGCAATGCAGGAATCACATGATAGAATATGAGTGGCTTCAAGGGAAATACTTTTAGCATGTTTAACATGAGGACAAAATGACTCCATCACTCTAGACTAGGGATGGAAAGATCTCTCAATTTCAATATTCTCAATTTCTCAATCTTAAAATCCGTTCTCCAGGTTTCTGCAGCTATTTGTAGTGGGTTTTTTTAAAAAAAAAAAAAAATCTCATGAAAATACTTCAGCATTTTAGTGTGAATTTCTGGCCTTATCTAATTTCTCTCCCCCCCCCCCCAACATCCCTTCATATTTCTCAAAAGTTCTGCATATGCAGGAACCTCTATATTCACCCCCTAATTTCATTGTCCAGCAGTCTAGGGAGATGTAGAATGATTCTGAGAAATTTTCCTCATCTCACCATAACTCAGAATCCCTCAGATGGGCCTGGACTCCCCATGTTTACTTGTAGTTTTGCTTTCTGTGGACTAAAACTGCCATTTCAGTTAGCCAGGAATGTACAGGAGATTGTGTTGCCCTCAGCAAGTACTCGTGGCTATTCAGAGCCCTATTGCAGTATTGCATAAATAATTTGCCTCGAATGAATTGGTTTACCTCAAGACATCTTAGGAGGAGATCTTTTTTAAGCTGCCTCAGTATCTGGGGGAAGGGTAGAATTCATTTCTCCAATAGCTATGGAAAATCTTTGTAACATATACCTCACATTTTGTTGCCTGTATACTAGTCATATTTCACCAACTCAGCTAAAATAGGTAAGAAGTTGGTGTATACACTACTATTAGAATTTAGACAATGTTTTTAACTTTCTGCATATAATATCATAATTGGGGGGGGGATGATGTACTACGTAAGAGCCAAATATATATCTTGCAACCTTATTTCTGAGTAACATATGTATTGGGAAGCTAATGCCAGAAAATATAAATTTCCTGAAATTTATGGAAGCACTTGGGATTCAGATAGGATTGATTAGCATTCAAGGGAGGAGACCGCTCAATATTTACACCACAGAGAGTTGGCAGAAGCAAATAATTGTACATAAAGCTGATGCTTGTCTTAATTAAAGTGGTATAATAGGTGTTGGGGTAGGGTTGTTTTTTTCCTAGTGAGCAAAGCAGTTTAGCAATGACCAGATATAACTCATTTTGAAGTTCAGAGTTTAAACCTAATCAATATGTATTTATAACAAGGAAAGAAGTGAATAACATTTATTATAGGGTGGCAGCTAACAGTAATGGATAAGAGTGCCGATAGTTAAGCTTATTTTCTCCCCGCAAACAATCAAAATATTTACCCTAAGGGCTTTTTTTATATATAATTGCTCTTATTAATTGCTTGCTTATGTCTTGGTACACTCCCCTTCACTTTTCCTAGGATTCAAAAACTGGTAGAACCTCGAAATGATGTTTATCCCACACACACTCGCCGAAGTCTGGTTGCACCATCATATCTAGTATAAGAGCAGTGTGTGGTGCATTTGGAACAGCTGGTACATAATACTCCTTTAAATGCTGATGAACACAAAGGGAGAAAACTGCAGCCAAATCAGACATCCGCCCAATAATAAAGAAGCCTGTTAAACTGTAGGGTAAAAGTGGTTGCTTTTCTTAATATGGTAAAGGGTCACAGTCTATATTTTTGTTGTGGCATAAATAGGGTAGTGTGATGACCTGAATGCTAGTTAATGACTGTGTGTTACCAAGCTCATATCTCCATTCTTCAAAAGCTTGCCACTAAAAATAAATATCACTATATCAGCAGTGCAAAGTGTGAATTGGTCCTCAGATCACTGCAGCAGGGACTACAGTTTAGCAGGCACTTTATACTATATAATAATATTTAACATAATTCTTACTCTACCCAGTCATTGATTGCAATGGGCCTAGGGCATCTGAGACTGAGGAATCTTAGTTAACTTTGGAAATTGCCCAAATCAGTTATGAAGGCTCAACACCACCGCCTGTTCTGCACGTCTTCGTTTTCAAAATGCATTTAGAAGCACTCAACATGCTACAGATTTTAATCCAAAAATGACCTGGTACCAGTTGGAAAGGTTGGCCTCATTAGTCACCTGCCTTTCTCAATATGGTATGAGGAGCAACAGCCGAACACCCATACCTCAACAATATGCCCATATTGCTTCTCCATAGCCGAGGTTCATAAATGTGCTTTGATTGTGCCCTAGCCTTTAGAGCAGGCTTCCCCAATCTGATCCCCTCCAGATGTTTCAGACTGCACCAGTCCCAGCCAGCACGGTGCTGGGCTGACGAGAGTATAACTCTATTGCAGTCAAAAACACCTCGAGAGCACCAGGTTGGGGAAGCGCTGCTTTAGAGGTTCACATATCCACCCTGTGAGTTCCCCTGCCATCTATCCTCAATATAAAAAGCACATCCTTGTGTGTCATTGCCCATCCCATTAATAATCCATGTTCATGGTGCTACAAGAAAATGGAGGGAAATGGGTAGGGGGAATGTACCATCAAAGAATAATCTGGGAGTTTCTCCAACACAATTTGGTGATTTTCTCAATACCAGTGTGTATCCTTTAAAATTATCTGCAACTGCAATGCAGAATGTAGAGAATGATCCCCTATTACAAAACATAGCAGAAGCTAGGTTCCCATGCAGGGAGACAGTGACTTACTTAGCACCCAGGTTAAGCTGATGGACAAAAAATTGAAAGCCTTTGTATGGATTAGGTGGAAATTTCCTTGGTTTTGAGGAGACTGCAGACACCCAACTACAGACACGAGAATCAACACATATCATCCATACCCAGGATTGTGGTGAAGTTCTCTCCATCTTAAGCATGATCTTTAGCCAAAGTCCTTCCTGTACTTTTGGATTATGGTTAAGTAATCTTAGCCACAATCCTAGGTTCAGATAATACACGCAACCAAACGTTGATTAAGCTGCTGCACCACACTACACTGAAAGGACTGGGGAAGAACAAAGTAGGTGCAAGCTCCTCTCTGGGACATTTGCACAGTCCTGGTAAGCCATGGTTCGGTTTACCATCACATGTGAATGAGGCCACTGCTTTTGTGCTATTCTGAAGTTGCATTCTACTTGCCCACTCCTACTGTGAATAGCTCAACATCATTGCCCAAGCTATGGCTTGGGAGCCCGTCGTTGCTTTACTTGGTGATAACAGTGATTAAACCTGCATGCACACTCTGCAACCGAGCTTTGCCCCTTAAAATATTTCCATTCTAATGCCTGATCAGCCGTGGATGGCATGGAGTAGCTGGGCTGCTCACCTGAGCTCTGTCTTGGTACCAAGGTGGAGATGCATGGCAGCAAGGTTGGCGTGGTGCAAATGTGTTGGCAGAGTTGATCCGGCACTCCTACTGACACTTTTGCACTGTGCCGACTTCACTACAACCATGCCATTCACCCTTTTCATCCTGGTATGCTGCAGTGAGTCAGCCAGCTAGGGGTCAGGTGAGCTGCAGCCATGCCATCTGCCACTGCACACGACACTGATGTACATGACTGCATGGAGAGAATATGAACCAAATTTTGGAATGAATTGAATTGGCATTGTAGTCAGTACGTACCTGTAAATTAGGCAGAATTGAACCACTAGATATGGAGAACAGCTTTGATGCAAATCTGAATTACAATCTACAGATTAAATTAGTGGTTTCTGCTAATTAATTCTTTTCAGCCGTCTTGAAATCCTACCAATTTCTTACCAAATTTCTGTTCTTTCTTTTTGGACTACAAGGTATATAATAAGAGCAAATTAATCCTTCCAGTACAAAACAGACCAGCTTTTGGTAATCTTTTTAAAAGAAACTTTAAAAAAAACCCAATGAAACATTGTGTTGTGTCCTTTAGCACTATTACGGGCACTCAGTCTGTTAGGACATATTGGGCGATTATAGGCCAGTCTTTTCAGAAAAAGCCATGGGTTTCAAGTTAGCAGTAACCATCTATCAATTCCAGAGATTATGGCATGATTTACTGTCCCGGCATGGTGTATTCTCTGATTTTCTGCCTCCTATGAAACATTGTGCTTTCCTTTTCTATTGATGTATCAACTATAATAGTTACAAGCAGCTACAGAAAAATCAATAGTGGACTTTCATTACTGAGCACATAAAGTAAAAGAGGACCCACGCTGTGATAGTCTCTCGCTGTTAAATAGTCACTGACTGCAAGGTACACAATAAATGTCTGTTATTTTGGTCTAAATGAAGGATGTCTGAATTTGAAACATCAAGTATCTCAGATTTTGGACACAACCAGGGCTTCAAGTCAGGTTATCCTAGCTAGCAATTCTTTCCCAAGGCAGGTAACAAGACCAATCTGTCTTTCCTACGGTGGGATCTGGGTGTTGTGCCTTTTAAAGGCTAAATGGGGAAAACGAACATTCAAATGACATTTTCCATGTGTATTGTGTTGCAATCCCTCTGATGTGTCAGCCTGGGTTGAACTGTGCATTTTAATTGTGTTAATGTTCACCGTATCTCAAGAGTACCCTTTGGCCTAAGCTGAATGGTGCAATAACCTGTGTGTTGAGCACTTAGAAAAGCAACAATGATCAAGGGAGGAGAAAAGGTTACAGGGTATCACTATAAATGGCTTAATTTAGGGATAGGGAACATGTATTAGAAGAATAGGATGCCCTGGAATAGTATTAGAGAGCAGAAGCTGTAACATTTTTCAGTTTCATATTTTTATATTCCATAATGACAGCCCATGAATGACAACAAAACTAATATTTCTGAAATGCTTCATGTTTCATGGATGTTTGACCCTATAAACATTTCATGTTAAGAAATGAATTCCTGGCTCTGAGTAGTACACAAAAGTTCCTTCTTATCCTTTAAGGCTTCCTAGCGATTGCAGTGAAAAAGAGTTATTGCTAATCTCAAAAGTTCAAAATCAGAAGACTGCTCCTTTGGAATCATTATCTTTATGTAAGATTAGTTGTTGTTTTTAATGGGGAAATACCACTTCAATGTGACACATCTCCCTCTAATTCTTCTGAGGTTTACTGAAGTACAACAACACAAAGCTGAATAAATGAAAATTAATGTTGACTTCTAGAAGTTCCAAGTTTCCCAAATTCCAGAATTTTATCACATGGTGGCCTATTCAGAAAAGTGGATATCCAGTATTTACAGTTTGTCTGAAAATAGTGTTTCCCTGTTGTTGTTTTCCAAAGTTATAAAAACTTCCCCTTAGAGAACATGAGATGCACAAGCACATCTTGAAAATCATAAAGAGGTAGCTTTATGCAGTGTTTGACCTAGAAGTGTCCCATAGTTGAACTTATATGGGTCTATGCTAGAGTAGCTTGGCTGAAAGCAGTAATGAGCTACTGTGATAATCTTAACGTGATGCGGAGGGGGAATCAGAACCGGGATAATTCAGAATACAACCCCTTCCATATCAAAGCTCAGCCCCTTCCAAAGTTGGGCCTGGATCATATTTGGGTTTGATCCTCCGAGACCTTGTTGCTGCCACATGCTATCCTCTCCCTGCTGCGCAGTCTCTTTCCCTGCTGTGTTTACCACTAAACCATACCCAATAATTGCAGCAGTAAGAGCAAGGTATTGGGGAAGTTTTGAAAGCAGTGTTCCAGGTGCTAGACTAGGAAACAGTTTTCCAGGGCACATCGGTCCATAATATACCTCACTGCTCTGCTGTTTCCATGTAGCCTGATGGAAAAGGCAGCAAGAGAAGAGGGGGGTGTTTTTAGCACATGAGGCTGGGAATCTGTCAGAGTCTTAGTACAACGAAGTTTCACAATTTGGAATTGAGCAGGGAGGAAGCATTACCTGGGGTAGGGGAAACAACTGAACCATTTACAAATCAAGCGGAGGGGTATTTGCCCACCATTTGTGTTAAATGGCAGGTTTCTGTAGCTAGAGATGCTGCTGAATCCTGCCACAAGGTAAATGCATATACACTATGGATCCACAGATACAAATGACATATTTCCCAAGGCATATATGCATATATGTGTGCATATATTATTAAATTACATAGGCCAAGGGCCAAAAGGTTATATTTGGGTTTCATACACACTGGGAGACTTTTGCCTGTCCCATTGGAACCTCTTTCGCATCCCAAAAACCTGCCTCTGAATATCAGAGAATCACATGAGACAACATTCAATAAACCACAAGTAGATGCATTTAGAAAAAGCTGGCCATGTGCACCCCTGCACAAAAACATGCTTTCCATTTGCACACTGGGCTCTTTAGATCCCAGCCATTATATACCAACACTTATTGATGTTAACTTGGCATTAGCAGCCTCTTGAGGAAATCAGGCATCAACAATGCAGTTTTTGTCCCCTTGTTGTTGATTAGTCAGAAACTACATTCTAGTCAGTCCCTGAGTCATATCTCCTTTCTTTTGGCATGCAGTCTTAATAAATATGCTTCACAGAAGAGGAAGCACGTAAATGCCCTTGAAGTCTGATCATTCTTTTAGCTTAATGCATACTCAGGCAATGAAACATTATTATTAAGACATTTTCTTCCAGTGGCTGTACTGGTGATTAGTAGGGTGAATAGCTGCTGACTCAGGCTATCAGTGGCTCAGCATCCTTTGATCCCAAAAGGAGTGTTTCCATGTGGTTTATTGTGAACCACTGCGCCAAAAAAACATTTGTGTTCCACTTGGTCTGGCATAATTTGTACCAACATGAAGAGTGTTTTATTTCATTTTGACATCATCTGGTGCCACAACCTATAGAACGTTTAAAGCCAGCGTGGAGAACCTGGGGCCCTCAAGATGTAGCTGGACTACAACTCCCATCATTCCAGACCCTGTGGGTTATTGGCAGTTGGAGTCCCAACAACCTGTGGCAAGCCAGAGGTTCCCCATCCCTGATGTAAGCACCCCTGCTCAGTTACTTCAGATCTGGGTTGCAAGATCACCAAAACAGCTTTAGTATATGTAAATTTTAGACACACGTATTTCAACCAAGGAACCTGCTGTGGGAGGAGGCACAGTGTATTTGGGGCACATATATAAAACCAGGTTTTTTAAGAACCTAGACAGCATCTTAGAAAGCAGAGACATCACCTTGCCAACAAAGGTCTGTATTGTTAAAGCTATGGTTTTCCCAGTAGTGATGTATGGAAGTGAAAGCTGGACCATAAAGAAGGCTGATCGCCAAAGAATTGATGCTTTTGAATTATGGTGCTGGAGGAGACTCTTGAGAGTCCCATGGACTGCAAGAAGATCAAACCTATCCATTCTTAAGGAAATCAGCCCTGAGTACTCACTGGAAGGACAGATCCTGAAGCTCAGACTCCAATACTTTGGCCACCTCATGAGAAGAGAAGACTCCCTGGAAAAGACCTGATGTTGGGAAAGATGGAGTGCACAAGGAGAAGGGGACAACAGAGGGCGAGATGGTTGAACAGTGTTCTCGAAGCTACCAGCATGAGTTTGACCAAACTGCGGGAGGCAGTAGAAGACAGGAGTGCCTGGCGTGCTCTGGTCCATGGGGTCACGAAGAGTCGGACATGACTAAACGACTAAACAACAACAAACAATATAAAACTATTTTTCTGGTTTTCAGTAGAAGCTGGATTTGTACCGCCCTACTTGGCTTGCTGCTATATCAGTCACAAAGCCACTCCACCCTACCTTATCTGAGCAATTTTTAAAGCATCAAAGGTGTTGCAGATAAACATGCCAAGCATCTCGCCATCTCCCCTGCCTTCTCAGAGAAGTTAAAAAAGAAAAGAAAATCATTGAAAAATAAAGTTGCAAACAAATATTTGAACCGATAAGGAAAATGCTTCAGAATAAAGACAAAGAGGGCAACTCACCCAAAGCTAGGGGGAGTAGCAAATAAGTCAGTATTTGATCAAGGATCTCTTTTCATGTGCCCCTTTAAGGAGGGAACACAGGACAGGAAAAGTATTAACTACATAGCAGAGGGAGGGAACCTAGTATAGTTTCTCTCAAGTCCTATAGCTTAGCAAATCT
The DNA here is from genome assembly GCF_951804945.1 of Podarcis cretensis. NCBI lineage: Eukaryota > Metazoa > Chordata > Lepidosauria > Squamata > Lacertidae > Podarcis > Podarcis cretensis. The sequence continues at coordinate 82,557,011 of NC_137175.1, read as the reverse complement.
TTCTCATGCAGGGTTTCATATTGTATTGCTTTGTTAGGGTCCTTACTACTGTGGAATCCCCAGCCCACTGTCATTATAACAATTAGCAAAGCTAACATTTTAAGCCACTCTCATAAAAGCTTGAAATGCCATTAATTACATGCAAATATTCCCCCCCCCCATCCCAGAGACCAGAGGAAGAGCTTTGAGCTAATATTTATAACAAGAAGTGTTCGACTGAGATCTCTTGTAATTTTCATCATACCTGAGGCTGTTTTCCTCATTCGATTAGCTGAATTTATCCTGAGGCAAGCCAGACATCTAGTACCAGCTAAATTCAACAACTGGAGCTTAAAATTTGGCTTAATATATCCCCATTTGGATCTGCCTGCTTAATTCTCTTTCATATGATAACATTGGTTTATTCATACCACGGACTTGCCACTTGAATGAACTTAACCACATATCTTATTCTAACAATGTAAGAAAACTTCATGGGAGAAAAATCATGTAAGTTCCCAAACAAAACTAAAATGAAAAGTTGAGTACGAGATATAAATATTTTGTAGAGTGATGGCAGAATTTATTCCCCAGGAAAAACTATTTTTTCCATTTTCCCTTTTGGCAGATATGGATTAATTTTCTAAATGTACATGGACTGGCTCATGGGGTTTCTATAAAAATTGCAGAGCTTTGCTTTGACCACAGAAAACATTTATGTAGATGACTTTCTTCAGAAAAGAAAAGAAGATGCTTCTGTTTCTTTTTATGCAGGCACACTTACCACTTTGGAGAAGTTGTTATGGCTTGTTCCTTAGACTTTTCATCAAAACAGCTCAGACTTAAGTTTCCAAGTGAAACATTCACTACAGTCATTCTCTGCAATTGGCAAGAGAACATAATAAATGCTCTGTTGGATCAGACCAAAGGCCTGTCCAGCATTCTATTCTCCAAATACTCATCTAGATGCTTATGGGACATCCACAAGATATGAGTGTGATAGCCCTCCCTCTCACTCATGATCCTCTGGTATTCCAGAGGTATACTCAAATGAACATATGGATATACTCCACCCATAAGGTGCTTCTTCCCCATTTGGTTCACAGGAGAAGTCATCTCTCTATAGTGGTTCCATTTATTGAATCAACTGCTCCCTCAGTGGTGGAAGAAAGGCACACTCATCTTCCCATGTTCAGAACACAAAGCTCTGGAACTGCAAAAGAAGTTCTTCCCACATATTCATTGCAGCATGTAGTGATTTGTTACAAGAGACAGCCCAAAATGCTCATCTCTGTATGTCAAAAAGACATTGTTCTTGGTTCAAAGGGTTTCCAATCTAGCAAAAGAAAGAAGGCATAGATGATCTGTTGTGAAAGAAGGTACCATTTTACATGCTTTTACAAAAAAAAAAAAATTAAAATGAAGAGAATCATAATTTTAAATAATGCACCCGGCAGTCTGATGCCATAAAATGTTGTAAAATGTGCTTTTATTTGAGTTGTGAACTGGTCTGTAACAAATTGTAATTCTAGCTATCCTTAACAGTTAGAAGCTGAAATGGGATTCACACCAATAATTGCAGCATTCCTCTACTATGTAAGCATCTTAAACTGCATTTAGGAGAAAATATCATTGAGCCTAGCCTATTATTTCTGCATGATTGAAGCACACTGGTTGTTGTAATGCACTTTAAAAAGGCAAGACTTCCAAAACAATGTATCCATTATTTGACACTCCAATGAACTTTAAAATATTTTATGTCCAAAGTAAAAAAAGGGAGAGAGGGAGGGAGAGGGAGAGAGAGAAATTACGCTTGTGTATTTGGTCTTAGGCCAGGGACAAAAGTTTCAAATATTAGTGTCCTTGGCCCAGGTTGCTCACTTGTGGGTTCAATTTTTTTAAAAATAAAACCAAATCTCCTACTTGCCAGAACCTCAAGAAATTAAAGGCTACCATCATTTTCCTTATATAGGAAATGTTGACTGCTCGTCAGCTGTTCACTTGTTGACATTTCCTGCTTGCTAATTTTATTGGGTCTTTTTAGTCTTTTACTTTGAAAAACTGTGACAGCAGCTAGCAGCATCCATGACCTTATCTTCTATTCCCACCCATCTGAGTGTGGGTCTTTCCATCTTACTTCCTATGAGAAATACTGTGGTCATCCATCTAGTTTACCTTTTCCCTTCAGATTTTGAGGCCTAGTTGACAGCAGGGGTGCCAACTTGAATAAATGTCTTATAGCTAGTTTCCCTTGGCTGCTGCTACTTCAGTATATTTCCTCCCAGATACTGATTTCCTGAATTAGTTGCATTGCTGATCTCACCAAATCAGGGACCACACAGTGAACACAATGATGTTACAAACCTAATAAGATATGGCTATATGATTATGTCAGCAAGGACAATTGAGGATGAATTGTGTAAATAGTTTTCAAAGGAAGTTAATTTATTTTCATTGCACATCTTGGATGTTGTACAGCTAACAAGGTGTGTTGCGGGGAGGGGAGAATCACTAAAACTGAGAGACCATGTCTCAGCACTTCCAAAAAATACTTGTGAAAGACTTGGAGTCGTTGCAGCTGGCTGATTAATCCACATAATATCTCACAAATGATTGCACGATTTAATACCATGGAAAAGCATTAAATTTTATGCAGCTAAGATATACACAGAGTATACTCATTGCATGGGAATCGGTTGGTGCTGTGGGTTAAACCACAGAGCCGAGGACTTGCCAATCAGAAGGTTGGCAGTTCAAATCCCCACGACGGGGTGAGCTCCCATTGCTCAGTCCCTGCTCCTGCCAACCTAGCAGTTCGAAAGCACGTCAAAGTGCAAGTAGATAAATAGGTACTGCTCCAGCAGGAAGGTAAACAGTGTTTCCGTGCGCTGCTCTGGTTCGCCAGAAGCGGCTTAGTCATGCTGGCCACATGACCCAGAAGCTGTAAGCCGGCTCCCTTGGCCGATAAAGCGAGATGAGCGCTGCAACCCCAGAGTTGGCCACGACTGGGCCTAATGGTCAGGGGTCCCTTTACCTTTTATACTCATCACAACACATGAAACTGAACTAATCATGTCCATTAATTTATTTTCAGGGTATGACTAACAGTAGATATAATCCATTAGACTGAATCCAGTGCTACAGCTCCATTGGTCTAAAGACCTCCATGTGCATAGTGGAACTTCCTCTCCCTATTCCCCCCTCCACCACCATCACCACACACCCTAAGAAACAGCCCTGAGGTGTTTGAGGACCCCCCTGAACAGATTTTGGGGGTGTATGGGGAGAGGAAATTGAAGTTCTGCTGCACCAGTGGAACCCACTGGCACAGCATTGGGTTCTAAGGTAACATGAGACAAAGTGTCTAAGGTAACATGAGACAATACAATCGTTCTGCCTGAGGTAATGAGAGGCAGTACCAAAATTCCATCTGAAGCAATACAACATGCATCTATGAAGTAATGCTATCTGTGGAGGTGGTCTTATGGCAGCAACATAGGAAAACACCCGTAGCATTGTATCTTCGTTCTTCAAGGCCTGACTTCTGATCTTTTCTGTGTGGATATGTTCTATATTGACCAAGTAAGAGACCCACTTATTACACTTGCTTTTGGTTATTTAACTACATTCCACTATACATGAAGGTACAAAGCTATGAGGGCCATGTGTTCAATAAGGCACCCAGTAAGATATCCAAGATGTGCAATGAAAATAAATTAACTTTCTTTGAAAAGTACTTACACAGCTCCAGCACAGTAACCATTTTCAGACTTAAATCTCTCATTCCCTTTCATTTTTCCTTTTCAAAATTCCCAAACCAGTCTGCATTCTCTATAGATTAATAGTGCACCAAATTTCAGTTTTTCATGTCTTGAATATAAGAGGGGAAGGAAGCCTCTCTGAAACCTAAATATTTTTATATTTCTCCCCCTCTAAAGGCCAGACCCATCTTTTAAAGAAAATATGCTAACGCACTCTGTGCAAGCTGAATTTCATATGCAGAAGCTGGAGCTCAAATCTCTGCTTTGTGGGGGAGGGACAAGCCATTGAAAATTGGGAATGCTGACAGACCTTAGAGTGACTACAGAACTAATACTGGCACCTCTGTTTAAAAAATAGTCTTTATCTTCAGAAGTAAACTATAGAGGAGACAAAATTCAGTGTTTTGACAGAAATGCTACTGCAAGTGCTTGTAAAAAAAGTAATATATTCCACAAGACCTCAGGGTTTACTCTCCAATAAGGATTGGGAAAGAGATGCGCCCCACTGTGAGCACACAGTAAGATGGTTTCACATAAAAAGTTGGTAATTAGTCCCTGAGTGAATAAAGTGGAAGAGATAAGAGATTAGTACTTACTGAGGCAACACAAAAAATGTTTTTCCTTGTAGTTAGAGCTGAGAGGGTGAGTGGGAAGAAGGATGCCATTTCCACCATTTTTAATTGTACAAGACTTTTAGAACTTGGAAGTGCTGATTTCTTAATATTATGCTTAAGCACAGGGACTCACTGTTGAGTATTCAGATGTATAAGCCACCTGAACACTACAAAAAAGAAGTGCTTTAAGCTCCAAAGATTGTCTTGTTAAAGTTATAGATTTGATTTCATGACATCGCAGACATCAATACAGTTCTGCTGGCATTGCATTTGTATTTCCCCAACATTTGCCATTAGCTTTTCATGGTCTTTTTTTCCAGAAGGTAAATAATTTTCTATAAATAAATCAAATGCCTCCACCACCATCGGTGCGACTAAAACTTATTTTAAAACATCAGTAACAAAGAGGGTTTTTTTTTCTTCCTTCCATCTCCCACTGCAATGTAAAGGAGAGCAAAATGATCACTTAATATGCATTTTCATGCATAACCTATTATGGATATCATTATTTTAAAGGCACCATCTAAAAAGACAAACCTTATTATGATTTTTTTGCACTAATCTTAAAGCCTTTGCAAGAGACACCAGAAGTTCTCTGAGAGGCATAATTTATTTAATACTTTCCCTTCAGTGTTAGTCTTGCCAGAAACTTGTCTTTCACCACCTTGCTTGTTTCATTTTTTAAAATAAATCAGATTGCTATGAGACATTTTATTAAAAAGCCATAAATTCCCATGACAAAACTATGAACACATTCCAATATGAAATAAGAGAATCGGACTTCACTAACTGACTTATCATTGCACATGTAAATTGTCGTAATAATATATTGCGATTCTTTCCTCTCACACCCACAACCCCCGTTTCGTTTTTCTTCATCATTTATTATCAATACCTATAGAGCTAATGGGATTTGCCTCAAGTCTGGTAATATGACCTCAAACACATTCAATACTTTATGAATGAAGACTACCTCTGGATCAAACACCTCCAGAGCAGATTGTACTCTGTTCTAAGATCTATGCCATCTTTTCATTGCTATCAAGGAACTCTGCGCAGAAACAGAGATGTAAGGACTAGCCATTCAGAGTAATTTACTTTTGTATACAAAATGCTCTATGCAATGAAAAATGAATGAGAAATGGCCTTACCTATAAATACAAACTGAGGAAGCAACACAATATTTCAAGTATTTACGCTATGTTGGGAAAAGAGAGTCACACACAAAAATTGGGACTGCAGGGCAAAGTTTGTTGTTGTCAGTTACATACCTCCTGTCACAAGTACCAGCAATTGGTTGTCAGCAGTACAGTTAGAAGTCTTTGCCAGGTTAGAAGACCCATCATTTGAGCTGTACCATTTAGCAATGCAATTTAATGCAATGTAATGAAAACACGAAGGGACGCAGGTGGCACTGTGGGTTAAAGCCTCAGCGCCTAGGACTTGCCGATCGAAAGGTCGGCGGTTCGAATCCCTGCGGCGGGGTGCGCTCCCGCTGCTCGGTCCCAGCGCCTGCCAACCTAGCAGTTCGAAAGCACCTCCGGGTGCAAGTAGATAAATAGGGACCGCTTACCAGCGGGAAGGTAAACGGGGTTTCCGTGTGCGGCTCTGGCTCGCCAGAGCAGCGATGTCACGCTAGCCACGTGACCCGGAAGTGTCTCCGGACAGCGCTGGCCCCCGGCCTCTTGAGTGAGATGGGCGCACAACCCCAGAGTCTGTCAAGACTGGCCCGTATGGGCAGGGGTACCTTTACCTTTACCTTTAATGAAAACACTTTCATTTGGCTGGTTCATGCATATGTGGTGATGGGAGGACATCGTATGATTTTAAACCTGCTTAAACACCTCAGCATGCTCCCTCATCTTCCCGCACCCCCATGGCTTCATAGCCACAGATTTTTACTTAATTCTTTAAGAGAGAGTTGGGCTAAAAAGAGGGGTGGTGGAGTGGAGGGACAGCGTGTGATGGTTAAATGTGCATTGAAAGTATGAGAGAGGACCCATCTATACATAAGAGCAGAGGTTTTATGCTGCGCTCAGCCTGGAATAGCCCTCATTAGAGAAGCATTTCCCCCCTCAGTCATTTAGAGACTTGCCTTTTAGAGAGTTACATGAGCCACATGATCCAAGCCTAAAAAGCAGGCTTCTAGAGCAGTATGTTGGTGTGAGAGAAGGCATTCCAGCAATCAGTTTTGCTCCAGGATTCAGTGGTGACGATACTGAAGCAGATGAGTAAGTACAGGATGTGTGGAAATATTTGCAAACTATTTGACCTCCAGAAAAAGTCAAAATCATCTGACAGCTAGAAAAAACTAATATATAGACATCCAGCCACCATGTGATGTACTAGTCAATCTGTCTAAAGGACAATGGTTTCAATTCAGGGGGGAAGAGGAGAGAGAGAGAGAGAGAGAGAGAGAGAGAGAGAGAGAGAGAGAGAGAGAGAGGAAAGAATTTAGTAATTGAAAAATGTATTTTTGAGGGATTCAGGTCAAGCAGGTTATTTTGGCAGTCACTGGAGTGTACCAGATGGTTCATTAACATAAGGGTAGACAAGTCAAAGGCTTTCAGAATAATTTAGGAAATGTCAAAAAGAAACAAGATCCCTGTCATTTTTTATTAGAATTAACTGCATCATATCCTGGACAGAGACTTCACCTTGGGTCAGAAAAATTAATACAGAATTATATGAATTGTGTAATATGTCGGGTTAAAGCTACGCCTTCCTCTGGGGACTCATTTGCTGGCAATATATTACAGTCCTCTATGTTAGGAGTCTTCAGCCTTTGCCTCCATAAGATTGGGGGGGGGGGGGACAGCTGACCTTGCTCAAAATCCATTGGTGTCTAATTGATCTGAGGTATACGCAGAATTTCAACAAGATGCTCCACTAAAGCTGTGCTGTGATCATTTTCCCAGGAAACTTGGCAGAGGGATTTAACCTGAATATTCAACAGCATGTAAAGCATCCTTTTGTCATGAGCAAAATACAGTGAAACACCATTTTAAATAAACAGGAGTTAAAATGTGTCTTTTTATTTTAAATACATATATAATGTGATTCTGTCTGTCTCTCTCTTTTTTTTTACTTTTTATTCAGATGTCAAAACCCTAGAGAACTTCCAGCTGGTGGAAGGTGTTCAAGAACAAGTGAATACTGCTTTGCTGGACTACACAATGTGCAACTATCCACAGCAGACAGAAAAATTTGGGCAGCTTCTCCTGCGACTCCCGGAAATCCGGGCAATCAGTATGCAGGCTGAAGAATACCTCTACTATAAACACCTGAACGGGGATGTGCCGTGTAATAACCTCCTCATTGAAATGCTGCATGCAAAGAGAGCATAAATTATATTCTTTTAAAGCCTCTGCTTTTGAGGAGAAAAAGCAAAATACTCTGAACTACTCCAAACGACACTAATTAAAAAGAACTTGGTTTAAAGGAACTTTGTCCCCCCCAATGGTGTAATAATCAAATACTTAATAGTAAATAAGTGATGTATCAGGGTATTTGTATTGCAAACTGTGAATCAAACCCTACACAGTCTCCCCAAAGGAACATGTATAGGACTTTATCACTAGAATGAAAGGAGATTACAAATGGATATGGATACCATTGCCAATGACAAACAAACAAAAAAGGAAGGAAGGAACAATTTTTGTAAGTTAAAACTTTTGCCAGTTGCCACTATTGAGAAATTTAGGAACAAGTTTTATCTGTGTTATTCAGCTAACTGAGCAAAGGGATCTGTATGAACTGCATCCCTTCTTGTTAGCAGGACTGAAAACACCTCTGATGGACACAAAACTGCAGTCACCCTATGGCATCCTTCCAAGATCTGCATTCTTATCTCTCCTCCAGAAAGGATGTGCAGCACCAATCTAAAAAAGTTCTCAAGTAGGCCACACACACACACACACACACACTAGCACCACCAAAACAGCCTAGGGTGGGGGCTTTGGGGGACTGTCTGTAACTCAGGCCTGCAAACAGCTAATATTTTAAAAAAAATGTTCATAAACTAGTGTGACATTCTTAATATGTTTCCAAAGTTTGTTTTTGTCATTGTGTTCATGTTGATTGTCCAGGCAGTATCCCTCTTCCACCAATGGGAGAAGGAACAGCTACAAACGTCAGAATTAAGCTGCTCCAAAGCAACCGCTGTTGGATCGTGTTTCTAGTGCAGCAACTCAAGCTTTGCTGAAATGGCTTCTCAAAGCTTTTAGTGCCAAATAATAAGCTTGCGGATACTACTCAGCCTCTTGGCTGTCATCAAAAAGAAAAACAGTATTTCTTTCTTCAAGGTTTCAGTCAGCAGCATCTCTTGATCTGCCGTACTTAATCTGCAACCTAGATAAAATGAATTACTTGGATTTAATAAAGCAATTAATTTCAGTGGCTTCAGACTGTGCCACCGAGTTTTGGACACAGTGATGGGATGCACAAGTTGCCCGCCAACCTGTGGCTGCCACGCCCCATGAGCATCCATGCTGTCATAACAGCAGGGCTGCATCACAAAGCTAAACACAGGCAGCTGGGCATCTATTACAGCCTCTTGTTTTTGCTGCCTACCTAAGACAGAAAGAACAGGAGGATTGTCAAGTACCATATTACATGATTGGTGGGTCTCAGGTTGTGCAGATCTTTTCTAGAATTGCCGGTCGGCCACAGTTCTGGCCTGACAGAAAGCCTGTATCAGGATCCGAAAAGCCAACAAAAGCCAGACATGGCCAATTCCTGGTTAAAGAGGACCCTGGATTTAGAGGGGTCCTCAGACCCGCAAGGGTCCTTTAGTGGGTCCCCTTCTATATTGGTGGGCCCTGCCTATGGGCTTGCCTGGTCACTGGAAGGGAGGTATGGGATGCCATTTTAAATTCCACGCTATGCCCCAAAGTGGGATTGCCAGGCACTGGTGCCAGTAGGCTCTGCTGAGGCGTCTTAGTTGCCCAAGGCTGATAACCTGCCCAATTCTACCTTGGTCCTACCCATGATTAACCAATTCCATATGGGATCTATCCACTTGTTTCTGAACTCACTATACTTCTAGGGATTTCTGTTCGTTCACTCTGCCTTGAGCTGTCTGTTTTTATCCCTGGCCCTGCCTCGGCCTCACAATCCTGGTGTGGCCCAGGATGCATGTTTTTGAAAAGTTGCCAACTTTAGATGACTTCATCTCAGGGACTGCACCAGTGCAAGGGGAGAATGCAATGCATTATACAATCATACAGTTTCCTGTACTGGTGTAGCACCCCACTGTGTCAGATGATTCTGCATCTTCCCCTATCCCCACAAGCTGAAATCCAAGTACTTCAGCTTTAACTAAATTCTGGGTCACATTGTAGGTAATAAAAGACCTTTTTAAAAAAAAAAAAATAAATGATTTTACCTATGCAAGATTTAAAAATATTCAAAATGTATAAGCTGGTTGGTTAGTATTACTGGTAGTTTTTAGTACAGTCTATGGATTCAGAAAATACATTTTAAACCAATTATTCAAACAAAAATATGTGAGGACAGAAGAGTGATACTGCCAGGTCCATGTAGACCAAAGTCTGCTGCAGAACAAATATTGGAGAAGGACAAATAACTCTCTATCCAAAATGAAGATATCAGTATTATAAAATGCAGTGCCACTGTTAAGAAAGCTTTGCCTTATTTCAGAATTCTAAATGGTAACTATACAGATGCAGATCAACGTATGTTTGGGGGGAAGTATTAATACTTTACATATTTGAAGGGGAGGAAAGATGATGGTTGTTTACATTTGTTAGGTCCTGGGGTGGGGGGAACTGTGATGATGTTGCAAAGCAGTGATTTCCTTAATGTTGCTTTCTGATTGGTAATTAGTTTACCAGTACTTAATTACTGTATGTCGTGAGACACTAAAATCAATAAGGGAATCTCATTTATACTTTAATTTTTTAATTTTTAGATTATTGGCTGCACAATCACTTGTAGAAACTGTATTAAAACTTCTACTCCCTTAGCTTTGTTTGTTTTCATGAGGATTGCTGGCTTTTAAATAGTTTATTTATATTGTATATCACAGTTTTCATTGTAGACAATTATGATGCTAATTTATTGTTCCTTGGTTTCATCTTTATATAAAAATATAGCCAGAATAAAGAAGCCAAATATATGTGTTTATTACAGCATGTCTTCAAGTTAGTGGAACATAGTTCAGGGACATACAAGGATCTTTACAGTTTAAGATCATTTGCTTGATTAAATGTCTGTAAATCTTTATAATTCTAAATGTGGTTTATTTAAAATCTATTGTAAATTTAGTGATTCGCACCTTCCTTTATTTCACGTGAGCCTAGTGAGGTGCATTCTTACCTGAAAATTCTTTTCTAAGCAGTGGACATTGTATACCAAAGACAACGTTTATTTCTTTTGTATTAGTACAGAACAGAGAGTTTTATCACCCCATGGATCTGGTCTAATAATCTTTTACCTTGTGGATCAGAGCCATGAGGGAAGTGTGGGGAAGAATGAAGTACGAAAAATCCTTGCTCATACAAAGTGGTATTCCCTTGTCTGCCCTGCTACCAATACTTCTGCTGTCCCATGACTGTCCACCCTCAAACACCCTCACTGAAAGTCAGCCTCAGGCTGACTTTATTGTGGTAAAAATAAATATTTGGGATCAACAGAACCATTTTACCAAGGAACATTGGACTAGTGGGCATCAAACAACAGCTTGCCATGCTCCTTGGAGCATCTCCTTTGAAACTAAGGAGACACTTGGTAGCTCAGTCGGTAGAGCATGAGACTCAGTCTCAGGGTTGTGGGTTCAAGCCGCATGTTGGGCGAAAGATTGCTGCATTGCAGGGGGAAACGACTAGATGACCCTTTTGGTCCCTTCCAACTCTACAGTTCTATGATTATATGAGATTTTTGGGGTCTACTGTTTAATGAGGGGGTGGGAAATAAAAAAATCTCACTAGAAACGCTTAAGTCCTTGGGTGCATCTAAAATAGTTATTTGAATCCCAGCCAATAAAATCCAAATAGTTGACAAATTACATATAATGTCTCACCCTTCCAAATGGAAGAACTACTCCACTTCCATCATCATAAGAATACTAATTATGGTGTTCACCTAGCAGCTGGTGAAGCAGCATTGGTAGCTGTGCTGAGAATGATGGCTGGGAAGAGCACTTTTTGTTGGTACCCAAGTCTCCTGGAGGATGTCTGTCTGAAGGACTTGCCCTGGATTCTAACATTTGTTTGTGCAGTAAAGATGGGTGGGGATAGCGGACTTAGCTAAGTCTAGCATGTGCAGCTCTTAGGTATTTGTATCATGCACCATCAATTCTGTACTAAGGATCTTTCACCCTACCTTCTCTATACAAATGGGAACATTGCTTTTAAAAAGAAGAAAATAAATGAAGTTATCAACAGTGGCATTTAAAAGGTAACTAAGAGAGTGTTCAGTTCGCATATAGATATGGATGGTGATGATTTTTACACTGTCACACACCAGTATTTTGTAAGCCCTTACCTTTTTTGTTGAAAACCATGGCATATTTTACTGAAATTATGAAAGCAGAATAAAACCACTAACAAAGCACAATTATCTAATAGACACAACCAGATCATTAATGTAAGGATGTTAAAGGCAAAGAATGATTAACGGAAACAGTTTCAAATAAAATAGAGCACATATTAGTCAATATCTGTGGTTCCAAGAAGCCCTCTGATAGCCCAAGCTTGCAAAACTAATGTTAATTGTTAACCACTTTGTAACAACACATTTACTTACAATTGCTTTCTTGATTACATATTAGTAAAAGCAGACTAAAATTCAAAGGTTTTGGCTTTGGCTGGTTTCTTATAGTTGTTCAGTGTTTGTAACCAGACAATCTGTAAGTGTCTGAATATTTGTATTACAAATATGTTCCACAGCTGCCTGGCATTTGAATCCATGCAACCCTTTTAGAATGTGCAGTTAGTTACTTGTTAAAGTTCTCTTACTGTATCTGTGAAGTTCATGTTGTCTCATGTCAATTCTTGCCAGGAATTTTCTCAACACCAATGGATTTTTATTTCCAGTATTTCAATAAATATTGATATGGCCATTCTGATCATTTTAAAATTGTTTCTATGACAACTTCATTGTAAAAGAAAAAGAAAGGGAGAGACGGAGAGAGATCCCATAGCAGAGGTGGAGAACAATATTGATGCAGAAAGGTCTGTCATGCAGTCTCCTGACATCACCGGCTAAAATGTTACTATCAGGTCTCGAAAATACCTCTGCCCAAGACCGTGGAGAATTGTAGCTAATCAGAGAAGACAATACAAGGCTAAATGGGACAGTGATCTAACTCATTAATAAGGGATAGCATGGATTAGAATTTACACAAAATAATATTTCAGACCTAGCCCACAGGAAAGTGTAGAAAATTATGTCCTGTATGGTTTTGTAAAGAAAGAGAATAAGGAAAGTTTTCTCTAGAACTTGTGGACATCCAATGGAGTTGAATAATGGAGGATTCTGGAAAAAGACAAAGTACTTTTTCACACGGTGCATAGTTAAAACGTACATTATACATTCCCATAGAAGGCAGCAATGGCAACCAATTTGGATGCCTTTCAAAGGAGATTAGGCAAATCAATGGTGAATAGGGCTATCAATGGCTGCTAACCCTGATGACTATGTTCCACCTCCGCTGTCAAAGGCAGCATGCTTCTGAACACCAGTCGCTGGCAACAGCAGGTAGAGCAGTACTCCAGATCCTGGTTACAGTCTTTGTACGGGCACCTGGTTGGCCTCTGTGAGAACAGGGTACTGGAATGGATGGGCCACAGCCTGATCCAGCAGGGCTCTTTTTACATTCCTGTGGCATCAAAGGCAGCCTGCCTACAATGATTCTCTCTCACAGTTTTCACCTACAAGCTGAATGCTACCTGACTTAATAACCTGTTTTGTTCTGCAGTCCTGGGCAACAAAACTTGGCTTACTTGAAGCGTTGTGAGCTATACAGCGCACAGTCTTAAAGCTCTCACCATTCACATCATTATATGCAGCCAAGCCACCCATTTTAAATCTACTCTTTTTATTTTTTAAAATGTGGCATTAAGAACTCATCATCGTTTTATGCATTCAGTATATTTTTGGAAATAGGATAGGATCCAAATAAATTTTAACGTCAAACTATTAACTTTGTTAGGGACGCAGGTGGCGCTGTGGGTTAAAGCCTCAGCGCCTAGGACTTGCCGATTGAAAGGTCGGCGGTTCGAATCCCTGCGGCGGGGTGCGCTCCCAGCGCCTGCCAACCTAGCAGTTCGAAAGCACCTCCGGGTGCAAGTAGATAAATAGGGACCGCTTACCAGCGGGAAGGTAAACGGCGTTTCCATGTGCGACTCTGGCTCGCCAGAGCAGCGATGTCACGCTGGCCACGTGACCCGGAAGTGTCTCCGGACAGCGCTGGCCCCTGGTCTCTTAAGTGAGATGGGCGCACAACCCCAGAGTCTGTCAAGACTGGCCCGTATGGGCAGGGGTACCTTTACCTTTTTATTAACTTTGTTTTTTTCTTGCTTATGGTCACAGCCACACCATTGAGTTCTAGCACTCTTATACAACAGCCACGGTCTCCCACCAATAATCCTGGGAACTACCATTTGTTAAGGGCGCTGAAAATTGCAGTTCTGTGAGGAGCTCTCCTAACAATTCTAGGCACCCTTAGCAAGCCATGACTGTAAAGTGGTATAAAAAGGCTTTACACATATGGTGTAGATGTGACTTTGGGCTAAGCAGTGGGGCAGCAAGTAGAGACTCTGAATTCAGTCTCTAGTTTGCACTTTCAAAATTTGGCATCTGCCTTGCACCTGTGGCTTAAAAGTAAAATACATGATCATCATCTATTATACATGTGGTATCCCTGTTCCTGAATGTAAAAAAGTAGAATGTAAATGACAAGGCTCCCTGGGAAATATTTTGTTTTAATGTGAGATATTATTCAAACACTCATTCCCACACTAGCAGACTGAAATCACACAGATAGTCATTTGGGGATGATGACTGTGTAGCTTGGTTTTCATTTATTGATACCTCTCCAGTTATGCTGAATAAAGTACTAAGGCTGGAATGCTATATCCACTTCTAAGTCGGGATTAATTCTTAGTAAACATACATAGGCTTGCACTGTTAGGCTGCAATCCTATACAAAGTTATATGGGAGTCAATGGGACTTGCTATAGATAAGCATTCTCAGGGGATAACTAATGAAAACAATCAACTCACATATTTGGTTCTCGTTCCTACCAACTGTTTTTACTTGGTGGGGGGGATGGGGGCAGAGGAAAGAAATGGCAAGACAACAGAAGAGGCAGGCAGCAAATGCAAGAGTTCAGCATAACCTCTCATCAATGTAAATATACCTGATAGAGCCAGGGGCAATTCCTGAGTTCTCCAAACAATTGCCAGGAGAGCCTGCCAAGAAGACAGATGTTGCTGCTACTAGAAAACATGGTATTTTGGCTCCTGATCACCACTTCAAAAACAGAGGCGGCATTGCTGCGTGGGAGGTCAATCAGATACTGCTGAAGGAAGATCAGTCTCCCCTCTCTGGCTGCTCTCTGGGACAAAGATACCACTTTGTCCCCTTTCTGGGACAAAGATACCACTTCAGTGCAAGTGTATGTGAGGGGGTGAAGAGGGGGAAATACCACCCTAAAGTAAGAGTGGAAATAGAAGCCTGAATCTAGCCCATGTTCAACATCAAAATTTGTAGCCACAAACTGTGGGAAGAACTTTGGCAGCAGATGTCTTCTTCTGGTCCTCCCTACCTGCAGTAGCTGAGCTTGATCATCTCCCTCTGCTATGCTAGTGCTCTACTTGCAGGGAGTTTGTGTTGAAGCATTCAAAAGCAGCATCCCTCTCTGCTACATAGTTGTACATTCTAGTCTGCCCACTCATTCTGATAAGATTTATGACATTTCCATTTAAAAGTTGAGGAAGCCAGGCCTAAAGCTTAAGGGAGCTGGCCCTCAGCAGGCATAGGCAGTATGATGTTATTACTAGTTATTTAATAAAGACAATTTTATTTTAGTGATTCCTCTTTATCAGGCCTAGAGCATAGGAGCCAACTCCTAGGGGCCAAGGTCCCATCAGTCCCCCACCCAATAAAATATCTGAGGCATTCCCCGTCCCCAAGTTGATGGGTATTGCCACTCAGATGGTGTGCATGCACCACATCATGTAAGCAGGGCTTACTTGGGGCCCCCAATATTTTATTTTATTCAAGTTAGCACCCCTGGCCTAGGGCTATCACCTGGCTGGCACACACTCTTCCAGCTGCAATGCCCTCAGCAACCTCACCCTGATACCTACCCCGACTTAGGGTGGCAGGGTTGCCTAGCAATGGCAGGCAGCCATTTTTATTTCATAGAATGATCAGGTCCTCTGGGATATTTGTGGGGAATTAAAAGCAATTGTTTGCCTCTGCTACCCTCAGGTAAACTGATGACCTACTGTTTTAGGAAAGGCCCCCTCATGGGGCACTTTCCCGCCTCAAATCTCCTCAGACCAACTCCGCCTAGTGTGATCGTTAAACAATGCACTTCCATAGACACAGAAATAAGTAACTTAAGAGACAAGCTACACAGAATCCATTCCACAACTGGAATACTGCACAACACAATACATTATCAACCAGCCTTCACCTACCTGGTAATCTCCTTATGTTTTGTACTACAACTTCCATGAGCCTGAGTCATGTGCTGAATGAGGCTGATGGGAGTTGTGGTTCAAAACATCAGGAGGGCATTAGGTTAGCAAAGGATGTTATAAACAATGTATTCAAGGTATGGGAGAAAATTGTGGCTAATCCATTGCCCTCATTCCCCACCCTCCCTCCTTGCAAATCCCACACCCTTAATTTTGTTCCTGAAGCCACTTCCAAGGAAGTTGTTGTTCCTACTACAGCCTGCATCAAATTCAGCATGCAATGGACCATGGGAGTACAATAAATTCAGTCAAATCCAAGGCAGAAAGAGAAACTTCCTGTATAGCAAGTCAATCATATACTAACTTTAGTTTCAGAAACATATGTTCCCAGGATGGCATCAATCCACATTGTCAGATATAATAATATAGCAAACTCTAATATTGCTTTGGATAGCTGGGAGTCAAATTTGTGTCAAAGACTCAAGTGAAGTTTGAGTATGTTATATATCAAATCACAATCATCAGCAAAACCCATACCCCCAATTCTGTTTTTCCAGGGTATAATTAAAAGATAGAATAGAGAATAGCAAAGTGAGTGCAATACACTAGCAATGTAGTACCAGGAGAAGTTTACTCTGATTAGCATCTGATTTAACTTCCAGCTGTACACAGAAATAATGAGCAGTGGATTTCTTTTACTTATTTAGCTGCAGAGACTATGCTATGCACAAGGCTCAGGGCAAGGCACACATATTCACATTACAACCAGAGATAAAATGAGATGCCTTCTTAGAACGGAGGGTTCACAGCACGAATTGTCAGCTTGAATTTATTTGCTCAGATTCCATCTCATCTTAGGGGCTAGGGACAGTAGTGCTCACAATTTTCTGGATCAGAGCAAAACTCTTGTTTATCCAGGAGCTCCTCGATGAAGACTCTTCCTCTTTGACTTTAATTCTGGGGGTAGCACCAAGCACATGGAGGCCTGCTTCACATGTAACACCTATCTATGGTTTGCTGGGAGTGAGCCTCCAGCTTATGCATTTTCCTCTTGCTCACCCTACTCTTTGCCCATGTGCCAGTTCAATTACTTATTTCTTAAATTACTCCCCAAACTGTGCTTCAGATCATCCCATTAGTGCAGGAGTGCATTTAGCCCATGGGTCAATTTTCCTTCTAGACACCTTCTGAGGGCCACATGCCAGCAGCAGACAGTGCCAGAGACAGAAGTGGGCAAAGCAACCAATGAAAGTTTTACCTTTGTACAGTAGGTAAATTTTACCTTTGAATGCATAAAGCCCTATTTACTCTCCCTTCCAGGCAAACAAGAAGCATGATCAGAAGTCAAAGAGACATTCCAGTCGGGGTAAAGCAGGGATGCTAAGGGGTATGATCTGGAGAGATTTCCAGATAAGAGATACCTGTGCTCAGTCCCAGAACTGAGATTCTTCACCCCTGTGTTGCTGCAAAAGTCTGAAGAGATTTTTTAAAATGTGCTTAACTGAACACACTTAGAAACTCTAAAATCCAGATAAGATAGGATTTCCACTCACAGGAAAGATTCCAAGCTCGTTAAAACAGATCTGCTTGAAAACTATATTCAGACTTTTATGCTAATCAGCATGAAGATCTGAAGTGTACCCCAGGGATATTGGGGGTAGGGCTTTATATGTGCCACCCTGCTCCCAGGTAAATGCCTGAACACAACTATAGCCTGCCATTCCATCCACACTAGTTATAGTTTCTTTTGCCAACTTTCAAATCAAGTAACTAGCTGAAATTAAGCAAGCAAAGGAGAAACGGTGTTAGATCTGAACTAGGAGAATACAGGTATGATGCTTCAGCTTCCACTAAATTCAGTGGGCACACATGAGCCCCCGCGAGGGCATGTGTCGACAGTCCCTTCACCCCTGAGGAAGACAGGCTGGGAAGAAGAATGCTTTTGTACCCAATCGACTAGGATGTGGTTTGTGCTTGGTTTTGGTTTGAGGTGGCCACTACAACCTCTTCTGTTTGCAAATGGGCTCATGGGACCAAAAAAGTCTGGTGACCCTTTACCTACACATACAAGCTCTCTTGAACTAATAAACATGCCCATAAGGTTAAGCGACCTGATCTGGAGGATCACATAGGTCAGCTAAGAGGATGACTGACATCAGTGTGTCATGTAAATACCGGGTTTGAACTGTTCTATGGTGTTGCCCAGCTACTTCATTTCAGCCTGAAATGGAAAGCCGGGAGGGAGCAGAGAGAAAATAACAATACAGTAAAACCACATTTATAAGGCTTCGTTAATATTTATCCCGATTCACTCTGAATCTAGAAGAAATACAAGTTTTAAAGTGTGTTGGATTATTATAATTGCTTTGAAGTTACAGTATTGAACTAGGCCTGGAAAAAATGATTGTTTATGTATTTCAGAGATTTCCTCTATTAAGTGGTACTGCTATTAACTTATATCTGACATACAATGTTCTACTCTATCCTATATGTCCAGAAGAAATTGTTCTCCAATATATTAGAAGGTAGAATTGTTCTCTTGAAGTATCACACTTAAAATGCAACCAGGTTTTTGGGGTTTTTTTGCAGCACAATCTCCACCCCGCCACTCATCAAAATAGTTTCACTGCAAGCTGATGTTGGCTGTAATGGGCTGCAGTCATAGAGTTCATCTGTTTCAAAGTATGGAAACAATTTGGAAGTCTCAGCCTACTTCTCTATAAACAGAATGTCACCATATCCAAGTTCAAGGAGGCCTTGATCTAGCAAAACATATAAATGCACGATCCTCTTCTGAATCTTGTGAATGGCTTCACTGATATTGAAGGAGTTTTTTCATGTAGTGCTGGCCCATGACTGCAGGATGTCTTAGGTGAACATCCCTAAAACAGCTACTGAAACTGCCCACCTCTTGCCTTGGTTCCCATTACCTGCTTGCAGTCTAACAACATCTGGCAGGCACACCTTTGGCTACCCCGAGTTCTGCCTGAAAGACTATCATAGGACAGTCTTCTTTCTGAAGTTTGGTAGCTCCTTTCAGTGATAACCTGCTCAAAACTGAAGCACGGTGAGAGACTTCCAAGCAGAAACAATTCTGCTGTCTTTCTCATAGTGCCTGCCTGCAGTTCTCACCAGTTACCTCAGATGACCCAGAAAGCTGTCTGAAGACAAACGCCAGCTCTCTCAGCCTGAAAGCGAGATGAGCGCCGCACCTCATAGTCATCTTTGACTGGACTTAACCGTCCACGGGTCCTTTACCTTTTACCTTTATCTCAGTAGGTGATCGTATAATGAACAGAATGCATAACACATAAACAAACAAACAAAACCCATTAGTTCAGGAATTAGTATTTTATTATATTGTAAATCACTTTAGGATGCCTGCTTGGAAGTGATTCATAAATGAAATAAATCATAGTAGTGATAAATTAGTATTAATTTAGTTATTATTTGCAGACTAGCTGAACTGGAATTAATGGGAGTTCTGCAAAAGCACACAACCTGAAATGCTTAAATATTTCACATTTGAATTCAGTGCTAGTCCTACTTAGAATAAACCCACTGAAATTAATGAGCCAAAGTTAGTCATGTCTAGTAACTTCAATGTGTCTACTCGGAGTAGGACTAGCACTGGATACAACCCCTAACTTTAAACAAAAATGTAAGTTAGAAAATATGAAATAGAACTGAAACAATTTTGCTGCAAAAAACCTCCTTGAACAGTCTCTTTGAAATATTTATCTTGCAACATTAACAAATATTTATTATTCCTATTTTATTTGATTCCATATTGATGTTGGATGTCCGCAATCTGGCAAATGATGTGTGTACTTGGTAGCTGACATACAGTGGTATTTACCATTTGATAGTGCTTGATAGTTGGCATGTCAAAATTAGTATTCTGACATTAGTATTCTTAAGACAAGACATGCAAAGGTATTAGCATCTGATAACATTTGCTATTTAGTATTTGAAAAATGACATGCAATAGTATTTTATTTCTTTTTTTAAAAAGTTCTTTTTTATTGAATTTCCTTTACAACCAACAAAGATACATAGAGAACGGAAAAATTAAAAAGGCACCAAAAATAAAAAAAGACAAAACAAAAAAGACAGAAAAACAGATATGCATGACAAAAACCATTTCAAACATACAAGCTGACTTCCTTCCCTGCTGGATTCGGTTTTCTTAATTAAAAAACTCCGTTTTCTGCAGCTGGTATTGTTACTGGATTGTACATCGTAAGTTTTATAACAGACCTGCTATAGTTGTTAAGTTTCTATGATTTCCTTCTATATATGCCATAAATTTATTCCAGTCGCCAATAAACTTTGTATTTTTTTGGTTTCTAATTTTTTGTGTCATTTTTGCTAATTCAACAAATTCAAATAATTTAGATTGCCACTCCCTCACCGTTGGAATATTTGTACTTTTCCAATTTTGTGCAATTAGTATTCTGGCCGCTGCTGTCGAATACTGAAACAAGGTTTTGTCTTCTTTTCTGATTTCATCCCCAATAATTCCTAATAGAAAGGCTTCTGGTCTTTTAGGAAAGGTGTATTTAAATATTTTTTTTAACTCATTATAAATTAAGTCCCAAAATTTCTTCACTTCCTCACATGTCCACCACATATGAAGGAAGTTACCCTCTTTTATTCTACATTTCCAGCAGGCCTTGTTTCCTGTTTTGTACATCTTTCCTAATTTTACTGGCGTTATATACCACCTATATATCATCTTTTCTAAATTTTCTCTAATTGCCACACTTGCCGTAAATTTTATCCCATTATTCCATAATTTTGACCATTTTTCATATTCTATATTATATCCCAGGTCCATCGCCCATTTTATCATAACATCCTTAACTTCCTCATCTTTAGTGTCCCATTCCAATAATATGTCATACATTTTAGATAGTAACTTAATTTTGCTTTCAATTATTTCTATTTGAAATTTGGATTTCTTTTCATTTATTCCTACTTTTTTATCTTCCGTCCATCTTGCATTTATTTGATGATATTGTAGCCAGCCTGTTAGTTTTCCTTTCAGATCTTCATATGGTCTTAATATCCAGCCGCCTTCAGATCTTATCAGTAGGTCCTCGTAAGTCAATCTTTGCCCTTCCATATTTGTTTTTTTAATTATTAGGATATCTGTTGGTGACAACCACCACGGTGTTTTCCATTCTAGAATTTTTTTGTTTTTCTCCCAAACTTCATATAATGGTCCTCTAATAATATGGCTTGAAAACCCTTTGTGTACCTTTTCTTTGTTTGACCATAAGTAGGCATGCCAGCCGAACCTATTGTTGAATCCTTCCAAATCTAATAGGTCAGTGTTTTCCAAAGTTATCCAATCTTTAACCCAACAAAGGCAGGCGGCCTCAAAATATAATTTTAAGTTTGGGACCGAGAAACCCCCTCTTTCTTTTCGATCTGTAAGTAATTTGAATCTAATTCTTGGCCTTTTCCCTTGCCATATAAATTTCGAAAGAGTTTTCTGCCAATCCTTAAATATTTTGGAACCTCTAATAACTGGTATGTTTTGAAACAGGAACAACATTCTTGGGAGTACATTCATTTTTATTGCCTCCATCCTACCTATCCACGAAAGTTTAACTCTGTTCCAGACGTCTAGATCTTTTTTTATTTCTTTCCACATTGTTAAATAATTGTCTTGAATTAGATTTATGTTTTTTTGTGTAAGCCATATTCCTAGATATTTTATTTTTTTGGTCACCTTAATTCCATGTTTTGTCTCTAATTTTTCTCTTTCGTCTTTTCCCAGATTCTTAAACATCATTTTTGTCTTTGATTTATTCAATTTAAAGCCGGATAGTTTGCCATATTCTTCCAATACTTCCAGCGCTTTGCTAATACTTTTTTGCGGCTCTTCCAAGGATAGCATCAGATCATCTGCATAGGCTTTTAGTTGATATTCTTTTATTCCTACTTTAATCCCTTGAATCTCTGGTACTGTTCTTATTTTATTTGCAATCACCTCTAATACCATAATAAACAAAAGCGGGGAGAGGGGGCATCCCTGTCTTGTCCCTTTTCCGATTCTAAATGTGTTTGTAAAGTTGTTATTTATAATCAATTTGGCGGATTGGTTCGAATATATTGCCTCTATACCTTTCAAGAACTCGCCCTCTATCCCAGCCTTTTCCATACTTTTTAGTAAGAACGACCACGAAACATTATCCAATGCCTTCTCTGCGTCTATGAATATCAACGCCGCAGGTACTTCATTTTTAGTTTCCAAATATTCAATTATATTTATAGCATGTCTTACATTATCTTTCAAAAACCTATTTGGGAGAAATCCTGCTTGATCTTTGTGGATTAAATTTATTAAACACTTTTCAATCTATTCGCCATAACCTCTGCAAAGATTTTATAATCATTATTTAATAATGATATCGGCCTGTAATTCTTAATATTCAATTTATCCGTATCCGGTTTAGGGATTAGCGTAATATGAGCCTCTCTCCAGGATTCTGGTATTCTTCCTCCTCTAAGGATATTATTCATAGTGTCACAAAGCACTGGTGTTAGTTGACTCTCCAAAACCTTATAGTATTTGGCAGACAGCCCATCCGGTCCCGGGGCCTTCCCTAATTTCATTTTTCTTATTGCATTCTGGATCTCTTCTATTTTTATAGGTTTATTTAATTGAATTCTTTCTTCTTCTGTTATGGTCTTCCCACTGCAGTCTTCTAAATATTTTTCTATTTGAACTAAATCTTCATCTTCTTTTTTGTACAGTTTCTCGTAGAATTTGAGAAAATTTTCTTTTATTCTTTTTGGATCTTCTATCAATTCTTCCTCTATTTTTATCTTATTTATCACATTTTGTTTTTGCCTTCTTCTCAATTGCCAGGCCAATAGTTTACCCGTTTTATTAGCTGATTCAAAGTATTTTTGTTTCATTAGCTTGATTTTCAATTCGATTTCTTGATTTGTTAACATTGAGTATTGTGTTTGTAATATTTTTATCATTTGTACATTTTGTTCATCTCTTGAATTTTCTATTAATTTTTTCTCACACACTCTTAGCTGATTAAGTATCTCCTCTTTCTTATGTTCTCTTATCTTCCTCTTATAATTGTTTTGTTGGATGAAGAACCCTCTTAAAACGGCCTTACTGGCATCCCAAACTACCTCTATATTTGTTTCTGTGTTAAGATTCAGGTCGAAGTACTCTTTTAGGGTTGCTTTGGCCTTTTCAGTAATTTCTTCACTGTCTAATAAATATTCATTCAATCTCCATCTGAACCCCCCCCCCCTGTGATACACCTTTTATCTCCAACATTATCGAATTATGATCAGAGAGGGTTCTCGGTTGAATTTCACATTTTACAGTTCTTAAAGTAAGTTCTCTTGAGATCCAGATTTGGTCAATTCTGCCCCAACTTTTATGTGCTTCTGAGAAGAAAGTGAATTGTTTCTCTAATGCATGTTTATGTCTCCAGATGTCTATTAGATCCAAATTTTCTTCCAAATCTTCAAATGATCTTGGTAGTTTCCCTTGGTTGCGCTTTTTCTTTTCTGTTTGTCTATCAACTTCTGGTACCGGCACGGCATTGAAGTCTCCCAATAATATCGTCCTGTTGCTTTCTAACTCTAGTAGGACCTGCTCTAACTTCTTATAAAATTCTAATTTGTTTGAGTTTGGGGCATATATATTTACCACATTGAGTTTTTCCCCCTGGAAGTTAATTTGTACTCCCAGTATCCTTCCTTCATCATCTTTATAAATCAGTTTAGGTTCCCATTTTTCATTGACATATGTTGCTACTCCTCTTTTTTTTTTCCACCGTGGAGTTTATGAATTCTATTCCCAACTTTTTATTTAGCAAAATATGTTTATGCTTTTTGATCACGTGTGTCTCTTGTATGCAAATTAAATCAAGTTTTTCCTTTTCAGGACACTTATAATTTTATTCCTTTTGGTTTTTTCATTCATACCATTTACATTCCATGATAAAACTTTCAAGTTCATTATTACGCTTACTTTCTTATAGACCAATAAATTATCACTTTAGATTCTAGTGATTTTACTTTCTGGTTCTTCTTCTTCTGCTTCTGCTTCTTCTTCCTCTACCTCCCCCTCTCCTTCTTCTTCCTCTTCTTCTCCCTCCCCTCTTTTTTCTTCCTGTTCCCTTCTTTTCTCTCTTATATCTCCTCTTTCCTCTGGATCTCCATTTCTCCCTCTATATCTCTCCTCCATCCTCCCAAGCTCTCTTTCATATCTACGGAGAAATTTACCCACTTCCTGGCTTTCCGTAATCTTGAATCTTTTATCTTTATAAAAAAAGGAAATCCCTTCAGGGAATTCCCATCTATGTTGTATGCCATTCTTTTTCAGAGCGTTTACTAACTGTTTGTAACCCTCTCTTTTGCGTAGAAGCCTGGTTGGTATTTCTTTAAAGATAATAATTGGTCTACCTTCAATTATTAACTTCCTTTGGTAACTTTCTCTTAAGATTGTGTTTCTCATCTCTATCGACTTGAATATCACTAAACAGTCACCTACCACCTTTTTCGATTTTGCTTGATTAGACCTTACTTTTATTCTAAAGGCATTGTCTATCGTTTGTGCAATTTCTTCTTCCTTCAGTTCTAACCATTTCGCCAATTCTTTAATCATTTTTTCTTTGATGTTCTCATTAGTTTTTTCTCCTACTCCTCTAAACTTTAAGTTTAACTGTTTTTGTTTCATTTCCGTCATTGCTAAATTGTCCAAAACCTGGTCTTGGCTCCTACTCAATTCTCCAAAATTCTCTCTTAATCTATCTGTCTCCTTCCTCTGTTCCTTCATCTCTCTTTGTGTTTTTTTGTTTGAGTCTTCTAAAGTTTTGGATCGAACCATTAGATCTTTTATTTTATTTGACAATTCGCCTACCGCTCCCTCTATCTTCTTATCAATCAATTCGTGCATCTCTCCTAACTTTCTTTCCATGTGGATTTCATTCTGTTTAAATTCCTCCTTTATTTTCAACCATAGGATATCTAAGTCTTTAATCTCTTCTTGTCGAGATGCTTTCCTCTCTGATGGTGTTCCTCCTATCTTTTTTCCATTCTTCCCAGCCATTTTCTCCGTTTCTACTTCTCTCCTGTTTTATCCTTAATTTTCAACATAGATTTAACACAAATTTAATTTCTTGAATTGTTTATACTCTCCCCTAGAGGGCGCACAATCTTAACAAATTCCGGTTATCAGAGGGTAAATACGTAAGTTTCCACTTAATCTATTAGATTGAGATTTTGCTAACTGGAACACTTTTACAAATTCAATCAGTCAGATCTCCCCTAATTTTTAAATTTCTCTTAATATATACAAGTATTATTTACACTTTACAATTATAAATTTTTCAAGTCCAAAACTTTGATTTCAAGTGTTATTTAAATTCTTTAAGTTCTATATCCACTTAGATCATTAACAGCCAATGCATTTCAAGGGCATAAGTGAAATTAACGCTTATTAGAGATGTAAGGGTATAAGCCCTATAATAGGGTCACTTAGGAGGTTACCAACCTTATACAAAAGAAAGGGAAGAAGGAGGGGGTAGGCAAGAAAGAGAAAAGAGAAAAAATAAAGGGGAAGATTGGGTAAATGTAGGTTTAACCGGTGTCCAACTTTCGTTTTATTTTCCCCTTTTGTTTGCTCTTCAGCCACTTGGTTGGCTTAATCCAGGTCAATGGGGTGTGGGTGATGTATATATGTGTATGAAAAATAAAAACAGGGAGGGTAAAAAGAAAGCAGAGATTTCCAAAAGCTCCCAAGCTCCAATGCAGTCCAGAGATAGCCCGTAGGGGTAGCCAATCCAAGTAAATTCCAAATCTTGAAGTTTCCCAGCCTCCTACTGGGTTATTCCACTCAAAAAAACTATGTTAGAAGGGAAGTTCAGGAGTCCAATATTGGATCTTGTCCATCAGGTGGGGGGGGTATGGATCTCAAATCCCACCCCTTTTAGAACTCAGTCCATAAATGATTTAAATCCACAAAGTTCCAGAATAAGATGATTGTCCCAAAAGGAATGATTCAAAAGGCCGTAAAGCTCAATTTATACAGGGTCTCCAGCCAGTTACTAATAAGAGGTGAGGAAGAAAAAAAAAAGAAAAGCCCTGGGGTAGAAAGAAGAAGCCAAAAGTCCAAAGTCCAAATTCTTCTGGGGGGAGGAGATTAGGATCCAACATTAAAGCTGGGGGGGGGAAGAATATTTGCTTGTTCACCCTGTGATTTATGCAGTCCAGAATTTAAAGCAAAAAAGGGTGAAGGGTAAAGATTATTGTTTTTTCCCCTTCAGCGCCGTTGCAGTCATTACGTTTGCTCCATCCTTTTCCCTCCTCTCCCTTCTTTCTCTTACGCTTCCATTTCTAATTCAGGCTTCCGCTTATTCCTTTTCTTGTAGTCACTCAATTTAAATCCTCCTCTTGTTCTTTAGTGCTTACCAAAAAACGATACAAAGTCTCTAAGGATTTTTCTTTTCTATTACTTCTGTTTTATTTTGTTTCCTTTGCCTCGCTAAGTTACTGCTGAGCACTTTCACTTCTCTGTCTCTACAGCGGGCGGTAGCAATTTGCTTACTTCACTCTTACGATTTTAGGTCCAGCGCCATTTTAACTCCGAAAGACAGGTCGGGCTCCTTGCTTCAGTCCTTTTACATCCAGCACCCCCTTAGTTTGTAACTTCTTATTTTTAGTTCAGGATTGATCTCATAACACTAAGGGTTTCTGTTCTTAAAGTTACGGAGGTTTGTCGCCTTTTCAGTGAGAGCTAGAGGCATCGCCACACGGGGTCCGCAGAGCTTACCGTTCGCGTTTCTCAGTCCCGTCGCTCCCGAGTCTCTCCAAAAAAGAAAAAAACCCGAAGGAACATCAGGACTACTCCAACGCTGCTGGTTAGCGTTTCCCTCAAGGGGGCCCCCCTTGAGATTTTGGGGTCGCAGTGCCCTTGCGTTGCCCCAAAAACCCCGTGTAGCTCGGAAA
The DNA here is from genome assembly GCF_951804945.1 of Podarcis cretensis. Lineage (NCBI taxonomy): Eukaryota > Metazoa > Chordata > Lepidosauria > Squamata > Lacertidae > Podarcis > Podarcis cretensis. Next base: position 82,529,989 of record NC_137175.1, on the reverse strand, counting down.
AAGCCCTTCAGCGGCTTCTCCGCGCTCCCTTACTGCTTGCGATCCAAACCGGAAGTCCAAATAGTATTTTATTTCTGACAATATGAGATTTACATGTGATGCCTGCAAAAATCAAAGAAATCCAGAGAATTCAAGTTCCTCTCACTGGAGGTACAGCCAGCCTCATTTTTGTTTTTCCAACTCTTATTAAACACTTATTTGTTTACTCAGGCCTCTGGCATGAATTCAGCCAGTAAAGCTTTATTGTTCACTTACTGCTTTGAAATTAGCCTCTGCTGCATATTTATTTATTGCATGTTTTAAGCCTATATTTATACATACAGTGGAACCTCATGTTACGGACGGGAACCGTTCCGGAGGCCCGTCTGTAACATGGAACTGACGCAAGCTGAAGTACTGCATCTGCACATGCGGCACAATTTAACGCTTCTGCGCATGCACAAGCAGCAAAACCCGTAAGTAATCCGTTCCAGCATTTTTGGGTTGCCACGGGACACAACACGAAAACACATAACCTGAAGTGGACACAACATGAGGTATGAGTGTATGTTTTTATAGTTTTATTTTGTATGGTTTTATATTTTGTACATTGCTCTGTGAATTTTGGGTTAAAAGCTGTTTAGAAATAAATAATAATAATATTCACGTTTTTATGGTCATATTCAGAATTTAAATTTTGACAAAATCTGGGTGACAAAACTTAAATGTTTTGCCGAATTCTGAATCTTATCCAATATTTATTTGATATGCAAAATTAAAGAATCATAAACTGGATGAATTGGAAATTCAAAGCCTTTTCCTACATTGTAGTGTGTCAGACCGCAAAGAAGCTTTCACAAAGAATGTTACCAAATTTAACAGAATTTCAATTTTATGTTTCTACATCAGTGCATTGCATTTCAGCGCATTCTAAAATATTTGAGACGTTTGTTGCTCACTCACTTCCCCTTCTAATTCCAAACATTTTAATTAAAATCTCATTTTTTTTCAGTCTCTCCTCTCAAAACTTGCTCTTCTTCTCTTTCATTATTTTTCCTTTCTTTTTGGGATGTCAGATCAACTTCATGAAAGGTGTCAGGGTGTCATTTTACAGAATCCTAAAACATTACTGTTCATTGTAGGCTCTCTACAGATGTTTGTGAAACTGGTGGTAGAAATTTGCTATCTACTATAAACTCAATGCTATGTTTATTATTTTTGTGGAGACTATTAAATTTTATTTAATGATAATAATAACAATAAATGAAAGGTGTCAAGGCTACCATGGAAGTAACCATCATCATGTGCTCTTACGGCCCACAAAGAGAATGAAAAATGCAAGGTAGGAACTTGTGCAGGCCTTAAATAAAGAAAATGCCAGAGAATGTCAAAACAGGAAAAGCAACGGTTGGAAGTGATCAGGTTGAAGAGTAATCTGGCTAACAGTAAAGATAAGGTCATGGGTCCAGATGACAGCATCTGGCTGGAAGGCTAGCACTTTCCTTTACTATACCAAGGAGATGGGCTGTTTTCAGAGACAGTCCCATCTGTAGGTTTAAGCCAGGAAATAATTCTCATACCAAATCAAGTCGACGGAAGAAAAGGGCAGAGCTTTCCAAACTTTTCACATTGGTGACACACTTTTTAAACATGCATCATTTCGTAACACAGTAATTTAGTTTTACTAGCAAACCAGAGGTTAAACTAACCCCTTTCCAGCCCGGGGGGGGGGGGAGCACAGGGAGCGTTCGCACGAAACAGCTAACACTGCAGCTGACACACTAACACCTCGCGACATACTGTTTGGAAAGCTCTGCCTTAGGAGTTAGAACTGAGCAGTCTTAAGACCAATTTAAGACCAATTTACACATGCAGCACAAATAGTGCTTACATATTAATACTTCGGGACGCGGGTGGCGCTGTGGGTTAAATCACAGAGCCTAGGACTTGCCAATCAGAAGGTTGGTGGTTCGAATCCCCGCAATGGGGTGAGCTCCCTTGCTCTGTCCCTGCTCCTGCCAACCTAGCAGTTCAAAAGCACATCAAAGTGCAAGTAGATAAATAGGTACCACTCCGGCGGGAAAGTAAACGGCATTTCTGTGTGCTGCTCTGGTTCGCCAGAAGCGGCTTTGTCATGCTGGCCACATGACCCGGAAGCTGTACGCCGGCTCCCTCGGCCAATAAAGCGAGATGAGTGCCACAACCCCAGAGTCGGCCACAACTGGACCTTTACCTTTACCTAGTAATACTTCAGGAGTAAGAATGCCTTTCTTCTGTCACTTACATTTTCAGTACATGCTGGGATTATGCAACTCGTCTCATCCCATACATCCAAGTGGGCTTTTGGCTTGGTTTCCTTGAACAGCAGCTCCTGTTATCACACAGCAACCACTTTTGAAAGTCTGGGGGGACTTTCAAAAAGCAGTTTATGAGATGGCATGGGCTCTGCTGTTTAAAAAGGGCAAGTCAAAAATTCCTCTAGAGATGTCGCAGTTTTGGGGAGCACCTACAATAACTGCACCCGCCAGTGGGCCCCTAAACTGCAGGCGCATATGGCCCACCAAGTGAAAATGCACCCAACAGCCCTCTGCCACATGACGCATGCAAGCAAGCCAAACTATTTTTGTTATCTGAATGCCATATCACTTAAAAAATAATGAAAATCTTCCAGTACCCAAAGGAGACCTGCTCCACTCTCAATTCCAGTGCTGCCCTTTAGTCACAAACAAACAACCTTTGTTTGAAGGTTCTGTCCAGATTCCACAGGGGGCGGCAACACCATGGCACTTGTCGCCTTCTGGAACCAGTCATGGCTTTGGGCAGGTCTTAGGCCCCACTGAAAGCCACCTTTGAAACTGCATATTCTTCCCAAGCAACACTCAATATGGGATGGGGCTCTGCTGTTCAAAGCAAAATCCAGGACTTTGGGAAGGCCTAAAGTGTCTCTTTTGAAGGAAGGCTTAGTTTTCTCCCTTGGTTGTTATACTATTCATTACCTGCTTTCTATCTCTAGTATAACTCAAGAGGTAGATGGCAACTACTGTGAAGAGAAAGCCCCCAATACATGGAATGTCATGTTCTAAAACAACCAGAAGCCATTCTTATGTGAATCACTTGCATTTTCTTTAATATAAATTCCACAAATTTTTACCGAGCCATTCCACACCCCACCGATGGGGGGGTAATGAAAGCAGCAATTTTTTTTGTTAGCATTCTTTTAAAAACAAAAAACAAAACCTTCACTTTTTCCCAAATAGGGTGTCTTTTGCTAATCTCCCTTTTTTAACATAAACATCCCAAAAGAAACTGGATCATTGGGTAAAGGGGGATTTTTTTTTATTATGTCTAGCGCATATACCCTAAGGAGACATCTCGTTCCCATGTAATGCAGACCGCCGTTTCAGTCCCAGCGGATTTCACTTGATATCAGAAGTAGTTCGCCGCTGTAATGAAAACGACACACTTGCAGCGGCAATACCTCTTAAGCAGCCATGTAGTGATCAAAGGGAATAGCAGAGCAGCATCTGTTAGGTTGGAGAACTGCTTCTCGTCACTGAATGTGCCAAGCTGTCAAAGCTGCCTGTGACCTATCACAGCTACTTGTAACACTGCCACCCTACTTGAGTTGCCGTCAAAGCCAAACAAGGCTCAACACACACACACACACACACACACAATATTGGCAGAGGGATCTTTTTTGAACTACTCTGTTATCTGCAAAGGTGTATTGTGGAGGGCAGGCAGGGACTAGGAAACCGAAAAGCAAAGACACATCTTTCTTCCTTCGCTTCTTAACTGCAATCTTTTTCATGTCATTTAAAAGAGAGAGAGAGCAGGAAATTGTACCAGTCCCCCAGGCTATGAACAAAAAGAGCTATATCGCAGCTAAACACTTTTCACAGAACTAACACCACACATTCAAGGTAGGTCTGCCTACCATGTTTCCACCGCCTAAAAAGTCAAGTATGTTTCCACCCACCACCACCAACACACACAGAAGCACTTTATCTCTCAATATTCCAGAGGGTAGTATATTGGCTATAACTAACAGGCTACTATAGACATTAATGTATAACTCTGGTTTAGAAGCTTAATTGTGCACACAATGCAAAATTTCTGAAAAATTGAAGAGTATTCCATTTTTAATCCCCATAAATCTTGCAAGAGTAGAGATGTCACAGGTGAACAACTGAAGTCTGAGCTGTTGTTGCTTGAGAGGCAGACATGATGGGTATGGCCAAAACACCAATGCAACTCATCTGTTCTATATCTGTTACCAGCACTCATTAAATGTGCAACCTAGCAGTATGCTAAAAGTTTCTCCCACATTTCTGTCTGCTTTTCTCTGTCAATCATAGAATTGTAAAGATGGAAAGGACCCCAAGGGTCATCCAAACCTGCATTGTCATTCATGCAATGAATTGGGGGGGGGGGTCTCCTTTGTTAATTTTCAAATGCAGAGAAAATGATGAAAGGGAAGTGAAATTCTCCTGGTTGTTGTTTTTTTAAGGGGGTCACATTGACCTTATTTTTAAGGTGGTTGAGAGTGAGTGTTCTTTCTTTCATTTTACAAATCATCTCAGCAGCAGTCTGCAATCCGCAGCCTCCCTGGGTGACCACATTTAAAGCCCAAGAAAAGAAATCATGAGATCATTCCTCCCATGGGGATATTTCAGATCAACAAGACTAAGCAATCAAGGAAAGCTGCAAAGTTCATTGGAAAGGAAAACGACAACAACAGCAACAAGAAGAAGCCACCCTTGACCACCTGCCAGTGGTGAAGACAAACCTCTACACCCAGCAAATTCTAAAGAAATTCTAAAGCGCCCTAAGAATAAAACCAATAATGCAAATCCTGTTCTTCGGGGGGGGGGGGGCTTTTCAGAAACTGGAGGACAGCTTTCAGCACAGTACCAGTGCAACCAGCCCATGGTTCAGCAACAGAAGAAGATGCACCACAGCACTGCAGGTTTTCACTTAATGAAAAATGCATGTCAGTGTATTTAGATCTGTGTTGTTACACCGTATTTAAAATAATACAACTAATAATACAGTGATGCTAACAGCTATACCATCTCTTTCTTGGAATAAATCCCATGTTATTTCAGTGGAACTGGCTCTGGGAAATGGCTTCAGACACTCTATACAATTGCCAGTGGGATTTGCATCCCCCTGCTTGCAGGAACACTGCCAGGTTCAAGAGCCCTGAGCAGGGTGTTAGTAGCAGGGTGTGGCGCTGACCTGACCTCATTGGCCCACACCGCTGCTGCATGACAAAACAGAGAAGGGGGAATACAAGGTGGCAGTGAGTTTGGCATGGTGGACTCATGGTAGGAGCACCAGACTGGGTCTGCTGGTACCTTTGCAGTGCTCCAACCTCTCCTCTTGCCATGGTTTCTTCCTTCCTGGCTACTCACTTGGCAACCACACTCTACACTGGAGCTGGTTTCACCTGCCATGTTTCCAACTCACATCCTCTAGGCTGCATTTCCAAAATGTCAGCCAGCCACCTAAACAGCTATTACTGGGATCTCAGTAACAGCGCAACCATTTTGCTGCGAGATCACTGTGTGCGGCCATCCCAGGTTCAGCCCAGTGTCGAGGGGGCGTGGACAACCAGGGTGCCTCATTTGGGCCTCCCTGAGAGCTGGGCAGCCAGACCCAAGTCCATGCCTAATGGCACTGCTGTGTGTTAATACCACTTGTGGTACCATGAGAAGACGTGCTGCTTTTTCCACACAATGTGAGAGCACAACCACATGTGATGTGTGATGCAGATTTATGATTATGATCTCTCAGTTTCTTAAAAATAATAATAACAGCAGTAGCCTAGAGCAGTGGACAAATCAGATTGGGGTGTGTTTATTATTTAATCCTTTCCCATGTACAATTTCCCCAAAGCTCCACAAAGCTGCTGTTTGACATCTGGGATAAAACTTACAGGCAACAATACTGAAATCTGTGTAAGATGCGTAAATTCCATGCTAATGTGCAGTTTTCCCTTTGCACATTACACAAAAAGGTGTGTGCTTCTGTGCAATATCAAAAATGAGTAGCCAGGATCAAATCTTCCGGCTCCTATTTTGGCATTTAGGAATTTTACAACTTCACTCTGGCTCTTCTTTATTTTTATTTCACAAACTATGCAATGCCATTGCTTCCTCCAGATACATCTAGCTTTCAGCTGCATTTCTCTATGCATCCCCCTTTGCAAAAACTCAACACCTTAGCCGTTAGAAACATTTTTTTCCTTCCTAGGTTGAGCAAATCTAGATGCCCTAGGTAGTGCTTCAATAGTATAGGAATATTTTGAGCTATATGTCATAAGAGCAATGGCGCCTTAACGATGTATTACATTAATACATCATCAGGGTTGAGGCATTCTTATGAAATATTAGTTTAATGCATCTTAGGAATGCTGTTGGTTTGACAACATATTACTCAAATACATAGCAACACCTAGAAAGATCAAGATAAGTTTTGTATTTTTTTCTTTTCAGCTTAAATTTTGGTGTGTCTTTTTTAACATTTTTTTAAAAAGTGTTTGTTCATGAAAGGGGGGGAGATTTAATAAATATTTAATGTTGGCCCAAAACATTATTTGCAACAAAAATAGTAATTGCAAAATGTTTAATCTAACTTTATGAAGTGAGGACATCACCAAGTACCCTTGACATAAGATTCTACACTATTCTTTGAAACCATTTGTATAATTGTATTCTCAAGCATAGTTTCACCTGGCACTTGGTTCTCTTGTGTCTGTAAATCAAATGAAAAAGCTACATTGATAATGATGCTCATTTCAGGCTCTTTCCTGTACCTCATATTAACATTCACAAGTTAGCTGGATATCAAAAATAATTTAGATTCCATTTTCCCCCCTAAGGAGATCGGAGCAGTATAAAATAACAGCAGTTAAAAAATAAACCAAAACCCATAATCTATCTATCTATCTATCTATCTATCTATCTATCTATCTATCTATCTATCTATCTATCTTCATACCTTGCCCACCTGGCTGGGTTTCCCCAGCCACTCTGGGTAGCTCCCAACAAAATTATAAATAAATAAATAAATCTAAAAAGGATAAAACATCAGACATTAAAAGCTTCCCTAAATAGGGCTGCTTTCAGATGTCTTCTAAAAGTCAGATAGTTGTTTATTTCCTTGACATCTGATAGGAGGGCATTCCACAGGGCGGGAGCCACTACCGAGAAGGCCCTCTACAGACTATATATATATTTATGAGAGCTGAGGAGTTCCAAGGGATGTACTGCTGGGTATCTTTTCTCTGAATGATAGGGCACTGGAGATGTAAGGTTGTATATTAACAGATTGAAAAGCAGGGTGTGAGCAAGCCTGCTGTCATGTCACCTGTACGATTATACTGCCGGTTCTCCCTAGAAAGCGGTTGTGTCAGTTTCCCCTTCACCTGAAGCAGCAAAATGTCTTGGGCTGACCCTAGTTGCCACACAATCTACCAAGCACGCCTCTCAGGGGCCACCCTTGCAGGTGAATGAACCATTCGGAGGATCAACCACAGCCAAAGTAAGAAACAAGAACCTTCCTTTTGTCAAATTCTGGATTCTAATCAGGCAATTCTAATCTTCACTCAAACCGTAACGACAGACCCGTTTTCAATACTGAGACAGCAAGGCTTTCATCACTACGCTAAGCGCACTGTGAAGCCACCTCTATAAACGTTAAGATAGCGTGATGCTTTCAAGGCCATGCCTTTTTCAAATTTTGCAAAACATTTTCAGAGTCTCAAAAACAACATCTCAACATCTAGCAACAAAATTGTTTCCCTTTTGTCTGTTCTTGGCCTTCCTTCCTGCTAGCACTTGTATCCTCTGCTTGTTTATGGGTTGTTTTCTGCAACACGCTGGTTTTCTGCGAAAACTGCCATGTTTTCTGTGTAGATGTCGGAAGGGGAACATCACTGTTATCAGTAAGCCAAAAGTTCCTTCTATCTCCATCTGTGCTTGTTTGGCAGACCAGTCAGGAAACTGAAAGTTAGCATAATAGGCTGCTCAGAAGGACCAGGGAGCCACTCAGATGCTATGCACCACAAAACTAATTATTGGCAAACAATAATCTCTCAGCGAAAGCCCTGAGTCTGAACCCTGATAACACAGATATTTTTAGGAGCTAAATGACAAGTTCGTAAAGAAAGTAGGAAATGATTGAAAGGGCAAGGAGGGTGGGGAAGGGTGTGAGAGAAAAAATATTATGGTGTCTAAGGTGTCCACTACAAAGCCAATTATAGCAATTTAAATCTGAAAATGTAAAATGTAAGAAGTGTACGTTAGAAACTCAAACCATTCAGTGGGTCCCTCCATGTGTACATGGGTGGTGCTGTGGTCTAGACCACTGAGCCTCTTGGGTTTGCCAATTGGAAGGTTGGCGGTTCGAATCCCTCTCTCACTTACCCTACTTGAACTCCCATATTGCCTTATATCTTACAAGTATCTCCTTATATAACAGGTGACCTCCCTGGGCCTAGAAGCGTAACGTATGTATCACTCAGTGGCAAATATGTTGAGCAAGGTGTTCAAGGAGGTGGTGTTGGTCCAGCTTCAGGCATACTTGGAGGAAACTGATTACATGGATCCATCTGAGACTGGTCTCAGGCCCGGCCATGACACTGAAACCACCACCATGGTTGCCCTGATTGGTAATGCTTGTCAGAAACAAGATAGGGGAGTATGACCATGATCCTTTAACAGCTTCTGATACTGTTAAATGTGGAATCCTTCTCCTCCTCCTCCTCCTCATTGTTATTATTAATCACCACATGGATCAGTGATTTTCTCCATTTCTCATGAAACCTCATGGCAAAGGGCATTTGTGCTGGTATGGAGAAAATTGCCCAGGTTGCATGGTATGTCACTACACAACAAATACGTCATCATGAAGCATCACCACCCACATGGAACTATATAAAAATGGGCTCCAGTTGGCAGCCATAATGTGCAAGTATGTACGTCCTAGATCAGGAATAGCCAATGCAAAGTCTTCCAGATGCTTTGGACTCCAACTTCCATCATTGGCAAACATCAGCTATACTGATTGAGTCTGACAGGATTTGTAGTCCCAAACATGTTGACTGCCCTTGTCCTAGCTGCTTTAAGCTTGCGTAAAACATGAAGGAAGTGTGGGATGTATCATCCCTGAAGCAGTCAAGTACAATATTTTCCTGTTGCCTAGAGTGGACACACAGGGGAATGTGGCTCCAGACAGGGAGGACTTCCTGTCAAAGCTGCTCTGGAGTCTCCTCCCCTTGTGTGTGACCAGATAGATGGGCATGACCCTAGATAGATGGGCATGACCCTAGCTGACCATGTAAAAGCTGACTATGTAACTGTAACCACAAGATAAAGCCTGCCTTCAGATTACTGCTGTGAACTGAACGTAAGTAAAACTTTACTCTTACTTTTAAAGAAGACTGTCGTGTTATTATTATTTTAAAGAGGAAATAAAAGGAAAACTTACCAGGAACAATCCAGACTGGACAAGCCAGACTGGATTGATTAATTTAAATGATTCTAACAAATCATCAACTTGCTTCCAACAAGCTGCAAGGAATGTGCTCTGCTGCTTGCTCACTAATGTGAGTGAGGAGGAGGAATAATATTTAATCAATAGATCCTACCTTCCTCAACATTCCCACAGAAAGCTGCACTTCAAGAGAGGTTGCATTTAAGGAGCAGGATCATCCCAAATATTTGGCAGGAAGAAGCAGTTCACCTCAGACAGCATGTTTTGGAATACCATTAAAAGGCAGCAAAATGTCAATTATTTAGTTTAAATACTCTGACCACCATCGGGATAGTCTGTCTTGGGCCTCAAATGTTTTGGGACATCACTATTAGGAAGGTGTTTTTATAATGCATGCTATTGGAGATATGCTGATATTATCAAATGAATGAAATCTCCTCTAAACAAAAAAAATTAATCTGCTGAGAAACAGCAGTCAATACAAAAGTCTTTAAAAAGCTGATCAAAAGTTTCACAGTGCTCATTACCTTTCATAGTCTCAACCAACACTTTCACTCCTCTTATGTCAGCTTTTGCAGCAAAGTCTAGTTCAGATAGCTGCCAAAATTTATTGCAAATTTTGCAAAGCTTTTGACCTGTATCGTCTTATTAAACTTTTATGAAAAATCAATGGAGTTCAATCATGTTATGGGCTGTTCCTCACACACGTGTCAGTGGTAAACGGAGAAGTCTATTTATCCCAAAGTCTGAAGGGAAGATGTTTCAACTGATGAAGGGCTCTGTTTGTAGCTACATGTTTTGTGCTGCCTGTGAACTTCAAGCCAAGTTCTTACCAAAATGACATAAAATAATCAACTGGACGGGGTGAAGTGGAAATCAAAGTGAAGTGTGCTAGCGACAAATTCTCTTCTAATAACATGAATCGATATGTAAGTTCCAGTGAGTTCAGTGGGGCTAACTCCCAGGTAAGTGTGTACATTGCAGACTTAGAATAATTTAGGATTGTTTTCCTGTTGTTTGGGACACTTACTGAACTCCATGAACTTTGTTTTAAAAACAAGTTTCTTCAGTTCTTCTTTGCACAGTTTAGAAACAAAACTTAACCTCCGATAGAGACAACTGTATAAATGCACTGGGAAATTGCACAGCATTAGAAGTGAGGTTTAGAAGTTTGTGTATATATGTGTGTTCATAATTAATCCACAGAAATTAAGATTTTGCAGATTAATAACTGAGACTTGCTGTTTTAGAAAGAACCTTACAATAGAAGTAAAACCAACTTTACTGTCATCATTCATCAACTTTCCCACACGGTACTAAATTAAGAATGCAGCTCAGACTTTCCATGCTTACAGGCATAGTGTGCCACTCCACCATCAATGAAAGAGCTTTTTCTGAGGAACCCTTTGAAGCACACAACAAATTAATCTGTCTCTGTTCTCTTGCTTGCCAAACTTGGTGGATGTGTTTGTTTTCATTCCAGCTGCTTTCAGAGAGGCATCACACATCCTCATTGCAACAGAAATATAAGCATTATGACAAATGACCAGGAGATGAAAGCCGTGTGTGGGATCAGCACTAATTGTTAATATAATAGCTAGACTCATTGTTATTGTTGGTTTTACTATAAAAAACAGAAACCATATTTAGCAACATACGTTTTTCTGACCAAAAACAACAACATCATGAAAATGTTTCAGAAAACAAAGGGTGAAAGGGAATAAAAAGGGTTGCTGAACTGGTGGCAGAGTTAATGAAGCCATTACAAGATGATGTGATTTCAATCTGGATGATGTTTTCATATGAATATTTTGACACACACAAAGCACATTCTTAAAATGGTCTATGATTAGGCTAAAGCATTGAAACCAATAGTTATTCAGTCCCCCAAAGCCACTTTGCGGTGACTCTACTACCTCTGATGTCGATCTAAATTAACCTTAGGGCCGTACCTTGTTTTGCGACTGGGATCTGTTCCGGAACCCCAGCTGCTAGCCGAAAAGGACGCAGGGCAAAGTGCCGCATCTGCGCATGCGCGCAAAGCACAATTTAGCACTTCTGCGCATGTGAAAGCAGCAAACCCGGAAGTAACCCATTCCGGTACTTCCGGGTTTGCCACAGACATTCGCTGGAATGGACGCTAGATGAGGCAGACGTTCGCGGAGGAATTACTATACAGTGGTGCCCCGCAAGACAAATGCCTCGCAAGACGAAAAATTCGCTAGACGAAAGGGTTTTCCGTTTTTCGAGGTGCTTCGCAAGACGAATTTCCCTATGGGCTTGCTTCGCAAGACGAAAACGTCTTGCGGGTTTGCTTCCTTTTTCTTAAAGCTGTTAATACCCGGGGAATCCGCGCTCCGCAAGACGAAAAAATCGCAAGACGAAGCAACCCGCGGAACGAATTAATTTCATCTTATATTAAATGAAAGTATTGAAAATTAAGCCCATAAATTTTCCATTCACATCCTGGATCCGAAATTTTGTCAATCTGAAGCCAGCAAGCAGTATGTGGATGCCATTCTGTTTGTGATCCCCAGGAACTGCCTCTGACAGTTGAGGCAGAATATAGGCATCATGGCTAGTGGCCACTGAGAGCCTAATGTGCCATAAATCGGTCTAATCTCATTTTGAAGCCATCTAAATTGGTGGCCATTGCTACATCTTGGAGAGCTCCAACTCCTGCTCAAAGAAGCTGCATGTTGTTGCTGGACTTTGTGTTATCTTTCTGGAGCCAGATGAAAACCTTTTAATTTTCCCAATCTTTTAACTGCTGATTTGACATTTATCTTCTCAACTGTGTTTTTTTTTATTTATTTATTTATTTAATTGTTGTTCTATGTTGCTTTATTACTATTATATTTTATTAATAAAGTGCTAATTGAAGGGGAGTACAGTATATATGGGACGCGGCTGTCGCTGTGGTCTAAACCACTGAGCCTAGGGCTTGCCGATCAGAAGGTCAGCAGTTCGAATCCCCACGATGCGGTGAGCTCCTGTTGCTCGGTCCCTGCTCCTGCCAACCTAGCAGTTCGAAAGCACGTCAAAGTGTAAGTAGATAAATACTTCCAGCGGGAAGGTAAACGGCGTTTCCGTGCGCTGCTCTGGTTTGCCAGAAGTAGCTTAGTCATGCTGGCCACATGACCCGGAAGCTGTACCCTCGGCCAGTAAAGCAAGATGAGCACCGCAACCCCAGAGTCGTCTGCGACTGGCCCCAACAGTCAGGGGTCGCTTTACCATTACAGTATATACAGTAAGGAAATCCCATATATATTAGCACATATAGATTTGATCAGTTTAAACAACAATTATCTTATTTGATTGATTTCTTACCTACCCTATGCCCTAAGGTCCTAGGGTGGTTCAGCAGTATTTAAAATTATAAGATAAAACAGTTGCAATTATAAAGCACATAAAACCATTCCAAATGGAATAGAATGGTACAAATTTAGCCAAAGTCACCTTCACTGCCAAAGGCCAGCGGGGAAAGCTGCTTCTTTAACATACAGCAAAGGCTGCACAGTGAAGATGCAAGATGCATCTATGGGGACGGAGTTCCCCAATTTAAGGGCTGCCACAGAAAAAGCTCTCTCCCAGCCTCCACAGTTCCAAGGGTGGGGGAAATATTAAGAGAGCCCCCCCCCCTACAGATCTTAACGTTACTCAACTAAAGCCTTAGTTTTGCATCAAGGAAACAGGAAATGAAAAATAAAATATTAAGCTTCCCTTCCAATGAGTGACACCTTTTTATTAAATTGCAAGCTATGTCACATTGCCTTCAAAATCTCAGAGGACATCAGGTTTGGCAATATGCAAAGTTATTTAAATTTAGTTGTTTAGATTTAATTATTACTTAATTGGTTAAATTGCAGTTGATCAATCAAACATTATTTAAACAGTGTGGAGCCCGAACACTTACGTTTGAAAGCTACTCTATATTCATTAGAAACATCTCTTAAGATAACACGACAGTCATTAAGTTCAATAATTATTCCTTTCTGCGTGCAAGTCTATACACAACGGCCACAATCAGAACACTCCCTGGAGCCCAGTATATTCATAGCTTCCTGTTCTCTTTTACATGATAGGAAGCTTCATTGTGCAGTCACAAATTCCCCACTGTGCACACCAAATTGTGTGCTCTTCAGGAAGACCCACACAGAAGAGAGATGGATCTGGATAGCAAACATAACATAGTCATGCGACCCCTGAACTACGCGCTAGGAAAAATCTTTCCTCTTTAACCAGGCCTTTGGCTAATTGATATCCAATGCCCTTTTAAAATGTGTGGGGGGGGGTGTTATTGGGTTGTTTTTGTTTTTATTTTGATTATGTATTTGGCTTTTTTATATATATTGTGATTTTATCCTGTGAACCGCCCTGAGACCTGCAGATATAGGGCGGAATACAAAATAATAATAATAATAATAATAATAATAATAATAATAATAATAATGGAGGCAGGGGTGTGTAAAGACAGATGAGCAGTGTTTCCCAACCTTGGGCCTCCAGATGTTTTTGGCCTACAACTCCCATCATCCCTAGCTAGCAAGACCAGTGGTCAGGGATGATGGGAATTGTAGTTCAAAAACAGCTGGAGGCCCAAGGTTGGGAAACACTGCAGATGAGAATAGCTATTTTGGTATTTCCATCTTGTATTTTTATGTCGGGAACATAAGATCTATATATAATTATGAAATTCAGGGTAGCCTCCTCAACCTAGTGATCAGCAGATGTTAGGGACAAAACTGCCATCATCCTGGACAATAGACCATGCCAGCTGGGGTTGATGAGAGTTGTAGTTCAAAACTTCCGGAGGGACCAAGCTGCTTTAACGCTTTTCCTCCCTTCGTTGCACCAACATATTGTTCTATTTACCGGTAGATGGTACAAGGACACACACCCACACACCCAAACCCCTATAGCTGGCTTAACTGCTTAGACAAATTCTCTTCTGTATACAATGCTTCCTTTGGTACTTCCACTGTAGACGGCTGAATTATTTATTCAAAAATCACTTCTTGCACCTTTTGCCAGAGGCTATTGACTCTATACAAAGGGTCAGGGCTTAAAACGTGACACCTTTGCTCAGTGGTGGGTTGCCTTCATATTAATATACGCAGTGTAAATATTTATCCTTGTGCACAACATTTGATGACAGTGTAGTATTCAATGCTGGATATTTGCTTGTTCCAATAACACTTAAAAACTGTGGTGCTGGTATAGTAATTCAATTCAATTTTACTTTTAGACCAACTGCCTCCCATCATATCAATGCATATTCATAAAATCCAGCAATAATTCCCTTTAAACATTTGAAATATACATCTCTGTCCAACAATACATAATCACTATAGTATACAATAGAAAATAAAATGACCAATTTACAGATTGGCTCCCAAGGGCCATGATAAAAAGATGGCTCTTTAAGGACTGTGTAAAACTGCCAAGGGATGAGGCCTGACGGATCACGTTTAGAATACGGTTCCGTAACTGGGAGGCCACCTTTGAAATGGTGTAGCATGTGTAATTGCATTTGCTCACCTGGCTAACTTGTCCCTTTCAGCTTAGGCTTCTTCTTCTGTTGCTTGATCCCAGTGTTTAATTTTAGATGGCCAGCTTGTAAGTGCAGGAACTAGTACTAGTAGGATTCATCATCAGCATCTAGTGGAGAGATTATCAGTTTTAAAACCACTCATAGTGTCAGCCAAAATTAACCTTGAGGTGCAAGGATAGTCTTTTTAAAGGTACACAAAACGGTCTAACTACAACTTTTAAAGGTACACAAAATCCTAACTACAACTTAAATTTACAAGATCACACTTTCATTGATAGCAACTTGAGGTCAGTTTACAGGAAGTGCCTTTAACAGGTAATCAAAATATTGCATTTAATGCCCTCTCTGATCGTACACTGTTATTTAAATCACCTTTTGGTAACACTGTATGGCCTGTGTAGCCAATGCAGAACTTCACATGTGTTAAGTGAAACAGGAATTAGCAAAATTCCAGCAGCCTGCTTAAATGATAAGAAACCATTTTAAGGAAGGGATCTCCTAGGGAGTACGGAAAAACCTGCAGCTGAAGGCAAGGAAGTCCGGATATGTAACTCAGCACAGGCATAAACAGGAAGTTGAGCAGCTTGCATTTGGATTGACAAACTGGCTCCAAGGGCTCATCTAAAGGCACAAGGTTTGACCTCTGTCAAGCATGAATGCAGAGGCTTTGGAACAGTCTGATACACTTGAAGGTACAGACCTTATATAAAGCAAATGGGCAGCAAGCAGAACTGGAGCTCTCCAAGCACACAGGACTGGCTCACTCCAGAATAAATCTCTTCTATGTAATGGACTGAACAAAGTCTCATTGTGTATGCAGACAAGCACTCCTATTTTAGTCCATTTCAGTTTTATCCTATTTGCTACCCTTCTTTTAACCTTTACACATTTCCCAAACACACCTACTTCTCCCAAAATGGGAAACTCTTCTTTCTTTGCTTTCATTTTTCAAAAAAGTGAAATAGCACCTATACATACATGTACACACATTTGATACAGTTTGCTGGCAAAAGTGGGAACCTGGAGCAGAAATTTGTTGTAATTAACAAACAGATGAAACCCCCCACCTGCAAATTCATTTTTTTTAAAAGGTAATGGAAGAGGCGCCAATAATGAAGGCACATGGAAAGCTGCCTTATATTAAGCCAGATCATTAATGATAATAATAATAATTCATTATTTGTACCCCGCCCATCTGGCTGGGTTTCCCCAGCCACTCTGGGCGGCTTCATTTGTCCATCCACCTCAGTAACGGTCCACTTGTTCTGCCACTAAGCTGCAGCACTTATCCAAGAATGGGTGGAACAATAAGCAACTTAAGGAGAAAGAGACATCTCTTCGAATCAACTTCCAGAAAATGTGAAGACCTAGTTTGGCTATGTAATTCTGCAAGAGTTTTTCCTATGTATATATTATAGCTGTATATCTGCCTGTTGGGATTCAACAGGTTAAGCTGTTTCTTATACAGAAACACAATTATGGGGAAAGCATCATTCCTTGAAATTCCATCTCACCCGACATCATCTTACTTGTGCACAGCAAATTTGCATATGGCACAAAGTGTGTGTAGATTTGCAAGTGGGAGGAAAAATAAAGTAAAACAAATCCTGATGGTTCACCTGTTGGTTAGAAGAATAGTAAGGCTGGAAAAGAAGTCCACAAAGGAGATCTGCTAACTAGAAATTAAGATCATTTAAAATACTTGGGAGTAAGCAATTAGCATACAATGGACTGTTCCCTGCTGTTTAAATGCTCTGTAGCACGTACAGCATTTTCATACATAAGCAACAATGGTTTACAAAAGTGTCGGCTGGCAGTGGATGGAGCTAAGCAGCTCAGAGGTGACACAATATAAACCTCACCACATGAAATACTGGAAGTTGATGTAAACAGCTTTTAATAGCATTGAACATTTGCTCACTTTGTTTAGCCCATCTGGATGTTCCATTGTGCTCAGTTCAGCGGTGACTGCCGTTGGGTGACAGTTGATATATGTTAAGTACAAGCAAAGTGCCGCAGCCCATTTGAGGGACCCTCAGGAGAACATTTACTGTTTTGCGAAATATTCTGTCAAGCCTGCTACAAACGTCACCTGCATCCTTAATGGCTCTGTGCCAAAGTCCTCTGGCTTTATTATTATTATTTTAATCAAAGGCGAGTTTTGCTTTTACTGTTTGTAAGGTTAGGCAAACTATGCCAAAGTTCTCCCAAGCTACTTGGGAGAGTATCAGCTGACAGGAATGGTTTTCAATATGGCTCGAAAAATAATGAAAGAGAGCCACTCATTCCAAGAGACTGTGGCTCATTTGATATGTAACCGGCGCAACAAATCAAACCGTCAGGAAGCAACAAAAGAGCAATTTAGTAATAAATAAAATAATGGAGCTCTACTTAAACAAAAGGGGGAATTGATATTCTAAAACCTATAGACTGTTCCATCTACATAAAACAATGTGCTGCACTGAATTTTTGTAGCATTGCCATCACAGTAGGTTATGCAGCCCTAACAGACCTGGTCAGCAATTAGGATTTGCTTTAAGAAATTTAGTGGTGGATGAAGACCTTAATTCCAGTCCCCATTATTGCACCCAGGGCAGAGATTAGACAAACTCAGGCAAACAGATGCTGGAGGTTGGCAGTATCACTAGCCCTGCATAATCATTCCACCTGAACCACCCTCCTCCCTCAACAAGGATAGGATAGGTTCCTTGTGGATAAAGGCAGCAGAGTGGGGGCATAGCATTTATAAACCCATAGGATATACTTTATAGTGAAGTTATCTTTAGCCCTCTTCAGTTCTTTGTGATAGGGGTCCTATCAACCCTATTTGATAGTATGGCCATGTTCCTTCTGAAAAAATGTTCTCTTTGTGTATCTTCAGGGGCACTGTGAGTTAGTCAAAAATATCAACCCCATGTCTTCATTGAGGGAACTAATGCACCTTGACTTGAGGGTGCATGTGGGGTTGCTGCTCAGCAGCAGACAGCAAAAATGTCTTAGCTTAGCTCCCGTTAGTATCTAGTGCTTCCTCAGAAGATTATGGGGCCAGAGATCACCACCACTATCCTGGGGTATAATCCTGCATTCCTCATCTAGCCCATCCCACACGCGGACATCCTATGTTAAGGACTGCTGTTAGGTTAATTCTCCATGAGCCAGCAGAGATTCGTTCCCCACAATGCACCTGCAGGCATACTGTGATTGTCTTACGTGTACTACTGGGCAGATTCAGCAAGTAACTTTGTGTACAAAAGGGCTCAGGTTACAGAATAGCGTGTTGGTCGTGGTAGGAGATAGCCTTCAATTCCTGTGGTGTTTGCACATCACAGTGCACCATAAACCATGGCTTTTTGTGCACTAGCAAAACTGCTTAATTCCACCCAGAGAAAGCAAACCACCACCTTGGATTTATCACTACATCCAATGACCTGTAAGCCAATAATAAAATTTGGCTACAGGTTGTGATTTGTTTGGAGTAACACTAAACCAGGCAGGGACCATGTTTCCCTCCCTCTTAGGCTCTGTACACGTTAGATTGAAGATTGAATGCGGTTTGTGGGGGAAACACATCAAAATGTAGCATTTCATTACAAACGACAGGATAAAGGTTTGTTGTGGTTAATGCTGCCAGACTTGCAGCAGGAGTGCACTGGATGCTGAGTAAACAGGAGCATATACACAGCCTTAGTGTGAGCTGGGAGAGGGCAGGAACCTTGTGGTTTATGCCTTATAATGTGCGAACATTGCCATTTCCACTCTCTTCCCTCTGTTTCTTCTATTAGTTTAGCAAAGGGGCTGGTATACTTAGCTTGTATGTCACTTAAGATCCCGAGAAAATGTGTATTGCTGAATAATTCAATAACTGGTGCATAATCATACAGGAAAATTCAACACATCACTCTAATTGTTAAGCTATGGAAAACTAACGAGCATGTCATTTCAAGAAAAGTCTAAAGGGATGGTCAGTTAGGGCTGCAGTTCTATACCCACTTACCTGGGAGTAAGCCCTATCAAACTCAGTGGGCCTTATTTCTAAGCAGGCATGTCTAGAATTGTGTTGTAAATTATCTATTTAAAAGGCACTGGTGTGTGTTTTTCCATTTATGTGGACCATGTAAGTAAAGTAGGGGTCACCAGCCTTTTTTGAGGCGAGGGGGTAGTGAGTGTAGGGCATGCCTCTACTTGGTACTTTAAGGCAGAAACTGCTTGCATCCTTTAGAGGTACCAAGCAGATGAAAAATGTTATTACAGGTTTTAGTTGGGTTCTGCTTGATGTCAGGAGTTTTTAGACTGGTTTCAATGTAATGTTGCTTTAATTGACTATATCTTATTTATGATGTACTCCACTCTGGGTTCCCAACCAGGAGGGCCATACAGAAATAAAATAGTAACAATTATAATACAGTATTAGTAGAAATAATAATAGTCATTCTAAGCTAGCACTCGTCTGCAAAACCTCATGCTTCTTTATGTCATATCTCAATTGCTCACAGTGTAAAACAAAAAGAAGAAAAAGCAGTGCAGTCCCAAATTGTCTATTCAAATGTAATGGGGGCTGCATTGCAAGCACATCACATAGGATTTTCGTTACCGTTCACTAGAGCTCACCAGTCAAATTAATAGAAGCTGAAGCTTTCCATTTACTTACAAGGCAGGTATTTTGTGAGCAGCTGTTCCACACATTCCTCTGCATCACTCCAAACCTCAGCCCTGTGCTATATACTCTGTGTTTCTTCCTTTCCTTCCTTGTCTTTGGTCATTTTGTGTGTGTGGTTGTCAGTACAAAGCTGTCTATCAAAACAAACTTCCATTGTCACCGGAGCCTCGGTTCCAGCCATGATTGTGTTGGATTTTTAACTTCAGGAACTATTTTAAAAACCAACGTTGAGAGTAAATAAATACATTGTGATATAGCCTCACCTTATGCCAGAATTCAGTGTGGGTTTCTTTGAGTAAGCCCTACTGAACTTACACATAAAATTATGCTGTATATATGTGTGTATCAGACTGCAGTCATAATGCCTTCCCCAAAAAGTCAATTTTGATAAATGTACAAAATAAAATTGCTGATGCAATTTTTTTAAAAAAAGAACCTCCCTTTGTTGGCTTCACTTCAAAAGCTAACCAAATCAATGTCTTTCATGACATAGTTACCAAAACATTTAGTCCAGCAACAAGAAGAATACAAGAAATCAATAGAATACATGTTAAAATATTTCTTCTGGCAAAATTCATGGCATTTTTTGCATTAAAAAGATAATTGGATGCATAGCTTCATCCTAACTGTTTATTTTCATGCTGCCTCTTGCCTTTCTAGTATAGTGTAATCTTTTGTGCTTTAAAAATAAAAGTGACTAGACTTGTCCTTTGAAACAAATTACTATTATAAAAGAGGAAGTGTAGTCAGTGACACTGAAGTTCTCCAACAGCTGATGGATGTCGGTACTGTAAAACTGAATGCCACCTAGTTGGTTGTGGGGGGGGGGGGTTAAGCAAAGATGCTAATTCTGCTGATTAAGATATTGTTTTCCCCTCTTGTGCCCTATTCATTATGCAAGGCTGCAGAATATGAAGTGTGGTGTGTGATCCGGGCAATCTAATGATCTCCCACACCTGCTCATCTGGTACAATTTTAATTAACACTCCAAGGAGGTTTGTCAAGAGTAATCAAAAACATTGTCGCTTATAAAGCTGTGGCAAGAAATCAATAGTTTTCATCAGAAAAGGTAAGGTCTGGCATAACTGAACCATTTAATTGCTTCATTCCAATAAACAAAAAAACCTGCACATTTTAATGACTTGATTCTGGAGATCAATATCGAGCCGCATATTGCATTAAACAGCAACATGTGGTGGGGACGTTCGCAGTCATTTCCATTCAGAAGGCTGCATTCCTCTTTTTTATTTTCATCCTGAATGGCAATGGGTTGCTGAGCCTATGCAGTGCTATGATTTATATCAAATGAGTGACCTCTAGGGCTGTAAGACTCGAACGGGTGACTAGTTCTCAATGGTAAGCTACTGGCACTTGACAAAGTGCCTGGAGCAGAATGAATTTACTTCTCTTTTCCTCAATCATCAACAGGCTCTGCCCTGACCCCCATACTGACTCCTATAACAAGATCCCCTGTCTGGGACTGAAAAATTTACTGTCATGTCTACTTCTCATTGAGCTCAAGTGAGTACTTCTGTCACCTTCAGTGAACTGAGTCTGTAAAAGATTTAACTAAACACCAGTCGCACTTTAAAAACTAAGTAAGTACATCTCATATAACAAAGATAACCTTTGAGCACATCACTTCTTAAAAGCTACTTTGCAGCTACTGGTGTTGGCAAAGCCAGATCTATTATTGCTGCTTTGTTCTGCCTTTCTGTTACATGTGCAAACACATGCCGTGGCAATCATTTACTCTAGAATAAATTGTTCTAAAAGATACGGGATTGCACCAGACAAAGTCTGTTCACTATTGCAGCCAGTTCTGTAAAATCTCTTAATATTGTTTCATTGTGAAGAACAAAACACAATAAAGACCTCTCAGTAGGCTAAATACTTGGGCTGATTTAATTATGCAGTTGTTTTTCACATATAATACCCTGAGCCTCAGGATGATAACCTAATGCTGAAAATCCTACCAGAGTTCTTGAAGAGAAGCTTACTTCCAAATTAGTATCTGCAAGAATTGCAATCCAAGGATGAGATCCTAAACCGAGTTAAGCTGAAAAGCTCAAACAACCTGCTATGGACTAACCACGTTTAAACCAATAGGTGGTTTGAAGGCTGTATCTTAAAAACTTTGTGATTGCATCAACTACTGTAGAAATAAATAAAATCACTCCCTTGGGCTGTGATTTGTGTACACACACAAAGACCGTAAACAATAAATAAATAAATATCCAGGCTAAAGTTTAACGGGTTTGAATTTATGTAGCTTCTCTGAAATCAAAGTAAAATATATGCTTTTACTAATATGAATAAAATATGGGAATACCTTTTAAATACATTTAACGCACTATATACTGCATACACAGAGCATGCTATGTCGCAGTGCTCATATGCATACAGAGAGCCAGAGAAAGAGAAATTGTACTTTCATGAACTTCTGCATTTACGTTTTTGCAATAGCTCTTAACATTTTTAGTGGGGGGGTTTCTAAACCCTTTTTTCACTATTTCAAAAAGCAATGAAACAGAGTACACAAAAGCTATCCAAATATGTAAAACACATGGGATGTGTGTGTGTGTGTGTGTGTGTAGTTGACCTACCCACAAATACAGTGTGTGCTATTTAATCATTTTAACTAGACTGTTTAAAGTCATAAAAATTAAAATTTCAAGACCCCCCTACATCAACAATAAGGCAATTAAACGAGTGACATTTGATGTTTTATTCCAACCTCTCACTAAAGCCTTACACCAAATTTTCACTCCCTCTTTAATTTTCAATTCTTCTGCCCTCCCTGCTTCATAGCTCCTAGCTATTGGCTTTTACAATCTGTCCCTAGAGAGCCAGGAGTTATTACCCCTGTCGATGGAAGAGAAAGGGATGTTATTCCCTTGTCACCCTCTTCGGCTCCAGCAGATTCCTAGGTCTGATCTATAGCCTTCATTGGAGAAAAGCGTCTGACACGCTGTTAGTTCTCAGTCCTGTCAGATCCATCTACCCGTGCTACCCGCATTAGTTACTGGAGCTGGAATGACACTCAAGACTCACAGGAGTCAGACCAAAGGATTTCAGGAACAAAACTCCACAAGCACACTTTTTAGTAGTAAGTGGAATGTCACTTGCAAGACATGTAAAATCAGCAGTGAGAGACATGTGCAGCATGTGTAAATTCACCAGACTAATTCCTGGGCAGCTGGGAAACTTATTACGTCTGATAAGTCATTTTCAAAGCTTTCATTTATTTCTTTTATTTCCAATTTTTGTCCAAAATCCCACTCTTTAAGGCAAGTCATATATAGTTCTTTTAAAAAAAAAAGAATGACATTTTTTAAACCAGCAACTGTAGAAATAATTTTTTATTTGATTATATTACCAATGTAATTTACCTGGATGTAGTTGGGGATTTTTTTGGGGGGGAGGGTAGGGGAAAACTGTATTTGATTGTTTGTATTTGATTATATGTTGTTCTTATATTCAACTAATAAAATATTCAAAAAACAAACCAACAAACAAACCCACTCTACATATATGTTGCAATTTACGTCCAAAATTTGGTGAATGTCAATTTGCACATATGAATGTGAACACTAGCTGAATTATATGAGACCCAAACAAAGATATATATTTCCCCCCAGTTTTTAGACATATTTGAGTTAATGCTCATGATTACATTTGGGTGAAGGCAACATTCATCAGCGCTATTGAGTTTTCAGACACTCATAAAAATTCAAATGGGATTGTCAATATTCACATGTGAATAGGGGCATTAACTGGTGTGTGTGTGTGTGTGTGTGTGTGTGTGTGTGTCTCACAAACCTGCTAAACTCTGTCTGCTAAAATATAACTTGTATTAGGACATCTTACAGTACTTCCAGAAAGCATAAGCGGTTGGACTTTGGCTGCATTCAAATGTGGGGATTATTGTATTTGTTTTCATAAAATCATATAATTGAAGGGTTGGAAGGGACCCAAAGGGTCATCTAGTCCGACCCCCTGAAATGCAGGAATCCCAGCGAAAGCATCCATGACAGATGGCCATCCAACCTCTGCTTAAAAACCTCCAAGGAAGGAGAGTCTACAACCTCCCAAGGGAAACTGTTCCACTGATAAACAGCTCTTACTTGGGTCCCTTCCAACTTTTAAGATTCTATGAACTATGTGTGGTGTAAAGAAGTACCTTCCTTTGTGTGTCTTGAAAGTTCCAACAGCCAACCTCACTAGATGGCCCTGGGTTATAAAATAGGGAGAAAAGCTTCTCTCTATCCACTTTCTGAGCTCATCTTCCCAGGGGAGTGCACAAACCTAAGGCTTGCTGTGGCTTGCTTTTTGCTTGCTCGTGTTCCACTAAACTATGGTTTAATATGACATGCAAATGCGGTCACTGTACAACAGTGGACAGAATTGGTCTCTGCAGTCAGCAGTTTGACTTCACCTCCATTGTCTCTTACACCTTTGCACTCCATTGTTTCTTGAGACAGACAGATTCCAACAAATTCATCACAGTTGCATTTGGAACTCAGGGCAGTTTATAGGGAATTCTGTAATTTTCTGCTCACATGAATCTTGTAAGGGGAAAGTGACCACTGATGGAGCTTTATGGTTCTGTGAACTGCCCTGAGGGCTTATGATGAAGGACAGTATATCTATCAATCAATCAATCAATCAATCAATCATATAAATAAATAAATAGATGGTGGAGGGAGGGGCATTTTAACTTGGGTTTCCTATGAAAGCCCATCCTAAATCACTCCACTCCAATACCTCTCAAAACTGAATAATTACAAAATCTTTCCTTTCCTTCACAAAGTTGCACTTAAATTTGTCAGTTCATTTTGTCAGTGACATTTTATACTCTTACAATTCATGTGTTCATGACACGGCCTAGGACCCAGAAAACTTCACATTTTATTCTTCAATCCCTGCTTAATTAAGAGTTAACAAATAGGGATTAACAAATTCATCCTTTGTTTAGTATAATTTTATCCTGTCCCACCCGCCACCCCCCACCCCCCAGAAACACTAACTGACAAAGCGGATCACAGCAGCTGAAAGTTAATACAAATAGTTCCACATCCAAAATACTGCTTACATAGTCAAGTGAAATTTCATCTGGAGCCAACCACAAGCAGTATCTTGAATAACGTTCAAAACAGATTCCCCACAAGAATTAAATTGTTTTTCTAAACGCACCAACATTAAAGGAAATTCAGCTCCTCAGGCACTACATTTCCAACCCTCTAGGGTATACTCATTTCAATTTTACCTGCAATGAATACAATCTGTAAACCATTTTGGAATACTTTTCTTTTCAATTTGGCAGAAATCAAATAAAAAGGTCATTACTTGGGGGGGAGGACAATAAAGCAGCCGAAGGTATTTTTGCACATTTTTATTGCATCCAATCACCTGGCTGAACAGGTTTTAAAAAGAAAAGCAGCAGTAAAAGCTTTCCAAACCACTTCTGTCTGTCTTCCTCATCCCCACATATAGATGCCTCTGGGTTGGATTAAATCTTAGCTTTCCCCCAGCACCACTCCCCTACATATGGTGGGGAAAAGACCATGTCTACCCTTCTCACAAGTACATCCTGCACTTCAACACTACCGGAGGTCAATTCACAAGCAGGCATCATGTTCTTAATGCATAAATCCATAAAATCCCAAATACTGGGGCCCATATCAAGCATCCGATTCCTGGATTTTATCTAGGATCATCTCAAATTTCATCTGGAATATTGACTAAATCATCCAGGCTTGGGCACACCTAAGACTGTTATGCCCACACATGGATATTCAGTGCTGTCAGATTCAAGACAGTCAGATGGGATAGAAGACAAGGGAAGAGAGCATTATTACTCTGCATAAAGGAGCAGATCTGGATTAAAGGATCCTCTGATCTCTCCTTAGTACTACGAGTTTACTGAAAGCCAGTGTCTTCCTCGACACAAAGAGTGGCTTGCGGTTTAAACAGGGTTGCCTTCTGTAGTTCAACTTTTCTTCTGTTCATTTATAAGTGCAGCACAAAGTAATACTAATGACTGTTAAAAAAGTTTAAATGTGGTAACAAATAATCTCATTTTGTATGTAAATGAATTAGCAGAACCTTCCAGTAAATCACAAAGGTCCTTACAGCCAAATGCTGCAAAATAATCTTTCTAAATACATGCACTGATAACATTATTACAACTGGAAAGGGATACCAAGTATGGGGATCAAAAATCAAACCCCACAAATAATCTTAATTTCAAGAGAAGTGTGTGTCTGAGGCCCTTTAAACCTTGGAAGTGAACCTAAAATGCATTCTAAATCCTAGCTCCCAGCAGTAAACACCTCAAGTAAGCCCATTATGTATTCTAAGTGGTACCAATTTATCTTATCATATAAACCTAGAATATTAATAGTTAAACAGCCAGAGTTTAAAGTACGTGGAACAGTGGAATTATTATTCATTTACATGCCTCCGCACCATCCTTCACTTCTCTACAGTATCTGGCTGCTCCGAGTCTCATATGCAATGCATCCGAGTGCTAAATTACCAAGTCTATGCACAACCAGAATATATCCTTTGTCGGTCCATTAAGACATCTATATTAGAACTAGATTGTTCAAAGTTTTCCATCTAGCCTCCCACGAGGCAGACAGAAAGGTTGGGATAGAAGAAGACTCAAGGACAGACAACACAGAGAGGGAAAATGCCATGGGAAAGGAAGGAGGTGGAAACAAAGGAGATGTTACGTTGAAAAGAATGGGAGAGAAGCATATCATGCAACTAGGAACAAGCACCACTTTGTAGGCAGCAATCAATTCTACAAGGCCTTAAAAAGTGAGAGTATTAAGCTTGAAGTGTAAGGCAGAGACAAAAAGGAAATTAGTGGAAAAAATGGAAGGGGATATGTAAGGTGATCAAAGCAGAGGTGTTTTGTAGGGAAATGTGAGAGGCAAGGAAAGCAAAGGGCAATACGTGTTATGTTGGACAAGTTAGGATCAATTTGTTCAGAAGGATGCCAACAAAGCAGTGACACACTTTAGCAACCTGCAATCCAAAGCAGTCAGTAACATGTATCCAATTCTGGTCAGTTTAGGCCACAGAAGCAGTAATCCTGGCAGTAGCAAGAGTGCTACTGGAAAAAGGATGAAGAGGTGGATCAGCAGCTGAAATAATCAATGAGGACAAAAGAAAGAAGTTTTGCAGGAGGTGCGAGATATAAAAATAAATATAAAGCCATTGGATTTTTAGAAGCCATAAAATTCAACACCACCTGCTGGGATATTATTGCTTTAAGGCTGAGGTCTTGTGCATACGTGCTTGGAAGTAAGACCCATGGCAATGAGATTTTACTTCCAGGTAAAAATGCAGAAGAACTGCAGAGTGAAACATTCCCTGCACCCTCTTCCTTGACCCCAAGCTTTTCCAGAACAGAACAGAAAACACACAGAGCAAATCTACACATTGCATCTACATTTAGCTGTTGTAATGCTAAGCAAGACAGGAGTGCCTGGCGTGCTCTGGTCCATGGGGTCACGAAGAGTCGGACACGACTAAACGACTAAACAACAACAATGCTAAGTAAGAGCATGTACACCAATCACTTGTTGATTTCTGGCCAGTTCACACTAGAGGCAAGGGCTATGGAAGGCTGTAGAGTTAGCAAAGTAACCTCTGGCACTGCACCATTCCAGCTGTTTGGCAGATGTTCCCTTCTACTCTTGTAAATACTAGAGCAGAAAGCTGATATGAAGGGGGTAGCTACATCTCCAGTGTATACCTTTAAGGGCAAGAAATGAGATTCTTACTAAACATCAGGAAGAACTTTCTGGTGGTAAGAACTGTTCAACAGTGGAACAGACTGCCTTGGAAGGTGGTGGACTGTCCTTCAATGAAGGTTTGGAAACAGAGGTTGGCTGGTCATCTGTCAGGGATTCTTTAGCTGTGATTGCTGCATTGCAGGTGGTTGGACTAGATGACACTTCAGGTCCGTTCTAACTCTACAATTCTGTGATTCTGTGAAGTATTAGACCTTCATGTAGAATTAATGTACTTTCTCACTACACAAGAAACCAAAATTATTAATGGGAATGCTAAACTGGGAAACCTGAATTCGAATCCAGACCATTGTGGGAGTTCTCACCTCCTTTTACATGTTACTAATAACTAACAGCAATAGATAATAAGCAACATCTATCACTCCTCTCTACAAAGACAACATAATTTTTCATCAAATTCCCAATGTACTTCTACAAGCCTGTAACATAACAGCCCCAAAATGGAGACTCCATGTTCAAAGGCAGTGTACCTTGAATAACACATGCTAGGGATAAAATAGTGGCTTTTTCCATCATACCATTTTTGAAAACTTATGACAGCATCTGGCTTGCCACAGGGTGTTGGGCTCAATGCACTAGCAATCCAATTTTTTATGTTCTTAACACTGTACTTTGTTTTCAGAAGCTGATCATGCAGACAATCCAGCACATCTGGTAAAAAGTTGACAAAGAGAGGAAGTCAGATGCTGAGATTGGCTTGCATTTTATGGTTCCATAAGGAATCAGGCTCTAAAATTCAATGTGTATTATTAAAAACAAACTGCTTTCAGTAACAGTAACAACAAAAAAATCTATTTCTGGGGATTGTTTGCAGAAATAAAATGTTTATTCCCTACGGCAGTATTACAAACTGTAAAGATAAGTGGTAAACTGTTCCTGAACAGATAAATCAAGTGCTGTAATGCAACAGAGAAAAGAAGAAATGGAATATCAGATTTTCATTAGCTAACTGAGTAGAATGCTATGCCTCCCAGAGTCATTATCCCATTCTAGAAACTTTTAATCCATGTCATCCATGGTCCAAGATACACTGATTACAAGAAAAATATGACAACTTATTTGTACATCTCTTTCTTGCCATATGCTAGAGTGCTGGCTTCTGTTGTGGTGTGAACTTTATAGGACAGGTTTTGACAGCTAAATATAATACTGTCCCATTTTCAGACTTTTCAGAACCACTGTAGTCATATTTGAGCAGTCACTCCTGGCAATTAATAATTATGTGGGGGAGAATGCCACCCTTCAGTGTTGTGCCCCAGCACAGATGAATAGGAGTAAATATCTGCAGAGAGGCGGCACGCATGCAAACTAGTCACTTCCAGTGATTACTTTCAGTCTGTCAGCACTTTAGAGCATATCTTTCACCCATTCAATATACACCCTTTGTGCAATAAAGTGCACCTTCATAACCAACCCAAAAAAGTGGTACATTGTGATAAACAGCACTACAGCACTCATGTGCAACAAATGTGGTTTTTTAAAAAATGACTTTTTACAGTAAAAGGAAAAAGTAATGGAGAAATGTATTTTAGAGTGTGGGATAACTACCACTTGACAGTGGTATAATATAAAATCCATGCAAATTTTGTGCAAACAAATCAGGAGTAACGCTCAATTAAACAGATCAATCTGGAAGCAATCGGAGAAAAGGTTAAGAACAGCACTAGCAGTCAGTGCATTAGAAGGGAAGAGAACTTTGCTACTTTCACTTCCATGCCTTGGTGCATGGAATAGTGACAAAGGACCAGGCTCTGAACCTTCTGAACCAGCAGGAACATCCTGTCCCCAAACACATCATCCAGTCATGACACTAAGGCTAGCTGTTGTCCCAGGAGCGAAATATTCAAACCAGGCCATTGCATGTGATGTTTCAGTGTCAGTAAGGATGGCTGCAAATGGTTTTCTCCTTGTGATGCTGCGCCTGTCACAGCTCAAGGATGAGAGTAGCATTTTAGCTGTCTTTCGTTCAAGCCAAGGTGATGTTAAATAAGAATTTTCTCAAACTGAGAAAAGGTGAGAGGTAAAAATGCCCCAGATGGGAGCTTGGTCTTTAAGGAATAGCAGGAATCTATTTCAGAATGTTGTTAAACGAAGGGAGCTGCTCTCTGGATTTTGAGGCGTTATACAATCATGCAAGTGTTTATTGTAATTTTTTATGTATTGTGATGTATGGTAAACCACCCTGAGATTATACACTGAAGGATAGGATACAATTATAGGATACTTTGCCTGATGCCTAAAATATAATGAGAGTCTGTGCCAGACAAGCTTCCTTGGGAAGGGAATTCCTCCGATGGGGCACCATGGCTGAAAGTGTGATTTGACTGTTGAAAGGTGGTACAGAAATTGATTGATCAATAACTATTCCTCACATGTTGATCAGAAGCAGAGAGGATTATTGAGGTATGGAGAAGAAAGAAAAAAATGAAGGAAGAACTTCAGTAACAAACAGCAATCTGTAACAAACACCAACATCAGCATTTCAAATAAATTTAGTAATTCAGTTCATGACAACCACTCAAAATCAACTATTATAATAATTCATCCAAATAAAAAAATGTTTCAACAAAAACTTGTAATAGCAGCAATAAAAGCAGTACAGTGGTAACTTGGTTTACAAACTTAATCAATTCGAGAAATCCGTTCTTAAACCAAGGTGTGCTTTCCCATAACAGCGAGGGACTCAATTTACAAAAGGAACACACTCAACAGGAAGTGAAACATGTTCTGCTTCCAAGGCAAAGTTCACAAACCAAAACACCTACTTCTGGGTTTGCAGCGTTCTTAATCCAAGTTGTTCATAAACTAAGCTGTTCTTAAACCAAGGTACCATTCTGTACATAGTATGGTATAAGAATAATTTTTCAAAACAATCCAACTGATAATCATAATTCAATTCAGTTATATATATCATAACTAACACAAGAAAACTATATTAAAAACTCCACAGAACTCTAAAAAATATAAGCCTTATTCACAAAACCCCTCATGAATTCAATGAATGAACGAGGAGGGTGGAACCACTCTCATTAGCCACACTCGAGCATCAGCATGTGCCTTCGGCATTCAGCTGAACGCGTGAAAACGGTTCCTGCACATGTCTTTTTATTTTTAGATATCCATTTTACTTCAAACTGTACTCCTGACTAATACTTCTGTGCAACAAAGGGAGGGGGGGACTACTGAGGGTGTTTGTCAGCCTTACTGTCAAGGAAGTCAAAGGCAGATATGTAGGAGAAGAAAGATTATCACATTAGACACAGGAGAAGAAAGATTAACTTATGAGAGCTATGAGACCAGAAAGATGAGTGGACTACAGGAGACTGGGTGGCTCAGGGAGATTGGTGATGGGCCACAGAAGCTTTTTGCCTCTGGATCATTGGTTCATAGCCAGCCTACCTCAGCTGTGACTGAACACTATTAACATCTGATGGGCTTCAGATGCGCTCCAAAGAAACAAATTGGTAGTACCCATAAGGGCCAGTGCAGAAGTCTATTAAAAGCAGAGTTCAGCTCAAATGCTGCAGTTTTGTTAAACTGTTGTGGTGTGCCAAAACAGCTATGTGGCTTCCGTAATCCATTTATTTATTTTTTGTTAAACCTGCTACCCGTGCATTTATTGTGTCGGCATTCTAGTGATGCTGTTGTCATGCCCGCAATGAGCGGAGAGGAGGGAGAACTTTAAGTGGTTAAGTTTTAAGACTATGAAACTTGAGATACGGCAGCACTGCCACACACATACCCAAAGCCAAAAGCATTCAAGTCCACGAAGCTGCAAATCTTCCTAATTCGCTTACCTGGGAGTAAGTCCCACTGACCTCAAAGATAAAATCACAACCATAAAACCTTCCACTGTGAGTGGTTTCATCCTTGTGACATTTCAACCCCTTTCTGCATGCAGCAAGATGCTTCCTTACACTGTGCAGGACTGACCATAAAAACTATTAAACAAAATGCACACAAGTGACACCCAGTACCTTTAGCTGATGAAGACAATTAATTGTACTGAAGGAATGGCTGCTTAAACGAAAACAACTAGACTCTGAACAGACAGAAGGATTTTCTGCAACTATCGACTGCTCAAGGCTGGGGAAATAGATTTAAAGGGCAATCCAAATCCTTCTTAGGCTGAGCTATGTGAGGCTTAGATTGAGTGGAGGTGTCCCTCAGTTCAGCTCTGACAAGTGAGTCAGCCTCCTGCTGGCCACCAAATAGCCAGGAGGCCTGCTGTTGATATCCTCATTGGGGGAAACCCAGCAAAAAGCCCCAAAGAGAAAGGAAGGGTGGGGAGAGGCTGTGCTGGCCTCCGATCTGTTGTATCCAAAGCCAATCTCACAGCCACTGGCAGCTGGCATTGGGCACAGTTCAAACTCAACTAGTGCACCAGTATGGAGATATCACAGGGACTGGTCCCAATTGTCCTGTCTCCTCACAGGAACTATAAGTGGCTAGGCCAGGCATAGGCAAATTCGGCCCTCCAGATGTTTTGGAACTACACCTCCCATCATCCCTGACCACTGGTCCTGTTAGCTAGGAATGATGGGAGTTGTAGTCCCAAAACAGCTGGAGGACGGAGTTTGCCTATGCCTGGGATAGGCAATGAATGTACCAGTTGTTCCACCACTCTGCAAAGCCCCATTAGTGGTGGGGGACAGTTAGGATTTAATTCTTATAAAATCAAGATTCTTCACATGCCTAATCCCTAATTTCAATTTGATTCATAATAAGCAAGTATTTTATTTCTTAAATTTCTATCCCAAAGGGGCCCAGGAGTTGCAAACCACCACTATTAAAACAATTAAACTTGTAAAAACAACCAATTATCCACACACTTAATAAATTCAAAGTTACCAGGGGTGTGTATTTCAGCCATCAGAATTATATACACAATCCCTTTCTCTATCGTTCACTCTGTTGCTATGTTTGTTTTCTTCACTATCTTGGAAGCAAAAGCAACGTATAACCTACTTAAGTTGTCATGGCCCAGAGAATACAAAAAAAGGCTGCTCACATCCAGTTCTTGAGATCATTTGCTAATTGCACATATAGTGCTCAGGTATAAAAGAGTGTGAGGGCTTTACAGGTTTCCAGCTGTTTCTGAGGACCAATACAGTGGTGCCTCGCAAGACGAAAAGAATCCGTTCCGCGATTCTCTTCGTTTAGCGGTTTTTTCGTCTTGCGAAGCAAGCCCATTGACGGCTTAGCGGATTAGCGCTATTAGCGGTTTAGCGGCTTTTAGCGGCTTAGCGGATAAGCGGCTTAGAAAAAGGGGGGAAGGGGGGGAAAACCCGCAGGAACTCGCAAGACATTTTCGTCTTGTGAAGCAAGCCCATAGGAAATTCGTTTTGCGAAGCACCTCCAAAACGGAAAAATCTTTCGTCTAGCGAGTTTTCCGTCTTGCGAGGCATTCGTCATGCGGGGCACCACTGTATGGGCATGATGTTGATTGCATGTTTACAATTAACATCTCTTGTTTTTAACTTTTATAAACAGCAGGATCAGGAAAGCAGCAGTGAGACTGTGGTATGTGAGAGTAGTGGGATTTACACCACACACACACACACTGCAGTCTCAATGAATATCACTCAACTGAAGTTGTCATTTCTCACACTGGAAATGAGTGTCTTCCAATGGGGTCAAATAGCTGTGGGAGGGGATTTTCACAAAGACTGTGGCATTGGGGGGGCACAGCATGGCCCCAGTCCTGATTGCCCCTTTATTCAACATCTCTGAAGGTGCTACCAACTCAGGACAATGACCTTGGAAGGATTTTCAAGAAGGTATATGAAGCTCCTTGATGGCTGCCAGAGATGATAAACAGCAACTGGCTTGCAAGTTAGTGTTGGCGTGACTTTGAAGTCAATAAATACCACTATGTTCAGCGAATATTACTTTAGAAAGGCGAAGGGACAACGCTTAGCATTAAAGAGCTTTCCATGGAAAAGGTCCTAGATTCAATCTATGGTAGGGTTGGGAAACCTTGGAGAGCCACTGCCAATCAGCAAAGAGAATACTGAGCGCAATGAACCAGTGGTCTGGCTCGACATAAGACAGCTTCCTTTGCAGCGTGTTTGCTTTCACTTCTGCATTGCCTTATTCAACAGAAGCAAACAAGTCGGCATGGAAAAACAGGCACTGCTGCAGTTATGTGGTTCATGCTTGGTAAATAGAGTAATTTCAGTCACTGGCAATCTAGCACATTTCAGGAGCACTAAATTTATTTAAAATTTGACATGTGCCATCATCTATCATAGGCATCATTGCAAGTAGCATTATCTATCTCTCCACACTTCCAGTCTATTCAAATGCTCACCCATTTACCATGGAAATAGTTCATTTCAAAGGAAGCCCATTCACAAACAGCCCATTTTATTAAATGAATAAAGCAGCAAACGAGAACTGATTTCTATTACGTTCATTTTTTTCCCTTGATCAAATTTTATATTCAAAGAGCCAGGGAGGAAATGCAGGGAGTACTTTATTTAGAGAGAAGCCCTTCAGTCCTTTGGAGCCCTGGAAGATTCAAGGAACTACTCTGCAATTTTCTTTTTATTCTATCAATAGAGGAATTCTCAGGTACAGAAACAATGGCTGTTTGCACCCCTCCCCATCACCTCCTGCATCAAAGGCATCTCATATATATATATCTTATTTTCACTTTTCCCCTCCATTCTCTTGAATCTGTAAGATATATTCCTTTCTATGTAACTACTCAGAAGACACAAAAATGAATTTCTATTTCAGGAATAAGACAGATTTGCCCATATAATTGGAACCTTACAAACCAGATGCTTCCCAAGCCCCCCTCCGCAAAAAAATATTTGCTCTGAATTAGGGTTGGGGAGTCCTCCAAGACAGTGTGGGAGGTGGCACTGGGGAGCATCCATTCTGTGTCATGGGAACCTCCTTAGAACCTAACTCGCTTACACATATCAAAAGGGTCCTTACATTCGTGAAACAGCAAGCCTACATTCAATCCATGATCTCTACTGCTTCTTTATGAAAATACAACACTTGCAGAAATTGCATGTAGTGTAGAGTAACATAAAAGCTTCAAATTTTGTTTGATCATCTGGAAAAGCTGGTGCAAAGTAAAACTAGTGAAAGACACTGTGGTGCAATGGTCAGAGGGTTGGACTTGGACTGGTGGTTCTTGATTCAAATCTCCATTCAGCCATGAGGCTTATTCGTTCACTTTGAACTAACTATAGTGCTTCTCATTCTAATCTACCTCCTTGTATAGGACAAAAAGAATAGTCCCATGTATACTGCCCAGAAACCCTTGGATGGGGCACAAAGGTAATAATAAAACAGTATCAAGATCACAAAAACAGAGATTATCTGCTGCAGCCTGCACCATGTGTAGGAAGAGAGGGAACAACATTAGACAGACCAAACCCCTCATTCTTCTTAAATGGGCATCTTTATTTTTATCAGGCTGTATCTGCTAGTCAGTCTTCTAATCTTCTGGACCTGGCCCAAACTACTCCCAATACTGATGTGGCATTAAAAGTGCTGAATGAATAACAAGGCATCAGACCTAATCGTATAAAACACCATAAAGCAAAAAGCAACTGTTATGCAATCAAAAACCAAACACAAAATGGCTGAAAGCCCTATTTTTTCACAGGTGGCTATGAAATTTATTATTTATTACCCTTTTCAAATGTCTTAAAATATGGCTATATTATAAATTGTTGCAGTTTTGTGGCCACCTCAATTTCTAACCCTGACTTCCACTGAGATGACTCCCTTCTTGTGTGTAACAGAGAGGAATCTTTGATTCCACATAGCTTGGGAGTCTAGCCTTGAACAAAAGACATGGTGCATATTGTACTGTATTCATTTTTATTTCATCAGTTTTTATTCTTAAAAGGGATTAAACTGGCTGAAATGTAGGTGAGGGTGTGACCCTCTGGATACTGAAGTCCTATTGAATACAGTGTAATTTACACCCATGCAAGCACGCCTAGACTCCATGGCTCTACTTGATATAGACCTTGGAGCTCAATCTCAGTTTTACTAAGCAGCAACTTACTAAGATCTCAGAAGCCTGTTTTGTATATTTTGCAGGAAATGGGAAAAGGAACTTACATGCTTCATGATCATCTTCTCATTTACAATAACTTCTGGTGCCATTTTCAAATTGGTAGCAGGTTATCAAGGCTGTTGCTGCTGAGGAGACCTCCCTGGCCTGAGTTCACAAACCTACATTTGCTGATCAACCTAGTGCTTAGAGAAGGGAAGAAATTCTTTGCTGCAACAGGAAGCCCATCAATTTTTGCCTTCTGCCACGCCCCAAACAGCTATTGCTGCAGCTGCAGCCACCCTGATGAAGAATATGGCCAGCTGGCTGGTGTACTCATCATGCAAACACACACATAGGCAAACCAGGCAGCCATGCAGGAAGTCATGTGTGTAGAAACCATGGTGGTGTTAGAGGGGAGAAACTGTGGCCTGGGCAGAGAATGTGCTCTGGGAGGCTACTAGAACTTCAAGTAAACCAGGAAGCAGTGTGGTGAGGGCTATGGAAAGCTCATAAAGGTAAAGGGACCCCTGACCATTAGGTCCAGTAGTGACCAACTCTGGGGTTGCGGTGCTCATCTCGCTTTATTGGCCGAGGAAGCCGGCGTACAGCTTCCGGGTCATGTGGCCAGCATGACAAAGCCGCTTCTGGCAAACCAGAGCAGCGCATGGAAACGCCGTTTACCTTCCTGCCGGAGCGGTACCTATTTATCTACTTGCATTTTGACGTGCTTTCAAATTGCTAGGTTAGCAGGAGCAGGGACCAAGCAACAGGAGCTCACCCCATTGCGGGGATTCGAACCACCGACCTTCTGATCGGCATGTCCTGGGCTCTGTGGTTTAACCCACAGCGCCACCCGCGTCCCTATGGAAAGCTCATAGCCACCACCTATTTCCAAATTAAGGACTATCACTCATGCTTGAAAGTTGTGGGAGCTATATCCACTCCATTTCTTTTCTGTTTCTTGGAGCCAGGTGGAGGAATACCCTTTAATAACGACTTGCCGAAAGATTGGGTAAAAAACAAAATAACAGCCACAAAGCTCACATTAAGAGCTGGCAAAGACAAACAAATCCATTTTTAAAGAGAAAAGATGATGTATTTGGCATGAGCAAGAGTTTTTGACAATGGGGTTTTGCAAATCAAACACCTGTGTAAATTACGATAGTCAAAATGTTTGTGAAGTGTATTAATTCTGCTCATTTGGTGGCTTTAAATTAACATAACATGTACATCATTCTCATGTACATGGCAGGGGTTGAAATGTAGCTATTTCACTTGTTCTGCAATACTCTGATTCTAATTTAGATATAGATATATATATTGAAGATTTTTTTAAAAAATTATATTATTGAGCTTTGCCATTACATTTGTGAATACATCAGGACTGCACACTCACTTTCATTAAGTGAAGATTTTCAGTTTCAAATAAGTGTCTGCTGGCTCCATGGAATTGTTCTGAGGCCTGCCAACCATGTATTGCCTATCCCTCACAAACACGATATAAACACTGTTAAAACAAGTGTATGATCAATATTACAACAATAATGAGCATGCTCAAATGGGGAGAAAGATAAGGCCCAGTGAGCAACCTTAACACCTGCTATATCTAGATTGTTCCTAGTTTTCTATTAACACTGTTATTTTCCCATGAAGTGACTTTTGTTTGATCCTTCCAGTTTCCTACTTAGCATGTTTTTAAGGTGTTAAAAATAGATGCAAGAACAGGAGGGGGGGGGAATAACAGAGGTAGATTCTGCTTTCTTCAGATGGGAAAAAATACAGCTCTTTCTATTAAACAGATTACCCAAATAAACATCAAAAG
Source organism: Podarcis cretensis (assembly GCF_951804945.1). Lineage (NCBI taxonomy): Eukaryota > Metazoa > Chordata > Lepidosauria > Squamata > Lacertidae > Podarcis > Podarcis cretensis. Next base: position 82,492,618 of record NC_137175.1, on the reverse strand, counting down.
CTCAGATATGTTAACAGGGAAACTATTTGCACGAGATGCTTGAAAGCAGACAGATCATGCCAAGAATGAGAAGACCAAAACAATTACACATTAATAAATGTAAAAAAAAACCCCAGAGGCTGAAAGGCCTCCTGGTAACTCCTTAATTTTGATGACATGAGGGGGAAAATAAAATAAAATGATGTCCTTGTTAGCAAACTTTACCTAAAGGCGCCAGTTCCTTACAACTTGCACTGTCTCAGCCCCTGCCCCCCCCCAAAAAAAAATTTTTACAGGCTAATGGGGAAAGATAATGGCTTATCTAGGGCCACCAGCATACACTCCAACATTTCTCCAATAGGGATGTCCTGTTCCATAATAATAATACTTTTATTACTTATGCCCCACCCATCTGACTGGGTTGCTCCAGCTGCTATGGGTGGCTTCCAATATATATAAAACCTAATAAAGCAAGTAAACATTTTTTAAAAACTAAACTTCCCCTATACAGGGCTGTCTTCAGATGCCTGGTTGTATTGTTTACTTATCTCCTTGGCTCAGGGGTTGCATAACTCCATACCCTCCAACATTTCTGTGATGAAAACAGGGCCATCCTAAGGAAAAGCAGGACATTCCGGGATCAAATCAAAAACCTGGGTGGCTTCTGTAAATCCTTGAAAATAGGGACACTTGGAAGCTGAGGGAAGACTTTTAATGGGGGACCTACTTTCTGCCTTCTCCTTGTTTTAAGCATTGCACTGCTTACGTTTGTTCTCTCTCTGATAAAAAGACAGTGGAGGCCTTTAATAATCAATTTTCTTCCTCACACTTAGGATGAGAATATCACCCCAACCCCCCAACCCCACTATTTTTATATTGCCTATGATTTTACAGAGACAAACACACACTGCATTAAAACAGGAAAAAAACAAGCAAGTTACTGATTCAGAAAGAAAGCTTAAGGAAAGCTGTTTTGGTTTCTTTGACTTCCATCTTCTATTCTCCACAGCGCCTTCAGTTCTGGTAGCTGCGAAGTGAGCCCCTAAAGCTTTTTCATTAGAGTAGATTTCAGTTACTGGTTCACAGTAATTCCAGCAAAGTGAACCAAATGGAACACGCTCAGTCGCCTGGAACCCTTTTCTTCAGAATTTGCTCCCCTCGGGAATACTGTATAGGCTATAAAAATCAGTCTACTTACCTGGCGTGACAAGATCCAGAAATCAACTACTAGATAGGCCCCCCAATTACAGTTCCTTCTCAACCATTAGTTGAATCCATTAAACTCTCTTAAAAGATATCAGGCACACTGCGTTTAATCCCCCCACACACATCGCCACGAAGCTTTAAACAGACTTGTTTACTCATATAGTATTTTGCTCAGTGCTATTTTTCTAGAAAAAGAGGCGCCGCAACTCACCACAAACACCACCCTCATTCTCTTAGAATGGCAATGGCGCCCACCTTAGAGGTGAAAAAAAAGCCCTGATTTTACTATTGTAAATTAGTACTAGGGTTATTTAGTGAACCAGGAAGACTCTGGGTTAAACTACTACTTCTGCCAAAAACATGACTTGAGGCAAGCTGCTTAACCTCAGCCCTCCACACACATAATAATAATAATAATAATAAATAAAATAATAATAATTTTACTTTACAAGATGTGAACCCTCTCAGGTATGCATGCCAGGAATAATCACACTTGCTTCTTCACTTTGTCAAGAGTTCCTGGGGTTGGTTTATGACTGAGTTTAACCTGGAGATTCTTTTGCATCTGAAATACTCTACTGTATCCAATGTGCAACAGGACTTCCATTTTCTCTCCACCCCACACCTCATATCTTCTCCGGAGAGTCCTCCAGCCCTCTGTAGCTGCTTTTGAGGGCACTTAGGGGGTGGAGAGGAAGAGGAGGTTCCTTTGCAGAAAGAGGAAGTCTGTTGCAGGAGCAAATATACAGCAGGCGATGCAGACCATCATTCTTGGTGTTTTGACTTATTAGCCATCTTGAGCAGGTGAGATACCATCATTTTAACTAAATTACCTGCAATTTTAATCTCTTTTATTTTTCAGCTGACTGGATTGCAAATTGCAGGTTCTGCCTACCTCTGAGGCTGTGGGAAAACAAGCTGCTGCTATGCTTCTTTGCCTGCTATAGAAAAAGGGCTTTTTTTTTTAACAGCCGGAACTCGCCGGAACTCAGGTGGATACTATTGCCATTATGAGAGGCTTTCGTGGTGAGTTCCGGCATCTCTTTTTCTTGAAAAATAGCATTGCATAGAATCATAAAATTGTAGAATTGGAAGGGCTACAAGGGTCATCTAGTCCAACGCCCTGCAATACAGGAGTTTTTTGCCTAATATGAGGCTTGATCCCATGCTCAGGGCTTTTTTTTTGTTAGCCAGAACTTAGTTCCAGCATCTCTCAGGTGTGCTCCATTCTAAGACAACGAGGGAGGTGCCCATGGTGAGTTCCGGCACCTCTTCTTTTTTTAGAAAAATAGCAGTGTTCATGCTGTGCGGACTGAATTATCCATAGAAAATCAGAACAGTGAAGCTCAGTGGTACCAGCACTCACATTGGGTTGGAGGGGGCCATGGGCAAGGTGACCACAGCAAGGCCTCAAGTAGGCTTACCAGGCAATGGTGGGCATTAGTAGTGAAACTGGTACTTGGCAAACTAGCAAGATCAGCACCATCTTCGTTTCCCCATAATGACTCAAGATCCTGATAGAGCCCAGTTATTCCTTATTTCCCTATTTGTTATACATAGGTCAGCAGCCACTTTCTTAGCCATTTGTCTGGCTGGTAGAAAAGGAACAAAACAATGCTGCAACTCTTTAATCATTTTTTTAATAAAACAGAAAAAAATCCTTCCTTTCATTTGATCTCCCACGTCCCATATATTACCAATTCTGGAACAAGCTCCACCAAGGATCTATAAACTAACATCTCAACATACCGTGCCACGCTGTGGCCATTTTCTAAGTTAACTTTGACAGGAACTAACACAATCTTCAAAAACATCGTAAACTTTGCTTCGGAGCTGACACTCTATTGCTGCTTTGTGCATTACAGAAGTCGTATCCGGAGCTGAGGAAAGACTATCTAGTGCTGGTCAGATATATGCCTTTTTGTCATCACCTCGAGACGCTATCTTTCAATTAGATTTAAAAAGAAGACGACGGAGCCGGGGGGGGGGGGGGGCGGGCAAGAGAAGCAGCTATAAGGAAGTGCCTTCTGGAAATGTTCTTTGGTACTCCATATGTAGGTTAGATCTGCTGCTGTTAATGCTAACTATGGTGGCTAAGCAAACTGGCAGCTGAGCAGTAGTGTGAGTGTTTTGCTTTGCCATTTAGGAAGCCAGCATTCATTCATCATCATGGCTTCTCTCCCAGGTCAAGTGGGGTTGAAGCTACAAAGGAAACAAGTTCATTCAGCCCCAGTGGGACAGTGTGTTTCACGTTACTCAAGAGTGTCCTCGAATTTTCAACAAATATAATGTGCTTTATTATCACTCACTCCAGGAGAGGGCAAGGAATGGTTGATCAGCCACACTAGAAAGTTTTTAGTTATTACGTTTATGAAACAATAACTACCGCCTCCCCCCCCCCCCCCGTTTCTCTAAAATTGTTTCTCTAAAAATGCAAATTATGCATGAGAGGAAGGTATGGCTAAGTATAGCTTTGGTCTCAATTTGCGGGGAGGGAACAGTGAAAGCAAAACCATCACCTTATACTAATTTGAAGTCTTCATATGTGTAGAAATACATGTATGACATTGAACTGCTCCATAGTTAGGGGTTAGGATGACCAGATGCAAAGGAAAATGGGGTGCATGTATGTTTAAAAGTTGTAGAGTAGAGGGAAACACAATAGATAAGATTGTCAGGCCAGGCAAGGAAAAAACCTTCCTGATAAAATTTCCTTCATTCCATTATTAACAGTGCAAGAGCCCTGTCCTTCTTTGCATTTTATCAGTGGTCAGGAGAGTATCAGTATTTGGAAATCATGGTAGAATACTTTTTTGGAAGGTCTTCTTTGTTGGGAGGCAAGTCATCCCATTATGCAGTGTGAGGCCCATGAAAGGTAAGCATTTTTACATCATCATCATCTACAACAACAACAAATATTATATTTTTAATTACAAGATAAGGCACTTGCGGGATTTTCTGGATCAGGTACCAAAACAACTTGACCAGCTTTGGATTTTGGATGGGCTCTGTTTCGAGTTCTTCCTCAGGTTGCAAACTATCTTGGGGTAGCCCAGGCATCGCCAACCCTCGGCCCTCCAGATGTTTTGGACTACAATTCCCATCATCCCTGACTACTGGTCCTGTTAGCTAGGGATCATGGGAGTTATAGGCCAAAACATCTGGAGGGCCGCAGATTGGGGGTGCCTGGGGAAGCCCTTTGAAACATCATAGCAAATCAAGCACCCAGGTGACTTGGCTCAGATTAAGCCCACATCAGACTTGTAAAAGAGATGTGTATCTAACTGCAACCTCTAAAAAGCAGGAGAGGAGAACCTGTAGCACTAAAGATGTTGCTGGATTCCCCGTCAGCCCCAGCCAGCATGACTAATGGTCAGAGATGATAGGAGTCTAATAACATATGGAGGGTGACAGGTTCCCCAAAATGACTTTTAAAAAGTGAAATGGTTATTACTTGTCAAATCATAGGTTCACAAGAGAATTGTAGACCACTAAAGAAAAATTCAGGGACGCAGGTGGCGCTGTGGGTTAAAGCCTCAGCGCCTAGGGCTTGCCGATCGAAAGGTCGGCGGTTCGAATCCCTGAGGCGGGGTGCGCTCCCGCTGCTCGGTCCCAGCGCCTGCCAACCTAGCAGTTCGAAAGCACCTCCGGGTGCAAGTAGATAAATAGGGACCGCTTACCAGCGGGAAGGTAAACGGCGTTTCCGTGTGCGGCTCTGGCTCTGGCTCTGGCCAGAGCAGCGATGTCACGCTGGCCACGTGACCCGGAAGTGTCTCCGGACAGCGCTGGCCCCTGGCCTCTTAAGTGAGATGGGCGCACAACCCCAGAGTCTGTCAAGACTGGCCCGTACGGGCAGGGGTACCTTTACCTTACCTTTACCTTTAAAGAAAAATTGCTATATTTTTTTCTTTCTTTCCATGCTAATTTTACCCACAAAAAAAAGGTGGTACAACAATTCTGTATATAATGTAACATGCAATGGTTTTAAATGAAGTCTTTAATACATTATCCAGCAATGTATAGGTCTAAGTGCTCTAAGCAGTTGAAATGCACAGCTCACAAGTTTAGCTACTCCCTTCTTGTTGGTCATTGGTGGGAGCTTTGTTGTATCTGGGTTCTTCTTTAATAGTATATATACAGAAAAGCAGAAGGGCAATGACAATGGAAATAGTGCTGCCATCTTTTGGTCATCAACATTAATAGTGCTACATAGGAAGACGGCACACAAGTAATCCTTCGGGGGGAATTTCCTACCAGTAGAAAATGTTCAAGTGGAAAAATAATCCTGTTAAGCTCATTAAGACAACAGAGGTCAGATAATTTAAATAACAAATTGCAAGGATATTAAAAATGTGTAATTCCTGCTTTTAGCGGTCAACAGGATAGCACTACTGCAGCAGGAGACAGTAAAAGGGAGAGAAAATCTCAATAAAACACAGAAGAACCTGCCTTAGAACCATTTGACTCTGGAAAAGAGAAATAAGGAAACAGCTAATTCTCACACAGCTGCTCACAACATGATCTCTCTCAATTAAGATTCTGAGGAAAATGTGTGATCTGTGTCCATTGGAAATTATTGTATTTGAATTAACATTGGGTGGCACAAATATTCCGTCATTCTTAAACTGGGATGGCACACATGCAAGTCATTGCTTGGTGCAACAAATCAGTAAGTGATGTGCAAACATATGTGATCTGGCTCTTCACTGAGCTACAACCCAGGAAAATAAGGAGGGGAGGGAATTAAAATGCAATGTATTACTTTACAATCATTATTACAATCAGCACTTGTCAATTTTAAAGATTTCCCAACTACTGATTCACTTAAAGGATTGGCTCTGGAGATCTTACTTAACAGCCAAAGTTTTTAAAAAGTGTAGAAATATTGCTTCATTTTGGATTGGCTTTCTCTTTCAAAGCTTCATCCTTTTTTCCAAATTGTCATTTAATCTGTGCCTTAACTCTGCTCTGCACCATGTTTTTGAAATATCAAATACTAATGGCACAAGGGCATCCTACTGTCAGGTATTTTAAGGTGCTGCATGTTGCTGAAGGAGAAGTATTACCCTGAACAGAGACAAGCTGCTACTTGCAGCCTAAACAACTCCAGCCAGAGCTGTCAAAAGCCCCCAGTTTCTGCCTTTTTCCTCTCCCTCAGCTTTGCTTTCTGCCTCCTTCATGTCCTGCCTTCTGCCTCAGTTGAGAATCGCTCCCTTCCCTCTGTCCCCATGTTACCGAGCCAAGCCTTTTACCATGTTGGACACAGATCCAAGCCAGATACTGGCTGTGTGTAATGTCTGCTCACACAAAGTGAGGACAATTATATTACACATCCACGGTAGAAATCCTTTGGAAGGTCCATAATTGCCTTCGCAGGAGAATCCATGTAGCCAGTTATTTTTATACTGGAAAATGGCAACTCGTCTACCTCCCTTTTAGGAAAGTAGCCTTTCCTGGCACAAGATTACATATGGATGGAGCAGCATGTGGTTGTCACTGAGAAATTGCCAGTAGACTGAACAGGTTTTAGGCAAACAGGGGTCTCTGTCCTGGGAGCACAATCAACATCCTGTAACATGTAAAATGTTAATGTTCTCTTTTTACTGAGGGACGACTAAGCATGTTTGCAGATGAAGTGCCAGTGATTCAACAAACTGCTAGTAAATATCCTGCTCTTTTGTGATCTTAAGGATCAGCCCTAAGACTGGGATCCTCACCTGACCCACTTCAAGGCAGAAGCAGATTTCACAGCCTTGAGTATTTCCTCTGAGTTACACCAGTGAAGATTTTCTTCAGCTTCCCTCTGTGGTCAACATTCAAGGAGTGCCACACTTGACGATCCTGGGTGTAAGAAAAAGGGTTGATCTGCCCATTTCCACACAACTTTACCTGAAAGAAGGTTACCTTCAGTCATACCACTAACATTCCCCACCTTGGGGTTATTGACTTGTTATTGATAAGGTGGTTTACCACACAAACATCCAAATACAAGAAAGAAAAGTCTGTTTCAATCCAGTCTATGTGGCAACCATCAAAGGGGGCTCATTTGGGAGCCATTTTTCCCTAGGCAAACCCTCCACACACATCCTCCTGTGACAAAAACTCCTGAGGGGGGAAAAAAGAAAAAAACAAACTGCTAGTTAGAAAGACTGCCCTGAGGCACATTAGAACAAAGCTTATACAGTGGTACCTCGCAAGACGAATGCCTCGCAAGACGAAAAACGCGCAAGACAAAAGAGTTTTCCGTTTTTTTGAGTCGTTCCGCAAGACGAATTTCCCTATGGGCTTGCTTCGCAAGACGAAACGTCTTGCGAGTTTGTTTCCTTTTTCTTAAAGCCGCTAAGCCGTTAATAGCCGCTAAGCCGTTAATAGCCGCTAATAGCCGTGCTTCGCAAGACGAAAAAACCGCAAGACGAAGAGACTCGTGGAACGGATTAATTTCGTCTTGCGAGGCACTACTGTATACCGGTTTCAAAGAGTCATAAAACTTCAAAATATTATTCTACATACTCAAGAAAGGTTACACTTCATGGGATGTAAAACATGGTGCCATACTGATAACTACTCTCCCAAAATTACCTCGGGGTGCCCCACAGTGCCCAGGCCATTTGTCGTACTTTAACACTGTTCCCTTCGCAACCAGGCCTTTGGCAGGGCTGTTGACATTCTATTCCTTCTATTCCTTCCCTTGTCCCTGGGACATCTCAGGAAGCTTCATGGAGATGCTGGATTTACAGTCCAGTGTTAACTCAAAACAGACATAGTGAACCTCCTTCCTTGGAGGTTTTTAAGCAGAGGACGGATGGTCATCTGTCATGGATGCTTTAGCTGAGATTCCAGTGTTGCATGGGGTTGGACTAGATGACCCCTGGGGCAGGGGCGTAGGAAAAGGGGTGCGGTCTGACCCAGGTGCCACCTGACGGGGTGACAAAATGGCGGGTGGCACTCACCACGGGGCCTGCAGCATGCACGAGCCACAAGTCTCGGTGCCCGCAGGCTCCGCGCTGGCTGCTGGCTGCCTACCCCCACCTGTAGGGCAGCTGGGGCCCTGTGGCACGCTCCGTCCCTAAGGGTGTTGCATGCCCCATCCCATCCCTATGGGTGCCTGGCGCCCAAAGGGGCGGCGTATGTGGCACCCATAGGAAAGGCACAGGCCGTCCCGTCCCTAGGAGCAGTTCACCCCACCCCTGGGCACGCCGCCCCAGGTGCCGAGGAGACTTCCTCCGCCACTGCCCTGGGGTCTGTTCAACTCTGCAATTCTATGATCTGCTTGCTCAGAGGCTTTGTACAAGAAGCAGGGTGAGGCAGTTTCCCATTGACCTAATGTCTCCAGCCTAAAATAGAAGCACAAGCTTTATTTGCCAAGTAGTGTAGATTATGGCAATCGGCAGACTAAGGATTACAATCATTCATTGTCAGATTTACAGAGGTTAATGCTCCTTAACAGACTGGATATATCTGTAAAATTATTACAGTCATCTAAACTTAATTAACTCCTTATTTTTAAAAAAAAAAAAAATCACATCAGAAGTGTCAATGGTTTGTCATTTTGGAAGCATTGTGCCTGATTTTGTAGAACTATACACTTATTTCATACATCTCTTGGAACACATATTGATATGTTTATTACCATGACTATTAAAATAAAGCATAGAATAAGATGTAGCCATACATTTGGACTTTGAATTCAGAATGCCAGCATAGAGTCCTTCCCACTACACACACATATACAATCAAAACTTTAACTGACTGAGGGGAGGAATTCAAAGGAATATCATATTTAACTTTTACAGCAATAATTTTGAAATCCTCCCAGTATGAACGGAGTTTTAACAAACTCACAAAGAAGCTTTAAAAAAACGAAAAAACACTGTGCTATTATTTTATTTCAAAACTAATTACATTAAGGAATGTAATTTAAGGCAACAATAAGTAGAAGGAAAAGAGTAGGCAGTTTTATATATAAATGATTTATTGGTCTTGCTTTTGTGAAATTTCAATTACCTCTCCCCCCCCTAATTAGTTAATTAGTTAATTGGTTAACCGTGCCAGGCAGTTTACAGAGGAAACAAGGTGAGGTGTTTTACAATCTAAAATTCAACGCAAGAGAAACAAACAGGAAAGGAGGGGAAGTAGAAGCAGGGGGTTAAATAAGGAGAGACTGTGGTCACACCCACACAATACATCTAATGCACTATTATGGCATTTTAACAGTCATACAGCCTTCCTCAATGAATCCTGAGAACTGTAGTTTGCTAGGGGTGCTGAGAGAGGTTACACAAACTACAGGACCCATGATTCTTTAGGAGGGAGCCAGGACTATTAAAGTGGCATATGAGCACTTTTAAGGTATGATTTAAAAATCACCTTAGTGGTTATTTCAGTTAAAACATGCTTAGTTTACAGCAGGGCATGAGAACATGGGGACTGTACCAAAGGCTTTGCGGCAAAGGTACCTTACCATATAAATATTTTGACACATTCAGGGAAAGCATTGCCAGGCATTTTTAATCATTACGGATGCAATGCAGCTAAAATAATTTTAGTTTGAATTTATACCATATTTTTGCCAACGGTCTTACAAAAGGAAGGTGCAAAGTCCCACTGAAACAAACGGGAGCTGTAGAGCTGAGAACTTGCAGCAGCACACCCTCAACCCAGTAATAAGGATCTAAAATAATATTTATTCAAATGTATGCATTTGAAAATGTCTCTAAAGTTGAAAACACAATTTCCCCAAAGGACTCGGCCCAGCCAGGCATATTTACCCCGTCGCTTCAGATCGAAAACGTTTCCAAGAGCAAGCAGAAAATATGGCAAAGGCAGCCTCCTTGTCTGAAGTATTTTACATGCTCTACATAGTTTAAAAATATGTGGCTTATTAATGACTGATTTTTCAACCTCCCCAATAAGCTTTTTATTATTATTATTAAGATAACACCCCTTTACTGATACAGGTGTCACACAATTCCGCTCTGTGCATGTATCCTTTATGATGTTTAATATAAAAGATAGCCCAGTATTTATATCCCTTACAATAAGAGAATGGATTGTTTTAAGGTTATACAGTCCAGCTGTGATAAAGAAAGAAGGAACCTTACAAAATGATAAATATTTTCATTAAAAAACTTTAAAACTAAAAGTTCAAAGATATGTTCTCTTCTCTTATATCTTGTCAAAACATGACTTAGGGCCCAAAACTAATCTACTTTCAATTTTATTCCATATTTCAGTGCTGTCATAGTACTCAGCAGAGAGTATTGGAATACGATCATTTTTTATTTTGTTGATGTTACCGACAGCTTTATTTCACAAAGCAATCTTATACTATGTCTACCAGTGGCAGGTCACAGAGGTCAAATAGTCTATCCTTACAGGTAGAGAGCTTATTAAATGGCACGTCTATTAAACCCAATGGACAACATAAAGAAACATTTCAGCAAAATATTTTTAACATAGTTCAATGAAAATATGAGTGGAAAGAGTAGTAAATAATTTAAAATGATGCTGGTATGAAACTTAGGTCACAGCATTTTTAGAAAAAGGGGGGAAAGGAGGGGGATCTTCAAGCGCAATCCTACTGCTAAAGTTTTTAGAACAAAATCTATTTTTTTTAAATGCCTGAGGAAAATCAGTGTAGCCCATACATAAGTTTACATTGTGTGTTGCATTTATTTACAGGTAACTGGATTCGTGACTCTGTAAACTGCCTATTTTTTGGTAACATACAAAAATAAACAACAGCAACAGCCTAATCCTATACAACCATTGCCTAAAATTGTGTATTGTGGTAACACTCTCCTCTTCTTCCACTGCAGAACCTCCCTTGCTCCTGCCCCATAAAAACCTTGTGACGAATGTGGTGCAAGAACTGAGGCCCCAATCTGCACTATAAATGTAAAGCAGGAGCATACCACTTTAAACAGTTATGGCTTCCCACAAAGAGTTGTTAGGAGTCCCCCTATTCCCTTCACAGAGCTAAAGTTCTCAGGGTGGTTAAACAATTCCTCTTTTCAGGAAACTCTGGGAATTTTATCTTTGGAGGGAAATAGGGGCAGTCTAACAACACTCTTTTGAATTATGGTGCTGGAGGAGACTCTTGAGAGTCCCATGGACTGCAAGAAGATCAAACCTCTCCATTCTGAAGGAAATCAGCCCTGCGTGCTCACTGGAAGGACAGATCCTGAAGCTGAGGCTCCAATACTTTGGCCACCTCATGAGAAGAGAAGATTCCCTGGAAAAGACCCTGATGTTGGGAAAGATGGAGGGCACAAGGAGAAGGGGACGACAGAGGCTGAGATGGCTGGACAGTGTTCTCGAAGATACAAACATGAGTTTGACCAAACTGCAGGATGCAGTGGAAGACAGAAGTGCCTGACGTGCTCTGGTTTATGGGGTCACGAAGAGTCGGACACGACTAAACGACTAAACAGCAACAACAACAACACTCAGCAACTTTAACAAACTATAGTTCCCAGGATTCTTTGGAAAAAGCCATGGCTGTTTAAAGTGGTGTGATACCGCTTTAAATGCATAGTGCAGATGGGGCCTAGGAAATCTGCATCGTAGTGTATGCAGGTCATGCTTACAGCAGCACAATGGGTTACTTTTGAAATGCACTAGTAAATAACTAAGTTAGCAAAACCCTAACTTCAAGCCAGACTCTTAAGCTGCATGGGGAGGGGACTGGATTTCTAGAGGAGTAAGCCATGTTAGTGTCTTGCAACAAAAACAACAAGGAGTTTTTGACACCATAAAGATTAACAAATTTATTCTGGCATAAGCTTTTGTGGAGTACCATCCACTTCATCAGATGCAACAGAAATTCAGTCTCGATCCAAGTATATGGACTGGGATCAAGACTGTGTTTCTTATAAACAAAAGGGTTCCTTGTCTCCACGGAAGACTTCTGTTCCATTAGCGTAATTTCATTGGCAAAAGGGGTGAGGTACCCCATTTTGTCAGTTTCCCCCCTCCTTCTACGGTGCCCTATGTCCCCACCCCTGAAAATCTGCTCCAGAGAGTTGACTTGAGGGACCCTCTGGAACACAGTGGGAGGTGGCACTGGAGGGCTGCAAGAGGAATGAGAAATTGGCAAAATGCCTCTCCCCGGACTGGAGCATTCCAAGCAGAACTCCTCTCAGGAGTAACCCCTGGAGCCAACTGAATATGTTTGTTACTTTGCCTCAGGGATGGAGATTCTGAACCTCCAGATGTTACAGACTACTACACCCATCATCTCTGGCCACTAGCTATGCTGGCTGGAAGTGATGGGAGTTCAAGTCCAATAACATCTGGAGGAATACAGGTTATCCCTGCTATGCTGGATTGTCATATCCCTGTGGTTTACAGAAGCACCCATAATTTAATTTCAGAGTGGTACACAAAAAGTCCCAGATCAAGATTGGGGGGGGGGGGGGGAGAAACACACACACACAAAATGATAGGTAAAGTTCCATAGTTTCAATTGGAGAATTAATCTTATCCTTCAGCAGTGCAGCTTAAAACAGAAACAGTAGCTAAAAATGTCACGGGGCAGGGTTCCCTAGTAAACAACACTAATATTTTCACCCTTAGGTAAATTGAAAAGGGAATATAAACTGCCTCAAACTGAGCCAGACCATCACTCCATCTACCTCAGTATTGTCTACGGTTACTACCAGTGGCTCTTTGATTTTGTTGTTCTCATGCATGCCCAATACTGATTTTTTCAGTATTGGTGGTTTCATTACTGCATTCAGAAGAAGAGGTAAAAAAAAAAAAAGCGAGTTATGCATGGGAGCCATATATTCAAATAGCAACTCATGGTACATTGCCTTCAAACTTAACCCTTGCTTTTCAGTTTTGCTATCTATTCCAACTGACTAAATGCAACAAGCTTCAACAGGGTTATGACAACAACTATAGCAGCGTTTTAATTGTCCACTCACAGATCCACATATTAGCTAATGATCTGCTCTTGGCTTCTGAAATCTTTCCACTGGACCCTGCTGGATACTACATGGTACAATTTTTATCAGTAGATTCATCTGGTCAGATAATTAATGAAAAACAGAAACATAAAACATGAGTTGTTAAAGTTCACAATTACCTTCCCTCACAGCTTCACTCTGAATGTCCTTGCTTTAACACGCGGTAAATCATCTACCTAAATGTATTTGCACCCAATCATTTTTTAAAGTCACAATCTTTGTAGTGTCAACTTGTCAAGGGTCAAAGGGAAGAACAGGCAAGATTCCCAAATCAATCTGCTTGTAGAAACTGTCTCATTTCATTTCAAATTACCTGCTGGGGCTGAAGCAGCAGGCAATGGACAAACTGCCTTCCTCCATAAACCATGACAGCACAGGTCGAACTTATGTGATCATTCATAAGGGGCAAGTCAAGCTGGGGCTGTCATTAACTACTTTTAAACTGCTGTGCAGGGTTAAGTGATCTTGCAAGGCAGCAGCAGATATAAATACTATTTGGACAGTTTAATGTCAAGAGACAACTCCTCTGGGATTAAAACTGTGTAACCCAATAGTGCAGTTGTCGATGGAAGGATTAAGGGAGTTTGGAGATGTTTCTTGAAACCCCAACTTTGCATGTTTTTGCATAGGATTTAGATGCCAAAGGCAGGGCAAAGCTCTATGAACCCTAACATGCTCTTCCAAAAGGATGAAATAAAAGTATTCCTGATGCGAGACCACTTCTCTCATTTTGCAAGGGAATGACTTCTAAGGCCTCCTTCACAAGTTTTAAAAAGGAGGTAGCAAAAACTCTCTTGTGATGACTTGACCCATCTCATTTGCTCATTAGGAGACATTAGACTGAATTATTTTTGCATATTACAGAAAACTGCTGCCGTTATGACATCAGACTATGACATCTATTTGAAATGGTATTCTTTTTTCTAAGGTGCTTGTAACCTCATCCCTTTTCAAGTAGGAGCAATGTCAAACAAACCGCTTTCACTGTGAAAATGAATCAATAAAGTCACCTCATAGTATCGTCTGAGATTCAAAACAGTGAGGCAATTATAATGGGAGAGTTTGAAAGTCACACAATGAGGAAGTTTGGATGGCCTGAGGCTTAGCCCCTCCTCCTCTGCCATTGCCACAATAAAGCAGCTCAGGAGCTTTAGGTTTCATATTATGCTAAGTAGTGTCATCCGAACTTTGACAAATTGTGGCTAATGTTAATTACGGCTTGCATAAAATAAGCTGGATAAACCATAGGTCATCTTGACCACAGTTTGTTGGTTAAGTTGACACAACAAGCTGTGGTTAATCAATGATGGAAGTGAAAGCTTCCAGAATGCTCCCCAAAGCTGTGCAGGAATAGAGAAAAGGAGCAACAGATTGATATTATCCTTATACTGTAATACTTCAGAGTCTAGATGGTAGCAGTGGAGACAGAAAGAAATCACTATTCATAGAAAAATTGGGAGAAGGTTAGGTTAAAATCTTGTTAGGTTTTATCTTGTGAACTGCCCTGAGATCTTTTGATGAAGGCAGTATATAAATCTGATTAATAAAAATAATAATTTTAATTTTAATGTAGATATGTTGGTTTTCTATACACAAGGAGGGTGTTGGGATTTTTTGTTTGTTTGCAGGGAGCATTCAGTCCTTATTCCCAACATGCATGAACAGTTTCCACCCCTTCAGTTGCAGCTTTCTGCAGACCAGACTATTGTGCTTAGCCATATTTGATAGAGGACGAACTTTGATAACCTAAGTTAGAGAAATTAAATGAAGAAATTAATTGTGCCATTCACATTCAAAAGCAATATTCTCAAACTTATAATACATATCATCCAAATCAAAGCATGCCAATTCTGCAAGTAATTGATTTCATGCCTAAACTTATACATAAATAAGAAATTCCAAACTCATGAAGATTCTTTACATATTCCCCAGAAGGCATCCTGATGGCTCAAGGGGCAGCAATCATATTAAAAAATCTAATTGTTCATGCTAATACTACATTTCTATTATCCTGTTTAGCCAACCATATGTAGGTTTACTCAGAAGTAGATACTGACTTCCATGGAATTCAATAGGGCTAATTTCCAAGAACAGACTTGCAGCATTGCAGTCTTGAATGAATTTAATTATTTTATCATTGTCTCTTCACTAGTAGCTTAAGAAAATTATATGAACAGGACCTAGCAATAGGTTGAGTTCTCAGAATAAATGTCTTGAAATTCACATCAAATGCTTTTAAAATAGGTCTTGCTGGAGAGACTTATAATCAAAGTAACTTCATTATGAGAAGCAGAATGTTTTCTACAGCCAGTGGTGGCCAATGCCCATTGGGACTGGGAGGGCAAAGGCTGAAAGGCCAGTAGGTGCATCCTGAGCCAACTACTTTAAATTTTGCCCCATCCTCCTATTATTTTCTGATAATGGCAACACTGAAACTAAGGAGGAGGAAACTGACCTGGGCTGGATTCAAGCAAGAAAGTGGGCCAGTGGGCAGTGCCCCATTTGCCCTAAAGGACAAGCCTTCACTGTCTACAGCAGGGTTTCCCAAGTTTGGGTCTCCAGCTGTTTTTGGATTACAATTCCCATCATCCCTGACCACTGTCTTGCTAGCTAGGCATGATGGGAACTGCAGTCCAAAAACAGCTGGAGACCCAAGCTTGGGAAACCCTGTTCTACAGAATGAGCTCCAGAGTAACTGGTGTAAGTGTGTTCTCCTTTTATTGGATCATTTTTATCATTATAGTTGTGTTTTGCTAAAAAAAATTTTCTGTGCTCCTTGGGGAGCTTTGCCAAACCACCAAAAAATAAAATAAGAGAACTTGACTGAATCACACTTCCATATGGGCTATTAATTATGGTTGTTGTTATTACTTGCCCTTTACTACAAGGTCCCAGTTTACTACAAGGTCCCAGATACCACAGTAAATAGGAATCCTAGACAGGATCCTTCATCAAAGCTGAGACAGCAGGCCAAATTTGGAGGCCCAGGAGTGGCCATGGCTGGGGGCTCAAGAGCTGTTCCTGCTGCCCTTGAACATCTGCCTCTTGAGATGGTTGCCTCACTCTGCCTAATGATAGGGTTGGCTCTGCAAAGGTCAGCTGTAGAGCACACATTTAGCATGCACAATGTCCCAAGTTCCATTCTTGGCTTTTACAGTTAAAGCAGTGGTGTGCAATGTTGTGCCCTCCCGATGTTTTGGACTACAATTCCCAGCAGCCCCAGCCAGCAGTCGGGGATGGTATGCTGGCCTGACAGCCACAGACAGAAAGTCTCTACAGAGGATGATGAATACAGCACATGATATCATGGGCTGTCCCTTGAGTCCGCTAGATCAGTGTTTCCCAACCTTGGGCCTCCAGCTGTTTTTGGACTACAACTCCCATCATCCCTAGCTAACAAGACCAGTGGTCAGGGATGATGGGAATTGTATTTCAAAAACAGCTGGAGGCCCAAGGTTGGGAAACACTGCGCTAGATGACATTGCAAGGGATTGTTGCCTTAGGAGAGCGTGAAAAATTCTCAGGGATGACTCACACCCTGGCCATCACCTCTTTAATCTTCTACCCTCAGGCAGGAGATATAGAAATATAATCAGCCGTAAAGGTAAAGGGACCCCTGACCATTAGGTCCAGTTGTGGCCAACTCTGGGGTTGTGGCGCTCATCTCGCTTTATTGGCCGAGGGAGCCGGCGTACAGCTTCCGGGTCATGTGGCCAGCATGACTAAGCCGCTTCTGGCGAACCTGAGCAGTGCACAGAAATGCTGTTTACCTTCCCGCTGGAGCAGTACCTATTTATCTACTTGCACTTTGACGTGCTTTCGAACTGCTAGGTTGGCAGGAGCTGGGACCGAGCAACGGGAGCTCACCCTGTCACGGGGATTCAAACCACCAACCTCAGCGCCACCCGCGTCCCTGTATAATCAGCCGTACCAACAGGTTAAAAAATAGCTTCTGTTCATGGGCTATTAGGCTGCTGAACGGAAAATAACATTGACTTGCGAGGTGGTGTGGTGTTCAATAAGAGATTGAATGTTTGTGGAGGGAGGCTCCTTTAATTTCATTGTACACAGGTTGTTCAATGACAAAAAAGGTATTATATTATTATTATTATTATTATTATTATTATTATTATTATTATTGAAGTTGTAGCCCAGGAACACCTGAAAGGTGCCACCTTGACTACTCCTGCTTCAGGTAAAGAGCTCTTAGGTTGCGACAGTCTCCTGTCTGAACCCCCAGAAAGCTGTAGGCAATCAAAGTAGGCAATGCTTGGCTTGTTGGACAAATAGTCTGACCTGGTTTAAGGAAGCTTCTCATACAACATTCAGTGAGGGGCTCTGCACAGCCTTTGGTGTGAGTGAACGGACTACACAGTTGCTGTGACCACTGCAGTAACCCTGAGCTTAAATGCATAGTCGGGTACAGGTACCTACCTTGCCCCTCCCCGCAGGGCAGGTGACCTATGCTAAGCTCTTACTAGGCTGGTTACTTTGAAGCTCCAGTCATCTGAATCTACCCTAGGTAACAAGTGATAGTTTGCTACAATAGCTGGCAGAGATTTTCCGATGTAATTTTTCATACTCCAACACTTTAAAAAGAGTACAAACATGTCAGTTTAACATGGCAAATGCTTGAAATTAATGCCCGCTAATTAAGGATGAGCAGATTGCTAAGATTTACATGGCACTGATGATACATTCCCACATGGAATATGAGGCAGCAAGTTGCCCTGATAAACTGCAGCTGTGCCCCCCCTGCTGCGGAAAACATTTCAGCGGCCCCTGCATTATGTTTCAATGAGCACACACTACTTCTGTTTCACATGCACCTGCCATTGTTTTATATTCAGACAAAGCCTGGTGGGTCATGTCTCTGGAAAGAAGATTTTGGCAACAACATACGTGCAAAGGATTTCTTCAGCGAAGCAACTGAAGTTGAAGTGGTATTCTATACTAATAATAATCAGGTCGGTGGCCCTGGAGGAATGTCCACGGAGATCTTCAGAGATGTTGAGGAGTTTTGATGGGAGCCATTTTCTTTGCATTAATCTAGTAATTCAATGAGTTAACATGCAAACCGAAAAGAATGCCTTAGGACATATACTTTAGCCCTGCAGAGAAAGAATAACTCTTTAAGAAGGTTGCATGAAAGTTGCTGCTTTAATAATGATCAGGGTTTTCATTTGTTTGGGGTAGGCAGTGAATTGAAGACATAATGGAAATACACAAAATACCATAAAAAACCACCACCATGATTAAGATGCAAAAGTGAGAGGTATCCCATGCGTTAAAAGGAAATCAAATGCTGATCTACAGAAATATTATATTCGCTATATCTATAGACAGCTCCATGACAGTTACACCCATATTAATTTGGAAAACAAAACAAAAGAACTCAACTTGCACCTAGGTAGCAACTCAAAGAGTTTGAATCTCACACTGATTTATTTATTTATTTTCATTTATATGCCACCTTTTTTTTTCCTCCCAGGAACTCAAGGTGGCCCGCGTGGTTCTCCCTCTCCTCATTTGATCCCCACAACCACCCTGTGAGGTAGGCTGGCTGAGAGGCAGTGACTGGTCCAAGGTCACCCAGTTATCCAAGGTCACCCTGTGGGGATTTGAACCCTGGTTTCCCAGATCCTAGTTCAGCACTCTAAATACTACTTCACACTGGTTTGTGCCCTTTGAGATAGATAGATATAGAGCAGCACACGGAAACACCATTTACCTTCCCGCTGGAGTGGTACCTATTTATCTACTTGCAGTTTGACATGCTTTCAAACTGCTAGGTTGGCAGGAGGGGCTGAGCAACGGGAGCTCACCCTGTCACGGGGATTCGAACCACCAACCTTCTGATCGGCAAGTCCTAGGCTCTGTGGTTTAACCCACAGCACCACTCGCGTCTCCTAGATATAGATATAGATAAAATCCTGCAACCCTCCTTCAAATTGAAGGCTTGAGTTGAATGGTCAGCACTACAGTGGTGGCATGAGAAAAACTACTGGGTGGGCACAGACAGGGCAAAGTGCATTCTGAAGGGGGGTAAACCTTATTCTACATATTAGATTTCTGAAGGAGAAGTAAATATGAAGGGGGAAATTGCAAGTACCCACTCAAGTCTTGCTGTCTACCTTGCATAAACAGTAAGAGTTGCAAACTTTTTTTATTCTTCCTGATCCTATGCCTTGAACAGCAGCAGGCACCCAGAAATAAAGCAAGTCTTTTCCTGCAAGGAAGATGAAGGGATTATGAAAGCTTCACTGCCATAATTTCTGCATATCATGTTGCAGTTAAAAGCACAAGTGCAGGCTAGTAAATAAAATATTTAATAATAACAATAATAGGCAGAAAATGTGAGCAAACCTCAAACTAGGTACATTTGAGTATTAATAAACACTTAGTGTTAGCCAGTAAATCTACAGACTAATTTAATTTGAGGAAGAAAACAAATCCTGCTCTCTATTGTGTTTTTTCTTAGCTAGTCTTGCCACTGTCCCTGTGCTTTTAAACAGCAAGCTGGCAGGGGAAGCAGTCAAACTTTTCCAGGTGTTGGAGATGTGGTAAAAGCTTCATTTGTGTGCTTCAGGCCTGAGATCAGGGCAAGTAAAAAGGAGCAACACTGTTTATAAAAGTTGTAACTATTGCAAAAGGGAATTTTTCTTCTTCTCTGGACTATTTTAAAATGTACAATGTTTATTAACCATTCCCAGCTGCCACTCTCATTTATGATGCTGCTGAAGTAATGCAGTTGTCATACCCTGTTATTTCCACCTTCTGTAGGTTGACAGTGTGGCAAATTAACATAGCAATTGCCTGGAAAAACAAACTATAGTGTTACTATAGATCTAATGATTAGGTTAGCCAGTCAACTGACATTGTGTCATCACCTTTATGATAGAATTCACTAAAGCAATCAGCAGATAAAAAAAAAACACACCAGAATTCCTGAGCAGATAAATCACTATGATAACATAAGAATGGCTGCAGCTATAAAATGGAGGAAAGCGATCATAATTGAAAAACAAACCCAAGAGGTGGCAATTGCACAAGTTCAGCCACAGAGATTTCCAGGAATCATGCATGAACCAGGAATACTTAATCAGAGTTGAAAACCTACCTCATAACTTTAAACAAAAAAAATTAAAAAATTAATTGAAAACTATTTTATGATGCTAATAATATGTAGATGTCACAGACTGGATGTCTTTGCACAAGATTCTTAATTATCTTCATGAAAAGGTTGGGATCTAGATGAGAAGTGACAAGCCAGATAAAAAATAATAATTCAAGTTTCATGTAACTAATAACATTATTATATGTACTGTGAAGCAGAAAAGAATATAGTCACAACAAATGCCCTTTTAAAATACCCTATTTTTTATTTATTTGCAATATAAACTTGAATATAATTCAAGAGAGGGCCTTTGGGATTTGCTGAATCTTTCTACTACGTGGATTAAAATCTCTCTGTCCATCTGAAATCTGAAATGTTAGAAAGTGCATTTTCCTCTCAAATACTTCTGGGTGCTAGAGTTTACTCCTCACAGAGTTACAATTCCAGCAACCCTTCACAAACCACAGTGCCCAGAATTCTTTGAGGGAAAGAACGGGCTTTGAATGTGGGAAGTGGAAATTAGCATTGAAAATAGTGGCTCCCAAACTTCCTCCCCAGTCCCAAAAAATGGCTGAGAGTCTTAGAAGACGGTTTAATGTCCCCACCCTGCCTACTGTTGAGCAATTGTAATGCATTGTTCTTTTTTAAAAATGCAATTCAAAATGTCAATACAATAAGAAATAAATGAAACTACACCACATTGCAGTACCACAGAAGCCCATGGACCACTGGTGGTCTGAAGACTACACTAAGGGGATTTAAATCACATTAGGAGCAAGTTGGATAGCTGCTACAGAGATGTTCATAGCTGATCTAGGTCAGAAAAGGGAAGGGAAAGGATAAAAAGTAGGACCATATATGCTTACTGGAGGGGGAATTCTAAGGGAAGAGGTAAGTACTTTTATGGTTTTGTACATGGATACCCGAGGGCTTGTCAACAACAACATGTGCCTGCCTATGTCCTCAGGTAATTGGAGGTCCTCCTCTAGGTGTCTTATTGTCTGAAGTGATGATGGCAGATAACACTTGGAGACAGGGCCTTCTTGGTTGTAGCACCCCATTTATGAAATGGTTTCCCCATGAAGGTCTGCCTGTGTGGCCTACATTGATGGCCTTTCAGCATCAGGCTGCCATTTTGATCCCAATGATGTTGCGTAGACATTGTGAAGAACAAACATATATGAGGTGTCCCAATCCCACAATAAGAATACTAGAAAGGAAGGGACAGACATCTCATGCTCACAACTGCTTCTGAATAGTTTAACGGCCCGGTGCTTTCAACAGTCCTGGAAGACAGACCAAAAGTATGGTACAGAATGGGCTGAGGTGGAAAGAATCAGGCTTACCTAAGGTCATTCATTTATTTTGGGATGTGATCTGAACTAGGCCTTTCCCAACACACTCTCTTAGCCTGAATTGTAGCCTGACGTGCCTAGGAATAGGTCTCATTGACCTCAATGCGTCTTACTTTCCAGCAGACATATATAGATTTGCACAGTTAGTAACTGTATTACACCAGTCACAAGCATCATTTAGAGAGGCCAGGGAAGAATTACGCCAATCTCCATATGGCACATCTAATTTTTTTTCTTAAGATGATTTATATTTTTGGCTAAAATACACTAAACGGTAGTTGTTAGAAACCATTATTTAGATGTATGAAGGAAGAATACATGCCAGAGACTTTAGTCCCTTTTCTGAGCTGGGCGGAGGAGTGGGAGTGGGGGAATTGAATGATCTGTGCTGCTAGCATTGCTATATCCTTCTTTTGGAAGCTTGAGTCCTAAAAATGGAAAAGAAACCAGAAGCATTTCTATTGGGAATGGTGGGAAGTGATATAAATAGAAAAGAATGTAAACTTTTTTTGTATGCAGTAACAGCAGCTAGAATACTATTGGCCCAAAAATGGAACCAAGAAGAATTGCCGACGGTTGAAGAATGGAGGATGAAGTTGATGGACTATGCAGAATCAGACAAATTAACAGGAAGGATTCGAAACCGGCGGGACCAGAAATTTACCGAAGACTGGAGTAAATTTACGAACTATATGAAAAGTATTTGTGATGATCAGACGACGTTTGTAGGTTTGCAAGAAGTTCTGTGAGGAGTATTGTTGGAAATATTGTAAAAATGGAGAAGGGGAGATGATGTGTTAAGAGAGGTAAAGACAATATAAAATTAAGTAATGCATAAAAAGTGGTTAAAACGGAAGATCAACAGAGGTGCTGATGGAGGTCCAATAAGATTGTATTTGTAATAATTTGTGTGGTACTGTTTATAATTTATATGTTAAAATTAATAAAAATGTATTTTTAAAAAAAGAGTCCTAAAAATGGGACCTCAACAAATGCTCTCAAAACACACTGTTGTATTTTTGTTTCGTTTCACTATTTAATCTCATTATTTATCCAAGTACAAGCCAGTCCCTTTCTGAGAATCTTATCCTGATTGAGATCTCTGCACCCTATCTGATATGCCACACCTAACAATGGCTCTCAATTCAATAACAAATACAAAACAAAAAACAAAACCTAAGCTGATGCATTAAGAGGAGGGGAGGTCAAGGTAAACCTCTTCTCCTTGAACACACACAAGTGCACAGGAACACACACGTACCTCTCTTTTTGAGAATCACAAATTTAGGAAACTCACAAATAGGAGTGAAGGTAAATTTCTTGTTCCGAAGTGGGGAGAATGTTGTTCGCAATCTGATGACTGCATGCACACATACCACTTCTGTTCTAGAATGAGAGACGTTTTTCCATGTATCACAGAAAGCTGTCAGGCCACTGGTCCGTCCAGCTCAATATAGTCTACACAGGCTGGCAGCATCTCTGACCTGGAGATGCTGGAAATTTGATTTCTGCATGTAACAAGGTTGCTGTATTGAGCTATAGCCCTTTCCCATGGATACTCAACTCTGAGTAAAACTATTCGTTTTGCATAACTTCCAATTCCCACATAGTTAACATATAAATGTAATTATAACATCCGCGCAAAAGTGAAAGACTGGCATTCACTTTAGCCGTTTTGTTCTTAATTTGAAAGTACACATAATCCCACAGCAATGCAGATGATGCAACGCCTAGCAGTGACCTCAAGGCACAGGGCTGCAGCAAGCCTCTTTTGGTGTTTTTGTTTTTCTGCTTTGTTAATCCGCAAGAGCTTGGTCACTGCAAAATTATGTCTGAGTCATCAGAGATACCGTAATTTGTGCAGCCCAATCCCATTAATCTTTACTAAGGAGAGAAAGGTCTTCCCGTGCTTGTTGCTGCTGGGTAGATGTACAAAAGAATGTAGTCTTAATCTCCATGGCACACCATCAAAGTTACGCAGCCGAACGTGCAGATAACCAATCTATGGTTGACATATTTCCGCAGGGCCTGCAAGACAGAGCTGTTCCACCAGGCCTTTGGCCAGGGCACAGCCTGACTCCCCTCCTTTGGCAATCTTCACAGAATTCTAGCCCAATGGTTGCCATCAATTTGATTTGAATAAATTTTATAATGAAATGATTTTAGAATGTTGTATTATTTTATTGTTGTTAGCTGCCCTGAGCCCGGCTTCGGCTGGGGAGGGCGGGATATAAATAAAAAAAATTATTATTATTATTATTATTATTATTATTATTATTATTATAGCTTCTGCATTTCAAAACTTGCAATGAAAAAGCCAAAAGTCAATGACAGAGGGTGCAGATCTAATGCAAGCGCACAGTACTTCTCTGGGCAACACACACCAAATAAAATATGGTGCCCAATATAAATTTAGGAAGCTGACATATTGAGACATACAATTGGTCAGTCTAGCTCAGAATTGTCTACAATAACTGGCTCGTTGGTGCTTTTTCCAGCCTTACCTAGACAGAAGAGATTGAACCAGGGTTTTTTTCCAGCATACAAAGCATTCTTTAAAAGCTGATTGAATATGAGAGCTGGCAGAGACCAAAGGAGCTGCATTCAGTGATATTGTTGTACTGTGAACAGCAGACCAGAGATGAAATCGAAATCTTCCTCTCTTGGGCCGCTATAGCTCACATTTACTGATTATGAATGTCATAGCAGAGGCGTAGTGAAATTAAAGCTGCAATCCTATACACATTTAATTGGAAATAAGTACCACCGAACTCAGTGCAAACATGCATAGGATCAGAAAGTAATTTCATAATTTTTTCTTTCTCTTGAAAGAAAAACAAAATATATGTCTTCCTAATTTCTTCCAGCTGTGGTTCTAAAGTGGAACAAAACTATTTAAGATCTAGCAAAGCCACATAATTTATTTCACTAAGCTCATGAAATTTAAAACATAATTATAAAATCATAGCAATGCATTGTTCTTCATCAGAAAAAACCTGGCGAAAAAATGCATCTTTAAACATACATTCTTGCTCCGTATTGTCTAGCCCTCACAAAAACCACTTTTGTGATTTGAGAGGTAGGTAGCACTAAACAATATTGTATCTTTATTTGTTGATAAACCGGCAGACTTACAATCTACTTGGCTAGGGTGGGGTGGGGGACTTACACTGACATATTTTTAAACCATTTTCCGCTGATGGATCTCTGAGCTCTTCAAGGCCAAGGCATTTTGAAAGTTTTACATTTAGCCTGAATAGGGTGCCTTGAAAAGATTCCCCCTTGAATGAGAACAAAAGAAAGCACAGAAATGTTAATCAATTCTAAGTGTCACTAAGCATTTTCCAAGAAATAATTTATGTGGTATTTCTTCTCACAATCAGCGCAGTTTTGATAGTTTCCCCCCTCAGTTCCCCCTTCCCCAAACAAAAGGAATTTTCATGGGTGCTGCCTTTCACAGGGAAAACTTCCTCGTGAGGTGAAAGAACAGGAGACCTGTGCCTTTTACAAATACGTGAGTGGAAGCAGGCAAACCAACAGACATATAGTTAGTATTTTTAAAAGCACCAGTCCCCCCTCCCCCCCCCCAAAAAAGGCAAGGCAACATCAAGGCAACCACAAAACCCAAAACTTCCTTTCCCTTTGTTAGCTACCACCTACGCTGATTTTTCTCTCTAGTCACCCACACTTACATATAGACAAAACACTCAACCTCTGTGTTCAGTACATGTGGCCAGCAACCAGCAGCCATCAAAAGTCATTGAACAAGCATCTTCCAGAATAGATTACCTGTTGGCATCAGCTGAGGGAGCGTCTGTAGGTATTAACTTAATAAAAGCCTGCTGAAAAGATAATCAGCTTGCCTGACAGCCCATTACAAGGGTTTTAGGGATTTGATTTGATTTATTTATTTATTTTAAGCTGTTTGGAAAGCAAGCAGATTGCTTAGGTTTGCTGTTAGGGTGGAATCACTTCGACCACTTCCAACTCCTTCCATCTAACAAAGTCAAGTGGCTGCAAAAATGCTGCCCCAGTTATATAGATCTCATCAAATAACTTGTTTCCCCCCCCCCCCCACTTCTTAGTACAGAGTTACTTGACATCAAGATACTGAACTTGACTTACTTCGGCACCAGTGTCCACCTTTTAAGATTAATCCACATGCAATAAATAGCAGACTCTCACACTGTTCTCTTCCACATTCAAATTTCATCCATATAGGACTCTGTATCACTTGTTACCTCATCATGCAATTCACCACCAAAGTGTTACTGTTGAAAGGTTTTCGGCTTGGGGTTGGATGGATCCCAAAAGACCTGTGTGCAGAATTCCACTTTATATCAGTTGCTCAGAGTCCACAAGTGTGGAAAGAGCTTCTGCTTTCAGGTGCTGCTTGTGGGTTTCCCATAGGCATCTAGCTGGCCACTGTGAGAAGAGGGTGCAGGACTAGATACAGTGGTACCTCAGGTTAAGTACTTAATTTGTTCCAGAGGTCCGTTCTTAACCTGAAACACCACTTTAGCTAATGGGGCCTCCTGCTGCTGCTGTGCCGCTGGAGCACGATTTCTGTTCTCATCCTGAAGCAAAGTTCTTAACCTGAAGCACTATTTCTGGATTAGCGGAGTCTGTAGCCTCAAGTTTATGTAACCCGAGGTACCACTGTAATCCAGCAGGTCTATTATGTTCAAAAGCAGTTAAAACAGTAAACACAGAGTAAAACAGTAAAAACAGAGTCACCATTTAATGCTAGAGTATTCTGAAATTTGATTAGTTAATGGCTAGCCCCACACCATCCCCTTACGGACATGAACAGTTGCAAAAGAATGATTTCTCCCTTTCTTCCTTCACACGCAAATCTGGTTGCGAAACGTAGCAAGTGTGAAAGGGCAATGTGCTCATTTCCATACAGTTGGGGACATGTGATAGACATGTGCCCGGGATTTGTGGTTCAATTGCAATTGCCCAGAATTGTTGGCATCCACCTGTCCTTTGAGTGTTTGGGAAAAGCTATCTTCTTTTCCCATTTTATGTGCTCCATACAGGAAAAGTCTGCAGGGTATAAGCACAGCAACCATGGTACTATCTAGTCTAGCATTTTGTTCCCACAGTGGCTAACCAGATGCCTATGGGAAACCCACCAGCAAGACATTACTGTCAGCTGGTCATGTGTAGCTGCAACTATGCAATGGATTATGATTTTGGCAAATACTATAATAGAATATGGACGTGGGTGGCGCTGTGGGTTAAACCACAGAGCCTAGGACTTGCCGATCAGAAGGTCGGCGGTTCGAATCCCCACGACGGGGTAAGCTCCCGTTGCTTGGTCCCTGCTCCTGCCAACCTAGCAGTTTGAAAGCATGCCAGTGCAAGTAGATAAATAGGTACCGCTCTGGCGGGAAGGTAAACGGCATTTCCGTGTGCTGCTGCTCTGGTTTGTCAGAAGCGGCTTAGTCATGCTGGCCACATGACCCGGAAGCTGTACGCCGGCTCCCTCGGCCAATAAAGCGAAATGAGCGCTGCAACCCCAGAGTCAGTCACAACTGGACCTAATTGTCAGGGGTCCCTTTACCTTTACAACCAATAGTGACTCTATTTTCCCCCACAATGAAAAATATGCTTCTTCACGTGTTATACAGAGGGGAGGAAACAGGTTATTGTGGCAATTAGCCATGACAGTGAAATGGAACTTCCATGTTCAGAGGCAATGTGCCCCTGATGCTGTAACAGAAAGTGGTAATCAATGCTGAAGACCCACTGAAGTTATTGGACATGACTAACTTAGGCTCATTAATTCCAGTCGGTATACGCTGAGTAGGACTTTACTGAATACAATCAAAACGAATAAAAAGCATATTGCCTTCATGCTATGAGTGTGCTCCTTAGAGCTCATTGGCTGGGCACTGTTGAATCATAATTCAGGAATCGAAGACTGGACTAAGATGCTTTTAAATATGCTAAGTAAACAGCTGTAGTGAATCACTGTTCCCTGATAACAATAGGTGTACATCTAATATATAAGTGGCCCTTAGACTCATACTGTATTGCTCCTAGTTTTCATAAAGTTATGTGTGGAACTTCTCATCTGTCAAACTAATTTTTAAAAGATGATTAATTCATTTGGTTTTAGTTCTACAGATTTTGGTACTTTTATTTACCTTTTTTTTTTTTTTTTGCTTCTTTCATTTATATATATATTTCTTTTTTGTTGTTAAACTACTAAACCTACATTACTCAAAAATTGTTCAGACCTTAGGTCAAGGAAATTGCAGCATTACATCCCAATAGAAAATGTGTTTCCCTACTCTAAAATAGCCACTTAAGCAAGAATGTGGAAATGATTTATTTGAAGCTAAATCTTCACCTCAGCTGTGGCATGACTGCACAATCATTCATAGAAAGACCGTTACACTTTAGATTCAAAGAAAAGAATACTAATGACCAAAACAGTTGTGAGTATAAAATTTTAAATTACATTCAGGGGAGACGAAATTAAAATTACAAAAATCACATGAAACTGTTCCTGTCATCTATATGATTAGAGTAAGGGGAGGGTTTTTACATTCTCCAAACTCTCTCTCACACACCATTCCCCATAGGTTTTACTTTTATAGAGAAGTATCAAGTATACAATGTACAAAATCAGTCTGAGATCAGGGAAATTTTTATTTCACTGTTAACAGCAGCCATGGTTCAGCTTTAGAAGTAAGCGACTAATCTCTCTTCGCTTGCAAATATGGAAACACATTCCAGTCTAGTTCAGTGTTGTGAAAATAAGGTTTAACTACCTGAACGTGCAAACTGCTCTTGCAAGGTGTGCCTGAACCCTTATATCCCAGTTTGATCATTGAGATCATCTGCAGGAGCCTCTGTCCCAGAGTTGGTGAGGCTCATTTTACAAGAGAAACTAAGCCGGTCCTATGGGACACCCTGCCAGGAGAGATTCAGTAGGTACCTTCCATGCCAACATTTCAACGCCTGCTGAAAACTTTTCTATTCCGCCAAGCCTGTGCAGGCAATTAAGAGTACATCCCCCACAACAGTCTACTGTTGCTTGTTTTTAATTCTTTTGCAAGTTTTTCTGTATGGTTTTACTACATGGTTTTATATTGCAGTAAACCGATTTGATATATTTCTATGCTAGAGTGGTACATATTTTTTTATAAATAAATAACTACCAGCAGACTTTCGAAATAGGGCTGACATCAGCATTTAGAATCACTGGGCTGCTGCTGGAGTCGACCACTGATGCCTGCCCTGGGTCCCTCTTTATGGAAACAACCTCATATGCAGATGACACAACCTTGATGGCAGAAAGTGAGGAGGAATTAAAGAACCTTTTAAAGAGGGTGAAAGAGGAGAGCGCAAAATATGGTCTGAAGCTCAACATCAAAAAAACGAAGATCATGGCCACTGGGCCCATCACCTCCTGGCAAATAGAAGGGGAAGAAATGGAGACAGTGAGAGATTTTACTTTCTTGGGCTCCATGATCACTGCAGATGGTGACAGCAGCCACGAAATTAAAAGACGCCTGCTTCTTGGGAGAAAAGCAATGACAAACCTAGACAGCATCTTAAAAAGCAGACACATCACCTTGCCAACAAAGGTACGTATAGTTAAAGCCATGGTTTTCCCAGTAGTGATGTATGGAAGTGAGAGGTGGACCATAAAGAAGGCTGATCGCCGAATAATTGATGCTTTTGAATTATGGTGCTGGAGGAGACTCTTGAGAGTCCCATGGACTGCAAGAAGATCAAACCTATCCATTCTTAAGGAAATCAGCCCTGAGTGCTCACTGGAAGGACAGACAGTGAAGCTGAGGCTCCAATACTTTGGCCACCTCATGAGAAGAGAAGACTCCCTGGAAAAGACCCTGATGTTGGGAAAGATTGAGGGCACAAGAAGAAGGGGACAACAGAGGACGAGATGGTTGGACAGTGTTCTCGAAGATACAAACATGCGTTTGACCAAACTGCGGGAGGCAGTGAAAGAGAGGAGGGCCTGGCGTGCTCTGGTCCATGGGGTCACAAAGAGTCGGACACGACTAAACAACTAAACAACAACAACATCTAGACCTGCTCTCTGTGCAGTGCTAGGCAGCTAGGTGCAGCCACCATTTTAATCTCCAACACTGCTCCTGATGCAACTCCGAGAACACTGCTGCTGCCCACTGGGATCCACTGATGAAGTGGCTCTCCAGGAAGCACTTTGCCCAAGGGCTCCCTGTATTGAAGGAAACGAAACTCAAAACATTACCTAATCTAGCCAATGATACTGATCATTGAATCAATCGCTGAATTGTAGAGTTGGAAGGGGCCCTGAGGATCATCTAGTCCTGCGATTCTCGACCCAGATGTTGTTGGACTACAACTCCCATCATCCCTGAGCTCTGGCCTTGCTTACAGGTTGAGAAAGGCTGATCTAGTCCAACCCCTCTGCAATGCAGGAATCTCAACCAAAACGTCCATGACAGATGGCCATCCAACCTCTGCTTTAAAATGTCCAGTGCAACTGTCTGATATGGGGATCAAACCTGTGAACTTGACATTATCAGCACCATGCTCTAATCAACTGAGCTATCCAGTGCCTAGGGAAAATTTTGCATGCAGATTAACCCTGCTAGGATCGTAAAAGTTTACTTTATTGAGGAACAATCACAACAGAGGAACCAGGCAGAGGGCCTTCTCGGTAGTGGCACCCGCCCTGTGCAACGCCCTCCCACCAGATGTCAAAGAGAAAAATGACTACCAAACTTTTAGAAGACATCTAAAGGCAGCCCTGTTTAGGGAAGCTTTTAATGTTTAATAGCTTATTGTATTTTAGTGTTTTGTTGGAACCCGCCCAGAGTGGCTGGGGAAACCCAGCCAGATGGGTGGGGTATAAATTATTATTATTATTATTATTATTATTATTATTATTATTATTATTATTATTATAACACCCAGCAGATCTACACTTTTAGTGTGTCTAAGCAAGAAGTCCAGCCAGCTCCACACATACATATCTGCATGTGCCTCCCCATCTCTCCCTACAGCTGCATCGGTCGCTTTCTCTCATTTACAAGTGTAACGTAAAAGAGGCAGCCTTCTACATCAGGCCAAAAAGCGCTCTGTTCTCGCAGTAGTCATGGGATGCCTGCAAGCAGAACCTGAGCAGAATAGTACCCTCACCTGCAATTCCCAGCAACTGGTATGGAGATGCATCCTGGCTCTCCCCCTTAAGAGTCTCAGTCGTTCAAAGGCCATCCCTTGCTTGGATCTCACAGCAAATGATTCACTCACTGCCAACACCACCTTCGCTGGTCAGCCTGGGAAGAAAATGGTTAACTTTTGCCTCTCTCTGGTCTCCAAATGGAGTGAACCAGGTTAAAAATTAGTTGCCAACCAAGACCTTAGAGACAATCTTGTTCAACACTCTTCCACTGGAGATTTTCTTACACTATAATGAGAAGAAACTCAGGCTTTCAGCTCCCCACATAAAGCTTTAGCTGCACCTGCATAATAGTGCAAAAATATTTGGCCTTTTAACATTCTTATTGAGCTTACCATGTACCACTAAAAATAAATTGATTTGAATAGTAATGAAGATGGAAATAAAAATACATTCTCCAGTGCACAAATGTATCCCAAGTCTCTGCAAAAGTCAGATTTGAACTCATCTGCTCAGAAATTGATTGCAATCTCATAAAAACGAGAGGTTCTAACCTTTCAGGGGATGAGTAACGGAGCTAAAATCCCCCTAGGCTAATATCACGCGGAATTGATATTAAAGCCAAATTTTTAATTAAGAATACTCAGGTGAAGCATTTTTATGCTGCAATATATAGAAGGGGAGTTAGAGAAGGAAGACCAAGAAGATGGAAAAGAAGTCAGAAAAGAAACGATCATTCACTTTGAACAACAGCACGGACTGCTTGGTTTTAAAAGTTAAAGTTACAACTTTTTTGGTAAACTGCTTAGAGATTTTAGTTACAATTAAGTGGCATACAAGCTCTCTTAAATAATATTAAAACAAAACGTAAACCTTTAAAAATATTTACACAAAGTTTTGGTCCATTTCCAACTTACCCTGTATCATTTTCAGCATTCTGCCTTGATTAGAGCCAGTGTGGTGTAGTGGTTAAGAGCGGTAGTCTGCTAATCTGGGGAACCGGGTTCGCATCTCCGCTCCTCCACATGCAGCTGCTGGGTGACCTTGGGCCAGTCACACTTCTTTGAAGTCTCTCAGCCCCACTCACCTCACAGAGTGTTTGTTGTGGGGGAGGAAGGGAAAGGAGAATGTTAGCCGCTTTGAGACTCCTTAAAGGGAGTGAAAGGCGGGATATCAAATCCAAACTCTTCTTCTTCTTCTTCTAAATAAATTGATGAAACAAACTGTATAACACTACAAGGGATAAGTATTAGGTCAATGTGCACCTGCATTAAGAATATTGCACAGTGAAGCTGGAGCAACTAAATTTAATCTGGTGACTGGATATATGCCTTGTGAACCCGCACAGTGAATAGGGGAACAATTATTCAGACTCTCAAAATATAAAAAGCCAGTCGTTGGCTGAAGGTGATTAATCATACCAAGGAACTCACTGCCACTAGATGTTGCAATGTCATCTAACACAGAGAGCTTTTAAAGGGGAACGGATGGATACATGGAAGATCCTAATTGGCTCAGCCAGAGATGCAATCCAGTTTTCAGGCACTGAATACTTTGGAATCCCAGATAGATATTGTCACCATGGTCTGCCTGTGAAGCTCACAAAGAAATCTGTTTTTCCACTGCCAGACACTGCTTCATTAGAATAGCCATGGGTCAGTCAACTTTTTCAGCAGGGGGCTGGTCCACTGTTTCTCAGACCTTGTTCGGGGGCTGGACTATATTGGGGGGGGGTGAACGAATTCCTATGCCCCACAAATAACCCAGAGATGCATTTTAAATAAACACGCATATTCTACTCATGTAAAAACATGCCGATTCCCGGACTGTCTGCGGACTGGATTGAGAAGGCGATTGGGCCGGATCCAGCCCCCGGGCCTTAGTTTGCCTACCCATGGAATAGACCACTGGTTGGGCCAGTCATAGCCTTCTTATAAGCTGCTTTCTTAGCATTCAAGAGTGAAAATGCTAACAACCATTTTAGTTTAGGCCCGCTTCTCTGATGGCCCTAGGAGGTCATTTCCAATTTGGGTTGCTTACAGACTGCCCTCTTTTAAACCAACCAGGTTGCTGATGCTAAAATCCAGTAAAACAATGAATGTTAAACCTCACTCAGGGCAGAACACACTAGATTACTTTCCAGCCTATTCTAATTTATATACTCTTCAGGTAGCGTCCAAATATTTAAAGCAATTCTGCCCTTGATTCTGGTACTTTTTGAGCAAAGCACAAAGCAGTGCAGTGAAGTTATTAGACTGTGGAGTTATTAGTTACACCTATAACTGCAAAGTTAGGCTGCAGCTAGTCTATCTTCTAAATGGGACAGAATGGGAAAGAAGAGAAATAACTATTGAAAAAGTCTTCAAAGGCTCAGATAAACTTGTTTTTGCTCCTTACAAAAGCCTTGTGAATCTTCTTCTTCTAAAATTTTGTTTTTGTTCTCTGCTCAGCTCTTCATCCCGAAATACAACTGAACAGCTGGGAAGTAGTCATTTATATGAATTTGGAGCATACACTGATTGTGATAATGCAATCATTTGCCATTTTTGCAACCAGACTTACAATCTTTACTTCAAACATACTGAAGAAAAAATACTTTAAGCCACTCTAGCTTCTGGAAGTAAGTCTTTTCAGAAAACATTTCACTCTGATGTAATTTTAGTGACCAAGATCGAGCATGGAATCCCCAGTTCAAATCTTACTTCTGTATGTCACATGATACAAAAGTATGTTTATTTTGTTGTTTTATCGCTTTAATATTTTATAGGAACCACCTTGAGCGTTTTTAATGGAAAGGTGGGATATATTTTTGAATAAAAATATAACGCTGACCTAACCTTGAGGGTTGTTTTTAAAGAGTACAAGATACTATATGTGAAGCACTTTAAAAGCATTATTATTATTATTATTATTATTATTATTATTACTACTACTACTACTACCATTATTATATACAGACTAAAGCAAACTGGGTGGGATAGTAAGTACTACTTTAGGCATACCAAAAAAGGCTTGGAATAACTTTTTGCAGTAGACCCCCTTCCCATATCATGGATCACAAACAACTTTTTAAAAAAATCCCCAGGATATTTCAGAAACAGAAGTCCAATATCTCTTGAGCATATTTAACCAGTTGCATCATTCTTGATTTGGGCATTAAACCTGTGCACACCAATCCAATGGAAGCATGCACCAAACATTTGAAGCTGCAGACATGGAATCTCTTTTTAAGAACTAAGAGCTTTATGGTGGGTCTGGGGAAGCAAGTGAAACTCTTTACTTCCCTGCCTATTTCTGGGATTTTACATTTTAAAAGTAGGTTCTGTGTTGCTGGATCTGAGAAAGGTTGTACGTCCACTTCACCTAGTTGCACATGCTTAAAGATCCAACTTAAGATTCAAATGAAGAACCCCACAATTTAGACCCCAACTTTCAACAGGTTCCCATGGAGCCAGAACTGATCTAGGTTTCTTCCCAACTAAGTCACTGTGTGAGCAGAATAGCTTTTGCTCACACAACAGAATTTCCCCTCCCTCTCCTGCCCCTATACCAAATCTGCTCTGGGGTGCCCCCAAACCTCCAGAGCAGATTTGGGGTCGGTACAGGAAGTAGAAAAGGAAGTTTTGTTGTGTGGACAGAAGTTGGATTTAACCTGACATTAATTCAAAATAACATCATCAAATAGAAAATTTCCAACCCAGACATCACAGAATACCAAAAAAAAATTAAATCTCAAAGTAACGAAAAGAGTGTTTTTATTGTTCACCTAAAGAAGTTTTACAATAAAAATACCTTTAAAAGCAAGCAAGTTATCCTTCTATTGTTCCAGCAATTTAGTTTAAAAACATTTTACGGAATTTTCTTAACAAAGCCAGAGGTGTAACTGGATAGATAATACAACATCTTCTTTCCTTAGATTTTTGTGAATAGCATTTTTAATTGGTCACAGTCTAAAGCAAACAATCCCAGAACATACACACTATCCAGTATACACAATATAAAAGAAAATAAAACCATAACCGCTGTGGAACAAAATACTTAAAAACCAAATTAAAAAACCCATAGTAGAACAACACAGTGGTTAAAGTACACTCCATCCCTTGATAAGTTGTGCTCTATGCCTAGATGGCAGGGAAAATTAACAGCACTATTTTGAAGAATGGAAAATACATAATCAAGTACATATCAAGTTTTAATAAGTGGGATTTAATTAATTATGCATTAGTAATAAATGTGGTGGTTCATTTGGTGAAATAGTATTCAGGTTGATTTGGTGGGTAGGGGGAAGAGAAAACTGGTATGTTTTAACATTTTGTAACAATTTAAGAATTCATAGTTCTTTTAACACCATCTTCGTAACAGAAGTGTTTTACACTTGTACAATGTTAATTACTTTATTATACATGGAAGCCTGCAAAAGGCCAATTACACAATAAGACTGCAAACAACCACTGGTACTTTTCTGCCTTCAGAAAGTACGCAAGACAGAAACATCACCAAAAGTACATTTTTAAAAATCTGCAGAAACATCACCAAAATTACATTAAAAAAACTAATTAGGGAAAAAAATACATCTGCAAAAAAAAAGTGGTTCTGGGCAGTGCAACTGCTTTTTAGCAGTTTTTAAAATAGCCACTAAGTTTTCTATAGGTTTCCGTGGCTCCACAGGCTCTAATCAAGATTCACATATCATAAATAATGTACCACAAAATATACATGAATTTGAGCAACAATTCCTTTGAGAGTCTGGTTACAATAAACCACGTACATATTGGTCACATGGTTCATACATTTAGGCCAACCTCATTGTCCTTCTACACATCATTTAGCCACATGTAATCTTAACCCCACCCCCACCCCCCAAAATACTCAAGACTGCATGTGGGCATGGTTGACTAAGCTAGTAGATCCCAATGCACTTTGGAGGACCTCTTTATGTACAACTGAGTATTTTTTTCTTATCGTATCTTCTAAGGAAACCTTTATGGCCTTCTAAAATAGGAGCATTCGCCTTTTAAAAATTGTTCAACTTTTGATGCCACAAGACATCGGAAAACACATAATAAGTTATGCAATCTTCTGGAATGTAAATCTTCTAAAATTCCAGCTGTTGAGCTAAAAGGAACTTGGAAAGGATCACAAACCATGGAGGATGAGCTTGGCATTGAAAATGGATGAAAAAGGAAAAAGACCCAAGACACTAAACAGGAATATTTAAGTAGGGGGAAGAGAGGGATTGGTAGCCAATTGGGGATATTTTTTTTATTAAAAAAACCCCGTATTTAATAAATAATGCATCCCCAAAAAGTATATAAATTACGACTGCAATTTCAGATTGGGGTTCCAATGACATCAAAATGGCACTTTAAAACTCCTCTTGAGGATTATGCCGCTAAAATCTCTTTATAAAATCACAGCCTTCAGGGGAAAATGGGGTGGACATTATTGTTATTATTAAAGCTATCATTCCAGGCTTATACCAAGGATCTGAGACTATCCCACCAGTCTGGAATGAGTATCATCATCTAGAAGAAGAAATAAAGAAGTATGTTAACAACTATAACAAGCTGTAGGTAGCTAAGTTCTCAGAATTTTTGTATCACCCAGATATGAGACAGCAATTTCTGATGTCTTAAAATCCCTTTGTTAAATGGTGAAGTAGATTTGCCACTTATTTGTAAATTGGAAACTCCAATACACCAACAGTGCACAGAATCCCCTTGCTTCATTACATTTTCCTGAGAGTAAAGCAATTAAAATAAACCTTAATCCTAGGAACAAAGGTTTTTTGTGTGTTTTCTTCTTTCGTTTTTTCCCTTTTTTGCATTTTCAACTTTTTGGGCTATTCCCTGACAATCTAAATAGGTAAGTTTGATTGCTAAACACTGTCACATGAACAACAACAAAAAAGTGAAGTATCAAGTCTATTAATCTGATTTAAAAACCATAATACAAACTGATCTAAAATTACTTTAACAAAAACTAAATATGAAAAGTTGCATTGAAAGGGCGTGTTACATTATTTGTATTAGGATTGTGTAGAAACATTCCAATGGCAGTGTTATCAAAATAAAACTAATACATTAAGACCACCCCCAAGCCTAGTCATACTTGGAACTTTACCTATAACTTTGGCTAGTTGGGGTCTTTACTCTTGTACTACATGGCTCACTTACATCAGACATTATATTTGTATACCCTGAGAAATCTGACACTGAAGTCCTTACTCTATGGTCCACTTCCCCATTAGAGTTAGCAATGAAAGTCATTGGCACCCTGCTGCCCGTCTTAAACTGAGAACCAAATGCTTGTGCAAAGGTCTCTATCTGGTATGTTGCTCGATGCTCTAGGTCCTTCTGGGGATCTATCTGGTTAGCTAGTTCCTGAGAAGGAAGTGGAAAGCTTGATGAAG
Organism: Podarcis cretensis; assembly: GCF_951804945.1. Taxonomy (NCBI): domain Eukaryota; kingdom Metazoa; phylum Chordata; class Lepidosauria; order Squamata; family Lacertidae; genus Podarcis; species Podarcis cretensis. The sequence goes on along the minus strand of NC_137175.1, from coordinate 82,455,429 downwards.
ATTCTAGATTTTTTTGTTCCTTCTGGCTATTCAATTTTTGAGGTGTGGACTGATAGCCTGATGAAGTGTCTATGTTCTTCTGGGAGTCTATCAGATCATCTAGTTCTTGTGAAGGAGTCAACTGTTGATGTGTTGCTTCCAAAGCAGATAAATAAAAACCTGGCTGAGATCCAAGCAACATCCCAAAAGGAGGCTTTGACAATGCAGATGGCAACACTGAGGTAACAGATTGGCTGAAACCACACTCAAGTGGAGATGTAGTGTATATTTGTTTGTCTTGAAACAAAGTATGGTTATGAAGGCTTGAAGACAAACTTACAAATTGGAAACTGGGTCCAAAAGCAAAACCAGTGCTATTAGTTGTTCTTTCAAAAGCATGCTGGAGGTATTTTGAGTATTCTTGCAACATGTTTGCTTTGTCATTTGAAGCAGTTTGGGAGCTGGGGCTCAAGTTCTCCTCTTGAACCATCTCTGTATGTTCTCCTGAGGCATGTAAGTCCACACGCTGTTCAGTAATGCTGAAGGGATCTTCCTTCTGGCCTTCTGATTTGTGAGAGTACTGCTCTAAAAGACTTTGCAAGACTTCATCAGGAATGCCAGACTTATCGTGGCAAGATTTGATGTCAGCATTTAGAGATGATGAATCAATAAGAGATAACGGGGTTTCACTGTCCATAACACTCACACCTGCAGACTGTATTACAGACGGTTGGGAGGCCATATGCCCAACATTTATAGAAAAGGCACTGTTACTGCTGGCAGTTTGCAAGTATCTTCTTTTCTTTGAAAATTGCATGGCATCGTCATAATTGCTACTTATTTGACCTGGTTTACTATTTGCAGCTTGGAGGAGGCCAATAGCATCCACACTGGTATTTGCGACTATGCCAAGAGAGCCACTTGGTTTTCCAGACAACTGTTTTTGACCAAGAAGGTCTGGTAATGGTGACACAAAGTTAAGAAAACTCTTGTCTGTACCTTTCCTGTTTCCTTTTTTAAAGACTAATTTTGGCACCTTTTTCTGCAGTTCTTCTATCCCAGTGCCAATTAAGCCACCACTGGAAGACACTATAGGAATCTCCACCGCATAATTCTGCAAGGTCATATTAGATGCAATCTGAGACTCAGATACTTTATGAGTAGGCTTATGCTCTTTGTTTTCAGTGGATACACATTTTGCTTTGCTTTTTCTCCTTGACGAACCTGTATTTCCCTGAGACAACATAGACAAGTTGCCCATGCTATGGTTTGATGGCCCAGGATCCATTCCAGCACCTGCTTTCCCTATGGCTTCTCCACATGTACGTCTGTGCTTCAACAGTCTATCAGTCCTTGAAAAATACTGCTGGCAGGTTTCACATTTGTATGGCTTTTCTCCGCTGTGCGTCCTCTTGTGCCTCTCCATGTGATACTTCTGGATGAACTTCATACTGCACTGGTCGCACCCAAACGGCTTCTCCCTGCTGTGGATCTTTTCGTGCCTCTGCAGCAAATACTTCTGAATGAAACCCATGTTGCACTGGCTACACTGGAAAGGCCTCTCGCCGGTATGGATAAGCACATGCCTGCGCAGGTGGTAGGAGCTCCTGAAAGCAGCGCTGCAGTGCTCACAGACATGAGGTTTCTGGCTAGGGGACAGCATGGCAGCTTCTCCATCTCCCGCCGCAAGGGGCTTGGACGAAACGCTCGGCTTCCTCTTGGCTTTGATTCCCTGAGATTCCGACTTTGGCCTCTTCATCTTCCTGGCCTGGGCGTCAAGCTTGGGCTCGTCCGAGCCACCAACACCCACCTCGCCGCCGCCGCCACCACCTCGGATGCCCAGCAGCAAGTCTCCTCTGTGGGGGTGATGGTGCAGGTGGTGGAAGAGGCTGAGGTCTTGGATCACGCTCTGGCTGGCCCCTTCCACTCCGCTTCCGCCACCTACAAGGCTGGGGTGCCTCTCTTCCCCGGCTATCCCAAAGAGGCCCCCATAGTGATGGTGGTGGTGATGGTGGTGGTGCTGTTGTTGTTGCTGCTGCTGCTGCTCCTCTTCCTCCTGGTCGCTGGGCTTCTCCTGCTTGATATTCATGAGCGAGTGGAAGAAGCCCCAGGAGCCCCGCTGGGACGACGACGAGGAGGCCGTGAGAGGGAAGCCCCCCGCCGGCTCTTTCTTGAAAGTCATGCCCTGAGGGTGAGGAGGAGGAGGCGGCGGCGGTGGGGCGGGGGGCTCGGCGGCAGTTACGGTGGTCGCGGTGGAAGAGGAGGAGGAGGAAGACGACGACGAGGCGGCGGACGAGGACGATGAGTTGGCGGACGAGGCGGAGGCCAAAGCCAGCCCGCAATGCTGCGGGGGCGCGGCTGGCCGGGTGAAGCTGGTGACGGGCGGCAGGCGGTGGTTGAACATGACCATGCTGGGGGGGAAGGTGGGCTCCATCGCCGCCCTCTTGGAGGAGGAGGAGGAGGAGGAAGAAGAAGAGCCGCCGCCGCCGCCGCCGCCTCCCAGGAAGCCGCTGCCGAGCTTCATGTCCCCCTCGGGGCCGGGAAAAAGGAGCAGCGGAGGAGGAAAAGAGGGCGAAGGCGACGAAGGGGAGGCGCGGCCCTCTGGGGCGGCTCTTGCCGCAAGACCCCGCTCGCTTTGCAGTCACTCACCCGGCTGCCCGGCTGGCCGGCCCGGCCCTCTCTCTCCCTCGCCGCCGCTCCTCAGCGCCCGCTCGCCGCCCGGAGCATCCTTCTTCTTCGTCTTCTCCTTCGCGTCCGCCGCTCGGCCCCACCCGGCCCAGCCTCGCCGCCTCCGCCGCCGCCTCCAGTTAAAAATATCGCCGTCTCCGCTCCACAATGGAATTAGCAGAGCCGCCCCCCCTCTCGCTGGAAAGGCCCCGCACTGCCCATGCGCCACGCGGGGCATGCCGGGAAAGATTGCCCAGTCAGGGTAGCAGCCGCGGCGGCGCCGGCGGTGGGGAAGGCGGGAAGGGCGCAGGCGCGAGTGGGACCCCCGTGCGCGTCTCTCTTCCTTGCGCTCCTTTCCCGCCCCCCCCTCCTCCCTCGCGCGCATTACCTCACGGTCGGGCCGCGTTTCCCGCCGGGCACCTACTCAGAAGAGGCACGGGGACCAGCCAGTGGTCCCCTCAGCCCCCCACCAGAATAAATAACAGTTGTTTCTCTGTGGGTCGCAGTGGGAGTGTCAATGGGCACGGGGCTGCGTAGGTCACATAAGCACAGTTTCAGTATCGTGTGTACGCGCGCACACGCGAGTTGAGGCGTCTAGATGATACTGTACAGATTGGGGCAATGGGTCCACATTCGGGGGGGGGGCTATTGGGTTCTGATCCCTGCCATGGTAAAAGTTAAGCCCCGCTGGTTTCAGTGGGACCTACGTACACCCCACCCCCCAATAAAAGTGTGCGCCTGGTGGGTGCGATTTCAGCTATAAAGAATGCATGGCGGGGCGGGCGAACCAAATAGGGAGAAGGCGAACCTTTCGTCGCTCGCGGCTGTTTAGTAAGCCAGATATCAGCTTGAATGTTGAAAAGGCTGCCCGCGGGTTCAAGGGGATACCAGGAAATGCCTCCTGCCCGCAAGGCCAGAATGGAGCAATAGATCAGATAGCCAGTGGAAGTTGTGAAATCTCCCGCGTTCCGCTGCACCTGGTGGAAACCAAGGCGTTCCCTTAGTTCCCTGCCACTTAGGTTCTCCAAATCAAGTCTGCAAACACGCTTCTTTAAATAAAATATATGAGATGTGAAAATCCATAGTCAACAGATGAATTGCATCCATCTTTTTCTTTGGAGACAACTGCATATAGCATGCCGTGTCCATTTTGAAAATTAAAACCCTTTAGCAAGATATGCCAGGTTCCCCCACCCCCAGTGCATATGGCACAGTTGCATAGATAATGAAAATAGGGTTTAAAGGGGGGGGGGAATCTATAGGCTCCATTTCCAGCTGTTCTGCAGTTTTAAAACAGCAAGGCTGAAATCCTATGCTCACTGGCTTCTGAGTTGTCATGCATAGGGTTGCAATGTAAATTATTCTGGCTCAATCCTCAAATAGGGTTCACTTAATACAGTTTCACGGTGCGATTTCTTCCTATACAATAGATGGGAGTGGAGGCAAGTTGTGCAAATAATATGCTTATCCTTCTTCACTTTCAAATTAAACATCTGTAAAATTAGGGGAAATGGCAACAAAGTGACAACACAGATCTGAGGTAGGTATCAACAATCTTTACTAAAGGATACCAACTCCCAATGTTTCAAGCTTGAACATGTCACCAGGAAATCGTTAAAAACAATTTAAACACAATTATTTGATAGACCGAGAAGTATCTGTCTTCATAATTATGAAAGTGCTTGAATTCTAAAGTGTTAAACACTCATCATACCACCAAATAGCTGTGTCAAAATTATTCCCAGTTCATTTATGGGAGGGAGTACTTTTCATTATGAATTTTTAATACTCAGTCTTTGTTGTTACTCTTAAGATAGATAGATGATAGATAGATAGATAGATAGATAGATAGATAGATAGATAGATAGATGTTCTAATCATCTGCACAGCCAAGCAAAACTCACGTGATTGCATTTTTCAGATCTTGAAATTTTATAGACAAAAGCGTATGAAAGAATGTGGGGCATATGAAAGACTGTGTCAGATCTGATATTCAAAAAATGTGGATGTATATTCATTATGCTCAGATCACATATAAATATTTATATTACTCTTTCTGCACCATATTTATATTACTCTTTCTGCACAGGGTCAACATTTTCTGGTGTGATGCTCTGTATTTGTGGTCATTTTAATAAGTTTCTAGCCCTTATGGAGATATGGGATGGGGAGACATGGACACAGAATCCTGCCTTTCGGTATTCTGGCAGCTGAGTACAAAGCACGGGCATTACTCAAGCAACGAGACTTACGCTTCCTCTCTCTGTGAGACCCCAATATCTGCTCCAGATATTGAAGCAGATTTTTAGGGTGCACATGAGGCTGCAGAAGAGAGGAGGGGAGGGAAAAGTTCTGTTGCACAAGCAGTCTACTTCAGTAGCAGAACAGCAGTGATGAAGTTTTTGATGTTATAAAACTGAATATAGTGTTATTAAATAGCCTGTAATCTATTAGGCTACTAGCTACCTGTATTTAGATTCTGGATATTTTGTATTCAGATTCTGCATGTTCTGCACACCATCCCATGGAACCTTAGTCCCCCTCACAACATTTCTGACTATGGTTCAGGCACAGATATCTATATTTAATCACATTACTTATAAACAGGAAGGCTTGCCCCAAGGGAAGGAGAGAAGAAATAGAAACAGTTTGGTGAGATGATGACACCATCTAGCAAATGGTGGTCCCCACCTCCCAAACTTCTGCAGAACCATTTTGCCCTTAAGACAGGGTAGAAGCAGCAGAAACACAAAAATGTTTCTTTTCCCCATGTGTATTTTTTATTGCATAATTGTTATTGATACTTATCGTTCTTATAATTTAACATAAGCCACTTTTGTGAGGTCTGCCTGGAACATAGTATATAAATACCTTCAATAAATAAAACTCTTCTGCACTGGCTTCTGTCATTAACCAGCAATGATATCAAAATCTAATCCAGAGATTCTAGTTCAAGTTGTTAACACTGCTGGCTGCTAAATATGGTACATATAATAAACTTTTTGCACTTAAGTGTAATGGAATGTTCCCCTGTGCCTTGAAGGAGTTGGTGTGGTCACTCCTGAAGAAAAGAATCTAGGTTGCTGGAGGTTCAGCTGCATAAGCTCTTGAAACTTACTATCTTGACCCATTTCAGTCTGGGTTCCACCCATTTTAGGACCTAATCAGCTCTGGCCACCCTGATAGATTTTCTTCAGATGGATGGGGGAACGCAACCCTACTGATTCTCCTATTGAATGTCCTCCTGACTGCCTCTGAGTTGGTGATTAGGGTAGTGGTTTCGCTCTTACTCCTGGCATCAGTTCATGAGAGTACTATTGAAAGACTGTGCCTCCTGACAATTTAACTACAGGGCACCAGAGCATGATTTTATTCCAAATGCTACTTAATAACTATATGAAGCTGCCAGGGTGGCACCAGAATGCTGATGATACCCAGCTCTGTTTCTCTGTATTGCTGTATCCAGATTAGGAGAGGTTTTGCATGCCTGGATATAGCCATGGGCTGGATGGTAGCTAATACATTGCTACTGAGTCCTGACAAGACCTTACGGATGGGTGGATCCCAGGTGTGGAACTGGGTTGTGAAAAGATGCACTCTCTCTGAAGGAGGAGGTGTGTAGTTTGGGGGATGCTTCTAGATCCACTGCTGCCACTACATGTCCAGGTGAATTTTACCAACTTTGGTTGGTGTGTCAACTGTTCCAGTTCCTGAACAGAGATATTCTTGCTGTCCATACTATTGATAATCTCTCAATTAGACTACCATAATGTGCAGTTTGTGGGGTGTTCTCGTGCCCAGTTCAAAAGCTGTGCAAAGTCCAGCTGCTGTTATAGTTAGCAGGACACCCAGATTGACACATATTATACTGATGTTGAAAGATCTGCACTGGCAGCCCAGTGCAAGGTTTTGTGATTGACATTTAAAGCCCTAAACAGCTTGGGACCAAGATCCCCTGGTACAGACCAAGACAATCTTTGAGATCGTCCAAGGAGACTATGCTGGTTGTTCCATGAAAACACAGATGCAGGCCTTCTCAGTAATAGTATCCACCCTCTGCAGTGCCCCCCTTCATGAAATTCATAAGAATACACTAATGACCTTTAAAAACCTCTTAAGTACATATTAATTTACCCAAACTTTCCTGGTCTCCAATTCTTTAGTTCTGGGTTATTTTTATTTTTATATACTGGTTAGTTTTATTTGTGGTATTATACGGTTGCATTTTGTTTCTATCTCCTATTTAGGAAATTTTATTGAATGTTACATTTTTACTGTTTTAACGTAAACAGCTTACAGATTTTTGTTATGCTGAGCAATGGTTGCAATTAAGCTTCTATGCATATATTAGTTGGGAGTAAGTCCTGTTGAATTCAGTGGGACTTACATTTGGCTGAAAGTTATTTCCCCCCCCCCAAAAAAAAAAAAAATCTACCAGCTTTAGTTAAATAACATTAGAAATAATTTAAATTTTTGATCCTAAAGATATCTAGAAGCTGAAAATGTGCAATCTTAAATCTATGCAATCTCTTATGCATTTCAAAAGTAACTTCTCCGGCTGATTAGCAATGAAAGGTTTAACTCTGCTCTTTTATCTGCAAACAGAGATGATCAAATCAACTTGCAGAAGGCTGTCTGCCATTCTCACAAAACAATGAAGGAGTAACGAAAAAAATCCCCAAGTCGATAGCATATGTAAAAAGCTACAAGTAATGTACCCTTCTGGATTTGCATGCTGATCAATGCTATTACTTTAGACTTTATGAAAATATAAATGACACCCCACCCCCTTTTAAACAATATGAGAAACTCCATCTTTTACTGCATATAAACTACTACCTGATTTGGGGAAGTTTTAACAGTGTCGAGTGTAGCCAAGTGTTAAAGAGAGAGACTAGGAATTCAAAAACTTAAAAGCAGCAGTAAAATATTAGTCAATGTCTGTGAGAAATGAGTCTGTCCCTTTATTCAGGGTGTATGTGTTTAATGGTAAGCTGGGATGCATATAAGCTAGTCCAAGCATGAAGGGCAGTAGGACACTCATATGGAAAGCCAACTTTGTCCCTCAGTTATCAAGATAAGAAACCTGTCATTTCTCTCATTCACTCTGTCAGCCTTGAGATACTCTAAGCAGACTTACCTCTGTGTTGTACACCCCATATATCAGGAAGATGAAGAGACCCTGTAAAATAAAATGGAGGGAAAAAGCTGTTAACTCTAATCATTTCAGCAGTAGAAATACCTGAAATAAACTTTCCTGGGAACAGACAAAAGAAGACACACTTCATCAAGGTCAATTTATTTTTCTATTTTTCAACATTATAAGCTGTACCTTGAGCATTTATTTGATAACGTGGGAGTGCATTGCCTACCATACCTGTGCTGCTAAACTATTTGGCATAAAAGACATCCAAGACCTAGAATGTCAATTAGAATACTACATGTGATATCAAATTCATTATTAGTGCATACATTATAAAAATATCAGAAATGCTGGACTGGGGTTGTTTTAAAAACAACAACATACCTTTGGATTTTTAAATAGTTAGCAAATACATCATTGTAGCACTTCATTGCTGCATTTCAAAATAGATATAGGAGCAAGTAATACACACACACTGTGCTTGGAAAACTTACATTTTTGGTGATGCATATTTCTGATATTCTAAAGCCAAAACTAGGAACCAATGTAGCCAGTTTTTCTATACAATACAGGAATTCTCTCTGATCACACATTCAAGGCTTAACAGATTTTCCGGATTGACACATTTCACAGATGCAAAATATTTTACAAAATGGTTGACTTTCCATCAAGAAAAACTAGCATTCCCTAGAATAAACAGATAACAGGGCATTTCAAAATAAAAAGGAGCATTAATTAAATTTATTTTGAGTCTTTGCCAAATAACTGCCCAATGCTCTTTCAGAATAAAGTCTTCAAGAAGTGTGAAACAGTGCTAAATTTAGCTAACCATAGGCATAGCATAATAATAGTTTTTAAAAATACAAAATCAGGTTATTCATCATTTCTCTTTAGGAATAATTTATGTATTTCAACTATGTGTCTTGGCAATTATTTTAACATTACTGGTTTTCATATACAGACTCTGATATAAATACATGAAAAGATACTTGTTACAGATTAAGCAGCTCTCTTCCATTATATGACACTTTTATTTTCTTAGGTACGTATATCTGTGCCATCTGTAACACAACACTGCGCACATTTTCTTTTCCTAAATATAAAAAAGAGACAGCCAGTAAAACACATTAAAAATCTCCATGAAGCAATTTCAAATTATTGCACTTTTTTCTTTTTTGCAGTTGTCAGAATTTTGCAGTTACTTCAAAATCAAGAGGAAATAATCCAAAGAATATTCTACAAAAGTGCATCTACTCTCAGGAAACACTGCAAAAGTTTAGACATTTGCAGAAAAGTGTACCTATACAAATATAACACTGTTATTTTGCACCTGCAGGCATAATTATAGCTGCATATTTAGCAAAAGCATATTCTGACAAAAGAACACAATGGTTATTTCTCATATACATTGTATTGTCACATCATCCATTTGTTCTTGTTGCTTCCTTCGGGCTCTGATTCTGCAAAAGCCAGCAAATTACACAAAAGATAATATAAATAATGCTGTGTGCATTGATTTTGTGGATCTCAATGTGTTTAGCATCAAGGTGTTGAAAGGTTTACAGTGCAGTCCTTTACATGTTTACTAAGTTCCACTTAATTCACTGGGGCTTCCTCCCAAGTAAAGGTGTGTAAAATTGCAACATTAAGCATCACTGCTGAATTAGTCTGTACTTCCCATTCATTTCAGAGTATGTTCCTTGTAGAAGGGAAATTTCCAGTGAATTGTGTTGTCAGTGACAAAATTGCTTTTGCTTAGACTGCACTCCTAAACACATTTTCTAGGTAGTAAGCCTTGCCTTGTGGAAACAGTGTGATGTATGTGTCAACATATATAGGACTAAACTCTTCGGCACTGAAGTTACAGCTAATTAAACACACACACACACACACACACACACACACACACACACACACACACACACTATAAACTTCATTCAGCCTTATGACTTTGAGCTTTTAATAGAAAGAATTATTCTATACTGAAGTTTTGCTTTAAGCATAGTTTGTATATTTCTGGATAGACAGTAAGTCCGCAATATTTTAGATATTGAATAGATCATTTGCTGTGGCTTAATAAAGCTGTGTAGGCTTAATTCTGCTGCAACCAATGCAGGAGGAGGGGTGCAGTCATGGTATGATTGTGTTCAATGAAAGTGATAATTCAGGCTGCAATCCTATGCATATTTAGGACTGGATATAAGTTCGATTGAACATAATGGGTCTAGCTTTCACGTAATCATGAACTGAATTAAACCGTTAATTTCATAAAAGTATATCAAAGCTAGTTTAAGGGCAAGACATATTGGCTACTTCAGATGCTGTATTAGAGACTCCTGTTCCTTTCAAAACTGCCCAGAAGGACAAATGCTATCAAATGCAATTTCTCACAATAATGCAGCCATTCAAAAAACTGTGAGCTATAGGCATATAGGAAGTTGCCATATACTGAGCCAGACCACTAGCTTATTGAGTTGACTGTTTACTTTACAGGGTTCCAGAGAGGCCTTTCTCAGCTCTGCTGAGAGATAGCAGGATTTATACTTGGGGTGTTTCCCAGCTGAAGCATCTGAATTGAGCCCTTCATTTGGGAATTTGCTTTTTAAAACCTGGAGATCCCATAATACAGGAACAAGGAACCTGTCGACCTCCAGATGATGCTGGACTACAACTCCCATAATCTCTGACCACTGACTATGCTTGCTGGACTTGGAGTCCAGCATCCAGAGGATCACAAATTCCCTGGCTTTGCTGTAGATTAGAAGCTGGTAGATACTGAGCTGTATTGATAGGGCAACTGGGTACCTAGAGGATCATAGCCCTCCAATGATCAGTTTCATTGATCCAATGGGTATTTCCACACAAGGCGCACCTTGTGCATTAGCTCAGACTTTCAACTAACTGGAGTCATTCCTGATTAGACAGAACATAACAATAGCTCTTAAAATGAGTTTATCTTCACTAAATTAACATTACAAATTCTGCAATAGTTTGTAAGCTGCAGTTGTCAACTCTGTAAAATAGCTCAAACTATGTCAATATCTACGTTCAGCAGGAACTTTTAGGGAAAGTAATTACAGTTAAACCCCCTATATTTTGCAGTAACATCAAACCAGTTTCTTTGTTTGCAAGTGAAAGGAAAAATCACTTCAATACTATGTCACCTTGTAGGTTTACATAATGTTATACAGACACTTCACCCTTGATTATTTCTGTTCAAGCCTCTGCTTACACATCCTTAGATTTCTGGCAAAGCAATAGCTTTATAACCAGCTAGTTTATTTTATGCAGAAGATTTAAAAACCTACGGTACTTGGGGAAAAAAACATAGTGGTCAGTTCAGTGAGTTATTAATTCTTTGTGTTATGTGCCTCTTGCAAACCAATCCTTTGTGCATTTAGCTGAAAGTGCTGAGTTTAATAGGAATTACCATAATCCTGTGTGTGCACAGGACAGAAGGAACTACATAATATTTTGGCAAATGTAGGTTTCCAAAGCTGCGATGGCCAAGATAACATAAGTAAAGACTCCAGTAGGGAGAGAACTGGTGCATTTTACTTTATTTAGAATATTTATATAGCACTCTTTTTGCTATATATCCCAGGGTGGCAAACACTAGCAAATGTTGGGACACCCTCCCAAGATAAATCCTTAATTTCAACTCTCAGTGGCAAATTCCCCCTCCTAACAGATCCAGCAGCTAGTGCTAAATTAACTTGCAGTTTTGGAGTCCAAAAATCACAGAAGCAATTACAGTGGTACCTTGGTTTGCATAAGTTTTGGATTACAAACACGTCAAACCCAGAAGTGCATGTCCCGGTTTGCAACCTTTTTTTGGATTACAACCCATTTTTTTATTACAAACAAAATTTTTTTGAGGAGGCCCCATTGGTGAAAGCGTGCCTTGGGTTACCACCTGTTCTGGTTTATAAACAGACCTCCGGAACAGATTATGGTTGTAAACCAAGGTACCACTGTAATTAAAAATGGTCTTGAGGGCACTTGTGGGCAGTAGCAGATTTCATGAGGCAGGGGGTACCTAACTTCCTGACCTCCCAATAGCTGAGTTCCTACTGCTTACCAGGGAAAGATTGTTGAACTACAATGTCATTGGCAGGAGCATAAGATTGCACCACTACAGAAAATGTCCTGAATGTTATATTTATATATCAAATATTCAAAGGTGGCACCCAGGGAAAGGCCTCTTGAAGTGAACTTGATTCCTGACCTACCTGGGACCAAGCAGTCTCTAAGGTAACTTAGTCCTCAATCTTGTAGCTTAGTCTTTTCCAGGGAGTAAGCCCCAATGAACCCAATGGGATTTACTTCTGAGTATTGCAGCCTAATTATACAATATTTGCACAGTAAATGCTACTGAATTCAGTGGGACTTACATTTGAGTAAACCCGAACAGGACTGCACCTGAACTCAAAAGCAAATAGAAAACCAATGGAGCTGACGTACAATTGGAGTTATATGTTCAGATCTTCAGGCATCAAACAAAATCTAGACTACCACATGTAGCCTAAATACATTTATGTATTTGGTTTTATTTAGTACTAATAGATTTCTAAAGCACCTTACAGAACACTGCTGCCATCACAAGGCAGTGTACAAAATTCCTGAATAAATATACAAATAAATATATATTTCATAGAATCATAGAATCATAGAGTTGGAAGAGACCACAAGGGCCATCGAGTCCAACCCCCTGCCAAGCAGGAAACACCATCAGAGCACTCCTGACATATGGTTGTCAAGCCTGACATATGGTTGTAAAGACCTCCAAAGAAGGAGACTCCACCACACTCCTTGGCAGCAAATTCCACTGTCGAACAGCTCTTACTGTCAGGAAGTTCTTCCTAATGTTTAGGTGGAATCTTCTTTCTTGTAGCTTGGAACCATTGCTCCGTGTCCGCTTCTCTGGAGCAGCAGAAAACAACCTTTCTCCCTCCTCTATGTGACATCCTTTTATATATTTGAACATGGCTATCATATCACCCCTTAACCTCCTCTTCTCCAGGCTAAACATGCCCAGCTCCCTTAGCCGTTTCCAGGCATCGTTTCCAGGCCTTTGACCATTTTGGTTGCCCTCCTCTGGACACGTTCCAGTTTGTCAGTGTCCTTCTTGAACTGTGGTGCCCAGAACTGGACACAGTACTCCAGGTGAGGTCTGACCAGAGCAGAATACAGTGGCACTATTACTTCCCTTGATCTAGATGCTATACTCCTATTGATGCAGCCCAGAATTGCATTGGCTTTTTTAGCTGCCGCGTCACACTGTTGGCTCATGTCAAGTTTGCGGTCAACCAAGACTCCTAGATCCTTTTCACATGTACTGCTCTCAAGCCAGGTGTCACCCATCTTGTATTTGTGCCTCTCATTTTTTTTGCCCAAGTGCAATACTTTACATTTCTCCCTGTTAAAATTCATCTTGTTTGTTTTGGCCCAGTTCTCTAATCTGTCAAGGTCATTTTGAAGTGTGATCCTGTCCTCGGGGGTGTTAGCCACCCCTCCCAGTTTGGTGTCATCTGCAAATTTGATCAGGATGCCCTTGAGTCCATCATCCAAGTCGTTGATAAAGATGTTGAATAAGACCGGGCCCAAGACAGAACCCTGTGGCACCCCACTAGTCACTCTTCTCCAGGATGAAGAGGAACCATTGATGAGCACCCTTTGGGTTTGGTCAGTCAGCCAGTTACAAATCCACTGAGTGGTAGCATAGTCAAGTCCGCATTTTACCAGCTTCTTTACAAGAATATCATGGGGCACCTTGTCAAATGCCTTGCTGAAATCAAGGTAGGCTACATCCACTGCGTTCCCTTCATCTACCAGGCTTGTAATTCTGTCAAAAAACGAGATCAGGTTAGTCTGACATGACTTATTTTTCAGAAATCCATGCTGACTATTGGTGATCACAGTATTCCTTTCTAGGTGCTGACAGACTGTTTGCCTAATGATCTGCTCCAGAATCTTCCCTGGTATTGATGTCAGACTGACTGGGCGGTAATTATTTGGGTCCTCTCTTTTCCCCTTTTTGAAAATAGGGACAACATTTGCCCTCCTCCAGTCTGCCGGGACTTCGCCTGTTCTCCAGGAATTCTCAAAGATGACTGCCAGTGGTTCTGAGATCACATCTGCCAGTTCTTTTAATACTCTTGGATGCAGTTCATCTGGCCCTGGAGACTTGAATACATCTAAACTAGCCAAGTATTCTTGTACTATCTCCTTAGTTATTCTGGGCTGTGTTTCCTCTGCTGAATCATTTGCTCCAAATTCTTCAGGTCGGGCATTGTTTTCTTTATCGGAGAAGACTGAGGCAAAGAAGGCATTGAGGAGTTCAGCCCTTTCTGTGTCCCCTGTTTGCATTTCACCATCTTCTCCTCTGAGTGACCCCACTGTTTCTTTGTTCTTCCTTTTGCTACGAACATACCCATAAAAGCCTTTTTTGTTGCTTTTAACCTCTCTAGCAAGCCTGAGTTCATTCTGTGCTTTAGCTTTTCTGACTTTGTGTCTACATGTGCTGGCTATTTGTTTGAATTCCTCTTTGGTGCTTTCCCCCCTTTTCCATTTTTTGTACACATCCTTTTTTAATCTTAACTCAGTTAAAAGTTCTTTAGATAGCCACCCTGGCTTCTTTAGGCACCTTCCATGTTTCCGTCTCATTGGTATTGCCTGAAGTTGTGCTTTTACTATCTCCCTCTTAACAAACTCCCAGCCATCATGAACTCCCTTTCCTTTTAGTATTACTGTCCATGGGATCTCACCCAGCACTTCCCTAAGTTTTATGAAGTCGGCTTTCTTAAAGTCAAGAAACTGAGTCCTAGTATGCTTGGCTGCTCCTTTCCGCTGTATAGTAAACTTCAGAAGAGCATGATCACTGCGCCTAATGATCCTTCCACTTCTACCCCACTAACCAGGTCATCAACATTGGTTAGGACCAGATCTAAAATGGCTGTTCCTCTTGTTGCTTCTCCCACTTTCTGGACAATGAAGTTGTCTGCAAGGCCAGTGAGGAATTTGTTTGACCTTATGCTCTTGGCTGAGTTTGACATCCAACAAATATCCGGGTAATTGAAGTCCCCCATTACTACTATCTCCCTTCCTTTTGCATGCTTGGCCATCTGTTCTAGGAAGGCATCATCTATGTCCTCCGTTTGGCTTGGGGATCTATAGTAAACTCCCACAATGAGATCCCTGTTATTCTTCTCTCCCTTAATTTTGACCCAAATGCTCTCACTTTGGCTTTGAGGTTCTAAATCTTGGATCTCTTCACAGGTATACACATCCCTGACATATAACGCCACTCCTCCTCCTTTCTTGTCTGGTCTGCTTCTCTGAAATAGATTGTATCCCTCCATTATTACATTCCAGTCGTGGGAGTTATCCCACCAGGTTTCAGTGATGCCTATTATGTCATATTTAGTTTGCTGTACCAAGAGCTCAAGCTCATCTTGTTTATTTCCCATGCTTTGCGCATTAGTGTACAGATAAATAATATAAAATAATAAAATTAAAACCACATTTTACCAATTAAAAATGAACAGTTCCATTTAATCCAGAGCACATCAATTAATGAATTGGCATGTTACACCAACTGCACCTTCCAGACTCTGTTCAAAGGCATTCAGTTGTTACAATAATCCAGTCTGGATGTAGCTGATGCATGGATGACTGAAGACAAGTCCACCCTCTGCAGGAAAGCCTAGAGGTAGTTTATCAGCCAAAACTGCAGACTGGTAACATTTCAGTCCAGCCCTCCAGATAACCTAACCTAACAGTTCCATATCTAAAAAGCACATTGCACAAGACAGAACCATGTCCGGTCCCAAAAGCCATGATATAGAGCATCAGTCTCCAAGCTCCACCTTCTGAGTTTAGTCTTGAAATAGGAACTGAACCACAGATCAGTGGAACCATGTGTACCAATCCTAATGAGATTGTCAATACTCTGATGGTCTCAGTTGGCTCAGATGGTTGATACTAAAAAACCTCTGAAGACAAAGTGGAAGTACTGAGAACCTTGGGAGGAAGTGATTGTGTCCTCTTGGGTTTCATGATATAGAGGCAAGGGAAAGCTGAATTCCCAGTCAGCACACTGGGCTCCATTGAAAACGACTTCTCTATGTGAACCAGGAAATGACCTTTCCAGACTATGGAATGACTCTTTCCCCCCTATATCTTCACTTGTGATCTCCTTGGTGACACGGATGCCATTAAGGCAGTTGAATGCACATGCATACTCTGTCTCCCTCCCTTCCACACCCTCCTCATGGCCCCGGGCTCTGGCAACCTATGCTATGCCACTGGTTAGCTGACAACAACAGTATATTCATTGTAGATTAAAAAGGCATTTTTAATCAGAACTATCCTTTGCCAAGGTTTTCAGTGGCTGGGATATAAAAGAGCCCCTTGCACACAGTCAACATCTTCCAGCCCCCTATGGATTTCTGAATGCTGTCCCTGATGCTGTATCAGAAGCTGCTTTGGAGGATTCTCATGACTTTCTAGTGGAGCAGCTCTTGGTCACAGTGGGTAACCTCCACTGTCAAAGATAGTATACTTCTGAATATCAATTGCTAGGAATCACAAGTGCGGCAGCTAGACTGATGACTGGGAGTGGCCGCCGGGACCACATAACACCGGTCCTGAGAGATCTGCATTGGCTCCCAGTACGTTTCCGAGCACAATTCAAAATGTTGGTGCTGACTTTTAAAGCCCTAAACAACCTCAGTCCTGTATACCTGAAGGAGCGTCTCCACCCCCATCGTTCAGCCCGGACACTGAGATCCAGCGCCGACGGCCTTTTGGTGGTTCCCTCATTGCGAGAAGTGAGGTTACAGGGAACCAGACAGAGGACCTTCTCGGTAGTGGCGCCCACCCTGTGGAACGCCCTCCCTTCTGATGTGAAGGAAATAAGCAGCTATCTTATATTTAAAAGACATCTGAAGGCAGCCCTGTTTAGGGAAATTTTTAATATTTAATGCTCTATTGTTTTTAACACTCGATTGGAAGCTGCCCAGAGTGGCTGTGGAATAATAAAATTGTTGTTGTTGTTGTTGTTGTTGTTGTTATTATTTTATTTGGGTCCTGCTTGTGGGTTTTCTATAGGTATCTAGTTGAATACAGTGAGAACAGGATACTGAACTAGATGGGCCTTTGGTCTGTTCTACTGAGGTGTTCTTATGTTCTTAAGGAAGGTATAATGTGGGCAGTACTGGACACAACCCAACAGAAGCCAAGGCTATGTAGACACCCTTGAACTGAAGTCATTACATAGAAACTCTTATTCACATCAAGGAAATATGCTCCTAAGAAATGACTAGTGAATTGTGCTGTTGGTTCTAAACTATTTCCATGCTTCTGTCCTTTGAAATATCTTTAAAAATGTCATCTCAAAGGAGGAATTATTTTCTTGTCTAAAGTTTATTAGATATCCTCAAGAAGTTCACTTGAGCTGAGAAGCTGCAACAATATTTATTCTAATTGGTGCATTAATTGGCCAATCAGTTAAAAACGAGGCAGTTTAAGAGACTTGAAAGCCTCTTAGCTGTTGACAGCTATAACGTTAATGCTTACATTTTTCAATTACTAAAAATAAAACAGGAAGGAAACATACAAAATCAAGATTTCACCCTTAGCAAATAAACTATTGATATGAACAAATAAATACCACTTTAACATATGCATCCAATATTAACAACCCTAATAAAACTGTTTATTAGAGGAATAATTTCCTACACTGAAAGATACTTACAGTTATATACGTATGGCATGGGGAGATAGACAAAGAAAGAGAATACTTCATACAAATGCACATTGAATTAATTGTGCTCATTTATTCCATAACAAGTGTATGGGCATGCTTTGCCTTAACATTTGTCAAATTGAATATTTTATTTTATTTTATTTAAATCCCTGCTTAGATTAGGAAAATACTTGTCACATTATTTACACAAATAATACAACTGAGATCATGGGGAATTATATCAAATGTTGTTTTTGATGAAGATATAAAACATTTTATCATTTCCGGACCAGGCACCGCACTCCAAGGTATATCTATCTATGGTGCAGTGGTAACAGGACTTCTAATACAGAGGCTCAACATAAATATTTATTCATTAAATAATATATCTTCTACATTAAAAGTTTTCCATGTTAGATATTAATTTTGCTCCTCAAAGATGTTACTGAAAACCATAGTATATTGTGTTGAATTATAGCCAATGTCCACATGCATTGTTCCCTTAGACCCAAAACCCAAAACGTCACCGTACAGCAGCCCTAATAGTACTGTGCATGGCGACCTTCACATTCACTCACAGGATGCATGGTGTAGATGCTGGGCTCCGAGGCAGGTGCCATGACACAGACATGGAAATCCCACCCCTAACACATCCATTTACTACAGTCACTTTCCAGGTACAGATGTTGGCCTGATCTCACCCCTTGCTGTTTTAGATGGTTTTATCATCTTCCTGATTTTGGTAATTATTACATGTTGGCTTATATTGCACAGTACTTTGGGCATTATATTGAAAAGCAAGATTAGAAAGCTCAATATAAGCAAACAACAAGTACCTTAGTGAGTAAAGGGATAAGGAGAAGATGGAGACATCTTTAATTCCTCCCCTATCTGCCCGTCTATTATTCCTGCCATTTTGTCAGGGGCAGAGCAAAGTCAAGAAAGCTTTCCAGAAGGGTGGAACCCCTTTTTATTTAAGATTAATGTTTTCTTTTACTTTGCGATAAAAATCACATTTTTAACATAAATACTAGTTTATTTTAAAAAGCAATCTAGTGCTTGATTATTATTTTTTAAGAGTGCAAAGGTGTTGTCAGGAGATGGGCATGGGTGATTTCACTTTTACAAGAACTGCAAATAATAACATCTTATCATCTCCCCCGCCCCACTCAATTCTTCTTCCCCAGCAGGCATATCTGCTTAACTGAAAAACAGAGAAGTCCAGGATTCCCCATTACAGCTCCTTTTGATGGGCATTTAATATATTGCCTTTACTTAAAGGAGCTGAACTGCTCCTTCAAAATATTTAGACTAACCTTCTTTCTGGGTCTCACCTCTCAACTCAGAAGTAAATACAAGTATGCCCTGTATATAAAGAAGTGAAGTGCTAGAGCCTAGAGATGTGAAAAGCCCAGAAAAAATGAATTTATTTGCAGTAAACACATAGGCTTGTAGCCAATGCTAGTCCTTAGGTCCATTGGTTTCAATGAGTCTACTCTGAGTAGAACTTGGCTAGGATCCGTGTTAAATGGTTTGGAGATGTCCACCTTCCCTTCACACTTTGTGTCTTTACCACAGCAAACACAGTATGTACAAATAATACCACATGAAGTGTAAAAGTAGCTGCTATTCTTTGTTTCAGAGCCTTATTAGCACCCCTGCTCATACCCTACCATCTCCACTCCCTATTCCATTATTAAATATTCGAATTACCACAATAATTTAAATATAACTCACCAAGCAACTTTTGGTAACAAAGCAAAATGGACAGCATCCAAGGTGTTCTGCAATTAAAAATTGAAACATCTGTGCATGAATGCTCTCCCAATTTTTTTCCGTGTGAAGACTCAACCACCTATCGGAACCAAAATGTGAAACTGGACCACTTTAATTACATTTGCATATATGCATAATTTATTAATTGGAATGTTTTCCCACTCTATGCTGTAGGCTCCTTTGAGATACAAATGACAACTTTAGGAGGGCAATTTAGCTTAGGGAAATTGTGTAGAGGGAAAGGGTTGAACAGTCCCTTACAAGCATCGCTAGACCAATGAAGACCGCCAGGATGTGTCTGTTTTAAAATGAAATAACCCCATATCACATGTGACTTTATTGTTAGGTTACATCCACACCATACATTTAAAGCACTATTATACCACTTTCACCTCCTGACAACCTAGCAGTTCGAAAGCACGTCAAAGTGCAAGTAGATAAATAGGTACCGCTCCGGCGGGAAGGTAAACAGCGTTTCTGTGCGCTGCTCTGGTTCGCCAGAAGCAGCTTAGTCATGCTGGCCACATGACCCGGAAGCTGTATGCTGTCTCCCTCGGCCAATAAAGCGAGATTAGTGACGCAACCCCAGAGCCGTCCACGACTGGACCTAACGGTCAGGGGTCCCTTTACCTTTATACCACTTTCACAGTCATGACTTTCCCCAACAACCCATGGGAACTGTAGTTTGTTAAGGGTGTTGATGATTGTTAGGAGACTCCTCACAGTTCAATCTTATTTCTTTCCCTTCACCACTGATCATTCCTCCAAACTGGCAATTGCATTCTCCCTTGGCTAAGCCTACAGTACCCACATGCTAGCGGTGGCTGGGGCCAAAAGTGGGGTGCAGCCAACCCACACTCTCATGTGCACAGTCTCATCCATGCACACACACAGGACACAAAGCCCCCTCCACATCTTATCCATGCAGATTATCCAAAGGGGGATTATCACCCCCACCAACTCGTCAAATTATCAATCTGATGATTGCCAAGGGATGATTTGCATACCCACCATGTGTCTATTACTGACAAATGGGGGGGGGCAGAAAAAAAATTGGATGGTGGAGGCTGTTCAGACCCCACAACTGGGGTTGACACTCCTGCCCTAAACCGTGTCCATGGCAAAGGTACATTTTTTAAAAAGTGATATTCCACAATGGATCTGGGTCCATATTTCAATAGGTACCAGTTTATATTATCAGATGCATGGTCCCTATGTTGGATAGGTCAATGACAGTATTAGGGGCATCATAAGACACCCTAATAGAGAATGCAGTGCCCATGACATTTCAAGTACATTTTCTACTCCTTGCTTTAAAAAAAGGGTATCAGCTAGCATCGAGGCAGCATATTGGCTGTGTTGACAAAACACATCAAAATGCTAAAAGAAAGGGATCTACGAAGTCCTCTTTACCAGAGCATGCTTAATATTCCTGAGATGGCACCTCTCCACATTACTGATAATGGATGGACAACATGTTTTGGTATGTTCGTACCACACAGAGCACTAATTGTATTCATGGAGTAAAACACGCATCAGGGTTTTCTTTGGCCAATGGACTGAGAACAAGAACCCTTACTTACATGGTTACTCAGTTAAATAATAATTTGATGGTTAACTCATTATGGAACGGCTTCTATAAAAATGCTACAGTACATCTATTCTGGGATTGTAGGGTTCCGGCAGAATTCTCTGTGATTTGTTTATGATGTAGTGATGATTGACTCTGTCACTTACTAATAAATGGTAAATAAAAAAAAGTAACCTATGATATTAAAGTACTACATTAGCTACATCGCGATTAAATTACAGTAACATCACCAGCTATAAACCTTTATAGAATCTTCTCAACCGTGCAGTAATTCTCCTAACTATACGATTATGTAGAGCACAAATATTTCTTTGTAAGTCCAAAGCAATACATCAGGGGAGCATTTACTGCTAAAGCTAGATTGAGAGTAAATGCATCTTGGGTTGCTATGAATAAAAGCTCTAGCTTCTCATTACTTTATGACAAGACACAGAAATTCACTTTACTTTTCATTTAAGCTTTTCTGCTCCAGTTTATAGATGTATGCCTTCACGCTTTTATTCCCTTCTCGCTTCAGCCGTACGTAATAAATGATTATAAATTTTCACATTTGACCACCTCTCTGCTAGTCTCATGCTTAATGCACAAAGTTAGGAAGCTGCAGGTAAAAATTTCACAAACACTTTTATTTATGATGTTGTCCTTGGTAACGGAAATTTCAATGTACTGAAATGAAAAGTATGATTAAAAGGATACGACGACCTGACAAGGATAGTAGAGGGCAGCCTTCTATTTCCCACAGAAAATATATAATACTTTTTTGACATCAATTTCATAGAGAATAGACATGGGCTATTCATGAAAAAAAAAAGACACAAACATGTTTCTGACTTCGGCGCTCTTGTCCTTTAAATGAAACTTCTGCCAAAGTGCATCAAGACTGAATTAATGTCCTTTAGATGTGGAAATTATTCAGTTGGAATCATAACTAATTTTCAATAAGCATAACTGGCAAAACAATATAAGATAAATAGTGAAAAGCTACTCAGGCCTTAAAAATCAATTTATTTAAAATTCAAAATAATTCAAGTCTTTTTTACACCACCCACTTGATTTTAGGTGCTTAATAGATTTAATTATTTATTGTTGCTGTTATTAAAAATAAGAAATAACTGCTACTAGATTATATCTATTTTATTTTTTATTTACTATTTACAGAAATACCTGCTGAATTTAAAACAAACCTGCTTCTCTCTATATATGTATTATTATAATTTTATTCATAGGTTTTACAATTATTCATTATTTCTTTCTGACCACAACAGGTTCAAGGCAGCTCACAATAAACTCCATATAAGGAAAAATAATTGTTTTTCTAAAAAGACAGTTTTTAAGTAAAATGAACAGAAAAAACAATATGTACAATCAGCCTTCCTGAGGGTTCTTTAATCATTTATGCAATGTTTGTGCAATATCATTGTCAAAATTTCACATTTCTAGTCTAGTGTTTCTTGTTGTCCATCATCCCTTTGTGGATGTGGTGTAAGGTCGGATTTGAAGATATCTTTACCATGCCAAACTTTGTGCATGGTTCCTTCCCATGCCTACAGATGCATAAACAAAGGGGTCACCTTTAGTCATTTCCTTCCAGTAAGAGAGAGATAAACATCACTGCTGCTGAAAAGCAGCCACCGCTTTTGGTATCTATATTGTATTGTTCTCCTACAGGCTCAGACTCTGATTAGCTGAGCTGGTTCAACTGACTTGCTCCAAGACCTTTAAGAGTTTGCAGTTCGGTTTTTGTGAGAGAAAAGAATGTTGTCAGTTTGGGTAGGATCAAAACTTCATGCAGAGGCAGTCTGGGAAAATGGGAAAAACTGGGGGCAAAATGTCCTGAGAGCGGGCCGAGACAATGAGGCTGAAGGAAATAAATATGCTGAGAATAGAACTGACTGTGAAAGAGGAACATTTAAGGTGGGTGGCTGGAGAATAAGTGGCAGAAAAGACACGGAAGTGAAGTAAGGAGGGTCGGTGAGGGAAGTCGGCAAGGGAAGCTGGTAGACCTGGCCCTACTATTAGGTAGAGTCAGGCCTCAAGAAGCAGCACTAAAGTGTTGAGAGAACAGAGTCGTGTCTTGAATCCCCAGCTAACCTTTTGCCCTCAAATATGGTTGAAGAGTGTTCTGTTGCTAGTGCTGAAATCAGATTTAACTACTGGTCCAGTCCGCTTCTGTAGGTGGAAGTAGGGTGAGGGGCACCATCTTGTCCTTTGCCTCAGGCGGCAGAATGTATTGGCCCGGCCCTGCAGGCTGGTCAGGAGGCATAAACCCTATACAGTGGTACCTCGGGTTGCATACGCTTCAGGTTACACACTCCGCTAACCCAGAAATAGTGCTTCAGGTTAAGAACTTCACTTCAGGATAAGAACAGAAATTGGGCTCCAGCGGTGCAGCAGCAGCAGGAGGCCCCATTAGCTAAAGTGGTGCTTCAGGTTAAGAACAGTTTCAGGTTAAGAACGGACCTCTGGAACAAATTAAGTACTTAACCCAAGGTACCATTGTACTCAAAACGAGCAGCTAATATCCAACTCTGGGCCCATCTGCGCTATTCATTTAAAGCAGTGTCCCAACACTTTAAACCAGTCATTGCTTCAGTCAAAAGAATCCTGGGAACTGTAGTTTGTAAAGGGTGGTAAGAGAGTTGTTAGAAGACCCCCTATTCCCCTCATGAAGCTTTAATTCTCAGAGTGGTTTAACAGCCTCTTTCCTCAGGAAAACTCTGGTAATCGTCGCTCTGTGGGGGGAATAGGGGTCTTTTGGTAATTCTCAGCACACTTAACAAACTACAGTTCCCAGAAATGACAGTTTACAGTGATATGATGTTGCTTTCAGTCTGTAGTGCAGATGGGGCCTCAGTCATTTAGAAGACCCAATGCTAGTAATGATCACTAACTTAAATCCATAAGTTTCAGTGGGTTTACTCTATAACTTAAGTCAGATACCACCCTATGTTTAGTGAGGGTGGAGCTCAGGATAATATATAGACTTGTAGCCAGAAATTTTGTTGTGAGGCGGTTAATTGGGGCAGTGGATTGCTGAATAATTTCACCATCAAAATCTTGTCATTACCCATTTATTGGTATCCCACTTTTCCACAAGATGGTGTCCCAAAGGCAGCTCACAATGTATAAAATGAACAGCAACAAATATAAGAAAAATAGGACCAATTTCACTTAAGTAAATGTATAATAAAGAAAATCAGCTCTGAATAAAACAATACAAATAAATTGTATTGTTTGACCCAATTGACCCAACAAATAAATTGACTTAACCCAACAGCTGAAAAGTGTCAGGAGCCTGAAGTCTTAAGATAGAAATAAAAAATATTTATTTTATGCTCTCTATAGAAATATATGAGGCCAAACAGATCTCCATTCTACAAAGGCAACGTGGGATTCTCCACAGTTAACTTACATACATGGCCTGGCAATCACACCTCTCAATTTGAGGCATCCTTCCTCCCAGTTTTCACCTTGATCTCTTCTCTTACTCCCTTCCACATCTTTCACTTGGGAAGGTAAAGATTTCCACTCCTTTAATCCCCACAGATGCTCACGTATTTTTATCAACCAGAACATAAAGTGAATCTCTCTCTCTTTTCTTGCTGTCTCATAAACGTAGATAGGTCAATATATTTAAAATGATTAAATTGTATTAGTTCTTGGCAAACAATTAGGCTGAATGGGAGTCAGGCTATATCCCTGATATAGGCCCATTGCTAAATACTTCTGCACAGAGGCCTACACACACTGGGATGCACACAAAATACAGACTGCTGTTTGGCAAAAAAAAAAAAAAAGGCACAATCCTGATCTCCCCTCTATTCTACCTCATTTGTCCCCAGTTTGACAAACGGTAGGATAGCTAAAGGAAGCAGTTTCTACGTTTAGTAACAGTGAATCCTGCTAGTTGCAGCTTTTCCTCTCACTGCAGCAGACCCTCCAACATTTCTCTGATGAAAATAGGGATGCCCCAATCCATAATGATAATTTTACTATTTATACCACACACATCTTACTGGGTTGCCCTAGGCACTCTGGGCAGCTTCTAACATATATAAAAAATATAATTAAACATTAAACTTTTTTTAAAAAAACTTTCCCTATACAGTACAGAATTGCCTTCAGGCGGCTCAGGGGTCGGATAACTCCATACCCTCCAACATTTCTCCAATGAAAATAGAGACATCCTAAGGAAAAGTGGGACATTCCACACAGAATAAGAAACTGGGACAGCTTCTCTAAATCAGGGATGTCCTTGGAAAATAGCGACACTTGAAGGGTCTGCAACTCTCAGTTTGTTGTAGAGGGCTTTGCTGTACCCTGGCATGCTCCCAGCAGGCTTACCTGATGCCAACTCCAGCAGTGTGCCAGACATCTGAGACTTGTTGCCATTTTAATTTCTCACAGTGCCCATGATATACCCTTGCTTGGGGCATTGTGGGAAATTTAAAAAGCAGCTATACTGGCAAACTGACTTGGTAAGCCAATTAACAACATGTAGTGTGATTATAAAACAATCCAAGGTGTCAATTCGATCCACAGATGATGGCCCTGAACCACCTGATCTTTGTAATTGAGCTGTTTTGTGTTGCATTTTCCCTCTGAAGTTCTTCTCTTCCAGCATGGCCACCTTAAGGTCTGAGTGGCTGATGTGTTCTTCCATTGTTTTTTTCAATTTTGCCTTTTTTTGATGTCTTTTTATTATTTTGTGCAGAGATTGGCCTGTTTGTCATATGTAGAATGCAGAAAGGCATCGCTGGCAGATGATGACATATATCACGTTAGAAGATGAACAAAAGGTAAGCGAGCCTCTGATGTTGTGGATGACAGTATCCTTCTGAGAATATGCAGAGCACTCATCCAGTATCTGTGGGCTGGGTTTTCTTCTCAAGAGGTATGAGCCCCAGCACCTCTTAATCACTTCAGGCTTCACTGATGCCAGTGTCAAAATATTAATTCTGGATTATTCCCAAGGATTGCATCAGTTCCAGCACATCTCAGCAATGCTTATGTCATAGCTGTCAACTTACAGATTTGAAAATAAGGGACCAGCAGCCAAAATAAGGGATCTGCAGCCTCACCTGTTCCAGGCACTCCAGTCTTCCTGTCCTCCTGCAGTCTGGTCAAACTCATGCTGGTAGCTTAAAGAACACTGTCCAACCAACTTGCTAACCAGAGGTTCAACTGAATAGAATCTGAATCACATGCACCACAAGGCCTATGCAGCCTCAACTTAAGATGGCTCCCCGGCCTGGCTTTGCACTGCAAAGTTTGCAGCAGCACGTGCAACAAAATGGCGTCCAGCATTGAAAAACCTCCACAGCTTGCATTAACTAGCCACACACAAGGCATGCAAGCTCCACCCCCCAGTCGTTCTTAGACTTCTTATTGGGTGAGCAACACAGCCAAGCAACACAGTTGGAGCCTCCCTCCTCCCTGGCCGGCAGGGAGGGAGGGAGAGGAGCTGCTTCCTTTGAAATTTAAGGGACATCATTTAAGGGACATTTAAGGGACATCCATCAGTAAGGGACAGCAGTGGGACATGGAGCTGGAATAAGGGACTGTCCCTTCAAATAAGGGACACTTGACAGCTATGTTATGTTGCAGAATGCAAGAGGTACAAGTAAGAAATATTGTGGAATGTATCTGCTGCTGTCGGATAATGACAATAAGCATGAACGGGGCTTATTATACTATGTATGACCCTAGTTATTATTACCTTGTTAGGGAAATATTTCATGGATCTCTACACTAAATAATTTGCAGTATGCACTTGTGCTTCACGAGCATTATAACCTTCACAAGGGGGAAGCTGCAAATACTTTGTGACAGATTCCATTTGTCGGCTGGCAATTGCAAAACCCTGAAAACATATTATGTCTCATGTCAGCCATAAAAATAACACCACAAATTACAACCTAAACAAAATTATGTAGCAATTATCATTTGGGGGTCCATTCTAATCCATTTCAGATTTACTGTTAACCTGGGTGTTTTTTTCCTTCCCCTCCACCTTTTTTTCTTTTTACACCTAAAGATCTGATATCGGGTCAGGCAATTATAAGCTACTGTGGCCCTTTAAATTGCAACTCTTCGCAATCATTGCTATTATAATACCAGCAATCTGCATTGCTGGGCATTCTGTCTAGTGTCCCAGCCTAAAAGTGTGCTCCTTTCTAAATAAATTTAATTTTTGCAGTTTGAAATTTGACAAGAAATGCTTAAAATGCCAGCATGTGGGATCAATTATGGAAATTCAGCAAAGCACACAGGTTAAAAGTGCAACACCAGAGCTCACACTCTCTTTTAACTTCCTAATGTCTCTGACCCCTTTGTACAAAAGTACTTTAATCAACATTATATATATTATATTTTAGTCTCACCATTTAGCAGGCTGTAAAAAATGTTTGCTGGTCAATTATAGACATCAAGTTGATATGCTGCAGGACTGTGGGCCGTTTTAAGTTTGCAATTATAGCTGAGAGGGCTTTGGGGAAACCCAGAGAGGGTAAAAACTGATTCCCCCCCTCCCCTCTTTAAAATGTTTTAAAGTTTGCAAGCAAAAATGATGAATATTAATTAAATAAAAATGAACAGAGACAATTATTGGACCGTAATGAAAGGTGGATTTGAATTTAATGCACATGGCATTCCGTCCCAATATTTTAATCCCCTGCCACAGTGTATGCCACTACAGCAGCCAATAACGACAAGATTGTCCAAATAATGTAATTGCATTAGATAAATTTGAGACCAGATTTCATTTTAAGGCCCTAATACACTGTTGGAACCATGACCTGAATCTGGCTACCGATAACTGGTATGAGACATGGGTCAATGCACATAAGTGCTCTATTTGTAACCATAAAAGCAAGATAATGTATAGGATGCTAAACCACTGCTTTACATTCCCTTCACCCTCTGAGGAAATTGATGGTCCATGTTCATTCAAGGAGGATGAGAAGAGAGTGGTCATTTAGAAACTTGATGCTTGGTCTGGCAACAGGCACTTTTAAAGCTCCCTTTATTTCATGTTCTTTTGAAACTGTGGCTAGAAGTTAGCCGCCACCACTCTCTTGGTGGCAGGAGATTACAGGAAGTAAACTCTTCAGCATCAAAATGTGCCTTAGGAAACCTCTCGCTTTCCTCTGCATGTATGTAAAGTATGAACACCCTCTGTATGTTGTAAAGTGGTGACTGCTCTATAGTGCTATTAGCCACCATACACGTTTCTTGAATATGTAAAGTTTACTCTTTTAGTATTTTATATTTGAGTGCCTAGTTGGCTGGTAGGTTTGTGAAACCATATCGCCCTAACTCTTGAATAATAAGCAGTTAATGCCTAAATATCCCGTCTTGGAAAATGTCTTGATGTATGAGTCAAACTATGACATGGTACTGTGAACTACCAGTCCTAAAACCCTTAGTTGCCCTGTGTGGTGTGAGCCACCAGGGCTGTAGTTTTCAACATCTACCTGGGCAGTGGATCTGTTTCCAGCCAGCCAGCTTGTCCACTGCTTTTCTTTAACAGGAAGAGCTATAAAGCGCTTTTGTTCAGGATGAACTTCACTTGGGCAACAATTACCTTCTGTGCTGTACTCTGTTCTGACTCCTGGGCTTATGTTCTTTTGGACGAAATCACAGTGTTATGTACAGTTGTGAAGCAGCTGTGCCTCCATAACAGCCAATCTGGCTGAAAACGAGAAGATAGACACAAAGCATTTCCACACTTACATTCAGCCTCAGTGATGGATTTATACAGATAGTTATGTACAGATTTAGGGCTCCCCAGTTCTTGAGGGCCCCCTGTGTTATTAGTATACTTCGTTAACTGAAAGGATACTTTTGAAACATGACTACAAACAACAAATTGCCATTGTTGAAGTCTAGCATTTTAGTTTTTTGCATGGTTTCCACTCTTTGTTTATCCTACTCATCAATTAAAGTTGGTGGAGGCTGGTCCGTTTAGGGCATGGGAGCCATGAAAAGCTTCATTGGCATGCCAGAACAGGGGTGCCAGACTCTGGACTTCCTGTTCTTTACTTAACTTTTTAAACTAGGTCTCTAGCCCTTCTAGAAAGAAAGTTATAAAGCAGAATGTGCAGACCACCTTCTAAGCTGGAGGAGTTCCTGACCAACACAATCTGAGTGACAGGTATAACACTTATTCTGACTTTAAAGTGCAGAACTCCTGTTGGAAACGGAAAGGCCCATCCACTTCCAACTCCAGTTGCCAATGATGTGAACTCCTCCTCTCCTTTTGGAAGGAAGGATTTGCCTGGG
Organism: Podarcis cretensis; assembly: GCF_951804945.1. Classification (NCBI taxonomy): domain Eukaryota; kingdom Metazoa; phylum Chordata; class Lepidosauria; order Squamata; family Lacertidae; genus Podarcis; species Podarcis cretensis. The sequence goes on along the minus strand of NC_137175.1, from coordinate 82,426,242 downwards.
AAATGGTTATTGAACACAGATAAGAGTGGAGAGGAGAGGCAGGATCCTTGCCTCTCCTTTGGGTTTTGGGAGGATGTTGTGGGTGAGGGAAATGCCAAGGACATTTCACCTGCTCTGCTCTGGCTGCCCATGGAAGATCTTTTTGAAAGGATGGGGAGAGCCAAGAAGTGTTGTGCCCGTTTGCCTTCTCTGCTCTGCTGCCCATGGAAGGGCTTATCGAAAAGGGAAGGGAACAAAAAGTACAAGGGCTTGTTTGCCTCCTCTTTGCTTTGCTTCCTGCGGGCCTTGTGTGTGTGGAGTACTGGAGGAAAATCTGCTGCTGTCTGCTGCTCCGTTAAGTATGTTTTTATATTTAAAAAAAGATGTGTGTTGGGGTATTAGGAAAAGAACAGGAATTCCCTGTCACTTGTTTTGCTATATATGGCAGGCAGCTGCTTTAGAACCCTGTGAGCTTTAGAACCCTGATCTTCTGGTGTTCCAAATCAGAATCATTCCTGCTTTGGAGGTTCAGCTCCTAACGTGTGGGGGGGGGGGATGTGACAGCATCAATGGTGATGCCAGGAATAGGGTGCGACCAGGAAGTGCACCATGCAATGGTAACTGCGCAAGGTTTGTGGGAAGCAAACACATGCATAGAGTTATTGTGTAAATTAGACTTTGGCACAGCCACTCTGGAACAGGGCAGATCATTTGCTTGGGTAAGGTCCATAAAAATCTGAAACCAATTCTGGTTTCCTAATACAACAGTCTGAAAATTCCATATTCAGTTGCATTTTGGTTCGATATAGCAACAATAACCCTTAATTCTTCTAACTGGGGTAAGTATCATAGTTTGCTCAGGTTTCTAGCCCCTAAGTGTGTGGTATATAGGGTTTGTGAGAGCACCCATTAATCTTCCGTCATGGGAAGGCTCTTCAACATTGTGATTTTGAAGTCGTATATTTTGAAGCTGAAGTTTGTTTAATTTGCTGATTGATTTTTGGTATTTTATTGTACTGTACTGTGCTTTTTGATTAAATATTCTGTTTACTGCTTTGGGAACATTTGAGACAAAAAAAACTATATAAATTATCAAAAGTAGCAATTGCTACAATAATTGTAATGCCAACCTAGGAAGTTGTCTCATACTGAATCAGCCCATTGTATTGTATTGTCTACAATGACTGGCAGAAGCTCTCTATGGTTTCAGACTAAGGATTCTCCAAGCCCTACTATATATTGAACCTGGGATCTACATGAAAAGGGGATGCTCTGCAGCTTTTCCCCACTTGTGAAGATGTTCTCATTCCTTTTTGGAGAGACTCATAACTAGGATTACATAAATTTCTAATTTATTTCCTATGTACACACGTGACTTCTGCCCAAAAGTTGCCAGGGTTTTATAAGACAGCAATAAAGCTTTCTTGGCATTAAGTAGCCAAGCACATAAACATTTTAATGAACTGTTTTTACACGGTTCATTGGAAAGCTCCCGGTCTCCTACAATACAAATCACTCCTCTGTCGCATTCAGTCCTCTCATATGGTGCTTACATTTCAGTTTACAAAATGGCTAATTAAAGTATAGCACAAGTGGAAGTTCAGCAAATACCAAAGTTAGGGAGGAGGGCAAGCAAAACCCTCCTTAACTGCAGATCTCAAATAGTTCTAGGCAGGCATGGTCAACCCACAAACTGCAACCAACTCTTCTGATTTGTCACAATCCACCCTTTATTGTTTCCCCCCTTGGCAGTGCCCAGTTAGAAGCTGCTGGCTTGGCCAGAGCCAATCCTTAAGTAACTTCATTCAGAAATGACACCAGCCAGAACAGAGTTTGGGCCTGGCTGGCATTTTATGTTATCACAGTGGCCTCTGGAGGAGTTTGATTCTCAAGTAGCTAAGCTTGGAGGAAGCTGGCCCCGTAGCTGGCTGAAAAAAAATGACCATCGCTGGTTTAAGGGACTGCATACTGAGTGTGTGTTCTCATTACTGCCTTGGAGCACAGTGAAGTTGTGTGTGTGTTTTTGGTGCATTTCATGTGTGTGTTTATTAGTTTTCTACATGAAATTTAACATTATTCAATTTATTTTAAATATTACAGTTTCTTACATGTTGACTTCCCATCCTTCTATGATGTTCCTGTTGTATTCCTTTATCCTCTGCCATAACTGCCATATATTTTCTATTGTGTTACAACTTATATTACAATCATTTATTTATTCTCCTTCCCTTGCCTATTATTCAAATCCTGCTCGCAATTTCATCTGACTAATTTTTTCCTTAAATAGTCCAAAAAGAATCTTCACTCAACTTTGCCATCTCTGCATAGTCCATTTACTTTAAAATCCAATCTTCTTTCATTGGGACTTCTTTTCACTCTGCGCAGACAGGATTGCGGTTGCAGTAGTAGCATACACAAACAAATTAACCATCTCTTTTGGAACCTCTGCCCCTATAATCCCCGGAATAAATGCTTCAGGCCTCTTGGGAATGGCTATTTCACACATATTTTTTAATTCATTATGTATCATTTCCCAGAAGCCTGACACCTTTCTACAAGTCCATCTCATATGAAAAAGGACCCTTCTGTCTGTTTACATTTCCAGCATTTGTTTGACACTGTTTTATACATTTTGGCTAATTTATTTGGTGTGAAATACCATCTATGTACCATTTTCATATAATTTTTCTTCATTGCATAAAGGTAAAGGGACCCCTGACCATTAGGTCCAGTCGTGGCCAACTCTGGGGTTGCGGCGCTCATCTCGCTTTATTGGCCGAGGGAGCTGGCGTACAGCTTCCGGGTCATGTGGCCAGCATGACTTGTTACAATATGAGATCATCGCAGCTGCAGACAGCCAGTTTGTTTACATCACATGATGGGGCTGACTGTGGGAAACAATGTTACAGTCAGTTCACAGGGCAGTTCACCGGAATTTGCTCAGTGTGTAATATGAGACCTTCCTCTTGCGTATGTACAGGAAGTCTTTCTTACTTGCTTGCTGAAGTTTGAAGTGATCGGACATGTTTTCTGTAGTGCTGCAAAGTCAGAAATAAAAGGATGTAAATAGACGTTTCTGGCTATCTCCTTTCCCTGCTAGGGAAGCAGGAGGGAGTGGGTGTGCACTTCCCACGCTGGGAAGTGTCGCCTATCGAGACCTAGCCTGGAGCCTGCGGGGATTGCAGCCAGGGAGGTTGCCAGAGACCAAGCCGGGAGCCTGGGAGAGTTGCCAGCTTCTCCCGAAAAAGGCTTGTCTTCCAACATGACTAAGCCGCTTCTGGCGAACGAGAGCAGCGCACGGAAATGCTGTTTACCTTTCCACCGGAGCTGTACCTATTTATCTACTTGCACTTTGACATGCTTTCGAACTGCTAGGTTGCCAAGAGCAGGGACCAAGCAATGGGAGCTCACCCTGTCCCAGGGATTCGAACCACCGACCTTCTCATCGGCAAGTCTTAGGCTCTGTGGTTTAACCCACAGCGCCAAGCAGTAAATTTCATATCTATTTTCCACAACTTTTCCCATGCTGCCATCTCAGTATTGTGCCTCACATCTTTTGCCCGTTGTATCATTGCTGATTTGACCAATTCATCTTTTGTCTTCCATTCTTACACATTTTTGAATTTTTGGTGTGTTTCTCAGCTCTTTCTCCCCAGCTGTTCACGTCGGCATGGTTTCAATTCTCTTCTGTTTGTGCATACAGCAGGGGCATTGATGGGGTGGGAGTGTCTTTATCTTATGCAAAAGCTTAAGAACTACAATCACACACCAGACAGTTGTATCTTATAACAAAAAACATATGCATTTGGGACAGTAACATGTGAACATGGATTAAATACCCAGCACTGGAAATGCATAAAATGGGTGTGTGAACATAGCCTGAAACAAAGTTCCAGTAGCACCAACTCCTGCAACAACAGGTTTCAAAGAGTTTATTGTTGTTTGCTAGTGCAGTCTTGCTGTTGCCACGCTACACAGATGAGGAAAGCAGTAAATGACAGTATTCTCATACCATGTTGGGAAGCTAAGTTCTCATTAATCATCTTTGAAAAGGCTATCTCCCCAGGCAGGTATTTATTTTATAATGACCCGCAGGCAGAAATGAATTATTGAAATCAACATCAATGTGAAAGTCTTTAGAATAATTAAAGCACGTTAACAGCAAACATTTTGGCACATTCTACTTAACCTTCCAAAGCTACATATCAAATGTTTATTGTCATCGTGTGTGTGTGTGTGTGTGTGTGTGTGTGTGTGTGCGTGTTTATATGTATATTTCAAATGAGGTATGTACTCATTAGGCTTTCCAATATGGAACCAGAATCTTAGTGCTGCAATCATTAAACGTTGGGCTGTCAAAGCCATTAAATTTCAGAATCCGCTGGTCTTTCCTCTGTAGTGTTCTTGGTCCATGTCTGATTGCACCAGGTTCCGCCTTTACTTTCCAGATTCCTTCAGCCTCCACTCCTGACCTTGCAGGTGTGCAGTTGCTGGACAGATGACCCTCAGGGTCTGCTTTGGTCCTTCATTTCCTGAGCAGAATTTTTAAAACCAAAAGTTGCAATCCTTTTATGCATTTAACACCAAAAAAACCAAAGAACTCATAATTGATTTTAGGCGAAAGAAAAGTGTATTTTTACCATTGCACATAAATGGCGAGGAGGTGGAGAGGGTTGGTAGTTTTAAATACCTGGGCACTTACATCTCTGAGGACCTCTCATGGACTGCAAATATTAATATGGTTGTGAGGAAGGTACAGGGGAGGTTGTATTTCCTGAGAATGCTCAGAGGATTGAATCTATCCCAGCACCTACTTCTGTCCTATTATCATAGTACCATTGAGAGTGTCTTAACCTATAGTATATTATCGTGGTATGGGAGCAGCTCTGGAATGGATAAAAAAGCCTTACAGAGAATAATTAAAATTGCCCAGAATGTTATTGGGCTCCAACTACCAACCCTGGATGAGATCTTCACGTCTCGCAGCTTGAAGAAGGCACACAATATCCTGAGAGATCCCACCCATCCTGCTCACAACCTTTTTGAACTGTTGCCTTCGGGCAGAAGATATAGGACAATGAAAACACGAACCACACGCCTTCTGAATAGTTTCTATCCAAGAGCTCTGATTGCACTAAACAATGATCTCAGGGCCAGTTGTAAGAAATAGCAAGCAGTGAGTAGTAAGGAATGAGATAGGTTTTAGGTTATGCTATGCTTCTAATAGGTTGTGTTATATTCTGGATTATGTATGTTTTAATAGATTATGTCTGAATAGGATGAGAGTGTTGGAGATACGTGCAAATGTGTATGTGAATCCGGTCTTGGGTGTTTGATTTTCGTTGTTGTGTATACTGTGTATATACGGACAATGACAATAAATTTATCTAATCTAATTTAGCATGAATTTTAATTGACAAACACAGGATTAAGTAATGATGAATACACATTATAACTGAATATTTAACAAACCATGCCACATTTTTATGTCTTCACATATCTTTCTCAGTAATAGGGACTGAGTGAGAAATGGCTTTCATGATGGATCATCCAGCTGCCTGAGGTTCTAGCTTTTTTCACCTTGAAATGGCCTTTAAAAATATTAATGAATTTATTATCATTGAAGAAGTCATGTGCTAACAGAACCATGCAAAACAAATAGAAGACTGTTTATGTCCAATCAGCCATGCAATAGTAGGGAATATTTATTTTGTTAACGAATATATTTGGCCATTTAATTCTGGGGAGGAGATATAGACTGTTTATTTCTAAGATGAGCCCAGGATTAAGTGGTACTAATGGTACTATAAAGTTGTTATATGGTATTAATATAACCTGAGTATTAAAAACATAATGGATTCACTATTTCTGAACCATTAAGTTTTAACTTCACTCCTCAAATAAACTTCATATCATTATTGGGCTATTAATACCTTTTCCTTTCTGTCTTCTTATTCAATCCATTGTTTCTTTTCTCTCTCCCTCTCTCTCTCTCTCTCTCTCTCTCTCTCTCTCATCATATATAGCTGGCATAACTGAATACAGCAGGATGTGGCATATAAAATGATGCGATGAGTTGCTATCTGGACATGTGTTAGAGCATTCATAAGATCCAAAATTCATATTCAACAGATACAAGCTAGTAATATAGATGAGCCCTTAGATAATGAAACTGAGGCACCAGGAGGTTGAGGTTCTGGAGCTCACATCAAAATACATGTCTTGGTCACCAAGAGGAAATTATTGTGACTGGACTCCCAATAGAAAATCACATCTGTATCCCAGGCATCTGGTAGAATTCACAAATTTCTGTGTTTGGCTTCATGCCATACTCTCCCCTGTGGCTGATGGGAACATGGGATGAGCATGTAGAAATGCATCCCATAATAGCTCCAGTTCACACGGCAAGCACTTTTAGTTATTACAGCTAGGATGGGAACGTTATTTCTGACAGTAGCCCCTTGGCAACTATATTGTATGTCCTACTCTCTTCACAATTTCTGGAGAAAACATTATTGAAGTGCCCAAATATATTTCATTACTATGGAATATCACAGGGACTGGTTCCATTATTTAAAAAAACCTCCTATTCACTTCATTCCCAGGTAGGGATGAAGAATGTGACACAAATGCACTACATTCTAAAAGCTGTTCAAGCATCTTTTGGATTCCAAGCCTATTGGCAAGGCCTGTCTTTCACAATGTATGCATGGGGCAGCATTAAAAAATAGCATATGCACACAGCCCAGAGTGTTACGGTCTCCTCTACTACCATATACTACTGCATGTAGTAGAGCAGACCTCAAAGAGACTAGTGACCAAAATGTGAGAAGACTGTCCTGAGGAAGTATCCATTTTAACTGTATAAAAGGTAAAGGGACCCCTGACCATTAGGTCCAGCAGTGGCCGACTGGGGTTGCGGCGCTCATCTCGCTTTATTGGCCGAGGGAGCCGGCATACAGCTTCCAGGTCAAGTGGCCAGCATGACTAAGCCACTTCTGGCGAACCAGAGCAGCACACGGAAACGCCGTTTACCTTCCCGCCGGAGCAGTACCTATTTATCTACTTACACTTTGACATGCTTTCGAACTGCTAGGTTGGCAGAAGCAGGGACCAAACAACGGGAGCTCACCCCGTTGCAGGGATTTGAACCACCGACCTTCTGATCGGCAAGTCCTAGGCTCTGGTTTAACCCAAAGCGCCACCATTTTTATATTTTAAGTGTATAGGTAAATGTAAATGTAGGTGAATGTCGCTGAATGAAAGGAATTAGGGGGTTTAAGGTGAGGAAAGGGGATATGTGTTGCTCTGAAGAAAGTGGAAATCTGCTTGGGATAATGGAAACCTGCTTTCCATTGCAGAAAGCCATGGATGCAGCATGCTAGAACTTGAGGTCCGGATTCATTTCCACAAATGTCAGCAGTTGAGACTTCACATGATGAGCTGCACTTGTCTCCTCTCCAACTGTTAAACATGGAGCAGCCCTGTCCTCCTTTGCTTCTGCTACCCTAAATGCCAGACTCTGACCTGAAGTTAGCGCCTGTGTCTTTAACACTGGTACTAGCAGTGAAACATTTGGTACAGGACCAGTCCAAGACATTTTTGTCCAGAATTTCCCAGACATTCCCAGCAAAAGAAGCTGGGATTTCAAAAAATTGGCAAAATGATGTTGATTTTCTCAACAAAAAAAAGCCCAACAACTTTTTTTTTTTTACAGATTTTTAGTTCTTGAAATATGGCAACCCTAAACAACAACCACCTCACTACCTGAAGGGACAGGGATTTTGGTGAGATTCAAATGATGCAGTGGAAATATCAGTGTTATAAACATTTCAGAGTTGCATTTGCGCGATATCCATACCTCTGTTTTAAAGTTATGGAAGGGAAGCAAGAAAACAATGCAAGAAATAAAAGAAAAGGAGGGGGGATGCAGTAAAACAGAAGCCTATGTAAGGTACAGCCAGCATTATACCACTCCTTTTCTTTGGATATATTCTGTCCTCAGGAAATAAGCAGCTATTGGGGGGAAAGTGGGGGAGGAAACAGGTACATGAGCAATTTAGATGTAAAAGGTAACACTATTTGGACTCGAGTGGCACGCAAACAGCAGACAAGGATCCGACAGTGGCTTCATACGAGCAGCAATGCTTTCAATATTTCTATATGCAGCCTTAGGAATGATGGAGAGAGGCAAGGGGGGGGGGAGGACAATTTCTACCCTGAGGTATAGACAAAGAAGATAACCTCCCTGAGGAGCCTAGCATGATAAGTAGCCACAGCGAGAAATGCTGTGATCAGTCAGAAAGGCAGAAGAGTTATTAGCTTAGCCCTGAACCTCCTACTTAATGTAGGACCAGTGGTGATAGCTAACAGACCCTGGCTAAGGTGACAAGCTTTGGACCTGCTCGAGGAAATCCAATTGAAAAGCAGCCAAGAGGAACAACGAGTTAGAAACAGATGTTCCAGCCAGGAGGAGGTGCACACATTTAAACAGTACACATTAAAAATATATGTTTTCTAAATATAGGATTTCATCTCTTCCTGTGGCCCTGTTATTGTCAAGTACTGTTATTCTTTCAGCGGGGAGGGGAGCTAGGTAAGGCGAGCAGGCAGACAGAAGCATCCTTCTAATTGTGGAAAGCATCTTAAAACTATCTAGCTGCCTAAGTGACCATCTTCCCTAAACTAAAATTTAAAAACAGTAGCCAGGTTCTTGATTGATCCTTAGAGATAATTACAGTGTGTTGCACATAAGCAAACACAGACACACAAAACATGGTTATGTTCTATTTTATGAGGAAAGAAAAAATTGATTTCCAGCACAGGCAAAATGCTTGTTAAGACTTGTGCTTAACATACAAGGGACAAAAATAGTACCTTATTTTCCTTTGGCTCCCTGGTTATTAGTATAATTTTTTTGGGGGGGGGATTGTTTTGATTGTATGCTGATACGCATCAAAATGCTGCCAAAAACCCCCGCAAAACAAAACAAACGATTTCCAGAAAGAACTAATTATACTCCAAGGAGAATCATATCAGAGACACAACAAAAGAAATGTCATTGCCCAGGGTAAGTCCTTTGTGCATCTTTATATTCTATACCATGTCCAAGAGCACATATACGTCTGGCAAAGATGTTAATATCCAGTACATAAAACATATATTGGGCTATATTCTCCTTTGGCTGTATTTCCATAATTCTCATTAACATTAATGGGAATTATATATGTACCCCAGGAGGGGACAGTGGTCCCACTGTGTTGATTTTTACAACATATTTGCAATTCTCAACACAATATATCCGGTACATATTTCGAGCTGTTTCTATCTGGGTAAGTGCAACATTCCAAATGAATTTATCTGCAGCTCTGCACTGGAGAAACAGAATAAGAAGAAAGAGGTTCAGGAAAGAATAGATGCTAATAGCTATGGGTATTAAACTTAATTAAGATAGGAGCTATTATTGTGGAAGGGCCCAGATGTATTCGCATATATGTTTGCTGCATCTCAATTTGGCACACGATTTGTGAGGGCGAAGAAATTAATATTTTCCTTCTTTAAGTCTTCCATCTATCTTTTATTTTTAAAGTTTATCGGAGCATTCACAATATAGGCAATCTAAGGAACAAAATCAAAGACTGAGAACACAAAGACTGCAACTGCGGTAATGTTTGTGAAGTGCACTGGGCGCTTGAAATTTGAAATATAAATCCAAATTATTGTTTTTAGAGAGCCAGTGTACTGTAGCAGACAGAGTTTTGGACTTGGTGTGGATGAACCCAGATTCGGATTCCTGCTCAGCAATGGGGGGAAGAACTATAAGGGGCTAATAGCAATGTTGTTTTAGTACTGCTAAGTAATTCCCAGTATGTGTTTCAGTGTTGTCTTCATTAGGAAAAATCTGTTTGCTCAGACACATGAATGCCACCTTATACCCATCATTTGGCAACAAATGTTTTGAACTTGGTGACACAAGCTTCTCTTGTCAAATACTGGGTGGAAGGTAGTATTTGTGTGTCTTGGATTCATAGTTCATGGGAGATTTCCCCTAATACTGAAATACTAGCTATGCTACAATATTGGGAATTGCTTGACAATGTTGTAAACAATTTTTGTGGACCCATTGGCTTGGCTTTTTGGTTCATCCATTTGGTTCATCTTCTTTTCTGCACTTACAATTATTTTCCCACGGAATATGCACCGATATACATCATTTTTGTATTATTCTGTGTAATATTCTGTGTAATTTGTGTAGCATCTTCAAGCCTGAAACCTTTTCGTTTTACCCTTTACTTTATAAAACATAACATGACTTGAGATACACTCAAGTTTATTTAAAAACAAGCTGTGCTATGGCCACAAAATTAAGAGTGCCTGTCCAATGGGAAAATACGGAATAAAACAGACATAGCACGGCCCAACATTTTTTCTTAATACTTTAAAAAATAACCTTACAGAATGGAGGGAAGTTACTGCTATGCCAGTTTCTGAAACTAAATGTTTTCCCCAAGGTGCAGAGGTATGGGATAAAACAACCACAATACAAATTTGGGGTGGAATCCAAAGTTACACTAGCAGACTTCCACTCAAGCAACAGAGCTCTCTAGTCTGTCCTGCAGTGCCCCAATCCCATCCCCATACATGTTCTAGGGTAGAGTTTACATGTTGGTGACAAAATTTCAGACATGCATCATTTCATGACACAGTAATTCAGTTTTATTAGCAAACCAGAGGTTAAACTAACTCCTTTCCAGCTCCAAGAGGAGCACAGTTGAGTGTTCATGAGACACACCTACACACTGCAGCCAACACACGTGTCACGACACACAGTTTGGAAAGCTCTGTTCTAGGGTGTTACTCAGCCCTGTAGAACAAATTTTGGGAGCACCTGGTGAGCTGCAGGAAGGAAGAGGGAGAGGAAGGGAAGATCCCATTCCACTCATGGAAGTCTGTTCCACTTACACATGGTCACCACTGGACACAACCCTCTGTGGACCTTATCGGCTTCAGAAACAATTTAGATGTGAAAAATAGAGGGGAATTTAAATACTCTTCCTCAGTGCCAACTGTTTTGACCAAACTCAGAGTCCCCATATCATGTTTGGTTTTGACCCTGAATTGGCCTTTTTTGAAATTGAATGTATTTAAATTTTATAAATACATTCTGCTTTATCTTAGGAGCCATCCTAGTTTTAGTATTACATGAACTTCATAGATAAACCTAATATTGAATACTACCTCCAATTATTTGTCTCTCTCTCTCTCTTATTTGAACTCCACAGATTATTTTTGGTGGGGAAGGAGGGCAACTGGGAGCAAAGCTCAGGGAAAGGGTTAATCATGCTGCATTTCTTTCCTTTTTTACAAAATGGTGTCAGAGATCCACAACATATATTTGTGCATAACATATTTATTCCCAATGCCAGACATAATTAAAGTGACAGTGCAAAACCATTTAAAAGAGGTTTATGGTTAAGAGAAACCTTTGCAATGTGTTGCTTCACTGAAAAATCTAAACATATGTGACATTGAAGATCCGTGATCTTAAAAAGATTAAAAAGCCTTTAAATCACTGCAGGAGGCTCCAATTTTGATCTGAGCAGCAGCACTGGGGCACAGAGTGTTTAATGGTTAACCCTTTGCCTCCTCAATCTTTTCCTTACCAATGAGCTGTTACAAGTCCCACAAGGGGAATAAAATAAAGGGCCAATACAAGTACTTGTATTTTTTTATTCACTACCTAGCTAATAGCAGCTTTGGGGAGCAATTTAGATCAGGAAAATGTGCTTCGAGGAGGATTAAACCTTCCTCCACCACTATTGTTCTGATCAAAAACAGGGCTGGTAGGAGCTGCTTTGAAGTTTAAAGGGAGGTGGCGCTGTGGGTTAAAGCCTCAGCGCCTAGGGCTTGCCGATCGAAAGGTCGGCGGTTCGAATCCCTGCGGCGGGGTGCGCTCCCGCTGCTCGGTCCCAGCGCCTGCCAACCTAGCAGTTCGAAAGCACCTCCAGGTGCAAGTAGATAAATAGGGACCGCTTACCAGCGGGAAGGTAAACGGCGTTTCCGTGTGCGGCTCTGGCTCGCCAGAGCAGCGATGTCACGCTGGCCACGTGACCCAGAAGTGTCTCCGGACAGCGCTGGCCCCTGGCCTCTTAAGTGAGATGGGCGCACAACCCCAGAGTCTGTCAAGACTGGCCCGTACGGGCAGGGGTACCTTTACCTTTACCTTTTATCATGAATCTGTTGCATCATGGCTGCTTCAGCCTTGAGCGTATACTCTGAGCTTTATTTAAGGTTCAAATGCACTCACATTTGGTATGTTTAACCCACTCCATCTGCACCATACATTGAGATGAGCTGCAAAAGTGAATAGACACCTGCCTTTAGTGCATCATCTACCTTTATGTTCACTATCCATATTCAGATGAGTAACCTGAAGCCCAGTTTGTGTGTATTTTAGGGTGATTGTAACTAATGCTGACCCAAAACATCCCTCACTAGTGGTGGAGTGACAGATTTTGAAGTGTGGGAACTGTCATGATGAGCCACGCCCCCAAGTAGAGTGCAAAAATGCAGGCAGCTTTTATTGTCCATCCACATACACACACATCCCAGTGGTACATGTTAAGTTTGACATGGTTACAATCCTCTGCATAATTTACTCGGGGCTTTCTTCTGACTATGTAGGTTCAACTTGTAAAATTCACTGAGCCTTAATAAAAGGGCTTAGCCAGCTAAAATGTGACCTTTAGCTTTTAATTAGAAATGCAAAAAATACTGTAAATAAATTTTACTATTGAAACTGCGAGTGTGAAGCAGGGACCCCAACAAAGGAAAGGAAAGACATACCTAGCCTCTGCCTATTTTCCTTGTTCTCTGACTTCTTCTGTCTACGCCTTTTTTTCACAAACGTGAAGCCTCATTATCACCTCAGTCACTTGCCAGAGCACACAGCTCAGGCAGATGATGTCATCGTCCCTACCTTGAAAAAATGTCCTGCAGCTGCGCTCGCTGTGGTTTCCCTCCAATACACCACTGCCCCTCACATTCATTATGAAGCTGCATATTGTTGCTATGTTCTTAACTGTATACCTCATGCCAGAGAGTACCTATAATTCAGGCACTGCACTATCTGGCTTAGAAAGAGATAGCATATGTGTGTATGTTGTATGGTTTTATAGGGATATTCTGGGTGTTGCTGCAGTGCAGAACCCATGTACATTTTCCCTATTCAGCAGTGGTGTGTTCTAGGCGGCATACACACCATAAGAAGAATTCAGTGTAGTGCTTTGGCAACCATTCCTTCAGCAAAAGCTTTTCAGCTTGCCAGATGGAATGACGTTCCTTCTCCTGGGGCCCCAGAGCCACTTTTAAGTGGGGGCTGGGGGCATGCAGGGAGAGGAGATCTGTTGCACTGGTGAGACTTGTTAGTTGAATCCTGCCCTATATTTTCCTTCAAAGAATTCAGGGCACTGTAGTTTGCCCTTTACAGAGTTACAATTCCCAGCACCTCTTAGCAAACCAGAGGAGTCACTCCACACACTTTGTACTTGCAGGCAAAAATTTGCAACCCATATTAAAAGAAAATGCCTCTCTGAATTACTTTAACCCGATCACAAGAGACTATCATTGTTTGCCAGTATTTGTAGATGCTTGCCAAATTATTAAATTTAATAAAATACTTCAACTCTTTGGATATGCTTCACATATTATGCGTAGATGAAAATGAAAATGTAAATCTCTTGCAAGTGATTGGTGTGTATAAAGTATAAAGTTGATTGACACACGCTTTCACTTAATGAGGGTAATTACAAAGAACAACAATTCCAAAACACATCTGTTCAATGTAACTGTCTTGTAGAACCATGCAGAATACATTGAGAGCTATCAGAAATGCCAGTTTTGCCACAAATCATGCACAAGCACACTTGTAAGACAAGAAACAGATTAATAAGCATCAACACTTTCCTATAAACACTTGTTGAAGAGAATAAAAGCTGTTCACACTGAAGGAAATTATTCCAAAGTGGGCGCTTTCTCTTGGGGCAGTAACAGCGGGTGTGGTGGGGGGTGGAACAGTGGAAGAAGTACAAATCTCCATGAGTGAGAACTTATAAAATAATAGTTTTCCTAGCGAAGGACCTAAATACTGGAATTGCAACATCTATTATTCACTTGAACGAACATAATATTGGCTGTGGTAGCTTGTGGTACTCTGAACAAAAATATTACTTTAGCTAACCTGGATGCGGGCATTATTATGTTCTCCTCAAATAGGCCATGTCTTTAAGTTGATATATATGTAGCTTTGTGAGGGACTGAGAAAGCTTGCTAGGGAAAAAACACACTTGTTGAATGTCTTAGGATTGAACTACACATTACACTGAATTCCAAGCAATTTTCTCCCGAGCCCCCACTTCCTTCCTAATAGGAAGCAGCCATTGGAGACTGGAGACACTATAATGTAGAGCAGGCATTCCCAGCCTGCAGCCCTCCAGACGTTTTGGCTTACAACTCCCATGATCCCTAGCTAACAGGACCAGTGGTCAGGGATGATGGGAATTGTAGTCCAAAACATCTGAAGGGCTGAAGGTTGGTGATGCCTGGTGTAGAGGAAGGGTGGTGTTTTAACTGACCCATATTTACTATAGTCCCTCTCAAAATCATCCCTACTCTATCCCACCCCCTTGCAATGCCAACCCTCCAAGTGTCCCTATTTTTTAGAGACGTCCCTGATTTATAAAAGCAGTCCCAGATTCTGATTTGATCCTGGAATGTCCCTCTTTTCCTTAGGATGTCCCTATTTTTACTGGAGAAATGTTGGAGGGTATGGAATTATCCAGTCCTTGAACCATCTGAAGGCAATCCTGTATAGGGAAGTTTTTAATGTTTAATGTTTTGTTATGTTTTTATATATGTTGGAAGCTGACCAGGGTGGCTGGGGCAACCCAGTAAGATGTGTGGGGTATAAATAGTAAAATTATCATAGTGGAATGGGACATCCCTATTTTCATCAGATAAATGTTGGAGGGTGTGGCAATGTTGCTTTTCTCACCGCAGAAGAAAGTGACACAGGAGTCTGTGCAGTTTGGCCCCAAGAACCAGAGAGAGGCAATTTTTCTTTCCGGAACATTGAAGGCTATTTGGAAGAGGAACCACTGTTCATAGGGTGTGTACATTCATAGTACTTTTGAATCTAGTAAAAAGGAGTTTGCTGGATTTTGTGTTGTTTTAAAAACCCACAGACCCTACGGTTGCACTCCTAGGCACAGTTACTTGGAAGTAAGGCATACTAAATTCAAGCATAAACATGTGTACCATTGTGCTGCACATCAGTTAAAGAAAAAAATATATTTCTATCCCGTTTCAACAACATTCATAGAAAGCATGAGATAATTTTCCAATACACACACACACACACACACACACACACAAACACAAAACAACAAAATCGTAAATAATTTCATGAACTTTCTTAACCATGTTGAAAGTGTAGGTGTTTTTATTCAAATGCTGTTTAAGATTCAGGGTCATGTTTATAATAGCAAAGGGGCATGGAATTATAGCCAGTCAGTCATATGATCTCAGACAAGTCATTAATGTAATATGACTTTGTTTGCTTTTATATGACAGAAGACATTACAAGACATGGCTGACACATGGTAGTATCGTTGAATAAATAAATAGCTTGATTTTGAAATACAAAGGTTCTTAGATATGTTTTGTAGAGCAATGTTCTTTTTTATATTTCTTTAAAGCCAAAGATTTATTCGCTTGTTTGATGCAGAAATAGTTTTCCATCAAATGTGTCGTGCTGAGCTACAAATAACCAAAGTAGGGTTTGTCATATATAAGTGTTAGCATACGCTACAGAAAAGCCAACAAGCAATCTTCCTTGAAATATATACATACACACAGAGACACTTACACACTCACTTATATTTTCTGACACTGCCCCTTATACAGCAGCAAAAATATGTGGTGAACAACTGGGCATCAGGTTGTACGCAATCTGAATCTGAGTGTGAGGGAGATGTTTGTGTCATTTGATTAAAATCTTAAGGTGCGACATGGACAAAATGAAGCTCTAGAAATCAAGTTTCATTAATTTAGAAGGAACAAATGTAGGGATATGCCTAGCTTTCCCACTGATATCAATGGAACATCAAAGGGGTTAACTATGGATGGATCATGTCCTCAACTTTGAATAACTCATGGGCAGGAATCTAAAGAGCAATTTATTGTGCCCAGAAGCTTGGCCTGATTCATGAGCTTTTTTTAGTTTCTTCCCTTTGAATAAATCATCACCCGCTCCATCTCCCACCATGCAATAGAACAGTCTGCTTTTGAAAGACCCCAGTCCCATCAGTTTCAAAAGCAGTTTGTTATGTATTTTTGGGAGAGGGGCACTTTTTGACAAAGATAACTTTACTAGGTGCATGCTCTTTGGATTCCAACCTGACTTTTTAAAGAAGCACCCATTAAGAAAAATGCTGATAGTGATGAAGATTCATGCTTACTTTAAATCGTTTAAAAATAAATAAAAACTAATGCAGTATAATTATACAAATTCACCATAATTTGCATTTTACAAGCTCTTTGCTATTTACCATAATATTGAACTGCGATACATCATATGCTCGCATATGACTGAGTTTCAGAGCAAATGACTCTGAAAATGAGGTGGTTCATTACTCATGTTTATACTGCGGAGTTATAATTTCCACCAAGCTTTCCAAATCCCTCACAAGCTCACAACTCACCTGTTCCTTGAAGAGATTTGGCATTAGGGTAGGAAAGGCAGGTCTCAGATTGCAAAATAAAAAGTAATCGTAAACATTCTGTTGTATAAGCCTAAGCAGTTCTTTGGATTGCCTTATTTCATCTATATAGGGCCACTTACAGATGGGTTCTAGAGATTCATCTATACCAGGTCTCTAGCACATATAGAACAAAAATTATGAGGCCAAATGCACAGGTGCTGTTCAAATTTCTTTGCAAGCATGATCTCCCAGGGTTTTAGTCAATGGCTGAAGTTAGAGCTATGATTAGAGAGTCATATAAGCCCAAGGGAAGACCTAAAAACAGCTTCAAAATGATCCAAGAAGTCTTGGGTCTTCCATGGTGTGTGTATCATCTTAATTTTTCCTCTCTAGATTAAGACAATGGAGAAGGACTTCCTGGCTCATTTTGAAGTTGTTGGTTTGGTTTGGTTTGGCTGTCTTCTCTGGTAAAGAAGTGATGGTTGCTAAATGAAAGTAATTAAGAAATCCAGGCATTGTGTCCAACTAAGCCCTACCAGCCCCCATGGAAATCAATGAGCACAACTAATTTAAACCTATCAATTTCATTGGGTCTGGTCTGAATAGTTGGATACAGCGTAGTCATGATTGGACAGTAGTATGCCCACCCAAAATCAAAAGGTAGTAGGAAATGCAGGAATTTGTGTTCTTTCCAACTCAACAGAATGGGTACTTAGTGAGTAGAAACGTAAGAGTGCTGCGTTCTTACAAGTGGCTCTACTGACATCAGTAGGACAGTTATAAACAAAATTAAGCATCAGGCTGAATTGAGCCATTCTCCCTTTGCACCATAACCTTTGCTATTGTCCTTTGACACTCACCTTATGATGCTGCCTCACAGATTGAACACCACTTACTTTCACATCTAGCTACATTTAAAATCATTATATTTTCTATTCCCAACATTTCTCCCCATTTTTTCAGTGTAGGCAGTTCACATGTTCAGCTGCAAGTCACTTGAGCATTTTTTTTCAGTGATATGCATATATTATACTATATATCGGATCCAATAGAGATGATCAACACCTGTCTTCTGGACCTCTGCCTTTCACGAAACCACTCCAATAGAACTTAATCCTCTGGGTCCTATCACCCTCTGTTCACTCTGTTTCCGCAGGGAGGAATTGCCACTAGCAATATTCTTACCCATACCAAATATGTAAGCCTGCAGCAAATTTCCAAAGAACCAGCTGTTTCTGGGGTATCTTGGCATCTGATTAAATGATTTGAGGGGGTGGGGGGAATCCAGAGGGGAAGAGGTACTTTAAAGGCTGCCGGAGAGCATGATAGGGTTAGAAGAAGAGTGAAGAGGCACAGCTGTGACAGCTGAAAGCAGGATAAGCCGCCACTGATCTGTTTCCCTGCTTATCACAACACCCATTAATCAATTCCAATCTCAGCAGGCCCACCAAGTCAACCACCCTCCAACTCTCAAAAAACTGACTGCTCAGCCTTGTAATCCACTTGAAAAACTGTTCATCTGAGGAAATGGCAGAGGAACTGTTGCCCACTAGCAGTAGAAGTATCAATGCGATACTTAGGTTTTTGTTTTGTTTTGTTTTGTTTATAAAACACATTCACAAGTTTCTACCTTGCAGGAACCCTTTTGTCCCTCTTTGCAAAACATCTTGTTTGATTTTCACACAAGTGGCGCTTGTCTAACTTTCTTGTACGTGTTCCTACAGACTTTTCATTGTAGGCAGCCCAAATCCCATCTGTTTACTGTGACTAAATTACAAGCTAACCTTTACCCTAGCCAGAATGAAGAGAGTCATTAAAAATATATCCTAGGGGTATGTAAGGAAATTAATTAAGACTCTGGGATCAAGCTATGAAAATAATATCACAAAAATATGCCGGCGATTACACACGGAGCAATGTCAGCCCAGCTGAAATTGAATATACTGAATAATGGACTGCAGGCAATAGCTTTTTTCAGATGTGTTCAAGGTGGTATGTCAGAGGTACTGCTGCTTGCAATGCAGGAGTGATGAACTAATGGCCCGTGGACTGGAACCAACCCACAAGACCTTCCAGAGTTGTCCATCAGCCTTATCACAGGTTGTTGTTGTTTTATGAGATCAGCAGCAACATTACAAGTAAAAAGATTCCAGCTGGGGTGGGTATCATTGCCTGGCACTAGTTGTAACATCTGCAGCGCAGCAGCAGTGCTGTGCAGCTCAGAGTGTAGCTCAAACAGTATCAGCACAAGCACTCATTGACTTCCATCCTTCTTGGCAGTGTTTCTCAGGACACTTCCAGGAAGCTTAGAGAACAGCAGAGGTGCATCACCCACTTTTAGACATGATTAGAAGCTGTGTTCCTACATCTCCCCTTTTGCAGTTCAGGGTTAACGGGTTTGAGCCTGAGAACCTGATTTCTCTATTAGATGTTCTCTGTTAGAACTTTGAGAAGGGGAGGTATAATTTGCACTGGTGATCTCCTGCCCTCCTCTGCTGCCAAACTGATCCGGTGTACGCCTTGTGTGTGTGTGTGTGTGTGTGTGTGTGTGTGTGTGTGTGAGAGAGAGAGAGAGAGAGAGAGAGAGAGAGAGAATATATATCTGTGTTCATACATATGCATTTATGTATGCACCCCCATGTCTAGCGTGTTTTGTATATGTCAATGTGCATGTGATGTCCCCTTGCCTCCTACATGGTTTGTGGTCCACGTGAGAGTACTTGGGGTGTATTTGCATGATCAGGACTTGCTGATCAGAAGGTCGGTGGTTCGAATCCTCGTGACGGGGTGAGCTCCCATTGCTCGGTACCTGCTCCAGCCAACCTAGCAGTTCGAAAGCACGTATAAGTGCAAGTAGATAAATAGGTACCACTCCGGCGGGAAGGTAAAAGGCGTTTCCGTGCGCTGCTTCTAAGCGGCTTAGTCATGCTGGCCACATGACCCGGAAGCTGTACGCCAGCTCCCTCGGCCAATAAAGCGAGATGAGCGCCGCAACCCCAGATTTGGTCACGACTGGACCTAATGGTCAGGGGTCCCTTTACCTTACAGTACACTACATACTTAACAAGCAGCCAAAAATAATATTTGCAAGTGAACAGTAAGTTACAAGAACAGAGGTCCCATAACTTTTAAATATATAGTCTTTCTTCCGAATGCTATTCAGTGTTGTTGTTTTTAATTACATAATTAAATATCTAGCCTAAAACATAATTTCAGAATAATTATCCACTTAACTGCCTGTTTATTAGCCCAGTCGTCATTCCTTACTTGCACATTTATATTTGTAGCTTTTTTTTAGGTAAATGGCTGGGGAAGAACAAACGCATTTGGACAGCATTATCCTTTCTCAAGAGTTGGATTCATGTAGTGACAATTATGGGACATTACTCATTCCTCAGAATTGTTCTTCAAGCACTTTGTAAAGATAGTATTGCAAATTCATGCTGCTTTTAGTGCTTTGTAACATGCTTTATTAGGTAATTTATGCACTAGATTCTTGCTTCCATGCCACCAACTCAGCTGACATTTAGAATGAATAAGGATTCCAACACACTGCTCAGTCATAGGTCAGTCACATTTGTATCACTTACACTGGTATTACATTCCACATAAAATCCATAGAAGACCCACCTGTGTCTTGGTGAATTTTAGGACTGCTAGCGTGTGCAAAGTTCATATCTAGACCATAAGCTCTGTGGGGCAAAAGCCTCTGTTTTTGGCTTTTTCACTTACATCAGTCTGGCACTGTGGTTGGGATCCCAAGTACCACTATTTCCATCTTCCCAAAGCAGCTTTTGTTTTCGATTTTCTGAACAGCAGCTCTCCTCTTGCTTCTATCACTTGGCAAACATCTTTTGAAACCGAGGGAGCGTCTCAAGCAGATTACATGGCATGGCACAATCTGTTGTTCAAAGAAGAAGTAAAAACCCACTGGGCATCATCACCATATCTTTCCTATCAACTTTCAATATTTTGGAGATGGGTGGGGGTTGGGACAATAATTTTTGGTTAAGAACATCCTCATTTGCTTGATACTCACTGTGTCCATATTGAAATGGACTGATGCATACTTCAGTGCAAACTGTGGTGTGCATCACTTCTAAAGCAGGCAGTTTTTGCACATTACTAGTTGTTCGCAAGTACAGTTGGATCAGGGGGCCGTGGAATTCAATGCTAGTAGTGGTCACTTGAAGATCTTTATGTGACCCTTTTTGCACTGGCAATTTTCCAACCCACCTCCTTCAACTTTATCAGGCTGTGTGTGCACATGTATATCCTTCCACTTTTTCACCAGAGATCCCTCCCAACTTTATCTGGATTTAGCTATTCATCTTATACTTTAGTGCTGTATCAGAAAAGGTATTATAAAAGACTATTGCCCCTCTGAGCTTTCTATATTGCTATAAGGGTGAGTGGAAAAGGAAACCAAAAGGGGACTGATCGGTGGGGGTGCTACGTTTTCAGTTAAAAGACTTGAAAGAACAGAAATGGTAACAGATTTTAATTATTTACTTATAAACATTTGTTACTGTCAAACATAGACTTATCCTGATTCTTATTAAAAATTGCTTTCTACCTGTTGTAGAGTAGGTGCATCACCCATATAGAAATACCTAAGAGTTACATTGAAACTTGAATAAATTACCCACAGACTTATTACTTATCTTATTACTAACTTTAGTTTACCCCCACATTAAATTGCAAATGCCCAACCTCTCTTCAAAGTCCATCAAGAGATCAAGATCCTCTCCCCTTTTTAGAGATTATGTGAAATCCACCCAAATTTCAACATCTTTTTAAATATGCTTTTTATTAGTTTTCTTACTTAACACACACACACAAGAAATTAACAAAAATTACAAATAACAAAAAACAAAAAAATCCACCCATCCATAAATCCATAGGTTCTTGCAAAAGAACTTATGCCACCATATTTTTAATTCCCAATCCTTATCTTCCCAATAGACTTCCGTCTTCCTCAAAGTGGGTCTGTCTTATCTGTTTAATAAACTGCTTCTTTAAACATTTTGCCATTTCTTCTGTTATCTGAATATTATACTTATAATCCATATTGTGGTTTGCAAAAATTAATCAAAGCATGTCCAGGTTTTAATTTGAGGGCACTGTTTTTTAAATAGTCTTTATAAAATTCCCACTCCTTTTTGAACTTTTGGTTTGGCTGTCTCCTAATTGTCTCTGTCATTTTTGCCAGTTTGAGATATTCAAATAATTTTTCCTGCTATTCCTCTTTTGTTGGTACTAATTCTCCTTTCCAATTTCTGGCAATTAATATTCTTGTTGTTGTTGTAGCATATAAGAATATTCTCTTTTTTCCATTTGAAATATCTGAATCTAAAATACCTAAGAGGAAGGCTTCTGGCTTCTTTATGAAAGTTTGCTTAAACGTTTTTTCAATTCCTCATATATAATATCCCAAAAATTCTTACTTTTTTTGCAACCCCACCACATACGAAAGTGTCCCTTCTGCTTGTTTACACCTCCAGCACATATTAGATCTCATTTTATACATTTTGGATAGTTTGCTGGGAGTTATATACCACCTGTAAAACATCTTCAAAAGATTTTCCTTTAGTGTATAACAAGCCATAAATTTCCATTCTTTATTCCATAATCTTTCCCATGCTGATAGTTGGATATTTTTACCAAAATCTTTACCAAATTTCAACATCTTACAGCTCCTTACACACAAAATAGCCATATCTCTCCTATACTAAACAGGCTCCTCATGAAGCCGGAGGAACATTGCCCAGCTACTGTATTATTGATTTAATGCTGTACACCGCTTTGAGGTTTTTATTAAAAATATTAAGCGGTATAGAAATTAAAAATAAATAAATAAATATGCCTGTAGACTGTATTGCCATTGCAGGAGCGAAGACAAATATGTAGGTCTTTCCCACCTCATTGAAAATTCTTAGGGGAAAGATGAAGTTCCATGGCTAAGCAATTTCACTGACTGTGCCACTGCCTAAGCAAAATGTTAGTGGAATGTGGCATTTGGCATCGAACTATCTTTATTTCCCCAAACAATATAAAGCATGGATAGGATAAGAGGAGAGTAAGGGCAGACTGAGGAGATATGATTGCTATCTTCAGATATCTAGGGTTGTCACATGGAAGATGGAGCAAGCTTTTTTTCTACTGCTCTGGAGGCTAGGACCTGAACCCATGGATTCAATTCACAAGAGAAGAGATTCCGACTAAACATCAGGAAGAACTTTCTGATGGCAAGAGCTATGGAACAGATTCCCTCAGAAGGCGATGGACTGTCCTTTCTTGGAGTTTTTTAAGAAGAGGTTGGACAACCATCTGTTATGGATGCTTTAGTTGAGATTCCTGCAGTGCAGGGTGTTGGACTAGATGGCCTTTAGGGTCCCTTCCAACTCTACAATTCTTTGATTTTATAGGGAACCTATCACCTTCCAGATGTTGACTACAGCTTCCATCAACTCTTGACTGCTGGCCATGCTTCTGACACACTACAGCTATCTACTATTGCTGCTCCGCATGTATCATATCCCTCTGCATGAAGTTTCATCCTTGCTGGCCCATTGCTATAAGCATTAAATAAAAGCCTAGTATTTCATATAATTGGGACGTGGGTGGTGCTGTGGGTTAAACCACAGAGCCTAGGGCTTGCTGATCGGAAGGTTGGTGGTTCGAATCCCCATGACGGGGTGAGCTCCCATTGTTCGGTCCCTGCTCCTGCCAACCTAGCAGTTCAAAAGCACGCAGTACAAGTATATAAATAGGTACTGCTCCGGCGGGAAGGTAAATGGCGTTTCCGTGCGCTGCTCTGGTTCGCCAGAAGTGGCTTAGTCATGCTGGCCACATGACCCGGAAGCTGTACGCTGGCTCCCTTGGCCAGTAAAGCGAGATGAGCGCCACAACCCCAGAGTCATCCACGACTGGACCTAACGGTCAGGGGTCCCTTTACCCTTTACCTTTATTTCACATAATAATGAAGTGGGTTGGCTGTCTTAAACGGAAACCCAACCAGCAGAACCAAGGGAAAGAAACAGTGCTCTTCCTACATCTGTCAGTAGTTTTATGGGGATTTTAGCCAACCTAAAGTCAGAACAAACCATGTCCCTGTTGCCAGATTCCTGCAATCAGCACATTATATTATGACCTTATGGGAAAGTCATGCTAATATTGTTTGAGAGCAAGTATTCCAAGACAAAGAAACTGGATGTGTGGTTAGGGCTGCTTGAAAGAATGAACACACACTACAATGGTGTGTGTGTGTGTGTGTGTGTGTGTGTGTGTGTGTGGCCAGGCATTTAGAGATACAGTCATTAGACCATTTTGTTAACATAAAAGCAGGTCCTCAAACCAGTTTTCGACCTATCTCCACAAGTGCTAATGGGCCATGATACCACTCGCTAGCTCCAAGACAGCTACAGTTGTATAAACCACACGCTCACACCCTATTATAATGCTCGGGGACACACATTAGCATTTGCATTGCAACGAGATATGAATTTCACCCCCATCCACACCTGCCAACTGTGCAAATTGCCTTATTGTGAGCGAGAGTGCTTCCCTAGCTGTACACTTTAGGCTTATGTATCCCCAGACCATTGGCGGACATATTGGTTCTTACGATACTCCCAACTGGAGAAGTAAGCTTACAGTTGCATCAGTATTAAACTTCAGGGAACATTTTGTCATGAGACTTGTCAGCCAAAATTGTGGCTCACCTACAAAAGAGGACATGCTGTCTTCAGCTATTTTGGCATGGAAAATTAGTGCTCAGAAGGACGTTCTCTAGGACACAAGTCAGTTTGCAATTTGGAAAGATTAATCAAAATGGGGAGAAACATCCTCCGCACTCCAGTAATAAATTCTGTACAAATCATTGACCTGTTATAACCAAAACTTTTGTGAGCAGTAGAGTTATCAACACAGTACACCACGATGAAAGAAGTATCAATAGGGTGGCCTTTGATGAAGGCAGCTCCAGATGCTGCCAACAGTTGCCCCACTTCTGGAGTTGCTCCTCCGTAGAAACATCTGCATCTTTTAGATTTTTCTTATACACATTAACGGGTGGTAACAGGTAATTTGGCCCTTCGATAGATGGTCCTATGTAGTTTGATTTTCTGACGTTAACAGGCTGGATGACATCTTTGATGTAGGGTGTGACATATCCTTATTTGTGGATTAATGCAAGTTGCTCACTCACTAAGACCAGAAATGTATTTTGCTTTCAGAGCTAGTCCACGTTAAGAGAATGTAGATGTATTTGTGTTGAGACATTTGGAAACACCAAGATTAATAACACAATTACGATGTAAATTTCATTGGTCAGATGGTTATGGGGTTGAATACTGCTTTAATTAAACAGATGAAGTATTAGGTGCAAATGCTCCATTTCCTGATAGAGAAATCCCCGCTTGCTGTTTTTCTAATTCTCAAAAAATATGATCATGAATAACCCACACATTTAGCATGATCTCCCAAACAGGCAAAAAATCATAGGTAGTGCTTATTCTCCATTGGGAAGAAAGCTACATTGAGGCAATACTTTTCTTCGGACTAAGCAAAGTGTTGTAAAGCCATGGTAAGAAAAACTAAGTGTGTGTATGTATGTAGAGCCTTGTGCTTTACTTAGTGTTGGAGATGGATCTAAGTAACTCCTAACTTCGGTGGCTCAGGAACTGCAGGGCTTTGGTTTTAAATGACGATCCTATTTAAAACAGCTCTATCGGGCTGTAGTTTTGAAACAACTCATTTTTCTTTACTACAGGTTAGAGGTGGTAAAACCTAAGTAGGCCTAAAGAGGTTACCACTGGAATGAGGACATCGGTCCTATATATTAAAGCATTTCTGTACAAATTAAAAAGAGCACCGCCCACTGAGAGAAAAGTTCTTATGTGCAAAGCCTATCAAAAAGTATGGGAACTCTGCAAGAGCACCATAGTTGTTTTGCACAACTGCCACTTATTTCAGTGGAGATAGCACCCTAAAAAGGAGAAATACGAACATTTTCTCATCTGTATATGTCTACATCAGAGTAGATGATTCTGGGACATATGGGAAAATAGCATTACCTAGTATAATGTGCATCCATGTAATGATCTATATCTCAGGAAAGGGCTATTTCTGCTGAATATGTAATTTTGGGGGGTTATATTTGGGATTTAATTTTTATTCAGAAACTCCTCTGGAATATGTTGGGGAAAAGGATGAGAACTAGTAATTTTCACACCTTGGATGGTCCTTATAAGTCCTACAGATTGTAATACCATTGTGAAACACTTCCATCTAGTGGAAGATAAGGAAACTGCATGCTGCTGAAATAAGGCAGAATACTAAAAATTGTACTTGCATTTCCACCCCCACCCCACCCACCAAAAAAACCCAACTTACTTTATAAACACACATCAACATGTTGGACTGCTCTCCACTCCCCCCCCCCCCGAGATGTTTTTGTGTGCTCCATGAAATCCAATTAGAATTTTTTTGTGCTTGTTGAACCCATCTCTAAATTATTGAAAGCAAAGTGACATTCTAAGATAAGCAAATTACTTATCCATTGTCTTCAATATACAAATTCAAATTGACTATGTATATTTTTACGCCAATCTATTTTTATTTAATATTTGGGCCCCATTTCTGGCTCCTGCAATCTTGATACTGTACGGCTGATTTTGATAAATATTGTACAGACTGCAAGCAGTTTGCAGATCTGCAGCTGAGCTGTTTTCTCAACCATTGGGAGAAAGAAGTAATGGACAATGTTTGGCCTTCTACCACAATGCACAAGCCATGCTCAGAAGCCCAATTTAAGAGCAGAGAGGCTCAAGTGCTAGGCAATTAAAATACCTATGTCCTGTAAAACCCATAAAATTGCCCATCATTGCTGGATTTGGGACCCTTTTTTGCTTATGCAGAAGATACTCTTGTTGGTGGATGAAGCTGTAAGCTATAGTCAATACCGTGCAATTATTGTTAAAGAAACATAACCATCAAGTGGTTCTACATTAATTACAAGTACCAGTTTTTAAATTTAAAAATGCTCGTGCTAGGCTTGCCAAAAAGGAAATGGATTTTACTTCAAAATGACTTGAAATAAAAGCAGATGAATGCTTTCCCCTTGAATGTATAAGCATTAAAACAAATACATGACATCACTAGCCTTGCATTTCCCAGTAATTTTTTCCAGGATTGAACTTTTGTGGCTGCAAAGTTAATTTTTTAAGGAATACCAGCTGCACTTCAGCATTTTTAAAAAGAAACATAACCAACTAGCCACCCTCAGGCTTGTAAGCACTGAGTAATAATATTACTGTAAAAAGAAGGGTTGCTTTTGCTAATTTTCTGTCATGACTGTTTTAAGGCTTTGCTATATTTCCTGCAGCTGAAAAAAAATATGCTTCTTTTCTTTTATGATCCACAAATAAAAGTGAATGTTAACAAAGTGGGCCTACTGAACCTGAAGCAAAATCAGACATAGGGTTTAAGGTTTTTAAAGCAAATCAAAATTCAACCCAAACCTCCATTATAACAAATCTGAGCAAGTTCCCAAATAGTTGGTTCATCAGGTGCTCAGATTTTTGGGGAGGCAGCAAGAAAGGGCCCCCAGCTGTTCATGCTGTAGAGAATCAAGCAAAATATACCGCTATCCAAGAAGTCGCCCAAGAAGAGAGCAGAGTTGGAAACAGAAGAATTACTATTGCTCCCAACATTTATATTGGGCTCTGTTACAAAACTTTTTCTCTTAGAGAAAGACAGAGAACTAAACGCACAGAAATTTGTGCCAATTTTGAATTCTCAGAGCCTTATATTTTAATGAATAAACTGAGCATGACTGATTTTTTTCAGTCAGAAAGGTCTGGGTGGTTAAGACCTTGGGTCAATTCACACAATCATTGGCTACAAATCGCATGCACAACAGATGGTGAGGGGCCCATATGCACAATGTGTGCACAACAGCCTGTCTTTGTGAGCAAGAAAGCCTTTGACAGAACCAAATGTAGTTCAGCAACTCTGGCAGCATGTTTGTGTGACATATTTGCATACATATTACAGACATACACATGCACTGTGCAAAACCTGGACAGAGATACGCAGTTAAAATTCGGCTCTTAGCATTCCAATTACTGTACTATTGTGCAGAAGTTGAGAGGCCTGTATTTTGAATGATTATCTACAATGTAAATGTCTGCAAGGTTTCCTTTCTTTTTGTAGGGGTTTTAAACACTAAAATATAAATAGCCAACTTAACAGAAATATTTGCTTCTGCCCAGAAAAATGTCTGAACATTGTATCCATAAGTAGATTAGAAAGTGAATAGTACAGTATATAGCCATGTGCTTGTGGCACAACTGTTTTAAGGAGGAAAATAACTGTGATTCTCTCTCTTACCTGCGGGTGACATTATTGAACCAAGTGAAGACGGAAGCTGTATATCAGCTATGCATATTGTATTTAGTGTTCTTTGGAGAAAGCAAGTATATGTTCTCACTCTTAATGCTATTTTTTTAAAAAAAGAAACCTATATGCGAATTATGAGTTATAGAGCTATATAGTTCCAGAGGACACCTAATACAGTGGTGCCTTGCAAGACGAAATTAATTGGTTCTGCGAGTTGCTTCGTCTTGCGATTTTTCCATCTTGCGGAGCGCGGATTCCCCGGGTATTAACAACTTTAAGAAAAAGGAAGCAAACCTGCAAGACGTTTTCGTCTTGCGAAGCAAGCCCATAGGGAAATTCGTCTTGCGAAGCAACTCAAGAAACGAAAAACCCTTTCGTCTTGCGCGTTTTTCGTCTAGCAAGGTATTCGTCTTGCGGGGCACCACTGTATAACATTCTTAACAATGCTATAGAAGGAGGTGATTCAAAATAGTGGAAATAGAAGAAAATTATTCGAGACACTTACTGAAGCATTTTAAATTGCTGGGTTATGAGGCACTAACTAACCACACAGAACATAAGTAGCAGGAATCCATTTCTTCTCTTTAAAATGTTTTAGAATCAGGAGTAAAGATCAGGTACAAAGTTCAAAACGGATTCAGTGGTACACTCTTAAGCCAGTGTTTCCCAAACTGGGGTCTCCAGCTGCTTTTGGACTACAATTCCCTCATCCCTGACCTCTGTTTCTGCTAGCTAGGGATGATGGGAGTTGTAGTCCAACAACAGCTGGAGACCTAAGTTTGGGAAACACTGCTCTAAGCCAGATATCCAGAGAGTCACATTTGAGTGGTCACCTAACGTATCTCTTCAGGTTCCAGGGTGTGGGAGAATTGGCATGAGAAACAATATACAACTTTGGGGGGGGGGGGTAATTTTGAGAGAACCAAATCTAATTCTGTCTCAGCTGGCAGAAATACTCTGTTAAGAGCCTAACAGGATGTGTCTGTGAAAACTGGCCCATCAAGATACAACCTAGATCTGAGGATAAGAACTCTTTTTGCATCCTCCTAACCTATTATGGAGCAACTATTTCCATAATCCTTTCAAGTTTGAGTGTAACAATGAATATAGCTTGCTTACTCACCGAGGGAAAAGGAACAAGAGTGATAGATTGGGAATGTTTGCAGCAAAATTAGCCGGTGTCGGGATGGAAATTGACTCAGATACATTGACAGGAAAGGTCAGTGTTAGTTCAAGAGGAAAGAAGAGAAAAGGCAAAGCCTATGTCAAATATGTAGGAGGAATAAATGGACAGCAGAGTCTGCAAAGCACCACATTTGGCACTGATGTTAAAAACGGCTATACTATCAGACAAATTCATATTAAAGGGAAGGGGTTACAGCTCAGGCATCCATTTCACACATAGCAGAAGTAAGAAGGGCCTTTGTTTACAAGGCTAGACAAAAGCTGCTAGATGGCAGCAGGCAAAAAGAACTTTGTGTAATGTGGCTTCAAGCAAAATATACCGCTATCCAAGAAGTCGCCCAAGACTTTAGACTTTGTGTAATGTGGCTTCATGTATTTCATGTTTCTTTTATAATAATAATAATAATAATAATAATAATAATAATAATAATAATAATAATAATTTATTATTTGTCCCCAGCCCATCTGGCTGGGTTTCCCCAGCCACTCTGGGCGGCTTCCACAGAGAAGAAAAAATACACTAAAATGTCACACATTAAAAACTTCCCTGCACAGGGCTGCCTTAAGATGTCTTTTGAATGTCAGGTAGTTGTTTATCGCTTTGACATCTGATGGGAGGGCGTTCCACAGGGCGGGCGCCACTACCGAAAAGGCCATCTGCCTGGTTCCCTGTAGCGTTGCTTCTCGCAATGAGGGAACCGCCAGAAGGCCCTCGGCGCTGGACCTCAGTGTCCGGGCAGAACGATGGGGGTGGAGACGCTCCTTCAGGCACCTGTAGGGTTTTGCTTGTCTTCTGCCAATACAATGTTATCTACTGGCTTAAAAAAATGTACGGTAAGTGCTGAATGTTCAAGAAAGCGGGGGACAAATCTTCTGAAACCTAAAACGTAGCAATTTAATTAACTCTGCTTGGCGTGCGAGTACATGCAAAAATACTATATTATAAATAATTAGTGGCTGGAATCCAAAGAGCCATATGTAGTGTACTGCCCAAGGGCTTTTTAGCTTCCCTATTCTGAGGGGGGTAGGAAGAGTCCTGCCCCATGGCACCCTGAAAAGCAATCCTATGAGGCATGAGGAGCAAGACACAGGAAGCAGGGAATTGTCAACCTGTTACCCTCCACACACACACACACACACACACACACACACACACACACACACACAGCAGGTGAGCTCCAATATATGAATATATAGGTTTTTAAAAACGCTCTAAAAACATATACACTTGAATAGAATAGTTTAATCACTTTTGTACAGCATTTAAAACTCAATATATATGGCTCAAGGCAGATACTTGTTTTTAAAAAAGAACCAATAATGTTAACATGTACCTTATGCTCTATTTGCAAATCTTTACAGTTCAATTCTGATCTTTGTAAGCACCTTATACACAAATTTGTGTATGTAAATAGATGTGTATAGACAATACATGATTAGGAGGAGTTACATTTACAAGCATCAATCAAAACTGGTACTATAAAAATGTGAAAGCCAGCACTGTGTTTTTGTTTTAAGGGATTTTTAAAATTCTCAACAACTGAAATAGTTTGTGTCCAGTTAACGATCATTTTAAAGCCTTTTAACGAATGATGAATGAGTTCTGTTGTACTGTGTGGTACACCGTTAAAAGTAAAGTTGACTATCAGGTGTCTGAACAACTCTATTGGCAAACCATAATTATACTGGAAAAGCTCTGCTAAAAAGAATTAAATATGTTATTCTTAAAAAACAACAACCAAAACAAGTACTGCATATAAATTACAAAATAAGGAAAAGCTTGTTCTTTAAAATTAAGGCTGAGGGAACTTACCATACGCAGAAGCTACATCCCTTTCACTTGTTTGTTTTAAAAATCATCGTCACCAAACTAAGAAGCAGCTGTTACTTTTTTAATCACTTTACCTCATACCCTGTTATTCCATGTAATCAAATGGAATCCAAAGGGCAGTCTTGTCATTTCCTATCCTCTGTGCCCTGGAAAACCATACCTAAAGGTTGGGGTCCTTTGAAGTGGCTTCTCACTAGCAATGAGCAGCTACTGCTGAAAGGGAAATTGGCTCACATGTTTAGACACCCTTGTGGTACACACAAGCCATTTGCATGGTTGCAGACATGAGTCTCTTTGGAGACTAACCATCCTGGGGGTTCAGTGGCAGCAAGAGATATCTTCTAAGCCTCTTATTCTACAACTTGAACTGTGGCTGCAAAACAGGGGTGCATTTTTAAAATTATTCATATAAAACGACACATCACTACCCAAGCAACTATGTCCCCATTTCCCAAGAATTCCGCTTTAAATATATTTGGCCTAGGTACTGCAACTGCCTACTAAACATTAAACATTTATAGACCCCAAGAGCTAAGAAATATGACCAGCAAGGTTAATGCAACTCCTTCGATGTTGGAGCATGGTTTTAAAATGAAGCTATTACATGCATGCAGAATGAATTAAATTTTAACGACTGAATTTTCTGACTTGCCCCACAGCTTAAAATATGCGTCTTGGACTGGACTTCCTTTGGGTGTGAATTTGCAGCTTCTTTAGGGACCAGTGACTACATCGCCCAGCCAAGAACTGTCATTTCATGATAGAGGGAGCAGGCAAGACCACTCCTCTGAACAGTACATATAAGATATTTTGGGAACCGGGCACCCTTCTCATGGGATGATTTGCAATCTTTTACTTGCACCCTAAGAGATAAAAAATTTTGAACTGAGACTTCATGAATGGATTTACACAATGCCTTAAATATGCAAGTAAAAGAGGAAGACCTGCACTTATTCCATTCACCATAGAAGGGCAATCTTGGCTGGGTGAGCATGTGAACTAGCCCAAAGACTTATTGTTCCAAGGCTCCATTTTTCCCAGATGCCAACAGAATAGCCAACATAACCGTTACAGTGTATATTACCTGCATTCCATAAATTAAGCAATAATTTATACCCAATGGATTCCACTAGGTGAAGCTTCCCCTAAGCTTTTAGGTAGAGACCAAAGTAGATGTTCCCATTTTGGAGCTTCTTTCTGCTCCCAGATGTTTAGAACTTCATCCTCTTCAAGTTGTTTTCCTTCAGAACAAGAATTTTGAATACAAGTGTCCTGAACATTTGATGAATTCTGTCCCTGTTCAAGTTCAAAACTTATAATGAGTGACTTTGCTACGGAGTCCAATTCTCTATGGTTCACAGAAGGCTCTGGGATTGTGCAAACAGGATTGTCTGCTGTATCAGTGGATAATACAGATGTGTTGCAGAGAGTGTTAAAATTCCCGGTTAAGATGCAAATCTTTTCTATGAAATACCTAAGTGGACTTCTGTTTCTATATGAGCCTGTGAAAAACAAAGGTAAAAAAGCCAGTAAGTTAAAAATAATTAGGAAGAAATTTGAATAATCTGCACATTGTTTGAAGAGACTCAAAAAGGAATAACAGATTTATACACATAGCTTATTTATGTTTTTCATTAAAAAAAATGTTCAGGAGGCTTACAGAATGATTGCAGAAATATGATTGTTTACCTTACTATAATTTGTTCCACAACGTGGGGATATGTTTATGGCTTCCACTGGCAGAATCAATCATTGACATAACATAAAGTGCTGCATTTGAGGCACCCAGAAAATAATACTGCATGCAAGCTTTGTTCAAGTATTAGGTATCCTACTACATGCTTTTTAAACTTTAGATGTTAAGAAGGGAGAAGGGCTGCCATTCACTGTAGAAAAGGATTGCACGGTGAACCTTTTTTCAATCTGATGGTTGCATTCCCTAATAAGCAATCTTAGCTTGTAGACAAAGTGATCAAGAACAAAGACAGTTGCCAAACAAAAACAAGTGTAGATTACTTATCATAGATGCAGTGAGAGAAACTGCAGGGATCTAAATTTTAAATACACTGCATACAGAAGAAACAATGATGTTTCTGGTCTTAACACCATGAGATCCCCACAAAATTCTCTCTTCACTCACTTTGCTACCCTCTGGTGAAGCTCTAGGAGCAAAACTGCTTTCTCGTTGTTGGCTTCTGCTTTCAGTCAGTAATATGAAGTTTGTATACTCCATGCCAGGCCTATATCTCCATCACAGTCACTGACTTTAGCATGAGAAGGACCACACTATCTAAGCAACTTTTACAAGTTACCAATGAAATGTGGGAATGCTTGCAGAAAAGCAGTTCTGCAACAGCAAGACTAAAGAGCTAATGTGAATTTGGCCTTGATCAAGGAGGCAATAAGTTTACTCAGAAAGAAAAAAAGATCACAATGACCATTTTCCGTCGTAGACATTGTAAAGCAAATGGAGGACTCTGGCACCAAGTGATGTATCTCTTTAAGCATACTCTTAAAATGGTTTTAAAAATCCAGTCATTATCACAATACCTTATAACGAAAATTAGCATACCTTGTAATGAAGAAGTAACCATCCGACAGACTTGATCTAGGCAATGGTGTAATTCCAAGAATGCAACAGCTTTGCTAGTTGCTTTCTTTAACTCCTGATCAACACCTTCTTCAGTCCCTGATATATTTGCTGCTACTTTCTGTGTCAATTAATATATTGGTTTTCAGAAAATGACAGACAATACAAACAATCTTATCCCTGAGAATACTGTCCCTTAGGGTTGCCTATCATACTGATTTTGAAAAACAAGTGGCCTTGGTTTTTCAAGAACTATGTAGGTCTTTTAAAGATCTTTGAAGATGCAACCTGTGTACAATAAGGCCCTCTTCACATATTACATTGTTAGTAAAAAAAGGACCCCTGACAGTTCAGTCGCGAATGACTCTGGGGTTGCAGCGCTCATCTCGCTTTAGTGGCCGAGGGAGCTGACGTTTGTCCGCAGACAGTTTTTCTGGGTCATGTGGCCAGCATGACTAAGCCGCTTCTGGCAAAACCAGAGCAGTGCACAGAAATGCCGTTTACCTTCCCCCTGGAGCGGTACCTATGTGTCTACTTGCACTTTTTTGGTGTGTTTTCGAACTGCTAGGTTGGCAGGAGCTGGGACTGAACAACGGGAGCTCACCCCGACGCAGGGATTCGAACCGCCAACCTTCCGATCGGCAAGCCAAGGCTCAGTGGTTTACACCACAGCGCCTCCCATGTCCCTACATATATATATATATATATATATATATATATATATATATATATATGGTAGCATCCAATTGTGTCCTTCCACTGACATGGGCCTCTTAGAAAATTTTGCTAAAGTGGAACAGGGAGGGAGGCATTTTTGTTTAATCATTATTGTTTTGCAGTTCCGCCTTCCCTATATGGCCCCTCACACTACCTCCCACACTGTTCCAATGAGATTTGAGATAGAGTGTGCATTTGGGACTGTGGATGGGGCGGGGCGGGGGGATTGGCAAGAAGCACCAGCCTCTCTGTTCCACTGAGAGAAGCCTCAAGTGGATCAAAGTGTCTTCCATCCGCAAAGTGAGACAGTTGGATACAACCCATAACGTGTAAATGGAGGAAGGAGAACTTCTGGCCTTCCATATATTGTTGGGCTACAGTTCCCACCATCCCTGACCATTGGTGATGCTGGTTGGGGCTGATGGCAGTTGGAATGCAGCAACATCTAGAGGCCCACAGGGTTTCCCATCCTTGATGTAAGCAAATCCTGGAAAACCCATTTATTGTTGTCTACATATTGGCATTGATTGGCTAAATATCTCTTCTGAGTGCCCAAACTTCAAGAATAACAGGAAACTGTTTAATTTCATTTGAATTTCACTGTAATATGTAAGCAACGTTATACTACTCTGGTAAGTCGAAAGTGAAAATTGAAACTAAGCAAGAGCTCCGTTTACCTTTTTACAACCAGCTATTATATTTTCAAGGATTTTAGCCAAATCCATAGCTTTAGTCTTTATTTGATTCTGAACCTGCAAAGAAAAGCGTTAAGGTGTTTTAAATTATATTCTAACTTAAATTTAAACCATAAACATAAACATAAAACAGTTTCTAACACAAGCTGAGATATGCAGAAACTTTGGCCTGGTTCATGAATAACAGCCTGTACAATGTTTGGGATGTAGCATAGTGGCTGGAGCCCATCCCCCTTTGTCACCCAACAAATGTAACATTCTAATATCAACAGGGAATGGGGAGAGAAGTATATATTGGGGCATTGCACATGTGGATAGCCACAAAGAAACCCTTTTCAGACTTTACAAAATTTGTGTAATGCAAGTGAAAATATAAAAGGTTGCCCCGACTACTGCACCACCATATGAAGAGGATCACAGCAGCCAGTGACCTCATTTGAAAATGCAATGCCATGGCAAACCATGGTTGTGCTAATGAGCAGGCTCTCAGATATGAGTCTGTGGCTGCTTTGTTCCTACTCCAGTTGTTCTGCTGCTGTGCTGCACTGTGCCTTGTGCACCATTTTAACCTGGGCTCTTGTGTTTCTCCTGTGGTTTACAGTTTGTGAATTGTATGGGAAAGGAAAACAATGAACTTGGGGTCAAACAACGTGCTTGGCGAAACCCATGGCTTAGCACAGGGCAGGAAACAAACAACCAAAGGAGGAGCAAAACGAAAGCCTGCATGATTGCTTGCTCACACTAAGCAATGGTTTGGCTTAGTGGTTTTTGTGTGTGTGCGAAATAGACACTTATGTATGAACAGACCATTGGTTTAGATGGCAAACTAACCGAGAACGGTTAGTTCCCAGAACGGATTAAGTTTGAGAACCAAGGTACCACTGTAGTAGCATTTTGCATCTTGGACAATTTATTTTGGAATATCAGCTGTAATAAGAAAAATGCTTCCTATTTTGCCACTTATGATTCCTTGTTAATTTTACAGCATAATTAAACAGAGAGTTTCCATGCCTTTAAGATTAACACTTTAGTTATCCCCTCTTAATGCTACAGTCTGTCTGCCAAGGCACCAAAGACCAATACAAAAAAAATGAAATATTGTTCACTACAGACAACATTCTGGTTTTGGTTTTGGTTTAATCTACTGCCCTTGTAGCAGACACACTGGTTTAAAGAAGCCAATAATTTAACCTTTAAGCAGTCAACAGTTTCATTATGCCATGTGTTTTAAGTGTTTCTGTGGTATGTGTAGCTGTGAGAAAAAGTGTAGTGCAAATGCTGATTATATATACACAAGTCTGTAATGAAAATCACCAGTTGCAAATATAAACAGTGTGAAGCTTAAAACTGCACTATTAAATTTGTGACATAGTACAAAATATGCTTCCCTCCTCCTAGTTTATAATTATCCCCACATCACCTCATTTTGTGGATACCATTTTAAGAGTTCATTCCACATTGCCCTAGATTTTTTCTGTATGCAGTTTAAAAGGTGTTCCAGTCCAGAGACCATTCCATCACAGATGTCTGGTATAAACTGCTTCTGAAAACAAGAAGAGATTTAAAAAAAAAATTAAGCCAGTTACAGTTTTTAGAAGTCTCATCATCTGAAAGGGCCACGGATTCCCCATCCCTACAGTGGTCTGTTGGTACTTTCTTTATCCATTGTGTTACGCCCACCCTATCAGGTCTTTTTATCCACAAATCTGCAAAACCATGGTTTGGCTTACTGTGACATGTGAACCAGACACCTCTGTCTCTGTCTCTCTTACCTTTGGGTTGCTTGCATCACTTTTATTTTCTGCAGAAAGATGTAGGTCTGAGCCAGTAAGTACCACCAAGTGTCCTGTGTATTTTGCCATTTGTTTCAACATCTGCATTATTTTCTTCTGTGCTTCTACTACTACTGAAGACAAATCTGAGCAACCACCCTGAGAAAACAAAAATACAGTTGTTGCATGCATCTTTATGATTCATTCCTATTCATATTGTGACAACAGTACAGTCATACCTCATGTTGCGAACGCTGCAGGTTACGTCTTTTCAGGTTGCGTCCCTCAGCGACCCGGAAATACTGGAAAGGGTTACTTCCGGGTTTCGCCACTCGCGCATGCGCAGACGCGCAAAATGACGTCACGTGCATGCGCAGACGCGAGTTGCGTTCTGTTCAGGTTGTGAACGGGACTCTGGAACGGATCCCGTTCGCAACCAGAGGTACTGCTGTATAGTCTTGTTCCAGCATCAGAAACACGACACCATAATATTTGCAATGAACTCTGATAAATACAGTTTTGGCCAATGCAGTCACACCTTGGTTTTCAAACAGCTTAGTACTCGAACATTTTGGCTCCCAAATGCCACAAACCTGGAAGTGACTGTTCAAGTTTGCGAACTAGTTTTGGAAGCCGAACATCCGACGGGGCTTCCGCGGGTTCCGATTGTCTGCAGGAGCTTCCTTTTGTTTCTGAACATTTAGGAAGTTGAACGGACTTCCAAAATGGATTCCATTCAACTTCCAAGGTACGACTGTACTTCCAGTTGTTCTCTTTCATTCCTAAAGGATGGCCATAACAAGAAAACTTACCCGCAAGAGCAATTGCAGATATGCTCCCAGGTGTTTTACACTCTCCCTTAGTTCAACATGAATCATTACAAATTCTTCATTTTTTTGAAAACTGTTCAGCCAGTGCTTGGTTAGAACAACAAGCTGTTCGAAAGCTGAACTAATCTTGATGCTGCAGGACTGAGCAGTATAGTTAACAGTGAAAACTGAAAAGATAGAAAGAAGACAAATTATTCTGGACTGAAGGAAATGTGCATTTGTAAATAAATTATATGAGGTTCAAAGCTAGAACTCAAAAAGGGGCTACTAACTCAGCAATAGAACTTACAGTTCTCTTGACTTTGTTCAGCTTGCTCATAAGCCTTTATCAAAGCAGAGACTCCAGCGTAAACATTAAACAATGTCACTAAAAGGCTTTGTGCTATGCTCTCTTCCTCTTCTGTAGTCTGTCCCAAGACATCCAAAGCTGAATCTATCAGTTCCTTACATATGCCAGGTAGAGATGATTGAGGTAGGTCTGAGCCCAGGCTGCCCAATTTATTTGCTGAGTCTGTGATGACAGAACAGTGTGATGAAGGCATACGTATAGTTAGACAAAATGGAAAACTGGACTTAATTGTGTTAGCTGAGAGTGAAGCATACAGGAAAAGGTTAACTTCCCTTACAGAAGTCAGGGGGTCTAGTCTAGAAATCAGTCTAGTTTTGACTGTACCTTCTAGAAGAGATTAACCCTTTCCTGTATGCTCTACTCCTCCATTGAGTGAGAATGAATAAGTTAGTATTCTGATGGATCTCTTACCCTACTTTTTAAAATACAGAGTGGAACTGTGACTAATAAGTAGAGCCCTTTTGAAAAAGCAGGTTTGCTGTTTGTAAATAATGATGATGATGATGATGATATTATAATAATAAATAATATAAAACTAAATATGACTTGAAAGAGAGCAAGATATATTTCTTTAATGAAATGATTTATATATCGCTCTTCATTAAAATTGATCCCAAAACAAGTTACAATATAAAAAGTAAGGACATATTTCAAGTAAAACCAGCTGTATAAAACTAACAAACGTAAGATCATCATTGCATACAGTAAACTGACAAATCAGCAAGGGCAGTTTGCCTACTCCACATCTGGTTTGACCAGAAGTGTAGGTAAATAAGTGTGCTTTCAAATGGCACCAAAAACTCACCAGTCAAATTTGTGAAGGGAGAGCATTCTGCAACCAGGGTGCCAATATTGAGAATGCCCTCTCACGTGTTGCTGCACACCTGGCAAAAATATATAAAAGAACACTATTCCCTATAAATATAGGAATGCTTTAAAAAACAACTAGTTTCTTAAGAAAAATCGCAAATACTAAAATGAATGCAACATTAAATATAGCTTTTGAAGGTTTCATGATTATAAGTGCATACACACCTGATAGGTATGAATTGTGCAGTCTCATCTTTACCTCAGACAAACATCCAGAAATTCTTTTGCTCCTCCTCAAACTTCTATCAAAATTGACCAACAATGGAAGGGGAGAAAACAAAGCAGGACAGGTGTTTTTAAACTTTTGTGGCTTCCACTAATTTTCTGAAACTCATGCATACATTTATTTACATCTGGTTTCTAGTGAGAAACGCTATTCGTTTATCTTGCCACTGCAGGATGCCACACAGCAACAGTTCAAAGGAAGCTGGAAACCATCCCTTTCTAATTATATTAATCTGGGCTTGTACTGGCTCCCCCAGCAGAAACCTTGGCTGCCCCAATGAAGGGGGTGGGGAAAGATCAGTCTTGGTGGGAGATTCTTCACAGGCATTTCTTGCTTTGTCCTGTTTTGCATGAGGAGGCTAAGAAGTTAAGCTTCCCATCATTAATACATTTCCAAAACATTAATTTTTTTGCAGGTGTAGATACTGAACTACCTATAAGCATCCCTAAAGGGTCATAATTCCTTTCCACTCACAATTTATATATACTTCTATCTATATATTTTTTGTAAAGAGGCAGAATCTAACATTAAATTCAAGCTAGAAATTATTTACCTCCTTGAAGAAATAGAAGAGATGGATGCATTTGAAAAATCAGGTTCCCATTCATCAGTGGGATCATAAAAAATCTCATCAGCTTTGTTAGTATTGTTCATCTGGAAAGGAAAGAAACCCATTTCATTAAAGGTGTTGGACAAGGGAAGGCCCAAAACCTTCATCAATCTGGAAAAAAGCTGCTAGCTCCAAAACAAAGTCTGTTGTGTGGGCAGCACAAGAAGAAAAAGATATTACCATCCCTTAACATCAGGATAGGAACTGAAGTTTGGACCAGAAGGGGGGAGTTCTCCAATCTTCTCTCTCTCTCTCTCTCTCTCTCTCTCTCTCTCTCTCTCTCTTTCTCTCTCTCTCCACTACACCCCTGATCCTTTGGCTAAATCCTCATCAGCTAGGCTTTCCTGCAAACACCTTCTTTCTCCATGCTTCACTGCACTACCCTTTCTAAACATTTCCCCTCCAGATCTCTTTCTCTGTTTGCTCCTCCAGCATCTCCTCCCTTGCCTCTGTCACTCTCCAAATCCCCAGCTTGAGGTCACTGACTTCTGCCCTTCCCTACAGCCATAGGCTGTTCTGTGAAGTGTCAAAACCAAACCCTTCACTGGGTTCCAGGGACACTGACACCAATTCTGAGTCAGCAGCCTTTGGCAACATGGACAGGTACTTATATTGGATGCAGTGTCTTTTAAATCAGATTTACTCGGGCAAATTTTAAAACTGCCTCTTTCTCATAAAAGCAATATTTTAGGAAGCAAATAATGTTTTATTCCCAAACAAACCTCATAGACTTCTTTCATTGCAGCCAATTTATCTTCAAATTTTTCCAAACTCCAGAATGTTGCAACACCAAGCCTGATGTTACGGACTTGAACTTGAAGGGTTTTTTTATTATCCATTGCATCATGCCTGATGGAATAAAAAATCAATTTACTCCCAGAACATGAAGTATCTGTAATTACTGGATGTGTCCCTTGATTACCATTATCTTTCTGTGGTGTTGGGGTATTTTACACACAGATTACAAGACAAAACACCTTACAAATAGGTGCTTGATTTTGGAATGAAAAAGTCTGCAACTAGCCAGGAACATTATGTTAGCCTTTTCAGAAAAAAACACGAGTACAGGAAATCTCACTGAATTTTCACTAAACCCTTGTCCTTCCAGAATCACATTTTCCCCTCTTTTTTCCTTTTCTTTTTTAAGAACTATACATTCTTATCAGAAATGCTATACTTGATTATTCAAAGGAAGTCATCAAATCACAGAACATAAAAGGCATATGCAGCACCACTTCTAATATTTTAGTTAAAATACTTACCTACAAAAAACTGTGTGTTTCTCTAATTTACTGCTAATAGTGTTGGCCTCCTTGATCATCATGGACAGCTTCAAAGAATTCCAGTTTGGCTCTGCTAAATATATATTTTTCAAAGAAAAAGATAATGGACTTTTCCTGTAATTACTAGTTAATAATTATGCAATCAGTCATTGAACTGGTAATCCCTGAAATTCTTTTTAAATTCCATACAGGACAGGACAGGACAGGACAGGATGACTTTTGTATCTATGAGGAATGCACAAAAACATTTAGGCTATTGTCCACCCGTACTGTATAATTTCATACTGCTCCCTCCCAAGTCTGCTCTCATAACAGGTTTGGAAAGAAACTGAAAAGCAGTATATTCCAAAGATCCCAAGTGAATGGATAAGAAATGTGATGGGAGGTTTTGTGTGTTTTTTAAAAAGGGCAGCTCTCCAAGCTGAGATATGAAAACTAGGAGCCAAATGGTACCTTAAACCTAGTTTATGGGTGCAACAAGGGAAGGTCTAGGTGTACATTTCTATAACAAGAATACAAAGCTGAAAAAGAATGAACTGCAGCTAAAATATTTCGTTCATTTTTCACATGGTCTAGTCCTTCCCCTGCTCACCCCCCTAATATTCTTAAGATGGTTTCTTCTCTAGTCTTCAGAGAGTACAGTGGTGCCCCGCAAGACGAACGCCTCGCAAGACGGAAAACCCGCTAGACGAAGAGCCTCACGGAACGGATTAATTTCGTCTTGCGAGGCACCACTGTAGCTGGAAGTGGGGAGGCAGAAAAAGGTCCTCCTTTCCTTCTACTCTGCAGTTTTACTCTGAAATCTTAGGCACTGTACTGCGCCCAGAGCTCAGAAATTGCTAGCGCTAATGAAATTCCCTGTCACAAAATGCACCTAGAACACTGGGAGTTTCGAACACTGCAAGCAAATATATAAACCCTTAAAAAACCAGTATGCCCTCTCTCCCTAGTTGCAAGGAGAAGATATATTTTCAACACAGAGATGAAGAGGGCCTTCCTGGATTCCTATTGAAAGAAAAGTCTTTATATAGACACTCTTACGTTAGTTTGTGGTTAACCACCATACAGGTAGCTGTATATAATAATGTAACCATA
Organism: Podarcis cretensis; assembly: GCF_951804945.1. Taxonomy (NCBI): domain Eukaryota; kingdom Metazoa; phylum Chordata; class Lepidosauria; order Squamata; family Lacertidae; genus Podarcis; species Podarcis cretensis. The sequence continues at coordinate 82,384,047 of NC_137175.1, read as the reverse complement.
CCTTTATTTCTGTTTCCATGAGTCTGCTGAAGCATTGCCACTTCCTGAGCAATTTTCTGCTTCTCGGCTTCTAGAGCTTCTAGAATCTTGGCACGACGAATGACATGATCTTCTAAAACCTACCACAAAGCAAGGGATTATGAGATTTTTCAGCAAAAGCTGCACAGCTTCTGAGACGGAAGGGGTGTTATTTAATACCATACAAATAATATTCTGTTCAGGCTACTGATCCTAAATGAAATAAATTCTATTAGTTACCTTGCCTTATCCATTACCCTCAAAACATATACAGTACACAAAGATAGTCGTGAAACAATGCTCCTTCCATTTAGGCTTGAGGGGAAAGCACAAACTTATAAAACTGATTTTAGAAAACAACTAATTAAAACTAGGATGATTTTTATCTAAGGCACGGAACCTCTAAGTACCAGCTGCTGGGGGCAAAATGACAATTACAAGGGATGGCCATCACTTTTATGCCATGCTTACAACTTTCCAGAGGTATAGCCAACTATGATCCGATTCAGCAAATCCAGATCTTTTTTTTTCTTTTCTTTTTAAAGTTATGTAAAAGTGACTCAGACCAAACTTGCAACTATTAATCCTCAGCTAAGTTAATATTCCATTCACAGGGACAGATATGTCATTTTCTTTAATCTTCACATTTGCCAAGCACAATTTTAAAAAGAGGTTTTCGTTTCCTTCCAATATGATTGCAAATATTTTACATTGCAAAGAGTGATTACACAACACAGCTTCGAGGGATGCCTTCCATTGCTGTAACAGGCACATCAGCAGAGCACCCAAAGTTATATAAACTATCATTTCCCAAATATCAGTCGATCTCATGAAAGGGTAGAGCTAGAGGGCGCCTGTGACATAGTTTCTTGGAGTTATGCTGCATACAATGTATAGATTCAGAGAAGCAATACTAGATCATGGTACACTGTCCAATTGATAAGACAAGATGCTTAGTTTTATGTTTCGTTTTTAAAATTTACCTCCCTGGCAGCCAATGTCTCCATTTCCAAGCGTTTCTTGTTTATGTGTACCTCTAGCTCAAGGCCCCGTTTTGCTTGCTCCAGCTCTTGAATTTTGTTTACAGCTATTTTATTATTCATTTCCTGCAGTTGTTTCCTCCGGGATTCTTCTTCCTAAGAAAACAAAAGAATTAATAATATGTGCCAATAACAAAAAATATGCTTGACCCAAGCAAAACCATTGCCCCAGAATAAGCAATATTCTTTACTTGCTCACACAAACACACACACACACACACACACATTTCACAAAAATCTTGGAGGTAAGCTCTTTCATTTTTTCTTTCACTCTATTTTCTTCAGCTTTCCATACATTCCTGGACCACCTCCAGACAAGGTTGTGGCAGTGCTTTGGGTATACTCAGAGACAATTCAAACACGCAGAAACAATTTGTTCTAAAGCTGAGCTGAAACTGAGGACTGAGTATGCTCATCCTTTTTCAGAAGCCAGCATCTAATCTGAACACTCTGATGCTATATATTACAGTGGGGAAGAGGTTTAGAAAGATGAGGAAGAAGAAAGATATATTTTTCCTTCCTGAAGATACTATATTTATAGGTTTTATATGTTGGAAGCCACCTTGGGAGAGCCTGGCCCTAAAAGATGACCTAAAAATAAGCCAAATGCATACATACATGCATACATATATGTGGTATAGGATAGTGTTGGAAACCAAGATCCCATAATATTCACAGTTGAGTTGCTGTCATTAGGAAATGAAATTAGCTGGTAGGAACACATAACAGCCAGATTGTGTCAATTGTTTCAGTTAGAGCCAGTATGGTGTAGTGGTTAAGAGTGGTGGACTCGTAATCTGGTGAACCGGGTTCGATTTCCCGCTCCTCCACATGCAGCTGCTGGGTGACCTTGGGCTAATCACAGTTCTCTGAAGTCTCTCAGCCCCACTCACCTCACAGAGTGTTTGTTGTGGGGGAGAAAGGGAAAGGAGATTGTTAGCCGCTTTGAGACTCCTTAGGGTAGTGATAAAGTGGGATATCAAATCCAAACTCCTCTTCTTTTTCTTAGGGGCAGCTCAGTTTGAGGAGCATGAGACTCTTAATCTTCCAACTCTACAATTCTATGATTCTAAAGGGGTTTTAATAAAAAAAAAACCTAGGTGCCATTCTCTAACAGCCCAATTCACAACCAGTTATAGTAAACTACTAGAATGTAAGTGGATTTCACTCCATTAGCCTCCAGCTTCAGGACAGAGAGGTGATGTACCATGAAAAGCTGTCCTGTGCATATTTATTTATTCCTTCCCATCCTCAAGGAAGTCTCTAATGCAGACTGTCTGTGTAAGCAGGGATACACATTTGAATATATATCCTCATCTAGACAGCAGTGTACATGCAGGCCTCTTGAACGGAGCGGTTACATCTTTTGATGCAGATAGCAATGTAACCCTATCTTCCCCATTCAGTGTCACTTTCTATGGGATCAAGTGTATTTACAGTACTTATTAATGACTCACCAGCTGTGCTTCTAATGATTTTATCTGGCTCTCATAAATTTTCTGCTGAGAACTAAGTTCCTCTTGGGCCATTTCTTTTGCGATTTGGATACTTTGCATCATTTCTTCCTTAGCTTTCAGACGTGCTTCTTCTATTTCTGATTCAAGTCTACAGGGTGTTTTAAAAACCAAGTTAACTTATATATATCCAACTAGCTATGGCTGTTGTATAGCATTTTTTTAACACAAAAGAAAAGTAGTACAGAAACACACTAGTTATCCCAAATCATTAATACCACTATCCTTTATATCTCTACCCAGAAGTAAGACCCAGTGAGTTCAATGGGCTTATTCTGAGGTAAGAGGGTGAAGGATTGCAGTTTAGATACTCTTTCCAAACCCCAAACATATACACACCAAAAAGTAGGAGCTTCAATCATCTTAATATGCTGTGCAGGACCTTTAAACAATCCTTTTGCCTACATTACAGTATAAATGCAAGTCTGAAACTTACTACTTTTCCAAAAGTGAAGAGATTAGTTTTTCAAATTTCAAAGTAATTTTTTTCTGCTATTAGGAGACCCATTTGTTCCAAAGATAACATGACGGAAGGCTATATGGTAATGTACGTAACTCGTCTTGCCACTCATCGCTTTGCTATATTCCTGTTAGCACCATAACAAAATTTAATGCTAATTTTTGCTTGAACACCAATGAAACTTACCATATCAGCTCTAAGAGTGGGCTCTAAGTTGTCTAAACTTAAGCTTTTAGTGGCAACAGGATTTCTAGATGTTAATGGGAATTCCGCAAGACACCTTTCTTACATAGAAAGTGAATGTTTGTTCATTTTAGTATCTCCAACCTATACAAAAATCAAAGTTCTAAAAACTAGGGTGCAACATTCATGTCACACACAAGAAGGAATACACATTTACCATTTAAGTCAGAATTTCTACTAGTACTCACTGAGCCCTTTGTGAAGCCAGCAATTCATTCTTCGCAAATTCAAAGCCACTTGGACTGTCCTCAGGAGGGGAAGTGCCACAAGAAAGACTTTTGACTTTCTGAACTTCTACTGGATGATTAAACCGAAAATAGTGGTCTCCTCCAAGAATGACACGGTCACCCTAAAAAACCCAAGATATATGTTTGATGCATGTTAAAAATGAATTTTGTGTGTGTGCTTGTATGCAAGCGCTTCTGCACATGAGTGACATCTAATAATATCATGCTTTGTCATTCAAAATCTACACTAAACCAGCATATGACACATGAATTTAAACTTCTGTCCCAATTTGACATTCAAATAAATCTGTTCCAACCAACTCACGTGATGGAGAAATGTAGGGCTTGAAATGCATTTTCCATTAACGTATGTATTCGCTCCTTCTAGTGGAATAATACTCACAACACCATCCATGTTTTTGATAATACTACAAATAAGAAATATGTTATTATCAGTAAAGCTTCAAGCAAAGAAAAGTGTGACAAATCACTTTGGGATACACACGTATACCAGGAATCAAACAGTTGATTCCTACCCCAATTGAATTTTTGATCCCTTTGCCACATCATATCCTACTTTGGAAACAAGCTTGTGTTTCAAAGGCATTCCACATGAGAAACTGCTGCCAAGGGCGGGGGAGAGGAGAGAGGAAGAAGAAGTTTTAACTTCTTTGCATTCACGTAACTAGTTTCTTTGGATCACAGCTTCATTCGTGCTTCAGCACAGTAGCCAATATGTTTGAAAACAAATAGGATTTTAAAAAACGATTATGCTGAATTACAAATATAACATGAGAGCACAAGAGAAATTATGCTGCATCAGACTTATATGAGTAGGGATGAGAAGGAGGTGTTTTTCACCTCCATCTAGTGCAGCATCCCGTTTCCTACAGCTGGCAACTAAATGCTTGTGAAAAATCCGTAAGCCCTCGTCCATTGCTGCTCGCCAGCAATTGGTATTGAAGGGCACACTGCCTCTTAATATGGAAGTTTCCTATAGCCTTGACTAGTAGCAATTGATAAACTTATCCCTCCATGAACCTGTCTAATGACCATCCTTATCTGTCAACCTAAACACACAATGTCTGCCCCATTTACTTTCAGTTAAATTTGTTTTAGCCTGGATTATAAATCTACACAAGCTAATGCACCTATTTATTTTAGTGGAGCTGCATATTAACCAGAGGAATTGTGCAGAGCAAAAGACCCATTTATCATTATTTGTTAATTTAAGAGAAACACCTACCAATGGTCGTCGGCAATCAGGACACCAGAAAGCTGAATATCATGACGTGAATTTGGCTTGCATTTCCCAACTGTTGTTTGTCCTTCCTTGATCATGTATAGCAACATCTCAGAGAGCTGGGGATCTTCATTGAGATTGACTAAATTAGGCAAACTATTGTCAACCTTGAATGTAATGCCAGCTTTCTAAAATAAAAGATTCAGAACATTACCTATTGCATGCAAATGAAAGCAAATTTTTGTTCATTTGCTGTTGTAGGAATATGATGCAGATAAGGAAGAAGAATGACACTTGGGAAAACTATTATTTTGCATCCACAATTGAATTTACTTGAAAAATGGTACCTGTAACTCCATTGTTTCCTCAAATTTCTTTTTTTCTGCTTGTTCAAGTTTTTCTTTCCAGGCCCTTTATTTATCAGAGGAAATAAAATGGCGGTTCAGCTTATTATCATTTCGCCAATGTAATTATAAGGCTAACAAAAGGGATACATAATCTAGAGAAGAATTGAGTTATCACTGAATAATATTTATATCCTTACATACTATTGGAAACAAAGTTTAAGCAATTAAAATAACCATCATTATATTTGCATAACAGGAAATTTACTAAGATCACTGGAAATATATAAGAGGAGTCTTAAATCAACAATTGCTTAGGTGAATGTTAAAACTATCAATTTGAGATAAAGTCTGGCCCCAACATTGCTTTTATTATTACCGTATTTTTGGCTCTATAGGACACACCCTACCATAAGATGCACTTAGTTTTTAGAGGAGGAAAACAAGAAAAAATATATTCTGAATCAAATGTTGTTGAAGAGGCTTTGCACGGCTATCGCTGAAGCCAGAACAGCAAGAGGGATTGCTGCGCAGCAATCCCTCTTGCTGTTCTGGCTTCAGCGATAGCTGCACAGCCTGCATTCGCTCCATAAGACGCACACACATTTCCCCTTATTTTTTAGGAGGGGAAAAGTGTGTCTTATAGAGCAAAAAATACAGTTTTTATTTATTTAATTAGTTATTATTTATGTGCAATCTTTATGCAATAATGCACAATTAACTGTATAGATTATATTTCAATAGTAAAAAAAAATAAATAGAGGGGAACCTTCCTTTAGCAGTCTGTATTTTTGAGAAGACATCAAGTACTAGTACCTTTGCATCTCTGCCATCTCCCTCTCTTGCTGGTATAGCTTCACTCTTAAAGATGTTATTTCTTGCACATAAAGCTTTTGTTTTTCAGGGTCAACATTCTGAGCATTTTTCTGAGCCAATTTCAGTTTCTCAATTTCAGCTTTCAATTCTACATTTAACAAGAGAGTTCAGCAGCTAGTCAAAATGGCATTTCTTTTATTAGCAAATATTCTGGATTGGCATCTATGAGTCTCACAGTAACAAATGTTATATCTGCACAAGCATTTCAGCTTGCCAGGTGGAATGGATCTATTTTCCTCCCCCTCTCTGCTGTTCTGGGAGTTCTTCTGCCCTCCCCAGCCAATTTGGTGGAACACGGGGGGGGGGGGGCAAGACTCATTTTGCAAGTGGAAGTCCTTGTGCAGGGCTTCTGCTGACAGGGTTTTTTAGATGAATCCTACCCACAATGTTTGCAATTTAAGTTACCTGCATATTGAATAAATCCAAGTATTTGGTTTTTTAAAAAATGCAGTATATCAACTATACACCTAAAAATGTACAGTATGAATGTAAAAAAACACATATTTGCAAACATGTAACATACAGACGATGGGACGCGGGTGGTGCTGTGGGTTAAACCACAGAGCCTAGGACTTGCCGATCAGAAGGTCAGTGGTTCGAATCCCTGCAACGGGGTGAGCTCCCGTTGCTCGGTCCCTGCTCCTGCCAACCTAGCAGTTCGAAAGCACATCAAAGTGCAAGTAGATAAATAGATACCGCTCCAGCGGGAAGGTAAACGGCATTTCCGTGCGCTGCTCTGGTTCGCCAGAAGCGGCTTAGTCATGCTGGCCACATGACCTGGAAGCTGTACGCCAGCTCCCTCGGCCAATAAAGCGAGATGAGCGCCGCAACCCCAGAGTCGGTCACGACTGGACCTAACGGTCAGGGGTCCCTCTACCTTTACCTAACATACAGACACGCTTGTCAGAGAGCTGTGATTACCTCTGAGCTGTTTGAAAGTATTTCGCACTCCAGGCTACCAATAAGCACATTAGGTTCCTCTCTTTGATAGAAAGCCTATGGAGCAATGCACTGAGGCAATTTCATCACATTACCATTAAAATAATGATTCTTGCCATTTTTGTGGGTTTCAATTGCAAGCATTTGTCCATAAATTGATGCAGCTTTCTTTTGAATTACTTCCTCTTAGTAAGTGTATACTTTGTAAGAAATCTAGGAGCAACTTGGCATAGGGCTATTTCGGCAAGAAGCAAAATAGTTCTCTGGCTTACCTCGGATTAGTTTTGCATTTATGTCTTCGTTGACTTTGGCAATGTTGATTATGAAACAAGCTTGTTTAGCATATCGAAGGGTACTCAGCGTTTCTTCTATATTGCTTGCAGCAGGGCTAATTGTGGCAATCATAGCAGTTTTTGAGTTTCCACCAAGACTTTCCTTTAACAGCCTACATTTGAAAGAAAATAAAGGCACAATGATTTTCCCCAGTTTGGATTTATTTTAAGGCAATATTCTCTGAAGATACAATAAAGTACAGTACATGTTTTGAGCATTTTGCAGGATCCAATTCTTTATGTAGATTAGAATAAGGATGCCTAAGTTCTTCACCTGTGGAATCAGATCCAGGTCATTCACCTCTCTACCCAAATGGTTCCCTTCCTCCAAACAACATGTCACCATTCACCTTCCACTTTCCCTTGGACTCCTGCTAGCATTAGCGGAAAGGATGGACCAAAGGACTTTGGGACAACACCAATGGTTTTTTGCGGGGGGGGGGGGGGGGATCTTCTCATCAGTTGGAAAGCATAACTCATAAACTTACCATCCCTCCCAGCACTGGAACAGGCAGATACCCAGAGGTGTGTGCACCATTACAGAGGCCTCTTGACTAACTTTCCCCAAAGTGCTGAGAAAACTGTGTGGGGACTGCAGCAAAAGTCAAAAGTGGTGCACAACTGTTAGGTGTACTTCATTCAGTTTGGCCTGGGCTGTTTCCCAAAGACTTGTTCAGGAAACAGTGCAGCCCAGGCCAAAGAATGCATGCCTCAACCCACCACCCCTAGTGCTGAAGAAAGGAATGTTTTGGGGGGCCTTCAGAACTCAGAAGTCTAAGCACTAGCTGGCTTAAAAGCAGTGCCTTTCCCACCGATACAGTGGTGCCCCGCAAGACGAATGCTTCGCAAGACGGAAAACCCGCTAGACGAAAGGGTTTTCCGTTTTGGAGGTGCTTCGCAAAACGAATTTCCCTATGGGCTTGCTTCGCAAGACGAAATGTCTTGCGAGTTTTTCCGACTTTGTTTTCCTCCCCCCCCCCCCTTTTCTAAGCCGCTTAGCCGCTTATCTGCTTATCCACTAAGCCGCTAAAAGCCGCTAAGCCGCTAATAGCGCTAATAGCGCTAAGCCGTCAATGGGCTTGCTTCGCAAGACGAAAAAACCGCTAGACGAAGAGAATCGCGGAACGGATTCTTTTCGTCTTGCAAGGTACCACTGTATTAGCCAAAGGTGCTAGTGGAAATAGGCCCCCAATATTAAGGCATTATCCATTTTTTTCTTATAAGCAAGAATAACCAGTTGAGAGTAAAGTAAATGTACTCTACCAGCTGTAGTTTTATGCCCTCCGGGATCAATCAAAGTCACTTTGAAAATTAGCTCAGTTCCATTGTCAGGAAATAGAAAAGCAGGGAACCAAAATGAATGGGTGGAGAGGGGGAAGAGTGGTTTGATTAATGTGGGACATAACTGGATCTAATTCCATTTTTTACCATTAAAGGCTGTGTTTCTATGAAGATCTGTTTACTTTGATAATAATTCAGTGCCGCCAAGAAAGAAAGGATCACTACAAAAAATGAAGCTTTTTTTTAAAAAAAAATCTGTTATGGCACACAAAATATGTACATACCATGTAAGAACAGATTCACGATATGGAATGAACACCTTCCTCCTGCTCTGATTTTGCTCAGACAGTCCAGAAATAACTTTCCCCAGAGTTAACAGGGATTTATTTATACTCACACCTTCCTATATTGAGAAGGAGAGAAACAGTCAATAGCAACAACATATTATCTACTAGTTTTTCCTACAGGCGCCACAATATAGGTGCCTAAACCTAGTTACAGTATTGCACAAGGCAGAGGAATATCCACTTCTATTTGCCGTTCATTTCAGAGGCGTGGGACATCCCCATCATTTATATTCAATTCTGGACCACTTTTGCAATTAATTATTTTGATACCTGAGTGTATAGGGTGGTATACAAACTTAATAAATGATAAATTAATAAATAATTTGCCTAAATATAACTAAGGCATTCTACTAGCCACCTCACCATCTATATATTCCAGTACCCAAATCATTACCTGTATCTAACAATACTAATATTCCATGTCTTAAAGTGTGCACAGGCGGAAGATGCTTCATCAATCTAGTTCACACATTTGTTACAGGAAGAATAGTATTTTACAATCGGCTATATAAACAGGGGGCATATATATTGAAGTTGCAATCTGGCACATCTCTTGTTACAGCTTCCTGATACCAGTTCACGGTGTCACCTTTCCCAGCCACTGTATTCTCAGGAGCACCTACTGAAGAACCATAAACATAACTGGGGTCAGAACCTATGGCTCGTTGTCCTAGGAATATGGGCCCCAGGATGGCTGAACTGGCTCATAGTTGTTGTTTTTCTTGAATCTAATCTAGAAATGGGATAAAGTGGCAAGAAGCTGTGGGTGTAGAAAGGACTAGTAATGAGCTCGGGAGACTAGTAATCTGACACTGTATAAAACAACTTGTTAAGTGCTTCTTCTTTGTGTTTCAAGTTCAGTGCCATAATATTGCATGTTGTGTCGCAGTACGATTTGCTTGGCGTGGGGATTAACAAGGTGGCTCCGCTGGACAGTTGCCCAGTTTCTGAGAATATCAGGCCCGGCAGAGTACCTTATATACATTTTACCTTCAGTCTTTCTCCACTGGTTTGAGCTGTAGAACAGCGCTCACTGCCTGCAAGGTCTACCAGGTTCACACGACTGATAATTCTATGTTCGCGTTCCTCCTTTTCCACAATATCCGTCTAAAATAAAGAAATGACTACAATTGGACATGTTGGGAAGGGATACAGCTTGCGAGGAAGGGATATAGGTAAGTGGTAGGGTGTCTGCCTTCCATGCAAAAGGTCTCAGGTTCAGTCACTGGCATCTCCAGATAGGGCTGGGAGAAAGTCCTGCCTAAAACTCTGGAGCTGCTGCCAGTCAGTGTATACACTACTACTCTAGATGGACAAATGGTCAGTCACAGTATAAGGGAGTTTCCTATGCTCCTGTGCTATACCTGACTTGCAGCCTATGAGCAGTTTCAAAACAAAGCCAGAGATTATCATGAATATTTGTATCACCTAAAAAAAGAAACCTAGACAATCTCCTTCTTAACCTGCTCTAGTTCTCTAACATTTAAAACTTCATATAACAAGTTAGCAACCACATCGATAGGAAGTTAATGCTTTCATTATGTTTACAGTAGAAAACAAAAGTATAAAGAAAAACAGGGAGCATAGTGTGCAGCCACTCTGCCCACACATAAAATTACTTTACGAAAGATTAAACAACTTTTGTTGATGCTTGAATTAAGTCTCTCCACTTGCGCCAGGCGCCTTGAGATCCAAACCATTATTTCCCAGGTTTTATATCAATAAGTGAATTTTCTGCTCAACGTCAGCTGCATTATTGAACATTTTTTTAAAAAAAGAAAAAAGTTCCCCTTTATGCAAAAGGGAAGAGAGGGGGGTGAATAATTTTGTTGAATTTTTGATCTGCATTACAAAATGTTATAAAAAAAGTAAGTTTAAAAGCAAACCGAAATGCCCAGTACCTTTGTTTGTGTCATCACCAGGGTGAAAACAGAATGAGATCGAGAACTCTTGTCATTCATTCCTGTGGCAGCAGTAGCTCTGTGTTTATTTCCTAACTGGAGCCAATTCTGATAGAAAGAGAGGATGTGAAAATTTTGAGAAACCAGTTGTGAGCACCATGAGGTTTTCTTAAAATAAATAAATAAAATAAAATAAAATAAATGTTTCTAGAACAACTTGTGCTAACACACACAAAAGGCACTTATAGAATCATAGAACTGTGCAGTTAGAAGGGACCTTCAGGATCATCTAGTCCAACCCCCTACAATGCCAGAGTCTCAACCAAAGCATCCAACCTCTGCTTAAAAATGTCCAGTGAAAGAGAGTCCACATGATTTATCTAGATTTTCAAGCTGTCAATAAGTTAAAAAGCCAAAATGAAGTAGGGCATTGAAATATTAAAAATATACACATCATTTGAAATCCATCACTCATTTGCTGCTGCTAGTAGTAGTAGGGTCTTGCTATAAATAAAGCAAGTGGCTCCACCTCACTGCATAGCTCTTTCCTCCCCTACTGGGTTTCAGCTGTGCTCTGCTAGTCATGTATTTGGACTGTACACTCTAAGGTGCGGCATCCTACACACATCTCCCGCCAACTCATCCTGTGCAAAAATAAGGAACCCGTTGTGTAAAAACTTACACAAATAGAAAAAAGGGTTCTTTTTCTTTTTAAAAAATATTTTTTAAATTATTTTTCACAATTAAACATTATCTTCACATACCATAATAAACAGATGCAATAAAAGTAAAAATAAATAAATAAAAACAAAACATTTTCATACGATATTAAATCCATATTTTGGGATTCCTCAGATCCCTTGACTTCCCTCCATTCCCTCCCCCGGTTCTTTTATAATTTCTTATATAGTACATGTCTATAATTTTCTTATCCTTAAATATTTCCAATTTTAAACATTGTCCTTAATATTACAAGTGTTTTTTTCAAAAAAGGAAAAAACAAGGGTTCAAGCTAGTATACAAAGACACAATATATGACAAGCAAAGTACAAAGCAGCTGTAGCAAACATGACTGGAGCCCAGTGATCCCAGTTTCGAAGAGACAGCTAGCAGCTTCCCCAACTTGCACCCGATGTGGGACCTTGTTAACTTCACAGGCTGAAGAAGGAGTTTCTCTTTGAAACTGGGATCACCAGGCTCTAGTCCTGTTTGCTAGAGCAGCTCTGCCGCTTCCAAGAATTTCCTTGTGCTGGAGATAATGAAAATATATCATTAATTGTACTTATTTTGATAATTCTGAAGTACCGCTTGTATGTACCACATGTCTTGTAATAGCGGGTACATTGTGACGAACACATTCATTGTACTTTGCTTGCCATATATTGTGTCTTTGTATGCAGGCACCTGCATGTGGCTCTACTCCTGTTTTTTCCCAGCAGTATCTTGCATGTCAGGATCCTGGGAGATGGCAAGAAGCTAGATGCTTCCAGCACAGGTGTGGAAGGTCTTGCCTTGGAATACTTAAGATTTTCTGTAACACTACACACCTGACAGGAAGTCAGTGGGGAAGCAAGGGGCTATACTGTCCTTTATGGCACAACTCTGCACACTGCACTAAGTGTGAAGAAATGGCTAAATCACTACCCAAAAGCTTACCCAAGTCCTCATTATTTTGGAGTAGACATTTTTATCTGAGCTGCAACAGTTACCAACTATATTGGTAACATTGATTTTATGGCAGAATTGGTTGGTGGCTTTTCATTTTGTTTATATTTAAATGATACTTCTTTCATTAAGAGATATACATCAGACAATTAAACATACTATAAATTAAAACAAAAGTTTTTACAATTTCTCACAGGAACTCTGGAGAAATGGGTAAAAGGAGAAATTTTGATCCTGCAAGTAATTTTCTATCAGTACAAGGATCTACCACAAAGATTGCCAGTTCAACTATTTCAATACTTATTTGTGTGGAAGAATTCAATTACTGTATAATCTCTTATTTGCCATCACTGAAAACTAGAAATCAGTTTTTACATTTTACTTTGATACATACAACAACAACCTTACCTGAATATCCAAGTAAGAGCTAACAACATTCCTAGAAGAAAAATAATAATTTTTATCTCTTGTGAAGGGGAAAAAACCAAGTTCTACACATATAAACACAGACCCAGTCCTATAAACCATTCAGCTTAGAATTATTCATCAAGAAGCTTCAATGAAGCCTACAGATACCTCAGAAATTATGGATTTACCATACAATTCTAGCAGTATTATGGTCCAAATATGTACACCTGAAGGAATAAAAACCCACACTTTATTATAGGCTCAACAGAGTTTACAAGAGAATCAGTGATATATTTTGCTTGTGGTGGCGACACCTCCAGTACAATTGAGGTGATGTTACAGAATGTGAGAATGGTTAGCATTAGGACATTTGTAGTTACCCATCTGAAAGAAAAGGGCAAACTATATATTTGAGATTAATAGAAGACAGAAGTGGTGAATTGTTTGCATGGGGCAGATTAAGGACCCAAAAACTGAGTAAGAAAATGAAGGGGAAGGGGGGCTGAAGGAAGGCTGGAGGACAGGCAATGGAACAGAAACGAGCCTGAGAGGACGGTAGGTGGAGGAAACTGCATTTTGGGGGAAAGCAGAGAACTGAGGGACAGGGAATTAATGAGAAATGATACTGTGAAAAAGTAGAGTCAATAGCCAGTTTGGTTGGGGCTTAATGTCACAATTTGTTTCAAAAATCCAACAATTTCCTTGACTGCAGGCTTCTTGTTATGTGAATAGGTCCATTTTAAGTCAGAAAACAGACATTTGTAGAAAAAATCATAAAGTGAAATCTTACACAGTCAGGTCTTCCACATAGGGTCCGAAGATAGGATGTTCTCTCACACGAAGCTGTTAATCAGAAAAGTCAGTGTTGGTCAGCTTTAAAAGCTTCAGAGATTTAGAGCACATTTATGGAACTATCAAACAAGTTTTTATCCATAAGTAGAAGGACTGAAACTTCTCCAACTCAGTGTTTGTTAATCTGGGACCCCAGAACAGCAGTGACATTGGCATCCTAATCCATATTTGCACATGTGAACCTGAGTGCTGAATAATATGCCAAACAACTGGACATCACAAATGAAAAAACTAAAAAGGGCATGGGGACAGAGGGGAAATAAGAGAAATAAGAGACTGAAGCGTTTTATTATAACAATGTGAAAACCCTAGTAAACCACAGATAACAAAACAAATGGTTTTTGTTTTATTTTGCCACAAAATAACTTTTGAAAACCCTGAAAACAACAGAATGCATCTTTATGATACATTTTATTTTTAAAAAACATGAAGAGCAATAAAAACTTTTCACTGCAAGCATCGCAAAATAGTATGCAAACACAGCTTAAGAAGCAAAACCTACAAAAACAGGGAATCAAAACAAAAGAGGTGAGTAAAACTAAAAGTCTGCAAGTCAAAGTAGAAGCTCTTTAAATGGCCAGCTGGAAGTCCCATCCGGGGCTGAGAGTGCCGGGCTGCAGAAATGCTGCCGGGATCGAAAGCGGCTATATACACCCCTATATAGCCTCACTGAGGCTCATACATTAGCCTTTGAACAGATGCCCATCTTTTTCTATGCTTGTAAGAGCCAAGAACAGAAAGGATCTAATTCCTTATGGCTATGAGGCTAGCCCACATCCGGAGAGTTACTGTTTTATACACTGACAATACATCAATGTGCAGAACGTAATGAGTTACTTACAGGCTGTTTCTTCTGTCCATTTTCAGCTTTGTAGACTAGCAAGTCGTGAATTTTTTCATTGTAGACTTCAAAATAGCTCATCTCAAGATGAAAATCAGTCTAATTAAAAAAAAAAACAGCTTTATTGTTGCCTGTACACCCAAGAAACACAGTACAGCAATAGAATATATCAACAGTTATTAAGGTGTAAGAGCAGCCTTGCTAGCCAACAGAGGAGCATATTGATTTTTGGTTTTATGTTATGGTAAAAAAAAAAAAAAACACCCCCAAACCACAGAAATATCAAGTACTTTAGAAATATGTTGCTCTGGCAATTTGCTTCCTACACACAGCCACGTGGAAGCTGTGATGAAATCCCCCCCTGCTGGTGAATATGGGTTGAATGAAGAAGCCACAAGGATGGGGCAAATTTCAGGGTTGGCTTTTACTCAGTACAATCACTCCTGAGGGAATACCGATACAGTGGTGCCCCGCAAGACGAACGCCTCGCAAGACGGAAAACCCGCTAGACGAAAGGGTTTTCCGTTTTGGAGGCGCTTCGCAAAACGAATTTCCCTATGGGCTTGCTTCGCAAGACGAAAATGTCTTGCGAGTTCCTGCGGGGTTTTTTCCCTTTTTCCCCCCTTTTCCTAAGCCCTAAGCCGCTTATCAGCTGATCCGCTAAAAGCCGCTAAACCGCTAATAGCGCTAATCCGCTAAGTTGTCAATGGGCTTGCTTCGTAAGACGAAAAAACCGCTATACGAAGAGCCTCACGGAACGGATTAATTTCGTCTTGCGAGGCACCACTGTATTATAATACACGTGTGTGTGTGTGTGTGCGCGCACGCGCATATATACACACACACACACACACACGTGAATGTATATGTGTGTGTGTGTGTGTGTGTGTGTGTGTATTAGTATTCTGTACCCCTCCACATGCCTGCCCTCAGTAAAAGCATTGAGCCGATCAGATCAACAGCATTTATCACCCAGTTCACAAAACCCCCATGCAATTGTTGCAGGATACTTCCAAAAAAGCACTGCTGCCACTGTGGAAATCATTGCAATCACATGTAGTGCACCTATGTGGAAGTGTTGATTCACATTAACAGTGCCTCCACAACAGTGATGCCCAAAAGTGAACCCAAGGTGGTTCCATGTACTCCCGAAGAAAGTGGAGCAGCCTCAATAAGTTCAGAAAGAAAAGTAATGCTGCAGCAATACCTGTTGTGTTTCTTTTTCTGCTATTTGAGTAAAGAGATCTTCGCAGAATCTTGGTATTATTCCTCTTTCGTCATCATCAAATCCCATCATACTGTAATGACAAATATTGCAATTATAGGCTCAGGTTATAACTCTGCAGAATATGATGTTCACACTCCCTAACAAGGCATTAATACAGAGGGGGTACCAGTTTTAAAAGATAACTAGAAGAAAATTTCTGCATAATATTGTAAAATCTAATAAGATTCTTAAAACGGATTAGCTAGGAAAGGGGACAGGTGACTATGGTGTTCTTAACTGCATGGTTTGAAGTTAAGACAATCCACACGCCATATGGCAAGCTTTGGCTATCGTGTGGCTTCTGGTCATCTAACCATATTAATTGTTTTATTTGCGTGCTGAGGTCCCCCAAAACACCCCTACCCCCAATAACTCACACATCACTCATAAATTTTTGTTTAAGGTTTTTGGCATAATTTTGGCCACAACTTTATTATACATACACATTGTGAGTGGTTGCTTAGGCATTGGTTATGACTATCTTTCCCCTCCGCCTTGGGGGACAGCACTGACTCCCGGATTCCAGTGAAAGCCAGTGTGGAGGAACAAGATCAGGGATAACTGGAGCTGTGGCACAGACCCTCAGCTTCTCCCCGCATGCTCCCAGGGGCTTACGCGGCCCGCATCCGATTCCAGGGGTTTGGACGAAAGAATGGTAAGCCCCTGAATTCCTTTAATGGAATTCCCGTGCAGCAGCAGCATTGGAGGGGCAGGCACAGCCAATCCATACCCCTCCACCAACCAATTTAAACCAATGCCTAACCGCCAACCTTGCAAGTTGTGACGATTTGCTACGCAGTAGGCAAAAACCAAATGGCACACACTAATCAGCCAAATGGAAAAATTCCTACCAGGCCCCCGCACCAAGGCGGACGACCCCATGACAGGCATAGCAAGGTCAAAGCACAAGCCCAAAAGGGAGGGCGGGCGGGTGATCCAGTTCCCACATTGAAAGAGAAAGCAGCTTGCTGTGAACCTTGTTTAAATAACCTGTTCCCACCCCCAAATTGGCAACATCAATTTTATCCCAGCAACTCAAACAGCCAATCCTTGCCAGGCCCCACTATCTTATCCTGCCTGGCAACTATGGGATGTCTTGCGAGGCCCCATCTGCAACACGTGCTCTCCTTTAGTGAGAACACGCTTTATCACATTTTTATACCACCTCATCTGCAAATCTCAGGGCAGTTCACAACATAGAGTTGCTAGGAGAAGATATTAGATCCATATTATTTATAATAATACCTCACGTTTATCTTGAACTTTCTACATACTTCACAAGTGTCATCTCAGCCATTATTCCAACAACCCTGCCAGGTAGGCCAACATTACTGTCACCGTTTTACTGAAGGTAAAATGAAGTTTGGTAGAGCCACTGCCTTGCATGCAAAAGATCCCAGCTTGGGTCTCCAGCTGTTTTTGGACTACAACTCCCATCATGCCTAGCTAGTAGGACCAGTGGTCATGGATAATGGGAACTGTATAGCTGTTTTTGGACTACAGTTCCCATTATCCATGACCACTGGTCCTACTAGCTAGGCATGATGGGAGTTGTAGTCCAAAAACAGCTAGACTAGTTTTCCAGCTAGTTTGGGAAACGCCGGAATGGTCTGTCTTGGTATAAGAGAGCTTCCTATGAGCCTAACAGCATACGTGAGATCTGAACAAGGAAATTCCTGCTTCTATTAGTTACTGTTACCCTAAAGCCCTAGATAATCACAGTTCAGTTTTTCTGTTTAAAACAAAACATAACATAATTTTCTTCAGAGAGATTTAAATAAAATGTTCTCTGTACTGTTAAGTTGGCTTCATTCAAGTCAGTCTTCTGTTTCAATAATAATCTCATTCACTTAAGAAACAAACATACAACAAAAAAGCATCTGGATACAACATGTGTTGGGTGTCAACAACAGCAACAGAAATGGAACACTTCCAATCCAACTTACGTGTATGACTTTCCAGAACCAGTCTGTCCATATGCAAAAAGGCAGGTGTTGTATCCTTCAAAGGCTCTTTCTAGGAGAGGTACTGCCAGAGACTGATACACCATCTCTTGGCTTGCAAAATTATGGCATTTATCAAAAGACCAGAATGAAAAGTCAAAAGTGAAACTGTAGATTTGTTTTGTATTTGGATGGTGCACAACAGTCTCTTGCCCTGTCATGGAAACCACTTGTAATGTTTCTTCATTCTTATCTCTGAATAAAGGCACAAAATAAATGTTAGTTATAGGGGGTGAGTGACAAAAAAACACTGAACACATTCAGCTTTGTAACTGATCTTATAAACCAAATTTAATCTAAATTGTCTAATTGATGTTGTAACTAAATCATTATAATATGTGACAGTCTTCAGGTTAATTGTGCATCAGCCATATGAATTTTCTATATGAATCTTCTTAAAAGTTTTTAAAATTTCATTATATGTAAAATGTCAGCATAGAGATAGACTGTATTGAAGTTCAGTGTACTACATCAACCATTCATAGAACTAATGTACAAAATACACCTAGATCAAAATAATTCATAAATATACTGTTTAGGATCCAATGCTAACATGTGTAACAAACACCAAAATCCATAGGACTTGTTGAAATCCAGGATTACAGTAAAACAGTCAAAGAAAATTATTTATATTTTTATAAAACATATAGTTCCAAGATCAAAGACTAAATTAACTACTAATATAAACTCCATTGCAAGTGCCCAGTTTCTAAAATGCAAAGCTAGCATCTGCAGATCTGTTGCCTAAAAATCAGAAGACTGATAAAAAATTCAAAAGCCACTGTGCTGCATAGCATTTAAAAAAAAAATTATACAGGGGGACAAAAAGCTGGACATTACTGTGCATGCAGAGTTCCACTTTTGCAACAGGACTTCCCCTTCCTGTCCTCTTGAGTGAGCCCTCAAATTGCGCTCCTTCAACCCCCTGGAGCAGATTTTGTGAATGCATGGTGGGCTGCAGGGAAGAGGAATGACAAGTTCTGTTGCGCAACTAGAAGTCTGCTGCACAAGGGAACAACAGTGCTGGATATGACTATACTCTTGCCCCCAAAATCTGAGGTTTATTAAAATGGAGCCCAGGAGGAATTTTGCAAAGGGAATTGGATTAGCTTCCCTTGCAAGGTGGGCTACTGAGCTAACGAAGTACAGTGGTGCCTCGCAAGACGAAAAGAATCCGTTCCGCGAGTCTCTTCGTCTTGCGGTTTTTTCGTCTTGCGAAGCAAGCCCATTAGCGGATTAGCGGATTAGCGCTATTAGCGGCTTAGGGGCTTAGCGGATCAGCTGATAAGCGGCTTAGCGGATCAGCTGATAAGCGGCTTAGTGGATCAGCTGTTAAGCGGCTTAGCGGATCAGCTGATAAGCGGCTTAGCGGGGGGAAGGGGGAAAAACCGTAGGAACTCGCAAGACATTTTCGTCTTGCGAAGCAAGCCCATAGGAAATTCGTTTTGCGAAGCACCTCCAAAACGGAAAACCCTTTCTTCTAGCGGGTTTTCCGTCTTGCGAGGCATTCGTCTTGCGGGGCACCACTGTATCAACTATCATCCCATTTTATTTATTTCATATAGTTGTTAAATTGTCTCAGCCCTAGTTAGTACACACAGATCCCTTATAAAGTGGGAAATGGAAGTAAAGAGAAGTGCACCTGTTTGTATAAAGACACAACATTAATTAAACTGGGTAATATATCTAAGTGGTTGGAGAGCATGTTATGCTACTCAATATCATGGTAACAACTTGTACAATTTCATATATTAGTCCCCCAAAAAATGGTTATATACCTGACACTAAAGGGTCGTATTCTCACAGCTACAGTCACTTTGCTGTTTTCTATTTTGAAAGGGTCTTCTTTACCACATATGTTCTGCATTAGAGTATCTTCTTTCTGCGAAGCAGTTTGTTGAGTATATGTGGTATTTTCTTGCAACCTTCTGTTTAGAGTAAATTCATTAGTACCAGATTTCTTGGCTGATATTGTTTGAGGACACAGAATCTTATTCTTTATGCTTGGGGCAGCAGGAGTCTTGGCATGCTGAACAGCTCCACATCTGGGGGTGAATTTCATTCCTTCTGTCGAACCTTTCCTTGGTGTCTTCTGCTTTTCCAGATTTTCATTCTTAACAAATCTATTTTGCAGACCTTCAGTTCCATTTTCCTTACTGGAATTACGCTTTTCAGCTAGTTTTAACATAGACGTCCTTTCATCAAGTTTTCCTACTGTTAAGAGTGATGGTCTAGGAACTTTGTTTTTACTCTGAGAATCACCAACAACTGTCTTGTATCTTAAAGGTGTGTAGCTACCAGTAGCATTTGAACCATTATGATTAAAAGATACATCACTTTTCATATCAGGATTTCTCTTTCCATCTGTGAGGCCTTGAAGTGACAAAAGGCCAGTCTTAACAAACGGAGGGTCACTGCTGCTAATTTTTGGTGGAAACAATGTTTTGCCACTCTTCTGGGGAAGAGGGTCTCCTTTTTCTGGTTTGGCTTCGGGAATATTTGTTTTGTGCTTCTCAGTTGACGCAGTCCTTGTTCGGCGCTGCAGCGTCAGTCTTTTTTCCACTCGTGTATTTTCACTGTCATGTGTTGTATTTGTATCAGATTGTTCTTTGCTCGTCACAGTTCTTCGTTGGAGTGTCAGCTTGCCTTCAGTCGTGGAAGCAGATGAAGTGTCAGCCAGTTTGTTACAGGCTGAAAGCACATAGGTCGTATTTATTTCTTTGGTTTTACTCAGGGACTGGGACTGAGGATTGCTTCCCTCATTCTCCAGTGTGTGGGAGGTAAATGTCTGTGCAAACCTGTTTCTAGCAATGACATTTTCTGGAGGATGCTTTTGTGAATAACCACCAGGTGCACTAATATGGCTTTTCTTAGGAACAATATAAATAGGCATTGAGACCTAAAGCAAGCTGCAACTGCAAGACTGAAACAATATATCATACAAGCTCTTCCTGAAGAGTGTACTTGACTTGTAATCTTATTTTCTCTTCAGCACAGAATGTATCACTATGGGATCTGTTCAAAAAAATAGAAGCCATTATTATTTTATATTTTACTCAACTATTGTCATGTGGGTAATATACTAGACCCTATTTCCGTACCTATGCTGAAGGTAAAGTCTTCCTTATAGGATGGATAAATCAACATTTAAAATAATTACTTTAAATAGATTTTTAAATGATATTTTAGCATCAAATTCATTTTGTTTAAACTTCAATTTACACAAAATGCCACATTAAAAAAAAATAACTTAAGTGATTAATTTTATACTTCTCTTAAAACTCAGTTAATTATCACTCTGTCAAAGACAACTGAATTTATCCCTACCTTTCTATGCTAAAGGTGGATAAATGGAAACAAAATAGTTTACTTACTTTCATATATTACATGTATTGCAGCAAATTATGAATATTTAGAATTAAAAACATAACAGCATCTTTCCATCTCATGGATAATTGTTTTGCTCAGTCATTAACATAACTTGTTCAGGAGAGTTCAGAGTACTTGGCTCACAATGCAGAACATAGGAATCTTGATCTTTGACATCTTACCTTGCCTGGTTTCCTTGTATGCATACAGAAAGCCATTGTTACATTGCCCCTTACTTCTAAGTATATATAATACAGTGCAAAAAAGGCACATGAACTACATCACTCAACATTTTAAGATAATGGTTTGATTTAAAGCCATTATTTACATAGGTCTTTTTCATAACTTTAAATCAGTGTTTGACAGTTGGTGCTGGAAGGGAGGAAATTCCCAGGGTCTGTGTCTGAAGCAGAAGTCCATAGATAGCATTACTAAAATATCTGTCACTGATCTCTAACCCCACCCAGCCTTTGCCATTACTTGGCAATATTGTTGCCAAAGGGAAATAACATTTTCCTGCCCATCTCATGTAAATCCTCTACCCAGAGAAAACGGGTGTCAAGCTGCCAAGATGAACCCATTTTCTTCCTGCCCACATCCAGCCATCAGTCCAATCCAGGTTCTCCACCTCAAAACTTATACGAATCCTGTTCATATTCAGCCTCAGCTGCTGGGGGGGGCGGGGCGGGGGAGGTAGTGCAAAGTGGAATAAATACTGGCCAAGTGAAGTGGTGGAAGATATTTCAGCTTAGTTACTGACACTTGATTTGCAGGTGAGAGGTGGGAAGCTAGCAAATTCCATCAGGCAACTTCTTTCTGGTGATACTAATACTTGCTGCAGGTATCAAGAGGCAGGGAGATGAAACAGCAATGTACAATTTGTGTGTGCGCGTGTGTGTTTTGTTTGTTACTGTTGCTTTAAAACTATAAAGCCACCTTAAATAAGCATTGGGAAAGAAAAGCAGCGCATGTAGAGAGAATGACCGTACCTTCCACCTGGTAGAGAAGTTTATAGTCTGTGTATAGAGTGAATATTTCTTCCATTTCAGGGTGAGGTGGGAATTTTATAATCGGTTAGCGAATGCGACCAGGAAATATCTGGCTTGGAGTTTAAGAGAAGGATTGAAAGCAAGCCTTTGGGGCTGCTCAGGGTTTGTGCCTTCGGGCGGGGCGGAAGAGCACCTATTAAGAATATCCGCTTAAGTAAACGATGCTTAGCTTTTAGTCCCTGCAAGAATAGCGTCCTCCCTCCGCATCAAAAGGAGCCCCTTCCTTAAACAGGGGCGAGACTGCAGGAAGCAGAAGACCAACCCTCTCCACTGCCAAAAAAAGCCACACGTCCCGCATTTTTAAAGCAGGAAGCCCAGGGGAAAAGGGACGGCCTGACCTCTCGGAGAGAGCTGATACCTGTCCAGGAAGGATACCTGTCCAGTGACTCACCTGTCCTCAGGAGATCGACCAACAGCCCGTCCTCCTGCGGCGCCTCCTAAACTCTCCATTCGAATACGGCGGCGGCGCCTGCTATTGGTTGAGACGGACGGTGAGGTCACACGCAGTCCCGAGAGGGAAGCCGGCAGCAAGCGAGGCTGCTCGCGACATCTCCGGTTCTCAACGGAGCTGCGGCCATGTGCGGGGTGACGGGTGAGCGGGAGAAGTCGGCTTTTGCCGAGCGTGTGGGTGGCGTTTAAATGGAGACTCCGCTCCTTTCTTAGTGGGAAGAGCATTAAACGGAGGGCCGCCGCCACACAAATAGACCGAGAGGAGCAAGGGGGGGGGGAGCAGTACCGTTCGTGCTTGCAAATCTAACCACTCTTAAATTACAGAATTGCAGAGTTGGAAAAGATCCCAAGGGTCATTTAGTCCAACCCCCTGAAATGCAATCTCAACTAAATGATACTAGATGCGGGTGCTGTTTGTGTCTCCATTACGGAAAGTCTTCTTGTTTTCAGTTCAGTTTTTCCTGCTGAGATTATTATTAAATTTTATTTATTAAATTTGTCGGTCACTTGCCCAGGGCAGCCCAAAGCAGCACGCACATGCCAAACCTTTCAGCCACAGCACCTACAGCTATTCAGTCGGGTTTTTCCACCATTTTCTGGTACCTCCTGGTACTCCTCAAAATCCTGTCGTGACTCTTTTTTTAAAAAAAGAATTCAAAATTAAAACAAAATATATTATCCAAAAACATATCATCCTTATTCTTTTCCCCCATTTTCCTCCACCCTCCCACACAAAACCCACCCACCCCCACCCCCACCCCCACCCCCGGCTTCCCTCAGTTCCAGTCTTTGGTTTCTCTGAGAATGCTGTTTTCTGCATGTTACAAAGTTGCATAGATCCTCAAACTATTTAGCTGATTATTATCAATAAAAAGTTTGTGAATGTTTATTCAAAACCTGCCAAGGAGTCCAGTTCGCTTTGTTGCGTCCACAAATACTTCGTAAAGGGTTCCCATTCATCTTTAAAGTCACAGTTATCCTTGTCCCATAGCTTATATGTCAGTTTTGCCAGTTCTGCATAGTCCGTCAATTTTTCTTGCCGACAGTGCCCTGTGACTCTTAATATGAGAAGACAGAAAGTTGGTTGAGGTAGCAGCTTGCCTGCATCAGCACTCCCAGCAAGTGATGTTGGAATGCCCAAATGTGGGAACTTTTCCTTTTGGGCAGAGATCATGCCTTGCAAAGCTCACCAATGAGCTACAACTTAGCAGTGTGGAACTTCTTATCCACTTCCAGAGGAAAGTGACTACTACTCACTGTCAAGCTAGTTAGCTCATGCGTTCTCGGTATGTATTTGTATGTTGTGAACCGCTGTGTGATATTGGGATGAAGGGAGGTATACAAATTTTTATATATAATTATAATGGTAACTCCTGACCTCACAGCAGGGTTGAGTAACCTCGGTCTCAAGATACGATACATACATCTTTATTGCCATTGTCCCATACAGAACAATGAAATTTAAAAAATCTACATCAGACATTCAAAACCAACAAGCCTGCTATCCCAGCCTGGTTAACCCCCTAAAAACTCTGGTACCCCATAATTAAACACAATATACTCCCAGAGACTACCTTAAAGGTAAAGGGACCCCTGACCGTGAGGTCCAGTCGTGACCAACTCTGGGGTTGCGGCACTCATCTCGCTCTATAGCCTGAGGGAGCCGGCGTACAACTTCCGGGTCATGTGGCCAGCATGACTAATCCGCTTCTGGCGAACCAGAGCAGCACACGGAAACGCCGTTTACCTTCCCGCCGGAGTGGTACCTATTTTATCTACTTGCATTTTGATGTACTTTTGAACTGCTAGGTTGGCAGGAGCAGGGACCGAGCAACAGGAGCTCACCCCGTCACGGGGATTTGGACCACCGACCTTCTGATCGGCAAGTCCTAGGCTCTGTGGTTTAACCCAAAGCGCCACCCGCGTCGCAGAGACTACAGTACCTTACACTGCGTTTAAAACCAAAATCACGTTTTGCTAAAAACTGTTTCTCAGGCCTAGTCTTTATAACCCTGTACCTTCTTCCAG
Organism: Podarcis cretensis; assembly: GCF_951804945.1. NCBI lineage: Eukaryota > Metazoa > Chordata > Lepidosauria > Squamata > Lacertidae > Podarcis > Podarcis cretensis. Next base: position 82,359,350 of record NC_137175.1, on the reverse strand, counting down.
AAGGCTGAATGTGACCCTGAGGCACACCCCCCCAGGCCACACCCATTGTGCAGCCCTGCTCCCCACCCTTCTCAAGTGTTTTGGCCTGGCTGGAATGTGACCTTGAATTGTGATGACACCTCTTGCTCGCCTGAATGGAAAGGTCTGTAGAAACCTGAACTTTTGCAGAGCTGAACATAGCCTACTATACAAAAGTAAAAGTCACACCTGCTGCGCTGCTCGCTTTTCTTGAATTTGCTACGTACTGTTGACAGCATCTACCCAATTTGCCATTTAGACTAGTTCTCACCTAGGGTTAATGTCTGGCTATGCCAAAAGCAGTTTTAGGTATGCTTTCAGATGTTTAAGGTTTTATTTTTAATTGCATGGTTTCAGTAAAAATGTGTTTGCCACCCTGGGTTCCTTTTGGGAAGAATATAAATTCAAAAAATAAAGTCTAAACCATAGGAGCAAAGTTCTAGGAACTGAGATCCCTTTGCCCCCCCTCCCAATAAAACATTTGAGGGGACTGGGCCCCTAAAGTTGATGGGCATTGCCATTCAAATGGTGTCCTTGCACCACGTCATGTGATTATGTGGGATAGGACTTCCTTGCCCCCCCCTTCTAATATTTTATTCAAGTTGGCACCTCTAGTCTAAACCTACAGAAGCGCTCTTGGAATATGATCATCTCCTTTCTGCTACAGGCCTAGGTCTACTACCATTTTGGTTCCTCCTATGTTTCATTACTCTTGTTGTCTTTACTTTGTATTATGTTCTACATATAAAACACAAAAGGTGAACATATGATCAAGAACAAGATAACCAAATTAACCTGGATACCAATTTCATATGCATTATTAAAGTCCCTACTAGAGTATGCTGTACCAAATATATACCGTGTGTATGTATGTATGTGTGTGTATTCAACAATATTGTCTGTATTTATCTGATTTACAGATTAAATCTGACTGAAACTAAAAGAAGTTACATATGAATGAAGCAAGCCATGTTTCATCTTGCTTAATAAACGCATTTTCATTTTCAAGCTGCCATTTGTTCCAAACTTCTTCAGCTTTGCCCTGCCATTTTTAAAAATAGAACAATGGACATTTTCTTCCAAAAAAAAAGACCCCCAAAATGTAGGGGAAGCATTTATTTAAACCAATTAAGTGTCCAAATTTAATTTATTTGAAGGAAAATTATATGAAATTGATTCATAGATGGTATTTAACATTGGGCCGATTAGCTAAGATGTACAAATCGGAATCTGATTTGTGCTGGAAACCCCCAAGGCATTCCTGTTAGGAATGGTTCAGAAGGAGGTACCCAGGTGTCAGAAAAACCTATTTATGTATGTGACAACAGTGGCCCAGATTTTGTTAGCCCCAAAATGGAGGGTGAGTGGCAATTTAAGGTGAAAGAATATGCAGAGTTAGCAGGTCTAAGTAGAATAAGAGAGCAAGAAGAACAGGTATTTAAAGAGGAGTGGAAGTTTTTTGCTGAGTATGTGGAAAATGATTGTACACAGTTGAAAACCCTGGTAGTATCAAGGTAAATTCAACAGGGTGAATTTGGGGAAGGGTGTAAAATGGGGAAAAACTGATTTAGATAGATATACAAGAATATGCAAGAATTATGGATAAATAAATAAAAAAAATTGGAAGAGGAAGGAGGGAAGTCATTGAATGTATGGGTATAATGAAGGATGCTAATGTAGAAATGTAAAACCTGAAAACTTTAATTAAAAATATTTTATTAAAAAAAATATTAATTTCTCATCTGAAAAAATGTATCACAAAAGAGAAGAATTAGAGTATTTTGTAAAAAGCAGGACCTAACACTTTTTTTTGTGGGATGAGGTTTCATAGATGAGAGTTGATGTCATTTGACCAGTTGAATTAGGACTTCCATGTGACCAACATTTTTTTATTTAAAAAAGTTAAAGTGATTTGTATTTGAAACAGGGGCAGGGAAATAAGGAACACTTCATGTGAAATTGCTTTATAGAAGCTCAGACCATCTAAGCCAGTATTATAAATTCTGCATGGCCTTGTATTATTATTTTTTTTATAATGATTTTTGGACCTATTTTTACCATGGGTAGTACTGGGCTGACTGGAAAGTGATCTTCAAGTATCCAGCTATACTTCAATTTCCCCAGAAAGCCTCTGGGCTACAAAGGGGGATATTTTAGCTGATCTTCCTAACAGTTAGACTTTAATAATAATAATAATAATAATAATAATAATAATAATAATTTATTTGCCGCCCATCTGACTGGGCTCCCCCAGCCACTCTTGGCTGCTTCCAACTTATTAAAACACAACACAACATCAAAAATTAAAAACTTCCCTAAACATGGCTGCCTTCAAATGTCTTCTAAAAGTCAAATAGTTGTTTATTTCCTTGACATCTGATGGGAGGGCATTCCACAAGGTGGGTGTGACTACCAAGGCAGATTACTTGAGTCTCCTCTTTCTTATTCTTTCCTTGGTCCTCCTTTTGGTCATTCCTCAATGCCTCCAATACTCTCTTGCCAACCATCACAGCAAACAAACTCAGAAGAGACTGGAATCTCACATACCCACAGCACCTCTGCTTGTCGGGCACATGGCTAACCTCCCTTAGTTGGACAAGGTCTAAATTTAAAGAGGTGCAGAGCATCCGGAATCAACTCTTTCACCCTTGCTGTGCTCAGTACTGGTCATTCTGGTTGCCTGAACTAAAAGGGTCTGAGTGGCCAGTAACCATCTTTATGGAACGCTATAACCAACTCAGGTTGCTCTGGTCTCATCATCATGCTTGTCCTCTGCAACGACATGAGACCACAACCTTTTGGGTTACTGGATGGTAACTGGATGGGAGGCTAACCGGTTGCCACATGTATGCTGCTTAGGGTCCCATAGCAAGGGCCTGTAAGACAGAGTTGTTCCGCCTTGCCTTTGACTTGGAGCCAATTTGATTCCCTCCCTCCCTTTCTTTCTTTTTTCCTTTCCTTCTCCTGCGATGAGGCTACATTTTAATATTTTAATGTTTCCATATTTTAATGTTGTATTTTAATTTTGTTTTTAAGTTGTAATCATTCAATTTGTTTTTATTATTGCTTGTAAGCCACTCTGAGCCCAGCCTTGGCTGGGGAGGGTGGGGTATAAATAATTATTATTATTATTATTATTATTATTATTATTATTATTATTATTATTATTATTATTTAACAGTGAATTACATGTTACATTTCTTGCAAGGGAAACCCAGATCTTTAAGATGTGCATATTCCGTTTAAAGTTCATGATGCTACGTATTTTACGACTTAATACTGAGTACAAAATATGAAGTATAAAAGCATTCTCATAACAAATCTTGCTATGACTGAAAGCCACTCTTTCAGTCTAATAACCTTGCAGAAAGCCCATTAAATTTCAAGGAAAAATATTAAGCTTTTGCTTTAACTCTACGAACAAAATCAGTAAGTCTTCAAACTGCTAAAATTTGGTTAGATTATGCCCCCAAAGTTAAAAATTCATCACTTAGTCATACAAGTTGTACAAAACAGTTGTATTTAGAAGGACAGTATCACTTGTTACTTCTGAGAAGAGCTTTTGCTGTGTTTTCTAATAACGTCCATAAGATTGTCACTCGTTACAAGGCCATTCTGAGATTGTTTACTTCGCTGCTGTTCTTTCCTCTTCTGGTCATGTAGATATGGAGAATTTAATAACTGGGGTGGGAGAATAGTGCCAGTTGGTTTAACACGCTTCACAACATCCCAGAAAAGTTTCTTGCTGCTGTTATTCACAAAGGTGATTGCAGTTCCACTGTGACCCAGCCGACCTGCTCTTCCAACCTAAAAATAAACAACTGTATTTAAATTTGGCCCAATTATCTGTCTCATGAAACCAAAAGAATCCCTCAGGTAGCTGTAATCCTCATATTATCAAAGTTTACAATCAAAGTTTAGTTTCTGTACAGTAAGAAAACCTCCCTCTCTTATCTCAAGTAGCAGATTCTGCTACTTTCCAGAAGGGCCAGAAACTCTGATGAGCAACCAGTCATTCCACCTGAGGCTGCTGAAGAGTAGCAGTGTTAACCATTTATAATAAAATATTTTTCCATTATTTTGTATGCTTCTCACAGAGCTTATAGAGCTAAAATGCAACCAATAACTATTAAATTAAATAGTACAGCAGAAAAGTATATTTACCTGGTGTACGTATTCATCCATACTTGATGGCATGTCAAAATTCACGACCAGCTTAACGTTGACAAGGTCAAGTCCACGTCCCAGGACTCCAGTGCTTACTACAACTTCATACTTGCCTTGAAATAATCCCTAATGCAAAGCATATAGAAACATTATTTCAGCTGCCTTAAAATTGTCTTGTTGTTAAGGTGCAGGATGTAACTAGAAATAAATATTAAACATTAAGAATTCTGTTGCTTGTCTTGTAATCAAAAGTTACAAGACAAGATTTCCAACAAAGGAAATTAAGCTGCAGAATTCACAGTGAAGCCAAATTCTGAAAATATTTCAAAAGGAAACAAAAATGAGCAACAGGGCAACAAGCAAAAAAATAAAAAGGAAGAAGAATAACTTTAAAGTATTTAAATAGAACTAAAAGCTAGCTCCTCTCAGATATATACTCTGAACTTGAACTCACAGTCAGTCTAGCTGCTGCTCTGAATGTTCAAGTATGTTTAAAAACATTAATGATAAACTGCATCTAAAACTAGGTGGGTAAGCTGTGGCTCTTCAAATGTGGTTGGACTCCCATCAGTCACAGCCTCCATGGTTAATGGAAATGTAGCCAAACATTGTCTGGTTGGCTGCAGGACCCCCACCCCTGATCTAAAGCCAGCCTTACTAATAAATATTACTGCACACTAAAAGCCCCAGGCACCCTGTTCCCCCTGCTGGCCACTATTTCCAATATACCCTCATGGAATATGGTTGTTGCCCTAAAATTTGTACGTGGATCAGATCAAGTAGTTTTCCCAGACCACTGATGAATTCCCAGAATGAGCATGGCAACAGGGTCAGCAAATTATTATTATTATTATTATTATTATTATTATTATTATTATTATTATTATTATTTCTTTGGTGGAAAGCTCAGTCCGTAGAGCATGAGACTCTTAATCTCAGGACTGTGGATTCAAGCCCCATGTTGGACAAAAAGATTCCTGCATTGCAGGGAGTTGCATTAGATGACCCTCAGGGTCCCTTCCAACTCTACAATTCTATGATTCTATTTATTAAAATCTGTAGATCTCAGAGCGGTTCATAACATAGAAATACAAGATAAAAAACACAAAATACATAATAAAAACAAAAAACAAACCAATAAGCCCCCCACCCTCTCCCACAGCCGCATTTAAAAGGGTATCGGATGTTAATCAGCCAAAGGCCTAGTCAAAGAGGAACATTTTAACCTGGCACCTAATGGTGTACAATGAAGGCGCCAGCCAAACCTCCCTAGGGAGAGCATTCCACTGCAGAAAAGGCCCATTCTTAGGTTGCCACCCTCTGGACCTCTCATACAGGACGAATACAAAGAAGGATCTCAGATGATGGACTCAGGGTCTGGGTAGGTTCACATGGAGAGAGGCATTGCTGCTTACAAAGTACAGCTTAATTTGGTTGGAGAGCAGCATCTTTGCGGCAATCCAGAATGCTGCATAGAACAGAATTGTGATGGACTGAACCTATACAAAGCATTCATGAAATTCACAGAAAATTGCAACCTGTTTCAAAAATGTGGCAAGAAAGCACAAATAATTCAGCAGTAAAAGCCTATACACATCTACTCAGAAGTAAATTCAGCAGAGTTCAATGGGACTTACTCCCAAGTAAATGTGTACAGGACTACGGCCTTAAGAATAGGAATCTTTTAGAAAATGGGCATCAGAGATATCTACAAACCTGTAATATGGCAGTTCTTTCTATCTGTGATTTATCAGCATGCATAGAAATTGTTTGCAAGCCTGTAATTTTATGTACAGCATCGCTCAGGAGATCTGCACCCAGTTTGCATTCTACAAATACCAGCACAGGAGGTTTGAACAGTTTCTCATCCTAAAACAAAGCAAAGTCTCATTTAAAGTCTTGCATGATCAACACTTACAACTCTTTCTCTTAATTAGTGTGTATACATTCTACTGAAACGATGTCAATTTAAAAAATGTTACACTTGTCCCAATTTCACATTTTAGATATATATCTTTTATTATCAAACTAAGGGGAGGTTTCGAGTGCAAATATAGATTTATTTTTTTTACTTAAATTATAATATTCATTGACTCAGCCATGGAAGCTTTTAAAAATCATCAGTAAGAATTGGAGGCAGAGTAATATTAGATTGTCCTTAGACCCAGAAACATAAGAAGTCTGCCTGCTCAGGCCAATGGCCCATCTCGTCCAATATCCTGTTCTTACAGCAGTCAGTCAGATGCCCGTGGGAAGCTGTAAGCAGGACCTGAGCACAGGAGGTCCTGCAGTTTCCAGGAACTGGTATTCAGAAGCATACAGCCTTCAGCCACAGATGCAAAACATAGCCACTGTGACTAGTAGCCACTGAGAGCCTTCACCTCTTCAAATTTGTCTAATCCTCTTTTAAAGCCATCCAAGTTGGTGGCTAGCACTGTCTGCTGTGGAAACGAATTCCAGAGTTTAACTATGAGCCGTATAAATAAGTACTTTGTTTCGCCTGTCCTGAATCTTTCAACAATTATGAGAGGGAGAAAAGCATTTCTCCAACCACTTTATTCACGCCATGCATAATCTTACACAATTCTATCATGCCACCTCTTACTTGGTTTTTCTCTAAAGCCCAGAATACTGCAAAGTGAGTTGCTCCACTCACTTGATCATTTTGGTTACCCTTTTTTGAACATTCCTGTTGACCTTTATAAAACAAAAATTCTAATGAGAAGGAAACTTTGCTGTCTCACATGACTACAGCTAGAATTCTGTATGGTACGTACTGGAATGTTAAGCATATTGCTAAACTGAGGGAGCTGTGGGAGGTGGCAGAGCTGAACAGAGTAACGTGGCCCTTCCAAGTCTGCCAAGCTTATGTAATATTAACAAGTTTAAAGTAGATTGTGCAGGTATCTTTGAAATGCTGTTAAAAATGGAATCTCGTCAGTGATATTAGCATTACTGCAGCTTTTGCACAATTATTTCTATGTGGCTTGCACAATGTATTTACCAAAATAAAATATCCTATTTCTGGCAAGAGGATGAGAGTATAAACAATATACTTGCACTAGGATAATAGAACTGGATGCTTTTTCTTTTTCACTATTCCGTATCACAAACTGCTTTTAACCCTCAGTTTAAAAAGCAGTTTGCCATATAACATGCTAGGGCTGCTGTTTGGAGAAAAAACATAGGTAAGGGTTGCTACCGCAACCTCCTTTACCTGGAGTAAGGTCCACTGAATTCAATAGACCTTAATTCTGAGTATAGATGGTTAGAATTGCAAAGGAACTTTTCATTGGATCCCAGCCATGATGCTTTGGATCCTGCCTATTTCTAAACACGTCAACACTGGGCTACTTAAATGCCTCTCAGAATCACAGATTATAAAGTACTGAAAATGCAATAATAAGCTAATGAATATCACCAACAATATTGAAACAATAAACATTTTGTTTCTTCTTCCACAAGTTTCAACAAAAGCATTGGCTAAACTGAATTGCAGGGACGTGTTTATGCCTCTCTGCTGGGGAGCTCTCAAGAACAAAGCTGAATCAGTTAAACAGCCATTTTCCAGTTTCTCTCCTCCAAATCTGCAAAGAATCACAATTTGTGGAAGAAAAACAACAGGTTCTCCCTTCCAAGGATACTAACATTTAATATTTCAAAAAGCTTTTTCTTTTTGGACGGTTCTTCTACCCACAAGATAATCTGACGAACGTTGGAACATGGCTGGTTCTTTTCTCCGATGGTTATTTTCACTGGATTTTGCAGAAGTCGATTGGCCAGCTGTTCAGTGCCAAAAGGCATTGTGGCAGACACCAGAATAGTCTGATGGTCTGTGGGGATATTTTCCAAAATGTCTAAAACCTGCTGCTGGAAACCCATCTTTAACATGGTATCAGCCTATGTTAAAGAAAGAGAGAGAGAGAGAGAGACAGACAGAGAGAGAGAGAGAGAGAAACACAGACCAGTAAACATTAACATTCCACTGTAGGAGCAGAGGTGAGGAAATAAAAGATTAATTCACTTTCATTGCCAGCATAGTCAGAAGAACAGCCTTGCTGGATCATTTGGTGCAGCATCCCATTTCCTACAGTGGCCAGCCTCTAGGGAGCCTACAAGCAGGAAATGATAGCAATAGCCACTCTGGCTGTCACCCCCCAGTGATTGGTATGCAGCCTCTGACCCTGGAGACAAATTCTATTTCCACCATGACTAGTAGCCTTTGATAGCCTTATCCTCCATGAGTTTGTCTAGCCCACCATATGCAGCCCTTGGAAGGATGTTCAAAAGGATATGCAGCCCTGAAAAAAAGGTTCCCCAACCCTGCACTATGCCTATTCGCAGCACCTTCCAGTTCTACTTTATGCTTCTCTTTCCTGCCAGCAACTCACTACTGTCCAAAGTGCACACTAGTGTCTGCAGCGGCTGCTCCCACTTTGCAAAAAAAGTGACCTAGGTGCTTAATCCTGAGGTGTGCTCTCATCTCTTCCTTCCTGACAAATAAATGGGTCAATACACCATCTGAACTGCATTCCAAGCATACCATGCACTAGCCAAAGTACATACGCATTGCATGTGCTTGAAATCTACTAGTGGTCACCAGACAGAAATCGAGCCATTTCAGCCATTGTTATTTCATATTTAAGTAATACCTGCATGCACACTCACACATATATTTTGTGTTTTGTCCCACCATGTATACTTACTTCATCCACTACAACAATTTTAATATTATGGACTTGAACGGAGCTTTGCTTTAGAATTTCTAGCAACCTTCCTGGTGTAGCTATGATAACCTAACAGAAAGAGGGTGGAGGCAAAAACACCAACATTAGAAATAAAATCAATGATCAATGCTTCATCATTATTATTTATTATTTTTTATCCTTCCATTCCTCCCAAAAGAACTCAGTGTGGGGGGAAAACAAAAGGTCAAAAAGAATACTTTTTCCCCTTGCAATAATAAAATAAAATATCCTCTCTGCCAAATACTTTCAAGGGTGCAAGAACCAGTATCTTCCAGTCATCAAATACCTGGGTAAACAGGAATGTTTTTGAATTCTACCTAAAGGTTAATGAGGGTGACAGGTGCACCTCACCAAGGAGGGCATCCCATAAGCAGGGAACTATTACTGGCAAGGCAATATAAAGGAGTCAGCACCCAACAGCAAATAAGGCCTCCCTTGCCAATTGTAAAGCCCAATATGGTTGATACTGGGGCAAGCAATTTTTTAAGGACTTGAGACCAAATCTCTTCAACAAGAGCTGAAGTTCTGGAAGCCTTAAACAAAGAAATCAGTATCACCTCTAGTTCTTTGCCATATATTTTTTAAAAAACCCAAAAATCACAGCAGCAGGTTTTACCTTAACATTTTGTTTCAGGCGATGAAGCTGAGGTGGTAATGGCAATCCTCCAACCAGAAGAACAGTTCTCATGTTGGGCAGTCCAATCATGAGCTCTTTAGCTTGTTTCTCTATCTGTATAGCTAACTCCCTCGTTGGCGTCAGAATAAGAGCAGATGGGGTTTCTGCCTGAAGCAGAAAGTGGAAAAAAGTTGTGAGTTGCCAATCTGCATTCTCAATTAAAAGTATCAGATTAGGGGAAAATAAGAGAAAAGTTACTGTAATTCATATCAGATTAGCTCAACAACATCCTTTTCATTCGGATGTCAATGGAGACGACAGCAAATAGTCACAATGTAACATTAGTAACTGTGGAAATCTACTCCCACCCTACTAAGACTGTTAAGTACAGAAATAAGAGTAAGTGGACAAACTGTTACAGAGTATTTCTGAATACTGGAGCACTCTTCAGTGATTATCCGTATGAAGAGGTAAAGCAAATGAAAAAGGGGCTGTGGGACAGGGCTTTTAGGTCACTGCCCCCTGCTTGTGCCAGTTGCTCAAGAGTCCAGCTGTAATTTCTGCAGCAGAAAACCTTTTCTACTTGTGGCTGCTGCCTGTGTATTTAGAAGCCTGAAAGGGTTTGAAGTCGCATGGGGAGCCTCAATGTGTATAAAAAGATCCCCACTGCAGAATTGCAGCTGAACTCTTGAGCAACAGGTGTAAGCAGGGACACTGAGGACCTTTTTAGGACAATTGACAGATTCAGTAATTGTATCGTTTATCCAGTCAACTGACAGATATAAAGCTGAAAGAATATATTAGATATTCTGTACTGTTTTCCAAACATTCAGTTTTTTCAAGTCAACTGACATAAGTTCAAAGAAGAAACAAACAGCTAAAAATAATTTCTCTAGAATTCTCAGTGTAACTAAGGTTGAAATTCAATGCAGAGTTTCCCAAAGAGAAATCCCCTTGAATGCACTGGGATTTACTTCTAAGTAAACATGTACAGGAGCATGCTGCACAATTCCCACAGCTTTTTGAAAATGCAGGTTTATTTTTATTTTTATTTTTTAATAATTTTTATTGCATTTTTCACAAAAAAGAACAAAAAAGCGGATTTTCACAAACATTACAAAAGGAAATATTTTCACAAACATTACAAAAGAAAGAGAAAACATAGACAAAAAAAGAAGAGAAAAAAGGAGATTTTAACATAAAAAAAACAACTCACTTTCCAATTATAACCTTCAGAACCTTATTTTCCTTACTTCCACCCGCCTCCCGATCTTGTATTCTATGTAATAATTAGTTCAGCAAGCTCAATCTTTGTTCATTTTGATTCTTGATCCCTCCCTTTGTGCTCTTATTTAACTCAGTCACTAGAACCCCTTCCTTCCTTTTCAATGTCCTCAACATTCAAAGATTTTACAGTGTTTTTGTAGATAGACTTTAAACTTCTTCCAGTCCTCTTCCACCTGCTCTTCTCCTCGATCTCGAATTCTGCCGGTCATTTCAGCCAGTTCCATATAGTCTATTACTTGCATCTGCCATTCTTCCAGAGTGGGTAGATCTTGTGTCTTCCAATACTTTGCGATGAGTATTCTTGCTGCTGCTGTAGCGTACATAAAGAAAGTTCTATCCTTCTTTGGCACCAATTGGCCGACCATGCCCAGAAGAAAGGCCTCTGGTTTCTTCAAGAAGGTATACTTAAATACCTTTTTCAGTTCATTATATATCATCTCCCAGAAAGCCTTGATCCTTGGGCACGTCCACCAAAGGTGAAAGAATGTCCCTTCAGTTTCTTTGCATTTCCAACATTTATTATCGGGCAAATGGTAGATTTTTGCAAGTTTGACTGGGGTCATGTACCACCTATATATCATTTTCATAATATTCTCTCTTAAGGCATTACATGCCGTGAATTTCATACCGGTGGTCCACAACTGTTCCCAGTCAACAAACATAATGTTATGACCAACGTCTTGTGCCCATTTTATCATAGCAGATTTTACCGTTTCATCCTCAGTATTCCACTTCAACAGCAGGTTATACATTCTCGACAATATCTTAGCATTGGGTTCTAACAATTCTGTTTCCAACTTTGATTTTTCCACCTGGAAACCAATTTTCCTGTCCAAATGATAGGCCTCTCTTATTTGAAAATAATGTAACCAGTCTCGCACCTTATCCTTAAGTTTCTCATAGCTTTGCAATTTCACTTTATCTCCCTCCTGCTCCAGAATTTCCCAATATTTTGGCCAGTTAGATTCCATATTAAGCTTTTTTAAGGCCTTTGCTTCCATAGGTGAGAGCCACCTAGGGGTTTTATTTTCCAATAAATCTTTGTATTTCATCCAGACATTAAACAATGCTTTCCTGACAATATGGTTTTTAAATGTCTTGTACACTTTAGCCTTACCGTACCACAAGTATGCATGCCACCCAAAAACGTTATCATATCCTTCCAAATCTAAAATGTCCGTGTTTTCAAGAAGTAGCCAATTCTTCAACCAGCAAAAAGCTGCTGCTTCATAATATAACTTAAAGTCCGGCAGGGCAAACCCCCCTCTTTCCTTTGCGTCAGTGAGAATTTTGTATTTTATTCTGGGCTTTTTGCCCTGCCAGACAAATCTAGAAATTTCTTTTTGCCACTTCTCAAAACAGTCCATTTTGTCAATGATTTGTAGCGTCTGAAACAAAAACAACATTCTTGGCAGTACATTCATTTTTGAAAATGCAGGTTTAAACTTTACCTCTCCCAAGGCTTTAATTACAACAGGAAGCAGGAAAGCAGCAGTTTTTCCTGAGCCAGTGTCAGCCGTGGCCATGATATCCCTGCCCAGTAATCCAACTGGGATCATCTGCATTTGGACAGGAGTTGGGACTTCATAGCCTGATTTTTTCAAATTGGTGTTTAAAATTTCAGGGAAGCCACAGTGTTCAAATTCTACAATAGGTCTTGCAACTCCTTGACCTTGAACAGCAATGCCTAGTTGCTGTTTTAAGTTTTCAATCTGCTCCTCTTGAAGGCTTAGCACAAATGGATTCTCTTCATAGATGTAAGTACCATCAAGTAACGTGGACCGAGTCTCTGCTTTTTCACAACTGCTAGCAGATTTTGAGTTTTCCTTTTCCTCTTTGATACGTAAAAGGTGTTTGGCTTTGCACTCCAAGCCACAAACATCTTTGTCAGTCTTGTCACAGATGTATTCCCCATAACGACCACAAACCACACAGACAGGTTCCCCAGGCTGTGGCCAACGTTGCATTTTGCTGAAAGATTTTATGGGATCCTCAGCAAGAGAAGAGTCCTCATTGTTTGCATTTTCAAATGTTGCTTCAGTAAGAGCTACAGCTGAATCCAGAGAGATGTGCACCTCAGTGTCTCTTTCCATTGGTTCAAACAAGTCACTCTCTGAGCTTGGCATGTCTTTTGTATCTGACTTAGCATCTCGGAAGTCTCTGACGTTTTCAAGTGAGGATTCACTTGGAGAGGGTTTATTTTTCTTGGTTACACAAGTCCCCTCATCACCAGCATTCCTCTTGACTTTAATAGACCTTGGAACAAACATTCTTCAACAGCCTGTAATGAAAGCATAGAATATGTATTACTGTTCACATCTGATAAAGTAGGATTTCAGAATAATTCAGGGACTGCTAAAATGCACTCCAATATGTATTCATAATTTGGGTTTTTAATTCTTAAAACAATTTACCAAAATAATAGTTCCTGAGGGAGCTATTCACTGCACAAGGCTGACAAGTTGTTCCCTGCCGAAATCGCCATAGCAGCCTCAAACCCAGACAACATACTGCTTCTTAGAAAGGCTTAGGCTGTGTGAGGTACCTTTAAATCACTCACCCACACAAGAATCCTGGAAACTATACTTGACACATTGACAAACTACGGTTTCCAGGGCATGAGATTTAAACATGCTTCGAGTGCATGGCGTGTATATGCAGCCTTGCCTTACTTCTGAACAGACGAATGCAGGGCTTGTGCTGTTAGCAGCAAAGAACGACACAGCCCCGAAGAGCTGGGTGTTTGTTAGTTTTTGTGGCACAAGCTTTTCCGAACTACTAGAACCGGTTCACCCAAAAGCACGTATTATCTACAGGCTAGACAAGCTCGCATAGAAGTCTATGGGGAGGGGGGAAATGAGGACAAACAACCACAGCACCCCAAAAGTGCAGTTTGGGACGATTCTGTTCAAAGCTAAGAGCGAGCAAAGCGACTGTTCCCGATGCAACACAATCACCTACGTGGTCGTGGTGGTGAAGCAAAAGCCTCCGGGCTGTAGTCCGACAGGCCCCGCACCTCCCTTGACCCTGACGCCTCCAGGTACCGTAGCTTGATGGTCTCCCGCCGCAGCAGATGGTCCACCGTGGGTTTTGCAATGTTTGTGGCCGCTCTAGGCACTCAGCACCGGGGCGGAAGAGACGTACAATAAGCGCCGTACTTCCGCTTCCTGTTCGAATGTGCATGGCAGGAGCTGCGGGGCGGTGGAAACCGAAGCAGATGGATAAGGTTCCTTTGTAGTAGTTTCGGGATGGTCCTGCCCATTCCTCCCGCACCCCCCCCCCATAAGTGATTTGGGTGATTGGCTTTTGGAAGAGAGAGGGGGCTGGAGTTGGGGTTTTTAAAAGGAAAGTAGCTGGGTATGGAAGCAAAAAAATAAAAAAATAAAGAAGGAACTGGGTATGAGGAAGGTAAAGAGCCTTCAGCTTACAGAACTGATTTTTTTTCTTTTTTAATTTTTGAAAAGTTTTTATTATTAAAGTAATTCAGCATTAATGCACACATATTGCGAATATACAAGCATACAAACATACATTTCATACAATCCTTAAAAATGTTCAAACATACCTACACTCAGTCCCACAGATAATTCCTTTTCCCATCACCATCCATCACCCTCACCCCACCTTTGTGTTAGACTTCCAATCTACTCAACTGCAATTTTTTTCCACTTCTATTACTTTCTTTCACACACCTTTAACCTAATTTCATGCTTCTTTTTCTGTTACACATTGTTATCCATCTTATTTAGCATTTCAGTATTTAAAACGGAACTTGTTTATTCTAATAGGAGTTATTTGGTTCACAAGGAGGAATCGAAATGAGTGTGGGCTCCTGTGTCTCCTCAGCCCCAGTCATACTGGCAGAAGTTGAGCCCATGTTCAGATTAGCTAGAAGGGGGGAAACCCCAGAAAAAGAGGGGTTGTGAAAGGGGCAGTTGGAAGAAGGGACTGCAAAAGGTAGCTGTTTGCTTGGTCAGAATGAAATGGAAAGGAGTCTGTGGGACTGATCTTTTCTAGACTTAACAACCTAACCATACACAGTTTGCTCACAGGTAAGGCACACTGTGTTCTGTGGCCCCTACTAGGTAAAATATAGACACTCCCTGGAAAGGAAGCCCAGCTGAACACAGTGAGATATTTTGAGTAACATACTAGATCTGCACTGCATGCATAGCACATATGTTTGATGCCTGTGCCAAGGCAGATCTGAAGCAAAGGTTTTAAGAAATTCAGCATCACTGTACAGTATCTCCATAATGGTCGTTGTACCTGTTTGGACACTATAGGGCCATAACTTGTGTTCTTGTCACTGGACTGTTGCTTTAGCTTCCTTATTTATGTATGTATTTCAGGCTTTCCCCCTCTGCTTTTTCAGTCCAAAAGACATTCAGAGTGGCTTCCAAAAATCAGTAATAAAAAGACGGTTCTGCTTTTGGGCTTGCAACCTAAAAGACACAACACAAAAGTAAACAGTGTTGAGAGAGAGGAGAGTAAAACAAAACAAATTCGAGCATTTTTTTCTTAAGCTGAAATGGAAGCAGTAGAATAAAAGTAGGAATCTACCTACTTCAAATCTGTTCCTTAGCTTCCACAGCCTGATGAAATGGCTATTTCCAGGTAAAGTTGAAGGATGGAAGAGTCTGTTAGAATTGATAGTTGGGCATGGACGACACTACTTTGCTCAGGATAAACTTCTTAAGCACAAACTTTCTGCTTTCCTTCTGATGCAACCTGATGGAAAAGATAACCATAGATCCTCAGATGTTTTGCTCTTTGTGGCTACTGAGTACAGAATGCTCAGTCTTCATTAGACTCTTTTGGGGAGTTCTGCCTTAGGAGATTTCCTTTATAAAATACATGGGTTTACCTAGGCCTGCCAGTACCTCCCTCTTGTTCACGGATGACATGGTTTTTTGCTACATGGTTTTGGCACTTGGAGAATGAGTTTGCTGTTAATATACAGTATATGATTATGATTAAGTCTTCTACTGCAGATCAAGCTCTCGACTGCCCTTCTGCTCACTGATCATATACTTTCTAACTGGGTTGTCACTGCCTTTTCATTCACAGACCAAGGCACATTATTTTTCTTGCTTAGGACTCCTATATTTAGAGTTGTTGGAGTAACACTGACCCTAAACAGATGACCAATTTATCAAGTGCTAATATTTTCTAGGGCCATAGATCAGTGGAAGAAGAGGTTCCCAGGTTAGCAGAACATAGTTAGCTGTTTTATATCGAGTCAGACCATTTGGTGCATCTAACTCAACATTGTCTACAATGATTGGCAGTGGCTCTCTAGGGTTGTAGAGTTTCTTCCAGCCCCACCAGGAGATGCCAGGGATTGAACCTGGGACCTTTGGAATGAAAGGCAGATGCTCTGCCACTGAGCTTCAACCTAATTCCAACCAGGGCTGGGGAAAACTCCCATATCATAAAATCATAGAATTGTAAAGTTGGAAGGGACCCTGAGGATCATCTAGTCTAAGCCCCTGTAATCCAGGAATATGCAGCTCTCCCATACGGGGATGAAACCTGCAACCTTGGCATTATCAGTAGCATGCTCTAACCAACCGAGAGCTGCTGTCACTCAGTGCAGACAATTCAATACAAGCAGCTTCCTTTAGCTATGTCTACCACAGATTTGTCTACTAATCAGAATTAGTTTTTTAAAAAATCATGTCTATAATGTATAATGTAATGGGGGGGGCAGTTATCAAGTGGCACGGCTTCCTCACATTTACCACTGGGTGAGCTGGTCATCAGTAGTCACTCAATGTAATAAATGATGTAGTGATCTGCATTTGGTTTCCTTTGAAGTTTAAGTAAAAGCAACAAAGAGTCTTGCAAGCTTACAGACTAGCATAATGGCATATGCTTTTTGTTGACAAGTCTACTTCCATCAGTTGTTCTCAGAGCTGACCCTACCATTAGGCAGAGCAAGGTGATTGCTTCATGCAGCATATGAGAGTTTGTGTGAGGTGTAAGGATGAGTGCACCTACCTCTAAGGTGGCGTGATGCACTCAGAGAGCAGGAGAGGACACTAATTTGTCCACATTGTTGAACTAGGAGTTAACTGTCCGTCTGGTTGACTTGTAGTTAAATGGAGAGTTACATATTCTCATTTGCCTCAGGCAGCAAAATGCCTTGGCTAACCCTGGATATTCAACTGTTTCTTGCTTTCTAGCTCCAAAAACAAATCTTTTTGGAGCAAATTTCTGTATAGATTGTACACTTGTGCAGTTCTTGTACTTTTAGAAAGCCGGTTGTATAAATTAAGGTATTGCCATACTCAGTGCCTGCATCTGATGAAATAGGCTGGCTGTTGCCTTGGAAACCCACAATTGCTGTAATGATTCAATTAAAGGTGCTACTGCACTTTATATATTCTTTACCCGTATTATCGCTCTTGGCTTATTTAGTTTAGCAGGGCTTACAAATGGACCTTGTTTTGCACCTCCCACCCTTTATCTCTACGTAACATATGTTTGCCACTTTTTTCTCCTTTTCACTTGCCTACTTGTTCCTTTAGCAGTGGCATGATAGGAAGGAAGCCAATAGGAGCTGCTTTCTATGTCTCCATGCCAGGACATGTTAAATTCATTCAGTGTGGGAAAAGCAAAAATACAGGTACAGTGGTACCTCGGGTTACATATGCTTCAGGTTACATACGCTTCAGGTTACAAACTCCAATAACCCAGAAATAGTACCTCAGGTGAAGAACTTTGCTTCAGGATGAGAACAGAAATCATGCTCCAGCGGCGCGGCAGCAGGGAAGCCCCATTAGCTAAAGTGGTGCTTCAGGTTAAGAACAGTTTCAGGTTAAGAACAGACCTCCGGAACGAATTAAGTACTTAACCCGACGTACCACTGTATATATACTAAACTTAGCTATGATGCTCTGTATATATTAAATAGTAGCAGCCATATATTTAATGTTACATTAATTTAGCCTTATTAATGCTTATTTTATTTTTCTTTGACCGAGTCTGTTACTTTTGTGGAATGCTCTCCCCAGGGAGGTTTGTCTAGTACCTTCCTTATAGCACATTCATTCCTCTTCAACCAGGCCTTGGGCTGATAAATATTCTACAGCCTTTTAAATCTGTTTGTGGGAGGGGAGTTATTGTTTTGTTGTTTCTGTTTTAACTATTTCTTGGTACTTTTATCCAGGGCTTTTTTAAGCCGGAACTCACTGAAACTCAGTTCCGGCACTTCTCAGGTTGGCGCCATTGCCATTATAAGAGAAGAAGGGAGGTGTTCACCTTTTCCTAGAAAAAAAGAACTGTTTTTATCACGTGAACTGCCCTGAAATATTTTGATGAAGGGTGGTATATAAATCTAATAAATAAAAATTAAAAATAAATAAATAAATATTTAGATTAGGTTCAGTCTTTGTGTGGTGGATTTTATTAAAGTGTTATCACGTACTTTATTGCATCCGCCAGGGCTAGATTGTTGAGAGAGGGTCTAGTCCTTTCATTTTCACACAGAACATCTATAGTGGAAACGGTTGGCTACTCCAGTCCATAGCCTCAGAGATGCAATGGAATCCTAAGCAAGTTTACTGAGAAGCAAGTCCCATTCTGAAAGCATGGAATATATCCCACTGAACTCAAGAGGACTTTGTTCTGAGTAAATGTACATAGGACTGCACTGTACATTTATTATTAATTTGATCTGTTAACCTGTTCTTCACGCTGAGATCCCAGGGTGGATCACAACTATGTAAATACAACATTTAAAACAGTTTTTTTAAAAAAATAGAAAGGTAAGTATACAGAGGTCAAAGGCCAGGATATCTTCAGCATTCAGTGAAAACTCTGTAAGTTAAGTTGCCAGATGCAAGACTATGGGGAGGGAGTGTGATAACTTAGGGGCTGCCACAAAGAATGTCTTGTCCCAGACCACCACCAGCCTGCCAAGCTTTTAAGGGCCAGGGAAATGCCAAGATGGCCCCCTCTACTTATCTTAATACCTAGAGGGTCTGTAGAGAAGGGGATGGTATTTCAGATATTGGGGGCCTAAGTCATTTAGGGCTCCAAACACTAACATGAACTGGGCCTGAAAACGAACTGGCAATCCATTCAGCTGTTTTAAAGCTGAGGTTATATGAGATCTAAATGGAACCCCAGCCGGTAATCTGGCACTGCATTTTGGACTGGTTGAAGTTTCCTGAGTTTTTGTTCAAGGCCAGCCCCACATGGAGTGCATTGCAGTAATACAGTCAGTAAGTTACCAGAGCATGGCGTGTAGAGGCCAAGTCATTTCTGTACGAAAGGGGCCATAGCTGGCAAACTAGCTGGAGCTGGGGGAAAGTACTCTAATCCCAGTACTCCAGTGACATAGTTGAATCCAGGAGCACCTGCAAGCTATGGACTGCATCTTCCAGTGGAATACAACTCTGTCCAGGACTGGTCATCTCGCCAGTCCCCAGACTCAAGAACTCAGAACACATAACACGTCTTTTTCAGGATTCAGCTTCAATTTGTTGGCTCACATCTAGCCCATCACTGCCTACTAAGCACTAGTCATAACACCTCAGCAGCCTCTCCTAATTCATAAGGAACAGAGAAATAGAGCTGGGTATCATCTGCATATTGATGACACATCACTGCAAATATCCTGATGACAGCTCTCAGTGGCTTCATATAGATGTTAAATAGCATAGGGAGAATCTACTCTCCTAGCTTGCTCTCCTTTCTCCCCAATAACTTCTGTATCATTTCCCTCTTCTTTTTTAAACATAACAGCTCAGAGGGGTGATATTAGTTTTAACACGGTATAAATTTAAAATTAATTATTTAATAGTCAAGCAAAAAATCAACAGCAATTCATATTTAATGAGCCAAATAGTACACCTTCCAGGTGCACTTACTCAGCTGGCATAATACTGCATGAGGAAGTTGCTAATTGGGATGATAAATTGTAACCTAAGGGTAGATACTATCTGCAAAATGTACCTGTCTAGCTGGCATAGATGACAGTCTGGCTGGGACCCTGGAATACAGAGCTTTTGTGCCTTGTGTTGGATTTTGACCTGTGAGAAATGAGTATTTTTTTCACAAGAAAAATGGACAGATCACAAATAGAATGAATATGCTTTTTGCATAGCAAAAATTATTAATGGACAGAGCCCCTCTTTCCCCAGTGAGTTTTCTCTTTTTTTTCTTTCTTTTTTTCCATCTCAAGAGGTTCTTTGGATCCTAGCCAAAAAATGTTGAAGTTAATTGTTTCAAAATTAATGTACAATAGGTATGTATGTTCCTATAACGTACTGAGTAATGGCATGGGCAGGCAAACTAAGGCCCGTGGGCCGGATGCAGCCCAATCGCCTTCTCAATCTGGCCCGTGGACGGTCCAGGAATCAGTGTGTTTTTACATGAGTAGAATGTGTGCTTTTATTTAAAATGCATCTCTGGGTTATTTGTGGGGCATAGGAATTCGTTCATGTTTTCCTCCAAAATATAGTCTGGCCCCCCACAAGGTCTGAGGGACAGTGGACCGGCCCCATGCTGAATAAATTTGCTGACCCCTGGAGTAATGGCCATTGGAATAGATATATCTTTCATCTTACTTTTTTGTATATCCAAGTGCTTCATATTTAATGGTCACAATTTAGCCCTATTCAGGTGTTCTAAATTCCTCACATGATAAGGAAAAGTGAGGACAAGTATGCAACTCTGTCCACCCCCACCCCCCTGCTCTGGCATTTCCCCTCCTACTTGCAGCAAGAAATCTTCAAAAATAGATGCATCATTATATTTTCCTATGCAAAAGATACAATAAAAATGGAACATTTAAAACTCCCTAGCTTATATTGCAGCAGCTGCTCAGATGCTGTATGCAAAGTATTGGGAATGACCAAAAATACTGCAGATGGATGAATGGATTAATAAAATGTGAAAGTATACTGTACTAGCTAAATTTATGAACTCTGTGAGACGGAGAGGAACGACGCCAAACATTAGATTTATTTATAATTAAGTGGAAACCGTAGATACAATTTTGGACTCCAATTCTTTATTTCCAACAATGCAATATGGCAATAATGAGAGAAAATGCAATAGTGATTAGTTATGACCTTTGTGAAGTTAGAAATCTTAATATTTTTCAGTGCCCTGACATACATGTATTTTGGGATATAGCATTTGAGAAGTGTTATACAGTTTGTTTTGGAAGAATTTCAGGTAGTTTTTCAGTACCATATAACAATAATAGAAAAACTACATTTAAAAAAACGTGTCTCGTGTGTTGCTCTCCTTTAGCTGTAAATTAGCCAAAGGAAACACCCTTTCTCTTATTCATATCCCACTGCCTGAATGTATTAACGTCTTCTGGGCATTGCCTTTGCCATACTTTATCTGTATTATACCTGGCTCTAGAGTAGCTATAGTAAGTCAGTCTACTAATAGTATCAAAGCTTTCTGTTAACAAATCTCAGCAAGTTTGGGCATTAGATCGTTCTGAACTATCCCCTCACAAAAGCGAGGCTTTTTTTGAAGCCAGAATAAGCTGATCCTAGAAAAGCAGGTTAAGGCAAGTATCAAATGGTTTGTCAGCTAAATACACTGCAAGGGTGGAGGATTACATTCATAATATGTTGTGTATTATGGGTTAAGCTACCCATCTCTAAGAGGGAAATACAGATTATTTGAATCAGTCATCTTAACTTTATTTGCAGTGATGAAAATTATATGTTTCAGCTGGAGTAAAACTTGGAAACAAGATCTTACGTGTTTTAGAAATCCATTCTTATCTTACTCAGTTTTGTACCAGTATACAGTATAAAACATAAAGTGTTTTAGAAGATGAGTTGATAGTCGGATAGTGGTGTGTTGGAAATGGTTTGTCCATTTTATTATTTGATCTTGTGAAACACAGTAGCTCAGCAGCAAGCATCAGCACTAGTTCAGAAGGATGGCAACAGTCGGGAGACTCGGGTGAAAGCTGGGGGTGCAGTGACAGCATCTGCATTCTGAGGCAGCTGCCTCACTTTGCCTAATGGTAGGGACAGACCTAAAAGATTAATTTTGAGAGACAAAATTAGGCAGCAGTGTATCTTGACATGGAAATGACTTGATGTTGAAATTTAGTAAGGCTAAGGCTGAAACATTCAATTTAGCAGCAGTTTTCACTTTGGTAGTTATTTAAAGGTAAAGGTAAAGGTACCCCTGCCTGTACGGGCCAGTCTTGACAGACTCTAAGGTTGTGCGCTCATCTCACTCTATAGGCCGGGAGCCAGCGCTGTCCGCAGACACTTCCGGGTCACGTGGCCAGCATGACAAGCTGCATCTGGCGAGCCAGCGCAGCACACGGAACGCCGTTTACCTTCCCGCTGGTAAGCGGTCCCTATTTATCTACTTGCACCCAGAGGTGCTTTCGAACTGCTAGGTTGGCAGGCGCTGGGACCGAACGACGGGAGCGCACCCCGCCGCGGGGATTCGAACCGCCAACCATGCGATCGGCTTTAAGGATTACATGGGGAAGGTTGAGAACACTGCCTATTACAGAAAAAAGGTGTGTGGTAGTTGTGATTATTGTGTAGCTGTCAACACATTTTCTAGTACAATATGTGTTTGAGGTTTGTCCAAGGGAAATGAAATGAATGAGTGCTTTCTGTTCTCAAATAATTGGTGATTCATTCCTGATGGAATGCATTTCTATTTTTGACAATGTGCTGCATACTATTTCAAAATAATGGCAGTGAATTATGGCATTTCTACATCTCTTATTTGCATTGCAAGCTGGAAAAATGTTACGAAAGGACACATTCGAGGTTTCATTCATCTCAACCAATGAACTTAATAAATTTATGTGTTTGCTCCTATTGATATATATATATATTAAGGTTCCCGTTTTAAAAATATAATAAAAGAGCCCTGTTCAATAAGAGCAAAGGCCTATCCAGTCCAGTAGCCCATTTGCCAAAGAAAACAACTAAATGCCTGTGGGAAACCCACAAGCAAGATACAAGCACAATAGTACTCAGGCAACCCATATTTACAGGTATGCTATCTCTGATCCTGGATATATTATCTAACTATAATGGCTAGTAGGGTTTAATAGCCTTATCCTCCATGAATTTGTATAGTTTAACTATGTGCTGTGTGAAGAAGTATTTCCTTTTGTCTTTTTTTAATCGCCCAACATTTAGTACCCTGGCTGACCCCAGGTTTTAGTATTATGACTCTCTTACCTGGAAAGCCGTCCAAAATTCACCTCTAGCTTTATTTCTGCTGTTTGCCCAACCAGGACCTCATGCTTTTTGCTTAAAGTATGGGAGACATGTAACAGCTAGGTTTTATTTTTATATATATAAAAAGAGGAGTGGTGATTGCTTCTTTATTTCAGAATCCTAGCTGCTTAATTTGGTACCTCAGCACTGAGCCCCCTTCATGAATCACTGCCTTGCCATGGCGAAGGGGCTTGAATAACCAGAGAAGCTGTGAGCTATGCCGTGCAGGGCCACCCAAGATGGACAGGTCATAGTGGAGAGTTTTGACCAAACACGATCCACCTGGAGCAGGAACCAGCAAGCCACTCCAGTATCCCTGCCAAGAAAACTCCATGGACAGCACTGAGCAGAGACTTATTCAATCTCTATCTTGGAAGTGAGCCTGGAGGCTGACCTTACGGCTGCAACATCCAGCCTAGTATTTACACTTTATTGTTTTATATTTGTCCTCATTTCCCGCCCCCATTTCATAGTGTAACATCTTGCCTGATGGTAAGTACAGTGGTACCTTGGTTTGCAACTGTTTTGGATTACAACCGTTTTGGATTACAACCATGTCAAACCTGGAAGTGTGTGTCCCTTTTAAAAAAAATATTATTAACTCCCCCTTTTTTTTGGAGGCTCCATTGGCGAAAGCACGCCTTGGGTTACAACCTGTTTTGATTTACAACTGGACCCCTGGAACGGATTACGGTTGTAAACCAAGGTACCACTGTATTGGATAATTAAAATTCTTGTCACGATTTTGTGACATTTTGTTTGGTACTAACAAACATATTGTCCAAGTGTGGGGTTTTTGAGCTGCTTTTTTATGGACAAACACCCCCTTGCTTTTTAATATAGTTTTTAATATTTCCAGCAGAGCAGCAATTGCTGTGCCTCATGATCTGTCATCATCTGCAGTAGTGATGCCTATTTTTCTCATGAAGCAAACCGTTCAAACCCCACCCCCAATGTGTTATATAGAGATCAATAAAATATTACATGGCTCCGAGCAAAATCGTTTCTATCCAATACACAAACAGTAAAGGTAGCGGTGTTGGCCCATAAGAAAAAATCCATACTACAGCAATACCTTTATTAGGCTGAACAAAAGGTCACAAAATAGTGTGCAAGCCTTTGGGTTTTCAGGAACTCTTCATTAGGTTAGGTGATAAACAGAGCAATGGAAAGAGGGGAAACAATACTTGTTTGTTTCATGGAAGAATGGAGAGAAATCAGGTTGACAGTTGGATTGTATATTTTCAAAGAAGAGGCAACAACCATTGTACGTTCCTTCTCCATAGCAGTGTTAGGTTCAGTCTGAATCCTGCAAAGCTCCTTACACAGCTTCATTGGAAGGTCCCTCCCTCCCTCCTACTTTTCTGTCTTAAGACTATGACAAGATGCAGACTCCATGATCTCACCATTAGCCAACTTCCTCATCTGCATGTTGCTTTCTTTACTGGGATTTACATGAAAGTGATACGTGTATCACAAATTTTGCTAGTTGATGTTACAGTGTGCCCAGATTCTGTGCAGGAATACTTCTAAATAAGTCCCACTTAATTCAATGGGGCGTAGTCCCAAGTATATTGTTGTTGTTGTTAGTTTATATACTGTTTGATTGGGGGAGGGGGAAAACCTCAAGAGTTATTTATGCCATAAAATTTCTATACTGCTTGGTTGTGGAAAAAACCTCAAAGCAGTTTAAAAGAAAGTCTATGCATTTTACGTAGAAGTTTAACTATGTTGAGGGCAGGTGGCACTGTGGGTTAAAGCCTCAGTGCCTAGGGCTTGCCGATCGAAAGGTCGGCGGTTCGAATCCCTGCGGCGGGGTGCGCTTCCGCTGCTCGGTCCCAGCGCCTGCCAACCTAGCAGTTCGAAAGCACCTCCGGGTGCAAGTAGATAAATAGGGACCGCTTACCAGCGGGAAGGTAAACGGCGTTTCCGTGTGCGGCTCTGGCTCTGGCTCTGGCCAGAGCAGCGATGTCACACTGGCCACGTGACCCGGAAGTGTCTCCGGACAGCGCTGGCCCCTGGCCTCTTAAGTGAGATGGGCGCACAACCCCAGAGTCTGTCAAGACTGGCCCGTACGGGCAGGGGTACCTTTACCTTTACCTTTTAAGTACATAGAATGGCAGCAACATCCTATTGTGTACAATGGTACCTTGGCTTCCAATTGGCTGATAGCTAGGTTTTTGCACAGCGGAAGCTGCAACTGGACATTCGTGTTACGAAGAACGTTCGAATGGAGCACTCACTTCTGGGTTTTCGGCGTTCGGTAGCCAAAACGGAGCCGTTCTGAGGTACCACTGTACACTTATTCTGAATTTCATCCCATTGTTCTCAATGGGTTTTATTATTTTCTTACCTGGGTGTACGCCCCCTTGAAATAAATTGTACATCTATTTAAGCAGACATATATAGGATTGCACTGTTAGCCTTATTTCATAGATGTTCCAGTTAAGGTTGCCAATCTCCCCCCCCCCCCCGAACACCTTGTGTGCCTTTAACAGCTAGTACAGTATAGGGGCAAGTTTTGTGTGTTTAATATTCTATCTTGGTAGTGGACAGTGTACTTTAAAAATGAAAGGAATTCAGAAACCTGCAAGTTGTCTTACATTTCCTCACTAGAAATGTACAAAAGCCATCTACCTTTAAAAGCCTCGGGCAAACTTGGCATTTGGATTTCTATTCCAGTGGTTGACAAATTGACTTGGGGGCAGAAATGAAAGACATGCGTGTCTCTGGATGTAGCCACTGGAATAACTTTCCTGTATAAAACTAACAGCCTGTTCTTATACATCAGGCATAGGCAAACTCGGCCCTCCAGATGTTTTGGGACTACAACTCCCATCATCCCCAGCTAACAGGCCCACTGGTCAGGGATGATGGGAATTGTAATCTCAAAACATCTGGAGGGCCGAGTTTGCCTATGCCTGCTATACATATTAATTTAGAACAGAATTTTTAAAGACTTTCTCTTTAGTGAGTGCTGCTATTATTATTATTATTATTATTATTATTATTATTATTATTATATTTACTGCCCTTCACAGGGCAGTTTACAGGATTGCAGATTTTGACTTTGCCAATTTTTGTTTCAGTTCATTTTTTAAAAATAATGCTTCGGGCCACGGCACCAGGAGAGAAGAGTTCATGGAGCCCACTCCCCGCACACTAGATTATTTCTTTTTAATCCCCCTTCCCTCTTTCTATCATATACACTTAGCTCCAGCTCCGTTTTTCAGCCCTAGGTAGGGCAGGGTAAGAATGATCTTTGTTAACTGAACATGGCAAGAATGTTCTCTTAAAAGTGTGCCCTAGGACCCTTGTGATATCACAAAGGATTCTGGAATTGACTTTCTGTTAAAGCAGGGAAGCCAGCCAAGTTGGAAGCAGTGTAAGTCATTAAACACAGAGGGTGGTATTCAACTAAGTTTTAATCATAGCAGACCTACTAAAACTAATGGACCTAACTTAGTCATGCTCATTAATTTCAGTGAGTAAAACTTAGTTGAATGCCACGCATACATTGCATCCAGCAGGGCAGGAACCCCTACAGTAGTAACTACATTAAGCAGCTGCCTAACCTGGCTGTATGATTGGGCTGGAACTATGTTTACCTTGCACAAACTGCTGGGAATTGATCAGAAAATGTTTAATTTTATAAATGTATGGCCTAATACATTTTTAGTAGTCATAGCTAGAAACCAGTTTTAAAAGCAGAAGTGATTTATGAGTGTGGCAGGCTGAAGTAAAGGATTTACATTATTCTCCTTTTGATGTGGATTCCTAGAAAAAAGACTTTCTGGCTGTAGCAACAAGGAGGTAAATCTTCAAAGCATAACAAACCACTGCACTCTGAATTAATTTATTGGAAAAAGAGGAGTATAGATAAAGGCACATGATACCCAATTTGTGGTTTCTCG
The DNA here is from genome assembly GCF_951804945.1 of Podarcis cretensis. NCBI lineage: Eukaryota > Metazoa > Chordata > Lepidosauria > Squamata > Lacertidae > Podarcis > Podarcis cretensis. The sequence continues at coordinate 82,332,361 of NC_137175.1, read as the reverse complement.
CTCATCCTATATAAAAACACTGAGGGTTGGATATGTACTTATCCTCATTTACATCACACTGTTCATATCCAGCACCCCAGTTCTTGTTATGAACAGATCTGTCAGAACGGGGCACTGTTGTTTTTCAGGCACCCAGCCTATTTGCAGTTATAGTGGCAATCTTAAATACCCTTGAGGAACAAATACAAGATCACTTAAAGTGGATTAGTGACTCCTTGGCGATTTTTAGCTGTGCTGTTACAGTGCAGAGTGCTCAAAGGCTGCTTAAAAGAGGATTTCCCTCACTCTTTTAGCTCCATGCTTAATATAGATGAAGCGGGGATTCTAAGGCATGTTAGTAATAATGAATACAAATCATGGAAGTGGGAAGTTATTCCAAGTTCAAACAGGCCACAAATTTCACTGGAAAGCCAAGACTAATGGCAGATTTCATTTCAATGACATATACCAGTAGTCTGGAATGGGAAAGACTTTGAGTAGATATCCACATGGCGTGCAGAAGTCCTATTTCAAAATTGCCACTGGCCCATACTCTTGCAGCACCTGTCACATGAACCATGGCACCTATAGCGAACAAATTTATGTAAAGCTGTAAGTTTTCAGGTGTTCCAGTAATAGCCATAAAAATAAATAAATAAATAATAAATAAAACAATAAAACAATAAACATAACCAAAATATGTTGAAGAGAAAAAGGCACTAGGTGTGGTCACCAGATATGTTTTTAAAATTACTTAATATAATCCTAAAGGTAAAGGGACCCCTGACCATTAGGTCCAGTCGTGACCGACTCTGGGGTTGCGGCGCTCATCTCGCTTTATTGGCCGAGGGAGCCGGCATACAGCTTCTGGGTCACATGGCCAGCATGACTAAGCCGCTTCTGGTGAACCAGAGCAGCGCATGGAAATGCCGTTTACCTTCCCGCACTTTGACGTGCTTTCGAACTGCTAGGTGGGCAGGAGCAGAGACCGAGCAATGGGAGCTCACCGCATCGCGGGGATTCGAACCACCGACCTGATCGGCAAGTCCTAGGTGCTGTGGTTTAACCCTACAATGCAATCCTACCTTTCAACAATTCCTTTTCTTAGGGATGTTGCACAGACTAAAAACTAAACAACAAAATCTGCCGTATATTTTGAAAACTTGTTTGTTTACATTTGGATACTTCTTAAGATTGCATAACCAAATTCTGCATGATAGTTTTTGAAATCAAAAGCAGTTTTAAAATAAATAAATCTGAGTCAAGATGACAAGCTGAACTTTTTAGTCTGCTTACATATGCCCCATTCAGTCCCTGATTAATGAGCAGAGTCAGGACCAAACTTTTATGTTGCTTCCATCATGACAGGCACACCTTGTAATGGGTCACCCAATCTGACTCCCCAGTCTGCCTGTATGGCAAGAGGGCCCTCAGTTTGTTTAGGCTTAGAATGATTAATCTAGCTTAAAAATGTTTCTGGTTCTCAGACAGAAAATCTTGGGACTTATTGCTGCTTTGAGAAACCATAGCCAAGGCTCCAGGTCAGTGACTTCAAATTACATCAGTCTCATCCTTGGTACATGGAGCATTAAGTGTTTAAACTTATAATTTATAAAACTTAAAAAAAACAACTAGTAACCTTCACAGGGAGGATGACTTTGTCCTCTATCTGCACATCATGGCCTTTGATATTCAATACACTTTTATAAATTTTGCATTTGTGCTACATGGTGTACTCTTGTATAAACTGGTGCTTCTCAAACAAAAATGGATTAAAACCTAGCATGGTGATTCAGACCCACTCCCCATCATACCTTAGGTAAAGGTAAAGGGACCCCTGACACTTAGGTCCAGTCATGGCCGACTCTGGGGTTGCGGTGCTCATCTCGCTTTATTGGCCAAGGGAGCCGGCATACAGCTTTTGGGTCATGTGGCCAGCATGACTAAGCCACTTCTGGCAAACCAGAGTAGCGCACAGAAACGCCGTTTACCTTCCCGCCAGAGCGGTACCTATTTATCTACTTGCACTTTTGGGTGAGCTTTCGAACTGCTAGGTTGGCAGAAGCAGGGACCGAGCAACGGCAGCTCACCCCGTCATGGGGATTCGAACTGCCGACCTTCTGATCGGCAGGTCCTAGGCTCTGTGGTTTAACTCACAGCGCAACTCGCGTCCCTCCCCATCATACCTTGCTTTGTCCCAAATATGCCCCAAGTGTCGGCAGTGCTTTTATCAATTCCTTTATTCCTTTACTCTGTGGTTGAATTCTTAGATGCCTGTATGGCAACTTGCTAAGGAAAAATGCCTTTTGTCTAGGTTCATGAGGTTGCTATCACTTCTACACTACACCTTGACATCCCAACACAGTGGGAAACAAAGTAATTGTAGGTTACCCCATACCCACCTCACAGTGATATCCCCAATACTGTACTTGCAACTTTTCAGGTCAGGCCCAGCATCAGTACAGTACAGAGCATCCTTGAGCATTATTGTGACAACTCCTGCCCTGTGCCTCCACAGTGGATGGCTAGTTCTGGGAGCTAAATTTCCCATGATGCCCTGGTGTGATGCTGTGTCAGGGACATCATGGAAATTAGAATGGCAGTTCAAAAATAACAGCACTGATTGTAGATCTTCTGCTGCTGCCACCAGGGCCCAGCAATAGAGGAGGGGGTCCAAAGGAGGGCATTTTATTGAGGGCCCCCTCAAACCTGGAGTTGGCCCTTTCACAGGTTATCATCACAGGTCTGAAAACTCGGTGAATTCCAAATTTTGTTGGCTGCACCTGGGATGCACCAGGTCCTGCTACATTTGTCAAGAACTTGCCACAGTTGGTGCTGCCTCCACTCCCGAGTCACCAGACTGTGGGCTTGGCCACATTTACTTACCTTTCACCCCACTCTTTCCAGGCAGAGGTCTGCGTTTCAACACTCCCTGTCTGAGTGTGGTGGTGTTTTTTTTGCTCCAGGCTTTCCTCCCAAAACACACTCTTTAAAGCTGAATCAGAGCAAACATCAATTAAGATTTCCCACAGATTGATACTTGCTCTGAATGCACTTTAAAAGAGCGGGTTTTCACGGGGAAAGTTACGGAGCAAAAAAAGGGTGCCCCGGACATGGAGCATAAAATTGCAGACCATGGCCAAAAGAGAGGAGGAAATGTGTTTTGACTCCATCTTCCCAAGCTGTCCCCAACCTCCTCTGGGGCTCCCAGTCTTTCTTCATTTTTTAACCAGATAATTGTGCCTCTCCTCCTGTGCCTGCTGCAGTAAGCCTCAATTCTTGACTCTCCTGTTTCCCTTGACCTGTCCTTACTATGATGGCCACTTCACACAAAATATTTGTCTTAACTCTGTGTAGGAGGGGAAAGTCATGCCTGAAGCAACCTTCATAATTACAATAATGGAAATACTTTGGTGTAAGTTTGGCCAAAATTTGATTGCTAATTTTCTCAAAACTGAGGTAACATGATTCTTGTTGTTCTGAAGAAGTGTGCATGCACATGAAAGCTTATACCCAGAACAAACTTAGTTGGCCTCTAAAATGCTACTGGACAATTTTTTATTTATTTTGACTGCTTCAGACCAACACAGATACCTACCTGAATCTTATGTTCTGGTCACTTACACCTTTTCTTCCTGCTTGTAAAAGCCTACTATTAGCAGATAAGCCTGACTGGTAGAAGTGGTACAGTTCCATCTTCAACATTATTTCCTGCCTACTCTTGCAAAAGCCATGTTTTCAGTTGTATCACTCTCAAGTTAAACTATAATTCTCACTGCTTAGTTGAATTATGGTCACAGAATGCTGTTCCTCAGCTGCTGATCTTACAAAATTAATAAAGCTGGCTCTTTTGTCTTCCTCTTTTTACAGTTACGTTTTGTAGGGATGAAATATTTCATGCAAAGGTGAATGTCTTTGACCTTTGCTTATCACAGATAATGTGAACAAATCCATGCTGCTGTTACTCTGCAAGGGTTTGCTTCTGGAAGTGTGTATTTGCTTCCATGTTTTTCTAAGAATTGCTATGTTTCCTTTAAAAAGGCAGCATTTTGCACATATTTTACTTGTAGATAGCTTTGAATTTCAGCTAGGATGACCAGATGCAGTGGCACACCACCTAACACTTCACAGATAAGAACATTCTTCTTAATGTTGTACCTCCATTCTCAGATCAAAGAATGTCATCTCCTGTCCCTGCCTGTCTTACCCCATTGAACACTACCAAAGTACTGAGTTTTCCTGAGCTCTGTTTTATTTACTCTGCAACAGTAGTGGCTGCTGAAGCAAAACATCTTAATAAATGGACCATGGCAGTTTCCCTTTCATAAGATCTAATCACACAGTGGTTCTTGCTGCACATACTACAATATGCTACATACTAAGAGTGAATTCATTCACTAATCATGAATCCTTATGTAGGCAAAATAGCACCTCACACAAACAAGGAAGGGGTATCAGCAGGCTTGAGAGGTGGGGAATCAAAGGGGGGGGGACCAAAGACAGCTCAACAAAGACTGAGGTGTGTGTATGGAAGAACCAACAGAAAATTGGAGGGTTGGAATGAAGTATACTCAAAGAAGGCATAGCTAGATGGTTGGAACTCTTTATAGGAGCACTCCAGCCTGCAGGGTCCCACTTATTGCAAGTAAAAGATATTCAGCCCCATGTGCTATTGAGGCAAGTAGTTATGGGGAAATAATTCTGTCTTCTGTAGCATTCTGAAATCCACAGCAGTCCTCTCCACGTGTCACAATCCAGTTTAAATCCTGTTGAAATCAGTTGTGATTGTGACTAACTTAAGACCTATTAATTTCAATGGGACTTAAGTGCAGCTTTTTTAAAGTGCTACAGTCAGTTTGAAATTCCACCTTGGCAAAAAGCAGGGAACTCATAAAATTTGTAACAAAGATATAAAATAATATCATTTGAAGAATTCTACACAAATCCTCTGAACAAGAGTATTTGTTTCTAATATACATGCCTAGGATTGCTGTGCAAGTCCTGAAGTTCAATTTAGACTTTATTCCATGTGCATATAGCATTATAACCTTTTGTACTTTGCTTCTTGCAGGCTTTGCTAGAGAAGTGAATTATGAATCTTTATACTGCATTGTACTAGCAGAGAACAGAGTTTCTGGGGCCTTTTATTTTAGGAACACAAAAACCAAGGTGACTTTTTAATTCAGTTTCCTTCATTTCCCCTTCCTTTGCTGTTCTAAATTAAGGGTGGACAACACCCCCAGCCCCAACAGCAGGAGGAAAGCAGTAGCCAGACAAACTGCAAACCAGGTAAAACTTTTGCTACTAGTTTCCTGTTCTGCCTTGCTACTGCTCCCTCCTGGAGAGAGAGGAGATGCAGGATCATGCCTGGAAGAGTAGGGTGGACCCCACTTCCAATTTGCAACAGCTGGCCTGATAACAGACTAACAGACTTCCAGGTGGAGAATTTCCAAGGGGAAAAATAGTTCTTTATCTGCTAATTAGTGGGAGGGAGTATTGTTTGTTTATTATTAAAGTATAGTTAATGTTGTTTGTTATTATTTATAAGGCAGTTGGTTCCCCCCCCCCACCATAAATGTTATGTTAGACCAGAGCTTTCCAAACTGTTACAACACGTGTGTCGGCTGCAGTATGTAGGTGTGTCGGGCAAATGCTCCCCACGCTTCTCCCAAGGCTGATAAAAAAGGGTAAAGGACCCCTGGACAGTTACCGGTAAGTCCAGTTAAAGGCGACTATAGAGTTGCGGCACTCATCTCCCTTTCAGGCCAAGGGAGCCGGCGCTTGCCCACAGAGAGCTTTCCGGGTCATGCGGCCTACTTCTGGTGCAACAGAACACTAAAGGAAGCCAGAGCACACAGAAATGCCGTTTACCTTCCTGCCACAGTGCTACCTATTTATCTACTTTTACTGGTGTGCTTCAAACTGCTAGTTTGGCAGAAGCTGGGACAGAGCAACAGGAGCTCACCCCGTCATGCTGACCTTCCGATCAACAATTCCAAGAGGCTCAGTGGTTTAGACCACAGTGAAAGGGTTAGTTCAGGCTTCCTCAAACTCGTCCCTCCAGATGTTTTGAGACTACAGTTCCCATCATCCCTGACCCACTCGTCCTGCTAGCTAGGGATCATGGGAGTTATAAGCCAAAAACATCTGGAGGGCCGAGTTTGTGGAAGCCTGGGTTAGTTTAACTTCCAGTTTGCTGGTAAAAATGAATGAATGTGTCACGAAATGATGCATGTCTAAAAAGTGTGTCACCAATATGAAAAGTTTGGAAAGTTCTTTTAGACAATATATTGATGTATGATTTCCCCCCTTTCCCTTATTGCGGTGTATTTCTCTCTCTCTCTGTGTGTGTGTGTGTTTATGTATACATACACACTAACACTGTTGTAAGTTACTTAGGGTGACAAGCAACTAATAAGTTTAACTAATTAATTAAAAAAATAAACAGACACTGTTCAGCACTGCTACTATTGCTTTTTTTGATTTTGGCTAACACTGAAGGCATGATGTTCTGTGATTCTATTTCGTTCTTGTCTCCCTTTTCTGTCATTATGATGGTTACAATGGCCAACTCTCCTGACCAATGAACCAAGCAGTGGGATGATGGGTTGCTCTTGCACAGTGAATGTAAATGAAGTGTTGAAAAAGGACCTTTACATGTGATGTGCAACGTTCTTTGCTCAGAGGCCCAATCGCAATCTCTCCACATGACAGTAATTGGTTACCTTCTACTGAACAGAGGATTTCAAACCATATACCTTCTGGGAACATTTATCCCTACTTAACGTTGTCTACCAGATACTGTAACCCCTACACACATTGCAGATATTAATGAGGCATGTCCATACACTCAATTCACATGAAATAGTGACTAGGCATCTTGGGTTTCACTACTGTCATTCATGAATGTGCACTGCTGAACACATCCAACACTCCCTTATGGTAATGTATTGCAGGGGAAGATTAGCAGTCTGACAAGTGATCCAGGGAAGGGTTTTGTTTCATTACTGATTTTCTTCTTATTAAAAGCATAGTGATGTTTCCACATTAACATCAGAGCTTCATGAAGCAGAGTTGGAAAATTACATCTCTAGAAAATAAGATGGTTCACAGACTGAGAGTCATACTTAACAAGGTGGGGGAGGAGATTTAGGGGCCGTGTGACATTTCATCCCAAACTGATAATGTAGGAAATTGAGGATGTATTTTATCCGCTGTAGAATTCAAGGTCAGAATGTTGACCTAGAATGCAGCAGCTCTGAAAAATACCAATTCCATCTTGGAGATCATTAGGAAAGGGATTGAAAATACAATTGCCAGAATTATAATGCTGTTATACAAATCGATGGCATGGCCACAACTTGGGTTACCATGTTCCATTATGATTGCCTTACTTAAAAAAGGACAACATTAAGACCTGAAAAAGGTTTAGAAAAGGGCAACCAAAATGATCAGGGGGATTCTTAATATGGGGGGCGGGGGCGGGCGGAAGGGGTGTCTGTGTGATAGGTGTGAAATATTATACACTGTGTGGATAAGATAGCTAGGAAGAGGTTTTTCTCCCTGATAACACTAGAACCCAGGGCCATGAAGCTGAATGTTGGAAGATTCAGAAGAGACAAAAGAATGTGTCTCTTCACATAGCACAAAGTTAAACTATAGAATTTGATCTCACAAGATGTACTGATGGCTGCCAACTTGAATGGCTTTAAATTCATAGACGATATGACTATCAATGGCTACTAGCTATGTTCTACCTTTACTGTCAGAGGCAGTATGCCCTGGAATACTAGTTATGAGCTTGGTTATACACATGTGGATGTAATGTATAGTTTGTCCCTCACTATTGCATGCCTAGACTTAAGTACTTGTAGCCGTTTCCTGCTCTGGCCCGAGAGGGCAAGGCTATATAACATATGTATAGTACTGTACTCTTTCCTGGTACGTGGAATAAGTCTCCCTGGCTCTCTCCCTAGATAGCCCAGTTAGTGATAAACATGCCTAGTTCCAAATTTAAGACATGTTTTAATTGCCCCATCTATCAGGGTAACTTACACTGACTCTAAGAGATTGTACTAGTGATAGCTGCCACTCATGTTTTTCTCAGATACTTTTTAAAAAAAGATTTTACGTTCACAATAGAATCATAGAGTTGGAAGGGACCCCCAAGGGTAATCTAGTCCAACACCTTGCAATGTAGGGATCTCGACATGCTGTATTGAAACCACACCGGGCTGGCATAGCTTTGCAAATGTGCAAGCAGTTTTATTTCTGCACAAATGCTTATTTAAGGTTCATCACTCACTGACACATGTGCTTTCCAAGAATCCTATCGCTGCCCAGGTTTCAGTTCCCACATGGAAACTGCATGACCTGTGTTGGAAGAAAAGCAAGGATTTGAGAAGCTTTTTTCTTTTTTTTTAAAAAAAGGATAATTAACCGATTGCAATTGCTCTGTGGCCCAGACACTAAGATGTAGACACATATGCGCGTTTTTAAAAAATATCTATTTTTCACGAATTGGCCAACATTTCCCACAGTGCAGTCAAATGCAACTAAAAAAAAAAAATACCGCGCTCCAGAATGGGCCTGCCAGTCATTGATGCCCTGAAGGCAGGACTCTGCGGTAGAAATCCGGGGGGAGGGGGATCCTCGTCAATAAAATGAGGAGTACCCCCCCAATAGTAGGGCTAACGTCTCTTGAACTAGGTGAGCTAATAATAGACATGATGATTACCCAAAAGACGGCGACGGGGGAAGACTATTAAGTCTATAATTACCATGGGGCATCGCCGGTGCCAATGCATGCCCGAGAGCTGCCTTGTTGCTTCTCAGCCTGTTCCTGTGCAGAGAGCGGCTGGGCTCCGCCGCGCGCCCACCCGCCCGCCCGCCCGCCTGCCCCAGGCCTTCAGCTGCCAGAGGCCCTCCCCATTTGCCACCCCACCCCGTGCGCCCTGCTGGTGGGCCAGCCTCCGCCCTGGTCGCTGAGGCGCCTTGGAACCAGATGATGGTGAGCTGGAGCGCGCGCGTCAAGAATGCCCCATTGTACCGGCCACGTGACCCTCCGTTTCCCCAAGCCGGGCGTCGGTGCGGGGGGGGGGAGGCAACACCCCTCTGCGCCTCCCCCTTGGTCTATCCCCCACCCCACCCCGTCTCCTCTCCCGGCAGCTCCGCCCAAGCCCGGGAAGCGCGCACGATGAGGAGGGGGCAGCGGCTAGCCAGGAGAGCGCGCATGCGTCTTTGCGCGCGGCTGCTTTCCTCAGTCTTGAGCGCGGCAGGAGGAGGAGGAGGAGGAGGAAGGGGAGCTGTGGCGAAGCTTGGGAAGGGGGCGACATAGGGGCGACGCCGGAGAAAGCGAGGCGGCCCTCAGAGCGCCGGGAGGAGCACTGACAAGCGCCGCGGCCGGCTCGGCCGCCGGGTGCCTCCCTCGTCTTCCCGCTTGGAGAGCCGTATCTGGAGCGCCCGGACATCTCCCTGCCTTGGGCGCCGCTTCCTCCCGAGCCGCTGCAGGAAAATCCCGGCCGCCTCCCTCCAGAGTCTGGCCCCTTTTCCCCGCCCCCTCTGCATTTCGGAGGGGAGAGCCGAGCCGAGCAGGAGCCTCCTCCTCAGGCTTGTGGGGAAGACTCTCTTTCCAAAAAGAAGAAGCAACCAGAATAATTAATAATAGCAGCAGCAGCAATAATCCTCACCATTCGCCCGAGGAGTCTCCGAGCTGGCCATCGGCTGCGGTTGCAATTTATTTGTTTGGAATCGGGAAAAGGGCATTCGGACAAAGGGCCCTGGGGTGGGGGGGCGTAGGGTGGGGGAGAAGGAGAAAAAGAGGGCATTTCTTTCACATTCCTATGCAGCGGGAGGGGAAGCGGTGGCGGGGGGGATTTCGCCCCATAAACACAGCTGAGTTCGCTGCACCGCCTCCATCCTCCGTTGCTACGGTCTCCTAAAAAGAGAAGGAAGGAAGACCTATAACTAGATTTTTTAAAATATACATCTATATATAATATATCTCTCTATATATTGAAGGTTGCCTTCTAGAAGGTGAATCATGTAAATCGATTTTTTGAAAATAAAATAAAATTAAGGCTCTGTGGGCCCGGGGTGTGGGGGGGAGGGAAGGAAAATGGGGGATGCCGCAGACGTCAAGGAAATGAGAAAGACGTTCATTGTCCCTGCCATCAAACCCTTTGATCATTACGACTTCAACAGAGCGAAAATCGCCTGTAATCTAGCGTGGCTGGTGGCCAAAGCCTTCGGGACAGGTAGGTTAGCATGTCTTCTTATCACCTCCCTTTTCCTCATCCGTCATTCTTGACTTGGTTCTCCTTACAGGGGTGAATCATCCAGCCGTTGGGGGACTGTGCCAGGGAAGGGGATGGTGGTGGTATAGATGATAAGTAACCTGGGTGTGTGTTGTGTTTTTGCTTGTGCAATATTTAATCTCATTTTGGGGGTGCTGCTATTGTTTTCATGAAAGATAAATGGCAACTTGTATTTCTGTGAATTCTTAAAATGCAGATCTTGCAAGATGATATGTGCAGGCAGTTCCCTCCTCCCCTTCCCTCCTCCCCTTGTCATAAAATATACACCTTTTTCCATTTAGTAGCTGGCACAGAAAATGGGAGAAATGTATGGGCGTTGTTAGTTTTTGACATCTGAGGATAGCCTGCAGTCAGTTGGGTCAGTGGGAGCTGGAGGTTCCCTCCAGAGAGAAGGGCATTTCATGACACTTGTCACCTTTCACAGCCTATGAGGAATTCCCATTGCTTGATTGTATTGAAGTGAATCTTTGAATACTCTCTAAAAGGTGAGAGACTTCCTGTTGCTTATCATCTAGGCCTTGTGGAAGGCTAGCTTTGTTATTTGCAATAGATTGCTTTCCGAACAAAGGATTTTAGGCTATATATGTATACACACACACACACACACACATTTAGCTTTTGAATGGGTTATTCTTAAATAGCATGCATTAATAACCAGTGATGATTCTTCCAAAAGAAAGGTGAAGTAGCAAGCCCATAATTTTAGAATAACAGGAAAAGGTTCCTCCTCCTCTTCCTTGCAATTCTGCAACTGTTGCATTTGAAGCCAGGGCATTGTTGCATATTGTACCAGGGCAAAAATATGTGGGGGTTTTGTGTGTTTTTTAAAACATTTCATCTGGAAACTGGCAGAGTGTGACATGACAAAAGGCCTTTGGGGTGCCTCAGATGGTTATCCAGACATCACGGAAATGAACCAAACCATAGCAAGTCCTATCATAGGCCATCAAATAAGTGTTTTGTTTTGTTTTAGTTGTGGATGCTGCAGACTATCTTTCTCAGTGCTTTGCAAAACATATTTTCCCCCCTACTCTCTAATTATCATGGGTTTGTGTAAGAAAATGCTGATTTATTGGAAATTTGTAGACAACTAACTATGGGAAGTTTCTGAAATGGTGTAACATTCTTCTTCCCCCACTCCTCTTAAGATTCAGTTCTGCAGGTAGAATCATGAAAACATCTTAATTAACACATTGTGGTAATGTTGAAATCATTCTTGTCTGGTAAACAAGTGAAACGGCATTCCTGCATTTTCAGTTGCTAGTCATCAAGAGTACAGTAATCAAGTACAGAGAAGATGTGTGGATGAGCCCTAAGGCTCATTCTGGGCAGTAAGTCCTACTGAATTCACTGTGAGCATTTCCAAGCAGACATGCATATAGAATCAGGAATAATTAAAGAATAATTTATTTTCAACATGGGGATATGCAATTTGTTGTTATGGGGGGGGGGGGACACAAGCAAGGCAATCTTTTATCTTTAACTCTGCTAAGGTGCTAGCTTATTGCATTGATCTAACTACAGCAACTGCCTGTGGAATAAGTATGGGACACTGAAGTATGTTAGATTGCAGGCAGTTGAAATTGGGATATGGGAGCCTGTTGTAAGTCATCTTTCCTGGTGATATGACCCTTTCCTTCTGAACTGTGCTGCTTAGGTGTTTTGAAGTGCAGTAAGAACAGGGACGCAGGTGGCACAGGGACGCAGGTGGCGCTGTGGGTTAAAGCCTCAGCGCCTAGGGCTTGCCGATCGAAAGGTCGGCGGTTCGAATCCCTGCGGCGGGGTGCGCTCCCGCTGCTCGGTCCCAGCGCCTGCCAACCTAGCAGTTCGAAAGCACCTCCGGGTGCAAGTAGATAAATAGGGACCGCTTACCAGCGGGAAGGTAAACGGCGTTTCCGTGTGCGGCTCTGGCTCTGGCTCTGGCTCTGGCTCTGGCCAGAGCAGCGATGTCACGCTGGCCACGTGACCCGGAAGTGTCTCCGGACAGCGCTGGCCCCTGGCCTCTTAAGTGAGATGGGCGCACAACCCCAGAGTCTGTCAAGACTGGCCCGTACGGGCAGGGGTACCTTTACCTTTACCTTTACCTTTAAGAACTGTACCAGCAGTTGGCACTTCCAGGAGGTTGGGGAAGCAGCTGACCATCATTATGTTCTCCAGCATTTGCCTTTTGCTGCTGCCAGCCTCCTCTAGAGTAAGAATATGAAAGATAGCTGTACGCTATTTAGCCTGGTAAGAGAACTCCTCCCTTTGAAACTCTTATTTAAGCCAGGCTTCTGGGAGTGCAGGAAGACCAGTACAGTACCAGAAACTTAATTGTCAATTAGCTCTTGTTCTGCTTTGTATTTATATACTTAAACCTATATTTTTTTGTTTTTTAGTAATATTGGATTTATTCTATGCTTGCTAAATTGTTTATTTTGCCATTTTTAAATTTATTGACATGCTCTCTATGATGTTTTGAATGTTTGTTGTAAGCCACTTTGGGCACAGCTGATGCTAGAAAAGTGGCATATAAGTAATCTTAATCAAATGGGTTCAAGTAAGCCTTCCACATTAACTTGAAGATGGAACAGAAAGTTGGGAATAAGACATACAGTATGAAAGAGTGAAATAATATCCTCTTTGTACCTAAGTAGAATGTTGAAGAACAGTGTACACAGCAAAGACAGTAAGAACATCCTTTATTTCAAATGGATTTTGTTACTCCTCTTCACAGAGAAAGCCATAATTTGCTTTATAGACATTTTTGCTTCCTGCTGAGAGAAACAATTATCAGTGTGTAAATGTGCTGTTTGTATAATGTCTGCCATTGTTTTGATTGTTTCAAGTGACTTTATTCAATTAATCCTTTCCTTGATCCTTGAATTGGAATGGTGAAGTGGTTTGTGTTTCAGAAGTACTGCATATGTTTGTTCTTGACCTATTCCATCAGTTGGGTAACCTGAAGACCCATTAACCTCCACTTTTTCTTAGGGATGGAAAAGTTCACTGGCTTATTTTTGATACCTAAAATGGGTTGTCTGCCTGTAAAGATGCACAGCTTATTTGATTCCCCTAGTGGGACAAGAGGAACTTACACTGTGCCTTTGTTTAGATTTACTGGCTTTTAATGGTTTATTGTGCATAAGGAGCATGCTGCTGCGCACTTCCCAATCGCTCCCTCTTCACTCCTCCCCTGCTACATGTGGGAGAAGCAAACCAGGAAGCCGCAAATAAGTTCAATTTTCTATTAATGTCCAAATACTGGATGTAAGACCTGCAGGTTTTATATGTATTCTTCTTAAAAGTTTTATTGGGCCCATTAATCTATATATATCAAGGGTGCAGATTTAAATTAAGTATTGGCTTGTACCCTTTTTAAACTTTGTTGCTTTGTAAAAGCCATAACTGTTCGCCAGCCTTAAGTCATGGTTTGTTGTTGGCTTAGAAATCCTGGCTTCTTGGGAAGCAAGAAACTGTGATCCCGGGTTTGGATGTAATAGGAAGCCTGTCTTTATTGTAGTTTTCTGATTTGCTTCTCTTGCTTGCGCTTATGAAAGAAGTGAAGTGGAAATGGCTGGGCCACGTGCACAAGTACATTATTTGTGCACAGTGAACCACAATAAGACAGCAACTCGGGCTGCTTATTGTGACGGGTGAACGTGGTTGCTCAGTCTGATCATTGGCTGCAACTGTATGCTCCAGCATCAGCCTGCGAACGCATATGCCACAAAAGATCCATTTGCCTTTCAGCCAGAGGTGGAGATGATGTCATCATGATGTCAGGTGACTGATACATGGGCTGTCAGACCCACCTGACTTGCAGTGTTGACTTGCAGTGTGGGGAGAGGGGTCTTCTTTGCCATTGTGTTCTCCACAAATGTAGCAGGACCTGGTAGGATGGAATTCTGCTCACCAGCTAATTAGTGGATACTTCAGTTTTGCTCTCTGCAGGGGTCTGCTTCACCAGCAGTCAGCATGATTGAACTCCTCCCCCCCCCCCCCGCCTATCAGCTGACATCACCCAGTTATGTCAGCTGAGTGACAGGTAGGCATGGCTTGGGGATTAATGGCATCATGAGCCAAAGGGAACCCCCCTGGCAGGCTAAGCGTAGCCCACAAGCCAGAGGTTCCTCTCCCTTTCTTTGAAGAGTGAATAGGCTATTTGTTTTTGAAAGTAGACATTGTACTCCAAGACTACAAATACAAAAGTAATGACAGTTTTATATATGAAGTGTGGTTTCATGAGTTGAATTGTAGCAGGCCTACAAAAATTAGTCTTTGGAGCTTACCTGTCTTGTCCAACATTTTGACCCAGGAGTTAGCATTGCTTCTTACAGCTGCAGCCCATTTCTTCTTTCACAATTCTAGGTTAATTGGCACTGACAACTTGAAAAAGCCTCACTTTATTAACCCTTTGAAAGGTTATTTATAGTAAAAAAAGTTACATTTGTTCAACTACGTGTCTGATTGTATAAATTGCAATTAGACTTCACTAGCAACCCACAATCTAGTATTTTTTGAACACTGTCATTTCTGTAAAGCAAATAAAGTTTAGTTACTTTTTTGTTAGTTAATTATTTTGAATACTCCACTGAGGTAAAATGCAGTATTCATTCAGGGATCTTGTGGCTCTGATACATTTCAGTAGTACCTGTTGATTGCTGTAATTCAGCAGAGTAAGTTGGTTTACTGGCTCTGTCCCAACATAATGTTAGATTGGTTTTAATTGACAATCAATGGCTTTTTGCATAAGATTTTCTTGTTGGTTTTTAAAGAAATACTTCCATTACTGTGTGCTAGAAAAGGTTCTGAAGATGAGTTCCAGAGGTGTATTTTCAACCTGGCTCCTTCAAAATGAATGTATGTCTGGTGTAAAGCAGTTTAAGTTGGACATGCACTGTTAGGGCCTGACAAATTACTTGCTTTGCCTTAACTTAGAACATCTTGGATCCAAGTCAAATACTCCTTTCACTAAAATGTAAATATCTACCCCCATGTTTGGTAGACACACTGCAATTGTTGTTGTTTAGTCGTTTAGTCGTGTCCGACTCTTCGTGACCCCATGGACCAGAGAACGCCAGGCACTCCTGTCCTCCACTGCCCCCCGCAGCTTGGTCAGACTCATGCTGGTAACCTCGAAAACACTATCCAACCATCTCGTCCTCTGTCGCCCCCTTCTCCTTGTGCCCTCCATCTTTCCCAACATCAGGGTCTTCTCCAGGGAGTCTTCTCTTCTCATGAGGTGGCCAAAGTACTGGAGCCTCAGCTTCACAATCTGTCCTTCCAGTGAGCACTCAGGGCTGATTTCCTTCAGAATGGAGAGGTTTGATCTTCTTGCAGTCCATGGGACTCTCAAGAGTCTCCTCCAGCACCATAATTCAAAAGCATCAATTCTTCGGCGATCAGCCTTCTTTATGGTCCAGCTCTCACTTCCATACATCACTACTGGGAAAACCATAGCTTTAACTATACGGACCTTTGTTGGCAAGGTGATGTCTCTACTTCTCAAGATGCTGTCTAGGCCTGTCATTGCCCTTCTCCCAAGAAGCAGGCGTCTTTTAATTTCGTGGCTGCTGTCACCATCTGCAGTGATCATGGAGCCCAAGAAAGTAAAATCTCTCACTGCCTCCATTTCTTCCCCTTCTATTTGCCTTCTATTTACTGTGTGCTAGAAAAGGTTCTGAAGATGAGTTCCAGAGGTGTATTTTCAACCTGGCTCCTTCAAAATGAATGTTTGTCTGGTGTAAAGCAGTTTAAGTTGGACATGCACTGTTAGGGCCTGACAAATTACTTGCTTTGCCTTAACTTAGAACATCTTGGATCCAAGTCAAATACTCCTTTCACTAAAATGTAAATATCTACCCCCATGTTTGGTAGACACACTGCAATACATCTTTACAACTTGGGGACGTCACAACTTGCAATCTGCATTCAGCAAAGGTGTGGAATTCAAACTTTGTACCATCAAGAAACTTTTTTTCCACATTGATTTGCCTTTTATGTTGATGTATTGCACAGATTCTGTGGTACATTTTAAAAGCGTATTCTCTTTTGTTTTTAATCTACTTTAAAATTATAATAAATAGTAATATTTATGGTTAGAAATATATATAAGAAAAGTATCTCCATGTATAATAGGTTAATTATGAAATGCTAAATAAAATATCAATGCTATGAATATTTATAACAACCCAAGTAACCTTTTTTGTTATGTAACATGTGGAAGCAATTAGGGGTCAACTCTTGGATTAGATGAAGTGCCAACAAGCACCTAGCTTATTGCTCCATGCATCGCTTCTAGTAAAATTATACAATTTTTATTAAGTGCCTAAAGAAGGCAAAGCTATGCACTACAGTAGAATTTATTGTGGAGCATCTTGGTGTTTGGATGGATAGGGTTCATGGAAGAACACCTCAAGGCAAACAGTTAATGAGCAGAGTAATGTATTTTGTTGGACAACTGTCATGGAGACAAATGCATGGTTGACAGGCAAATCTCACCACCTCATTCCAGCCTAACTGTAAACTTCACTACCTTATCACACTAAAAGCAGTGTAGTAAATCATGTTTTCAGAACCATTTTTTATTTTATTTACTACTCTATAGGCAAAGGCCATGCCGACATGAATGTTACTCATAGGACCCAGATTGGCAGCACTGTGATAGCTGCACAAGTATGTGTGTGATATTGGCCCATCTTGAGTGAGGCAGGAGGTAGAATTCTTAACTTTGTCTTTTACTGAGATGCATCTCTTACCTTGTCATCATCATCTAACCATGTAGCACTAGTAGCAAGGTGACATGATGCTTGCAATTACTTTGCTCCTGTGCCACTTGAGCTTTAAGTTGTCCTTTCCTCAAAGCTAGAATTGGCCCCACAGCGTATGCACCTCCTGATGTCATGTCTGATTTTGTTCCAAAAGGCTAGAAAAGTCATCACGCTTGTAAGCGCTTGGGTGGTCTTGTATCCTTTTTTTTTTTTTTTTTTTTTTTTTAATAGGCTGCCTTTCAGCAGATCGGCTTTCTGCTTGTCACTTCAAATCAGGATTTTAATGTATCTTATTTAAAAATCATTCAGCACTACAAGTAATTGGGCGATAGTCTGGAAATGAATATCGTTATTGGTCTAAAACACAGTTGGGCAGATGACAGTTTTGGAGAATCTGCTTTGTTTTTGCTGGAACCTACCAATGGCGCTAGGTGCAAAATCCATACACTTAGAATTCCACTCATCAGAATCATGAATTATTTCTGTGAGTTGCCCAGAAGTGGCCTATATACGGCTATGGAGACAATTGTAAACAGAGGGAAGTTAAATGCAGGAAGTACCGGTACATGACCTATTTTACCCATGACCATTCACAAAGAATGTGTAAGTGATGGCACAAAAATCCTAATTAACGCGTGCAGTGTGATAAAAAACGTTTAACCAAATTCAAGTCACAGTTGATAGAATTAAATTGTTTGATAAATTGCAGTTCAGCAGCTCTCCTTAGAAGTTCCACTGTTTGAGAAAGGCCACCTTAAGGTCTGTGGCAGTGTCTCTTGGGATGCTGTTTTCTGAATATTGCCATTTCTGTTGTGAGATTTGTATTTTATGTAGGGACTGGGCTGTTTGTCTCATTTGCCAGCAGATAGTAGCATGTAACAGTGGAAAATGGAGCAGATGAATAAATCATTGATATTGTCGTTAACATTATTAGGATCTGTAATAGCATTGCTGAGGAGATAGATTTGGGGATCAAACTGGTGTTTGGATATATTGCAGGGCCTGATGCTTGTGTTTGTGCCTCTTTTCTGTGGCCTGTTGTTGCTGGTGGGTAGCTGTTTTAGGTTAGATGGGTGTCTGTAAACAAGGACTGACCTATCACCCCAAGACCTGTAAGAGGGAAGTTCCATTGTCCAGGATGGGTTGTACATCCTTGATGATGATTTGTACTTGTTTATTTGGGAGCTGCTTCTTCTACATCCGTCTTGTAGATTATTCCTGGATATCAATCTGACTTTGTGGATCTCTGGTGTGCCACTGCCTTTGCAGAAACTTGCCTGTTTCTGTTACATCGATTCAGCAACTAAATTAGACTATCCTATAGCTTTATTCTTCTTTGTTCTATCGCTACCTTGCCTCCCATCCTTCTGCAAGTTAACTATGTTGATGTTCCCCACTGGGGCATATCATAATAAAAAAAGAGCTATGTACTTACAGAATTTGTGCACTTTAAGCACAAGCCAAAAAATAAATAAAAATGTTTGTCCCTATGTGTACTTAGGGTGGTTCTGTTGTCTTCCCCCCTCCCTCTGGAATTCCTTGAGGGCTTTTCAAGGCTAAATATATATATTTCATTTCCATATGAACCAGCAGTGGCAGTCCCGTCCTTGAACAACTGCCTGAGGTTAGTAGTCAACTGAGTAAGGTAAATAAGTTGAAACCCCACGCAAAACAATTTCAACTGGAAAGGTGTGTGTTGCACTAAAGTAAGCAGCAGGTTTGCAGGCTGGAAGTGCTTCCTCCTGGGCATCCTCCTGGATTTGTAGGTGTGCGTCTTCTCAGTTGTAGATGATAAAGCAGCTCTTCCTCTTTCTGGAAAAGACACCTCCCACATACCTCTTCTGAACCAGACTACTATAAGGTGGTGTGATAGGGCTCCCTTTGCAAAAAGTGGCTGTGGTGATGGGAGCTGGAGGAGACCAACAACCTCTAGAGGGCCATATGTTTGAATGTGTATGTCTAGGGTCAATGGATAAAACAAACACCATTAGCTGTACTGCTGGATAAGTGTTTAATGGTTACTGTATTTACATTTATCTAAAAATCAATAAAAATTTGTTTTTTATTTAAAAAATCTAGGAGAAAAAAACATGGACAGCTAAGACCCCCACTTTTCCTTTTGTTTCCATCTATAAATATTCTGGAAATTAATGCTTTATCTATTTGCTGAATGATTTGGATGGTTTGTAGCTATTCATCAGCTACAATTTTATTGTTTAAATTTTGTTTTTACTTTTAGCTTCCCTCTTCTTGGAGAACTTGTATAAATAGAGCTGTGGACTTTGTAGATTTATTTCTTTAAATAAAATGTGTTTCCCCACCCCATTCCCCACCTGCTGACTGAAGCAGCCCATTCTGGCAAAGACCATGTGAGCTCTTTCCCCACCTATTTGCCTTCAATGCTTAGGGCAAGGTTTCGCTTGGGACCACTCGCTCCCATATAGTAGATCTGCCATGGAATCAAGGTAAATTGAGAGGCTTTGCTGTTAGTGTCATCGTGGAACCTTTACTGAGTGAGCACAAGAAATTGGACCTTTTTGTGGTGGTGCAACCCTGGATACTCTCTTGATTGAACTTCATGAGGCTTCCTCTTGTGTTTCTTCCATCAAAACTCAGTGTCATATTTTGACAGGCTATTAATATGCAACACTTA
This sequence comes from Podarcis cretensis, assembly GCF_951804945.1. Taxonomy (NCBI): domain Eukaryota; kingdom Metazoa; phylum Chordata; class Lepidosauria; order Squamata; family Lacertidae; genus Podarcis; species Podarcis cretensis. Next base: position 82,312,661 of record NC_137175.1, on the reverse strand, counting down.
GTTTTATGGTTGCCAAGTTTAATGCCAGTCAGATGGGCTGCATATAAATAAGAATAATAAGTACAATTATTATTATTAGTCTTGCTGCTGTTAAGGTTTGTTGTTGTTTTGTTATAGTGTTGGTTGTATTATGTCTGCTGTAGCTTTTAGAAATTGATTGTATTTTTAGGATCATATTGTACTGCTTTATGGTTCTGCTGAGTACTGCTCTGTGTATATTTAGTAGCATCAAAGGATTTTAATTATTGGTTAAATTGAGAAGCAAGGGATCTTTCTTAAACCTTCATTTTTCTTGCCAGTAACTTGGGGCAGAGATCCAGAGATCTGTATTGTATCTTGCACTTGGGAATGTTTTGTTCTATATAGAGCCAGAGGTTCAAGATAAGCTCTGGGCACCAGTGCTTCAGGAGTGCCACTTACCGGTGAGGTAAGGACAGAACAGAGGTGGGGTTGCCTGTGTCTCATCTTAGTTGCCTGTGCCTAAAGAAATAAGCAGCAGAGCTGTCCAACTTTGCCTGCTTTGTGTAGTATAGGCTGCTCCCAGGGGTAACCTCTGCTTCTACCGCAGAATCTTCAGAGCGACATAAAACTGAGCTGTGTTTCTATAATCAAGACTTCAGCCTCTTTGTGGTAAATGCTTTCTGAAACTGGAACATAAATTACTTCCTGATGCTATCTCTCCTCCATCTTAAAGTCATTCCTACTAACTTCAGTTGATAATCTTACCAACGTTATACTTATGGCAAGCCAGTATGTGCACAAATAGCTAGTTAAAACTGCTCATTAGCTTTCCTGTCTGACTTCATAGCCCTTTGGGATAGCAGAGAAGCAAGCAGAACATTAATTTACCAAATTTAGTATCGGGTTCCTAGTTACTGGCTTATTGTAAACTTGAGGTGGGAGCCCCATGTTCACAACTGCTACATGCTTTATTTATTTATTTATTTATTTATTTATTTATTTAATTCTGCTTAAAGCTAAAACCCATGGTGCACATCCATGGTACTTATGCAAGTGGAAATAGGTTAGCTAGAATTCCTAAGTGTACACTGTTCATTTTCACGACCCAAGATGTCCTCTTTATATCTGTATCTCCAGAAGCTGTTTGAGGCATGTCCACTGGAGCTTCAAATTATTTTCTTAATGCCAGATTGCAGTCTACTTCTGAAGTATCCCTCAGTTTAAAAAAATACGATACTGTAGAGCTAACAAAGGAAAGGAAAACTAAGTGATCAAGACTCAAAGCATCTGTTGTGCAATGAAAGTCTAAAAGATGTTGAGACGCTAGAAAGAAGAAAGCTGTGGGTGAGGGAGTGAATGAGAAGAGAGAGAAACATGTCTCTCCTAAAGGACTAGGATATGGTTGGTCATCTAATTAAATTGATAGGCAGGAGGTACAGGACAGACCAAAGGAAGCACTTCTCCATACCAAATCAATTTACCAGAGATCTGCAGGTTTGCCAGGGTAAATGTTCCCACCTCTCCCTCTGGTGAGTGTGGTGAACCTCAACCCAGAAGCTGGAGAAGGAATGGGTTATCATCTCCAACGAAGCACTCTGTGCTCTTGGAAATGCACCACAACAACCCCCAGCTCTCTTTTTCAGCTTGAAGCTGAGGAAAGGGTGGAGGTGTTTCACAGTAGTTTTCCTGTGTTTGGGATAAACTCGAAAGGCCTCAGAAGCACTGAAAATGTGGGAGTGATCCTTTATTTCCTTTGCAGCTCCAAGCTCAAGAATAAGGCTGGAGTGTTGTTTTGTTGTGCTCCCCCAGTTCAGTGTGATTGTAGGAGTGATCATCTTCCTGAACCATTAGGAAGAAGGCTGGGCCTTGTCTACTGCTAAGGTGCTTGGAATCCTTACAAAGTGCCAAAATGTTCCTCACAGTTTTCCCCAGCCTCTGCTTTTTACATGAGTGTGATAGATGAGTACACACAGCTGCACCATCACATCTAGTTATCCCTTAGGAGTGCTATCTGCTGTAAGGATTCGGATTCACATGGTTTCTGAGCTGCAGTGGTTAGGTATTCACTCCATCAACTTATACTAAGATCAGAGCAGACTTACCGTTTCCCAAATGTCGTTATGCTTAACTCAACTGGACAAACTCAGCTGTACAAACCTAATTCAAAGCTCCAAATTTATGAATGAGCGACATAACATGAATGTGTGTTTTTTTAATTCAAAATTCATTGTTGAAAGAAAGCTACAGTAGAAATGTTTTTATGCCTAATATTCCTATACAGTATGAAGCCTGCACTAGGAAGAAATGAAGGTCATTAAGTAATTTGGACAGTGTATTCTGTATAAAGTAGCATTCTCATCTTTTCTTTTCTTTTAAGATTACCCCCCAAAATAAGTTTATTTTTAGTTTAAATCTGTAGACATTTGTGATTTGGTTACGTTTGAGCTTTTGTTAATCTATATGATGCATAAGACTCTCCCAAACTAACAGATTGCCAATGACAGAATGTTATATCCCGCCAAGGTTATGGGAGACACATTTTCAGGAACTCTACAAGGTGGGATGGTGGAGAGGCCAAATTACTCAAAACATAGCGAACCTCCCAAAGTGGGGCCCTGTAATAAGGACATAGATCGAGAGCCTTGTAAAGAGGTAAAGGACCCCTGACCATTAAGTCCAGTCATGAATGACTCTGGGGTTGCGGCACTCATCTCGCTTTACTGGCCGAGGGAGCTGACGTTTGTCCACAGACAGTTTTTCCAAGTCAAGTGGCTAGCATGAATAAGCCACTTCTGGCGAAACCAGAGCAGCACATGGAAACGCCGTTTACCTTCCCGCCGGAGCGGTACCTATTTATCTACTTGCACTTTGATGTGCTTTCGAACTGCTAGGTTGGCAGGAGCTGGGACCGAGCAACGGGAGCTCACCCCATAGCGGGGATTTGAACCGCCAACCTTCCAATCAGCAAGCCCAAGGCTCAGTGGTTTAGACCACAGCGCCACCCAAGAGCCTGGTAGCTCAACTGAAACAAGGGAAAGCACAGGTCATTAAAAACAACCTGGATTTCTGGGCCCCTAGCCTAGCCTCACTTTACACATGTATTGATACTTATCAATGTATTCCCAAAGACTGGGGACTTTCAGTCATTGTCCCAATATACAAAAAAGGCAAGAAAGAGGATCCCGCAAACTGTAGACCAACCAATCTCCTTAACACAATAAGTAAACTGTATGTAAGACATCTACAACAGAAATGCCAAGATTGGCTGGAACTAGAAAGTATACTTGCAGAGAAGCCCGCTCAACTATCGACTAATGTTTTGTTCTTCAATGCCTAATAGAAAAGTACTCATCTAGTAGCACTGTCTCGGTCTATGTGGCCTTAATTGACTTCAGAGCAGCCTTGGACTCTGTATCCAGAATTAAGCTATGGGAGACCTCCACATTAGACAGACGCCTGCTATACTTAATACGCACACTACATGAAGAGACCTCGTTAAAAATACGATGTAACTCTCAGGGCCATCTATCTAAAGCAATTGAAACCAAGAAAGGTATCAAGCTAGGGTGCATATTGGCCCCAATTTTATTCAATTTCTATATAAATGATATGGTACCCCTCTACCACAATATGAACTTCAACCCTCCGAAACTATCAGGAAAGCATATCCCTGTGCTGCTTTACGCAGATGACACAGCAACCCTCTCCAGAATTCCTTTAGGCCTTAAAAGAAGCATGTAAACACTGGCAGCGTATTGCAAGGAGAGCAGACTAGAACTACATTATCAGAAAACCAAAATCATGGTTTGCAAAAGGCCCAAACCTTGCCCATGGTACATTGGTGGCCTTGCTCCCTTAACTATTAAGAACCGTTTCCAAACGACACGGAAATGTTTAGTGATAAACATAATAACTCTAGGCTTCACCCTGCAGATCCTACTTGTCATGGGGTATTGTGATAGGAATTTTATGGTCTTAGATATATGGTAATGTTCATAACCGCACATACATAGATCAACACAGGAAGGCCAACCTGGAACCATTTTGATTCCTAAACTGAGCAAATGTTTTCTCTGCAAGGTCAAACTGGAAAAGCCTCCCCATTGTCTTTTCTTTCACAAATCCTGTCTTAAGAGTATGTCTCTGTTTGAATAGGGTGTGAGCCTGCGACATGGCCAGGAACTATTTATCACTACAAAAGAATGGCCAGGCTACCAAGGAAATCCAATCAAGTAACCTGCCAGACAGGAGATAAACAAGGACAAGAGAAAAACAACATTTAAATTTCTGTGATGTAGGTGGGATGTATCTGAGGGGTGGTCTTAGGTTACACCCCTTCTGTGATGTATGCATAATGTTTCTGGGCGTGGTCTTGATCTAGAGGATGGGAATTTCAAAAGTCTTTATAAGCCCTTGCACAGCATTTTTGTGGGTCCTCCTCCTTTCCTGCAAGTGAGGGGAGCACCCTGTTGCAACAGATCTATAAAGATCAAGCTTACTAGCTGCTTTGCTTCTCAATATTCTCTGGTTGGCCTCTGTTACTTTCTCCTACCAATAGGGAACCTATATAAGGACTCTATATGGGCTCTTGGATACCCCATAAGGGAAATGGGCATATTTTTATTTACAACAGTATGAACAAGCAAAAAACAAACAAACCATCAAACAGCACCTGGAAGATACCAAATGCCAAGCAGATCTAGCCAAGTACCCGAAATTTTTAATCAGTGAAACCAGAAGACACCTCCCAGATGCCATATATAACCAACCTTAAAATTCCAAAACAGTGAAGGGCTTTCACTCTGGCCCACTGCCAGGCCCTCCCTTCAGCCATTCAGGAAGGCTGCTTTAGGAAGACATCGTACAAGGAGAGAAAATGCCCATGTGGCTCTGGGCAACTAGAAACAACAGAATATGTCTTTTTTCACTGCCAATACTTATACAGATATAGGTTCATCTTGCCTGTACTATATAAATTCCCAGGTCGCAAGTATTAGTGAAAGTAAGCTGCTGTAGTATTAAGCCAATTAATTTTCGTATCTAAATTTTTTGGAAGCAGGGTGAATAGTCATTATAGTTCATTAATACTTATTCTGAGTCAAATCTTTGTGAATTCAAGCAACTTAATCTACAGAAATGGGATTATTTTGGAATGCGTTCTGCAGAAGAGAAAATTAAATTCAGTGGGAGTCAGGAGTCCTGTTTTTTTTAAAAAAATTAGCCATATAAACAAGAGCACATGTTTAAAACCTCTTCAAACCTGCTTCTATTTAAAAGATACTGTAACAGAAAGTATATTTTCAGTTCTTGTGAAGGAGCAAAATGGTATGGTAAAGAGAATCACAGGATAATTTAGAAAATCTAATTAGTGTAGCAAGGCAGGGCAGGAAAGATGAGACATACGTTTAAAAAAGGCTTTGACATTTTTGTTGATCTTCCTGCTTGTTGTTGGCTCTGTAACTCGCCAAGCTGTTTTTTCTCCCTATAAAGGAAGTAGCGGTTTTCTGATTTGATAGTAGAAGATAAGCAATCCCTGTTCTTTCTTCAAAGCTATGTTTGTACAGTAAATCTCAATGAACTTCACTGGGGCTATGAATATTATTCTGAATCTCTTTTTAAAAACTTCAAAACTCGCATCTCCTTCAGTATGGTGATAAAGTGGCAAGTGAAAGTTCTCCTTTTCATTTTAAGTTGATTTGGTGTTAAAATCCGAAGAAAAACATAGAATCTTAGAATTGTAGAATTGGAAGGGATCATGAGGGTCATTTAGCCCAACCCCCCGCAATGCAGGAATCTTTTTGCCCAACTCTGGACTCGGTGCCAAGGGCCTTCTGGTGGTTCCCTTGCTGCGAGAAGCCAAGTTACAGGGAACCAGGCAGAGGGCCTTCTCGGTAGTGGCACCTGCTCTGTGGAACGCCCTCCCATCAGATGTCAAAGAGAAAAACAACTACCAGACTTTTAGGAGACATCTGAAGGCAGCCCTGTTTAGGGAAGCTTTTAATGTTTAATAGACTATTGTATTTTAATATTCTGTTAGAAGCTACCCAGAGTGGCTGAGGAAACCCAGCCAGATGGGCGGGGTATACATAATAATTTATTTATTTATTTATTTGTTTGTTTGTTTGTTTGTTTGTTTAGCTAGCTAGCTAGCTAGCTCTGGTTTGCTTAAATAGCCAACAATGGGCTGTGAAGCTGGCTTGTTTCAACAACACATAGTTAAGGTTAACCATGGTTCTTGGTTCAGGTGAAACAGTAAACTGTAGTTAATCAAAAACAGAAAGTTTCAGTTCACCTTTGTAGTCTTGCCAGGAAAGCATATGACTCCCAAGTCTCACTGGGGTTCCTTGTAAACTGCATGTTTAGTCCTGAATCTGAATTCAGACAATGAATCTGCCTGAAAGAGAAGCTTAATTCTCAGAAATGGCAGATGAGGAAGAAAACCTGTATTAGGCTGTACCACATCGGACTGCAGTTTAGGGTTTACATGATTGAATGTTCCAGAATAAAAACAAAAACTATGGAATAGAAGCATGGGCAAGTCAGGGAGAAGGCTTGACTGAAACCTAGGAGAAGTAGTTACCGATAACTGACTTTAACTAATCTGGTAGTATAGCTGTAAAATTAGAGTAGGCAGAAACAACACCAGTGCAATTGTATTTTATTTTTATGTAAAGCCATGCAGTTTGGAAGGTAAAAATAGTACTGTGTTCATTATTCTGTGTGCCAGAGTGGGTGGATGTGTGTATTTTTCAGTTTATTCTGACCTGCATTATCCTGAATGTTCGTGCCAGTGTATCTGGCAGCAGAGTAGGAACATGTTTTATGATGTTCCAGATTGGCACTTCGTAAGTGCCTCTTCTGCCGGCAAAGGAAATCTCAGCCATCCTCCTCAAATTACATTTCCCTACAATGCTTGCCGAGGAATAGCTAGGGTGCTTCTGACCCGGTTGCTGATGTTTCAAGGAAATGGTTGGCATGAGTAAGTGGATGGTGAAGAGGATTCCGGGTGCTGTGTCAGTCACATACTGTATATCATACATAGGGTTAAAACCAAACTTTGAATCAGGAAATACTGGGTTCAGATTTCTTCTTGTACAATCTCACTGGGTGGCTTTAGGCAATTATGGTGGGATAATGCTGCCGTCCGCTGCAGGGCTTACTGTCATTCCGTGGGACACTTCATACTCACTAAAGCAGTATATGAATGTTTGTTGTTATTGGATTTGCGTCTTGACCATTCCTATAGTATAAAGAGATGACCTAAAGCCTCTTCCTGTTTAGGTAGAGATCTTTAATTTGTGCAGTGAATAATGATATATGGGTAGAGACAAATGTGGAACAAAGATGGTTGTTCTAATTTTACTCAAAGCTTGTGGCCAGGAGTTCATGTAAAGACTAGGGCATTTTTTTACCAGCTGGAGCTCAGCTCAGCTCCTCTCAGGTGGGTGCCATTGCCATTCTAAGAGAACAAGGGAGAAGTTCATGGTGAGCACCTCTTTTTCTAGAAAAGTAACACTTGGTAAAGACTCAACCATTAGGAGAATGAGGTTGTGTAACCTCCTACTTAAAGTGGGGTGAGACAAGAACTTCACTCCAAGTAGGGCAAGTTCAAAGTGAGCATTGTAATACCACTTTGCGATTTTGCTGGCTAAATAAATAAATAAGAATTCCTTTTAGACCCTGAGTACAAAGTGGGCAGGATGAGACTCTGAAGGCAGTTCTATTTCCCACAAGTAAGTTAATTGCCATGGTTCTGCTCTTGATTTTCAAGGTGAGCTAGTGAAGGAGGCAGCTGTTTCTCAGTCCTCCACATCATTTTGGTTTCTGGGCTTGAATTCCATTAACTGACAAAAGATGTAGAACTTAGCTGCTGAGTTCATATATATATATATATATATATATATATATATATATATATGTGGCGCTCCTTATCTTCAGTATTTGTACCCATAGATTCTAGATTCAGGTAGGTAGCCGTGTTGGTTTGATGCAGTTTAAATCAATGAAAAAATACAGTATCTGAAGATGTGTGCATGCACACGAAAGCTTATATCCAGAACAAACTTAGTTGGTCTATAAGGTGCTACTGAACAATTTATTGATTTATTGATTTATTTGTACCCATAGAATGAGTGCTGTACAGCAGCTGTGAACATGACATGGAAGCTCTTGTTTTGGGGACTTAAACAGTCTTGCAGACAGAATTGCATTAAAAATCTCAACCCAGCACACTCTAATAAACCTCTTTGATCAACGCCAAACCAGTCTTGTCTTTTAGACACCCTCTTCCTTCCGCTACCTCCCTCCAATGGTCAATTCAGTTTATGGCATTTCGTTTGTGCAAGTGCTCTGAAGGTTGCATTATTTTGTAGAGTTCCCAGCAGCTGCATGGACACGTCATGTCAAAGTAGTTTAGCTTCCCTATATGCCCTCTCTATATTTCAGGATTTTCTATTAATTGAATCTGCAAGTGCCAAGTCAACCTCAAAATCAACCTCACCTGCAGGTTTGGGTAGATCTCTCCAAAAACATTTCAATCAATAAGAAGCATAGTTGTTGTTAGCTTGTTCATGACATGTTCCACAGCCTTTTTGTGTGTGTGTACTATTTTGGGTACTGGCGCAGGTATAGTGGTTGAAGGAAGAAAACATTCTTTATTGGCAGGATTGGACCTTGACATACTGTCTAAATGGGCCCACATGTATGTTTGTTTAATTTTTTTTATTAAAGATTTTCTTTGTTTACAAAAGTACGTGCATTATCTCTTTTCTTAGGTTGTAAAGTCTTTTCCATATATCAGTTACATATGATGTGAGACATTGGTGTTGTATACAGAATAAGGTTGGGGAAGAAGAAAAAGGGGGGAGTGGTTATCTTATATTTAGTGTGTATTGGGGTTTTTATGTCAGCATCATTTGGGTAGGTTCTCTTTCTGTTTGTTTATTATATTTCCTTGGTAGTGAGAGAGGTTGGGGGGGCAGGGCATGGTTGGTTGTGTTTAGTTGGCTGCAGTGAGATTTGTTTGTGTGGCAGGCAGAATTGTTGGGTCAAGTTAATCAGATTGTTTCGCATACTGTCAGTGGGTTTTTGTTGCTGTCTTGTTGGGCTGTATATGTGATAAAAGGGAGCCATATTGGGGGTGAAGGCATCCTCTTCTGTTTGATGGGGCCCACCTGTTGTTTAAGGAATATTCTAATTTCATGTCAGGCACGTTTGACAAAAGCCGGTTCATTCTAATGCAGTGATGTTGATCCTAGTTATACTGTTGACAAAATTCAGCTTATTATTTATTGTATAATTTTAGTTTCTACAAATGAACAAAATTAATAGGGTTGCCCAGAAATTTGCTGCAGACCCCAAAGTTAGCGGATTCAGCCTGGAATAGATGCCATCTTGTTTCCACAAATGTGCAATAATAGATAAAGATGATATTAATAAACTGGCACAGGTTGGAAGTTTTTCACATTTAAAAAATGCTCGGTTGAGCATGAGACTCTTAATTTCAAGGTCGTGGGTTTGAGCCCCACATGGGGCAAATATTCCTGCATCGCAGGGGGTTGAACTAGATGACCCTCGTGGTCCCTTCCAGCTCTACAGTTCTATGATTCTGTGCTGTGTGCCAGGGAGGAAGCACAAAACCAAACCCCACAACATATAAACAGTAAATAATTGCTTTAAGTTGTGGTTAAAAACTTAAAAGGGTGCCCCCCCATATGTTGTGCAACTCATTCAGTACTTGTCAGTTCCTTATTAGCTTTGCTCCATCAAGTAGGATGGTGTCCCTGAGGAGCAGACTGAACAATGTGGGAAAGCAGTAATCGGAATACCTCACATTAAAAACAACAACTAATTGACAACCTTATTCAGCTGCTTTGAAGATCGGGGAAGTGCATCCTTGTAAATCAGCCATTTAATATTAGTAGCTTCCACACTTTTTTCACTAGCCTGCTGGATGCGGCAGAGGAGGAACAGAGAGCTGCTGTGTGCAGAGGAAGCAGCTCCCCTTCTTTAGCAAACTGTCTCTGCTGGGCGCTGAGGAGGGATGGAGTATGCAGTAGAATTCTGTGCGTTGTGACTACCAGGCTAGTGGTAAAATACAAGGGTGGGGAAGTGGCACCGGAGGAGGATATGAACAGTTTCCCCCCCATTCCAGATGCCTGGTTGAAATTTCCCCACTGAACTAGGGACAGTTCTGGGGCTATTTCTGTTGGGGAAATGGTGCAGCTGGAAGGGCTTTTTAAAACACCCCCATTCCTACTACCACCTGCTCCATCTTCAAAGCATCTGTATGCTAACAAACCTTAAGGATGGGATCTCAATCATGGATTTTTGACATTCTGTGTAGTTTGACCTGAGGATGGTGTAAGCCAATGCATACAAAAACATTGATTTGACCCATTGCAGCTCTGCAGGAGCTAATGTGCATAATTAAAGTTGGCATTATTTACCCCTCTTACCCCCAGGTTAGGCTTTGGGAAGTTCTTCAGGGTGGGGAGTGAAAGGCAGTCTTGTAATGTGAGTGTTTCGCTTCCTAAAAATGATAAAATGTAGGGATTTTGCACTTCCGACTATAATAATTCAAATAATTACAAATAATGTAATTCAAAGGCTTTTCCCTCTTCTTTTGTAGAAAATGTACCAGATGATCTTCGAGAACCATTTTATACGGATCAGTATGACCAGGAACATATTAAACCTCCTGTTGTTAAATCGCTGCTATCTGCTGAATTCTACTGTCGTGCTGGGAGTCTTATTCTCAAGAGTGATGCTGCCAAACCGCTCCTGGGCCATGATGCAGTTATCCAAGCCTTGGCACAAAAAGGCCTCTATGTCACTGACCAAGAGAAGCTAGTAACGGAGAGAGACTTGCACAAGAAACCCATTCAGATGGTGAGTTCTGGCATTAGAGTTTTGGCATTAGTGGTATACCTGGCTGTTAGCAGCATTTCTGTTTGGGTTTGAAGTTTGTAATGAATTAGCTTTTAAAAACGTTCCATAAATTGAAGTCACATCTTACTTTGCAGTAAATAGATATGATAGACCTATTTCTTCAGTGTTTCTCTCACTTGTTGACAATATTCAGATTCTGGAATTCTGGAAATTCAGAATTTTTTTGGGTACCAGGGCAGACAACATGGTACCCTCCAGATGGTGCCGGTTTGCAGCTCCCATCATTCCTGAATATTGGCTGTACCAACTGGTGCTGATGGGCGTTGTCATTCACAACATCTGCAGGGCCCCATATTGGATCTGGATAGTAAGAACATTTGACTTTTATATTCCATTCTACCCACCTAAGTTATGCTTGGAACATACACATTGAAATCAGTAGACATAAGTTCATCATTACTAACTGTGGGTCTGCTCAGAGTTTGACTTACTTGAATACAACCCATTGTCTTTTATTTGAATAAAAGTATACTTTGCCTAGTTATATAGAGTCTTAGATTTAGATTAAAAATCAAAAGCATGTGAATTATATTTTTTTTAACATAGTATGTAGCATAATTTACTAGGGCATCAGTTCAGAAGGCCAGAAAGCAGCAAAACATAGAATCTAGGGTGCACTCTGTTTCCATAGGACAGGGGTAGCCAGTGTGATGTCATTCAGGTGTCATGGACTACAACGTCTGTCATCGTCGGCCTGCATAGTCAGGGATGATGGGTTTTGTAGTCCATAACATCTGGAGAGTATCCTACTGTAAGATAACATCTACACCCAGCAACCCTGGCACAGAACCCAGATTGAATAGAGTTCATTGCCAGAATTCTTTGTAACACATAACAGTTTTGTCGCCAACGTGCAGGAGTTGCTTGGCAAGATGAATCACTGTGGAAAGAGTTCCCCAAGGGTGTGAAGTCTCGGAAAAACACTGGCTTGAAGTAATAAAAGGAAATATTTATGACTAATAAAAAACAATTCACAGTTTAAAATGGAAGACTGGAATAAAACCACAACCACAAATTTATTTTTATTTTTATTACGAATGTACAGAACTGCAAGTATAAACATAAAAGCACACGCATGTGTTCAGTGGGTCATACATATACTAATACATAAAGCATAGTCAGCCATTCAGGCAGTAAAAGACCATTCACAAATTTCACTTCCAAGGGTTTAATCCAATTGCATTCTTCCAAAATGTGGGTGGTCTGTGAGAAAGGGGAGCAAATTGCAGAAACTTGAGAATAGAAGGAACCATACAACTTAGAAAGCTTGTTTCCCACTACCTATTTATACTTTCCTAGTTTTAAGATACTTGGCAATATGAATGAAACGCTTTCCCTGTAAATCCTATAGTATTCCCTACTGCCACCCTCATTGCACAATTAAGGCAGCCTCTTTAAGATACATTTGAAATACTTTATGAAACCCTGTATTCCCATACCTACAGCACAACTTCTAACAGTATACACCTGTAAAACATGTTCTTATTAAGTGATCCATAAGTTAGTATAAACCTTTGGAACTTGTCTTTGGTTTTATGGAGAATTTGTAAACGTTCTTACTAAGTGATGCATCTACTGTACTGCCATTCTCTTCTGTCTTTGTGTGAAAGCTGATGAATTGCTTCCAGGTTGTTGTCCTGTGGATTCATTGAAGTAGCTGTTGACCGAATTATCCCTGTACTTGACACATATGCCTACTAATTCCATTCTAAGCCCAGTGATCTGGGGTATTTTAATTAATTAAAATAATTATTTACTGAGTTTTATTAATAATTATTATTTTGTATCATACATCAAGAGGTTGAATGTATCCTGGAATGTCTGTTCTTCTGCTGCATACATTATGGATTCCATGGTGCGCCTGCTTTGGTTTTGATAAACTTGACTGGCATTCTCCTGTGTCCGATGGGGTTTCTTGTAGGGTGGAGGAAAATCAGTGTGAGTTGTAGGCTTCCTTCTTTGGTGTGTCTGAAGCAAAACAAGGAGTGCTGGATACTTAGGTTATGGGAAGTGCCTGAAGCTTGACTAACCTCTTTCCCTCAAGTGAGAACAAGAGTAAAATAACAAGGCAGGAGTTCAAAGCGGACAGGAAAGGAGGTCTGGGGGTGGAGAAAACTTTGCATGAATGACATCCATTTCATATGTCATCTTGACACTAGGGTGTACTAGTGACCTTTTGGCTTTTTCTGTGCTAATCATGATGTTTGGACAACTGCACGTGGGAATTTTTGCCTCTTTGTTCAGATCCTTTAATTCAAGAACCTGTTGACAGCAGCAGGCTGCAAGCTGTTATCAGGCCTGTGTGTTCCACAAAATTAGGCACAGAACCTGAAATGCCAGAGTAAATCAAGCAAATTAAATGTTGTTTGCATGTATTCATTCACCGAGTATAATGCTGGTGCTTGGATGCAAGTTGTCAGAATACTTTTGTTGTTGTTGTTAAGATTGTTAGAGGAACAGGAAATAATTTCAGGAAAAGAGCAACAGTCTTGGTATGCCTTCCCCAACTTGGTGCCCTCTAGACGTTTTGGAGCACAACCCTTATCAGCCTTAACAGCATCAGTTATCAGGAATGATGAGTGTTGTCCAAAACATCTGGAAGGCACCAGGTTGGGGAAGCCAGAACCTCACAGTGGACTTAGGTGGCCAGTAAAGACAGGCAATACTAGATTCTTAAAGTGGATGGAAAAATTATTTTTCTTGAAAGAGCAGGATTTCCTTTCCCCCATTCCTAATATCGGAAGTGTTGCTGAAATGGTATGGGACTTCTAGTGTTTTGTTTTGTTTTAGCTTTGGAAAGATGGAAGGCACAAGGAGAAGGGGGCGACAGAGGACGAGATGGTTGGATAGTGTTTTCGAGGTTACCAGCATGAGTCTGACCAAGCTGCGGGAGGCAGTGGAAGACAGGAGTGCCTGGCGTTCTCTGGTCCATGGGGTCACGAAGAGTCGGACACGACTAAACGACTAAACAACAACAACAATCTATGCATCAGTAAAGCAGTGTGAGAGGTGGAGAAAGAGATCCACATTAAATGCTTAAGGGCTACTATATTTACCAACCAGGATGAAGCATTGCTTTTTTTAGTTGTACACTAAATTTTTTTCTAATCTGGATTTTGCTAATCTATTCTGTGCACAGAAACTTGGCAGCTGCTCTCTGTGTCTCAAGCAAGGTTTATGTCATAATGGTTAAGTGCTCTTCTGAGGTTTTAAACAGCTTTGCCCTGGGAAGAGAGAGGTCAGAAACATGGGACTTACTCCCCACTGTCCTAGCTTGCTATCAATACTGCAAATTTAACTCGTGCAGATACCAGGGATTGAGCCACTTTCACTATCCTTGTCCCCTGAAAATACCCGGGAGGAAATTCCATTAAGTTGGGCATAGCCACTGAGATGCCCTGTCTTGTGTTACTGCTCCCCTAGGACTTTCTACAAATGGAACAAAAAGCAGGCATCATTCCCTGCTGATTTAATGCACAGCTTACAGAGTTTCTCAAGCTGTGGGTCCCCAGATGTTGTTGGACTACAACTCCCATCATGCCTAGCCAGCATGACCAGTGGTCAGGGATGATGGGAGCTGTAGTCCAACAACATCTGGGGACCCACAGCTTGAGAACCACTGAAGGAGGCACTGCTTAAACACTTAGAGCTAATGTGGTGTTGCGGTTAGTGTTTGACTGGGACCTGGAGACCAATGTTCAAATTGCTGGTTGGCCATGAAGCTCACTGGGTTAGACTGTCAGGCAAGGACTGGCCGAGCCAGTCACTTGAGCCAGTCACTACTTCTCAGCCTAGCCTACCTCACAGGGTTGTTGTCAGGATAAAATGGGGAGGGGGAGCACTATGTACGCCGCCTCAAGTTCCTTCAAGGAACGGTGCGATAATAATGTAATTAATAGTAAAGTACTTGGATCCTAGGTCATTAGGGCTTTACATGCTAACAGCAAAACCTTGATTCAATTCAACCAGTCTCTCTGCATGTGCTCTTTTTTCACTGGATGAAGAAAGAGTATTGTATTATCAGACAAATCTTGTTTACATTTTGTTTTGGGGATCAGCGCCTTTTTTAAAAAAAAATTAAGCCTATCTGAGGTGTACAATAAAGCACTTCATAGTACCTATCTCAGAAATGGCTAGCAGTTAATGCTTTTATTAACTGGGATCAATTAATAAGTCAATGAATAAAAAAGCCTTCTTATATGGCTATTCTTTAGCTCTGTGTCTTTCACTTAACCTTGTTGTGTGTCTGCTTGCAATTATGGGTAGCAGGAGGTGGTGGCTGTAAAAATGGTTAATTATTATTCAGCACTAGGCAGCCTGTATTATTCTCTAATCAGAAAGAGTGCATCCCCGTGCTGGGGACTAGACCAAAACACAAATGCAGATCCTTTCCCTGAACCTTTTTCAATGCATTTTAATCAGCTCTATTTTTAAAGCAGATGTATATATATTTTTGGTGTCCCATCTATTACAGTGTATATAAAACCTTAAATTTGTGAAACGTATTCTACCAGATTAAATTATTCATTCCTTCAGCCTATTCAGCAGTAGGATCCCTTTATCTCAAACTGAGTTTAGTACGATCATATTGAGGAAATGATCAGACAGTGTGCACTAATACACTGCTCATTCATAATAAGCCATTTACACATATTCAGTGTAGTAAGAAATTACCATTATTGATGAATGTGCAGTTTGGTAAAATACCATGCTATAATACTGTTGTGGCATTCGACTCTTAATTTGTCTTTAGGTAAGCATTCACATTTTCGATAGAACTGGTGTGAACTGGTAGTGTATCCTGAAATACAGGATTGTTATTATTTTCATTGGGAGGAGGCATGCTGAGGTTAGACGCTCACTAGGTGGCCTTTGAGCAAATTGTTTATCTTTGCCAACATGTTTTAGAGCAGGGTTTCCCAAACTTGGGCCCCCAGCTGTTTTTGGACTAGTCAGGGATCATGGGAGTTGTAGTCCAAAACCAACAGGAGACCCAGGTTTGGGAAACACTCCTTTAAAGCAATCTTATGAAGGTACTGGGTGATATCCAGCAAAGTCATACAATTAGACCCATGAGACCACTGGACGAAAAAGTAAGTATAGGGGTGTGCTTTCACGTGGCATAGCCATATGCGAACTGAGGTTACACATGGAAAGCTGCTTACTGGGCCGGCTTCTTTCTAACCTTTTGAACGGTTGACAATGGTGTTTCTGGGTGGTAGTTTCAGTTTCCACTGGTTAGTAAATGGCTAACTGCATGCCGCTGATTATAAAGAGATATTAATGTAAATGCTTACATTAGAGATGTGACTGATCCAGATCCCCACACCTGCAGAAGTTGCCCATATTCATGGGAAAGAATAGAATATGTGTCCTTCTAAACAGCAAGGAAACGTACGAGTGAAAACTTGACCCTACACGTATAGTTCCATCACCCAGAGGTGATTCAGAACCCCACTTCTTTTCAGAGACAGAAATGTATGGAATGCATGAGTGTTGTTCATTGTGTTTGCCACATATTTTCTCCTGGAAGAAGAGGAATGGCTCTAGAAAGAAGCAGTTGCACTGACTGTTGCACAGAGTGCATGCTGTACTCTCTAAGTGCGTTGGTACTCAACGCTCATTTTTCAGCATGATGGGTGTTGCATCTTTATGGATACTATCTTCCACATCAAGAGAGGAACACCTGCTGTCTGTTTTCTGGAAGGTGCCTTGCACATTCTTGAAGCTTCCTTTTTGTTTGGGCAAGCCTATCCACACACACACACACAGAGAGAGAGAGAGAGACATAGACAGAGAGATTTTAATTACAGTGGTGCCTCGCAAGACGAAAAGAATCCGTTCCGCGATTCTCTTCGTCTAGCGGTTTTTTCGTCTTGCGAAGCAAGCCCATTGACGGCTTAGCGGATTAGCGCTCTTAGCGGCTTAGCGGCTTAGCGGATCAGCTGATAAGCGGCTTAGCGGCTTAGAAAAAGGGGGGGGGAGGAAAAAAAACCCGCAGGAACTCGCAAAACATTTTCGTCTTGCTAAGCAAGCCCATAGGGAAATTCGTTTTGCGAAGCGCCTACAAAACGGAAAACCCTTTCGTCTAGCGGGTTTTCCGTCTTGCGAGGCGTTCGTCTTGCGGGGCACCACTGTATCTTTTAAATGCTTTAATTACTTGTTGCTAACTGATTTTTATTGATAATCCTACTAGTTCTTGTAAAGTGCTTAGAGGTCTTATTACAACCAAGCAGTATATATAATTTATTAAATAAATAAGGAGGAATAGTCAGAGCCAGGCCTGGCATCACCATGCAGCATCCTAAAGAAGCTGGCAGGGTCCTCTGCCAGTGGCCCAGCCTTGACCTCCTTTATGTCCCCTCTGTCCACCAGCGCTCAGTGCCAGGCAGGCGGGTGCTGCCATTTGCAAAACCTGGTGAGTACTGCCACTGTGCAACCCTGCAGGGAAGAACACTCCGATATGGCTGTAGACTCAGTACAGTGGTACCTTGGTTTACAACCATAATCCGTTCCAGAGGTCCGTTCATAAACAAAAACAGGTTGCAACCCAAGGTGCGCTTTCGCCAGTGGGGCCTCCAAAAACATTTTGTTCATAATCCCCCCAAAAATGGATTGTAATCCAAAAAAAGTTTGCAAACCGGGACACGCACTTCCAGGTTTGACGTGTTTGTAACCCAAAATGTATGCAAACCAGACTGTTTGCAAACCAAGGTACCACTGTACTGGGAGCTGACTCAAACCTGAGGTTAGACACTGTCTGTCTAATTCAGTACAGTCAAACCTCTACTTACCACTGCCTCTTCTTACGGTCATTCCAAGTCGCAACTGCAGCAAACCTGGAAGTAACCAGCAGATTGGCCACCGTTCGCGCATGCGCAGAAGTGGCAATCGCCGTTCGCACATGTGCAGAAGCGGGCAATCGCTGTTTGCACATGCGCAGAAGCGGGAATTGCTGCCTGCCTCTGCGCACAACAGCGCCTCTCCCAGCGACCCGTTTCGACCTTCGGACGGACCTCCGGAACTGATTATGGTCGCAAATAGAGGTTCTACTGTATTGTCTTTTCTGTTTAGGCGTGACTTTCCAGGTTCTCAGGCACAAAGGGCTCTTGCTACTCCAGGTCAACAGGAAATGCATGGGGGTGACCTTGGGACCTTATGCACACAAAATGTGTGCTGTGTCACAGACCTATGGCCCTATCCCTGTTTCTGAGCTATTTCTGAGATTATAAACAAATTTGATACCTCTTTTGGATATTAATGTTGGCGTTATTCTTACTACTTCAGATTTTCACACGTTCCCTAAAAAGTGTGGCTCAGTTCAGACATAGCATAAAACTGTTGATTTGACGTTGCAAGAATGAGCATGGGGCTCATGTTCTCGCTATGTCACCTTGCACATTCACTTTTGCACCCTAACCATAGTTTGCTGTTGCATTGGAACCGAGAAAGCTATAATTTGCTGCAGAAGAGGAATTGCAAGATAGACTATGGGGAGAAAGGAGTGCAGGGAATTAGAGGCTTATTTGTGTAACACTAAAATCATGGTGGTATTACAGTTAACGAGAGAACCAGAATCTTGTTGCTGCTTTAGGACTGTGAAGACCGTATTTCTTCTGAGACTTGTAAACAGTTACTACAAGAGTGGTGTGTGTGGTTTTTAAAGGAATAAGGCCGCCATATGTAGCAATTCCAACTGGAAGGATTGACTTTTAGGAACTAATAAATTTGGTAGCTTCTGTGTGCACTGCCACAATAAAGGTTGACGTGGTACTCATGCTGCTCCGTAGGTATTCAGCACCTGTACACCAGCAAATGTACAAAGCATGGGTTACCAAACTTTATTGTTATTATTTTACAGCATCTCAATCATGCAAAGCCTTGGCATTACTTAGATTTCCCCCCCTGCACTAGCTAAAAGGCCCAAATGTCATATGCTTTTCCCTGTTATCTTGTTAGTGAGGCCTAAGGCGAGGCAAAAATCTGCTAAATCTGTTTTGAGTAATCCAGGTTAAGAGTATGCATTAGGAAGAATTATTACGCTATACTGGATGCTACCTACAGATTGCCTCTCATTTCTCGGAGGGGCAATTAGCTTTGTTGTTAATGTGAGAATGGTTGGAAGAAGGGGGAAGCTTTATTATAATGCAATTAGCACTGAGAACTATCCTTTGTCTAGAGATTACAAAGTTGGTGTGGCATTTTTAGCAGAATATAGGCATAAAACGGCAAACCTGTGTGAGAGCAGTATTACTCTGTCTTCCAGTATTCCTTTTTCTAGGACAATTTGCTGAGCTTATTAAATTGATTTGATTCTATTTATCTGCTGCTATGCTTTGCACAGCATTATATGGCCATATATCTTGCCTTGTGTAAATATACCGTATTTTTCACTCTATAACACGCACCCGACCATAACACGCACATAGTTTTTAGAGGAGGAAAACAAGAAAAAAAATATTCTAAACTAAACAGTGGCTGTATGATTTTTGTGGTTCATGCTGTTGCCACAGACATGTGATCTGACAGTGAGTTTGGGGTAGCCCAATGCAAAAATCCTGAGGATCCATGTGGATCCATGCTTTGTAACTACGTTTTTGCACCACTGCAGCCCCAGGCAACAGTGGGTGCGTGATATTTTTGGTGCAAGCTGTAGCCATGGACATGCTATGTGATCTGATGGTGAATTTGGGGTGACCCAGTGCTAAAATCCTGAGGATCCATGTGGATCCGTGCTTTGTAACCCCGTTTTAAGTGGGGAGGGAAGGAAAAGCACTCAAGGCACAAGGAGCACACGTGGGGTGTGTGGAGAAGGATGCTGCTAATAATGCAGAAGAGGGGTATAAGAGGAGAAGGCTCCTCTCCTCTCTTGCTTTGCTCCTTTAAAGCAAGCAGGCTTTCTGTCCCTCTCTCCTCCCCACTCAGCGGCTCTTCTCCCGCATTGCTGTTTCAAAGTGAGCCACGAAGGAGGGAAGGAAGGGGAATCATGGATCCTCTGCTCACGACTGCAGCAGATCCCCCCGCCATCCGTAGGCATTCATTCCATAACATGCACAGACATTTCCCCTTACTTTCTAGGAGGAAAAAAGTGAGTGTTATGGAACAAAAAATACGGTATGCACTTGCCCATATCCACTTTTGGGGGTGTTAATTTATTATATCTATTTAATAAATTTATATACTACTTTTCTTTGAGGTTGGGTTGTTTTTTTTAAAGGAAGGACCATATAAAACAGATGTGCCTGCATATGACTATACTCCCTTAATGTTGGTGTTTGATCAAATTGTATGTTACATGGCTGTAGCTGGATCTTGACAAGGTATGGTCAGGGATCAGTATGGAGAGATGAGTGAGATGATAGGTGCAGTCCTTTCTCAGGGAAGGAGGAATGGAGCTTTCCTTCACTAGGGCAGAGGTGGGTTTGAAAGGGCCATGTGTGTACCACAGTTCTGTTTGAGAGCTGAAAAAGCACAGAATGTCGTAATGGATTTAACTCTCTTACAAATTTCTGTCTCTTGTGGCTGTGAAAATATGCTTGGAAATAAGTCGGCAGGCTCTGCTGAAATGTCAGAAGTCACAAAGGTGGCAGAATAACATTTCCAGTAGTTGGGCTGCATTTCCTGTGCTCTGCAATTGCTCTCTTTTAAGACTGGCAAAATAAAAGAGCATGCCAGTTATTCAATTTGCATAATTACACAGGTTGATTAATTCAGAGTTTCTTTGGGATTGAATGCATATAGAATCGTAGCTACCTGTTTTTTCAAGTGATCCGTCAGCACAATCCTAGGCGTAGCTTGTTCTGAAAAAATGTATTATTATTATTATTATTATTATTATTATTATTATTATTATTATCCAAAGCGTGTATTGTGTGTTGACTGCAGTGTGTGCCATGCAAACGCTACCCACGCTCCTTCCGGATCTGGAAAGGGGTTATTTGAACCTCCAGTTTGCTAGTAAAACTGAATTGCTGTGTCTTGAAATGCTGCATGCCTAAAAAGTGTGTCACCAACATAGAAAGCTCTGATTTAGACAATCACACTTTAAACACCTATGAAGCTGTGTTTCCCTTTTCTCTTGGCTTCTTCATTGGAATAAGGCAAGTTATATATAGAAAATAAGGCACACTTGCTGCAAAGCTACTTGCAGACATCTGCCCCATCTGTGTGGCTCTGATCAATAAAGCTATGCAAGCTGAACTGAGATGAGAACCTACCTCCTAATCAGATACACTGGAATGAGCAATGCTGTGTTCTTACTGGTGCTACCTGCTTAATATTCCAGTATATTAGCAAGCTCTGTGTCTGATGTTTGGCTTTCTGAACACACACTGAATTGCGTCATGTTGCTTTATTCTAGATTACAAATCAAACTAGAACAGTAGGAAAGACTGCTCTAGTGAATAACTGCAAGGGCATCAGTATCTCTGATTTCCAATATCCTGCAGCTACATTCCAACATCCTAAGCTTAAATAAATACCTAGGCTTGTGAATGTTAAAAATCTGACCCTCTGTGTGTCAATCCTTTAGTCATACAGTATGAGTAAAATAGTGAAAAGGTCTCCCTTCTCTCTGGGGCCTAATTAATATACAGTACTCATTGAACTCTGTATATAAGTGAAACTCTGTTAGCTACAGTTCAGTGCTTACTGTAATTAATATATCGGAAAGTGGTTTGCTGAGGGCACCCACCCAAGAAATTTTGTCTTGGTTTTGTTCCCTCCACTCCCATCTCCCCAAACTAGGAAATACATCGGTCTTCAGTGTCACCACTTTAAAGCTGCAATTAAACAAAAGAAAATCACTTCAATATTAAATATGTTAGGAGATGGGGAATGTATCTGGACTGAGGCGTCAGATGGGTTTGGGATACTTTTAAAAGTTACAGAAAGCAAAGTCAAGCAGTTTGTTCTCCCAGTAGTCAACATTACCCTAATTTTTCAACGAGCTCCGCACCAGGACTGGCTGTAGAAATATGGGTGTGTTTGTCCCTGTGTGTTGCATGCGGCACTTGCATGTTAGATCCTTATTGGAGGCCCTGATCTGTTTCCCGCACTGACAGCTGAAGTATTGTAGGTGGGTCAGGGTCATCTTGGTGATAATCAGAAAAAGCAGGAGGTGGAAGATGTCTAATTTCCATAGCAAAAGGGGCAACCAGTGATGCTTTCCCCTTCAATATGTCCCCGTGCTCTGTTGCCTCAAGGGCTATAGCTCAGGCAGTGGAAGAACACCTCTGTTGCAAGCAAGTTTAGTCCTTGGCACATCCAGGACCTTGTTCTTGGTGATGGGAAAGACTTCTGCTGAAAATGCTGGAGGGATTTTCGCAGTTGGGGGTCAACAATCCTGGGCTAGATGGACCAAGGGTCTGACTCTGTGTAAGGCTGTTTTGGGTGCCCATATGCTTACTTCCAGGTCAACTCATTCTCAGCATCAGAGCTGGGCTAGAAGAGAAATGGTGGGGTGGTGATGTTCACCTCCACTTATCCACATTAATTAATTAAATGCACACACATTTTATATATGAATAGCACAGGCATGAGTTAAGAAACAAATACAGCTCTTGCAGATATGTCCATTTGCATCCTAAGTTTTGTGAAATTCCCTCCCCCCCATGACTTGACAGAGCATTTTAAATGTTTAACATAATTACTACAAATAATAATAATAATAATAATAATTTAATTTCTGTAGTGAAGAGAATGAGCATGCCTCTCTAATCGAGGTTATACTTCTACTTCAAATAGTTCAGCACCCTAGAGAGACAAGGCAAGGTAAATAGAACAGAAACTCTTCCAGAGGACTGTAGCATGTTAATGAGAGTTATTGTAACTGCCCAAAGGAAGCTTTTCCTTCTCCAACTCAGGTGAAGAGTAGGTGAAGGAGCTCAGGAAAGTCGAGAGATCCCTGAGCTGTAGCTTAAATGCCTTGCCCTTGCCTCATAATGTTTAGTAGCGTTCCCCGAATAAAGCTTCTCTAAAGCAGCATTAACTTCCGGATTCCCAATAAGCCCTTCGTTGTGGCTTTATATCTAATTATCATTTTAAACCACGAGATACTTCAATGTACTGATGTAACAGTGCCGTCTCGTCTCCTCCCGCAGTGCTTGAGCTTTTTCCCAGTCACTGGGCCTTCCCTTTCTGTCTAGCTGTCATTGCTCTGCCAGCTTGTCACAGTCAGTCCCTTATCCACTAGATGAGGAAATGTGCAGGTCAGCTTTCTAGTAAATCTGTTAGTCAGCAGCTTATCACTCTGTAGGGTTTGTATTACTGTAATGACTAAAGGGGACACAAGTCTTTATGTGATAAGTATTCCCCCCCCCCACCTGTCCATCTCCACTTCTCTCATGCCACTAATGTGTTTGGTTTTAAGTTGGAGCCTCGGAAATGCCAGGCTGAGACCTCCTAACCTGGATCTTTATGCAAAGCAGAGTCTGACAGAATCCATCTCATCACTTCCCACTGTTGTGTGGCGCTGGGGCTGCGCTCTTTCAAAGCCAATTATAAACAATGAGTGCCCTTATGTGGTTGCTCTTTTGCTTCCTAGAAACTTCCTTAAGCCTGTGTTCTCTCTAAAATGTGCCATTACTGGATGCACTTTAGAATATTATAGAAATAAAGTACCTTGCAATAAATGAGTATTTCAAAATTGAATAAAAGAACCCAGTGTGAAATATATATATTCCAAAGAAGCCTAAATTTTGCAGTGTGTGCCTCACCTCCTGCATTTAAAAATAGCATTTCCTGGATTTACAGATACACAAATGAACAGTCCTATTACAAGCTCCTTTTGAATAGAAGCTTATAAGAGCAACTGAGATGAGATACAATTCACTATTAATGATTTTCAGAGATACCAGCAGTTTTCTAATTTTAGACTCCCAGCTGAAAAGCTAGCACTGTGTGAGTGCTGCATGACATTTGTATGGCATTGTGGGATGAGTTTTACTGTATTAAGCTTGTTGATTTATATCTGAAATCCAGTCCTGCCAAGAGCTGCTTTATATGTAGCTGTCTCAATCCAGTGAGGCATATATAGACATAATAAGTAAGCATCAGCACACATCCCTTGCTAGATGATGAGCCCCACGCAGTCAGATACTTGTCCCTGCCTGATTTAGCTGATGCTTGTGCATAACCCTGGTTAGCAAATTGTTGACAAAGTCAGTTCTCTTTGGTAGAGGAAGTAGGAGGTTGAACTGAGCCCTTCCTACAAACAGCTTTGGTGTAATCACTATTTCTTGTCAAAATGTGTGTTTGTGCTATGTGAAACATTTTCTCGTATAAACTTTTGATTTGTATTCCCCTCCCTCTGTGCAGTTCACCATGGCACTCTTGAAGTCACTTGTTGTTGTTGTTGTTGTTTGTTGTTGTTCTTTAAATCCTCAGCCCAATCCTGTGATATAGTTTAGGTTGCAAAACAGCGACATGCTCAAGGCAACCCATTGAGTTCCATGTCAAAGCTGATACAGTGGTACCTTGGTTCCCAATGGCTTGGCAGCCGAACGTCTGTTCCGGCTGTCGGCATTGTTTCTGGGGCCAATCAGAAGCCGCGCCTTGGTTTGCGAATGTTTTGGAACGGACTTCCAGAGTGGATTGAGTTTGGGAACCAAGGTACCACTGTATTGGGTTTAAACCTAAGATTTCCTGTCCTAAGTCTGTTACTGCACACTAGCTAAAGTTACAACATTGAGAGCATCTGGTTGGCCACCGTCTGTGTTCTGATCCAGCAGTGCCCTGCTTATGGATCAGCAAAACTATGTATTGTAGAGGTCAACCAAAAACCCGTAATACCTTCCCTTTCAGTATGTTGCCTTCTCCACTGTGCGTGCGTGCACTCTTTCTCTTTCTCTCTTTTCCTTCAATCCAGCAGAAGTACTTCTCTATTGTGTGTTCATTTTTATGTGCTATGAATCTGGAATTCTATTACACACTGTCTGATTTCAAAACAAGAGCTCTTTTTAAAAACAACAACAGTGGTGCTTTTTAATATTGACACTAAATCTCTCTCTCTTTAAAGAAAAGCTACCCCCTTTTAATAAAAGTGCTTTGATTATTTTAAGCTGAGTATTAGTCACAAAACAGCACTGTGTGGAAGTGATGAAAGTGCATACAGTAACAAAAACAAAGGTTCAGTATAGTCCCCCACCTGCATCTTAAGAAACAGCAGTTGCCATAAGGGATGCTATTAAGAACCATTTAGTTTCCATGGTGATAGGCTTACAAGGTGAAAAGAGAGAACCTGCCAATTTTTGAAACAATAACATTAGTGATCCCTCTGGTATATGTTAGAGATGTATGTATTACAGCTCTTTTTTGCAATATCTTTAGAATTCTGTGAGTTACAGTCCCAAGAGTGCAAATATTTCTGGTAGGAAGTCATTACAAAGTAGACTGTCTCCTTTGCATCCTTGCATACATGAAAGCAAGGTTTTCCAAATTGTGGCCCACAATATTCATTCAGGTGGTTCCCAGCATGTTTGTAAAAATACAATTAAAAGCATCTAGGGTGGTGCTAAACTGGCATAGCAACAAGACCAACAGTATCTGCAAGTCCCCTCCCCCCCCCCCCCCGCATGCAGTGGATTAACATGTACTAAAGTGGAGCAGAAGCCCACAGGGGATTGTGCGTGGCAGTTTCAATTCATGGATACTGATCCTTTGAGGGGTCACTTTTTGAGGATTCTCAGACAAGCCACAATCATGCATGTGCGACACTTGCTAATTTTCTTCTGCGTAATGTGAAACTCCTTCAGTAACTCTGTCATTCTCATCAAAGTATTGATGTAGATCAGTGTTTCCCAAGCTTGGGTCTCCAGCTGTTTTTGGACTACCATTCCCTATCACCCCTGACCACTGGTCCTGCTAGCTAGGGATGATGGAAGTTGTAGTCCAAAAACTGCTAGAGACCCAAAATTTGGGAAACCATGATGTAGATGGAGCCAGGCCATTGAAAAGCATTTCATCTTTAATTTAATACTGGATTGCCTCAAATGCTTCCCCGGCCACCTTATAACCACTTCCAGGTGCCTGACTAATATTGTGAGCAGAGAAAGCTTTGATTCAGTCTCACCTCTTCTCAAGGCCACTTAGTGATATCAATGCAAGCTATTCTCTCTTGGATTGGCCACCAAACCTGTAATGTGAGGATGGTTGTGCTGACCTACCATGCAGACTGATAGCTGGGATGTCTGAGAGAATGTATATGAAACATTTGAACATAATAAAGCAGTGGTTCTCAAACTTTTCCCGCTGATGACTATTTGAAATTCCATTATTAACAGATCTAATTTATAACTGTAAATTTTACCTATTACTTTTTAAAAGTTTGCAATGATTTAAAAAAACTCTGCAACTTCAACTTCTAGATTCCATTATGGAGACCTGCTTAATTTCTTCAGGTTACTTAGCATGCTTAAGTGGCAGTGACATAACTCTAATGCTTTTTACAAAGTATAATCAGGTTGCTGCTTATAATTATATGCCGGCTAAGCAATCATCTGGAATGTGACATAATTCCCAAGAGTACATTTATCAGATCTACTCATCTCATACTAGACTCACTTACAAATTAAGCCAGTGTATAAAAGTTACTGAGATACAAGAGAAGGAAAAAAAGATGCTTCTTTCCAGTTTTCTGACACATCAGCATATGTGCCTGAAGCTTGATAGTGTATAAAATTGTATAAAATATTAAAGGTCTTTTTACACACACCCCATTATGCTTTTTTGTGCTCTGCAAAATTTTTGCAAGATCTCTCAGGAGTAACCTTGGCTGTTATTGTTTTAAGAGAATTCCATTCCGTTCCACTTCTAATTTGTATATCATCTTTCTATATTACTATACACAAGGAAGTGTACAGTAGCAAAATACACAAAAAAGGACACATACCTTACAATAATCTGATCCAATACAAAAAGTCATAATAAAACATAACTTTAAAATGGAATGACTTATACCAAAAAGTAATATTCAGTAATCTATTAGAATATAACAGAACACAATAAAATTAACTCTCAAAACATCAGCAAATGACAATTAAACAGAAATTCACAATTACAATAAATAATTACTAAATGCATAAAATACCACTATATAAGCAAAACTGTGTAAAAAGGTCAAATTGAGAAACAAAACACGCACAACTTATAACATCTGCTATGAGCCATGTTGCGCCTAGTTTAAAAAATTCCCCAGCAGTGATCTTTCTGGTAGATCCGTTTTTCTCAACTAAACATCCGCATTCTGTGCCACCAGTATATGTGTATATGTGTCTGATCACTCAATCACATGCATAGCTGGGGACAAATCTCTTTTTAAAACATGAAATGGGGCCCGTGCTGAGAACAGCCAGATCCTACCATGTCTCTTGCTTTGCCTTGCTGTGTGATCTCGTGCTTCAAGCAATTTTATCCCCAGCCTGGATCTGATGCTGAAAGTGGGTTGGGAAGGAAATTGCTTGAAATATAATGAGGAAAAGTGGAAGGCACAGTTATCTCCTTAAACCTGGATGCTTGATTTCATCAGAGAAAGAGGAGAACTGCAAAGATGGGTGAATCAAATATTTGGCCCTTATGGTTATCTTCTAGCAGGATCAAATTTGCTGTAAAACTACCTAGAACTGAGAGGATAATATTTCAAAATGAATTTTTATGAAAGAGACACAGTGGTTCTTTAATTCAAAAGGTGAAACCAGCAACACGTTGGGTAGTATCTGACTAAATTATACTCGGAAATTGACCAACTCAGTTGATCTCAAAAGTTGATACTATCGATGGTTATATAACCAAGAGGGCTAGGATTAGTGACTTGTTTATATAAGAAAGTTGGAGCTAAGGCCCAACACTTGACTTGATTGTTAATAAATGTTCTGTTTAATCATTGATGTTGTTATATTGCTGTAATCTTATTACTTGGGGCAGGAAATTTCTCTGTACTAGATTTGCTATATGGTCCATTGTCACACTGGTGACTGAGTGAGTGTGCATACGTAGGGGAGAGTGGGCAAAGAAGTGGGCCTTTTTCTCCCATGCTAGCTGGGTGAGAAGCAAACAGAAGGTGACAATGAAAAAAAGTGTTTTGGAGAGTGTTAAAGGAAGGCCTGGGTGCACGGGGAAAGGCCAGAACCCCCTGGCCACCTTCTTCTTCCCCAGGTGACCTAGAGATCTGCATCACAAATGGCCAAATCGGATGCAGAAGGAGCAGCACAGTAACAAGAAAGGTGGTCAGAAGCGGCAGCTAGCTAGCTAGCCAGCCTGCAGATCCCTTGCTGCCATTGATGCCACTGCATCCCAGGCACTGAATGTGTCCGTAGCATGTAGGGTTAGGGAGCATGCCTAGGGATACCCGCCGAATTCTTAGGCTATGCCCAGCCTGCTCCCTGTGCTGACTTCAGGGACAGGAGGGAATGACCAAGGTGGGCAAAAGAAGATAAAGCCACTAGCTTTCTGCCACTGCACGTTGGCCAACTCTTCAACCTGCCTGGCTGCTGCCCAGTATAAAGGTTTTTTGCCAAGGTCTTAGGGTGGGTTGGCTAGGTTTGGGGGTGGAGTGGAGGGTAGGTGTGGCTGGCAAGTGAAGCAAGCAGGGGTGCAGCAGCCCCTAGTGTAGAAAAAAATGTTGAGTTAAACATGCATCGTTGTACTTAATGCACTGCTAGATTGGTCCAGCTATAGAATAATGAATGGCATTCTGGATGTTATTGGACTCCAGTGTCCATCAGCCCCAGACAACATGACCAGTGGTCAGGGGTGCTTGCAGTGCACCAACATCAGGAGGGCTACAGTTTCCCCAGCCTGATCTAGGGAATCTCATTCTAAATTAAAAATAGGCATTTTCTATTTCCAGTAATTGTATGCTTCATGGAGAAGATTGCAAACAATATAAATAAAAAAAAATAAGATTTCAAAACTTGGCACTGTGTACAAAATAATTCAATGGGACTTAAATAATAGTGTAATTACCCTTCTTGCTAAATGGAATTCATGTGAATCTGTCAACATGCAAGTTCTGCAATTAATCTTTTGCAGGATTGGAATTTGACTCTTTGGGTTTTTTTATTGTTGATTATAGAACACCACATTTTTCAGTGTGTGTTACTTCATGCTTATTGTTGTTTGGTGTTCCTGGTGGCGGTATGGGGAGGGGAAATATTTAATTGACTGATAGAAATAATTGCCAAATTGGTTACTTTATTAGGAAGGCTTTCTGTTTATGAAGCTTGAATGATTTGGTAACTTAGGATATC
Organism: Podarcis cretensis; assembly: GCF_951804945.1. Lineage (NCBI taxonomy): Eukaryota > Metazoa > Chordata > Lepidosauria > Squamata > Lacertidae > Podarcis > Podarcis cretensis. Next base: position 82,283,505 of record NC_137175.1, on the reverse strand, counting down.
ACCCACTTGGACTCAACTGACCATAATAAGCCCCTTTGTAGTACAAATATCCCCACTCACTAGTTCAGTCTTTAAAAATTGAGGGCGGCCCACATAATGCTGTAAAGTACGTTCTTCGTCTTTTGTGAACATGAAACGCAAGTGGCACTCACATAATGCCAGCTACAGCATTATCCAGACTACTTATGCTTTATCTTTATATTGACCTTCAAGAACAAATGTTCCCTAGAGGCAATCTTGTGCAAGAAAACAGATGCATAGGCATTTATCCACATAGCTCTTTCATTTGCACATATAGATAATTTAATGTTTACGCATGCAAGATTTTTCTGCATCTAACATTTATTATGATTCGTACATTACATTTATACCCCACTTTTCCTGCAGAGATCTCATGGTCACATGCATGGTTCTTCCCCTCCCCAGTTTATCCTCACAATAACCGTCTGAGTAGGGTTTCCACCTTTGGTCTGGCAAAATACAGGAAAGGGCAGGGTAGGGGATTGCATACCTTGCAAGTGTCCCAGGCCAGGACACCCCCTTTTTAAAGTCATTTTGGTTGTCATGATCTCACACGATTTTGCTGTGCAATTCCCCCTCGAAAGCATTTAGAAATATTATGTGTATTCTCTTTTCTTTTTCTTTCTTGGGTGTGCCAAGGTTTATTCTGGGGAGAAAGCAGTTAGTGAGGCAAGTAGCCACTTGGCGAGCTATTCAGTCAATTGGCCGAAAGAACCACACCTTAACTCTCCTGGATTTCTGATCAGATGGAAAAGCATAGCAAGTTGTTGCTGCCAGGTGGTGAGGAGAATGCTAGCAAAAAAACTAACCACGTGGTTACATGCCTCATGCTAAGTTAACATACGACCAGTTGTTGGCACATTTATACTGTGCGGACCTCAGTTGTGCCTTGTACCTCCACTTCCTGTAAACAGCAGGGATGCAACCAGCCCAGAGGTCAAGTGAGTATCACACCAAGTGCCCTACCACACCACCCACTACTAGAGTGGAGGCTGGAAGAGACACAGTTTTCTGGCAAGAAAGAGGAGCAGCACCAGAATCCCCATCAGTGGAAGGTCTTACTGCATTACCCCTGCAGCTTGTTGCTATGCAATAAGCCATTTGGTTTTTTACTCCATAGTTCAGTGGTAGCTAACCTGTGGCTCTTCAGATGTAATGGAATTCCAGCTCCCATCATCTCTGATCATGGGCTGTGCCACCTGGGGCTGATGCAAATTGGAACCGAACTATATTTGGAGTACTGCAGATTAGCCACGCCTGTCATGGTTCCCACCTGTTAGACAAAACTTGGAGTTATATAGGCTACATCTCCAGTCTCAACAACAGTTAAAGTGTTGTGTGGTTAGATCTTTTCTTCCTAGGATCTCCTGTGACCATATACATCCATTATTTTATGTTGTGGTTGTAATAAGTTGTAATATGTACTGCACTTGATCTTAGCCAAAAGGACAAGAAGCTAAAGCTCCTCTGCTGGCTAGCAAGGCCGATCTTACACCTTAATAACTGTTGATATATACTATTGTTGTGCTGTGTATTTTGGATCTATGGACCGTAATAAAGCGGTGTGTGTAATATGTGCAGTCGTACCTTGTTTTTCTAACAGCTTAGCTATTGAATGTTTTGGCTCCCGGACACTGCAAACCTGGAAGTGACTGTTCTGGTTTGTGAACTACTTTTGGAAGCTGAACGTCCGACGAGGCTTCCACAGCTTCCGATTGGCTGCAGGAGGTTCCTGCTGCCAATCAGAAGCCGCGCTTTGGTTTCCGAACATTTTGGAAGTCGAACGGACTTCTGTTCAACTTCCAAGGTACGGCTGTACTTGCATTCTTCTACACTTCTTGAGGAATGTTCCCCCCCCCTCTGTTATTTGACATATTAATATCTGTAGGAATGTTGTTTTAGATAAAACAATATAAAGAGAAATAGAAACAAAAATGTAATTTCAGATACCTGAATTTTAAGTAGCTTGTAAAGAATGCTGTAGTTGCAAAAATTTTTTACAAAAAGATATTTAAATATCAGACATAATCTGCTCTGAAATTATATGAACAACCATTCAAAAAATAATTTTGTGGTGGTAATGCTCAGTTAAAATATCTAGTTAATGGTAACTTGCAGATCATAGTATAAGTCCTATATAGTTGAATTTGGATTGCCTTGACTGAAATGAGTATTGTCTTGTTTTGAAATAAAGCCTTCAGAGCTAATTTGTTAACACCTTTTAATGTAAGTGTACCTTTACCATGTGTACTGCAGAGAAGACCTGGCAAACCTTTACCCTATGTGTACTGTGACAAAGATTGTGTGAATGAATGTTTGAACAAGATTCTTCTCTGCAAAGCGATTTAATTCCTAAATAGCATGCGGCAAACAGAGGAAGCATTAGCTATGGTGCTTGAGAATAATTGTACTTCAAGACTCAATAAGCTTCTTACCATGCAGACCTAAATCTCCAGCATGGCTGAAGCTTCTGGAATTTGCACAAAGTAAGCAGTAATTACAGGAGATTTTGGAGGTTATTTGGCAGATCAAGTCAAGCCTAACTACAAACGATCCAATTGCAGCTTTGTGTTTGTTTCTTTAAAAACAAAAAAACCTTTTGCATTAAATATTAAAAAGTGGAAACCTGCAATAAGTCATGGTGGGAGGAAAGGTTGAAGAGAGGGTTGCATCCCATCCTTTTGCTCTTACTTAGTCAATCCACAGGTCTCCAAAGAAGCTGTGTGTACACAAGATTGTACAAATTGAATATCTAAATCAGAGTGGGTGAGTCTGTGGCCCTCCAGATGTTGTGGACCCCCCCAACTCCAGCATTGCCAGAGGTCGGGGAGCATGGAAGTTGTGAACAACTGAAGTGTCTCAGGTTCCATGTCCCTCTTCTAAACGGGCTAAGAAATCCACAGTCCTGTTGGACTGGCATGGCGGAGACATACTGATGTCTTTGTGAATTGGTCTCAGGAAGCAAGTTGCACAGGGACAGAGGCATGCTTAGGGTTCCTTGTGCCCCTTGGCAAGGAGCTGCATCACCCACCCACCCAAATCACTTTACTGCCATAGCCACATTAGAAATTACTACATTTTACGCAATCCATGTACTTGAAGCGAGGTTGAGGCAAGAAGCAAGGGTAAAAAACCCCTAGGTAGGCCTCTGCATGGGGACCTGCTTGCAACACCACATTTGTTTGGGCCCAGGAATCCCTAGGGCTACTGGAATAGATGCAATGGCAGTTGCGCCTGCTAGTTCTGTGGATAAAACATCTCTGCAGGAGAAGCTCATGTGTGGATAGGAACTGTCTCAAAGTCACACAGTGAGGTTTGTGGTTGAGTGGCCCAGTCTGGTCTGGCTCAGTCCTAACCCAGCACTCTTAACTGCTACATCATTTAAAGGATGTAATACTTAAAAGAGTTGTTCAGATGACTGTTGAGAACTTAGGATGCTCAAAGTGCTATTTTAATGCTCAATACCAATTGGTACCAATGTTCCTAAAGAGCCTCTTCCATAGGTAGCCGCTGGAAAGAGTTTCATATTGGCACTCTTTGCTAAATTATTTGAGGGAGATCTTACGGTCCTTTATCTTTGTGCTTTTAGATGTGCTTCCAGTTGATTAAAATATATTTTAAGACCATTCACCTTGCAAAAAATAATACTTTTTTGTCTTAAGCGAATGACGTCCTTCGGATACACACCTGCTTAAGGGAAAAAAAGCAGTGGTTTAATTTTTGTAGACAAGTAGTCTCAAAATACCTGTGATAACATCTCTTTGCAGAGTGCTCATTTGGCAATGATTGACACCCTTATGATGGCATATACGGTCGAAATGATCAGTGTTGAGAAGGTGATTGCGTGTGTGCAGCAGTATTCTTCCTTCTTCCAAGCTACAGATCTGCCCTATGACATAGAAGATGCTGTCATGTTTTGGATAAATAAGGTAAGACATACTACAAATACACTCTTCATATAACATAGGATATTTGTTTTCCTAAGATGATTATGTGGGGGGTTATTGTTATTGTTTGTTATTATGGTATGTATTTTGTGTTTTTATATTGTAAACTGCCCTGTGATCTTCAGATGAAGGGCGGTATAAATAATAATAATAATAATAATAATAATAATAATAATAATAATAATAATAATAAAATAAATCAAACTGTACTATCTTGAAAATACTTGATTCATTACATAATGAAATTATATCAATATGTCTTTTTTACACACAAAGAGTATTAAATTGTTTGTCCTTTTCATCTCAGGAAGAGTGCAAAATTCATTGAAGGCCTTCTTTTTGTCATTTTAGGTAAACGAACACCTAAAAGACATCATGGAGCAGGAGCAAAAACTAAAAGAACATCATAGTGTGGAAACTCCAGGAGGTCAAAAGGTATGTCTAAGAAATGCACTAGCATAACAAGCATCCCAGTACAGCTGCAGCCAACTTTCATTTTTGAAATATATTTCCCAACAGCTGTAAAATTACTTTTTGAATAGAGACTTAAACATCAGAGTTTCATTTAGACTTGTTTTGCTTACCTGGCTCTGTTTTGGTGATGTCAGGGGAAATTCTGGGAGAAACTGAGCAGAAATTTTGCATTTGGTACAAAGGAACCTCAAAACACTGTTACTGAAATCAATGTAGGGGTAGGCAAAAAAAAAAAAACCCCTTTGCTCTGTGTGTGCTATGGATTCAGCTCAAAATGTTGCCCTAGTGAGAGCAGAATGTAGCGTATCGAGAGTGGCCACCCTCTGCACAGCCCAACCTTCAGCCCAGCCCTAAAACCTAATGTAATTAGGCCTTTGTGATAGTGTGCTAATGAGAACAGAGGCTGTCCTCTGTGAACAGGAGTCATATATGCCCTTCAGGAAATATTGGTGGGGCTGATCCTCGGTTTGGGCTTAGTGTTTTCTGTGGCTTCCTCCCATAGAGAACTTTTATTTTTAAATTACTCTGATCAACCACTTATTCAATGGGACATTTTCTTCCAATACAAATAGCTTCAAAGGAACAACTTCCATCATGACCATGGCAGAGGAGGAAAGTGTTAAACTGTCCTTCCCCACCTGTTGCAATATCAGTTTTCCAACTCCACCACTCAACAGCTGCTATTTGCATTATTTATTTGCATTAAAAATGTTTACGTTTAATTCAAAGATGCATTTAAAATTCCATCTGAATTAAGCTCTTTCTTAGAAAGACTATTTCACATTAAAGTTGTTAGCTTCTAAGGTGCTAGAGGAGTTTGTATATTTACACAAAATAGATGAAGTGATACGTTTATTATTAAAGATTGTCCTGAAGGTAGAGATTTCCTTGCCATTCCTGTTTTTCGATTGCCCTAGATTATTACTCTTGGACAAATTCTCTTTCAAACTAGTGAAAGAAGTGAAATGAGTTGTTGTAGGAATAGGGAAGCTAAAGGGAATTGCATGCAATCAGAGCCCATCAGCTGTACCCGTTTGGGTTCTTTAGCTGCCCCTATTAATTAAAATGGCTTTTATACGAAATATAAAAGAGTGTGGTGACTTCTCTTTCCGCAGAGAATTGTAACTTCAAGTGTTTGTGTTTTTTTAACTCAAGTATTTAAATGATGCTAAACTCTTTCACCAGCGCTAAATTACCGAGTAATCTAAAGAGTTTATAAATTTTCCCTTATTGCACTTGGGGTGCATCACAGCTTACACAGCAGATATGATAGTGGCTTGTTACACCAGCATTTCTCATAGTACTTCTGGATGAGAGAGTCATTCATAGCACGTGGGTGCTTGATTGAGTCAGGGGTTGCCTAGCACATATGTGGATGCTTAATGAGTTGTGCATGATGAGTTACACTTTGTGGCAAACACTGGCATCACCCATGGACACCCATGTCAGTCCTTTGATTCTTCATATTTGCAGTCTTTAAATGTGGTCTTCTCTTGGGATCCAAGGATTCCTCCATCTCAAGAGGATGTGTGCTGCCCTTCCTTGCTCTCTCCTACACTGTGTCACTCACAGCTGTGCAGCCATCACATTAGGTTTCTGCACCAGTTTTCCTAAAGTTGCTGACATAGGCATATAATTGCAGCTGTCACTTCTGATGACTTTGGTCTCCCTTTTTCTGCCCTGTCCTCCCCCTGTCCCCAGTTTGTTTTCATTGTGTAGGGGGAGCTAAATTATTTGCTTCACTGGAGACTGTAATTAACTGACTCAGAACTGGGTCAGGTTAAGAAACACTAGTGTGTTAAGTCACACCAGTTCATAGATTTATACCTCCCCGTCCCCCACATACACTGTGATACTGTGATTGGAGGACCTTGTCATGGCTTTAACCTTCACTTGGGATTTGTAATTTTTCACCCCTCTCTGCCCAAATTGGAAAGAACCGCAGAGCTGATTTCTGCAGTTGTTGGAGGCAGGTATTCCAGCCAGCACAGCCAGTGGTTGGGGACTTGTGGAAGTTGTGCTTCCTCCCCCTTTATCTTTCATATAATGGAACATTCATATTTTTAAAGTTGGAAGCCTGATTAAGCTATTGGTTTGGTTGTTGCCGGGGACGCGAGTGGCGCTGTTGGTAAAACCTCAGTGCCTAGGACTTGCTGATCGTATGGTCGGCGGTTCGAATCCCCGCGATGGGGTGAGCTCCCGTCGTTCGGTCCCAGCTCCTGCCCACCTAGCAGTTCGAAAGCACTCTTAAGTGCCAGTAGATAAATAGGTACCGCTTTATAGCGGGAAGGTAACGGCGTTTCCGTGTGCTGCGCTGGTGCTGGCTCGCCAGCTGCAGCTTCATCACGCTGGCCACGTGACCCGGAAGTGTCTTCGGACGACGCCGGCTCACGGCCTCTAGAGCAAGATGAGCACGCAACCCTAGAGTCAGACACGACTGGCCCGTACGGGCAGGGGTACCTTTTACCTTGGTTGTTGCCGTTAGCTACTGAAGTGATGGTTTCTGCTAATGCTACTCTTATTCATGCAGAAAGCTGCACTAATTTGTCTGCAAGGTTATCAGTTTCAAGCAACTTCATTACAGCAATGTAATCCCAGGATAATATCAAGGAAGCTTTAATAATAGTTTTGTCATCTTAAAATCAATTTCACAGTGGTGTTGTATTAAATGAGCTTAAAAATGACAAAGTGGGAGATGGAGCCAAGTTAAATCTTGTGTAAATTTGGTTTATAATAATGTCCGTTTAGTTCATTTGGAATCATCCTACCCGTAGGGGAAAGGTCACGTGCAGTTATTTTAGCAGTCCAGTCAAGTAAAATACACTTAAAATTTATTTTCTAACATATAATAAGTAGGTCATATTTGACAGGAAGTCTTCCTAAAGATAAAAGGGAGACAGATAGGTAGATCTCCTTCGGTAGGGATAGCTACAGCAAAGAGTGCTATCACCAAGAATGTCCAGTTTAGGTGGCATCTTGCCACATTTCAGATGGTGAGGAGGGCACTCAAAGCCCTGATGGGGCAGGGCACAGCATGGAGGAGGTATTTCTTCAAATATTATAGCCAAGACTTTGCAGAGCTTAAAGCTCAAAGCCACCACTTCGAATTGGGTTGGAAACTTAACATTAACCAAAACTGCACATTTCCGATTAGCCTCTTACAGTCTATTGGCACCAGTTAAGAGCTCAACTACTGAGCTCAACTACTGTACTGTTGCCCAGACACACTCTTTCAAAGCACCCCATGCAGAATATATTGCAATAGTCCATGGTAGGCAACTCCTTATCTCAGAAGGGCCACAACTGTTGCACCAAGCAAAGATGGAACTAGGCACCCTTGCCCATAGATGCCACTTGAGCATCAAGCAGCTGAGCTGCAGCGAAAAGTGAGGAGACACAGCAACGTCCTCTACTTGCCTTATTCTACATCTAGGCAGTTGTACAGATTGGGCTCAGAGGGAGTGGGGAAGGGAATAGGCAGCCATGGTGAGGAGGATGTGGACCTTCTCAGGGAATGGGATTGTCTTGCCCAAGTGCCCTGCAAAACCTGTATCTGGCATAGTGCAAATGTTTGTTGCTCAGAAACATGTGTGAATATTTTGTGTGTGTGTGTAAATCTTGCAGTGACACCTTTTGCATGAACATTTACAGAAATTGTACATTTCAGTTTATGTATCAAAAAAGGCCTCTAGCTAAAAATATCAAAGCCAATTCCAATTATCTTCCGCAGAAACACAATATGGAATCTTCAGCGGAATGTACTTTTAAAAGCAAAACACACACAGTTTGTTGTTAGTTGGGGAGTGGGGGACTGGCATTCATCACCAGCACAATCTTTTGATCCAATAAACTTCAACATCACTTATGCCAGTTGTGGGGAACCTTCAGCCCTCCACACATTGCTGAACAACACCTTCCACCAGCCTGCACAAACGTGTCCAATGACCTGGGATTATAGGAGTTGTATTTCAGCCATATCTGGTGGTCCAAAGGTTCCCACACCTGATTTATGGGCTTCTTTTGGCCACGATCCGAAGATGCTCACATACTTCACTCATCCATGCAACCAGATTTCTCTTGATACCTGTTTTTCTCTCAGAAACTGCCTCCGTAGAACCCTCATGCTTCTCTTTTTAAGAGCGAAAAGAAGTTTAAAATTATTTGTCTAAAGGGTTACTTTAAGAAAGAAGATAGCCTGAACGCATAAGGAGAATTTCTCAGTTAAGAATCTTTTGTGCCATTTCCCTAAATTGCTTTTCAAAAGACATGGGAGTCTCAGAGCAGTAAATTCTGGAATTAAAATACTCAGAAAATTTCACACACTTCCACACATACTGTTCATACATTTTTCTCGTTCATGGTCTTCTTATTATAGATTTACTATTCTCACCAATTAACACCTACCTCATATTACTGCTGCTTATGTGTTTTCTCCACGACTTGTATTGTTGCCCAGAATGCTTTTTATTATGTTTTTTGTCACTACGAACATAGTCCAGGGCAAAACTATGTTCTTTTTTTAAAAAAGTTTTAAATCTTACACTTTAATCATGTTACCAAGTGGCATTGGATATTTTAACATAGCAGTTTCTGACCACAATAAATAGGCACATTTAGGAGTACTGCTATGTAATCCTTTGGTTCATGTGTTGCTGCTTCTTTGATAATCCGATGTCATGAATTCTAATACTGAATTAATTACCTAGGTAGAAAAATGGATTAGATGTAACAGTGCTACTTTTCTTATGGATAAAAGGCACCATTTCGTGGATTTCTTTTTTTCACTAAGTGATAATTGTTCTGCTAAAACATGCTGAAAAGTACAAAAACCAAGTCATTATTTTCGCAGGAGTCCTTTTATTAACCACTTTTACAATTAATGAAAGCACTGGGAATGTTCACACAGTGCAATTATGGATCATTCCTTTTGTGCAAAAATTAGAATGTTTGAAGAGAATGTCTTGAAGGAATTGAATTGTAAACTCTGATCAAAATATTCATCTTTCCTTTGCTCTCTGCTTTCCCTTCTTTTTCCTGCTGCTTCATCTGAAGTCTCCTTCCAAATGGTTTTGGAAACTGGTTCCTGTAAGTTTGCCCAACTGCTTCACTTTGATACAACAGTTTAATTTTGTATGAGTGGCTCTACCGGTGTCATGCTGGTCCAGTCGTTCATTGCTCTCGTGCCTCTTTTACCAGTTTGGTAGATTTCTGTCCAAAGGGGCAGCAGAGGTAGATTATATGGGAATACTCTATGCTGTGCATCATGATTTGTACGTGTTTGCTTCTGTGTACGTAAAATAACTGCAATGTGGAAATCAAAGGGTTTTGTTTGGTGTTTGTGTTTTTTAGCCCAGGTTTTACATGACTGTAATAATAGGTTTGTTCATATGTGTAATGGGATGTGGGGTTGCTTGTGCGTAAGCCACAAACTGCTCCAAGCTGAGCAGTTTGGTCAAACTTTTCCCCGGCTGGACAGCCCTTACTCCGTGGCTGTCTCAATCACTGGCAGGATCTGTCAGTGGGCGTTTCCTGAACTTTTTCCAGCATAAAAGTTCTTTGACACCAAGTCTCCGCCTAGCCTCTCTGCGCGGAAGCTTTCTGCGCAGAGTGGGCGTGCCCAGTGGAGGTCCTGTGCTCTCCCCGCTAGTCTCTGTGGAAGTATCTTGGACCCCTCTCTCCAAAGTCCTCCTAGGCTCCCCTTTCTTCCTGGTGTCACGCTGATTTCCTTCCCCAGAGGAAGTGAGCTCTCTCTCCCTACTGGGTCCTTCTCCTGCATCGCTGCTGCGCCTTACCTCCTCTCCTGTCTCCGATGGCAGTTCCCTGACAATATGCAAACTCATTTCTCTTTTATGTTTTGTGAATGACTTCCCTTTTCTAAGACCTCTGTAAAGACTATAGTTGTTAGTTAACACAGTTTTATTGAAACAGCTATGTACAGATTTGGGTTTCAGATGAGTAGTATTTGTGCCTTATCTTTGTCGTCCTATGTTTCCCATTGCATTATTCTACTGAAGCTGGACATTTCTTTTCTAAGTACTATGTGAACTGTTCCATATTGATTGAAATGCCATATGTGTGCAACTGGCAGTGCTCTGAATGGAATTGGCATTGGTTTTTCCTTTAAAATAAATCTATATTTTGCTTATAAATGCTAAATCTATATAAAATAATATAACTATGTCTGGTTTGGAACTACCCCCTTTTTTTGCTAATTGGTTAAAGCATCTGCAGTACAATCTGTTTTCACATATGTTTCTGGGCATGACTATTTTATTTCATTTTTGCATGACAGGCTCGTTACAGGAAGGAACAAACCCTACTTAAGCAGCTGCCCTGTATCCCATTGGTGGAAAATCTGCTGAAGGATGGCACAGATGGCTGTGCTTTAGCTGCCCTGATCCACTTTTACTGCCCAGATATAGTCAGATTGGAGGGTAAGAATATTTCTTCTTAATGATACCTCTGCTTGTTAACTGTATTATGGTTTTGCAGTCTACCCTGTGAACTTTTTGGAAGCGTATAAGCACCCAAAATAATGTTATGTATTTATTTAAACCAGCATGGGTATCTATTCATCAAATACATGCAGTGTGTTACACTCTTGGGTTGAAATAATAACCACATTAGTAACAGCCCAGTTAGTGATTTTATAGTTGCTCATCCCAGTTAATCCTAAATAACCATTAAAAGAAAGGAAAAGAAAATGGTGTTATAAAGGTGTTTTCATAAACAACTCACCTGTTGACTGATTACACAGTGTGTGGAATCAAGGAGCCCAAATTGCAAGGTCTTCTATACATTATGGAATATACAGGCAATTTCCCATTTATGCAAACTCTGTGTGCAACTGTGCACAGGTGCAGTGCCAGGATCCTGGAAGTGGATTCTGGAAATGAGGAGTGCCTGGAGAGTCCTCTTGGCTCATGAGGAGACCCTTCCCAGAACCTGAAGAGGACATTCTCTTCAGGCTCTGGGGAGGATCTCTTAATGAGCTAGAGGCGCAGTGAGCCTTTGTTGAGGCCTCCTGCCTAACAGCTGACATGTGGGGTAGAGCAGCAGCTGCTGCCGCTTCCCCAGCCATCAGCTATGTGAGGCACACTGGCCCTTCAGCTTGCATAGCCAACAGGCAGGAAAGGTGAGCCAAAAAGCTCTTGGTTCAAATCTAATTAATTCTGTGAGAGTGTACATAAAGAACCCTGAACACTTTGGAAAAGTACTGTATTATATGCTAATTTTAATATTTATCATTAGTATTGAACCAGAATCCAAGTGTCATTAGTAGTACCTGCCCTTTGTATCTAAAGGCTTACTCCAAATGTTTGTGTGAGCAAACAGCTTTTAAGTTCAATATTTATCACTTTTACCTAGGGATGGGGAACCTGTAGTTCTCCGTATGTTTTTGGACTACAGTCCCCATCATCACAATTGGTCATGCTGGCTGGGGCTGATAGGAGTTGGAGTATATACATAACTAAAGCCCAAATGTCCTCCCTCTCTGCTCAGGAGAATGTGAATGAGCCTCTTCACCTATTGAGCAGTTTCAGTTTGTAAATTTAGTACTTCCCATGATGTCAGAATTGATTGACTGTGGCTAATGTCTATGCTCCAAACTTGATTTGAAAGCCATAGTTTGAAATTGGTTTCTATTTCCAAATTTGATGGGTAAACACCAGTGTGAAGATACTAAGATGAAATATGAAGAAATGCTAAGTATTTGTACTGTGCAACTGTTCTGCGCGCGCGCGCACACACACACACAAAATCACTGGTCTAATAAAACCTGTATAATTCAGAAATGCATTAGCAGCAAACATAAATCTATTTGAAATGAACTGCAGTTTCCATTTTTTTCTGAACACACTTAAGAACAAATGGGTAATCTTATTTTGCCAGGAGCAAAAGAGATGGGGGTAGTGGTGGATGTTGGGTCAGTTTTAATAAAATGCCTAAATCATATTTTTCTTTGTTTTATAGATATATGTTTTAAAGAAACCATGTCACTGGCTGACAGCTTGTATAACCTGCAACTGATACAGGAATTTTGTCAGGAGTACTTGAACCGATGTTGCCATTTTACACTTGAGGATATGCTCTATGCTGCTTCTTCAGTGAAGGTAAAAAAGAATCCTGTGGTGTCTTTGAGTAATTCTCCACAGGAAGCCATGAGCAGACATTATATATATAAAGCTAGGCACCAAATGGCTCCTTAAACCAAGGTTGCAGTTGCCAAAACAGAATGTCTAGTTGCCGTTTTTGGGCAAGACGACTCCAAAGTCTTCTTTTCTTATGGACTGTGATTGATTATCAGTTTAAAAAAATCTAGCTAATTCAGGTGAATCTAGCTAATACAGCCTTGAGCAGGAGTGAGGGAAATTGACTGACTCACTTGATCTACAACCCCCAGAATGATGTGTGGATCGGACATGGATCTATTGGGAATCTACACTCCTATTGGATTCCACTGTGAGTTGATTAACTGTGGTTAGCATGCAGCCAGGCTTAGGAGCAGGGTGTACACATGATTCCCCACATCTCTTCTCAGTGTCTTCTCCCTCTTTTGGTATTCAAGGATCCAAAGCAGATATTTCTGTGCACGACAACTGTTTCAGAGTGACTTTTCAGAAGAAAGTATGGATAGAACTTGATTGCCCAAAGAGCTAACGTTTTTTGTTTGTAATTTCCTTCAGTAACACGTTTTTATTTTTATTGTTAAGTAACATATTTGGGTATCCACTCCATTAATGATAGTAACCTCTTTCAGTAAGGCCACAATCATATCATTGAACTCGAGGGGCTTTCTTCTGAGTAGACATATATAGGATTGCTCTGTAGATCTGTTTACACAGAGAAGTAATGGCTTTCCTCATCTGATTGAAACTTAGCCACTTTTTTCAGTAGAGTCAGGATTTTGTAGTATATCTAAATCCTCCATAAACTAAACTAAACCACATTGAAATCACTGGAAAATACCTTTTTAGTTCTGTTTGTTCCAGTTGACTTGTTTTGCCATAGTAGCTTGCAACAGTAGATTAGATTTGATGTAAAAGGGCTTGCTGTTGCAGTGGATTTTACTAGCTTATTGCATTAACATTATGAAATAAATGTGACTAGATTTTGCTAAATGTATTTTGATACATTAATTTGAGAGCTTACTATTTGCTTCCCCACCCCCTCAAAGCAATGTTATGGATAGTTCTTGGAACTGAGTTTCAATTATGTTTTTTCAACCTTTGCAGAACAAATACGTACTTGGATGTAAACATTAAGCAGAAAGAGTTGCCAGGTTTTCTTCCCAAGCTCTTAGCTGGTGCTTTTGAGTTCTGTTAAGGATGTGTAAAATTGAGCTGCTCTGTAAACAGAATAAAATCAGTCATAGATGGCTTTACAGATTTCCTGGAATATCTCTTGGATGCAGTTGAATGTCTTAGTTACCTCAGTTTCAGGCTGCAATCCTATTCATGCTTGGGAATAAGTCCAATTGAATTCAATGGGGCATTCTGTGTAGAAATCCGTAGGATTTCACTATAAGATTTCCTATTAAAATACTGTAGTGCTTCAAAGTTAATGCAGCACTATAATAATAACAATTTAAAAATCATTCTGGCCTACAGTCATGGCCAGTGGAACATTAAAACCTTTTAAGCACTTCATTTTTGGAGTGTAGGCCTAAAAATAATTTGATGGGCAAAAGAAAAAAATAACCTCTGATTGTTCTAATTGAATTTCTGAGGAGAATGCATATAAGGACGCAACCTGCTTTCATAGCTTGATATATATTGATTTTGCTCTCTTCCTTACCCTGCTCACCCAGACTGCTTCGATCCACTGTTGCTATTCTCGTGTTGTTTTCTTTTACTGCTCCTCTAAGGAATGTACCACTTCTTTTTAGCGGGGAACTGGCTTACATCAAATCTGCAGTATGTGCAGATTGCAGTGCGTACAATTTCTGCCTTTAGCAGTTAGGCTTGGTGCAGAGAGCATCCAACAGCACCCAGGATAATTTATGTCCATGGATTATAAACTGCATTTGCTTGTGTGTAGTTTATTCCACTTTTTCAAATAGCAAACATAACTGCTTAATTACTTATTAAATTTACAATTCACTGCCTCAATCATTTTAATGAGTAATTTTCTAAAAATCTGCGTGTGGACTGAAAGATTTGTAACAATAGGACAACTTGATTCGTCTCTGATGATCTGCTTTGTGCAGAACCAGGACTTGAAATGCTTATTTGCCAAGGCTTGAATATGAGTGCAATTCAGCAAAACCACCCTGATAACATTAGCAGTGGTTCCGTGCCCGCATGCTGTCCTCCCAGGTTTGCCTAGGATTGGAATGAGATATAGTAAAGTTCTGGTTACATGCCAAGCCTGGTCTCAAAGAAATGATCTACGCTCCAAACAGTTTGTTTCCAAGGTGAGATTTTGAGAGCAGAGCCTGGGCCCTAAGAAAGAACCAGTGAGCATCTAATCATTTTGTGGAGTTTTAAAGAGAGGGTAGATTCCTTTAATGCTAGGGATGTTAAATAGCATTAGGAATCCTTGGGATACATTTGTACGTCAGGGGAGCTTTTGACAGCTTGTGCTCCATCAAACCAGTTGTGGTCCACCAGTGATCTGAGAAACCTCTCATTTCCCACCTTGTTAGACTGGAACTGGAAAATGCAGACTGAAAAATGAGAATGCAGCTCATGCCTGTGATTTGCATACCTGGTAGATTGCAGGTTATTTGATTCATTCTTAAGGAGGTATGCATGTGGTGTTTTTATGCATTAAAGCTATTTTTTTTTTCTCCTGATCTCTGCAGTTTTCCATTATGCACTGTGAAGTAGGTCATGTTTAGCCACTGAGAGTTAATTGCTTTCAAAGGGAATCAGCAAAAGGAGGAAGAAACTGGATCATTTTCCAACTGCTTCTTTGTAACACATGTCCTACTTTAGACAGTTGTAGGAGTTTTCTTTTAAATTCTCTGCTGGCCAAAGAAGCATGCATGTTACTGAGCCCTGCATAATAGTCTGAATTCCTGTATCTGCTATGCATCAACTTCTTATGAAACATTAATGTTCAAAGAGCTCCAGTCTGAACCTACTTTTCTTGAAAGTCGGTCAGCCGGATTTTAGATGCATCAGGTACAATAATGCATGCTTCACTGACCGAAAGCCAAGACAGTCCGCTGGTATACTTCTTAAAAGATGATTTATTTGTTTTAAAAAGTAGCTGCTGCTACAACTGTTTCCTCACTAGAGCTTGTGTCGATGAAACATTATTTGTCCTTTCCAAAATCTATAGATTTACTGCGGACTAATCAAGCTTGTCTGGTTGGCAGAGGGATGAAATTACACATAGTATACAGTATGCTTTCTGTGTTGCTTTTGGAAGACATACCTTTTGTGAAAGCCCTAATTCCCATTTGTAAGATATGAAAATACATCATTGATACCTCAGGACCTGCATCTGTGTCTGAAAGTGTACATATAGCAAAGGAACCCAGAAACATTTCTTAGGCTTGTGTGTGTTCTTCCAGGGTTAGATATTGTGGGTGGAATTCAACTAGACAGTTGCATGAAAAGAGCAACTCTTTCGCTTGTGCAGCTGGTGTTCCCCCCTCTCCACCTTCTTACATACACCCTATGCTGTCCCCAAATCTGCTTTAGAGTGTTGAGAGAAACCCTAGAACAGATTTAGGGGGGGTAAGGGGCAGAAGAGTAGGAGAACGTTCTGTTGTGCAAGGAGAAATCATTGTGACAGCAGAATGATTTCTTTAGCACTTCATTGAATTCCACCCTGTCTTTTACTTGTGTTTTATGGAGCCATAGAGGTGTCCACAAGAAAAGAATTGAAGTACAGTGGTGCCTCACAAGACGAAAATAATCCGTTCCGCGAGTCTCTTCATCTAGCGGTTTTTTTGTCTTGCGAAGCATCCCTATTAGCGGATTAGCGCTATTAGCGGCTAAGCGGCTATTAGCGGCTTAGCGGCTTAGAAAAAGGGGGGGGGAACTTGCAAGACTCGCAAGACGTTTTCGTCTTGCGAAGCAAGCCCATAGGGAAATTTGTCTTGCGAAGCGCCTCGAAAAACGGAAAACCCTTTCGTCTAGCGGGTTTTTCGTCTTGCAGGGCACCACTGTAGTTTGGATTCATATCCACTATCTCAAACATAACTATTATAAATCCACAATTACCTTTCTACTGAGCTTCATATACATATGCCTCTTTAACACCTGTGACTTTCAGTACATGAGAACATGGCCAGATCTAAGGGGAGTGAATTTACCTGTTTTCCATTCATTCTGAAAAATATCAAAGGCTATTTGATTATAACAATTAACATTTCCATAATAATATTTAGAATTTATATGTATTGTACTATGAAATTTAAATGCTTTACATGCATTATGCTAATTCTGAAAACAGCCCTGTAAGAATTATTCATTTAAACAATTTATATACTGCTTCACTACAACCATCCCTTAAGTGATGTACAAAAATACAATAAAGAAAGTCAGTTAGAAATATAAAATCAAAATTCAGTTAAAATGCCTGCAGGATTTTTTTTTTTTTTTAAAGTCTACAGTAGGTAGCAGGTGTTCCGTAGGGATGGGGATGGTCTGACTTCAAATGGAAGAGATTTCCATAAAATTATCTCTCTTGTATGGTTGTGAGAGAAAAGTGATGTGAATGAAACCTCATAGAGAATTCATGGCAGAAGCAAGGGATTTATTCAGTCTCTTAGCTGCTAATTTATTGTTACTCCACTGCTCAAAGACTTTCAGAGTGTTTTACATCATCATCATCATCATCATTTTAAAAAAGAAACTAGCAAGCAACGAACAGTCTTGACATAACGACAAAGTAAAAAGCCTAGGCAGATAAAGATTTTCACCAGGCTTTGGAAAACCTTCAGACTATGCCATGTGAGCTTTCCTGGAAAAATTGTTCTGTAACCAATGTGTATAAGTAGAAAAGAACACATCCTGAGTCCTGTTTGGGTGATACCATAGGACTCACCCAATGACATATACATGGAACAGCCTCCACTTGCTGGCCCCATTGTCCACATGAGTTTGTTGGAAAAGGGCAGGAACCCAGGTTCTAAGCTATTTAGAGACTTTAAAGATAAGAATCAGCACTTTGGATTGTGCTTGGAAACAGATTGGTAGTCTGTGTAACTGATTCAAAATTAGCATGGTCCATTTTCCACCAGTCCTGTTTGGTCATCTCACTACTCTGTTTTGTACCAACACATAAAACAGTGTGGTGGGACGGATTATCCCTGTCAAGGTTACAACAGGTACATTATGCCATGTAAACCTTTTGGGCCTCCAACACTAAAGGGTAACCTGGAAAACCGCAATTTGCAGACCTGTTCCTTTCTGGGGAGTGCAACACCATTCAGAAATGGTTGACTGACACTTCACAGGTCAGGCAAGCCACTCGCCAGCAGTACCTCTATCTTGTTTCTGTTGAGCTTCAGTTACAGGCACTAGTTTTAACACATCCATGGCCTCATCTGAATATGAGAAATGAAACCCTTCAATTTGCGAGATAGGGGACAAGGCAGGGCCTTGAAGCGCACCATAGCATAAAAACCATGGGGCAAAGCCACAGTCCTCCAGCACCTCCTTCTGGAAGCAGCCATCCAAATAGGAACATAAGACTCCTATATAATAAGCAATCCAGAAGGCTGGAGTGTGCTGCACTACAAAACGTTTAACAAATGATGAGAACTCCTTTGGAAGCTCTCACTAATGTAGTTGAATAAAGGGATTGTTCCTTTAGTGCACTGTGACCTCATGTTTTGTGACATTTAAGTCAATGGCTAGCCTATAGAAAATAATGAAGGTTGGAATATGCTTGCAAAGTAAAACTGGATATCTCAACCTTGCCCTCTAGTGTTAAATAAATTACTGAACGTTTTGAAATGCTGTCAAATACTGTATGGTGTATAGAGAGATAATAGGTGGCTCAGTAGATGTCATAGGCAGGATCTGAACAAGATTTAAAACTTGTTTAAAGCGTTAAATACATATTTATTTATTTATTTATTTATTTGGTCCCCCTGTGGCACATTCCATGGGGTTAGTGCAAACCCTTTAAGTTTGCCTGAGCAGCACTTTGGAGCCTGACCTGTATATTGCATGAAATACTTGGTTCAGTATAATGTGTTTATTTTAATCCAATAAAAAAATGTTGAAGTGCTATCTCCCACCTCTTTTCTCTCTTGAATGGAAAATATTCCTGTTCATTTTAATATCAAAGGCAGCATCCCCCCCCCCATTCCAATGCCATTTGTAGCTTGCATGAAATTACTGCGGCAACAAGAAGAG
The DNA here is from genome assembly GCF_951804945.1 of Podarcis cretensis. NCBI lineage: Eukaryota > Metazoa > Chordata > Lepidosauria > Squamata > Lacertidae > Podarcis > Podarcis cretensis. The sequence continues at coordinate 82,264,739 of NC_137175.1, read as the reverse complement.
AAAAGCAAAGGAACTGCAGACATGGGCAAAGGCTCATTCAAAGCTGAGCTTAGAAATCAATAAAACAGAGCCAATGGCTTTTACAATGTTGAGGCTCAAAAACCGTCTTCCATGATGTTGCTGAAATGTATAGTGGGGGAGTGGGTAGTGTCTGTGTTTGAGCTATGTTTCTGGATGTCAAGCATTTTTTAAAAATCAGTTACCCCCCCCCCTTATTTTTCATATTTATAAATCTTATCCTGCAGCAAACATCCTGCACAGTAATTGAAAAAGGAATTTGTCTGTTCATTGTATTTATATTCCACTCCTTTAACTTGGTTTTCTGGGCAGCTTGCAGGCTTATAAAAAATGCAGCTTAAAATATGTATGATGACCAGTTCACACTGTTCCTTATTTGTGTCTTGTAGTTTGGACTGATTCAATTTTATGGCTTTGTTCAGAGGGCAAAAGTTTTGTTTTGCCATTTAATGCAAATTGAACCAACAGTGGTTGTTGGTCACTTTCTGGACATTCTTCTCACTCATAAAGTCCTAAGAACTCCATTCACTCCTGTGGGACCTAAATATGTAAATGCCTTATCAAAACCTTCCTTAGAATTCCCATTTAGAATAATTAAATTAAAACTATTTAACAGAATGAACTATAAAGCATATCTATTTTACAATCCTTTTGTGTTCTGATTACTCATCCCATCTTCTTTGATCAAAAACTCTTTCTCCAGACTGATTTAAGATAGTTAACAGCACAGTCCTAGTTTTGTCTACACAGAAGTAAGTCCTACACACCACCTGCAATAGAATATTCATTTTGCAGATTTAGTAAATCAGCCTCCAATTGGTCCCAGAATAATTATCATATAGTAGGGAACACAGGGTTGGAAGAGTACTGAAACAAAAGAGTTACTATAAGCCTTAATGTTGTGGCTATCAAAAGGGCTAAATCTCCTGTTGCTCTGCCACTCTTTATGGGTGCTGCCGCTGTTAGCATGTATACTAAACACCCATTAATCACATTTTTGTGCGCATTCAGGTTTCCGGCAAAGCAGCTATATCAAATTTCCTTAAATATTTAGAAAGGCTGGATCACAGGTCTTCCTCATTCACCCACGGTATACCATAAGGGGGAAAAACAATACCTCTGATATTTAGCCACTGCTTCTTACAAGGTTTGACCAATTATTACACTGTCATGAGGATCTATTATACACAGATGATAAAGGTCCAAATCTGACATCATTACACCAAGCTTATTTTCCTCATTTCTTTTCATTTACTGGGATGTGAGCCCATTTCATAAGGCTTTTGTCCTCTTTGTCTAGTCTGCTCCTAAGCATGAGCATCAGTGCACCAACTTTCTGAGCAGTAGAGGATCATTCTGTCCTAAGTAAGAGTCAATCTGTCCTAAGAATTGCCTGTTCCAAAGTCCCAGCTAGTTTACTTTGCAGTGTGCTCAAATCTCTTTATGATGTCATCGTGTATTACGACTGGAAACAGTTGGAAGAAGTTGAACAGTCCTTCCTCAACCTCGTCAGGGATGGTCCTAGCTATAGTTTTAGCTCCTTGTATTTCTTCCTTGGGTCATAGTAAGTTTGGTTTTGGTCTGGCCTCCCCTGCTGCTGCATGACCATATCCAATTTCCTGAAGAGTCATAGGTCAGTGATAGAGCATCTGGTTTGCATGCAAAACGCCACAGGTTCAGTGCTCCAAGTAGCACTGGGAACGTCCTCCATCTGAAATTTTGACAGTACAGTGGTGCCTCGCAAGACGAAATTAATTCGTTCCGCGAGTCTCTTCGTCTTGCGGTTTTTTCGTCTTGCGAAGCACGGCTATTAGCGGCTATTAGCGGCTTAGCGGCTTAGAAAAAGGGGGGGGGGAAAGGAAAAAACTCGCAAGAACTCGCAAGACGTTTTCATCTTGCGAAGCAAGCCCATAGGGAAATTCGTCTTGCGAAGCACCTCAAAAACGGAAAACTCTTTCGTCTAGCGAGTTTTTCGTCTTGCGAGGCATTCGTCTTGTGGGGCACCACTGTAAGTGTAGAGTGACACTTGGAAAACAATGCAGTGGTACCTCGGGTTACATACGCTTCAGGTTACATCCGCTTTAGGTTACAGACTCCACTAACCCAGAAATAGTACCTTGGGTTAAGAACTTTGTTTCAGGATGAGAACAGAAATTGTACTCCGGCGGCACGGCAGCAGCGGGAGGCCCCAGTAGCTAAAGTGGTGCTTCAGGTTAAGAACGGACCTCCAGAACGAATTAAGTACTTAGCCCGAGGTACCACTGTACTGAGCTAGATGAACCAATGGTCTTAGAAAAGGCATTGGTATCTGGGACCAATAAATAGTACAGTGGTACCTCTGGTTGCGAATGGGATCCATTCCGGAGGCCCATTCGCAACCTGAAAAGAACGCAACCCGCAGGTCGCTGCTTCTGCGCATGCACGTGACATCATTTTGCGCATCTGCGCATGCCATGCGCAAGCAGCGAAAGCCGGAAGTAACCCTTTCCGGTACTTCCGGGTCACCGCGGGACATAACCTGAAAACGCGCAACCTGAAGCAAATGTAACATGAGGTATGACTGTACATTCTCTTCTCTCTTCCACCCTAAGGAGCTATACATGGGAGGTTTGGGGGTTTTTGCATTAGTGCCAACCAAGCTGGCAGTGATACACAGTACCTCACTGGGGCCTTCATCTCATCTTGACTCCAGCTACTTCCTCAGTTATGTGTTCTTTTATACCTTCTGTCATCTTTCAGTTTTAAAATATAATATGCTCTTAGTAAAATGTTGATGAATGGCTATACTGTTACATGGCATGGTAATGAAGGACGTATGTACAGTCGTACCTTGGTTCCCGAAAGGCTTAGTTGCCGAACAAATCGGTTCCTGAATGCCGCAAACCCAGAAGGAAGTGTTCCAGTTTGTGAATGTTTTTTGGAAGCCAAACTCCTGCAGCCAATCAGAAGCCGTGCCTTGGTTTCGGGAGTCAAACGGACTCCCGGAATGAATTAAGTTCGAGAACCAAGATAACACTGTATTGTAAAAGGTGTAGGAGTAAGGAGTTACCCTAATCGCTTCATTTGACAGCTGAAATATAGCGCTTTAGTCTTTCATTTTATTGCCATCTTGTGGCCAGGAGGGGAAATGATACTCAAAGCCATTTATCTGTATTTAATGAATACAAACTGGTATAGTCAGAAGCTATTTAGTAGTCTGACCAGAATCGTAAAGTATTTTACTCAGTCTTTGAAAAAGAACGTAAACCATGAACAGTAATTTAAATTGTACCATCTTTGCCATTTTTGAAAAATATCCTGGATTTTAATGTTCTTACTTGCAAGGCAAAAACCATAGCAACATATTAATTTTACAGATACCACTGGATCTAGTTCCTCTAGAATGGGACCCCCTGCAGTGGTTTCTTCCTTCAGTCCTGTCTGGGGCCTCCCATTTATGACAGACTTTGCATTTCAGCCTTCCATTTCTTCCTCAAAACTGGTACCATTATCCTTTCTTACTATTCCCTGCTTCTATCACTTATTGTTGTAGTCCAGTCAGTCCGTCAGGCTATGGCTTTGACATTCAGATGAGGAACCTGCTAGCACATTAAGTTCATGGCATGCAAGAATACAAGCAAATTTCATGAAGCCACATTACTGCTATCTTCAAAGATGTGCCCAAGTAATTACGTTTTGAACATTGGCTTGGGGAATTTTCTACATGTGGTTTTTAGCAGTACTGTGTAGTGTTAAGCCTCTTGTGGGAGTTGTCACATCAAGCACACAACATTGTTGTTGTTTTGACCATGGATTCGCTTTTTAGTACAGAACAGATGCAACAATTGGGGGGGGGGAGACACTTAATATACTGTAACCATGTGCTCTTCCCTCAATTCTAGAAAGGTGTATTTTCTTTATACTCTATGGACCAAATTCAACCACATAAAGCCTCACTAGAACAATGCAACTTTCTGCCTCCTCCCCGCCATCAGCTCGGGTGTGTGTGTGTGTTTGTGTGTGTGTGTGTGTGTGTGTGTGTGTAGAATCTCCAGAACAGCGGGTGGGGGGGGGAGTAGAAAGGAGATCATATTGTCCAGCAAGTTGAAGTTCTTGTGCTGATAGAACAGTTTAAAGGGCACGATGTTGAATACATCTCTATGTTTTTTTTTACTTCTAATTAAGCTTCCACCTCTAATTTACAGAGCAATTATTTGGTGTTCATGGCAGAGCTCTTCTGGTGGTTTGAAGTAGTGAAGCCATCATTCATTCAGCCTCGAGTTGTAGTTCATCCTCAAGGTAACCTTTCTTCTTAGTTGCTTCACATTATGCTAAATTACGTGCGCTCCATGGATGTCAGGTTAAAATAGTGCTAACTCAGTACATAACCCCCTGGCCAGCAACTAGTTTTAAAATAGGGGGTCATATTTACAGTTGGTGAGGATGGGAAGTCACATTAGCTGCATCTGCCCAGACACAGGCAAATGTCTTCTCAAACCCCCTTTCCACAGTGCACATAGCAGCAGGAGCTTGGGCAGGGTTTGAGGAGAGGGACCGTAGTTCAGTGGTAATGCCACACAGGTGCTTTCCATGCAGAAGGTCCCAGCTTCAATCCCTGGCATTGCTAACTTTAAAAAAATTAGGTAGCAGGTGATAGGTAGCAGCCTCCATGGGGCTGTCCCTGAATAAGTCTGGCCCAACCCATAGCCGCGGACATGCCTTGGACCTGGTGTTTACCTCTACGGATGTTGGTGATCTGACACTAAGTAAAAGTGAAACGAAAGAAGTGCCATGGTCAGACCACTTCCTGGTGCAACTGGACTTCTCTGCGACCCATCCCCTCTGCAGGGAGGTGGGACCGATTCGGATGGTCCGCCCCCGCCACTTAATGGATCCAAATGGTTTCCAGAGAGTGGTAGGGGATGCTTTATCCCATGTTGATGGCCTTTCAGCCGATTCCCTGGTGGCCCGCTGGAATGTGGAGTTAACCAGGGCTATTGACTGTTTGGCTCCGAAGCGCCCTCTCCGATTGCATGGAGCCCGGAGAGCCCCGTGGTTTTCCACGGATCTGAGGGCAATGAAACAATCGTTGATGCTTTAAAAGAAAATATTATGAAAATGATCTATCGGTGGTACATGACCCCAGTCAAGCTTGCAAAAATTTACCATTTGCCTAATAATAAGTGCTGGAAATGTAATGAGACTGAAGGCACCTTTTATCACCTTTGGTGGACCTGCCCAAAGGTTAAAGCTTTCTGGGAAATGATCTATAATGAAATTAAGAAGGTCCTTAAGTGGACTTTTCCTAAGAAACCAGAGGCTTTTCTCTTGGGCATGGTTGGCCAATTGGTGCCAAAGAAGGATAGGATTTTCTTTATGTACGCCACTACAGCAGCAAGAATTCTACTGGCAAAGTATTGGAAGATGCAAGAACTACCTACTCTGGAAGAATGGCAAACAAAGGTGATTGACTTCATGGGACTGGCCGAGATGACGGGCAGAATCCGTGACCAGGGGAAAGAGTCAGTGGAAGAGGACTGGAAGAAATTTAAAATATATCTTAAAAATAATTGTAAAATTGAGGAATGTTAAGATGTCAGGGGGTAGGAGGTAAAGAATTGCAGCAGTAATCAAAATATATTAAAGGAAACTTTATGAAAGGGAATTAAGACAATGGACCTAAGGGTTGCTAAAGAACCATTAAACAAGGATGCAGGGATGGGGAGGTATGGGGAAGTCAAAAGAAAGAAGGGTATGAAATTATGATTTTGAAGCTATATTGTTTTATACTGTTTTATACTGTTTTTATTATCTGTCTGAAAAATGAATAAAAATTATTATATAAAAAAAAAGAAACAATCGTTGAGACGGCTAGAGCGCCGGTGGCGGATAACCCATTCTGAATCTGACCGGACACAGGTTAGAGCTCAACGTCGAGCCTACCAAGTGGCGATAGCGACGGCGAAGAAGACTTTCTTCACCGCCTCTATTGCATCTGCAGAAAACAGCAGCAGGAGACTCTTTCAGGTGGTTCACAATTTAGCGGAACCACCTGTAACATCGGGGCCCAGTACGGGCCACATGTTCTCCTGCAATGATTTTGCAAATTTTTTTGCAGATAAAATCGCTCAGATTCAGGAAGAAGTAGACTCCACCGTGGGAGCAGGGCCGGGGCGGGAGAGTGCTAGAGCCCTGTCTGGTCAAGTTGTGTGGGATCAATTCCAATCTGTTACCTCCGAGGATGTGGACAGGCTGCTTGGACGAGTGAAGCCAACCACCTGTCTCCTGGATCCTTGCCCATCCTGGCTTATAAAAGCTAGCCGGGAAGGACTGGGCGATGGGCTTCGTGGGGTGGTGAATGCTTCCCTCCGTGAGGGAGCCTTCCCAGACCCGCTGAAAGAGGCGGTTATTAAATCGCTTCTTAAAAAACCATCTCTACAACTTTGCCTACTATATATGTATTTTTCCAGGGGACGCAGGTGGCGCTGTGGGTTAAAGCCTCAGCGCCTAGGGCTTGCCGATCGAAAGGTCGGCGGTTCGAATCCCTGCGGCGGGGTGCGCTCCCGCTGCTCGGTCCCAGCGCCTGCCAACCTAGCAGTTCGAAAGCACCTCCGGGTGCAAGTAGATAAATAGGGACCGCTTACCAGCGGGAAGGTAAACGGCGTTTCCGTGTGCGGCTCTGGCTCTGGCTCTGGCTCAGGCCAGAGCAGCGATGTCACGCTGGCCACGTGACCCGGAAGTGTCTCCGGACAGCGCTGGCCCCTGGCCTCTTGTGTGAGATGGGTGCACAACCCCAGAGTCTGTCAAGACTGGCCCGTACGGGCAGGGGTACCTTTACCTTTACCTTTACTAGATGCGGCCACGATGGCCAATTATCGCCCAGTCTCAAACCTTCCATTCTTGGGCAAGGTGATTGAGCGAGTGGTTGCTGAACAACTCCAGGCACGCCTGGAAGAAGCGGACCATTTGGATCCCTTCCAGTCGGGATTCAGGCCTCATCATGGGACTGAAACTGCCTTGGTCGCACTGGTTGATGATCTCCGGCGGGCTAGGGACAAAGGTGAGAGCTGTTTCCTAGTTCTGCTGGATCTCTCAGCGGCGTTTGATACCATCGACCATGACATCCTTCTGGACCGTCTTGAGGGGCTGGGAGCTGGGGGCACTGTCATACAGTGGTTCCGCTCCTTCCTCCTGGGCCGTGTTCAGAAAGTGGTGGTGGGGGATGAGTGTTCAGACCCCTGGGCTCTCACTTGTGGGGTGCCTCAGGGTTCTGTCCTCTCCCCCATGCTTTTCAACATCTACATGCAGCCGCTGGGAGGGATCATCAGGAGGTTTGGGCTGGGTGTTCATCAGTATGCAGATGATACCCAGCTCTACCTCTCTTTTAAATCAGAACCAGTGAAGGCGGTAAAGGTCCTGTGTGAGTGTCTGGAAGCGGTTGGAGGATGGATGGCGGCTAACAGATTGAGGTTGAATCCTGACAAGACAGAAGTACTGTTTTTGGGGGACAGGAGGCGGGCAGGTGTGGAGGATTCCCTGGTCCTGAATGGGGTAACTGTGCCCCTGAAGGACCAGGTGCACAGCCTGGGAGTCATTTTGGACTCACAGCTGTCCATGGAGGCAGAGGTCAAATCTGTATCCAGGGCAGCTGTTTACCAGCTCCATCTGGTACGTAGGCTGAGACCCTATCTGCCTGCAGACTGTCTCGCCAGAGTGGTACATGCTCTGGTTATCTCCCGCTTGGACTACTGCAATGCGCTCTACGTGGGGCTACCTTTGAAGGTGACCCGGAAACTACAACTAATCCAGAATGCGGCAGCTAGACTGGTGACTGGGAGCGGCCGCCAAGACCATATAACACCGGTCTTGAAAGACCTACATTGGCTCCCAGTACGTTTCCGAGCACAATTCAAAGTGTTGGTGCTGACCTTTAAAGCCCTAAATGGCCTCGGTCCAGTATATCTGAAGGAGCGTCTCCTCCCCCATCGTTCTGCCTGGACACTGAGGTCCAGCTCCGAGGGCCTTCTGGCGGTTCCCTCACTGCGAGAGGCCAAGTTGCAGGGAACCAGGCAGAGGGCCTTCTCGGTGGTGGCGCCCGCCCTGTGGAATGCCCTCCCATCGGATGTCAAGGCGATGGACAACTACCTGACATTCAGAAAACATCTGAAGGCAGCCCTGTTCAGGGAAGTTTTTAATATGTGACATTTTAGTGTATTTTTCATCTCTGTTGGAAGCCGCCCAGAGTGGCTGGGGAAACCCAGCCAGATGGGCGGGGTACAAATAATAAATTATTATTATTATTATTATTATTATTATTATTATTATTATTATTTGAAATTGTGCCCAGGAGCATATTGGTAACCCATGCAAATGTTCTAATATGTTCACACAGCTGCATTGTCATGAGCACCCTTGCTGCTGCATTCTAAACCAATTGAAGCTTTGCCTGTGTCTTGGTTCTTACATGAATTTACTCTAGAGTTGTGTCAAACTGGTTGCTTTAAATTTTTGTGGCTAAGAAATTTAGTTATTTATATGGATGTGTATGGTGTTAACTTGCTTGTTCTTCTGATGTTATGGATCCCAGCTTGGCTGTTGTTCTTTTGTTGACTTTTACTTCTACAGCTATAATATATAAAATGTCAATCTTTGTTTCAGCTGATGTTGCAAAAGAAGCATCCTCTGTTCCTGCTGCCAATGCCAATAGAAGAAACTATCCAGAAGTTTCACACGATTCTGACCTGATAGCCAGGTATAACTCCCAACCTCCTTTTTGTAGGTATTTATATGGTTAGTTTTAACTAAAAAACAACAACAGTGCTCAACAGTGCTTCTTTTTTGGCTTGGCTCTTTTTATTTATTATTGTTAACCTAACCACAAGCTTTAATACCAACCATAGCGAGGCTATTTTCAAACCACCACCACAACAAGCTCTTTCTTCCAAGTGTCAGGACACAAAGTCCTCATTTTGTCACTGAGACAGCTTATAAACTTGCTAGTGGAATTAATAGAGCCTTGTAGGGCCCAAATATCTTGTTTGTTAAGGATCTGGTGTTCTATTCAGCAGGAAGTCAATTAGCCTTTATAAATGTTTGGTTGGTGGTGTCCATAAGATTCGTCTGTGCCTCCATGGGGGGCGGGTTTCAGTTTTCCTTCCAGCAGCCTTTCACACCTGTGAAAAAGTAATGTGGCATTGTGAGAAACTGAGGGAGAATTTCACTTTACTCCATGGCTTCTCTTCTCCAAGTGAGCTATAAACACTGTAACACTACTAGCACCGAATATATTATTTGCAACATGCAGTTCATAGATGGAATTAAAATTTCTAAAAATGCCATAGTATCGCAGTTATGTGATGTTTTAAGAAATTCTCTAATGAAGATAATAATTCCCCTCAGATGCCACAGATAACTCTCGTGTTGTAAGAAATTTATATTTAGCTCTTTGACTGAATTGAGACAGAAGTACAAATTATTGTGCCAATACAAGTATTTCTGAATACCTTTTCATATGATAACAGATTCAGTTAAAATTTGACCTTTCAAATCTAGAACTATATTTTAATTGCACTAAATTCATGCTTTCAGGCCTTGTTTAAGGCATGCTATTGTCTCCTGAAATGTTCAGGGCTGCAAGATTTTAAATTAGAAGAAGTTAACCGTGGTGTTCTGTTTTTGGTTGTGTGCAGTGTGGAATGCCCAGCTTTCCCACCATCTCATCAGATTCCAGCTGCTAGCCATGCTCACCAGCAGCCTTATACACCTGCTCCAGGTAATAGCAAAAAGCTGAGATATTCTGCTTTTTCCCTGTTCATATTTGTTTTATCCAAAGGTTCCCTTCCTTTGTTGGTAGTATGTCTTCTGCCAGAAGAAGGGAACCTTTTTTCCAACCATTATTTAATTTTATCTTTAAGTATTAAACTACAGAATGCTACATATGAGTACCGAGAATTATTAGACTATTAGAATTACAAGGGGAAGGGTTGCAGCACAGTAGTAGACCAGCTGCTTTGCTTGTACAAAATCCCATGTTGAATTCCCAGGATCTCCAAGTAGGGCTGGGAATCAAGTGTGTGATGTCATGGACTGACTGGATGCAAAAGAGTGGTGGGAGGCACCTGCTGGGGAACCCCCAAGGAAGCCCTCAAGGGAAGAAGGCTCAGAGCCAGGGGGCTGGTGGTAGGATGGTGATGAGTGGTCAGAGGGAGCAGACTGGGAAAAGAAAGGTATCAGAAGCTGAAGAGGCAACAGGGCTTAGTGAACAGGAAGAGGATGTGACAGACAGCAGTCCAGAACCAGAGGCTGGAGAGGAGTGGGGCCAAGAGACAGGGAGGAGGCAGGCTGCTGAAGAAGCCAGGGAGTCTTCCCCTCCTGCTGTGACCAGCTCCCCTCCCCACTGGTCTCCCAGAACACACATAGAAATGAAAAGAGCAGAGGAGAGTTTGGTTGCGCACCAACATAGTCTCTGATTTCTTGGGGGGAAAGCCCTGGAGAGGAGGGGACTTAGGCAGCTGTGGGAAAACAGGGACCTTCATTCCTCACAACTGTCTCATTGGAGCTAGAGCTATTGGGAAGAGTTGCTGGGATCACTAGGCTGTTTTGGTTTCTTTGAATAAAAAGTTAACTTCACTGACACTGGTGTTTTTTTTAATTGCTCACCTTCACCTGACTTTGGCTCCTGACACGTACCTGGGCTCCCTTGCACCCTTGGCAGGGAGCTATATTACTGCTCCCCATGCTTTGCAGCTTTGGCAAGGAGATGTATTGGTGCCTCATCCCATCCCTTGTTCCCTTTCCGAAGGAGGCTGTGTGCCACATCTGGCCGCCCAGAACAGCAGAGGAGTGGCTAGGGAAGTGTGCAGGCTGGCAGACAGACATCTAGCTGCTGCAAGGCTGGGTGGAAAGGCATGATTCCCCTGCTGGGAATGTCACCTGTATGAAATCCTGGAGAGCTGCTGTTAGTCAGTGTAGTAGACAGAGTTGACCTTGTTGGACTAATGGTCTGGATCTGGGTCAATATAAGGCAGATTCCTATGTTAGATCTATCCTGGAAAGCTTTATTTATGCAATATGCATTTTCATTTTCTGGCCCACCTCATCCTTGCAGCAGCCCAGAGAGGTAGCTTATGATGAAGGTAGTAACTGATGCTGTGTTGCCTAGGGAGTTTTATGGCTCAGTGGATATTTGAATCTGGATCTCTCATCATAGTCTGATACTCTCTTCCCTTGCTATCCATTATTAACACAAAAAAGTGGAGCAAGAGAAGTAGGAACGAGCGAATCACACTTTTCAAGTTCAATTGAATCATTTTGTATATTTTTAAAGTACAAGGCATAGGCAAGCAGTAATATAGACTAATCTGGGAATATTCTGTAGAACTAATTTTTTGTGATTCCCATCTCTTTTTTTCCACGGTAAAGCATATTTTTAAATAGGGGAGGAGTATTAATGGAATAAACACAATTCATGTTATTTATTGTTGACAGAAGTACATTGAATGGTTGCATTCCCAACGTAACTGATGTTGGTGAATTTAAGTACTTTGGCTTAGTAATGTACAGAGCCATAGATGCGCATTCTTTGATAATTTTCTGCAAAATGTTGAATGAGATGTAAATTAATTTATTTGGTCTGTCTGCTTTAAATCGAATCAAGAGCAGAAGCCACCTATTTGATTTGTTAACTGGAAGTTTTTTAATCCTCTTTTTAAAAGTTTCAAAAGAATTCACCCTTATATGTTGTTTGTTTTGATTTTGGATAGGCGGCATTAGACGATCTACATCTATGTCTTATATGGATGGATACGTAGGGACATGGCCCAAAGAAAAGAGGTAAGTCATTGGTTAGTTGGTGCCATACTGCCATAATGTTTCATTTCCTATTGTTGTGTGATGCAAGGGGATTAATCCTTCAATTGAGTAGCCTTGCTCTGAAAAACTGTTCATGGATTACACATGAGGAAGTACACTGAAAAGCTACAGGACTCATATACACATACAAAGCAAGATCTAATATAGCATGAACAAGTGTGCCTTCTGCATTTATCTTTCCTCCTCACCCTGCAGAGGTTTGGGGGGCCCTCCAAGAACCAGTGTTGGGGCCCTGCTATGCAAGTGGATTTCCATTGCACAGGCAGGCAAGCGTCATTGGATGTCGCCCAGAATCATTAAAGTGAAAAGCTCTATAGATGCAAATCTGTAGACATAGGCCCCACTTCTAAGATCCATAACCTCTCATTTGTGGAAGACGGTACAGAGTAAGCAGATCCTGTGCATGTACGTGCTACATGTGAAAGCAATACGCTTGGCATCAGGAGTTGCTGGAAGGAGGCATACAAGTCTCCATCAAACTATCTTAGGGCCTCCACTCTGCATTTGTGTAGGGTTCACTCCTTAGCCCTTTCATCTCCAAAATAATATCCCACAAGGCAGCAGAGGTTTAGGATCAGAGTTTTCCTTCTCCTAGATCTGCTACCTTCCCAGATGAGCCCCATCTGCCCCTCACTTCTTTCTACAGCATGTGCAGAAACTGCCTTCTTGATCCTTGGACCCACTGCTGGTCTTGTCTGCTGAAACTGCCAGAACATGTCTTTGAATGCAGGGAAAGTCCCTAACTCACTGAAGGTTTGAGACCCATTGGCTACCCTTCACCTGGTTTATCCGACCAGTCAAAGTTGTTCCCAGGGTGTGGCTGCTGTCCCATGCAGACAGCTTCTAGGAGCCACTGGCGAGAGTTGAGTGCAGGGTGGGGACCAAAGATGGACAAACTACCCTAGAAGGAACACGACATGTCCTCCCCCAGCACATGCATTTTAGAAAGGGAAAATAGATGGAAGTTCTGCACCACTTAGGAGCCTCCTCTTGTGGCTCAAATTGTGTGGTGGGTCTTTCTTCCTGGCTTGCTTGTTTGCTTCTGTCAACTGTCAAGAGAGAATGGACATCCCTACTCCTTTTTGAGAAGGGTTTTCACTTTTATATTTACAAAAATGATATAATGGTCACAAGGACATTTTGCAAGATATTCAGAACAAGAAAGACATGTATGTAACAGAAGATTAAATAACACTAGTAGATTTTTGTTGGGCCTGAGCCAAATGGATGTGAAGTAATTTTCTGCAGGAAAAAGCACCCTTCTGCTTGGCAGTCATTCAACAAACTGTAACAAAAAGAGGGTAAAAGTGTTTGCCCATTCAGAGTGAGGGCAATTGGTGATCTCATTGGCTGGGATCACCTATATAACCAGTCCAAGAAGAACAGCCCTCACTCTGTCTGTTTTGTTTGCCCTCAGTGACACCAGGTAGTCATATCTTGATTGGCTATGTAGTGCTGTAACGATATAATATCATATTCACTGCTTGATCCCTGGCTGGCTGGGATCACATAGTTCAAGCAGAAAGAAGCCCTAGCAAAGGGGCAACAGATGTGAGAAACAAGGGCTGCACAGAAGATCAAAAAGAGGCAAGGTAGGGATTTGTTTATTTACTATATATATGGAGGGCCCCAAACCTTGAAATGAGCAAACATTTGGTGCAGACCATATCTTTATGCTCAATGGATGTAGGACTAGATAATGCTAATAATGCTGTCACCTTGTATTGCATTTTACTGCTAGAGTTTGAAGCCGGCATTAATGCTATAAAATAAAATATATTGTTTCTTCAATATAAAAATGCTGGCATATTTCCAACCTTTTAAATGGAGGGTTGCTTTAATGGCAGTCTCATTTTTAATTCGCTTTCTAGATCTTCAGCACATGGTGTTTCATTTGACATTTCTTTTGATAAAGAGGACAGCATCCGTGAGACTCCAAACAGAGGAATGACTAGATCTCTCAGCAACGAAGGCATTGCGCAAAATACCAGCCGTATGCCCAGACTTGTTAGAAAGAACCTGTCCTTCAAGCCTGTGAATGGCGAAGAGGAAAGTGAAGATATTGAAGAAGAAAAGGATACAGAATTTTGCAGTGATCTAGAGGCCGACAGCAATCAAAGGAATGCGAACCAGATTAACCCATACAGCCTGCCCAATGGAGCGCTGCAAAACAGGTTGGTTACCGATGAATTTGGCAATCGGATTGAGACACCAAGCATTGAGCAGGCTTTGCAGATTATCCATGATAGTGAGAAATCTCCCAGTGTTACTCAGCCAGAGCAAATTACAAATGGGTTTTTCCTTCACAACAAGGAGATGAGCATCCTGAATTCAAATATTAAACCCAACCAGAGTAATCCCGATATTACTGCAGATACGAAAAGTGCTCTCAGTCCCATGACTGACAATACAGAAGTTGATACTGGAATACATGTCCCTTCAGACATTCCAGAGACTATGGATGAGGATTCAACCTTGAGGGACTATACTGTAAGCCTGGACTCTGATATGGAAGAACCATCTCGATTCCTTCAAGAATTTGATAGCAGAGGCATCAACCATAAGGAACAATTGAGCCCTTGTCCAAGCTCAGTAAGTGCCAAATCACAAGCAGGCAGTAGCGCGTCCTCAAGTTCAGGTGTTAAAATGACCAGCTTTGCAGAGCAGAAATTTAAGAAGCTGAATCATACAGACAGCAGAAGTAGTGGCAGCAGTTCTCAGAAAACTACACCAGAAGGTTCTGAGCTGAACATTCCTCACATGGTTTCTTGGGCTCAAATACCTGAGGAATCCCCTCTCCCTCAGGCAAGAGATACCACACAGTTACTGGCCTCTGAAATGGTGCAACTGAAAATGAAGCTGGAAGAGAAGAGGCGAGCAATTGAAGCGCAGAAGAAGAAGGTTGAGGCTGCTTTCACGAAGCAGAGACAAAAAATGGGAAGGACGGCATTCCTTAACATTGTGAAAAAGAAAGGTGACGGGATTTCACCACTTAGAGAAGAGGCGGCTGGAGCAGAGGATGAGAAAGTGTTCACTGACAGCAGTAGGCCGAAAGAAAAAGATGCCCAAAAGCCATGTGAGCAACTAAACAAGGCCACAGAGGCAATTAAAGCAAGCACTGAAAATCCTCACGTGAAATGGCTGAAGTCCCCAAACACACCGGTTGATATAGAAAAGCAATGTAATTTGGTGAGCCCCTCGGAAGAAAACTTAAATGACAGTGACCTTCTGGAATATACAAAATCTATTGAGAAGCTCAATTCTTCTCTGCATTTCCTGCAGCAAGAAATGCAACGCCTCTCACTTCAGCAAGAGATGCTTATGCAGATGAGGGAGCAACAGGCTTGGGTTATTTCACCACCTCAGCCTTCTCCTCAGAAGCAGGTTCAGGAGCTGAAGCCTTCATTAAGGTTTGCGGGCTCACCCTTCCCTGTTGCCCCATTTTCCGTGGAATCTCCCCGATCTTCCCACCAGTCCCCACAGTCATCCTCTAGGAAGAATTCCACTCTCCCCAGTAAAATGCAAAGGACTCCTAGGCCAAATGAACTGAAATTAACACCTTTGAATCGCACTTTGACTGCACCGCGATCTGTGGACAGCCTTCCTCGTTTGAGAAGATTTTCTCCAAGTCAGGTATCAATTCAAACTAGATCTTTTGTTTGTTTTGGAGATGATGGTGAACGTAACCGCTTGAAGGTCAAAAATACAACGGGACAGGCTGACAAAGAAACAGCAGGTGAGAAAGAACCAGAACAGGCAGAAAAGGAAAAGCCAGAGGAACAACCAGTCAGGCCTCTGGAATCTACAGTGTCTGAAGTCCTTTCGCAGCCCATTACAGAAACTGTCTGCCTTACCCCAAATGAAGAGGTGCTGAACCCACCAGGATTTCCAGAACCTGCATCCAAAACTGTTAACCTCATAGAAGTTTCCCTCACAGATTTGAAGCCACCAGAAAAGTCAGAAGAGTCCGTTGAGAAATCAGAGGGTGAGAGTGACAAGGAACAATTGGAAGATGACCAAAAGGTGTGCTGTGGATTCTTTTTCAAGGTAAGTGAACAAGGACATCACAAGCATGCATTTAGGATCTTTTTGCCTCTGGTGGTGGTGGGCAGATGGTCAGGGCCTGTGTAACAGAGGGTATGGCAAGAGTCTATGGTGAGTGGGACCTGGGTGGCTTGTGTTTGGTTGACTCTTTCCATGGATCATCCACCCCCACAGTCATGCTCCAAACAGCTTGCTAAGCACTTGCTTGAGAAGCTGTTTTGAAGCACAGTTGCAACAGGCAGGAGCTGGGGAATGACTCACCTCTGTTGCCTTTCTCACCATCGTGTATTGTTCAAAATAAAACACTAGGGCAGATAATAAATGATTTAAGCTCCTCTGCAAGTGGAGTTGTATTCACTTCTCCCTGCAAATGTATTGTAAATAAACCATATCATAGGTTACAGGATTGTGGTTGAGTGTAATACAGACATTCTCTGTCCATAGAGGAGTGTGACCCTTTATAGAGGAGTGGTTAATCTAGCACAGCTTCCAGTGGGGTATAATACTACAACTGAACAATCTAATTTTAATAAGTACTAGACCTTGCATGCTTGGGATGTGGGTGGTGCTGTGGGTTAAACCACAGAGCCTAGGGCCTGCCGATCAGAAGGTCGCCGGTTCAAATCCCCATGACGAGGTGAGCTCCCGTTGCTCGGTCCCTGCTCCTACCAACCTAGCAGTTTGAAAGCACGTCAAAGTGCAAGTAGATAAATAGGGGAGGTACCTTCTGGCGGGAAGGTAAACGGCATTTCTGTGCGCTGCTCTGGTTCTCCAGAAGCGGCTTAGTCCTGTTGGCCACATGACCCAAAAGCTGTACACCGGCTTCCTCGGCCAATAAAGCGAGATGAGCGCCGCAACCCCCGAGTCGGCCACGACTGGACCTAATGGTCAGGGGTCCCTTTACCTTTACCTTAGACCTTGCATAATTTGGTATAGTTGTCTCAGTAACTTTAGACCAGGGATGACGAACCTGTGATGGTCCCCGTGTTTTTGGCCCCATCAATCCCAATCAGCATGACCGATGATCAGAGTGATGGGAGTTGTAGTTCAGCAACATCTGGAAACCCCAGGTGCCACACCCCTGCTTCAGACCAATCTTTAAATTTGTCTCTTGGATCGCAATCCATTTTAGTTCAATGGCTCTACTGTGGATAGAGTCTTCTACCAATGTTGAGATAATGATTGACATTCCTTCCTAAATATTGCTTCAAGGATGATCAAAAGGCTGAAAACGAAATGGCAGTGAAGCGGGCAGCATTGCTGGAGAAGCGATTGAGAAGGGAAAGAGAAACCTTACTTCGGAAGCAGCAACTAGAAGCAGAGTTGGAATATAAGAAAGAAGAAACAAAGTAAGATCAACTGTAGATGCTAGTCATTCTGAGAGAGTTAAATTTAGAAATCAGATGCCTAATTGCTATACCCTATGAGGGATCCTTGTTGTCAAACTGTTTCCTATGCTAAGACCACTTAAAACTTTCTACTAACTGATTAAGATAGGTGTCACCAACCTTTTTAGGCCAGTGGGACACATTTGGAAATTTTAGAAAGCCAGTCACAAAATGGGTGCCCAGAGGTGTGGCATAACACAAAATGGCTGCCACATCTAAAAGAGCTGAAAGAGGCAGGGCCACACATTGGTGTGGCTGTGCCTCACCCCTTCAGTGAGCAAAAAAGGCACCCACATCAGCCACTGCAACAATCACTCGCAAAGAGAAGCTATTTGCAGCTCTCCTGTGTTCAGAATGAATGAAACGCTGTGTGTCCAATCTTCAGTTAAATGTGAAAATGTGAACATTCTAAAATAAATTTCTTGCATAACTAAGGAATATTAAACTTTCAAAATAATTATTCTTTGAATATTACCAAGAAACCCAAAATTTGATATTTATGGGTACACAATACTAAAGTGTTAGGTGGTACTGAAGTACTAAGGGGCATTTTACTTAATATTTACCCTAATCTGGTTCAACTGCATCTTTAGGAGTATGCCAGTACTTGTGTGAATTGCTCCACAAAGCTTAGCATGAGCGTACAGTTAAAATATGTACACTAAAATTTGGAAACCAGGGTATATTTTGGGAATGTAACAGGGATACTTGGCATTCGGGTAACTTAGAATCAGAAAAATTGGTTTTAGTTTATGAGAAGGATGGCTTTGCTAATGGCGATGTTGAATTTCTAAGGAGGAAGTCTGAGGAAGAACGTCAGAAGAAGGAAGATGAAAGAGCACGTCGCGAGTTTATTAAGCAAGAATATATAAGGCGGAAGCAGCTGAAACTGATGGAAGATATGGACATTGTCATAAAGCCTCGCCTCCACATGTCCAAACAAAAGAAGCCACGTCCAAAATCCATTCATAGAGATCATATTGAGTCACCTAAAACTCCAATCAAAGGTCCTCCAGGTAATAAATATAAGGAGGAGTCTTGATGCTGCAGTTCCAGGATTGACATTTTGCCCAGAGATTGGGGGGAGAGGGGTTGTTAAATGCTACCAGACTGCTGGTTTTCATTATGCCTAGTTATCACATTAGAAAAGTTGCAAAGAATGATTGGTTCATCACTCCTTACATAGTTAAATTTTGAGTCAGCATGACCTGGACCAATACGACAACATTGCCTCTACTTTTAAAGTAGGTTTCCATACTTTTGATACAGAGCTCCATGGTGATGTTTATGTTTAGAACAACCTATAACCATACTATCATTTACCTTTACTATATAAAGACTTATGAGGATAAAATACGCATTAAATGTTTACAGATGTAGAGTTCATAGGGCCAGTAAAGAGAGAGAATATTTCTTAGAAAACTTAGCAACTTTTCTTTCCTGGTGGTGCATCTAATTCACAGACTCTGTTTTCTGTATCTGCATTCTTTTAAAGTTCCTTGCATTTACCTAGGCTCACACCTTCACTGTGTTGCTGTTCCCCCCATCTCCCCTCAGCATCTAGCCTTTCGTTGGCATCATTGAACACCGGAGACGACAGTGTGCAATCGGGCAAGAGAACGCCAAGGTAAATATTCAGTTCCAATTTACATTTGAGAGAAATGATCATATTTATGTGACTTGGCACATCAGTGTGAATTCAGTGAGACAGTAGTTAATGCATAATTAAGAATAGTTCATGGCTCTTCAGATTAGACCAACTTTGAGTATGTTCCTATAGCCGTTTCCGTACACGGTCGCCACAAAACAGATCTACACATATTTAATTTCCAGGCTGCAGGGAATTGTTTAATTGCTTCTGCTGATATGTACATTTTTTTATTAGATTGCTAGGTATGAGCCAAAACCTGCAGTAACACACACGGAATGGCATACACAAGACACATAAACACACACACAGGATTTGTTGTTGTTTAGTCATTTAGTCGTGTCCGACTCTTCGTGACCCCATGGACCAGCACACGCCAGGCACTCCTGTCTTCCACTGCCTCCCGCAGTAGCTTCGAGAACACTGTCCAACCATCTCGTCCTCTGTCGTCCCCTTCTCCTTGTGCCCTCAATCTTTCCCAACACCAGGGTCTTTTCCAGGGAGTCTTCTCTTCTCATGAGGTGGCCAAAGTATTGGAGCCTCAGCTTCAGGATCTGTCCTTCCAGTGAGCACTCAGGGCTGATTTCCTTAAGAACGGATAAGTTTGATCTTCTTGCAGTCCATGGGACTCTCAAGAGTCTCCTCTAGCACCATAATTCAAAAGCATCAATTCTTCGGCGATCAGCCTTCTTTATGGTCCAGCTCTCACTTCCATACATCACTACTGGGAAAACCATAGCTTTAACTATACGGACCTTTGTTGGCAAGGTGATGTCTCTGCTTTTTAAGATGTTGTCTAGGTTTGTCATTGCTTTTCTCCCAAGAAGCAGGCATCTTTTAATTTCGTGACACACAGGATGGCACTTCTAAAAATGTAATCATTCAGCTTTCCTTAATTTTAAGAAGCCACTGAAATATCTACAAGTGAATTAAATTCTCTAAGTTGTGTAGACTAATATGAAGTAGAGGGGATGCTTTCATATTCAGATTTTCTTATTTGTGATAGCTTTATAAGGGCAAAGGGGCTGGAAACACCCGCCAATTTTTCAGAATTTAGCCAGCTTTGCCTGATGGACAGTTGACATTCTTCCCACTCATTCCTGAAGCTACTTGGATATTTGGAAGAACTTACGTGCTGTTAAATCATTTGATTCCATATTTGTGTTTAACAGTGCTTTATCTTCAGGTCTTTCATCGTGAAATGCTACCATTTTTTCATTGTGAAATCATGCTTGGTAATAGATTGGCCAAATCTTCTTTCCTGTTTAAATGCAACTTTTAGGTCTGAATCTGTGGAAGGATTCGTATCTCCAAGTCGTTGTGGAAGTCGTAATGGAGAAAAGGATTGGGAAAATGCATCAACGACATCTTCTGTGGCTTCTGCTACAGAATATACAGGTTGGTATATTAAGAGTTGGTGCTGAATTATTTGCTACAAACAAGAACATGTAGATGCTTTGGGGTGGTGGGGGGGGGGAGCTGATAAGTAACAGAGAAAAAGTAATACAGAGTAATAACAGCAAGCCAGTGTACCAGATTACAATCTTGCTTCACTTAGTATCAGGTGGTAGTTAAATACCCCAACCATAATAAAGATTGAGAAGCTGGAGTATTAAGAGTTTGGTTTGAAGGAAATTCTTTAGAAATTCCTTGCCCTGGCCACCTGTCAAATTTGGCCCATGGAGTTCAGCTATAAAGGTCTGGCCCCCAGAGCCAGAAAGGTTCCTCACCTCTGCCTGCTCTAAACCATGTTCATTTATTCATATATATGTTTTGAAAAATCTCTCTCTCTCTCTCTAGGACCAAAGCTGTACAAAGAACCCAGTGCAAAATCCAACAAACATATAATCCAGAATGCCTTGGCTCATTGCTGCTTGGCTGGAAAAGTAAACGAAGGTCAGAAGAATAAAATATTAGAGGTAAGGCAAACCTGTAAAGGGGAAGGAGGGGAGAGAAGAAACTGAAAATCTGAAGTTCAGGTTGTGGGTAGGTAGGAAGTGTTGGGGGGACAGTTTTCTTTACACTGCAAGTTCAAAGGGGAGTCTTTCTGTTTACCAAGACCCCGTAAACATTAATGGTGTGCATTAATGGTATTTCTGGTGCAGCCATAGCACTGAAACTCCTAACCTCCTTTTCATCCTCTGTTCTGGGTCCTCTGCTAAGCTATCTCCTTAATACAATATTCTTGCCAGAATAGGAATACATACACTGTGAAATTCTCTACTAACACTTCTCATGAGCTTGTTCTGATGCTAAAGATTTTTAAATAGTTATAACATTAGTTGAAATAAGAATATAACTTTCTGGTGCACCAGGAATGTAGTTTTTAAAATTACTCCTGGCACCCTATATTGCTTGTTCACACATGCATGTATAACACTTGATTTGTCTATAATTTACTGTTGAACAGTTAATGGCAACTGAATGTGCAACTTCAGGTCCATGATATGAAAGTTGTATCTCTGTTGTTGGATTTGTGATGCCTTCATACATGTGTAAATAAGTCAAGCTCACAATGCTATTACATTTTCAATAACATGAAATAGTTGCTGTCATAAGTGTAGGAGCACTGAAAATACCCATAAACTGGATGTTAACTTGTGCACAATTTGAATGCTCTTTCCTCCCCTCCCTCTTTCAGGAAATGGAAAAATCAGATGCCAACAACTTCCTTATCCTTTTCCGCGACTCAGGCTGCCAGTTCCGATCTTTGTACACGTACTGCCCTGAGACAGAAGAAATCAGTAAGTTGACTGGAATAGGCCCCAAGTCCATCAGTAAGAAGATGATTGAGGGGCTCTATAAGTACAACTCTGACAGGAAGCAGTTCAGCCACATACCTGCTAAAACGCTCTCTGCCAGTGTCGACGCTATTACCATCCACAGCCATTTGTGGCAGAGCAAGAGACCAGTAACACCGAAAAAACTCTTACCTACAAAGGCATAGTAACTCGGAGGGGGGTAGGGTACTTTGCCATGTTTGTGGCAAACTTGCACTTCGTATTTGCTGCCTATTAGAAAATAGGTTCTTATTTGCCAACAAGATTTCTTTGAACTCGGATCTGAAGAGAAAAGCTCTGTCATCATGCACAACTGGAATGTAAACACAGTATTGAAGACTTGCAGAAAACTGACACTTAAGTGATTATGCATTCGTGTGCTCATGAAAGACTGACTCAAGAGTGGAGATGGGTATGTGCTCACAGTTTATAGGGTTCATTTCCTCTCGTTTTTAAAACACTGAATTATTGAATGTTTGCAAATCTGTAGTGACTGAAATTAAAGTATATATTAAATTCATTGCCTTATACTTTGGTGTGTTATGCTTGTTTTGGAATTTGCTTCTGCTCTTTATATCTTCACTGGAGAAATGTTCTGTCTTGAGTTGCCACACCGTTAAATTTTAAGTGGCCTGCCGGTAACAGAGGGCACAAACCTTTTTGCAATGAAATGAAGTTATCCGTTCTTTTTTTGACTTTCTTTCATTTCAAAGGGTTTTGCACCAGGAAAGTTCCTTGGAGAGGATGTCCAGGATTAAATGTTGCTAGCATGTCTTAACCTCTGGCAAGGAAATGTGATGGCTGTCATTGCTTGTTCCACAAGGAAACTTATTTTATAAAGGTATTGTCATTATATTTAGAAATCCACCATTGCCCTGATCCAGGGAAGCATGACGGGAGATCTTTGCATGCACTATTGTGTTTTGCATTTTTCTTCTGAACAGGAAGTTCAGTCCAAACTGCTGATTAACATTCTGAGATTTAGCAAAGGGGACGATACGTGTCTGTGGCATGACAGGTGACCCAAATAAAATAGCACCACTAAACAAATGCAGACATCTACCATTGCTTCCTGAGATTACGGCCTGGATGGCTATTTCACAATCCTAAGCAAAACAGTATTAATTGTCTTAAAAGTAGACACTTTGTATGAGTCCTTCTGAGAAACTTGAAGAAAATTATATTGAGTAAGCCTGCTCTATGAAAGCTATTCTGATGTGTCACCAGGTTGCCATCCAGTATATGGACCAAAGTAATTTTTCTTCCAAGACATCAATTTAATTTTGTTTAATATAAATTATGGTATTGATGATGATACATGACAATCTTGAGTGTATTGAAACCAAGAATGGCTGAGAGCCACACACATACAGCAATGTTAACATTTACAAAATAATCACTGGGGCACCTTTTTTCAGTATTAACAAAGGGCTGCACATCTGATTCCTTTAGAGAAGTTATTTCTGTTTGGAGGTTTGCTTGTTGCTTTCTTTTTCTTTCTTATTGTCAGGATTCCTATACAGATATAGCAAGGCACTGTTTCAGCAGGTGGAAAAGCTCAAACTTGAAACCTACCCTTATTTTTGTGATTGCTTTTTTGACATTTGTACACCAGAGGACTTAGTTGGGGGGTGGGAGGGGATCTAGGTGGAACCTCATTCTCAGGAAAAGACTTGAATTATTGCTAAACCTGTTCCGTTTCAGTGTTGTGACAAGTGTTGGAACTTCAAGACAGTTTTGAACTAGCTGTCTAAAGTGTTTGTTACTTTTTATTATGCATCCTACAAAGGAAAACTTAAAATTCTGTACACTTCTCCCACTGAACTGCTTGACTCAGAGAGGTAGTACTTCACTACAGTCTGCTTCTGTTCTTTATATAGATGATGTATAGGAATGATAAGTCCTTAAATAATTTAGAGAACAGCCCTTTTTAAAATTATGAAAAGGCCTTAGGCATCAATGTGTCTGGGATCTTGATCAGCATTTTCTCAGAAATGCAATCAATATTTACTTTAACTTATGTTCTTATATTTATGTATATTTGTTAAAACTGTAAAAAAAACCCAACACAAAACCCACCTGTTTAATAGGTATGTGGCTCTGATCTATTTGTGGTTAGCGGATTCCTACTGTTTGCATGTATATGAACTAGGATATCTAACCCATCTTCTATTTCAAGTGTAAACATACTGTGTATATATTATATATATTTTAAAAATAGGAGATAGAAGGTCTATGCATTCTACCAACGAGGCTTATCCTCCAACTAATGGCATAGGGAAAATATATTGCATACCCATGTAAGCATACATCTAAGTTAAAACTTGCCCAAGTTGGGGGTGAGCTGCTAGGACATATATGGGATAGACGATGGAGGAGATCACATGGAAGGATTTTTAACTAAACTATTCCTGCTAAAAGAAAAATATAATTTAATGATACATACCACTGACTGATTCATGCACACCTATCTAAACAGGATTTCTTTTAAAATGTGGCAACATAGTGTCATTTTAAATTATTGAATGTATTATGAATTTTGTCTACCGTTCAGAAAAAAGATGTCTGTGCAATGTTGAAAGGTAGGATGTGAATAATACAATTAAAAAAACGAGACTTTGGGGATTAAAATGTTACTACATACTAGGAGAATTAAGGACAGGATTTTTTCTTTTTTTCTTTTTAAGCTTGCAAATTTTCTAATGACAGTATGTCTTCATTTGGGATCTTGTTTAAGAAAATAAAAGCCTTTCATGGAGAAGTCCGGTGTTCATCAGTGACATTATCAGTTACACACCGGTGCTTTCATCGAGGGAGCGGGGTGTTTTTATTGTTTATATGACAGAATTTGCCAACCATCCTAATTTCTAGGCCAGGTGTTCGAGCTCTGACAGTCATGGTAGCTACTGAAACCATTTTTGGATGACTGTTGGTGGTTTTTTTTTTAAAGAAAAAATTCTTTGGCTGTTTAAAGCCAAATTCTGTTTATTTCTAATTTAAATGGGCACCGTCCGTTGAGAAATGTACAGTGTATTGTGTGCTTACTTGTCCACTTTTGTGGAGCATTGCTACCCTATTTTTTCAGAAGCTGTGCTGTAAGATATTGTCATAGTACAGTGTAGTCCTTCCCTTCCATTTAAATAAAAAGCATGGCACCAAAAACAATGTTGTGGTTTCATCTTTTGGTACGTGTTTTCAGTTTATCCTCTGAAGCCATTAAATGTATACATTTATGGTTGGCAAAAGGTTTTGCCGGCCTGCAGTTTGTGAAGGCATCTCTGATCTGAGCAATCAAATGGACACTTCTGGGAGTGGGCTGGTCCTGTTTGTTTGTGCTGGCACTGGCTTCTCTGTGTCATGGATGATGGAGGTGCCAGCTCAGTATCCAGCATACTCTCTGACACGTCCCCAGGCAGAGGCTGCTTACTGAGGAGGTGCCTGACCAGAGATGTCCGATATCACGTGGGTAGCTCACATCTCTGACAACCCACTTGAACCTTCCCCAGGATCCAGCTCCTGACTCACTCGAGACCCCTCCTGCAGCAGAAGCATTCCTTGAGGTCCCAGTTTCATCTTCCTCAACCCGCTTTGGTCCTCCTATGGGTTATTTAGCTTCAACTCCCTGTTTTACTTAACCCCCCCAAAACCCCCCTCATAATTGGCCCATCCCCTGTGTGACATCTCCATGGGGCTCATGACAGAAATCAACCCAGAAGGCAGCATTTTCACCTGTTGACTTGAAGGTTTCGTTAACTACATGCGTTTGATATACCCTGCTTTCATCACCGGCACAGGTCAACACTGAACCGGAAAATTATTATTGGCTTGTTCAAAGGACACACACTACAGGAGCACTGCGGAGGTGCTCAATAATTTCTTCCCATTTCGGCTGCATACACACTATACCTTTAAAGCACATCCTTTCTAGTTTACCCCTTTCAGAGTTACAGTTCCCAAAAACCCTTGATTGCCAGTGTGGTGTAGTGGTTAAGAGTGGTAGATTCGTAATCTGGGGAGCCGGGTTCACTTCCCCGCTCCTTCACATGCAGCTGCTGGGTGACCTTGGGCTAGTCACACTTCTCTGAAGTCTCTCAGCCCCACTCACCTCACAGAGTGTTTGTTGTGGGGGAGGAAGGGAAAGGAGAATGTTAGCCACTTTGAGACTCCTTCGGGTAGTGATAAAGCGGGATATCAAATCCAAACTCGTCTTCTTCTTCTTAACAAACTAAACTAGTGCCCAGAATTCTTTGAGGGAAAGAATGTGCTTTAAAGGTGTGGTAGGTATATAGCCTTGTGCTAGAAACAACCTGTCTTCTGTTAACTGGATAAGCAGACTACAGAGCTTGTTCATGCTTTTGATTCCACCAACTGATAAAGCCGGGGGTGCAGGTGAGACGGGACCTTTCATAAAACTCCTAAAAACTTGTACTTTCTCAAAATTATCATTTATCTCTTGCTGTAATGAAGCTCTAATTCTACCATTGTTTTTATGAGCACTTGTGTGCAAATTACGATACATCAGTTTATACAGCTTCTTATTAATTAATTAAATCTCTGCACCGCCTTTCATCAGGATCACAGGGCTGTTTACAATATAAACATAATCCTTATAGCCCAATCCTAAACTGCGTATTTCAAGTAAATCCTACCAAGTCCAGAGCTTGTCCCACACGTTTTTGTGATCAGGCTGTCACCAAAGCATCATTTCCATGGCTAATTCTTCCCCTTCTTTGTCAAACATGTTTTAACACTTACTCTGTTATGCAACATTGTTTTGAGTTTCCCTGTCCCAGCGGTATAGGATTGGCTGGTGGGGAAGCTCACAATTTGATGTAGCGTCACAGAGAGAGAGTTCCTGACAAAAGTGCTAATCCTTTTCAGTATTGATGTTTTGAAATATGTTAATATACCTGCATACTCTCACCATACTCTTTTTGTAATTAGTCAAACTCAGCTCTTGTATCAAGTAGTATTTCATCACCCATGTCTTACTATATCAAAGAGCTTTCCATCTAAGATAGCAAGTCCTGGCAAGTGCCTCTTGAGTGTAAACACATTTATTAAGGTGCTTGGATGTGTAGAATTGTCACCTTAAATCAATATTGCTTATTGTTTTGACAAGCCTAGAAACCGGTAGTACAAGAATTTGGATCAGCTCCAGAAGTGTTGAGTAAGTACCACGAAACTATTTGTAAACTATTTGTGTGGATTTGTGAACAATGTTCAGTGAATGCTATGTTATCCAGGAGAGCATTTATTTTGATGGGACAAGCTGTGAGGCTGAAACAAAAGAAAACACACAAAGCAAATAAAGTGATGTTGGCCCATAATCCATCAAGCAATACATTTATTAGGACCAACCAGAATGTCACAAAAGCTTTTAGTTTCTCTAGAGCTCTTCATCAGACTGGGATATTATATATATAACAGTTTCCTTCACTGCACCCTCCACTGTTGCTTTGTTCTTTTATTATCTATGAAAACAAAATATAGGGGTGTTGTTTTTTTTAATGCTCTAAATATTAAGTATTTCCCACCCAGTGCCTCCAAGCAAAGAGTAGATAAACAAGGTACTTTGTTAACACAGTGTAGACATTTAATAACTCGTACAGATTTAAGGCAATTCATTAATAACAGAACCATCCATTTTGGTGAGCAGATAGGAAGGAAATTCTTTGGATGCAGTAATGGTTTTTACTTACCAGTATTTGTTTATTCAGTCACTACATTTATGGCAAAAAGGATTTTCTGTAGCAGTGGAAAATGTGAGAAAAGACAAGGACAGACTGGAATCAAGAAAGCTCTCAGATGGTAATTACATGCACTGGTAACAAGCCAGCAGCTTTCACTGCAAAAATAGAGGAAAATGCTACTGTGATGTCAAGACTGTGGTACAGGCCCCAGCACTGGCAAGCAACCCACGTCTGAGCTTGACCCAGTCAGAAGAAAGGGGAGCAGGACAAACAGAGAAACTGAAAGGCAAAATGGAACAAATATGATTTCTTACCAAAACCACATCAATCAGAATTTTACCCTTCTAATGCAAATATGGGGGGGGGGTATATAAATCACACAGAAGGAGGAGATTTCTGTGCAGCATGCAACAAAAAGCCACCCGGCACCAGTTGGACCTTGAGTTATCCCTAGCTTCAGAAATGGGACCGATTAAGAATTAACATACTCCATGCCACCAAGCATAATTTGGGTATAATAAGGGCATTAATCATGAAGAGGTTTGGGAAATGACAATTTGTGAATTAATAACGGCCAAAGTGGTGACCTGTCAAGTAATGGCTACCTCTCCCTGTAGTGTAATTGGGGTCTAAGACTCAATGCACACATTACTGCAGTGTTGACAGGGCTGACCCACCCAGGAGGCAAGGCAAAGCGACTGCCTCAGGTGACAGGATCCACAGGGGCAGCAGATCTGACCTCCAAGGAATGCCACTGGCACTGCTGCTACTTCCTTGGCAGCTCCCCACCCCAAGTCACCCCTCCAGCGACCTCTTGGTGCATATTAGGCACTGCTAGTCTCCTCCCCAGACCTTATTCCCAATGTAATGTTGTTATTGTTAAATCCATTTGTCCTTTTTTTAAAAAAAAATTTTTTTATTAAATTTTCACAATTACAACAAAAGCAACCTGACAAAAAGGAGAAACAACAGCAGAAAAACATACAAAAAAACCCTAAACCACAATAAAAAACATAATCCTTATCCCATATCCCTTAAAACCCACATTTTATTTACATTGTAAATTGACTTTCTCAAATCCCTCCCTTCTGAATTTCCTTGTATCTGCATTTAACAGCTTTCCAATATCATTCTTCCACAAAAATATTTACTCCTATCTAATTTATTCACTTTTCTTACTGTTCTAAATCCCAATGATTTAATTTAATCCTAATTTAATGCTAGACCTGTTTAGTACTTTCAAGTTATTTCTAATTTTTTATATTACAATATTTATTCAAATATTCCTTAAATTTCTTCCAATCTTCTTGATATTCCTCTTCTTTCTGGTGGCAGATTCTTCCAGTCAGGTCAGCTAGATCCAGGAAATCCAACATCTTCATCTGCCATTCTTCCACCATTGGAATTTCTTGAGACTTCCAATTTTTTGCTAACAGCAGTCTTGCTGCTGTGGTGGCATACAAAAATATAACATCTTTTTTGGGCAATTTCATTCCTATTATTCCAAGTAGAAAGGCCTCTGGTTTCTTAATAAATGTATTTTTCAACGTTTTTTTTCCAATTCATTATATATTTTCCCCCAGAAGTCTTTCACCTTGGGACATGACCACCACATATGAAAGAACTACCTTCTTTCTCTCTACATTTCCAACATATATTATCATTTGTGTGGTATATTGTTAAATACAGTTGTATACCACCCTTCACGCGGGGATCTTCACTCACCCCTTCTTCCATGGTGCGGGAGTGGGGGCGCGCGTCATTTTGTGCTTTTCCTCAGGTGCCAAAATGTGGGGCTGGCCCCTGTGGGGTAGTTGGCCAAACCCCTACAGACCCCCCTGCCTTGTATCAATTACTGCTTGTGCGAGTGGCCTGCCTCGGGTTCGCCTAGAATGTACACGTGTCTGGAAGAAAGACGTGGTTGCTAATCATGCCATTGGGAACGGCTAGTTTGTATGTGTGTATTTTGTTATTGTTTTTATTATTGTTTTTGGTGTTTTTATCTTGCATTGTTTATGTTGCGAACTGCCTTGAGATGTATGGATAAAGGGCAGTATCCCATTTTAATAATAACAATAACAATAATAGTAGTTTGACACTCTTAACGTTAAGGAGGAACAGCCTTTAAAACACCCACCCTAGGAATTACTGGGGCGGGAAGAGGATGCGAAGGAGACAAAAAAACACCCTCCGTAAAATGCGATTAAGGAAAAAAACCCCAAACAGATGCGAAGCAATCTTGCCGGAGGAGGAGGAGGAGGAGGAGAAGAGAAAATCCACACCCCGGATTCCCTCGCTCCTTATTGGCCCGCCTCCGCCGCTGCCACCCCCGATCCCCGCCGCGCCTCCCGCCCGCGCCGCTCTCCAACACGGGCTGGGCGAGCCATTCCTCTCGGAGTGACGCCGCCCCTGCGCCCGCCCGCCCCTTTTCCCCTGGCTCTCCCAGTCAGGCGGCTGCGCTGTCACCCCGCCCAGGCGCCGCGGGGCCCTGAGGAGCCGGCCTGCCGGGCACTGATTGGAGAAGCCGCTTGACAACCGCAGCCAGGGCACTGCCGCCGCCGCCGCCGCCACTACACAAGCCGGGCCGGGAAGGCGAGGAGCAGCTGGGCGCCGGCAGGCAGGCAGGCAGGCAGGGCCGCGTTGGCTGCTGGCGACGGGACCCTCTTCCCCTCCTGCCACTACCCCGGTGGCGAGGCTCCGCTTGCCGCCATTTTGCGCGCCCCCGCCAGCCCCGGTCTCCCCTCGCCGCTTTGGGAGGGAGCCTCCCCTGAGGTGAGCCTCTGTCTCTTCCCTGAGGGATGGGCCCTACGGCTGCCCTGGCTTGGGTGGGTGGCGCCGCCTCCGCTGAGGGGGGAAAGAACCGGGTCGAAGGAGCGGGAGGGTGGGAAGGGATGCCCGGGGCCTGAGGGCAGGCCCCGAGTGAGTGCCCGTTCGGGGGGCACCCCTTGGAGGCGTTGGCAGGGCAAGGGCTTGGCGCTGCTGGTGGTGGTGGTGGCGGCGGCGGGAGGGGCGAAGCGACAGCCTCCCTTGGGCTGCTTTGGTGCTGAATAAGCGAGAGGACCATTTTCTTTATTCCCCCCCAACCCATCCTGCTTATTTGTCTCCCGTTGAGTCAGTGCATGCTTCATCGCCACGGCTGCCTCTCCTCACCCTCCGCCGGCCTCGCGAGGGGAAAGTGCTGTATCCGTGTGCATTGCTGCTGAATTTTGTCCGTTGCCCATGGTTTTGTTGCATTTTGCTTCTGGCGAACATCTCCTCCTCTCGTCCCCGCACCTCCCTCTTCTGCCTTTGTTATTGCAGCATTATTAGCAGGGCAAACCTCCCAGAACGGGTTAAGCACCTGCAAAGCTGCTATCCCTAAGTAACCCAGATCTGTCCTGGGCACATAAGAGACATTGTTTGTCTGTCTGTGCTGAGCTTGGTGTGCTTGACAGGAGAGGATGCCTGAAACAGGTTTGCAGTGTCACTGCAAAAAAAGAAAAAGATGGGGTGTTTTTATAGCCTGTCTTACCTGCTCTGAGGTTTTTAATTGTGCCTTTTCCCGAGGAAGCATTCCAGTTTTGTGTCCTAAAGTCCCTGCTCCTGAGGGTTGTGTCACAGCACAGTAGCTTTTTCAGCATGTTTTAGCAGGAAAAACTTGAGTGTCAAGTATCCAATTCTCTGTTGCAATCCTTTGTTCACACAACTGAGCTGCAGTGAAGGAAGGGTGGGTTCGTGGATGCATGCATGCGCATGCTTCTTTTAGAATGTGTTTAGTTTAGTGACAATCCTGTGAGTGTACGAACGAAGGGTGACAGTTATTATGGATGCATTCTGAATACAGGAATGCAAACTTGACAAAACATATTGGCAGCAGGCAGCTGCAGATGTTGCAGCGACTGTATACAATAGCTCGAGACAATAATGGAATACTTTGTTCTTTGTTTGAACAAAGAGCAAATCAATTTGTTGACAACCTTAGTTTGAAGGATGCCATGAACATAATAATGAATACCTGTGACTTTTCTGGAGTACCATGTGTCTGTGGTATATTCTGGTTTGGAGACCTGAATAGCAATAGGTCACACATGAGAAAGGCTAAATAAATATAATACGCTGACATAACTGTTATGCTAGTGACCCCTTCCTATTTCTATATGGTAATCTTTTGAATAGCCTTTTCTCCTCTTCATCTCCTGATTAATTGCTGTAATTAGTATGTTTTATCACCTTCCATTCTTGCTTTGCTCATCTATTTAATTTGATAATCTTTTAGACAAATAATAGTTGGAGAATAAATTATAGCAGGTGAAAACAAGAGAATGCACAGCTATTTGACAACAAAAATTATTCATTTTGGCATAAATGGGGCAACATAGATCATGAGAATTAGCTTACCACTCTGTAAAGGTGCAAAGGCTGTGGCTTTTCAGTGCCCCATTGGTCAGTCACAGATAACTTCTGCACTTGGCTATTCTTGAAGCCTCCTCATGTGTTTTCTCTTTCACAAATATATACACAAAATTTTGGTGCCAAATAATTTTTCTAGGAGCCGCTTGAAAGTAAGAAGTAGAGATCCCAATGTAGGTGCCTGGCAAAAACATTCCTCTTCTCCCAGGCCTTTGGCTAATTATGCAATCTTTGGCCTATGAAGGACAGCATAGAAATTTTAATGATGATGATGATGATGATGATGATGATGATGAGAGTTTTATTCTTGCTGTTATGCTGTAGGCTCTTCCCACCCCACTTCTCCCATATAGGGTTTACTTGAAAGATGCCTGGCTGAAATCTATCTAGGAATCATAGCTAATATTCCCTTGAGGTTCCCTTCATTGTAGTACCTACCAAAGAAACCTTTCTGTCCTCTTCAGTAATCTTGACACCAGGATCAGTTTTCGAGACACTGGATTTTTGCATCTACCTCCTGTCTGTAGCACTGTTGCATTTTTATATCTTAGGTTCAATCCAAGCACCGTGGCACTACCAGAAAAGGTGTGCTAATTATGATAGAGCTACCAGCTTCCTTTCATGCCTAGCATAAAGAACATATAGTAATTTTGTACCACCTGACATGCATCCTTTTGGGCAGGCCAATTGACTGCAGCTATGGAGCAGGAGGATGTGAAGCATTTGCTCTTTATTTATTGAATGGAGGCTTTGGTTGTTGCAATTAGAAGCAATTGTTTTCCCTTAGTAAACCAAAGAGTTGAAAAACAGTGGGTCACTGAGTCCTTTTGCTCTGTCGTGGCCTGGCTTGGGTAATATTTTTAAAGCACAATCCTGCTAAAACAAAGCAATTCTCCTTCTCCTTTTATTTCAGTCAGAGAGTTAAACATATGCATTTCCTTACCATAAAATGAAAAGGGGGTAAAAGTGCTTGCTTTTGATTGGAACGCCCTATTTATATTATTATAAGAATGACTAGAATGGGTGCAGTGAAGAGCTGAAAAGCACTGGGATTTTCCCTTTAAGTACATATAGTTGTGTGGAATGTTTATTGTAAACCAGTGGTGGGGAACATGTGGCCCTCCAGATGTTGCAGCACTACAAATCCCATCATCCTGGTGCTGCTGGTTAGGGCTGATGTGAGTTGTCCTCCAACATAATTTGCAAGGCCACAGGTTCCACCCCTGTAATAAACAGTGGATATGTGTTATAATCACAAAATAAAGGGCACTTTTTATCCATAATCAGTTATTGACCCTCAAATATGCCTCTTACTGAACAATAAGTAATACATGGAGATAATGTAAATAAATCTATGTACCTTTTAAAATTTAAATGCTGCCTTAATACCTATTTGCCACAAATACTTATCCTTATCCTTTGATTAAAAGGCTGTTAGGAGAGACTAAATATGGAATAATATACCAGTGCCTTGGCCCCTAGGTGCCTGCCTGTCTTTGTGTGTTGCAGAAATTGTGCATTGTCAGGAGGTGTTTTAAATAACAATAAATACTATGCCAAATGAATATTCAATTATTTGCATATTAATCTATTTTAGTTTTCTGTTGTATATTGAACTTCTGTTTACAATTACTTTAGATTCTACTGTGCTATTTTGGGAAATAAATCATTACACAATAGCAACTAATTTTACAAATTATGGGCTTGAAGGACTGTCTCAAATTGAGGGTGACCTTAAGTACAGTTTGTTCCCTTTCTAAAGAAGATTGTAATTTCTTTATTAACACTTCAGTTTAACAATCAAAGAAATGAAAGGAACCAACAAGTGCTTCAGGCAGGCTTCAATACTAAACATACTAGAGATGGGAAGTATCACAGTGGTACATTCTTCTGACACATACATAGGATTGTACTGTTGCTTCAAGGCAGAATTACCTGACAGCTTGTGTTCTGCAATATGATTGTGTTAAAGCCACATTGCATCACACAGTTCATCTAGCTTGCTGAATAAATAGTATGAAGCGAGCCAAGCCACAAGCTACAGCGGAGGGAAGAAACTTAGTATTAGATATACTCCCAGTAATTTAGCTCTAAAGGCACTAAATTATAATTAAAATATAATCTTAACATCTATAAAATACATTTATTAATTTGTGATTTAAGACAATGTTCAATTTATTACCTTAAAGCAGCCTTTAAGAAATAAATTGTTACTTGCGTACTAAGCCTTAAATCTTGTCCTCACTTACCTGGCAGTAAGTCCCATCAAACTCAGTGGGATTTACTTCTAAGGCCCCATCTGCACTATGTATTTAAAGCAGAATGATTGATTGATTGATTGATTGATTGATTGCATTTATATCCCATCTTTCCTCCAGCAAGCTCAAGGTGGCGTAAATAGTTCTCCTCCCCATTTGATCTTCACAACAACCCTGTGAGCTGAGAGTGACTGGCCCAAGGTCACCCAGTGAGCTTTATGGCTAAGTGGAGATTTGAACCTTGGTTGTACAGGTCCTAGCCAGACATCCTAACCACTACATGGCACTGGCTTTCCATTCTATCACTATATCACTTTGAACAGCTGTGGCTTCCC
The DNA here is from genome assembly GCF_951804945.1 of Podarcis cretensis. NCBI lineage: Eukaryota > Metazoa > Chordata > Lepidosauria > Squamata > Lacertidae > Podarcis > Podarcis cretensis. The sequence goes on along the minus strand of NC_137175.1, from coordinate 82,230,336 downwards.
CAAAAGCATCATGGGAAGTGTAGTTGCTGAGAGGGTGCTGAGAGATCCCCTATTTTGCTCCCCAAGCTACAATTCCAGTCTGGTTTAACAATCAGTCCCTCTTCCCAAGAAACACTTGCAACTGTAGTTCTGTGAGGGGAATTGGGGCCACCTAACAGCTCTCAGCACCCTTAAACTTTGGTTCTCAGGCTGCTTTGCAGGAAAGCATAACTGTTCAAAGTGGTTAGTTGTTTAAAACTGTCTATACTACTTTAGAGCTGTATAGTGTAGTTGAGGTCTGAGTATACATGCATAAGATTGCACTGTAAATTTGGTAATTGCAAATAGTGAGAAGGTAGGAAGCTTTTCAGGCGGGAAAATCTCTCCACCTTTTCAGATGCTTATGGAAGGCCTGCAAGCAGGACCTGAGCACACCAGCATTCTCCTCACTTGTGATGTCCAGCAGTGGCCTACTAGCCTTGATAGCCTTATCCTTCATAAATTTGTCTAATCCCCTTTTAAAGTCATCTAGTTTTGTGGACAAAGTGCAGCTGCAGAACAGAGGAGAGAAGTGATTTCAAAAATAGGGTTGAGAAGGTGAAAAGGAGATTTAGTAGTTGCATAGCGTGGGAAGGGGAAGCTTTAGGGGCTAATGTTGGGAAGTGCTGGTGGTGGGGTTGGACAGCAGAGCAAGCGTTGGGGCAGAGCCCTCCCAGCATGCATGCATGTTTGTTTATTTATTGTCTTAATATTTTTAACAATGTGCTCCTTGAATTTATTTTTCTTTTTGGTATCCCTTATGGTACGCTTGCATTTATTTTAGACCATTGTCTCATGCAATGACGGCAACGCTTGCTAGTCTACTTAGAAAAGGCTTAGTCAAGATTGCATGCAATGACAATTTAACTCTCACAGAGAAAGACTCTACTGAAGCAAAGCCTTAGTTATTTCCATCTGTGTCAATTGGTTGTCATAGCTGTCCAATATAAGCTGTTATCTGGAGTAAGGATATATGACTTAAATTTCTGTAAAAAATATTGGAATGTCTGAGTGGTGATACGCTATGAAAGCTCTGCTTTTTCAACAAATTATTAAATCAGAATTGGAAGAAAACCTGCAAATTCAAAATGTATATTAAAAAGAAAGGGATTCTAAATCCTTCAGTCATTCTGAAGTATTAGCCTTGGATCACTTTGGTGACGTTGTGTGCCATATGTGCTGACTGCTTGTGGCATACTGAGGAGCTTGAGCTGCATCTTTCAGATTTGTTGGATGGTGGTTTATCTCCCAATGTGATAAAAACTCCTTTGCATATGCCTTATAGTCCCTGATATGAATATACTGATGCACCAGTGTGTTTTATTAATTTTAGAGATGTGAAGACCTGGGGGGGGGGGCTGGAAAAATGGGGGGAGGACAGGATTGCCTCTAATTTCTCTGTTGTTTATTCTGAGCCTATAAATCTCTAGTAACATCATAATTCTGTTGACTAGTTACTTACAAAATGCTTCCACATACATAAGCTTATTTTCTTGCTGGACTTATTTCTTTGCTAGAACTAAACTTTTCGTCTTGTTGCCCTGTGACTAAGCTGTAGAGTTCTTCACACTAGCATGTAGAATGAACTACAGTACAAGACAGACAGAACTTTCCAAATGCAGAGACAATGCCCCAAACCAACTTTAGTCATGTGTAAAAATGGTATTCACTCATAATTGTACTAGACTGTGGATGCACATTCAAATATGCATCTCATTGAAAATAAAGGAATATAGTACCTATAAGAGATGTCTGTGTTTGGGTGCACATTGGAAAGTACAATTAATTTGAATGTGCATGTCCTGATCCAAAACATAATGTGTGTGCAGAAGCCTGCTTCCTAACACAGTGGCGTAGCTTGGGGGGCATTGCCCTGGGTGCATTTTTTTGAGGGAGCACAACCAGGCACCCCCCAATAGTTCTTTTATTGAGGGAAGCCATGCCCAGGCTGGCCTTTGGGGCTGGGGTGTGGGTGGCAGCAGCAGTTGCTCCACTCCCAAGTCAGGCTTGTTTTTCCTTTAGCATGCCAGGCATGTGGGACTGCTGGGGTACTGTGGTAGGCTCCTTCTCCCTCTGCCCCCAGCATGCCCCATCCCTGAGTGCTTGTGCCCACCTGCCCTTGGTGCTGTGGGCTCACACAACACCACTGTCCTAGAGTTTATCTCCAGGATCTTCTTATCTGGATCAGGGTGCTGTAATTTACTCTTTGTTACTTCTTTCTATCTTTATCCCAATTTTTATGCATGATAGAAACAATTGTGAGGCAAATACTGGGTCAATAAATGTTTGATATCTCCATCAGTATTAACATGACAAACATCCCAACTTCTATTTTCCATCAAATTAAAAAACTTGGTCACTAGTACAGGACTTTTAAATAAGAGCTGTTAGTTTTTCCTTACCACTTAAAACACTCATTACCAGCTTCTAATTCAAGAATTGAAAGCTATGATAAACAAAAATGATTGTTCCTTCCAAGGGAATATGATTGTGTGTTTAGGGCCAATTCACACTTCACTTTTCTGCTTGGCTTGTCCTATGATATACAGCTCATGGTTTGTCTGAGAGAGCTAAACCATGAACCTAAATTCAGATGACGCATAAAGACAAACCATAATCTCCTCCCCAAGAGGTGGCATGTGTGCTTGTTTGTGCTAAGCCATGGTCTTAGCATTACATGTAAACAGGAATGTTAATTCTCTATTCCATATATAGCGAGGAGGATAACTTCTTAGACTGAGACTTCAATAGTAGCTATGTAACGTCTGATGCGCCTTACTTCTAGTGCTTAGGCAAAGCTGGAAGGAGCACTGCAGTGTAATCTCCACAACATGTGCTACCTATTTCAGCTTTTAAGCTCACAAGAAGCAGCACACACAGCAATATTAGTGCTGCAGCAGTGCTCTTTGCATCCTATATCAGGGTGGGGTGGATTCTGAGGTCCCCCATCTTCCGAGGGTTTTTTTGACTTAAGTTCAATAGAAGGAATCGGGAGTGCACTTTTTATTCTTCCTTTCAGCCTGGCTTGAATTAAAACCAGGGATGTGAAGGATCTTTCCTAGGGAGATGTGGCTCTCTACAAATGCAGATCATTTATTTGCATCCTTAACTTGAATTCAGACTGTGTTCCAAATTCTTTCTTTGCATAAAAAAATCAGTACTTTCTGAATTTGATGCCTTTTCTTTCACTGTGCTGACTTGCTGATGCAAATTTTTTTTTGATGCTTGACCTTTCCTACAATGTTGGGCCAGAAAAGGTGGGTGTGGTTTGCCCCAAATGGCTTGGTGAGCCAACATCTGAGTCCTGGCAGGCCTAATTAAGCTGGATTGGAGGTTCCCACCACTGTCTTTTAGTTACTGTTATAGAACTGATGATTGCACTCTCCTTAAGGGAATTTAGAATATTGCCTTCTGCTAATTTCTAGTGAGCCTGTCTATAATAATCTTACACTGGGTGAAAGAGAAGAAAGGGTTTATGCATCTTTGATTGTTGTGTAGAAGAGGGAATTCCAGCAGATTGAGTTTGTAATGCAAGGTTGAGAAAAGCTGCACTTGCTGAAATTTCGTCTTCTATACAACTTAGGGAAGGTATCAGTGCCTGTTCTACTTACATATTGGGAAGTGTGTAAGACATCTAATTTGTAAAAAGGTTTCTGTTGACACTCCCATTAAAGCTGTTGCTTAGTGTAAATCTACCCCCCTGGCAACGTATTGTATATCATACCACTTGTATAAATATTTAATAAAATTACTAACACAGGAGGTATGTTATCTGTACTACTCTAAACTGTAAAATTGAAATCTTGGGATCCTGTTTCACATGAGATGTATTTGTAGTCTCCCAATCCTAAGAAACTTAGTGGATAGCTAAACATGATTCCTGCAAATGAGGTTGTTAAATTATTTGATAAGTCATAGTCTCATTAAAAATAGTACTAAAAAATCTGGGATCTTTTGAGATGGAGGAGGGGAGCGATTTTAGAGGCTGTGATAAAATATTATATAGTTTTTGTACTTACGATTGTCAATCAGTTTAGTTCCTCTGAGGTTCCCATCTCCAAGGATCAAATGTCTGTCCCAAATGCTTAATGGGAACTGAAACAATTATGATGAAATGTGAGCAGCTGCCTTCAAGAGGGAAAGACATCTCACTTGCCCAAAGTCTTTGTGGTTTCTCCTCCACATACACTGAGCAAAGAGTTGTTTTGTGTTCTGTGACTAACACCTTCTGTGGCCCAGCTGCTTCTTATTTTCTCTCTCCCTCTTTCCACCCCAACCCCCTCCCCCCATATATATCAGCCAAGAGCATAGGCTCAGATTTATGGGTGTGTATGTCAATATGTGATTCTTCTTATTCTAGCCTTCTGTGTCTTAAAATCTGACTGTGGATTGGAGCCAGTCCTATTTAATGCAAAATCTCACTCCCTGGACAATTGATATTGTGCCTGGCGGGAGCTTTTTGAGCTCACATTTGTTTCTGACAAAGACAGTGCATACTAGACAGGCCATGAAATGCTGCAAAACTTAAAATGCAACACAAACGAGGAAATGAAACATAACTACAGTACTAGAAAACAACTGACATACTAATTAACACATCCAGATTGACATGTGCACATCCCTACATCATTGGTCTCAATTGCAACTCTGCCTATGAATTCTTACAATTGGGATTCTGAAGTTCTGGGTGGGAGAAAGCAGTGCTGGAAACTGACATATCTGTGACTAACAATGAATCATGGGAGTTGTCCTAGCACTGCAGAGCTGAAGGCAAGCACACTGTGACCCCAGTTTGCCAGAGGATTAAAGACTGCTGAAGAAGCTATATTCATAATGGAAGGAGGGAAGACCAGGCGCACTCCCTCGATTTGCCAGTGAAGGAGCAGCAGCAGGGAGTTTGTCAGGGTGGGGAAATGGCTACAACTGCAGAATTAAAGAGAAGTATACTCTGGCCCCATCCATCTGCTAGTGGAGAAGTAGCTTCTCCAATACTTCCTTTCAGCTTACCCTTTGATCGCTTTTCTCTAGATTGGTCTTCAGCCTTAAGCAAAATATACATGCTTCTTGTAATACTGTGCAATCCTTACAAACATGAAGAATTATTTGTGATTACAGAGATTCAGTACTTGTATTGTATTGCTCAGTACCTATTAACAGTATGTTTGCTGGACTAGATATGCTGTTTAAATGAGACCCTCACAACCATGGAAAGAATAATCAGGAAGACTATGAAGTAGAATAGTACAAATGCCAAGGATGACATCTTCATGTCTGACATACCATGAGCATTACCTCTCACTATCATTTTACAAACACTAACTCTATGGAGTGATTCCTCCTTATGGACTATCTCTGTAGATGAAATACATAATAGTGACTTTTTATGAACACACTTGGGAATACTTCACACAAGACTCTTTTCCTACACAGAAAAAATTTCCATGTAGGAAATCATGTTGTAAGTGACAAATGCACATGTTTGTGTGTATGTGGAGTGGAAAGTGACAGCTAATCCCCATTTTTATGTGACTTTATTATGGGAAGAAGGAAAAACAGCAAGAAACCAATTCAAAATTTCTATATACAGAGGTTTAGGACGGTATCAAGTGCTGGGCAGAGGAACTTGTGAAACATTTATTCAAACAGAATTTTAAATAAGAGATTTGAAACCTTACCGTTAGAACACAAATGACTAAGTTTCAAATACAGATTCATATACAGTTGGCAGATACAAACAGTTCATTAAGCAAATGGTAAATGAAAACAGTGTGCATAATAATACTTGGCATACTAGTTTATATCCTGTCAAGTGGTAAGGAGATGTGTGGTCAAAATGGTCATTTTGTATTACTCAGTGTAAGATTTCAATCTGTATTCCATTCTTGAGACAAGTAACTGAGAAGCAGCTACAAATCTAAGAAAATGAATAAATACAATGATTTTTACTCCTTTCTTTAACCTTCTGAAGGAACTTAAAAAGAAAAAGTCTTGTACATAGTTTATAAAAAATAATATTCAAAAGAAAGTGAATGTTGCAGCAGCCACTGAAAATCCCCTCTTTCTCTTTTTTGTTTCATTTTGTTTGTGCATAATGCACAGATGGTATTTTTGATAGTGCACACTTACTTGATCTTTGGATTTGATTTGGAGCATACGATAGGAAAGGCCAAATCACATGAAGTCTATATTAAGTAATGTTTTTGCCTGGATCTTAAAGATTAATTTGCGAAAACAAAAACGTAGGCAGAAATACTCCATAGCATGCAAGTGGCACTTTGATAAAATGCAGGTAGCAGTTTGCTAGATTGTTAGGTTATTCAATCATGCTAATAATTCATGGTAAAATTAACAATTATTTTTGCTTAATAATATTAATAATTCTAAAGTAGATTACTGTTATGGGGTTCCCCCCCAATGCAACCAACAAAATGTCCACTTTCTGAATAGCCAGGCACTCTGCTTTAACGCATATTGAGTTTTTTTCTAAAGGAGCTGTTGTTCAAATGTTCTTTATGCTACTAAATGCTTGTAAACTGAAACATAGTTAAGTAAAACATAATCTTCCCTTGATATTTGTAGCCCTCCGTATGAAGCTGAACTGCTAGCTGTGCAATTGGGCCAAATTATTAGTGATGCTACAGTGAGCTGCATGAACTTTAGTGGTTAAGCATTCTACCAAGCTCTAGCATGTTTCATGTAAACAAAGAAGAAAATGCATTTGACGGTGTCTGTTTGCTAACAAGATGCAGGTCAATCCCAATTTTATATGTAGCTTTTTCTTCTTCTTTCCAGTTTTTCACAATGACGGCAGAAGAGACAGTGAATGTAAAAGAAGCTGAAATAGTCAAGCTAATACTGGATTTTTTGAATTCAAGAAAACTTCATATCAGTATGTTGGCTCTGGAGAAAGAAAGTGGAGTAATTAATGGACTGTTCTCAGATGATATGCTTTTCTTAAGGTAGAAATAATTATCATAGTATTAAGGATACTGTTTAAACAAAGCTCAAATTTTTCTTGCTGTTGTTTAAACTCAGCTCCATGCCTTTAAAATGCTTTGATCCATCTTGGGCTTTACAGTATCTTGACTGACTTGTTATCCATTTCTGTATGTGTACTGAATAAAATTTATCCATAACCCCTTTTAAGCACTTGGCTGCAAGACATGTCCAGTGTAATGCTATTCCTATAAGTATCTGAAACATGCATAAATACATTATTAGATTATTGTCAGTTTACATTTTTGAGCCACCCAACTTTTACCAGATAATACTGTTCAGCACAAGGCAATACAAATTATATTGCATCCAGTTGTGACTTTCAGTCCTTTGATCCAGCGGACACCTCTGCTAACAGAAAGAGGAGGGTGACAATTTTCTGACTTCCTGTAAAAAGGTTTTACTTTTTTCTATTTAAATTAGTAAATAATCTTCTTAACTACTTTGTAAAGCATTGACTTTGTAAAGCTGATTGGTCAGCTGCTGTAGTTGAGGGAAGGGATGTTTTGGTTAGCTTAAAAAATAAATTGAAAGTCCAGCAGAATTCAATAGATCTCTCTCTCTCTCTCTTTCTCTTTTAAAAGACAATTGATCCTAGATGGTCAGTGGGATGAGGTTCTTCAGTTCATCCAACCTCTGGAGTGCATGGACAAATTTGATAAGAAAAGGTAAATTTATAGTAATTTTTCAATACAATGGCAATCCCATTTATGCAACACAACAATTAAACATGCACTCAGCCTTCATACAGTTTCAGAACTGTTGCAGTGTCTATATCTGCATTGCATTCTTCCTTACAAGCTTTTCTCAATTAATTCTATAAGAATAACACTTTTTCATCACAGCTCTCACTAAAATTCCATTACACAAGTAGAAACAAAATAGCAGTGTTTGGATAAGCTCTCATAGTTAGGATTTGGGATAACAAAGGAACAATGATTAAAGAACCTTTTTGGTGCAGTGGGCTAGATCCTTATTTGTCCCTATCCGCATGGGCCAACTTTGACAGGTGAGCAGGAGAACCCACTTGTCAGTTACCTAATGCCATGATGATGATTGACAGCTGGCTTGGCCCACCCACCTGTCATAGTCTGTTGCTCAGTGCTTCCTAGGCTCCCAACAGCCAGCTGGTTGTTAGGTGCTGGGGAACAGTAGCACAAGGGGCTTTGTTAGCTGTATACTCAGCTTCAGATGCACTGAGTACAGGCTTCAGCCCTGTTTTCTGCAGGCATTAGCTGTGCAGCCAAGCTCCCCTCCCCATGGGGAACTGAGTTGCACAGCTGATCTGGCAGGCTTGAATTCAGCTGATGGGCTGTGGATTCAACTCTGCTTTCTGCAGGGATTGGCTATGTCATCAAGCTCCCCACAAAGATCTCTGTTACACAACCAATCCAGCCACACCTCTGCCTGCCATATGCCTGTTGTCACATATGAAGGAAGACTTGACTTGAGGGAAACATGGGGCTGTCCCAACATGTCACTGGCCCATGGCACATGGGAGGCCACACTCTGCACTTTGTTTTCTCGACTGGGCAGGAACAGGGTGATTTGAAGGTGGGGGATATTGACATCAGTCCCTTGTCATGGTCAGATCACTTCCTGTTGAGTTTAGGCTGTCAGCACCTTTTCCCCTCCACAGAGGCAGGGAACCTATTAGGAAGGTCCACCCTCAGAGGTTGATGTATCCAGTGGGATTCCAAACGGCTCTGGGAGGTTTTCCGGCTGAGATGACTGGTGCCCTTGTCAAAACCCTGACTGACCTCTGGAACACCCAAATGGCTCAGACTATTGACATGATCGCCCCTGAGTGCCCTCTCCCACTTCATGGAGCCCGTTTGGCCCCCTGGTATACTCCAGATCTTAGGGCGAGGAAACAAAGCTGGGAGACAGCTTGAACACAAGTGGAGGAAAGATACGAATGAATGCAACCGAACACTGGTAACAGCTCATTATCGAGCCTACCTAGTGACAGTGAAGGTAGCAAAGAAGGCATATTTTGCTGCCTCCATTGCATCCTCATTATGTTGCCCAGCAGAGCTTTTCCAGGTTTTATGGGGCCTTTTATAGGCTGCCCCAAAGGAGGTGATAGATCCCACGGCAGCTCTCTGTGACTTGTTTGCAAAGCATTTTGAGGATAAAATCGCTTGCATCCACCCAGACCTTGACTCTGCTGTTATAGCAGATGAATCTCAAGGGGTGTCCAGAGCACAGTCTAGTCCTGTTGTGTTGGATGAGTTTCAGTTGGTAAGGTTCGAGGATGTGAACAAGGTGCTCGGATCAGTCAGGGCAACCACTTGCACTCTAGACCTTTGCCCCTCTTGGCTGATAAAAACCAGCAGGGAGGGAACAGCTGGCTGGGCCAGGGATGTGATCAGTGCCTCTTTACAAGAGGAGGTGTTCCCTGCCTGTTTGAAGGAGGCAGTGGTAATACCACTCCTTTAAGTTTTTCAAATCCAGGGAAGGTTTCTAACTAACTGCCAGTCAGTTGCTAATTTCCCTTTCCTGAGCAAGGTTCTGGAGTGAGTGGTCGCAAACCAGATCCAGGTGCTTTTTGGAAGAAACTGATTTTCTGGATCCATTTCTCCATTTCAATCGGGGTTTAGGCCTGGTTTTGGCACAGAAACTGCTTTGGTCGCCCTGTATGATGACCTCTGTCGAGAGAGAGACATGGGAAACATGTCCCTGTTAATTCTTCTCAACCTCTCAGCGACTTTCAATACCATTGATTACGGTATCCTTCTGGAGTGACTGTCCAAACAAGGAGTTGGTGGCACCACTTTGCAGTGGTTCCAGTCCTGCTTGGATGGTCTTTCCCGTGGGTGTTGCTTGGGGAATGCTTTTCAGCCCTGTGAAATCTTCAACGTAGGGTTCCGCAGGGCTCAATCCTATCCCCACATTGTTTAACATCTACATGAAACCGCTGGGTGGGGTTATCCAGAGGTTCGGAGTACGTTGTCAGCAGTATGCTGATGACACTCAGCTCTATTTCTCCTTTACATCTGCAGGTGAGGCAGTGGAAGTGCTGGACCAGTGTCTTGCCTCAGTAATGGACTGGATGAGAGCCAACAAACTGAAACTCAATCCAGATAAGACTGAGGCACTGTTAGTGGGTGGTTCCCTAGACCGGATGGGTGGGAGATTGCCTGCTCTTGGTGGGGTTACACTTCCTCTGAAGCAGCAGGTTCGTAGCTCCAGGGGTACTCCTGGATTCTTTGTTGTCGCTCAAGGCTCAGGTGGCCTCTGGCCCAGAGTACCTTCTATCAGCTTCAGCTGGTGGCCCAGCTACACCCCTATCTGGACAGGGATAGCCTAAATACTATTGTCTATGCTCTGGTAATCTCAAGGTTAGATTACTGCAATGCATTATATGTTGGGCTGCCTCTGAAGATGGTTCAGAAACTTCAGCTAGTGCAGAATTCAGCAGCCGGGTTGCTCACCGGAGCAAGATGGTTTGAGCATATTACACTGATCCTGGTCCGACTGCACTGGCTACCAATTAGTTTCCGGGCCCAATTCAAAGTGCTGCTTTTGACCTATAAATCCTTAAATGGCTCAGAACCACAATATCTCAAGGACTGCCTCTTTCAGTATGAACATATTTGGACCCTGAGATCATCTTCTGAGGCCCTTCTTCATGTGCCTCCTCCTCATGAGGTCTGGAGGGTGATAGCACAACAATGGGCCTTCTCTGCAGTGGCTCCCTGTCTGTGGAATGCTCTCCCCAGGGAAGTTTGCCTGGCACCTTTATTATACACCTTTAGGCGCTAGGCAAAAACGTTCCTTTTTAACCAGGTCTTTGGTTGATTTGATTAACATCCTATGCCCTTTTAAAATGTGAGGTTTTTTGGGGAGGGGGGGTTATTGGGCTGTTGTTTTTATTTTGATTATTTATTTTGTGGTTTCATATTTTGATTTTGTTCTGTGAACTACCCTGAGACCTCCGGGAATAGGGCAGTATATAAATTCAATAAATTAATAACAACAACAAAACAACAACAGCAGCAGCAGCCTTGTGGACCAAATTGAAACCCATTCATGCCTAAACCTTCCCAAACCCTGTGTTACAACATGATCTTCCAAAATTACAGGAACAGCAGTCCCAGTTAACTGCTATAATTTTGTACCAAAGTTCACATTAATTTACACTGTTACATCAGTTGTATTTCTGTTTTCTTGTGCATAGGTTTCGCTATATCATACTGCAGCAGAAGTTTCTAGAAGCCTTATGTGTAAACAATGCAATGTCTGCAGAAGATGAGCCTCAACATGTAAGCCTTGTGATCTAATCACAGCACTCTAGCTAATCTTATAAAATACAAATGTATTCTGCTTTTTAGAAGGCAATCAAGTCTTTCTTAAAGTTTGTTTACAAGTCTTACATTTTTGTTTTAAGAACTGTAATGCAAGGATATCTGTGTAGAAAGTAAAAACTGAAGATCACTTGATACAGTGATTCACAACCCATTATCGTGGGGCTGAACTGTGCCTTGTAAAATTAAGGGGCCATGGTGGATAAATCTGGTGCTGAATGCAGGTTGGAGTAGGGGAGAAAGTGACCTAGGTATCAAACCTTAATCAATGTTTAAAGAAACGGTACTTATACCAAGATGTCTGAAACTAGACCTAGGAAACTATCTAGAAAACAAATTGTGCCAGCACTAGATATCATAGAAAAATGTTCGGTTGGACAGCATTTTATTGGTCACACAAGTTGAAGTTGTAATTTCATATGCGGGGAAAGATGACACTCATAAAACTGCAGTTGATTATTAATAGGTGAATAGCAAAGTAATTTATCTGCCTGTATCTTTGTGCAGCTGTGTATGATAAAAAACATTATTTTAGCCTTAAATAGGGGTACTCTCTTTTTTCAGTTGGAATTTACAATGAAAGAGGCTGTACAGTGCCTACATGCTCTGGAAGAATATTGTCCTTCTAAAGAAGACTATAGCAAACTGTGTTTACTTCTCACATTGCCTCGTCTGACCAACCATGCAGAATTCAAAGAGTGGAACCCAAGCACCGCACGAGTTCACTGTTTTGAAGAGGCTTGCGTCATGGTAGCTGAGTTCATTCCTGCTGATAGAAAACTAAGTGAGGCTGGCTTTAAAGCAAGCAACAATCGTTTGTTTCAGCTTGTGATGAAGGGGCTATTGTATGAATGTTGTGTGGAGTTTTGTCAGAGTAAAGCAACAGGAGAAGAAATTACGGAGAGTGAAGTGTTGCTCGGCATTGACCTTTTATGTGGTAATGGGTGCGATGACTTGGACCTTAGTTTGTTGTCATGGCTTCAGAATCTGCCCTCTACTATTTTTTCTTGTGCTTTTGAACAAAAGATGCTGAATATTCATGTTGATAAACTTCTAAAACCTACAAAAGCCGCCTATGCTGACCTTTTGACTCCCCTCATCAGTAAACTTTCTCCTTACCCATCCTCACCCATGAGGAGGCCTCAGTCTGCTGATGCTTACATGACGCGTTCCTTGAACCCTGCCTTGGATGGACTCTCCTGTGGATTGACAATTAATGAAAAACGCATCACAGATCTTGGGACAAAAACATCTCCCATGTCTCATTCCTTCGCTAACTTCCATTACCCAGGAGTACAGAATCTTACTCGAAGTCTAATGTTAGAGAATACAGATTGCCACAGTATTTACGAAGAGTCACCTGAGCGGTAAGTTGCCCTTTACCACACTAAGGCTGGATCTACACTGATCTAAAAAAATGCTAAGAAAAGAAAAAGTTGTATAGCTCTCAATGCAGTTTTTCATTGACTGCTATACAGCGCCTCCTGGTGTCACATGTATATAATGCATTTATAACATTATAACCCACTAGTATAGATTAGACCTTAGTTACAGTAAGAAACTGGTTCTTGAACCTGCTCTGCAATACAATGAATTAAGGTCTCCATTTTCTTACACATTTGTGTTAACTTCTAATGCAGGGGTGGCTAACCTTTTTTGGTCTAAAGTCTGCATTCATCTTCAGACAACTCTGGGCTTCAAACCAGCAGAGGATGTGTCAAAAAATGGATATGGCTGCTTCTCTTTCTCTCTGTTTTTTTTTGTTTTTTTATATATTTTGACTACGTCAGACCAACACGGCTACGCACCTGAATGTTGATGAGTGTTTATTTTGGTTTTATTGGTGTATAAATAGTATTGACATACGTGAGATGGGATGAGGTCATAGGATGAGGTCAATATACAGTGGTGCCCCGCAAGACGAATGCCTCGCAAGATGGAAAACCCGTTAGACGAAAGGGTTTTCTGTTTTGGAGGTGCTTCACAAAACTAATTTCCTATGGGCTTGCTTCGCAAGACGAAAATGTCTTGCGAGTTCCTGCGGGTTTTTTCCCCTCCCCCCCTTTTTCTAAGCCGCTTATCTGCTTATCCGCTAAGCCGGTAAGCCGCTAAAAGCCGCTAATAGCGCTAATCCGCTAAGCCGTCAATGGGCTTGCTTCGCAAGACGAAAAAACCGCTAGACGAAGAGACTCGCGGAACGGATTAATTTCGTCTTGCGAGGCACCACTGTAGAAGAGATGATAATAGATTCCTGAGGATACCAGAGAAGAAGAGAAAAGCACAAGAAGAACTCTTTCATGTGGAGTGAATGGTTAGGACGGAAGAGAATTGGCTAAAGCCAGACTCATGGAGGCCTAGGTCATGAAAGAAGGAAAGTAGATAGACTAAGATATACTAGATTTAGGTAGGTAGCTGTGTTGGTCTGACGCAGTTGAAAAAAATTAAAAAATTGTCCAGTAGCACCTTTGAGACCAACTAAATTTGTTCTGGGTACAGTGGTATCTCGGGTTAAGAACTTAATTCATTCTGGAGGTCTGTTCTTAACCTGAAACTGTTCTTAACTGAGGTACCACTTTAGCTAATAGGGCCCGCCGCACTGCTGCCGCACGATTTCTGTTCTCATCCTGAAGCAAAGTTCTTAACCTGAGGTAGTATTTTTTTGGGTTAGCGGAGTCTGTAACCTGAAGCATCTGTAACCTGAGGTACCACTGCATAAGCTTTTATGTGCATGCACACTTATAAGATGAAACTGTTTGTCATTTATGTGCTGCCAAAACCTCCTGAGGCTGTTTTGTTCTGTTTTATGATATATTTATTTGTGTTTTTAATAGTGTTAAAACCAGCGCTGACACATGCTGACGCTACTGAACAGATGGCTGAGTCTCTTAAACGATCTCTGCCAAATTTTCTGTAGGCATGTTAGAATCTAGTTGGGACTTTTGTGGTCCACTTAAAAATAGAGTGTATCAGCATTATTGGTAATCTATATGTTGTGCCTTGATAGGTCATCTTCAGTTGCTGATACTTCTTTTGTCTTAAAGGATCTTCACATCACTTTTCTAGCCCTAGTGGGACACTTCACTTAGTGCTTGCCCACACTTCGCTTGTCCCACACCTAGAAAGCATAGGTCTGATTAGTTTTCTGCTTTCCCCCACGAAAACCAATTCTTTACTTCTGAATCGGAGCAAGCATCAATCCATGTGTAAATTGAATGACTTTTGCTCCGATTAATTGGTAGAGTGGGTTTTCAGGGATAAAACATCAGGACAAGTGGAAGTATGGACTTCCTTTTAGTACCCTCTGGACCTCTCACAATAACATTTGCTCCTGCACTAGATTGTTCATCTTCTTTGAGAGATATTGCTTCCCTTAGTTTGCTATGGGTCTTGAGCCACGTGGCAAACTCCAATTCCCTCTGCTATTTTCAGGGGAACACATTTTGCCAGTTGTTGTGTTAAGGGATAGTAAAGCTCAGTTCCTACCCCCCCAAACATTTTAGATATGTCACTTTCTTTGTCACCCAGCTGTCCTGTGAGACCAGCGAAGGACTGTGAGCATGGAGGGAAATGTTGCTATCATAGTTGTGGAAAGATTTTTTTCTGGCCTGAGTTTGGGAAATGGTTAGCATGTATTTAAATCATGAGTATCTGTATATATAAGATGTACTTTCAGAATGTTTTAACATAAAAGAAAACTTTAAACCCTTTTTCCTGGTCTCTGTATCCATGGAAGATGTGACACGCCAATGGATCCCCAGCCTTTGTCAGGCAGTGAGACTGTGTGCCAGAACTCAGTTCCAGAAAAAGAGCCAGCAAATGGAACACAGAATCAAGGACCAGCCAAGCAAGAAAAAAATGAGGTAATGGAAAAATTTTGCTTCTACCTAATAAAGGGCCTTTGAATTTTCCTGCTTTGATTGGTAATAACAAAATGCATACTGTAGTGTTCTTTTCCGCAGCTCATATGCAATGTGTACTGTAACGAGAACTCCTGTGCAAAGTGATTTTTCTATAGCAAGCATGCTTGCTGTGCATTCTGCATACTTAATTCTTGATTCATCTAAAAAGTGTGTGAGTGTGTCCCTCTGTAAGATACTCTACTGGTTGCCATATAAACATAAAAAGGGGTTTGTGGGGTCCCAAATATATTTATGCAGCAATTTTATTTCATGGCATGCAGTCCCAGTATTTAGAAGTAGATTTATGTGAATGTTTTTATTATGATTATTATTATTTTTAATTTGTTTTTATTTAAGATTTTCTTTTTTTCTTTTTAAAAAAATTATTTTGTGTGGATATTTTGATGTTTTTGCTTACGCACTCTCTCCAGGGTATATAGAAGAAAATGTCATTATGGGGGAAACCATTCCTACAATTTATAACACAATGGATAGGATCAAGGGGAGAATAATGCTTTGGAATCCACTCCTTGTCATTTCTGGCCTGTGCATCTGTTCCAAAGTCTCCCATGAGGGTTGGGGAGGGGTTATAGTGAGAAGGGGATCAATGAAAATCTCTGCTCACAAAGGTGCATCTGCTGCTTTAGCCAATTTTATCCCTTCTGCTGAAATGACCCTTGAGCTCTTCCTCACACTTTTCCAGAGGGACCACCATAGTCAGGAGTAGCTTTTCAGGAGCTGCAGTCATGGTGTAGGAAAAATTAAGAAACCTCCAATTCTTGATCCAGTCCATTGTGATAAAACTTCTACAGAAGCTCAGTCCTCCACTGAAATCCAGAAAACATCTCTTCCTTAGAAACTCAGTACTGCTATTTTAAAAATTCCTGCTCTTTTATGAGGGCTGAGATGTGGCACAGCACAGGAGGGATGTCTTCCTCTTCAGTCTTCTTTTTAAAGCCAGCCAACCAATGGGGATCAGGGAGCCACAGAACCAGACAAAGCATGCAATTTGCCTCCATGCTCCAAAGCTAGTTCTGTTTTGGAACTACTTAGCATTAGGACAGGGGTCATCAAACTTTTTCAGCAGGGGGCCTCAGACCTTGTGCGGGGGCCAGACTATATTTTGAAAGGGGGGAAATGACGAATTCCTATGCCCCACAAATAACCCAGAGATGCATTTTAAATAAAAGCACACATTCTACTCATGTAAAAACACCAGGCAGGCCCCACAAATAACCCAGAGATAGATTTTAAATAAAAAGACACATTCTACTCATGTAAAAACACGCTGATTCCCGGACAGTCCACGGGCCGGATTTAGAAGGCAATCGGGCCGGATCCGGCCCCTGGGCTTAATTTGCCTACCCATGCATTAGGACTTCATGCCTGTTGTTTGTTGAAGCATGCCTGCTCGCAGTTACAGAATGAGATAAAAGTTGTGACTGTGGCATATAAGCAGACCTGCCATTAATTTGGAAAAGTATATAGGACAACATGTGTTCTTGGTATGCTTGGTGAGGTTACAATGTTCTTTGCTTGCAAAATGTTTCTTCCCACTCCATTCAGTATCTACCTTTACGAAGCAATAAGTTTTAAAACTTGATTGCTTTGATCAAAATTTTTGAGCTGGCAAGTGAACACAAAGTATGTGGCAGCAGCAAATGTAGAAATGTGTTTCCTTTGTTGTCTAGTCATGGGAGATTTCCACTTAAAATCAAATTATGCATTCTAGAATTTTGTTCATGATTTTCCAAGCCTTTATGTTATGGTTTTTTTTTTTTAAAAAAACACTTTCAGTAAGTTTACAGGCGTGTCTTCGTGTTTTCCAGGTGAGGTAAAAGACAGAATGAGCATACACCACCAAATGTTTAATGCTATGTTACACTTAAGTAAAGAGCCGTTGCTTTTTCTCTGCCTCTGGTAATGTAAAATTTTATTGGTGTGGTGATAAAGAACTGTAATGAGAATGATGATTTTATTTATGTCCGATCTTGTTTAGCTTCGTGATTCAACAGACCAATTTCAGGAATATTACCGACAGCGATTACGATACCAGCAGCACTTAGAACAGAAGGAGCAACAGCGACAACTATATCAGCAAATGTTATTAGAAGGAGGGGTAAACCAGGAGGATGGTTCAGATGCACAGCAAAATCTTACAGAGCAGTTTCTTAACAGGTTGGCTATGATATCTTTGTGGTTTTCAGGTTATGATTTGTTCAGTAGCAAAGACTACAATCTTAGCCTTACTCTAGAGTCAATGGAATTTACTTTGAAATAAATGCTGACAGTCGCTAAAAAGAATATTTTCAAATCTGATTATAGTTTTCAGTATAATTTTGTTATAAAATGACTTTCACAGTAAGTACCCCAGCATTGCTGATAGGATGTGATGACGTTCTTTTTGTATTAATTTGATGCCTTTCTTAAGTCTTATTAACCAAATACCATATTGGTGAAAACATTACATTGAATGTAATAGTAATTATGCTTTCATAGCTCTTCATTTATGTTTTTTTAATGTATCCTGCAGGTCTGTTCAGAAGTTGGGGGAGTTAAATATGGGAATTGACAATCTGGGAAATGATGTGCAAACACTTAACCAGCACTGCAGTGGCAGCAAAGGAACCGTATCCATCCTTCCAGATTCTAGTCAGAGAACAGCAAATGCTAATGTACAGTTCAGTACAAGCACACCTCAGAAACTTGGGTCCACTAATCAGATACCATCTCTTGAAGAATCACCTGTCCATGGAAATAAAATGTAAGTACTTGGAACACTCTTGTGCATGTCAGTGCTACTTCTGCACTAAGATTAATAATATGCAGATCAATTTGATGTGCCACCCTCGCAACATATTGTGCCTTGCTCAGTCATTGGGTAGAATACTTTTGACTGTATCCAGAGCAGCAGCAGTGGAGTTTCCTCTCCTCCTCATCTGCACCACCAAAATCTTCCCTGGAGCTGATCTGGAGGCTGCACACAGGGAGTTGCTGAAGAGAGGAGAGGAAAGTTTATTTCTGCTAGCCCACATCTCTTGCACCAGAAAAATAGGAGTAATGGATACCACCCATGCCAAATTTGGATAAAATTTTTACAAGTAAACGTACAAGTAACAAATGAACATTCATTTCCTGGAGTGTTTTCAGTCTATTTGTTCTGGTTGGAATCCATTCACTGGTTGGGTATGATCTCATCTGGCGATGAGGCAGGAGAACATAGAATTCTGGCAGGCAGGTGTTTCTCTCTGTTTTTTCTCTCCTGCCTGAAGAAGCAGTTTGCAGAGCCTCTTCTCAAAGTATATTAGTGGTCAGTATACCTTTCTGTCAGCCTGCTCTCTCCCTTCAGCAGCCACTCCTCTTTCTCTCTTTTCAACTCTCTGCCCTTATATCGACCACTTTGGCTTAATCCGTTTTTATTTACCCCTCCTTTAATTTAACGGGCTTTTCCCCCTCATGCAATTAGCTCCTAACCTTTCTGTTCCCCTGAATAAGAAAAACACACAAAGCCCCACAAAAACCTCTTTCTGTGTATACTTTCCCCTCCCTGGACTTTTCCGTCAGGCAGGGTTAAAAATCACATAGTTACATAATCATCTGTTGGGGCCCACAACAGTTCTAACCGCCACTCACCATATTCAGTAGACTGGGCTCTGTCATCTGCACTGGCTTCCACTGTATTTCTGGACCCTATTCAAGGTGCTGCTGTTAACTTTTTAAAGACCTAAATAGCTTGGGGCTAGGCTACCTAAAGGACTGAAGAGCTGGCAATCTCCAGGTGTGCCTATCAGATGGGGAGAAGTGGGGAGGAAGAACTTTTTCAGTTGTGGTGCATTAGTGCCTTCAACAGAGAGGTTTGTCTGGTGTTTGCATTGTGGTCTTTGGTGCCAGGTAGGGATCTTTTTAATTATACTGTTTTAGTGTGTAGCTGTTTTATACTGAATTTCTAATGGTTTTGTGAGTGTTGCATTGATATTTTCTTATATAGTTGGTTCATAACTTTTATGAACTGCTCAGAGAACTTTGTTGATGAGCAGTACAAAAAAGCATTAATTATTTAGTCTACCTGAAGCTATTACTAAAGATAAAATACATAAAACAGAATTAAATCCATTACACAGTTATCCGTCAGATAAGACTTTGCTACCCTGAAGAATTTAACTCATCAACCCCACAAACTTTTCTCCTTAAAATTGCTACTTTAAAAGCAAAACAGGCCACTTTTTCAGAGGTCCAGGGGAACCTGCTCCCCCCAAGTTAGTCAAATACTTAAACAATTTAATTATATGAACACGACTGCTTTTAAGTCCTCATAGCTTGGGCAAACCAGTAAGTAGTGGGCAAGTATTCAGGCAGATTACCTCCACGTGGACAAACTCTCTTCATAGGGCATTCCTCAATAATGTCCTTCAATTATGGCAGCACATAAAAATATCTTCAATAATTACTCTAGAATTTGAAGATGTCAGTTTATTGCTGAATAACCAGCAACAGACAATTATATATTTACATTTGTTGCTCGATTTAGAATAAGAAGGGAAAGGAGAAGAATGGAGGGCAGCACCAAGAAAGCAAGGGGACAGGGAAGCAGAGGAAGGTGACATGGGTATAAATAACAGGGAAAGTTGCATTTAAATTTGAATTTAAATTTTGTGTATCAAAACAGAATACCAGAGCATGGTGCCATTCCAGCACAAAATGAAGATTCTCCAGGGAATTTAACAAGAGCAAGTGGTGATGAGGTAGGACTTAATAGCATCTTGCATTACAATGAAAAGGCTCAATCCTAAAAAAAGTTTTATTGTTGTTTTTTTCAAAATGTAAAAAATGACAGGTAAACAATAAGTGCAATGGTGGAGTACCCCAAAATATAGTCATAGTCTTATTGCCAATCACTTGGACATGAAGAACAGATATGACTGTGAAATATCTCAAAAAATGACAATCCCATATTTAAGACTCATGCTAGGTACCCTTTCCATAAGACTTCATGTGTCCCAGAAGGCCAAGGAAAATTACTGTTTTTATTCACATAACTAATAAAAGGAAACTAAATTATATTAAAAATATGTTTTGTAGTATACCTGACATTCTAAATGAGTGTGTTTTCATTTCGCACAAAAAGTTAAGGCTATAAACTAGAACATGACTGTCTCATGCTTATCCCAAGCATTTAAGATGGATGCAACTTGAACTTCTTGCCCAGGTTACCTAAATGCCATAGTTTGTATAATCATGTCACTGTTGCAGCATCAGGGCTGGTGCAAATATAGCATTCATTATCATTATTTTTGTAAATCCACAAATGTCCTAAATGTGAGTTCCTTATCATATTTGTATTCTGCCACATAGTACACACAGGTCCAACTTTCTGAGGACAGTGCATTCCCAGGAAATTGTTCATCAGGGGAGCATTCACATAATGAGCTGATGATTTCAATTATTTCCCATGGGAACATTTCTAATTGTGATTTGTCCGTTGTCTGTCCCTCCCTCCCTCGCCATGGTTTCTACCTGAAACTGCTGCAAATCAGCAAAAGCCAAACAAAGGAAAAGTTGATTTGTGCAATCTTTCCCCACTTTGTCCAATCCCTCTCCTTCCCTCCATGGTTTCTGCCCTAAATGGCTGCTGCCAGCCAGCAAAATAAATGTGAGTAAGGAAGTGGACAAACTGTGGCTGTTCAGATATCTGAATCAGCTGTTTGTGTAGTGAGGTTTGGGTATACTTTTTGTGTTTAGATAACTGAGATTTCGGATAATGAACGTTCCAGTATCAAAACCTGCATATAGTGTAGTATAGTGTTACCTTGTGGCACACCACAAGCATTGCAGTGTGTTTAGAAGCACACCAACCAAATATCTCATTTAAATAGACTCCACCCCAGTGAAGGTGAAAATTTATCCTTAGTTTTTACATCCAGAATTCTAAATGTATTGTGTTCCCCATGTTGGGGGTGGCATTATATCATAATGTGTTGGAGACGTGGGAAATACTTGGACAACAGTAGAGAGTTTAAGTTTTGGCTTTCAACACTGAGCCTTTTTCACAGTTTCACAAATTACGGTTTATGAATCCCTGAACTATTGCCCAAACCAGGTGTTGCTTTCATATTTCTTATGTTGAGTTGATGTGCAACCTTTTCCTAATATTAGAATAATATCATGTATGGCATTCTAGTTGTAAAGAACTATGGAGAAATAGTCACTTGTATTGTAACTTTTGACACAACAGGATGACAAATCAAAAAAGCAATTCATTTGTGTCAATACCCTAGAAGATACACAAGCTGTCAGAGCTGTGGCTTTTCATCCAAGTGGCACTCTTTATGCTGTTGGCTCAAATTCTAAAACTTTAAGAGTATGTGCCTATCCAGAACTCCAGGAATCAAGGTAGGAGTAATTATTGATTGTTAATCTGTCTCTCATCAGTTATGTCTGACATTTGTATCCATTTCTGCTCTGCTTTTCTGACCCTCATTTTCTCCATTTCTTATTTTTTAACATGTCATTGATTATTGTGGAACTTTACCCCTTGAGGGCTACAAAAATATTAGTCTAGGTATTTCACACGAATAGGGCTACTCTGAAAAATGTAAAACTCTCTTATATTAATAGAATTTCACTATTCTATAACTTCATTTTTGGAAAGCAAGCTGAAACATTGGCATTACAAGTGACACAGTTTTTGCCCCATTATCCTCATTGCATTTTTATAAGCATGGTTAGGAAATTTAAGGCAGACAAAAGGTTCACACTGTTCTCAAGATCATTTTAGAACCAATGCTAAACTGGAAGTCAGTTACTGTTGTGCCGTTGCTGAGAAGTTACCATATGTTTTGCTGTTGATATTGAAGTGAAAGCTTATACGTAGTGAAAAGTTTTCCTCCTTGCCCATTTTTTTATGTATGAACTTGGGGCTGCTGTCCCTGCTCTTGTTGCTCACCAACCCAGCTAAATAAATCTTTATGCCTTACACCCCATCCCCTCACAGCTCCTTCAGATCAACGTCTGTTCCCTCACAGCTCCTCTGTGTACCTCCAACCATGCTTTATTCAAACCTCTGCTGTTGCTTAAATCTGCCATCTCTTTGCCCCCCTCTCTTGCAAATTCAGGATTGTGGTTACATATCCTTCAATGGGGGCTGCACGATGACAACCTTACATTTTTATGTACATAGAAAAATGGAGGTTGCCAGTGGCAATCTTAAATATTCTGATGAATAGGAAGCAGAACAAGCAGAAACAGGTTATGGACCACCGGAATAAAATTCACGGCATGTAATGCTTTGAAGGAGAATATTATGAAAATGATATATAGGTGGTACATGACCCCAGTCAAGCTTGCAAAAATATATCACCTGTCTGACAATAAATGTTGGAAATGTAGAGAGGCTGAGGGGACATTCTTTCACCTCTGGTGGACATGCCCTAAAGTGAAAGCCTTCTGGGAAATGATCTATAATGAACTAAAAAAGGTATTTAAATATACCTTTGTTAAGAAACCGGAGGCTTTCCTCTTGGGCATTGTCGGCCAGAAAGTGTTAAAGAAGGATAGAAGCTTTTTTATGTATGCGACAACAGCAGCAAGAATACTCATTGCAAAGTACTGGAAGACACAAGACTTGCCCACACTGGAAGAGTGGCAGATGCAATTGATAGACTATATGGAACTGGCTGAAATGACTGACAGAATCCGAGACTTGGGAGAAGAAACAATGGAAGAGGACTGGAAGAAGTTTAAGGATTATCTACAAAAATATTATAAGTTATATGAATGTTAAGTATTTGCACGATTTAGAAAATACCAGCTCCAGCAAATAGGCTTTGTAAAATAGAAAATTAAGTTATAAGTAAGAAAAGGTCAAAATTTAAGGCAATATTTTGTTTAATTTTAAGGTATGAGCAATTGATAAAAATTAGTTTAAATTTAGAAGTATAATATTTGGAAAGTACAAAATAAGGTATGAAATAAGGTAATAATTTGCTGACATTCTGATTATAAATAACGCAGGGTAAGGAGACGCGAGGAAGTCCAGTTAGTTATATAAGAAAAGTTATATTGAATGCTTGGTTATATTTTTCTCTTTTTATTATGTATTTTGAAAATTTAATAAAATATTTATAAAAAAAAAAAACAGAAACAGAAGTGTTAAAAAAGGAATTTCAGCAAATTCCTACCTGAATAACTACCATAAGGTGAACTTCTTGACTGTCCAACTATGGTTAGCAAATAAACAAACAAACAAAAAATAAATGCCAAATATAAGTTACTTTATTATTTACAGGATTTTTGTGAGGTTCACTGTAGCTCATAGTAATATTAGTTACTATGCATAGGTGACCAGTAGCAAGTTCTAATATTAGTGAGCTTGGCAAGCCGTTTCACTGAAATTGGTGAAATTACTTGAAATTGTTTTTGGACCCATGCTATTTCACTTTTGCTCAAACATCTGAGTAAAACAAAAAACAATATGAAGTAGTTTGAACTCCTCCATATATCATGCTTAGCTTTCTCACCCCTGTGGACTTGTGTGGCTGCAAGCATGGCAAATGGGAGCAAATGTCGGTAGCAAACGCTGTAGTAGGATGGGATGTTTGTTCAGTGAGTTGGCTGTTTGCATTATAAAATGTTGCCGAGTGTAGTGCTGCTGTTGTTTTAAATGTGACCCATCACAAGCCAGCCTTCACCTTGTGAAATTTAAAAAGCCATAAATATGTTACTCTTACAGAATATTTTGTGTGTGTGTGTGTTTAGTCTCTTTATAACTTGTTTGCTTATATGCTGTTTAGCTCCTCCTCTGCTGTTCCTCGAAAACTGGTATTTGACTTAGGCAGATCTCCGCAGTCTTCCTCTGTAAAGATGACAACAAAGTAACTAGTAAATTTACAGTATTTCCTCTTACAAACACTTTGGAGTTGCCAGATCATTTGGCTTTGTTTCTTTTAGCTTTGTATTATGTGCCTGCTCCATAACTACTTGAGTATACCACTTTCTCCATATTTTGTACTCCTCTGCTTTCACTCTTCATACAACAGCCTCACTTTACAGCTTCTGCAGCATGACCTTTTTTTTAAAAAAAAAAAAATCTGCTATCACTAAAAGCTTCTTGGTTGTATTAGCTTTCAGTTGCCTTATTAGCATCTTGCTTTTATTTAAACTGTCCAATAGCCAAATATTTACGTGATTCCACTGCTTTTACAGTTTCTACCTTTGCGTGTAAGTAATGATTGTTAATCAGCTGTTTTCCTGCATCTTTAATAAATAATGGTTAAATTAAGATAGAGAAGAAAAATAATGGCAGGCAGATTATTATTTCTGTTACCTTTTTAACTAAGAACTTTAAAGCAGTCTTGCAATTTCCAAGATACAAGATTTTTGCACATGAAAAACTACAGTAGAAATGGAAATTGGTATGTGACTGTATCTGAAAATCATGAAATCTGGTTTCCTCTCTTAGAAGATTACTTGAAGTCTTTAGTTTTCCATTGATTTTTTGCCTTTACAATGCTTAAAGTGTTATATTAGAAGTGGCTAATTAGCTTTAGGAAAGTGGAAGTTGTGGTATTCCTGCTCTTTAGGCATGCACATTCAGTAGTAAGAAAACGTACTGTGGTGGGGAAGTATAAGGGTTGAATGTGCTAGCTCCATCCTCAATATCCTTCTGTGAGTTGGAAGGTGACTGTTTGAAGTAGAGAACCTTCTGTACTCATGAAGGGTCGGGGGTGGCACTTGCACACTCATTCCCATGCCCCCCTTGTTGGTTTGTTTTTGCTTGTTAACTTTTCCATTAATGCAATGGTCAAGATCTGAAGATACCAATAGTCTTGCAAGTCTCCTGTAGCTGCCTTCCAATGTTTGTCATGCTCCCTAAATGTTCTGAAAGTCTGCTCACCCCTCTTGGTGCGGTGGCGTTGCAGGACAGCAGAGGCTTCACTGGAGCCCCAGCGTGGGAACTGGAACTGCCGTGCCCTTCCTGATAGGTGGGCAGGGGGGCAGAAGCCCCCACCACCTATGAGGAACCGGATCCTAGCCTGCACCCTGCTTTGGCAAATGGGGATGCAGGCTGGGATCCTCTTTGTTCAGTTAATGCTGAATGTGCACATCTGAAGGGGACTCCTGTAATCTGAAAACAAAGTGGCTTGGCTTTAGCTGCAGTAGTGCCAGAAGCAGTCTGTTGTGTTTTAATTAAATTCTGATTTAATTAATTAAATTCTGTTGTCTCAGCTGAACTTCTGGTAGGCAGGTGCATTGGTGAGGAAAATGATTTTACAAGTTAAAAAAGTATGGATTTCCCCTACATTCTGCTAAAGGCAAAACTAGATTAGTGATTAGAGATTGATAATCAGATCTCTCAGGTTCTCTTAAGAACAGTGTGTTGGGATCCCATATTGGACAAGGACAGTGGTATTGGGCAGAAGTTATCTTGTTCCCACCAGGCCATTTGTTTATTGTGTGTTTAATTTAAAATGTATTTCTATTAATTTAAAGGGTTTCTAAAGGTTGGAGAAGGACCTTAGCTCAATGGCAGAGCATCTGCCTTGCTACAGAAGGTTCTAGCAAGAGCTAGGCAGCTGTGTTCTGCACCATTTTTAAAGAAGCACTTTACAGCTCATTAAAACAATTAATATTAGCCTTTCGAAGGTGGGCTTTTTTGCATGCTCAAGAAAAACAGACTTTCCTTAAAAGTGCATCACTTTAGAAGAGGGACCCTTTCTATAGTTCATATTTTTAATACAAAAGAAACAATAAATAATTTTAAATGCAATTATGTCATTTTAAAATATTTACTAATTACTCTATCCTTCCAAAAGAGTAGAATTATTAGCCTTTTGTTACAGACCCTGTCCAGACATGCAAAAGCACAAAATCATCTTACTTTCATTTGCCCCCCCCCCACAGTGATAGTAACACTCCTAAGCAGCCCGTGGTACGTTTCAAAAGGAACAAACATCACAAAGGATCAATCTATTGTGTGGCTTGGAGTCCCTGTGGACAATTGCTGGCAACTGGTTCCAATGACAAATATGTTAAAGTGCTACCTTTCAATGCAGACACCTGCAATGCAACAGGTAAGTACAAACTGTTGTTACAATTGCTTGTAACAATTGACTTTTTATATACTTAAGAGCATATAATTTATTGCATTGTTCAGGGGGATGAGAAAGCTTTCGTATCGGCTATAAATAATTTGTCCTAGCAAACCCCGACTCCTCTCCAAGGAGCTGTCAGTCGCAGTGTCTGCACGTGCCACCATCTTGGGTTGTTGTTCTTAACTTATGGTCTCTGTGTGTGGTTTGGGAGCTGCATGGTCAGGGAAAAAACAATGCTGTCCAGGGTTGTAAAGACTGCAGAAAGAATAATTGGTTCACTCTTCCCACCTTGGATCAAATCTATGCTTCCAGGTGCCATAAGAAAGCTGCAGAGATAGTGCAGGATAGTGCGCACCCCGGAAATGATCTCTTTCAGCTTCTGCCTTCTGGAAGAAGGTACAGGGTTATAAGGACTAGCCGCCTGAGAAACAGTTTCTATTCAAATGCAATTTTGGTTTTAAACACAGTGTAAGGTAGTCTCTATGGGAGTATATTGTATTTAATTATGGGGTATCACACGTTTTTAGCGGGCTAACCAGACTGAGATTGCAGGCTTGTTGGTTTCTGAATGTCTGGTGTAGATTTTCAATTTCGTTGTTCTGTATGGGACACTGACAATAAAGATGATCGTATCGTAAGAAAGCTTAAAAAAAAATATAAAAACCTTAGCTTTAAATCTTTGGAAGTTTTTTTTAAAAAAATAAAAAACCAGACCAGTTGTAGTAGTATAAATGTAAACTATTGTACTGCTATATACTGTGCCATCTACATACATGAAGGCAGTAATTCTGCAGTGCGGTACGTTTCAACCCGATACCAGACTGGCACAATTTTTCTCTGTGTGGGATTGAGAGTTTTGTTTTTTGCAAACAGTTTGGTGAGACTCAAACGTTGCTGTGTTTTAACATTAAGTAGTGTCCTGAATGGTTATAAAACTCTCTCTGTGTGTGTGTGTGTGTGTGTGTGTGTGTGTGTGGTAATTGTTCACTCTGTTCTCCATCTGTTTTAGGGCCAGATTTGGAATTCAGCATGCATGATGGAACCATTAGGGATCTAGCTTTTATGGAAGGTCCGGAAAGTGGTGGTGCCATTTTAATAAGTGCTGGAGCTGGGGACTGTAATATTTACACAACAGACTGCCAGCGAGGGCAAGGCCTCCATGCTTTGAGTGGTCATACTGGTACGTTTCTGGTCAAGCTTTGGTAGCCTTTGGTCTCAGTCAGTTTTACTAACAACAGTGTGTGTTGCTGGATTAATGAACCATTTTAATAAAGTTTAAAATGTACCACATTGTACACTTTACTGTGTAAATTCACAAATTTTGGCAAAACTACCCCTGTTGCATGTAAAGGTAAAGGTAAAGGTACCCCTGCCCGTACGGGCCAGTCTTGACAGACTCTGGGGTTGTGCGCCCATCTCACTTAAGAGGCCAGGGGCCAGCGCTGTCCGGAGACACTTCCGGGTCACGTGGCCAGCGTGACATCGCTGCTCTGGCCAGAGCCAGAGCCGCACACGGAAACGCCGTTTACCTTCCCGCTGGTAAGCGGTCCCTATTTATCTACTTGCACCCGGAGGTGCTTTCGAACTGTTAGGTTGGCAGGCGCTGGGACCGAGCAGCGGGAGCGCACCCCGCCACAGGGATTCGAACCGCCGACCTTTCGATCGGCAAGTCCTAGGCGCTGAGGCTTTAACCCACAGCGCCACCTGCGTCCCCCTGTTGCATGTAGAACTTGCCATTTCTCTTACTTGTATGACAAAAGTGCATTTTGCTGACAAACGTGCATTCCTGGTTATTACAGTGGTACCTCGGGCTAAGTACTTAATTCGTTCTGGAGGTCCATTATTAACCTGAAACTGTTCCTAACCTGAAGCACCACTTTAGCTAATGGGGCCTCCCGCTGCCGCTGTGCCGCCATGCCGCCGGAGCACGATTTCTGTTCTCACCCTGAAGCAAAGTTCTTAACCCGAGGTACTATTTCTGGGTTAGCGGAGTCTGTAACCTGAAGCATATGTAACCTGAAGCATATGTAACCCGAGGTACCACTGTATATCAATAATTTAAATCATCAATGCAATAATATCAATATTTGTATTAATAATACAAATCAAAATTCCTTACATGCAGGTCACATTTTAGCACTTTATACATGGAGTGGGTGGATGATAGCGTCTGGCTCCCAAGACAAGACCGTACGATTCTGGGATCTCAGAGTACCTAGTTGTGTTCGCGTTGTTGGAACAACATTTCATGGAACTGGTAAGGTTACTGATGATGAAGCCAAGAAAAAATCCTTGCCATGGTTGGCCAGTAGAGTTGCTGCTTGGAAAACAGCGAGTTCTGTGCATAAATATTTGGAAACAAATTCACATAAATTAACTTCTGTTCACAAGGTACAAAGGCCCATTTCAGTAATAGGACCCTGGATATAGAAAGCACTAACTCCTGGAGGTGTGGCTGTGCCACTTTTCAGCTTTAGGGGCCAGCTGTAAACCTTCGTTTCCAATCAGACTTTTTTGGTGTAGGGGAATGCCCTCTATAAAACTTTCACATATTATAATTTACTATGTTGCTGATTTAATTTTTTTTAACTATTGACTGCTTCATGTATTGTTGCAACCCACCCTATTGTCTTTGGATGAAGAGAGGGACATGAGATTTTAAAATAAGTGCAAAGGCTAGCAATCCTTCTAAAATATATCTGATACCTTTTATCAGGAAAATGAAGGCAATGATTGCCAGTTTTTAAGGAGCCAAGGTTAGATCCATTTCCTGTCTCATACTGGTATTGAAGATTGTTTTTTTAACATACAGAAGAACTTGTTTGAAACATTAACCAGTGTTTGCTGTTAGTTAAAAGTACATTTATAGCAGATCTGCAAGGATAAACAACCATACCTGCCATATTTATCTAAATTTAAATGACAGTACAAGTAAACAATTAAGTGATAGTACAGTTAAAAAGATTAATATAATATCATATCATCTATGTACATGTAGCCCCCCCCCCCCGTCGCCAAGGAGCAGGTATGGAAGGCTCCTGCCCCAAGGGACTTACAACCTATAATAAACATAGGGAAACGGAAGAAAAGGCAGGCATGCACAGGCAGGGGAAGAATAATGATTATCTCAATAGCACATGCTTTGGGCTTATTTACATCTTCCCTGGTCCCTATGCTGAATTGTATCAGATGCCTGGAAATGCATCTACCTTTATTCTGATCTATATTTTATAAGGACTTCTTTAAAAAAATATTTATTGTAAACAACACACACATTATCTAGAGAAATGGTACTGATTTCATTTATGGGATTTCTCCTTGCAGGCAGTGCTGTGGCATCAGTAGCTGTAGATCCTAGTGGTCGTCTTCTAGCTACAGGCCAGGAGGATTCCAGCTGTATGCTGTATGATATTCGTGGAGGGCGAATGGTGCAGAGTTACCATCCTCATTCCAGTGATGTCCGTTCTGTCCGCTTTTCCCCTGGGGCTCATTACCTTCTCACGGGTTCTTATGATATGAAAATAAAAGTGACAGACTTGCAAGGTAATTTAACTGCTAAATCAGCAATGAAATAACAGGGAGTATTCATTTTTCATTTTTTAAGACAATTTCATGGATTACCAGAAAGCAGAGAAAGAAATACCATGGGTAGCTGCTGCTTCAAACTTTAGTACTTCTAGAAAGTATGAAGTGGGATTTGTGAGCAAGATCTGTTCGCCTCAGAGGGCTTCTGAAGCGCAAGGTGGTTGTTGCTATTGAAACCTGCAAGTTCTTTACACACTGGAATTATGCCCAATTACTTGGGAGTAAGCTCCCCGCAATTCAGTAGACATGTATAGCCTTGTGCTGTAAAGGTAGAAATGGGGAAAGAAGAACAAATCATCTGTGCTGCTTCTTTCACTGCTCCTTGGCAGCATATGAACCGACCTTAATGAGTTACTGAGTTATCAGAATGTGATGTAAAAGTTGTTGTAAATGCAATCAAGTGAAGTGAACGGTGATTCTGTAAAAAGTTCGAGTAAACAATAATGACTCTATTTTTTTTTCACAGGGGACCTTACCAAGCAGCTCCCAACTATGGTGGTAGGGGAGCATAAAGACAAAGTGATTCAGTGCAGATGGCATACACAAGATCTTTCCTTCTTGTCATCTTCTGCAGACAGAACTGTAAAACTCTGGACCTATAATGGCTAAAGAGTAGTTTTTAAGCCTACAGATAAAAAGCACACACATTTAAGACTATTGGAACATTAAATTAGGCATTAAAAAGAGCAGCATTTGATCAGGAAAGCATCTCATGGAGAAGAGATGTTTCCCTTCAGTTACCTGATTGCTAGGAGGTGTTGGTGTGTGATAGTATTATTGTTCAGTGCTTTCCATGTGATCTCATGCTGCTGTGACCTATCGTAGTCTTGTTGCCGAAGTCTGTTGAACAAGCTCTTGCAATGTCAGTGTGCACTCCAAAAGACTAATTATGTGTTTACAGTTTAGTGTTTATTGCATTCTCTGGTCTTTGCCTCTATGACTATTTTATTTTCTACAGGAATAAAAACTGATTCATAATTAACTCAAGTTCACATGAAATATCGCTAGGTCCACACAAAATAGATTTTTTGAAAACAACAACTAGTTATGCTGTATTCTACACCGTTGCTTACATCACATCTTAACTAGTGGTCAAATTTGTTTTGCATCAAAATTTCATGTTTTGATTTTAGTATCTATAATTATGAACTTGAAAGGTGGTTAGGTAGTGGCTGACTCTTGATCACAGTCCATTAGGTATAATATGTTGGTTTTTAACTTGGAATGTTTTGATTGGATGTTCTACACTGCTAAGCTTTAGGTGGGAAAAAAGCCTATTGGTTTGCTGAAGAGATGTTAAAACTTTTGAATGCAACAAAATACCTCTTTGTAAGGTACCGTAGGAAAGAAAGCATGCAGTTGGATATGGTTGGTAACAGTAATTTTAATAACCACAGCCACGATCCCTCAAACCCTCATGCACACATGGGAGAAAACTGTATGCAGCTAGAGATTTCTCTGAAGTTTCTATCAGAACTGATTGTATTTCTGAAGATTTTAATATATATGAAGCGGAGAAGTAGCTTGCTATTGTAACTGTGCAAATGACTATGATGAAGTCTTCAAAGCAACCTCTGGCTGCACATGTTGTTTCTCCTGTGTGTGCATGTAGAGTACCATATTAAAGGCAACAGCATGGCTTGAAATGCTATGTCTGCATGATAATGTAAAAGTAAATGATTTCCCAGTTCAGAGGCTTATTGAATTTTTTTAATTTCTTGCACTGTCTATATAATACAGAATTACAAATTTATTTCTAAATATCTTTAGAGTATTATGTTTTATGTATTGTTTATATTTTCATATTGTACAGTTATGCTTTTAAATTAAATTCTTGAATATTTAGGTTATTTATTTGAAGTACAGTTAAGATTTGGTTCTTATTAATAAATTATGTGCACTGTAGCAAGACCTTTTTAACTATCATAAAAAGTTGAGGTTACCATAGAAATGTATATGTGCTTTAAACTCAATAAAGACTTTGACACCTGATAGAGAAATGAGAAATTATTTTGGCATTTCTGTTCTCAAAGGTGTAATACACTAATTATACATTGCACTATGGATGCTGTTCTAAAACAAGGAATGGGACAAATTTAAAAATATTGCTCCTGATCTTAATTAAGTCTTTCAATTAGTCTTATACATGTGGCTCCTCCTCTTCCAGGGCTTTCTAGATTGCCAACTCAATGGGTGTGCTTGGATGGCTTTCCTTCAGGCAGGGAGGAAAATACCCACATATTCCAGAGGTCTTAGGCCTATTTCAAAGTGGGCAAGGGCCATTCTAAAATAACGAGGGAGGTGTTTATGGTGAGTTCCCGCACCCTTTTTCCTAGAAAAATAGAAATACTTTTAACTGACAGTTCCTGCTTTTTTCTGCTTTTTTGAAAATCTGAACTTGTCCAATAATATTAATGTACAAATTACAACAACAGTTATAATCTACACACACAGGTACTCAGGTTCCTGTGGGAGATCTTGTATAGGTGTGTATAGAAAAAGCATAGGAAACCCTATCAAAGGGAGGGATTTCTAGTGTGCATCACCTAACCATACCCACCTTTGTGGATGGCAGGATCTATCATGCATGTGGATTGAAAGCAGCAAGTTGTAAGCAAGTATGCATAATATCTTATTCAGATATATGGTTTCACACTTTCAGCAGGTAAGTGTGTATGCAGCTTAAGTCTCAGGATACTTAACCTTCCAAGATGAAACAGATATTTGCATCAAGGCAGTAGGAGCATACCCTGGCAAAGGCATGCACCTCCCTGACAAAAAGACCATTAACAGGATAATTCAGAAGCTGAACATGAACTTTTCTTAATCATTTAACATATGTTTGCATGCTGCTGTTGTGACCCAACTTAGATCAGGCTGAAACTCTCCCAATCCACCAGTTGGAAAACCAGTGCATTACAGGATTACGGTACCTAAAATCTTGGCTGGTCTATCTCCTGTAGGTGTCCCTGTTCTCCCTTTAAAAAGGTGCTCAGTTTTGGTGGCCTATATAATAATCCAGTAAAACAAATCCCTGAAAACTCAACAAAAGACAACACAGATCAATGGAGAACGGTAGGTGCACATACTGTTCTGCAACAGTGTTCTGTAACGGACCTCTTTAAAAGTTTTACTATATTAAAGACAATACACTTTAAAAAACAAAAACAAAACCTACACAGCTTAAATGAAGCTTGAGGATGTGACAAAAGAGGGAAGTTAAACAAAATTTACCATCAGTGGGTAAGGTAAAGGTAAAGGGACCCCTGACCATTAGGTCCAGTCGTGGCCAACTCTGGGGTTGCGGCGCTCATCTTGCTTTATTGGCCGGTGTACAGCTTCCGGGTCATGTGGCCAGCAAGACTAAGCCGCTTCTGGCGAACCAGAGCAGTTGACCTTCCCGCTGAAGCGGTACTTATTTATCTACTTGCACTTTGACATGCTTTCAAACTGCTAGGTGGCAGGAGCAGGGACCGAGCAACGGGAGCTCACCCCCTCACGGCGATTCGAACCACCGACCTTCTGATCGGCAAGTCCTAGGATCTGTGGTTTAACCCACAGCGCCACCGCGTCCCCCATCAGTGGGTACTTCTAAATTAAAGCGGCTGCCCGCCAAGGAGGACAGGGCTATACCACCTTTCAGCCGTTTTGTAGTACACCAGCTGCAATTCCGTCTTCTGCATAAGAGTCCCGGGTTTCGCAGAATCATGGATTTGGAAGGGACCCTCAGGATCATCTAGTCCAACCCCCTTGCAATGTAGGTATCTCAACAGGCGGTCCCCCATCCAATTTGAAACCACACCGGACCCTGCTTAGTTTTGCAAATGGGCTAAGCACTGTTATTGCTGCAATAAAAGTAAAACCTATCAGTTTAAGACCAAAAGCACTCTACTTCGAAATAAGATGCGAGACCTTTGCCTCTGCACTCTGCCTAGAAGAACTGCCCTCTCTTTTGCAGCACCACCCCGCGCGCATCTCGTCGAGACAAGAAAGCCCTGCCGAGCTAAACGGATATAAACTTAAGCATCCCAACCTCGCCGCCGCCGCCGCCCTATCACGCGGCTATCAGAGCGCCCGCGGCAGGCGAGACAAGTCGACCGCCGATCGAGAGGCGCGAGCGAAGGAAGCCACCGAACGCCGAGCGCCAGGCCGAGGCGGATGACGGCCGAGCTCGCGGATTCGAGGAAGAGCGGTTGAGCCGAGGCCGCCGGAAGTTGCGAGTGTCCATTGCCTTCGTTGGCTTGTTTTTAAAAGCGCGAGGAACCGTTGGCGGTTGGCGAAGCGAATCCCTCAGGTGGTGCGCGCGCGCTGCTAATGCGGCGGAGGGGGGGGGGTTGTGTGTTCGTTGGTTGTGGGCGTGGTGGTTTCCTCAGTTTTCCTCCGTCCGTCGCCTCTTTCCCTCAGGCGGGGCGCCCCGCAGGCAGTGGTCGTGGCCTCGGTCCTCCTTCTGTCGTTCTCCCCGCTCCCCCCGGGCCTGGATGACGAGGCATTTTCCCTCTCTAGGGTTGCCGTTCCGCCTTCCCCTTTTCATTTCCCCCCCCAAGACGGTTGCACGGCGTCTACTGCGGGCGAGAAGCGTTTTCCCTCTCAGGCAGGCAGGGTTGTGGGCGGGTGTGAGTCTGTCGCCGCTTTTCAAAGCAGCAGCTTTCGCTTTCGGTGGCCGTGACCAACCCTATCTATGGTGTGGGGGGAGGAAAAGACAAATCCCCGTGACCCGTGCTATTTTTCTAGACAAAGAGGAGCCGGAAATCCCTATGGACGCCTCCCTTGTTCTCTTATAATGGCAGTGGTGCCCACCTGAGAGGTGTCGGAGTTGAGTTCGGGCGAGTTCTGGCTGAAAAATCCCTGCCTGTGACCCAAAGGTATGTGGGGGGTTGAAGGGGGAGGGGAGTAAATAACAAAAGAATCTGGGTGCCTGGATTCAAAATGCGGGGTTAAATTCACTCCCAAGAGGCAGAGGCATAGCTGGGCTCCCTTGCGCTCTGGGCAAGGAGATGGATCCTCCCCCCAATCCCTTGTGCTCTGATGGCCAGACTGGAGAGAGCGCCCCCCCCCCCGGGCAAGGCTGTTGCGATGGCTCCCACTCCGAGCCAGAGTAGAGAGGTGCATTTTTTTGTATCCGCCCCGCCCCGCCCCCCAACTGTGCCCTTAGCGTGGTCCAACCTGACCAACACCCAGGAGAGAGCCCCCAGTAGCAGAGTTTAAATTAACAAAAGTCAAGCAGCTCTATAGCTTTATGTTGTTAGACCCTTTTATCTTATTTAGCCTGCTTGCAAACAGCATTCTTTCTACTCATCTTGCAGCGAACTGACTGCATGCTATTAATTAAGTTTAAAATGTGTTGCTTACAAAGGTCAGAGATTGATTCATTTATCCAAGCAGCAACAAAGAGAACGCAGGCAGAATACTATTGGGTAGAAAATTCAGAAATATAGCTTCAAACACCTGCTCTAAGCTTGGAACTTGCTTAGGCACATCTTTGGTCAGTTACATGACTGTGTCTAGGAACAGACATCTCTGGTCTTAACGCTTTCATGCACTTATTCATAGTTATGTTTGACTGCAGTTAATTCCGTACCAATGGCTTATCTCTACTTGTTTGAACCCCCAGTTGCTGTGACCTGGGAACCATGAGTGGGGAGAATGCTGCTGTTATGCTCAGCTTCTGCTTTCAGGCTTCCCACAGACCTTCTGATTGTTGGCTGCTGCAAGAACAGACCTGATCCAGCAGGCTCTTCTGTTCTTTTGCAGCGTTGAAATGAGGAGGACTGTGAGCAGCATAGTACACTACCCATATTTAGGCAGGTAGGCAGGAGTGTGTGCAGAAAAGAGGTGGTATGAGGTTGCTATGCAATGAGGAAAAAGGAAATACTGTCTTTCATTTCTTTGACACGAAACTCGCAAATCTTTTTGAGAACCAAATATGCTGCTGTTAACAAATAATGTGTTTGTGTGCAGAAAAGTCTCAGTAAAATTCTTTTTTTAATGCCAGCCAGACTTTCTTAGATAGTTGTCTAGCAAGTGGCACACTAGTAAAGGAGTTATGTTATTATATTTCACCCAGAACCCTGTAAACGTGGTGTTAAGTTTCCCAACTGCTGCCTGGCCTAGGTTTTGAACATGTCCTACCCTATATATGTGTCATAGAAACTTAGAGTTGGAAGAGACCCAAGGGTCATCTAGTCCAACCCCCTGCAATGCAGGAATCTCAGCTAAAGCATCCATGACAGATGGCCATCCAACCTCTGCTTAAAAACCTCCAAGGAAGGACAACCCACCACCTCTTGTGGGAGTCTGTTCCACTGCTGAACAGCTCTATCAAAAAGTTTTTCCAGATGTTTAGTTGGAATCTCCTTTCTTGTAACTTGAAGCCATTGCCTCGAGTCCTACCCTCAAGAGCAGGAGAAAACAAGCGTGCTCTCTTCCATGTGACAGCCCTTAAGTCTCCTATTTTTTGTATTCTGGGTTTGGATATTGGTATCATTCTTTGAATGGCACTAATAGGTCTGTGAGACTCCTAGCAGTCAATGGGAAGACTGGGTTTTGTTTTTTAAAACATATCTGTGGTCAGGCTTGGGTAATATGAGTTAAGTTTAACTGGAGCTTAATATAGCTTCCTTTTATCAGGTTTGCCTTTGTCCATACATATGCCAGAGTTTCGCAACCATGATTTAGGGTAAAGTTTACTAGACTTTATTGTTAAGATTAGATTTATTGCTCAGATAAATCCTGGCGTCCAGCCCGCTTTGGCTGCGCAGCTAGGCCAGACTTCAAAGGCCACATTCCAAAGGCTCTGAGCAAACAGCAGAGTTTCAGCAGCGGCAAGAGAAAGCTGCAAAAGCTTCTTCAGAGCTTTCTTCAGTGTGCCCAAAGAAAGTCCACTCAGGATATTAGCAGCTAGAAGCAGTTTTATTTACAGCAGACTATCCATTATCTATCCATTATTATAGGGACGCGGGTGGCGCTGTGGGTAAAAGCCTCAGCGCCTAGGGCTGGCCGCTTGAAAGGTCGGCGGTTCGAATCCCCGCGGCGGGGTGCGCTCCCACTGCTCGGTCCCAGCGCCTGCCAACCTAGCAGTTCGAAAGCACCCCCGGGTGCAAGTAGATAAATAGGGACCGCTTACCAGCGGGAAGGTAAACGGCGTTTCCGTGTGCGGCTCTGGCTAGCCAGAGCAGCGATGTCACGCTGGCCACGTAACCCAGAAGTGTCTCCGGACAGCACTGGCCCCTGGCCTCTTGAGTGAGATGGGCGCACAACCCCAGAGTCTGTCAAGACTGGCCCGTACGGGCAGGGGTACCTTTACCTTTACCTTTTTATCCATTATCTATCACAGCGAACAGCATCGTGAAAACACGTCCTCTCTCCTCAAAAGCGAAAGTAGAGAGAAAACACTCATTTGAGTGTGCAACCTCAGACTTCCACACATACTAGTTAATCTAATCTGATGTTCATGTAAAATTATGCTGCAGATCAAGTTTTTGAAGGTGTTTGGAAGCTAAGCAGGTAGAATTTAATGGGGACTGCAAGAGATAACTTTATATGTCACTCTTGAGTTACTTGCATAATGGATAGGGTACAAGTTTAACAAGTAAATTAAGTTATATTTCTTTGTTCCTTAACTAGAGTAACCAGATGACATAGACAAATTACCTTGAAGAATGCTCAGTACTAAATAGTTCAATTTGTCCCAGAGGACTTTGATTCTGCTAAAACCATCAATTGTGTTTTGTGACAGATGATGCTAACTCCTTTGATACTGTGTGTAATCCTGCTGATAGGAGGGAGTGAAACTCAAAATGATGACTGGATTGATCCAACAGACATGTTAAACTATGATGCAGCTTCAGGAACCATGAGAAAGCCTGATAAGGTACACATTTTGAATTTGAGTTGCTGTTCAGTAAATGGTTTAGTTGATGCCCTTTAAAGAACCTGTTCACCATGGATGTCTGGATTGCCTCCCTTACAGAACACATACTGCAACAAATTAATAAACCTAGAGTTGAACATTGTTTTTTCTTACTGGATTGATTCCATTCTGTCCTAATGATCAACTGAATAGTTGATAGGGGTGTCTTACTGAGCTCTGATTGCATCTTTAGATTCAAACAGAGTAATTACAAAAAAGGGATTGGAAGGAATAGTTGGTTGATTTTGAAGGCTGCCAAATATTATTCCACATTTTATTGGTATTTTCTTTTCCATTTGTTTTTGAAAAAATATAATCCCTGAGTGCTCTCAGTTGCACATGTAGCACCATGTGGACAGGAGGGCTTGGGACAGTTCTCTATGCACATCCTCTCTTGAGTGCACAGATTGTGGTTTTGAAGGGGATACTGGGCAGCTTCTGCTGGCATGGGACTCCCAGTGAATATGGGAAACTCATGGCTAATAAAAGCGAGCCGGGAAGGGCTGGGCGATGGGCTCTGCGGGGTGGTGAATGCTTCCCTCTGTGAGGGAGCCTTCCCAGACCCACTGAAAGAGGCAGTTATTAAACTGCTTCTTAAAAAAACATCCTTAGACCCAGCTGATATGGCCAACTATGGCCCAGCCTCAAATCTTCCATTCTTGGGCAAGGTGATTGAGCAGGTGGTTGCTGAACAACTCCAAGCACGCCTGGAGGATGCGGACCATTTGGATCCCTTCTGGTCAGGATTCAGGCCTCATCATGGGATTGAAACTGACTTGGTCACGCTGGTCGATAATCTCCGGCGGGATAGGGACAAAGGTGAAAGTTGTTTCCTAATTCTGCTGGATCACTCAGCGGTCTTTGATACTATTGACCATGACATCCTTCTGGACCGTCTAGAGGAACTGGGAGCTGGGGGCACTGTTATACAGTGGTTCCACTCCTCCCTCCTGGGCTGTGGCCAGAAAGTGGTGTTGGGGGATGAGTGTTCAGACCCCTGGGCTCTCACCTGTGGGTTACTTCAGGGTTCCGTCCTCTCCCCCATGTTTTTTAACATCTACATGAATCCGCTGGGAGAGATCATCAGGGGGTTTAGGCTGGGTGTTCATCAGTATGTGGATGATACCCAGCTCTACCTCTCTTTCAAATTGTGAAGGCGGTGAAGGTCCTGTGTGAGTGCCTGGAGGCGGTTGGAGGATGGATGGCGGCTAACAGATTGAGGTTGAATCCTGACAACAGAGAAATACTGTTTTGGGGGGACGGGGAGGCTGGGTGTGGAGGATTCCCTGGTCCTGAATGTGGTAACTATGCCCCTGAAGGACCAGGTGCGCAGCCTGGGAGTCATTTTGGACTCACAGCTGTCCATGGAGGTGCAGATCAATTCTGTATCCAGGGCAGCTGTCTACCAGCTCCATCTGGTTCGCAGGCTGAGACCTTACCTGCCTGCAGACTGTCTCGCAAGAGCTCTGATTAACTCCTGCTTGGACTATTGCAATGTGCTCTACATGGGGCTACCTTTAAAGGTGACCCAAAAACTACAACTAATCCAGAATGTGGCAGCTAGACTGATGACTGGGAGCAGCCACCGAGACTACATAACACCAGTCTTGAAAGACCTACATTGGCTCCCAGTATGTTTCCGAGCGCAATTCAAAGTGTTGGTGCTGACCTTTAAAGCCCCAAACGGCCTTGGCCCACTGTACCTGAAGGAGCGTCTCCACTCCCTTCTGGTGGTTCCCTCACTGCGAAAAGCGAAGTTACAGGGAACCAGGCAGAGGGCCTTCTTGGTAGTGGCGCCCGCCCTGTGGAACATCCTTCCATCAGATGTCAAGGAAATAAACAACTATCTGACTTTTAGAAGACATCTGAAGGCAGCCCTGTTTAGGGAAGTTTGGGCAGGGTATAAATAATAAATTATTATTATATTATGAAACTTGCATCGCTCCAGTTGGATTTACACAAAGTACCAGTGAGCTGAGAACCCAATAAATGAGAGGGAAAATACATACTTGGTTAGCATGTTTATACTACAAACAATATAATTAGTTAAATTATTTTGTTGATATTATTTCTTGTTCATGCATTCAGCAGCAATGAGTGACAAATTTTGTTGAGTTCTATCTTTTCTCTCTTTACTCTTTTCCCAATAAATATGCAAAATGAAGCAACCATATTGATATGAGATTTCCGGTCTATACATTACAGTAGAAATATTAAGAAATGCCTATGATTACAGTTACTGCATGTGAACCAGGATGATTCTGAAGATAAGAAAGTTCCCCAAAAATCAGTGGTAAAAGAAAATATTGTGGATGTTTCCATGTGCCAAAAGCAACTAGATTCTTTAATTCTTAAGGTTTGTTTGCATGTATGATGATTCATATTTAATATATTGCTTTATTTATGAAAATATTGTTTACATATTCTTTTCATAAATTCAGATATTGTTGGTCTATCACCTTCGCAGAAATATATTATTGGGTAAGCATTCATATTGATAGGTGGTGGTAAGAATCAATACTCTTAATTAACTATTTGGTCGGTCCACAATCTGATTTTATTAAAACCAGTGAGAGTTTCATTGTTGACATCAACAGGTGCAGATTTGTATGTTTACAGCACAATCATCTGCACGACTGCATACAAGTCAGTCCCATGGAGTTAACTGAGACTTAACTCCAGGTAA
The DNA here is from genome assembly GCF_951804945.1 of Podarcis cretensis. Classification (NCBI taxonomy): domain Eukaryota; kingdom Metazoa; phylum Chordata; class Lepidosauria; order Squamata; family Lacertidae; genus Podarcis; species Podarcis cretensis. The sequence continues at coordinate 82,189,843 of NC_137175.1, read as the reverse complement.
ATGTGGGATTGCAGTATTAGTGCCTGCAAGGCAGTATTTGTTATTGTATTATTAGCTACTATGTGTAGAGTGTTGAGCTACTATGAAGATCTACCACAACAGCCCCTGTATATGCAAAAGATTAGATATAGAAACATAGACTGTTTCTTGGGACATTGACCTTTGTTTATAATAGGCATGTATAGTTTTTGACCCACCAAGCCGAACCTGGCTCACCAGCTATATATCATAAGCTGCCAGTTGTTTGATAACTCTGTATTTCAGCAGACATCAAAAGCAAGCAGCTCATTATGATCCTGTTAGGTGCCATTCTTAGCTGATGGACTGCATTTGTCATGATGGGTCACAAGTTTCATTTTTAAAATAGGTTTCAATACATGTCTGGAGTCAAATCTCTTGAACATAAACAGATCTTGAACTGTGTTTTGGGGATGCTTTCAGCAAGTAGATTTCAGTTATTAAAGGCCAGAGCGCCTCTGCAATCAATGGACCTTAGCCTACATGTGAACATTAGCCTACGTGTTAGTCTAATCAATATACACACTACAGTGGTACCGTGGTTTGCAACCGCTTTGGATTACAACCATTTGGATTAAAACCACGTCAAACCTGGAAGTGCATGTCCCTTTTTTTGGATTACAAACAATTTGTGGGGGGGAGGCCCCATTGGTGAAAGCGCGCCTTGGGTTACAACCTGTTTTGGTTTACAACCGGACCTCCGGAACGGATTGTGGTTGTAAACCAAGGTACCACTGTACAATGAATTATTGCTTGGCTAAGGCATTGTCTGGCCACAGTATACGTATTACAGTGGTACCTTGGGTTAAGTACTTAATTCATTCCGGAGGTCCGTTCTTAACCTGAAACTGTTCTTAACCTGAAGCACCACTTTAGCTAATGGGGCCTCCTGCTGCCGCTGCGCCGCCAGAGCATGATTTCTGTTCTCATCCTGAAGCAAAGTTCTTAACCTGAGGTACTATTTCTGGGTTAGCAGAGTCTGTAAACTGAAGTGTATTTAGCCTGAAGCGTATGTAATCCGAGGTACCACTGTATATACTACATGAATTAAGATTGGTAAAATGTGATATTGAAACACTTTATATTTGCAGCTTGAAGAATATGAAAAGAGAGATAAAGCCAAGTTATATGAAAACAATAGCATCCATGTTTTTAAGAGATATTTGAATAAGATTTTAATTGAAGCTGGAAGACTTGGTCTTGTGAGTATCTGAATAAGCCAGCATTCTTATTGCTATATACATTCACTCATTTAAAGATTAACATGTATTCTTAGCAGTGTCCTATGCAAGCAGCACATTCACTGTTAAGATAGTAAGTATGTCATAGAACCCAACCATGTATTTATTCATGTTTTTCTCTTTTACTTTGCTTTCATGTAGCTAACAAGTAATCTTACATAAAACATGAAAACATCCTATATTCGTGGATAAGATGGGTTTGGTTCTGTAGGCTTATATAGACTTTGTCGTGGGCAAAGTCTCTTAGAGGTGCCTTGGGGCTGAATGTCCCCCCTCCTCCTCAAAGGTGTTCCTATCTGGCCCTCAGGATTCTTCCCAGGCAGTGCTTCCTTCCCAGGCCACACCCCTCACTAATACTGCTGTATCCTTTCCTCAAGTGCTTTGTCTTAACTCAGCTGTCTCATTATGCTGTGTTAATGCTGCTTACATGTGTGCCTGCTTGCTTGCTTGGATGGTGGAGAGATATGTATAAACCTCTTAATGTAGCCAACTGTAAAAAGGGTAAGAATCGTATCTGTTGCTCTACAGTACCTACTTTTTGCCTCAAACCTTACCCACCACTGCCATGCAGTTCCCAGAAGGTTGCCCAGGAGGAATGCTGCCCTTGGACTACCAAAGGTTTGCCAAACCAGTCCTTGGCACTGGGGTTGGTTTTTTGGTGGGTTGGTTTTTGTTGTTGTTGTTTTGTGTGTGTTTTTGTTGTTGTTGTTTTGTAGTAAACCCTTGGATCTAGGACTTCTATAACTACAGTATTAGGTTTGATATATGATTTTCACAGAACTCCCATCTTCTGTTGGTACTGTATATACATCAACAGCTTTACCTGTGAATCTGGGTAATAGGTTTGAGTAGGGCTGGCCCAGCCATGAGGTAAGGTGAGGTGACTGCCTCACACGACAAGATCCACAAAGGCAGCACATCTGGCCTGCAAGTAATGCATTACCTGCTATTGCTGATGTAGATCTTCACTTGCCCGTTCGTCCTTGGCAGAGCAGGGGGCTACACCATTTTGTGGTTCGTCTTAGGTGCCAAAATGTATTGGGCTTGCCCTGGTTTTGAGACTAGTGTAGGTGAATGTGTACTTAGAAAATATTAAGCAGAGAAATCCTAATTATGGTATTATTTGACAGACTAGTCCTTGCACAGTGACTTACATGCATTTAACATGTGCGCATTCAGCTTTACATGCTTGGCAAAATAATTTTTTTTAAATGGAAAGGGGGGGGGGAAGCATCTGGAGAAAAAGACTAGCCATTGAACCCATTGTGTTTTGACTATACATAATTTTGGCTTTAGGTCTTAATCCCCATAATGTAACGTCCACATAAACTGTATAAGAATTCTTTGCTCTTTAACTTCATCACTACAGCAGTCAGTCAGTGTGATTTAGTAAGGCTCTGCTTAGCTATGGTTAACAGTCAGATTACTTTGTTATTATCTGCAAGAAATGTCATTTGCTAATTCAACTGTGTTGTCTTGTTTTTTAGCCTGATGATAGCACTGGAGATGTGCATTATGATGCTGAGATCATCCTTACAAGACAGACATTTAATGAAATCAACAGGTTCCTTAATGAAGAGGGCTGGAAATCAGCTGCTTTGGATGATGCACTCAGTGATATTCTGATTAACTTTAGGCATCATGATGCTGAAGTTTGGAAATGGAAGTTTGAGGACACATTTGGGGCTGATGCATATAATGTCTTTATGGTGAGATAATTTTTCTGCAGTAAGGTGTTTTTCTACAGCCAATATAATCATGGGTACCTCGCTTGCACCAGACAGAAAAAGATAAAACCTATATGCAGTTCTTTGTCCCACTAAAGGCTGAGTATATAAAGTCTTTTAATGTTTTCAGGCAGCAGTAGTAGGTCAGGACTGCTTAATTTGGGATCCAAATTTCAGCCCACTAGCCATGACTCCTTTCCTACCATGAGTTCAGCACCACATTTATGTCTGGGTGTGCAAAAATAAAGGGATATGAATCACTTCAAAATTTGTAGCATTGTCTTGAGTGCAGCTTCATGGGGTATGTACTGCAAAAGTCTAAAGTAAATTTGTTTGTTGCATTTATACCCCACCTTTTTCTCCAAGGAGGTCAAGGTGTTACACATTGTTTACCCCTTCTTCAATCCCCACAACAACCCTGTATGGTAGGTTAGGCTGAGAGAGGTAGTGACTGGCCCGAGATCCCCAGTGTGCTTCATGCCGAGTGATTATTTGAATGGCATCTGTTTAAATTTCAGTTCACATTTGGCTGCCATCAAGCTATTGTAAATGAAAAGAAGTTATAGCTGTTAGAAGATGAGGTTTAATAAATGTTCACCAACATGATAATGGTTCCACATTGTTCAGTTTAACTTCAAGAAACCCAAATGAGGCTGCTGCCACCCCACCCCATGATCCCTTTAATGCATACTGCTCATGATTCCCTCAAGCAGAAGCTGAATGGAAAATTTGTCTATTATCAGATAAATGCTAAAAATGCTTCAATGCTAAAAATGTAGGTTCCTCCCATTTTAAATGGTCTTGGCTTTTATAATTCTTTTGCAATTTATCTCTCTTTTTATCTCTTGTTTTCTAAAAGGTACTTCTGTGTTTAGTGTGCATTTCAGTAATAGTTGCTACAGAACTATGGACACGCATTGGTTGGTTTACACAGCTAAAACGTGTTTTATTCGTAAGTTTTCTCATCAGTTTTGGGTGGAACTGGATGTACCTATATAAGGTAAACAATTATTAGTGTTTATTAAGTAGTAATGGGGAAGTGGATATCAGTGTGCCCTGAAAATACAGAAAATATTGTGCCACTCACTATTTAGCTCAATAACTTAACAGGGCTCAATATAAACTCAGGCTACCACACTTGCTACCCTTAAAACAAAAAATGTTCTTATCCAGCACATTTTGATATTGATCCAGTAATAAACAGAGGCTATTTTGGGACACTTGTGCAAAACTATTTTAAAATATGTCAGGTTCGTTCTCGTTACAGTCTAGTGAGATTGGCACATTGGTCTTTCCTTCTCCATGATTTACTAGCAGTTCAGTAGTTTTGAACTTTTATTATCCTGTGTGCCAATCTTATAAAATTAACAGTGTGCTGCAGCAGGTCTAATAGACTCTTTCCCCTCTGCTATTTTTCAGTAATTTTATGGCTCAGTCACAGAAAGAAGAGTGCTTGACCTCAAGAGCCATATGTGTGCAATCTGTTTTGAATAATCATATGTTTTAAGAAGTAGACTTTTAATAGCTTTGAATTATTCAGTTTTATTGTATATGAAAGTTGCAGCTGCATTTGGAAGTATATTAGTTGGATTTATTTATATCCTGTTTTTAGGATACAAATCCTACCAAGACAGTTTACAAGTAACATCAAATTGCATTAATACAGTACCAAAAAAAAAAAAATAAAAAAAAAAAATCAAAATATTAAGTCATAAGGAATTTCCCACAGGCTCTGTGGAAACAGAGGGCAGTGGGATTTTCATCCACTTTTTAAAAAAATATTCCAAAATGAAATTGATTTAACAATTTTGTTAAACTGTTAAAATCCTTTTGTTTCTGTTGTAGGTAGCCTTTGCTCAGCATCAAGCTGAAGTGGCAAAAATGGGAAAATTTGATACTGTATGTGCTGAGAAGATCCGCTGGAGTGATGGTCTAATAGGTGAGCTGTTTTTGTTTTGCTTGCTAACTTTCCATGTCAGATTTCCTTCTCGGTAGTGGCGCCCGCCCTGTGGAACTCCCGCCCATCAGATGGCAAGGAAATAAACAACTATCTGACTTTTAGAAGACATCTGAAGGCAGTCCTGTTTAGGGAAGTTTTTAATGTTTGATGTTTTGTCACTTTATTATTATTATTATTATTATTATTATTCTGTTGGGAGCTGCCCAAAGTGGCTGAGGAAACCCAGCCAGATGGGGGGGGGGTGTTAAATAAATTTTTGTTTGTTTGTTTGTTTGATTTAGTAAACATTTAAGCTTATTTTTAAGATTGGCTCTAAACCCTATACAAATCTGGAGTGGAGTACCTAAGACGGTTGGATGGCTCCTTGTATGCCTCCTTCCAGCAACTCCTGCTTCCAAGCTGTTGCCAAACATTTTGTTTTCCTTTGGCCCACATTAGTGAGCCTGAGAGCAGGGTTTTGTCTAGACAGTCAAGGACTTCCATACACATTGCTCAAGCTTGTGTTCTGGCAAGGTCACTTCAGTGCTGCTAATGTAATGCAGAGATTTGGCTTCACACCCTGGCGGCACACTCCATTGTCTCTCGAGACAGATGCCAACAACACGTTTCTGATATTGCTGATTTTACTCTCTGGGTCACTTCTTCCTTATGCCAATATAATGATTCAAACATAATTATTCCTGAAACATTGCCTGTATATTCAAGCATTTCAACTTGCTTAGTTGGACTGTGTCATTCATACAGTTGGCTCACTGATAATCTTCTGAAATGAATCTCTTTCCTGGTGGTAGATTCATTTAATGTAATTGTCTTTGAACAAGTCAGGTGGATGTGCTCCTTGAGATATCTACAGAAGACATATTGTCTGCTTGTTGTTGAGCCCAAACTAGTTTTTTTGGCGATAGACTAGGGTCTGGGAATCAGGTCTGCTGAACATCTAAAAAAATGACAGAGAAAGGCATTTTAGTGGGATGAAGAGAAATGAAGACATGAATACTGGCGAAGTTCAGCATCACCCTTGGCCTTTTCAGCCCAGCGCACTCTTCTAGTGCTGCTGCTAAACCAAATAGCCATTTCGGAGGAGAACTGAGTCTGATAATCTAGGTTAGCAAACTTCTAAGAACCTTTCTTTGTTACACTCTCCCATTGTAGTGCTAGGAGAAAAGGGCCTGGGGAAGAGAATACAGAGGGAAAGTAACAAGTTTCTCTGTATCTGTTACATTTTACTTATGTACCTAATCAGAACAAAACAGGACTAAAAGCAAGTAAATGCGACTATTTGGCAGCAGTATGGATACTTCCTCCTCCTAAGGAAAGAAAGTGCCATTTGCCATTTGTTTAGCCCTTTTGGAATATTGGTTTTTGCTATAGTTTATAGTTTTGCTATTGTCAGGGGTTCAGGAGCAGAGGCACAGGGAGGAGAGGAGATGGAGAGCGAGGGGGAGGAATCCGAGGGGAGCGTAGGAGAAGAGGACAGTGGACCGAGGGATTCCACGAGCCTCTCCAGCGAATCGGAAGATTCACAGAAGGGGGCGCTAGTGGCCAGGGGTAGGGGGTTCCCAAGGGGAACGCCCCAGGAGCAAGGGGGGAGCAGAGACTCCCAGAGCAGTAGTTGGAAATCAGGACCAGCTTCCCCACCAGAGCAGAGTGGGGGGGAAGAGTCACAAGGATCGGGGCCAGTGCATTCCCCACCAGGGAGAGAAGATAAGGCAGGGCTGACCACACCTCCATCGGGGAGTCAGACAACGGAGGGGAGGTCAGATCCGGCCAGTATCCCGGAAGAGGGAAGCAGTGACAGAAGTAGTGTAACGGTCAGGAGGAAGGTCACTGGGTTGGCACGAGAGGCAAGTTCAAATGTACAGGAGCGCGGGACAGCAGAGAGTGAGGATTGGGAACCGGGTCCTAAAGCCCGCCGGAGGGAGGGGGAGGAGCTAAGCGACTCAGCGTCGGAAGAGTCCAGAAAGGGCAATGCCCCAGCGGGCAGGAGGACCCAGAGGAGGAGAGAGCAGCGTAAAAGGTGGAGCAGGGCTAGGATCTTAAACTGGTGTCATAGGGGAGGAGACTCAGACGGTACTTCACCGGTCTAGGCTTTAAGACGTAGAGCTGCGCGCTACGGCTTTGAAATGGAAACTGAACCTCAATAAAGACTTTTGTACATAACTACAGCCTAGCGTTGGTCCTCTGTGAGCTGGGACCTAGAGGCAGCTCTGACAGCTATAGTTTATAGTTTTGCTATAGTTTGTTTAGCCATTTTGCTATATTGCTTACCTAAAAAGGTAAAGGTAAAGGACCCCTGACAGTTAAGTCCAGACGCGAACGACTCTGGGGTTGCGGCGCTCATCTTGCTTTACTGGCTGAGGGAGCCGACGTTTGTCCGCAGAGCATTTTTCCTGGTCATGTGGCCAGCATGACTAAGCCGTTTCTGGCGAAACCAGAGCAGCGCACAGAAACGCCGTTTACCTTCCCGCCAGGGTGATACCTATTTACTTGCACTTACACATGCTTTCGAACTGCTAGGTTGGCAGGAGCTGGGACCAAACAACAGGAGCTCACCCCATTGCGGGAATTCGAACCACCGACCTGATCGGCAAGCCCAAGGCTCCAATGGTTTATACCACAGTGCCCAAATACCAATCTGGCAGGTTGGGGGTGGGTGTGTTCCATTCTGCAAATTGTTCTTCAGCCATGTCTTCCACTCAAGACGGGGCTTACCCCCAATTTAGCAAATATACTTTAAAATACCCTGACTGTTGGTGTAAATATTAGAAAATCATTTCCTTCCAGATCTTGTATCATTTCTTTTGATAAGACAAGTATAGTTAAGTGTTTAGGTCCTCCTCACTGTCTATATATGACTTCTTATTACACACTGAAAACATCTAGTTATTTATTCATCCTTACAGCCAAAATATACTTGCTTTTTTTTGTTAGTTGTATGACTTGTTGCTTTTTAACTATAGAATGGTTTAGAAGCTCGATGACGTTCCAAGATGATCCTTGTCAAAAGTATTATGAAACCGTATTAGTAAATCCTATTTGGCTTGTTCCTCCAACAAAGGTATTCTCTTTTTCTAACTGAGTCATTTGTATTTTGTTTGATTCTGACAGCTTCACTATCATTCTAATTTTACTTTCTGTCTGGTTTTAGGCATTGGCTGTTACATTTACCAATTTTGTAACGGAGCCATTGAAACACATAGGTCAAGGAATTGGTGAATTTATTAAAGCACTCATGAAAGAGATTCCATTGCTGCTACATATTCCAGTGCTGGTGATCATAGCAATAGCAGTTTTGGTATGTACATGCACAGACACATGGGGGATCAGGTACTGCACACATGGATTAGAAATTGTGAGATACAGCTAACAATGGATTTGCTCAACAAGTTAACACCAGTAAGACTGAAGTAAGGGTACAATTAGCTACTTACCTGTGAGTGATAGACAAGGTAGTTCCAGAAATAACATCTTAGTTCTAGCACAGTTGTTCCACCTCCTTGTGCAAGAAGAGGCAGCTGTGATTGTATATTGATGCTCTTTCTAGTCCTAAGAAAGAAGTGTTAGAAGATAAGGAAGACTTAACTTGTTGACATCTACAGCTAATATTTTCGGGCATAAATAGCAATTTATTTTTCAAGGATAGTATAATCTTTCTCCATACTGAAGTATTCTAGAACACAAAGAAACAAATTATCCATATTTAAAGATTTATGAAATAGAAAATTGGATTATTTAACATGAATGCCACAGCAGTGGTACATAATTTGGCATTTCCTGTTAGGTGGACTGACTAAAAGTAATACTCATTTATAAAGCTCTATTCTTATATGAATATAAGTAAGTCCAAGAATTTAATTCTCTGTTATATAGGGCAGTTACAGAAATACTATTTCCACTATGTCTGACTAAGAATAGTTGATAATGAAGAAAATCTCTTGAAAAAAATATCTTATTTTAATGAATATATAGGAACACAGATCTTGAGCCTATTTTCAAAACAAAACAATGTAAAAACCCGTGTTAAAAGGAGGAGTAGAAACAAAGTTTGTCAGAGTACTTACAAGGGTGTCTCTTTTGTAGGGTTTCTGCTTTGGGGCTGGAAGCTCAGTGAATGCGCTAAGGATGTTAAGCTACTCAGACAAGCGGCCACCTCCAGCACTTCCTCCAACAGATGAACAGCCGCCTGCACTTCCCCCAAGGGGAAAACAGTCACCTCCTGCACTTCCCCCAAGGGATAAACAGCCACCTCCTGTACTTCCTCCAAGGACCACAGCAATACAAGAACAAATGCTACATCTTCAGCCAATTGATGCAGGTGAAAATGGTGTCAACATTATAGAAAAAATGGAGAATACGTACAATATTTACTCCATCAAGAGAGGACCTTATGACAGAGGAGATGCTTCAGTAAAGGTAATATTTAGGTTTTGCAATCAGGTGATGTGCTATATATATATATTGTCGTCCAGCAGCCTCCCAGACCAAGCAAGTGGAGACAGTCTCTGGCATTGTGTTGTAGAACCTAGGACTATTTCCATACTGAAACTGCTCTTGCTGTTCTGACTCACGACTTCATGCGATGAAAGAAGCTAGATGCTAGCTAGAGCACAAATGGTGGAAGTCCCACTTCAAAGATTACCAAACCTGTGCTAAAGCACATAATTGTGCCTGCTGTGGAAATGAAAGTGGCAAAGAAAGCCTATTCATCTCTGTAGTGAGCTAGAAGCCATGATTGATGCAGTCCTAAGTGAAGTTTCCATCAATCCACATTTTGTGGGATCATTTTCAGTTTTTGCAGCCGGATGGCATTGACACGGTGCTTGTGAGTCTGCACCCAAAAAGATGCCCTTTGGACCATTTTCGTTCATGGCTGGTTAAAGCTAGCTAGAGGGGTGTAACTAGATAGGATCTTGGTGTGATGAATGCATCTCTGACTGAGGAGGTTATGCCAGACATCTTGAAGAAGGTAATAGTATAGTCATTCCTGAAAAAAATCACCCTGGACTCTGTGGTATTTAACAACAACTGCCCAATCACAAATACTTCCTTGAGTGTTATGGTGACGCAGCTACAGGCATGTCTGGAGAAATCAGGTTATCCAGATCCTTTTTAACTTCATTCATGCACAGGTTTGGAACTGAATCTTCCTTGGTCACCCTAATGGATTACCTCTGTTGGGAAAGGGACAAGGAAAGCATGACCCTGTTGCTCTTAACTTTTCAGCTTTTGATACCATTAACCATGGTATCCTGCTGGACCCATCAGGGGCACTATTCTGAGCGGTTCCGGTCTTATTTCCAGAGGCAGTTCCAGAGGGTATCACTGGATGAGTTCTCCTTGGCTCCTTGTCTTTTGAGGTATGGGTGCCACAGGACACTTTGTCTCCAGTGCTATTTATCATCTACATTAACCTGTTGGGAATGGTCATTAGGAATTTTGGACCAAGCTGTCATAAGTACATTGATGATGCCCAGTTCTGTTTCTATGCAATTCCTGACTTGAGAATGGTCAAAAAAAGGCTGCTGTCTGGTGTCTGGATGTAGTGGTGGACTGGATAAGGGCTAATAAACTGAGCCTGAATCCTAGCAAAATGGAAGCTCTGTGGATGAGTAGTTCCTGGGTCCAGGAAGTTGGTAATTTGCATGACCTGGACAGAGCCGGAAGGGCTAACCAATATGTTCTCTCCTGTTTGAGAACTATACTCTTAGGAGATGTATATGGGAATTTAACAATTCAGTTTGGAATCTTTAATGCAAATAATGAGGAAAAAGAACTGAATTTTCTGTACTTATTAACGCAGGAGGTTTAATCTGCATTAAAAACAATTCTTGACAGGCACCTCAACTACCAACTAGGGATGCACTAATTTCATAACTGCCTTCTGAAAAACACTTTAACACAATTTTCACATAAGAGTATCAAAAACAGCAAATAAATTTAAAGCAAGACTAAAATCCTAACAAAATAGACACTCATGGTAAAGACCCATTTATCCAGCTGTGAAAGCCAGTTGGAGCAAAACCGTTTTCAGTTGTTTTAAAGCATGGAGCTGGCTTTATTAAAACGCGTTATGTTTAATAAGATGTATAGTGCACTTAAACATGTCTACTCAGAAATCAATCTCATTCAGTTCAGAGAGACCTAGCTGGGGGTTTGTAGCCTTAATTATTTAATGACCTCGATTCACCTTGTTTTTTCAGTTTTCAGAAGAGGTAAATTCACAAACAGAAACAGAAAAAAAGAACAGTGAAGACCGTCCTGTAAGTTGATAGATAATATGTTGGGCAGGGTACTAAATGAAATGTCTTAAGAAAAACACTTAATTTTTAGTATGTTTGAATATCAAATTGATATTGTATTTTTACTTAATAGATGTTTCAGACTGTTATTTATAAGAAACTTTTCTCCCTTGGGTGTTGGATGTCTCTTGTAGCTTGAAGCCTGGAAGCCCTATGACATAACAGATTTTGTCAGACCCCACTTCGTTTTCTGCCTTTGCTTGGAGCAGGCCCAGTTGATTGCCTCTTTCTGAAGTTTCTCTGTTTTCCCTCTCAGACCTGGTGTCTTTATATGCTCCTTCTGCTTATATCCTTTTCTGTGGTCATAGTTTTGTTTTATATTAAAGGGAGGAGCCTTTTAGTCTCCACAGCTTTTTTACTGCCTTTCCCCCGTTATCTATCTGTTTATCTCTCTGCACTACCTTTTTGATCAAAGGGCAGAAGAGCTTTTGTTCTCTGCTATCTAGTTTTATTCTTTATCTTACTTCACCAGACCTTTATTAGGCATTACAAATATAGCCCATCATGAAACACCCATATATAAAAATTTAAAATATATACAAATAAACAGCCATGTAAAAATATGTAATAATGAGGATTTTCATTGGAGTTTCTTCCCGCTAAATAGTGCCATTCACCACTCTGATACTATAGATAAAAACTCAGCCACCCTTGCAGTTACTTCCGGGTTAATGTCATACAGATAGAATCTGATATTTTCATTGTGCCATGATGTTAGACTACCCAGAAAAAGGGAATAGCATGCATTTGCGTAGCTGGTTGTACAATGGACAGTAGAAAAGAATATGTTCTACTGTGTATGGCACATTCAAAAAACAACCGCAATGTCTCAGCTATCTTTCCCTCTCAGCTCTTAGCTTCTGGACTCCTTCTCCTCCTTACCCAACTGAATGGGCTTGGTACTCTTTGAATATTCACAGGGCTGTCAAGATACATACATAGAATGAACACATTCAAGCAAATAAGCACACTATTTCCCTCTTTTCACCTGACCACTTTAGGCAATAAGCTTTCTAATTCCAGCAGTTCTCAATGGATCAGAGCCTGTATTTCATCAGTTTATGAGGCACTACACATTTATACACCAGGGCTGCAGCTGCTGCAGCTTTCTCCATAAACACCCTATTCATAAAATATGGCAGGCAGCCATGTTTTCCACACGTAACACTTGTACTTATCACAAATTAGACCCATTTGTTTCAGAGGTAGCTTTTGCAAGAAAGATACTGCAACAAGCCATCCCTCATATGTGGACAGCCATGTTGCTCTCCCATCCACATTACACCCATGGGAGAAAGTAATGTTGTCTTAGCATAGGTTGTTCTCATTCAGAGTCATTTGTGTCCCCTTTAGTGGTTTTTCTTTGTCCAGTTCTGTTTCTGTGCATCAGAGGGTCTTACTGAGCTCACAGAATGGAACTGAGGTATGACAAAATCTGTTGTCGCAGGGTTTAGAGATAATGGTCAAATCTCACTTATGATACATACGTATACCCACATAGGACCACCTTTCACAGTAAAACCGTTACTAAAATAACAGATTGAGATACCCCATTAAGGCCGCAATCCTATATCCAGTTTTCTGAGACTAAGCCCCATTGAACTCAGTGAAATTTACTTTTGAGAATATATGTATGGAATGGCACAGTTTGTATTTTTTGTTGATTTTTGATGACCTAATATTGTTCCACAAATTCAGTGATATGTTACTTCTTGCAGGGTGGATTAGATACCAAACCAGGTGATCAAGCTACTGATAGAATAGAGAACAGCACAGATCAAAGCCTGGTTGAACTGGACAGACCTAGCCACATACAAGAATTTACAAGAGGCAATGAAGATGAAACAAAATGTAAGTTTAAAGAGGACAGGAGTGTGCAGCAAGAAGTTCCGGATATAACAGGATGTAAGAAAGAGAGCCACTCATGTGAATTAGAAGAACCCACAGAGAAGATTGTAGAACATTTGAGCTTTACTGTAAGTTTTAACATACAGTATATTTTGTGTATCACAGAAAGGGGATGTACACCTCAGCCAATTCTGCCATTCCTAGTGAGGTAGCATTGTTGAGCAAACACAGAAGTCTTTCCCTCCTCTGCCTGCTGCAGAGGCTGGAAAGACCTGCACAGAAATGCCAACAAAGCAGCAGTTTGAGGACTTGCTTTATTATCTGCCAATTTGAGAATAACAATGTTACATTCTAGGCTGCATAATCTTGCCTACACTCAAACAAGGTTTGGAGATTTAAGAATGCACTCTTGCCTTATTTCAACTATTTATATAACCATTTCAAAAAGCTCGGTAATGCAGGCAAATTTATTTATCAAATTCAGAGAATGTAAGAATGTGTCAAATCTGAGTTGAAGTCTTAAATCATTTAGGTATCTGATTCCTACTAGAATCAAGCTTAGTAGACAAATGCTGTTTTATTCAGACTTAAAATCAAAGGATTATATCCAACTAAATTCTACTTAAGAGTAGTCCAATTAAAATGAATGGATCTAACTTGAGTATCATGATCTTTGAGTCGTACTATATTGAATTTTTAATAACTTAAGGGAAGAGTAAATTCTTTATTGAACCAATTGGAGCATGCAGACTGAAATGCCCAAGCCACTTCCTTAGCATTAGACACATGCTATATTTGAATTGTAGAACAAATGATTTGAAGATAATAAGAGTCATAAAAGACATAGTAGAGACTAACTAAATGTGAAAATTAGCATAGACAAGATGTTCAGGGTTTGTGTTTTTAGTGCTGTGAAACTTGAGCATCCAACTTATGCTGCTGGTAGAGGATCCAAGAGTATTATTTTAATTCAATTTTATACTGCACTTAATCCACAGATCACAGGGCAGTTCACAGCCAAAAAATACAAAATTAAAACCCAAAATACAGTGGTACCTTGGGTTAAGTACTTAATTCGTTCTGGAGGTCCATACTTAACCTGAAACTGTTCTTAATCTGAAGCACCACTTTAGCTAATGGGGGCCTCCTGCTGCTGCCGCGCAGGTGGAGCACGATTTCTGTTCTCATCCTGAAGCAAAGTTCTTAAGCCGAAGCACTATTTCTGGGTTAGCAGAGTCTGTAACCTGAAGCGTATGTAACCTGAGGTACCACTGTATATAAAAAAACCAGGAACAAAAACAAACCAATAGCCCCATTCCCAGTGCTCATATTCAACAACTTTCTGTAGCACTGGATGTATTAGATGGTAACCTTATGACCCAGTTCTGTTCATATTTACTTGAGAACAAGCCCTACTAAGTTTGAGTAATGGTGCATAGGATTAGTTAGATTCTTTGGTAAAAACAGCTGCCAAGAGTGATTTGCCCAAGTGTGTTTAATGAGACTGACAGCATTCTTTAAATAGCAGCATCTTGGCCATGGTGGAAGATGATATTAAGCTGAAGAGAGCAGCAATGTTCTGCTTCAGTTTCCATTACCAATTCTCACCAAAACTCATTTCCCCATGTAGAGTTTAAATTGCATGTGTGCAAACATAAATGCATCTGGAGTGGAGGGAATAGGGAAGGGCTAGCTGGGGGTAAAGGCTGGCATAGCAGTGAGCCTTGGCCTCCTATACATTTAAAAACAATGGCACTGTAGTCTGTGTTTGAAGATGTCATAGTTTTATCCTTCTACCATTACAAAAAGTACCAGGATAATGGTTTTGCCCTTTACAGATTACTAAATATTTGACTCCACACTGGAACAGAAATTAAAAATAATCTGAAAGGTTGTGGCTTGTATGTTTCTCATTTAAATCTTCTCATTTACAGGAACAAAAACAGAGGAACACTGCTTCCTGATAGACCTCCTTATACCAGGGAAATGATTTTTTTAAATGCCTCTGGTAACCAACAAATGTTCGTGAATCTACTTTTGTCAGTTTTCATTCTTATAGAACTTCTTTGCATATTAGGTATTGGGGCATATTTTTTCTCGATGACCTAAATTATATTTATGAAGCACCTTTGTTTCCATACAACAACTTCAACACATTTTAAAAACATTTAATGAGGAAAATAATGTAATTCGAAAAGGGACTCTACTGGTAAAATGCTTTTAAAATTTGTGCTAAGTTTTTTTGTAGTTAATATTTGCCAACAAAATAAACTCTTACAAAATGTTACTAATGAAATTTCTTTTATATTTGTATCTGCAAAAGCTGTTATTTAGGTTCAACAGGAGAACTTTTATTTAGCTGTGACTTTCCCCTACCCCAAGATCAAGAACTAATTTTTACCAGGTGTCATGTTTTTGCATGAGAAAGGCTTGAACATTGCTTGGAAAAGGAATGTTGGTTCATACCCAAGCTCATGTTCTTCAAAGGTAGGAGAATAACCTCAAGTGGGTTGCTCTTCCCAGTCCCTCAAGGAGACAGGACCATGCAAAGCAAGCATCTCTTAACAAATGGGAGCAACAAATAACTAGAATAGCAGAAAAAACTCCAGGGTGGGTAGGAGATAGTTCATTTACTTACAGACAAAACAGCAGGTTTAGCTAGTATGAAAATATTTATTTTTCTTGTGTTTTTTTTTTTTAAAAAAACCAATGTAATAATACTTGTCAATTGTTTTGGAACATTCTATACTTCTTAGATGTTAGAAAAACTTTTGAGGTTAAGTCTAGAGTTTTCCTATTTAATTACATAATTTTAGCTGGATTTTTTTCCATAAGCTCATGTGAAAAGTACCGTTAAACACTAAACCATACGAAACAAAAAAATATTTACAGAGAGAAAATTGAAACAGTGCTCTATAGAGCTTTTTACAAACATTTTTAGATATGCTTTTTTCAAGCTGTGGCAGCAGTAACTGTACCATAAACTTTTTCCCTTATAGGCATTGTTTCCTGTATTATTGAGGAATTCCAGTATTACACAATCCATCTGTTTCTCTTCTGTGTGCTTTTGAAGAAGTCCATTAATTAGAATTTGCCCTCTTCAAATCAGAGGGTAGAAAGACTCTCTGTTCATCCATTCTCTTCCCTTGGGATCTCAAAATAAGGCTAAAAAAATCTTCATCAGGTACAGTTGGTCCTTTTGTGATGATTGGTGGTGGTGCACATCTCTGATCATCTAGTCTAGAGCCCTAAAATCAAAACAAAGTAGGATAGGAGTTACAGCTAAAATCCACTGTTTAATCATTCCACAGTTCAATTCATCCTGTTTGCCCCGTGTTAAACCTATTAAAAGTAGTAACATTCACATTTTGGCAGAATATTGTCAGCCATGGTTTCCTGTCCTTTCCCAGCAGAAACAGCATATACATTGTGTGGTCCTGATTGAATATTCACTCAGAGAAGCAGTAATATAGCACAACTATGTCTGTTCCTCCAGTGACAAAGGAAGAAAAGAATTGTGGCAGGGGGTTTTTATTTGGTAACATGGTGAAAGATGTTGGCCAAATTGAAGCTGGTTAAAAGATTTTGTAGACCAAAATCCTGGGAAAACTATTTTACTTCCACAGCAAATACACTTGGAAAACAAGTGCTAGAAACATTTGGAAAATCTTAAGTGATAGGATATGTGTTTTTGAACATATCAGTATGCTATTCTCCATTGTTACTGATGGATAACAATGTGGTGAGTTCTTGTTCTCATTCTTTTTATTGGTTTTTCACATATAATAAATATAACGTACAATAAACAATAGCAGCTAGCCTGTCATTTTGGGTGGTGGGGGTCAGCTTAAAATTGAAAATATTGCTTAGAACAAGTTTGTGATGCATATTAACGTCTCTAATCCAGTAAGTCTCTGCCAATGTTTCCATGGGTGTGGGGAGGTTGTCTCAATGCAGCATCTGCCATACAGGAAAAGAATGGATGCCAGCTAGAAGAATAAAGGACTCATCTTGCATTTTGTCACACTTCTCAGCCAGAGCAGTGAACTCCACCCAAGTGAACCATGAATGGATACAAAGGTCTTAGCCCAGATTAGAGAGGAACACCTTTTCAGGTATGCTTGAGCATATACTTCAAAGTCAGCTTCCTGAACCCATTTTAAGAATACTGAGGGACGTGAACTGCCCTCCAAGCCTCCTTCACTAGATTATTTTTTTGTAAATGTTAGCCACTCCTTCACCTTGTCAAGAAATGTGTTTGATATTCTGCAAATATTTTGCACATTTTAGGTAATTTAATAATATCACTTGCTTTATTCCACTTTATTCCAACTGAACTTTATTCCAACTGAAATAACTTTTTCCCCTTGCACAGGATTCACAGCTAGTTGTTAGATGCTTGGGAAGAAGGGCTGGCCGATGTCAGGTTTTCAATATTACAATGTATCACCAGCCAAACATTACAGTCTGGCAATTCACCATGATGTTGAAATAAGCTGCATTGACCCCAGCCCACAAGGGAGGGGAGCAGAGGCAGTTTCACCTCACAGGACTGGGGTCAATGCAGCTTGTTCCCAGTGCTGGGGGAGGAGTAAATCCCTCCCTCCCCAACACCTGGTGTGGAGAGAACATGCGCTGCCCATCTGGGGGGCACAAAGGCTTTACCTCCCCCCCCCCCAGCTGACCAAGCCCCATGTCCCTCCAGCTCACGGGACACTTTTTTGTACTGCATTGCCCCAATAAGACCCCTCATCTGACCACCTTCGCCCTGGTGGGTGGGGTCTGTCTTTCCTCCCAGGGTGGTGGGTCACTCTGGGAGTAAAGATGCAGTGCTCCCGTTGGGCTGGGAGAAAGAGATTGCCTGCCTCACCACCACCTTGGCTTGTGTGGGCTACCTCTTTTGGGGTGCACAGCTGCCTGCACCTCAGCAGATAAGTCTAGCAGAGCACCCACCACGTCTCTGCCTTGTGTGAGCCAGAGTGGGGGCTCCCTTAGACTTCTCCGCTGCAGGGCAGGCAGCCAAGGGAGGAACAAGCTAGCTTTGC
Organism: Podarcis cretensis; assembly: GCF_951804945.1. Taxonomy (NCBI): domain Eukaryota; kingdom Metazoa; phylum Chordata; class Lepidosauria; order Squamata; family Lacertidae; genus Podarcis; species Podarcis cretensis. Next base: position 82,171,705 of record NC_137175.1, on the reverse strand, counting down.
CCTCAGTTGTACAATGGCCAGAGTGCAATGGTTTGTTTCACCTGGTGGTGTGAAACTGCCACCAGTGCCCGGCTCCAGTTTGTTTTTCCTTTGGCACACTGGTGGCAAAGGGACTCCAGAGTATTGGCCGATATATTGATAGAGAAAACGCCTTTCGATCCAGGCTTTTAAAACAAAATTCTAGTGACATGTATAGTCATTTCAACAGGGAGAAAAAAATGAAATTTCATAAGAAATCTGCAATTGTGAGGGTCAGGCAAAGTCTGTTCAGAAGCTGAGAAATGTGCAGAGGGCTGTTTTCTCAAGTCAGAGCATGTTCTGCTTATTTCTCATCCAACCAACATTAGATTGCTTATAAATCCTGTAAGTTGAGTTCAAGTATTCCTTATCTGCTTACAGCATTTTGGCCATTGGATTTTAAGAATATATCTGAGGGTGACTCACCACGAGCTTTGTTAAAAATGCTAAGATTTATCAGAGAGCATTCATTAACTTTTTAATCGAAGAGCCCACTGAAACCAGATGTCACCATCATGCTGCATAAAGTTTATTTCCTCCTGGCCTTCACAAAACATGACATACTATGCAGAGCACCATTTACAAGACTTACCTGATATTTTATCAAAATGTCGAAGAAGTCGTCATCTGGTTCACTATTGCTACTGGCCATCAAACAGCCAAGGACCGATTGACTGTTGCGCTGATTAAGACGAAGTCCTGGTAAATCACTGGCATTGGCTCGCTGATCATCTAGACGTCTACTCTGAGAGCTAGCAAGAAGATCTAGAAATTCATCAGTGTGAGGTGAGACCATGGACGTAGAAAAGGCTGCAGAAAGATGAAGAAAAAAATTATGCTGCTTTTATTCTATTCTGTCAGAAGGTAGGAATTATACACATTTTAAAATTAGTTACATTTTTTCAATGTTCTTGACGGTGCAGGAGAAGGTGTCACTGCCAGTCTGTTCCTGTCCTGGAAACAATACCGTTGATCATCCATTCTGTTGCTCTGAAATCGACTTAGCAAGTCAAAGAACCCTTCATCTCCAGGCACATCAGGGCTGTTCTTTTAAGAAGTCAGATAAAAAAACAGTCAGGCCAAAGTTATACTGGTTACTTTTGAAGACAATAGGAGAGATTTTTCCTCTACCCATGTTACAAAAAAAGCTATGCACAAATAAATAGCATGGGAAAGAGGGAGGGAAGAAGAGCCTATGAAGTAAAACAACACTTAGGCTAAGACGCTAGCATCGATTTCTATCCTAACAAAGCCAGCACAGTATTTGAGCAGCTGATACAGGTTTTATAATCAAATGTTTAGTTCTCACTCCAACCCAACAAAATTTTCAAATGGATTTTTCCACCCAAATCCTAACCATGCTTATTTAAAAAATAGCCACTGAGCTTGATGAGAAGTGCTTCCTAAGAAGTATGCTTAGAATTACCTTCATCATGAGCATTAATCATGATGTTGCTAAGATTTTTTTTTTAACTCAAGCAAACAAGTTAAACCAACATGCTTCTAAAAAGATGTTCAAACTATAATTTTAAAATTTCATTCAAGCAATTAAATATTTATCCACAAATACCTTCTGTGAACTTAGTCGGTGGTCAATAGAATTACTAGCATCCTGAAGCACTTTAGAAGATGTGATGTTTTTGTATTTTTTGCCTTTTAATCGATTTACAAAGTGTAGTTTTGCTGAAGGTTTAGGAACTAGTGGTTTCTGTTTGGCCAGAATTTCACTGTTCCAGTCCTGAACCTAGAGAACAAGGGACAATGTATATCAAGAAACTATCCAGAATAAAGTCTCTCATTCAGGCACAAAATATTACCTGCCTTAATTTTCACACTACTAACACTGAAGTGGCTGGTTTAATTTGGGTCAGTATCTCCACAGCTTGAAAAATTCAAATACCTCATATCAAAACAGGAAGAAGCCTGCTATGGCAACAAATCCTACACTCTTGAAGTTCTACGCAGCCTTCCAAGTTAGAACATTACAAGCGGTATCCACTACAACCTGTTTCACTATAATAGACATGCAAATTTTGGGCAAGAGGGTGTTCACATTTTCCCAGGGACATGATACTGCCACTTTTAATGTTTCTTTGTGACACTGCACTACATTCAGTTAAGTAGTATGGATCCCAGGTATTATTTAGCTATGCTAAACTAATTGTCCAGGATAACTTTTTAAGACCTAAAATTAAGTTCATGCAGTGATGCCAATTCCTTCTTCATTATGCTAATTGTACATCACTTTTTCCCTGCTTAAATTAGCTCTGCCTCCTTAGATTGTTCCTGAACTACAGATACACACAAGTATTCTGAATTTTTAAATATCCCATTTCTGTGTACAGATCAAGTGCAGCAAAAAGGAGAGAGCCCAGGCAAATGGGGGGGGGGGGCGGGTAGAGGCACAAGGAGTGGCAGGAAGCATAAGCAAAGAGGAGATAGTGGAACAACAGATGAACTTCTATATTTTTAACTTTTTCTCCTACCCTTTGACTCCCCATGTGTGGAGACTAAGGGTGGTATTCAACGAAATTTTGCTTGGGGTAGGCCTACTGAAATTAATGGACCAAACTTAACCATGGTCACTAATTTCAATGGGTCTACTATGACTAGAAATAGCACAGTGAACAACCCTAAAAATGTGAACCTGGAATTCATTTTACCCATTTCTCAGCAAAGCTGCTGCTCCTCATAATTTTAAAACAATATACTGGCTGCATTTAATGTTTTTTGCTCCTCCCTGCTGGTAAGCAGGAGCAACAAATCACAACCCTTGGCTTAGTATTCTTTCCAAATCATGTTGAGTTTTTTGCTCAAAAAACAGGGATCCCTGGATTGAGTGATCTGCACATTGACAATAGAACATTAAAGCTCATTGTGATGTGTGAACCAAACCTTGGAAAGAAACTCAGAACATCACACTGCACAGAAATCAGTCATTATTCCATCTTGCTTAGGATATACTTGTGTAACCTTCATTTCCAGTAGCATGCCTCAATTACAGAACCAAACATTATTACCCTTAGTACTGAAACTCATATATCTTCTCTCTCTTTCAGTGCTATTTCTGGTATTTCCATGTAGTCATCTTCTGTAAACAATGGCTTAATAAATAACCCACAGTACTCAAGACAAAGGGAAGAATAATATTTTCTAGCCCTGATATGTAGTCAATCAACTAAATCTCTGCTTCAGTTCAGCTGATTTGGTCTACAGATCATAAACATCAAATACAGCATAAGGTATTGACAACCTCAGGGGAGGGGGAGAAGGCTATAGATGCACACACAAGTGGTGCCATTTATTGCCAGATTCACAATCAATCAGAAACACTTAAAAATACAGATTTTGATTTTCCCATTTTTGACCAAAATCACTTCGTGCATAACTTGTTCTGGCTAGTCTAACATCCAAAGGTAGTTGCCACTGCAGAGGACTGGTCAGTGAGGAGCACTGCTGCCAGAGACCTGACCCCCCCCACCACTCACCAGGAAAGAGAGGGGGACAAAGCAGCAGGCAGGTCAGCACTGTGCAGGCGCGTAGATGGGAGTGCCCCAACCTCCACATCCCCTCTCCCTATAGCTTGAATGACAATTAAGACTAATGTTAAGTTAATAATGCCTAGCTGAATTCCATTTCCTGTAAAATCAGTGGGAGCTAATGTAGTCCAACCCATGAAATATGTTCAGCCAGTCACCAACCTTTTCAGGAGTAAGCTTCATAAGTTCCATGTTTTCCATACTATGGCGGCGTCCTACTCGGGGTCTTGCACCTTAAGACAGAAAAATAGTTTATTTTGAAGGAAAGCTTCATAACAAGTACAATGAGGGTAAATTACCTGGACCTTTTAAAGTCTAATGACCAACAAAGATCATTACTACTTGAGACTAATAATTGAATTAGAACTCACCTACATGCAAGGTAAGATTTTATCAAATTATGTATTTATTTCCCACTTTCACCTGAAGGTCCCAAAGCAGGTTACAGCATAATATAAAAACAACTTGGAATGACTTAGAACCATAAATATAAAGTGGCTCCTAAAAACATAAACCTCAAGCGTCAAAATCCAAGGTGCAGCTTCAGCACTCTCTGAAAGCTGTATAATGAAGTTGCCAGATACAACTCAGTGGGGAGTTCCACAGCTTAGCGGCCACCACAGAGAATGCCCTGTCACAGGCTGCCGCCACCCCAAGCCTCAGATTGTGGAGGAACTACCAAGAGGACCCCCTCTGCTAATCTCAGCAGGGTCTGTAAGGAATGAGGCAGTCTTTCAGATATTTAGGGTACTTTGAGATATGTGTGTGATGTTGGAGCTGAGGGGTGCTCTACAGTGGATTTCAGTGGGGGGGGGGGGAACCAGACCAGGGAAATCACCTATAATTATCTCCTAGTTCTGCTGAGGGACTCCACTGTATAGGTGTGCTTATAAAAGAAAAATGGCTTGTGGTTTTTAAAAAAATGGTTTCTAAAACCAGAATACAAGAACAGACCCAGTATTGAAGATTAAGGATTGCAATCCCCCCCCCCCCACTGCATTGCAAATACACAATGGAAGCAGCGGGAACTTCCAACATTGGAAGAATGGCAGACTAAGATGATGGAATATGCAGAATTGGCAAAGCTGACGGGGAGGATCCGAAATCAGCACAATGAACTGTTTGAAAAGGATGAGTAAATTTATACAGTATATGAAAGAACATTGTAAACATTTGAAAACATTTGTAGGTTTGAGTTGGAATATTTTGTTATGCTAATATTGGGAGCTGGTTTACATTTAATGAGGTAAATTTTATTCAGAAAGAGAAAAGGTAAATAAGTGGTTATAGAAATGCTGAGATGTAAGTGATTATTTATGAAAGCCAGAGAGTGGGATGGGGGGAAGTGGAAGCTCAGTTTGAGCATTGTTCTTTGGTTATGAGATTATGTAATGGAATGTGATTATGGTAAAATGTAAACTCAATAAAAATTATTATTAAAAAAAGCAAATACAGAGTCTTATAATTTCCCCAGGTAAAATGGGAAGTATATCCCACAAAATATCAGCATATCTATGAGTGTTGAAGATTAATTAAGATAAATCTTAATACATAATCATGGAAGTTTATACTTACCATTCACACTATGATCTAGAATTCGATTTTCTGTCATCATTGAACTGTTTGTGCTGAAACTTAGGCCAAGCACCATTTGTAGATCTGAGAGGTTAAGTTTAGCTGTTAATTCTCCAGTTTTATCTCCCACCTGCAATCAAAAGCATTTCGTAATTTCATACCCCCACTGAACAAGTTCCTGTATACACTATCAATAATTATGTAAACCCCAGTCCTTGAACTTCTGAGGCGGCTTCCATTTTGAGTTTCCTTGTTGTATTGAGGCTTCAGTACTAAGTTTCGGTTTTCAAACATTTTGAAACTCGAACCGTCTTCCGGAACGGATTACATTCGAAAACCGAGGTTCCACTGTTTATGCATACTTATTTTTATAAAAAGAGTATACCACAAACAACTTGTAATATGACCACATACCTCTCTCGAAATGTCTAAATGCTTTTCGGCATAGTGCATAGCTTGTTCGTGGTTCCCCAGGGCTGTGTATGCATTCCCCAAACTCCAGCATGCTCTTCCTTCACCAATTCTGAAACACAGTTCAACAGCAATGACACTTATTAAATGCTCCATACATTAGCTTTCTAACTGACTTAAACCAGTAAGGACCCATTCCTATACTAGTCAGTTCATATGCCACAGTAAACCAGTTAATAGTTCAATGCTAATGCACTGGTCTGTGCCACTTTGTACTCCCCACTAGCACATGTGAGAAACAAATCATGATCCTTGGCTTAGCTTTATGTCTGAACCAGAGATCATGTTTCATTTAAACAAACCACTATCGGCCAAGAACAAGTAAGAACATAAGAGCCTGATGCATCAAGCCAATCCTATCTAGTCCAGCATCCTGTTCTTGCTAGCCAGCTGTGGGAAACCTTTAATCAGGATCTGAACACAATAACATTCACTCCTGCAGTTCCCAGTAACTGGTATTCAGAACCATTACTGCCTCTAACCATGTATAACCTTCTTGGCTAGTAGCCATTGATAGCCCTACCCCCCATGAATCTTGTCTAATCTTTTGAAGTTGGTGGTCATCACTGCCTCCTGTGGGAGCAATTTCCATAGTTTAACTAGTTTATGTGCTGTGTGAAGAAGGACTTTCTTTTATCTGCCTTAATCTCCCAACATTCAATTCTAGTGTTATCAAAGAGGGAGAAACACTTTTCTCCATCCACTTTCTTCACTCCCCACCCAAAAAAGCATCCTGAGCATGCAGGCATAACAAGGAATGGGTCCATTCTAAGGAAATGTTTTCCTCTTCTTCTGACACTCTCCTTCCCAGAAATCCTCATTCTCCCTGATAGCAGGACAGCTCTCAGTGTGGGAGTGGGACACAACTATAGTATACCTGCACGTCTCACCCACAGTTTTCTGCCTCTCTTAGCTTTCCTGGTCTGCCACCTTAGCTTCAAGGGAACAAGCTTGTTCCAAGAGAACCAGGAGCTCACTGCACTTTGGACACACCCATGACTTCTGCCCAAAAGGGAGAAGCTGTACATGTGACAAGACAGTGTAAATCACTGGAAAGCCCCCACACCCCTGCTGACATTCCAGTTGCAGGGGTTACTTTTATTGAGTGTTCAGGTTTACTTTAGCTAAAGGAAAGAAGGGGCAGAGAGTCGTGTGCCCTGTCCTCCTTGCCCTGCTGCTAAACCTGCACACTTGCTTAACTCACCTTGATGCTTTGTCAGCTGGGGCTCCCTTTAGCTCACTAGGTTGCTACAAATTTACATGCCTAGCTTTCTTCCAGCTACTGTAGTAGTCAGTGAAGTCAGGAGGTGTGGCTCAAATTTAGCTAACCCCCTAGGAATGGGGAGAGAACAATGGACAGTGGCTGTTGAATCAACTAGTCCTCCTAGTGGTGCAGCACTGAAACTGCTGGCACATTTGCAAAGCTAAGCAGCATCCAGTATAGGTTCAAATAGGAGGAGGACCATGTGTTGAGATTCTTTGCATTGCAGGGGGTTGGACTAGATGACCCTCAGGGTCCCTTCCAACTCTACAATTATGTGATTCCTTGGGAGATAGGCTTCCCTCCCTTCCTGAGGAAGTAATGTTTACACGCTCTTAGTAATGCTACTGAACAAAGCTAACTAGCTTTTATTTTTGTTTTATTTACTGGCAACAACACACTTAACACCGTCAGTCAACAAATGCATTACTTTATGGTCTCTGCAGGTGGGATCCATTTCTCTTTGCTTCATATGTTAACTGTAGAGAATCAGAAGTATGAACACGCATACTTCCACAAGCTGCTCAATTAAAGTAATACTTAAATGAATTGGTTCTCAGTAACAAAACAGCAAAACACAGAATGGAGTTTATGTTCAATTCGAGTATACAAAATCTCATTAATGCACAATTTCAATTAAAAGCCCTAAAGCTACATAATACAAAGCTTAGTGACAGAAAGCTGGCTAATCCCAATGCAAATCTCACAACTTTTAAAAATAATTAGTGCTTATTGAAGTTTCCAGAGTTGTATCTAGATATTGAACCCAGGCTTTTGTTTCTAAAGTTGCAGATCAAAGGACAAGTCACTGCACAAAACTGAAGGGAATTTTCAAACAAGTTTATGATATGGCATGGTCACCTACAGTTCAAAAGGGTGGAGGGGAAAATCCCAAGGGGCAGGGGCAGGTTCTTAGGCATGCATAGTGTAGTTCTTTGGACCTTTGTCTATTTGAATAGGACAATTATTCTATAGGAACTTAATTTTATACCCTCAAAAAGATCTCTCTCTTGTTAATGAACAGTGGACTTTTAAAAGCCTTACCTATCATTCAGTTCTTCAGCAATTGCCAAGTGTTTCAGATGATAATCGATGGCCTTTTCGTAGTCTTGAAGTAAAGTATATGTATTCCCAAGGCTGTAGCAAGCTTGTGCTTCTACAGCCCGGTCTGTAAGCTGCCTGGCGAGCTGCAGTGTTTTCCTAAAAGTACAAACAGCTAGAAATAATCTTTGCTTACATGACTAACAAGAATGTATCTGCACATAGTTCAAGTGGCTCTCAATGTTTAATATACAAATGTAATCCTATACAAAGCTAATTGTCTCCCCATTTCCAAAACAGTCTTTTTCCTTACACAAATAGTATATATGCATAAACAAACATACAATGGGTCTTTATCAATCAATCAATCTCTACTGTTTAGACTAGGAGTCGCAACAAAGAAATAAAAAAAATAGTAATAACTTCAACAAAACAATATAATGTATTTATCATGCTACTGAGAGGGCAGAAAACTGGCTCAAACTTTAGAAGCTGCCAAAGCAAATATTACCACTGCTAACAGGGTCACCCTACTTTGCAGTTCAGACCACTTAGGTTTCCCATCAACAGCTAGATCTAAGGATTTTGTATAAACTGCAGAAAAAACAGGTTAATCAAATAATGGGGTACATTTTCCACAGAACCAGTGCTGCAGTCTAAAGCCATAGGGTAAGAACACATAAACACAGGAAGTCAGACCATTGGTCCATGTGGCTCAGGGCTTGTCTACAGTGAATGGTAGCAGCTCTTCCAAGGTTCTAAGGCAGAGGACATTCCCAGTCTTACTAGGAAATGCTAGGCATTAAACCTTGGACTTTCTGCACACACAAGCAGATGCTCTACCATTGACCATTCCCAAAATATTGGTATTTTCCTAAAATGATATTCTAAAACAGCTGTCGTTTGTTAGATCCTTAGATGAGTTAAGATAGTTTAGAGCATTAAAAAACGTAAGAAGAGCTTGCTGAATCAAGCCAATGGCCCATCTTGTCTACCGCTCTGTTCTCACAGTGGCACAGATTGTTTATATGTTCTAATAAAAACTGATTTTGAGGGTCTTAATTTTCAAGGGAGGATTGCCAATACCAACCTTTTGAAAAGATCTTAAGTAAACTCAGAAAAGAGAAGACAACCAATCAATATTCAAATAAAACATCTAAATCTGAAAGTAGCTTCAGATTTGGAGTTAGAAACAGAAAATCCAGGCTCACACAAATATAATATTCTCTGGGTGGTCCAGGGCAAGTTATATCTGAGTCTAACCTACCAGATAGGCTAAAATCTGAAGGATTATAAATTTATAATGAAAACTAGAAGGATTGGAAAACTTATGAAAATAATACTTTGGTTAGGTATTAAACAATATACTGACTAACTTGTAGTATTCGGCAGCAGTTTCAAATTCTCCAAGGAAAATATAAGCATTTCCAAGATTGCTGTAGGCTCTTCTTTCAGCAGCTCTATCACCAAATTCTTTTGCAATTAAAAGGCGCTGAAAAAGAAAGGTTCTGTTGTCAAATACTGTGAATTTCTGATAGACAACTACCTCCTCTGGAATAGTTAGGAACCCATATGCCCACTACTGTGTCCTGAAAGAAGGAACAGTAACTCTTTCCTGAAAAATTCAAAGTAAAACAACTTTTAAATTCTCAAGTCTGCTGTTTGTAATGGTTCATACTGATATCCAGTAAGTAGTTGTGAACTGTAAAAGGATGGAATTCAATATGTAGCACAAAATTTTAGAATCCCAGGTTACTGATTTCAAATAAACCTTAATGTCATAGCTGTCAACTTTTCCCTTTTCTTGCAAGGAATCCTATTCGGAATAAGGGAATTTCCCTTTAAAAAGGGAAACGTTGACAGCTATGCTTACTGTGGGTTTCTTTTAATAAAAAATTCAGCTATTTCTGCAGAACATACATTGTTACAGATTCTTTGTGATAATAATAGTAATAGTAGCAATAATAAAAACCTGCTTTTTAAATGGCAGGTGCAGAATACATCATGCTGGAAACTATCACTATATTCTGGCATGTCATGCACATAACACCAAGCCAAGGTTTCTTCATCCAAAGTGTGGATTGTCTGAACCCAGCCCAGTTGACTAACAATTGTTTGTTTTCTGGAAATAAAGCCATGGTTTGTTCTTGGCTTATAGACTTATTTAGACTATTGTGTGGCATTATGTCTGAACCAAAAAGTCTTTGGCCATACCACCCCAGATGCTCACCAATCTGTACAGCAAAGCAAGAGCAGTCAGAAAACAAACCAAGCTTGGGAGAAACAAGTCACGGCTCTGCAGGATGACTTCTGGTTTGTTGAAACAAACCATGGGTTAGTGTTATGCGTGAACAGAGCACTCTCTTGTACCTGTTCATGGGCAGTAACAGCACTCCTGAAGTTGCCCAGAAGATAATGAGTATTCCCCAGGTTTCCATAGGCACGTCCCTGGGCTGCTCTATCACCCAGCTCTGTCACTAATGTCAAGTTCTCCCTATTTAACAGGGAAACAAAATAAAAACAATTAAAAGGTTTATGTTAGAAATGCATAACAATTAGCAGCCATGAAGGTGGCTGTTCTTCCTGCTCATGGAACTGACACGATAACCACAATACATTAATAACTTTTGCTAGAAGCCATCAATATTAGGTGGTTTAATGCTTTCACCCTCACAAGAGCCCTGATCCAAAGATGTCCTTTTATTGCCTTCCAGAGATAGGAAGAAGGGCCTAACCCAACTTAATGTCATTCTCCCCTTGAAGAGCTGTTGCGTATATAGGCAGTGACCACTTTGCACGTGTTCAACAGATGTGCAATTGTCAATATGTGGGTACCTGTGGACCTAGAAGAGGGCATAATAGGGCAAAGCAGGCTTATGTGCGCTCAAGCTAGAAACAAAACCCTGTGCAAAATGGTTGGCACCTGTGCCTAAAGAGAGATTTTGGAGGCTTACAAACATGTGGTCAGTTTGTTGAAGAGCAGAAATTCACCAAAACAGAATCCCATTTTCCACCTTTCTGCATTGCGATATTCCGGAAAAATAGGGAGATGAGCAGAGGAAGCCATCAGTTATTAGTGGCTTTTCCATGCAAAAAACATTTATATGAATCAGGCTTGTAAAAGTCGGGTGGTACACACACTAAAGATTAAGTGGATGACGTTTTTGATGAGAACAACAAGGTCTCTTTAACTCTATTGTTTTATAATTATTATTTTTCACATTACAACCTGATTCGTTATCAGCTCATGGAAATGTACATTTTTAATAAAAACGTGGAAGAGCACAGACAAAATGAAAGCAAACTTGCTTCTCTTTGGTTACTGTTAAAAGTTCCTACACAATTTTTTTTTTTCATTTTCCTCCTTCATAAATATATGTTCATGGTTTGAAATGGGATGTGTGTCACCAGACTAAAGCCAAATACTGTTGAAACCAGTGGTCAGCAGATCTCATGACTTGGGATAGGAAAGTATTGATGGAGTTCAAATGGGAGTGACATGCAGCAGTTTTCCATAAAGGCTGTACAGTGGTACCTCTGGATGCGAACGGGATCCGTTCCGGAGCCCTGTCCGCATCCTGAGTAGTACATAACACATGACTGCGCGTGCCACGTTTCGCTGCTTCTGTCATTTTGAGCGTCTGCAAATGCACGAGCGGTGAAACCCGGAAGTAACGCATTCCGTTACTTCCGGGTCGCCACGGAGTGTAACCTGAAAACGCTCAACCTGAAGCATATTTAACCCGAGGTATGACTGTATATATATTTTCTTCCAAATTCAGTGAAACAACCTCAAAGTGAAATGCATTTAATGTGTGATAGCCCTTGCAGATTATTAAGAAGCAACAACCCATATAGTTTTGACTTGACAAGCCTTCATTGGCTTCTGGTACTGTTTCAGGTACAATGCAGGCCTAAGTTTGGTAACTAATAAAATCTTGAACGAAACAGTACATACCATTGTGACTGCTATGATAAACTGAAAGGGTGTCCTACACTGTGCTCTCTGTGAATTAATTTCATTTTGAAAAGGCACATAAACAGCTTTTATGACAGTTACTCTATAACTGTTGACATTTCCCTCCTTAGAAATTCATCAGCAAGTGCATTTTTATTGGCCAGAATTAAGCTGCTGCAACTGGAGAGACAAGGTTTCATTTGAATGTTTCATATGTTCTATTTTTGAAATTTATTTTTGTGTTTGGACTTTAACAAATTTTCAAACAAAAAGAGCTTATTATATAGAGAAGGGGAATTAGAAACACAGTTTTGAAAGCATGTCTAATATAAAGCACATTTTTAAAGGGATATAAATACTATTTTAAGCTACATCAACTCCGCTTCCAAGAATAGTTCTCCCCGCTCCCTTTGTTACTTACTCATAATAATCTGCAGCTTTCCGCAATGCAGCTTTAACATCATCTGGAAACTCTCCTGGATCATGGGTACCTGCACAGGCTACACTTTTACCCTTGGAGTGATATACATTTCCAAGGTTATAAAGTGCTCTTGCTTCTCCAACCTAAAGAAGAAAAGGCTGGAAATGAATTTCAAACTTACTGCCTTATGAATGCTTTCAGCCAGACATATAAAAGCACATTTCTCAACTATTCAACAATGGATGTCATCCCATTTATACTAAACAATCATTCCTTTCCTGCAATTCTGATGAGCCATTTCACCACAGCATTCCCCAAGAAGGATAACTATATTTGCAAAAATGTTTTATCAGGTGCCACATCTGCAGACTGCAAGAACTCCACAGAGACCTCTTTTAATTATCCAAACACATGCTACCTGGATCGGTAGGCACAAAACTTTCTTTTTAGACTATCAAAACGAGTTCTCAGGAACATGCAGGTGCTACCAAGCAATCGAGTATGAATGATTTCCCATGGTTCATGCAACTGGCAGATTCCTACACCTATTTGCTTTTAACGAAGACAAATGGCACGGGAAGAGGTTAAGAAAAGCAAAATGGTGAATGGTGTTTAAGGCCAGTCTGGATTGGTACCCAGAGATCCATAAAGGTTATAGAGAGCTAGAATGAGATGCTCTTTTGTTCTCTACATATCAAATATATTATTACGACAGAGACAGTAAATGTGGTACCCTCCCAATTTTGTGGACTGAAACTCCCAATGAAGCAGGAGGGGCAAACAGTGCCCCTGAACAAAACTGAAATCACGTGAACCAAATAAATCTTTAGCTATAACCTTGTTTAAAAGAACACTTCCTGTCTCCACCCCCCCCCAACAGTGCTAAATATAGCAAGTGTTTTTACCTTGTCACTTAGCTCTCTAGAAATGTCGAGGTGCCTCTGACAACGGACAATTGCTTCTTCATAATTTCCAAGGACCTTTAAGGTATTTCCCAAGTTTCCACTTGCTTTAGCTTCACCTAACTGGTCCCCAATGGTCCTGAAAATCAAAAGAAATATGAACTCATTTCTGCCACTTTTATGACGTATGTGGACTTCAACCTACCTTAAACAGAAATATTTTCCTATTAATTATCTACATTAGTTACCACATGTTCGTTACAATTTGAACACACTTGAGTCCCATCCTAAATATGTTTACTCAGTATTAAGCCTTATTTATGTATTTTAGACAACCCGTGATCACATTAATTCCAGCTAATGGCTTAGCAAAGACTGCTTGGAGATATTTTAACATTGGTCAAACTGCTACAATGCTATGGCTCCAATTCTAAATGCTCTCACTAGTATGTTAAGAACTACTGCAAACAATAGGACTTGTACATGTGCATAGTATTGCACAGTAAATGTACTATAATTTAGAATTCAATTACAACTTGGTGCAGCTAGGTAATTTTATACTCTGAACTTAATGATCTTACGGGGGGGGGGTGGATTTAGAAAGCTATGTGTATTACTTCAATTTTGAAGCGTACAACATTTCTCTTTTCCCCAACTCCCTGCCACCACTCTATGCTTTACCACTGCTTCTACATTTCTACTACATTAGCACAAAAATCAAACCAAAGCTTCTGCTGTCCTCATGCTAAACACATTTACTTGAGAATAAGCACCATTTTATTGTGGAAAAATACATTCTTAAAGTAAAAGTAAAAAGAATGAGAATATGTGATCATCTACATGCCCAGCTGGGCACCCCTGTCTATACAATGTTTGCAAAAATAAGAAGAAAGAATGCAGAGGCAATAGCCTCCGTCCTGCTGGGAGCTACCATGCCCAGTCAGGCCAGCTCAGGTCTTGTTATGAGACCTCCCTTCCTTTATCCCAAATCATCTGCAGCTCTTGATGTTAACTAATGGACCTGGACTTAGAAGAATAATGAATATTTTTAAAAACAACGAGAAGAATGAATAACAAACTTACGTGCCTGATGGATATGTTTTGGATATGGTATAAACTGCATTTATATATCTATTTTTTTCTTTATGTAGTACTTTACTGGCTGCCAATCTTATGCTCTGTCAGTTTGTTTCTTTGAAGTGTATAATATTGTTTTGAGAGTAAAACAGTGTGTGTTTTAAAATTTAATGAAGATTAATTAACACCACCACCACAATATTAGTGTCAGGAAACCCTTTTTGAAAAAACTAATTTCCAGTACATATTTTACACAATGCTTTCTAAGGTTGTATTTTCAGATATGCAGGTGGCAGAAGGAAGATTAGTTATACACAACTAATACAAATTAGGACCCAAGTCAAATTGTGTATTAGTGATCAATGCATGCCTTGCTTTCATATAATACCCTGGACACATCTGTGACCGCTCTCATGAAATCCTATTAGCATATTTCATCACATAATTAGCAGAAATTAGCCTAATAAATTTCTGTTGACAGAATTATACCGAGCAACATTCCATTATCATGTGTTCAATATATGGTCAAGTATATCTGGTCAATTTCACTGAACAAAGTTTATTCACAAACAGAAAAAGTAATTGCTATCTAGAGGATCCTGAAGGAATCAAAATTTAACGTTACCTTGCAAGGGTTAAATCATGGTGGTGATACTCCAAAGCTTTTGTGTATTCATGCAAGTAGAAATAGGCATTGCCCAGCTGGCTGTAAATTGCACTGAGGGTTTTCAAGTCTTCTGTTCCAACCTGAACTGCTGCTTCAAAGAAAGAGACACCAGCTCGACAGTCCCCTGCTTTACACAACCGCTCCCCTTCCAAGGCAAGCTCCAGGCAAGAAGCTTCCATTCTGCAGAGATGGAATGCAAGACGCCATGAGTTCCAATATACGGCTATTCCCTGCAGCTGTCATTAAGACCTACCTAAAACCCACACAAAATCCCTTGCTAGGCACTTTTACTGAAACATAAATAAAATATGCTTAGTTCAAGTGCACACTTAAGCACTCATATGATTTAGCAAAATTAAAATTAAGTTCCAATTATGTTAGAACAGCTTATGCCCTTATTACATATATGGTACATTATTATACAAAGCAGAGGGTGTGGTTGCAGCAGCAATCCTAAGCACCACATACACTTAATAAACATGTTTGGTAGCCCACCAACACATCATTAGTCATTTTGCAGCTAACCAATAGCCTGAAAGAAGAGGTTAAATATCTGTTTTTCAGTAGAAAACAATCCACACCTAGTTACCTGGAGGAGCTTCTTTCAGCACATGCAGCCAGAAATATGACTTATTTACTGGCTTCCCAGTTAAGGACCTTATAGTGCAGCCCATTTCACACAACAGAGGAAAGGGTTGATTTCCAACCCAGTACAGTGGTACCTCAGGTTACATACGCTTCAGGTTACATATGCTTCAGGTTACAGACTCTGCTAATCCAGAAATAGTACCTCGGGTTAAGAAATTGCTTCAGGATGAGAACAGAAATCGTGCTCCGGCGGCGCGGCAGCAGCAGCAGAACGGACCTCCGGAACGAATTACGTACTTAACCCGAGGTACCACTGTAATGGTTATTTTCAAGGCTACATTTCAGTTCAATTGACTAGACTGATGGTTGAATATCTCTGTGCCTGTCCTGCATAAGCAGCAGACACTGCTTCATGTTTTAAGCTACCAAAAAGACCTTAATCAAGTACAACAGGTTTTAGATTACAGTGGTAAGCATAATTAGAGTACTAAACTGTAGTGCAGAACAAAAAGTTGCAGTTCATGCATTTGTAAGGCCCCTGGTATATAATGTCTATTTGGGTATGTCTTGACTGTACACTACGTATGCCTAGTTGTGGAAGAAGTTCTCTCCCCCACCCCTCTCCACCCAATGGAATAAATGAGATGATTTATATTGGGGAAAGGGTATGGAAAGGGTTGAAAGGGTTAAATCCCCTCTTCCTGAGCACCCCAGTCCCACTCTTTAACACAGCCCCATGGAACAGCTAAACAAGAACTGTGGGTGACCTAAATCACTGATATCCTACCCCCTGCTGCTGCCACCACCTGTTCTGTCTGGTTTGGACCTTACTAGACTGCTGTGTTGCATGCTTTGAATTGCTCCGTTATGTTGCGACTTCAGCACAGAAACATGGAAAGTGGAAAGAAGATCGTGAATCTCTTAGCTGATGAATCTCAAGTGGCTATGTGATTTAAATTAAAAATTAATTGTACCACCAAAATATACCATCTATGTATTTAATTCCAGATTCCTGGTTGCAGTGTTGGGCTTTTACAGTAAGAAACGTGAGTGCATGTTTTGCCACCTATGCAAGCTCTTAAAATCAGATGTACTGCCTCCCATCTTCTCTGAAAGAGTGCTGACAGTTACCCTGTTTTTATTTATTTGGGGTGGGGGGAACACACATGGAAGATATGCATAGAAAGCAATACTGATGCTGTATTAGAACTGGTTCCATGATTGCTTCAGAATCAAGATTCTGGCCTGAATTTCCAGAACAGGCAAGTTAACAAGTTAGGTGATATTGTATTAACATGTGGAGTATTTATAGGGTTTTTTTAAAAAAACAACAACGCAACAAGGGTCTTTTCATTTAGAAAGCGTAATCCTTGCACTCAGGCCCCTAATGTGTCATTCTGGTGTTCAATAATGTTTAGGTTCTCAGCTCTTACCCAGCCAACTTTCACACATATTCTTGGATTCAACCTTTACAGGAGGGAGAAAGAACGAGTTATTCGTGCCAGTTGGACTGCAATTCTCTTGGGTACAATTCAGCCAGCAGGAATTCCTTCCTCATTCCCTGCCTGAACTATTTGGGAGAAGCCTGGAAAGACAGACCATGGAAATCTTCCATCCCTCTTTCTCTGGCTTCTAAAGAGCTCGGCCTGTTAAGTGGGTTAAAGGCAATACTTAATACCAAGTCAGAACACTGAGCATATTATCACAGAGGAAAAAGGTGGGGAGCAAGATGTAATTACATATAATAATGACTAGAAAACAGGCAAGAAGACAAAAAATCCAAGTTCCTTGCACTACAGGCTTTACTTGAAGCCCATGTTAGAATCACAGAGGCAGCGGGGGGAACCTTACAGACTATCTAGTCAACTTCCTTGCTCAAGACAAGAAATCCTGAGTAAGGGCATCCCCAATATATGTTCTGCTTGAAAAACTACAGCTAAAGCTCACCATCCATCTAGGTAATTTGTTCCAATGCTGAACTGCTCTGATAATGTTCAACTGAAATCTACCCTCCATTAGATTAGTCCATTAGATCCAGCCCTACCTCATTTTATGCAACTGCCCCTCAGGTATTTGAACAGTGCTATCATGTGTCTCCCTAAGCCCAAATCTTCTCTTCAGGCTAAACATCCTCAGTTGTTTTTTCTTTAGAGGACTTGCCTTCCACATCCCTGACCATATCTGTAGTTGTCCACTGAACCCATTGCAATTTGTCCAGATGTTCAATGTGTGACTGACTACAATCCAGAGATCCTTTTCACGTTTTTCTGCCAAGCCAGAAATCCTCTATTCTTTACACATGCATTTGGTTCCCAGCAGAACTTTGCATATACCTTGGTGGAATTTGATTTTGTATGTTTCAGTCAGTTTTCCATTCCATCAAGCACATTTTATGTTTACTACTGTATTCTGAGGAGTTAGCTAACCTTCCCAGTTTTCTGCCATCCTCAAATTTGAAAACTAGTTAATACACCCTTTCGTCTAAGTCACACATAAAAGTCTGAAGAATTCCAGGCCTAAAACAAGGACTTGCTGCACCCCACTTGAAACCAGATTAATGAGGAATTACTGATATGCACTCTTTGAATATATTCATTCCAACCAGTTGTAAATCCACATAACAAAACTATCCTCTAGCAAACAGTGAATCGGTTTACTATCCAAAATATCACGTGGAACAAATTAGTTGAATCCTACCCATATATTCACAACAAGATGACTGTTAACATTATGAAGCATATAGTCCAGCAGTTAGGACTACAGAAATACACAGAACACACAAAAAGCATTTTAAAAGTGATATGCAGCATTTTACCCATACTAGAAAAACTGGAGCATGAAGTCACATAAGCAGTTAGTACGGTACAGCACCTGACTGCATTAATAAATAGTGCAATTATTTTAAATACCATCCAAACGTTATATAGGTTGTCAACTGGCAACATAAACCCCAATTTTGTATATACCAAATAACATATATTTCTTCAATATCATGCAACAGGACCTTTTAAAATTTCTAGTCAAAACAACTGCAGAATTAATGCACCACAGACTATATGTAGTAAGAAACTACCAAAAGTATACTGTACCTCTTAGCTTTTGAAACTCCGCAGCCTAAACACAAGGATATGATAGACATTCTTAGCTTTTGTTAAAAAAAATAGTGTACACCTATTAGTCAGGAAACGTACAAAATAAATCTTATATTTCGTTTGTAAGTCTAGTGTCTCATGTTGGCCAGCCATACCATAGATTTGGAAACTTGCCAAAATATCTTAAACAGAACTAAAAGCCAACTTCTTTCATTTTGTTACAACGCTGTCTAGCCAGCATAACTTGACTAAAAACAAAATTGCCTACAACAGTATGTAACACCACCACAACAAAAGAATTAAGACACGCTATTGGGTAATCTTACCTAATCCTATCCCCTCCAAAGAGGTTCTCTCCGGGCACTTCATGTTGAATGTCACATTCAATTAACTTGACATTTAGAAATTATAGTGCTCAACAACATGTAGAGGTTTTCCTATCACTTAGCATGATAAATTTATGGTTATCCTTTCTTGAATTTTCATTTTAAGTAATGGGTAGATTTTGATTTTTAATAAAGATTTTAAAGCACAAAGTCAAATGAAGAAGAATTTTATGAAAATTATACTATATGCATAAAGTGGCTTAACGATAGATGGACACAATACTGGAAGTATTTTTATGACTCAAGAGCAGAGCTTGCAGAGATGCAGATATGAAGTGTTTAGTGTTACAAAGGGATAACAGCAAATAACTCCTGTTCAATTGTGCGAAGGCAATTTTTTGGTATGCCATACTGGAGATCAAAGCAGCTTTGGGAAGAAAAGCTATTTACAGATATCTCATTGGATCTAAAAGCTGGGCCTTAACTGAGGTGAGATACAACTTGCTTTTAATTACAGGAACAGCATTAGCAGCTGAGCAAACGCTTTACAACTGCACTATGCCTGTTTTTAAAACCTTATGAAATGTTTTAAAAATGCTCATTATGCAAAAAAAATCAAGTGGGAGGGAGCAATATATACATTTTTAGGAATTCATCGAATAGTCACAAGAAAAGCAGTTTCATATTTTCACTATCTCTTCCAGTACTCAATAAAAGGATATATTGTTAAGGATGCAGATTGGAAAAAAGATAACTCTCCTGGTTTGTACATTTCAAGATAAATAATGTCCTGGCTTACCGCATGACAGTTTTTTAGATTCTGTGTAAATATTTCCAACATATTGCTGCTTAATCTTAATGTTTTTGGTTCTACATATAATCAACAGAATCATTCTTCTCTGAACAAAATGCTTCTCAAATATAATTTTCAATTTTGGTCTCATAAATCACAACACATTGCCTATTTTGCCTCCATTCCTTTTAGAATTTCTCAATCTTTTCTTTTTTAAGCTTCTAAATTCTTATAAAATGCTTTTTTGCTGGTACTTCTGAGTAATAATTTAGTCCTAAATTATTTTAAGCAACTGTGGGAAAGAATGTGAATGCTAGCAAGTGTCTTTGTTTCCCAACCACTACCATGCATGCATCTTAAGTCAGGGATGAGCAAACTTCAGGCATGCAGGATATACTTCATTTTTTACATAATATCCAAGAACCAACCAGATCCATGTGCAAAAGCATGTATTTAGAACTAAGGAATCCTGACCCCAGGGATTTACCGTATTTTTTGCTCTATAGGACGCACTTTTCCCCCTCCAAAAATTAAGGGGAAATGTGTGTGCATCCTATAGAGCGAATGCAGGCTGTGCGGCTAAGCCCAAAGCCAGAACAGGGAGATGGAGCACTGCGCACCCCGCTGCCCTGCGGAGGCTTCAAATGCTGTCCCCGAAGCCAGAACAGTGAGATGGAGCACTGCTCTAACTTGGGGATGGCTGCGCAAAGCTTTCCCGGCTGGAGAGGTTGCACGCGGCTAAAGAGGAAGCCAAGACAGCCAGCGGGATGGATCCCGCTCTCTGCCTTGGCTTCTTTGCTCTTTGGGGCTGGGGGGAGGGAATAAGAATTTTTTTTCTTGATCCCCCCCCCCTAAAAAACTAGGTGCGCCCTATGGTCCGGTGCGCCTTATGGAGCGAAAAATACGGTATTTCCGAGACCAGAGCTGAGCTCATAGTTCTTCCAAAGAAAACCCCATTCTTGATAACCTCAGCTGCTCCAGCTTTGTTAATTTCAACAGGGTAATGGGTGGAGTGTCATTTTAGTGTTGCTGTTGATAAATAATCAGGAGTCAGAAATCCCTGCTGATCAACTGGAAAACACCCAGAGATCTACTAGAAGATAGTGGTCAACTTTCTGTCCACCTCTATATTAAGCTACCAAGAAACTGGGCCATATTTGCTGTTTAAGATGCAATAGAAGAATATGAGAATGCTTTGCACTTTCTATCCCTGCACTGTTATTATGTCCAAAAGATAATGTTTGCATCTACCCACATGCAGAGGTGCATGAGCTCAATGAGCGAAAACGTACAGATTTTAAACATGTTGGAAAATAATTAGTGCAAGCTATTTGCACTTTCTATTTATTCCATTATCCCTGTCAAACCAAAAGCTTCTCTAAGTGTCTACTGTATTCCTTTCACATTTCTTTTTTTCTTCTTCTCCTGACCTTTAAAGAGAAAACACTTTTCAGTTTTCTAAAAGATTCCCATTTATGTGTCTTTCCCATCATTTCTTTCCTCTCCTGTTAATAAAGTTTTTACCAAATATAGGTGCCTAATGTCATGTCTTGATAAACATATACATATTTTTACTGAACTTAGTAAAAAGAAACTTCTATCTTTGGACTTATCTTTAGACACTTGCTTTTCATCACATGCAGCTAAACTACATTTATTCAAGAGTTCAGAGTTTCTGATTGGTATACTGCTTGTTGCTAAAGCAGCTATATCTGTTTTTCATTTTCTGTATGGAGAATAAAAAAGTAATAAATAAGTAAAATGCAAATGGGTCATATACATCTAGAAGGAAAGGAGCCATGTAGTCATACAAAATCCAGAAACTTAATTTTACAGCACTAGAGTATTTTGCCAGCTTTGGTCCCACTCAATAAAGGAATAGAAATAGAATATGTAAGGCTTTGTGCACATAATTGTGTAGTGGATAAGGACTGCTTAGTTGAACACCAAATAGCACACTGAGATCCCTATGAGGCAATTCATGTGGTATTTCCTCATTCATTTAGCAGACTTTTCTAACAAAGTAAAGCAAATCTATGTGCTCATTATTAAAGGCAGATTTCATTTGCTTTTAACAGGGTTTGAAAATAACTGATCCTTTTCTAAGCATTTGATCCAGTGGTTCATGTGGTGAGGTACAGAATCAGATGCATACAAATGGTCTTTCTAGAACAATTCTGTTCATTTCATAAAGAAGGATAATTACTTGCTTGGCCAGCAATCTTTCTTCATTTCTGCTGCTATTACTGCATGGTTATTTCCCACACTTGTCCCTTTAGCACTGAGACTGACCATCACCAAAAAACCTCACTGTTTTCTATTCAGAGGGAACACAACCCACTTCTATAGCAGCTTTCTTGATTTTCTCTCTCTAAGAGAACTGCCACAGTAGACACTACATAGCAAGGAAAGAATAAGGAGCAAAAAAAAGCAAATGAGTTGCTCTCACCTGAATACCTATTTGCTATATCCAGACAAGTTGTGAGAAGCACCAACAAACAAATATATGTTCCAGGGAAGGCTACTGCTGTTTAGAACAGATTCATGTATTATCTTTCATTCAAGAAGGAAAATCAGAAGATATTAAAACTGAAGGGGTTGGATCCTGACCAAGTTAGTTGTACTTGAGTCCCTCTGAAGTCAATTGAGTTAGTGATAACCTAACTAACTTGGTCTGAATGCAACACAAGATTCACAGAAAGCTCTTTTCAATAAACATATTGCCAAGTATTTTCTATCTGAGACATTGCTGTTGTGGGTGGAAACCAATGGACAAAACACTTTGGCTGTCCCATGCTCAGAGGCTACCCAAATTTCTGAACACATAGTTGCCTGAGCCCCTTGTGTTGTGGGTCCCACCAAACAGCTGGCTGTAAGGTGTTTGGAAACCAATGCACAAGGGATTTTGACAAGTTGGCAAGGGCAACCTGTCAATCCTCTGACACCAAAACACTGTCAGACAGGTTATCCCACCCACTATCTAAGTTGGTCCTTGGAAGTGGGACCAGATAAAGATCTGACCAACAGAGCCAAAGAAGTTCCCCACCACTGTGCTAAAAAAGGGTCTATGAAGTCTTTTGAAAAAGTAACGTGCAATTTACTTGCAAGCCTTGTTTTGCTAACCTTTAAAAAGTATATATTAAAAAAATTAGTAAGCATGCTTACCTGTAACGAACATGAAATGAATGACCTTCACACATGCTTAACAAAACATTTTCTTCCACTGAGTTGCATGATGAGTAGAAAAGACAATAGCTAGTGTGTTGCGTGCAGGGCAGCCAGTAGGTTATGAGGAAGTGCTTTACGACAAAGTCCCAGTTAGTGTATTAGCAAATTGGAGTTAATAAATTGTATGTTCTTGTTGCAGTAGTCTTCTTTAGTAACAAAAAAGAAGCTCCTTGTCAGATACCACTTAAATGTTCAGAAATAAGATGATGGGCTGTATCTGTGGCTGAATCTGTTGTATTTCTGCAAAAGGAACAAAATATGCTATTGTTTCAAACTATGTAATTATCATCACAACAATCCACAGCCAATGAAAAAAGAAGTGTAACTCTGCTGAGCAATCTTAAACAAATAATGCAAATAGGGGGTGTTTGTTTTATAAGTCAATTTTCATCTTATATTTTGTTTTCAGGTTGGATACCCAAGTACAAAAATACATAAACCGCTCATTAATTGTGAACAGCACACACAACTATGCACACATGCCCTTTTTCTTCAAAACTAAATATAAGTCATCATTTAAGAGTATTTCTTGGTCCATACTTCAGTTCTAGCTCAAGATGCCAAATACAGTACAGATACCGTTTTATCATTTGCTTTACTTATGACATAGTTTCAATTCTAGTTGCATTCTAGACGTGCTTATTTTGAAAAAAACCCACCAATTTCAAAACAAAATAAAAAAAATTCCTTCCAGTAGCACCTTAAAGACCAACTAAGTTAGTTCTTAGTATGAGCTTTCGTGTGCATGCACACGAAAGCTCATACCAAGAACTAACTTAGTTGGTCTTTAAGGTGCTACTGGAAGGAATTTTTTTTATTTTGTTTTGACTATGGCAGACCAACACGGCTACCTATCTGTAACGGCACCAATTTCAATTAGATTTACTTTCAAGGATGCAGCTTTAGATTCAGCTTTACATGTTACCCTGAAAAGCAGCCTACAACTGAGTTTACAACTGACTCAAAAGGTATTTTAATCACATGAATGGTTATTTCATTTATTAGGATTCTTGATGAAATGATTGTTTTGCTTCTATTCAAGATAATCATTTTCTTTAGATGAACCATGCCACAGTCAGATAGGATTAGAATGATAAAATTTAACATAGCCATAGCATGTGAAATAAATTGAAATAAAATCTAACAGGGCAATAAAATCTAATTCATGCTGCTAGTTCTAAATCTTAATAACCAGGCTTAAAACTGTTCTGAGGGAGAAGGATCTTTTAACTAAGCCAGATGGTTCATAGTTGGCTTCCTCATTTGAACTCCAGATGAGGCTGGTAGCAGCAGAGACGAAGTGCTGGAGTTATGTTATGTTCCTCTCCAGACTCCCAGGTGTTCCTGCTGCTAGTGCTGATCTTACAGCTAGAGCTCAACAAACACAGAACTCTTTAGCATTTCCCAGGTGATTTTCATATTTGTGCATCATGAAATGGACAGTAAAAAAAAAAAGTGGTTCAGAAATCAACAGAAGAACAATTCTGCTACTAATAGAATGAGCAAATATAATGCTGACTGGTGACAGAGAAGAGCTCATCATTTTGGCAGCATTTAGAGCTGCATATTAAGCCAGGAATAAGTGTCATGCTACACTCTCCCCCCCCCCCTTGCACACTGACTCTGGTGCTTATATTGTGGTCTGTTTAGACTAAATTTTCCCATTACATTCTAGTTTCGTATCACAGCTGTGAGTCCATGATTAAATATTTCAGACATAATAGGAAATGGTGAGTTGTTTAAACCACAATTCAATTTCCAAACTCAATGTATGAGATAGGAGCAAGCATGTGGGCATGATGCTAATTTCTGGTTTATGAACTATACAGTGCATACTTGGGTTGCGAACGTGATCCATGCGGGATGCACGTTCGCAACCTGCAGCATTCGCAACCTGCATCTGCGGGTTGCGATTTGGTGCTTCTGTGCATGCGCAAAGTGCAATTTAGCACTTCTGAACATGCGTGGCCGCCGAAACCTGGAAGTAACCCGTTCCAGTACTTCCATGTTTTGGCAGTCCGCAACCTGAAAAAACGCAACCTGAAGCGTCTGTAACCCGAGGTATGACTGTACAGCAAAGGTTGTCAAATAGTTTATGAAGAAAGATTGTGAAACAGTTGAGAAACTCTTGTCGGTCCTCTATTTTATTATTTTCCCCCTTGACAGAAATAGAGGTAATTTTGATCAGGGGTCAATTACTAAACAACGCTTTAGCTTGAGGCGCATTATTTTCAAAATATTTCCTAAGAATTTACCAGTTAAAAGTTATTTGTGGCTTTGACAGAGGCTCAGGATTTTAATAATAATAATAAATAGTGGTATTCAACTAATTTGTACTCATAGCGGGCCCATTGTAATTAATGGTCCTAACTTAGTCATATTCATCAACTTCAACAGGTTTATTCTGAATAAAACTTAAATACCACCCACAATGTTGGTTTTGACAATCACAAAAAATATTAAAATATGAGTTGTGTGTGCTTTGATTTGTTGAAAAAATAAGTTTAGTAGGTGATACACTGAAACCCCCAGCAATTTTCAAGTGATCCATGCAACAACAAAGTCTAAAAAACCACTAAACAATAAGCTGATTTAGTTGGAGTTGTTGCATTCAGTTACATTCAAACAGTTACAAGAAGAAAATGTTACAATACTGTACAATCAATGTTTTAGCTCTCATAAGACTAGGTCCAGGAAACTAGTTTGTGCTAGCCCAGTGAAATGTTTTATTTGACCCTCTTTCAATGGCTAATTCCCATGCCAAGTAACAAAATGTTTTTAAAATGCCACTCAGTTTCAAAAGAAGTTTGTTGCATAGCACTGGGGGTTGCTGTTCAAGAAAAATAAGTCTAAAGTCCTGCTCAAGCTCATGGAACAAGTTTAATTATTTTCTGAATCTCAGCCAATAAAAAAGGTTGTGTAGGGAATTGGGTGTAACTAAAAATAAGTACAAATGTGAATTATAAACATATTACAAAAAAATTATATTCAAAGCATCTATGCAAGTGGATATAATATTGGTAGTTCACTCCACCACAAAATGTAAGTAAAAGTCAGCAGTTAAGATACCAATTTACTTTCCCAACAAGTATTCCATACGTTTCCTCTAGCATAACCCGATATAGTACTATAGCTAGAAAACCAGGAGCAAACTCCAAAATACTGCAACACTTTGTCCTAGGTTCATTTTAATACCAGAGTTGTTAAAACAACCAAGAATGTGTGAACAATCATGCCCACTTGAGAGTTCTAGCCCTCAAATAACAAATCTTCATCTCTAACTTAACCAAAATAGATTTTCAAAATTATTCAAAAGATTTGAAGCCAATATACTATAGAGTGCTTCCCAAAACCAAACTACCTGTTCTAATGTCAAAACTGAAACTGAACATTTAATAATAAGAGATGACAGATGACTATGCAATCCCATTATAAGCAAAATTAAATACTCTCATAAAATCACTACTGAAGATAAACATGCTTCACATTTTGTACACAACCCAGGCAAAATATAGCACTTTTAAATTCCTGTACGCTCAGTAAGGAGCTATTTCCAATGAAGTCAGACTTAAATGTACTTTATTAGTGGCATTTCCAAATTTTTGTCTATGAAGGTAGGCTGAATGTTACAGCACATCGGCATCTAGGCCAGATGTTAGATTATGTTGTGAACAGCCATCTCCAATATTTCAGATTTTTATAACTTTATCTGGAATTTAAACATTGACTAGATCATAATGATCTTACTATTCAGTTCTCTAGTTTACAATAAAATAACCATATAAGCAATAACATTCACCACTGAGAACACCAATATTCAAAAGCAGCAATAAAACCATATAGGAAAGGATTAGCCACTTTTTATAAACACAAGTTTAGATATTTGTGCTTCTTTAATTTGTATCTTTCAGTGTCTATGGAACTCCCTGCAACAATAACTCAGAGATCTTCAATGTGATCCCTTTCCTCTGCCACCCATTCTCTTAGAATGCTTTTAAAACCTCATTGCGGATATAATATGCTTAAGCATGAGACTTGCACCAACACGGAAGGAAGAATGAACCATTAACTACAATTATTAAAGTGATACTTTGTACATAAAGGAAATTTTGGGGGCTTTCATGTACTTTATAAATTTCTAAGGACTCAAGAGACATTATTGCTGACAGTAGCCTCCAATAGGATTTTAACTCCAGAAAAAATATTTTACCACCCACTTCAGCTACTGGGTACAATCTGCCTCTGGCACCAAAGCCTCAGCTGACTGCTTGGACAGTTTAGCTGCTTTCAAAAACTTATGGAAACTTTTTAGTAAGAAGCATTTTTTGCCCAGCACTTGCTCACTTCTTCTGATCTTCACCAGCAATCAATCAATCAACCTTTTTATTCGACCGTCAGTCAGAGAAAAGAATACAAATACATTTGTCAATACACAGTTAAAACAGTCACCAGCAAAATATAGTTATCACACCAAGAAGGAACAGTTTAATATTCAAGCTTCGGTTATCCAACTTCACCTCTATCCAATGCCACCTTTCTCTGCTGGCCTTTACCTCAAACCTCCATCAACTGATTTTTTCAAATGATGTTATTTCTCCGCAGTGACAGTTAACTGCCCTTTCTTCACTGACTAGAACCTCCAGCCAATCAGAGACTGTCATTTGCCACACCAATCAAACGGAATCTACCTGATCCAGACTCATCTTCTCTGACCCGCCCCGCCCCCCAATCTTTCAGACATGTCACCTGGTTACTAAACAGGCTTGCAACAGAGTAACAGCACATGGCCTTGAATTTTGACAGTTAAAACTGACATCTTGTTCAGAGGCAAATACAGTGGTACCTCGGGTTACATACGCTTCAGGCTCCGCTAACCCAGAAATATTACCTCGGGTTGTGAACTTTGCTTCAGGATGAGAACAGAAATTGCGCGGTGGCAGCAGGAGGCCCCATTAGCTAAAGTGGTGCTTCAGGTTAAGAAGTTTCAGGTTAAGAACAGACCTCCAGAACGAATTAAGTTCTTAACCCGAGGTACCACTGTATCCTCTTATTGACAAGTTACAATTCTCATGCTATAGTGTGGCTTTCTTAAAGAGTAGTAACATAGCCATCACCTTCAAGTCAACCAGGACTACCTCCTCTCAGAAGCATGCATTACTTCTTGGACCCGTTCAGTCAATGCTGCTTTAAGCTGAGGTTGGATGACCATCTGTCATCATGTATCATATAATTGAGATTCCTGCATTGCAGGGGTCGGACTAGATGACCCTCAGGGTTCACTTCCAACTCTACAATAACTCCTTCTGCCACGGAGAAGACCACACGTGCTTTCAAGCACCCTGTCTCCTTAAGCTTCAATTACAGAAGCTGATCACTGACCAGGTATAATTACTTCCCAAGCAGGATACTATAAGGGGCTCTGCCCCTTCACACCTTAGGGTCCCTTTTGAGATATGTTGGGAAATCTTCCAAAATTAGGTGGACCCTCCCCCACTTGATTTGGGATTACCCCCCTCCCAAGAGCCCCCAGGTCCCATCCCAAATTGTTCAAGAAGACCTCCCAAGCACTAAGCTAAAAAGCACTATAACTAAAAGTATAGCACCCACACATGATGCTAACATTTGCTTCTTCAAACTCCTCAGGAACAAGCTCAGGAAACACACACACAATCAGGGATGCATGGCAACATCTTGTTGTGGTGGGACCAATTTGAATACACTAACAGTGGTCTAATAATGAATCGTCTTGAAGCCAAAACCCCTGCACAAGAGGGAGGTATCAGAAGACTCAGGTAAAGCTCAAAGTTTGCAGATGTACAAGTTTTGCTAAAAGAAAAGCCTCTAAATGGGAGAGGCTCTAAAACAGTCGCATAAGGGCTGAATATGCCCAGTATCTATAAAATGCTGGGTGGGGATAGTGGTATGGAAAATCCTCAAAGGTGACATAGCTGCTAGTCTGGTCTCATGGAGAGCTACACAACACATTAACATTTTGTTGTGTTTTAAAGTGTCGTTATCAGTTGATGATGTTTGAAACTTTTGTAAACTGCTCACTACCACCCCTGTGGTCCAAATGCTGCTTACCACCACTCCTTCTGTTATTTATATATTAAAAATATGCACATTAATTGCATTCATGCAATTGACATAATGCCTAATCTGGCCCTAAACTAGCATGGAATTAATTCTAAATTAGCACTTTGCTCATTAATGTCCCCAGAGCATATTTGAACTAGGGAGACAACATCAACAGTACAACACAGGGATCATTTAATGAAGTCAATTCAACCAGAAATTCAAGGCTGGAACTTTCAAACAAAGAGCATCCAAAAGAACATGCAGTATCTCTCAATTAGTCCTGCTTCTCTACAGCAAACTTGTAACACACAGAAGCATTATTATTTAGTGTCTTGAAATTACACCAGGAGGTGTTGCCATCACGTATTTAAAGTTCCCTCCAGCTTTACCATGGATAGATAGAATAATAATAATGCCAACATTTTTAAAATGCCAACATTGAAAAACTAACAGGAACATATGGGCTACCGTAATATTAATAATGATATCCAGGAGACAGAATTAATGTGTTTTATTAATTCTTATTCAGCCAGATTCACATGTAGCCTGACAGCAAAATGCTATTTCTCAGCATCAGTTCCATTACTATAAAATGGAACAACCCCCTTAATTGCCCTCCAAGAGTTGTGAGGACAAGCAAGAAAAAGACCATGCACAAAGATGGAGCTAAGCATAACCTAAGTCAACTACACTTAATAGGCTTAGGAATGGTCAACAGTGTGTTGGATTGTGACCACTTGGCACATTATGATAAATGAATAATTGTAAGTAGGAGTAATGAGGACTAGCTCTATCATTAAAAAATATTAATAAACACATGTTTAATAACTAAATTTTAAACTAATGTGATACATACTGTCAATATGACTCCCATTTAGAATTCAATTAGGAGATTTCAAACTTGGCTTGCAACACGTTTGTGGTTTTTTTAACACTGCCAAACAGCTACATTTATTTATTTTTTTAAAAAAATCTTTTTCCCATAAAAAGTGAAAAAGACTTTTCTATCTCTGCTTCAGCTACCACTCAACATTTTTAGTTTTTTGCAGCAGTATTTAGTTGGACTGGACCCTCAGCAAAGCTATGCTATAGACTGTGGGAAGTTTGTTCCTAAAGTCACATACTGTATTCCTTAGAACACAGTTTTCCAAACTTTTCATGCTGGTGAAACACTTTTTAGACATGCATCATTCAGCGACACAGTACGGTAATTCAGTTTTACTAGCAAACCAGAGGTTAAACTAACCCCTTTCCAGCCTGGAGAGAAGCGCGGGAAGTGTTCGCACAACGCACCTACGTACTGTAGTTGGCACACTAACCTGTCGCGACACAGTGTTTAGAAAGCTCTGCCTCAGTACATAACTCCATTTTTTAATATTCAATGAAAACCTGTTTTGTAGGTAGTAAGCAAACGGAAGTTAAACAATACATTTTAAAATGTTCATTTTGACAGCTGCTTTAAGTTGGGCTATTTGACGGATTGATTACCCCCACCTGAACCTGATTGTGCCCAAAGATCAACTGGACTACTATTAAGATCCACTAGACTGGCAGGCACTAGAGCTTTCTCTGTCATGGCCCCGCAGTAGGTAACCTACATGATGCCCAAAGGCAACATCACACCTGCCAGTTTCTCCTATGGTGCCCACAAAAGTTATCTGTAAATATCCACTAAAAAATCCACAATAAGTACAAAAAATGTTTGCTCTTCGTGCTCAGGTACACTGGCTGAGCCTCTCCTACACTAAACACACCCTGAAACATGCCCATATTTCATTGGATGCCAGGATTGCACAACTACCCTCCCATCCATTCTGAACAGAGAAGTGCAAAGAGCTTCTCTCTCCCCCCACTGTTGGAGGTGTTTCTCTGCACGACTTAGCGGTCCTGTCTTTTTCTGGGTTTTTTGATATGCCAACCATTTTGTATTATGCCATGGCCTCATAGCATCCATTTTGTGACTGGCACCAGTGGCATTTTCTCAAAATTCCAAATATGCCCCGTCCCAAAAAAATTTGCAAGGCAACCCCAATGAATCTAATCTGTGAAACTTCCTCCCAAGGGATTTACAGTTAGCCCCATTCTGGTCTCCAAAAGGGCTAAATTCTTACTTATTTTGTATGACTGTTTACTAGATGATCTTTTTGAACATGCTTATTGGTTTATTTTTAGATTTACTGATCAGTACTAATTTTTGTTCTGGTTCAAAATGTGGTGTGAATTGTCATTTCTGATATTTGCAATTTATATTTTTAAATGAGGTTATGTTACTGAAACTATTTTATCATTTAATATTTGTAGCCTCCTAGGCAGGACTTCATCCTGAAAGGCAGCCTAAAAAAAATTAAAACAAGAAACCAATAGGATATTTTCATATTGAATTATGATGTGCTAACAGTCCATCTCCTAATAAATTATTCCCGTAAGCAATCTTTGAAGCTAGTTTAGATTACATAAACATATGTAAAAATAAAGTTGTTTAAACCCTGGACCTGAAGAGCCTCATCAAGGAGAAGAGAGCATTTCCAAAGGAGATTCCTACCCCCTTCAGAAGCAACTTTTCAGGGGGCTCAAGTGGTTATTATGGGGATGCCAGTAAATTCCAAATATGGATGAGGTCCAATAATTGCCTCATTGACTGGCAATGGGCACACCTGCTTTTTACTTATGGTTCTTGAACACATGGCAAGTCAGTTCAGCTCCCTGTGGTTCACCTACAATTATTTCTGTATGCTTGGATGAAATGCTACCCATATAAAATGAATTAAAGCATTCAAAATAATACTAATCCAGTACAACACAATATAAATAAGAACACACTTGTTGAAATAGTTGCAGAGTATTTAATCCTTTTTTTACACACAGGCACAAGCAACTTCATTTAGGGAAAATGACAACCACCTATAACACTCCATTCCTGCAATGAAACAATCTGAAGGAAGGCACACTGCCCAATTATTCTTGTTCAGGTGTTGAAGTAGGTCCAGTTTATGCCCAAAATACCAGACAGAGACTGGGATATTTGTATGCAACTTTAAGCAAAGATGAATAGGGAGTTTCAAGGAGGCAACTCAAGTGGCATCCAACACAGAGGGATGGCAGAACCTGAAAAGTACAAGGGAGGGAAAGAGGGCCTACAGCTAAATACCTAAACTGATGTCAGAAGCCCCCAAGTTTTCTCCCACACAGGAGGGAACCTCGTTTCGCTGCTTTTCTGTATCTGGTGTTCCGAGGGTTGCCTTGCTTCTCTTACCTAGCCCTAGAGACAGCTCCACCGAGGTACGTGTGAAAGCTCCCTCACACCTGGCGCTGATTATAATATATATATATACTGTATATCGATAAGAAGCTCCGCTTTCAGCCAAGGGCTTCACGCGGATCGATGCCTGACCCCGTAAGGATTTCCTCAAAATGGCTCCCCTTAAAAAAAAAGAAAAACCCCGACTCTCTGTATTCTCCTCACAAACAAGCACCGTAGCTGCTCCGTCGTGTTTTCGCCTCGCCGCCGCCGCGCGGGTCTCAGTCAGTGGATTCCTCGCCCTTCCCCACAAAGGACCCCCCTCCCGCTCTTGTGAAGTCCCCCCCCCCCACGTTACCGGGCTAGGGGGAGCCCCCGAAGGAGGGCGGGCGACTTCCACTCTTCCCTCAGCAAAGCTTCATCCACCCGGAGCAGCTCGCCAGGCCTCCTCGAGCTCGGCGCTCGCCCCGTCCGACGCCTCCCGGCCCCTTCGAGGGTAAGGCACTAAAGGGGAGCCGCCGATAAGCTCGGTGGCTCAAAGCAGCAGCGCCCCGAAAGGGAGGGGCGCCCCCACCCCACGCGCGCGCACTCTCACACACAAACACGCTTCGCTCTGAACCGTCCCAGCCAATAGCATTGCACCATCGAGCTCCCTTCGCCCCGCCCCAACCAACCCCCATCATGCTTTTGCCTGCTTGGTTGAGAGACGCGAAAAGGGGTGGGAGGGAAAAACTGCCGCCCGCGAGCGCATGCGCTGTACCGAGATGTCCTTTCCTCCCGTTTAAACGGTGTAATCTTTCAACTGCCGCCGCCCGCATCTTTCGCATTGGCCAATGAGAAGGCGAGTGAGGCGGGGCGGGGTTTTTTTTTCCCCCTTCGCCTCGGCCTGCTCCACTTTTCATTGGTTTAAAAGCTGACAGTCGCTTAGGTCGGGATTTGATTTGAAGGAAAGTAGTTACAGTATTGAGAGCGAGCAGGGGCAGAAGGTACTTTGTCTTCGAGGAAAGGGGGTTTGCGCTGGAGCAGTTGAGTATTTGTTTCCATAACGAGAGTGTTTACTTAGTGTGGACTCAGAAGACCACGTAGCGTGATTACCCCGCCCTCTAAAGTGCATTCGATGCTTTACTGGTGTAAATCTTTATTCCGGATTATTTCATCCCGGAATAAAAACTCCTATCTTTTGTGTAAAACCAGACACCGTATACACACGGTGACCGGGAAAGCTATCGTAAAGCCCGGAGCAAAAAACAAGGAGGTGTCTTGTGGCACCTTAAAGACTTTACCAGATTTATTACCATAAACTTTCGTGGACTGTAGCCCACATCATCGGATGCATAAAGTGTTCATCTCAGTTACACGCTGAGGCAGCGAGCAGCTTTTGTTTTTGGTTTACTGCCCCAAACACTAATCAGTATTTGAGTACCGGCACTTTTCTTGTTGCAATGGTGCACATGATGTTGGGGGTTGTAAACAGTGAAGAAAGAGGGAAATGAAAAGTTTTTCATTTATCTGATGAGGTGTGGACTGTAGTCCACAAAAACGCAAACCATAATAAATAGGATTGACTTTAACGTTGCTGCAAAAGACAAGTAATAATCTATAGATGATTAGTTCATCCTTCCTGGTGGGAGGAATTTCCTGTTGCCTATGCACCAAGAAACTGATGGCCCCATATGAATCACCAAACGCCTAATATTGGGTCAAGCTGCCTTTGAAGAGTCTCCCTATATGCAGTAAAAATACATTTGCCCTTTACCATATGAAGTAGGCTAAGGAACATTATACATTCTCTACTGCCAGAGAAAGGGAGGGACAGTATAAAATAATTATAGTTACCTGCCTCAAGCCTTTGGCAATAAAGCTTAATACATTCATACAGGAAGGGGTGGAGATGGGAACACACCCATCATTCTCACTCAGCACATTGGATGTGCTCATCAGAAAGCATGTTTACCTGGTGCATCAAGGAAGCTTGATATTGTCTAGCAGCAGGGCTGCATCTGGAACTTGAGTGCAGCTAAATATATATATGAAGAGGTACAAGGTGTGTTATGCTTTGGATTTACTTATATCAGCCATAGTTTGTCTTACAAGAGACAAACATAGTTTGTTTTACAAGAGAGCCAGTGTGGTGTAGTGGTTGAGAGGGTGGACTCGTAATCTGGGGAACCGGGTTCGCGTCTCCGCTCCTCCACCTGCAGCTGCTGGGTGACCTTGGGCTAGTCACACTTCTCTGAAGTCTCTCAGCCCCACTCACCTCACAGAGTGTTTGTTGCGGGGGAGGAAGGGAAAGGAGAATGTTAGCCGCTTTGAGACTCCTCCGGGTAGTGATGAAGCGGGATATCAAATCCAAACTCTTCTTCTCTTCTTCTTACAAGTGTATAAACAGACTAGAGCTTGAGTTCAAATACCTGCTCAGCCATGAAACCACTGTGTGAAATTGGGCCAGTCACATTCTCTCAGTCTAACAGGGTTGTTGCAAGGATAAATTGGAAGAAAGAAAAACCATTTACACCACTTTAAGCTATTTGGATATAAATGCAATAAATAATCATGTACAGTACTAAAATAGGGATGCGCGTGGTGCTGTGGGTAAAACCTCAGCGCCTAGGACTTGCCGATTGCATGGTCGGCGGTTCGAATCCCCGCGGCGGGGTGCGCTCCCGTCTTTCGGACCCAGCGCCTGCCAACCTAGCAGTTCAAAAGCACCTCCGGGTGCAAGTAGATAAATAGGGACTGCTTACCAGCGGGAAGGTAAACAGCGTTTCGTGTGCTGCGCTGGCTCGCCAGATGCAGCTTGTCATGCTGGCCACGTGACCCGGAAGTGTCTACGGACAGCGCTGGCTCCCGGCCTATAGAGTGAGATGAGCGCACAACCCTAGAGTCTGGCAAGACTGGCCCGTACGGGCAGGGGTACCTTTACCTTTAAAAGTTTTAGCAAAAATATTCTTTTTTTATAAGCAAGTAGAATAGAGCAGTCTGACTCTGTCATGCATACCTTACACAGGATGCTGCAAAACAAGCCTCTGCTTACACCTCCACAGGTGCTGAAGGGATATTATCAGGATGCCTGTGTTTCCTCCTTCTGCTTTCCTAAACTATGTCACTGACATTTTAATTCCCAGTGCTTAAAAAGCTGAGCTTCCATGTGTAAAGGGACTCCTCATAAGAAGATAATAATGGACTAGAATACAAAACAAAGTAATTATGGAAAATACTTTGAGGATTTTCAAATGAATGCACAGCGGTCTCCTCCCTTTGCAACTCCCTCTTAGCCATGCTAATGTGAAACATTGCTAGAGATTGCCTGTCTAGATAATTTATAAAGATTTCAGGATGCAAATATTTGCTTTTGATCTTAAGAAGCAGTAACAGATGATGGCCACGATAATAGTAAATAATTAACTTGCATGGACCTTCCCATATAAATAATTAAAAGTCTCCACTGTGTAGGTGGAATAAACAGATTTAAGACACTAAAGGCTTCAGAAGAAATCCAATACCCATTTGAAATACTCCTTCATAGGTCCCAATGAAAACAAAAGTTAGTTAAGTGAGACTAGGCTCATTCTGACATTCCCACCCAGGACTGGAAAATGATGGCTTGTTACTCTATATTCCCTTTGTGATCCCACTGAACAATAGCAGGATGAAACCAGAATAATAAATAGCAAGGTGTCTTGTTGCCTTTATAAAGATACTGTGCTACTCTAGTTTGCTAGGCTCAATATAAGGTTACAGCTTATGTAATTAAATATATCCACTATGAAAAAGCATTGCTGTGTCTGAGTCTTAACTGTTTGGTAGTAGGCAACAGAAAATGTTCCAAGAATTTTGCTATTATACTGGTTGCCTAGGAAATTAGCCAGACATTTGCCTGTGATGTGTAAGTATAAGGGAGCATTGTCAATTTAACTATTAATATTTTCTGTACAAGTACATGTACTGTTTCTGTTTTATAGATGTAATGGGAAATGAGCAGGATGTGTGTATTGAAAGATGCGGGGGGCAGGCATGAAATAAATATTTAAGGTGTAGTAATTTGAATTCTGTTTGCCTGTTTACATGCATTTGCCAGAAGGTATATAACAAGCTGTAACTTAGACCCCAAAGCAGTTTAGACTCTAGCAAAGTTGTGCAGCATTTGACAAATGCTTGATGTTCCGAGCTACTTTGGTAGCCAAGCAAAATGTGTTGGTTTGCATATATAGAAACTAAGAAATGGCTAGTTCATGTAAACTAACCTAAAGCCAGATCTCTGGGGGTGAGGAGTAAAATTATACTTCAAATACACTTTTCATTTTAGAATATACACAGAAGTAGATCTACAGATATCCCAAGAAAAGCCATTCAGATTTACAGAAAGAGTGCTCTTTTGTCCAGTTAATGTAAAATTTTGAGCTAATAAAATTTTATCTGGTGATGCAGGTTAGTCAGAGTTTTCTGTTTGAAAAAAGTGCCTGGGACAAAAAAATAATAATCCAATTTTTAAATTTCAGTGGATTTACCTCAGACAACAGTATATAGGATTATCTTGATAAAATATCACCAGATGTTCTCTCTTATTTCCCTTTTTAATGTTAACATTGAAACCTTGCTGTCTCAAATAAGGGCAGGGCTTGTACATTGTTAATCCATAGCT
The DNA here is from genome assembly GCF_951804945.1 of Podarcis cretensis. Classification (NCBI taxonomy): domain Eukaryota; kingdom Metazoa; phylum Chordata; class Lepidosauria; order Squamata; family Lacertidae; genus Podarcis; species Podarcis cretensis. The sequence continues at coordinate 82,134,790 of NC_137175.1, read as the reverse complement.
GTATGGAAGGCAGCAACTTTTCATTCCAGTGTTTCATTCCAGTACTATTTGTTTGGTTATGCATCCATAACTCAGTGTTCATGAGCCACTGATAAATTTCAAATAGTGGAGGTGTAGTTCAGCAAAACATGCATATTTTTGAAATGTAGGGAGGTTTCTGGGACTAAATAATTACCAAGACTTCACCCCAAAAGGAGCTTATAACAGGGCAGCCCTACATCATGTGGATAAGGGAACTGATTTTTGCTCCACATTGCCAACACCTCAGGAATAGCAGTAGCCTTAGTTAAGCTGCAGCTAACTGGCACTATTGATTGTGGATATAATTTTCCTTCATCCTAGGTTAGATCCTTAGGCAACCCCAAAGATTTTAATTGCATTAATTATAAGGAGTACTATATGTAAAATGGACTCCAGAAAGTTTTAGAGTAGGGAAAAGGAAGACTTACAAGTTTATTGTACTATTTTATTTAGTTCAGCTAATGTGCATGTTCTCTCAAATCTTTCAGAATTTGAAAGCTGACGTTCAGTGAAAGTCATATTGAATATGCTCAGAATATGAGCAGGTATTGTAGATAAGAACAGTCTAACTGTATGAAGACTAAGCCAATAATATAGTATTTGATATGCTTTACCTTGAAGATAATACCGATGATGAGCAAGAAGATCTGCCTTATGATGGAGATCTACAAAATACATATCAACACAAGTGTGATTCACAAAGCCTAGAAAATTCCACTTGTGTAGAAGATGGATCTCAGCATGTTTTCACCTTGACACCTTCTCACATGAGCTGTCATCCAAAAGAAAAATCAGACTGCAAAGCACAACTGCCTGAAACAAAAATAAATCTAGCAACATTGCAAAGGGGAAATGACATGGAATCTCCCAAGGCAACAGAGAAGGAGTTACTTGCTTGGGATGTTAACAGTTTAGGAAGAAATCAACATCTATCCCACTCAAACATTTCAGATGTCCTTTTACGCCATTTCCCCCAAGAGGAACTATCAAGTTTGTGCCAATTGATTGATTCTGAGACGCTCCCAGAGATATCATTTACTGAAAGTTTTGATGAAACTATCCTAAATAAAATTAAGATTTCAGAAAGTACAATATCTTTACCAAAGGAAGAAGGAAAAAATCTCGAATGCTGTAATTCAGAAAGAGAAGTAAAATTTGAATCAGTTGACAAAAATTGGGATTTGACTGAAGTTAAGGAGTTTGTAATGGATAAAAGTGTGAATCCCACTTATGACGGAAAAGATTGTAAAGACGATAATCTTCAACTTGTAATTGAGAAAGAACATGCAATTAATGAAGACTTCCATTATTTCTCAACCCCTAAAGATGTGTACCAAGACCACAAATATTTTCTGGCAACAACTTCGCATAATCTCAAAAATGGTCAACGTCAGGTTCATTATCAGCTTCCTGATTTTTCTAAGGTTGCTCCAAAGGTCAAAATACCTAAAGGAAAAAATAGCAACTCATGCCCTATACCTAAAAAGACCACACACACCCCAAATTTGCTTGGTAAATCAGAAGTTGTGAAAGATGTTTTAGAAGCAATGAATTCTTTGGACTCTGTTGCAACCAAGAATGAAGAAAAGGGAATTAGCACACCTGAACTAGACCAACAACTAGAGGTAGATAAGAGGTGATATTGCACATAATTGGAATTGCCATTGATAGCCAAGCACAATCTTGGGTGTATTTATTACGCCTGTAACAACTCAGCCAGCCACAGATTTCTGTGTGTCTCTAGACACTGGTTTGTGCAACACACTAAACTTTGACTTAGTGGGACAATGCAAATGGATGAATTCTTAGAAAGAACTTAGCAGCTCCTTTGCTGGCGTTTTGCTGCCACACTGATTTCTTAGCATTTCATCCAAACTAGGACTCACTCTCTCCTCACTAACCATGAGATTACAGCAAACTAGTCCATAAGCTGAATGCCTACCTTTTATTTTTTTGTTAAATGTAAAACCAAAAACCAGGGACACTCCTCTAATCTGTGGAGGCAACCCTAAGCATGCTTATTCTAATGAGTAAACCCTATGAGCATAGTGAGAGTTAAAGGTAAAGGAATAAATATTAGCTGGAGTGCAAAATGAAGAGTGCAGTCTAATACCTTACATTTGTGCTGAAGAATTTACATGTGGGCTGGGATTGAAAGGAGACCTGCAAATAGGAAGCACTTCTACCCATAAAAGGGTCATTCCATGATTTCTGCTGGTTCCCCACTCAATGTGCCATGCCCCGTACAGTTCCAGAGGTTCCCTGACCAGCTTTTTGGAATTTCAGGGGACTATATTGGAAAGGAGGGATGCGGGTGGCGCTGTGGGTTAAACCACAGAGCCTAGGACTTGCTGATCAGAAGGTTGGCAGTTCAAATCCCCGCGACGGGGTGAGCGCCTGTTGCTCGGTCCCTGCTCCTGCCAACCTAGCAGTTCGAAAGCACGTCAAAGTGCAAGTAGATAAATAGGTACTGCTTCGGTGGGAAGGTAAACAGCGTTTCCGTGCGCTGCTCTGGTTCGCCAGAAGTGGCTTAGTCATGCTGGCCACATGGCCTGGAAGCTGTACGCTGGCTCCCTCGGCCAGTAAAGCGAGATGAGTGCTGCAACCCCAGAGTCGGCCATGACTGGACCTAATGGTAAGGGGTACCTTTACCCTTTACCTTTATATTGGAAAGGATGATAATGGCAGTTGTTAAGATCCAAGCCATTATCTCCAGTCTAACCATCCTGCAGTATGCACTGATTGGGAAACCTCTACCAACCTGAGCTTTCCAAGGGTAATATATCCAGAAAAACAGTTATCTTTTTAGATGGTGGTATACACATTATCTACTCCTATGTAAGAAAAACTTAATGAAACTTGATTATATCTATTTCTTGCATAGTATTGTATATCATTTTGATTATGTATACTGCCTTGTTAATATTGGCACTGAAGAAATTATAGCAATAAGATATTTCCTCTTCATTAGCATAAGCCCCTTTCATGTAACCATCTGTATGTGATCTTTTATATGTATATATTTTAATTCTACTCCTGTTGTTAAATTATTGATTTTTATATGTTTTTAGTAGTTTCTATTTTAGTTGTAATCTGCCTATATACTCTCATTATGGGAAAAGGTGATTTATTATTATTATTATTATTATTATTATTATTATTAATGAGCCCAAGCACCAGCTTGGTTCCCAGACTGCATTTTCTACCCTAACCTTATCCTTTGCTCATAGCACTGCTTCCTAGCCCAAAATCTATATTTTCCGCCTTTCAGATGCATTATCACCATTAGCCACTTTTTCCAGAGTTCCCATTATATCCAGCAATCATCTCCCAGTGTAATAGCATCCAGTATCTCCTGAGCCTAGCTTCTCTATGAGGATTTTCCTGGCCAATTTTTTGTTTTCTTTACAGCACTTGCTCTATTTGAATATAGATTTTTCCTAAGCAGCTAGAACATTAATGAATGACCTTGGCTATGGGAAAAGTATTGCTCACAGTCAATTGCTATTTTTGCTTTCCATATACAATATATGTTTATTGTTTTCTCTTTTTTATATCTGTTGAAATAATAGCTACTGACAAAACAAGCTGAAGCTCAGAATCATATTGATCATCTAAGATTTAATACAAAGGTAAGTCTCCTACAACATGAAGTCAGTTTTTTTTAATATTTTTTCTTGCTACAAAATATTAATATTTTTTTCTGAATACAAATGTTTTGTTTATGCAGCTTTAGTATGCTGTGCATTGTATAATACAAGCACATTCTGTATTCTTTTCAGTGTCTGTTTAAAACATGTGCAAGGCTGCCCAGACATGTAGAAATTACATGTGTTTTATCTCTTTTTAGCTACTATTGATTTAAATCTTTTTATATATTACTCACTTTTTATACAGAATTTTAATGCTTTATTTTATATTTTATAAACCACTTAGAGGTTTTCTTGTAGTCAAACAGAATGCAGTTCTTGATAAATAAATATGCATACTTTCATACTGTGGTTTATTTATCTCTCTGCTTCAGTATTTTATAGAATATAGTGTGCTCACTCTTCCTAGAGCAGATGCACTGGAACAAACTAATTTTCCTTGGGTATAGCTGGTATAAACAGTAACCCTAGTCCATGTCTATGTATGAACAACCCTAGTGACGACTCCTCCTTTCCACCACCCAACTTCAATGACCTAAGATTTCTAATCAATTTGCTATGTCTTTTACCTTGTTTGTGTAAACCCTGAAAGTTCCATTGAAGAGTGGTATATACATCTTTTAAATAAATTAAAATATACTGGTGTTTGGATATCGCTTGCCTAATTTTACCAATTTATTATTTGTGCCTGTGGATGCTTGGGGTGAGGGTGGGGTATCATAAAGAGAAAGGCAAGTGAATGTTTTTATTGTGGGTGCTGATTTTGTACTTCACAATGAGTTTTTGTATATTTTAACAGATACCTCCTTGCTCAAATCAAAATAGACCAAATCCTGGCATTAAATCAGAAAGTCCTGGAATAACTACAGAGATGTCTACAGTTCTACCTATAACAGTCCCTGTGAAGCCCATGGTTGATTTCTCCCAGTCACCTTCCTCAGGTAGTTCAAATGGACTATTCAAATACTTAGAATACAATTATTATTTTACTTGTATAGCCCTCCAGAAGTTGTTTAACTACCACTCCCTGACCATTGGACTAAGCTGATGGGAACTGGAGCGCATCTGGAGGGCCTCAGCTTAAGCCACTGCTGTTCTGCCTGTTTGCTGTTGTACACTATATGAAGGAAATAGCATACAGATCACATTAGCGCTTTTGTCATATTGTTCTGTAGAACTGCAGTCGCAAAGAATGATCTCACCATTACCCTCAGCTGATGCAGCAAGACAATCATCTGGGAATCAACCTCTGTTGCAAAACGTTACAGAAGAAGAAAAGCTTTTTCAGATGTTAAAGGAACAGTCAAAAGAGCTAAAATCAAAAGTAATACAAATAGTTCTTTTTTAAATATATTTGAAACAAACACCTTGTTTTTCTTAATACTCCATTTGAAAGTTTAAATGAAATGCATCCCTTTTTCTTAAAGGTGGAAGCATTTTCTAACTGTCTTACACAGGATGTATTCCCAGTGGAAGAACGCCAACAGGTGAATACCTTTTTTGTGTTTGAAAACAAAATTGTTACATTTTAAAACTCTGTTTTTGAAAAACTATATGTAAAAATAAAATGTATAAACTCTAGAATAGCAGCACTATTCTCTACATCTTATATTCAGAATGAAGTATAAAAATTGCTGTTTAAATCAGTTAAAATTAGTTTCCATTGAAAAAAGTGAGACAGGTGAGTCACGACTTACATCTCATAGATTTAAATGGGAACTAAGTTCAGTTACCTTAATCTGTGCTTAATAATAAATCATTTTCATCATCTCAGAATCATGTGAAGTTGTAATATCATACTCTCTCTACAACTTTGTGCAGGAGAGGCGGTTAACTTATGGCCCTCCAGATATTGTTGGTTTACAGCTTCCATCATCCCTGACCATCTGGTCTTGCTGAGAGATGAATTCCAACATTAGCCACCCCTGATTAGCCACCCCTGCTGTTTAGGACTGCAGTCTTAATGGAGCAGTTTTATGACCACAAGTCTTGCTATAAAGGCAATTATAATTTGAATAAATTCCTTCAATTACCTTAATTCCTAAATTACCTTCAGAATTAACTGGGAGATTTTCCTGAAGGGGAGTGAAGGCATTTGTTTAAGTATACCCTGCAGGCCACAGATGTAAAGCACCCTTAGATTAAGATTAATCAAATTTCTTATTTGCCTACTGCAAAAGAAATCTCTGGGTGGCTTAAAAGAAATTTACAAAACTATTTCAACATAATAAGTAATGATACTTACATAAATTGTATACCCCAAAGCGGCACCTCATCCACTTCTTCAGAGTAGGCAGCTCCATATGCATATTTCTTCGTGTTGCTGCCTTCTCTTCCACTGAAGTGTACAGGGCAGTTCACACGTGCCAGAATTCCACCTGCACAGTTCTTGGTAGAGCCATATTATTTGAATGCAACATTTTGACAAAACAGGCATTCAGTTAAATATAAGGAACATTTTAAAAGACTGGTGTAAACTACTTTAGCTATTCATGTTCTTTTTATCTTGTTATGTTTGAAGCTATTGCTGTGTCCATGGCATGTTTAAGGACAGCACTGAATATTTCAATTACTAATCTATAGAAAAATTGTCAAATAACACCAAGGTTACAAATTTTGTTTGTGAAGCTTTTAAGGCTTTTAAAGGAGCAACTAGACAAGCTGGAATGGAATTACTTAGCCACAAAGGAGAAACATTGTATATTTCGGCACCAACATCCCATGTACCCATCAATGAGCATCGGAGAGTTTGATCCTAACAGGTCAAGTATTTTTTAAAAAACAATAATACACTAATAATATAACAATTTTAAAAAATCTTACATTCACAACCTTGCTTACGTTAAAAAATTATTGGGACGCACATCAAAAATTACTTTACTTTTGGTCACCCACCAATTCTCTCCTGCAAATGCCTCCCAGGCTGATACAAGAAATACCGTATTTTTCGCTCTATAGGACGCACTTTTTCCCCTCCAAAAATTAAGGGGTAAGGCAAGCTGGGAGTAAAATAAACAAGTGATCCATCCAGATGGGACAAGGAATTTGCATGAAAGGCTGTGCAGAAGGATCCTGTACATAGAAATACGACATTATTCAGAGGAGTGAAGGATAGATAGTTGTGCTCCTTCCCATTCACCTCTCAATGTGTAACTATGTCTGATGTGTGTCACTACATGCAGCTTCCCTGCACATGACATTATTAATAACGAGCCCTTTTTTATCTGCATCCAACCTTAAGATGTGGCTAGCAACACTCACGTTTTTCATGATTGAAACCCTTATTTTGAAGTTCAAACTTCACCGTAATCAGTGCATGTTGAACATTGTGGGTTGCACCCCAGGCTGTGCCAGTGGGATTCTGCTAAGCTGATTGTGAGAGCATGTAGGAGGCTGGAAGGGTCAGGAGAGGAAGAAAAAGTTCTGCTACATGCACAAAAATCCATTGCGCCAGTGGAGCTGCAGTGTCGGATAAGGCCTTTTAAATACTGTGATTTTTGACATTTCATTTCCTTACCTAGCCCATTGTATCTCTAATACTATAATGATAGGAACAAGAAGTGTGTATCAATATTATAATGTAACTTTGTATCTTATATTCTTTGGATTTAGAAAAGTAGAGGGGGAAATATTTAAGCTTGGGATGCTGCTTGAAGATATCAAAGAGAAAATCGATAAGACTGCCTGCAGCCCACGTTCCTCTGCTTTTGTAACATCACCATCATGCACACCCTGTGAATCTGCTTCTCCCTATTCAAGTCGTTCTGAGGTAAACGATTAAGTCCCAATAAAGAACAAAGCATATTGTTTTATATCACATTATCTTCACTGAGATTGCATGATTGAATTAATGTTACAGTAGAGTGGTAATACATGCACTCAAAATGTAGCAATACTGTCATAGTGCCACACCCCTCTAATTCACCAGTCCCATTTCACTGGATTTTCAGGTTTTGAAAGTTTTCAGGTTTAGACCTTCTGACTTTCTGTCTCCTCCACAGATCATGCAGTTTAGCTTTAAGCTAACAGCAGGCCTTTGGACCTCTTCCAGATATGTATATATCATATTGTGCTCCTTGGTATGACTGTTGCTAAATTGTATTGAAATATTATTTTCCTGGTTTAGCTATAAGCCTGTGTGTTAATAACATTATCATAGTTGCACAAGACTCTTCAGTCTAGAGGCGGTAGCTAATTAATTCTGGTTTTTAGATGTTTTGTAGACATTTAGACTTAACATGTGGATTCCTTCTATTTCATTAGGGAATAAATTACTTCAAAACTATGAACTTCTTAGAATAATAGAATTGTAGAGTTGGAAGAGACCCCAAGGTTCATCTAATCCAACCCTCTACAATGTAGGAATCTCAACTAAAGCATACATGACAGGTGGCCATCCAACCTTGGCTTAGAAACCTCCAAGGACAGAGAGACCACCACCTCCTGAGAGAATCTGTTCCACTGTCTAACAGCTCTGTCAAAAAGCTCTTCCTGATGTTTAGTCAGAATCTACTTTCTTGCAACTTGAAGCTATTGGTTCAGATCCTAGCCTCTGGAACCAGAAATCAAGTTTGTTTCATCTTCCATGTGACAGTCCTTTAGATATTTGAAGATGGCTATTATGTCTGCTCGCAGTCTGTTTTCCAGGCCAAACTTATCCAACTCCCTCATAAGGCTTGGTTTCCAAACCGTTTAACATTGTGGTTGGCCTCTTCTGCACACATTCCAACTTGTCAATATCCTTCTTAAATTGTGATGCCCAGAACTGGACACAATATTCCAGGCATGGTCTGGCCAAAGCAGACTAGAGCAGGACTATGACTTGCCTTGATCAGGACAGTATACTTCTGTTGATGCAGCCTAGAATAGCATTAGCTTTTTTTGCTGTAGCCTTACATAGTTGACTCGTGTTAACCTAGGTCCTTTTCGCATGTACTACTGGCAGTCTAGGTGTCCTCCATCTTATATTTGTGCAGTTGGTTCTTCCTATCTAAGTGTAGAGCCTTACATTTGTATCTATTGAAATTCATTTTGTTAGTTTGGGCCCAGTTCTTCACCCTGTTAAGGTCATCTTGAATCTCCTTAATTAACAGGAGTGAAAATTACAATATTTTTTAAGTTATTCAGATCTTTTGGTTGGCATGCAAAGTGGGTTTTGCAGATGAAAATGGTACACACACACACACACACACACACACACACACACAACTCTCCAACATTGTGAAATTGCTGTGAATGTAGCAAGTTCTTCAGTCGGTCATAATATCCATTTCCCCATGTGGTTCTTTCATAGAGTCCAGCGATTTCAAACATTAGTGAGTCCCCACAAAAGACTGCTTCTGGCGTGAATATTGCTAAGAATAAAAAGTATGGAGACAATGGAAGTCAGCCTATGGAGATGATTCCACAGAGAATGTATCAGCAATCTAACAAAGGTAGCCAACATCATCCCTTTCATCAGAAGTAAGTGTTATCCATAGAAGTTGACTATTAAATGGGTCATAATGTGTTAACTATTTGCTCAGTTCAGCAGATCTCCAAATCATGGCACAAAACATATCAAATTCCTTCATGCACTTTCTCATGAATTGGTATGCTATGGTTAGTGCTTGCTCTCGCCAACCCATGTTTGGAAAGTGGTTTTACAGTTCTGGTTTGGAAGACAAGCGCTATCCATAGCTTGGCAACTCAGATCTCACAGCAAAATATAGTGAGCACTAAACTATAAACTGGAAGTAAAGGTGTCTGTGAAGAGTGTGTGCATGAGCCCATGATTTTGGCCATTGGTATCTGGCAGGCCAAATATAAATGTTTTGACTAAGGTCCAAAGAACTACCTTAGGTATGGCCAAGTGTTTACATATATGCAAACATTCTATTTGACTATTTTACCTATATTCCCAAGCAGATCCTATAATTTTAACATGTTCCTCCACTAACGATATCACTACCAAAGTGGGAAACTTCTGTGCATCAGCATGTATTAGTAGAATACATTGGCTCCCAGTATGTTTCCGAGCACAATTCAAAGTGTTGGTGCTGACCTTTAAAGCCCTAAACGGCCTCGGTCCTGTATACCTGAAGGAGCGTCTCCACCCCCATCGTTCTGCCCAGACACTGAGGTCCAGCGCCGAGGGCCTTCTGGCGGTTCCCTCATTGCGAGAAGCAAAGCTACAGGGAACCAGGCAGAGGGCCTTCTCGGTAGTGGCGCCCGCCCTGTGGAACGCCCTTCCAGCAGATGTCAAAGCGATAAACAACTACCTGACATTCAGAAGACAACTTCAGGGAAGTTTTTAACGTGTGATATTTTACTGTATTTTTGGTTTTTATGGAAGCCGCCCAGAGTGGCTGGGGAGGCCCAGCCAGATGGGCGGGGTATAAACAATAAATAATAAATTATTATTATTATTATTATTATTATTATTATTATTAGAAACTAGATGATTAAAGCACCTTATCAGCCACACTAGTACTCAACAATTCATTCTAGTGTGACTGAATGTGCGACAACACACACACATATCCTATGCAAATAGTCTTTTGCTGGCCTGTAAACTGTAAAATTCTAGTTGTTTGATTGTAATTTAGTGGCTGATCTGTGACTGGAATAATAATAAAGACTGAAATATATATGCAATGTAAAACAATCAGCTCCATGCCATATCATAAGTTGTTTTGTATGAAACTCACCTTTTTTTCTAAGTGATTTACTATGCAGCATTGAGGCCTCTTTTTCAGAAACATACATTCAACCTTTCTTGGGTTCATAGAGCCGGTTGTACATTTCTTTGGAGTGTAGACCATTCCGGATGAGTTCACTTAAACATTTCCAGGTAAACGTGCCTAGGATTAGTGTTAAAAGGCTCGTTATAAAGCAACATCCATTGAAATGGCTGCATATTGAAAAAAGCCTTATGAATGTGAAATACGGACTTGAAGACGTATAGGGCAACACACAGGACAGTATCCAATTATGTCTGTTTGCTTGTGCAATCAGACTTTTGGATTCTCTTCTTGTTCCTCCAGTTCCAACTCACATCCCCTCTGAAGCATATTTTGAAATCTTGTTTGCATGGGGGATGTCTGTAGAAAAAGACTTGCACGAACAGATACCCACTCACTATGTTGGATCTCACCCACAGAATGTAACTTTATTCTTCCCATTTGTACCAATTCATTCTGTGCCTCCCTCAGACCTGCAAACAGTTGTTTAGTGAATTTATAACCTGTTTTTAATTGCTTTTTAAAATATCAAAATTACAAGGAGTTATTATTAAAGACACATTTAATAAAACAGAATTTTGCTTTCCCCTTAGTCAGCTAGAGCTGCAAACTAAACATTCTTGTGAAGATATAATGAATCCTCTGGAAAAATCAGGACTCCCAGCAAATAAGCAAGCTACTCATGTAAGTCAATTTGATTCTTAATTTATTGTTTTATCAGCTTGATAAAACTAAGATGGTTCTAATTAATTACTGTTGACTTTAATTACTGTTGACTAGGCTAACATCGTAAGACAATTCAATTGCTGTCATTCAAATAAATGTACGAGGAACAATGTGCATTAATGCAGCAGGTGTTGATGATGTAAATAATAAGAGTCCTTTGTTAATGTATTGTGTTTTGTAATACAGCAGCACTGCTCCTTTTCACCCATTAAAAAGGCTGGAGGGCTACAATCCCACAAACCACTTATAGGCATAGGAAATCAAAATGATTACAGTGATCAAGGAAACACAGATGGGTAAGTTTTAATCTCAGAGGTTCCAAAATATACTCTCAACTATTCCAACTATAACACATTTGCACTGTATGATTAGCAACAAGGCCAGCTTCAGGTTGTGTGCCCTTGGGCAACTGAGTATCAGTTGATTCCTTTGGCACCACCGATTTTGCACCGCCCCTTCTTATTCTAACCACTCTCCTTCCCTCTTTGTCACTTCTCGCTCATAACCAAAACAAGTCTTATTCAACACAATCTCCTATTTTCAAATAAAAATATACATTTTTTCACATCACTAATTGCCTATTTTTGCGCAGGGGTAGACTTTATAGTCCACCTGTCTAATTAAAGCTGTAAAAATTAAAGCCTCTATTGAAAGATGCCAGCATTTGTGCTACTGTCACAATCTCAGCCACCATCAAATCAAAACCTCTCAGTTCCCAATAGTTGCTAGCGACCAATGCCAATGATATGAATCATGTTGACTGCAGTTATTCCCCACATAGAGCAATTGAATTTTAATTTGTAACAGCCAAGACAAAGTTTGCAGAACTTAGTGTTTATCTATGGTCCTTCCTGAAGCACTTGATCTGCAATGTCATGCTGGTGGAAACAATAATTTGAAGTAACAGCTAGTCACCGCATCACAAATTACTTGTAGTATTTTGCAAACTTGTAGACAGATATTAACATTTACAGATCAGCACATCTAAAACACACAACATAGCAAATCCAGCCTTGGTGTTACAGAACTACACTTTAGCTCAAACAAGCCAAACAAATGTTTTCTCAGACTCTGACCAGATGCCATAATAAAAAAGGACATAAGAAAAAGAAACTTCAAAGAGAAAATGCACACCAGCTGCAATTTCCCAAAACAAAATGGAGCACCATCCCTACTAGGAAAGACTAAAATGTTTTAGAGCTTTTTAGTTTAGTAGAAGAGAAAATTAAGGGAAGATGTGGTAGAGAATTATTAAATTATGGGTTTTAAAACTATACATGATCCAGGTTTCTACTGTTGCATTGCTTATGTGCAGTTTCACTTTTCTTTATAGCTTTGATAACTGGGAATGATTAATAGTGTTTTAAAGAGTATCTGGAATTGGTGCCTCAATAACATGTTTTTGTGAGGGAGTCTTTTGACGCAACGGTGCTGGCTTGCAAAAGCTCATGCTTAAAATGCTGATTGCAGAATTATGGAAGCAAGGGTGACATTGCTATGTCCTTTATATTGTGCTGATCCTTTCTCTGACATGCATTGTGCTCATATTTTATTTTTTACCCCATAAGTAATTTAAGCTATTGGGAAATGAGATCTCCACCCCCAGCCAATCCATATAATACCAGCAATCAAGAATCCAACGCGACTATATTGAAAGAACGAGGTACAGAAAGATAAATCAACAAAAGTATATGTTTTTAAAAACCAGCAAAATAATTCTAATAGATATCACCCACTAATCCATTTTTTCTGATATACATTTTTTCATAGGAAGCTTAAGTTATCCTTCAGATCACAGGTTTCTTGATGAGTTGAGGAATCCTGCAAAGGATCATATTATTATACATCCTAGACTGAAAATACAGTTATCAAGTAGACAGGTTTGTCCCTGTTCTTCCAGCAGGTTAGTATGTACACTGCTAAACCTAAACTCTACACAAACCAAATGTGCTCTCACCATGTTGAGGCACACATTCCTGATATGTCTCATAGGGTGCAATCCTAAATCCATCCCTGTGTGAGTGTCTGAGGGCCCTGCTCTTGCCACTTACCACCTGGCCTGGGGCGGGCCCTGAAGCCTCAAAAGGACTGCTCTGCTGCCCAGGAGGGACTCCCCTGTGTGAGTGTCTGAGGGCCCTACTCCTTCCTGCCACTTACCACCTGACAGGCCTCACAAGGACTGCTCCTGCCACTTACTATCTGGCCCAGAGTGGGTCCTCACAAGGACGGTTGTTGCCACTGATGCTGCTACGGCCCAGGAGGACCCGGAGGGGTGCAGAGTTCTTTTTAACATGTTTTAAAATTTTCCTTTCCCTTTAGATTTTTTATATATGGGGGTGGGATGGATGTTTGGGTGGGCTTGGGAATTTGTTAGATTTTGATGGATTTGTAATTTTTGCAGTTTTTATTTGTATTTTATTGTTTTCTGGGTTGTTTTTGTTTTTTTGTTTTTTTTGTTTTAAGGTTTTATTGTTTAGGCTGCAAAAGAATAACATTAATTGCCATCAATGGAGGCTAATATGAGGCTTGGGATTGCTACCGTGGAGGGGCGAGGGAGGTATGGCGGTGGGGGCAGATGTTATAGGCGAAGGGGATAGAGATATGGATATGCTCGTACCCCTTCCAATCTGTGCCTCATCCCGAGGGACGAGGGTAGGGTGAGCAAGGATTATTCACCTCCGTCACTGGTGCTGTGCAATGCCAGGTCTATAGGCAACAAAACCGCCACCCTGCGAGATTTCTTTACCTCGCAGGGGGTCGACCTGGCTTGTGTGACGGAGACCTGGGTGCGTGAAGGGGAAACAGTTACCTTACGAGAGATGGCGCCCCTGGGTTTCTCCATCCTCCACCAGTTGCGGACTGTGGGCCGGGGGGGAGGGGTGGCATTATTAATCCGGAAAGATTGTCCTTTCAGGGCTCTACCATCGCCATTGATCCCCGGCATTGAATGTGTTGGCCTAGTGTGGGGCTCCGAGGAGAGCTTGGCTGTCTGGCTGGTGTACCGGCCACCTAGCGCACCAGCAGCCACCCTGTCAGGCCTATTGGAGGCGGTGGCCGGCTGGGCCTTGGAGTTCCCTAACCTATTGGTATTGGGGGACTTCAACATCCATGCTGATGCCACTCCCTCCTCACAGGCTCTGGACCTGGTGTCTTCCATGGCGACACTAGGGCTCTCCCAGTTTGTTTCGGGCCCCCACACATCAAGCAGGCCACACGCTGGATTTGATCTTTGGCGTAGGTATAGATGTGATCATGTCTCCTTCGATGAGGGTGCCATGGTCTGATCACTACACTCTGCAAGCCAGGATTGACTTTCCACCCCCACCCTGCTTAGGTGGCGAGCCAAGCCTTGCGGGACCTTGCTCCCCCTGGCGACTCATTGACTGAGCTTGTTGAGGGCTGGAATATCCAGCTCCTGGCAGCCATCGATGAGATCGCACCTAAGCGCCCTCTGTGACCCCGCAGAAACCGGGCTCCCTGGTTTACCGAGGAGCTCCGGAAAATGAAGCGGGACCTCAGACGGCTAGAGCAAGTATGGCGGGGTGCCCGTGACGGAGCCTCAAGAACATCTTATAGGGCTTTTATGAAAACCTACGAGATGGCGGTGAAGGCTGCTAAGAAGTCTTACTTCTTGGCCTCCGTTGCATCCGCCAGCTCTTGCCCGGCGCAATTATTTAGTATAATCAGGTCTTTAATGTCCCTTGAGGGACAGCCAAATTTAAATAACAATTTGACACACAGCTGTGAGGCATTTGCGAGCTTTTTTGCAGAGAAGGTCTTGTTGTTCCGCCATGACCTCCCTGCCAATTTGGATACAATAAAGGAACTGAAGGCCCCTCGACCGTCCTCTGATCCAGTATTGGACCACTTCGACTGGATATCCCCAGCCAATGTGGACAGACTCCTCCAAGCTGGAAAGCCCACCACCTGTCCTCTCGACCCGTGCCCATCTTGGCTGATTAGAGTGTGTCCAGACGAGGTGCGGGCCCTCCTGGGGGATATCATCAATTTGTTCCTTGGCACGGGGACATTCCCAGGGGAACTGAAGGAGGCAGTGGTGCGCCCGCTCTTAAAGAAAACATAATTAGATACTTTAGATCTATCCAATTACCTCCACAGAGAGGTTAGGCTGGCCTCAACTAGAGCCAGATCTTTTTCGGCTGTGGCTCTGATCTGGTGGAACACTCTGTCACAAGAGACTAGGGCCCTGCAGGACTTGACATCTTTCCGCAGGGCCTGCAAGACAGAGCTGTTCCACCAGGCCTTTGGCCAGGGCACAGCCTGACTCCCTTCCTCGGCAATCTTTGCAGAGCTCTGGCCCAATGGTTGCCAGTGGCTTGATTTGAATTAATTTTATAATGAATGATTTTAGAGTGTTGTTTGTGTTGTACTTTTGTACTGTTTTATTGTTGTTAGCCGCCCTGAGCCCGGCTTCAGCTGGGGAGGGCGAGATATAAATAAAAATTATTATTATTATTATTATTATTATTATTATTATTATTACTATTATTATTATTATTATTAACATGGGACTAAGTCCCATTGAATTCAGTAGGATTTAATTTTGAATAGACGAGTAGAAGACTGCAATGTTAAGAACCTCTGTGCTGATAGTTAACATACAATTAAGCCTCTCTCCTGTGTTATCTGTTTCCAAAATAGAAATAAAAAAATGGAGCACAGGAAAACAATAAAAGAAAAGCCAGACTGTGAAAGGTACTCTATCTTCTTAGAAGGAAAAGCGATGGATTTAGATTTATCAGGTACTTAAGTTTTGGTAATATTAACAAAAGGTCTCACATTATTTGGAATTTAAGTGTGAACGACTAAGCATCTCTAGTAAACATTACAATATCTGATGTCAGTTAAAGTCAGTGGGTGTGATTGAATGTAGCAAGAGTGGGCTTCTGCTTGCACAGCAGGGCTCCTCCTTCCTTGTCACAACTCCCCCCCCCCAAAAAAAATCTGATCTGGAGGGCTAGGAGATCCTCAGAAGCAGCTTTTGGGGAGATACAGTGGTGCTTTCGAACTGCTAGGTTGGCGGGAGCAGGGACCGAGCAACGGGAGCACACCCCGTCGTGGGGATGCGAACTGCTGACCTTCTGATCAGCAAGTCCTAGGCTCTGTGGTTTAACCTGCATCCTCTTAGTAACATAGGGCTCAATTAATGCTTCAGCTGGTTCTGATGACTGACTGGTATGGACCGCTATTACTCCAGCGTTAGAAGACCTTGACTGACTTTCCCCTCCTAGCTCAGTTAGAACCCTAAATGGCAAAGGGCCATGGTATCTAAAGGGTCATCTTTTTTCATTTAAATCCAGCCATCAATAACTTTATCAGAGGTGAATCTGCATCTGAAATTAGGCAGGTGGCAACCAAAAAGCCTTTTCTACAGTAGCACCATCTTATGGGATTCTCCCCATAGAAGCGGAATGCTTTCGCCTGGCACCTAAAGATACATAATGAAGGCACCAGACAAGTCTCCCTGGGGAGAGCATTCCACAAACAGCGGGCTACCACAGATAAGGCCCATGGAAGAGGCTCACAAAGAAAGGCCTCAGATGATTGCAGGGGCTGGGTCAGTTCATATGGGGAGAGATAGTCTTTGAGGTATTTGTGCACATTTTTGATCGACGCAGGTGGCGCTGTGGGTTAAAGCCTCAGTGCCTAGGACTTGCCGATCGAAAGGTCGGCGGTTCGAATCCCTGCGGCGGGGTGCGCTCCCGCTGCTCGGTCCCAGCGCCTGCCAACCTAGCAGTTCGAAAGCACCTCCGGGTGCAAGTAGATAAATAGGGACCGCTTACCAGCGGGAAGGTAAACGGCGTTTCCGTGTGCGGCTCTGGCTCGCCAGAGCAGCGATGTCACGCTGGCCACGTGACCCGGAAGTGTCTCCGGACAGCGCTGGCCCCTGGCCTCTTGAGTGAGATGGGCGCACAACCCTAGAGTCTGTCAAGACTGGCCCGTATGGGCAGGGGTACCTTTACCTTTTTAAATTGTTTTTGCTGCTGCTTTAAATCTGTTGTTGCTGCTGTTAAATCTCCATGCTTTTACTGTTGGTTTGACACCATTTTTTATTGTGCCTTGTAAGCTTCCTTGGGACTGTTTGTGGGTGAAAGGGAAGGTGCGAATTCCAGGAATATACAATAATTTTATACATACGTTAGTGTTTCAATTGTTCCAAGAGACTTAACTGACATGGCAGAAGTCATCACAGATTTTAACGAAGTCAAGCAAGCCTTACATTTCTAAGGCCAATACATTACATATGTATTAACATGTTTGTTTAACTTGGGGTGCGGTGTTAGGTAGTGACACCAAAGACACTTCGTTCTCACACCTACTAGACAGTTCAAGCAGTGAAGTATGTCTGGAAAAGAGTATTAAAAGTCATGGATCATGGACAATGGGTCTACAAGAACAAAATGAAGGTAGAGTAATTTTTGTAAGGTATTCTTTTGTATAGTATATGGAAAATTCTGGATATAATTAACACAAAATTTTGATCTTTATATGAATTTAGCTGAAGACACCAAAGTGATATTATCATACCTCTGTGCCCATTCCGCTTGTTTAATCAAGAACAGCAAGCCTAAATCAGCTGTACAATCAATCTGCATGAGAATGCAGATTACACACAATGCAAAAATATACAAATCACGATTTTTGCATAACTACATCACAGTCTGAATCACTCAAAATCTGCAGTTTTCCTCTGGAAGAGAAAATACCTATTTTTGGTAGTTTCCACAAAAGTCTTCAGAACACTTAAGCTATGTACAAAAACACAGACTGACTCTGGGCTAAGTTGCTGTTTTACTTTCTTTCGCCTTCTTTTTATTTCAACAGACTTCTCTCAAAGAGATTGGAAAGGCAGTCAAAGAAAGAGTTATAGTAAAGAAAGTGATGAGTGTAAGAGTGGTAAATCTTGATTTACCGTACAATTAATGATTAAGCATAAGCTAATACCAAAAACATTTTTCTTGAAAGGGAAAAACAAAATACACATAATCTCAGACAGTTTTTTAAACAAAAGAGAAGTTAAAGGGAATGACCCATGCCCTTTCAAAAGCTGTGAAACTCAGTGGAGCCCCCTCACATCCTGCTGTTTTTTGCATATAGAAAATGGCCTTAATGGCCTTAGAAGCTTGTCACACCCTGTGTGACTCCTTTTCTAAGGTGTTAATTAAAAATGAAAGAGCAGTTATACTTGTGTTTGAAACATTTAATCATCAATGCTTAATAATAGGCTGGAGCAGGGACCAGGTAATGTAGTGAACGTGTTTAATTGCATTTCTTAAAAATATTTTTTTTAATTTTTTTAGCTAGTTCGCAGAAGCAAAGCATCAACCTTCAAAGGATATATACAAAGAAACAACCAGAAGAGTTTATAGAAAGGCTATGTGACAGGTAACATGCATCATCAGTTTTAAAACCAAGTTCTTATAACCCTAGCTTATAACTGTAATTTTCATGGGCAAGTTTGTTTTA
This sequence comes from Podarcis cretensis, assembly GCF_951804945.1. NCBI lineage: Eukaryota > Metazoa > Chordata > Lepidosauria > Squamata > Lacertidae > Podarcis > Podarcis cretensis. The sequence continues at coordinate 82,116,183 of NC_137175.1, read as the reverse complement.
TTTGCAGCAATGCATGCCAATACTTTTAAGATCACAACAAAAAATGTAATTTTTGAATTCAGCCTTTTGTGGTGCCCTTGTGGGCTTAGTAGTAATATAATTAATTTAGAACTAGCAAGCAGACACTAGCTGTTAAGCATAGAATGTATTTTTGTGTATCAATATGATATGCCTGTGATTTCTTGTTACGCTCTAGACAAAATCTACATATTCCCCAAACTCGCTACTCAAGGATGCATGATACTATTATCCTTTCACCACAGTACCTCACTAGTAGGAATATTTATGGAAGGCCAGTATGCGGTCTGAGAAACAGGCACATCAAGGAGACACATTCAAAGGTATGTGGAGAGCCTTGTATCTACAGAAAAGGAAATGGAGAAATCTTTGAACATTTTCGTTACAATGAAACAAGTGAACTTTTCTACCCTAGTCCAATCAGTGATGTTAATTACAACAGGGTTTTTTCCCCCCTTAACAGATATTAAGTTCCACTTTGGATGATGTTATACAGACTGCAAACAATTTGAAGAAAACTACAGAACACATGGTGCAAGTTGTTTCAGAAGATTTAGCCAAGGCCAAAATTCAGACACTTTCCAGTCTTGCAGCTAGCCAATACTAAATCTGAATGTGTTTTGAAAACTGACAGAACTATATTTGAAAGAGAGACGATTGGAATGTGTAAAGAATGAAAATGCACCATTTCTCTCCTTATTCTTCATCTTAAATAACCTAAAATCTGTTGCATAAAAAATAACAGAAATTATCAAGTTGTGAGTTAATAATAAATAGGTTTTACAAAATTGTGCATTGTATACGTATGTTTAGCTCAGTTTGGAACTTAGGATAAGTATATTTCCCACTTAGTGTTGGTACAGAAGAATAATCTGTTTGACTAGTCCAGTCATTTAATCTCAGACACAAACTCAGATAATTTAGTAGGTGGCACAATTATTTTTATATCAGTATGGCTTAAAAAATTCTAATTTATTGCCCAGCAACAGCCCATTTATGTCACTCCCTCCCCCAATTAGAGAAGTAAGAAGGGAAATATGGGGAATATATGTGGGATTGACCAATGATCAGTTCATTTTGCAAGCTGATGAAAGAAGCAAGTCAGTCATCTGCCCTGTACTGCATTCTTTTTCAGAGTCCTGACAAAAATTACCAAAACAAGTAATTAAGACAACATATTCTTCAGCGTTCTTGATTGTTGATAAAAGGTTTATTACTTTCATGATTAACTTCACCCAAATACCATACAGAGAACCATGCAATCCCCGACACACATAACCAAAGTTCTGTCTTGAGATTTTTCAGGAAAAGTTTTAAACTTACACTTTGTACCTCACTGAAAGCAGCTGTCTATGACACTCTTACAAGTTGCATGGAATCTTGTAGCTTACCAAATTGTAGTTGTGCTATACATTTACATTTCCTCTTGTAGCTAAGCTCATTGCCCTTTTATAATAGTATTTTTAGAAACAGACTTTTTTCAGGATAGAAAGTTTACACATTATTACTGAAAAATCATTAGCATATATACAAATGTTTCCCAAGTCCTAGCATGATATATTGCAATGGTGAGCATTCTCTACACCAAACACTTTGCAGCAAAATGCCATCTATAACCAAGTACATTAATATAAAAACATAAGCTGTTACATACATCTTATTCTTATCCATTACCTTCCCCTTCCCCCCAACCCAAGGAAAGCAGATTTCAAATTATAAAAAGAACAGTCCCAAATACAGCACTGATTTATAAAATATGTACATAGGGTACAATCCAGTTGCAATCAAGGACTTTTAAGACCTGCTGATTTCAGTAGGGAAGTCAGATATGTAACACTTCTCCCACTGTAATCATTTGAACTTAAAACACTCTTAACTATCACTAAATTGTATCCATAATATTTATATTATGTGTTCTTAATATCTCTTAAATTAAGCACAGCTGAAAATCTTTGAACGTTATAATCTCTATTCATTCTTAAAAAAGACTGTATCCTTTGATTTTGTTACAGTAAGTGCTTTTACATCATCCAGTAGTCTTCTAGGTGTCACGATGTGAGTGGAACCTGGTAAAAACAAGATGTAATTGTGAAGGGCTAGTCATCAACATCATTAGCTTATTAAACTTGTAACTGGGGAAGGGACAATCTTCATCCTCATTAGGGTGCTGGGTTTGGTAAAGAGGTTTAAACCTCTCTGTACACCCCCGTGCTGTGTATTTCCTCCCTTTTTGCTGCCACTGCCAAAAAACAGTGAAGTATTGGGGGTGTGATCTGGATTGGGGGGGGGTACTTTGTGTTCCAGGGCTCAGGATTAGCAACCCCTGAACTAAGTAATAACCTTGAGGCAACTTGTTAATTTCCTCCTAGATGCCATTAGTTTCTCCAGCAATTCAGTATGTCAACAATAGTACATATTACAGCCAAGTGGCCATAACAGTGAAACATTTGCTGCGAAATGTTAATCACACACATTTCCTACTTCAAAATGCTCCTTCCCCAGTTTTTCCTTTATTTTGAAAAAAAAGAAGACCATTTGCATGCTATTACATGCATGTGATTATTACATGCATGTAATTAACATGTAGTTAGGCTCCTAAGACTATTAGAAGCTAACATGAGTTACCAGTTGCTGTTATTTCAGAAAGATAATTGCAAAATTTGATGCAGCTTTACAGAGAAATGAACTACATGAGAATGCAAGGATAAAACACTTGTAGGAGAGGATTCATACTTTCTGATAATATGCAGACTAAATACAACAGCTATTTTAAATTGCTTGATTCTTAGAGGAACCAAAAGGAAGATTCAAGAGAGCCAATCCAGAAATAAGGACTTTAGTCTTATGTAGAAGGGGTAGTAATATTTAGAAATGTAAGTGGCAAAGTCAAATTGTAGAGGAAGCGGAAGGGGAATAAAATAAAGGACAGAAAAAGGAAGCAAAAAGAAATCCTGGTGCTCCTATCACTTCAAAAGCCAAGCAGTTTTTAGACAACTATCCTGTCTAAGCAATAATTGGTCAGGCTTACCAATAATAACTTCACAAGACTTGTAGGCTTGAGAAACTTCATATGCACAGCGCATCTCAGAATATGTAATGCCTCCAATGACAAACACAATTAGCCTTGATCCACTTTTCCGGTCGTCCAAGTAACTAGTTTTGGGTTTATTGCGAGCACTGTAAAACAGAGTGGAAAAAAAGGACATTTGGAAATTAAAGGGGGAACATGTACACAATTTTTAATTTGAATACCATTAAATCACTTACCTCACTGCTCCAGAACCATTCCATGGTGCAGGGCACTGGGAACAATAAGGCCAGTCTTTTGAGTCCAGTTTATTTTCTATAGCATCCTGGAAGAAAATAGGTTCTTTAAACAAATTAAGGTGATACAAAGTATTTATTCTGAGTCTTAAAAATCCCCAGATTTTCTATGACTAGAAAGCAGGCATGAAGCCAGCATATAGCAACAAACACTTCCTGGGTAAATGATGTAAATATGTTGACAAAAGAATGGAAGTTAAGGTTCCGAGGAACAAGTTACCTTTCTGAATGAAGGAACTGCCTGGCTATAAATAGTCCACATTTTAAACCATTGATTTCTTTTCCCACAGACTAATTGAAAATTGCTGAGAGTCTTGGTGGATACTTAATAATTTTTCTGCCTGCTGCAGCAATTTTAATTCCATATAAATTTCTGCATTTCTCTTTTTAATCCCTCCTTATTCTCTGATGAACAGTATAAATGTTTAAGGCACACTAGGACTCTTTATTATCAAACTGTCTTTATAAATGTCATTTGTGCCCAGTTTGAAAGTTATTTTCTGAGCATGTCAAGATGAGCAGGAGAAAGTATGCAAGCATAAAGAGTGCTCTCATCCTCAGCCCAATAGCACTTCCAATGGAAGGAGTGTGTCCGTAGATGGAATAGATTTCCACTCTCTTTTATACTCCTCCCAACTAGCTGCCTCCAAATCTGGATCCTATTTAGCAGATTTTTGGGGTGCTTCAGGACTGCAGATGAGAGGAGAGAAAGATGAACTCCTGTTGTGCAAATGGAAGTCTGCTTGTACAAAGTTGGATTATACCTTTTGTATGAGACTGAAGCAACTGTGTTATACTTATCAGGAGTAAAAGGTCTATATTAAATGCAACTAAAATAGGGATAACAACAGCACACAAGTAGAATTTCTTAAAAACATCCAATATTATGTGCATGACTAAAAGCTATTTTATTTAGAAATTTTACCTCCATAATATCCTTAATAACAGGTGTCCATCTAGAAAGTTGAAATGTTTGTTCTGAGGAACGATCCTTCCTCGATGATCTGCGCTGTTGTGATGCAGCCTAAATAGCCAAAGAGATTGAGCTTGATTGCTACAGAATGCTGTTAGGAGTAGTATCAGTAATGCATGTATAACAGGTTATAAACCACTGAAAGAAATTAATATAATTCAAAGACAACATTATGCAGTCTATTATACAAGGGTTTCAAAGAAAAGTAATCAGAGAGAATAAAATATTGTCTTCAGCAAGCAAAAACAGAAGTACATCTCTTAGTAAGTACATAATAAAATGCAAGTTTTAAAACTTAATGGAAGACAATTTTTATACAAAGGGATTTGTAAAAATTGGTTGGCCATGAAATTGCATGCATGCTTCACTACCAACCCTGCCCCTCCCAAATCCTTGACATACAGGGGAGACCCAGGGGAGGGGTGGAAGATCACTTTTGACATCATTAACTTAGTCTATATTTGCCACAAGTTACCCTGCTACAGGGTAACAGTTATACTACATGACTTCGGAGTAGCTACCGTACTCGCTACTCTTCTCAAACTGTACAAAACATGAGTCAAAAACATGTCTGAGTGACAGCAGAGCTATCTAAAAATATGCTTCCAATTTTATCTCATCTTTTCTCAAGCACATGGCCTATTTTGCACTTCTTATAGCACAATAAATTCATGTTTACTTGGAAATAAGTCCTAATATGCACAAAGGGGTTTCCTCGAAAGTATGAGTATGTTTAGGATTGCAGCGTTTGGTTTAAGAGGTCAGCACAAAGAAGTTGCAGTCAAGAGTTTCACATTCTTCCTATGAGGCTGGGCTTTAGTGTAATGATGTGAGATGCAAGCCAGTGAAATCCCTGGCTGAAGTCTCCCATCAGCTGCAAATTCATTACATGGTTTTATATAAACCATAATATCCTGCTTTATACCCCACCCCTTACTTACAGGGTTGTTGTACAAATCAGAAAATCATCTGTGTGAAGCAATCTGAACTCCCTGAATAGACATTACGTATTAACAATACAATACAAATAAGCAAGAGGTAACACAGAGTTGATAGGAAAAAAATGCTGCATTTCTTACTGCAATGACGACAGGTACACCAAGATACTTCCAATTTTTTATCATGTCGCTATCATTTTCTATCTGTACGTTCTGGATCAGCTTGTCCAAATTCTCTTGTGTAGTTCCTTATTCCACATTTAAAAATAAATGTGACATTTTGAATTAGTAACTTTCTGAGATTGGTGTATTTATTTGTGACATTTATATACTGCCCATTTATATATTGCTCATTAACCAAGTGCCGTGAGCATTAAAGAAACTTTAAAAAACTAAAATGGTTTAGAGTAAAAATCAATCACAGAATTTAAGTACCGTATTTTTCGTCCCATAGGACGCTCCGTCCCATAGGACGCACCTAGTTTTTTTTGGGGGGGGAAATAAAGGAAATTTCCCCCCTTTATTTCCCCCCCAAAAGCAGGTCGGGGAAACCGAACCAGGTCGGGGAACAGCGGGATGGCGGGGCTGCGCCTCCCTGCTGTCCCCCGAGCTTGTGGGGCTGGCCGATGTCTGTCCAGCGCACGGGGCGCTCTGGTTCAGGGCGGCCCGCCCACCAGGCGGCAGGCTGCTATCCGCAGCGTGGGGAGCCCTGCGGGGAACTCCCGCAGGGCTCCCCACGCTGCGGATGTGTTCCTGAAGCGCCGGGCACTCTGCTTTCAGGGCGCCCGATGCTCCGGGAAGCAGGCTGCTATCCGCAGCCTAGACATCCCTGTGGGACCTCCGGCAGGGCTGCCTAGGCTGTGGATGTCTTCCTGAAGCCTGGAGAGCAAGAGGAGTCGGTGCGCACGACCCCTCTCGCTCTCCAAGCTTCAGCGAAAGCCTGTATTCGCCCCATAGGACGCACCCAGATTTCCCCTTCATTTCTGGAGGGGAAAAAGTGCGTCCTATAGGGCGAAAAATACGGTAAGCATTAATAAGTTTGAAACACTTTATAAAGTGCTACCCTAATACCTGTGTAGCACTGTTCTGAATAAGTTTGCACCACAGCAGGCCTGAAAAATCTCCATCTCACCAGCAATCCAATAATTACAGTCCAATACAGCTATCCCAGATATATTTTAAGATTAAAAAATCTATTCTTCATGGCTGGGCAGCTTTTTATCCATACAAACAAATGACAATTTACTTGGCTTCATCTTCTCCTAAAGAGTAATTTCAACAATAACTCTTGCATAACTGTCATTTATCTCAATAAGCCATGCTCTAATGGCATGAGTGAATTGTGGCCACACATACACATGTGCATACACATGACATTTCATTACATTCATGTAGTTTAGTGTGTGACATACTGAACTATCTTTAAGACAGTAGATAGAAGATTTAGACCTTACCATTTGTGCTGAAGATATAGAGGAGGATGGCTCTTATCTTATCATAGCTATCGTGATTTTTATTTAGCAGTACTGGAAGAAGGACTCGCATCTGATCTTTCACTTTCTGTCCCTCTACATCTGTTCCAAGAGCCAAATCCTAAGTTACAAACAAGAGATATCCTATCAAGTTCATAGCAATTATTTCAGCATACTTTTGTATGTTGCCACAGATCCACATTTAGCCTTAAGCGGAAGTAGAATTCTCGAGGCATATCATATATGTTGTGTTTCCAGGTAACTATCCCTTCACTCCCAAATGCAATTACGACTGTACTAGATTGCTAGGAGGAATGCTGTAAGAGGAAACCACACAGTACTAGCAGTAACGGAGCAAAACAATACAAGTTCAGTTGTTAACCGATCCTGCAGTACATTACTCAAGGAAACGAGTTCACTTGATCCACTTCGTAAATTTATATCCCGTTGCATCCTCTCTGTTGCTGCTGCTCCCTCACCAGTATAGCACTGGGGCATTAGTCTTAGTTCTGGATTTTTAGAAGTTGATAAAGTACCATGACATTACTGTGGCTCTTCCCATTGTTGAACAAAAGTAGCTACTGAAACTAACCCTTAAAGGGCAATGAGAGACCACTATGATACTATCCTGGTAGCTTTTCTGGTCAGGAAAATAAGGCTATGGCAATACTATAGCTGTGTGTGTACACACACACACACACACACACACACACACGGTTTTTTGCCAGTAGCTTTGCACTAGTATTCCAGAACTGCAAAGAACATTTTTTACTAAACAGTTATTTTTTACTAAACAGATTTAAAAAAGGCTACTTTGGCCAGAAATGCTTTTAAAAGCCACCAAGATATAAAGTTCTCTCCTTAGGGGAATAGCCAATAGAATTTCTGTTATTATACTGTCCCTAGTAGTTTGTTCAGTCCAAATACCATTGTACTCTTGGATGATTCACATACCTGTTCAACTTTGCACAGCTTTTCTATGTTATTCTTAAATTTACTCATGCAATCTTCAGCTATATTAAGATGCACTACTTGCTGCAAAACAGAAGCAAAAAATTGCTTACTTTTACATTACATTATGACACAGCAACAGAAAACAAACAATTCATTAACAGGCAGTAAAGTTTAATGTGTCCAGTCTTATTTCTTAAAAACAATCCACAAAACATAAGCTTCACACTCTACAATATGTTACAGTTATAATTTTTAAGAATGCTAATTAAGACCAGCCTAATACTTTCTAAAGCTGCAATCGTAACACACATTTAAGTAGTATATCCCACTGAATTTAGAAAGTGTTGAACAAACATGCTTAAGATTGCCTGCAAGCCAGGAAAATACAATACAAAGTAGATTTGGGGGTCTTTCTGACACATAGGATACACAATTTAATATAATACATTTTAAAAATTAAGACAAGTTCATGAGGCTTAGATCTTTCAAAAGCAATTAGTTGTGACATGTAAATGAAATTTACATTTACAAACAGTCGGGATGCCTCAAACATCAGAAACGGAGCTAACAACCTTTATGTTTTGCTTTTGAACCTGCTGAGGTATCTGACTTGGCAAATGACAACAGAATGCTGGACTAGATGTTCCTTGCTCTGATCCAAAAAGGGAATTTTTGTTTATGGAACAATTTTATCTCTCTTTAGGTTGTTAGTATGCCAGTTAACTAACTATGCAAGTGGGACAGTGGGGATTACCTTGCTAACCCTGCTTCTCCTGCCCAGGTCTTTACTCTGGTCAAAGGGTGAACTTCTGAAGCAATGAGTCTTTTCTTGAACTCATGGAGGCTCCTCGTAAATTTTAGAATAGTGCAAATGCTTCCTGCTTCAGAAATTTACACTCCAGCATGAGAGGGGAAATTACAATGGTGACAGGGGCAGAGCTAATGCAATCATCTCCACCGCCACCCTATGTGTTTACTTAACTCCAGTTGTACCAGTTAGATTACTTGTACCAGGAGCAGTTCATGTGGTGCTCTGCAGATGATATTTGACTCCAACTACCATCAAAGTGAGCCAACTTCACTAATTATCAGAGATCATGGGAGTTGTAATCCACAACATCTGGAGGGCACCTAAGTCATGCTTATACACCAGCATAATTGGCCACAAACTAAGCCAAATCTAGGCTAAAATCTAAAAAATGAACAGCATCCAAACACATAACAGTATTATATTTTGCTCACCTTAGTAATCTGTTTGCGAAAGTGGGGCATCTTCTTCATGAGCTGAGCCAGATTACTTAAAGATAGCTAGAAAATAATTCGAATTTCAGTTTCAAATATTTCACAATCAACATTTCTTTTAATTTGTGTTTGAGGACCAGGAAATGCATAGCCAGCTTCAAGAAGTTTACTAAGGCTGAAATCCTGTGTTTACTTACAAGGTAAAAAGTATCTGTCTGAAGTCATAGGCCCTTTCTTCTGTGTTTTTATTTATTGACTGATAACATTTATTCATCGCTCAAAAACTATTGTTATTTAGGATTGCACTGCAATATATATTTAAGACTGCACTACAAATATATATATTTTAGTCTCCATTTTAGTAGGTTAGAAGTACCAACAAAAGGCAATTTAAAAACACTTGAAAACAAACCCTAGTGGATTTGCATTCAGTTATTCTCACTTCCAAACCCATGTCTTTAGTATCAAGGTAGTTGCACTCAGCGGAAGACAAATTTAAAAACATTTAGTACCACTTTAAAGTAAATATTTATTTCTTACTTTTCCTTCTGTTGCCTTTCTCTTTGATGAAACTTCTTTCATAAGTTTTGGTATTTCCCTGAAAGAGTAGAAGAAAATGGCTTCTTAATATTTTTAAATTAAATTGAGAATATATACAAGTCTGAAATTCCCTTCCTAGAAAAGCTAGACAGGCTTCCTCTTTGTTCTCCTTCCGCCATCAGGTGAAGATTGTTTTATTATCACAAGATTTGGGGAACTCACTTTAAAAAAAATAATTAAGGAAAGGACTTTTAATAATCTGTGATGTTTTTACTATCTGTTTTGTACCAGATTTGCTTTTGTATTCTTTTAATTCTATCACAGTTTCATTACTTTAACTATTCTAATTTATAAGCTTTTAGGTATTTGTATTTCAGCTGTGTTGTTTTACTAAGTGTAAGCTGCCTTCAGTCCCGGTTTGGGGAAAAGGTGGGAATAATAATAATAATAATAATAATAATAATAATAATAATAATAAACTGCTTAAAGGCTTCAAAATCAAAGATAAAATGGTCTCAGGTATGTCTACACATTTGACCAAACTGTAAGAGGTAGTGGAAGGACAGAAGTGCCTGGCGTGCTCTGGTCCATGGGGTCAAGAAGAGTCAGACACGACTAAATGACTAAACAACAACAAATGTCTACACAGAGGTGGTAAGCAAGTTTATTTAGCAGAAATTCAACAAGAGCAGCAAAAAAATGTAGATTTAGTCCTCAGAAATAAGTGGAATATTTTGTGTATGAGGAACATGCCCCAGGTGCCTGACAATAAGGTGACTCACTCAACTACTCCAGAATAAAATACAGGCTGCCACCTTCTACTGACTTAATGAGAGACAGCAGTATTCTCCTTTTATATTCCTTGGCTGTGGTCTATGGTTTGCCTAGAGCAGGGGTGGTGGTGGGGAACCTAAGATCTGAGGGCCAATCTAAGCCTCTTTAGCTGGCCCTCAGGACTATTACTAGACCCCCCCCCCCGGGTCACACCCCTCACCCTGCTTCACACCTCCTTGAATGCTTTACATAGAATCATAGAACTGTAGAGCTGGAAGGGTCATCTATGCCAACCCCCCCTGCAATGCAGGAATTGCAACACACAGTCCCTGTTGCAGAAGCGGGACTGCTTCCACTAGCATGCCAGGTTAGTTGAATACAACCTGACGGGCCAGATTCAGCTACGTCATACTCAGAGTAGACCCGCTAAATTGATGAACCAAACTTAGTCGCACCATTAACTTTAATGGGCCTACTCTGAGTAGGACTAGTACTGAATACCACCGATAGAAACGCAGTTTTAAGTAGCTATCAAGTAATGTTATGTAAAACAGCAAAATATGTTCAATCGTACGCACTCCAACACATCCGCAATATGCCTGTGTCGGATTTTCACCCAGAGGTCATCATCTTCTTCCAGAATAGCTTCCCTTTCTTTTCCACTTGCACCTTCCGTCTTATACCTAAACAAAGAAAAAAAAGCAAATTATTAGTTGTAATATATAAACAGATGAATACACAGAACAGTTTTTTGCACATATGTTTTGTAGTTAAAGAAAAGGATTTCAAAACTCTTGTTTTGAATACATCAAGAGTCCTATTTACAACATACAAAAGCAATAGTTGCGCTTTTTAGGATATAAAAAGCTGAAATACTAAGCTAAGGAAGCCTAGGAATTATTCCTAGGAATAAGTCCCTCTAAAGTGAGAGCTACTTATTTCCTAAGAAACATGCACACAATATGCTGAAAGGGTAATAGTATTTTGTAATGTAATGTAATGTATAAAAGATCATCAACTGAGACACAAAATGGCCTATTCCAAAACATATTGTCTGTTTATATAGGTCATTACATTAATCTCCTCCTTCAGTTCACAGAACAGTTCCTCTTACCCCAACGTGCAGAGAACAATCTCTCACTTTAAACTGGGGAAATACCATATTTTTCCGTGTATAAGACTAGGTTTCCCCCCTAAAAAATAATGTCAGAAATTAGGGGGCGTCTTATACATGGGGCTATCTCCCCCCATTTTCTTAAATCTGAGTCCACCCAAAAATAAGGGGCATCTTATACATGGGGGCATCTTATAGACGGAAAATTATGGTTAACTATTGATTTCACATATAATCACAAAGCAGATTCTTATATGGGAATTATTTAATGTACAGATATCTGTACTAACATGCCTAGTATTGTATTCTTCCAGCTGTTAACCAGATTCCTAAGAACTGGGGGAATGCCACAGAGTTTACTACTGCTATGTCACGAAACACCGTTTATATGTATAGGAACTCACATAAAAACTGATTCAACCAGAAGGCAGTAGAAATACAAGAAAGGAAAAAATGGAAAGTTAGTTAAGACCATATTATTGAAAAAGAGTTAGTAGCTATTATACAAATATGAGTCTCTCTTGAATGCATTAGTTATTCCTAAAGTAGATGTAGAAGATGGTGAAAAGCTGAAATCTTGCTGTGGAAGTTTGCATTTGAACTACAGCTGATTGTTAGCTATTTACTGTGGAACTTAAAGGGTGTATACTTTAACTAACATGTCTGAAAGTGTGGCATAACACTCTTTGTATTAACACAAATCCAGAAAGTGGCTTCACATTAGCATCTTAATAGCAATAAGTAGGACTTGATAAAAAATAATTATGTTGTCTGTTGTGAATATTAGATTGGCACTTCAGGTATGGACTCAGGACAAAGGAAGTGTGCCTCTGTCTGTCTATCTATGCGTACACACACATATACAGGCTTTCTCTGCTGACATAAGTAAAGCCACAAAAGTGTGGTATGATACATGGAGCTGTGGAGTCACATGGTATTCTTTGGCAGAGGGACAGATCAATGCTTTAAAATTTTGAGTAGCACTAGTGTTACTGAAGTGATTTAGCCTGCAGCATGATGCTATGGATCTGTGCTCAGTGGGGTTTACTTACTATATTTAGTATTTCAGCATTGGCAAAAATAATTCCTGACCGGATAAAAAACTAACAATTTCTACTACCATATCTACCGCAGTACTGTCTACACTGACTAGCAGTAGTTTTCCAGGGTTTCAAATAGAGGGCATTCTAGGATTGTCCAGGATTGAACCAGAGACCTTCTTTATACAAAGGAGATGCTCTACCACTGAGCTTCAGCCCTACAAGACTGTTCAGTGCCCAAATCAAATCAATAGACTACACACTTCCATGAGACTCTCTGCAGACCACTTAAATGGAGGAAGTTGTCACCACTTACAATATACTCAATTTCCCCTTCCCTTTTATGTTGAACTAAAGGTGGACTGTTCTGGAAGCTCTGCTTATGCCATGTTGATAGTCAAGATGACCCCATTCTTAATTGGTAGTGGCTGTAGCAATGAGCTCATATGTGTGTGAATTCACATGCTTTGAAATGCACGAATTGGCTAGCTTTGACAGTATTATTATCTGCGGGTCGGAGATATTGGGCTCTGAGCCCAGAAAGGGGAAACATCGGTCATGCTTTGGGTTATCAGCCACCTGTGTTCCCATGTGACGTATGCTGCTTTACCATATAAAGAATGTATACACTTTAGGCTGGGTGCGCGCAGTCCATCATCTGCTTGCCTGGTGGTGTCTGTCTCCCGTGCGAAATGCAAGAACTGCCAGGCTACTTTTTGCTTAATAAAGACAGTGAAACTGTCTTTAGCATCCTTCTTTGCAATTCCTGTGTCCCACAATTCTCAGGAGTCCTCCTCTGGCTCTGCAATGTGTAACACCTTTAAGCAAGGAACTTCAAAGGCAGTCCTTCTAGGGAATGTTCCATTTCAGCCAACATGGGATAACAAATATAGGGCAGAATGTATTCTTACATTGCAGGAGTTTATGAACTTGTGAGTATATTTAAAAATTGAGATGAAATTATACTTGCTTGTATGTGTCATTTTCAATTGGTAGCAGATCATAAGCCATTGCTTGAAAAGTGAGTTCATGGAGCACAGTTGACACAGGGTCAAAGCCACGATCAATTATTAACAGCTGGGAGTGGGTTTTCCCCTAAAAATCAGAAAGCATCACTTTTTTAAAAAGAGACAAGCAAAACAGAGAGTGCTGTACAACCTAAAAATATTTACTTTATCTTTTAAAAAAGAGGAAGCTACACAAAATAACAGGGGAAAAAGGCTAAAGTTTATTCTCATATAATTAAAACAATAACCATATTCCCAACATATTCCAAGATTTTCCTGATACTCTATACTCCTATACTCCTTTATTTCATGGGGAAGCCATTTAGGTTCCTTCAAGGAATCAGCAGTGAAGAAATGGAATGTCAGACCCCTCTGCCCTCAAGAGATTTTATTGGAAGTAACGTGCTGGACTTTATATGGAATACGTTTTGTGTATAGGTTGGTGGCTTGCTTCTCCTTTTGTGTTGTGGTTTAAAAACCTTGTTCAATTCCATCCCCTTGTAAATGGAAGAGCATTATTAGCTCTTTTCCTGCATTTACAACATTCATTCTTCCCAGCTACATTTCCAAGGCTCTCCTATCCCCAGCCTCCTAGAGAAAACTAAATATTCACTCTACCTTTACTTGACTTCGTTGATCAATTTCATAGTAGTTTTCAAGCTTTTTCTCAACTAATTGTGCAAGTTTGCTGGCATTATCCAAAGGCTTGCTGAAAAGAGAGGAAAATATATTTTTGCTGACATTTATGAGGACACTGATATCTGAAATAAGTGATTGTGAGCTAGTTGAGTTCATTTGCTCTATTAGAATTTGAAGTGATCATTTGCTACAGAGTATTTCATACAAACAAACCTGCCTTTTTTCAAGTCAGACCATTGGTCTGTCCAGCTCAGTACTGTCTATACTCAGGTGGTAGCAGCTCTCTACAGTTTCAGATAGGAAGGAGTCCTTCCTGCACAGCAGTTCACACAGGTACCAGGATTGGAACATGGGATCTTCTTTCTGCAGGCAAAGCATGTGCTCTATCACTAAGCTATGGCTCTTTATTCTGAATGCGCTGAGTTCAGTATGGGGTGGAGCTCACTAGCATGGGAAACATCAACCATCACAAACTTCATTAGGTTTATATATTTCGCCCCTCCTCCACTCTCTGAGTTGGAGTTTGGAAAAGTGTTAAGGAATTGTACTAAACTAGGTACCTGCGGATGGCACTGTGGGTTAAACCACAGAGCCTAGGACTTGCCAATCAGAAGGTCGGCGGTTCGAATCCCCGTGACGGGATGAGCTCCCGTTGCTTGGTCCCTGCTCCTGCTCACCTAGCAGTTCGAAGGCATGTCAAAGTGCAAGTAGATAAATAGGTACCGCTCCGGCGGGAAGGTAAACGGCGTTTCCGTGTGCTGCTCTGGTTCACCAGAAGCGGCTTAGTCATGCTGGCCACATGACCCGGAAGCTGTATGCCAGCTCCCTCGGCCAATAAAGCGAGATGAGCACCGCAACCCCAGAGTCGGTCACGACTGGACCTAATGGTCAGGGGTCCCTTTACCTTTACCTTTAGGTACCTCCCGAAGACCTGGTTATGTATACCAAAGCTCTTCTGAATAGTCTCACACACACCAATGTTCCTTCTGGTGTGCAACCCTGCTTGTCTCCCTCTCTCCACCCAATCCTTTCCCAACGAGAACGAAGTCCTTTTAATACAGAATATTTGACTCTTCAGTATATATTTATAGATTTGTTCCCCACATGCAGGGGAACTGCATTGCCTCCTAACATTTCAGAATGGGCAATGTTGACTTTCCAAACTGTTCAAAGTGTAGAATCCATTTCTATCAAACCAACAGAACACTTGGAATATAGTATTTCCAGTTGTACCTTCTGTATCTTACACCAGGATTTTCTTCTAGAGTGGCACATAATGTAACAATTTGCTCAGCTATTTGCTCCATTACGGTGTCATTTGTCTTCTCCATTATGGGACTGTAGCAGCGATAGAAAGCATTTGGGACATCAAGGGTAAATACCTAAAGTAAAGAAATGGTTCCAAATAGACTGTTTTAGGAACCAGAATGTAACAGCAATATCAGCAGAAGATTGAAACTATGATTTTATTAAATTGCAAGCACAATAAATGTCTAGTATAACACAGCTTAATAAACCTTCCCCCACCCCACATCTCTTCTCCTTGGTCCTCTTGAAAAAATGTGTTCCTTGTTCCCACTCACCATTCCTCTACCACCGTGGTCTACTTTCTCCTCTTACCTAAAGGCATTACTGTACAACCTTTTTGCTACCTACACAGATGATGGAACCTGAAGTGGTCAGAACCAAGTTCAATAGTTCAATATGACTGGGCAATGTAATGTCAAAATAACCTTCAAGGAAAAAGAAGTATAAAACCTAAAGATTTTAGGTTTTAAAAATCTCAGCAGGTGACCAAAAACCTAATATCTAAATAACTATACTTTGATTTCACGTTTTCCCATTTGTGGAGTTTTCTGTCAACATCTAATGATTTTTATAATTTATGGAATATGTTCCAACCACTGAAAACCCCATCTGGTTTCTAAAGATTTAAGAGAAAATGCCTACATACTTTAAATTTTCTGTCTGCGGCTATGATGGCCGACAACGTTATGTAAGAGGAGTTGAAATACTGTGTTAAAATATTAAAATCATTTTTGACAATATTCAAAATATGCAGCTTTCTAGGCATTTTTGACAGGGTTATTTTTATTTAACTACTATATAATTTAACAAGCAAGACTCCACATAATAATAATAAGCATTAGTTACTTAAAAGGTTAAAAGAGGATTAGACAAATCCATGGAAAACATGGAGAAGTTTAGTTCAATAAATTAAGCTTACCTGTGATTCATAAGGGAAAAAGTTAATATTTATTTCTTTGCACCGTCTTATAGCCTTGGAACAAGATGACTTCATTTTATTGAAAAGTTTGTCATCACAAACTAGGAGGAGAGAAAGGTTTTTCAGCTGTCATATTATTTCATCTTTAAAACTTCTTTTATGCAACAGGCAGTGTGTAAGTATGTCTTACCAATAATTTTTAAATACACCAAGAATCTATTGAAAAGTATTAGTTTTTCCCCTCATGTGGGTATTCTGAGTCATCCACAATGGTCTGATTAGGAAGAACACTAAACCATAATTTAGTGTTACAAGAAACTCCTCCTCCTCCCGCAGGGCAACCACAGAATTCAGGAGTTCTTAATTCAATATTTTATTAGCCACCATTGACAGTGTCATCTGAACCAGGACAAACTGTAGTTAAACTTAATTATGATTAATGAAACTGAACCAACTTTAAACCATGGTTTATGCAGTTAGCTTGTTTCCAGAGGTTGCAGTTAAGGTTTCAGGCAATTTGCCAAACTGCGGTTAAACTAAAGCAGGAGTGAATAACCTCTGACCCTGCAGGCTAAGTTGGGGCAGATGGGAGTTTTGAGTCCATCACCTGGAAGGTCACAGGTTAGACATCCCCAGGCTAGCCAAACCAAAGCAGCCTGCTCTTTGCTGCTGTGCTGGAGAAGTAGTGAGGAGAGGTAGTAAGCATATGAGCCCAGAGGCGAGCTGGGTTAATTCTCATAACACCAAACCACGGGAGCTGAACCAGGTCAAAATATCTTGCCTATAGTGGCAAACTATTTTTAAGCACCAAAACAGAAGTCAGTCTTCAGACTAAATTATCTGTGGAAGGTCACCTAACCCTCTAGTGTTCACCGGGGTGTGTGTGTAAAGGAGCAAGGGGGGAGACTGAAGGAAAAAGCACAGAAAAATATTGTTCTACTACTGCACGTCCCTTGCACTAACAGGAACATTGCATACCACCCACTGCTCTGAACCTTTTTGTTATCCCAATCTGAACGGAGAAGACCATTTCAGTGGGCATGTCCTCATTTTGTTGTTATCTCCCCAAACTGCTAACCAAGGCAACTGTTTTCACATTTAGGTAAATTATTAAAAGTTTTTTTTCTAGAGCAGCCATTTCTGGCAGATGGGAGGATGGAAGAGTATGATTATAAATGGTATCCTAGTTTTTACTTTGTTTTAACTGTTGATACACCAAACCTATATTGTTTTAGGATTGTCTATGCAGGGCTGTTTTAATGGATGACTGCTGTTTGTTGTGGTTATATTGTTTCATATTATAAGCTGTTCTGGCTGCACTCAGGAAGCAATTTGGCAGGAAGAAATCCCAAAGACAAAATACTTAAAGCAGCACTTGGAAGAAACTACACTATACAGAATAATGTGGGGAAACACGTAATACTCTTGTCAGAATATTGTAGGTTTTTTTTGTCTTAACCAATCCCCTCACACCTGAAATATACAAAAGGCTCAAAGGTCATTATCCTGCCTGCTCCCATGGCTACAATAAAAAAACAATGAATTTGCTAAAATTAGTGAATACTTACAGTCAGTAAAGTAGACATATGCTGCTTTGTACTTGCTGGATGATTTACTGACGAAGTCATTTATAAGCCCATCTACAGACTGAAGAATTAAAACAGTACATTCTAAGTACAATTTCCATAATTGAGGAACTCTGTATATTTCCTTTTAAAGAAAGTGCTAAAACAAAGATGAACAAGTCAAAATCTTGGGGGGGGGAGGGGAGAGAAACTGCTTTAAGAGAGAAAATTATTGACAAACAAAACTTCTATTTATTTTCTTAATATACAGATTTATAGGAAGTGTATTAAATGGACAGCAAATAATAAACAACATACAAATAAATGTATTTGGAAGATGCAGAAAAGACTGTATTTGAAATGTATGACTATAGTTTTTTTTCTCTCCAAACAAGCTATAATCGAACTGTGATTATGAGCCTGACTTGTTAACAAACCACAGTGTAAATCAGGCTTTCCCAAACTTCAGTTCACTGACCCCTTGATGAGCTTATAGTTAAGAAACCCCAACCCACATTCTTAGGAATGTAAATGAAATAGTCAAGAAATATCAATATATAAACAACACTTATTAATTATTCATCACCATTACTAGGACTCAAAGTGGAAAAAATAAGGAAGCAAAATAAGTGAAGATGGGTGGGCCCGATGGGCTTTAACAAAGTTTATGAATATTGGGCTGTTGGTTTGTGAGTCTGAATCTTAAGTCACTGCGTTCTGCTGTGTTGTTAAATACATCTTTTAAAATACAATGATTCTTCTTAACATGGGAGCTGCTCTCCGTACATTCCCATGCCCTTTACTTCTGAGGCTCATCGTTCCCAAAAAATTTTGTCGCACTATACCTCATAAACTTCTTTTCCACCCCAGATGCTTGTTGACCCCCAAGGTCTTTATTCGCTGTAATGCAGCACAAGTAAGCTTGTGCTTTTCTGGATCTAATCCCATTGACAAAAAGAGAATTATAGTATAGCCCTTTCAAATAAAAGTATAGCCCTTTCAAATAAAATTCTGATCTGCAATGACCACTGTTCCTCAGCAACTCTTTACAACTACCTACATATTTCAATGAAGTAGTAACCTATGAACATTTTATCACATGGTAATTTTTTAAAATTTTATTCACAAGAAGATTAAGTCAAACTGACCAACAGTCTTAAAAACAACAACTAACCTTTGCTGTAGGTGTGATGAGATAAATGGCTTTCATGTTAGGGACTGGCTCACGGTTTTTATAAACATTCTCCACAACTACAAAATAAGATTTTTTTTAAAAAAAACCTTCAGTATTTTATATTCAAACATTTACAAAAAGAATTAAAAGTACATGATGGATCTCTGATTTGGTAAAACTCCATTTTCATGCTGGATCCCACTTTTCCTAATAATAATTCCAAGCCAACTCAAAACTTACAATCAAAAGTAATAATTATATTCAATTAACAAAGCATGAAAAGAGCAAGATAAAACATATTATATAAGTCCTGCACTTGATCAACAATGTGAGAGGTGGCAATGGGGGCTGTGGCGTTTGCCTCCTAGGATGGGTCATAAGGAAAGGGTTAAAATAGAGGTGATGTGATTGGCCAGTGAGAATGCAAGGGGGGAATAAAAGTTAAGAGTGGGAGGTTTTGAAAGACAGTTGAGGTTTGGGAGTTGGGTTGAGGTTTGGGAGTTGAAGAAGGAAGAGGGAGGTTTAGGTGTGGGTTGGTAGAGTTGTATTGTGAGAGAGTGAGAGGAATTGTTAGGTGGAGTCAGATAGATAGTTGGAATAATCAGTTTGGAGTTGTTAGGAACTAAGAATAAGAAACTGACAAGAGAAAAGTTAACTGAAACCATAAGCTTGTTCCTGCATTTAAAAATAAACTTGATTATTTGTTTATGTTAACAACTGACTGGACTCCGTGTGTCCCCGTGAGATACGGGGTGGTGGCAGCGGAAAAAGCAATCGCAGTGGCAGCACAGGGTCAATAGACAGTCAAACATCTGGGGGCCCTGTGTGTGATCACCACAGGGGCCATAGGGGAAATTTAGGAAACTCCCACCCAACTCCCTACCTACAACAGGGAGCACTACTGAATTCAGGCTCCCTTCCCTTGGAGCCCCTTCCATTCTTAGAGGGGTGAATCTGGATCCAACCCAATAATTTTAAAAGAAGAACTTTAAAAGAAAAACTGCAGGTTGCAAGTACTTCCTTTTCTCTCATAGGGGAATGCTTCTAAGATGAAAGAAGCAAACAAATTGCCGAGCCACGTGAGTGTTGTAATTAGGGTTTTCCATTTATTCTTTGGCAAAGACCAAAATGACCACAAGTCAAACCCAAATAGGCCTGAAACCAGTGATATGTTAATAAATTCAGGCATCAGTTAGCAAACTTAGTTTACAAAATAAGCACAATACCGCAAACTGCATGTAGTCTCATCACCTACAGGTGTTAAATAGATTTACATAATGATTCTAATCAATCACTATTATGTAAACAGATTTTTAAATGTTAGTTTTATCATGGTAGTTTTTCAGGCACTTCCAGCTTTAGACCATAGCTACTTTGTATCTGAGCTTTAGGATAGCTGCAAGAAGGAAAAATAAATTTATTTAGTTCCTTTAAATATGGCTGTTTATAGACTATAAAATTTAACAGCAAAATCCATTTTGGAAGTTATCACTTCCCACCACGCCTTCATTAAGCATGACTTTCCTTCTGCCCCCACTGTCAAATGTTTCAGAAAGCCGTAATATACTAGGGGCTACTGCCTCAGCTCGCTTCGCTGTCTCTCCATTCTGCCTTCAAAGTCTCGCTTTGTCCCCCAACAAGGCAACATGCAGGAAGGGCCAGTCAAGAAGCTTCCCCATCCCCAATTAGAGCAGCCTTGCTTACTCTTCCCTGCTGCCTACCAACAGGGCAGACAGCTTGCCCAAACCATGGGCCATGCAAGCTGCGGAGGAACAGGCAGGACAAGCTGGGGCAGCTCCCCAGCAGCCTTCCTGCTTTTTTCTTCCTCAGTCTCTGATGTATTATGCTAAGTATGAAACAGCATTGTTTGGTGTGAAGGTGTACAGCAGCATGAGAGCAGACAGTTGCTGGGGAACTGCCCCAGTCCGTCCTGCCTGTTCCTCTCTGCCTGTGTTTTTGTCACCATGCCACCTAGTGGCAGCCATGAAAACTCTAGCATGATGACAATCCAACAACTATATTATAGCAGTTACAGATAGGTAGCCGTGTTGGTCTGCCATAGTCAAAACAAAATAAAAAAAATTCCTTCTAGTAGCACCTTAAAGACCAACTAAGTTAGTTCTTGGTATGAGCTTTCGTGTGCATGCACACTTCTTCAGATACAGCAGTAAGTCATTCTGTAATTAGCCATTCCCCCACCCACTGTTGTAGTTTGGAATACAAGTAGATTAACATTATGCCACCCCAAACCACAGAACCTTTAGCCCACATTCTCAGTGAGAGCACGACAAAAAACAACACCACAGAAAGATTAGAGAATAAGAAAAGAAACACAAAGTTAAAAGCAAGATTCAAGAGAAAAAACTTGTAATTGGTGTTCTTGATATTCCTCCCACCCACCCAGGGCATGTTCTTTAGTTACCTTCTGTCACTACCTACTGATCTGAAGAGAAGTTGGACTCTCCCTTTATAGTCTTACTCAAGTACGTCTTAAACAGGCACACAGTATGAGATATATCCCTAGAAATTCACCCATATCTGAACACAGTAATATATTTAAGGAAGGTAATCCAGAGCAAGTAGGCATTTAATACAGAATACTCACAGTTCTAATATCCTATCTAATATGACTAATTTTCCTAATTAACTATGCTAACTCACTCATCTCAAATTCTCCCTTTCTCTGTCTCTAACACACACACACACCTTTCAACTGTCATTTTGCAACAGACACATTCAAACTCCACCTGACATTCCATTCAACACCCCTCCCGACAATTCTTCCATTCATTATTCTGTTACAACCATATACCAAAAGGATAAGAAACTCAATGAAGACAAAGTTAAGATGGAAGTAACAAATCCAGCAGCAGAATGAGTAACAGAAAGAAGTGAGATGAAAAAGGGTAAGTTAATTACACAGATGCCCCGTTGAAATTCATGACCTTTTCGTTTAATAAGTTTCCACTGGTTGTCCTCTGCAAATGCTGACAAAACAAGTTTCCCCATATACCAGAATCCCAGAACTCTGTTTAAAAGGTACTTACCAGTGATCCCTTCTGCTAATAAGTCTGTCATTTTACCACATGATGACAGAAGCTTTGTGGTGAAGTCATCTAGAAGAATTATCTGTATAAAAAATGTTGAAGTAGTGCTTAAAAAAATTATATCCAATTGTAAGCTTCTTTATTGAAATTGGTTTTGATGCCTAGTTTTAAGATGAGAGCTTAATGATAAATCAAAATCGTTGTACCTACTAAAGTATTCATTTATAAAGTATATAATACTCCTCATTTCAGGTCCCAAGAACCCCTAGGAGCTTCCAAACATTAAATATAATATAAATCCTATAAACAACATGGCAGTATCAAAAAAAAATCACAAAAAAAGAACACAACTATGTATTTTACATTGATGGCAGAAAGTGAGGAGGAATTAAAGAACCTTTTAATGAGGGTGAGAGAGCGCAAAATATGGTTTGAAGCTCAACATAAAAAAGAAGAAGATAGTGGCCACTGGTCCCATCACCTCCTGGCAAATAGAAGGGGAAGAAATGGAGGCAGTGAGAGATTTTACTTTCTTGGGCTCCATGATCACTGCAGATGGTGACAGCAGTCACAAAATTAAAAGACGCCTGCTTCTTGGGAGAAAAGCAATGACAAACCTAGACAGCATCTTAAAAAGCAGAGACATCACCTTGCCAACAAAGGTCCATATAGTTGAAGCTATGGTTTTCCCAGTAGTGATGTATGGAAGTGAGAGCTGGACCATAAAGAAGGCTGATCGTCGATGAATTGATGCTTTTGAATTATGGTGCTGGAGGAAACTATTGAGAGTCGCATGGACTGCAAGAAGATCAAACCTATCCATTCTTAAGGAAATCAGCCCTGAGTGCTCACTGGAAGGACAGATCGTGAAGCTGAGGCTCCAATACTTTGGCCACCTCATGAGAAGAGAAGACTCCCTGGAACTCTGATGTTGGGAAAGATGGAGGGCGCAAGGAGAAGGGGACAACAGAGGACGAGATGGTTGGATAGTGTTCTCGAAGCTACCAGCATGAGTTTGACCAAGACAGGAGTGCTTGGCGTGCTCTGGTCCATGGGGTCACAAAGAGTCGGACATGACTAAACGACTAAACAACAACATGTAGAAGAAGAAGAGTTTGGATTTGATATCCCGCCTTTCACTCCCTTTAAGGAGTCTCAAAGCGGCTAACATTCTCCTTTCCCTTCCTCTCCCACAACAAACACTCTGTGTGGTGAGTGGGGCTGAGAGACTTCAGAGAAGTGTGACAGACCCAAGGTCACCCAGCAGCTGCATGTGGAGGAGCGGAGACGCAAACCCGGTTCCCCAGATTACAAGACTACCGCTCTTAACCACTACACCACACTGTATTTTACAACAGCTTGATTTTTAATATTAATTTGCCTCAAAGTACTTCCTAAGTAACTAGATTTTCATTGCTTGCTGAAAGGTGAACAATACCATATTTTTCGCCCCATAGGGCGCACTGGCCCATAGGGAGCACCTAGTTTTTTTGGGGGGGGGAATAAAGAAAAAAAAATATCCCCCCCCCCAGGCGTGGGTCTGGGGCGGGAGAAGCCCGCCCAAGGGTCTCCCAAGGGTTGCGGAGAGCTGCCCGAAGCCTGGGGCGAGCTGAACAGCGCTCCCCAGGTTTTG
Source organism: Podarcis cretensis (assembly GCF_951804945.1). NCBI lineage: Eukaryota > Metazoa > Chordata > Lepidosauria > Squamata > Lacertidae > Podarcis > Podarcis cretensis. Next base: position 82,092,502 of record NC_137175.1, on the reverse strand, counting down.
GACTGCAGGCTGCTGTCCGCAAGCCTTGGGAGCCCGGCGGGAACTCCCGCGGGCTCCCAAGGCTTGCGGATAGCTTCCTGAAGCCTGGAGAGCGAGAGGGGTCGGTGTGCACCGACCCCTCTCGCTCTCCAGGCTTCAGCAAAAGCCTGCATTCGCCCCATAGGACGCACACACATTTCCCCTTCATTTTTGGAGGGGAAAAAGTGCATCCTGTAGGGGGGAAAATATGGTAATTAACCCACATGGGTGTCTCCTGGAAAAAAGGTTCATAATTGTGGCACCACAACCTGAAAGGTGCTGCCTCTCGTGCCCACTCACCTCACTTCTGAAAACAGATGAACATGTAGCAGGGTGTCAGATACTGATCTGAGTGCCTATGTGGGAGCAGGCAATCCATTCAATATCAAAATCCCTTACTGTTCCTGAGTTTTAAGAGTTAAACCAGGCTAGGACGATTCCACAGTCAATGTAGATGTAATGATATCAATGCAAGAAACCCCAGCTAGAAGTCTGCTCACTGCATTTTTTGACAACTCTAGTTTTTGAACAGTTATCTTTTCCAAGGCAGTCCCTGTAGTAACATATTGTTATCCCTCATAAGCCCCGTGGGATATAAATAAAATATATGTTATCTGCATCAAGTCCGCATAATGTTAAGAGAAGGAAAAAAGAGATGACACAATCAAAAAATTGCACTAGAAATGGAACCAGTGTTAGAAACTGAGATATGAAAGCTAGAAGCTAAATGGCACCTTAAACCTAGGTTATGGGCACAACAATGGAATGTCTGGGCATGCTTTTTTATAACAAGAATACAAAGCTGCAAATGAATGAACTGCAGCTAAAATATTATGTTTGTTTTTCACATGGTCTAGTCCTTCCCCTGCTCACCCCCCTAATATTCTTAAGATGGTTTCTTCCCCGGTCTTCAGAGAGTAGCTGGAAGTGGGGAGGCAGAAAAGGGTCCTCCTTTTCTTCCACACTCCAGTTTTAATCTGAAATCTTAGGTGCAATACTGCGCTAGAGCTCAGAAACTGATCACGCTAATGAAATTCCCTGTCACAAAATGCGCCTAGAACAATGGGAGTTTTGAGCACTGAATGGAACCACTGTGCTTACCAGTCCCTGTCCTCTCTTCTGCCACAAAATGAAGATGCTTGACATATACCACTAGCACATTAAGGAAGTGGTGATCACATACTAAGGACACTGCAATACAGGCCTAATGAACTAATATATTTATGCCAAGGACTGCCAGTGTGGGCATACATGCACCCAGAGGGCATCCACATGGCTTTTTACTGTATATGAAGAGCGTTACATATCTTAGACAAGTGATTTGTTCCTTTGGTTAAGAAAATTTTAGTTTACAAAATGAGACTAAAATATTAGATATGTTCTTCTTGAATGGTCAAAATAGTTGAAGAAGTTATACTAACAGTGTTATGCTGAGATATGAATGGGCATTTTGCTTGTTCACAGAGCTCCCTATGCAAAATCAGAAAATAAAATCCAGGAACTCGTCAATTAACCATAATTTCCTGTTACATCTACAGCAGGAACTAGGCTTGCAGGCTTCAGAGCATTAAATGCATTGTTTGAACCTGGCTTGTTCCAAAGGTGGTTCAGACAAAACAGGAAACTATTGTTAATTAGAGGTTTTAAGCCAGTTTGTGCAAAGGGAAGAGGCACCACGAGCAAGCACAAGGCTCACTTATATCTTGTCTTAATAAATAGAAATATGATTATCTGATTTTTCAAAATAGTGTAGATGCATATCTCTGCAGCATTTCGGTAGTTCCCATTCAATTTAAATACTGTGTTATTGAACAGTATATCCACATTTTCCTTTGACCCTGGATTGTGGGGATACACTGAAGCCCAATGCAAACTTTTAAGTAGTCAAGGTCTTAGGTTCCAAGAAGTGCTTGGGACACAGCTCCTCTGAAATCAAAAAGCCTCTCATTTAAGGACACATGTACAAATTTAAAATCTGAGTGAAACTGTTTTAAGTATCATTGTTTCCTTAAAAGAACTTACGGAACTGTGATACAGCTATCACATATGCAACCCTTCCAAAGGCCACCATTACTAGACTAGGAGATGCCTAATCAAGTACGTTGTGTAAGTGGTGGATGAACTACAGTGGGTTAAGTACTTAATTCGTTCCGGAGGTCTGTTCTTAACCTGAAACTGTTCTTAGCCTGAAGCACCACTTTAACTAATGGGGCCTCCCGCTGCCGCCGGAGCATGATTTCTGTTCTCATCCTGAAGCAAAGTTCTTAACCTGAGGTACTATTTCTGGGTTAGCGGAGTCTGTAACCTGAAGCGTATGTAACCCGAGGTACCACTGTACTATACAGTATTTGATAGAGGCAATTTAAAAAGATTAAACTTACCTTCCATTCCTCTTCTTTCCTACAGTCATCAAATACGGCTGCTTTTAGCTCTGAAAAAGAAATCCAGCAGTTAAAATAGCAGCACTGTAACAATGTGAAGTAATCTAGCTCTGTAAGGAAAAAGCCTGAAAGTTCAAACAACTAATTTCATTTCAACAAAAAACTGACATTTTTATACAATGTGTTTGCTAATGGCACAAGCTGAAAAGAACATTAAAATGAAGTATGTAGAGTAACATTTCAGAACCAGAAATATAAACAACTCCTTAGATATCTCCTAACTGCAAAGGATGTGGCACATGACTATTTTCCTCTCTGCACATCTGAACTTCAAAAAAGCAAACTGAAACCCACACGCACATCAGGAAGTTCTCCACCTGCAAGACTGCTTCTGTCTCTAATGTATCTCTATTTGCAAATTTTGTTTATTTTTAAAGTATTAATATGGTTATTACTGCTGCAAGTGCAATACTAAACCAACGGTGTAATTTTTTAATCAAAAAAAGACATGAGAAATGGTACTTAAACTGGTGCTAGAGTTGTGTAATTTACTTTTCTTAATGTGTTATACTAGTACGTACAGCAAAGACAGCTCACTCAATGTGTTAGGTATTTTTCATAAAATAAGTTACTGCTTTCTAATGCCAACAGCCCACAACAGCATGGTCACTCTTCTCTGCTGCAGATGTGCTTCCTGCTCTATTATTCAATAATTTTCTTGAGTCATTCTCAAGGCCCAGTTTTTTAGTTGAATGTGGAGTCTGAATTTTCATACCAAAGAAAGCCATAATAAAGGCTAACACCTCCTCTTCCCCACTGCATTTATAGAGAATTATGCATTGTGGGAAAATTCAACTACCTATTTTATTCAACAAGAACATCAATAGGAAGTTGGTGAAGACAAGTCAGGACTATTATCTTAAGGTTCCTAGCCATACAACCATATGCATGTCCACTAAGGAATTATGTTCCACTGAATTCAATGGGAATTAATCCCAAGTAATTGTGTACAGGATTGCATCCTTAGTCTGTCCAGCTACAACAGTATTGCATTCTACCCCAGAGGCTCAGCACCACTAAACCAGAGCTTTCCACTAAACCTGAATACCGTCCACCACCCCCACCCCCACCCAACCAATCCCCCAGTCTTCCTAGTGACATACACAAAGCTGGAGAAGGGGTTGAAGCAAACCTTCATCTCTCTCTAAGAGTCAGTATGTGTGTCTTGTCTAACACTAACTTCCATACCAATACATATTGGAGCAATATAGGACAGGGAAGAAGTAAACAGGAGGAAATAAGTTCAGAGTGAGTAGAAAAAAACTGCTTCTTCCCCCCAACATACATACAGTGATACCCTGGGTTAAGAACTTAATTCGTTCTGGAGGTCCGTTCTTAACCTGAAACTGTTCTTAACCTGAAGCACCACTTTAGCTAAAGGGGCCTCCCTCTGCTGCTGCACAATTTCTGTTCTCATCCTGAAGCAAAGTTCTTAACCCGAGGTACTATTTCTGGGTTAGCGGAGTCTGTAACCTGAAGCGTCGGTAACCTGAAGTGTCTGTAACCCGAGGTACCACTGTATTACACTTCTTTAAGAGTTTTTATTATATTTTTATTGTATTATATTTATGAATAATAGTAACCATGTAGGCAGGTATGAGTCTGTTCTCTGCCACTTTAAACAGTGCTGAAAGCTCCTGCCTTTTTATACAAAAACTCTTCTCCAAGGATTCTTACTCCAGAAACCCTCTGACTCAGAGCTATTATTAACAATGATTCAAAGGTTTTATCTCCAACAGGAACCTATAGCCTCTTTTTAATCACCACAACTTTTTGTAAATCAAAGAGTAATGACTTCCATATAGTCTAAACTTGTTTCAAAGTTTGCAATGCGTGAAGCATTTTTAAATTATTTTTATTACTTTTTCAGCTACACAGTCTGTAATCAATCATAGAACATTTAAATGTTGTTGTTTAGTCGTTTAGTTGTGTCCGACTCTTCGTGACCCCATGAACCAGAGCACGCCAGGCACTCCTGTCTTCCACTGCCTCCCGCAGTTTGGTCAGACTCATGTTTGTAGCTTCGAGAACACTGTCCACTGTTTAAATAAAACTCTTTAAAAACACTGTGTGAAGTACAGTGGCTTCATGTTCACAATCAGTTTATGTTACACTACCAGTAACAACTGCCATTTTCATATCACTTATTATACAAGATCTACATTTTTCAAGGTCCCTAGTCAAAGATGAATGCACCCTTCAAATAACCACAATCATTCTGTTTCAGAGAACTCTGTATTCTAATGTAACAAAATAATGATGTATTTGGTCACTGAAAAGCTTTTGATGGTGGATCACAATAAATATCCAGACCCTTATGCCCCCAAACATCTGCTCCATTTATTTTTAAACACATGCAGAGACAGAAAGAGGAATATTAAATCACAACGGAAGTAAAATTAGGAAACAAATGTGTAAACAGAAAACAATGGTTACAATAATCTTGAGGCCGTTATGAGTTGAAAGGTGCAAAGGTAAGTCATAACACAAACTGCCATTGTGCTTGCTTTTTCTTGAAAGGAAAAACAACCAAGTTTCAAAAAAATGATATATTTGAGCCCCATATTGTCCAAAGCTAAGAAACTATATACAGTATATTGAAATCAATGGTCTGTCTTTCTGGTTGCAAATTATACCACCTCTTTTTCTTCACCCATTCTAGGATTGACAACTGCATCCTACAAAACAGTGCTTGAAGGGATTTTCACCACTCGTACAGCACCCCGAACAACAAAAATGCTTTATAGTCTTCATATCGCATCACTCAGCCCTTCAACAGCCCCGATTCCATTTTAATTTTAAACATTTCCTTAAATCTGAAGATCTCTTAAAAGGGAATCCTATTTTTATTCTCAACCATGATGGGAGGCAAATTATGGCGAGTAAATTATATCCAGTATGCACAGATCCAAAACCCAACACTCAATCCATTCTGCCTCCCAGGTGTTACTGACCAGGACTAGAAATGTGGCCCCAACAATGTACCTTCCCAGCCCCACCCTCTCCTCATCCTTCTGCAAGTGGGGGGGGGGGGAATTATGGACGGCTGGACTTTAAACTGGGGCGCAGGATAAAAGCATACATTCAAGCCACAATAACCTTGGGCTATTTTGCCACCTAACTTACTCCTCATGGTTCATTTCTTTAAAACACATATATAGACAGACAGACAGGACTAGAAATCCTTTCATGCCCAACGAAATGAAAATCCATGTAAGGAAGGGGGCTAGAAATCCTTGCATGCCCAACAAAATGAAAATCCATGTAGGGAAGGGGGTTGGAAATCCTTACATGCAACCCAACGAAATGAAAATCCACCGTAGGGCGACACCTGCTCGCGTGCGAGAGGAAAGGCGTCTTTCTCCGCTCGTTAAAATGCCGCCCGGTATACAGAAACGTAGCAAGTGAAGCATTTCCAGGCGTGCAGATAAAGAGTGGGAAAGAACTGCTTCACCTCATTTTTCTTGCACGTCAGGATGCCGTTACGGGCACAGGTCAGGATCGGGGGTTGCCTGGCTGACCTCCACACACACAAGCCGACCAACGCCGCCCGCCACCCTCCAGCCTCCCCTCCGTTTTCCCGTGACAGCGGGGCAGAGATAGAGAGAGAGAGGGCAGGCGGCGGCGGAGGAGGCCTCCCTCACAACCGCTGCCGGGCAAGAGGGGAGCGGACTGGCTCTGCCTTTATGCCCTACCCCGGCGGGAGAAAAAGAAGCGCGGGGCGTGAGAGAGAGAGATGTGGCGACAGCACCCGGCACTCACTTTGCCACACCAGGCTCTTCAGCCCCCGGTCTCCGCTCGCAGCCGGCGCCATCTTGCTTCTTCCCCTGCCCCCGCGACGCGACGGGGGGAAATGCCGCACTCTGAGGGAGAAGGCGAGCGCCGCTGTCCTTCGGCGCGGCGCCCCGCCCTCTTCAGCAAGGCCACGCCCCTAGCCTTGCAGGTCCGCCGCCGCCGCCGCCTTTCCGCTGAGCATGCGCGCTGGGCGTACGTGCTCCCAGCAGAAGCGGGCGGGCGAGCGCGGGGAAGGGGCGGGTCCGTCCTCGCGCCGCGATCCTCCTCTGCAGAGCTTAAGGCGCGCCCGGCTCCCATTGGCTTCAGAGGGATCTTAAGGCGCGCGCCTGACTCTGCGCCGTGCCCCCCCCTCCTTCCCCTGTGTGGAAAATGGTTTTCTTTCTAAAAGGAGTAGAAAGAATTCTCAAGAGAAGGATCTGGCTCCGTTATAGTCTAAAAAGGTAGTTGTGTTTGTTCCTGTTTCCAAAGGTTCTGTCCACCCCCTGTTAGTCTGGCACCTTAAAATAAATATATATGTGTGTATATATATATATGTATATGTATGTGTATATAGATATAGATATAGATATAGGAATCAGCTACATCTTGCACCTGATGGACTCTAGCCTATTAAAAAGCAAAATTCGATAATAAAAACAAAAAAAAAAAAAATAAGCATCTTGCGCTGTAATAAATGTCACGGGTGCTGCAAGAATCGTTTTCGTTTGATGCTATGGGGTAGGAAGGAGAGAAAGGTGTAGTTTCAACTGTGACCCATGGAAGGCCACACTCCCAGTTTGTAATCTAGGGCGGGAAAGTCGACACAAGCACTTTGGATCAATAGTGTTTATTATAAACGGGAAAAGATCACACCTTTTCCCAAGCATGCAAAACCCCTTATAGAGCCGTATTCCTAGGCAGGAGGTGATACATGACCCTCCAACCCTTCAATTTTATGTAAACATATGTAAGTGCAAAGGTGCTTCCCATGCCTTCCGACATTGATGAAAATAGGGATGCCCTAAGGAAAAGCAGAACATTCTGGGATCAAATCAGAAACCAGGATGGCTTCTGTAAATCCAGGACTGTCCAGGGGATTCAGCTACACTCGTCAATTATAATGTTATAACTGTGTTATAAAAATGTGACACCAGAGGGTGCGGTAGAGCAGTGATCTGTTGCCAATGGGATTTTGCATTCAGAGCTTTTACAGTGTTTTCTATAACTTTTTTAAAAAATCAGTATAGATCCAGCCTTGGAGAGGGTCTGTCTTCCCTTGTCAAATGCATTTTATGTTTTACTTCTCTTGACGCTAAGATCAATGGGCATTTATTTGTGTCCCCCCCCCCCCATTTTCAGTACATAAAATTTGTTCCTAAGCCTTGACATGATCTTTTTTTTCTAACCTGGGACAGGACAAAGCCCAGGGGACTTGGAAGAGAAGCAACCTGAGCAGTTAGTGCCCATGGTGCTCTTTCAGAATTCCTAACCAGCTTACGGCCCCAAAAAGGTTGACAGTCTCTGTTCCAGATATTAAAAAGTAAGCACAGCATTCTTAAAACATTCTCATTTTTCGCAGGTAAATTTTTAGTAGATCCAGGAGCAGAACTTGATTGGTTGGTTGGTTTTAAACATTTATATTCTGCTTTCCAGGTTCATTGGTTGGTTGGTTGACATCTGTCTGTCTTGAGAGGCATTTGTGGGTGAAGTCAAATTGTTTGAAGGTTACAGTACCTGCTGTGGCTGTAGAGACTGATATTGCAGAGACATGTTTGGTGCAGCTGGAGCGATGAAGGTTATCCAGTTGTGCTGATGCAGATACACCATGGTGTTTCTTCTATCTGTGCTCCAGTCCCCAAAGTCATTTCAAAGTGTAATAATAATAATAATAATAATAATATATTTATACCCCACCCATCTGACTGGGCCCAGCCACTCTGGGCAACTTCCAACACACACAATAATAATAATAAAACATCAAACATTAATAGTAACAATCAGATCCTATATAAAAAGTCACAAAACCTTATATCAAATAAAGCAATATTCAATAATCCATTAGAATCCAATAGTAAACAGTAAAATTAAACATCAGCAAATAATAACTAAGCAGTGTACACTTATCAGTTACAATAAAGAATCACTAATCTGTAATCAGTAAAAAATAACAGCAAATCACAATGCATAAAATACCACAAAACATACAAAACCATGTCGAAGGATCAAATGGAGAAACATGGACACACAACTTGTAAAATTATTTTTAAGAACTATCCCCGAACTCCTCTCTTCCCAGCTGTTTCTGCTGTTTTCAAAGTCATGGTCTGGGAAAGGCTCCCAGGGCTGGAGGGTGGGGCAAGACAGGTGGGCCTGCCTGCAGCCATTGCCTGCAGTCTCTCCCCCCTCAGTTCTTCCTCTGGAGCAGAGCAGGTATTTTATAAAGGCTCCCAGGGTAGCAAGGGAGACATTGTAAGAATCTTCTAGCCCATACTAAAATTGCCCTCTGCTGAAATCTGAAATGGCACTTCTACTGTTTGCCAGATTTCTCGTGGCTATTGAACAAAAGGGTTCATTCAGAAAGTATGTCACACACTTAGGGGGAGGGAGTAACAAGACTGTGACATTTTGTGACAAGGAAAGGGACAGGGAGGTATATTGCTTGACATTTGATTGTGTGTTCACATCCTTGCTCCTTCTCCAGTAAAACTGTTTACTGCATGGGTAGGCAAACTAAGGCCCGGGGGCTGGATCCTGCCCAATCGCCTTCTAAATCCGGTCTGCGGACGGTCCGGGAATCAGCGTGTTTTTACATGAGTAGAATGTGTGCTTTTATTTAAAATGCATCTCTGGGTCTGAGGGACAGTGGACTGGCCACCTGCTGAAAAAGTTTGCTGACCCCTGGTTTACTGCATTGTTATGCTGTGCCAGCCAGTAAGCGCATGTCTTTTTATATGTGAAATCGGCTACTTAGGAGACCATAAATATTTCCCATCGAAAGAGGGAATGAGAGTTAAGCATACTGTACATTCAAGTGGGAAATTGGGAGGTGTAACAGTATTATAGTACAAATCTATGCATATCTATTCAAAAGTACGCCCTATTGAATTCATTTGGACTGCAAGGGGAACATGTAGAGGATTGCAGGCTAAGGAACTGAAGCCACTTCTGGTTAAGAACTTGGATCAATTCTTTTATCAGTCAATAAAATTATGTGTCGCAGACAGAAGCAGTGGAGCGTAGCATTTGCCTCACTATTCAGCTAACTGTCATAAATAATTGTATTTGATTAAACAAAATAGGCAAGAATGCTTAACTGGAGTCAATCAATAATCCAGCTTTTATAGGCTAGCTGTAGCTAGAGGAGGAGCTACAAACTTGGAATGCTTTCACTGCCTCCAAGACTTACTGATTATTTTGGGTGGGAAGCTTATTCTTTTGTTAACTTCTGGCTGGTAATCTCATTATATCTGTAAGTGAACTGGGAATTAGAAGTCCAGCTTGAAGAATGATTGGCAGAAGATGTAAACATTTTATATTTTCTGGATTAATTTTCATCAACATTAAAATGGTAAGTCCAAACAGTTTATCTCTTAAGCATTTTCAGAAATTATTTTCAGAAATAACTTGCTGCCTATTGAATTAATAAATTTAAATTTATTCTCAATATTAAAAAAAAAAATACTCCTGTTTTTGAATGGTTTTGCTCTGGCTATGTGCAGCTTGAGTCAAAACATGTTAATTGTAATATCTTGCCAATAAATTACTTAATTATTTATTTTCTATGTATTATTTGGTTCAAACCTCTTGTAAGACCATGCAACAGGAAAACGCATCTTTATTGCCATTTCAAAACTCAGGTAGTTTCAATCCACGAACAGTTTGAAAGGTATATTGCAATTGGCTAAAAGTTTGTTTAATCTGTGATGCTGGTAATAATGATTAATTTGTAACTCTGAAATCTCTTCTTGCTGTTAGAACCCTGGATGGAAAGCAGAGTTGTGAGACCTTAGTACATTTATTTGATGGCTATTTATTTAGGAAGCTGAGTAAGACAGTTGGTCTATATTATCTATATTATCTATGCTAAGTGGCTCTCACCTGGGATGTTCACAGCCCTACCTTCAAATGCCAGGAGTTGAAACTGGGAGCTTCTGCATGCAAAGCATTGAGCCATGGCCCTTCCCATACTTCCTAGTAGGTTTTCTCTTGTGGCTTTCCATTCAGCTTGTCAGAAGTAAATTTGATCAGGTAGTTTGCTCCACTGAATCCTGACTCTCAGGTTTTCAGCTAGTGCACCTTAGAACCAGTGGCCTCCAGTGCACATTGCATTCCTTTTCACATCAAAATACACATCTTCTTGCTAGAGATGGGAATCTGCATTTAGATGGGCAGCTACATCAGCAATATGAGATGGAAGTTTTCTTGTGCATGAGGTTTTCTCCTGTCAGATTTGATAGATTATGGGGATGAAACTTTAATTGAAAACAATGGGATATACATCCAGCTAATGTGTTTGAGATTAGAATGCCTGTCTGTCCACAACTGGAAACTTTCCCTTTCTGGATCAATAGGCAGATTCAGGAGAGAAAGTTGAATTCATAATGTGATCTGCACACCAGTGTCAAATCTCATCAATAGCTTTGTAGAAGGCGTGGATTTAACAAGCCAGAATAAAATAATATATTATTGTGATTATTCTTTGTACTTGTTTTGCTCAAGAAAATAATGGACTGTAATGCTGCAATCCTAAACTCTAGGTAGTAAACCCCATTGAACATACTAGGACTTACTTACCAGTAAACTGCTTAGAAATCTGCTGTTAAGGGGGGCAGGGAAATCTGAAAAGAGTTTTCTGTGTTACTAATTTTCTACCATCTTTTTCAGATTCCTTCAGCGAACACAGGTAAAATCTGACAGGTATTTTTCTCTTGCCATTATTCTTTTTAGTGGGCCCCAGGAGAAAATTAAAGCCCATGTTTGGTAGACATCTTATTGTGCAACACAATGCAACAGTAAGGAAGTCCCACTGAGTTCAGTAGGGCTTGCTCCAAGGTATTGGATAGCAGTCAGGCATAGTAATCCAAATGCAGAAAGAAGCAAAGTTGTGTGGCTCCATTATTGCATCTGAAGCACTGTGGGCTAGGACAGACAGTGGGGCAGAAGGATTTAAGAATCTGGCCACTTGGGTTTACACAACTTTTAAAATCCAGCAGGTTTTTGAACCTGGCAGATTTGAAGCCACTAATACCCCCACCCCCAAAACATCCCATTTTGGGTCTCCCCATATTCTGCTACTAGTAGAACTACCTGGATGAAGATGGCTGGGCAAAGTTTGGAGTGGAGTCCCCCCCACCAGTGGTATTTGACAGAAATATACCTGCACACCATCCTAAACCTTGTTCTCCTGCCCAGTCATGAAAGTGGGGGTTTGGATTATGCTCTTACAGTTTAATAAATATTGTTCCTTGTATAAATTTATTAGCATAACTACCTAGTGTAAGTCGTCAATAGGTATAAATCGCATGGTTAGGATCATGGTTAGTAAAACAGTGGCCATAATCCTAAAGACAAGGGGCGAGGGTGGGAGTGCTATTAAAGGGCTAGAAATGGTGCAAAACCAATTTCCCAAGAGACTGTTTTCCTTACCCAAGGGAACAGCAGCCTCACTCTTAAGCACGGAAGCTGGATGGCCAACGTTAACTGCAATAACTGATTGCACCATATTTAATGACTTGTAAAGACTGTCCTCCATGCCTTGCGAGTGCTTGCCAGCCCTGTGCAATGAGGAATTGGAAAACAGCCAATGGTGGAAATCTAACACCCAACGTTACTGGAACTCTTATTATTTCCATAAGCTATAGATTATATCCATGAACAAATGCCAATTAAGGGATTGGTGCCACTGGACAGAATCACGACGTGATCTGCAAGCAATCAAATCCTCCAAATGCTCTCGTTTGTTCCCCCTTCTAATAACAGTCCATTTTAGAGTCAGTTACTTGTCGAATCTCCAGCCAGCCTCACTTAGATTCGCTTTTACTGAGCTGCATTTTCAAGCTATACCCTCTGCTGACCTAGACGGATGATATAACAGGATACCATAGGAAGGCGGACTCTGTATATGTGGGCAACTGCAGGTGGAAGACATCTTGCACTATTTACTATATTGCCCACTATACATTGGACCCAGGAGATGATTTTTCACCTTACCGTCCATACAGGAAAGATGTCTCTCCCCAGCAGAAAAGATCCTATGGCTTCTTAGTGATGTAAACACTTGAGTGACTCATAAAGTCGCCCTTTTTGCTTTGGGAGCCAAAAAGATCAGAAAGAAGACCCTGGACAATATAGCAGTGAACTGTAAGGGAGATGCAGAGATCTAAACAGAGATCATTATTTGTGGCATGGCAACCCTTTTGCTTGTACTCATTTTTGATTCAGATTTGTCACGGCCAATGGCTAGTACAATAAAGTTATTTGGATTGGACTTAAAGTGTGTAGGTTGCATTAGGTTCCAAAACAATAAAAATTTGCATGTGAAGCTAGTAATTACAAACCCATGAATTAACAGGAATAACTACACAACAAATGCCTTTTAGTTTTATACCAGTTTAACTTCCAGAGCTTTCCTAAAAAAAAAAAAAAAATCCAGGAAACTTGTAGTTGTGTTAGAAATACCTAACTTCCTTACAAAATTATAGGCTCCCAAAATTCCATGGGTGTAGGGAATGACTAATAAACTTACTGCTGGTGTTGATATTTCCCCCACCTTTCTAGATTGTAGCCTATGAATGATAGCCAACTAAATCACAGAGCAGATCACTGAAATCAGTGGTTTAAAAGCCCTTTGATTCAGTGAGACTACTCTTGAGTATGATTTTAATCGGACAACTCTCAGTGACTATTGCGTTGCAGGGTAAGGAGACTGACTGTTCATGTGTATACTTTTGCAGGTTTCACTGTATCCGTTTACGATGTGACGTCAAGAAGTGTTTATCTCCAGTGGCCCAAATTCCCCGGAGCCTTTTCATATAGAGCCATGGCAACCCCTCTGAACACAGTGGGACACTCCTCGTCAGCCCGTTTCAGTGACGTCACACTTGTAGGTGCTCTTGCATCTCTAGCTCCCAACACAATCCACACCGTGAAAGTGGACGCCATAGACAAGAATGGAGTTATACTGGCTGAGGCTCAGACTATGCAGTTAACGGGTTAGTATGAGATGGTTTAAAACAGAGTTGGGGAGCCTCAGGCGTAGGGGCCTCTCTATCTGGCTTTTGGCCTCTCCATAGGCCACAACCTGTCCTGAGGCCACACCATGACTAGACCACTCCTAGGTTGGCAGGAGCATGACTAGCTCCTGCCAACCTAGCAGTTCGAAACCACAATAGTGCAAGTGGATAAATAGGTACCGCTGTGGCGGGAAGGTAAACAGCATTTCCGTGTGCTCTGGTTTCTGTCACAGTGTTCCGTTATGCCAGAAGTGGTTTAGTCATGCTAGCCACATGCCCCAGAAAGCTGTCTGTGGATAAATGCTGGCTCCCTTGGCCTGCAAGCGAGATGAGTGCTGCAACCCCATAGTCACCTTTGACTGGATGGTTAAATCCAGGGGACCTTTACCTTTACCTTTTACCTTTTAATGTAGAACTTACTCACCCACTTGGTCCTGATGAAGATATTTCCCCTTTGTTCCTGACGTAGATCTTCACTTACCCTTCCTTCCCTGGCATGGGGGCCTCACAATTTTGTGGTTCACCTCAGGTGCCAGAATGTATCAGGATGGCCATCCTTTGCCATCCCTGTTCTACCGCCTTCTTGCTGGCCAGGAAAGAGGGTTTTTTGTGTGTGTGTGCGCGTGTGAACCTCTGGCTTTTGCATGCCTCAAATGTAGCCTACTGTACAAAGGTGAGTCATGCCCATTACTCTCCCCACTTTTGCTTCTGCACCTGCCTGCTCCTAACAGGTGCGCCTTGTAAAGCTGCTCACAAAATAAAGTGGTCTTCCCAGCTGAAAAATGTTTCCCACTCCTGGTTTTAATAAACAGAGTTGATTTACATATTCTTCTATAGCCCCAATAAAAGCTACCAAGCTTTTTCAGTCTTATTATATTCTACTGAATCTTTAACAGAAAAATAAAAATAAAAATGCTGCTTTTCTGAATATAGTCAAGCTGCATAAGGCTGAAATCGTATACAGTGGTACCTCGGGTTACATACGTTTCAGGTTACATATGCTTCAGGTTACAGACTCCGCTAACCCAGAAATAGTACCTCGGGTTAAGAACTTTGCTTTAGGATGAGAACAGAAATTGCGCGGTGGTGGCGCAGCAGCAGCAGCGGGAGGCCCCATTAGCTAAAGTGGTGCTTCAGGTTAAGAACAGTTTCAGGTTAAGAATGGACCTCTGGAACGAATTAAATACGTAAGCAGAGGTACCACTGTATAACAACCATGGAACTCTATGGGATGTACTTCTAGGTATGCATGCATAGGACCATGCTAAAAATCCTATCAAAGTCAGTGAGACATAAGCAGCCTAACTATGAGCAGGACTGCACCAATGGCACTGTGAAACTTTGCCAGATGTGGGCATTCGATTACAAATCCCTTTTGCACCAGGCTGGGGGAGGGAGTTTGGATTGCGCAGAGGCGTTGCTCTGCCTAGTCCTGCAAGTCTCTGCCTACAGAGTGAGGCTGGCGCCATTCCACTGGTACAGAGCACCCTTTTCTGCCCATTGAATGGACTAGTGGAAGTGCCACAGTGGAAGGTCCCAAAATGGGTTGGAGAGAGGGAGCGACTGAGGCAGTCAGGAATCCATTGGATTCCATGATGGCTCCACTGCTTTCATGTGGTGGCATCAGGCCTGATACAGTTCTGATCACTGTGCCAACATCTGAGAAATGGATAGCAATGCTTCTTTATTAATTTTTTTTAAAGAATGCTTTGCATACTTACACATGGTGGGAAAGGAGGACATATCTGACCAGCTGGCTGAATAGCACTGAATGAAAGAATGTCTTGGCTTAATACAATGGAAATATTGTTCATTAAGAGCTTGTTGTGCTTGCAGAAGAACAGCTCCTGTAATATTGCCAAACTCTCTGAAACCCTATTTTTATTTGTTATGAAATTGCTGGCTGTGTTTCAAAACACAAGCTTACATTTTAGATGCCTTTTAATTTAATTTTATTTAATGTTATTTCTTAATTTAGTTAAACAGAGTATAAGTCACTTACAGCCATGTTATAGGCTCTTACTCCTCCTGTTTTGTTTTTAAAGCTCTACTGCAGTACTTCTAGACTGCTTATATTGAATAATTTTTATCTGAATTAAAAGTGGGGATACTTCAGTAATTTATTTCACTCTTACACTTGGATAGGTTTAGTTCTACATTGTGTAAAAGGTCCCACTTCCAATGTTACTGCATGAAGCACTGTTCTTACAGGGACACAAGCAAATTACCCAGGCCCAGATCAGACTATTTGTCCATGTATCCCATAATACTTTGACTGACAGTAGCTCTCCAGAGGCTCTTGCAGAGATCTTTCCCACTATCTGCTGCCTGATTTTTTTTGACTGGGCCTGCGACGTTCTGCATGCAAAGCATGCATTCTACTGTGTCCTTCTTCTAGAACACAACCAACACTTCACTGTGGCTCCACATTGCAGAGGTCATTCCTGGTCAGCAAGCTGTCCTCAGGTAAGCTTGTCTTTCCTACTGAGGTTGTCACTGGGGACCTCCTGAGTGGCTTCCAATAATTTCCCAGAACCCAGTTTGAAAACTACTGATGGGTGTAATCTGTTTTAACTATAGATCTGTACATTTCCCAGCCTTCTGGGCTCCAAAGGGGCTAAAGCATATTCCATTGGAGTGCAGTACATATGTGACTCCCATCTTCATCCCTGGAACTGCCCAATGACTTTGTCCAATCCAAATGAATAAATCATCCAGCGATGTACCAGATGCTGCTGTGCCAGTGGCCAGTGCAGTCATACCTGTACAATGGCTCTGTGCCATAAGTTGCAGAGTGCCAAAACCTCTGGCTAAATGATGTGTGCCTGCCCGCAGGTCCTAGCAATGTTTTATTCTATACCGCTCAAGTGCTTTTCCTATGCTCACCAGGACAAAGAGGAATACAATTTTTAAGGCACACATTGCTTGTCTTGTTCTCGCACTAGAGACTGTTAAACTAATATGTGTTACCAACAGAATAATGAGAAATGAAAAGAGAGCCATCAAAACCATGTCCTTCCGGAGCTGATACTTTGGGAATAAACAGTCACATTCAGCTATGCAAAGTCATGCCCTTGCATGTCAACATGTTATTCCTCTTCTTTTGTGTTTTTTTTTAAGCTCCTGAGATTCCGACTATTGAACAAGCTTATTCAAAATTGAGTAACAGTATCACAGTGGAATGGGCATCTGTCGCGGGGGCTTCAAGTTACCTGCTGACAGCACAGGATGGAGAATCATTCATTGAAACAGTAGTCACAAACTCACCAGGCACTGTGACTGGGCTGAAGGCTGCTACACTGTATAAAATCACAATCCGATCTATAAACACTGGAGGAAGAAGCCAGCCTTCACCTTCAAAGAAAGCAAAGACAGGTATCTTTTCATCTCATTTAGACACCGCATATGTTAGGTATTAAGGATACATTCGCAACCGAATTGTTTCACATCCTTCCTCGTTCATTTTAATCTGACTTTTGATTTAGGTTTGGAAAGAAGACTACACTAATAACCTTGACTAACTCTCTATTTCTTGGAATCAACAGGGAGAATACCTCCTTTTTATCTTTCTAGGTCCCTCATTGGCATTTGACGCAGGATCATTACCATGCAAGAAAGAGCCTTTACAGTGGTGGCCCCCCGTTTTTGGAATGCTCTCTCCAAGGAAGCACACTTGGTACCTTCACTGTCAGTTTTTATGCACCAGGCTAATATATATATTTATTATACAGGTCTTTGCAAATTAAGTGACCCTCTACTGTGCTTCTCATATTTTAGTAGATAGGCTGGGACTTTTCATTATTGTATTTTTGGATGAGGTTTTTAACAATTTTGTATTGGATTTAAATTCTCTGCATTTTAATTGATCTTATCTGTATTCTATCTTCTGAAGTTGCTTTGAAACTTTGTTTGTAAAAACCAGTGGATGCAGGTAAACAACAGCTACAACCTTGCTTTTTCCTCTTCAAAATCTTGGCATCTAAGGAGCATGAAACTGTTCTACTGTTTCCCTAGGCCTTTCCAGACAGTGGAACTTGGTGAATATTATTTAACACTTAAGCACCTACCCCACCCCATCCCGCTTTGAGCTTTTTAGAAGTCTTTTCTATTGTCTGTGTTGTTCAATTAATAGCCATATGACACTGGAAGAGATCATTTGAATGTATTTTCCCTATACAGTGGTACCTCGGGTTACATACGCTTCAGGTTACATACGCTTCAGGTTATATTCGCTTCAGGTTACAGTCTCCCCTAACCCAGAAATAGTGCTTCAGGTTAAGAACTTTGCTTCAGGATGAGAACAGAAATCGTGCTCCGGCGGCGCGGCGGCAGCAGGAGGCCCCATTAGCTAAAGTGGTGCTTCAGGTTAAGAACAGTTTCAGGTTAAGAACGGACCTCCGGAACGAATTAAGTACGTAACTCAAGGTAACACTGTATGGACCCTCCTCATTATCTATTTTTGTCTGATGGGGAGGCAGCAGAAATTAAAGTATTGGACCATCCCTGCCATTCATTTTACAAGGAATGTTTACTGAACTGTGATTATTTGTATGCTTGCTTCACAATTGATAGGTGTATACCATGCATTTATTTTGTACTCGGCTATGCATACCTGAGTACAAATCATCAACTGGGAAACATCTCTAATGATGCAAACATAGAATCATATATTGTCCACATCTGCACAGGCACAAAATCCCACTAAACCTAACGTATCTTTTTGCTTATTCACAGTGCTCGCTGCACCAATCCTGACAGCAAGTTCTCAAAGTTATGACAACATTGTTGTGAGTTGGAGAGCTGTATATATGGCTGTTGGATTCTTTGTGTCTATCATGAGATCTGATGGTTTGGGGAGCATGTTGAAAGAAAACACCACAAACAACTCCCTGATATTTTCCAGTCTAGACCCAGGAACTCTCTATACTATCAAGGCACATGCTTGGGATGCTAATGGGATACCTGGAGATGACTTCACCTACAACCAAAGAACAAGTAAGAGGAAACTGGAAAGCCAAGCCAACACTTGCTGTCAAGGAGGAGTCAGATAAATGTGACAATCAGTAAAGAAAGGTTTACACCTATGGCACTACTCATGGACTTAAAACGAAAGGGAAAAGAGTTTAAATGACTATTTAGTTTCAAATGTAACTGCGTAAATTTGTCCTGGCCATTGGAGACAGTGGGTTTTATCCAATGAAGTCATTGCACGAGTGGAATGCCTCTCCTCCTGCTGCACACCGCTGCACCCCTCCGATATCTGATCTGGTGGTTTCCCCAACCCTCTGGAGCAGATTTGAGAGGGCTGCAGGCAGTGCATGGGGGAGAAAAACGAGATGAAGTTCCACTGTATGAGCATTCTGCTAGTATGGGGATTTCATCGGATTTGACCTAATAAAAGAGGGGTTACATATATTCCCTGTGCATTATTAAAGTCAAGCATAAAACTATGCACATAAAATCAGCACCAGAAATCCAGATACATATATACCATTTGTGTCTGAAACACCATTCAGCCTTATTTTTATTCAAGAGATTTATTTTTTTGTTTGTTTGTTTTAGGGCCTCATGCACCAGGAGATGTTCAAGTAGTTTTTGACAGTGGAGCGTTGAGAGCTGCTGTTTCGTTCACACTAGCAGAAGGTGCTTCCAGTTACCTCATTGCAGCCCACAGCGGCACCTCCACAGTAAACTGCAGTACAATGTCCAGTTCCTGCACTATTCCATCGCTTGAGTGTGGGGTAGAGTATTCCCTGTCTGTTGTAGCAAGCAATGAGGCTGGTTCCAGCACACCTACAGAGGCTGTGACTTTCAGGACTGGTAGGTGATCTTTAGCAGCTCATATGCACTGTTCATGGTGTATGGAGGAGTGTATGCTTTGAAGAATACCACAAGCTTAATACAATTGCCAGTGGATGATAGGTGTCAGGGAAAAGAGATAATAGTTTCTGCTTTCTTTTAAGGAAAATAATTGCGTTGGGGAAAAAGACAAGTAAATGGTGCACAATAGATGTTTATAAAAAGATGAGTTTAGTAGAGGAAATTGATTTTGAGAAACTTTTCACCATTTGTCTTGTCTAAGGAACAGAAAAAACAAATGTGGAGGGGGAAAGCATTGTTCAGTAGACATTCACCATTATAACTTATTGCAATTTATTATTTCAGTGACTGTGTTTCAGGAAAGGGGAACCTTTGGTCCTCCAGATGTTGCCATCTTGTCCCAGTCCCCTGCTGTAAATATAATTGAATATCGGATGCTGGGGACAAACAACAGAGGGAGGGCTATTGTCTTTATGTCCTGCTGTTGGGCCTTTGAGAGGCATCTAGTTGGCTACTGTTGGAAATAGTACGCAGGGCTAGACAGACACTTTGTCTTTATCCTAAGAAGTGAAGGAGATTATTTGAAGTCTGCAAACAGGAAGCAAATCAGGAACCATTTTTGCTGGGTTCATTTGCATGTCAGTTTTGAAATGGCTCAGATGTTCACGCTTTCAGTGTATTTCTGAATCTTGCAGTCTCTATGTATGTCTGAGTCTTCAAGCCTGTCTGCACCCTTTCCCTTTTCTGATCATTTTCGTACCAGAAGGTGATTGCAAGATCAATATGTGCAAACAAACCGCACAGCAATGTTCAAAAGGTGGGTGTGGAATAAAAGGTACAAACTCCACATACTTCTCCACCTTTCAGGTGTTGAGACAGGCTTAGCACACTAATCCGTTTCTCAGTACTCAGCGCAGATTTTTGGCATGTGTGTGTGGATGATTCCCTCCTAACACACAAAATACTCAGCAATGTTGCTGCTGCTTAATGAAATGGTCCTAAATTGAAAAATGCATGCCAAATTATAAAGGCAGGCTTGTGATAGATGCCTCTGCTTCTGGGTTAGTGCTGCTGCCTTTGCTCCTAAGTGCGATCACTAATATCCCTGGAAAGTGCAGGTATCTTTTCCTTCAAAAACTTCTACTGATAATGACACCTGCTGTGCAAATTGCACAGCATGGATTGATCTTTGCAGTCACTATAATTAGCTATATGTGCTCTGGGGCACAGCAAGAGCTGAAACTTCAGCACGTGGACTTATTAGATCAGATGTTCTACAAATTATATCCAATCCATTGGTTATGCACCAGTTGGGGATTTCCTAATTGTCTTATTGGCGTTTTCTAATAGCTGCACTATTCAACTATGAGAATATGATAATTATTTTTGTTGAAAATTTGACTTTTCAGTGCCTTGTGCTCCAGAAAGTATAATAATTGAAGAGGATGAGCCAGGCTACATGGCAGTGTCATGGTCAGATGTTCACCTGGGTGATTATTATGTGGTCTTTGTGAAAAGCGATGATGGCTTGGAGGTGCACTGCAACACATCACATACCCAGTGTCACTTCCAATCAGACTGTGGCTTCACCTATTTTATTAGTGTCTTTGCCTATAACAAGGCAGGGCAGAGTCCATTAGGTGACATATTTAACTATACCACAGGTAAGTGCCAGTTTATTTTTGCATGTATATTTGGTATATCTGCATGGGCATTATATAAAGCTAGAAACGAGCTTTGAGTGGTGAAATAGCTCCGTGCTTGTGTGTTTGTGTATTCACATGTGTCAGAGCTGCCTCCAGGTCCCAGCTCACAGAGGACCAACGCTAGGCTGTAGTTATGTACAAAAGTCTTTATTGAGATTCAGTCTCCATTTTAAAGCCGCAGCGTGCAGCTCTACGTCCCGACCTTAGACCGGCGAAGTCCCGTCTGAGTCTCCTCCCCCACCACACCAGTTTAAGACTCTCGCTTTGCTCCACCTCTTCCTAAGTTCCTTTCTCCTCTGGGCCCTCCTGCCCGCTAGGGTCTCATCCTTCCTGGACTCCTCTGACGCTGACCCTGACGATTCTTGCCCCTCCTTCCGGCGGGCTTTAGGACCTGGTTCCCTATCCGGGCTACCTTCTGTGCCGCTCTCCTGTACCTTTGAACTTGGCGCGCGCGCCCAGCCTGCAACTTTCCTCTTAACCGTTAACTCGCTCTCCGATGGAGGCGTGGTCAACCCTGACTCATCTTCTCTCGCTGGTGGTGCATATGTGGGCTCTGACACCTGGGACTCCTCCCCCCCACTACGCTCTGGTGGGGAAGCTGTTCCTG
Organism: Podarcis cretensis; assembly: GCF_951804945.1. Taxonomy (NCBI): domain Eukaryota; kingdom Metazoa; phylum Chordata; class Lepidosauria; order Squamata; family Lacertidae; genus Podarcis; species Podarcis cretensis. The sequence continues at coordinate 82,070,904 of NC_137175.1, read as the reverse complement.
ATTTCCAACTGCTGCTCTGGGAGTCCCCGCTGGCCCCTTGCTTCTGGGGTGTCCCCCTTGGGTCGCCCCTTGCCCTGCCCATCGGCGCCCCCTTCTGTGAATCTTCCGATTCGCTGGAGAGGCTCATGGAATCTATCGGGCTGCTGTCATATTCTCCTACGCTGCCCTCGGATTGCTCCCCCTCGCTTTCCATCTCCTCTCCTCCCTGCGCTCCCGCTGAGTCCCTGACAACATGTTTTTTAAGATGAAATGGAATATAAGGGATTCCAAGATGAGACAAAGTAGCTTCATCTTTACATAACAGTTAGGGCTGGTGACACGTAGGTGACCCAGCAAAAATTAGCACTCTAAGACAGGGGTTGTCAACCTGGTCCCTACTGCCCACTAGTGGACGTTTCAGGGTTCTAGGTGGGCGGTAGGGGGTTCTACAGCACAAGCTGAATCCTCCTTCCATCGAGCACTGGTGGGCGGTAAGGAAATTTTACCCTCAAAAAATATGCATTAGTGAGAGGTAGGTATAAAAAGGTTGACTACCCCTGCTCTAAAAGCTTCACTATCTGTTCCCGAAGGATGAATGGCTCAGACTAAGAAGCCAAGCTAGTCTCATCTCTCCTCCAGACAACCTGTTTATCCAGCTTTCATCTTGTATTGCTTGCACAAAGCTTACTGTACATGGTGGGTAGATTTTGTCCAGTCTTAAGTGAGCCTCCGTTCTAATTTTTTATGGGGTGTGTTCACACTTCCCATTAGTTGTTAGCTCATCCCACACTTTCCAGACTGCAAAAAGACCATTTTGGGGGAAGTGGATTTGTCCTGCTAGGGTGACAGAATGCTTTCATCCACTTAAGTCTGCAAACTTAAAGTACCGGTATGTATTTGAATCCATTCCAGAAAATACAGACCATCAGTAACTTAATAGGACAAGGTGGTACCCTATTAGTGTTGTATAATATGAGCCCTGCTGGGTTAATAGCTGCATCCCCACCACCTGCAGTGATGGTGCTGAAGTGCAGCAAAATGTGGATCAGCAGTCCATCTGTTAAACTACCAGCATAGTACAGAGATGAAGACCCCAGGGCCCCAGAGTCTGTTTTGAGATACTTCACATAACAATCATTGCATCAAGAACTATTTGGTTAACCTCTAATATATTCCTATATATTGCACTGATCCTGGCCCAACTGCACTGGCTGCCGCTTAGTTTCCAGGCCCAATTCAAAGTGCTGGTTTTTACCTATAGAGCCTTAATTGGCTCAGGACTACAATACCTCAAGGACCGCCTCTCTCTCTATGAACTGACGCAGACCTTCTCCATGAGCCCTCTCCATGAGAGATCCAAAGGGCGGCAACACAGGAATGGGCTGTTCCTGCGGTGGCAACTCGTTTGTAGAATGCACTCCCCAAGGAGGCTTGCCTGGCGGTGTTATGTACTGAAGTTCTCACCCTGGGCCAGCAGGGGGATACTGTAGATAGTTTTCACTCAGGTCCACATATGCAAATAAGGAATCGAAAGTGACGTTCAGTGATTGGATAGTTACAGAAAATGGTTACTGTTGCGTTCTAGTGGAGCTCTATATAAGCAGGCTGGCTGAACCCTTCAGTTCAGTTCAGTTCTGGCCTGTGAATAAACAAGAGCTGTTTGAAGAATCGCTGTGTCGTCTGATATGTTCACCCACAACTTAACAGGTACCTTCATTACATATCTTTAGGCACCAGGTGAAAATGTTTCTCTTCAGGTGTTTGGCTGATTAACATTCTATGGCCTTCTGTGTGTCAGTGGGAAGGGGTGTTATTGGTTTGTTTTGCTTGTGTTTTCATTTTATTATATATTTTGTGTTGTCATTTTGTATTTCTATGTTGTGAACCGCCCTGTGATCTGCCAATGAAAGGTGGTAAGCAAACTGAATGAATAGTAAAATAAATATTGCCGCATTTCCCCTTTTTTCCCTTTAGCACCTTGCTGCCCCAGTGATGTTAACCCAGTGTTCATTTCCAGTGATACAGTTCAGATTGTTTGGTCTCCTGTCCGTGGTGCTGAAATGTATGAAACCAAAGCTGTGGATTGGACCAACGAATTGCTATGCAATGATACTGCGACAGTTTGCACCCTTTCTGCACTCCAGTGTAACACCCAGTACAATATAACTGTTTATTCATTCAGTGAAATTAGAGGCAGCAATACATCATGCACATCTAAACACGTGGCAACAGGTACTATTTCAGTTTACAATTTACAAGTTTCAATTTACAAGTTAAAAAGTAACTGTACAAGCTGTAAAGGTGAACCAGTACTGCATTGTAACTCATATATTGGAACTATTGGAACTGAACTGAGTATATTTGTCATACTGTTTTGAGTGGAAGGAAATATCTAGTGGAATTTCTGAGTTCAGACTGCTGTTTCAAAATCTGATCTCTGTTTTGTTTTGCATACTCATCAATCTCATGTATGTTTTGCTGGATTGCACCACTCCCAGACTGCACTTCTGGGAGATAAAATGTTTAAGTGCTCTCCCGTTTAAAATATTTTGCATATATAAAGCTAACATGTCAGGGACATTTTGAGATAGCATTCCCCCAACACACTAGCTCTGAATATGCAGGATGGTTTTGTTTGTGCTGTTCTGACATCTTAAGTACACTCCAGCTGTGTGTTTTGACTCTGGGATTAACATTTCCAGTAGGCATTTTGATTTGCAAAACTTTAGGTCACTGATTCTTTTAGAGCTGCAATCCTAGCCATTCTTGTAATTTAAATGCTAAGTATGATTTACTGCCAACTTCAAATAAAAATGTTCATTGCTGTTGTTGCTGCTGCTAACAACTGTGTCTCAAAGGAGTTTAAAAAAAACCTGACTTTAGTCTGTCAAACCAAACAGAACATGGATCTAATGCCTTTGGTTTTTGGGCAGGTCTTTGTACCAAGAATGGGAAACTGACCCTTCATATGAAGCTGGGCTCCAGTCTCTACCTACCTCTGCTAACATGGCCAATGGTCAGGAATGAAGGAGTCCAACAATTTATAGAAAAACCCCAGTTCCCCATCCTTGCTCTATATATCAGCATTGTACAACAACTTGTTGCCCTGTGCCCCTGAGTTTGCACATAAAACACTATGGCATTATGGCAGTTAAGCCGCTACTAACCCCTCTAATTTGGTACCCTAAGACCTTTTAGGACTTTCAACTGATTGTGCTATGGAGAATGTATTTATTTTAAGGTTGGTTTTCTAAAGACTGAAAATACACCCACATGCAAATTTAAGTGAAATGTTTTGGGAGGGGAGCAAACCTTGGACAGAGAGGAGACAGCCTTTGTAACACTGGTTTTTTTTAAGATCATAGATTCTTAATAATCCACAGCTGTCTTAGTGCAACATACAATCCATAAATAAGAATGCAGTTTGAATTTGCTCCATCTAAAATCTTTCAGCTCCATGTAGTCCGGAAATAATAAGTGTCTCAAAGGATGCTCTTTCTGTAATTAGTGTGCACTGGCACGCCAATAATGATGAAGCAATGTACACAGTCACTGCCAAAGGAGAGGCAGGAATTTGGCATTGTGCAAGCTCTGGAAATTCATGCACCATCCATAATCTTCCATGTGGGTCACTGTTCTCTGTCAGCACTGTAGCAAGCACAGAAGCAGGTCACAGCTTGCCTAGTTACAGTGTGCCTTTGGAGACAGGTAAGTTACAATTGCTGAGATGTTATTTACCTTTTAGGTATCGCTCCCATTTCATAACAGGGGACAGCAGCTCATCATCTGAGCTGAAGTTTGAACCAAGGTCGCCCATATCCAAATACAACATCTGCTGGCTAACACTGACTTCTCCTTATGTATCACAAAGATAGATTGGGAGTCATAGTACTTGCAGTATTTCAAAAGATATTCAAAGTATGTACAAACAGTTGATCAAATACCTCCCCGGGTACCAGGGGTGAACTTAAGTCTTTCAGATTTCAGTGGCACTCTGTGTGAGGCCATAATTTGGCACCCCTGTAGTCTGCCTTCCATTCTGCTCATGTACTACATTAATTTCAGTGGGTCTAGTCACTAAATCCCACCCAAGATGTATCATGGATCAATAATTAGATTATTAAACAACTTCCAAATTTAATGAAAATTTCTGTGTATTTTTAAAGAATTCATATAGTTTGCATGGAGATTAAAAAAAAATTAGTCTCAGTCTGCTATCAGGGCAAACTATTCCACTTGATGCGTGTAGGTGGCCATATGGGGCAGAGATGGGGAACCTCCAGATGCTGTTTGCTATCAGGGCAAACTATTCCACTTGATGCGTGTAGGTGGCCATATGGGGCAGAGATGGGGAACCTCCAGATGCTGTTGGAGTCCATCAGTCCCAGCCAGAATGGCCAATGGCCATGGATGATGGGAATTGTAGTTCTTGGTTCTTCCTGATCTAGGGTGACTGAAGGAAAAAAATATGATGCAGGAAATAAAAAGTGGGGGTGGGGTAGTATTTAACAAATAAATATAAAAAATCAGCACAGTATATTTATTTTCAGTATATTTATGGTGGCACCTAGTCTGTCTGTTGGAACCTTTTTCTTTATATCCTTATCAGTGGTTGCTATAGAAATTTGGAAGGCATAAATTATTTATGGTGCTAAGCTCCTTTCTTTTGTTACAGACTGTACTGCAACAGCATACCTGAACCTATTATTTGTCCGTGACACCCCACAGAACCCCCGATTTGTTCTCTGTTTACCTGATATATGTCCTTCATATCTATTAGAAACTGCAATGAATAAGTAAAAAAATATGGTGACCAGTTAAAAGCTTGTGATGCAGGCAGCAATTGGGAATAATTTTAAATTTTCAACTAAAGTGCCAAAATATCCCCTAAGAATGTAGTTCTGTGCATGGAGTAAATACACGCACAATCACTTACTAGGTATTTTCTTCTTTCAAGCCCCTTGCTGCCCAGTGGATCTGACAGTAACTCAAGTGACACAGTCTGTAACAAACATCAGCTGGTCTATTGGGACTGGCGCAAAGACGTACATAGCAATTCTGGAATCGCACAAAGGACGTGCCAGGTGTCACACACTCCAAAACTATTGCCTCTTGGGATGCATTACATGTGGAACCAACTACAGTGTGTCTATCAAAGCGATCAGTGAAACAGGCTTAACATCAGATTGCATATACAAAGGATTTTCTTCTAGTAAGTATGTGAAAATGTATTTTTAAGTACCAGCATGGTATTTCTACATTTCCACCCTCAGGTTAAATGCTCAAACTATGCTCATTGGTTTGGATCCTGAAGTTAGACGGAAGCTTGCAGAAGGGGGCTGCCCTCCCTTCCTATGTGTGTCCCTCTTTCCAGAGGGTTAAGACTCCTGGAATGCTGTGGAGAACAGAGGAAACAACATTGGGCAAAACAAGGCGAGGCATCTCTCCTTGCTTTGGGCAAGTTTCCTATTTCTACAGCAAACCACCCCCATCCCATCCTGCACTGTTCAGAAGGGTCCCATGACACTCTTGAGACACTTTTCAGAGGGAACCAGAGGGCTGAAAAAGCTCACTTCTGGGAATCCACTGCTGCTTGCGGTTTTCTGGGCCTAGCCATTCCTAGATTACTGTCCTAAAGGTAAAGGTAAAGGGACCCCTGACCATTAGGTCCAGTCGTGACAGACTTTGGGGTTGCGGCGCTCATCTCGCTTTACTGGCCGAGGGAGCCGGCGTTTGTCCACAGACAGCTTCCGGGTCATGTGGCCAGCATGACTAAGCTGCTTCTGGCGAACCAGAGCAGCACACGGAAACGCTGTTTACCTTCCCGCCAGAGCAATACCTATTTATCTACTTGCACATTGAGTTGCTTTCGAACTGCTAGGTTGGCAGGAGCAGGGACTGAGTAACGGGAGCTCACCCCGTTGCGGGGATTCGAACCGCTGACCTTCTGATTGGCAAGTCCTAGGCTCTGTGGTTTAACCCACAGCGCCACCTGTGTCCCTTACTGTCCTAGACAACTCCTAAAAGCTTACACTTTGAGAGAACCTACAGTACTTTATTAGGACATTCTGAAAATTTTCTCCATTTCAATTGGTAAAAAAGAAATCTGACCACTTTCTCGTCTATCCCCCAAGAGGAAGGAGCAGACTGAATTCCGTATTCTTGGTTATTTTCCTCCTTTAGGTGCTTGCTGCCCTTCTGGGGTTAAGCTATATAGACTGGGCAACAATGGCATACGAATATATTGGCGGACATCCAAAGGTTCAATCAACTATAGTACAGATCTTTATGGCTCAAAAGGAAATTTCACCTGTACACCAAACACAGACCTGACTTATTGTGATATTACCGAGATACCCTGTGGCGATGTCTATACAGTTGTGGTGTCACCTGTAACTGATAGCGAGGGATCAAAACCTGCATTTTGTCCTAAGAAGATATATTCAGGTAATGACTTGTGGGCCTTTGGCAGTAATGGCAAAAGGGGACAGAAGCTGGTCCTTAAGATAGTGGAAGTGTAGAAAAACTCTGGAAACTCCTTGAAACAGTCTACACTTGGTGGCTGCTGCACAGAGCTCTTATCACATGAAATCTCCATGCCATTGCCAGCCAGTTTTGGTGATGGGTTATGGTGGCATGGCAACTGTCTCTACCTGAAGGTGTGCGGGCATGATTCCATTCCATTCATCTTAGCCACTGTTGCATATGATGAAATCAACTCATCCATAAAAGCTTATGCCAAAATAAATGTATTCTACTTTAGGGTCCTGCAAGACTCTCGTTTTTGCATGGATTATGGTTTCTGTGTAGCTACCTTTAAACAAAATAGAGCTACCGATACTGCAGTGGCTAACAGTATTTATAGAAAATACTTATAGCCGCTTGTCAACGATCCCCTCCCCCCAGTCCAGATATGTGCTTGCCAGTGAAGACTGATCTGAATTATTCAGATTTGTGGGGTTACATTCTCCATACAGGTAATATAATATTGGTATTTATTCTGAAAACAGCTGTTGTTGAATTTCTACCCATTTAGAAGCATGTTTATTGACTGAATCTTAGTCAAACTCCAATTCATTGCATTTTCGAATTTTCAAGTTAAAACCATCACTTTAAATTAAAACAAATTGGTTATGCTTTTTTTCTAAGTTACATTGTGAAATCCTCTTTGGAAAGCACCATTCAATTATTCCTTCTCTCTCTCTCTCTCTCTCTCTGCGTGTGTGTGTGTGTGTGTGTGTGTGTGTGTGTATATATATATGTGTGTGTGTGTGTGTGTGTGTGTGTGTGTGTGTATATATATATATATATATATATACACACACAATGTAATTTTGCATTTCATTTTCTAGTGACATGCTCCGGAAGTTCAGTAGGAATGGGTAAGTGATTGTATCAAATTCCTCTTCTAATAAATCAATATATTTTACCTAAGCTGAAAATTCTTTTAAATATCTTTTGGGTTTCTATTTTTTAAAAATCAATTTTATCAGAGGCCAAATTGCACTGTTTTATTTTCCATACCTTTTGCAAAGAAATATATCATAGTCAATGAAGTTTGGGTTGTATCCAACGGTGTCACTCAGATTATAGCAAGGCCTTCACTAGTGGAACAAGAAAGCAATTTTCAGCCATTTAAGGAAATCAGCAGCAGCAGCAGCAACAAAACACCAAACACTTTTGTTTCTAGAGGAATTTGTTCTCAAATTTATACAAGTTTCTCAACGCTGACCATGAGGTAAACATTGATTCACACAATCTCCACAAGAGGCAATTACCAATCTAAATATTGGTAGATGTTAAAAGCTACCTTATGTCAAGGCTCAAGCTGCAAATGTATTTCCAATACAAGTATTTCTAGTCTACTAATATTACCATCATCCTATGCATTTTCCTGAAGATCTTCAGGAGTCAAAATAGCCCCCCTGCGACCCCCCTCCCCCACCTATCATCAGGAAGGTTGCATGGTCCTCAAGGGAATCAAGTCCCAGCACTTCTCATTTTACAAACTAAAATGCTGGGAAACTACATTTTAGCCATGTAGGATTGATAAAAATGAGACGAAGTTTTAAAAATAAAGTCACTCAGGTCTAAATTGCTGTGTTTAAACATTTTGAATAATATTCCAGTGATTTACAGAGGAAAGCGAAGTTCAGAACACTACCAAGTGCTACAGGAAAAGAGAGAATGAACCAAGCAGGTAAGACGTATCAGAGTATTATTTCAGTCAGTTTTGTGTTTGGACTGAGATTTAATACTATTGTTGAGGCTTTCAGTTCCTTGGCTAATACACCACTCTGGCTACCATGTCCTTTCTTGAGACTGATGCAGCAGTAACTTCTGTCCCTACAGCTAATGCAACCTCCTTGTTCGCTACCAAGCAGAACCTCTTGTCATTCTACCATCACAACTGGCTCCCATTATTTGTATTGACTCCTGCAGCACCTATTAGATCAGGATGGCTAGTCATCAGTCTTGGAGACAGGAGCTTTCTATATTCCAGCTTTCTACCTGCTGTGTGATTGCCACAACACAAGGCTGATATCCCTTCTCTTATGGGGAGCCATTACTGACAGCCTTTTCATAATACATGAGACAAACTGCTAGCTCTAAGACAAATGCCAACTACCACATGTTCAAGATACAGGTTTTCTCTTCTATGTTTTGGAGGAGGGGCAACTTATTTTCACCATTAAGCTTGGTAATTATTAGTGAGCTGAAAGGGTAAAATGAAGCCCAGAGATAAAAAGGCAATTTTAAAAAAAAAATTGTACCTTGGTTCCCAAACGGCTTAGCTGTCAAACAAATCAGCTCCCGAACGCTGCAAACCCAGAAGTGTGTGTTCCGGTTTGCAAACGTTTTTTGGAAGCCAAACATCTGATGCGGCTTCCATGGTTTCTGATTGAGTGCAGGAAGCTCCTGCAGCCAACTGGAAGCTGTGCCTTGGTTTTCTAACGGTTTCGGGAGTCCCGAAACGGATTAAGTTTGAGAACCAAGGTACCACTGTACTCACAACTGGGAAGCCGGCCTGCCATATAGTTCTATCATTCCATTGATATGATGGGCAACCTGCTTGTTACACAACGAACTGGTGTTTTTACTGTTTATGAGTAATAAGCCCAAAATGATTTTTTTGCAGCTGGCAATGAACAAGTGGGGATAGCCACAAATAAATTAATCCAGTCTTTATTCCAGAGATTTTATATTTCTTATACAGGTCACTAGAACAAGTCTACCAAACAGAAATGAACTGTTGTGATATGATTTCTCTTTCAATACTGCATTTTGACATTATCTCACAAGTAATCAGTGTTTGAAAAAAATTATCTAGTTTTTCTGTTGCATGAGAGAAATTCTTCATCTCAAGCAATGACCACAGTCTTTGTAAAAAAAAAAAAAAGACACATTATGCATTTTAAAAAAAACACTATGAAGATGCTTTACTTTTCATTTATAAAAAATTATTTGGAAGCTTGAAATTGAAGTTTGCTGCTTGACCTTATTTTTCATCTTCCTGTCTCCTCCCTGATTCTGCCACTTTCACCTTTGTTAGTCTATGGTTGTTTCATAAAGCACAGGGCAGTGGCACAACAGTTTTAATGAAAACCCTGGGGAGATCATAGTGAAATAATATTTACATGAGCAATAAAAGCTAGCCAGAAAGTCTATGTAGAGATGGTAGATAGGCTTATAAATCTTAACAGTGTCCCTATGAGGTAGCACTGACTACAACATAAACCTTAGGAAAGCCTAAACCCCTGCCTTAAATTGCTACCTCCTTGAAAAGCCTACTCTAAATGCAACACTTTCTTTAGTTTCACAAATAAAATGTATTTTAAATGCTTTCCCAGGACAAGAGGTACAAATGGACACAAGTTCTAGAACTGCAACCTTCATGGATGTTCAATGCACATAAATATTTTAGATATAATACACGTTCAAGATCCATCCTTAAGAGCTTCTGCCATACTATTATGCAAAGCACAGCCATGCTAAGTCAAAGATAGAAACCATAATTCCACATCTATAAAACAAAGTAGAATTAGTGGCAGTTTTATTGCCGTATACAAATTTAACCAACATGGCAAACCATGCCAAAAGGATTAGAACAGTTTCAGGACGTATGTACAGATTGTACATTTTGGAAACATTTGAACAATAAAAAAAAAATGCACAAACAGATTTGTATCATGAATTTAACTAAACAAATGGGCTGGAAATAGTCAACGCATTTAACGGGATTACAAAGGCACTTCCCTACTCAAAATAGGAAATGACAATCTGCAGCCTAGAGGGAGGTTGAAGAAGAGTGCTTATCAACTACTGCACAATTTCAACTGTAAGAAAAAATAAGCAAGATTTCAAAACATTTATAGGATTCAATGTGATCCACTTCTGAACATTCATACAGTCTCATCTTTGTTTTTAGATTGTTTTTCTTGATTCTCTCGTTCTGTACTTTGGCTCCTCTGATGATCATGTTTGTCTGAGTGGTCCTTATCACTGTGATCGTGTTTATGGGAACGTTCTTTGCTTTTGCTACGTTTTCGTGATCGCTCTTTACTGGGACTAAGGTCTCGTTTTCGGGACTTTTCAGCACTATCAGTTCTTCCTCTGCTTCCACTTCTGCTTCGCTTATTTGATTTCTCTTTGCTTTCACTTTTGTGTTTACTTGACTTCTCTTTACTCCTGCTTCTACTGTGCTTGCCAGCATTCCTACTCACACTTCTGCTCCTATGCTTCCGGTCCCTACTTCGGCTCCTGCTATGCTTCCTTTCTTTCTTGGAATCTCTTTTATCATCCCTATGTTTCCTTTCATCTTTTTCATCTTTATGTCTCCTCTCATCAATTTCACTCTTGCTTTTTCTGTCCTTTGATTTTTCTCTAGAACGATCTCTCTCCCTAGAGCGCTCTCTTTCCCTTTCAACACCTCTCTCTTTCTCATAGTCACGCTCCTTCCTTCTACTACGTTCATTTTCTTTCTCCCTCTCCCTCTCCCTCTCTCTGTCTCTCCTGTCTCCTTTTCGATCACGACTTCGACTTCTGTGCCTCTCTCGGCTTCGACTTCGTCTTCGCTCCAATGCCCGATCAGAACTTCGAGATCTTCGCCTCTCCCTCTCCTTAGCTTCTCGCTCTAGTCTTTGTCTTTCCCTCTCCCGTTCCAATTCTCTATCAAAGCTGGATGACCCACGGCCTTCACGATGACGACTTCTGCTTCTTGATCTTCTAGGTGACCTCCTGGGGCTCAAGGACCTTCTTGGAGACCTACATGAAAAGAAATGCTTAAGAAATTGAATTTTCCGAACAAGAGTTTCAGCAAACTTTCACACTGTACTTTGTATACCCTTCTCGTTCTATTTCCCTGTACTTATCAAGTGTACCAAATCATCCAATATTTTTTAGAGGTCTGCATAAATATTAATAAAGTGCTCTACAGCTGGTGTTAGTGTATAGTAGAGTAGGCAAACTGTACACCATGGTCTGTTGATAGACCACTGGATAGTTTCAGGTAGACTACCTAGCACTTGATGATTGCTAGGATTCTTGCAAATACTATTGGCCTAGGTGAACGCTAGCTCCAGCCAAGCCAAAGTGCATATTCTGGATAATAAACATTAAATGATGCCTTGTTCCAAGTATACATTTGCACCTCATAATTTTAAAACACATGTGGACCATATCTATCTGGTAAGGAAAAGAAGGAAAACCATACATGCCTAGAATCAACCCACCCTAGATAAAAGGCTATGTACTTGTGCCAGCAGACTCTTACTTTAGCCATATACACTAAGTTAAACAAAACATAGCGTAGCTCATCTGCTATATGGGAATACCACCATTCCTATAAAGGAATTGTAAGGATTATTGAGATAATGTATGTGAAGCTATCTAAAGTACTACATAAATGCTATTACTCATTTAGAAGACCACACTGCAAGCATAACTACAAAAAGTTTTGATTATGTGAAATTATAGGATGAGAACATCTAAATTAAGTAACTTATTTTGTAAAGTTAATGTATAACCTTGAACGTCTACGTTCCGCATGCCTGTCTGCTTCTTCTACTCCCTCCTTGCCATCCTTCTTGATTTTTCTAGGCCTGGCTTTAATTTGTTGATCAATGTTCTTTTGTACTGGTACAGGAATCCTTGGAAATAACGTAGAAAACCATTCCAGCTTAGTTAGAAAAGAACGCAGCATTTCTCCAATGGTCATGACACAGCCGCCACCTGCTTTCACATCAAGGTCCTTCAAAAAACAAACACAAAACAGAACACAAATTCTGAATGTAAGAAACCATCTAGAGTTTCCTTTAGAACAAATGCTACTATACTGATTGCCATCTTTCAAGTTTCAAATATGACGGCTTAGCTGCTTCTGCTGGTAAATAAGTTGCCTAAGAACTTCAACTCTTGTACCTTTGCATTTGGCCCTATGTTATAGAGTGGGAGTTGGACTTAATGCATATGCATGCAGGTGCATACCAATCCTGCAGCCAAATAATAAAGGGCTCATGTCTCAACAGATTAGTGTAACATTTGCTTACACAGCTGGCTTGTATGCTACCATCTTTTACTGTTATGCCACAAAATAGATCGTAACTTGCTTGACATTAATTCTCATTTTTGAGGATTGTGGTCACAACTGAACAATTGAGGATGACTATTTCCTGTCTAAAAATAACCAGAAAAAGTTGTAGTAGAAAATGGACCCTGCCTAAATTGGAAGCAATAGCAAACCAACTGCCATGAAGCAGTGAGGTTTCTAATTTAGAGTTATGCAAAAAAATAAATAAAGGAACAAATAATTGGAAACGCATAATCCATGATGACCATTGTCTCGGAAAAGGGTCATTACCGCATGAAGGCCTTCTTGCTATGCCCTCTCACAGCTCAGGACATGTTAGTCAGCTATTGTCAGGCCCAAACCTATAGTGCAAGCACACAAGGAAAGTGAGATTTGTTATCTAAAACAGGAAGAGAAAATCTCAATGTAAAATTGCTTGCACTCACACACATTTAAGTGTTCAGATATACAGTATTTCCAAACAAAACTGCTGCACAGAGATCTAAAGAAGAAAATAAAACACTGGCTTAAATGTAGTACCCGAAGTGGTACATACAAAAATAAGAGCATCAGTGAAAAAGTCAAAGCACTAACAACATTTAGCTAGATACATCCAGAGACACAACACTGAACTGCTTTCACATCTTCAACAGTGGCAAACTGAGAGAAATGTTAATATGTAGAAATGATACTTCTGTGTTACTACAGTTTTAATTAGTTACATGAAAGAGGCCAAAGTGATCATAAAGCAGTTAATGAACAGGAACCAAGAATGCCATTCTGTATTATTAGATTAAGGGAAGTCAAAATATATGCCATTAGAGCAAAAACTACAAGCATAAAATAGTCATGTAACCTTAAAAAGAGCACTGTGTAGTCTAAGCGAGACATTACAATTGTGTACTGGATCCCTAAAGGTCTTTTTTTGCATGGGATCTAAACATTTACTGTGGCAGTAACTAGCAAACTACACTGCAAGGTATTAGTATGAATCATCAACGACTACTTCTAGAGGCAAAATTCAATAGTTCCTATAACAAAAAATATACTTGGGACAAAGGCTGAAATCTGAGAAGCAGATTGATGTGTGGTAAAAATGCTGCGGAAAAGAGAATCCACACTAAAAATAGCACATGTGCACTGGAGGAAATTACCCCTTTCAGCAGTTTCTGTATGGCCTTATTATCACTATTTGAATGTTAAGATGTTAAAAGCAATTTGCTAGTTCAGTGGCAGTGCTATCAATTGAAAATTTTAGAAAGCAACTACAGACTGTAGCTGTGTTCACATGCCCCATTCAATTCTGCAGATGCCCCATTCAATTCTGCTTCATCATTGTCCATTTACTTTCACGTAAACAAACAAACAAACAAACAAACAAACACCCACCTGATTTTTCAGGTTTCATACTTGGTTAAAAGATAGAGATATTGTCCCATACTGTAGTTATCTTTCTAAGTATGCATTCCATTTCCCCCCAAGCAGTTAGGCTGGTGATATATTCAATTCCAACTTATTTTAAGGGTGTAAGAATGTCCTGTAGTCTCTGTTCATTGCAAGTTTGCAAACCATTAAAGATGAGAAAGGTTTTACTTTTCACATGGTTAAAAACTGTTTTCCAACATACAGAAGTTCATCTCAAAGTTACTTTACTTAAGATTTCAGAAAGAAAAGAAAGTAAATTATTACCCTTGTTGACATACCTCCTCATCATCAAGAAAGGATTCAAACCAGTCCCATAAATCAGTTGGAGGCTGTGTGTACCTTGAAGTACAAAGAGACTGTGTAAATTTAATAACATTTTTTGCAGCAAAGTTAGCTGACAGTTAAGTATATGGCTACTTACCTAATATACATGAATCCAAGGGCCCTAATAAAGGGGGAGTCCGTATGAGTTATCAACCCCATCACTTGCTTACGGGTAAGCTTCAGGGTAAATAGCTTGTACAGGAGGCAAAAGGCTGTAGACACTATACCTCCAGTTCCAACACCACGCACCTTTAGAGATTAGGAGGAAGAGAAATACAACTCATGTAACACTAGAGAGTAAGACACTGAAGAGAAATACTTTTCACTTCAGTACATATAACATTAATGGGTTTTTTTCTGCAAGTTTGTAAGCTCAACACTTAAGGAAGGTCATCTGATTCACTTAGAAGTTGCTGAGCAGTGGGTGACTGTGCTATCATTTCCTGAAGCTGAAGAGCCCCATCTAGACATTAGGCCTACAATATTTTTGGAGGAGGTATGACTGGATTTAGTCTCCACTTCCAACTATCGAACCAGGAATGCATGGAAACTTCCCAATGGCCTAAGCTGATTAAGAGCTGAATCTTAATTTTTAAAAAATAATAACCAAAGAATTTCAAGCAAAATGAAATAATTGTGAGGCGTGAAAGTTAAGCAAATTTAGCATGGTTTATATAGAATATTTTTTGAAATTCAAAACTTTACTTGGGAATTATTTTTGAACTATTTGTGATCATTTGATGATGTAACAATTCAATAATATGCACTTGTCTTGCATTGTTTAGAATCCAACATTTTCTTTTTCATTCCCTATTACAAGTACCAAATCAGTCACGCTAACTTCAAAAAAATATGCCCACAATGACCAGTCAGTTAAGGCTTTAGTGGCATAATCTATCAATTAACTTGATTAGAGCTTACAACACTAAATTTTCTGCTGAGTTCAATGTTGCATTTTGGAAATGATTAGCTACCATATAAAAAACTTCAGAAGGCACGTACTTCTACTTACCCCTCCGCACATCCCTGTCTGGCCTGCTGTTTTTCTGCTGCCTTTCTCCCAAGGCTCAACATGTGTAACCTGAAAACAATAAAGCAATTAATCAACCCATCATCATTTTAGATTTACATTTTAACTCAGACTGTACTAAGCATAGTGTGTCATTGACACACCCATTCCTATTGCCCCCGCCCTCAGCAAATAGTAAGGACAAAACATTCCTCAACCCCAAGTCCAATACAAAATGAGCTAGAGGTGTACTTACAAATATCTATTTAAAACTAAGGTCATGTCTCATATCATATACACAATTATTTGAGAATAAGCTGTCAAATATTTTGGACTTGCTTTTAAATAAACATGCAGGATTTGACTGTCAATCTGGCTTTTACATTTTCGGAATACAAATATAGCACTTCAAATAATATTTATTATTATGGCCTATGAGATGATTGGTAAATTTTGATAGGCTAGAGGTTCCAGGAGACAATAGTCTGTTCTTCAGACAAATCATGCAGTGATGTCACCTGGTTATCACTTTTCTACTTTATGCCCTCTATCTTTCTCTACAAAGTGCTCAGCTTTTCAATTATTAATACCTTACCAACTTTTCATTTTCTATTTCAAGAAAATTACACTAGCTCAGTTATTATGCATTTAATTTTGTTTATCTTATGTCCATCACTTTGGTATTCTATATTAAGTGGTTTATAAATTCTAAACATGAATAATAAATGGCAAGTGTATGGTTGTGCAAAGTAGTGGTGACTTAGGCAAGAAGCCAAGGAATGGAGAAAGTAGTTCTGTTTGCTAGGGGTCCACAAATTTTGGCTGGTCCTAGTAACCAGCTAAAATTTGGCTCCACACTACATGTGTGCCTATGACAAGGGGAGGAATATTTTGTCACTGATGTCATTTTGAACTTCAGAGGCATTCTGAAGCTTGTTCCTATTACACCAAACTTGAAAAACATCTGATTATTTTCAGAGTCTTTGTAAAAGACAACAAGCCATTCTTCAGAAAGGTCAGAAATTAGGGGCTCCTGCCAATATACACAATAATCATCAGCCATTAATGGACCCCTGCCACTACCTAAAGGGACTTTGAGTTCATTTGTTGAAGAACTGACTCTTGTGTGGACCGTGACCATCAAAGCCTATAAGCATTACAATACAGCTTCTTCCCAAGCTGTACGTTTCCGAGCACAATTCAAAGTGTTGGTGCTGACTTTTAAAGCCCTAAACAGCCTTGGCCCAGTATACCTGAAGGAGCGTTTCCGTCCCCATCGTTCAGCCCAGACACTAAGGTCCACCTCTGAGGGCCTTTTGGCAGTTCCCTCACTGCGAGAAGTGAGGTTACAAGGAACCAGGTAGAGGGCCTTCTCGGAAGTGGCGCCCGTCCTGGGAACGCCCTTCCATCAGGAAATAAACAACTATCTGACTTTTAGAATACAGTGGTACCTCTGGATTCGAACGTGACTGTTCTGGAGCCCCGTGCACATCCTGAGTAGAATATAACACGCGAATGCGCGTCTTGCCGCTTCCGCGCATGACATCATTTTGAGTGTCTGCGCATGCGGCGAAACCTGGAAGTAACGCACTCCATTTTTTCCAGGTCACTGCGGAGCGCAACCCGAAAATACTTAACCTGAAGCTACTTCAACCCGAGGTATGACTGTACATCTGAAGGCAACCCTGTTTAGGGAAGTTTTTAATGTTTGATATTTTATCATGTTTCTAATATTCTGTTGGGAGCCACCCAGAGCGGCTGGAGAAACCCAGCCAGATTGATGGGATATTAATAATAATAATAATAATAATAATAATAATAATAATATAGCATGATTTGCTCCAAGATACAAGGGAAGAGAACATGTTGTGGCTCTTCACCACCTCATCTCTGTACCGATTTCCAGGCATGAAATTATTGTACAGTGCGTGCTCTTCTCAATCTAGTCCAGGTTTTCTATGCTATCTTCACAGTGGGAAGGGCTCCTACTTCAGTGTTACAGGTGCCATTTTGCTCTGTGCACATATTCAACTGAAAAATAATTAAAAGCTTGGAGAGGACAGAGAGTATGATTCTAAGACTCACCACTGTTTGTTCACAGTACAGCATGGTTTCACATTACATTGAAACCATCTCCAAGGCTGCAATTCTATCCATGCTAAGAAGCTTGTAAATCTCAGTGTAATAAAGAGCATACATTTGAGTAAACGTGATTGCTCTACATTTCATATGAAAACTATTTCAACTTGTTCTTATTTATTTGAAGTATTTCCAATATACACGATTTACATATGTAAGACAATTTTGACTGACAAATTACAGAAACCTAATAGCTTTCCCCATGTTTCCTATGTTTTAATTTAAGCATGAATGAAACATGTTATTTGAAAATGTTGCTTTAAATTAACTTTGGGGGTAAAGGAGGCAGTATGAAAAAAAACAAAGGAAGGTAAAGGAGGCAGTATGAAAAAAAACCAAGGAAGGAAAAAATGAGGAAAGCAAATCTTAATCAAATAATAGAAATTGTAAAATAAAATAATAGAATCACAGAGTTGGAAGGATCCCCATGGATCATCTAGTCCAACCCCATGTGATGCAGGAATATGCAACCATATGAGGATCAAATCCTTGACTTTGGTGTTTTCAGCACCACGCTCTTACCAACCGAGGTAATCAGCATATCAGATATAACTGACATTTCTGGCAAGTATATCTTACATTTTGGTCATCTTTGGAAGGGCACCCGTGGCGGGAGGCCTCATTAGGGAAAGCACACCTCGGTTTAAGAACGGTTTTGGTTTAAGGACGGACTTCCGGAACAGATTAAGTTTGTAAACCAAGGTATCACTGTATATTAAGTGGTATAGAAATTAAAGAATCAGTAGTCAATATTTTGCTTAAGGTAGCATTTTTTGAAAGTGAGGCAATTTAAATGTAGATGGACCCTACAAGCTCTAGAAATAAATCATTTGCTAGTTAAAAAGAATGAGGTTTTGTTGCTTTTAAATTAAGTGGTAAAAAGAGTCACACTATGCCACACTATAACCACTGAATGATCAGCAAGAGAAAAAGTCAATGCAATTAACCGAAGGTCGTAATGCCTCCTGGAAAATGCAGATAGATCTGATTTCCCTATATTTGATGTTATGAAGATATGGATTAAGAGAACAGAAGTGGAGAATAACTTGGAACATACACTTATCTATGAGCTCAATTAATTTAAATTCAATAGCCCAATCTAACAGCCCACTTGATTTCTGCTTGTGCTCCCCCCCCCAAAAAAAGTCCTGAGCATATAAAATTATTCTATAAGAAAGTACGCTAAGTGATTCATTAGAAACAATGTAACCTATGGAGAGTTCAAGTCCTTCCTCCTGTATTCCCTCAAGTCCCATACCAAAGTTATTTGAAAAGGACCAGAAAGTACAGAAAAATAAGTGAATTTAAAAGGCAAGTAGCTTGTAGCTATATCTGTCTGTAAGAAAACCCCCCACCAAAATCTAGTTGGGTAGTACTTTTATTGAGACTACCCAAAATGTCATAAACATGTGGCACTTTTGAGTTCTTCAGAACTGTTAATCAGTTATGATACACAAAAGGGGTGTGGTTGGAGAATAATAAATGGCTAAATCATTAGCCCCATTTTTTAACTGTTTACCCCTCTGCCCCCTTTTGTGACAATCTGGTTGGTCCCAAATTACTTACTCCACTGTGAATTTAGGTAATTTTAAGATATCTAAGTGGTGGGCTAGGTTCTGGGTGAAAGATGGGGAAGTTGTGGCTCTCCATATGTTTTTCGACTCCAAAAACACCTGAAAGGCCACAGGCTTCCCATCATTGTGTTTAGCTCCGCAATTCAGGCTCACACCTGAACAGCAAAGTTTCAAAGCTTAAACTGGTTCATAGAAAATAAATGACAGTCATAATCTTCCAGGTTACAGAACCCCAATTTAATCAATGAAAGACTGTTAGCAGCCATAAGAATGACTGAAAGCAGGGTCACATAGATCAAACTAAACAGCTTTTACTCACAGCATCTGAAATATACAGCATATTAGAATTCCATTTTAAGACGGCCAAAATCAATTAGTAGGCCTCAAATTTTAACTTATTAGCATTAAGATTAGGACAGTGTTATGTTGGTATACAGCCAACGTAACAGAGTATGCAGCGTGCTGGTTACCTCCTGCTGAATTCCTCAACCGCCTGTTTTAGATCTTTGGCTAGGAAGGGACGTGAACATACTGCCCAGTGCAATCGCCAGTTTTAACACACACGCAGCGCTAGCATTAAGTTTCTAAATTCAACCAACATACAAGTCTGACTGGTAAGATATTGGGGGTGGGGGGTGGGAAGAGAGATAGAGATCGAGATCTGGAGTCTGGACTGAGACAAAGAATTGCATAGCCATTTCCCAAAGAAAAAAGCCACATTACAACTACATCGCCTTCTCTCTGACGATCGTGGGAAGAAATAGGTCAGCATCTCCCATTTTGATGGCGAGACTGGAATAAAATATTCATTATTATTAAAAATAGTATGGAAATGGATTGTGGAAGAGACAGCTGCGAAGAGCCTTATGTTTTTGGGCCCAGGCCAGATGAGATCTGCTCGGCCACGCGGTGATGAGCGAACCAAAGGATTTGAAAACAAGAATCTCGCCGGCTTCCTCCGAAAGGACCTAGTTCCTTCCCGGGTTCCCGGCTCACCTTGAAGTAGATTTCGTCGACCACCTCGTGGTAGGTCTTGAGCTCGTAAAGCTGCACCTTGAAGTAGGGCGAGGAGAGGATGTTGGTGAGGATCATGGGGTTCAGGTTCATGGTCTTCTCGTTCCCCCACAGGGGCAGCACGTTGCCCTGCTTCCCCGAGGCCGCCGGCTTGGGCCCCGCGCTCTGCAGCGGCAGCGGAGGCGACAAAACGGCGCCGGCCTGCGGGAGCGGGAGAGGCGGCGGCGGCTGCTGCTGCTGCTGCTGTTGGCCTCCCGGCTGCTGCTGAGGCGACTGCTGCTGGTGCTGCTGCTGCTGTTGGTGGCAGTTCCCGGCGCCCACGACGGGGCAGTTGTTGGCCATGGCGTCGCCGGAGAGGGGCGACTCCCGCTCACACCGAAACAGCGGTCGGCCGAGCAAAGGCCGCAGCGGCGACGAGGCGAGCGGAAGCCTCTCGGGGAGAACGCTGCCGAGCCGAGCTCCGCCAACCGCCAACAAGATGGCGGCCGCTGCGGAAGTGACGGAAGGGCCTTCCCGGGCTCGGGCGGCCAATCAGAGCGGCGGGCGCTGGCGGAAGTGGGCGGTTGGGCTGAGGCTGCGCATACGTTAGGGCGGCGGCAGTAGTGGGGCTTCAGCTACGGCTCCGAGAGTACGAAGAGCGGGACTTAAGCGCTTCACCTCAGAGTGGGCCGCACCGTTTCGATATGCGCCCGGGCCAGCTGGGGTGAACGGTGAAAGGCCTCTGGACGAGCCAGTTCCGTTTCGCTGCTCCGAAAATGCCCTTGGGGAAGGAAGAGGAGTGAAAACACCGCTTCTTCCCACAAAACACACACGTTGCTTTTCTTTAAAGTAGAAATTATCAGGAGACGAGAAGCAGGCTGCGGCCTTCGAGTTTTCGAAAGCAGAGGCGCCCCTTGTCCCTTTGCCTAAAATGTCAAGTGTTGGTAGTCTGTTACAAATAGCCTTGTAAAAGCCAAGAGGTGGTCGTGTGGGTTTGTAATAATAAGAAAAATCCACTCAGTTTGCAGCAAGCCTTTTATTAGGTTAAGTAAAACTTTGCAAAATACTGTGCAAGGTTTATTTGTTTTTGTTTTATAGATCGGTAGGACTCTTCTTCAGGCTGGATTGGAAGGTAAACAGGACCAGGGGAGCCTAGCGGATCGTTATTGTTGTTATTATTATTTCTTACATTTGTATACTGCCCTCCATCCAAAGATTCCTGGGTCGTTTTAGTTCTGAATGTGGGTGGAGGTAGCAGTCATTCAAAGGAGACTATTAGGTGCTGTGAAGGTTTCAGAATGCGCTTAAAGCTTCTGTGAAGGTGCATTCAGTAGCCCCATATTTGAAACTATAATTGGTACTTATAAATTGAAAATGTAAAATCCAGCAGTTCCAAGTCTCTTCACTAATACGTGAAATGCACAGGTTCCTTGGTAGGTGGAAAATGAGAACAAAGAGAATCTAGGCAGGTTTATTATTATTATTATTATTAAAATATAGAATATAAAAATTAGGTGGTGTGCTAGGCTTACATTTATTTAAGAGCAGCAAAATTGGGCAGTAGATCTATGGTACAACCCTAGGCATATTGACTCAAAAATAGGTCTCATTGAGTTTAAAGGTAAAGGTCCACTCATGGACAACTCTGGCACTCATCTCGCTTTATTGGCCGAGGGAGCCAGCTTCCGGCTCATGTGGCCAGCATGACTAAGCCGCTTGTGGCGAACCAGAGCAGCGCACGGAAACGCCGTTTACCTTTCTGCCAGAGTGATACCTATTTATCTACTTGCACTTTGACGTGCTTTCGAACTGCTAGGTTGGCAGGAGCAGGGACCGAGCAACAGGAGCTCACCCCGTCGCAGGGATACCTGCGTTGAGTTTACTTGCTCCCAAATAGGGAGATTGTAGCCTAAATCTAGGGACCTTTATTGTGGTGCTTCAAGGTTCATTCTTTTTTCTAATGTGCGAATGGCATGTTTTTGTGAACTAGAACCCGCTTCGTTGGATGTAGGACATGAAGGTGACGGTTTTCCCCTGCTGCTTGTTCCAACCATAGGAATATAGAAAGCTGCCTTATACCAAGACAGACAATTGATCCACCTTGTTCAATACAATATTGTCTACATGGATTTATTTATTTATCTTATTAAATTTCTCTTCCACCCTCCATCACAGGGCAGTTTACAATATAAAAAAGCAAACATACATAATGTAGTGACAAATAAAAACATTGGCCCTCCCCACACAGAATGTCTAGAGATTTGGGGGATTAAACCAGGGACTTGCATACAAATCACATGCTCTGCCACTGAACTATGGCTCCTTCTCCATCTTGGATTCAGAAGTATGCTTCCTCTGATCTTGATTTCATGTATGTTGGAGTGAACTGTAGTCCAGAGAAACCTAGGCTTCAAAATTATAGCACGATCCTATCTAATCGGAAGCAAGTCCTGTTGATTTCGGTGGGGCATACTCCCAAATATGTGTGCATAGAATTGAGCTTAAATTCATTAGCCTTTAGTATAGTACCAGAAGGATCTTTCTTATAGCTAAATAGCTGCTGCAGAATGCCTCCTGATTGCACCGTAAATTTTAAAAAAGCAGAAGAGAAACAAGTATTTTTTTTAAAAAAGCAAGGAATAGTGCTTTGCAAATAATGAAGCATTCAGAGCAGAATCCTATCTATTGAATTTGGGGGTGTTATGGAGCAGACTGACAGAAATAGTGCCCAATTTCGGGGCTGGGTACAGTGTGTAATGTGAGCCTGCTCACTTAACATTTCTTCTGTCTCACAGTGTGTTTAGAGACAGCATTTAGCACAATTATTTCAGTTGTCTTGAAAGCTAGACATTTGCCAGTCAGAGACAGCCTCAGCACAGGAAAAAGAAAAATATATTTCCCCTTATTTAGTATTTTGTCAAGAAGCTTCTGGAACATTTTAATGAGACAACCTCATAAAATCATTGAAAAAGCAGCGTTGCCAGTAACGTCAAAACGTTTTTTAATAATTTTGTAGTTCATACTAATTAGACTTGCCAACCGTCTGTTCACAGCAGGTGCAATGCCTGAACAGTACTAAAATGTGGTATTATGTGCTGCATGTTGGATTTATTTAAAATTATGGCTATCAATAAAGAACAAATTAACATTTATACCATAATCTTAAAACATATTTACTCAGAGGCAATGCATATAGATTACAGTATGGCTTACTTCCAAGTGCATGTGCTTAAGAAAGAGCAATTGGCCTTTTCAAGTGTTAAACAATTATGCAATGGGAAATGATGGTAGTAACCGGTGCTTTTTCTCAGCTGGACTGCTCCGGAGCACAGTTCTGGCACCTCTTGTGGGGAGGGGGGTGCCATTGCGGGCTGGCTCCAGCCCCTGCCTACTTACTGCCTTTATGTACTTCTGAGAAGCCCAAAACGAACATTTCAAGGGAACCTGACCTGTGTGTGCAAGTCTACTTTTTAAAAGATCTATGACTCCACCTAGCTCCTAGCTGTGATTGGTCCAGCTACAGGTGGGGCCAATTTGTATTTCCTTTTCTTCGATCTGTCTGACGTGTAGCGGTGGTGGGATTTAGAGTTTTCAGCCAGACCTCTACCATTGCATGAATGCATGCGTGTTTGTGTAAGGGCTCTTCAGAGCTGCTCTAGCCATCTGTCTGAATCTTAAGAGAACTTGGGGGGCCATTTATTTGACCTGTACCAGAACCAAGGGTGACCCCCAAACCAGCTAGAGAGATAGCTTGCTGTAGTTTTTAGCACCTCTGTGGGTGGTGAACGTTCCTGTTGCAAAACCAGCATCTGTTCAGAGCTACCTCGAGTCACCCAGTGACTTATTGTAACAACTTCATGGTGAATTCCAGCACCTATTTTTCTTGAAAAAGAAGCACTGGTAGTAGCCTCTTTTGCATTATTAACAATAACCAATAAACAAAAGGCTTTAATGTATGCATTAATAACATATTTTATATCAAAAGCTAGAAACTAATCTTGATGTTTGTATCAAGTTTTGCCAACCAATTTCGTGGAGAAAAGATGAGAAGGAAATAAACACATGGGATACCAAAATGCTACCTGTCAGAATGGTGAGAGTTTTTGTGTTAGATTTCAGACTGAAAGGAAAGCAGGAGCCAAGAATGCTCAGGAATTTCCAAGCTGCAAAATAATTGTTATATAGTATTTCTAAAACATTCCTATCTTTTGTTTTTAGCCTTGGCTATGGATGCAAAAATGCAAAAGGATGAACTGACAAGGACAATTAAATTTATGCCACCACTATACAAACAACGCTACCTGTTTGTTAAACAGTTAGTGAGTAAACATAAACCTAAAAAGGTTTGTATATGTTTCTTAGCAAAATATGTTCTTTATAGTATGGCTAACTGCTTCAGAATTGTTGGCCTTAGTCTTGCTGTGATGTGACACACTTAAACATAATTGAGCTAGACAGGCACTTCCATGCGGAAATAGTACAAATAAGGAAAACTTAAATGGGGGTGGGGGTGATCATAAGGGGGTGCTTTGTATTACTTGTCTCTTGTCTCAAATTTGCTGCATTATTTTAAAGTGTCTCAGCCACTTGGAGACCAATTCCAAACCCTGACTAGGAGCATGAGGGCTTGTAGAGTGGAGCTGTATAGCTAACACTGTAGTCACAGAACCTGTTCTTGTGCCAACCAGGACAGGAGGGGAGGAAAAGTGCTTCCTTGCTGCCCAGATAGAATTTTTCACACGCACACACAAGCTCCTTTCCTTCTGTTGTATGCTTGGTACAAAGAGCTTCTGTTAAGCCAAATTTCACTGTTAAGTCCAAATCAGGAAACATGGTTTAAGGTTGGTTAACAGACTTTTAAGTCATGGTTGCCTAGTTTGGAGTTAACAGAGAACTTTGCCTTAATGCTAACCACAGAGTTTATCCTGCATTAACTGGGCCCTTGGATCCCCCCCCCAGTGGAGTCAGATCTCACATCTTCCCTGCCCTTTGGCAAACTAAGGGTGATACCCAACTAAGTTGTCTGTTTTGAGTATGACTAACCCTCTGTATCAGATGGTGACAGCAGCCACGAAATTAAAAGACGCCTGCTTCTTGGGAGAAGGGCAATGACAGGCCTAGACAGCATCTTGAGAAGTAGAGACATCACCTTGCCAACAAAGGTCCGTATAGTTAAAGCTATGGTTTTCCCAGTAGTGATGTATGGAAGTGAGAGCTGGACCATAAAGAAGGCTGATCGCCGAAGAATTGATGCTTTTGAATTATGGTGCTGGAGGAGACTCTTGAGAGTCCCATGGACTGCAAGAAGATCAAACCTCTCCATTCTGAAGGAAATCAGCCCTGAGTGCTCACTGGAAGGACAGATTGTGAAGCTGAGGCTCTAGTACTTTGGCCACCTCATGAGAAGAGAAGACTCCCTGGAGAAGACCCTGATGCTGGGAAAGATGGAGGGCACAAGGAGAAGGGGGCGACAGAGGACGAGATGGTTGGATAGTGTTTTCGAGGTTACCAGCATGAGTCTGACCAAGCTGCGGGGGGCAGTGGAGGACAGGAGTGCCTGGCGTTCTCTGGTCCATGGGGTCACGAAGAGTCGGACACGACTAAACGACTAAACAACAACAACAACCCTCTGTATGTCACCCTAAGTGCAAACAAATTCAGAATTAAGAAGCGGTTTCGATTCCTAAGCTACTAATGACTTTAAAGTTGTATCAGTTTTAGTTATGGACTATTAATGTATTTAATTCTAATTGACAGGTGGCAGATTTGGGATGTGCTGAATGCAGGCTACTCTGGATGCTGAAATTCTGCAGCTGCATTGAAGTGCTCGTTGGGCTAGATATTAGTGAAGATGTGATGAAGGAGAATATGTAAGGAGAAAAAATATCCTTTAATTTCTTTTGCAAAAGCTGTTTGCTGTGCCTTGGAAATTTCAGAATATATATATATCTCAAAATCAGCCATTCAGTTCCTAACACGAGATTGGGGGTTGGCTACAGCAGTGGTGAGGAATCTAGCTCATGGGCCACACTGGGCCTTCTCATTTGGCCTGGCGGTGCACTGGGATTCACTGGCTCTGATAATCAGGTGATGGTTGAGTCTTGTGGAGCACTGTGCAGCTAGTTTTATCTGTTCCAACCGCAATCAGCTTAATTAAGAAAGCATGTGTTACAGTGCAAACAGTGACAATAACACTGTTTCCCTGGAGTTAGGAAACTGTGTGATCACCATGGTTTGCTTTTCTTCACATGGCTTCATAATTAGTATTTTTCAGAGTCGTTAGCACCTTTTAGGTTTGAAAATATTTCATTTGATTAATATTAATAGTTAACAAATGAATATTTAATATTGTGGTTTCGTTGCTAGTACCAGACTAGGTAGAGTACACAGAATATACCTAAATTGCTTCAATCTAGCAGTGGAAAGAAAAGCAATGTCAACTGAGAAAAAATACTGAAAACTAATCTGAGGATGAATATTGTTATGTGTCATATCCTATGCCATAGTATTTTAAATTTGGAACAATGTATGTTTCTGGTTGGACCACTCCAATATTATTATTAGCAGTTCTCTAATACATCTGAAAGAGTAGTTAGCTCCTGATAAGCTTTGCTCGGCGTCAGCAAACTGTGCTCTTCTCCATTTTCAATTTCTTAAGTTATTTTCCTTTTTAAAAAGCCTTAAATGTTGTTGGGACAGTCACACACAAAAAATGTACTATTTTTGTTGAAAGTAAGATACTCAGTTTGTGGGAATTATACCCAAGAAAAATATCTTCAAGAGTTTATCTTCAGTTGTGTTTTGCCGTCTTCCCATTTTTATCTAGTTTTTAAATAATTTGTTAATGTTATTGTTTAATTTTTTAATGTAAAATGCATAGACATTTTTACTATATTAAATGATGAAAAAGAATAAAATTGAAACATCAAACTTGCACTGAGAATTACTTCTAATTGTGCACAGTTGTTTCTTATGCTGTCAAGTAAGGGCATTAAAATGCGTTTCCTGTGCAGACTGTAGAGCTCCAGCAAATCCAGTATTATATTGTACTGACTTGCCTTCCATTTCAGCTAGAGTCAATTGGAACTTCCTGGTGCACCAGTAGTTAGATGAGGTGGGGGGTAGTATGGGTAAAAGTAAATGTCACCTGAGGTCTTCTATACCGTACAACTTGTTTGCTTGTAGGCATACACTATCTCCCCTTCCTGGTGACTATCTCCAGCCAAGTGAAAGACGTCTGACAGTTATCCTCTATCAGGGTTCAGTTGCTCACAGAGACCCTTGTATGCTGGGCTTTGATATGATAACATGCATTGAAGTGTGAGTATTCTACTGAAATACTTTATTTGGCAATGTTTTTCAGGTTTTGGTTTTAAAAGCATGTCGATTTAAATACATTTTCTACCATATATAACACACTTTCCTCTTCCCTAGTTCCAAGCAACTTCTCAAAAATAAAGGAGTGTGCCATCTTTTAACTTCTTAAACTTAGGTTTGGTGAGGTGGAGAACCCATAGCAAAATGGAAGTGTGGATGGGAAGACCTAGGATCCGTAACATAATGCTAGAGTAGGCTTAATTTCTGGAGAAAGGCTAAGAGCTCTGCAGGATAATAACATAATAGTCCTGCAGGATCAAACTAAAGGCCCATCTGCTCCAGCATCTTGTTTTCAGTTTCCCCAGATCACTCTAGGAAGTCTGCAAGCAGGACCTGAGTGCAGCAGAATTCTTCCCCACTTGTGATTCTCAGTAGCTGCTGTTCAAAGGCATCCTGCCTTCCAGCAGTAAAGGTACCGTATTTTTCGCTCTATAACACGCACCCGACCATAACACGCACGTAGTTTTTAGAGGAGGAAAATTTATGGTGCAAAAAATACGGTATATCACAGTCATTGATAGCCTTATCCTGAGTGAATTTGTCTAATCCTTTTTTAAAGCCATCCAAGTTGGGAGCCATTACAAAATATTGTGGAAGTGGATTCCACAATAACTATATGCTGTGTGTGTTGGGATTAGAGCCCCTCAAGTTCTGGGGGACCTCTGGCTTGATGATTAATTAGCAGAGTTGCAGACCTCTTGCCATAGTGTGCATTCCAAGAAAAAACACTGGACGCAGAAGAGTCACTAGGAATAATTTACTAAGGCATAAATCATGTGGTTCTTTGTCAAAGCCTTGACAAGGTGCATCTTGGGCATAAAAATCAGTTCAGCATATAAAATCTAACACTATACAAGAATACACTGAGAGTGAGGAAGTAAGAATCCAGGCAGATAGAGAATCAAAAGTAAAGTGTAACTGCTCACTGGGTAGCTGATACATGTTCCCAGTTACCTTGAAGGGAGATGTAGTCAAAACAATATCCACCTTGCTTCTTAGCAGAAATGAAAAGTGCTGAGCAGCTAGAATTCTTTCTAGCATGTTCCAGCTTCAGTTTCTGCACATACAAAGAATATACTAGAAAATCTTCTGTTTACTTTTATAAACTGGAAAAGATTTCTGTACCTGAGAAACGCCATTAATCCTGACAGTGTGAACTAGGGCTTACGAATCTTCCAACTTTGGTGTCATTTTGGTTGCCCCTTTTTTGAACTTTTCCTGACTCTACAATATCCTTTTTGAGGAGAGGCAAACAGAACTGTACACAGTATTCCAAGTGTGGATGCGCCATAGATTTTGTCCAACAGCACTATGATATTGGCAGTAGGATTGATATTGGTGGTATTATTTTCAATCCCTTTTGTAATTATTCTTAACATAAAATCCACCTTTTCCATATGTACTGCATGCCAGGTCGACATCTTCAAGCTATTCACAGTGACCCAAAGGTCTAGTTCTTGTACAGTCACTGGCAGTTCAGACTTAACTGCCAGATTAACATATATGTGAAATGAGGATTTATTTATTTTTGCCCCAATGGGCATCCATTTACGTACACTTTTTGAACTTTTGGTACAATTGATATAATCACCTCACTGCTTACTACTAGCTACAGATAATTTATGAACAAGTTAGAAAGCACAGGCCCCAATACGGATTCTTTGGTACTCCACATCCTTCCATTGGAAGAACTTTATTCCTACTCTACTTCCTGTCTTTAACAGAAACATTATCAAAACCTCTTTGAAAGTCTTAAGTACACTGTCAGTTGTATTGCCTCTATCTATATGTTTGTTTATACTCTAAATTAGATTGATGAAACAGGCCTGGTTCTGCTTCAGAAAGACTTATTCTTCTGTATGTTTTGTAATTCTGCCTTTAATAATGCTGTCCCTCAATTTTCCCAAAACAAATGTTATACTAACTGGCCTGTAAAATCCTAGATCCCATCTGGATCCCTTTAAAAATGGTTTTACATACTTTACATTCCTTAAGTATAGATGGGTGCCTGGCGTGCTCTGGTCCATGGGGTCACGAAAAGTCGGACACGACTAAACGGCTAAACAACAGCAAAATATAGATGGTGATTAAGAACTCTTGGGTGGATTGTCATCCTGACCTGATGATTTGTCAGTTTTTAATAAGATGTAGAACCAGGTAAAGACTGAGATAGGTCTTGGTTAGAGACCATGGAGAACTGCATAGCTGAAATATATATACCGTAATACTAGGCTAGTTGGATCAAGTATAAAATAGTGTCATACTTTTAGATAGAAAAACAAAGTTATCTTGAGAAGATATTTTTTCTTATATCAGACTTACTGTAGTTGTGCAGCTTGGCTACTTCATTTAAGTATGTACTGTACACAGTTAATCTGTTTGGTAAGAAGATCCTTGTAACTTTCTATCTTCAGAATAGAACACCTGGAGGCAGAAGAGCTGGACAAATTCCCAGAAGTGGTATTTGGTTTTATGTCCCCAGCCATGGTCGTAATAACAACACCAAACTCAGAATTTAATTGTTTGCTTCCAACTGTAACATTCAGACACCCAGATCATAAATTTGAATGGAATCGTGCACAATTTAAGAACTGGTAAGCTCATTCCATCTTCTATATGCTTCCAAAAAGTAAAACAAAAACAGTGGTGTATATTTTAGTGTAGGCTATGGGGGAATAAAATAAAACCTTGCTATACCCTTCAGAAGCTTTTATGATTTTGAATATACTGTGGTGACTGCCATAGCCTACCTTATATGTTAATCATTTTGGAAATAACAGTAATTAAAGTGAAGGACAACCATTGGTTGTCTAGGCGTAGCTTTTTCCACCCCAATAATCTCACAATATGTAGAATGTAGGTGAGACAAGAAATGACAACAATTTCTGATCTATGTATTTTCTTCGTTGTGGGGATTCCATTATTTTTTAAAGACATGAGCACCATTGCAAGGCAATGTAGTAGGTAAAGATACGGAGATTTTTTAGGTGAAGTGGGATTGGTCTCAAAGCAGGAATATCCTCTAATATAGGGATTGTCTCAAAATTCCTGCATAATATTTGCTCCACTCTACCATAGCTCCAAATTTTCTCTTCTCCCCCCATCCTTCAGTGGGGTACCAGCTCCACTAAACCTTCACACAAACACATATCTTAATAATGCTTAAGAATTATTAAGAATATTCATGATCCAGTTTGAGAACTCTCACATTACTATTATAATGAGGGTGAAGCTTTATGCTCTTTGCTGTCTATTTCATAGTCTAAAGAACAGAACAGGCTCCTGGAAGTCAGTGAAGGCTGGGTATATTTCTAATTGACAGAACAAAAGTTTGTTGGCAACAATAATGTTTTGTTTTCAAATTCAGGGTTGGACAGAACAGTTGTTTTTGTCTCACTGACCTTGTCTGTTGAGCTGGTGAGGAGGTGTCTTTGTTCCTAACAGCTACAATCTCCTGTCACTGCTGCCATTTCTCTGCATCTACTTATCCACACAGGCATTGTTAATAGGAAGGAAGAACTGCCTCTCTCACAAGAATGGCTTGTACTCGTGATGGGAGATTTGGCAGTACTCACTATAACACATGTTTGATACGCAAGATAGAGCTGTTAGGATTGGTCTTTCAAAGTTACTTGCACAATTTGTTGTTTTGTCATAAATTTAGGGCCCAAGATGTTGCAGCTCGCTATGACTATACAGTGGAGTTTACTGGATTAGGAGCCCCACCTCCTGAAAAAGATGTTGGAACTTGTACACAAATAGGTGTGTTTGTGAGAAAATACCAGAATGATGGACCTACACATTTTGAGAAATGCAAGGAACATGTTTATAAAACCGTAAGTGGATCTTTTGCTTCTGCAAGGAGGAATAAATTCAGTATAAAGTGGTTACATAGTAAAACATAACACGATAACTGAAATAGAAGTCTTATGTATTGAGTTTGTGCTGAATTGATATCCAGTGAACCTTGTGACTGATCAGCAGTCAGTGTCACAATACATACTAGGAAAGAAGTTCTTTTGATTCTGACTTTCAAAACAAATGTGTTATGATTGATGAACACATGGCATGGAGAGGCAACTGGGCATTTAAAATGACAAAAAGAATGAGAATATTTGTTAATTAGCCCTAAAATATTATCAAACATGAAATCATTTATCCAGGGAAGAAAATGTTACTTAGAATGTTTTCTTCCCAGTTTCAGTGTTCAGTAAGTATTATTGGATATTGAACTGTAGAAGCACACTTGTTTTTAATAACTTAATTAAACCTTTAGACCCTATGCTGTAATTCCCACCTTTTTGCCTTTTTTTAACCTATAATTCCCACTAGTATCAGCTAGATTTAAACCCAGGTCCAAGCCTAACACTTTGTTCGGTGGGCCACTCTGAACTTGGATTGTACTTTTAAGATGGGAATAAGGCAGTGTAGGAGTATCAACCATATTGCTCAAAATTAATTTAAAATTGTTTTTGTTTTATTTCCAGTAAGTGGGTAACTTATGGAAGAAAAGCTAACTCAAACTAAGGATTTGTTACTTTAAGGTTGCAAGCCTATTCATACTTACTTAGGAGCAAGTTCCTTTAAATTCAGTGCAACTTACATTTCAGCAGACATGCAAGGGACTGTATTGTGATAGGGCTCTTGCTAGTTTGCCCAAATTCTACCTAATTTTGCAGGGAGGCTTACTCGCACCGCATACTACAGGGCTTGCTTCTGAGTTTTTTTGTTTTTAAAAAAGCACACAGATAGATGTTATTGAAAATTGAACTGAGGAGCATGTACAACCGTTTTATGGTCAGATAGCCACACAGTTGTAGGCTATGGTCTATCTTAAAAATCAGCAGGAGAATTATGTTTGCATTCGTCAAACAAGTAAGGACAGGCGGTTTTCAGCTTTATTTTGTGTATTGTAAACATGTTAGAAAAGGTCCAGTAGAGCTATGCCTAGTTTAATATTCTGTAACATAAAATGCTGAGTATGTGAAATGCTTTGAACAGTTAGAATGTGCTAACAATAAATAAGCCGCATCTTTGTTTTCCATATCAAAGCTTTTCAAAGCTGAATATCCAAGCCTTAAAGATGAAAAGTATTTGCAGACTGCAGTGGTCAATGAAGTTATTTGGACAGCACAAATAATTGCACGGAGACACTGGGACCACGTAAAAACTGAATATAAAAAACCCTGTTATGACTCTGAAACAGAACCTAAATTCCAACCATCTCACCATAGTCTGAAGTATTTTAAGCATCTGCCTTTAACAGAAGCCAACAATAAAAGTTTGCAGCCATTTATTAATGGAAACTCTGTCTACATACCTCTTGCAAACATTCTTTCTTTTCCTAAAGTGAATAAACTTTGTGGAACAGTTGAAACTCTAAGCAATCTCATAACTGGCAAAGTCACACTCAGCCATGACGGATCTGGAGTGCTGATTGATGCTGAATATGAAAATGAAGAGATGGAGAATTAGCAAATGCTTTCAAAAATACTTGTTCTTGGTACTACTTTGCAAACTGGAGGAGTCCAGTGAGTAGAATTCTGCTAGTTGCTGGATTTAATAACTCAACAGATTGGACTGGCTACTAAATATTTGGATCAGGTGCCATCTTTTTGTGTTGAGGTGGGCTAGAATAAGATGTTCCTACCTAATTATTTTGATTGAGAAATAAACATGTACCTTCCTCAACCCAACTGCTTACAACAGTAGATAGTAGAACAGAAGTCAGAAAACAGTTTTCTGTCTGTGAACAGAAAAAGTAATGTTTAAGATGCATTTTTTGTATT
This sequence comes from Podarcis cretensis, assembly GCF_951804945.1. NCBI lineage: Eukaryota > Metazoa > Chordata > Lepidosauria > Squamata > Lacertidae > Podarcis > Podarcis cretensis. Next base: position 82,037,727 of record NC_137175.1, on the reverse strand, counting down.
GAAAGGTGGTTTTACAGAAGTTTGTGTGCTATATTATGCAACACTACCGTTATCAGTATCTTTATAGTACAAGTTTAGTTGAGAACTAAATTAGCTGCTTAAGTTAATGCTAGGTGTAATGCTCTCTCTGTGTGTGCTTTTAAAATAGTTTTTTTCCAGAACCATTCACACTGTTCTATATAGAAATGAGTTTGTAGATGCTGTCCAATAAGGGCTTTCAAATAAGATTGTAGAATACTACTTGCTGAAGAAAGTTGTAAAATACATTTGCTCAGCTCATCCACGAACTGATTCTAACCCCCAAAGTATCAGCATAACCTTGGGGACTGCTAGGTTTTGATTATAGAAAGGAGCAGCAGCAATTCTTTTCCTTAGTCTCAACCTTATAATGGTTTGATCAAGGAGAAGGATGTGGCCTCCTTTTTAAATTCTGGCCTCTACTCCTATGAGTTACGTGCAAGATGGCAGAGACTACTCATTCATCTAGCAGTACTGCAAACACCAGCCACAGGATAGCCTTATTAAAGCCTCAAGTAACTGAAGTTATGCATTGCTTCCTGCATGTATTACCTATTCAAGTATGCTTTTCTTTAATTACAGTAGTTGGTAAACAGATTGGCATATGAGCAGATGTAGTTGTACATAAATATTGTTCCTGTGTAACAGTAAACATCCTTTGCTAAACAAATATTAGACAATTCTATCTCACTAATCTTTCAACAATTTCAACCACAAGGTGGCATGCTTCTCCATAAAGCATTTGCTTGGCATCCTGTCCTCATGTAACAAAAAGGGATGCAGCTTTTTCCAATATCCCTACCACCACCACCTTGGTAAAAAGTCAGAGGACTACTGCAGTGTTGTTGTTTTTATACCAGAGGCAACAGACGTGATTGGGCAAGAGAAGAGATGGTTTGGTACCTTGTTGCTCTTCGACCTTTTCCCTAATTCACTTGTCACATTTTAAAATGCTAGGATAGATTATTGTTTTTCTACTTCTACCTTCTTAAAATGTAATGCTCTCTATTACAGTATTTCTACCTTCTTAAAATGTAATGTTCTCTATTACAGTTGCACTGCAGCAGCTTTCTCCTTGTACTATAACCAGAACACTGCATCACTTCCCAGCCTGGCCCGATTCCAAGCCCTTGCAGAGCGTACAACCGTAGCCCCTAATTTTCCCTGCTATTATAGTGTCGCTTCAGAGGAATCATTTTTGGGATGAGAATAGAGAAGAAAACCCAGCACAGTTTCTGCTAGGGCTTACTACATAAAATAGTCACTTAAATCACTTAAATAGTTCAAGACAATCCTGTTTGCAAAGTTTAGTTTAATCACTTCTTCAGTATTAGGATTGAAGGCAGTCTCTTCCCTGGACAGATAATCACCAAGTATTCCTTACTACCAATACAAGTAGTAGTTACTGATCATGTTTACGATAAGCCCGTAAGAGTGGGATGCCAGCTAAATTGCTGATGGAGATGTAGCTGCTCTGCAGAGGAAATGCGAGCTTTTCACAGAAATAACAAACAGGAACTTTTCTGCAGGTGGGACTCATAGAGGATGACAAAAGGCAGTACAAAGGGGGGGAACCACTAAAAAGCTGTGGCAAGGCCTCAGAACGGTGCTCTAAAACATGGTTATATGTTTAGTATTTTTTGTCATCAGTCAAAGTTTTGTATTGTCTTACTACAGTGACAACCACTACAGCAGTTTACTTAGTGAATACCTAAAGTAAACTGCTTTAATAGTTATAATGGAAACAAAATGAGATACATTTTTTTGTCCCAAAGAATGATCAGTGTCGAAATGTTATTTAATACTGGAATATTTTGTTTTTCATGCTTTGGGGCTGTCATTTCTCTAGATTTTACAGAGTAAATAGATCATTCAACTTGTCATGTTTTAGAACAAAAGTACCTAACAAATCAAAATAGCATAAAAAGCATTTTGAGAAATCACAGCAATCTGTATCAGTGGAATTAATCATGCTGACAGAGTATAAACACAGGTAGAAAATGTGAACCTAGCACAGGAAGATAAAGCTGACTTTCCAGAATGTCTGCAAGTCAGGCCTCAATACAAAATGCAGTTTAATTTCCTCTAGCCTTTGAATCAGACTACTAAATTGTACAGAGGTTCCAATACAGTGGTGCCTCGCAAGACGAAAAGAATCCGTTCCGCGATTCTCTTCATCTAGCAGTTTTTTCGTCTTGCGAAGCAAGCCCATTGACAGCGGATTAGCGCTAATAGCGGCTTTTAGCGGCTTATCAGCTTAGCGGATAAGCAGATAAGCGGCTTAGAAAAAGGGGGGGGGGAGGAAAAAAAAGTCGGAAAAACTCGCAAGACATTTCATCTTGCGAAGCAAGCCCATAGGAAAATTCGTTTTGCGAAGCGCCTCCAAAACGGAAAACCCTTTTGGTCTAGCGGGTTTTTCGTCTTGCGAGGCATTCGTCTTGTGGGGCACCACTGTATAGATGAGCAAAGAAAGCAATGGAGCTAGAGAGGCTTAAATCATTAACTGATTCTCTTCTCTAGGAAAGGGAAGAGTCCTGGTTCTACCAAAAAAAGATCTTGAATTTTTAAACTTGTAATAGGTCAGTATTAAACTTAGTACAAGGAATACAAAAGATTTAAGTTTATCAGGAAACCACCTGACCCAAACAACTATTCCTGTCTTGGGTCTTTTTTCTGCAGGGAAGTAACCTAAAAATGAGATACAGCTCCTCCCAAAATTTAGCCTGTATTGTTTTGGCATACTGTTTTGTATTAGAAAGAAGGAAGTGGAAAGATAACCCCACACCTTTTCAAGCTAATAATTTGGTGGGGATGGAATGCCATTCATTTGCTCCTTTCAATTTAATAAAGTGAAATTAGTTACAGTACTATTGCAAACACCCTTTGCATTTTGTTGTTTTGATTCTCTATTCAGAAAAACAGCACATAAAATGCAGGTTGAAGACAAAACTTTTATTGAGTTTGTAAGACCACTTTACATCAAGTATTTTATGGTAAAAAAATCAGACTTTACTAAAAAATGTTAATTTTGGGTATCACTGTACAGTTTACACAAAATGAATGCCATATATGAATATGAAGTTCATTTCCCATGTCTTGGGGACACAAATGGAATCACTTCATTAACATGGCTAAGTTGACTAAAGTGCATAATAGCTGTTTAATGGAACTATCATATGGAATTCAAAAAAATTACCAGTGTGATGGGTACAAGAGAAATTGCCTTTGTGTAAGGTGTATTAAGTTAGGGAATGCAAGTATTTACACTAGGAGTGACCAACATTGCATTTGAGTAAACAAGCAATACATAAAGTTTATTGAACGTTGAACATGATAGTTCCTTTGTAGTTAGTGACCTTAGTTTTTTTTTATCCCTTGTGCTCTTTCTCCCTTATGCCAATTTGTTCTCTCCAAATCACTCATCTTTTAGGACCGACACTTTCTAGAACTAGCAATTTTTCAACAAATTTGCACACTATTTTAGTGACTTACTTAAACACACTAAGAGCAAACTCAATTTCACCTAGATCACTGTATGTTTCAAAGTAAGTTTTGTTGTGTACTCTCTTTGCATTATTTTAACAGCAGCTTAAAAAATTAAATATTTACTTGAACTCAATTAGAACAATTCAGGCTAAATAAAATGTTTTATGAAGCAGTGACAAGTTACTTCCAGGTACCATAATACAGAAGAAATGTTCTCATTTTAACAATTCACACATATGATTTAAATAATAAGAATGAGTTGCGACATATCTCCAAGATACAGAATTCCTTCATTTAGCTAAGAACTTAAAACTTTCACTGTTTCTTGAGAAATATAACAAACACTGACCAAATCCAGGGAATTCATAAGAACATCAGTGTTCCGCAAAGGTCAAGTAACTCTCATTAGCTTACTCAAAGTTGTTTTGAAGATACTGATTAATTCTCGTGACTAACTTTTTTTTGACATCTGAAGTCCACTATGAACTGTCAATATGTTTCTGAATTGCCTTCACTCCAAATCCCTAAAAAAATCTTTACAAAAATAAAATGGGCTGTTTATGTTGTCAGAAAATGCTTTGTCGAAACTGTTGCATAGGCACATTACATGTTTCATTTGTTCAAATTTATATGTACCAGGAACTATTTATCTGCACAAGTTCCACTGAAATCAATGAGTTCTGTCTTAACAACAGCTGAATGAAATGGACTAAAATGAGATGACTTAAAACAAGCTATGCAGACATTCTGCATGACCAGCACTGCACTGCACTGCACTATACCACATGCGTGGCAGTTGCAAACACCAATGTGTGTATCAGGTAGAGCAGGGCAAATACCTTTTAAATGGAGCAAGTACAGAGGTAAGTTATTTGCTCATATCCATGCCTCATTTACACTGAGCCTGAGTTAGCAATACTAATTAAAATACAAGACTCTGGTTTCAGATGGGGTGAAGAAAATTATATAAAGTGCTTTTCTTGACAGCTTAAGCATGTAGCAGTTATGTTAGCTGTTTAATGGTTGTTCTTAAAGCTTTATAAGAAATCGTTCCGACCTCCTTTTTCCTCAGGAACAAGGCACTCTTAAGTGTTAAACGGTTTGATTTAATATTGTATGAGCTAAACAACATACTACTGTATGCTCTAAACTTCATTACTGGTTATTATTCAATGAGGTCACCTATGATGTAGTACTTTTGTTTTTCAGTACACACCAAATGTCAGCAAGAATTATTTTTGAATACTATAAAGTTGTACTAAGGGTTCAAATCTTGTCAGCAGTGAGGAATATGTAATACGATAATTTTGTCAAAGCTAGTCACTCATTTTAAGTAATAAACCAGTTCTCACATGTGACTTAACCTTAAAGTTGCACACATTTGTAGCAGTATTTAATCCTATTTCTTTCAAAGCACAGCTGACTGGCTCACTTCCTTGAAGCAGAAGCAGCTGTTCCTATTTTGTAGCAATTCTAGTTTGACAGGAACAATTAAGTCAATACTTAATTGTATTAATTGTAATTGAGCAAGATTCTCACTCCCAGAAAAGGACTGAAATAGATGTGTTTGACTTTTTAAGGGATTAAAAAGCAACAGCAGCCAGGTTGCAATTAGAGAACATCTAATTGAATGCATTTCTACATACCGACAATTGATTTCACCATATTAAAGTCAAATCAGATACCATTTGTCCTATCTTCAAAAAAGGTGCTTTGATTGACACATAGAACAATGTAACAAATCTACCAACACATTCTCAATGGCTGGCAAAGTACTCATAGAAGAAAAATTCGCCCTTATACCACAGGTAGATAACAAAAGAGGGCACTTTCAGTATGAGCAACCCAATCCGACAACTTGGGTCAATGGAAACTTGCGTTTTGGAAGCGCCCATCTTCAATAGTATTGGGAAATAAGCAAATTCTGGAGTTCCTAGAATTCTGCCACTGTAGTCCGGTTCCTCTAGCGTTTAATCACCACTTGCTCATATGCTCCAGATCCAACCCTGAAAAATTAAAGGCAGTAGAAAATACTGGAACAGAATTTTACACTCTTGAACAGGAGGAAACTTGATATTTATTACAAGAGGCGAATTGCTGCTTTCAAAACACAGCAGCCTACGTGTCTCTGCAATGTGTGATGTTCTTGGCCAAGTGAGTGGTAGGTAGCTAATGAAAGGGAAGAGAAAAGTTAAGGCTCAATGTTACCACATCATTTGTTTTTTTAGATATTATATGAGAGAAAGCTTGATTTGTTTTTGACCGAGAAGACTTGGGTATCTCTTGTAACATCTAGTTCTATGCCCAGTATATTACCTAATTTGAAACAAATACCCACAAAATAGAATCAATGGTTAAATTACACATGCTTGAACACTGGGAGTTGGATTCTTCAGTTAGTTGCACTTAAACTCCACTGAACTCTGTGGAACACATTAGGTCACAACTAAATTTCAACACTGATTTCAAGGGACTGAAATTCAACCAACATTCTGGATCCAAACCAATTTTTCCATGATTCCCAACCAATAACTCTATGCTGTGGTCTGTGCCAAGGCTTTGATGCACATGTAAGCTATTGATAATCACAGATACCATATGTAACACAGAAATCAGATTACAACCACTTAAACCATCATCAACAATTCAATCCAGTTTTGGGAAAAAATATAATTTCCTCTTTAGAACACTGTTTAAACAGCAGCAAGCCCTTTTTCTAGCAAAAGGTGCACTGAAGACACCGACACTCAGTACCCTTAAAATAAATCCATGCATTCAAGTAACTGAAGAACTCTGCTGAAAGCCTTTATGACAATGGCAAGCAGGACAAATAATTCTGTTGTCATGGAATGTTATCATTGCTTTTCACATCAAATGAGGAATTCATCTCAATCATTAGCCTCACTCCTAATTTTCCTGTTCCCTCCCTTTTCCCCTTTTATATCTTGTGCATTAGACTGTAAGCTTGTGGACATGGACTGTGTTGCTTTTCAGATCTCAGCACAGTGTTTAAAATGTTTTATAAATATATTAACAATAATTATCAATTCGCATTTCAAAATTCTACTGGTGGTCAGTGAGTATTACAAGCCTGTGGTAGTCAGGTGTCATGAAAGAGCAGTTCAAATTTCAAATTACATACAAACAAAACCAAAAGGATATGTCCAGATGATTTCTGGAGCATGTTTCCAATTTTTAGAATTGCTCAGATGTGGTCTTTGTTACTTATTGTGTACTAGGTAGGGAAGGTAAGTAGAATTAGTATACATACCTATTGGGTAAGTGATGACTTCCAAAAGCAGTGCTCCCTCCAGGGCCTACAAAAAGTCTTAGCCCTTCCTCTGAAAAAGAAAAAGTCAAATTTCATAACATGCAATGTTATCACACTTGACTTGGATCTAAGAATAAGCTTGTAGAACTCCATTTGTGGAATGGACCTTTCCTGCCCCTTTCCTTTGCGGTGCAACTTTCTGCACCCATGAAGACCCCAGTCCCAGGATTCAGAAACCCTTAGGAATGATGTGGGAGACTGCAAGTGGAAAAGGGAGTCAGCAGAAGTTGCAGATCCTCCCTCCCTTCTGTGAGCAGAGTTGTCCTCTGCTCATGGTAGGATCACTTTGGACCTAACTCATTTGGAATACAGGCCCACTCAGGAATGAGGAAATTTGGAGCCAATGATTTAATCAGGTTTTCCCCCACCCCACCCCCTGTGCTTTACAAACCTTCTGCACTTGAGTCCAAACTGAAGTCTTGACTCTGCAATATTTTTTCAACAATATCGTCTGCATCCACTCTGGTGGCATCAACCCTTTTTAGCTGTGATTCCACAGAATCCTGTTTCACTGGGTGCCTATGAAATATTTATTGTATATAACATTTAGATCACAGTGCAATTCTAAAATATTTCTGCAGAAGTACCTGAGCAAACTGGAAAAAGTATTTTGCCCGTCTTGTACCTGATGAATTTTTCTGAGGTTGTCTCTTTCACAGGCACTTCCAAATTATCCTCAGTCCTTTTGGTTTCAGCTTCTTCACATGGCTCCAGAATACTACCTATACCAGTTGATGTGCTTCCCACAGAAGTATTTCTCTTATGACAGAGATCAGAGAAACTGGATGATCTGGAGTGACAGGTGCTATAACCTAGAAGAGAATAATTCAGAACTACTATTTTGATGCTAAGGCTTATACTTCACTGAACTGCAGGATTTTGGTTTCCACTTCTACCTTGAATACGACACTCGTGTCAAATATTTGGAATTCATTTGGTTAGTGAGAGAATCAGAAAATAATTTTACTTCCAATACAGTACATAAAAGAGGCAGACACAGTATCAAATAACTTAAAAATAATAATTAAACAATGAGATGCACATGACCATCTATGAACATGACATTTTACAAAGAATAAGGAGTCAGGTCTGTGTTCCCAAGGCAATTCTAATTTAGAAATAGGCACAACGAAGAAAGGAGAAAAAGGAGGCAGGGGAAGACTGTATGGTTATCACAGTTAAGTACACAAGTGTTCAGATTGGGCCAGATTACTGGATTAAATATATAAATGAGACAATTGAATCTAAGTTTAGGACAGGGGGAGAAAGGGACTTAATAGAATGAGAGGCAATCAGATTGCAGTTTTTACCTATTCTAAGGCAAAGGGGACAGAAGGAAATTCTTCCTCAGAGCTCTGCTGTGAATCTGGAAGTCATTCCTTGCACCAAGACACTGGCATTGCAATGTAGGTTCATTACCACTTAGGATAGCTAGTTAACAAGCCGAAGCTTGTTTTCTACAGATATCCAGGGAAAAGACTATTGGGGGACTGAGGATAGGCCAAAAGCCCTTGTGGGTCCCCATGGAACATATATTGGTTAAGATTATGAAGGGAAAACTTCTCCTTTCTTGTCCTGTATGGCTAACTCTCTGCTTAATATACTTCTTCCAGGGAGGGGCTCAAAGAAATTGGTTATTTATTTATTTATTATTTGTTGTCACTGTTGTTGTATACCACCCTATACCCACAGGTGTCAGGGCGGTTCATAGCGTAACATTTTTAAAACAGTCTCTTTGACTACTCTGACTAATCTCTTCCCCAATTCACTCTGACTGACTTTTCTGTGCATCATGTATAGCTCCTCAAAAGTCACAATACCCCGGGGACATCTTTTGGGCTTCCTGATGACTCAACAGTGGTGGCTAACCTTCAACGAGCATAATCATTTGCTTTAAGTGCTTGCATTTCATTAAAGAAATGCAAGTTTGTCTTGCTTCACTTCGGCTTTGCCACTCTAGTTACAAATTACTCACTGACATTTCCTTTTAATTGGCATTGCTCCTGGTATTTTTAAACAGCAGCCTGACGTATTTGAATTCCCCTTTAAGGAAAGGGCCGTAGCTCAGTGTTAGAGCTTCTGATTTGCATGCAGGAGTTCCCAAGTTCAACGCCTGTCATCTGGGAATGTACCTTGTCTGAAACCCTGGTGGATAGCTGTCAAGTCAGTCAGTAGAGACAATAATGAGTTAGGTGAACGAATGGTTTGACTCTGTCAGTATAAGACAGCTTCCTATGTCCCTTGGAGATAAATGGAGGTTCAGTAGAAAGTGTTAGCCGTTTAATTTCACAACGCAGTTGAAAACACAGGAGTAGCATTTTTAAAAGTAATGCCTACCCCTTTGACCATTTTTGTAATTCATGTCAAGGATGTGCTTTTAAAATGGCTTCCATATAAAAGCCGTTGCTGTTAAAATTGTTTTCCTATTTTTACTTATATTGTCTGTAAATCCATCACAGCTTATAAAAAAGCAGGAAATTAATCTCATGGTTTTTTTTTTTTGCTAAATCTACTTAATAGTGCACATCAAGAAACCTCCTACCTGAAACTTTTGACTGCTGGCTTGCATAGCTGGAGGTTCTAGAATGCCCACATGCTCCAAGTTCATCTGGGACAGACATGCTCTTGGTTGCGAGATCTGCAAAAAATGAAGATCAAGCAACACTGCTGCCAAATTACTTCCTCAGATTAATCGTCCACATTGAGTAGTGATAGACTTGCTTAAAGCATACACTTTCTTCAGCGGGTAATTCTCAGTAGTTTTAGCCATTACATTATATCAAGGAAGTAACATGCAGATGGAATTATTGCACCAGGTTTTCCAATTATTTGTGTAGTTTTGACTACTTTGTTTTCCTGATATAATTTTCTAAAATGGTCAAGAGCTGGAATGGAGAAAGATTAGAGAGTTTTTATGTCGGAGACGGGCTATATAACGACAGAGGGATAATTTCTGCTGGTTCCTTGATTGGGTGAAGAGAGATTAGCCACATCCCTTTTTATCAGCACAACGCAAATGGCTAGGAAAGCTATATTTTGCACCCATAACATTATCTAATGCAGCAGTGGGAAGCCTCCACACCTGGTCTTAATGAGGCTTCCCAGATCTCTGAATTTGAACCCCATCAAGGTCATTTTGGGCAAAGCATTCTAACTTGGCAGTCACCCTAAAGTCATATGAAGTCAGATGGGAAATCTGTTCTCTCCAACCTTAGCACTAAGTACCACAGAACTAAGATCAGGGAAGAACCTCTTCTTACGGCCAAGATTTGAACTTTGCATCAGATGCGGCCATATTTCAGAATGGCCAGAGAGTAAGACACCCTGATCTAATGGATTTTCAGCCATGTGTGGGTCATTTATATGGCCCTGTATTTATTTTTTAAAAAAGCCAACACCAAACTTGAGATCAGTAATTTCTAATAATGAAGAACTGATCTACATATGCAGAAAAAGCATATAATACTGTTGCTCCTGAGATTGTACAATTCTACTTCTTCCTTTCTATATACAGAAAAACTGTAAGGTGGTCCTTGTGCAACCCCAATTGGAGGATTTGTTGCACCACATCACAATGAGAGCCAGTGTGGTGTAGTGGTTAGAGTGCTGGAATGGGACCTGACAGACCAGGCTTCAAATTCACACTCTGCCATAAAACTCACTGGGTGACTTTGGGGCCAGACACTGTCTCTCAGCCTAACCTGCCTCAAAGAGTTATTGTGGGGATTAAATAAGGAAGGAGAGAACAGTGTATTCTACCTGGGACATAAATGCAATAAATAAATAAGTCACAAATTCAGACTTGTAAGAAGTCAGGTTGGTGTATGGGAGCAAAAGAGAAGACAGACAGCACAACACCAGTGGCCATGGCATGCGAGAGAGAAGGTAGGTGCACTGACAGGGAGAGAGTGGTGGCTTCAAACAACAGCAGAGGTTTGAATAAAGCAGGGATGGAAAAATACTGCGATGAAATAGTGGCAATTTTAAACAATGACATAGATTTGAGTAGAGTGAGCAAGTGCTGACACTGGGTTGGGGAGCAGCTGCTTAAAACAAGGTTTGAGTACAGCAAGAAGTGAGTAGGGAAAGGTTCTGTTGTGTTAGCTTTCTGATGTTAGTTTCTGTGTTGTACCCATCTCTGTTATTTCTCCTTGTTTTACACTAGTTTAAAAAACAAACACCCCAGTGCTTCTCCATCCCTGCTTTACTCAAACTTCTGCAGTTGTTCGAGTACAATGAGAAGGAAGAGACAGTGCAAGGGAAAAATAGGCTGTTTTAAACTTTCCCCCCTTCCATAGCAGCCTCATGCGTGAGGCAACATTCCATTGTAGCTTCCCACAATAAAATATTTCATTTCTGCTACCATGTGTTGTCTTCAACATGAATCGTGCAGGGGTGTGTGTGTGTTGGTGAGTGGAGTGAGTAGGAGCACAGCACAACCCCTAGTAAAAAAACAACACACTTGTATACTGTAATTTCATTTTTAAAAATCAAAGTGGTTTACAGCAATTATCTATACAATAAAACCACATAGAAACTAAAAGCCACAGTTTGCTGGCTACCTATTGCAGAAAGCTTTTTTTCTTAATTGCCTTCATAAGCCTAGCAGCATAAAAAATTCAGCAAATATTTAAATTTATTACAGAAGGCACCTATTAAATCTCTGTTTGAAAAGTATTTCATAGGATTGGGCCAATGATACTGACACTGAAGGCTCTGTCTTGTGGACATCAGATAAACTTCACCAACTCTAGGAACAACCAGCAAAGTTCCTACAGGTGATCTTGGTAATCAAGCTGGGATTGTAAGTGTTCAAACAGTCAAGAGTGCAGTGGAGTACTGCATGTTTGAATACTGCCCCATATTAAGCACAATCTGCACAACTGGTGCTGCAGGGAGGAGGAATCAAACCCAAACAAATTAGCTCTCTGTAGACAAGGTTTTCAAACTGTGGAAAATTCAATCATGTACCACTCTAGCAGCTCTCAGAAATGATGCAATGCTTTTCCTAAATGTGCATAGTATCCCTGAGGTACACCTCTTAGTTATACTTGAGCAGGTTTTTTGTAGATAGACTCCGTATGAAAACAATTATGCCAAAGCGCAGTTTTCAACTTATATTCTAATACCAAGAGATGCCTGCGTTAAGTGGCATTCCCACTTATCTAAATGAAATTATTCTTTTTTATTTTCCCCAGGCTTCTACTATAGCATTGCTCCCTACCTGATATAGTTAGATGTGATGATTTTGTATTCTCTGCTCCTTTTCTGTCTTCATTTAGGGATTCTGGTTCTCCAGCAATTGCTATAGACATTGCTGTGGATGGGGGCCTGAAATGAAACAAACAGACTGAAATTAAAACTGGTCCTATCTGTGTTTGCCTAGGGGAAACAAATATGCATTTCACATATACTGCGAACAAAATTCAACAAATTCATAACATTTCCTCCCAGAATTATACAATATTATCTTTTTCAGTGCCAGGAAGACCCAAATAACTTAATTTGTAGATTTCATCTCTCTAAAAAACCTTTTTATTTAGCATCTTGGAAAAAAGCAGGATTTGCAGAACAGTGGCTATAGCAGTTAGTAGTTCAGCGTCTTATAAGTGATGTTTTTACAGCTGTTTCATGGCTTGTATTGAGTTCAATACTAATTTCAATAAATAGAAGGTTTATATTTGCCTTCTCCTTATGTAATATGTCAACCTAGCACTTCCTATTGTTTTCTACTATCATAAAAATCTAAAGCAGTGAGTGTTTTGTGCATGCTATGCCTCACTCTGTAACACCAAACATAGCCATGCAAGGTAACAGAATTGTTGCAAACCAAATAAAACAGCTCAGATGACTATCATATCTACTACTACTACTACTACTATCTACTACTGTGGGCAAGAAACCCATAAAAGAAATGGAGTGGCCCTCATAGTCAACAAAAGAGTGGCGAAAGCTGTACTGGGATGCAATCTCAAAAATGATACAATGATCTCGATACGAATCCAAGGCAGACCTTTTAACATCACAGTAATCCAAGTTTATGCACCAACTACTGGTGCTGAAGAAACTGAAATTGACCAATTCTATGAAGACTTACAAGACCTTATAGAAGTGACACCAAAGAAGGATGTTCTTCTCATTATAGGGGATTGGAATGCTAAAGTAGGGAATCAAGAGATAAAAGGAACAACTGGCAAGTTTGGCCTTGGAGATCCAAACGAAGCAGGGCAAAGGCTAATAGAGTTCTTTCAAGAGAACAAGCTGGTCATCACAAACACACTTTTCCAACAACACAAGAGACGACTCTACACATGGACATCACCAGATGGGCAACATCGAAATCAGATTGATTATATTGTCTGCAGCCAAAGATGGAGAAGCTCTATACAGTCAGCAAAAACAAGATCTGGAGCTGACTGTGGCTCAGATCATCAGCTTCTTATAGCAAAATTCAAGCTTAAACTGAAGAAGGTAGGAAAAACCACTGGGCCGGTAAGATACAATCTAAACCATATCCTTTATGAATACACAGTGGAAGTGAGGAACAGGTTTAAGGATTTAGATTTGCTGGACAGAGTGCCTGAAGAACTATGGGTGGAGGCTCGCAACATTATACAAGAGGCAGCAACTAAAACCATCCCAATGAAAAAGAAATGCAAGAAAGCAAAGTGGCTGTCCAACGAGGCCTTACAAATAGCGGGGAAGAGAAGGCAAGCAAAATGCGAGAGAGATAGTGAAAGATACAGGAAATTGAATGCAGATTTCCAAAGAATAGCAAGGAGAGACAAGAAGGCCTTCTTAAACGAGCAATGCAAAGAAATAGAGGAAAACAACAGAATGGGAAGAACCAGAGATCTGTTCAAGAAAATCAGAAATATGAAAGGAACATTTCGTACAAAGATTACCATAATAAAGGACAAAAGTGGTAAGGACCTAACAGAAGCAGAAGACATCAAGAAGAGGTGGCAAGAATACACAGAGGAATTATACCAGAAAGATATGGATGTCTTGTACACCCCAGGTAGTGTGGTTGCTGACCTTGAGCCAGACATCCTGGAGAGTGAAGTCAAATGGGCCTTAGAAAGCACTGCAAATAACAAGGCCAGTGGAAGTGATGGTATTCCAGCTGAACTATTTAAAATTTTAAAAGATGATGCTGTTAAGGTGCTACACTCAATATGCCAGCAAGTTTGGAAAACTCAGCAGTGGCCAGAGGATTGGAGAAGATCAGTCTACATCCCAATCCCAAAGAAGGGCAGTGCCAAAGAATGCTCCAACTACTGCACAATTGCATTCATTTCACATGCTAGCAAGGTTATGCTTAAAATTCTACAAGGATGGCTCAAGCAGTATGTGGACCGAGAACTCACAGAAGTGCAAGCTGGATTTAGAAGAGGCAGAGGAACCAGAGACCAAATTGCAAACATGCGCTGGATTATGGAGAAAGCTAGAGAGTTCCAGAAAGACATCTACTTCTGCTTCATTGACTATGCAAAAGCCTTTGACTGTGTCGACCACAGCAAACTATGGCAAGTTCTTAAAGAAATGGGAGTGCCTGATCACCTTATCTGTCTCCTGAGAAATCTCTATGTGGGACAAGAAGCTACAGTTAGAACTGGATATGGAACAACTGATTGGTTCAAAATTGGGAAAGGAGTACGACAAGGCTGTATTTTGTCTCCCTGCTTATTTAACTTATATACAGAATTCATCATGCGAAAGGCTGGGCTGGATGAATCCGAAGCCGGAATTAAGATTGCTGGAAGAAATATCAACAACCTCAGATATGCAGATGACACAACCTTGATGGCAGAAAGTGAGGAGGAATTAAAGAACCTTTTATTGAGGGTGAAAGAGGAGAGCGCAAAATATGGTCTGAAGCTCAACATCAAAAAAACGAAGGCCACTGGTCCCATCACCTCCTGGCAAATAGAAGGGGAAGAAATGGAGGCAGTAAGAGATTTTACTTTCTTGGGCTCCATGATCACTGCAGATGGTGACAGCAGTCACAAAATTAAAAGACGCCTGCTTCTTGGGAGAAAAGCAATGACAAACCTAGACAGCATCTTAAAAAGTAGAGACATCACCTTGCCAACAAAGGTTCGTATAGTAAAAGCTATGGTTTTCCCAGTAGTGATGTATGGAAGTGAGAGCTGGACCATAAAGAAGGCTGATCGCCGAAGAATGGATGCTTTTGAATTAAGGTGCTGGAGGAGACTCTTGAGAGTCCCATGGACTGCAAGAAGATCAAACGTATCCATTCTTAAGGAAATCAGCCCTGAGTGCTCACTGGAAAGACAGATCGTGAAGCTGAGGCTCCAATACTTTGGCCATCTCATGAGAAGAGAAGACTCCTTGGAAAAGACCCTGATGTTGGGAAAGATGGAGGGCACAAGAAGAAGGGGACGACAGAGGATGAGATGGTTGGATGGTGTTCTTGAAGCTACCAGCATGAGTTTGATCAAACTGCGGGAGGCAGTGGAGGACAGAAGTGCCTGGCGTGCTCTGGTCCATGGGGTCACGAAGAGTCGGACACGACTAAACGACTAAACAACAACAACAAAATAAAATAGCAATGTCCTGAACAGTGTGTAAGGCAGATTTAAAGAAAACAGTAAGCCTTTCAAATAAATATATGGCATTATTCCAGGACTGCACAAGGTGTGACCCATCAAGTAAAATAAATGTATTCCCGGAGTACACAAAGGGTAAACCCACCAAGTCACATGCGGCCCACTACTCATCTATTGTGGCATGCCAGAAGCCTAACAACCCCCCCCCCAAGCTACATACGGTACTTGCATGCATGCAGCAAAAATAGGTTTATCAGACTCTTGATAAACCACTATACTGTTCAAAACACTGCTGATATGTCTCTCATTTGTTTCAATGGGGCTCTGCAAGACCATATGTGCTATTAAAATAGGGTTGTGCAGCTGCAGTGCTTGATGTATGCTCTCAGGCACCCTCATAAAGCAAAGAAACCGATTTTAATCATTCTACAAAATGCTTTTCTGACTGGGTAAATTAACATCAGAAAGAACCACCATCTGGATTGTCTAAAATGTATGGCGTACTTGGAAAACAGTTCTTTTAATTTTTAAGAACTGAGCAAAATTGCCCAGCAGTCTTGAATATATGAAACGCCTTCTATAACAGCAAGATTTTTTAAAAATAGTAAGCTAGCATCAGGCAATTTGTGGGTATCAATGTGGGGAGCAATGTGTCTGGTTCTCATCTATTGCTCAGTTCCAAGGGGCAAATCCAGCCCCAAGGTCCTCCTAGCTGTCCCTGGGCAAAGCCTTGGATCCCAATGCCACCATCTCTACACACTATTATGCACCACAATTTCAGCAAATTCAGATGCAGGCAATGAACTGTTAAGTCCCCTAATAGGCCCTAAAGAAGTCCCTCCATAGATTCCCATATACTACTAAACTGTTGAAGAAGAGCTCTGCCAAAGCCTATGCTATTGTTCATCCACAGAGATGAGATTAAAGAGGCCTTTTCTCAGAGTCACTGCCAGGCACGGACCCAATAACACAAATTGGCATGTGCTAATTTTTATATATAGATGCAAATTTAAGTCGCTGAGGAAATGAAGATGAGCCCCACCAACAACCCTGTGTTTCCATTAACGTCACCATGTCTGCCAGTGAATCAGGGGGCTTAGCAGTGTCCTCCAGCATTTGCTGATTTCCAGTTAAGACGCCTTTCAGTGTGCCCACCATACTTTCTATGGTGCCAATGGTCTCAGTATTAAAAGTCCTCTAAAAAAAATCACAGTGCACAAGGAATCGTTTGTTGTTCCTGATTAGTTTCTGGTTGCACTGACTCAGCTTCTCCTACACTGGACATGTGCTCTTAAACATGCCCAGACATTTTTATTGGGTGCCACGATTGCATAACCACTCTCTTGTCCTTTCTGAACAGAGGAGAGGTGTAATGAGCAAGTGTAGCAGTGACCGATGTAGGTGTCCCCCTCCCCAATTGTGGTTCTGTTTCTTTATCTGCTCTTTTAGATGTGGCATCTGCTTTATCTTATGCCATATCCCCAGAGCATCCCTTTTGTGATGGGTACCCAAGACACATTCTCAAAATTCGAAATGTGTCCCCTGGCACAAAAAGGTTGGTGATCCCTGCTTTTGGGGGGCGAGCACATTTGCTTGCCAGAGCAGTAGTAAAAGAATGTCACCCAGCAGAAACTTTATAGTAATGTTTGCAGAAGAACTAAAGAGACTGGCTTGGAAACTAGCCCTTTGCTAACATAAAGTTAACCATTAAACTCAAGATTTTAGTGATATGAGTTCCAGCAACTCTTTATTAAGGAACTATTGTGTACTCAGTTATTATACAGTTCATCAATCATGATGGAATGAAGATGCTATTGGAAAATAAGTGCTCACCTCAGCACATTGTGTTCCAGTGCAAAATCAAAATGTTAATTCTATTTTAAAATAATAGGATAGCTTTTAGTGGCCTCAAAGGAATCTCTGTCATAAGGTAACACAGATAACATTCAGTACCAGTGATGATTGTAGACAAGCTATTAAATCTGACCCAAATTAAATAAAGGAGTGTGCAATCTAGAAAGCTTCAGCAAACAGTTACCGTATTTTTCGCTCTATAACACGCACCCGACCATAACACGCACGTAGTTTTTAGAGGAGGAAAATCCGTAGACATGCCACCCATAGGCATTCCCTCCATAACACGCACAGACATTTCCCCTTACTTTTTAGAATAAAAAAGTGAGTGTTATGGTGCAAAAAATACGGTACTCACTAAACTGGCTATCCATACAAGATGCCTTTCAAGCTGAACCAAACTAAGATTTCAATTTTTAATGGCATTATTTGCATTCTAAATGAGAGGTAGTGGTTTAAAATTAAGTAGTTAACTGAATCACACGCTTAACACAGGAATGATGCAGTGACACAGAAGCTCTTAAAGTGAGAGCTTACAAATTAGTTCACCACTATAGCATCACATAGCACAGAGGGTCAAATAATGCTATAAGTAACAGCCCAACTGTTTAGGATCGGGTGTGTGCTCAATAATGACATTAATATGATTCTTCAACTTATTGTTACAGTGGTACCTCGGGTTACATACGCTTCAGGTTACAGACTCCGCTAACCCAAAAATACTACCTCAGGTTAAGAACTTTGCTTCAGGATGAGAACAGAAATCGTGCTCTGGCAGCGCAGCAGCAGCAGGAGGGGGCTCCATTAGCTAAAGTGGTGCTTCAGGTTAAGAACAGTTTCAGGTTAAGAACGGACCTCCGGAACAAATTAAGTACTTAACCTGAGGTACCACTGTATTCCACTATTTTTGTAGAAAAAAACCCATTTATTTGAAAGTTTTGTATTGTGTACAAAAGCTCAATGCAGCTAACAAAAATCGGTTTAAATTAGCTTAAAGAGCTTCTTCACACATTATAGGCAATAAGCAATGCTAGCCAGAGTACTAAGTTACCTGTTTATTTCAATGGATTTACTCCAAGTGGGACATCTAAGGTATTTTAAAAGTATTTGCCTAAAAAAGCAGGACCATTGCAAATACATGTTTGTAAATGTGGTCATCAAGCCAAGGGTTGCCCCATGTCTTGTGGGAAACAAGCTTACACCTGATCTTACTATTAAAACAACTCAATAACTTGTATTAATCTTCATATAACATTCTCACAAAATTGATTTTACAGAACTCCCAACTAGCTCTGAGCTTTTCATTGTTCTTCATAGCTTTCTGGGGACTAATAGAATTTAAGACTGCAAAAAATTGTCTTCTGAGCACTTCTTCTGCTTGAGGCAAAAGTGACATCTGTTTATAATACTCTAGCACCAATACATTCTCATTTAAATTTATCTTGCCCAGAAACACCAACTCACAAGAGAAGCATTTTTTTAAAAAGAGCCTCACTTATGATTAAGAATTTATGCTGTACTACTACAACACCCTTTTAAAAAAAACAACAACACCCACTGCCTACATTTAACTTTTGCAGCATGGCTGATGGAAATAAAAGCTTCCCAGCTGCATTGCTACAATTAGACCACTCACCAAGCTGCATGACTCATCGCAAAATACCTCATTAGTCTAGAAATCCATCCTAACCACATTTTTCCTTTTGGTGCAGTACACGTAAATAGTCTGCTGGAATAGGCATGCGCAGACACAGGGCCCTTTAACACTCCTGAAGCTGAAGACCAACACAGTAAAATTTACAGCATCATTAATCCCATGCACTTTGTTTTATATCCTTATTTCTAGGCATGCATTTGTTTTGCTGAGGCTCACTTTAAGAGTCTCACTTTATTTTAAGAAGTATTTAACACCATTTACACTTTCCAGAGATTAGAATTCATCTAATTTGTATTCAAGAATTTGTACACTATTAAAACTGCTTTTTTTGTCCCAGGGATGGGGACAGGGACTGGAGTTTTGAGACAACTGCTGTGATTCAGAATCCTGAATGTGAAAGACCTGTGCAAGTTCCAACATTTTTGATCAAATTCTATAGACATGCTAAACCAATCCTGATTCCATCTAACTCTCCATAGCCTAATGTGTTCTTCCATGAAGATAGGCTAGCAACTAGAAAGTGTATAACCAAACCCCCCTCCCTCACAAAGTGTGTACAGTAAGCCCACAATTTATGCAGGGTTTATGTTCCAGGGATTGGTCTAAAGCCAAAATTACGTATAGTCAAAACATATTGGGTGCAATGGTGGATGCGATTGTCAAAGGCTTTTCCCCCGGACACCTGCCCCTGTTTATTTTTTTTATCTTTTTTCCATGTGCGTAAAGCTGAATGTCCACATGTTAAATGCATGCAAGCTGTGCGCTTACTGTACACAATACACAGTGTACACTGATCAAATATTGTATTTCCAATCCATTTTTTTGCATTGGTAATTTACTCTGCACCTGTACATTCCTTTTGCCCCTTGCATACATGGATTAATACAAGACTTCTTGATTTATAAAAAAACCATATAGCATTATCTATTATTGCCCAAATAGTCTATCTCCCCTGCCCTGCAAATGGGTGAACAGCGCAACTGCATGCAAAGTGATGAGCTATATCAAAGATTATTGAAGTAGGCACCAAGGACTGCTGATACCCAATAACCTTTACAACTTGGTTAACAACTCTTTCTCAGAGTATGATTTGTACAATTTATTCAAGCATTCCAAAACCCTAATTATTAACCATACCTACAATTTCACCTGCTGTGCCATATGTAAACTTACGTTTTGAAGCATGGGTCTCCAGACATTAGCTGCATGCTGATCAAGACCTGTAAGTTAGGAAAAACAAACAAAAATAAAATCAGATTCAAATACCAAAAAGCATGAAATGGGAAAATCCGTGTCATACATCTTATATGTGAGTGGCTTAACTCACATGGTTACTGTGAAGATGAATGGCACAATTAACAGTAAAGCTATCTGCCAACTAAAAATATTCATGGAAGTTAATAATTATAGTTAGTCTGACAGAAGACAGCTTTTTAAAAGACAGAATGGGCAAACATGCAGTCCATAAAAGCAATCCTATAATTTATATTACAACTAGACATTTCAGAAGGAAAATAATTGCAACAAGCAAATATTACACTTCCATAACAAATTTATTTGGCAAGGTTCAGCAGTAAGGAAGTGGAAAGTGTTTTTACCTTTTCCTTGATGACTATATTACAAGCCATGACTGATAGCAAAACTAGCAAATTCTCCCTAATATTGGGCAAACTAAAAAGCTACCTTGAAAATTAATTCTCTAATTAGCTTAGATTATCTTATTTGCATGGCTGCATTTACATAAAACACATTTAATTATTTTCCTCCAGTGGATTTGAACTGCATTGTACTTGAACATCAATTTCCAAACTTCTACTGGAGTACTGTATTATGACAACCTAATTGCTTGATTTCTTACCAGCTATCGTGTCAATGTTTCAAAAAAAGTTACAGCTTTGGTAATTGAATGCGATCCTTTGCTTTCCCATTTAACATTAAGGAAAAATACTATTCTAAAAACAATGAAAAACAGAGAAAAAACACACACAATTACTTTGAGAATTGAATTATCCTGCCTTGTGTTTTTGGTATCATAACCTTCCAGTAAACAGCGACGAGTGGTATTTCCTGATCCAGCAAACTCTGCCAAGTTGAGGTCTGCAAAACCCAGCTATTGACAAAAGATGAAAAGTCAGCAATTACAGAACCATCAAGGGAAACAAACAGTTTAGGCATCAAAGCATTTGTACTTTAAGAAAGAAGAAGTTTCTCATAAAATGACAAAAGGAAAAGCAGGACACAGTTTTCTTAGTGCTACACAACTGTTCCTTTTAAACAGTATTTGCAACATCCAGTATCCTTAAGGACAGGAACTATAAATTTGCACAGTTCTTTAAATTAAAATTAGGTATGTGTAAGTAAAAGGAGAGGAAGTATTGTATTGATATAATTGTGTCTTTACCTTTGCATAGGCCTTCCCACCTTTTAATTCCTGCAAGAATAACCAATGGTTATGGTTTAGTAATCACTATTTTCTGATGAAAAATGTCAAAGAGCTAACACACAGCTTGTGACATAAACATTTAACACACAGCAAGCAATACTACTGAATACTGAGGAAGTTTTATAAGATGTTATGGGTTTCCCTAAGTCAAGAAAAAACACATTTTGAGCCCTAAAATATTATCAATGCTATCAATAGTAATCAAAGGTAATTAAGCTGTGTAGCTCTTCTCCTTTACAGGCACAGTAGATCAAGATAATCAGAGAAGACCTTGCTAATGGTGCTGTGACCAGTGGAATGTCATCTAGTGCGAATACAAAAGCAGGCTATCTCTGTAGTTGCATATCCCCTCTGGGAGCCATCGACTGTTGGGTGCCTGTTTACACAGGCTGTCTCTGATCATTAGCACTGACCCAATTGCCCTGGGTTATTGATATCTATAGTGTTTCTTTTTATATACCTTTGTTTCTATTATTATTTTTAGAAAAAACATTTCGAAACTGCTCTGCAATTACTTGTTAATGATAAGCAATATAAAAATATTACTAAATAAGTAAGACAAATTAATAGTTGCTTCTCATCTTTGATTATTCAGTGTTTTTGGCAGCATGATATTTACAGAGAATTCTGTTAATTATATTTGGTGAGATCAATAAAAATAATATAATTACAGTCTGGATGTACAATAAGTAAACAGCGTTAAGTTACCACTTATTTAGAGGCACATGGCCACAGCATAAACTAAAAGGCAAATATCAGAAGAAGAGAATGGTCATTTTTACCTTCCGAACAGACACTCTGCAGATGCAGGGGTCCAAGACCCCTGTAGTGGCACTTGCACTCATTTTACACATAAATAAGAACCTCTTTTTCCAATGGACACAGTTTGCCTGCACCACTTCCCTGTGAATAAAAAAGGAAAATATTGAACATTGACAAGAAAAACTGAACGTTTTCTACAGAGGTATGGTTGCCATATGTGCTCTTTTTCCAGGACACACCCTCTTTTTCATGGGTATGTAAAATGAGAGTAGTCATAGAAATCCATAAGTAAAAATAGAAGTTTGCAAATGTGTCCTCCTTTTTGCTCTGTGGCAGGACTTAATTTTAGTTTTGACAAAACCAAGTTTCTCATTATGTATGGACCAGGGAAAATGGTTTAAAAACAAACTCTGCTTAGTTTAGCAAACCATCTTCATAACCCATGGGTTGAAGCTGACTGTTATGAAACTTAACAGAAGTTGTTTTAAACCACAATCATGATTTCATACACAGTTAGGTTTTATAGAATGTGCAACTTAGCTCTGCTGAAGTCCTCCCAGGTGCACAGGAGGGAAACATGGGAAGGGGAGGGCAGGAACCCAGGGTGCATAGTGGCTCCTTTCTGTTCATGCACGTAGCACTAAACCATGGTTAAGCATTACAGGATAACAAAACCAATTTATACTCATGGCTCCCTCACAAATGAACCAGCATGACATCTTACTCAACTGTAGCAACTAGACTATAAGAACTGGTTGGCCCTTTGCCAAACTTTTGAGTTGTTTTCTGGTCTCCTCTGCTATTATATGTTTTCCCCAAACAATGGCTTTTAGTTCTTGTTCTGCTGTATTGTATTGTATTTTGATTTTATGACTATGAACCATATTTGGGGACCTGTGTGGAGCTAAAAGGTATGGAAATTATTTTTATAAATAAATTCACTCTTAACAATGTTAAGGTATGAATAACTACAATGTGAAGATTTTGCATTACCCTCTTCGCTTTCATGTCTTGATTCCTCCCAGCTTACATATCAAATCTTGAAAACAGAACTTATTTAGATTTGATTTGCCACCAAAAATAAGCATTATTAAGATGAACCTCTCAAAATTGTTCTCAAAGACCTTCATAGACTCAATGACATGTACTCTTAGATTAATCACCCATGTCATTTTGGAGTAGACAGTCTCTTATCTTTTGCTTATTCTCTGTATTCCAAACTGAGAAATTAATCCTCTTTGGGTCCCTATTTACACACAATACAAATAATATAAGAATTTGTGCCCACAGGACTTGATTGCTGTGCCTGAACACCCAGAGTTAGTATTTCAGAAATACATGGCTTCATCACTTGTGAGCTAACACTGTGTACATAGCAGTTGAGGGACTGGTTTCAATATGGAATGTTGCATGACCAGGTTTTTCTTATAAGCCCAGCATCATGTTTAAATCAGGCAGTGATTTAAATCCCAAGTTATTAAATCACTGCTAGGTTTGCTCTAGAAATAATGACAGACCCACAGGTAATGTATGCAACTTTAATTTACTGTTATTTGATCTTTTTGGATTCCTGACACCCTTTTCGAAATGCTGAATAAATAATTCTGACTGAAGTTTGTGAGTAACCACATACAACAAAATAATGCACAAGTGCATCCACCCATAACGATATATTGATTCATCCCCACAACCAAGCACATGACCTTCCTCTATGGAGTTCAGACAGAGACAGAGAAATGAAGATGTCCAGATAAAGTATTGAAGGAAAGTCACGGCAGTTTAGAAAAAGGGGTGGGGGAGAATGCCCCAAAATAAAAAGATTTCTGGGCTTGGCAGTCAGTCACTAACAAACTGATATAATGAGGCTGCTGAAATCTAGGTTATAACAAGCCACAATTTCAGAGTCTTCAGTTAACAAATGTGACAGCTAGTATTGAGGTTAAGAAAAAAATGCAGAGCTTTGTGTGTGCACAGAATGCTTTGGTGAATTCTTTTACCCTGCAAAACTTCCTGAGCACATTTCTCCCTTGTGTGCCAGAAAGAGGTGTTATTCTGTAGGCTCTATTTGAAATTTACTTTGCAGTTTGAAGAAAGGAAGGAACAATGCCATGGACTGGCTGGATGCAGAGGAATGGTGGGAGGCACCAGCTAGGGAACCCCCAAGGGGAAAATGGTCAGAGCCAGGGGATGTGTGGTGGGATGATGATGGTCAGAGGGAGAAGGCGGAGCAGGCTACGAGGTGGAGGTGTTGGAAGCTGAAGAGGTAACAGTTTAGTGAGCAGGAATACAGTGGTGCCCCGCAAGACGAACGCCTCGCAAGACGGAAAACCCGCTAGACGAAAGGGTTTCCCGTTTTGGAGGTGCTTCGCAAAACGAATTTCCTATGGGCTTGCTTCGCAAGACGAAAATGTCTTGCGAGTTCCTGCGTTTTTTCCCCCTCCCCCCCTTTTTCTAAGCCACTGAGCCGCTTATTAGCTGATCCGCTAAGCCGCTAAGCCGCTAAACAGCTGATGCGCTAAGCCGCTTATCCGCTAAGCCGCTTATCAGCTGATCCGCTAATCCGCTAATAGCGCTAATCCGCTAAGCCGCTAATGGGCTTGCTTCGCAAGACGAAAAAACCGCAAGACGAAGAGACTCGCGGAACGGATTCTTTTCGTCTTGCGAGGCACCACTGTAGGCTGTTGCAGAAGTCCAGAACCAGAGGAAGAAGTGGAGGCTGGGGAGTGGGGGGGGGGGGCGCGGGCAAGAGACAGAGATGACGAAGCCTGTTGATGAAGCCAGGAAGCCCCCGCCTTCCTGTGACCAGTTCCCCTCCTCTTTGGTCTCCCAGAACCCACAGAGGTATGAAGAGGGTGAAGCGTAGACAGACAAGGTGAATGAGCCTCAGATTGCTTGGGAAGGAAATGGGGGAGGAGGAGTTTTAAGAAGGAGTGCAAAGGCAGGGACCTTCAGTCCTCGAAACTGCCTCACTGGGGCAAGATTTACTGGGAAGAGTTGCTGGGCTCATTATGCTTCAGCTGTTTTGTTTATTTGAATAAAGAGTTAATTTTATTGGCATCTTGTGAGTTATTACTTACCTGACCCTGCCACCCACCTTTGACAGAACTGTATGCCATAGATTCCTGACAAAAGTTGAAAGAACTGGCTTGGGTTACTCTATCCTAGAGCAAATATTTCTATTGCAAGAAAAATATGTTGGCTTATATTCAATACTACACACATGTAAATGGGAAACTTATAATGGAAACGAAAAACAAAAAAAGCAGACCTAGTCTTAAGATGTTGCAGAGTACCGGACTTTTAATTATGGACCCAAGTAACTTTTCTGTTGATTTCAAAGGGCCTCTAAGTATGACTAATGCTGGCTATTACATGTTCTCTATATCTTTAACATATAATTCTCACAATCATTTTAGCATTGTATCTGCTGCTCAGTTGAAAACTGAAACAGAACACCAGGTTTTCCTCACAATCAGCTAAAAGACATATCCAAACAAAAGCACTAGGCCAATGGTTTTCAACCAGTGTGCCATGGCACCCTGGGGTGCCTTGAATAATGGTCAGGGGTGCCGTGGGCAACACTGGCCTCTGTCCCTCTTTCTCTCCCTTTCTCCTCTGATGCGCTCTCATGCCTGCCTCCCAAAGCCTTGCACAGCTGTTTGTTGCAGCAGCCCTGGCTACAAGCTCCACAGGCAAATGGTACCTCTGGGGCTGGCCAGGGGGTGCTGGCTGCCAGGAGCCAAGGTAGCATCAGAGTAAGCAAGTGGGTGAGGGAGCCCAGCCAGCCAGCCCTTGCTGTTGGGAATGGACAGGCAACTGTGAGGCTGGGCAGGTAGGCAGGTGCTGCACTAGGCTTTCTTCTGCTTGCTGTGTGCAAGGCCTGTTTGGGAGCTGAATGCCCGGTGCTGAAGGAGAGCATTTCCCCATGCAGACCCAGCAGCGCCTGCTGCCTCCCAAGGTAAGGTGCTGGCCTCACATTCACCTTTGGCTAGTCTCCTTTGGGCTACTAAGACTGGGGGGGTATCCTCTTCCCAGGCCCCTGTGGAGCAGTGTGAGGAGGCACCTTTCTTTGGTGCCGGGGGCGGGGGCGGCAGCAGCTCAGAGACCGGGATGGCAAGAGCGGATGCCCAGAGGACTCCCATGGAGACAGGAGAGGAGACTGTGGGAACATTCCACAAAGGAGGGCATTTGAAAAAGGGTGAGAGGCTGCCAGCTCTGCAGACAAGGCATGACATAACTGGGCTCCTGAGCCCAACAGGGGTGCCACAAAAAAAAGGTAGTTGGTCAAGGGAGCTGTGGACTCAAAAAGGTTGAAAATCTCTGCACTAGGCTAAAACTTTCAAGGCAAGCTTTAATACCTGCAAGACTATGTATTTAACCAAGGCACTTAAACATCCCATTGCATTCCGCTAATGAAATTCCAGTCTACATTCTGTCTTCCTGAGACAGAAAAAAGTTCACCAAATACAAACTGAGTTGTTTCACTGCTTTGAGAATTTGTCCCAACTGAAAATCTGTCTATAAATTCTTAAATAAAAACAAATGTGGTACTACAGTAATTTCACAGACAATTTAATATTTCTAAAAATCTCCCCCACCCCACCCAAAAATATTTCACACATTGATTGGTTACCATGGAAAGTGAACAGAGATGACAGTCTACTTGGCAACTGTGCTGCAGAACAAGTTGATGAAAATGTTCCACTGTGAGTCAACTTCATATAAGCCTTAGGGAGTAATTTGGTCATGTACTATGAGTAGCGTTGTTTTTTAAAAAAATGCCCGACTACTGCATTAAGAAAGAAGAAATTCCTATCTGTATTATGAAGTAGCAGTTTCATAGCTATGCTTAAAAAAAAAAAAAAGGCCTTTAGGGCATGCCTACCAGGATTTCCCTTTCTCCCAGAAGTTCCTCATACAATTTTGGAGTTTGGAGGAGCTTTACAAAGGCAGGCTTCCCTCTTCTTTCAAATATTTTAGAAGAAGAAGAAGAAGAAGAAGAAGAAGAAGAAGAAGAAGAAGAAGAAGATGACAACACAACAGTGGTTATATCCTTCCTCCCAAGAGGGAGAGACAGAACATTGTCTCCAATGTCACATTGACTTTTAGAAGCATTCAGAGCCCAATGCCTTGAAAGCACTTTCAAACCAGTAAAACGTATTGTAGCTTTTCAAATCTCCAAGGTTCAGTGTACATGCAAGGAGCCTTCACTAGTCTCCAGGCTTAGGAGAAAAGCAGGAACTTTCCCTGTTTCTAAGCCCTCACCTGGTAAAATACATGCTTGCCAATGGCTAGTGAAGTTATGGACTCTTGCAAAGGCTGCCCATTGGTGATATATTGCTGTGATTTCCCAGGCAATTGGCCATTCCTATTTTTGCAATCATGTGGCAGGCTATAAAATCAGGTAGCTTATCATCCCCCTAGCAGGCAACTGTATGTAGCTGATGGTTTGGACAGTGGGTTGGCATAGGCTTGACTTTAGTTATTTGATATATTCACCTTTTCTGTAAACTTTTTAAAAATTTAAGCTAGGCTCCAGAATGTAAGTTTAGAGAATGGGGGAAGATAACTTTATAATGAATTATAATTAATGCACAGATTCCACACAAATGTGCACACTGAGATTCTGATTTACAGCACATGTAAGTTCAAACATTTTGCTAGAAATATTCTAAACAAAACAGTAGAAGCAAACAGTGTTGCCAACTTCCTAAATTTGCAAATCACAATTTGCCTAGTCACCTGGTATAATTATAAACTGCCCAAGGCAAACAGGCCTATTCCAGAGGCTGTCCTTTGTAGTGTAAAGCTTATAGCTTGTTTTCAGTGGGAATTCGGACAGTGAAGAAGAAATAATTAAGTTTGCATATGTTCAGTTCTGCACTGCTTTTAGTACCCTTGCTGGAATGGCTGAAACCTTCTGCTTTGTTTTACAAACAGTGTGGCTTTCCTACTACTGGACTTTGTATTTGATTGAGACTCTGTAATTGGATAAGTCAGCTTCATTATTTGTGCTAATTTAAAACTGTGGGGTTATCTTGTTTACTTGGATGCAGTTTATTTCCAGTCCTGTTCCTATGAATATTTACTTGGAAATAACGTCCACTATGTTTAACAACAGTTTTTTCCTTTTTATATATAAAAAACCCCTGTACATATGCTGTGCACCATTTGCTCAAGCAAGTCCCACTGAACGCAATCTGGTTTGCTACTTTATATTCTTATACTGCTCTTACTCATATCAGATTTCCACCGGAACTGTACATCATAAAACAAAAACCAGAAGAGAAAAACAGGTAAAATGGCCTCATACTTCATCTTGTTAGTCTGGGATTGCTGTAGTGCAATATTTCCTGTATTTCACTGAAGTTAGCTCTCTTCTTTAGCCATCTACATTTGATTCTGCAAATGATAGAGCCCTCTTTCTACATATGCTTCCCTAAACCCTTCTCCACTGGTACCAAACTTCTTGTTTAACCTAATATTATTTTCTTTATCTCCATGCAGCTTCTTCTCTCAGAAATACCATTCCATCTGCCAATATATTTTTTTCCTCTGCACTAACTTTCAAGTGCCTCCTTAAAACACATCTGTTCACCTTGATTTATTTCAAATTCCTCTTTATTTTCCCTCCCTGCCTAATGTGTCTTAATTTTATTCTTAGACTGCAAGTCTGCAGATGGGGCCTGTGGCTTTTTATTTTATTCCTGCAACTAGGAATGCTAAACCCTTTATAAAACAAAAACATGATTCTGTCACAGGCAACCCAGTCCACTTGACACACCATTTCCCACCATGCACAATATGCAGTGACCCATGTATTTCTTACAAACATAAGAAGCAGAAAATAAGTAAATAAATCAAATAAAACATTAAGCTAGAATATGCAGTGTCCCAACAACACTTGTGGTCAACGAGAGGAAAAGACAATTAGAAATAGTCATCGTATAAACCTTCTTGGCTGGGTAATTAAAAAGTAAATAAATAGGCTGTTCAACTGATTCAGCTCAACGTGGGAGATTGCAAAGGCAGCTGTCTTTAAAACTAAGGGAGTTCTAAGTGCTTCAATCAGTAGTGTGTGAAAAATTGTCATTTGTTATTTATGAAGTAATTCATTCAGAGAACTGTTAAAATACAAGCAGAGACCGGTTTGCATGGCACTTACATTCTGGAACCCCCTCCCCCCAGCATTGACGGGGCCCATGTAAGGCTGCCCTACCTTGTTCTGTCCCCGTTTTTGTGACATTTTTGGGTCACTTCTGGGTTCGGCATGAAGTGCACGGTCGCGCACATATCGGACGCACATAAAACAATCGCTGTCTGTATAGAAGGAAGGACTTTGAATGTATCGAACTGGAGAATGAAAATGAGCCAATTTCATTACAGAGCGGAATGCCAAATGTATTTTCACACCTACAGAATTAAAAGCAAATAATTGTCAAGCCTGTTATAAGCAAGAACCCAGTGTCAATGTCTGGAGCTTATCAGTACAGGTCATTCTAAAAAGGAAGTTCAGCATATAAACATTATTTGATATTAGGGATTTACAAACACTTTTTAAGCATTTACCGGTATATCCCGCCAGCACTGAAACTGCTACATAATTTTTGTATACTGGCACTCAGCATCTCATTGTGCTTCATTAATTCACCAGTATCCTGCAAAAAGAACTGAGGCCGCAGTTTTGTTGCATATGGTCAGGGGGAATTCTGCCAAGTCCCCACAGCTGGATTTCCTCTGCTGCACTAAACGAATCAAAGTCATTTGCCAGTAAAATGTGCCTCTAACACAGGAAATAGCATGAAACTTCATACTTTTACAATAAAAAATGTGTTGTGGTTCTAAATGGAACTATATATTTATCAAGTATGCTGCATCTCATGTACATAGTGTTGGGGTGGGGGGAAGGAATGCTCCGCCAAAAAAGAATATGGCACAGAGTGATTAGCTATTTCTAAATACTTCTTATACACAGAAAAGAGAAGAACTGCATGAATGTCCATCCCTCCAAAATTAAGGGGGATTAAATGTGTGCACACAAACACACAGGCCTATTTTGAGATAGCAGGGATTTCAGGTTCACCTTAATGCACCCTGAGATTAGGGCTGCAACACTGCATACACTTTGCAGCCAAAGCCATACAGCACAAACGTTACAGATTCATTTTCTCAACTTGGACCTTAGCATCACATCTGGGGAAAAGGTAATATTTACTTCTCATTTCTTCTCGCAAACACTCATTGCAGACTACCTCTTAAACCCATACTCACAATTAGAATACATTTACTGGGGAGTAAATAACATTGAACTTAGCAGGAACTCCTCCACTGATTACACTGTAAGAATGGCAAAATAATGGATTTTTCCAATCCTGCCATGTACAATTTAATTTATAGCTACATATCACATTTGAAATAAGCTGGGAAGAGTCTGATTCCAATTAATTAACACACAACATAGTGCTGTGATTTTGTTTAAGATTTAGTTTGCCAGGAAACATGTACTGCTACGCTGCGGCTAAATCATAAAATTTAATAGTATGATGGCACTGCAGAATACTACGGGCTGACAGCTTCCAACATTACTTTTCCCCCACTAGCAATGTTAATTTGCATGGAGAAAGGCAACCAGGTAATGGCGTAAGGCCAACATCTTTGAATGTCAAATGCCTGAAATCTATGAAGGGCAGAAAAATCACCCCCTCCACAGTCAACAAATCTGCTCTGGAGCATTGGGGAATACTCATAACAGATTTAGAGGGTGCATGAGGGAGAAGGAAGCATTCTGTTACGCAAGGAGAAATCCTTGTGCTCAGTGGTATGTTGAATACAACCCACAGTGTGCATGCAGCCCAATGGCAACTGCCTTCTTCCACATTAAACTCATTGTTCTCAGAAGTTAGTAACAGTCACACACACACACGCCTTAATATTGCAAGGAACTATACTGGTAGATAGAGAAACAGCATTCCAATAAACAAAAAAAGAAGGGTAGTGAAACATATCATGGAAACTTCTAACATCAGTCTGTGGTACAAAAAAAAACCCTTTGGTTTTAGATCAGGGGTCAGCAACCTTTTTCAGCCATGGGCCGGTCCACCGTCCCTCAGACCATGTGGTAGGCCAGACTATATTTTGAAAAAAATAATGAACGAATTCCTATGCCCCACAAATAACCCAGAGATGCATTTTAAATAAAAGGGCACATTCTACTCATGTAAAAACATGCTGATTCCCGGACCGTCCATGGGCCGGATTGAGAAGGCGATTGGGCTGCATCCGGCCCACAGGCCTTAGGTTGCCTACCCTTGTTTTAGATGAATAATTCCATAGTGAGACGTACAGCACATTGAACAAACTTGGGCACTCTCTCTTAACCCATCCCTTTCCTCACAGGGCACCACAAAGAAACATCAGGTGCACATTATTAAAAGAAATATATAAAATTATACTTTTCAGACACAGAAAAGACCCATAGTTTAATGATTCATAATTTTTATACAGCTGAATGTTTCTAGCACAGGTTTTTCTATCACAGCTACTCTAACGCTATTTAAAATTTCAAAGTTTATTAAATGTCTTCCAGGTTCTTATACTACATTAACTGCCCTTTACCTTTACCTTACCTTACTATGCTATACAAAATCCCAAGCTTGTAAGATTTATCAGAATTCTGCTTATTGATACTAAATTAAATATCATGCTTGAGATGTATGTCACAAAGTATGCCACCTCATATAAACTCAGTAAGAGAGGGCAAATGAGACCATTCTGCAAATAGAAAAGTGATGTGTGTTACAATTCTATCCATTGCTAAACATTTATTTTGAAACTGGGTTTCTCAAGTCCACTTTCAAAATGCAGCACACTAGACCACAATGAATTAAAAAAAATATATACATGTAATGGTAATAGCCTAAGAATAGCTAGCTCATATTTACCAAACTCAAGCATATTCACTCATTAGTGAATATTCCAATTCTTGGAAATAATCATTATAAACTAAAAAGCCATGTAACTGCATGTCTGTGCTGTTTATAACTGTCACCTCCATTAAAACTTCAGATTTAGCACATTGCTGTGATATATACAACACATACACAGACAAAGTAATTGTCTGTGTTTCCATGTCATAAGGCAGAGTTTTGAGCTTATCATGGTTTATTGTGCACAAGCAGCATGCTGGCTGCCTGATTGTTCCCACTTCACTCCTTTCCTGGTGCAAACAGGACAAACTAGGAAACTCTCATAAAGCTTGCTAGCCAAACTTAAACCATGCATTGTTACTGGATTGTTGAACCTGGCTTTTTGGGGACCAACAAGATCCTGGGTTCAGATGTAACAAGAGTTTCTCCTGCTTTTAAGAGAAGAGGAGTGAAGTAGGAGCATAAATAATAAATTGTGATAAGCTAGAAACCCTGGCTTATCATGATATATGATCACATCATCAATACAATACTGTAAAACTGGATGTGACAGTATGTATCCAAAGCATTTATACCCCACTCTTCATTCAGAAAGGCTCACAGAATGTCTTATGGATCAATAAAAACAACACAGTTGCTCCCCTGAGGCTTACAATGTAAATACCGTATGAACAACATAAAAGGAAAATGGGATGGGGAGGAAAGAAGAAAAGAAGCAAATTCACATGCAAAATTATTGATATTGCAAGGTTCTAATTATGATAAGCTCTGATGGAAAGGGCTACAGAAGGTCCACATAAATTTCTGGGCAACACACACAAGCTACAATCACGTGTTAATCCATGCTTCACTTTAGATCATCCTTTCACACTTTGTGGTCCCCAAGTTAATCCTGCCATTATCAGATCCAGTGGCACTCTCAGTCAAACACGGGAAAACTGAAACCCTCAGTATGATGCAATTACAAATCTCTCTTTTTTCCAATACTGTAATATGATGCCCTGGTGAGATCACAACTGGAACTATCTCCACATGTGGAACAACAGCAGGCTCACCTAGGCTTATGGAGCACATCTTCAAAGTAGAAAAAGGCAACTAGAATGATTCAGGAAATAAACAGAATTTTGTATTGCTGAATGTTAAGAAGGCTCTTTGTTGTAATTTACAAATGTCACACTAAAGTGGGGAGAAATGCTATGCAGGATCAAGAAAACTGACCATGATGAACCAAAAGTGATTTTAAACAAGTCCAAGAGCTTGGTTACATTCAGTGGGATTTTTGCCCTTTTGTTTTTGAACAGCAAATTCCTATGCCATAACCCAAACTATTTTTGAGAACTCAGTTTCAAAAGCTGTTAGCCATAATAAGCACTGATAAATGACTACGTGTGCATGTGTATTTGCACTTGAGCACACTGTTTAAGAAACAAAAACCCTGAACCCCCTTGGGCACACAGAAACAGCTGTGTATTTCTTTGTATGCTGGTCTGAACTTAGAATTTATAAGAACCACTGCATACAGATTTGCCGTTAAGAGGTTAGAAAGCAAAAGAAGATACCTTATTATAAATTCAAGAAATCTTCATAGCACAGCTGTTGGAAGGAAGAACCTCACAGGGTTTCAAAACACTGGTTTCTCAACTGAGATGAAGTAGTGATATTATTATTTTAATGAATTGTAAAAAGTCTCCCCTTCCTCTGAAGCTTCAAGCACTGTGACAACCAGAGAGAGGAGTTATGGATTTCATTAAATATTCATTTGGGGGTAAATCTGTGGATGACTTTTGTATTACACCTAGGACAACTTCACCCAGTACATTTGACATTTCTCTGCATATTCAATCACAGTGATAAAATTTACTTTTAAAAAACAAAAATTGAAAGACTGATAATTGCTTCTGTGATCATCATGGAAACTAGGCTACCACGTAGCCTGTCTGCATGAACCTCCTCCCATGTGGGTCTGCCAATTTTCAACATATCATTGCAAAATGCAGAAACAGAGGGAGGAACTGCATATAAACATCACTGGAACTGTGTAGAGAATTGCTTCCAACACAAAAGAAAGGCACATAAAGTAGCCTCAAGGTGGTTCAAGCCAGCATCCTAGTAGCATTTTGTATAATGTGTGACTGGTCCACGGGCTGAAATAATACCTTTCTCCACTTCCCTAGGGACGATCAGACAAGCTTACGTGTCAGGCTAAAATCTGAGATTTTTAGTTTATCTTTTTCTGTAGCGTACTGCATTGCTTTGTATAATTACGTACTCCAGCTGGAGCTATCTACTTTGCTGGCACCTTCGTGCAACACAATGATCATTCCTAGTCTCTGCAAATGGCATAAAATAGAGATAGTTGTGCGAGACGGTAGTAAGAGCCTAGTCTTGGGCGTTGGACCTTCTGGCTCCTTTCTAGTTCCCTCCCAGAAATTCCACTGTACTTTATAGGGCTGTTCTGTAATAGGTCTACTGAAGGAATACTTTGTGACTGGATATTATTAAGCAATCCCTAACACTAGGTCTCAACATTTGTGGGGGAGGTTTCCAGTTCTGTGTTGCCTGGATCAGCAACAGAACTGCTAGGTCGCATAGGAAGGAAAACAATAAGTTGGTGAGATTTATGGAGTAGTTTCCAATTCCGTTAAAAGAAATTAGATGCTAGATGCAATGCAATGCATGCGTGTGTATGTTTGTATGTATATGTATATGCATGCGTTGCATCTAATCTTTAACAGAATTGGAAACTACTCCATAAATCTCACCAATTTCAGCCCTCAACCTAGGGACTATCTATCTATCTATCTATCTATATCACAAACACAATAGGTTTGAGGGGCTCAAATCTGCCTGGAAACAGTACCTTTTGATCTGGAAGCCTCACGCCGAATCCCATCCATTTTGGGGCAAATGCATTATTTTGGTCACCCAAAGGTGTGACCAGAGACACTGACTTCATTACTGCATTACACGTGCATCATGCAATTACAAAATAACTCAGCCCTGGCACCGAAAATAGGCATTTGGCGGGTGGGAGTGGGAATGGGAGCTCAAGAGGTTTTGAGGAGGAAACAAGTTCATTCCCCACCGGGTCTCTTAAGGACTGGGAAAGGAGGAGGATCAAAACCGAAACACGTCTATAGCATTTACTCCCTGCCCGCGCAAAATGAGCGTGTCTCCTGCGCCTTTGAAGACTTAACAGGTGTGTTGCGGCTGCGGGGGAAGCGGAGCAGCCCCGCTTCTGTGCCGGGGCGCGTCCGCACTATAACGGGGCTGAGCGGCGACATCTCTCCGCCTGCCATTTGCCACCGCTCCGGCCAGGTTAGGGCTTCTCAAAACGAGGGGTTGTGGCAGCGGCGGCCGAGGCTGTTAGCTCCCCCTTTTACCTGGACGACTCTCCGCTGAAGCTGCCGCCGTCCTGCAGCCGCACCTTGCAGAAGAGGATCCCGTTGACGAAGGGCACCGAGGAGAGCTCGTCCAGCTCCAGCTCCACGCGGAATTTGAACTTCTTCTTCTTCATCATCATGAAGGCCATGAAGCGGGGCGGCGGGAAGCAGCCGAGGGGAGGGAGGAAGGAAGGAAGAGGTAAACAAGGCGGCAGGGGGAGGGGGGAGAAGAAGCCTCCCCACCCCACCGGCGGGCTAACCCCCTGCCGGCTCCTCCATTACCACAGCCGCGCCGTTTCCTCCTTCGACCCTTGTGACCAAGCGCAAGAGGAGGCGGCGGCGGCGAGGAGAAAGAGGAGGAGGAGGAACAGTGGGGAGAAAAGGGGAGGGCGGCGGAGGGGAAGAGAAACGCGAGAAACGCTCCCGCCCGCGCGCGCGCTGTCTTCGCCTCAGGCAGGCGGCGCTGCCACGCAGCGGCACCCCGCCGCTCTCGCCTTGTTGAGCCCGCCCGCCGTTCAAAAAAAAAGACCGCCCCCCCTCCTGAAGCCACAGAGGCGAGTCCGCTAGCCGCTTTCAGGGCAGCGTGGCTATCTTATGTGCCAGCGCGGCCAGTGGTTAGGGGAAGGGCCGGCCCGAGACGTTTTGGGCGCCTGAGGCGAACGACAAAATGGCGGGGGTTCCCCAACCTCCTCAGGGCTGCCTTGTGGCCCTGCATACCGTGCGAACTTCCACCAGCCCCAGACCAGCATGGCCAGGGGTTAGGGGGCAGGGCCGGCCCCCGGGACGTTTTTTTTTGGCACAGAATGACTCCCCCCTAGGGAATGAGGAGGGATTGAAGATATACATCAGGGACAAGGGGTGGGGAATAAAGATCTACAATGGGACCTGCTGGTCGTGTGGGTCCTGCCGCCTGTGGCAGTTGCCCTCAGCTTGCCTCAGGGCTAGGGATGGTGAGAGTCCAGCAGCACATGAAGAGCCACAGGTGCCCCAGCCTCGCTCTAACAACTTGCCATCCCCTGGACAGTTAAGAACATGTTCCAAATTAAAGATAATAGTACAAATAGGGCAACCCTGTAGCGCAAGCCAAATCATGTCTACTCAGAAGTCAGCCCCACAGTGTTCAATGGGGCTTACTCCCATTGTATGTATTTAGGTGTTAAGAGGACAGGCTTATTGGTGAAAACAACCCATGCCCAATTTAGGTTGGTCATTGAGCTGTTATTAAAGCGCTGTCAGAAAAGTGGCAAACCTACAAAGCGTAAGAGGAGGAGGGACAAGTTCTACATTACACAACCTCATCCTTTCCCTGATCACGTCTCACATTGCTCTAAAATAGTTGCTACCACCAACCCTTCCACTCTTACAGTGATTAATGTGATGTGGTTCACTCCTTTTATCACTTTTTAGCCACCCTGATTGCCAAGGAGCATAAAACAATATACCGTATCTCCTCACCTTCTTTACAGTTGATATGTGCTTGTGTTATTGGATCAGTGACCTGGAGAAACTTCTTTCACACCCTTCCTGTGCCCTTCTTGGCCAAAAAACGTTGCGCAGGATAGATTTCTAAATGTATTAAGGACCTTCAATTGAGGAGAAGTTACTTAAAATAGCAAGAGGATTACTGTCTTGAGCACGCTCAGCAAAAAAACGTAGTAATATTAAGACTGCTGATATCATTAGTCGCTTGATTTAACAGATTGCCTAAATGCAGAAGAGCCAAAGATGTATTTGCCAAATATAATGCGGTACCAATTACTTCAATTTATCACCTTTGATCCATGGAGCTCAAGGCAGTGTACGTGGCTCGTCTCCATCAATTTTGACTTTACAACAAACCTTTGAAGTAGGTTAAGAAGAGAGACCGTGACTGGCTCAAGGTCACCCAAGGGAGCTTAATGGCCGAACAGAGATTTGAAACAAGGGTCTCTCCCTCCTGTCCTAGTTCAACACTGCATCAGACTAGCAAGTGTAATGATATTTCATCACCTGGGTGGCTTTAGATTTTGGGGACATTTGGCCTTCAGTGGGGCTTTTCTCCATTGGTGTGCCCTCTCCTTGGCCAATCCTTACAGCAACCAAGGAGGTGAGGCGAGTGTGGAGGTTACTCTCCTCACTCAGAGAGGGAGATGACCAGGCAGTGACAGCAAGAAGGATCAGTGGGGGGTTAGAGATTGTCCTTATTTACATTAGGACTTAAAACACAATGTGATTGTCACCCCACCCCCATGTTTCAATTTGCTTTTTCACTTTGCTGTACACACCAGAGAGGGAGTAGGGATGTCTTTACCTGATTTCCTGATACAGATAGGTAGCCGTGTTGGTCTGCCATAGTCAAAACAAAAAAAAATTCCTTCCAGTAGCACCTTAAAGACCAACTAAGTTAGTTCTTGGTATGAGCTTTCGTGTGCATGCACACTTCTTCAGATACACAGTGTATCTGAAGAAGTGTGCATGCACACGAAAGCTCATACCAAGAACTAACTTAGTTGGTCTTTAAGGTGCTACTGGAAGGAATTTTTTTTTGTTTTGATTTCCTGATGTTTCCTTCCGCCAAACTCGTATTCACTGAAGCTGTCATCTTTGCATGCACAACGACTGTCCCATACGTACACACCTCATCTTAACTGCAGCTTACATTTTCAAATCTGCATTAAATATTTTGCTATTCAGTATATTATAAAAGTGGTTGTTGGTGGTGGTTTTTTTAAACCTCTGTTCATAAGCCTGATGTTATAGCTCCCTCTACTGTGTTCACAGCATCACTACAAATGTTCAAGAAGAATAAAATACATAAAAGGTATTAACAAAATATATTTTATGTATTTTATAATATATAGATGTTGAATATGTGTAACTAACAATTCAATCCTATAAAAGTCTACTCAAAAGTTAGGTCTACTTAGTTCGATGGCACTTGGGATTTAGGACTGGAGCTGAAATCAGAGACACACAAATTTGTTTTGCCAAGCACTTCTTCAGTGGCTCAGGGATTTCCTTTATTTCCCTCATCTCAGAAATATTATTCTGTTCACCCATCAACTCTGAAGCTCCTGTCAATCATCACTAATAAATATTTTATGAATTAATCATTTTACAGTTTGCTTTTTGCTTTGTAAAGGACAGACTTTCATGACATGCTTTATTCAGTGGTACTGAGTCATTGAGAGGGGTCATGATGAATTGTGAATCATAAAACCTAATCACAATTTCTATGCACTAGTTTAGGAACACATAGTTGTTGCTGCTAAAGTGTTAGAGGACAGTGGTGTTGAATGTATATCCCCACTTTCATTCATATACATACACACATCATGGCACATTATGTTTGAGCATGGGGGGGGACACCACACTAGGCTGGATGGAGTGCTAGGATGTCTTCTAGGAAACAGTTTCCTGGCACTGGTCAAATGTCATCTGGAGTGACTCAATCTTTATTTTGGGGTGCAAAACATTTTCCTTATTGATATATAGTGATACCTTGGTTTAAGAACAGTCCTGTTTAATAACAATTTGGTTTATGAACTCCGCAAAAACGGAAATAGTGTCCCAGTTTGAGAACTTTATCTTGGTCTAAGAATGGAATCCAAATGGTGGAAGGGCACCGGCAGTGGGAGGCCTCATTAGGGAAAGCACGCCTTGGTTTAAGAACAGTTTTGGTTTAAGAACGGACTTCCGGAACGGATTAAGTTCACAAACTGAGGTACCACTGTACATATGAACCATATTTGGCTTGGGGGGCATCACACTTGAGAGTCACTCATGCAAAAGCAAAGTGAACATGATCTCCCAGTTATCTATTCGCTTGGCTGCATCATGTGTTAAATGAATGAATGTTGTTTGGTGTGGAAAGAATGCTGGTGCTGTGCACCTTGAAAGAAGCAGTCTCCCAGTCATGGAGACATAGCCCAAAGCTGCTTTTTGCCCCTGGTTCAAGGGTATATATGCTTATTGTTCTTCAGACAGCTCGTGTAGCTGTGTTGAATAAGGAACTGGGAACTAGCAACAAAGTTTAGCTTCATGTCAGCTTAGGTCCAATGCCTATCATCCTTACCTGTGCTATGATATTTTTGGGGAAACAGAGGCCAAGGTCCAGTCTGCCCCTGCCTCCTCTCCTAGGCTCCATGCACTCTGTCAGCAATCAACTAGTCTGTTCTAATGAACACCACATTGTATACTATTTGAAAAATAACCAAGCGCAATATAACTATGGTGATGGTATAACTTTCTTGGAGTCAGTAGGAAAAAGATTAACTGACAGGATGTGGCTCTTGGAACATAAAACATTACCAATTATTTGAAATGATACACCTGGTGCAGAAGTTACATGGTATGGAGTAGCTATTTTGCATTTTCTCACTGAAGCTATTATATTAAATAAGTTTGCATTCCCTTGGAAAATGAACTATAAATACATTGATGTAAGTGGGTAGAACCCTAGAAGACTGCAGTAGCTTGTCATGCGTTTTCCTTTGTACCACAATCAGATTTGGTGCTGGAGGGTGGCTTTAGTGTGTTGGAAAGGCTTGCCAAATGATCAGATACAACCCCGTTTTGCCGCTCTTGTGCCCTTTAACAGAACTACAACCTGAAATACATAAATCAACAGCTGGAGATTTTCACAACATGAAAATAAACATTATCACCTGTTAATATTTGCATATTAAGGTGTCATTATGAGCAGTTTAAGTTGGCAACCTTTCTTGCACACTGGGAGGTAAACGGGTACATGGCTCCTCTGAAAGTCTAAGCCACATTATTGTATTCAATTTTGTTCTGGAGGTGAACAACAGAAACCTTTTAATAAGCTATATTAAGCAGGAGTGTACATGTCTTAGAAAAAGGGCTATAGAGTCAGATGTGGGTGGCATTGAGGCAAATGGGAATCACACTAATTAAAGGACTGTGTTAGACAATGCATGTATATATAACAACTTAATATTGTTGACACCAATATCAATGCATCACATTGAGTGAAAGCACAACAGTTCCAAATTAAATATGGTTAATAGTAAATGCATACATAACTCATGTGTAACTCAAATGTTACCCTACTTCTGGAGAACCAGACAATGACAGAAACAGAAGTTCCATTTTAAAAAATTATCAAGTGCTCTATACATCAGCCAATTTTCTTTATCAAAATCTGGTAAAAATTTCCTTATATACAATTGATTTGTAGTCTTAGCTATGTGCTCCAACCCACCCTCCCAAACTGGACAGATACAGAGGTGGACAGGACTTTTCACCCTGAATATCTGTGGAGAAAAGGCAGGATCTCCAACAATGTGCTCTACAAGGAGCTGACTTCAGGCACTGGGCCTGTTGGCAGACCAAATCTGGGTTACTTACAATCGTGACATGAAGGCTGGTAACATCAGCCCTTGCAGATGACCGCAGTGCCTGGAGACAATCAGTCAGCTCATGTCAGCAGTGACCAGAGAAGGAATGATCATTGGGAGGAGCGCAGAGAGAAGAAATGACATGGTGCATCTGCAGTAGCACAACTGGATGCCTTCATCTGCCCCAGGTGCAACAAACATGTCTCTCCCATATTGGTCTCAACAGCCACAGCAGGTGCTGCAACCTTCCAACAGTTTGACTTCATTCCCAAAGGCACACTCCTCCAATATCTCCTGAAACAGATGGATGCAAACCATGGAAGATTTATAGGTGGCTTATGAGCAACAGGTAATACTATTAAAAAACCAACACCCCACAAACACAATACAAAACTGCCCCTAAGTCCTTTGGCTGGGGCCACAGCATGGATCCCCTTTAGCAGGGGGTAACTGGAGCAAAATATTATTTCTTGAATAGGTGAAGAAGCAAACTACCTATAGCCGCAACTTCTCCAACCAATGGATGAGACCAGTTTGGTCTATTTGACAAATTCCACCTGCTAAAATCTCCTCTTCTATATTAAAGGTACATGAGAAGCACCCTGTTTTTGCATCTGGCAATAAGGTAAACTGAAGCAAAAGAGAATGTGGTTTCTGTACCTTTAATAGTTTAGTTCTGTACCTTTAATAGTTTAGTGAAGCCTGTTAAAATTCCTTCTTCCACACAGCTGTTAAGGGTGCAGGAACCCTGCTCTCTGTAGCTTCTGGCCACCCTATTCAGAAGTGCAAAAAACAGGCACCTAGTTGGGAGTGCCAAGAACTTAGAATCATAGAATTGCAGAGTTGGAAGGGGCCCTGAGGGTCATCTAGTCTCAACACATGGTCTCCTATCCAATGTGAAACCATACCAGGCACTGCTTAGCTTTGCAAATGTGCTAGCAGTTTAACTGCTGCCAGCAGCATGGTCTGCAAAATCACGTTTGGATGACTCACTCAGTTTATGGAGCCAAACCAGTCATAGGTTCGGCTGACAAAAGACTTACAAAATAGTATAGCTGTCTTGGAATGGCACTTTATCTTGCCTGTTTAACAAAGGCAGGATGGACAGGTCTAGGCTTTAAAGCCCCCTTAAGTACATTTTGTAAAGGACTCTGGAAATCTCAGGGCTCTCCATAATCAACCAATCAATAGGTGAAATGCTCTAATTAGATTAGGTACCATGCCAGCGTACAGGAGGTCAAGCAGTGGTGTAATAACTGAAGAGGAATGTAGGGAATGTAGCTCTAGGACATATTTTCATAGATGGAGCAATGACATCATCTGCTAGAGATCTAAGATAATTGACAGATCTTTTTTGATCTGGTAAGTGCACGAGGTGGGACGCAGGTGGCGCTGTGGGTTAAAGCCTCAGCGCCTAGGACTTGCCGATCGAAAGGTCAGCGGTTCGAATCCCTGCGGCGGGGTGCGCTCCCGCTGCTCGGTCCCAGCGCCTGCCAACCTAGCAGTTCGAAAGCACCTCCGGGTGCAAGTAGATAAATAGGGACCGCTTACCAGCGGGAAGGTAAACGGCGTTTCCGTGTGCGGCTCTGGCTCGCCAGAGCAGCGATGTCACGCTGGCCACGTGACCCAGAAGTGTCTCCGGACAGCACTGGCCCCTGGCCTCTTGAGTGAGATGGGCGCACAACCCCAGAGTCTGTCAAAACTGGCCCGTACGGGCAGGGGTACCTTTACCTTTACCTAAGTGCACGAGGTGATAATGAGGCTTTCAGGTTTTACTATACTATTGTTTGTGGCATCTTAGCATTGAGAAAATCAGAGAATCAATTAGGGCTTGCTGTATTGATTTCCCTTGGGTTGTGACTATGGGGGCTGTCATGGTGAGCTCCTTCATCTAAAAAACAAAAACAAAAAACAAAACCAGCTGTGTTTTCTCTGTTTAATAGATACATTCAACAGACAAAAAGAGAATGGCCTAGGAATTTAGGGGGGGGGTGTAGGAGTCTCCATACAATTAACATGGATATCTGTCTTTCCTTGCTGATCTTTTGCCATGGCAAGCCAAGCATGAATTTATATGCCCTTGGTTTTCGACATGAAAGCTTGCGACAATATTTTATTGTTTAATACACATACAACAAACTACTTATTTTTTTAAAATATACATTTCTTTTTATCACATATTTATCCCTTTTGTTTCCACAATATCATTTTATTAAGCCACTTTATATCTGATATAGCATTTGTAAAAGGTAAAGGTAAAGGTACCCCTGCCCGTATGGGCCAGTCTTGACAGACTCTGGGGTTGTGCGCCCATCTCACTCAAGAGGCCGAGGGCCAGCGTTGTCCGGAGACACTTCCGGGTCACGTGGCCAGCGTGACATCGCTGCTCTGGCGAGCCAGAGCCGCACACGGAAACGCCGTTTACCTTCCCGCCAGTAAGCGGTCCCTATTTATCTACTTGCACCCGGGGGTGCTTTCGAACTGCTAGGTTGGCAGGCGCTGGGACCGAGCAGCGGGAGCGCACCCCGCCGCGGGGATTCGAACTGCTGACCTTTTGATCGGCAAGCCCTAGGCGCTGAGGCTTTTACCCACAGCGCCACCCGCGTCCCTGATAGCATTTGTACTTCTGTATAATGTTTGGAAGAGCTCATAGTTTGTCAACTGTAGGAAATAATAATAATGATATCTATCATCTTTTAGGCAGTGGTACGAATGTTGAGAGAACAAAGCTCCTGCCCATAGACTTAACAAGCTAAGAGTTATGGTATAAAAAGGAAAAGAGATGGTTAAGGAACAGGAAAAGAACCAGATTCGGGCACTTATTCTGTTACAATTACATAACTGTTTCATGAGCAGGTGCAATGGTCATTGAGGCAATTCTAGGAGAGGCAGAGCCATTAACAGTTGGTCCCATAGACTGTACTATCTCACTTTTCCCTCTGTTGCAATCAGCTAGAATGACTAATAATCAACAATTATGGGAGAGAAGCAGCCAAGTGGCAGTTGATCCCAATCAAACATTCCAGATGCTATATTTTCCTTTTAAAAAAAGAAAGCAATTTGCACTTGTAGCTTTCTGTTTTCCCAGCAGTCATACTCGAATGACTTCAAAACACAGTGTTTGTTTTAATGTAGCTAAGAAACTGTCAAAGGTAACAAATTTGACTATGCAATTTATTGTTCAAGCAGAAATGATGAGCTAGCACAGGATGTCTGAATGACTCACTAACTCAGTATCTGTATTAAAACAGCTTATGAAATCACACACTATGACCACTCTTTGGTTGATTTTAAACAACATATGAATAGCAGAATAGCTGGGTGAAAGTTTTGCATAAAAATAGTTATGTAGGCCTCTCTAATACATACCACTATGTTGTGTGAACAGTCAAGATACAAAACTGGCTATATAAATGGAAGTCAGCCAGCTCTACTTGTACAATTTTGTTATTATTTAAGAAATGGTTGATGTGATGTTGTGATCGGTGTACTGGTACCATGATAAGCACTTGTTCTATACTTCACACATATTATAGTCCATATGTATTTTTCCTACATGGAGATCCTGTGATCCATTTCACACATTGTACAAGGGCAAAGCTAGGTTTGCTTGTTAAGCTCACATTCAAGAGGGAGTGGTAGTTCATTCTGTCCCTTTGAAGTGTGTGTGATTCATGTGTTTGCCATGTCTATTCTACATTTGTCAATGTACTTAAAACACCTTAGTGACATGTATTTTTTTATATAAAGGCCAAGTAAGTATGAAAAAGCAACTTTCAAGCGTGGGGACTATATTCCTCAGCTATTTATATTGTTTGCCCCCTATTTCTTCCCGTTGCCTTGGCCTAAACTGCCCATTATATAATATATGCAAATACATGCAACTGTAGTATGTCAGACACTTTTAAAGAGGAAGCCCCATTTCCAGAGGAGGGCACAGAGTGGCAAAATGGCAGGTGGGGAGGTGGTGTTTAACTCTTCCCAGATCAACATTTGTCTGTTCCAAATTGTGCAGCTTTTCTGAGGAAAGATCATTTGTCTGTTGGCACCGGGGCCAGACCACACATGAGGCAAGGTGAAGCGACTGCCTCAGGTGCCAGGATCCACAGGGGCAGCAGATCTTGATGTAGCTCTT
This sequence comes from Podarcis cretensis, assembly GCF_951804945.1. Taxonomy (NCBI): domain Eukaryota; kingdom Metazoa; phylum Chordata; class Lepidosauria; order Squamata; family Lacertidae; genus Podarcis; species Podarcis cretensis. The sequence continues at coordinate 81,992,817 of NC_137175.1, read as the reverse complement.
TATTTCCCCCTGACCTAGCCACTGTGATCCATGCGACGGTCACCTCCAGACTGGATTATTGTAACTCGCTCTACGTGGGGCTGCCCTTGAGACTGACCCAGAAACTCCAGCGGGTGCAGAATGCCGCGGCGAGACTCCTTATGGGGTCTTCGCTGCGAGATCACATTCATCCAGTACTATACCAGCTGCACTGGCTCCCGGTGGAGTACAGGATCAGGTTTAAGGTGCTGGTTTTAACCTTTAAAGCCCTATACGGCCTAGGACCCTCGTACCTACGGGACCGCCTCTCCTGGTATGCCCCACAGAGAAACCTACGGTCTGCAAATAACAACATCCTCAAGGTCCCAGGCCTCAGAGAGGTTAGGCTGGCCTCAACTAGAGCCAGGGCTTCTCGGCTGCGGCTCCAATCTGGTGGAACGCTCTGTCACAAGAGACTAGGGCCCTGCGGGACCTGACATCTTTCCGCAGGGCCTGCAAGACAGAGTTGTTCCACCAGGCCTTTGGTCAGGGCGCAGCCTGACTCCCTCCTCTGGCAACCGGCACAGAATCTTGCTTAATCGGTTGCCATTAATTTGATTTTAATTAATTTTTATAATGAAATATTTTTGAATGTGTGATTTGATTATTTGATTATTGTTAGCCGCCCTGAGCCCGGCTTCGGCTGGGGAGGGCGGGATATAAATAAAATTTATTATTATTATTATTATTATTATTATTGTTGTTGTTGTTGTTGTTGTTGTTCCTGATATAGATCTTCACTCATCCCTTCTTCCCTGGCGGCGGAGGGAGCCAATCTGGGCACCAGGGTCAGGGTCTTGGGCTGACCCTGGTTGGCACAGTACATAATTAAGACAGTTACAGGTTACTTGCACTGACACTTAGCTTTAATTCAGAGCATTCCAACTTCATCTTTTAAGAGATTTCCTGATGTAGATGTTGGAAACTGACTATATCTTTTGAAAAACGATTTTGCCCTGACTGAAGTCCCTTGGATGTTGACGTTGCCTTAGAAACCATATTTTGTCGATATAGTAACGGACTTAGCAGTGAAAGCTGTTCATGTAGCTGGCATTCTATTTCCACTTAAAGTGCAGAAAAAAATCAAGACACTTTAAACCTATCTAGAGACTTGTAATTAAAATTCCTTAATCTGGATACATCACAGTTCAGTCTCATGAAATTATCATAGGTTAAAAAAAGAAAAGACTACAGTTGCTCAGAAACAAGGGGGAATGCTTTGAAATGATTAGAATCACTTTTCTGCCTAAAATCGTCTTCCTCCAAAAAGGCCCATGTGTGGGTTACAAGAGGCACCATCTAACACACTGATTTTAATGTAATTAAGAATGCTTACTTTCTGGTGGGTTGTGGCCGTTAGATGAGCACAACTGAGAATCGCAGCAAAATGTTGCAGTGTGAAGTGTTCCTGTTAAGTTTCAGTCAACCAGCCTTGCCCTTTTCTAGAAATTACACTATTCCGGAGAGTCATACAAATTTCACACAAAAGCACATTATTGTTTATTTCAACTCGCCTGTGGAAACAACTCAGAAGCCACAAAAGAAGGAAGGAAAACAACAGGAAGATTTAAAGAAGGAACTATTGGAAACTCAAGGCAGTAGAAACATAAGATGATTAGAACCCCACTGAACTTGAAGCATGGGAAGCCCCAACAAAAATTTATAATTTGGCAGAACATTTTGACTATATGATATGTACTTGTATAATTTGGAATACTTAATGTGATTTGATTGGATTGTTAAAATGGAAAATTTAATAAAAATTATTTTAAAAAAAAATAGATTACACTATTCCATTCCCCCTCCCTCTTGTTTTCATTTTCCCAAGAGCCAGCCAGCATTCTGTGGGTCATTAGCATGCCCCTGCTTGGCAGCCAACAATATTACAGTGGTGCCTCGCAAGACGAAATTAATTTGTTCCGCAAGTTGCTTCGTCTTGCGATTTTTTCGTCTTGCGGAGCGTGGATTCCCTGGGTATTAACGGCTTTAAGAAAAAGGAAGCAAACCCGCAAGACGTTTTCGTCTTGTGAAGCAACTCAAAAAATGAAAAACCCTTTCGTCTTGCGCGTTTTTCGTCTAGCGAGGCATTCGTCTTGCGAGGTACCACTGTATGTGCCCCATCTACTTGGAGGAAACATTAAGTCTATAGGATTTTGAGCTTTTTGTGCTTCTCCTAGCTAGTACCTGCTCTCTTCCGATAGGGAAGGAGTTTTTTTAAAAAACACTTTAACTTGTTACTGCCACTTTAAGCACCAATATAGCTTTTAGGAGCAATTAGTTACCCTATTAAAACTCTTCTACAGATTGACCTCATATTTATTCCACCCCAGTTAAGCCTTACCAGTGCTGTAAATGAGGACTTTTGTTAAAGCCTGTTTTGATCCCTACCAACTTATTGAAGTGCAGATCTGTTTAGCATTCTAAACTGCCTCTCATTTCTTCTGCCTTAATATTGTAAACACGTTCTTCCCATGTCTTTTTACTCTAAGCCAAGTGATTCAGCTGCCCCCAGCAAGTCTTCTGGCCACCAAGCTACACTTCATTTTTTTTCAGATCTTCTTTCTGAGTTCTCTTCCTCTGCTGTCTTCTTTTTCTGGTTACCTTCCTGGTGGTTGCTGGCATCCGTCTCCAACTAACACAGACTGATCTTGACTGAATAGCACCCAGCTATATATTCACTTCTTGTGCCCCACCTAGTTGAGCACCAGCCAATCACACTGCCTAACTAAGAATTCTAAACCTGTAATCACCAATCAGAATATGCATAGGTTCTAGCCTTCTTTTGCATATTGAGTGTTCTAGCTCCAACCTCTTTCCTCAACTGTCAGTTAAGGACCCCAGTGACAGTTAAACCAACTTTCACCAGACCAGACAGATTTCCACCATCAAACACGTTACAATGTCCATTACAATGCAAATGACTGACTATATTACACAGTACCCATTAAACACATTTTAAACAAGCAGGGCTTATTCATAGTGCTAAAAAGAAATTTCAGAAATGCAGTGTATCTGTGATTGGGCAGTAGTATATCAAGCACACAACAAAAGTTAGCTGCAGTGACAGGAGCTTGTACTCTTACGAGGTCAGGTCTTATTTCATGCAGATATGTATTTCTCCCCAAGTTTGTAGACATTTTTGAAATTACCCTGCCAAGGCAAAGGAAGTCCACCTTTATATTATACTTATATTGTAGGGGTGGGTGCTGGGTGCTGCAACTGAGAGAAGATGGATAACATCAGGGGTAGCTAATGTGGTCCCTCCCCCCAGGGCTTTTGAACCATAACTTCCAAAATGATGACTGCTGGCAATCGAAGTTTTAGCGCACAACATCAGATTGGCTACCCTGGAGTCATATCAACCCTATATTGCTATATCCATAGTGTGGGTTTGGGGTGAGCTGGTAGAGGACAGCATGTGACGCACTCCTGCAATGTAGTCCGATGTTATGCAGTCTCCTGCGGTGCTGAGTTTTCTAGGGAAATGCATTGGAATGGGTGTGAAGTTGATTATAACACCAGCACAGACATAGGTGGGGGTGATCAATGCCTTTTTCCACCCATGGGAGAAAAGAGGACCTCTAGTAGGTGTGTGTGTGTGTGTGTGTGTGTGTGTGAATTCTGATTGCAAGAGCACCTCAAGGTTTCACTTCTCCTTCCTTAGTACTGTTTCAGCAACCAATTTCACCACCCTCTGCTGCCTTTCCCATAAAAAAGCAACCCTGAAACCACCATAGGCAGGTTTGAGACTTTGGTTTGTTAAACAGTGCTTTGAAGTGCTTTAGCAGAAGTAGTCTGCACTGCACCCCTCTGCACATGCAGTGCCGGATTTATGTATTAGCTAAACAAGCTATAGCTTAGGGCCCCACTCTCTTCGGGGGCCCCCAAAAAAAGTTAAAGAAAAAAACGTACCATTTCCAAAACAAAAGATAATATGATGTAAGTCATGGCCTGCTAGCCTGCTCCCTAAAATATCACTGGTTTGCTCATTTCTATATATAGGGTGCCTACATTCTGCATAGACTGGTTGCATGGCAACATATGCAAGTGGCTTTAGATACTTATTAGGTTCATAAATTACCATACTGTACAGCATTTATTCAACACAAAAATCAGCGACAATTTGTTGTTGACAAAGGACAGCTGGACATATAAAGGGCCCCATTACCTTAGGTAGCTTAGGGCCTCACCACACCTAAATCTGGCCCTGTGCACATGGATGGATGGATGGATGGGTGGATGAGCTCATCCTGCCATTGCTCTTGGCCAGGCAGCTGCAGGGATTGGCCTGGCCTGATCGGGAGACTAGAACAGCAATGGCAACTGTTTGCTATGGAAGGAAGTGGAAAGTCTTCTTCAACCAGCTGTAGGCACATGGTGACTGAAAGACTGGGTGGTCAAAATTGAGTAGTGGGAAATGGGGAAGTATTTTCTCCACTTGCTTCCCATTCGTCATCCCTGAGCCTACCAGAAGCAGGAAGAGGCAAGCTTGACTAGGAGTAAGCGAAACTCTTCATGCACTTAAGGTACTTTATTAAGCAGTACTGGTGGGCAAACACAGAAGGGAAATACACAGATGTCTTGCATGAGCGTGTGCACATAAACATCACATACTACTGCACGGTTTCAAGTTTTCCTTAGGAAAAAACCCAAATATAGTTTTAACTGCATGTGCATGCACACCAGCAAATTTTGTGAGTTGGTTTGTTGTTGGGGGTGGAGAAGGAGGCCCATTAGAACCTCTGGCAAAACAGTATATTGCAGCCTAACCCACCTCACAATATGGTTGTAAAGAATGATGAGAATTAATGGGAATTAATTGTACAATTTTATTGAGAATAAGCCCCACTGTAAGGCTTGCTTCTGAGTACAGTATGCTTAAAATTAGGCTAGAAAGCATTTTGCATGCAGATACTTTTTACCTGGAACAGCTACTATACTTATACAAAGTATAGATTACAAGCAACTCCACTGAAGTTCATTCCATTTAAAACTAAAAACACCGGGGATTAATATGACAGCTAAAAACATGAATCTATTTAAAGATAATTATGAGAAATGTTGGAATCAAGTCAAAAAAGATCTAGAAATTTGGTCAAACTTGAAGCTTTCCTTGTCTGGTCGAATTGCAGCTATTAAGATGAATGTATTGCCTAGAATGTTATTTTTGTTCCAAACATTGCAAATTGTTGATAAGATGGAGTGTTTTAAGAGATGGCAGCGAGATATTTCTAAATTTATCTGGCAGGGCAAAAAACCCAGAATAAAATTTAAGATTTTAACTGATGCAAAGGAAAGGGGGGGATTTGCCCTGCCAGACTTGAAACTTTACTATGAATCAGCAGCTTTCTGCTGGTTGAAGGATTGGCTGCTTCTTGAGAACACAGACACCTTAGATTTGGAAGGTTTTAATAACTTTTTTGGGTGGCATGCATATTTGTGGTATGACAAGGTTAAGGTTCATAAAGGCTTTAAAAACCATATTGTCAGGAAAGCATTGTATAATGTTTGGATTAAATATAAAGATTTGTTGGAGAATAAAACTCCAAGGTGGCTGTCACCAATGGAGGCAAAGGCATTGAAAAAACTTAATATGGAGTCTAAATGGCCAAAGTATTGTGAAATTCTAGAACAGGAGGGTAATAAGTGGAAATTGCAGAGTTTTGAGAATCTAAAAGACAAAGTGCGAGATTGGCTTCACTATTATCAAATAATGGAGGTTTTTAAGCTCGATAGGAAAATTGGTTTCCAGGTGGAAAAGTCAAAATTGGAAACAGAACTGTTAGAATCCAATACTAAGAATTTGTCAAAAATGTATAACTTGCTGTTGAAATGGAACACACAGGATGAAACGGTTAAATCAGCTATGATTAAGTGGGCGCAAGATATTGGACACAATATTATGTTTGCTGACTGGGAAAAGTTGTGGACCACCGGTATGAAATTCACGGCGTGCAACGCCTTGAGAGAAAATATTATGAAAATGATTTACAGGTGGTACATGACCCCAGTCAAGCTTGCTAAAATTTACCACTTATCAGATAATAAATGTTGGAAGTGTAAAGAAAATGAAGGTTCATTCTTTCACCTCTGGTGGACGTGCCCAAGGATCAAGGCTTTCTGGGAAATGATATATAATGAAATGAAAAAGGTATTTAAATATACCTTCTTGAAGAAAACAGAGGCCTTTCTCCTGGGTATGGTTAGCCATGTGGTGTTAAAGAAGGATAGAACTTTGTTTCTGTATGCCACAACAGCAGCAAGAATCCTTATTGCCAAGTATTGGAAGACACCAGATCTACCCACTTTGGAAGAATGGCAGATGAAAATGACAGACTATATGGGACTGGCAGAGATGACGGGCAGAATCCGGGACCAGGAGAAGGAGACAGTGGAAGAAGATTGGAAGAAATTTAAAGACTACCTTAATAAGTATTATAAGATTAATGAATGCTAGATTGACAGCGGTTTAAAAATAATGTGGTTTTCAGAGACCTTGATTAAGAAAAGGAATGGAATTAGTAAAAAAACTTTTGGGAAATAAGGGAATGGATTTGCTGATTGGATAATGAAATTAGAATACAAAACGGGGAGGTATGAGGAAGTCGGGAAAAATAGGTTGAGAAAATTAAGGTTTGAAATTATACTTGTTTTTTTGTTTTTTTTATTGTTGTTTGTATTTGTATGTTTTTATTGGAAATGTTAATAAATATTATTTTAAAAATAATAAAAAAATAAAACTAAAAACACCACCAGGATTCATTCGGCACTTGCTTGCATGACTAGGCACACCCATATGCTTAATTATGCACACCAACAAGTTGGTTTTAACTGACAAGGAATTACAGGGTGTACCGCATGCACACCCTATGCACATTGTTTTGTAAAGTACTGTGCACAGAATGATGTGTGTCCGGTGTGCAAGAAATACCTTTCTACATATATTGGAGAGAACTAGAACCGCAAGATTTCAGGGATGAGTATAGCTGGGTAGTAAGTTTATGAATGGTAGTTAAAGCTTGTGTTGTCAGTGCTGATTCTTTCAATCATTAAATGTCATGTAGAAACCCAGCTATGAAGCTTTCCAGGGAGGAAGGTGCAGCAATTGGGTGGGGAAGCATCCCCCAACGAGAAAAGTTGGCAACCTTTAGTACAGTGGTGCCCCGCAAGACGAATGCCTCGCAAGACGGAAAACCCGCTAGACGAAAGGGTTTTCCGTTTTGGAGGTGCTTCGCAAAACAAATTTCCTATGGGCTTGCTTCGCAAGACGAAAATGTCTTGCGAGTTCCTGCGTTTTTCCCCCCTCCCCCCTTTTTCTAAGCCGCTAAGTCGCTTATCTGCTTATCCGATAAGCCGATAAGCCGCTAAAAGCCGTAAAAGCCGCTAAAAGCCGCTAAAAGCACTAATCCGCTAAGCCGTCAATGGGCTTGCTTCGCAAGACGAAAAAACCGCTAGACGAAGAGACTCGTGGAACGGATTCTTTTCATCTTGCGAGGCACCACTGTATAGCCATTCTGCTTCAAGGTTCACACTTCAACATTTACAGTGCAGTTCTATACATGTCTACTCAAAAGGAAGTCCCAAAATTCAATGAGATTCATTTGTTAAAATGATTTACATACTGACTTTAAATAATAATTATCAAGGTGGTAATAACACAATAACTATGAAAACTCACTAGAACATATTAAATACTGTTACGAGTATAAACATGTACATCTGCCATATCTTTGGAACAACAACAAAAAACCCAGATATATGGAAAGTGAGGATGAACAGCTTTGTTTTTATTGGTCATATGGTTGAAGCCTGCAGCATATCCCAGGTACATGTACCGGGATATAGAATTGCAGTGTTGTTTACATATATAAATAATCCACTCCCTACTTTCTGCTACTGTCATAATTAGGATGATGGCCCTCACTCACGTTCAACAGGATGCTTGTGGTACATGACAAGTATTATTATTAATAATAATATTTTTATACTGTCCTTCATCAGAAGATCAGTGTGGTTCACAACATAAAAATAAAACATGAGAACATAAAATACACAGTAAAACAAAAAAAACAGAAACAAATCAATAACATCCCCCAAACACATTTAAAAGCCTTTAGAATGTTAATCAGCTGAAGGCCTGATTATACAGAAATGTTTTTGCCTAGCACCTAAAGATATGTAATGAAGGCATCAGGGAAATCTCCCTGGGGCATTCCACAAACGGTGAGCTACTGCAGATAAGGCCCATTCTTGTGTGGACACCCTCTGAACCTCACATGAAGAAGGGCCTCAGATGATGATCATAGGTTCTGGGATGGTTCATGTGGGGAGAGGTGGCCCTTGAGGTATTGCCATCCTGAGCCGTTCAAAGTTTCATAGGTCAAATTGGGCCCGGAAACTAATTGACAGCCAGTGCAATCTGGCTGGGATCAGTGTGTTATGCTCAAACCGTCTCTACACTCAACAGGTGTAGGTTTCTCCATCACTGCATTTCCATGTGTGTGCGTCTTGTGAGGGGCACAGGTTAAGTCCCACCTGTAAGCCCTCTAATGTGGCAGCTGATTGGACCAGATAACTCTCTTCCCACACCACAATTCTATGATTCTAAGTGGCTGGCTAGGAAGCGTCTTTAGGATCACAATCTCTGAATGCAACCACGGGCGTGTTTTTTGGGGGGGTGGGGTGGGGTGGGCAGAGTGCCAGTTCAGCAAAGCCCTATTATGCGCGGCTGGATCGACGCCCGAGTAAACGAGCACAGGATCGGGCGTCTCAAACAGCAGCATAACCTTTCCCCCCTTCCAAGCCGATCAAGGAACTAGTCACTAACTTCCAGATCGTCTGCCGGCGCAGATCTCCTCCGCCGTCCAAACCCAGCTCCTTCCTTTCTGCAGTGGGAAGGAAAAGAAGACCCAAGTCCCACCCAGGCCGTGACCATGCAAGGCCAGGACGCCCAATGAGAAGGAGAAACCCGCGCTTCGCCTCCCTGCTCCCTCCCTGGGCGTTGGCTCTTGCGTGTCATCTCTTAACGTTTTTTTCGCTCCTCCCAAAGTGGGAAGGTTGCAGCTGTGTTTTTTTTCCTCCTCCTCCGTTTTCTTCTAGTAACGCTCACCAAATTGCGGGGGGCTTCTGCTTCTTTCCTCTGCCCGCTGCCTCCCCCCCCCCGACGCATTTCCTCTCTCCTGCATCATGTTTCGCTTCTGGAGAGGCTCCTTGGCGCTCCCGGAGGCTGCCTGCGAAGCGCCCGACAGGAACCCGCGGTACGAAAACCTCTTCCAGAAGCTGGACCGCGATGGGGACGGCCGCGTGGACATCGCCGAGCTGCAGTCCGGACTCAAGGCTCTGGCATCCCCCTGGGAGATGACGCGGAGAAGGTGGGTGCGAGGCTTGGCGACGGCTGGAACCTGGGCGCGAGGGGAGGCGGGCCGAAGCCAGTTTCAGCCTTGCAAGCCCTGGGATATGGGTTTAACCGAGTGGTTGATGAGGCAAAATAGTGCAAATAGTAAATTACTGCTTTTTATTATTATTTATTAGATTTTAAAACCACCCCTTTTCTGAAAGAAGGGGACTTCCTTTTCTACATTCCAGCCTGCTGAGTCAGTGCAGCATGGACTATTGACCTAAAATACTATATCCGTTTGCCATTCATGACTAAGGGCCTATCTGGTCTGCATCTGAATAGGCCTGTGTGGCTTGAGGCCCATTGGAGCAGAAGTTACAACATGAACTAAATTGATTGCAGTGCCACAAAATTACCACATTGAGGTTATGCTGTGGTAAGAGGTTACAGTTCTGAGCATCTGCACTGCCTAAGGTAATTTGCTGTATAAGGTGATGCCCTGCCTTCTGTTGTACACATGTGGGAGTCAACTGGACCAAGAGTTGTTTTCAACACTGGTGATTGGGCAACACACCTAAGGGTAACGGCTTAAACTGCTTTGCACTCAAGGTAGCTGCCTCCAGGGGCACACTTTGCTAATATAGCGCCCTGAGCAAGGACATAATTTGCCCTTGCCCAATATTATATTTGTGCTCTTCTCTCTCTTGCCTTCCGTTCTGTGCATGCTGTCAAGTGCACTACATCACAGTTGTGGCAACTCAAACACCCGTCTGACCAGGGCCTAACTTTGAGTAGGTACCTGTGTATATATAGGGATGATGATGAGGAGGATGATTATTATTTTACAACCCCGCCGGCTTGACGCCCTGTGCAGGGGAAGCACCCACACTGCCTTAAATCCAGTGCTGTTGCCTCACGCTCCTCAGGATATTTAGGAAGGACATTAAAAGCCCTTAATAGACTGGTACTACCTCCTCCCATGGGACGCGGGTGGCGCTGTGAGTTAAACCACAGAGCCTAGGACTTGTCAATCAGAAGGTCGGTGGTTTGAATCCCCTCGACGGGGTGAGCTCCCATTGCTTGGTCCCTGCTCCTGCCAACCTAGCAGTTTGAAAGCACGTCAAAGTGCAAGTAGATAAATAGGTACCGCTCTGGCGGGAAGGTAAACGGCGTTTCCGTGTGCTGCTCTGGTTCGCCAGAAGCAGCTTACTCATGCTGGCCACATGACCCGGAAGCTGTACGCCGGCTCCCTCGGCCAATAAAGTGAGATGAGCGTCGCAACCCCAGTCGGCCACGACTGGACCCAATGGCCAGGGGTCCCTTTACCTTTACTTCCTCCCATATTCCTAAAAGTATCTCTTTGGTGGTGGCTGATGAGTGTGGTTTTTGCCATTTTTACATTTGGGGCCAGGAACTTTCCCCTGGAATGTCCCCCTGCCCTCCTTCCTCCAGGACTTTTGCAATGCTGTGAAGATTTATCCCCCGCCTCCAGCAAATTCTATGAAGTTGATGTTCTTGTTGACTTGTTTTAATTTGTTCCCATTACTCTGTTTTTTGCTTTCATTTTTATTTATTTTTCAATCATTCCTGTAAGCTACTTTGGACACTTGTGTTGTGGCAATTTTACACAATACATATGCAGGTACTCTATGTGACAGGCTACTGATCTAAGAATAAAAAGAACATGCCTGCCAGAATCATCTGTGGGAGAGCATTTATGTTCTCATGTTTCAGGAGCCACGTACAGGGGTGACAGCAGTGGCGTAGCGTGGGTTGTCAGCACCCGGGGCAAGGCAAGTAATTTGCGCCCCCTAACCCATGGATTTGCGCCCCCTAACCCGTGGATTTGCGCCCCCTAACCCGTGGATTTGTGCCCCCTAACCCATGGATTTGCGCCCCCTAACCCGTGGATTTGCGCCCCCTAACCCTAACCCCCAGATGTTGCGCCCGGTGCGGCCGGCCCCCCCTGCACCCCCCACGCTACGCCACTGGGTGACAGCACTAATGATGGTCCAATGCGTTCTGCTTGAGGCAGAAAAACCAAATGCTGTTCCCACATAGTGGTGAGACTATGATAATAAAGAATGAAGTAAATAACAATTTGCTGCCCTTCAATGCCCTGGCCTCCTGCCTTACGGTGAGATGGACCTGTTTCTTTAGGCAAGACAGTTGCTTTGAACTGCATAATCGCTATGAATTTTGCATTCCTAGAACTTGTGTTAGAAAACCTGTTGTACTGGCCTTGACAAAAATGTATCTGCAGTATACTCATGGTTAGTATAATAGCAACAAGTGCGCAAGCTACTTGAGTATACATGTATGTATGTCTGGGAAGGAAGGTTGAATCTAGATATTTATGCCCATGTAGAAGATACTTCTGTTTTAAAGCACATAAATACATTACACATAGATGCTCACAACCAACTGGAATGAGACCCGAACCAATAAACCTTAAAATGATCAATACTTTTTTGGGGGCAGGGGGTTAATCTTTGTTATGTACCTCTAAGTCATTGTTCAGTGATGTTCTTCATAAAATAGAATTCCTGATGCCACTGTGATTAGTTGCACATATTTGTATGTCGTTAAGGTAGCCTAAATATCTCATTAGGCTAATTAATACTGGCATTTGAACCTGTTTTAGGGTTTGCTTTTGTGGCTTATTAACACGAAGCAGCAGCTCATATTTATGGAAACAATAACATTCTCTGCATATTATTTTAAGCAATTCATGTATAACAGCTAGCTGCATAGGTAGTAATGACTGCATTAAAGCTATCTGTGTATGGCAGGCTTCCTCAAACTTGGCCCTCCAGATGTTTTTGGCCTACAACTCCTATGATCCCTGGCTAGCAGGACCAGTGGTCAGGGATGATGGGAATTGTAGTCTCAAAACGTCTGGAGGGCCGAGTTTGAGGAAGCCTGGTGTATGGGGTTAGCCATTTAAGCTAGTGGCGATTGCCACTTAAATTGGCAGTGCATTCCATAAGACATAGTTGTGTGAAGAGGTATTCTCTTGTGGATATCTGCGGCCTGCTGCCAATTAACTTCTGAACATGACCTACTTCTTCATATTTAATAAATTTTGTTGTTTTGTTTACATGGTATAATATTTAAGGTTAAATTTTGCTAAATAAGTACTTTTCCAAGAAAGAAAGTCAGAGCATTGCCCGAGCTCCTTTCCAGGCACTGCTACATTTAAGTAGAGACCATATCTAGGCCTGCTTATTTTTTGAATCATTTAGAAATTTTCTTGCAGCCCGATTCTGTTGAGAGGTAGGCAGCAGAGTATGCTGGGAGGCTGAAATGGTGTTCTTTTTCATGTTAGATTTTTGCCCATTTATTCTTTAGCACAAGCATTCCACCAGAGTTGCCAGAGGCGGAGAATATTATTATCAGCTATCAAGACAGAACAGCTCAGCTTTGCATTGCCTTTCGGCTGCTTTTTCCTCTTGTGTATGAGATAATAACAACAACAATAATTTTATTGTTTATACCCTTCCCATTTGCTTCCAGCAAAATAAAAAGTAAAATAAAATGTCGGACATTAAAAACCACAGTCTCATGTTTCTCATAACGCTCTAATAACGTTACATAGCCCAGTAGATAGAAGGCTATCAGGGAATTGGGCAGGGACAAACAGATGCAGAATGCAAGCAAGGTATTGGGTCTTCCTCCATGGTAAAACACATCAGAATACATTTGGAGCAGTTCCTATGAAAAGATACAGGCAGAAAGTGTTATCCCAGTTAAATAGGATGTGAGGATTCATCCCTGCAGGCTGGAATGCTACTTTTGTAATGCTTCAGTGGTAAGATTCCATACACCACATCCAAGAAGAGAACACTGTTTAGCTAAATTAATTACTGTATTGCACTTAATTGCCCACATTTCCAGGAAATGTATGTAATTCTATTAACTAAAAGTGCAGAAATGATTTGTGCAGAAAAGGAGAAACCTCTCTTTTGGAATGCGTTTTTGAAATACTATAAGCACCATTACTAATTCTTCTTCAATGTGCATTTTTTTTTAACAGAAAATTTTCAGAGCTGGAGATACTAACCAAGATGGCCGGCTGGACTTTGAAGAATTTACACGCTATCTTAAAGACCATGAGAAGAAAATGAAATTAGCTTTTAAAAGTCTGGACAGAAACAATGATGGTAGGATCCAATTTTCCACCATATCTGTTGTGTTAAGATACACAAAGGAGTCTATTTCTTTCAAGTCAATCAAAAATTATGAGTTCAACATAGAAATAAAATGTAAGCGTTAATTACGTAATTATGTTAAGAGATCAGCATTAAAAATGTAAACATGACATAAACAAGAAAGTGTCATAATACAATATATAATTAACATTTTCAATAGATTTATATTAAAGAATGAAAACTGTCAATGAGCTGGTTTGGAAAGTCATATGTAATAAATAAATATATGAACCAGCTTTTTCCAAGTAACTGCAGTTTGCTGTCTGCTCTGAACCAACTTCTCCACATAGGAACATAGGAAACTGCTTTATACAGAGTCAGACATTGGTCCATCTACCTGGACCTTGTACCTAGTATTTTTGATGCTCTTTTTCTGGCGTACATCCTTATATTGTTTGTTTGTATACTGACCAACTCCCCATTTCCAAATCCCTGGTGCTCTTCTCTTGACTATCTGTAATAACATGCAAATATTTAAAAGTCTGTAAGGTCCAAGTCAAGTGACCTGGAGCTGCAGAGCCTTTCAGCTCATTTGTCTTTTTTCTCCCTCCCTCTTATAAAGGAGTAATTGACGCCTCAGAAATTGTTCAGTCCCTCAAGATCTTGGGTATAGATATTTCAGAAAAACAAGCAACGAAGATTCTACAAAGGTCAGCACCTGCTGTTATTTTAAATTGAGTAGCATTGAGGCCACCTCCCCGCTGCTGAAGTCTCATCCCACTGGGATATGTAACTATTTCCCAGTCTCTCTCTTTGCTTGGTGACAAGTGAGTCTTGCTGATACAATCTTTTACACTATTTTCTAGAAGCATAACTTAGGTTGACAAGGTAAACCATGGCTTCTCTGTGGCCATCTTTGCACACTATACTATGGTTTATCCTGACATGCTGAAGCTGGAACAAGCCCAAGTAAGCCTCATCCTTTTGTACACAAATATACAAAGTGTAAACTCACTTAATACCACTAGAAGCTTAAGTTATCATTGTATGTGAACCAGGAGCTGTGGTTCATAAAAAACTCCAGTTGATTTAACAAACCAAAGCTTCACAATGCATGGCTAGAAGTTGGTTTGTTTTGAATATTGCATAGAATTCTGATTATATTATTTTGAATTTTTAGCATAGATGCTGACGGGACAATGTCAGTGGACTGGAATGAATGGCGGGACCATTTCTTATTTAATCCCGCTACAGACATTCAAGGAATCATTCGATACTGGAAACATTCTACAGTGAGTATGCATTACATTTTTTATGCTGGTCATAGTGCAGACAAATTTGAGCAGGATTTACTAATGAGTTGCGTTAACGGAAGTGCGTGTTGGGGGTATGCTTTGGTCACACCAGTCTTAGGCTGTTACTGTAACCCTCAAGCTGCAGTGGCTCTGCTACTGTTAAGATTATGGCTCTATGTATGCTTATTGTAGGAAGGGGGGGGAATCCCATTGAAGTCAGTGAAAATGGTTACCTGGTAAATATGTTTATTTTAGAACATCCTTCTAAAGAGGTCTCCTGTTTTGGAGGAAGAGTAAAATATAGAGAGTTTGGGGCTGGTGGCAGTAACCCTCTCTTGGAAGAGCATAGAAGAATTATTCTTAGAACATGCCAAACCTTGTATAGAAGTGGGTGCTTGGGTTTGGAATACTGAGGAGAAAAGGTTTAGCTAGTAATCCAAAAAGTCTTGAAAATAGGTTTGTTTATAATAAACTCTTGCAAATGTAAATGCACATTTCCATTCTGAATTCTGGATTCTCAGTTTCTAATTCACTGTTAAAAAGTGTGCCTGTCAAGCTGAATTCTGTTTGATTTCATCCCATTTCTGATAGAGTTAGAATCAGAGTTTAAGAGCAGCTGCATTTTGAATTGACAGGGTGTCTAAAAGATGAGTAAAATCTGAGAGAATATTGATATTTAAAATTAAAATACCAGTATTATTGATAAGACTATGACTGGAGCTTAAATACGTTTTAAAAGCATACATACATTATAAGCCCATTACTACTTCAGTTTATTGGAGATGTCTTTTGAGGCCTGATGAATTATATCATAAAATAGATTTTTATATAGATCATGGTGCCAAAATGTAAGCTAGTTAGTGAATTATGAAGAGGAAAGTCTATATTTAAACTACTTATATAGAAAATTGTTGTCTTTTTTTCTTCAGTAATTGTATCAAAGATTCATTCCTTTTAACCATGAGAATGGCCACCATAGTAGCAAATTTCCTGTTGGTTCAACCCATAGAACTGCTACAGCATTTCAAAGCCCATAACCATTGCCCTGGTCTTCACAACTCAACTGTTTCATATCAGTAACAATTCCACGATAAGAAATTGTGCAAACTGGCTGTGTTCATGTGGTTGCATAACTTTTAATGTTGTAGCAGCATCCTGTGGAAAAAAAAAACCAGTGCTACTGCATTGTTTAAAGCAGGGAGTGAAGAAAATCTGGAGGCCCTCCAGGCTAAGGTTTATTTTGAATATAGACTACTTTATACCACAGATGGTCAAAAAGCAGTTTGCACCACAATAAGAAAGACAACAATGTCGTGTTTAAAACAAAGAAAAAGTACTGGTAATCAAGTTCTCTAAATAGGCATAGGACAACTTGCTTAACCTGCCTGCTGAAATAGAAAGGATTGTGTTTTATACATGTAAAAATACCAATAAACTATATTTGAATCATGCAGTCTGGTAGAAGGGGGGCGAACTATTCATAGGTTTGCCAAACTTATTATCTTGCAAAGCAAGATGGGTGTTGTCGTCGTCTTCTTCTTTTAATTAACAAGATGGGTATCTTTTTTTTTTTTAATTAACATAATAATTCAATGGAGATAAAAATACTTGGATGAATTACAAGTAACTGGGCTGATAATCTTTTTAGGAAGTTGTCAAAAGGTTAATCTTGGTAATCCTTAAAAGCTGCTGGGAAGAAAGTCGAACTGTGCTTTGTAGCCATTAGGATTTCAGCACTGTGTCTGGAAAGCGTCGCTCGCCCCCATGCCATGTCTCTTTTACAGAAGTATACGAGGCAGAAATTTACTATCATTTTTAACGATGATGGCGCGGTTTTTGAAATGGTGGGTTTTTAGACTGCATGGTTTCAGATGTAGTCAGGAAAAAATACGTATGCTTCCTTTCTCTTCTGCTTGGAATTGCCCTCGTGTGAGTTCTATAACAATGAGGGCTCTTTGTTGAAAGACAAGGCTGTTGGATGCTGATCTAACTCTTTTGCTTTGCATCTTAACAGGTATTGGACATTGGAGACAGTTTGACTATCCCAGATGAATTCACAGAAGAGGAGAAAAAGACTGGGCAGTGGTGGAGACAGCTTTTGTCAGGAGGGGTTGCTGGTGCAGTATCTCGAACGGGAACAGCGCCACTGGACCGCCTTAAAGTCATGATGCAGGTAGGTTCCTTTAAAGCTTAGCCCCCAGGATCCATATCCAGACATCCAGACCCAAAGGGTTGAACACACCTGGTGCGATTTTTAATTTTGAAGAGCAGGCCGCCATGTTGAATCAAAAAAGATTTGGGGAAGTGCCTGCTCTTTCCATAGTAATTTGCCCCGTGTGCTGCTGTTTGAGTCCTATAAACGCAAGGCCTTCTGGGACAGGGCTGACAGGTTTTGTGCCTCTTTAGCCTACTGGATATCTTATTTTGCCCTTCCTAAGAAATAAAATTGAATCACGAGATACCAGCTGTTTTTGAGAGAAGCTCCACGCATAAAGAAGTTATTTATAGGAACCTATTTTTAGAGAGCCCACGAGTGCTAGTCATTATGTAAATAGGAAATGCATTTGTTGCAATGGGTTGTTAACTCAAATATAACATGAATATATGTAGGAAGTACTTAATAATTGACTGGGGCTTTCAGTGCAAGCCTGTATGTGTCTGCTCAGAGATAAGTCCCGTTGACTGGAGTAGATAAGTGTGATAGGATTGCAGCTTTAGGTCTGTGTCCGGAATCTTTTCTTCTCAGTTCAGCATTAGGATGTTGGACGCATCTTGCTGCTGATTCTCTACGGGTTGTTTCTGTTCTGCTAGCAAAACAGAACTTCTGTTTCCTCCCGCCCCCCATACCCCCTAAATGTGCTCTGGTGAATCCCCCAGAACTGCAACTTTGGATCCGGCCCTAAATGCAGTGCCATTACTTGACTGCTAGATCTGTTGAGTAAAAATCATGTAAGCAGTGCATGTCCTCATGACATGTAATGCCAAGAAGACTTGGCATTGTAGAATGCAATCTGTTCCAAAAAAAAATATAAATAAATAAAAAAAAAATTGGAGGCAATGTAATAGCTGCAGTGTATTTTTATGGGCATGCAATTGTATTTATTTTTGAACTTCCTTAGTCTCAGACCATATATTATAGTAGCGTTTTGTTCTTGGTTTTTAACTCAAAGCAGCTCAGGCTGTATATTAGTGGAATGAGGACAGGTCTGGTTAATCCTTTCCCTGCCAGCCATTTCCTCCTCAAAATCTCCCTCCTCCCCAGCTACATTTTGATCTGTAGGGTGAAAGTTCTACCTTCCAACTGAGAAACTGTTTTAAAGAGGACAGCTTTGAACTGAAAAAGTACAGGAAGGGAAAGGGTTAGACAGCTTTTCCTTCACTATTTAAGATACAGCTTGCCCCAGGCTGATTCGGGATTTTAAAAATGCAGAGGAATTTGACTTTGCTTAACATGTTGTTTAGGCCTTAACCTGTGTTTCAGGGGTAAGCCAATAAAATTAACAGCTAGCATAGAATTTGGAATGGCTCCCTCCTTAAAGGTTTTGCACACTTCATTTCTGTTTAGAAAGAAAAGAAGTGTTATACTGTCAATTCAGCTTTCTATGTGTATCAAACAATTATGTTTTCTCTCTTTGCTAAAGGTCCATGGCTCAAAGGGGAAAATGAACATAAAAGGTGGCTTGCAGCAGATGGTTAAAGAAGGAGGTGTCCGTTCACTTTGGAGAGGAAATGGTGTCAATGTTGTTAAAATTGCACCTGAAACAGCTATTAAGTTCTGGGCGTATGAACGGGTAAGATGTTAAATGACAGTGATTGGCATGAAATGAAGGAAAGCCAGCTGAGCACACAAGAAGTTCCGTTTGTGCAATGTATGAAGTTGTTTTATTTTTCTTTCTTTCTTACCTTTGAGAAAGAAAAAATATTGAGTGATTTAAATTTGATTTCAAAGGCGCTTTAAAACGTTCACCACCACATGCTGGGTTTCAGCCTTGTCACCTCAGCTCTACGTCAGCATTTGTATGGCAAAATGTTGATTAGCCCATCCTGCACTTCACGGCCAGGATTCTTCTAAGGTCAGAATTAACTGAGCTGTAGTAAGATGGGCCTCACCATGGATTTCAGTGTTATATTTACCTCTGAATCAGCTTTAGTAGGTTATATAACATCCTAATCCTCTTGCAGGAGAAAGTTCCTCCTGAGATGGAACTTTAGCTCTCCTCTTCCTCCTTTTACCAGTGTTCCCCTTGAATCGCAAACTTCTGAAAGCTAAATCATAAAAACGTGCTTTAAAAAGTTGCATAGATATCCTGCCCTTCCTCCAAGTCATGCAGGATGACACACACACACACAGAGAATAGACCCATTTTATCTGTGCGACAGTATTGCAAAGTCAGTTCAGTTGAGAGTGACTTGCTTGGGGCGCTCATCCTGCATGTTTCATGCCTGAATGGGGATTTCAACTTTGCGCAGTAAACCTAGGGTACAACTCACTACACTGGCTTGAAAATTGAACTAGAAATGCTGTGTTTCCCAACGGTATCTTAAAAACAAACCAACCTAAAATATATTTTCTGACACATGTTGAAAAGAGGGAGAAAATGGCTGAAGTCGAGCTTTGTAATTCTGGGTCAGATAAAAAACCGATGTCTGTTGATGGCAAAGTTCCTTGCTCTGCGCGGCGCTGTCTGCTACAAGCTCTGAATGAATCTAATGGCCAATGTCTTAACACAAACATTTTAAATTGGTGGTTAAGGATTTAATCTACATCTTTCAAAGGCTTTACATCTGTATTATTTACCGCGTTCTATCTTACAGAGTTTAATTTTAACCTGCTTTTATTTACATGTTCTCTATTGCTGTATACGTCCGTATCGCTTGACCGTAATCAGTCAATTCTGATTCTGCCTGCGATATTGGGGGGGGGGGCGGTTAACGTGGCTTTAGAAAAATGCTGAGGTTTGGAGAGAAAGAATTATGGAAATAAAGAATCTTGTTAGGCCTCTTAATCAGGATGTAAGCTTTGCTTCAGGCGGGCGACTCTTTTTTATGGAATTTTAAATAATAATAAAAAAGAGTGGCATGTGCATTTTTCATTTAAGGATTTGCAATCTTATTTATTTGTGGTTTGATGTGTGTGTGTGTGTGTGTGTACACACACACACACACACACACATATATATACACATACATATATACACAGATTAAAAATAGTTGCAAAACTGCTCTGGAGTGGCGAAGGAGGTGGCTTAGTGATATCACAGGTGCCAGCAAGTCAATCTCACTCCTCGCAGAAGTTGCTACTATAACATACAGAGCAGGCATCTTCAGAGCCTGGTCCTGGAAAGGGAAAGTGTTTTTCATCCGCACTTCTGGAACTGGAGCTGTGATAGCTCAGTTGGAAGAACATGAGATTTGTTGTGCTGCTATAAAACCATTACAACCGTCTTCACCCATTAAGAGGCAGAGATTAAAAATCTCCAGGATAGGATGCTCCGTAACTGTGGAGGAGACCCTTGAGAGTGCCTCTCTTCACGTCCTCAGTTGGGTGATGGTTGGCATTGTCAAAAAAGCTCAACAGCAGCCCATCATAGAGATTTGCACAAGGGATGGAGACATTATTGTGGTGACAGTGAGCTGCCTATGTGCAGGACTTTGCCATGTAGACCAGCAACTCCTCCCACAAACTAACATGGCTTGTGTTCTTGATCCTGCTAAGCGGTTCTGTTAGCTGCTTGTGACTATATGGGGAAGAATGTGACCTTTTCTATCACTGTGTGTTTTAATATTCAGTATAAGAAGATGTTCGTTGATGAAGGGGGAAAGATCAGCACTGCAGAAAGGTTTATATCTGGTTCCCTGGCTGGAGCGACTGCACAGACTTCTATTTATCCCATGGAGGTCAGTTTTGGATTGACTGCTCTGTTTGTGAACATGCACCATCTATCCTTTTTCTAAGAAGTGGCTATTTTGTAGATAGTGTGGTCAGCACTTTGGTCAGCATTCTGCCGACTTCTTTAAAAGTTATTTCCAAATCTTTGAACAGAGGTGAGTGCTGTTTTAAGCCTGTTGCTGCAGAGCGATCTTAGATCATTGGCAGAATGCACACTTCACATGCATGAAGGCTCAGGTTCAATCTCCAGCATTTCCAGTTAAAGCATCTTGGGTATCAGAACTGGGAATGGTACCTGTTTGAGACCATGGAGATTTTCCTAGTGACATTAAGAAGGATCAAGGAAGATGAAGCATTGAGAGCCAGTGTGGTGTAGTGAGAGCCAGTGTGGTGTAGTGGTTAAGAGCAGTAGACTCGTAATCTGGGGAACCAGGTTCGCGTCTCTGCTCCTCCACATGCAGCTGCTGGGTGACCTTGGGCTAGTCACACTTCTCTGAAGTCCCTCAGTCCCACTCACCTCACAGAGTGTTTGTTGTGGGGGAGGAAGGGAAAGGAGCTTTGAGACTCCTTCGGGTAGTGATAAAGCGGGATATCAAATCCAAACTCTTCTTCTTCTTAGTCCGAGTTGGTATTCAATGGATGTCTGTTATCAGAGGCCCCAGGCAACCTTAGCAGCTAGGAGCAGTGGCAGACTTGGGTACTATGGCGCCCTGTGTGAGCCCAAAATTTGGCACTCCCCCCACCCCAGTTCTCACGCTCCCTACCCAAAGGTGGGTAAGTAGGCACCTTGGTTTGGGAAGGAGAGACAAGGGCTCAGGCAGGGTCCCAAGCCCTCCCACCTCCTTCCCAAAGCTGGATAAGCACGAACTAGGACCCTGTCTGAGCCTCACGCCTCCTTCCCAAAGCCCAGTGCCTCATTTACCAAGCTTTGAGTTTAGTGATCTTGGTTAAGTGCCCATTGTGTGCACACCACTTCCACAGCCCTAAATCTACCCCTGCTAGGGATGCCTTCTACCAACTTTGACTGGTGATACAGCTGTGTGTGTGTGTGTGTGTGTGTACGCGCTCTGCACTCGTTCGTTCGTGCATGCATGCATACATACAAGAGAGTGAATAGCAGATTTTAGTAATGCAGTATTTTGATTAACCTCAACAGTTTTTCTACACCTTAGGTATTAAAGACCAGACTGGCTGTGGGTAAAACAGGGCAATACTCTGGAATGTTTGACTGTGCTAAGAAGATCTTAAAAGGAGAAGGCGTGAAGGCTTTTTACAAAGGTTATATTCCCAATATTTTGGGCATCATTCCTTATGCTGGCATAGATCTGGCTGTTTATGAGGTGAGTGGAGTTCACTGGCATATCCCATGACAATATAACTAAAGGAGCATTGTATAATAGATGGTTATGTTAGACCTAGATTGGGGAAAGAGACCCGGGTTCGCATGTCTGCTTAACTCAATGTCTGCCAAAGCTCATTTGGCTACCTTGTTCCAGGTATTGCCTCACTGATCTGGTTGTTGTGTAGATAAAGTGGACTAATCCCTGTGTGTACTACCATGAGCTCATTGGACAAAAGGCAGGATATAAATGGAATTAAATTGTGATTAATAAAACACTCTCTTAGATTCCATTCTCCTAGCTATTTACTCTGGAGTACCTCAACACATTCCTAGAAGGATGACTCCCAAGTGAATATTTTGCTAGATGATGCCAAGCATAACCAGATATTTGTGTGTTACATAACCTCAATAATAACTGAACCTTCAGCATAATTTTGTGTATTTGCAATGTTGCATTGGTGTAGTTGTTGTTTCACTACTGCTTGGGTATTAATTAGCCTAGTGAATCATGGAGTCAGGCTATTAGCCATTTTAAAAACGTATTTACACCTGAATCTGATGTTACCTTCATTATATGCATTAAATTTTCTTCTGAATGACTGTCCCTGCAGGGACATAGGTATATTGGTGTGTGACCATTCTCTGCCACAACCTTCTAAGAACTGATTCAGATGTGCAGAACAATATGTGATATAGTCCTTTCTGAACTCTTAACAGAGAGGCTGCATGTCTGACTGGATTCCTCATCTAAAGACTCCTTGCATATGGCAAACCGGAAGAATTTTTTTAGCTTAAACCCCCCCCCCCCGCCATGCTAGTTTTCTGTATTCAGGAAGTTTTAAAAATGTGTGGTAGCATTCAAACATGCACTCTCCCACCTGTAGTTTGAAGCACAATCCAGGAAGGATTGCAACAGGTGCTATTTCTAGCTATTTTAACTCAGTTTAATATGCCTGGAAACCAGACAAACAAGTATTATTTGCTGAGATAACAATTGGCCTGCACAGTGATACAAGTGAGCCTGTAGGGTGCAATGTAGATTGACTGCTGAGTAGCTGTTTAAACGTTTGCTGTTTCCAGAATTATTTAGCGAGTCTAACTGCAAAAAGTAATTTCTCCTCCTTTTGGTGTCAATACTATAGCCAGGTTCGCATGATCACATTCTGGGTTAATGAGCCAAGCTATACATGAATTGTGTGCATGCATCTCCTTTACTGCCAATTCACTCTTTCCTTCTTCTTGAGTGGCAAAACAAATCAGATCAGATCTGTCATTGTTAGCCATTGTTTCCTGCTTACATGCAATCCTGGTAAACAATGATCAGTGGCTTCCAAACAAGGGAAGTATATCTTGTATATATTTGGGTTCTGTATTTCAGTCCTTAGACTTTTTACAAACCCTTCTAACATGTGCACGTGTATGCACACAGGCACGGTATCTGCCAATGTAGGGTTGGGGTTTGAGTTTAGTGGGGTATGAGGAAGAGACTATTTGGTGCATGGGATATTAAGGTAAGTGGGGCAAGTTGAAGGATGTGTGGAGTAGTGGGGTGGTGTTTGGGAAGTTTTAACAGCTGGGAGAGTGTAGAGAAGGATCAGCTGGGTGAGAATGGGTGTAGGAGACTGCTTGTTCAAATCCATTAATCTCAGATGTCAGTTTATATAAGGAACAATGAAAACAAACCAATACTAAGCATGCTGGCTATTGTTAGCCCTGGGTAACTCAGTGAAACCCACACTTACAGGGTTTGAACAGTGCTGTTAGCACAGCAAGACCCTGACAAAGCTACTTTGCAAAGTGAGGTCTGCTCCACATAAGCTTATGCCACAGTAAATGTGTAGGTTTTTAAGGTGTTAGCAAACAAACTAACTAGAAATAGTTCTCTAACACTGCTGCCTTTCTGAGGTTCATGCTACGTTACTTAGCCCCACAGCTGCTGTCATTTATAAAGCAGCCTCCTCTCATTATAACTGCAATACATTAATCTTAACACATTTAAGCATGCCTCATGCTGAAATAATTTTGTACTGCTGTTTTCTGCGTTTGCTACCTGTCAGCCATCTATTATGCCAACTCTGATTAGCTGGTGTCGTGCTTTCTTGTTCTGTAATACCTGCACCAGCTTCACTAACACGTGTACTTAAGTCTAATTTCTCTCCCATCTACATAACTGATTTTTTATTTTTACAGGTGATAATTAACATGTTCCATAGCTTCCCAGTGCTTATGAAACCCCTTATTACTCCATTCATTACGCTGCAGGCATGACTATAAAATCTTACAACTAATTTAGGCTGCAATCCTTAACCCCACTTACCTGGGAGTAAGCCTCGCTGAATTCAGTAGGACTTACCTCTGACTGGACATGGTTAGGATTGTGCTGTCAGGTTGAAAAGAGATGAGAGGTGGTCCCGCCTCTCATGAACCAATATGCACTTGTAAAATATGCTGATAGTGAGTTTAGGAATTGGCCTGACATGTTTCTCATGTGAATACTTGGCCATTATGTGTTGTTGTTTTTTGAGGTAAAGTTCAATTAACTGCATCAATGTTCTCTTGACAGGCTTTGAAGAAGAACTGGCTAGAAAAATATGCAACAGACTCTGCCAACCCTGGTGTACTTGTACTGCTGGCATGTGGTACCGCGTCCAGTACATGTGGCCAGTTAGCCAGTTATCCTCTTGCCCTCGTCCGCACTCGAATGCAGGCTCAAGGTGAGTGTTGGTGTCTGTGGTATAGGAGCTTGTTCACCTGTGTTGAGCAAGCTAGGTAAAGGTAAAGGGACCCGTGACCATTAGGTCCAGTCACGGCCGACTCTTGCTTTATTGGGCGAGGGAGCCGGCGTACAGTTTCCAGGTCATGTGGCCAGCATGACTAAGCCACTTCTGGCGAACCAGAGCAGCGCACGGAAACGCCGTTTACCTTCCTGCCAGAGCGGTACCTATTTATCTACTTGCACTTTGACGTGCTTTCAAACTGCTAGGTTGACAGGAGCAGGGACCGAGCAACGGCAGCACACCCCGTTGCGGGGATTCGAACCACCGACCTTCTGATCAGCAAGTCCTAGGCTTTGTGGTTTAACCCACAGCGCCACCCGCGTCCCTGCTGAGCAAGCTACCAAGGCTTTAATACTTTAGGTGCTATTGCCCACTAAGGGTTTGACCACATTTCCCTCTTTTTCTTAGTAGGTTCTTCTCTAGTATACCTGCTATCAGCAATTACTTCACTTCTGGGAATTAAGCCACCCTTTTAAAATACACCAGACCAGCTTTTGCCAACATAGGGCCCTCCGTAAGTTTTGGACTACAATTCTCATAAACCCCAATCAGCACGACTGTGCTGACCACAGCTGATGGGAGCTGTAAATTGAAACATCTGGAGGACACTGTGTTGGCAAAAGCTGCTCAAGACTAATGCCTGGTTCACACAATAAGCATCTGAGGCAGTGAACCTCTTTCTGGAATGTTGATGCTACCGAAGGATTGAGTGCATGAAAAACACATTCTATTCTTTGTTAACTTTAGAATACTTTTAAAATGATACTTTTAAGTAATACATGTCTCTTTCTTTCTCCTTTTTTAACCTCTTCCATAGCCATGGTAGAAAGTGGCCCTCAATTATCCATGGTCGGTCTCTTCCAAAGGATTATTGCTAAGGAAGGAGTCCTGGGACTGTACAGGGGCATAGCCCCTAACTTCATGAAAGTGCTGCCTGCTGTCAGCATCAGTTACGTGGTATATGAAAAGATGAAGGAGAACTTGGGGATAGCATGAGAGGAAAGGAGGGAAGAAAAATAGAATTTATTACAGAATATGCACACCTGATGAAACCACATTGGATACTAAATTTATTCATGTTTACCATTGGATTCAAGTCTTCTCTGCACAGATCTTGTGGGAATCTCTTCAAGGAAGCAGAAGACGACCCACTTTCCCGAAACAGCTGTAAGCCAGGTATCTTTTTTTAAAAAACACCAAATCCGACAACCTCAGGTTCCCAAATTTTAACAATCAAGAAATATTCAATTGCTAGCTGAGCTGAGTGATGGAAGATCTTAAAGAATGAATCTCTAGTCAATGTAATTTTCTGATTTTTCTAAAACATATTTTACTGAGCTAAATATGTATTTTTATGCAGCTGATCCTGCATTATTAGGATTTGTATTTGGTTCATCAGTGGATCGTTCCATCTTGTACATACCAAAAATATAACTCTCCTTTGTGTTTATATTCTGCAATAGGGAAATTGGGTTATTAAAATATAGTTAATTTTTTATTTTTGGGGTAAACTTTAAAAAGGCATAGGCAGCAATGCAGAGACAAACAGAATGCCACAGTGCTGTTCCTGAATACATTAGATTCCCTTGTTAACTTAAAATATTAAGGAACAACTTAGTCTTGACTAAGTCCCATTTTAAAAACATTGGGAGCTATTAGTCACGGCTAGGAAAAGTCTCGTTTTTCTTTCAGTGGGAACTTAGTCGTGACTGACTTTGGCAGGAGAAGTTCTCGGCAGATTGTATGCATTGCTCAAATACTTCAGTTAGAAATGAATGCAAATTTTAAGTGTCTCGTGGCATTTTGAGTGCTCTGGGCTACTGTCCATGTAACTTGTAACTTTTTGTAACTAGAAGCCCAGAGCATTGTTTGATGCCCTTGTTTGATTGCTGCAGAAAACTTGCCTTTAGGGAAAGCCATATCACCTTTTAAGAACAGTGTGCAGTTTCAGAATTATTATTTTTTTAATGTTTTAAACTGATTCTTCATTATCTCTTCCTTGTCTTGGAATGTTTCAACCATTAAGTCTTTGGCCCTATGTAGGTATTACTAGTAAGAAAGTGCAGTGTTTTCCTGCTGGTAGCACCGGCTGATTATGTGAAGGTTGAAAAACGCAATTCAAAAGAAGAGCAGGAGTGGGATTACTTCTGCAGCCTTACAGGCAACCACAAATTTTCCATTAGTATTTCTGGAGGTCAGACCTGGCCTCCTTGATGGAACGCTGTTCCTTTTTTTAATAGTGGAGACAAGTGATAATGGAAAACTCCCTGTCTTTTCTCAGCACCCAAATTAAATAACTGAGTAGACTGGCTGAGAAAAACCAGTTCACCATGGCAATAAAGAACTTTGCCATCCAGTTACCAACACTGCAATCCTAAGTCTATTTACTTAGAAATAAATCACTCTTAAGTTTGGTAGGACTTGCTATCTAGTAATGGTATTTAGGATCACAGCTTAAATCAGTAGAACGACTAAGGAAATGCATGGCAAGCACTGAGCTTATCAGTCAGGCCGGGCATGCAAGAACAGATTGCTGAGAAGACTCTTCCTGCATGCCTTCCTTGCAAGATCTTTTAAAGCACAAACATCTTATTGAATGGATCCTCAGTTTAAGAGTATATTTCAGTTATCCGTGAAATTAATGTTTACTGCTGCTGCATGTTGAACACATTAAAATCACGTCAATTGCAGATGCTCCCCATCATCATAGAAGCATATCTGCTTCTTCAAGGTCTACTTATTCTCTTTCTCTTTTATAAAACTTGATCATGATAGGATGGCATGGAAAATTGCACTAAAGTGAATAATCTGGGTTTTTTGGTCTTTGAAGCTTCCAACACCAGTTCTAAGAGGTAGATGTGGTGTGGGAGGCAATACTTCTCTTGAACAACCTATCCTCTGAGCATATACAAAAGACCTAATCCAAGGTCAATTGGAGGAGTCAGTAGGGGCCAATTCCTTTACGACATTGCATGACTAGAGAGGTCAGTGATTACTGCTCTTGCACATCCAGGAAGGTGGCAACTATTTCCATGATCATTCATGGCTGTACTTCTTCTCTGCAACCGTTATCACAGAGATGGTTGCAGTTCCCCACTATATAACCCAGTTCATGCTAGCTTTTCTTGATTGTGTTCAATTGGAGCAATTTGGTAGTGTGAACTGTCCCTAGAAATAGCCTAAATCACATCACTACCATTGTCCTCCCTTCCTTGATTTGTATTCCTTTTACCAACTTCTCAATGTTAGTAGGATGGCTTTGTAAGCTTGTACTAGGCACACTTCCTTTTGCATTAGCATTATGTTGATTTATGGAACCATAAAGATAGAGGAAGTGGTTTTCTTTGCCTTCATAATGCTATCTTTTCCCTGTTTTAGTCAGATAATCTCAGCCTCTAGCCCCTCAAAGATTTCACAAATGGGCTGGGGGATCCAACCATATTTTTGACTGGTTTGAGAAGCTGATGTGAACTCCAAATAATATAGCCCACCATGGAGAACCCATATTTGCACTTTTTGAGTAGCAATCCATTTTTCAATTGTTTGCTATGCAGAATGCCGTCTTTAATGAACTTTTTGATGTAACTATGGGCACAATCTAAAAATCATGTTGTTGTAATAGAGCTTTGGTAGGTGGTTTCCAGTAGATTGTGCCCGTCCTTTATGAATGGCAGGGTGTTTTTTTAGGTTGCAAATCTGTCCCATGACAGAAGCCTTCACTCTTTTTGCACTTGATCAAAACCAAAGAATTAATTCAGCAGAAGCACTCTGTAATCTTGTATTGCACGCTGTTATGCATTTGCTTGTTGTAAATGTGATTTTCTAAATCGCCTATTGTTGTTTTTTAAAAAACCCAACTGTAAGCTATACTATGTATGCCTATCTTGTTTGTAATTTTAAGATGACATGACCAGTATGTGAACCAGTCTTAGTCATTTTTATCATATAAGTGCACTTACGAGAATGTCGGTGATGGTGTTTTATTTTGTTGGAAGAATGCATGATATGGTGCAGATCTGATTCCTTTACTTTGTGCCTAAAAAGAACAAGGTTCTAATTGTGTTTTCTTGGGTGACTTACTTGGTGAATGCTTTTTATAACCTTTAAATTGATCTGTTTATAATAAACAATGTTTTGTAATGCAGTTGTGAAGTTGCTTTGTAACTAGCTGGAAATGTATTTACTTGTTATATTTATATCTTTCCTTTCTTTTGTGGAACCCAAGACAGTGTATGTATGTATGTATGTATGTATGTACCTGTATGTATTGGCATTTTGGGGGGACAAGGGTGGTGCTGTGGCCTAAACCACTGTGCCTCTTGGACTTGCTGATCAGAAGGTCAGCAGTTTGAATCCCCATGATGGGGTGAGCTCCTGTTGCTCTGTCCCAGCTCCTGCCAACCTAGCTGTTCGAAAGCACACCAGTGCAAGTAGAGAAATAGGTACTGCTGCTGCAGGAAGGTAAATCGTGTTTCTGTGTGCTCTGGTTTCCATCAGTGTTCTGTTGCACCAGAAGTCATGCTGGACACATGACCCAGAAAGCTGTCTGTGGACAAACACCAGCTCCTTTGACCTGAAAGCGAGATGAGCGGCGCAACCCTATAGTCACCTTTGACTGGACTTAACCATCCAGGGGTCCTTTAACTTTTCCGTATTGGCATTTCTAAACTACTTAATATTTCAAAATTCCCTATGTACAATGTAAAAACAGTATCCATTGAAACAGATAGAGCTGAAAGCCAGTAAATCAGCCGTATAAAGCACATAAAACAAGTAAAACAGATTTCCAAGGACTCATACACATAAATCAGGGTCCAATCTTACGGGTCAGGGAAAGCCTGGGCAAAAAGATTGGTCTTCACAAGACATCTGAAAAAACTTGTGGTTGCTACTTCATGCAAGGCAATAGTAAGATCATTCCACCGTACAGGGGTAATAGCAGAAAATTCCACTTTTTGTGTCGCTGCCCTATGATATACTGTGGGATGGGGTGCCACAAATATAACTTTCCCAGATGATCTAAGTGATCTTACAGGTATACGTAGAGACAGGTGGTCTTTCTGGTAAACTGGCCCCAAGTCATTCAGAACATTATATGTTAACAACAACATCTGGAACGTGGCCTGGAAGCTGATTGGTAGCCAGTGCAGTTCCCTCAGCACAGCTGTAATATCTGCATCTCCCAAGTTTTCCACTAAGTGATGTAGTTGCAGCATTTTGGACTAATAAAGTTCTCACGCAGTCATCTATCTAGGCACTGACCAGATCCAGAGCTGCTTAGCTTCAGTGAGGTTGCTGTGTGATGGTGTCCTTAGACTACATGCTGGGTTCTAGAGGTATAAACCCCACCCACCCAAGTACAATGTGCTTTTTTCTGTACAAAAGAAATTGTTTCCAAGACTAGTGTTGCTCTTTGTATGTCTAATACTACTTTTCCATGCAATTCATTCAGTAATAGTCAAAGAGGGGCCTTCAGTATTTTGGCAGACCTCTTGGAATTTGTGCCCAGCTTACCTGTTCTGCTCATATAGCTTATTGAATCCTAATGCCCTGGAAACCGTAGGGCTCAATCGGCCTGCAAGACCAATATTCTCAGTTAGCCCTGAATTCCCTCCACCTCTGCTGTTGTCTGCCAGGACAAAAATATGGCAAGGTCTGTTTTCTTCTCAATACAGAGTATTAGGTATAGTGCATATTGAAACTCAACAGTTAAGGGAATTGGGTATGTTTAGCCTGGCAAAGTGAAGATGAAAGATGTGAAAGCATGTGTTAACTGGCCCTTAATATGCTGAAAAAGCAGAGAGAAAGCAGTTAATTAAATTCCATTGGATTGCTTCTGTTGGTAATCAGCAGAATGAAAGCCAGTTAGTTCTATCAGCAGGGCAGATTGACAACCCCCTCTTTTAAGCCCTTATTCACTAAGTTCGTCCTGAGATAGGCATAAATCTGCTCTGAGTCAATTATGCTGATTTAAGTGGCTTATGGATAGCGCTGCTTGTTTTGTTAACATCGAATGAATTATTTTCTAAACACAGGAGCCAACTGCTACCCTCCAAATGAAAATTACATCCAGCAGGTGCTAGAACCTAAATATATGTTGTAGTTTTTATTTTCCATGCCTGGCATGGAAATTTTCGCACTGTACTGTCCACTATATATAACCCAGGGTGTTATGTCAGCAGCAGCACCTGCTGGTAGAATAAGGGCAGCTTCACAACAATAGCTCTTGCCTGGTAGGTCTTGAGCGTCATTCAAATAGGATAGTAGCCGCAGGACAGCCAACTAAAGAACAGCAGGGTGGTAAACTTGCTTGCTAGTTTAAAAACAACAAAGAGACAAGGTCAGGTAGGCACTTAACAAGAGGCCTGTCGTTGTCCCCCTAACCTCCCTGCCCTAGCTGCTCTTTTGACAGCATGTGATAAATAACTCAGAAAAGAAAGCAGTACATTTTACAGATCACAGCTGGGCACAAGAATTTCATAGTAATCAGGATGCAAGGCAAGGGGTAGCCAAAACAATTGGCAACTGGTAGCCAAAACAATTGGCATCCACACAAGGCCTTATTCAGCCCAAAAGGCCATAGAGAGAACACCTTTTCTAAAGGAGGAAATATTGAGGGCTCATAGAGGAACTTCTATTATTCTTTTTGTTCTGTGACTCATCCTGCCTTGTGCGTGTTTCGCTGTTCATTTCATTTTTTATTGTGCTTAAAGTCAGTGAGCCCTCCCTCCTGTCCTATAGTAGTGTTGTAGAACATGTGCTAGAAGCTCAGGAAACAACTGTGCTGGCAACACAAATATTCGCAGCCCAGCTGTTGTGAGGGGGGGAAAAGCTGTCAGTTTTGTTACCTCATTCAGGCCCTACGGAAAAAGGTGGTGCACAGAAGAGGCTGAGGACCAGAAAGGTCTTTGGAGAAAGAGGTCAGAGAATAACAAGAACTTGGACATTGGAAAACTCAGTGGCAGGAATTTTGAAGCAAAGGTGGGCAGTGGAGTAATGCTAAGAAAAGAGAAGTCTGAGGGAAAGGCTTGACTACATTTTGCTAGGAGGAGTCAAGGGGGTATACGGCTGCTAATTCTAGACCCTAGGGCCTTCTGTGTCTTTAAACATAGCATACAATAGGGAATTCAGATATGCGTGTGTCCTACACTGATTGTAGCATGGAAGTTCTGGTGTTTGATATGGTTGTGAATGCTGCATGTCAGTTTCAACCTACTAACAAGCAGCTGGCGCTGCTTGATCTCTCACTGCTAAATACCACTGCCTCCCATCTGGATATGTGTAGTCTCTCCTTTGAAAAGATTGAGTTGACATTTTATGGTACAAACGTTCTGACCATGTTACTCTGCATTTGACAGCCATACATGCAAGCCATCAGTTCACCTCCCTGGTCAGAGGCAGCATGCGTCTGAACCAGTGATGGTGGTGGTGGGGGCAGCACAGGGGCAGTTGCCTGGGGTACAAAATTGTAAGGGGCACAAAATTTCAACACCCAGTCCTGCCTCAACACAGCTGCATGCTTCCGTTGCTGGGCTCCGTTGAAAACCAGGCCGTGTGAACCAGGAAACTACCTCTCCAGACAACGGAACGACTCTTCTTATCTCTGTAGCTGTGATCTCCTGGGTGATGCAGATGCTGTTAGGCAGTTGAATGTGCATGTGTACTCCATACGTTTCCTGTTCCTCCACATGGCCACGGGCACTGGCAACCCATGCTACGCCGCTGTTCCGAATACCAAGTGCTGGAACCTGCAGGAAGGGAAGGTGTTATTGTATTCATGTACCTGCTTGCAGGCTTCCCATGGGCATCTGGTTGGCCACTGTGAAAAAATGATTCTGGACTAGATGGGCCACTGGCCTGATTCAACGGGGCTCTTACGTTCTTATGTAGTTGGTGTTACACTCAGAACGGCTGTGTGAAAGCAGGCCTATACTGTAGTATAAAATTTGAAATGATTATGTTTGTACAGTAGGTGGCGCACCACACTTAGAACAAGAAGGTAAAAGCACTACAAACAAGAACTTTGAAAAGGGTCTCACTGGAAATGTAGCTTTTCTTTACCATTCACTATAACACTATAGCACATATTCTGGAAATACATGAATTAGGGTGTTGTTGTTTTTTAAAAAATGATTTTATTGGGTAACAAAAGTACATACAGCTTCTCAATTTTCAATTCATAGGTAAAGGTAAAGGTACCCCTGCCCGTACGGGCCAGTCTTGACAGACTCTGGGGTTGGGCGCCCATCTCACTTAAGAGGCCAGGGGCCAGCGCTGTCCGGAGACACTTCCGGGTCACGTGGCCAGCGTGACATCGCTGCTCTGGCGAGCCAGAGCCGCACACGGAAACGCCGTTTACCTTCCCGCTGGTAAGCGGTCCCTATTTATCTACTTGCACCCGGAGGTGCTTTCGAACTGCTAGGTTGGCAGGCGCTGGGACCGAGCAGCGGGAGCGCACCCCGCCGCAGGGATTCGAACCGCCGACCTTTCGATCGGCAAGCCCTAGGCGCTGAGGCTTTAACCCACAGCGCCACCTGCGTCCCACTCATAGAATATATATAAATTACTTATATGAGGCGGCAGAGGCAAGAGTGCTTTTTGTTAAGGACATATTCTTCTGTGGCATATTCGTCTGTTGGTGGTTAGTAGCAATGGAATGTCCCCAGTCCGGTGTGGTTAAACAGGTACGTTTTCCTTCTTTACTTGCTTATGTTTATTTCCTCCCCCCATTCCATTTAATTATTTTTTTAATTAACTTTGATTTACTTAAGAGATCACACTGTCCTAAATGTGCCTCTTCAATTGCTTTGGTCAGGAACTTGCACTTTTACATAATATCTGTTCCACATTTATGAGGAGCCAATCTTTTGGTGTGGCAGCACCTGAACTTTGGAACTCCCTGCCTATTGACAGTAAGCAGGCACCCTCCCTATGTTTTCGTAGATGGCTGCTGAAAATGTTTTTATTTCAGCAAACCTATTCAGATTTAGAATTTATAACTTACATATGTTTTAAAGTTTTATTGGTTTAAATCTTTGTTCTTCATTATGTAACGATTTTGATTTCATGCAGGGTTTTTTTTGTTTTAAGCAGACTGTGGATTTCAGCTGTGTTTTATCTTCAAGTTCATTTGTACACCACTCTAGAGATATTTTTTAAAAATCAGGCCAACATCTGGAGGACACCACATTGCCTATTTGTGTGCTATGTTTTGGTTTGCAAACAAAGTGATAGGATAAGACACAATATGTTTCCCTTTTCCTCCGAGGTCTAGCAATGGAAAGAAGCAGAGCAGAAAGCAGGGGGGCTGTGGGGGGGAGCTGAGCCCTCAGCCTCCTGAACCCCCCTTCTTAAAGCTGAAGGGTTTTTTGTTTGTTTTAACTTTTGCCTAATAGGTGGCTGGATGCACTGAAAAACACTGAGACTTGAGAAACCTGCCTAGAGACAAATTAATGTACCAAGGAAATCTTATTTGCACTCATTAAGTCCTGAGAGGAACAGTCAAAACTGTGCCTAGCTTTTAAATGAACTCTAGCTTGTTGGGGGGGGGACTACATGAACTTTTGCGTGGTTTCCCTATCTCTACACAAGGGATGATTTGTAGGTGTCACTAACCAGGTCACTGCACAGAAGTAGAAGCAACCGCTTCTAATTTCTGTTTCTCCCTTGTTCTGTGGCAATGAGAAAAAACAACTTGGGCCCCATCTGCGCTACACATATAAAGCAGCATCATGCCATCTTAAGCAGCCATGGCTTGCCTCAAAGTATGTTGAGGGTATGTTCCCCTCACAGAGCTACAATCAACCTTTTCCCTCAGGGGTAGCTCTGTGAGGAGATTAGGTGTCTCCTGGCAGTCCTCAGCACCTTAACAAACCTCAGTTCCCTGAATTATCTGAGGGAAACCACGGCTGTTTAAAATGTTATAATACTGCTTTTAATGGTATCCTGCAGATGGGGCCTCACATCATTCCCACAGATCATCCTCGCAGCTCACAACAATTGGCAAGTTGCTAGTGCTTTTATTTCACTTGCGTCTGGATGGTGTGTAAACAGGCCCTCAGGCAATTTTGTTGCTAAGCGTATGAAAACAGTAATCGTGAGGGAGGCTGACCTCTAGCATGTGACTCTCCCTCCATGTGGCAGGCTGTCTGTGTCATGAGGACAAGACTGTGTTGAGAGAGCACTTTACAAATGAGAAGGACATTATCATGGGCAGTGCTTTTTTCTGGGCGGGGGAATGCAGGCATACCCCTAAACATTTTGTGAATCTAACGGGAGAAGAAACTAGAAATTTAAATTTTTCTAGTTTATTCTCTAGCACGGTGAATCGTCAGTTCAGTTGCTACCCCTCATTTCCTGTCACGGTGTTTCCTGAGTCTCAGACAGAAGCGAGCATTTAATGTGTGAAGTAGGAGTTGGAATCTAGCACAGTGATTGGTCAGTATTTATTTTTTTATTTTCCCTGATTTGAACTATAAAATGGTGATTTTCTAGAGTCAAAATGAGAGTACCCCTAAACATTTTTTAAGGGGGAAAAAAGCACTTGATCATGGAAATTAAAGTCATAGGAATTGACTCCCTCTGGGGCTAGCCTGAAGACTTCAGGCATCCAAGACAAATACTAAACGCATGGCCCTTCTTTCTTATGAATACTGTATAGAGGTGTCCTGTTCATTAATAATAATAATAATAATAATAATAATAATAATAATAATAATACCCCACCCATCTGACTGGGTTGCCCCAGCCACTCTGGGCAGCTTCCAACATATATAAAAACATAATAAAACAATAAGCATTAAAAAACCCTTCCCTGTACAGGGCCTCAGATGTCTTCTAAAGGTTGTAGAGTTATGTATCTCCTTGGCTAAGGGGTCGCATAACTCTGTACCCTCCAACATTTCGCCGATGAAAATAGGGACATCCTA
This sequence comes from Podarcis cretensis, assembly GCF_951804945.1. Classification (NCBI taxonomy): domain Eukaryota; kingdom Metazoa; phylum Chordata; class Lepidosauria; order Squamata; family Lacertidae; genus Podarcis; species Podarcis cretensis. The sequence goes on along the minus strand of NC_137175.1, from coordinate 81,957,079 downwards.
AGGAAAAGCAGGACATTCCAGGATCAAATCAGAAACAGGATGGCTTCTATAAATCTGGGAGTGTCCCTGGAAAATAGGGGCACGTGGAGGGTCTGAATCTGGTGCCTTGTCCCACCTCTCACTATTCCTGTGACTTGCCAGTCCTGGATGGCGCCATATTTGCACTCTGTTTCATAGCTGTGTCATTATATTCCCTTGGACTCAAGCTACTAACTTACCCAGTTCTTAGTTCATGTCCGCTTATTTCCTTGCCTGTTTCCCCTTTCTTCCATCTGTTGTGATCACTTGCTTGTTGTCTGGTTCCATGCCCCCCCCCCAAGTTCTCCACACTAGACCCACCACCAATCCTTCCTTTGTTCCTTGAAGCTAGAAAGAATCGCTCCCTATAATCTGCTCTGGCACAAAAGCAGCTGCCCTAGACAGTCATCCTAGGTTGCCTAGCAATTAGACCAGACACAGTCTTGTGCCCATTTACCCTCAGTAAAACTTCTATAGGGAGAAAAGCGCATAAGGCTGCCCCCTTACTGCGCTCAGGAGCTCACTATCTGACTTGAGTTTGGCCAAGAAAGGGCAGTTGTTCCATGGGAGAGCATCTGTCTGGCATGCAGAAGATCCCAGTTTCATTCTCCAGTATCTCCAAGGTAGGGCTGGGAGACAGATTCCCTTCCTGAAACCCCATATGTCACAAATGGCCTGGGGGAGTCAAATCATATTTGAATGTAAGCCACAATTCGAAAGCTAAGGGAAGCATATTTCATATTTAGCCCAATCAGGAACAACTTCTTGTTAAATCAGTTTGAAACTTTTGCTTTTGTATAAAATGACGGACACATGTAATAAACAATGACAACAACATTGATGTTCAGTGGTTTTCCAGAAAACCTCTGTTCTCAGCTACTTTACCACTTCTCAATATGATTTTTTTTTAAAAACCCAGATGGTGTACTGAAATGTAGCATACCACTAATTTCTTTCCATCTCCAATTTGGTGCTCAGTCACACTACCTTGAGTCTTCATTCAACACAGGAAGTGCCTTCCACTCGAAGAAAGGAATCCTTGGATCCCATTAACTTTTTTGTTGTGCCTTTTGGCCAGTGAGGCTTTCTAAGAGTGCACAAACATTATATGAATGGATTACACGGCCTAATACAGGGAGCAAGAGGCTGGGAAAGGGAAGAAAAGCTATTCTTCACCCATTTCTATGGGTCTATGGTGTGGCTTATCTGATTATTTTATCCGGTGTGTCAAAAAAATACAGACTTACTGCTGTTATTCTATAAGGTGCAAGCACAGAATCATGATTTGAGAACAAAGCGAAAGACTAGATGCTACATTTCATGGCTTCCATTGGTTTCATTCATTATGCTAATGATCTATTTAATGCCAGACTATTACCACTCCTAATGAAAATCCTCCAGGTATGGCTGTGATCGGATATTAGTCATAGAGTTTAATAGAAAGTAATATAGAAAAATGTGTGTAGAATTTAATGAGAAAAATTGGTTGGAAGTATTTTTTTTTTATTCCAGTGCACAATTTTTAGCAATGCAATTATCTATTTTAAATTGTGAAGTCAGCAATGTGGTCAGCTTAAGGCAGGGGGAGTGAGGGAAATCTAAAGGATTTAAACAAGACTACCAAGTATAGAAGAAGACATTTTTAAGAGTGATCCATTTATTGTAAGGGAGAGAGTGAAAAATTAATGAATTAGTGTCTTCTTATAGGATCTTCAACGCATAACATTTGAGGGGAGGTGGAAGTGTTGAGAATAGAATAAAATTTGCTGTTGAGTCTGTTTCCCAAAATTCTCTCTCTGAGAAATGTCTGATATTTACTGAGGTGTTTTTTTAAAACAACAACAACACCGTTATATGATGATAAGCATTCAACCTGATTTGCTTAGTTCACATTCAAGCTGTTCACAAGATTGGGCCCAAGCCTGAACTCTAAACCAAACCAGGCTGATCAAGGTGGATCTGAGAATCTGCTGAATCAGACTGAGATGGCCTTGGGTCAGGTCAGAGCAACCTGGGGCTGTCAAAAGGCAGAATGGCCAGGCAACAAGAAGGAGGAAGGAGCGACACTGCTGTTCTGGTTTCATCATGCCACCAATCATTGCTGGTTGCCAAAAGGGGGAGGGTCAAGACATTGGGGTGCTCTGAGGGGTGCAACCCCATGCAGGCACAGCAGCAGGAGTGGTGCAGGAGGGAAACTTGTGGCTCCTAAGTGGAAAACCCAAGGAATGCTAGGGATGGCAAACTTCCAGATGTTGGGTTACAGCAGGGGTGAGCAAACTTTTTCAGCAGGGCGCCGGTCCACTGTCCCTCAGACCTTGTGGGGGGCCAAACTATTTTTTTTTTTTGGGGGGGGGAATATGAACAAATTCCTATGTCCCACAAATAACCCAGAGATGCATTTTAAATAAGAGGACACATTCTACTCATGTAAAAACACACCGATTCCCGGATCGTCCGCAGCCTGGATTTAGAAGGTGATTGAGCCGGATCCAACCCCCGGGCCTTAGTTTGCCTACCCATGGGTTACAGCTTTCATTATCTCTCATCATTGGCCATGCTTGCTGGGGCTGATGGAAGTTGAAGACCAATAAAATCTGGAGGGCCACATGTTCCCCATCCCTGCTTTAAGAGAACATGCCCCTATATGTATTTTCTGATAATGCATGGCTCAGCTTTTTCTCTCTCTTCAATACGTTTAGGAATTATGAGGAGCTTATAGAATGCCTGTAAATCAGAGAAATGTCTTCTAAGCTTCAGTTAGGAGCCACTTTTACAACATTACACTTGAACTTGCATAAGGGACTCGGAAAGATATAGCTGTGTTAAGGACAATTCATAAGGCTAGTGGTGCTGCTTTATCAGTTTTATGTTTCGTTTTGTGGATTGATTTCATTTTAGTGGATTTAAATTCCCTTGGCAGAGAACTCACTGTCAGAAATAATATCCCCAACTTTGTCTTTATCTTAGGTTCCATGCCCAAAGTGGCAAATGATGATGGGACTCAGAGATGGCAACGGATGGTTTGTGCCGAATAGTTTAATTATGGCTGCAGCTGCAGGAGTGGTTTGCAGCATTAAGTTTTCTCCATGGTTAGTTGCATGCTAGGGCAGATCACAATAATGTCCTCCCACACAGTGGTACCTCTGGTTACGAACTTAATTCGTTCTGGAGGTCCGTTCTTAACCTGAAACTGTTCTTAACCAGAGGTACCACTTTAGCTGATGGGGCCTCCTGTTGCTGCTGCGCCGCCGCGCAATTTCTGTTCTCATCCTGAGTTAAAGTTCTTAACCTGAGGTGCTACTTCTGGGTTAGTGGAGTCAGTAACCCAAAATGTCTGTAACCTGAGGTATTTGTAACCCGAGATACTATTGTATTGAAAGACTGTATTAGGAGGCACAGAGCAGCTTGGGTTATCTATGCCATGCATGCCAGCTTACCCCATGCAAACAGATCACATATTTGACAAGTGCAAGAAGTGGCCTCACATATGTACTGACCCTCTCCCTTCCCCCCCACAGAGGGAGAAATCATGATTGTCTCTCCTCTTATGTAGAGGGGTTCTATGTAAGTTTGTTAGTAGACTTCCTTCTCACATGTGTTAAATGTGTGGTTGGTGTGTGTGTGAAAGCTGGATCATGTTCTGGGGATGAGTGACCCTGAGCCACCCCCCCTCAACCCATAGAACATTTGACAGTGCAAATAAGGCATAGTGACATAAATAATAATAATAATGATGATCGCTCTTGTTGTTAATTCAATTTGCATACCGCCCTATACCTATAGGTCTCAGAGCAGTTACAACATAAAATCACAATATAAAAACACAAAATACATAATAAAAACAAAAACCCAATAACGCCCCCTTCCCTAATACATTTTCAAAGGGAATTGGATGTCACTCAGCCAAAGGCCTGGTTAAAGAGGAATGTTTTCGCCTGACACCTAAAGTTGTGGTATGAAACTTTCTTACTAGTCATCCCAGCCACAGACAAAGATGTATGGGGAAGTATCCAAAACAGAGTTCCACTATCCTGCCATGAAAGCCCCCAGCTTGGTCATGTGAACTTCTGACTGTCAGCAAAAGGAGGAAGTCAGGCAAGAGTTTTTGCTGCTTCAGCATGAGAATGCGTGATATTTCCCACACAATCCAATCTCCACCCAACATTGGGTGACTACATTTCAGGAAATGAATGGAATACTGCTGAACTACAGCAAAACAGTTCTGTGGGTAGCTGATGCAAAGTCATTGGCATATCTAATAGCACTGACTGTGACGGGGAGGGAAGAGTCCCTATTCAGTAGCTAATCTGAGCTGTTCCTGTCAGACAAACAATAATTGGCATTAAACCTTCATGATGGTAACTTCATGTCTTGTTTTCCTTCTGCTTTTCTGGGGAGAAGAGACATCCCAGTATAAACATATTGTTACACCCCACCCCATCCGCCTCCCTGCAATGCTGAGATCTACTAGGGGGATACTGAGGACTCAGCTATATAGCTGCAAATAGAACGTTTTAGGGGACGCAGGTGGCGCTGTGGGTTAAAGCCTCAGCGCCTAGGACTTGCCGATCGAAAGGTCGGCGGTTCGAATCCCTGCGGCGGGGTGCGCTCCCGCTGCTCGGTCCCAGCGCCTGCCAACCTAGCAGTTCGAAAGCACCTCCGGGTGCAAGTAGATAAATAGGGACCGCTTACCAGCGGGAAGGTAAACGGCGTTTCCGTGTGCGGCTCTGGCTCTGGCTCTGGCCAGAGCAGCGATGTCACGCTGGCCACGTGACCCGGAAGTGTCTCCGGACAGCGCTGGCCCCTGGCCTCTTAAGTGAGATGGGCGCACAACCCCAGAGTCTGTCAAGACTGGCCCTTACGGGCAGGGGTACCTTTACCTTTACCTAGAACGTTTTAAGTGTATTGTAAAGTGCATTATACAAATGTGAGACTAGATGGCGATGGTGAGCAAATTCAACATATTTATCAAATTTATTTTTTTAAAAAAAGCATTTTCACAATTTTTTTTTTATGTGTCTAGATTCCACCTGAGTCTAAGAAAGAGGCAGTTGACAGACAGTTGTGGGTGCATGTGGGGGCTAGCTGAGGGTAGACTTGAGGTTGATGGGGCAGTGCCTCATTCAGCCTAATGTATCCTACTAATCTGGAAGCACAGGCACTGAACTATGCAGCAAAGAGCTACTAAACATTTTGCAAAGGAGGCAAATTTGCAGAGTGCAATTTAGGGTGAACTCAGTTGTTGTCTCACTTAATTGATAAGAAGATGGTTTAGAATGCTTCAGTTGGATTTGCCCAGATAGACAATGATGGGGAATTAGATCCAGGTGTTATATATTGTTAGACAAATATGTTTCCCTAGGATTTCTTTAACAAAAGAACAGTTGAAAGCAGGAGTGGTAAACTAGATCAGATGTAGCTTTAAAGCAAGGGGTGGAGAGCCTTTTTGGTGCCACAGGACAGATCCTTATCAGGATTGGCACTGCAGGCCAAATTTGGCAGGTGGGCAGGCTAGGATTGCCCTGCAGGCCCGATTGTTCCCCACCCCTGATTTCAAGGGGTGCTAGTTTTCCTGGGTGCCAGTTTTCATTGATCACCTTTTAGTCTGTCCCTGAAGTAGGAGCAATTAAATAGGAGATTTATTATTCCAGTGCAGTGACTTCAGTGGTTGTTATTGCGAAATGATTCAGAGGAAGGTACAAGGAGAACTTGCTTAGCAATGATACAAAGCAGTAATAAAACAATATATTTCTCTTTCAAAGGACCTGTTTAGTTAATCCATGGAAATGAAATTCAGTGGACTGGAGCCAGTGCTTTGGTGCAGACAACAAGCTATTATTTTTACAGGTTCATTAGGTATTCACTCACAGGCACTGAAATCACCTGAAGGCACATTCTAAGAAGCTAACTCATGCCCTCAATCTTGTGGGTATGTTGAGGGCTGGCATATTACCCATCCTTTGTGTTTTCCCAAGGAGAAATGCATTTAAAAAATGACCTTTTAAAATGAAGGGACGCATACTGGTGGGCCTCAGCTCCCAGACACTGTTGGTGCCTCTATAGCAAGTCTGACCTTTATTACTACTAATGCACTTAGTGAAAACATGGATCTAGTTGCCATAAAGAGCTCATTGCTTTGTTTTCCACATACTATCAAGATCAGCAAGCTTTCTACTTCCACCCATCTGTAATGATTAGCATAACAGGTTGAGTAGGAGACTATGTTCAATGGCAGAGCCCATGCTTTGCCTGCATAAGAACCCATGTTCAGCTGGCATCTCCAGTTACTGCTTCTTCTTTTTAAGGATCAAGTAAGAGGTGATGAGAAAGATCCTGCCTGAGACCCTGGAAAGCCACTGTCAATCAGAATCGGCAAATTGTCTATGTTCAGACTTTACTATTTAAATCATCACACAGTGCACTTGCGAACAACCTGGAAATTATGTATATTGGTTGAGATGTGTGTTGTCAACCAGTCAACTTACATGACCACTAACACACACACACACACACACACACACACACACACACTTTGCACCTTTTGTACTCCTCGACTCATAATCCACGTCTTACTACCTTTTAACTTAGATTTTCCATGCTATAGACCCTGTCTCTTCCTTTGAGACTTGGCTGCATGAGGGCCTGGCTTTGGAATAAAGCCACAAACCTGGGCTGAGTTCCGGACGAGACGTCTGCCTTCACTCAAAGCCCGAGGCATCTGCTAGTTCTTGGATTCCAGTAACCCTCCTACACATGGAGCTTGGAATGGTTTTATGCCGTATCATTTCAGCTCAACAAAATATTTTATGTTTAACACAGGCACACACATGCCTCTTTCTGTGCTGCTTGTCTTGTTAAAGAAGTGAGATCCCATGCACATCTACTGAGAAGTTAAGTCCCACTGATTTCATTGACACTTACTCCCAGGTAGGTGTGCAAAGGATGGGAACTTTGGTTTGCTACCCTGAACCAGAGGCCAGGATTCTTGGGACCATGGTTAACCATTAGAGCACCCTAATCCAGATGCATCTCCTGTCCCCACTGCTGTCTGCTTGCCTGCTCTCTCTTCCTCTGGTCTAGAGGGAGCAACAGCAGCTGCTTAATCACTTCCCTTCCACACCCCCAGGCAGAACTGAGAATTGGGCCCAGAGTGGGTGGTGACAGGAGGAGGCATCTTGCCCAATAGCCTCCTAATATCTGGAGATGTCCTGGCTGAAAATCTCCTACATTCCTCAATCCTCAAGGCTTTTATTTATTTTTTAAACAGGAGCCACAATATCACATACATTTATGAGCCAAAAGGCAATGGAGGTCAGGTCCGTGTTCTAGTATTCATATTGTTACATGCCACCCCAATTTCCAGAAGTGGTGTGAGATTCCAGGGGTTGCAGGTGTGATTTCCAGGGTCCATGTTTCCTTTTGGGACAATGAGGTACAGCAGAGGTTGTTTTAATGATACAGTGGTACCTCGGGTTACATACGCTTCAGGTTACATACGCTTCAGGTTACACACTCCGCTTACTCAGAAATAGTGCTTCAGGTTAAGAACTTTGCTTCAGGATAAAAACAGAAATTGGGCTCCGGCGGCACAGCGGCAGCAGGAGGCCCCATTAGTTAAAGTGGTGCTTCAGGTTAAGAACAATTTCAGGTTAAGAACGGACCTCCAGAACGAATTAAGTACTTAACCCGAGGTACCACTGTATATGGTTTTATTTACACATATATACAACCTTCAGCTAGGTGGAGTGATTGCTGAGCATTCAGATCCTATGAGGGTCTGGCTTCCCCCTTAAGGGCAGCATTGGGTTCAAAAGACAACAAAAAGCCATCCTTTGTGTCTCTTATTTCCAGTCTTGTCATTTCCAGCTCACATGGAGCTCTCCAACTTCAAGGACCCCCCCCCCCGCCAGCCCACATCATTCAAAGTTGAAACTCTAAAGCTGGCCTTTGCCTTTGTTCACTAGCACCCAACAAAGAAAGCACCACACTCTTCTTTGCCTAGCACTCTTGCCCTCTGATGCCTTCCTTGATGGGCTATCACTGGTCTTTGTCCCCTGCTAATGGCCTGTCCCTAACCCTAACCCTAACCCCTTCATGGATCACTGCCTTGCCGTGGCGAAGGGGCTTGAAGAACTCAGAGAAGCTATGAACTATGCCGAGCAGGGCACCCAAGATGAACAGGTCATAGTGGAGAGTTTTGACCAAACGTGATCCACCTGGAGGAGGAACCGGCAAGCCACTCCAGTATCCCTGCCAAGAAAACTCCATGGACAAAGACAACAGGCATATAAAAGTTATGACGCTGGAAGATGAGCCCCTCAGGTCGGAAGGCGTCCAACATGCTACTGGGGAAGAGCGGAGGGCAAGTACAAGTAGATCCAGAGCTGATGAAGCGGCTGGGCCAAAGCCGAAAGGACGCTCAGTTGCGGATATGCCTGGAAGCAAAAGGAAAGTCCAATGCTGTAAAGAAAAATATTGCATAGGAACCTGGAATGTAAGAACCATGAACATGGGTAAGTTGGAGGTGGTCAAAAATGAGATGGCAAGAATAAATATTGACATCCTGGGCATCAGTGAACTAAAATGGACGGGAATGGGTGAATTCAGTTTGGATGACCATCATATCTACTACTGTGGGCAAGAAACCCGTAAAAGAAATGGAGTGGCCCTCATAGTCAACAAAAGAGTGGCAAAAGCTGTACTGGGATGCAATCTCAAAAATGATAGAATGATCTCGATACAAATCCAAGGCAGACCTTTTAACATCACAGTAATCCAAGTTTATGCACCAACTACTGGTGCTGAAGAAACTGAAATTGACCAATTCTATGAAGACTTACAACACCTTATAGAAGTGACACCAAAGAAGGATGTTCTTCTCATTATAGGGGATTGGAATGCTAAAGTAGGGAGTCAAGAGATAAAAGGAACAACTGGCAAGTTTGGCCTTGGAGATCAAACGAAGCAGGGCAAAGGCTAATAGAGTTCTGTCAAGAGAACAAGCTGGTCATCACAAACACGCTTTTCCAACAACACAAGAGACGACTCTACACATGGACATCACCAGATGGGCAGCATCGAAATCAGATTGATTATATTCTCTGCAGCCAAAGATGGAGAAGCTCTATACAGTCAGCAAAAACAAGACCTGGAGCTGACTGTGGCTCAGATCATCAGCTTCTTATAGCAAAATTCAAGCTTAAACTGAAGAAAGTAGGAAAAACCACTGGGCCGGTAAGATACAATCTAAGTCAAATCCCTTATGAATACACAGTGGAAGTGAGGAACAGGTTTAAGGATTTAGATTTGGTGGACAGAGTGCCTGAAGAACTATGGATGGAGGCTCGTAACATTATACAGGAGGCAGCAATGAAAACCATCCCAATGAAAAGGAAATGCAAGAAAGCAAAGTGGCTGTCCAATGAGGCCTTACAAATAGCGGGGGAGAGAAGGCAAGCAAAATGCAAGGGAGATCGTGAAACATACAGGAAATTGAATGCAGATTTCCAAAGAATAGCAAGGAGAGACAAGAAGACCTTCTTAAACAAGCAATGCAAAGAAATAGAGGAAAGCAATAGAATGGGAAGAACCAGAGATCTGTTCAAGAAAATTGGAGATATGAAAGGAACATTTCGTACAAAGATTTCCATAATAAAGGACAAAAGTGGAAAGGACCTAACAGAAGTAGAAGACATCAAGAAGAGGTGGCAAGAATACACAGAGGAATTATACCAGAAAGAAACGGATGTCTCATATACCCCAGGTAGTGTGGTTGCTGACCTTGAGCCAGACATCCTGGAGAGTGAAGTCAAATGGGCCTTAGAAAGCACTGCAAATAACAAGGCCAGTGGAAGTGATGGTATTCCAGCTGAACTATTTAAAATTTTAAAAGATGATGCTGTTAAGGTGCTACACTCAATATGCCAGCAAGTTTGGAAAACTCAGCAGTGGCCAGAAGATTGGAGAAGATCAGTCTACATCCCAATCCCAAAGAAGGGCAGTGCCAAAGAATGCTCCAACTATCGCACAATTGCACTAATTTCTCACGCTAGCAAGGTTATGCTTAAAATTCTACAAGGAAGGCTCAAGCAGTATGTGGACCGAGAACTCCCAGAAGTGCAAGCTGGATTTAGAAGAGGCAGAGGAACCAGAGACCAAATTGCAAACATGCGCTGGATTATGGAGAAAGCTAGAGAGTTCCAGAAAGACATTTACTTCTGCTTCATTGACTATGCAAAAGCCTTTGACTGTGTCGACCATGGCAAACTATGGCAAGTTCTTAAAGAAATGGGAGTGCCTGATCACCTCATCTATCTCCTGAGAAATCTCTATGTGGGACAAGAAGCTACAGTTAGAACTGGATATGGAACAACTGACTGGTTCAAAATTGGGAAAGGAGTACGACAAGGCTGCATTTTGTCTCCCTGCTTATTTAACTTATATGCAGAATTCATCATGCGAAAGGCTGGGCTGGATGAATCCCTAGCCGGAATTAAGATTGCCGGAAGAAATATCAACAACCTCAGATATGCAGATGACACAACCTTGATGGCAGAAAGTGAGGAGGAATTAAAGAACCTTTTATTGAGGGTGAAAGAGGAGAGTGCAAAATATGGTCTGAAGCTCAACATCAAAAAAACGAAGATCATGGCTACTGGTCCCATCACCTCCTGGCAAATAGAAGGGGAAGAAATGGAGGCAGTGAGAGATTTTACTTTCTTGGGCTCCATGATCACTGCAGATGGTGACAGCAGCCACGAAATTAAAAGACGCCTGCTTCTTGGGAGAAGGGCAATGACAGGCCTAGACAGCATCTTGAGAAGTAGAGACATCACCTTGCCAACAAAGGTCCGTATAGTTAAAGCTATGGTTTTCCCAGTAGTGATGTATGGAAGTGAGAGCTGGACCATAAAGAAGGCTGATCGCCGAAGAATTGATGCTTTTGAATTATGGTGCTGGAGGAGACTCTTGAGAGTCCCATGGACTGCAAGAAGATCAAACCTCTCCATTCTGAAGGAAATCAGCCCTGAGTGCTCACTGGAAGGACAGATTGTGAAGCTGAGGCTCCAGTACTTTGGCCACCTCATGAGAAGAGAAGACTCCCTGGAGAAGACCCTGATGTTGGGAAAGATGGAGGGCACAAGGAGAAGGGGGCGACAGAGGACGAGATGGTTGGACAGTGTTTTCGAGGTTACCAGCATGAGTCTGACCAAGCTGCGGGGGGCAGTGGAGGACAGGAGTGACTGGCGTTCTCTGGTCCATGGGGTCACGAAGAGTCGGACACGACTAAACGACTAAACAACAACAACAACAACAATGGCCTGTCCAGCCAATTCTGCTGAGCTGGCTTGGCTCATTAGGATAATCAAATCTAGGGAGTTCTGTGTTGGGCAAAGTTTAACCAAACCTTGATTAAGTCTAACTGTTACTAAATCCAGGAATTATGGGGAGGATTTGGCACCCAGGAATTTAGGGGAATCTGGCCCCCCACAAACCCATAACATCATGATTATGTATGTCATGATTATGTATGTCATGAGAAACAGGCCCAGTTTAAACAGGGTGCCTGGCTGGCTGGTCTGCCATAGGTGATGTATCTAAATGGTTGAGTGAAGCGTCTAGTCCAGTGTTGGCAAGGTTTACCTTGCCTGGGCCGGTTCACTCCAGCGGAGATCCCTCCGTGGGCCAGATCGCATGCGCACCTGAGCATGCGTGCCCACATTTCCAGCGTCTGCAAGTTCCTGCGCCGTGCTATGTTGGTTTAGTGAAGTGCACAGGGACTCACCAAGTGGGCAGCTCAGTTCGGGGGCAGCTCGGGGCCAGTTAAATGACCCCCATGGGCCGCTTGTGGCCGCTTGTGGCTCATGGGCCTTAGGTTGCCCACCCCTGGTCTAGTCCTTTGCTTTTGAGATTCTTGCTTCTTCATTGGGTCAGCAGAAACTACTCTGTATGTCTTGCTAGAGGGAGGAGTACACAGTCAGAGGGAGGAGTACACAGTCAGTTAGGTGCAAGGTTTTTGGAGCATATACAGTGAAATACTGGAGAAGAAGATGTTATATATTGTATTGTTATACTTGGAAACTGTACTAGAATCCACTGAACGAAGGGCGGCCTAGAATTTTTTCAGAAACAAAAAATAAAGCAGCACAATCCACCAGAAGCTATAAAAGTGAATACTAAGAGTATTAATACCATTAGTTAGGACCATTTTAAATGCATGATTGCCTGTTTCCTTTGTGGGTGTAATTACAGAAAGGTGATCCTCAGTGTTTTGGAGGGTCTTTTGCAAAATCTTCCTTTTGGGTCCTATTTCTGTCCACAAGATACTCATGAAAGCATATCCTGGAGGTGTCAAGGCCCCCAAAGTTCAGTGCAGACACTACAAGCCAGTTTCTCACTTTCCTTCCATTCTGTCCTAGGTTGACAAGGCTTTGCAACCTCTTCAAGATGTGCTGCAGTCCACCCCCTGGTCTCCAAGAAGGAACTAGAAATCAAGGCAATATTCAGAGGCCTGATGAACACAACTTCTTCAGAAAATCCAGGTAAGGAAATATCCTCTGCTGAGCAGGAATCATGGTGAGGTCAGTGAGAATCTGACTGGCTGGGTCTTGGATTCAGGAAGATTTTGGAGGCAGCCCTTTGGGAGATGATAATTCTTTCACTTTCCTACTGACCATATACACATATATATGCATACTTGCCTACCTAAACTACTTTGAGGGTTCCCTCCCACCCCACAACCAAGTGCTATATAAATTTTATGAAATAAATCAAATACATGTACATTTTGATGTCCCTTGTATATAAATGTATGTTTGAACACACATGAATCCTATGCAGAAACAGACATTTATTGTCAAAACATAGGGTATGTGTCTTCTCTCTCTCTCTCTCTCTCTCTCTCTCTCTCTCTCTCTCTCTCTCTCACACACACACACACACACACACACCCACCCACCCCGCAACAAAAAAATCTGTAGAAGTATAGAAAAGGAATCCTTTACAAAAATGGTTAGTAGAAGCTGTAAAATGAACCCTCCAACTTTTTTTTTTTTAAGTCAAGCATAGCATTGCCTTCAGTGAAATAAGCCATACATGAATGTATGCTGGTAACTTCAGTAGAAGAATCCAGTAGCCGATGAGAAAGGAGGCCATAAAAGACATGTCCAATACTTCTAGGGACCAGGCAGGATCACATTTCAGCCCATTTATCCCCTCTGCCTCTCGGTCACAACTGATCCCAGTGTCATCAAGTGTGGCTATTTTTGTTTCTAATCCTCTTCCCGCCTGGTCTGAAAAACTCAGCAGGTGAAATTTTTCTCATCCCTTTATCCCCATGTCAGGAAAACCTTAACATGCTTAATTTATTTGTGTCAGGCTACTATTAAAAGCAAGACCAGAAGGGAAGGTGGATGAGGAATAACGACTCCCTTGACTTTTTCTTTTTTAAAAACTCTCGTCTCACTTTGCAAGGAAGGGTGAATAGGCAAGCATCCCTTGCAAGGCTCTTGGATGGTTTTAGGATGGTGTTGTCAAGGTCTCCAGAACTAGAATTTTCCAATCTCTTTTAATATGTTCCCTCTTTAGAGGATTAATGGAATGGCCTTAGTCCAGTTTGTTTCCATACAAGTAAACTGGTAACTCCATTACTTTGAATGACAGCGCGGATTTTTAAAGCAAAATTCTGCACCCTTTAAAAATGTAATTCAAAAACAAAACACAAAGTGGTCCAAGGTGGTCAAAACTTTTCAGTAAGCGTGGCAGGAACTCCGCTTTCTAGCTGCTCCAAAAATTGATGAATGTTAATGTTGTTTGTAGTAAATAGCCCATCACACAGATGATGAGAGGCAGTCATTCATGCTTGGCTTTCCTTATTCATGCATCTGCTGCACAGCTGATTGGTGGCTACATGAGACGCACAGCCCCTCCCAAGAGCTCCATACCAGCTTTAACTGACTTTGGTAGGGTGTGATTGAATCCCACCTGAAAGCAGTGCCAGTCTGAGGGGCCCCCACATGTCACTGTCCTGTAGAATCTTGATGGATCCATTGGCATTTGTGGTAAGAAAGCAGGGAGATAATGAAGCTTTGGATATATGGTGTGCTGTTCCTCAAGGGATTCAGGCGACTACAAAGATGGTCTCTGTTACTAGGTCTTTAATCAGTACTGACTGGTATTTTTTGAATACTCGCATTGCTTATTTTGTGACAGTATTCACTGGTACCGGCACTTCTTTTTGCTGCCTTTGGCAGCCATTTTGTGCTGGCACCCACAGGACTTTTATCAATATTTTGGGTAGTGGAACCTCATTTTTTAAACCCCCTCACCCAAAAAGCACTGGGTACTATTGTTAGCAAGGGACGCAGGTGGCGCTGTGGGTTAAAGCCTCAGCGCCTAGGGCTTGCCGATCGAAAGGTCGGCGGTTCGAATCCCTGCGGCGGGGTGCACTCCCGCTGCTCGGTCCCAGCGCCTGCCAACCTAGCAGTTCGAAAGCACCTCCGGGTGCAAGTAGATAAATAGGGACCGCTTACCAGCGGGAAGGTAAACGGCGTTTCCGTGTGCGGCTCTGGCTCTGGCTCTGGCCAGAGCAGCGATGTCACGCTGGCCACGTGACCCGGAAGTGTCTCCGGACAGCGCTGGCCCCTGGCCTCTTAAGTGAGATGGGCGCACAACCCCAGAGTCTGTCAAGACTGGCCCGTACGGGCAGGGGTACCTTTACCTTTACCTTTACTATTGTTAGCAGTACTAGGCCTCCCTGCAGGTGAACTTGCAAGACCATAGTCATGCACCGTCTCTCCAGCTTAGAGTCTGGGTTCAGAGCCCTGCTGGAGGCTGGGATCATGACAAATAATAGGAATGGAATATTACTTCTCCACCTCCTCCTTTCCCCAAAACTTGGAAATAGCAAGTGAACCAGCTGTGCCTCCATCCCACCATATGCTCCTAAAATGAAAAGCAATTATTTCTGTTGTCAAGGAGTCACTGAAAAATGTGGATCTTAGCCTTGGGGGAGATCTGTAGCCTTTGTCATCCTCCTTGCAAACAGGAGATTGTATTCAGGCTGTCTGAAAAATAAATCCATAATGATGTCACGAAGCTGGGCTGTAAGTGGGATGGGAAACAGGAAATGTAATGGACTGACTTCATCAGCACTCAGATCTAGTTCTAGCTGGTTTGGCATGACAAATAAACTTCTGAGGGAACACAGACACAATGGTGGTGTTTCCTAAGAAAATGTACACTCCCCCTTGCTTTGGGACAAGCTCTTGTAAACAAACAAAAATGGTTCTGCAGGGTTTCAGCATGGTGCAGCTGTATAGTTCCTACTGGCTACTGTCTGCCACATCTCCAACCCACTTCTCATATACATCTGTTTTGCATTGTAGGTTTTTTTGGAGGGGAAGAGGTAAGGTGAAGAATGAACATATAAACCCACATATGCTGCATTGTTAAAATAAGAGAGAGAGAGAGAGAGAGGGAGAGAGAGAGAGAGAGAGAGACATCCCATATAACCAACAAGGGAAGATGTAAGACTAGGAACAGATCCATATTACATTTGTAATGCAAGTTGCAATGCAAGGCTCTTAAACTGCACATACAACACATATTTAAAGGACATTCTCCCACAAAGTGTCCTGGGAAATGTAGTTTGTTAAGGGTGCTGGGAATTGTAGATCTGATAGGAGTGAACTATAATTCCCAGGATTATTTGGAGGGTGGAGGTGGAATGTGCTTTAAATGTTTGTTTTGTACAGAGCCTTACTGTTGCGATCACTTTATCATGTCTGTTTTTACCTCTATCTTTCTACCTGAGACAGTTTTTTGAGTTATGGAAAGCACTGCATGCATTTGAATTGCTGTGTGGGGGTAAATTTGTTAGCATTCTTTCAACAATGCTGAATAATCTCATGTAAATCAGCCTCAGTTTGTATCTAAAACCACTTTTGTTCTGAAATTTCCATCCATTAACAGTTCCAACAGCAGCTCCTTCAGAATCTCACCAGGTAAATCATGGATGCCAGAATGTATTTATGTATTTATTGAGCATAGCTTTGGCATAATTTGAGTCCTGTAGGACAATGGGGATTAATTCGAGATATGCCTCCAGAAAACACTCTTCAAATGCAAATTTTGATGCAGATTAATGCCTGAAAGCATAGATTTAATAATAACTGTATTTATTATACAAAAAGCACTGAAATAACTAAAGCTGCAGTCCTATACACCAGTGGTGAAAAACCTCAGACCCAGGGCTCTGGGAACTCGCGAGGCAATTCTCCTTATTGGCTTCCTCTTTTGCCAAATGAAACATTTAAGAATTTTTTCTCTTTTTATTTATTCCAACCTTCTCCTCCTTTTCATGGTTTTGTGCCTTCTCAGTTATGGCTCCCCAACTTTGGAATACTTTCTTCAGGGATGATCATCTGGCATGGATTCTTTCTCTCCCCCACCACCCAGTGCCAGGTGAAGTTCTTTTTTGTGCAAATCTTTTAGCTTTTTAAATTGTGTTTTTACCTAGCTTCACCCCGACATACATATATTTTATGCAGACATACATTGTCCTTCAGTATAAATATGCCCAGAGAAGCTTACAGAATTAAACTTTATTTATGGTCTTTGTATGGAGGAACATTCAATCTGGTGAGCTCCTCCCGTCTACAATCTCAATGGTATAGCTCAGTATGTATAGGTCAAGTATCTTTGTGACCCCTGTTACCCAAAAAGGCAGAGTGCCTCCAGAGTGTCACTAATTTGCGGGGGGATTCAGGCATGTACTGTAATTCTAGTTGTGTGAAATTAAAGTGATTTAAAGCAAGCTGTCACCCTAGCACCACCAAACCACTTGAAACAATAACAACAAAAACCCCACTGGACGTTTTGCAGTTAGGAAAGTGACAGGGAAACACATTGAAAAGTGTTGGACAAAACGTGTGGGGCAAATGAACGATTAACAGCAAGATGTGTATAAACATCTTTCCAACTAGCATTTTCTCCAGCCTCCTGGGCTAACTGCATGCTTTTGCAGTGGAATTGCCACACTTCCTCCTCCTCCTCCTCCTCTCTCTTCCTATTATTCTCCTAAATGTGTGCTTGCCAAGATGTGTTTGGAACCCGACAACGGATCTGAAGCAGAGGAGCAGTGGGTGGAAAATGGGCCAAACACTCATCACTTCCCCATTCCTGCCCTGCCACCTCAGTTTCTCTCTCTTTTTTATTTTTTTAAAAAAGTTCTTTGGTCTGTTACATGCATTTAAATGTTGTCCAATTTCATCCTAACTTCCCCCTATTTGGTTATCTTACTTTCTCTGAAGCTGCTGATTTCTCCCTTCACTGGAGCTAAGAGCAAGAGATCATTCATAACTCAGGCTCTTCCTTACATCTAGAGGACATCCCATAGCTACTAATAAAACTAGTGGTTTTAGGAAGTGAGACAAATTGCAATGGCTTTGTGTGCTCCGTCTCTCTCTCTCTCTCTCTCTCTCTCTCTCTCTCTCTCTCTCTCTCTCTCATTTTCTTGTGAACCAGTGGAAAGGAACTTACTTTATTCCATCTCTATTTCCCCTCAATTATGTTCCTCTTTTTTTAAAAAAAAAAACCCCAGACCTCACACATCTGTGTTATAAATCCCAGGATTACCTAGGGTACAGATGATGAAAATCGACATTTTCAATCCCAGCATTAGCCCTGTCTTAGTTCATAATGCTTAGCTTTTATGTGATACTTTTATCTTTAGAAAGTGATTTGGAAGGATTAATTGGTCAATATCTGCATTATTTGCTTCCATTTACTATACAGCAAGCAGAGCAGTAAGCAGTAGGGGTGAAGGCAGACACAGTGCTGATTCCCACTGTACAGTTTTAGGGCATGCACACTGTAGAACTACAGCAGCTGCATGGTGTCTCCACTAAAACTGGAATGTTCAAAGTGGCTTAATGTATTTCTTCTTTAAAGAACAACGTGTGAAAAATACAAGAGACAAATCTACACTAAACACTTAATCTGGTCATTTTCTTCTTCGAAAACCCTGTGAACTGAAGTTTAGAAGTGGTGGGACGTTGTTAGGGACCTCTAACACACCATTCTTGGCAAACCAAACTACAGTCCTTAGGATCCTTTTAAGAAAACCATTGGCTCCCAGTACATTTCCGAGCACAATTCAAAGTGTTGGTGCTGACCTCTAAAGCCCTAAACGGCCTCGGTCCTGTATAGCTGAAGGAGTGCCTCCACCTTCATCGTTCAGTCCGGACACTGAGGTCCAGTTCCAAGGGCCTTCTGGTGGTTCCCTCACTGTGAGAAGTGAGGTTACAGGGAACCAGGCAGAGGGCCTTCTCGGTAGTGGCACCTGCCCTGTGGAATGCCCTCCCAGCAGATGTCAAGGCAATAAACAACTATTTTACTTTTAAAAGACAACTGAAGGCGGCCCTGTTTAGGGAAGTTTTTAATGTCTGATGCTGTATTGTATTTAATATTCGGTTAGAAGCTGCCCAGAGTGACTGGGGAAACCCAGCCAGATGGTCAGGGTATAAATAAATTATTACTATTATTATTATTATTATTATTGGCAGTTAAAACTAGTGTAAATCAGAGAGTAGTTTATCCCTGTGCTTAATATGTAAATGCAGAGACTTTTACAGGTATATGGGAGGTAGAGAAGATGCCTTGCCTGCAGAAAGTCCCAGGTTCATTCCCTGGTATCTCCATTAGAAGGACTGGGTAGAAAGTGATGAGGAAGACCTTAGACGGAGGGGAGATCCACACCATGCTTTTAAAGCACATCCAGCATACATTTAAAGTACATGGCTTCCCCTTAAATAATATTGGGAACTGTAGTTCGTTAATGCAGGGGAATTTTATCTCTGTGTGGGGTAGACTACAGTTTCCAAGATTCTTTGGGGCAAATAATCTCCTTTAAATGTGCTTTGGATGTACTTTAAATTTATGGTGTGTATCTAATGTCTGACCCTGGAGAGCCACTCTCAGCTAGAGTAGACAGTACTAAACTTATACCAGATTGATTTGGCGGAAGATAGCTTCCTGTGGATTGTATGCAACATTAGTCCTACTCAGAGCAGACCCATTAAAAGTAATGCACAAGACTAATTTAGGACAATTAATTCCATTGGGTTTGCTCCCTTTGTTCCAAGTGCAACGGTTGTGACAGGTCCTCAGTGTAAGTTTGTTTGTGCTCCAGAGTATTTTGTTTTGTATAATTTTGCATCCCATCTTTTTTTTGTCTAAAACAGGTAATGTAAAGCAACTAAAGCATAATATGTACAATGACCCCTACAACCGAAAGTGATTTAACACTTGGGGAATTTGTCTCTGCATCTCTTTTTCCCCACATGAATTATATCCAGCTATGTTTTGTATCTCCGTGCTTTTATTGCCCTGTTGTTGTTTAGTTGTGTCCGACTCTTCGTGACCCCATGGACCAGAGCACGCCAGGCACTCCTGTCTTCCACTGCCTCCCGCAGTTTGGTCAGACTCATGTTTGTAGCTTCGAAAACACTGTCCAACCATCTCGTCCTCTGTCGTCCTCTTCTCCTTGTGCCCTCCATCTTTCCCAACATCAGGGTCTTTTCCAGGGAATCTTCTCTTCCCATGAGGTGGCCAAAGTACTGGAGCCTCAGCTTCACGATCTGTCCTTCCAGTGAGCACTCAGGGCTGATTTCCTTAAGAATGGATAGGTTCTTCAATTAATAATAGAGCTTACTTTGAAGGTGGAAAATATATGATGTTGTTCTAAATAGACTACCGAATCTAACTATGTCATCATTAAGGACAAATGTGTAAGAATGCTTTTAGTCATAGTCAGTTCTTATTTATCAGTCAAATTCTTCTTTGGATTTATTTTGCTGGACACTGGGTGAACTTGGGGAGACTCCCATCTTGAGGAGTGATCATCCACCAGAGCACACCTCTTTGGACTGAGTTGGCATCTGTTTATCAATAACGTGCCAGTTTGTTTTATCGTGCAAATGTTTGATTTAGCTGCCATCCAATGAGTTCTGATGTCCAGCATGTTGAGTGCTTTGATAATGTGGCTCAATAAAATATATTACCCTGATAATTCTCCACCTCGAATGATCTCCACATCTTCTCTTATTTGCCCATGTTGCTCAACATAGTGGTTCTCCAAGGTTCTTTGATACCCAACACAGAACCCAGCAATGAGCCCTCATTAGCACCAGTAGTTTAAAAAGTCTTCCTGTGCCATTCAGATGCCAACCTCTGCCTTCACCTATTCCCTTCCTTCTTGTGATGTCATCTGTAGCAAGCTACCTGGCAGGGCTGGCTTTTTGCACTCCTATATTTGTGCCTTTTGACAAGTTGCTTTAAGCAGACAGTTTTATTCTGATTTCATTTATGCTGCCACTGCCCTAATTCATTTCAAAACTCTTCTCTTCTTAAAAATTGACCAGGCTCCCCTCTATAGATGCCGCTGACCATGAAAAGCTTCTTTTCAGGCACATTTTTAAAAGGCAACTCTTACACAAATCACTAGTAGAAAGCTGTGCGGTCCATCAGATTTGATGTTACTTTCTTTACACAACTGTCTGCATGTGGTAGGATTTCAGTGCCTGTGAACGTGGCCTATGTGGCTGCCCAGAGATGAGTTGGAATCAGTGCTCCATTGAAATAAGGAACTAGCTGGTGACTAAAATAAACACTGTGGGCGGAACACATTGCACTCTTCTGATTCTTTCATTAGCTCAAGTATTTCTGCTTGCCCAACAGACCAATCCCCCCTCTCTTTCCACTGCCCCACATGCTGTTTTGGGGGTTCTACTGACCCTCCAGAGTGCATTTGGGGGAGGCATAGGGGGCACTCAAGGGAAGGAGATTGGGTGGAAACACTAGCTCTCCAGTTTACAGTTGAATCTGGGCCTCTGTGATTCAAGTTATGATTTAACCAATCCTTTGCCTTTTGGCCAAACACTGATAAAACCCTTCTTTCAAACATTTTTTCTTCGCTTCTAGAAGCATCACTTGACTCTGGTATATATCGCAGTCATTCTGTGTATGTATCGTAATCATGACAGGTTGCCATAAATCAACCAAAGAGAAACCTCCTGTGGTTTTTCTTCAAATTGCTGGTCATATCCCATAGGTCCATCGGCATCCTTATGAATTAGAACAACAGAACTGGCTGTTGGATTTGCCAAATCCACAACTCCGAACTCTTCATGAATGGGATGGGTGGGTGGACATATGGGCAAAAAATGGACTTAGGCATAAAAACACGAGGACTTGATAACTTAAACAGATGCAAAGGGACCACTGAAGTAACATACTTATCCCTCGAGGAGATTATCTCCGTCTTTAAAACAACCCCACAACATTAAATTTATTAGGAAACAGTCATTTGAAAACACTGATTAGAGGGTTGCAATGGGCCTAATCTCAGCCCCTTTGAGCTCTCTTGAGCCTGGCAAACTTCAGACATTTTACCACCTAAGAAATTACAGATCTTTAGAGAAAACTAGATTGTGAAGTGTTCTGGTGAAAACGTCTCCCAGGTTCGTTCAGTCTTGTGATGCCACCATCAAATATACTGTTCATGTGTTGATGAGGCCATACTTACAGATGTGTTGCCTAGTTCACTAACCATCAAAATACTGCAGACGGTTCTGAACTGGCACATGCAAATCTCTGAGACTGGATGGAGATCTATATCGCATGGATGGAGATCACATTAGATCCCTTTCCCTTGGAATGCAACTTGCACCATGCAAGTGGAGCAACTGGATCCACATCTGAGACCATGGGTCTTGATCCAGTGAAGGAATCAGAGCACATAAGCCTGCTTATTTTTGTTGTTCTCCCTTGCTCTGTTGAGAATAATAAGCTTTTAAAAATACCAAACAAGAAGTTACTCCCTTCCTGCTACTGAATTTTAGCTCAAATAAAGTAACACCCTCCCCCCCCCCCCCCGTTTCAGCGATGAAGCTTGGGAGATATCAGAGAGTGCCTCTAAATGTCTGGGTCTATCTCCTCTCTCCAGACTTGTTGCAGCAAGTTTTCCCCTTTCCCCTTTATGTTTGTCCACACAAGAATGGGCAGTCTTGGGACTCCTTCTACTGTAACATTTTTCTCCAATGAAGTCTTACTCAAATTTTTACTACAAGCCTAGGTGGGAAAGTGTCATTTCAGTGGCTGCCTTGGTTCCCTGTTGCGTTCTGGATTGATTCCAAAGTGGAAATAATGATCTACATAGCCCTTAGCAGCCTAAGCCCAGCATATTCAAGAGGCAATTTTCATAGGCTACCCTTGGTATAGAGCATAAGAGGAATTAAAGTTCCAAATCAAAGGCTGTATGTTCCATTCCAACCACGGTCAATTGATCCTGAGTTCGCTCAATAACAGACAAATCAATCTGCATGGTAAGAAATATAGGGCTGTATCCAATGGTTGTTATTGTGTGGGTTACCTCATCTGTACCATGCTAAAAAACAAAGCTGAGAAGCGTGTGATGTTTGGAATACAAACAGCAAAACCCACACATTACCATGATTTTCCATATTTCCTGACGGCTAGATTAGATCAGAAAAAAACAGAGGAAATGAATATCTTGTTAGTATTTCTGTTTCCCTCCTCTGCATCATTAAATGGCCATGTAACATTTCCAAAGAGACTAAATTAGATCTTGACTTACAGGGAAAGCATCCTTTTTGGGCCTGCCAGGAACTAAGACAGCGTCTGGAGTCAGATGCTGGTTGCTGAGGTAGGAAAGGAAGCACTGAATCAAGGGAGGTACGTTGGTATGAGAGAATGATCTCTGCCTTTTTTGTCGTGCATTCAGTCACTCACTATTGTGACCAAGAAATGGAACCAATTGAGGGATTTTGAAGACAGGCCTTATCTGAGTTGCAAGTGTGTCCCCTTAAGTTCATAAGGACAAAGTCAATTCAGATCTAAGCTTCCAATACTGTATGCATAGAGTAGGCAAAGTACAGCATTTTAGCGTGTCAGTTAGATGATTTTAATTGATTGATTCGGCTTTCCTCCATTTTGTTTTTGTTTACCAGGTTCCCCTCCTCCATATCTCTGCTGTGATTGTTTTGTCTGGTTGTTTCCTGTTTTGTTTGAATTTCTTTTATTACATCATATTTAATTATAATACTGTTAACTACTCTGGAAATGTCTTAGCTAAACAGTGGCATATTTTCTTTTTGAAAATAATTGAATAAACAAATGCCTGGTTCTGGTTGGCTCCTAGAGACATGATGTCACCAAAAACCCTTGCCTGGAGCAATTCTGTACTTTGAACAATTATTTTAAAAATGAATTAGGCAATGACTGAATGGATAAACATATGAATGCCTGTGTGCTGCCTTTAAATACCAAAAAAGGGAGCAGGGGAGGCAGGGTAAGATGGCAGCTGAGCTAGCTTCAGTTTCCAGGTATGCACATCTTTCATTCTAGTTGCAAAGTCAGAATCATGCATTTCTATACCACTTCATCCAAGCATCAAAGGAAGCATTACAATATCAAACACAAAAATACACAACTAGTAACAAAAAAAGCAATGCCCCCGCACAGTTTAAACAGCCATAGGTAAAGGGACCCCTGATCATTAGGTCTAGTTGTGCCCGACTCTGGGGTTACAGCGCTCATCTCGCTTTATTGGCGGAGGGAGCCAGCGTACAGCTTCCGGGTCATGTGGCCAGCATGACTAAGCCATTTCTGGTGAATCAGAGCAGCGCATGGAAACGCCATTTACCTTCCCGCCGGAGCGGTACCTATTTATCTACTTGCACTTTGACGTGCTTTTGAACTGCTAGGTTGACAGGAGCAGGGACCGAGCAATGGCAACTCACCCCGTCGCGGGGATTTGAACCGCCGACCTTCTGATCGGCAAGTCCTAGACTCTGTGGTTTAACCCACAGTGCCACCCACGTCCCTCAAACAGCCATAGATTGTTTAATTAGCCAAAAATCTGGGAGAAGAGGAATGTTTTTGCCTGGTGCCTAATATTGCAACTGTGGTGGGAAGCCATTGTGTTAATAAAAGACTATTAAACATTGTTCCTTCTGTCTCATGCTGGTCAATATACTGAAATCCAAGAGTTTCTAAAAGCACAGATCATGCACCAGTAAGCCACCATGTAGTCTGTGGAGGAATGCTGCATATATGTTTATGTTCATGTTATTATTATTTTTGAGGGAGGGGGTGTTCTGTGACTGTGACTTTAAAGGTTTGAGACTGTGTACTATTAAAAATGTTGCAAGCCTGTGCAGCAGTAGATCAGATGACAGGTTTTGACAGTGGAGAGAGAGATGATGGCTTAAAAATCTTATTAGATGGGGCGCGGATCAGGTAAATTCAATCTGATTGGTCTGGGTGACAGCAGACTGATTGGCTGGAGGTTAGCGTCAGTTGGAGTAAACCGTCAGTGAGAGAGACAGTTGTCTCTAGCATTGGCATCTATCTCATGCCTAAGTCTACTGTACATGCTACTATGAGGTTCTGAAGGCATTCCTGGTGAGTTGGTGGCAGCTGAAAATCAGAGGAAGGCACATACCTAAATCTGTGATGATACAAAGCGAGGCTGACGTAGCTGTTGTCCCTGACATAGTCGTAAAAATCAGCTAGAATTACGTCTGTTCTTTTAGCTTTGCTTTTAGCTGTGGGGGAATTGTGCTTGCTATGATTCCCTAATTGCCTGGCCATCTGATGAGCTTCTCTGTTCTGCAAACAGCAAGCATAAAACATCCACACACTACTTGTGCCAAATGTTTTCTGCGTGGGGACCCTCAAGTGTGCTTTCCGATTATTCCAGTGCTCCCGTTGTCAGAACTTATGGCAGCATCTGAAATTAAGGTGCTTGCCAAAAAAAAAATTAGCGTGGGAGTGAGAGGACAAACTTCTGTTTTTCTCAGGGGAAACTGTGTTTCTAAGTATCTTGTAAGCCTTTATCCCTTCAAGATGTTGCTTGTAGGTTATTTATACAAAGTGTATCAAGAACGCTGAATTCCTGCATCAGACTTCAATGTGCACATTAGGTAATGGAGCCCAGGAGGCATAATGCTCACAATGGAACTTTGCTCATTTTCTCTGGGCAGTCAAGCAGATGCTCACAAGATATTGCACCTTCTGCCTCTAGGAACTGCAGCACCTCCTAATCAATTTTTAAACTGGAGTTTCCCAAGGGCCCGCAAATAATCTTGAAGAATAGCACACATGACCACTTGTTTCTAAAACTTACCTGGGTAGTAAAACGTGGTGCTCCCAAAATGAAGCTGCTTGGTAGCCTTGTTGCTGTAGTTGCCCCTCTTTCCACATTTTGGATGACCCTGAGCAGTCATCCAAAAAGGCATGCAGAGAATATAATAATAATAATAATAATAATAATAATAATAATAATAATAATAATAATTTATTATTTATACCCTGCCTATCTGGCTGGGCTTCCCCAGCCACTCTGGGCAGCTTCCAAAAAAAAATTATTAAAATACTGTAATACATCAAACATTAAAAGCTTCCCTAAATATGGCTGCAGCCATCTTTCAGATGGCAGCCATAATGTCCTGGTCCTTCAGCTGAAGCTCTTCCTCAATCAACTCTAAAAACAGCCCTCATAAGTAATGTCAAAGAGCCCTGCCCTATAACATGGACTCAGAAGATGTCTCAGGAGACCCTGAGTATTAGCTTCCTCTTCCCCGACTTCTCCTGCAGGATTGACACAGACTCTGAGCATCAGATGATTTCCTGCTGCTCCAATCCATCTGAATTGGCAACAAGCAGGGCTTTTTTCAGCCAGAACTCACTGGAACTCAGTTCCGGCACCCCTCAGGTGGCCTCCATTGCCATTACAGTGGTACCTTGGGTTACATACGCTTCAGGTTACACACTCCACTAACCCAGAAATAGTACCTCGGGTTAAGAACTTTGCTTCAGGATGAGAACAGAAATTGTGCTCCGGCGGTGCAGCGGCAGCAGGAGGCCCCATTAGCTAAAGTGGTGCTTCAGGTTAAGAACAGTTTCAGGTTAAGAACGGACCTCCAGAATGAATTAAGTACTTAACCTGAGGTACCACTGTATAAGAAAACAAGGGAGGCGTTTGTGGTGAGTTTCGGCACCTCTTTCTCTAGAAAAATAGCACTGGCGACAAGGAAAAGTGTATCACAGAGGGCCCTGGATCTGCTACCTGCCAATCCTTTGTATAAATTCTCACTTGTGAAAATAAATGTGGAAACTGAAAGATTCCCAGCTGTGTCAACTGAAACAGTATCTATTTATATAAATGTATATTTAATGTGATTTGTTCATATTAACCTTGTCCATAGAGAGATAATGCAGATTCTGTTGGGCAATAGCATCAGATTAATGCTATCGCAAGGACTGCGAAAATGCTATTTTAATTTATCTAAACCCTAGATAATAAGTTTATAGATTTCCTTTTCACTAGTAAAGAGGCCAGAAGAGAGATACTGCTAGAGCTATCTTTTTTTTTAAGCAGGCTGCTCCTCTGTATTGGTGTGATAAAACTAGCATTTAATAACAGTTTGAGGATTTTCTGTCAAATGCTTTTGCTTTAAGCAGTGTCTTAAGATGTGATCACCTGGTATACATTTGGAAGTGACTGTGAGGAACAGATCAAACCAGAAGGTGGCAGTAATGGGGTCTCCCCTATGGTTTTAAAATCAGAGAAGCCATTGATATCAGAAAAGTGAAAGGACTGATTGCAAAGTGAATTAAATTATTTATATACCTTTATCCTGCAAGGTGTAAGGGCACCATATTGTTTTGTTAGATGGCCAGAGGTAGTGGTGACTGCTAGATTCACTACAAGGCTCAAAAACCAGCTTTCTGAAGTAGTCAAGAAAAGAAAAAAACCCTAAACAAATCTTCTCCTTTCAATTCTAGTTTATTGCTGAGGCATAATCAGAAGTTATCTGAAATACCGGCACTCCCTATCTCCCTTAAATAGCACCAATATGGCAATGTTTGCATGACGGGGGCAAAATATTTCTGTAGATATATATACCCAGACTACTCACTTTCATAAACTTTTGTGACTTGGATCCCTGCCTCATAAAAAATACATCATTGATAAAATGTATTATACATCAGCAAGTGGGTAGGTAAATTCTTACTGTTTTGAATAGTATCTTGGTATCTTGGCTTTTCTATGCCAAACAAGGTCTTCAGTTTGCCACATAGAAATAATAAAAAGTAACACATGAAAATGCAGTAGTAGTAAATAAAAAGGTTTATATATAGTATACCTTTGTAATAAAAAAGGTTCAGAGAATTCTAACTCAAAAAATACAAAAACAATAACCAATTTTCCCTCATCACTCCAACACTGTAACAACACACTGTAAATATTATTATAATTCATTTCCGACTGTATTCATTTATTGCCCCATGCCCCAAAGCAGCTGCTCTGTAGTTGGCGTAATTATAAATTGGTAAAACTCATGTTGAACCAATCTGTGGTTGATACTGTTTGCATGTCCAAACAGAGACAGAAAATACTGGCCTTTTACAAGGCCATTTTCCTGGGTGGAGAGTACTGGAGTGATGTTTATATTACCTCTTCCTTTATAAATTAACATACAAGCTGAACTTTGGGCAGCAAGCAATGACCCATTAGCGAGGGCTAGGCTTTTAAGTAGCATCAGATTCAAAGGCAAACAGCATATCCTGTCTCCACCTTGTCCCTTCTCAGCAGCTAGCTGCAAAACCTTCATCTGCTGGCTACATTCCAAAATGTCAGACTATTTCTCCCTGGCCCTGTATCCAGGCAGGTGGAATATGCAGTAGCCAGTAGGCACCAGCCACCAGTATCTGTTGAGAAAGCATCTTTAGCTATCAGCTAAACAAACAAAAAAAACCTAGAGAGGCGGAGAAATTATTTATTTATTAAATTTGTATTTTGTAAGTTTGTATTTCTCTGCAGATCCCAGGGCGGTTCACAACATAAAAACCATAAAATACATAATAGGAACATGAACAAAACAATTAGGGCCTTGGATGATGATTGCAGGGTCCGTGTAGGTCCATACGGAGAGAGGCTGTCCTTGAGATACTGCAGTTCTGAGCCATTTAAGGCTTTATAGGTAAAAACCAGCAGCCAGGACAGCCAGGTTAGGACAGGTGTATAACCTGTCGCTGATAACCTTAACAATACCAAAATCAAAATGTACAAATGTACATATTAATTCCGATGTTACTTAAGGGCTGCTTCTGAGTTTTTGGGGGGAGAAAAAAGGTTCATATCTCCAACATGAAACCAAAACATTTAACAAGTGGAAGAGGGCAAATGACCAGAGGGTAAGAGAGAGGGTAAGCAGAGGCTTGACAACCATATGTCAGGAGTGCTCTGATGGTGTTTCCTGCTTGGCAGGGGGTTGGACTCGATGGCCCTTGTGGTCTCTTCCAACTCTATGATTCTATGATTCTATGATTCTAAGTTGTGGCAGCACAGGATAAGAGGATGTCGATTTATTGCCACTTACAAGCAGTAAGCACAGTTTGCCATCTGCCTAAATATTTTCTGGTTGCAAAAAATAGACTGAAATGCCAGCTATTAAAAATGAATTTGACAAGTTTCCACTCATAAATGTTCTTCTGAAATGTTCAGAGTTTTTCTACTTACAATATTAATGGAATACTGCATTTTCCACAAATTGTTATTTGAATTATTTAGCAATTTCCCCTCTCTCACACACTCTTTGGGTCTAATAGCAAGCTATTATCTGCAAGTAAACAGTGTCTTCGTGTTTAAGTGTTTACGTATGAGTGGTCAGATAAAATAGACTTTATTGGTTCAATATTTTTGCCTGTGCTTGGGGGAATAGTAGCCCAAATAAAAATATAACCTTTTCTGTAACATTAATTATTTGTGATGTTATTTCAACCCTGTTCTGGGGAGCTGCAAAGGTCTGCTTTGAGTTGCTCTGTTAGTTAAACTGTGTCTGGCCTATTTAATGCCCCAAATATTTGTAGTGCAATATTGTAGAAGGCAAAACAAGAAAATAAGCCAAATATTTCCCAGATGAAGACTTCAAATGGTACCATAAAGAATGCCACCTATTTCTGTGACTGATACTTTTATTTCCTAAAAAAAAAATCCTCTATTTCCTCCAAAAGAAAAGAAAAAAGGTTGAATTTACACAATAACCTAATAAACCTCTTGTATCTTGTTCCATTTTTGTGAGGTGGGCTTTCATGACACGTCACCTTTCCTAGATTCCTTACATTTAATTCAGCTTCTGCTAACCTACCTTCACAAAGGAGCCTTCAAAGCAACATAGTTAAACTAGAAAACAGTCTACATTAATCATTCCCGTCTACTGAGTCATACACAGCAGCAGCCCTAGTTGGTGCTGAGGTTTTTGTAATACGTAAGAGGCATAAGCAACCAGAAAAAATTGGGTCACCATGTTGAGATTATTTTGTTGCTGGCATAGAAGGAGCAGGTGGGATTGTAATATTGCCCCAGGCACTTTGAGGCTGGAACTTCCAGCAGCCAAAGGAAGTGGCCATGTGGCCCTCAGCTCAGGGCTTTTGTGAAAGAACTCTCAGAGAACCCCATGGCCATCCTCAATGTGTGTGTTTTATAGTGATGTTTGGCACTAGCACTACCACCGGGAGCTGATGGGTTTAGGTGCTAGTGGTGCAAGGCGTTCCTCCACAGGGCGCCAAGCCAAGGAGGCACAAAACAACAACAACAATCCTATATTTATATGGGTGCCTACTCAAAGTTATGCCCTAGTCAGACGGGCAATTCAGTTGCCATACCTATGACATAGTGAAATTGAGAGCATGTGCAGAATGAAAGGCTATCCATCATGGGCATAGAATTATAGAATTGTATAGTAAGAAGGGACCACAAGGATCATCTAGTCCAACCCCCTGCAAAGCAGGAATCCTTGTGCCCAACATGGGGCCTGTACCCACAACCCTGAGATTAAGTGTCTCATGCTTTGTCAACTGTGGAGGGCATTAAAATAAGAAATATTTAGGGAGCACCAAATGTTGTCCTCGCTCTGGGTGCCATATTGCCAAAGTCTGCCCCTGATGCTGAGCTGGCATAAGAACCTTAGATGCCCCCAGACTCAGTCTCATCATTTCCAACAGTGGTTAGCTATACACTTATCCAAGGCCTGAAGTAAGGCATGATGGAGATGTTTGGTTCCTGCTGTTGCTTGTTCCCTGCCGATGATCATCAAAAGCATACCGCTTCTGAACATGCAGTTTCAATTTAGTTGTCATCTTTCCTTCCAACAATGAACTCAGTTGCTGCAGCCAAAATGAGGCCACTGAGAAACAAGAGGGAAGTATGAGCATGCTCAGAAGAACCCCGAGGTTCCCAGAGGTACAAACAATTAGGATGAAATCCTAAGAGGGCAAAACACACACAGCACAAAACCCCACCCTAAAAATGCCAAAGGAAGACAGCAGGTTTGGTGGCCACAGAATGCTGAGTGACTTCTTGGGGAGAAAATAGAAAACTGGAAATTGGGAGGGGAAGCAGAACATAATATCTTGAAAATGCAGCTTGGCTTTTTGGGTGAATCACTGAACAGGAGCACTCAGCATTGCAACATTTTGTTGCAGGTCCCACTTGTTCCCAATAATAGCAAACTCAGGTTGTGAAGTGCCTATGATTTTGGAAGTGAAGCAGGGCCGCCCAAAGATAAAGTGCTGGTTTTGACGTACTGAGGGAACTCCCTAGGCAAGCAGGATTATTTATATAAGTATATAAATCAAAATGACTTAAACATAATAGAAAACCCCAAAGCTGCCTGACTATAACTTTGCCAGTCTGTTGCCTTCCATATGTTTTGGACTACAACTGCAATCAGCCTCAGCCAGCACACCTTGCTGGCAGAAAGTAGGCAGGCTATGCAAGTCTGTAAATGAAATCTTTTGATGAGAATGGTTTGAGCAGAGAATTTTAGCTGAAAACAAGACAAAACCAATCCAAAGAAGGAAAACGGGGGATGGAGGGAAAAGAGGAAACTCACTTTTTCATGCTGACAGATTGTATGGTGTGTCTTAGAGAAGAAGGAGTGAGCTTATACCTGTTGTGTTTTAAGAGCAGTGTCCTGCCCCCCCCACGTGTGGGTCCTCCTCCCCTATTTAGCTGTAAAAACTCATATTTGCATTTGGCAACCTCCTACTGCTTTATAGCCCAGCCAGCAGAGGCCTTGGGATGGCGGAAGGGGAGGAAAATCACATTCTTTATTTTTTTCTTACTCTTGAAACTTTCCTCTCTCCGAGAGGCCTGAACAAGACTGCTGAACAAAGCTCCTTCTCTGGAGTCCTGAATAGGAACACTCCACTTAGCAGATGGGAATACACTGTTAAGTCCCACGTCTCATGACTAATAGCCGTTGATCGACCAATCTCACATTCGCAACATCTGGGGCAAGGAAGTCCATCAATTAATTAAGGGGTAGTTTACACACTCGGGTGTATAATTTGCAGTGGAGCAAGGCTTGGGTTGGTGCATGTTAAACAAGGTGCATGAGCAGGTGTACACGTATCAACTCTTAGGTGTCTGTCCTATGTGGGCACATGAAAGTCATGCCAGATATGGTGAGGATAGACCCCTGCCTGGACCCCGAGGGCTGCTGCCAGCAGTGACAGGCAGAGTGTGCAAGCTCTGCAGAGAAGCATCAAACCCAGAAATCTTTACATATGATCATTTTATCATACGGTGCAGTTGTACATTAATCCACGCCCCCCTTTAACAGAAATGCACCCAGTCTGAAGTTGACCCACTGTCTACCAATCCAAGATTGTCATGCCTATTAATATTTGCCATAAGTATGCATCTATAATTTATATACATTCTGGAGATGTGTACGTCATATTTAATTAAATGCCTTCTCATAATAATGTTTTGCCTCTGATCAAGAGGTATGGAATTGGATCCTGGTGAATCATCAAACTAAATTGGAAGGGGAGGGGGAAAAGTATTTTGTACAAGAACCTGCAAAACGAAGGATGCCTGTCACTGGCTGCCCACAGTATTGTCTGGTGAGTAGACAATAGTGAGCAAGATGGACTAACGGTCTGACTCAGCGTAAAGCAGCCATCTGTGTCTCAGTTGTAGAAGATAACCATATAGGCAGGGGTATATGTGCCTAGGTATGTATGCATAACTCCCGTGTCACAATCTGAGGTATTTGGGTTTTCCCTAAATCTTACATTTAAGTGCAGGTGCCGTATAAGGAAGAAAGGTCAAAGCTTCAAAAAGCAGGCCCCTCATACTTAATATGCTAGCTAGCATGGAGAGATTTCCCCTGAGGGACCAGCGCCCCAGTGTGACATGAGACCTGTTCAATAAGCCTTGTGTTGCTGTTTCAGACAGGAGAGAAATGACTAAGGGTTGTTAGGAAACCAGTCACCAGATTGCTAGTTAAGAGAGAGTATTAATAATTGAAATGTTGTTAACGGTTATGTGAATCAGAGTAATAAGGGCCAGATTGCAACTGAGGCCTATTACAATTTGTGTGGGGAAACAATTGTAATAATCCACATAAAAAAATGTAATTATAATGTTGGGAGTGTGTTATAAATCCATGTTCTAGACACTGGTTATGTTAGTCACAGTGGAAAGAATATTTCACTCAGGGAACAGCACACTGGAGTGATAAGCGGCTGTTTGATAAGCCCCAGTATTGTGTAGCCTTGAGTACTCGCTGAAAAAAAGCACTGCTTTGCGCTTTGGTGAATTTGTCCCATGATCCACAACTGAAGAATCTTAGGAGTTTCTCGAATGTCCTGAGGGACTCATTTGTGCTTCTAGAAGAGGAAGAGAAGCTGGGTGGCTTGGAGACAAAGTAGTTCCACCTTAGCAGCAGCTGCACCAATCAGTTTGGGAGGTTGGGCTTCAGCTATTTAGCATCCCAGAGTGTCAGTCCAGAATACATCACCACATTAATTTTCAGTACTGAGACAGCAGTATTCCCAGTCCCTACAATTTCACACTTTGTTCAAAACTAAGCCAGCTGCTCTCCGCTTTGCGGACACATGCAAAGTTCGCTGGTCCTTCCCCAGCTGATACATTGCCTTTCCCAGTTACCGGCATGTTTTGGGTAAACAAAGAGGAAAGGAAGTAGAAGCCACTGTGTTCAAATGCCCCTGTCAAGTAAAGGGCTACAACAGGGGCACGAATGCCTGACATACAGATCATAGTCAACCTTTTGATCATCTGTCATTTTGTTATAAGAAAGCAAGCCATCCCTTACCACTGTTTAAAATAGCCCTGGAGGAAGTCAAGCATTAATCTTAACCTCAAACACATTGAGCCTTGCATTTCCTCTCAGGCCCTAGAATGTGCTATCTGGTTTCCCACACCTCAGTCCTGCTAAGTTTAGTTCCTTCAGGCCAGCTGCTAAGGAAGGAAAATTGAGAAAAAAACACAATGCTTCCGATGGATATAGCATTGCATTGCCCGGAGCTGTCTTGTTTGTTTCTCCTTTCCCTCAGAAATGCCTAAAGATGTCCATAGAGAAGAATGGCATGCAGTTTTGTTTTACTTAAATGGCCTAAGAAAAACGCTTCACAAATGCAACAAATGAATACTAGTTTA
Source organism: Podarcis cretensis (assembly GCF_951804945.1). Classification (NCBI taxonomy): domain Eukaryota; kingdom Metazoa; phylum Chordata; class Lepidosauria; order Squamata; family Lacertidae; genus Podarcis; species Podarcis cretensis. The sequence continues at coordinate 81,923,502 of NC_137175.1, read as the reverse complement.
TTTAATTTCTCAAGTGAGGAGCTGCTGACCCCTGCATATTTTCAAATAAGTAATTTGACATTCAAACATTTAGCAGTGGTCAAGAGAGTGCTCATTGGAGTATGTGTTAATCATATATTAAAATTAATGCACAGCTAGCATGGTGAACAATCACAGATTTTTCCAAATGTGCTTAATGTGCAGACATTAAATTAAATTGTGGATGAAGGGAGACAATTACTGTAGAAGCAGGCCCCACTACATCTGCAGCCCTAGCAACATCCATTAATTATAATAGTTGCATAAAGGTCTAAGTGTGTAGACACCCAATGCACATCAGAATCTATTGTGTGATCTGCACGCTGCATTTTTACTGGTGATGGATAGGCAAGCTGGGAGTCCATGCTTAATCCTTATGCAGACAGTATGACCAATGTGCGAATGTTGGGTGTAAGGAGCAGGTTAGACTTGCTGCCACAATTGTAGCCCTGCCCCTCCATGCTTACTGAATGCACAGAACTATTGTCTCCATAAAATAAACACATTTTGCGCCTCTGTGACAGCATACCCTTGAAACGCATCATCAGCATTCGCCATAGAAGGGACCATTAGAAAGCTGAGTGAGAGAATGATAATTGGTTGTGTTTGAAAAAAAGCTGTGGCCTTTCATCTGATAGAAAGCCTCTCCAAGTGTCCCATCCCTCTTGGAACAGCCACGGCTAGCCCAAGACATTTTGCTGCTTGAGGTGAAGGACAAAATGGCACCCACTTCCCGGTCCACTTACAGAAATTGCGTGGGTTGGCAACTGAATCTTATTTTAACACTGGTCACAGGAAAACATCCTCCAATGCAGAGTTTTCCTTTTCCTAGATGGGCTAACGAGTCCCAGGCTAACAAGTCCCACCTGCCCCTCACTTCCCTCTAGAGCACATGCAGAAACCACCTTCATGATCGTTGGACCCACTGTTGGTATCACCTGCTCAGAAGAAGAAGAAGAGTTTGGATTTGATATCCCGCTTTATCACTACCCGAAGGAGTCTCAAAGCGGCTAACATTCTCCTTTCCCTTCCTCTCTCGCAACAAACACTCTGTGAGGTGAGTGAGGCTGAGAGACTTCAAAGAAATGTGACTAGCCCAAGGTCACCCAGCAGCTGCATGTGGAGGAGCGGAAATGTGAACCCGGTTCACCAGATTACGAGTCTACCGCTCTTAACCACTACACCACACTGGCTCTCAGTACACCTGTCTTCACGTGAAGAAGAAGTCCCTAATGCCCTGAGGGTTTAAGACCCATCAGCTTCCCTCACGTGTCTTAGCTATCCAGTTGAAGTTGTTCCTGGGGTATGACCAGAGGTGCTACCCCTCTCCCAACACCCCATACACTTTCTCCTAACACTTGCATTTTTGTACACATTTTTGGGTTGGAGAATCACATACAAAATTTGTAGAAGTGTGAATTTCCAGGAACAGCTGTATTTCAGTTTGCATGTTGTTTCAGGAAGTGTGAACTGCAGTGGTACCTCGGTTTACAGACGCTTCAGGTTACAGACTCCACTAACCCAGAAATAGTACCTCGGGTTAAGAACTTTGCTTCAGGATGAGAACAGAAATCGCATGGTGGCAGCGGGAGGCCCCATTAGCTAAAGTGGTACCTCAGGTTAAGAACAGTTTCAGGTTAAGAACGGACCTCCAGAATGATTTAAGTTCTTAACCTGAGGTACCACTATAATTGAGTTTCAAATTAAAATGCAATCCAAATTTCTCTCCCATCCCTAAACACACACACACACACACACACCCCACTCCTCCGAAAGCTGTATGTGCTTTCGCTTGCTACTGTGCAATGGCCCATTCATATAAAAAGAAAAATGACCTTGAGCTTCATCCTGACTTAATAGATAAAATCAAACAGTAATGTGTTCAGTGCCCCATGCTCCCTTTAGGGCAAAGAAAATTTCTGCCACCCCCCAATTCCTCCAGCACACAGGCTAAGCACTTTCCCCTCTGTCAGTTTTAACGTATATTTAGCATTATAGACCATGACAAAACAAAAAAACCACCCACTGAAAAGACAATTTCCATGTAATGAACAGGTTTTACAACATAATTAGATGGAGCTATGCTACACAGAGGACTTGACAGGTGCAGTAATTTAACCCATATATATGTGCACATATATAGCAAGGTATCCCATATTAAGCATAAATTACCTCTTTGGAAAGAGAGCTGTTGAAATGGTTTCTGTGGCTCTATGAAGGGCCTTACTCCTGCAGTAGAATTTTTATAGTTGCCGTTAAATGAATGTACATTATCAATCTTACTTTTTCATTTGTTCTAGAGGTCTCACCTTTCTTTAGCATTCCTGTAACATTGCACCCTTTCATCACTTTTTGAGACCTGCTGTTTAATGTAGATTTTATTCAAATATCATGTAATAAATTATGTGGTAAATAAAAATGTCCTTACTTGTTAAGGACAGGTTGGGCCCCCAAATGGTTCAAAAATTGATAAGTTGAACTGGAAGAAAAGTGTAGTGTGCTTTTAAATTCTTGTTCATGTAGCTGGATTAAAGTCAAACTGGCCATGAGCAAAAGCTAAGGGACAAAAGTTGTGATCATTGTTTGATTCTGGGCTTCTATGATGTCCCATTTGCAATTAGAGCACTTGGTGACACAGGGCTACTTTTTCATATCACCCATGTACTAAAATATACGGTAAAATATTGTGAGTAAATGAGCCCCAGATTGCAGTCATAATGATGGTGGAATTAAGATATATAGCCCTGAAAAAGACACATGTATAAACAAGATGCTTCTGGATCCTTCCCTAGTCTAAAGAGGTCTTTCTAGGGGATAGTAACAAGTGTTGATGCTTTCCATGTGATATTTTATAGACTGGCATAACTTTCTCCTAAGGACAGTGATTTATGCTTAAATCCAGTGCTATTTTTCTAGAAAAAGAGGTGCCAGAACTCCCCTTGTTCTCTTATAATGGCAATGGGGCCCACCTGAGAGGTGCTGGAACTGAGTTCCGGTGAGTTCTGGCTTTAAAAAAGAGAGGCCTGCTTAAATCAATCCAAGTTCACTTTGTTGGGCTTATTCCCGTGTGTGTGTGGAACAGCCACCTTAAGAGTCAAGGGGCATTTCCAGACCTGTTTGTTGAGCATTCATCTTGATCCAGAGGCACCAACTCATGGTGGCCAACTCTTAGTTCCCCCAATATTTTTAGGGGGGGCAGCCCCCTAATGTTCCAAAAAATCAGGGGGCGGAGGAGGTTGAGCATGGAGCCGAACGCAGTGTGGCTTCCGTGGCTGGCTCCTCTTCCTGCAGCGGAGGGGAAGGAGGGTTTCAGCCCCCTGCTGGTGGCATGAGGAGGAGGAGCCATCACCCATTGACGCCATGCTGCCACCGTGTTCACCTCCACCCCCACATCCATGCGAAATGGGTACTGCCAAGGCATCATCTTATGTAGTGTAAAATACAAGGGCATGGTTGAATGGGAGCTGTCATCAACTTGTTCCCCAAATGCTTAATGTGTAAAACATGTATTGGTCTCCACCTGTCCATTGTGGTTTGACAAATGATGTTGCCAAGAGAGGGTGTGCTATTTTTGATACGGCATCTATTACATGCTTGACTGCAGCACATAACAGGCCCTATGAAATTTAAATCAGAGGCAATCTTTGTTACACATTGCTGATAGGATCTCAACTGACTGTAATAATGGAAGGCACTTCAATGATCACAGTTTTAAAATATTATAGAAAAAATGCAATGTTCATAAACACAGAGATCAGGGCGTGCTGGTGTGTGTGTTGCCCATAAGGAATTCCCTATTTCTATAAATTAATCAGCATATTAATTAAACAGCTTTCTGGGGGAGGGGGGAGCGGAATATATTTTTGTTGTCCTTAAAATGTGCAGTACTATATAGTGCCTATAAAAAACTGGAAAGGATGCTGTTAAATTAATATCAGTGCTACACTGGATTCCCTCTGCCAGAATGAGGTCTTTGCTTCATTTAAGTAGAGCAAGAATAAGAGAAGCACAGAGCTTTGAAGAAAGAGTAATTTTTAGCACTAATCACCCATTTAACTACTTTCAAAATTCCACGGAATTAGCTTTGAAATGTTAATGAGCACAGTATTTAGAACAGTCTAACTCCTTCCCCAGTTTGTTTTGGAGTTTTGAAATCAGATCTGTTCCTGGACGTCCAATATGTGTGTGAATGTATATAAGTACACATGCGCGTGTGCGCGCGCGCACACACACACACACACACACACACGGCTGTCTTTGAGGGCTGCTTATAGTCCTCAGGAGACAGCTTGCAAAAGCAAAATATAAAAGACACTAGAATCACCAAACAATTTGAAAACAGTTAGGAAACAGTTAGAAAACAGCACCTTTAAAAAGGCCAGAAACATTATATAAAGGTTATCATAAACCAAATTATAATCAGCTGTGTTAAAAACATCATTACTTAGACCCTTTAGGAAAGGGCACCTGAAACATGTGAGCTTTTCATGCCCTTTGCAGGCTTGCATTTTAGACACCCCTGGCTTCTCTCTGTCCTGCTATTTGCTGGTGGTAGTCAGTCACCCTCTGCTCTTCCTTGGCTTCCCTTGCACCTCGCCTGCGCCTTGCAGCCTTGGTGGAACACTGTTTCCCGCTTAACAGTTAACAGCAGAACTGCGCAGGATCAGGCCAGCGTTTACTATGATAACATTTATTTCTGTGCACATTTTCCTTTCCTCCCATCAGATCTAGTGAACATCTATAAATAACCTCACTAAGACTCAATGAAGGCTTCTTTATATTGCCTGACCTGCAATGTTGAAAATCATTGGAGCTCAACATTATGTTTGCCTGAGCAATTACAAGTCACTTGAGCATAGAGTTGCTCTTCAGGGCAGTTCTGCCAACAATTATTTTCCTTCAGAGGCTAAGGCAGCACAAGGGCGAGGGGAGAACGGTTACGATTTCTAGCGTCCTTGCATGGGGCATTTAATGATATTTGCTAGTCTTATTAAGTTTGCTTACCGCAGGTTGGTTAAGATAGATACTCTGTTAGTTCAGGACATTATAGAAATTATGTGGTGGTCACACAAACCCAGCATAGAATTCTGGGAACTGGACTTCGGTAAAAGTGCTGGGAATTGTAGCTCTGTGAGAGGGGAATTACAGTTTCCAGGATCCTTTGAGGGAAATCTTGTACTTTAAGTGTATGGTGTGGATCTGCCCCATTGTATAACATCTCAAAGAGGACTTTATAGCTATGTATAAATTACTGGCTTAAAGTGTTCTTTCCCCTCAGTTTGCATTGAAACTAGTTTGGGGAGAAACACATCAAAACATTCCTGGACGGGTTGCAGAGTAAACAAGTGTGTGTACACAGCCTTTCTAAACTTTGTTTAGTCAGGATTGAATTTATGAAAAAAATAGGCATTTCTTTTAAAATGCTAGGGCTTCAGAATTATATTTAGAATATCTGTCTAGATGAAATGATGTAAGACAAACTAGCCTTTCCTGAATGGTTGTTAATGTCATGGGTTACCTCATCTTCTTCACCACTAAAAACCAAAGCCGGGAGCCATGTGATGCTTGGAATACAAACATCAAACCCCACACACTACCATGATTTTCCATATTAGATCAGAAAAAGAGAGAAAGTGAACATCTTGTTAGTATTTCTGTTTTCCTCTTCTGCATCATTAAATGACCATGTAAATATTTTAAAGGGACTAAATTAGATCTTGACTTAACATGGAAAGCATCCTTCTTTCTGGGTCTGCCAGAGAATGTCTGGAGATGCCAAGTTGACAGTCAGATCTGAGGTAGAAAAGGTTAGCTTTTAGTCCAGAAGACAAGCATCCTCTTATTAACTTTGTTAATAGCTGCTGAATGGAGAACTCATGCATTCATGCAACTAGCATCACATCTAGTTTGGCCCTCGATTATCAATGGTTCCCAAGAAATTCCTTGGGACAAAGTGAATCAACTGTAATTAGCAAAGCTGGTGGGGGAGAGCATTTGCTCCCTGCAAACAACATGGTCCACAGGGGCAGGAGGTATGTTCAGCCCTTTCTTGAGTGCAGCCCTTTACTGTTGGCATCTGCCCGTCTTGAGAGACAATGGCGTGTGCGTTCAGCGGTGAAGTTAAACTGCTGGAGAATCACAGCACCTGCTGTACCTGCAGAGACTGGTAACCCATAACTGTTGCCTCCTGCATTGTTTTTGCTGCACTAGCAGAACCAAGTGACCTCTGGGGCACAAGGCTTTCTCATGGCAGCAGAGGTTTAAGATCACAGTCTTCCTTCTCCTAGATTGAAGCCTTCTCAGGTTGAAGAGCCCCATCTGCCCCACATTTTCCTCTACAGCATATGCAGAAACCACCTTCTTGACCTTTGGACCCACTATTGGTCTTGTCAGCCCAATCCACCGGAACCTGTCTTTGCCTGCAGGGGCAGTCCCTAACTCACCGAGGGTTTGAGACACACCATTAAGGGAGGGGTAGTATTTCTGGTGGAAGACACATCGTACGCTTTCTGGGATAGTTTATCCACCTTTGATCCGCACCCTGCACTCAGCTCTCACCTGTAACTCCTGGAAGCTGTCAGAATGAGATAGTGGCCACACCCCGGGAAAGTTCTCTATACTTCATCTGTTTCAGGGTTAAACTATCCGAGACACCATTCATGAAAACAGCAATTATACCAGCGACTTTTAAGAAGGACATACCAAGGGGTAGGGGACATGGGAGGGAAATGTGTTTTGTACAGGACCCTGCAAATGAAGTATGCCTGTCACTGGCTGCCCACAGTATCGTCTTGTGATGAGAAGACAATACTGAGCAAGATGGACTAATGGTCTGACTCAGCGTGAAGCAGCCACCCAATTGTAGAAGATAAATCAATTGGGTGGAGTGTACATATATAGGTATGAATGTGCTACTCCCATGTCACAATTCAAGGCATTGGGTTTTTCCTGATTCTTACACTTAAGTGGAGATATTTTATAAGAAAGAGCGAGCAAAGCATCGAAGAGCAGACCTGCTCCTACTGATGTCGATCTGGTGTATTTTATAATTTACTTGCTCCCCAGGTATCCCTGAATCTTGTAAACCAGGTCATGCCCAATGTGATAGCATGTACTAAGTCGCAGAGACATTTGTTTCACTTACTTCTTAAATGTTCATTTTGGTGTATCCAGTAAATGTGCATTATCATTTTCCCCTACATTGTTATCAACCATTTCTGAAAATACAGAGGAAGTAACAAGATAACCGCCTCAGTCTTTTGAGCTTTTGAACATGTTTTCCAAATTAACATGGCTCATTGGTTTGGAAGGAAATGCTGTATACTTCAATGTTTAATCCATGACGGATGATGAAAAACTGTTCCTTGTGGAAATGAACAGTCATCTGTTTTGATTATTGTTTTCCATTGTGTACATTTTATGCTGAATAACAAGGCCATGGTAATTGTACATATGGCACATGAAACACATAGGTTTCTTTGGGCATTTGGTAGCATCATCCTTCCTTTGGAAAACTGCATGATTTTGATGATGTTGGTTAAATTAAGGAAGTGCAGAAAATTGAGTAAGTTCTTAGATGTTTTGCTGCAGCCTGCAGTGACTCGTGAGGCGGTTTCCTGGAGGTTAATAGGCTTCTGCCACTGAGTATCAGGCAGTATTCAGCATAGGCTGCTGAATGCTTGTATGCTAGATACTCAGCAACCATGTGCTGCTCCTGTGCCTCTGCAAATGTCTTGTAGCTGCCTTTCTCGGTGTCCCCTCCCCCCTTGATCACTACTTAAAAGCAGAAGCCTATTTTTCTTCAAGCAAATCACTCCTTGAGCTGCTACTCTTTCACAATAAGCACCATGCTGGACCTTTTACATATGGAAGATTTCAGTCTGGCTTGGTAGGAGCCAGACCAGTCTTAAGAGATAAAAAGAGCCCCAGAGTTTTAGTGCAGAGCTGCATTTAAACAGGAACTTTTAAGATCAACAGTTCTGTTTCCAAAGCAACATTCTTTATGGAACAGAAAAGTGTAATAACTCAGTTTAGGGGCTGGAGGATTTACAATGTTGAAGTTAGAAAAAAGAACCTGTTGCTTTTCTCTGCTGGAGTTTTACTTGCTATTGGACATATTATGTCATAACCTTAATTAGTAAATTCCTGCTTGTGTTGTTTGTTATAATACAAAAGGAAAGGCATCTAGGTGCATAATTTTATTTTATGAGTTGAATGCATTTCGAACAGAATCTTCAGCTTGGGCCACATTCACACATTACATTTAAAGCACTGTTATGCCACTTTAACAGTCACGGCTTCTCCCAAAGAATTCGGGGAATAGTATTTAAAGATGCTGTGTGTCATTAGGAGACTGCTATTTAATCTACAGAGCTACCATTCTCAGAATGGGTTAACAAACTCTCCTTCTTCCCAGGGAATTCTGGGAACTGCAGGTCCATAGTCTCCTCTTTAGAAGATAATGTATAGATTTCACTTAACTTCAAATTGGGGTAAGCTAACTCTGCTGCATTTTGGGGGCTTTCCCACTCATTCTGCTTAGGCCACTGTCTCAAGGTCTTGTCCTGACAGTATCACTGATTGCATTTGCACCTTACCTTTCATCTCAGGAGCACAAGAGGGCATATTTGGGGTATCTCTCATCCAGGCACCAACCAGAATTCAGGCATCCTTAGCGTCAGCAAGGTAACCACATCCTGTACCTTCAGACTGTTTTCTGGGCTGGTACTTAAGATTTATTAACTGACTTTCCCTTAAAAACACTCAGAGCAGTACATAAGAAAGGATGAAAAATCTGTAGAATTCAGCCTTTAATTTTCCACTAATATATGATGATAATGCAGACAAACATTAAAGTAATCATCTAAAAAGATTCTCAGTGTGTTCTTACTGGATCATATTACTTTAAAGCAATCTAGCAACTATTAATGTGTGAAACAGTAATATTTCTTCCTTCCTTAGAGTTGCTCATTTCAAATATGTCAAGAAACAAACTTTAGGTTCCACTGTCAAATTAACTCTCAGAACTTTTTTTACAAGTGCACCAACATTGTAGGAAATTTATTTTCCCCCTATCCAACATATTTTCACTACTTTACTGGTAAAACAGTCACGTATCTTTGAGCTATCAGTTTGTAACAGTTTTCTCTCAATACCAGATACAGAGTGTACAAATTTGTCTATACCCTTGCATATTTCCATGTATTGATTGACAGCTCAGTCTTTAAACTCCCCTTCCCCATAGTCAGTGGCGTAGCGTGGGGGGTGCAGGGGGCCCCGGCCGCACCGGGCGCAACATCTGGGGGTTAGGGTTAGGGGTAGGGGTAGGGGGCGCAAATCCACGGGTTAGGGGGCGCAAATTACTTGCCTTGCCCCGGGTGCTGACAACCCACGCTATGCCACTGCCCATAGTCTTAGATATATAGCTCAGACTACTTCTTTTTATCTATTCATAATTATATTCCATGTATCTGTGAGAAAAGACAGATTCACATCTCATTCTCTGTCCTGTTTCCCCCCAAATTGGTTAAATCCCTAGTCACCATACATAATATTATAAAAGTTTCCAATAGAAAATATCAAATTAAGACATATTTAAATGTTGGAGGGCTTCTTCTAAAATAGATCATGAAATAAATAGCAAAAGGAGCACTCCAAAAGCAGCATCTAAACTGATTTGGAGAACTGAAATGTCTTCACCGGGAATTGAAATCTAAGTAGCAATTGTGCTTTGCAGGCCTCTGGGCACTATTCCAAGGTTGCAGTACCATTGCTGAAAAAGCTCTGCTCTAGCTCATCATAGATCTTACCTTAGAAGTCAAAGGCACCCAGAGCAAAGCATCCTCATCTCATCTCAAAGAACAGGGAGAGGCATGTGATACTCGCTAAAGATGCTGCACCCAGTCTCATTACACCAGGGGTGGCAAATCTGTGGCTTGCAGGCCAGATTCGGCTGTTTGGTGTTTGTTTGGTGTTCCCTAAACCTCAACAATTGGACAGATTTTTAATTTTTTATTTTCTTTACTATATTAACAATTCATATACCACTTAACTACCATAGTTTCTAAGCGGTTTACATAGAAATATTCCACTTAACTAGTCTCTAAGCAGTTTAGAAATAAATTTAATGTTTTTAAATTAAATATCCATTTCGCTGAATTTGCATCAGGGGTTGGAAACTTTTTCTAGCCTGAGAGCCACATTCCCTTCCGGGGAGGCTTCTGAGGGCCGAATACCAGTGGTGGGCGGGGTCAGAGGCAAGTGTGGGCGGAGCAATGAATGCATATTTTACCTCTGCATAGTTTCTACAAACATGCACACACCCCTCTCTGTTCTTCATCCACACAAGCAAGAAGCATGGTCAACGTTCAAGAACGTATTCCAGCCAGGCAAAAGCATTTGGAGTGCAAACCACGGACAGTGAAGTATGTGTCTTGGGGAGAGTTGCAGAGAATCCTGGAGCACAGCATTTGACCTTCATGCTTGAGGCTCTTCACCCCTTGCTTACATAATGGTTGTGGAATTTGCAGTGTCCCAAGCACAGCGGAATGATGAGGAGTACGTGCCACATACTCTATATTACTTTATTTACACTTCAAAGCTGGTAGATTACAGGAAAAACATCTTGCCTCTGCCGGAGCAGAGAAAGCATCCTCTCTCCTCTAAAGCACGGAGAGAACACTGTGAAAAACAGGAAACCAGTGTACGTCACATCCAGTCTCCTTTCCCGTGAGAAACTCCAACAGCAACTCTGACTGGAATGTAAACATTGCCTCGTGACAAGCACTTCGCTGCACAGTGAAGAGAGCAGAAACCAACATCCTCCCCCTTTCTGTGAACATCACTGGGCAGCGTGTTCGTACAATATCAGTACAAACCCAACTTCTGCACATAGGTACAGTGTTGATCCCTTGATACAATCTTGGACAATACATCAGCAGGAATTTTATTACCTGGCATATAGGACACCGTTACAAGTCCCTTCTGAATACGTTCCCTAGCATGTTGCAACTTCAATTGCAAGTGCTTCGTGCTTTGCTTACAACCTTCAGAATTCAGCAAAGCCAAACATGCTTTGTTGTCCTGGTAAACCTGGATTGGACATTTGACAGGAATTTTCATGTCTTTGCACAATTGTAACAACCATTCACAATCCTTAAGTGAATAAGACAGTGCATTCAGTTCAGCTTCACAAGTACTTAAGCTAACTGTTGTTTGCTTCTTGCATGACCAATCAAATAGACCCTGATTGTACATGTAGCAAACTCCAGACGTGCTTTTCCTGTCTGTAGTGTCACTTCCAAAACTTGCATCTGCAAATATCTCAAGACCACCAGACTTCTGATTGTTAAATCTCAGTCTGTAATGCATAGTGCGTTTCAGAGCTTTCCAGTCCTTAACAGTAGGATTGTTGACTTGTCTGCTTAGCAAATTACAGCTAACAGCAATGTCTGGTCTTGAACATCTGGCAATGAAGTTTAGCTTGCCTAGCACACTTCTGTACAGTGTAGTGTCAGAAAATGCTTCTTCAGTGTCATCTACCTGATAACCTGTTATCATCGGTGTGTCTACAGGGTTAGCATCCATCAGCAATTTTCCGTGACTGGTGTACTAGAATGTTACCATCTTGATCTCTCTCTATTTTCAGAGATAGGTAGTTGTTTACCTCACCAAGATCTTTCATGTCAAAGTGTTCTTTCAGTTGAGCTAGGGCGTTATTGTACATTGTGACATCATCCCAAAAGAATAAAAGATCATCAACATAAAACAAACAATACAATTTCTTTTGCCCCTCCTCTTTGACAAATACACATGGATCAGCTTTCCCTTGCTTAAAACCTAGAGAAAACAATACTTCAGTGAGTTTAGTATGCCAACACCGTGCACTTTGTTTGAGACCATAAAGGGACTTCTTCAGAGCACAAACAAATCCCTGTTTTACCTGTACACCATCAGGTGGAAGCATATAAAGTGATTCATCTAGAGATCCGTACAGAAAAGCTGTATTCACATCGTGGTGACTAATGTGTAGATTCTCCTCTGCAGCTAGCTTGAGCATAAGCCTAATGCTCTCATACCTCACTGTGGGTGAGTAGGTCTCGTGATAGTCTTCACCTGGTACCTGTGCAAAACCTCTGGCTACCAATCTGGCTTTGTGTCTGACTATCTTGCCATTTTGATCTGTCTTCGCTTTGAAGACCCATTTGCTTCCAAGCAGTTTCATTCCTGGAACTACTGGAACAAGTTCCCATGTTTTGTTCCTTTCCAAGGAATCAAGCTCAGCTTTCATGGCATTTAACCATGGCTCAGCTTCCTTTGAATCCAAATCCTGGATTTCTTGGAAACTTGAAGGTTCAAATACCTTCTTGGAGCTTTTAACAGCTGTTACTGCTATCTTGGCAAACTCATCAGCAAATCTCTTTGGAGGTCTGCCTTTTGTTGCTCTTTGTGATCTACGAATTAGCCTTAAGTCTTCAACACTCTCCTCTTCCTTTTTGGGAGAAAAGTGACCTATTGTGAACAATGGTTCTTCCAATTCTTGATCAGAGCTTTCAGAGGGTCGCATAGAGGCTTTCGCACTCTTGAAATCCTCTGAATCACCCGATTCAGTTTCAGACTCAGAATCAGAACCTTCATCAGTGGGTGTGGGTTGTTGCGGTTGCTTTTGACTATCCTCAGTCTCATCACTGTCATCAGGATAACATTGGAAAATTCCCACATTCTCCCCCCACTTGGCATTGTACTCAACACTTCTTGTGAGCTTAATTGTCTTTGAGTCAGTCATCATTATTCTGTAAGACCCTTTCTGATAACCTAGAAAGATACCATGCAATCCACGCTTGTCTAACTTGGAGCTTTGTGGTGAGTGAACCCACATGTTAGAATCAAAAATTTTCATGTGTTTGATGTATGGCTTTTTGCCAAACATCTTCTCATAGGGGGTACAACCAATCGCTGAAGATAACCTGCGATTATAACTGTAAGTAAAACACGAGAGAGATTCAGCCCAATAACTCTCTGGAAGATTTGCATCATGCAGCAAGGTTTTTAACCCTTGAAGCAATGTTTGATTTGCCCTCTCGCAAAGTCCATTCTGCCATGGCGAGCGAGGACTAGACAAATCGTGTTGAATTCCTTTCTCAGACAGAAAAGCTTCAAACTGCTGAGAAGTGAATTCCCCCCCGCAATCAGTGAAAAGAACTTTTATCTTCTTACCATGCACATTTTCCAACCAAGCACAGAATTCCTTGAACCTTGGAAAAGCCTCTGATTTCTGCTTGAGATTATACACATAAACATACCTGGAAAATGCATCAATGAGAACCATGAAGTACCTGTTTCCACCCAAAGAGGGCGCTAGTGGTCCAACCATATCAGCATGAACAACCTGGTATGGTTCTGTAGCTTGCCTACTAGACACCTTACCTTTCGCAGCCATTTTCACCTTGTTTGCTGCGCATGCCTTGCACTTCATGTGGTACCTGCAGGGTTTAATAGTCATACCTTCAACCAAGGCAGGCATTTTAGATACTGCCTCAAAATTCAAATGACCAAATTTTCGATGAAAATCATGAATACATCCTGCATGCAAACTTTTGTTAGAACCTGCAATGCAACAAGTGTCATCCTGCACAACATCATCATAATACAAAACATACAAACGATCAACATATTCAGCATGCAATACATAATCATTTTTCTTTGTGATGATGCACCTTTTGTTCTTAAAGGAAACGTCAATTTTCTGCTCATCCAGCTGTCCAACGCTGAGCAGATGGCATCCAGTACATAAAGCACATCCTGTATCGATAAGTCCAAACTGTGAAGAACAACAGTTCCGTAGCCTTTACTGGGGATTGTGTGGTCATCCGCCTGGTGAATTGCACCTTCCTGCGGTGTAAAAGACACGAACAGTCGCTTATCGTTGCACATGTGGTGCGTTGCAGCCGAATCAACAACGAAGAAAGATCTAGACGTCTTCTGGACCTTTGCAACCTCTGGAGTGAAGCGTGAGACCATTGCCTTGTGCTGCGTTGTCCTGGACACCGGACCTTTGCCTTTGCTCTGGCCTCTTCCACGCGATGAGCTTCCGCTGCGCTGCTCTGTCTTGGCCCTGGGATATTTGCATTCCCTCTTCATATGGCCTAGACGTCCACACGAGTAGCATTTCACTGCCTTCAAAACTTTGGTGCCATCTGGTGGTTCCACTGCACTCTGGGATGACGTCTGTGAAGACTCCCCCTTACCCATGCAGCTATCACCCTGGCGGTCTGCTTTTTTCTGAATCATGGCAGTATCACAAGCTACTCTGAGCTGAGCATGTGGCTGATTGGCATCAGATTCCCCATTTGCATCAGCCAGCCTTCTGCAGCTAGCCATTATGACTCTGGCATTAGCCTTCTGCATCATCTCTGCTGCATTAAATCAAGCTGCTTTATACAAGCTGTGTCTGTGCTGCGTTAAACAAGGTGCGTCTGTGTTTAACTGCAGCTGCTTCAAACCTCATTCCAAAAGCAATTTCAAAAGGTACTTTCGGTTTCCCCCAGCATAGGAGCTTGTTCTTTTGAGCCTTTGCCTGTGCCCGGCAAAATGGCCATAAAAGTTCAGAGTCCAGCCATAAAGCCACTAATTAGGAGCTGGCAGGCTGCCCGGAGCATGAGCACATACCTCATCAATCATCTTGACGGCAGATACCGTCCGATCCGTCCCTCTGCATTCCGATCCTTTTGCCGGCATTCAGATGACTGCGTCTTTCTTCTGGGCCCCATAACCAGGAATGTGGAATTTGCAGTGTCCCAAGCACAGCGGAATGATGAGGAGTACGTGCCACATACTCTATATTACTTTATTTACACTTCAAAGCTGGTAGATTACAGAAAAACATCTTGCCTCTGCCGGAGCAGAGAAAGCATCCTCTCTCCTCTAAAGCACGGAGAGAACACTGTGAAAAACAGGAAACCAGTGTACGTCACATCCAGTCTCCTTTCCCGTGAGAAACTCCAACAGCAACTCTGACTGGAATGTAAACATTGCCTCGTGACAAGCACTTCGCTGCACAGTGAAGAGAGCAGAAACCAACAATGGTGGCATATCAAAACACCCCCATGAGATGGAATTATCCCTCTAGACTGCAGCAGAGCATATACCCGCGCTGCCCGATAGGACCACGTTGGCACTTGATTCTGTTCTGAGTTGTTTTCTTTTGCCTTACCTTGTTTTCTTTACATCATCTGGGTGGCCTTTTCTTCAAGGACCAAGGTAAATCAAAATTCTCCCATCTCCCACTTATCTGGATTCCTGTGGTGACCTAATGGAATTTCCTGGGGGGAAATGTACCTACAGAATTAGCAGCGATTCCATTCTTGTCGTCTATAGATACATTCCTTTCATTTCTCATCTGCTGTTTGGCGACGCAGCCCAATGCTGAACTTAAGGAGTGCAAACTGTCCAGCAGCTGCTAGTCAGCGGAACTGAGCTTCAGAACAATATTTTCCTGTTGTGGAAAAAAGAAGAAGACGCTAGGTAGAGGTTTAGCAATGAGATTAGAATCAAAGATGTTTCCATGGTCGGTATCACAAGCTTTATCTCCTTAAGATTCCAACTAAGGAGAAGGTGAATTGGGTGGATTATGGCACCCAGTCTGTCACAATACATGGCTCTAGGTAATGTGTGCCTGCAATCTGCGAGAAGACAGCACAGAATGCATAGAGCTTCCCAACCCACATGTTTTATGAAGGGAGGGAACACATCTACATGTACATTCTCTTGCAGATGCTGAGCTTCTTCTTTAGAACTGAAAGGGAAGTCTGTGCATGCAGGAACTCCCTGTATCTACTGCAGTTTACATGAAACTCCAGACTGGGGCACATGGGTACAACTAAATGTTAAATTTAATGCCATTGAGGTGAATGGCAGTAATGCATTTATCCTTCTGCTTTGGTCCCATTGGCTGTTTTAGAATATCTAACTTGGGGTAGCCAATGTTGTGGGACCAAGTGGAAAGGTTGCATCACTGCTGTAATCCAACCTCACCACCAATTTTCCATCCCCTGCTCTGTCCCGGTGCAACAGTGACATAACCAGAGGGGTGGTGCCAGATGAGTGGCACAGCTCCACCATGCCATCCACTACTACTCCCATCACTCTTGGCCTTTGGCTTATGAGGGTTGGAGTCCAACAACATCTGGAGGGCACCATGTTGGCCATCTCTGACCTAATTTCTTCTAGGCTGCTGCCGGTATTTATAGGAGGGAAAACAAAGTGCTTATGCTCTTACTTCACAAATGGAAATCTGACACAGATTCAGCACTTCACCCATTGACATAGAGGAAAGTTTGAGATGGAAAGAGCTGAAAGAGTCACTGCGCTTGAAATGGAAATGTTGAGCGAAAAAATACGCACCATAAACTCTGAACGTTTCCATTTATTTGCACGGTGGCAGTTGTATTACCATAAAACGTCCTGCTGCTCATTAAGACAATTTATATGGACAGGGAATAGGCTCGCCAGAAGAAGACTACAGAAGTAGTTGTCATCTTAGTTCCAGTGAAAGAGAGATAGGACCCAAAGTGATGTGGGTGAACTTTTAATTGGGCCAGTCATAATGAAAGAGTAAGGACAGTAGCGAATGATTTGGTGGTGGTGGTAGTGGTGTGTGGGTGTGTGGGTGGGTGTGCACGCTACAGCGCTTCCTGACCTTCTTCTGTCTGAGCCAATGCTGCATACCAGGAAGGAGAGAGGGAAGTGTGAGACATTGGTGAGGCTGGCATGGTGCAAATGCACCAGCAGAGCCAATCCAGTTGGTAGTTGAATTTTTGGAAATGGGGAATCAGCCAGTAAGTGTCTTCTTTCCTGAGTTCCTTAATAGCCTAAGTTTAACCCCATTTGAATGGGGTTCATTGAAATACTGCTTCCCCATTTGAATACTGCCTCTTATACTCCTCCTTAAGACTCTTATCCAGTACAGTCACAGATGGATTGAATAGCTCCCCCTGCCCCCACTTTCTGCCACCTTGTATTTAGCCTTGTAAAGAGTTCTGGGGAATTCAAAAGCTTGCACATTTTTAATTTGGTCTAATAAAGGTATTGCCCTAGTAAGTGTTTTGGGATTGTCAGGCCTGTTACACATTACAGCTTACTGGACGAATAATACATAGTGTATTTGAGCAGGTATCTGGATGAGTTTGAAAAGCAGAACTGGAGCAATTCTGTTGTTGTGGCATTTGGCGGAACGGGAGGAATAGTTAATTATTCATTAGTTAGAAGATCTAAAAACCTGCCTCAGACTGATTGGCATTTTCACCATCTGCTACAAGCCTCATTTAAATGAAAACAGATACTCAAACATTTCCACAATTTATATGGGCTGCTATTAAACTAATGCTTTAGGCTCTCCCATTAATGTCAATCCAATTATTTTTTGGTGAGTAATCATTTTATCAAGCAGAAATGTTGGCTTTTCCAGGGCAGCAGAACCATATGTGTTTTGTTTTGTTTTGTTTTTTAAAGAACAGAAAATCTTCACCCTGCTAAAATGGACAATGACAGACTCCGATCGCCTGTACTGGGAGTAAAAATTCCTTCCACTGGCCGATTGCCATTAAGATCTGCCATGCTTTGTGAACTGTGAAACACTAGCTGTTGTGTTCACACTTGCCTAACATGAAACATATGCACTGCGGCCTCTACAGTAAAGGGCAAATCACTGGCCCCTGCAAAGGAGATCATAGTCTGTGAAAACTCCTCAGTTCCAATCTGTCACTGAAGTCCCAAATGGCCTCTGGGGCTATGAGTGCTTATGCCAAGCCTAAACTGGCTCACTTGCTGCAGCTATGCTTAGACCTGGCCTCAGTAGTTCACCCTCTAGTGACCTTCCATCTGGACTACTGCAATCCTCTCTACATGGGGCTGCTCTTGAAGGCAGTCCAGAAGTTGCAGCTATTGTGGCTGGTGGATGGCAAATGGGGCAGCCCTAAGGGACCACCTGCCACCAGTCCAGAAAGCACTACACTGGCTGCCGGTGAGCTGCCAGACCCAGTTCAAGGCATTATTACTAGTGTATCAAACCCTAAACACCTTGAGACCCAAGTACCTAAAAGATCACTTCCTCCAATATCAGCCATCTCTGTCCTTATGAATGGCAGGGGAAGCCTTGGTTAGTGCTGGTGCTGCCCTGCTGGTGTTAACCCATTACAGGGCCTTCTTGGTGGTGGTGGTCTCCTGTTCATAGAATGCCCTTCTTGGCAGGGTGCATCTGCCCTCCTCATTATTAACCTTTATGTGGAATTTAAAAACATTCCAATTTTTCTGGCATTTCATGGATGAAACATATCGTTGTTGGCAGCTATGAAATTACTTAGCAGTGAGGATATTTGACTGGCTTTTAAAACTGTTTATATTGTTTGTTGTTTGCTGCTCAGGGCTCCTTTGGGAGGAAGGGTGGGATAAAAATCTAATGATGATGCCTACATTACCTCTGGTATTGAAGGTAATATGCTTCCTGGATGCAGTAGTAGTTTTTGGGTGAACATGAGTGGGAGAGTGCTATTGTGTTATGTCTTACTTGTAGCTTCCCACACACTTCTACTTGTTCGCTGTGGACTAGATAGGCCCAGCACTTTTCTCATGTTCTTCGAGGGGTTAGCTGTTTCCTGCTTGGGATTGTACATCACATTAGGATGGAGAGAGTCCAGTAATCTTCATACTTGTGCCGCCCCTCCTTTGCTTCCTGGAGAAGGAGATAACTGATGTTAATCTTCTAAGCTGTCATCCTGTTTCTCTAGAGCTATGGGGGCAGGAAAAAGATTGGATATAGTGGGTAGACAAATCAGTCTATTTCTAGTCCATGCCATTTTCACATGTGCTCATTCCTAAATCTGTTTCATCCTGTTTCCACATTTTTTTTTTAAATCCAAACAAAAACCTGCATTTGAAATACACATTTCAAACATGATTTCTCCTAAAATAAAGAGTTTTATAATAACTTTTATTTTCTAAAGGGGAATTTTAAAATATGCACTGATATAATTTATTTTAAGCCAAGAACTGCATGACAAATACTTGGAGAAGTGCAGAGCTACGTTCTGATCCACACATGAGTTTGGTAGGCTCATGTCAGATATTGCAAGGACAGAATTCCCCAAGCATCCATACTAGGAACCCTACTAGGGAAGTTGCAGTACTCATGGAGGCCTTTTCCCTCTTTGGGGTAGTACATGGATAGACAATATGGTGCCACCCAGATGGTGCTGCATTATAGCTTCCATCATCCCCAGCCAGCATGGCCAATAGTCTGTGACAGTGGGAGTTGCATTGCAACAACATCTGGATGGCACTACGTTGCCTAGGGTTGCCATATTTCAAAAAGTGAAAAGATACACAGAAAAGTACTTGAGCTTTTTTGGCAAAGTTATTGGCTATTTTCAGGTGCAGTATTCCGGACGTATGGCAAACCTATGTTGCCTGTCTCTGATTTGGTACATCTTTCCGAACCTAAAAATGGAAAGGGTAATGCTGGTAGTTAACAGAAGAGGTTTGACTCTCTCAAGGCAAATTTTAAAAAACATGTAGTATAAACACCGACAACTAGGAAACACTGGTCTGCAAGCGCTCCAGTTGGAGAACAGCCTTTACCAAAGGTGTCATGGGCTTTGAAGACGCTCAGGACAAAAGGGAGAAACGTGCTAAGAGGAAGACACATTTGGCAAACCCTCACCATGATCAACTCCCACCTGGAAACCTTTGTCCCCACTGTGGAAGGACGTGTGGATCCAGAACTGGTCTCCCTGGTCCCTTAGAGACTCACTGTTAAAACCGTGTTCATGGAAGACAATCTTACTTGGCTACGAGTGATCACCAAAGAAGAAGAAAAGAAGAAGAAGAAGACATCAGATCAGGATGGAGAGACTCTGCTAAACTTGCATGGTCCTGCTCTTCCTCCCTTTCCTGTGTCTTTTTGAAGAAGATGATGCCACCTTTCTAAGCTGCCATGCCATTTCTCAAGCACTGCCATTTCACCATAAGACTGTTCTGAGAAAGAAGAAGAAGAAGGGGAAAAAGGAATCCTCCCACTTCCTCATGTTTTCGTAGAGAAATGCATCTAGGAAAAAGGAACAAGCCTAGATGAAGCAGCAGGCAAAGGTACTTCTATTTGCTGCATGTGTATAGGAATTAATATGGTAACAGATGGGAAAGTGCTGCTGCTTTTTTATTACTGGGCCTGCTGTGTCCCCTGTGTTTCCTGATATATAAACTGCAGCATCCAGAAGGGCAATATGGCTTATCAGTAGGCTATTCCTGCTTCACTCTGACTATTACTCCACAGTGTGCAAGGCGGAGGGAGGGCCACCAACCTCTCTGGATCATCTTCCTACTTACAGGAGCGAGAGAAAAAGAGCACAGTCTGGAGGTGACATCTGTTAAGCTAACTGTCAAATTATCATAATGGCTGGCTTGTATTCAAGAGTGAGCAGAGAGAACAGGTTGAAGGAGCAACACAAGCTGTATTATTTATTTTTTTAAAAAAAGAAAGAAATCTGTCTACATTTAACCTAAGTGGGCTCTTCAGTTTTGAACATCTTGCCATAGATTCTGAATTGGTTGAATCTGCCACATACAATGGATCACAGTAGCATCATTTCAGAGCAATAAATGGGGGCACTGGGATTTTAACTTTAGCTAGGTGAAATCTTACTAGCAGCTTGCTGTCGAGTATGACTGGAAATCACTTGTAGTTCCGTCTATCCGCCACCCAGCATCCAGTGATAAAATGCCACCTCAGCCAAGAAGATCTTGTAACAGTTACAGGCAATGTTAAGCCTGGTAGCCATTTCAGACACACACTCATTGTGGCATAAAATTTATACAGGGGTGGCTAACTGGTGGCCAACTCACATCAACCCCATGCAACATGGCCAGTGGTCAAGGGTAATACGAGTTGGAATCAAGCACCATCTTGATGGACACAGGTTAGTCATCCCTGATTTATATCCTGTCCAGGGTGGGGGACGATGACGCATATTTCTCTTAGTGGCTTGGGAAATAAGCTAAGTCAAAACCGGCAAAAGATATAGCAAAACCAAAGATATTAAGTGTTAAAAACAGCCCATAGAAGCAGCATAAGCACCAGTTTTAGAGGGAGTGAAAAGCGAAAATGCCACATATAATAAACATCCCGGTCATTGTGAATTGAAGTTCTCTCTCTGTGCAGGTTTCTAATTGCAGCCATGACAGACTATGCCATGGTTGTGAATTTTTCTTGATTTTACTGTTTTATCTTTCATAAATCACTTTGAGGTTTTGTTTTGTTTTTACAATCAAGCGGTATATAAATTTTGTGAAATACATAATAACATAAAATAATTTGTGGAGCACAGTTCTAGGTAAAAGGAAGCGAGTTTGCTTTTTGCAGTTCCATTCAGAAAATCATTCTGAACTCATTGTGAGAAATGACTCTGTTGAGCAAGAAGCAGATTTCACGAGAAGCTGGAGTTTTGAAGGGAGAAGTTCTACAAATACAGTGAATCAGGTTACTTACAATCCAGGTTACTTATAATGCATTAACAGTGCAATTGTACACGTTGCGTTTAATGTGGCTTACTCTCCAGGAAAGTTATTGTTGTCCTTAACCTCAAGAAATCTAGACAGCTGCTTGATGATTCATTTTCAATGCATCTTTAATGGATCCCTATGGTAGTATTTGGTTCCACCAGTTGCCTGAGGTTGTTACCTCACCTTGACTCATGGAAGCACCAATCCTACATAGCCTCTCTTGGGCCCTGCCAAGCTAGAGAGAGAAATTGCATGACTCTGCTGCCCTACCCTTTCCTGTGGTTAAATGAAGCACTTTTGCCAGCTCCTCTGCCATAGAAGTAAGCCCTGGATGCCCTCTTCACAGCTGTTACCGCTGCTTGGACCAGTGACAGCTACCCTTGGCCATGCAACAGGGTACCAGAGCTCTGTAGCTTTCCTTCCTAGTCACAGCAGGTACTGTTGGAAGCAGACCAATGGCAACCTGCTGGGACATTGCTGGACCCTCCTTCTCCACCCAGCTGGGGGTGGGGTGTTGCGGACTCTATAGTACATTGCAGATCTGTTCTTGTGGATCAGCTCTAAAATATTCAGAGCCGCAGGCTTAAAAGATGGGCTCATTTTATAGCCATGATTGTTCATTGCTGCAGAAATCTTCCCCCTAGGCTTCCTAATAATGGGGAACAGCATAATTGTGCAATCAGTTGATTCTCCCCACCCAGCTTTCATCATTCACATACTTTGAAGTCTTCTTTGCCTAGATACTGAAATATTTTAGTCTGATTTTTTAAAAATAAAGTGGCCCTGATTCTTTCACATATTTCAGAAGAGCTATGCAAAAGTCAAGCAAAGTGTTTCCCCAAACCACTTTTATCTTAAATAGTCACCTCGTGTGGAGGCAGTTGACACTTCACTTCTTAAGGTGCTTTTAAAACTGCAAAATACGGATGCAGTATCAATGCTTTTGTGTGATAATGGTACACGTGCACTTTAAAAGGCTGATGCCCCCGTAACAGGCATGTAAGCAGCAACTGGGAAAGGCTCAAGGTTTTGGGGGAGCCCTGGGTAAGATGCCCTCAGTTTTTTCACTGCTTGCTCAGTCAGAGATGGCAGCTGAATATACTACAGTAATGAGGAGCAACAGCAGTAGGTCCAAGGAGCTATTGGGCAGGGGTCAGCACTTTGGCATGGGCCTTGGCAGACCCCCAGTGATATAACCCTGACACAGGTTGGGGTTAAAGGATTGGTCCTTTCCATGTTATTGCAGGGAAAACTGTCTCTTTGCACAATTTTTCATCATTCACAATGGATGGGAATTCACATGCATTTTGCCATTTAAGCTTGGGTACTTAGCATGCCTGAGTCTTTAAAAAAACACAAATCAACCCTTTGGCTCCAGTCCTAAGCACACTTACTTGGAAACACTGAAGTCAGTGGGGCTTTCTTCTAAGTAAACATCATTAGGGTTTGGCCGGAGGTTTTAATTTAGAAGAAGTTGTCAATTTTAAGAATAAAATCTTAGATGCTCCCATACCCCTGGGTTAATTGCCTCCTTTCCCTCCAGCGTAATCTAGCAGTAAAACATGCCCTGCATTACAGCTGCCGCCATTGACTCTCTGAGCATTAACTTGCTTGGCTCAGCAATTTTATTGTCTTTCAAAGGTAAAGCATCTTCAAATGGACCTCTGGGGAAGCTTTTATAGCAATATGGATTCTTGTCTTTACTTACTTTTCACAAAATCCTTTTCATAGTAGTGGCTGCAGCTGAACAGGACGGTAGAACTCTGGCTCCCATTCTGACACATGCAACTGGTGTATCTCTGACATGTTTTAAAACAGTGACAGGGAACCTGTGGCCCTCCAGAGATGGCTGGACTTCAATTCCCATCATGCCCGGCCATTGGCCATGCTGTCTGGGGCTGATGGGAGTCTTAGCCCAGCAACCATATTAACCTTAGCTCAGCTGACCTTATTGGAGAAGGTCATTGGAATTTGTGATACTTGCTGCAAATCTGGCCTTCCAGCAACCCTGCTTTTGGTTATCATATGTCTGCAATACTGCTTCATTTAAAAAAATGTACAAGAATGCAGGAAGCAACATTTATTCCTGCAAACTTAGGTTCTTAGTGTGTTTTGTCCAGTATCTCTGTTCATCCTTGTGGTTATTTGCAGGTGGCAAACCTATAACCTGCTTCCTATTATTAGGTACTGAGTGTATAAGATAATTTCACACTAGCAGTAGCTTTGCAGATAAATAGATAACTTGCTTCCGCTAGATGAAGGTGGAAAGAGAATGGGCAAGATCCACCACATTTTAAAGAGCTACTGTAACCGCACCTGTCACGGTATATTATGCATATACAGTGGATGTGTACAGTAGTACTTCTGGTTACGTACTTAATTCGTTCCGGAGGTCCGTTCTTAACCTGAAGCACCACTTTAGCTAATGGGGCCTCCCACTGCTGCTGCGCCACCGCCGCGCGATTTCTGTTCTCATCCTGAAGCAAAGTTCTTAACCTTTTTTACATTTAGCCATTTGCACAAGAGGAAAGCTGGGAGGAGCCCCAGAAGATGGAGATTTGCAGGTGCCTCAGAGAAGGAGAGAAGCAGCAAGCTGATAAGCAACTGTTGGTTGAGGTGTAGCTGGCAGGCAAAATGCCCAAAGAGGCAAGCCCTGTTCATGTGTTCAAAGAATGTACGTAGGGAACGAAGGATAGAGAGGCTGCCTTGGTACATCAGATGACTTCACCCCTGATCTAAAGTGGTGATCTGAAGAGAGGGTCCTTTGTGCAATCAGATGACTGAACTTTGAATCCTCTGTGGCCACCAGGAGCTTTGTGCAGGCTTTCCTGACATGGGGAAGGCTCCTAGTGCATTTAGCTAAACATGCAGATTTTCTTTCAGATCTTTGGCCTCAGTGCACGCAGACTGGAGGCAGAAACAGAGCCAGCAGGGATGGCATGCCTGTCTCTGCACCCCCTGTGTCCTTTGGAAAAGGGCTAAAGCCAGTGATTGTTAAGGGTAGAAGGGCTTGCTCAACCCCACCCCAGCACTTAAACAATGTGTGAGCGGGTCGAGGGACCACACCACATATCTCTGTCACATGCACCAGTCACCTGGTCAGCAACTCTGCAAAGTGGCCTGACATGCATTCCAAAACATCCTGAACCAGTCAGGATTCCCCCTCAAGCAAAGAAGGGCTACATGTGTACATCAGTGCACAATAGGGCCACTTCATAAGGCTTCTAAATTCATGACCCATAGTCAACATATATGTCAGAAGCAGGAGCTGAGATTGCACAGTGCAGCCCAGTGAGCTCCCTTGCTTCCATGGTGAGTGTGAGATGGGGCCTGTTTATGAACACACAGTCTGCTCACGATAATGGTGAGATTCAAACCAGCTCTCCGCCCTGATCCCAGCCCTCAGCCACTGCTCCTCACCTGGCCTTATTCCATCTGATGGAATTTAATGGCTCCATATCATCATGCTACACTTTATCCTTAAACACGTTAAGTGTCACAGCAATTTTAGTGCAACATACTGCCAAGTAAATTTGCTTAAGGTTGTAGCCTGCGTTTCTGACCTTTTAAAAACCATTTCCCTCTCCTCTGATAGTTAAAACAGACCTTCAAAGAGTTGGGGGTTATTCACTGGTTGTTTTTATTCTATAGCCGTTTGGGTTTTTAGCTAGCAATGTGAATGGTGAAAAATGTGAAGGAAATATTGATAAAACAGAATAAACAGGGACACACAGAGAGGCAGCCCTGAGCTAGACTGGAGAACTAAAACTCTTTTTTTTTTTGAGGCCAGTGCCTACTGCTATCAGACATGGGAACTGTTAAATGCAAAGGAAAGCTCAAACTGAACCCTACTGAACCTTGTTATGGTATCAGTGGGAGCCCCTGCTGGTTCCATTAGTAATGGGGCTTCTGGAAGTTTTGTTTCAGCAGATTTTTCAAAGTGCTGTTATTACACTGGGAAAATACAGAGAAAGACACTCACTCTAGTTTTGTTTTTGTTTTTTTTAAAAAGGGGCTTCCTGTGGTTTATGTCACAGTCTCAGCCGTTGGATACATTTGCTTTTGGCACAATGACTTAGAATCTCTTGTCAGTTGTTGAAAACCAAAATACAAAAAAAGAGAGAAGTTTTCTTTTTCTTTTGATTATGTCAAGTTTGGAACAATGTAAATTCCTGGCTGGGAGACGAAAGGGGGTTCTCAAGGATCTGGCAAGTCACTATATCTGTTTGGCTGGGCTGCATTTTGACTTGGTGGGGTAACCCATTGTGCAGGGCTGGTCTCCTTTCAGCGGCCTGCCCGCAATTCGATTTGCTGTGCATAATTATGACTTCTGCATTTTAACCATTTCATGTGTAATGTGGAGCTGCGGCTGGTGCAGAATGCAGCAGTCCACGTCCTGACACGTTAAACACGGTGACATTGCATACCCGTCCAGTTTTGAAGCCACTGCATTGGCTGCCTATATGCTTCAGGCTGCAAAGCAAGGTGTGAAGGTCATTCTCTGTACCTTTCGCAAAAGGAAGACAGGGATGCTCTTTTGTGCTTGAAAAAGCACTGCTGTTGGTGGCAGAGAAAATCCCCGCTGTGTCACCTTCACCTGTGGTATTCCTTTATTCTTGGAGGGGGGCGGGAACCATCTCTACATGACTGAAAAGCAAAAAGGGTGTATGTTTTAAATAAGATAATATGGCAATTACTTGTGTCAGAATGTGTCAGAACTATTTGAAATCATCCTCTCTCCTGCTGCAACTTGCGAAGTGAGAGGCTATATGGTCATCAGGTGTCTTAGGCTGCAATCCTATACAGTGGTACCTCGGGTTAAGTACTTAATTCATTCCGGAGGTCCGTTCTTAACCTGAAACTGTTTTTAACCTGAAGCACCACTTTAGCTAATGGGGCCTCCCGCTGCTGCCGTGCCGCCGGAGCCCGATT
Source organism: Podarcis cretensis (assembly GCF_951804945.1). Taxonomy (NCBI): domain Eukaryota; kingdom Metazoa; phylum Chordata; class Lepidosauria; order Squamata; family Lacertidae; genus Podarcis; species Podarcis cretensis. The sequence continues at coordinate 81,897,003 of NC_137175.1, read as the reverse complement.
TCTGTTCTCATCCTGAAGCAAAGTTCTTAACCCGAGGTACTATTTCTGGGTTAGCGGAGTCTGTAACCTGAAGCGTATGTAACCCGAGGTACCACTGTATACACACTTGTTAAGAAATAAGTTCTGTTGTGCTCAGTGGGACTATATGCTCTTATAGGGCTACTATTTGATGATTGTTAAAGGTGCTGGAGTTTGGCCAAAAAAGAACAATGCAGCCCCCCCCCTCAAGTGACTGCCTAATTGTCAGTGGATGGGCAAGGCCCACCCCACCCCCATTTTGTTTGTTTGACAGCCATTTATTGCAATCTATCCATTTATTGCAATAGTAACTCCCCTGGAATGTGAGAGCATCAACATGCTCTCCCTCATCTGATCCACCCACTCCCTCCAACTGAAGGACAGGGCAAAAGCTGTTTTGTGAAACAGAACACTTTCAGATTGAGAGTCAGAGAGTGACCTAAAGGGTCAAGAAGACACCTTTGGGAGTGCTGCGCTACCTCTCTACGGTCCTGATATGGAGCAGTGGATTTGCTGCTTGTGAAAGTGCTGTGCTCCCTTTTTCCATCTATGCTCAATCGGCATGCATGTAAATACTATAAAAACTATACTATACTATACTATACTATACTATACTATACTATACTATACTATACTATAAAAACACTGTAAGCCCTCAGTGACCACTGCCTCCAAAGGAAACAGCACACACACTGGAGAATCAATATACAGTTCATCCCCTTCACACACAGAGGAAACTAACTTCTAGAAATCTGTGGAAGAAGCCTGAAGTATGCCGCCTCTAGAAACTCACACAAACCCAAATTTCGATAACAACTTCCTCTAAAGCAAAACAAGGACAAAATAGGGGACATAACAGAGACATTTGCTAGAAACCTGGGCAGTCTCTGGTAAATAGCTATCAGTGGAGTATGTATGTATGTTACTATCATCTATCTATCTATCTATCTATCTATCTATCTATCTATCTATCTATCATCTATCTATCTATCTATCTAATCTATCTATATCATCTATCTATCTATCTATCTATCTATCATCTATCTATCTATCTATCTATCTATCTATCTATCTATCTATCATCTATCTATCTATCATCTATATATCTATCATCTATCTATCTATTTATCATCTATGTATCTATCATCTATCTATCTAATCACCATTATTCTTCTCTCTCTCTCTCTAGCTAACATCTATCTATCTATCATCTATCATCTATCCATCTATCTATCTATCTATCTATCTATCTATCTATCATCATCTACTTTCATCTATCTCTCTATCTATCTATCTATGACATTTCCCTTCACTGGGATGACTGATGGGCAACTTTGCCTACTTTTAAATTTCATCAAAAGGATTTATGTAACTTATTAATTTCTCTAGTAAGTCTGGTTGTTTTACATTGATTTGAGATTCCCTCTCCCCAGTAAAAGGGGGAAAATGCTTTAGGGCTCCTACAGAAACTATCCGGCTGCAGGTCTGATCTGTAAGTTCCCTTAATTGCAGTTGCTACAAGAGTCCTCATTTGTTGAGGCCTCCCACGGTCCGCCCCCGCCACTTAATGGATCCAAATGGTTTCCAGAGAGTGGTAGGGGATGCTTTATCCCATGTTGATGGCCTTTCAGCCGATTCCCTGGTGGCCCGCTGGAATGTGGAGTTAACCAGGGCTATTGGCTGTTTGGCTCCGAAGCGCCCTCTGCGATTGCATGGAGCCCGGAGACCCCCGTGGTTTTCCACGGATCTGAGGGCAATGAAACAATCGTTGAGACGGCTAGAGCACCGGTGGCGGATAACTCATTCCGAATCTGACCGGACACAGGTTAGAGCTCAACGTCGAGCCTACCAAGTGGCGATAGCGACGGCGAAGAAGACTTTCTTCACCGCCTCTATTGCATCTGCAGAAAACAGCAGCAGGAGACTCTTTCAGGTGGTTCACAATTTAGCGGAACCACCTGTAACATCGGGGCCCAGTACGGGCCATATGTTCTCCTGCAATGATTTTGCAAAAATTTTTGCAGATAAAATCGCTCAGATTCGGGAAGAAGTAGACTCCACCGTGGGAGCAGTGCCGGGGCGGGAGAGTGCTAGAGTCCTGTCTGGTCAAGTTGTGTGGGATCAATTCCAATCTGTTACCTCCGAGGATGTGGACAGGCTGCTTGGACGAGTGAAGCCAACCACCTGTCTCCTGGATCCTTGCCCATCCTGGCTTATAAAAGCTAGCTGGGAAGGACTGGGCGATGGGCTTCGTGGGGTGGTGAATGCTTCCCTCCGTGAGGGAGCCTTCCCAGACCCGCTGAAAGAGGCGGTTATTAAACCGCTTCTTAAAAAACCATCTTTAGATGCGGCCACGATGGCCAATTATCGCCCAGTCTCAAACCTTCCATTCTTGGGCAAGGTGATTGAGCAAGTGGTTGCTGAACAACTCCAGGCACGCCTGGAAGAAGCGGACCATTTGGATCCCTTCCAGTCGGGATTCAGGCCTCATCATGGGACTGAAACTGCCTTGGTCGCACTGGTTGATGATCTCCGGCGGGCTAGGGACAAAGGTGAGAGCTGTTTCCTAGTTCTGCTGGATCTCTCAGCGGCGTTTGATACCATCGACCATAACATCCTTCTGGACCGTCTTGAGGGGCTGGGAGCTGGGGGCACTGTTATACAGTGGTTCCGCTCCTTCCTCCTGGGCCGTGTTCAGAAAGTGGTGGTGGGGGATGAGTGTTCAGACCCCTGGGCTCTCACTTGTGGGGTGCCTCAGGGTTCTGTCCTCTCCCCCATGCTTTTCAACATTTACATGCAGCCACTGGGAGAGATCATCAGGAGGTTTGGGCTGGGTGTTCATCAGTATGCAGATGATACCCAGCTCTACCTCTCTTTTAAATCAGAACCAGTGAAGGCGGTGAAGGTCCTGTGTGAGTGTCTGGAAGCGGTTGGAGGATGGATGGCGGCTAACAGATTGAGGTTGAATCCTGACAAGACAGAAGTACTGTTTTGGGGGGACAGGAGGCGGGCAGGTGTGGAGGATTCCCTGGTCCTGAATGGGGTAACTGTGCCCCTGAAGGACCAGGTGCGCAGCCTGGGAGTCATTTTGGACTCACAGCTGTCCATGGAGGCACAGGTCAAATCTGTATCCAGGGCAGCTGTTTACCAGCTCCATCTGGTACGTAGGCTGAGACCCTATCTGCCTGCAGACTGTCTCGCCAGAGTGGTACATGCTCTGGTTATCTCCCGCTTGGACTACTGCAATGCGCTCTACGTGGGGCTACCTTTGAAGGTGACCCGGAAACTACAACTAATCCAGAATGCGGCAGCTAGACTGGTGACTGGGAGCGACCGCCGAGACCATATAACACCGGTCTTGAAAGACCTACATTGGCTCCCAGTACGTTTCCGAGCACAATTCAAAGTGTTGGTGCTGACCTTTAAAGCCCTAAATGGCCTCGGTCCAGTATACCTGAAGGAGCGTCTCCTCCCCCATCGTTCTGCCCGGACACTGAGGTCCAGCTCCGAGGGCCTTCTGGCGGTTCCCTCACTGCGAGAGGTCAAGTTACAGGGAACCAGGCAGAGGGCCTTCTCGGTAGTGGCGCCCACCCTGTGGAATGCCCTCCCATCAGATGTCAAAGCAATAAACAACTACCTGACATTCAGAAGACATCTGAAGGCAGCCCTGTTCAGGGAAGTTTTTAATATGTGACATTTTAGTATATTTTTCATCCTTGTTGGAAGCCGCCCAGAGTGGCTGGGGAAACCCAGCCAGATGGGCGGGGTACAAATAATAAATTATTATTATTATTATTATTATTATTATTATTATTATTATTATTATTATTATTATTATCTCCTTTGTGATAGTTTTTCAGCAATGCTTCCTTTGCAGCAATGCCAAATGATGCCTGTGGCTTTCTGTCAAATCCGTTCTTAAGGCTCTTCGGGAAAGCTTCTTAGAACATATGGATGAGGCAAAAAGTTGAGAAAAAGAAAAGGACAACAGGTTTAGGACTAGGAAATAAGCTGTTATTATTATTGGATTAGGGGTTACATATAATAATGCACACAACTCAAGTGAGACCTACAACAACATGATTATGTAAGGACAGACACTTGGAGAAATGAGTTTACTTCATATATGATAATAGTGGATAATCTGATCCATGCAAATTAGATGAACTGGGCCTCAGGAGCCTATCTCCCCAACTGCTGAAATGCCCTTCTGACTGCTCCCTGATTTTGTGGATTTTCCTAAAGTTAGAACTGCACTAAATATTGTCCAGTATTGATTTCTGGCCTGACAGTAGTGTGAGTAGAAATATTAACCTCAGGATACTTTAATTGTGAGAATATCTGCCATTTTTTTCAGTTGTGTTTGTTGCCATTGATTCCTATGCCAGCTCAGTGCCATTTTTACCTTTTGGCTGCTGCTTTTTCCTTCTTTGTCTTCCTTCTCACCAAGAGAGCTCTTGAAATAAGATGCAACATCTGTTAGCAGCTGAATTTACAAAATATAAATTTAATAGCAGATTCCCCCTCCAGCTTAAATAAAGCATCCTAGAAATATCAACAACAGCAACAAAGAATGAGGAAAAAGCAACAACCTAAAATACTGGGGTGGGGGGAGGAAAGAAGCAAATATACAAAAACATTGCTTCATGAAGATTGCTTTTAAAATGGTATTTTTTACCAATTTTAAGGGATTCTGGATGGCCATAATCAAGAAAAAAACAGTGGACCACATGATTATATGAGGCATAGATTAACCATTAGAGAAGGTGGAGCTCAAAGCTGTCTGGGTATTGTGTATTATAACGTTGAAGGAGGGATGTTTGAGCAGTTGCATTTCTGTGAATGCCAAAGTGAAACTGAGCTGATTCACACTTCCTGGACTTACGTGCAGATTGGGACATACTTATCCTTCGGGTTTTGTCCTCCAACTGATTTTTGCAATACAGTTCTCTAAAAAAAGAAGCTTGCAAAAATTCATTAAAATGTGTATTTTAGGACAAGATACATTTACCCCAAATAAGTACATTGAGATAAAGCACACATTTAAATGTGTACTTCAGTATAAACATTTGTGCTGATTTTTTGGGGTGGGGTGTGTGCAGATTCATGTGGAAATGGGATGGGATGGACTTGTGAATGAACGCATGCAAAACGGATGCACACTGGCTGATTCATCCATTCCTTCCTCAAAGCTCTTTCTGCTTATTTGAGTTCTGTGAATGAAAGGCACTATAGAAAGTCCCAAGAGCAAAGCAGAGTCTCCTTTATTATTTTTTCAGATGCCCAAGATCTGCATCCTGGCAATGAAAACAGGCTCCAGGGCTAATTGAAGGTCCTAATGATAAATGGGCTCAGGCACACTGCAAAAGAAAAGACTTTCAATCCTGGGTGGATTTAGCTTAGTTTTTTTTTAACGTAGAAAAAGAAAAAAGGAAAGTTAGAATGATTACTTCTCCTATGCAGTAAGAGTATGATAAAAAGCAAACTGGTTGTAAATTATTATTTTTTTATAAAATTTTTTATTGGGTTTTTACATTTTATAAAGACACACACACATAAAAAGACAAAGACAACACATATACATTTTCATACCCTTACTTTCTTTACCCTCTTTCCCGGACTTCCCCCCACCCCCTCTTCATACATCCCAATTCCAATAATTAGTTCAGCAAGTTCTTGTCTATCATCTTAAACATATTGTTATTATTTTTAAAACTTAGCTCTTTTTAGTTGTCCACATTTAACTTATCCAATTCTCTTATAAACATTAAATCCTTTTTCTAAGGTCGACCTAACTTCCCTTCCATGAATTTCTCCCATTCTTATACTAATTATAGATCACAATAGCCAAATACAAAAATCATAAAATTTTGAAATTCAATTCTCCCCTCCCTCCCTACCCCGGTCTCCGTCCCTTCCCAAGCAAATGTCCACAAAAACAGTTCCTAGCCCGGACTCCTCACATCCGAGGCCCTCAACTCTCTGTTAGTCTCTCTCTGCCGATTTTGTTGGTAATCCTTTTTGTTGGTCCTCAGGTCTCGAAGGAGTTCTGTCACAGTCACAACAAATTTTCTTCCATCCGAAATATTTAGAAGCAGTTGCTGCAAAAGGTCAGCTGCTCTCCCATACTCAAAAAGGAAGTCCCAATCATGTTTCTTTATTCGTTTAAATTCCAGTGTTCCAAGTACTCCAGGGACTTCCTTCTTCATCTTTCTCATCTTTCGCAGATTTATAATCCGAAGATCTTCTTCTTTCTTTTCTGACAATATAAATTTCTGGTTGGTATTTTCCGCCTGTACTTTCTCCACTCCTTCTTTCCTCTCCATCGGTTCCAAAGATGTCATTTCTGGTTCAGCCACAGATTCTTTATCAGTTGAATCCTTTATGCATTCAGCAGAGTTGTTTATTTTAGAATTCAAGGTCAAAAGTTCTTTGTTCATAGCCGTGCTCTGCTCTTGCAAAATTCCCACGAGAAAAAACATTTTTTCTATCTCTGCCAGTAATTTTCCCTCTGCAGCCATTGTAATGTCTCTGGTTCCCCCTAGGGGGGTTCCAATTGCTTAATAGTCCTTTTCCAACAAACCGTCACTTTGTTGTTTATTACTACTTTGTTTCCAACCACCTCTATTCAAATGTAACACCTTTAGTTCAGAGAGTTATTAAGTAGCAAAGTTCTTAACTTTAACCGCCCGTTTGACAGCTCCTTTGACAGCTGTCAAACTCCTTATTCTTTTCCTCCGGCACCCACACAGGACGCTCCCGGGTTCGGGGGGGGGGGGTTTACCCAAACACTTCCAAGAGTCCTCCCTTTCTCTCCAGCACAAAAACTTCTTTTGTCAAATTCATGGAAATATCTTTGTCTAACACCACAAAAACAATAATCTTTCCACCTTAGTTCTCCGGTTCTTGCTTTAAATCATTTGTAGGTAGGGGGGGTGCGGACTTCCCTTTAGCGCATCCCCCGGTCGTGCCAAATTCCAAGGTAAAAAATTTTTTTAAAGTCCAAATTCCATTTTACTCACGGATTGTTTGTTTTCCAGTCCAAATTTTGGGAAAAAAGTCAGCGCTCTCCGGCCATGGCTCGCGGCTTCGCTCCACTGAAGTAGCGGTCTACTCCCAGCACCACACCACTCTCCGTACCCTCTCCGTAGCCTTTAAAAAGGCTCTTCGTGGGTCGGGGAGGGCGCTTAAAGGTGCCCACCGAGTCACCAAGTCCGCAGGCTTCCGCGCCTGCGGTTTCTAAGGGTCCCCGCGTCGCCGGCGCGGTAAGACCCGTCTTCAGCAGAGCCGATTCCCTCCGGAGCTCGAAGGGAATCCGCCATTAACCGATCGCGCTAACCCGGAAGTCCCAAACTGGTTGTAAATTAAAGGTAAAACTACATTTAACATTCCTGAAAATTACACTTATGTTTTGTAGTTCAGGCATAGACTCTAGGGGCATTGTGCAATTTATTTCCTTTGGTATTTCTGAGAAAAGACTGAGCAGGCAGCTGACAGAACTGCTTTGGGCTTCTTCTTCTTAGGAAAGCATGATAGAGTAGATTATTTTCTTGCGAAGAACACACTTGACTGGATAATGTTCATGTTACTTGCAACTTCAATCCTCAGTCAATGTGGCAATGGCATACATGAGTGAGCTTGGTGCACTCCATTTGATTATACTGATAAGTTTCATGGTTCGACAAATGTGCAAATATCATTTCTTAAAAGACTGTTTGCCTTCCTAAATTCCAGTTCAAAAATTGAACTGCTCAAGGGGGTTTGCAAAGTAAATTTAAAACCAACAGAAGGTCATTAAAATACAAGAAAAAAGCAGAATCACAAAACAATGCATGCTGTCAATGAAGGAAGAACAGGCATCAAAATATATAAAAGAATCCACACAAACACAATCCAACCAAGTGGCACTCTATCCAAGGAGCATTTTTGGCACCCCCTCTATTTGTTTCGTATGCCTCATTTTAAAAATTATATTTGCAGGCAGTTTCACAAATTTGATGTGCTATTTTTGCATGCATGATTTATCCTTGTCATGTAAGACAATTAAATTTAAATTTGAAAAGTTATTGCAATGCTGGCACTGCAGGTCAATTCTACTAGCTTTACAAGTGAGTGTAACTTCTTTGTATTCTTTGTTCCAGAAGTTAAGGAGATAAACATAGGAGTGCCCTACAAGTCCAGCAGTCCAGTTTCCTGCCCCTAAATCCCTTGCAATTGTCTCCCATGCATATGGTTAGAGAGAAGGGCTTTGAGATTTCAAAAAAATGACATTCAGACATCCCTGAGAGCTGACACCTTTCACTTTAGATACCAGGAATTATCTGCTATCAACCCCCTTTGCTCCAAATAAGATTAATTGAGTCAGATAAAACTATCTTTATTAGAAAGCACTCAATGGGAATAGTAAATCTATTTCCTGTCAGACCATCCTTTTTCTATAAAACTGACATTATATAAGTTCCAAAGCCTCATTTAGCAGATAGACTCTAGAAACTCAACGATCAGCATGTGTGCTGTTCATTTTCGAGCTCAGTGAAGCCAAGTTCTCTATCAGTGTGATCAAGTGGCACTAATTTAAAGTGCTGCTTCTCTGCACCCAGGATAAAAGATGAATTGGCAGGCATGCACATGAGTTAGTTGTGCCGGTTGTTGCTCTCATTCTACATGATCACATCAGTTCTTCCATAATCTATATGGGGATGGAAGTCTTTGCACCTTTCCTTATTGCAAATTACGTTTGTAGCTAGGCAAGCAAATAGGTGATGTCACAAAGATACTGCCCCATACGGCCTGGCAATTTATGCTGTTCCTGGAGGGAAGGCATATTTAGAGCCTCTCCCTCTCTCAGCACTATCCCAAGACATGCTGCTACCTGACGTGTACAAGAAAAAGGCACTCCTTGGTTGCACTGTTTGCTGAATCATCTACTGTCAGCAGCAGGATACTGATACTTCGAAATGGCTCTGTGCCATCAGCAGTGCCAGCAGGCAGCCACCAGCATAGAGCCACAAAACCTAATGCCTGACATGATGTTGACATCACCTATTGCATTTGGGGGGATTTAAGACTGAGGTTGCCTGCCACTGATGGTCCAGAGCCAAAACAGAGGTCAGCTACGATCAGCTTCCTTGACCTTAGTCACTTGTAGAGCTCAGAAGGGAGGAGGATGGGGGCAAACCAGAATTAGTTGGCTCTGCCTGCCATTGGCTCTGGCTCCTCCTACTGTTGGGCTCCCTGCCTTCTGCTCTACTAGACCCAACAGGCACCAGCCACTACTGGTAGAAGCATAGAATGAATATAGCAAGCTGCATGCGAAACAGATGCTTTACCACTGAACCACAGCCTTCCTGAATTAGCTGTGTCAGGAGTGGGTGTCAGGAGCAGGTCAGCATTAACTCACATGGTGTCAGTGAAGTTAACTCTTTATTCAAAGAAACAAGACCTAGTGAGCCCCGGAAGATCTTGTCCCAATGAGGCAGTTGTGAGGACTGAAGGTCCCACCTCCCCATTGTTCTCTAAGTCTCCTTCTCTCCTGGGTCTTTCCCAAGCAATCTGATACTTCGTGGCCTTGTCTGTATTTGCTCTGCCCTCTTCATACTTCTTCTGGTTCTGGCAGACCAGGGGCGAGGAGAGCTGGTTGGAGCAGGAGGGAGAGACACCCCCCCGGCTTCTTCAGCAGCCTGTCTCATCTCTGCTTCTTAGTCCCCCTCCTCTCTAGCCTCCACTTCTGCCTCTGATTCGGGACTGCTCTCTGCCATAGACTCTTCCTGCTCACTAAACCCTGTTACCTCTTCAGCTTCCCACACCTCCTTCTCCCAGTCTGCTCCCTCCTCTCCCTCTGACCACTCATCATCATCCCACCACTAGTCCCCTTGGGGTGTTCCCTTGGGGATTCCCCAGCTGATGCCTCCCACCACTCCTCTGCATCCAGCCAGTCCATGATACCCACACAAAGGGTCTAATATTTATGTAAAACACTGTGTGCATTTACAGTTTGGCTCCCCTTCATAAGGGCTCTTCCCTCAAATTTCCATGAGGGAAAAAATGATATCTTCCCACATAAAGCTAAATAATCAACCAAAACAGACATAAGAAAGCGGGAAAGCATCAAGAACTCGAAGCTGGTGATGACAGCTATTACTTAGTGTTACAGAGAGCTATTCTTTCAAAGTTAATTGAAAGTAAGTCTCTCTCTCTCTCTCTCTCTCTGTGTGTGTGTGTGTGTGTGTGAGAGAGAGAGAGAGAGAGAGAGAGATGACCAGGATGAGGATTGCCACATTTCTCCTGGAAAAGGCCCTGTGTCTTGATGGTGAAAGCTGCACTGCTTGAATATCCATTTGCCAAAGGGACAGAGTTTTTCCTCAGTAAAAAAGTGAGAATCTTCCACACTTGTCCGCAAAAGGTCTGCATAACCTCAATAAAAGCCACCCTAGGTATCACCTCCACCCCATGGAATGTTATTTTGAAATAAAATTAACAACAAAAACATGTAACAGCAAAGCAAGACTGTTAAAGGAATAATATCCTTGGAATATTATGGCTTGTGGAAGAACCATGTTAAAACAGTCTTAGGAGCTTGCTAACCATGTCATCTATAAGTTATATGTATCATCATGGTTAGAATAAATATAAGCACCTCTACTTTATTGGAATGTGATCAGAAGATTGGGGATGTTCCCACTTACAAAATAAACAGAAACCCTGGTGCCTCATGTAGGTTGAAGAAACTGATGTAGCAGGTACTAATTGGTTTAGATTTTTTTTTTAAACACAGCTTCATAGGGAAAATGTTATCTTTTATTTACTAAATCTATCTACCAGCTTTTACTACTATCCAGGCTACTATATTTTAGGATCCAGATGCCACATACCTGATTTGACATGCCTAGGCTTGTACTGCAGGTATGCTACCCCAAGCACAGTTAGTATTAAAGTCTCACTGAGCATAGCTAGACTTATTTCTGAATAAGTATGCATAGGATGGGACTCTAATTATACCTTAAAATCTGAAGCCTTAAGCTATGTATAAACGTTGCAAATACAATAATTAGGTAAGGTACTACCTTTTCCTAACACTGCCCTTGTTCTGTTTTGTTTTAGTAGAAATTCAGTAGTGAAGGCTTTCCTTTACTTAATATTCATACTGCAAAAACATGCCCTTTTGAAAAATCTGACATGCAGGACTTCTGCCAGAAAAAAGGCAGAAACAGAACAGATGAGATTTTGAACTATCAACCCTGATACATTCATGATGTTGATTCTGTCGCCTTGGGCTAGTCTATTTCTGTCAGCTTAACCTACCTAACAGGATTGTTGTTAGGATAAGATGGGTGGGGTGGGGTAAGAGAACCATACATTCAATGGGGCACGTTGTAACTTTACAGTGGAATTTTCTGAATGTCTACTCAGCAGTAAGCTCCATTGAGTTCAATGGAAGTTACTCCTAGGCATTCTTAGCTCCATGGATAAAAATGTAATAAAATAAATAAACTGCGGGAATTATTAGATAACCACAGAAGCTTCCTACTGCTTGTAAACAAACAATTATTTTTGTCTTGACTGTTTAAAGATTGTTGCCCATAAAAGCAAGTATCAATTTTATGTCAGGAACATGTTATTTACTTTCCCCTATTTTGTGTCTCAGCAGGCAAATCAAAACATCGCTTCAAATCCCCTGCAAAATAAAATGCTATATACTTATTTCTGTCACTCAGATCTTGGGTGCTCACATGTTCAATTTACGGTTGCCTACTGGATATTTATATTTATATGCAGTTTATTGTAATTATTCCAACTCAATTTTCTTTGTAAACTGCCCAGAGAATGTATATTATAGGATAGCCTGCAAATACTATAAACAAACTCCATGATCATTCTTGTGAGAAGTGTGGAAGTGTACAGTAATTATATGAAAAGAAATTTGATGTACATGTGTGAACCACCAGCCCTTCTGGTCATTATCTTCTAGGCTGCTTTTTAAGCACAGTTGCCTTTCAAAGCAGTTTACAACCATGCACAAGTTTATCTATAAAATCCAATTGTAAAACCAGTTAAAACAATTCAAAAATCCAATTCCACCCTAGAAATATACAAGCCACTAAACCAACAACACAACCCGTTTAAAGCTGAAGAACAATATCCAATAGCCTTGGGTAGCCTCCAAGGACCATGATAAAAAAATGGGTCTTTAAGATCAGATTAAAATTAGTGCTTGGAATCAAATGGCATGATTGGGGACTAGCACTGAAAAGGCCCTGTTCAGTTTGCCCAGCAGCCTAACTGCTTTTACAGATGAGCGCCCCCTCCAAAGTTATGGTCAGACTGATATGGGTATAGGCAGCGCCTGCCGACCCGATAACTCTGCAGATGCTTCCGATCACACCTCACATTATTCTTGCCCATTGGCCCTGCTGGCTGTGGGTGAAGGATCTTGTGGTCCATAATATCTGCAGGGTGCTGGGTTGGTGACCTTAGATTGCAGTTTAGTGCAGTTTAGTGCAGAGGTGGCGAACCAGTGGCCTGTGTTTCCAAAACCTGGGTCGCCATTTTTTTTGGGACTACAACTCCCATCATCCCCAGCTAACAGGGATGGTGGGAATTGTAGTCTAAAAAAAGCGACCCAAGTTTGGAAAACGCTACCTCAGCGGCTGGTGAGCTCCGATTCCCATCAGCCCTAGCCAGCACGGCTAATGGCCAAGGATGATGGGAATTGTAGTCCAATAGCGTCAGGAGAGCCGCACAGCTTCTCCTTTCTTTGTTTGGGGGCTTTAAAGGTCATAACCTGCCCTTTGAAACGCTGCTGGAAACGTCCTGTCAGCCAGTGCAAGTACCGGCACGAGACCCGGCATTCTCTCCGCTCCCTCTTTCCAGCTTTCCCTCTGCCGTTGGCTTTCTGCCCCTCACAACCCACGCCGCGCCTGGCGCGTGAGGCAGAGCGCGCCCGGTCCCCTCAGAGGGCAGCCGGCGTCGCAACCTGAAAGCGCGCGGGTTGGGTGGGCGCACGCGCGCTGCCTTTTTCCTCTTTTCTCCCTCAGGCGCCGCCGGACTCTGTGCCGCTGTGCCGCGAGGGGGACCCGCACGCGCGCCAGCCTCCCCGGCTTTCCTCTCAGTGCGTGCGAGGCGAGGGGCCGAGCAGTAGAGGCGCTGCGGCAGCAGGAGAGGCGGAGAGGCGAGGAGGGCGCGCGGCTTCGGCTGCCTTTGGAGTTCTCGGCGTCGGGCGAAAGCGGTCTCTTCTCTCTTCCCGGGGCTGAGGCGGCGGCGGCGGCGGCGAGCGCGCATGGAGCCTTGGAAGCAATGCGCCCACTGGCTCATCCAGTGCCGGGTGCTGCCGGTCAACCACCGGGTGACCTGGGACACGGCGCAGGTGTTCGACCTGGCCCAGACCCTCCGCGATGGAGTCTTGCTTTGCCAGCTGCTCAACAACCTGCGCCCTCACGCCATCAATCTCAAGGAGATCAACCTCAGACCTCAGATGTCCCAGGTAAAAAAAAAGAGAGAGAAGTGTGGGATGTGCAACGCCGGGCTCTTCCGGGTTTCTGCCTGCGTTATTGTGCCTCCGAGTCCCTCTTCCCCTTCCCCACCCTTCCCCATCCCGCGTTATTAATCGCCTGGTTAATGCCTTTGTTCCAATGCAGGGGTCCTTCCAGGGTGTCACTTTTGTTGGTATTTTGCTTTCACTTTGTTAGCCAGCAGCTCTCAGCAGGGGATGTTTGAATTTGGCAGAGTTACAAGATGCTCTTTTGCGGGCTGCAGATATATATATATATATATATATATATATAGAGAGAGAGAGAGAGAGAGAGAGAGAGAGAGATACTTTGCCACATAAGTATTTATGTGTGTGACATGAAGGAACAAAGGTAGAGACCCTGTATAGAGTTTCAGGTAGCATTTTGGAAATAAAAACAACAGTTGTAGTTCCATGAACTGGGGAGATAAAGGAAGCAATGACAATAACAGCAATAATTTAAACCCTAGAACTGAATGCTTTGTGCTGGCCACTGCATATTTTTGGAGGGTACTTTTAAAATTTGAACTCAGTGGGGGATGGGGCGAAAGGATACTGGGCTCCATTAAAATGCTCGACTTAGTGTTTTTAATATTACTTTGCCATCTAGTGTGTGTATCTATGTATCTTTTAAATTGTGGCTGTTCTCCTGTTTCTGCTTGGATTCACTTGGGTTAACAGTTGGGGGGGGGAAAGAGAAACTAAAGAGGAACTGTGTCATGTAAAATGAAGCATCTAGGAAGTTGACTGCTTCCATTACCGTTATCTGTAATTACAATAGACAGGGGAAAGGATAAAATGTCAGTCCCAAAGCAAAAAGAAGCTGCTGCTGTTGCTGCCCTCTGAAGGTTTTGTGGGAGGGTTTAAAAGTATTTATCCACTTGTCCCTTAGTATAATGCACATCACAGGGAAACTCAGAACAATGCCAGAATGCCTTTTATGAAGGATCTGGCCTCCAGAGACAAAAAAACAACAACAAAAAAACACAAAGTGGGAGCCAGAGCTGTAACTCAGAGTTGCACTCTGGCACCTTGAATGATATATATTGTCCTGGGGCTTTTGGATGGGATGAGCAGTAGTTGTGAATGTGGTTTGGAATGGTTTAACCTACAAATATAATGGGTACAGTGTCACTGTGGTTTACCCCCATTGATTTCAATGAGAGATTTTAAGGGTGCATACTCACTATACCTTTAAAGCACTCCTCCCAAAAGGATCCTGGGAACTTTAGTTAAAGGGTGCTGGGAATAGTGAGGGGAAAACTGCAGTTCCCAGGATTCTTTGGGTGGGTGTGCTTTGAATGTTTGGTGGAAACACAGCTAAAAGTGCTTCACTTTGGTTGCGTGGTGCTGTCTGATTTCTGAAGAAAGGGAAGTGATCTTCTCAAAATGTTTCTCTGAGTTAAGCTTCTTATATTTGAGTAAGGGAGAGGGAGAGAGAATTTTTAGGTTAGTAGTTTATTATGATATCTTAAAAATGAATAAACTACAGGGTTGGCAGTGTTTGGCTTGTTTTGCCAACTTCATTACTGTGCCAGCTAATTTTTTTGTCATGTTTGGGAGTAAGCCCAAATTTACATCATAGGTAAATATATAGAGAGAGTTGACTTTAACTATCATTGAAACCTATGAGACAAGGTGGTGATACAACTGTCTTAAGGCAGTGCACACTTACGTGGGAGTAAACTCCCCCGAACATTATGGGACTTACTACCAAGTAAGCACACAGAGGATTGCACTGTCTGCTCCATTTCTTTCAGTGGTGTGTACACCATGAACCTAAACATGTTTACTCAGGAGTAAGGTTCCTGTATTTAGTGGTATTTACTCTTATGTAAGTGTGCAGTCCTATCTATGACTAGCTTTAGCTGAACTGGCATCTGATCTGCTGTCATCCCAGAACTGTCTATTTCTTGTTTTGTATTTACTCATACCTAAGACTAGGGATGCAGGTGGCGCTGTGGGTTAAACCACAGAGCCTAGGGCTTGCCGATCAGAAGGTCGGCAGTTTGAATCCCCGCAACGGGGTGAGTGCCCATTGCTCGGTCCCAGCTCCTGCCAACCTAGCAGTTCGAAAGCACGTCAAAGTACAAGTAGATAAATAGGTACTGCTCTGGCGGGAAGGTAAACGGTGTTTCTGTGCATTGCTCTGGTTCGCCAGAAGCGGCTTAGTCATGCTGGCCACATGACCCAGAAGCTGTACGCCGGCTCCCTCGGCGAATAAAGCAAGATGAGTGCCGCAACCCCAGAGTCGGTCACGACTGGACCTAATGGTCAGGGGTCCCTTTATCTTTACCTTAAGACGGGTAGCCAAATGAAAAAGGAGATGAGGCTCTTTCACCCTCAATAGTTATTTAGAAGAGGGAATTTCAGCAGATGTAGCATAGTTTGTAATGCAAGGCACACCTGCTGGACTTCCCATTTCTAAACAGTTATTAAAGGTGCAAGGGCTCTGTCCTATTTTTCATTTGGCTACCCTATCCAAGACTATCAATTTATTGCATAGAAGATCATCATCTGAAAACTTGTTGACCTTGTTGAAATCTATAGCACTTAATGTTTATATAGCACTTTTGAATATCTTGAGTGGTTTACCCGTTATCATTATCAGAAGTGTCCTATAAAATAGGTCAGTAATTAGTATTATTTTTGGACTCCTATTTCTGAGGTGAGTGGGGGCAGGCTAGGAGAGTGACTTGCTTAAGATCACCAGGTGAGTTTGAATGGGATGTGATTGGAACTCAAGTCCCCCTGCTCAATCTCTTAGCCACTTCATTAGGTCCGCATGTATAAACCAGTTAATGCCATACATTCGCTGTTCATTGTAGCAGCCTTGCAGTGAAATACCGGGAAACATTTAAGCATGCTTATGCATTGTATTTAATTCAGATATTATGGGCAAACCCTGATCTTAGGAATGCTCACAGTAAGTGTGCATGAGATTACAGCCTTGTGTTTTTAAGTGTGTCGTGGGTTGCACACCATGTATATTTTTTAAGCCTCTAATTTTCTCATTTGCATGATTTGGCTCGAGTGTCCTGGAAATGCAATGTTAATCTTGGCTATGACCCAGCTCCCTGTGTGTGTGGGAGCTTCCATTTCTTGTCTGAGATAGGAAAATGCTCCATGCACGCACGCGCGTACACACACACACACACACACACACACACACAGGTACTTTCCCCATCGTGCTTTGTATGCATCCTTTCCATAGCAGAGACAGGGAAGTCTCATTAGAGAAAGGCTGCTGGGTGGTGGTCATTGGTTTTTAAATGCCCTTTATCATTTTGAAGATTCAAGTGCCAACAGTTGCCTTTTGTGAGTGGGACTTAACAAAAAACAGTCTCTTTTGGTAAGGCTTCTGAGAAGCAAAATGTGGCATCAGGATGGGTGATTTTGTCTGACATTCTGTAGAGGCTTAACCTCAGCAATATGAGAAAGCTGCAACATAGCATAATTCTCATGAGTGGTAATTTATACATCCATCTCAATGAGTGCTAGTTACTGGATGAACGTATTCAAGATATGCATGTTTATGAACTCCAAAACATGATGTTTAGTTGATTATTATAGAGTGTAAATGACTCCTAGGGTTGCCAGCTCCTGATTTAGAGGTAGGGCCTGTTGTTTTAGCAGCTTCCTGGGCACCTGAGGTAGCCAGTATGGTGCCTTCCAGATTTATTTATTTTATGGACTACAGCTCCCATCAGCACCAGCCAGCATGGCCAATGGTCAGGGCTGATGGGAGTTGTAGCTCAGTATCATCAGGGTGGCATCACATTGCCTGCCCCTGGGCTACAGCTGCCCCAGTTCACCTATTTAATGAAAATGATTCCTTCTCACTAGGAACTGGGAGCCATCCCCAAGGATAAAAGCGTACCATTTGACAGAGTGGTTTCTTGGAGGTTGCTATTGTGTTGCCTTCTTCTTCGCTCCTACAGATTTTCCTTAATAACACTTTCTGGGATGCATATTTTGAACGCTGGTCCCCAAACCTGGTAATCAGGCATGTAGTAGTAGTAACAAGATGCAAACAGTGTCCGTTATGTGCAACAAAAGTTTGAAAAGCAAAGGAAGCTGTGTCACATGTGGCTTTTGGAAATAAGATGCAGCTTTTCTGTAGCCCTGTGGATAAAATGCCTATCTGGCTGGACTCCTGCATCTTTAATAGTTGTGTAGAAGGAGGGACTTTCAGCAGGCGTGGTTTCTCCTGCTACACCTGCTGAAATTCTCTCTTCTATTAAAGGTGAATGTACCCTGTTCTCTTTTTCACCTGACTACCCTATCTACTGATCAAAATGATATTTTAAGTGTGGCCTTGGTGCTAAGGAGGTCTGTTCTTGGAACACTGTCTGTGTTGGTTCATTTGAAGACATTCAGCTGTGAAGATGTATCTCAAAAGGAGCCATGTTTTAGTAGTGCACTTGGTTGAGATAAAGCACTGGGTCACATACAGTTTATTTGGAAGCAAACTCCACTGTATTCAGCAGGGCTTCTTCATTTCCCTGAGAGTAAACTCTATTCAGCTCTCCAGGATTTATGCCTGAGTAGACATGTCTTGCAGTACACTGTTCGTCTAACTTTCCTCTCTAAACAGCAGAATGCCTAAGTTCTTAAAAGGCAAAATACTTTTGCTTGCGTTTGCAAAACTTGTGAAACACACTTCAGGGAGGCTCTTATGCACGTAGAATTCATCTGTGGGATTTGTTCCTTATCCCTGTAGGCAATGAGCTTATCCTCTAATGCTTATGATAGGGTTGCTAATTGCTGCTGTTTTCTTGGACTCCAATTATGGATCCAGTTCCTTGTGATTTTTCTATTACTATGATCCATAACATATTGCATTGTAATTTAAGTCCCATTTCCCATATTTAATACCAATTAAGTGGCTTAAGAACACAGCTTGGAGTTGCTAGGTCTTGTTCATGCTTTCCCCCCTTTCATTTTTAAAGTGCTGTGCTGAGTTTTCAGTGAACTGTAATACCTGAACTCTTTTAGACAGCCTATTGAAATACTGTGTTCAAGTGCTGTGATTTGCTTGCCTTAGTGGAAAGGTAGAATTTAAAGATCCTGTTTGGATGATGAACTGGAGTAGTTTCCATACAATAAGTAATGTTCCTGTCTTTTCTTCATCATCTGCTAATTAAAATTAGCTGTCTGGGCTAATAAAATTGATTTTAGCCATCATCAGTAAGACACAGTAGTGATTTGGATAGATTTTGAAAACAAAGCACACACTGGCATATTTTTTGCCCAAAGGATGTTTTCTCATAAGACCTGCAATGATTGTTCTTATTTATGTATTCTTCGGAATTTATAAGATGCTCTGTATTTTAAAAAATACTGAAGCAGTGTACAAAAATAGAATATAAATCATAGTACAAATAATAAAATAATATTATGACTGTGAAGAATTAAATGGACAAGTTCACGAATACCGAGGGGTGTGTGGGAGAAGGAGAAATATTTCCAACAAGCAGAATGTTGTACATGTACTCAGAAGTAAATCTTACTGAGTTCAATATTGCTTGAACATCCTGGAAAGTAAGTTACTTAAGACTGCATGTTTGCAGTCCTGTACATTCACTTGGGAATGAGTCTCATTGAATTGTGGGATTTAATTCTGAGTAGACATGGGTAGAATTGAGCTGATAATGTTCTAAATTGGGTTGCTAATATTTGCTATTGCATGTTTCTTGATCAGCCATTCATTTCCATTGTAAATGGAACAATTTATTTCAGTGAGAGTGGAAGACAGTTAAGTTCCTGTGCATGCATTCTGCATTTCACAGAATTTTTTGCTCCATGTTTCCTCAGGTCAGATTGTGACTTTGCTAAGCACAAAACATTTATTTTGGGCCTCAATGACTTATGTGCAAAGATTATTTTCTGAAAGAAGAACTGCTTGCTCGTAGGAACCTCAGACTCAAATAAAGGCATGTTCCAATGTGTCTAAGGTTGATAAGAGATTTATCTGGGTGCAGATAACTTAGGTGCATTTCCAGTGGAGCAATCCTTGGAGAGCTGTTTATTTATTTCCCTAGTATTTTATGGTGTGGTGGCATCTTCTAATTTCGGTCTAGCTTGACAATATTGCTTCTTATACAGACTACATACTGAACTTTTGTATTCATAGCTCTAGCGCTGTAGTGTAGCTGTGTTTTGTGTAAATGAGTTGCCCCATTTCCTGCATTGGGCTTAACTCAGATCCTTGCAGAAATCTGAGATATAACATGTACGGTGAGGATATGCTAAAATCACCACAAGCTTAACAAACAAAAAATGATACATAATAACCTCAATTGCTTGGAGTATTATCCACAACTAAAAAGATATATTGTATTGGCAGCAGTGTTATTGTAATGGATCAGGGAGGGAGGTGTTTTCTGGGAGACCCTTTTTGTAGAAGTGTTCCCGTCCCCTAAAATAATTATTCCATTAGACAGAATGAATTTCTTGCCATACCCATGTCTGCCAGTCCTGTGGTCACCAGTGGGCAGTTGTACTTAGACCAGGTAACCAGATGAGTGGTAATTTTGCTTGCTTTTAGACCAAACCATCTGTTACAAAAACATGAATTAAAATAGGTTTATATTGTTTTAGAACTCTTGGGACAGCTGCTTTGTAATCTGGTTTTGAAACACTTTCTTCAAAGAGGTCTGTTAGACCATCAGATTTCTAAACAGGAAGGCTAGGATTGCTGTGCAGCCTGTGTGAAAACGCAGATGTTTGTTTTAAATATATTTAAAAGTAAACTTTGGATTGGTGGCTTTATTAAATAGTTGTTTAATTTTGAAGAGTGGGGATGGCTTAGTTTAAGGATGTATGCATTATCTGTGAGCCTTGGACCTTGGCTTCCATAGTGCCTCTTGAGGGTTTTGTTTTGTTTTTCCTGGAGGATTAAAGCAAACAGAGGCTTTTAAAAACAAAAATACTGATAGACAAGGAGTTTTGATTTCTGAAATTCCTGTGCATACAAACAAATTGGGGAAAAAAGTAATGGAGAAAGACCCAGTCTAAACAAACATTTATTTGGGTTCATTTACACATTCAGCAGTAAGTATAAAATGTTAAACATAGATAAATGTTTGACTTTTTATCACCTTCCAAATTGAGATCCCCCTCATTTTGGGGAAGTTGAGGGGAGCAATGAGGGTGGGGGTGCATACCCTCCAACATTTCTTTGATGAAAATAGGGATGTTAATAATTATAATTATAATTATACAATTTTATTATTTACATCTCGTCCACTTGACTGGGTTGCCCCAACCCCACTGGGTGGCTTCCAACATATATAAAAACATAGTAAACATAGAAAGCTTCCCTATACAGGACTGCCTTTAGATGTCTTCTAAAGGTTGTTTAGTTACTTATCTATTTGGCTTGGGCATTGTATAACTCCATACCCTCCAACATTTCTCTGATGAAAATAGGGGTTCCTAAGGAAATGCGGGACATTCTGGGATCAAATCAGAAACTGGGATGGCTTTTGTAAATCTGGGACTGTTCCTGGAAAATAGGGGCACTTGGAGGGTCTGGGGGTGTGAACCTGTTTTAATTTGGCCCAGCTTTAAGGGGCCAAACATAAAATGGGGGTTGATCCATTTGGGGAAAAAATTCAGTGCCACCCCTTCAGTTCCTTTTATCATTTCCTGTATTGATTGGTGTGGGTGGTCTGTGAACATAGGCCTGGACAATGTGGATGTTAACCCATGAATCTGGGAGATTATGTGCATTGGATTTATGGCCATATATATGTCTATACACATATGCAAACACTGGCTTACTATGTGTGGATGCTGGACAAGGAGGCATGGTCATTCTTTTCTACCGCATGTAGCCTAATAGGGGAGAAATTCATTTTACCTTTCAAGTCAAATTCAAACTTTCCAAAACAATAGAGGAACTGAAACACAGCCATGCTTCTCCAGCCAAACAGTGCTTACAAAAGTGCATATATCTGGTAAAAGTGTGCATTAAAATGAATATGAATATATTTGTAAAAATGATGTACAAGAATGCATTGCATTCAGAAAACTTGCAAAAATGTGTACATTAGTCAAAACTGCATACAAAAAGTGTTTATTGGGAGAAATTAGAGCAAAAGTGCTCAATAATTTTCATGGGGATTAAAAAAAAAAATCTGCAAGTTGCATATTTGTGGAGAGCTGAATTTAAGGTAATATCCAATTGCTCTCTTGACATCTTTCAGCATTACAACCCTTTTAAAATGTTAAAGGCTTTCCCCTCTCATACAGCTCATCACGTTTCTGACTCCACAACATTCTGACAGGACTTATATACAATATTTTCACTTCCCCTACCAACCTTTTGACAAATTTAGCCAATCAGAAGGTGAGTAGACACTTAGTTACTGTAAGTTTGTTTCTCCTTAATTGGCAAGTTCAGAGGATAACCTTCCTGTGCAAACCTTCCAGAACAAAACACCCCCTTGTACTTTAATCTTTCTGTGAACTGCTGACTCCCTATGCAAGAGAACTGTTAAAGCAAACAGGAACCATTTTATAAGCAAAACCCCAAAACAAAATAGCTGAAAGTTCTATTCCTTCACAGTAGGATTTAACACAAAAGGAAATAGAGGAAAGGAAAAAAGCAGAGAAAAGGAAGGGTGGAGGAGATAGAAGTCAGGATGAAGCTATGAATGCAAAGGCTGCACAGCTTACCACAATATTCCATTTACCAGTCTCAAAAACTTTATCACTTGTTCTAGGTGCAAAAGAAAATGCCAGTCTAGGCATGTAGTCCAGTGCCGACCTGATCAGGTGTCCAAATATACACCTGAAAGCTTCTGTTTATAATAGGCAGTGTGTTCAAATATGGAAAGTACGTGCAGTTTTTATTCAGTTGTATGATAACTGGTAGATATTTCTCCTTCCAGTGTTGGAGAATTAGTTGCTTTGGTATCTTAAGTACTTGTAGTACTAAATTGTGTTGTCCATCCCATAGCTCCTACAACACTGGAAATCTCCTTGAATCTTTAGCAGGTCTTTAAAGGTAAAGGGTAAAGGGACTGCTGACCATTAGGTCCAGTCGCGGACGACTCTGGGGTTGCGGCGCTCATCTTGCTTTATTGGCCAAGGGAGCCAGTGTACAGCTTCCGGGTCACGTGGCCAGCATGACTAAGCTGCTTCTGGTGAACCAGAGCAGCACACGAAAACGCCATTTACCTTCCCGCTGGAGCTGTACCTATTTATCTACTTGCACTTTGACATGCTTTCAAACTGCTAGGTTGGCAGGAGCTGGGACCAAGCAACGGGAGCTCACCCCATCGCTGGGATTCGAACCGCCGACCTTCTGATCAGCAAGTCCTAGACTCTGTGGTTTAACCCACAGCGCCACCCACATCCCAGCAGGTCTTTAGGATGCCTCTAATACTAAATAACTTTGGACCTGAATGAGACTGCTACATGAGATGGCCAGATCATCTGTAATTTATTTATGTTCTCTGTGCTGCAATGCCAATAGTTTAAAGATGCTCACTATATATATATATATATATATATATATATATATATATATATTTATATATATATATATATAAAATTGGAGATGGGTATAATAAGATTGAAAGAACAACTTGTGTTGGATCTACTGTAATTTTGAATAAATAAATTAAGACTAATAGTTGAGGCTAGGGCAATCCTCTACTGATATTTATATTTTCAAATTGGATGGGGACCACATATTGCGATTCCTGTGTTGCAGGGGCTTGAACTAGATGACCTTTGGAGTTCCTTCCAACTTCAGAATTCTATGATTCTATGTATAGGGTACCCCAATGCCCTGTTGCATTTGCCCCTAACAGCCTATGTATCTAACATGCTACATTTGAGTATGTTTTTTTGAAATTTAACTGTGTCCTTCGTGGCATGTTTGATAACTACCAGCTCCTCCAAGACCTTTATTCATAAAAAGGGTATTTCAGTTGTAAATGTTGTCAATTGGCAATCTTAGGCAGTTGATGCTTACCTTGCAACCTCTTGAAAGAAACACATCATCCACAATGAAAGTGTAAATTTTACAGTGGGTCCACCTCTTCAAGATAAATGGTTTTCTTGAAAGTTTCAAATTGAGATTGCAATGTACAGTGAATTTAGCGTGAGTGCAAACTTCACCTCTAAATTGTTGGACTACTATCTGCAACAGGCATGTCCAACAGGTAGCTCAACAACTTTGACCTGAACCCCCCAAAAGAGGGTAGATCACTGCCAGTTTTTAACTATGACTAGATCGCAGTCTTTTGGGAGTTGGCCACCCCTGATCTACAACGTTTTTCTAGTTGCAGCAAAAGAGTATGATGCCATCTTTCTCTCACAATTTTTTCTATTGTATTGGAAATACAATATGGCTTGCAGGTTTTACTGTAAGGGTCCTTTAAGATTTGAATCTGAATATTGGCATTAGAAATATAGGCTCCAGAAGTTTTTATTTTTTTGAATATTCACAGTCTTTTTATTAGTCCAAATGATAAAAAAGGCATAAGAATGGGGCAATTTTTGAATTAGAAATTCTTTGATGAAGAGCTGGGGAACATTATAAAGGACAGTAGATACATTTTCTTTGTATAAGTACACAGAGACCTTTTGAATTGTGTAGTTTGCAACTGTGAATAATGGACATCTGCTTCAATAACGCATATAAAACTGCTTCTGTAAGTAGCCCCACTGAGACCCAATTATTTTTCTATGCTTTTAGAATAATGTTTGACACCACTAAAGTCAAACTGCTCATAAACCATGTGGGGGAAAGTGATCTGAAAGCTCTTAACCCAGTTTTCTTTCTCTCTCAGCTTATATACGAAAGAACAGCAAGAGGACTTTTACTATGTTTCTTCAGAGAAACCTTTTCAACGTTACTAACAATACTTCAAGTGCGCCAAGGAGGTAGAGGGCAGAAATTCATCTGATGATGTCCTGAGATGTGCCTTCTATTTTGAGGCTATTCAAGAAGAAAGGGAGCCTGTTGCACTTGATCATAATTTTTATCCTGTAACTTGAAGTATTGTGATGCTGTTTACTAGATTTACAGCCCAGCATGGCAGTGTTTAGGTAGTTGTGTGATAAAATTGTAAGCTGCCGTTTGAATCACTGTGGCAGAATCATGAACCTTGGTTTGGACAACATGCTAAGCTAAACTATGGTTTAGCACAGTGTGGTGCAGCAGCAGAAATGAGCAAAGTTTCTTTTCCTAGAGCCTGCACATTCATTCGAAGCTATGGTTTTGCTTAGCATGAGATGCGGACCAGTCCACTGTGCCTCTTTTGAAGGAGAAAGACATTGAAGCATATGTAAGCAGAAGAAATATTTGAAAGGAGTGGCACTAGTGGCAGAATGTGGTATTGGGAGCAAATACACATATGTGCATGTGTGGAGAAAGCAAAGTGAAGAATGAAGTTTGCCCAAGAAGAGATATGGAAGTGCAAAAACCAAACCTATGAATTTAGGAAGAGGAACCCCCTCCCCCGCAATTTTGGAGTTGTTTGAAGTTCAAGCAAATATGAGTCGAGGTGGTTGGACCTTGGCTATCATATGGCCCCTTGTCATGAGGCCAGGCTAATTGCATATTGGTGAATAAGGCTCATTGCCAGGACAGTAGCATTTGCTGTGCTCTCTGTTTTGTAAGAGTACAGTGTTACTAGCAGGAAAGTAAAAGATCTTGGATTTTACTTCTGACCTCATTCAGTTTCAAAGTTTTATTGAAACCAGAAGGGAAAGGTTTATTGGGGCATGTTTATAGGAAAAGTAGTAAACGCAGGGTATAGTTATAAGAGTCGAGGAAGGCCTGTAAGGAGGGAATGCACAATCCTTTCCCTGTTTTCTCTCTCAAAATAGAGGTTTTTTTCTCTGAAGGTGAAAGAATTAGGGGCCATCAAAAAAAGGATTAAGATGGCTCTCCCTACTGACACACTGGGCCCTACTCCACTTCACAGTTCCTAATTACAGTTGTTTCATGTTTTGGAAAATTGGAGGATCTGCACGGTATTACATGAAACATGCTTTATCGGGAGTAAGGTCTAAAATTTATGGAGGTGATAAACCTGTGTATGGCCTGTTCTACTTACTCTGGCAGATGAGGGTCATCTGATTAAATGCTTCTTCATTAAAAAAAAAATCTTTCCATACAGAAAACATGGAGGAAGGAGGCAAGTATTGAATTCTACTCTCTGACATTTACTTTTATGTGTAGAGGGGTATTGTTATTGCTCTTGTATGCAGCAGCATTCTGCCCCTACAATATGATGCGGTATAGTCAAGTTATAGATTTGCCACCTCAGTCAGAATTCGCTTGAAGAACTGCAGTATCGAATAGGACAACTATAGAGATACAAGGGGACTTGGTTTCCAGCAGCTCACATTCAGTTCTGTGGAACGAATTGGCATGTTGCAGTCTGCTCTGCGACTGCAGCTTGACTTACTGAATTGTATGTTCATGGGGGGAAGGGCTGTTCGAAAATGGAGCTGCTAACAAGCAACGGGTTGTGCTTGAAGTATCTCTCTTCTCCATTGTTGCTCCATCCTTGTTTGTTCCTCCAAAGTTCTTCTGTTGTTGTTGATGGAAAAAACAGTGTCATGAGTCTACTTGCTTCCATTCTTAGTAATAATATTTTGATGAGGTAGCTGCATCTTCAATTTCTGTTCCTCTTGTCCAGTCTGTATTATGATGCTGTCTTTGCTGTTTTTTTCAGAGTTGTGGGCTTTTGTTCTAAGTAAAGATACCAAATTGGCATTGAAACATTTTATGTACTACATTCATGAGGTATGGGACATTGGTCTGGGACATTGGTCCGAGGTCAACCAATAAGCTGTGTGTCTGAGTGGGGATCTGAACCTAAGTCTCCCTATAATACCTTTATGCAACCTTCCTTTCCAACTAAAATGCCCAAGGCAGCTTAACAATACAATAACATCTATGATAGAATATGACATTAGATGTTCATGTAAGTGATTTTCTCACGAGACATTTTCATGCACCTATGAGATTAATATACAGTGGTACCTCGGGTTAAGAACTTAATTTGTTCCGGAGTTCCGTTCTTAACCTGAAACTGTTCTTAACCTGAAGTACCACTTTAGCTAATGGGGCCTCCCGCTGCCGCCGCGCCACTGCTGTGCAATTTCTGTTCTCATCCTGAAGCAAAGTTCTTAACCCAGAGTACTATTTCTGGATAAGCGGAGTCTGTAACCTGAAGCGTCTGTAACCCGAGGTACCACTGTAGTTCTTCCATTATAGAGATTCTCTGGTCGGTTACGAAGCCCGATCTACATTGAAAACAGTTGCCAACAGTCCAAGCATTTAAAGTAAGGTTACCAGACGTCCCTGTTTCCCAGGGACAGTCCCCGGATTTACACATCAGTCCCCGTACAAAACCCATTGAAGTTGAAAAGTGTCCCCCGATTCATTGAAAAAAATATATCTGGTAACCTTAATTTAAAGAGCTCCATCCCCTTTGCAGGTTCTGGTCCCTACATTCTGCTCATTATGCCATACAAGATCTAGCATGTATCCCGTACAGGGGTAGTATATATGTAGTAGGTAGAAAGAAAAGATTGCCAACAATTCTACCACATATGTGGGAAAGTAGGTTGGTCTAATTCTCAGGAAGCACTCAAGAGCGCTTGCTTTTACATTCTTCATCACAGATAGTATTTCCCCAGACCTGGTGGCAAGTGAGTGTGCAGCCGGGTCACAATACCATTACTTTAGGGGCATTTCAAATTACGTCCTGTGCAAACGTGGGTGGCAAGCATGTGTGTAGTAGTCCTAGATTCCATTTGCTTCCTACATATGTGTCAAAAAAATATGCAATTGTAAGGATTGCTTGGAAAATGTATGTTAAGTGCTTTGATCATTCTAAAGTGCTATATGAATACTAAAAGATGTCATTATTACACTTTACCTGCCTTGCAAGATCAAAGCAAACAAGCAATCTATTGATTCTCTTTTAAAAATATGTATCTTATAATTACTTGCGTTTTAAAACCCTTTACATCACCTTGGTTTCCTTTGGTCGGAGAGTGTAATTTATTAATACTCGAAACAGATGTGATAGCTTCCTTGTTTAAACCACTACAGTGTAATTTTGAGAATACGCCGGGTATAGAACATGTGTTGTCACAGCAGTGCTTCATCATATGAGTCAGAGACGCAAATGCCAGGTTTTCAAATGACAGCAAAGGGATAGAGAGCAAGCCTCACTTTGTCCCCTTCACCTTAGTAGAGTTCACACATTCAAACATGAGCTTCTGTTGGAAAGATGCATGGTGAGATGAATTCTGCTAAGTGAGTTAAAGGAGCAAACTTAGTGAGGAATTCCCCTAGGACTCTGTTTTGTAAAAAATAATGTAGAAGGTCAAGGCACTGGATCTACCATGTCAGCCTTGAGAACTGAACCACCACTGGGGACTTTAAAACTAGATATGTGGCTGAATGGAAGGAACTACCTTTTCAGCTTTGAGAGGAAGATGTTGTGGTGGACGGGTCATTTAAAAACCAATCACGCCTCAGTGGACATGATTTTGTGGGCTGGGGTTTTACCTTACGTTTCACTGCCCCAAGTGGTGGCCTGTCACTCGAAAGACTATCAGATATCTTAAAAGTGTAGAAATCTGGAGAAAAAGTCATCACGCAATAACTATCTCACCTTAAAACATTTTTTAAAGCTTACTCCATATGTTGCAAGGGCAAGTAAGCTGCCATTTCCCTGTATAGGGTTCCATGCTATTGTAATGTAAAGTCTGCCAGGTAATGATTGCTGGGAAAATATATAGTTTGTTGTTTTCCTGCCATTAGATTCCATGCTGCTGTACTGTCTGCCATGTGGGCTGGGTGAATGAAATGGTATTGTTCAATACTAGCATTGCTCTCTGTGAATGTGCTGGTGTTGGTGTGGGAAGGAACCAATTGTTAGTCTTCCTCACTTATTTCCCCCCCTCCAATTATGTGAGCAGCAGCCACAATGTTCCAAGAATATATAAAAAGAAAATGGCCATACAGCTGTGCTGTCAGATGTATGAAAACGAAGTGTATAATCCTTTTCAAGTGTCGCTCGGTTTACAGCGGAGTCCTATAGCTTCCTATCGTACAGCAGGCGTTGAGAAATTGATTAGCTGAGATCAAAGCCATGACTGACTGGAATGCTGATTTGCAATTTAAAGTGTCTGGAGGTGATGAGAGAGGATCATGTATGTTAAAGCAGATGAGTGGTGTTGGAAACAGTAGGGTTGCTGGTAACATTATATGTGTAGGGTCATATGTTGCAGACAGGAGCATGCTACCGCTAGTTTTGGATTCATGAATCCCTTGTGGGTCCAGTTAATTTATGCGTGATGCGTTCCCTGCTCCAGGAACCCTCCTTTCTCTTGACTGCTACATGTTTTATGGCCACGCTGTTGCATAGGCTTTGTTTCTTCTGAATAATGAGATGGATGGTGCAAGGAGAGATATTGTTGTACAGAACTATCCTTTAAGCTTGCTTATTCATTTAATAAAATTTATATACGACACCTCAAAGCAATTTTATGGAAACAGATCAATGATTGTCCTTGGGAGTTGTCAGTCTGCAAACCCAAATGTAGCTCGGTAAGCGTTTTAAAAGAACTGTGTTTCTGGAGGGAAAGAGTAGAATCTCAGATTTTCACCAGGCTGCTTGATATCCCCCCCCCCAATGTTTTTGGGAGAGGTGCTATTGGTTTGTTCTTGTTTTTGTTTATATTGCAATTTTTGTGTTCTCATTTTGTCTTTTTACGTTGTGAGACGCTCTGTGATCTTTGGATGAAGGGTGATGTACAAATTTAATAAATAATAATAATAATAATGCTGCTGTTGGCACCTGTCTGTCTTGAGAGACAACTGAGTGCATATCCGGAGGTGAAGCCAAGCTGCTGTGTTAGTAGCACTGAAGTGACTTCCCCAGGGTGGAAGCCTGGGCAGTGTGTATTCCATTTTTCTTTGTTTTAATAGTATTTCATGTTATGCAATATTAAATACATACAACATAATAAAGAGCCTCAAATTGAACTCCCCTGTCTTCAGTGAAATCATATGCATCCAGCCAAATTAGAATTATATTTAGTTTTCTTCTAATAGATACCGATCTGTTCTGAGTCGTCGTTAATTAGAATAGTAGCAAAGTGTGCTTGGGAGATAAAAGCTGCTTTTCAGAGAGGATTCTCATTTGCTTGGAAATTATTGCAGAGCAGAGAATATCTGCAAAACCCTTTCTCCTCTATTAGCATGATAGTGTAACTTCGGATACATCATAAAACAAAGTATGTTGCAATAGATGGCAGATTCCAAAATGGAGTCCATTCCTATATAATAGTAAAGGTAGCAAGGTAGAGTCCCCGTCCCCCCAGTGTATATTTGTTTTAAATGACTGTAATCAAATGGGACAAAAGCAGAGTTGGCTCTAGGGAAATAAATTATTTTGTTATCCAGAATCAATTTCTCCCATAATTGAGAAATCACCACCCTCCTGCTCTAAAATGTGACATTATCTTCAAGATCAAGGTACATGGGACTGGGAAATAAAAGTGACTTTTCTCATCACATCCCACCTAATACAGTTACTGTGCTAGCTCCATTTGAAGACGAACTTATGCCCAAGTTACATTGAAGTGAATGGAGCAATAAAGTGCAATAGAGTGTATTGGAAACTGTTATTTAGTGTAGTAAGTTCAGCTGGTCACTTTCAGGTGGAATGGTGTACTCTTTTTATTAAGACTGCAGGCTATGCTGGACAAAACTGTGTTAACAATTTGAATGGCTGTGGCAATTGACTTTCTTCCGTCCAGCTCAGAATATTGAGCGACGCGATAGAAAATTGCATATTGGTCCCCTTTGCAGTTCAATTTCACATTGGGGATGGGGGTTGGGGTTGAAGGAATTCAAAGCTTGTTCCTCAGCTGAAGCATCTCAGACATTCTGACCCATAAGCTAACATTGGGGGCCGTGATAAGTTGCTGTGGGATGCCTGCAGCTGATTATTGTCTACAGGAGCTGTGGACATAGGGGGGGGGGAAAGATGTGGGGAGGAGTACATTCATCACCAACCTCTCAGCAAATTGAAAGGATTCCCCACCCCATTTAGCAGCTCCTTTGGGCCAGTCCTTAAGCAGGAGGCAAGGGTGCAGTATATCTGGCTCCCATCAAGACCCTTTCTCGGAAGATCATGATTATAAAGGAGCATTGACCCACTGATTTAGAGCCTGCATTAATGTCTCCAAGTCTAGAACTGCATTTCTTTTGAAAAGGACATTATTTTTATCTGGCTGAATCATCCACCACCCTCTTTTCTAATGTTTTGTTTTGCTGTCGTCTTGAAAGAGAGCCAAATGCTTTGAAAGCAACTTTCACTTTTTTTTTAACTTCCTGCAATTTGTGCCTCTGAAGTAGAAAGTCTGAAATCCCCGAACACACTGTGACTTATGTCAGTTTTGTGAAGTTTTTAGTTTGCAGAATACAGATGTTCTTAAGTTTTGTGTTGCTTTTGTACCTCCTTCAAATCACCTCAATTAATGTAATTTTCCTACCTCATGTTACATTTCTAACTCTTTTTTTTTTTTTTTGAGAAAAAGTGATTGTTCAGATCCAAATGCCTCATTGTCTTTTTCTCCTCTGGTGCTGTCATTTTCTCCCTCACACTGTCCCCACTTACCTGTGTTTCCAACTGGCCCAGTAATCCAGTCTCCAACACTTTCTGCTATCTCAGTTAAGTGAGTAAGTGTTTTTACTGGTTGTCTTGTCCACACTTACATTTGTGAGCTATGATAGCAGGAAATAATAAAATTGGCTCTCTTCCAGTTTACAAAATCTTTGCCTTGTTTGCACTAACACAGACAAGTGGCTATTTGCCAGCCTGTTTTAAAGGTGAATTCATGCGCTTATATTTGAAGTAGCCTGGATAACTTAAGCTGCCATTGCATACTGGCTATAGAAGCACAATGCCTGCTCAGGTGTTAAGTGTTGTATCTGTGCCTACTAAATAAAATAATAATAAAAATCCTGGTGGCAAGATCTACCTGGTCATCTATATGTGTCCATTTGAATCCTTGAATGGAGGTAATGCATTATGCACATGATCAGTTGGTAGAGCATGAGAATGAATTGCTTACTACTTGTGACTCTACCTTTGCTTCCCCTTATCAGTTATTTAGTCTTCGGTTGCTTCACTCAGTATAATACTCTACCTACCCATAGGTGCTGTACCTATCCAAGAAAAGTTGAACTCACATACATTATATAAATGGATCAAATTGCATACATTTTGTCTTGCTAGGGTAGTTAACATTAGTACGTTGTCTGTTTTTGCTTTAAGCTATATTTAAACAAAATGTTCTTCTGTTGTGTTTTATTATTGTTGCTTTCTTTCTCTGTGTGAACAATAAAAAAATGGGTTGTAAATAAAAGAAAGAAAGAAAGAAAGAAAGAAGGCCCTGCCACCAACTGCTGGGAATATTATTTAGCCATCTCTTTGGCTTTTGACACTTCCACTGGTTTTGCCCATATATTTTCAAGCTAGAAGATGTAGAAATATTTTATACATACACAGCTTTCCAGAATCTCTCTCCTTTATACAAATACAGACGCGTCCACCCCCTCACCTTTAAAAAAAGAAAACAAATGTTAGCTGAGCGCCCCCAACTCAGCCAAACATATTTTCTCTGAAAAAGTAGTGGATCAAAAAGTACCTTCATGGGTGGAGGTGGTGGTGTGTATCTCTTTGTGTGTAGGTGGCTGGAAGAGGAAAGGGGTAAGCAACTTACTCCACTTCCTCTAGTGACATTTAATAGCTTTAGAAGTTACATTCAGATCAAAAGGAAGGGGTAGAGAATGCCATCAAAACATACATGTGGCCCATGACTACTGTGTGATTTGGCCCTGAGATTCTCAGGAGCGTGAATCCTGCCATATTATTTGTTTTGCTGCAGAACTGCAAACTCTGACTTCCATCCTCTGGCAACACATGACAGTAGAGTCATACTT
Source organism: Podarcis cretensis (assembly GCF_951804945.1). NCBI lineage: Eukaryota > Metazoa > Chordata > Lepidosauria > Squamata > Lacertidae > Podarcis > Podarcis cretensis. The sequence goes on along the minus strand of NC_137175.1, from coordinate 81,864,472 downwards.
CTTTTGGTCCACTTCAGCACTTGGTTTGCATGCTTGAAAGTGTGAGGCCCAAGACTTCCTTAGCAGAGCTGAACCATAAAAATAGCTTCTCTTTGCAAATGATGCCTCTCCTGAACCCCTCTCTTTGTGTGTCCTTTATTTATAATGTGAATACTGGATGCATATATTTTACTTGCTATGTTGTTGTTGTTGTTTAGTTGTTTAGTCGTGTCCGACTCTTCGTGACCCCATGGACCAGAGCACGCCAGGCACTTCTGTCTTCCACTGCCTCCCGCAGTTTGGTCAGACTCATGTTTGTAGCTTCGAGAACACTGTCCAACCATCTCATCCTTTGTCGTCCCCTTCTCCTTGTGCCCTCCATCTTTCCCAACATCAGGGATAATGTACAATGAACTTTGAAAATGGTTCTCTTTGGCTTCTGTACAGCAATAACAACATTTTGCAAGTGACACTGTCAAGTCTAAAATTATTAAAATGCTGTGATGCAGGGAGCATCTATAATATCCATCTCTACCCCACCCGCAGCATCTACTTGGATTACCTGTTTCTTTCTCTACTTTGTTGCTTATACAGTCTATATATCTGTGTTGCTTTTAGGGTGATCAGGGACCTGCTTTTGGTTATCCCTTTTCCTTATTTCCAACTGTAACTAAGTCTGTAGGTGGCGGTTGACAATGTTTTAATCACGAACAGCAACAATATGCCTTTGAAAACAGAAGCTCTTTCATCTATATAAAGCAAGGGTATTATGGAAAGCTTTATGCATATAAAATGTTCTTTTGTGTTTTGCTTGTGCTGCAGGCGGATTATCCTTTTTGGTTTCAAACTTTTGACTTGCTGAATTTATACTTCAGCACTACCAAGGATGTCACAGATTTAGCAAACACACCACTGTTTACTTCCCCTCCCCCCAAATGAATCTCTTTAGAAGTGTATGGTGATGTGCAGCACATTGCTCTGGGGTTTTTTGTTTTGTTTTGTTTTTAAAAAGCTTTTGGGTAAACATGGGTCGGTGACATATATATTTATACATTTTCTAAATTGGCTTTCTAACAAGGGCTCAAGGTGACTTACAATATGCTAAAATTATGAGGATATTTTTAATGCACTTTTGCCACATTCGTATTGTCTTCCTGGATTAAAATGGCTCTAATGTATTTTTTAAAGTCACCATGGAACTTCCCATTTATTTCCAGATCAATAAGATTGATGAGGCTTAAATTAATTCTAGCAGACAAGACTCTGCTTGCTTGAGTATCCTAGTTTCCCCAAATGACAGGAAATTAGTGGTTCTTTAATAACCCCACTTTTACAAGGTCAGTGCTTGGTGGATCACACCGCAGCTCTGTGCACAGTTACTCAGAGTAAGCCCCACATAATTAAATTGGTAAAACTGGGCTGCATACATTCTTACAGACATTGGTTTGGCAAATTTCTCTTGAAATTTGCTACTTGCAAAAAGTGTTGCCAAATTGGTGTCACTTTGGGCTTAACGTGACAACTCTCTGGTGGTAGAAATGAAATCCGTTTGTAGTCAAGAGATGAGCCAAGACTTGGTAAACCAGAATATCAAGCTAGTAGTCAGAACAAACCAGAGCCCTTCCTGTTGAAGACAACCAATAGCCAGCATGAGTGGCTCCTTACTGCCCAAGGAGATGCTCCAACTGCAGCCCTATTAATTCATCACATGGGATATCTGCGTGCAGAGCAATTGGTTCCCAGTTCCAGCCCTGGCAGCTTGGGACAATCCCAAATTCTAAAGTTACCTGAACTCACTTCAGGTATCTTAAGAAGTGTGCATGCACATGAAAGCTCATACCAATAACAAACTTAGTTGGTCTCTAAGGTGCTACTGGAAGGATTTTTTTATTTTGTTTCGACTATGGCAGACCAGCACGGCTACCTACCTGTAACTGAACTCACTTGTTATCCTCTGGCAAGCCGCTCTCTTCTAGCCTTCTGACTGCACCAGGGGGATAATAAAGATATCCCTTACAGGGTTGTTAAAGATTACAGGATGATGTATGTGAAATGCTTTGAGGATTCTTAAAATGCTAAATAAATGCTGGCATGCATGCACCAATATCGTGATTGCAACTGTACCATTTCCCTCTTCCAACATTTTTGTGTCAAGTACAGAGTACACAAACTTGCTTAGTAGAAAATAGTAAAATGTCTTTAAGTTGGAAGGAACTAGGTGCTGTTTGCTGAATGAATGTCTCATAAAGGAGTAAAAAAATAAATAAAATACTATTGAGCTGAGCTTTGGGTGAAAATACCATGGCAGTATTTTCATTTGATGCCTCTTAACTTCTCTGTGAAATGCTGGGAAGACTTATCAATAATGTATAGACTTTGTTTTTGTTTTCTGGTTGGAGGTAAAAGAAAGTAATATAGTGAACACTGCAGTTACTGCAAGGAGTCCTGTGAAAGTTGTTCTGCTGTGAAGCCTTCTGCACACCTGTTCCCAGCATGTATTAGCCATATCAGTGCGGAGAACTGCCATTTTGCAAGGCAGGGGAACCCTTTTGAATATGGAACCTTAGAGCTGTCCGTGTTGCCTTTATAATTTGATGCAGCCAAGGGATTAAATTCTAGCCCTTGTGGGTGGGTGTGCACAGTCAGTTGGACATCAGGTCATGTACTACTAGTCCCTGTTCATAATTCAGGAAGCAAAATTTGTTTAGGTTCCAGCAAGGCAAGGTCACTCAAGAGTGGAGGATGGAATTAGCTCAAGCCCAGCAGAGGTTAAAGTCTGAAAGGCAAACAAGTAAGGTGGACAGCACCTTGGATAGCTCCAAGTGAAGCCAAGGATGGAAGTCCAGCAAGGCAGACCTGGATGTCATTCCAACAAGCAGAAATTTAAGACTTAAATAGACTTAAATAGTACTTTAGTTTCCTTTGACTGGCTGGTGTCTGATGAGTGATGCACCACTGGTAAAGGAGCCCAGCCTGTTTTAGGAGCTGTTGACTTCTGGTGGGAAGCTGAGGATCTGTTATGGCATCCAAGCTATAATAGTCTGAAGAAGTAATGTGACTTCTTCAGCTCAGAGTGTTATTGGCATCGTAGAGGAGGCAGGGATGTTGAAAGTCTGGTTCAAAGGCACATTATCCTTCTAGTTTGAGATGTACCATGAATGTACCCATTCTTTGCTTGAGGATGGGGAGTTGGAGCTGTGGGTCATAACACTATGATTCTATGTAAACCTGACATAGCCTCAAGAGTAAAACCTTTCCACAAAGAGAGACCTACACTAGCTACTCATTGCTAGAAGGCATAGGCCATATCTGATACATTAATGCAAGGGATGAGATCACAACATTTCTTAGCAGTTCTGTGTGTTTTTTTAAAAAAAGTTTGTTGTACTTAAGAATACTAAGTATTTTAAAGAACTAGCCCATGTTCTAATCTACATTAAAAAGGACTCAACCTGAATCCCACGATCTGCTTGCAGTTGTTGTTGGAACATTGGGTACTTGATTTATCAACAAATAAGATAAAAGTAGAGGATGCTGCTTTGCTAGTGAAGGAGGCAAACTCTTAAGTCAGGAATAAATCGTAATGGAAATACTGACATGCAACTCAAGAGCTAGCTTTTACATTTTCAAAAATTGTGCAAACAGTTAGTGGTAGGGCAAAGGTATAAAGTAAACCACAAAAGTACTGAGATTGAACACCGTGATATGGAAAATTTTTAGGTACTTTCAGGCTGGGGTTGCAAGTGCAACCTTAAATAATCAAAGGAGAAGCAATTCTGTTTGCTTCCTTCCTCTCTCACTGACATAGGAAACATGTCAGCTGTTCCTCAGTTACTACATTTGATGCAAGAAGGATTGGCAGCTGGTGCAAGGGCAAAGGCGGAGATCAATGAACTATATAATGACAGGCTCCAATCCCCAAAGAATGCCATGAAGTATAGAAAATGTAGATATTTAATACCATGTGTATCCAGTGGCAATTGATTTTTAACTTCCGACTGCTGAAAATTTACAGAGGGACTCTGGTTGTTGGCTTCATTCTATGATAAGAAATTCTGATGCTTAAAAAAAAGTGGTAAAATTTAAGTTCTTAAATTGTTGTATGGTTATAAGTGGGTGCTTTCAAACATACCCATTTTAAACTTCGGGAGGTACATGTAATGGATTTTGGTATAGTGTAATGGATTTTTAGTACAGGATTTGGAAGAGGGTAGTTTGGGTACAATTCAAGGTAAATTGATTGTTAGAGATGCTTCAAAATGTAATGGCCCAGGACTAGCTGCATGTATGTGTATGCATTAGAGGTTATTTATGATTAATTATTAATTTATATACTGCTTAATGTGAAATAAGGTTTTTATGTGATTTGCATGTATAAAAACCTATGAGCTATATAAACACTGATCAGCTGTTTTGTAGGAGGAATAAAGGAGGCTAAATATGGGTGGGTTGTAAATTGTTTGTGCTGTTAAGAATTTGTGGGAGGTAAAACTCCATGAGTAGAAAAGGGCTACTAAAATGTAGTGTCATTCTAGAACCTCAGATAGAACAGAATGTAGAAATTAAAGCGAGGTAAAGCTTATACGGAAGAAAGCCTGGATATACTAGACTCTTATCAAATATTTTTTGATATTGCTATAAATGGAGACAGATTTTGACCTTTCAAGTTTAACATCGACTACACCGCTTAGTAATAGATTGTAAAATGTATCACTCCCTTCTGGATAAGCAATCCAGAAATGTTAACGATTCATCTGAATAAGAAAGTGAGAGATTAGGAAGCTTAAACTGGAATCAGTGGAAGACATAGCATGAAACATTGTATTTTATCGATGTGCCTGTTGAAGTGCATTCCAAACTGAAAACACACACACACACACACACTTGGGGAACTGTAATCAATAAGTTGACTGCTGTTTCATAAATGGTTTTATGCACAATCACTTGAACGCCTCCAGTGATGCTACCTCTTGTTATATCTGCTTGTTGCTTGCATCCCCCCCTTTCACATTATTTTCTTTTATTGCCGCTGATCACAACTTCATTTTTTATTTGTATTTTTAAAAATTACACCACAGGTGCACTGCTTCATCATTTTGAACCTATTGACTTTCTGAAGACCTTTTTAAGCAACTGTGCACAACAGTGAAGTTGTGTGTAGTACATCACTGGAAGTCTCCAAAGCAAACTTCTGAATAGCAGTAGATGAAGCCAATGATGTTTAAACTTAGCAAGCCATCTGGACAGGAGTGCCCAATAGGAGGAGGGTATTTAAGGCATCTCCACCCTGTTTCTCTGTGTCCACCATTCCTTCTCCCAGAATTGTGGGTTTGTGGTTTTCTTATCCTAAAATAATGCTGAATTAATGTTGTTTCAGCCATACGTGCCCAAGAAACTTGATGTGGTCTATGTCAGAAAAAAAGGGGTGTATGCTGGTGTTAGTATTCTAAAGTCTTCAAGTTTAGTGTTGGCTAAATGGAATTAATGAATAAGCATATGGTATGGCAGTGAAAATTCACCAAGGTAACTAGAGCTATCTGTCTCAAATTATTTTGAAAGAGGAAGGAAGCAGGCTGCTTGATCAACAGTGAAAGATATTAATATGTGGTGAAGATTGGTTTGATTTCTTGTGTGGTTTTCCTCCAAGTGATGCAACAATCTGCCAGAATGGCTGCAGTTCTTTATCCTTGCATAAAAATTAAGGTACCTTATTGCACAACTAATAATGCAGTCTTGCAGTCTTTTATTGCCTCCCCCTCCTCTTGGGATGGGGGGTTCATGGAGAATTCATTGGGTGCATTCATTGTGAATGAAGGCTTCATCGGTGATCTGTGTTTTGTTCATTCAGAACGCTTTCAGCTATCTTTATTGAACATAGTGACAATTACTGGTGCTGGCAGAGCAGAACTAATTTAATCTGTTTTGGCTGCTGAAATCTGTTAAGGAGCAGGAATGATTTCTGAGGAAAACTGTTAACTCTGAAAGCAAAACATTTTTAAGCAGCTCTATTTATCCCCTTTCTTCTGCAGTGCTGCATGTGCATGCATCTATGAAGACACAGATTTTGTTTATGTTTGTTTGTTTCGTTTTTACATTTCCTTTGCTGAAATTGGGCTAGTGAGCATCACAGATTGAGAACTGGGAATTTTCTAGTTTGCACTTTTAGCTACTGTGTTGCACCAACTCTGCCCACGCGTTCCTCTGATCAGGGCACCTGACTGGAAACAACACGCCTTGCATCTGCTCTTGCCACCACTTGTGGTTGAGTCCTCTAGCCTTTGGAGATCTTTTTACTGTATCTGTTTGCATTCCAGTGTTTGGAGCAATAGCGCTTGTTGCCTGTTTGAGTGAGCGCATTGAATTCGGTGAATGGGGAAGTGGGTAAGGCTTTGATAGCCTGGTGGGATGACTGCAGCTTTTTCTCATTAGGCAGGCACCCTCACTATATTGATTTAGATGCCTGCTGAAAAGTTCTTTTAATTTCAGCAAGCCTATCCAAACATATAATTTTAGCTTTTTTTCCTTTTTTTAAAAAAATAAGTTTTTACAGTTTTATTATGTGTGCTGCTTAGAAGGTTTTGTGATTAAGCTGTCTATATATCTTTCTAAATAGTAATAAACATTCGCAGAGGTAAATGGGCAAGCTGTGGGTGTTGGGTGCAGCAAATCACAGGACAGAAAGCATGTGTGACTATGGGATGCCAGCCCCCAAATATCTAAGAATGGCATGTGTGAGTGTTACCCAGGCTTGTACAACGTGTGATCCACCCAGTTGAATTTAGCTTACCAGCCATTTATTGTGGCCTTCCAAAAGCTTGATGATCCCCCCATTTCTTGCAGTCTGAGGGCCAAGCTAGATGGGATGTTAATTGCATGAACGAAATGCATTGTTCTTTTTTTGTTCATTTTTCACATTTCAATGGAAACCTTGATGGGCATCAATGACAGCTTACATTGAAATGCAAATAGCAGCTTGGAGAGGCAATTTTGTGGCAGGGAGAGAGAAAGTTACACTCCTCAGCTGTCAGTTGGCTTTTCAAGTCTTCCCATGGCAAAGGGGGTAGGTTGTTATTAATAATAAACTATTATTATTAATTAAAATAGTATTACCTGCCCCAACGCCAGCAGCTTGCAGGATGGGTTACAACAATTTAAAAGTTAGTATTAAAAATAGTTAAGAAAAATTGCAACCATAGAAATAGGGTGGGTCTTGAAAACACACATCTTAAGTGTCAAAAGTCAGGGTAAAGAGGTATGTCTTCAGCATTCTCCAAAAGATGTATATTGAAGGTGCCAGGTGCACCTCTGTGTGGAGGGAATTCTATAATGCCCTATCCCAGGTCACCACAACCTGAACCTCCGAGGGTGGTAAAACTACCAGTAGGCCCCATTATGCTGATCTAAATTGCATGCACACAGCTAACATTGTGCTTAGCTTTGCCTTCAGTCACCCAGTGGAAATGGGTGGCTTATTGAAGCCAGGTGGTGGGTGACGGTTTGTTGGACGGTTTGTTGGGTGGTAGGTGACATTTGTCAGAGCTGTCCAAATTCTCGGAGATAAGTCTGTATTCAGTGAAGTCCTTTTGCATGTAGAACACTTTCAACTCATGCAACAGAACTACTTCTTCCTGTTCTTCCCTCAAATCTACTCTGCAGGGGTGGAAGAACCTTCAGAGGGGTGGGGCATGCGGCATGCAGTGTTAGGAGAGGGAGGGGAAGTTCTGTTACATGGGCAGTTCTGTTACATATACTTCATTGGATACAACCCACAGTTTTGTTAAAAGTCCCACTGAAATCAGTACTACTTAAGTAGTACTGTATGTGTGCATAACTCAAATGCATCCTGAAGTATGATTTCTCAAAACTGTGAACAATAGTTTCCTTTTTGAACTCAATATCCATCAATTTTTTGATAGGTAATCTAGCAATATATGTTGTGTTAGTGCTTCATCTCCCTTCATGGGTTTGTCCTCACAAAGATGGCGACAGACCACCTGTTCACTGTTTCTGGTATTTTGGCTTTCAAAGTTTTGATGTGTAAAAGGGCAGCAGTACTGCTCCATGCCTTTTCTTAATGTTCCATCGTCTTGGACAGCGTTTCACTGTAAATGTGGTTCAGAGGCATTCTTTTTATTGCAGGCAGCTGAAAACTCCTGCCTTTTTAATATCTAATAGCTGTTTTATGTGCGTACTTGCTGCACTAGATCTCTATACATTTCCTGTGTCAATGCACATTGGGCTCTGCCATACTGAATAAACATCAAATCTGTGTCCTCTTCTGTGACCCATGATCAGACATTGTGATTAGGAAAGTTGATGCTAGATTCCTGCAAAGGAATCATGCTATAAGCATTAACAATTTATTTTGCAATGCAAAATGTTTCTCGTTCCTCCTGCTACCGTTAAACAGCCAGGCTGCAACCTTGTGATTTCTCAGTGCAGAGTGAAGTATGGAGTGACTTGGGGTTTAGTGTAGCCTTCCTCTTACTCTATGCTAGGCATGGTACATTTTTCTGCTGGGTAACCTGCATTGTTTGTTTGCTTGTTTAATTTGTATACTGCCCTATACAAGCAAGTCTCAGGGCAGTTCACAGATATAGTGTGCCTAACATTCAGTAACCTCATTTTTCCAGATCCATTCACATCGCTGCACTCCTGTTTCTGCAGAGAGCAGGCCTTTCTGTGCAGTTAATTATCTGACTTCACAAAGAATATCTCAGAAAACAGGGGTGGTCCGCCAACATAGCATGGATGGAGAAGGAAATGATTTGTTAGACAGCAGTAGACCAGCAGTAGAGCCCTGCTTGGTCTGTGATCTAGTTATCTATGTCTGCTGTACATGGCAACTTGTGCCAAGTAAAGTACATCACCTTTTAAATTCAGACCTGTAAGCATGTGGAGTTGGCATCTAAAGAACTGATTGTCTACAAAAAGAGGGATATGTTAGAATCATCTTCACAAATATGTGGCCTTTTGGGGGTTGTTTCTCTGATGAGTGATAGAAGTTATTTTGAAACTGCCCTTTTTTCTCTCCCCCTCCCCAGTCTTCTTCCATCTCTACTGTTAATGCACCAGTATATTCTCAATTACATTAGAACAGCAGTGGGGAACCTGAAGTCCTCCAAATGCTGATGGACTCCAACTCCTATCAGCCCCAGCCAGCATGGGAGTTGGAGTTCAGCAACATTGAGCCATAGGACCCTTACACCTGCTTTATAAAGTTGGTTGTTGACTGTCATGGAATGCCTAGAGGCACCCTAGCCAGGAAACTAGAGAAGAATTTTCAGTCCAACAAGAACAGGACAGGCACAGGAAATTTCCAGATGCAACTAAGTATGGTGCCATATAATGACATTATCCACACAATGACAATAGGTGAGATGTTTTTAGTCATTGTTCCCAAGGTTTTTAGGCGTTATTCCTGTAATAACAGGCTAAGAACCAAAGAAAGCAATACTGAATCCTCCTTTTGGCTGGGAAAAGGGGAGGGAACTCCTCAGTCAGATGCTTCACTTCAGGGCTCATGCATGTAACCCTAAACTATGGTTTAATGTTATCTGTGAATTGGACCTCTGTGTCTTGGGGGAATCTCCTGAAAAGCTCTCAGCTATACTGGAGGACTAGGCTGCTGTTTTAACTTGCAGATCTTTAATATTGTTTAAACTGTGTTTTCTATGACATTAAATGTAAGATTAGTGTCTGGGGAGAAAAACTTTAGAACATCCCGTATTTTTCGTCCCATAGGACGCACCTAGTTTTTTTGGGGGAAATAAAGGAAATTTCCCCCCCAAAACCAGGTCGGGGAAACCGAACCAGGTCGAGGAACAGCAGGATGGCGGCGCTGCACTTCCCTGCTGTCCCCCGAGCTTGTGGGGCTGGCCGATGTCTGCCCAGCGCGCGGGGTGCTCTGCTTCAGCGCGCCCTGCCCGCCGGGCAGCAGGCTGCTATCCGCAGTGTGGGCAGTCCTGCGGGGAACTTCTGCAGGGCTCCCCACGCTGCGGATGTCTGTCCGGCGCGCGGGGCGCTCTGCTTCAGGGTGCTCCGCGTGCCGGGCGGCAGGCTGCTATCCGCAGCGTGGGGAGCCCTGCAGGGAACTCCTGCAGGGTTCCCCACGCTGCGGATGTCTGCCCGGCGCGAGGCGCGCTCTGCTTCAGGGCGCCCCTCGTGTGGGGCGGCAGGCTGCTATCCACAGCCTAGACAGCCCTGCGGGAACTCCCGCAGGGCTGCCTAGGCTGCGGATGTCTTCCTGAAGCCTGGAGAGCGAGAGGGGTCGGTGCGCACCGACCCCTCTCGCTCTCCAAGCTTCAGCGAAAGCCTGCATTCGCCCCATAGGACGCACCCAGATTTCCCCTTCATTTTTGAAGGGGGAAAAGTGTGTCCTATAGGGCGAAAAATACGGTAGGCTCCGATCCTAAGCACATTTGTTAGAAAGTGAGTCACACTAAATTCCCATAGAATTAATATATACTTCCTTCTGAGTAAACATGCTGAGGATTTTGTTGTTAGTTTACTTTGTGCTTTGTTTAAGGAACTTGGGATGACCTACATGGAATTCTTCCAGTTTTATACTCACAACATCTGACAAAAGTAGATTTGTCTGAGAATGGCTGGTTCAAAGCCAGCCAGTGAACTTCCTGTGGGGTGGGGATATTTGAACGTGAATCTCTTCGCTTTTAGGTCAGTAACCTGTCTACCTACGCTACAGTGCCATTTATTTATTTTTCATTCCTGGAGAATGTCATGCATTCCTTGATGCACATATGGTTCAATACTGGCGATTATGCAGTAAGAGCTATGAAGCTCAGAGCTTAAGTAGAAACTAGGTGCCTGTTAACAAATATATTTTTGGACCTCATAAAAATCATCTCTCTCCCCGACTAGTTGCTGTTGAGTAGGTTCTTGGTAAATGTGGAGTGTTTCTTCAAGTGGACTTGTCTAAAAGTGTGGGTAAAATCAGTATGATTTCAAGGGGCAGGGGGTTAATTCCATTTTGCGGGCTGCTTTCCAGGGGCCACATTTTGTTGGTGGTGGCCAGAGGCCAAAAATAGATGTAGGAACAGTGTGGCTCTTCCCTTTCTAGGCATTCAACAGCCAGAGCTTTCTACACTTTCAACCCCCGCCTCTCCATCTGTCTAAGTAAGTAAGCAAGCATTCAGGGTAGGGTACTCACGGAGGTTGTGGAACAAGCCTGGTGAGAGGACTAGCCTGGGGAGAACACCAGAGGCTAGATTGTGAGACCTGAAAGGACCCATCCAATCCTGAGTCCCCCATAGCTGCTCTTGATGCCTGGGCAACCAGAGCCCATCCAGGCCAATACAGTTGGCATGCTTGGCAGAACAGCACTATGTTCCCTTTATCATCCACTGCAATGCAAAACAGTATCTGTGTGAAAATTGCCTTGGGGCATAGAGCAGGCATAGGAAAGTCGGCCCTCCAGGTGTTTTGGGACTACAACTCCCATCATCCCTAGCTAACAGGACCAGTGGTCAGGGATGATGGGAGTTGTAGTCCCAAAACATATGGAGAGCCGAGTTTGCCTATGCCTGGCGTAGAGGGTGATACCAGCTGCCAAAAAGTCATATTGTTACTCTGGCTTTTGACAGTAGACATGCATATTTTTAGGTCCCACCTCTTTTTAAATATTATGTTTTAATGGTGTATCCTGCCCCAAGACCTTTGGTTGAAGGGCAGGCAATTATTAATAAGAATAATCATGGTCATAATATCACAAGGGTTAACATTTCTTCTTTTTTGTTAAGGCAGTGAAACAAATCATTGTTAAAAGAATCCTGAAGAAGGCATTATAACTTCTGCTATAAAAGTATACATGCATCCAGAGATCCTTTTGATTCTTGCTTTCCCAAACTGCTTTTGTAAGTAATAATGTTAATAAAAATTATTGCCCAGCCTTCACCAGCAAGTCCCAGGGTTCGGACAATTTAAAACCCAGAATTAAAAACAGCTAAAACCAATTTCAGTAACGGGAGTAGAGTGGTTCCTTAAAACACACATCTCAAGTATCAAAGGTGTACTGTCTTCAGCATTTGCCAAAAGCTGTAAGGTGAAGATTCCAGATACACCCTGGGGGGGGGGGGGGGAATTATGAATTAATTCAACACATTGAAGCACTTTTTTTTCAAGCCCCACTGATTTCACAGTTGCACTTGTGTTTACCTTCTGCACGTGCTTAAGTATGTTGGATCATGCATTTTACCCAGGTTACTCAGCACATTTCCTAGACTAGGAAATAAAATAGCTTTAAAATAAAACTATAACCATAAACTAAATAAATGACCACTGGTGCTTTGATAGTTCTGCAAAATATGCTGCTTGGTGCATGGTGTCTCACCCTGATATTCTGCCTAGGTCAGACCATACCTGGAATACTGTGCCCAATTCTGGGCACTACAATTTAAGAAGGATGTTGACAAGCTGGAATGTGTGCGGAGGAGGCAACCAAGATGAATCAATAGCTTCAAGCTACAAGAAATGAGATTCTGACTAAACATATGGAAAAACTTTCTAACAATAAGAGGTGTTTGACAGTGGAACAGTCTCCCTCGGGAGGTTGTGGACTCTCCTTGGAGGTTTTTAAGCAGAGGTTGGATGGCCATCTTCCTTGGATGCTTTAGCACTGCAGAGGGTTAGGCTAGATGACCCTTGGGATCTCTTCCAACTCTATGATTCTATGATAAACAGAAAGGCCTGTGTTGGCTGCTTTATTATTCCCCCCCCCCCCCAAGTGCAGGGCTTTGTTTCAAAGTGAGATAATTTTGCATACATGTTCATATGCCAGTGGATATGTCAGGAGGTGGCTTATCAATTTGTTCTTCTCTTTGGTCCTCAACAAATGATAAAAAAATATAAAGGGTGCAAAGTTATCTTTATTTAAAAGTGCAGTATTAATAGCACATCTGGTCTGTTAATCAGGCGAGGTTAACTGTTAAGAGAGACACCTTTTAATCTGTTTGAAAGATAAAATGGTTGACTATTGAGCCATTAAAAACTGAAACCAAATACGCTAAGTGTGCTTTTAGGCAACAGGGTGATTTCATCCTATTGTCAAGAGGCTTGTTACTTTAAAGGAATTACTTTTGTGCATGGTAACTAAAGATGTGTCCCTCTTTCCGATGGAAGAAAGATTGACGAATGGTGACAAATGGTTGGTTTCATGCTCCCGGAGGCAGTCTTAGGAGACGTGCAATGTCATTTCACAGTGTCTCCTGAATGTTGGATGTTGCAGAGAACAGCTAAATTCAACATCATACCCTGTAATTTCCCATTTAATTTCCCATACAAACTTAAACATAAAATTAGCATCATGTGCAGAATTAAAGACTGCAGTTAAAAGGAATTCCGCCATAAGATATTGTGGAAACAGTACGCATATATGCCCACAAAAGTTACAAGCCCATAATTTTTGCTTATTGTCATCCCTCTGCTCCTCCCCATCACAACATAGCTATTTCCATGATATTGATGGGCTGAAAGGAGGCTGCAGGGAGAGGAGATGGAAACAACAACAGAGAAGAGCCAGAACTCTTCCAGTTTACTAGAACATCCCTGCCTGATTTTCTTTCTTTCTTCTTCTTCTTCTTCTTCTTCTTCTTCTTCTTCTTCTTCTTCTTCTTAATGGCTACAGCCTAGCAAGATTGGGTGCATTTAAAAGTGAACCTACCTATTTCACACTTTCTAAAACAATACACATGGGGAAGCACAACCATCCTTAGAAATTCACCCTTCTCCGAATTTTGCAATGCAGCTCTCTTTGGCACAAGTAATGTGCACGGAAATACATATACGAGGGTAGAGAGCACATAATAAGAATATGTTAGTGAACATAACACACACAAAATGCCAAAATATTATGGTTTGCTTTCGCAAAAATGTGTATATTAGGGGAAAGTGCATACAAAATGTGTATCTTAGGAGAAATTTGCACTGTCATGCTGATGAATTTTCATGAGGACTTAAAAAAAAAAAAGGATCGTAAACTGATGTGGAAGTGTGGATAACTGAACTTAAGAATGGAAAAAATGAGAAACCAAAATGGATAAGATTCACACATCCCTACTGTTGAGTAACAAATTTGCAAGCCTAATGGTGGTATTCAGTCAAGTTTTACTCAGTCAAGTGAGTAAGACCCACTGATATTACTCAGCATGACTACATCAAGGACATTGATTTCAGTATTCCAGTAGGTTTACCCTTACTTAAACTTAATTGAATATCACCTCTAGCATGTCACAGCAAGAATATATGACACAGCTTTTAAGGGTGTACAGAGGAACAGAGCCATCCCGTAGAGCTTAGTGGTGTGTCACACCAGGGCGCCGGCCTCTCAGGGGCGCCCCAGCAAATGGGGGAGCTGCACGGCTTTGCTGGCAGCCTCCCCTTTCCCTGCATGCCCGTCAGCTGCGCCCTGCCAACCATAAGGCTGGCGGGCGTTAAGCTTCCTCCCAAGCCTCCTCGGGAGGAGAGCGATCCCCGCAACTTCACTCCCAAGCCTCTGGGAGGATCGCGCTCCTCCCAAGGAGGCTTGGGAGGGAAACTGTGCTCTCCTACCGCGGAGGCTTGGGAGGGGCACAACTTCACTCCCAAGCCTCTGCGGGCATCGCTGTCCCCCAGCGGCATGGGGGAGAGTTGCGCCGCCCCCGGATGGCTGGCAGTGCGCAGCTACGGCCACCCCAACACGATCTGTGGTAATTTGGGGGTGCTGGGCAGCTATTTGCACCCCGGTGCTGCATCTGCTAAAGACGGCCCTACAGAGGAAAGACTTCAGTCACTGAGATTCTCTCTTCTTTACAGTTGGTTTACCTCATCTCTTAAATTGCATGGGAAATATTCTAAGGGCTCTCAGTTACCACATATAATGCTTTAGGGAAGCTCCATAATGACAGATGAGCTTTTCCCTTAAAAAAAAAAAGGACCTCTTGCCTGCCTGTCCCAGTCTTCTCCTGCAAAACTGTAAAATGAATGCATGTCCTACAACAGCCTTCCCCATCCAGTTTCCTTTCAGATGTTTTGGATTACAGCTCCTATCATCCTTGACCACTGACCATGCTGGCTGAGGCTGATGGGAACTGGAGATGAATAACAAAAGGGGGAAACTCATTTGGGAAAGCTGTTCCATAAGAAGTTATATGATCCTTAGAGTATGTATGTATGTATGTATGTATGTATCTGTATGTATGTGTGTATGTATGTATCTATCAAGAAATACAGGGTGAGTCTTTTAAAAGAGGCCCCGTGGAACATGTGTACTCTGTATCCATGGGGCCTCTTTTAAAGTATTCACTCTGTACAGTATAAGCCAGGGGTCTGCAACCTTTAAGACAAAAAGAGCCACTTGGACCCGTTTCTGAAGAAAAAAAAAACTGGGAGCCGCAAAACTCGTCATTATAAAAATAACTTTTTTTGTCACTTTTTATTATTATTTCTTTGTTTGACCCCTCAGAATTACTCCTCCTCATAGAAATAAACGTTAAATTAACAAGTTACCTTTTTTGTGTGCGTGTTCTTCACTCCCCTTCAAAACAGTGAGCAGCGTACATGCCCCCTTTCAATGCAGTGACCAGCGTACATGCCCCTTACAATGTAGCGGGCGGGCGGGCAGGCAGGAAGGTGACGTCGGGATGGTGCGTGACTAACGCATGCACCGCCCCCATGCGACGTCACAGCCAGTACAGCGCCCGCCACAGTGGGGAGTGTCGGGGCGCACAGTGCGCCTCCTCCCCTCGCTAGTATCCGCCCCGGAGCCGCGGCAAAGATGTAAAAGAGCAACATGTGGCTCCAGAGCCGCGGGTTGCAGACCCCAGGTATAAGCACTGCAGTTTACAACAATATAAAAACCATACAGAATTTCTCAGAATTGCTGCAAATTGCAGGTGTTCCTCATGGGTTGATGTGGAATGGGCTTCCTTCAATGCAGGGTGTTGAAATACCGGTAGCTCAGAGTAAAATATTTGTGCTTTAGAAGAGAGTTGTATAATTGTGGGGGTGTGGAGAGTTGTATTATTGTTTTAAAAGTGAATTTGGGAAGCATAAGGAATATTAATGGGTTTCTTCATTGCCTATTTTGTTGGATTGCATTTTTGTGTTTATGGGTAATGCCAACAGATAGTTTCTTCCCTTCACTTGGGCTGTTGGCAGCAGTTCTAAGTATTCCTTGTGTGGGGAGTGATGTTGGTCAGCCACAGGAGTACTGGGACAATTTTTCCTACGTCACGTCCTTCCTGAATCAATGCCTCATGCGCTCACTTCCAGTTCAAAAAAACCCCAAAACTAACTGGGGGTGAGGAAACTGAGAAGGTCTGACCCAGATGTACTGTTACAGTGTAGGAGGCAGGAAACACAGCTGAAAGGTGCTTTGCCAATTCTTCATAATTTCTGTAGCTATTGGAAATATCCATTATTCGGAGCAGTAGCTTTGCTCAAAGCAAACCAGGTGTCTTTGATTCACTTCTGAAGGTGAAAATGCATATTTTCCACATTAACCGTTGTGTACTAGTTTATTACTTCTACATAACTTACTGTAAACTCATAATTGCATAATTCTCAGGGGTGTTATTACAGTACATTCTGCTTATGCAATATGCATTTGTGGTGGTTTTTAAACTGTAAGTACAGTGCATGTATTTAACGAATCTGTTTAACTAGGGTTCTAATTAACTGTTTTGGTGTGTTTGTGTCTGCACGCAATCACAAAGTGCTTGTTTTCATATGTTGTATAATTAATTCTACTGCGGCAACGCCTTGTAAAATGCCAGAAGCATTTGGCTTGCTTACAGCTTTAAGACTTCTAGAGTTTAAAAAATGTTGTTCCTTAAAATCACCTTAAATAGGTTAACGGCATCCTGATCATTGTGCCAAGAATGTCAACACGGTGTAAGGCGAGAGGGCCAGCCTCAGGTGGCAAATTTTAACTTAATGCTTGAGGGCAGCAAATAAAATAGTCAGGCTAGTTTTATTACATTTCTACTATCAAGGAAGAGTTACTTCAATATTCTGTTTCAGGCATCAGATTGCCTTGTGCCATCTCTGTACTGCACTTTTCATTATACATACTTCCTGTTGGTGGCTGTTCAAACTGGGACTAAAGGAACTAAACAGTAGTGCTTCAATTCAAAAGAATATCTAGAATCCAGAGCTATGAAACTAGTTTTTTTGAAGCCACTGAGTTTTTGTGACTTTCCTCCTCTCTTTTGAAACAGCAGCCTGCCCTCCCATGAAAAACTGCTCTTGAAACTGAGGGAATTTCTTTTTTCTTTTTTTAATTATATTTTATTAATTTTCCATCAAAAGAAAATACAAATCACACCACATTGCAACTTCTACAAATTTTCCTCATTTTTAGACTTCCTTCAGCCTCTCTGCCAATCATCCAAATTAAATTTTCTTTAATTACACATTTCCAAATTTTGCTATTGCCTTTATCCCTACGCCCACTTCTATTTTCCTTTTTTGCAATATTTCTTATATTATTACAGAGCTTCTTTAAATGCTACTAACGTTATTTCACTATCACTTATACATTCCCAATACTCAACTAACTTTCCCCAGTCCTCGATGAACTTTTGATCTCGTAGATATCTGATCTTCCCAGTCAGTTTATCAAGTTCTGCATAGTCCATCAACTTCATTCTCCACTCCTCCAGTGTTGGTATTTGTTCTTGTTTCCATTTCTGGGCCAGTAATATTCTTGCCGCTGTTACTGCATATTGGAAAAGTTTATGATCCTTTCTATTTATTTCATTTCCAACGATTCCTAAGAGAAAGGCCTCTGGTTTCTTAGCAAATGTATATTTCAACATTATTTTCAGCTCATTAAATATCAACTCCCAGAAGCTTTTCACTTTCTTACATTCCCACCACATATGATAAAATGTACCATCCTTTTCTTTACATTTCCAACACTTCTTACATGTTTTATACATTTTTGCAAGTTTTACTGGTGTAATATACCAGAAACTGAGGGAATTTCAAAGGCAGTTTTTTATATAACACAATGGATTGGGGAGAAGCTCAGTTTTCGTTTATTTGTTTGACAAAATTGAGATGCCATGTGATTGCAAAAACAACAACCAATTATTCTACTAACCTTGTACAAGCCCCTTATGAAGGCTGTATACCCACTGATAAACTGTAATTGTATTGTACTTGTAGTTAATTTGGTGACAAACTTAAGAGTGTTCTCTTTTTATTTCTTTAGTTTCTCTGTTTGAAGAATATAAGAACATTCCTTTTGGCCTGCTGTGAGACATTTGGGATGAAGAAAAGTGAACTTTTTGAAGCATTTGACCTGTTTGATGTCCGTGATTTTGGAAAGGTATTTACAATTTTACTCTCATCCAGTTCTATGTATATTTAAAATCAATGCATAATTCAGTTAGCATCTTATGCTGTTGGATATTCTCGATGAAAATACATGTTGGTTTTTTTACTGGGAAAATGTCACCATGTATGGATCACATGGTGATTGTGCAATTGCAAGAAATTAGTAAATTAAAATTTCCCCATCTTTACATTTCCCTTGGTTGTGGTTTGATTTCTCCACATGGGGGCATGTTGACAAGGAAAATTAAGGGTGAATTTATACATGCTTACATTGAAGCAAGAAAAAAAAAATACTGATGTTTGGCATGCCTTTATGTTCTTTTTATCATTACCTATGGGCAAAACAATACAGCTGCCCCAATTAGACATCTCCCTTCATCTGCATGAAACTGAATGAGGGCAAGTACCTCACCTTGAAAGACCCCGGTTCTCTTGAGTTTCCAGTGCTCCTTCAAAAGAAGGAATCCATATACCCATAACATCACCAGAACTTGTTCAAAGATGACCAAAATTTTCTAAAGACTCTACCAAGTGCCCACTGCGAAGCAATAATAATGATTTGGTCATGTGTAGGGGTGGTACCTCTGGTGGGGGACATTTCTGGGGTGGTTTGCCCAATTTGGTTGCAATCCTGCACTCAGCTCTCAATTGTGACTCCTAGACACCATCAGTATGCAGCAGCGGCCACACCTTGAGAAATGACTTTGTCTCACCGGCTAAACCAGGTGAGGGTAGCCTGTGGGTCTCAAATCCTCAGTGAGTTAGGGACTTCCCCTGCATGCAAAGGCAGCCTCCAGCAGATTTAGCGGACGAGATCAGTAGTAGGTTCAACAGTCAAGAAGGTGGTTATTGCATGTGCTGCAGAGGAAAATGAGGGGAAGATGGGGCTCATTCACCTGGAAAGGTAGCCCATCTAGGAGAAGGAAAACTCTGATCCTCAATCTCCTCTCCCTTGTGGCTATACTCATATGTGAGAAAGGCTCCAGGAGTAAATCCCAAGGAAAAAGCCTTGCGGGACATCTTTGGGAGAAGAAAAGGCTAAGGAGTAAACCCTATACAAATCCAGAGCTGTGTCCCTAAGGTGGTTGGATGGCATCTTGTATGCCTCCTTCCTCTTTGCTTTGCTTTGGATCACATCAGTGAGGCTGTGATGGGGTGTGGTCTTGTCATTGAGGCTGCCAAGGGCCTCCATACATACTGCCCAGGAGAGGTCACTTCAGTGCTGCTAAGGCAGCAAAAACAACGCGGGAGGCAGCAGTTATGTCTGCAGAGCAGTTAACTGTCTCTGCAGGCAAAGCAGGCACTGTAATTCTCCAGCAGTTTGACTTTGCCCCCGGGGGCGTACTCCATTGTCCCTTGAGACAGACGGATGCCAACAACAAGTGTTTGTTTGTAGGTTGGTGTTGCGTTCATTGTGGATACAGTAGCCACTGGTGCAGTATTTTCAGCTGAATCCATCTTTTTAAACTTGTCTGTTGTCACCTGCAGCCTATTTATCATCTTTCAAAGAAGCTTCTTAGTAATTACATCTGTTTGCTTTGAACAAAGGCCATAGGATAAGAATGTAATACCAACTGAACCTTGAATAATAACATTTTCAATACACAAGATTAGATTCATGTTGTTAGATTAACAGCGACTGCTGATCTAATTTTACAGGCAGCCACTGCTAAATTTGTCACACCTTTATAAGCATCACAGCCTGGAACACCACACTTTGCATGTTTGTCAGTTGCACAATACAGAACTGTGTTCTAGATAGATCTCATTTTTATGGGGGGGGGGGAGCCTGAACTCTCTAATTGACTTTAAAAATTAGCAGGAAAAACATTACATGCCACCCTATTTCCCCAGTTACGGCAACAGAAAGGTGGAGGAGTTGTATTGCTGTTGCCAATGAGATAATTTGGTACAAATGTGATTTGTTTTCTGGACAGTCACCAGAAAGTGTCTCTTCACTTGCCAAATGCTGTGTTCATTTACTGTGCTGTAGTCTGCCTTGCACTGCGTTCTGATGTGTTGGTAAACAAATTGTAGTTGATTTTTCTCCCTTAATTTATCAGCACATCTGGCTGTGCTTGTTACAGAATAAATGAAACCTGCAAATTTTTATTTTTATTTTTGCAGTGTCTCCCTTCTCATAAAAAAGTGCTCCCATTTGGGGTTTAAGCCAGCCATTCTCAATCTGGTTTGTTTATTTTTTGTGACTCCTTAGACTTGCTTTAGAAACAGTGTTTAAAATTCTTTTCGAAACCTTCCTTGCCTGGGACTGATATCTGCAACTCCAGTGCATTCAGTAATATTTACTCTCTGGCTAGGCACATACTGTTGGAGAATGGAAGGAAAGCAGTGCGTCCTAATGTATCTGTGAAGTATTGACTAAATGTTAAAGGAGGCATTTCCCCCAAACCTCGTGATTAAGGAAAAATGGGGGGGCAATGATTAATCAAGGACAAGGATTGGGATATGGGTCTGAATCTGGTAAATAGGGGTGTTGGAAAGTAGCAGATCCATGCAAAACACATCCATATTTTCCTGTGCTGCATGAAATGGACAATTTGCTTTTGTTTCTTCTGTCTGTTTCAAGGAAAGCTGTTAGCAGCTTTTTTGTAATGGGGAAACTCACATGTGGTAAATAGCAGCAGTAGCATTATATGATTCTGTGAAGTGCCATTCCCAGCTCACCCATAAATCCTAGTAGCAGATGGCAGGAGCGACTTGTATTGTCCTCTTTACATTCCATATTGAGACACACGTGTGTGTGTGTGTGTGTGTGTGTGTGTTTTAAAAGAAGCAGCTGGAAATTAATTTTTTTGTAACTTATTTGTACCTAAGGATTTGAGTTTAATGACAAAACCAATGCACTTTGCAGCTATTTGTAAGAATTCTGTGTGTGTGTGTGTGGCCACATTTTACTGATTGGTGAAAAAATGCAGGGCTTGATACGAGCTGTTGGTTGTATTTTGAGAAGGCACTGTGTTTGTGCAAAAGCAAATGTTGAGTAAGTGGGGAAAAATTATTGGCAGCCTACAGAGATTTGTAAAATGATTATCTGGCTGCATACGACTCCCTTGCCTTATTAAGATATGCATCTTTCTTCTCTCTGCAGTTAATTTTTATTTTAGCTATTTCCGTATCTTATAGCTGAAGTCTTGTGGCACCTTAAAGAATGACATATTTATTATGGAATAAATTTTAGCGTACTAGAGACCACTTTATCCTTTTCGCAGTCGTCTGTGCTTGGACATGCTGGCTTGCATGGCACACCAAGCCAAACCTTGGATTACTATAGTGTGGCATAGAAGGACCAGCAAAAAAGGACCAGACGAGAGCAAAATTGCTGTGAGCTCATCTCAGTGAGCGTGCAGATTCATGTGGCTTCATTAAGCCAAGGTTTGGCTTAGCATGTTGTACAAACAAAGCCACTGAGAGGGGCCAGGGCCAACAGGGATATGACATCAAGCATAGGGTCCAGGCTATCCTGCTACTTCCCTTCATAGATCCTGCTCACATAAATAACGAAAGCAGCAGTGACATCTTTCAAATACTTATTTCTACACTAATGATACTTTTAACACTCATACTTTGTTGAATAGGAAACCCATTTGTTTAGAAGCGAATATTATTTGAAGCATTTTACAAATGCTTGGACTCTGTGAACTTTTGCACAACGTTAGTCATAGTTGCCTCCTGTCCTGGAAGATTTGTGATTGGTTATGTTGGCTTGTTGATCATGAAGGAAAGATTCCCCACCCCAATGCTGCCAAGGAAAAGTCTTTATTTGGGATTCTGTACAGGAGAGTCACTTTTCATTTGCTTAACTGTTTTCTTTCCTTATGAGTTGGCATACAAACATAATTCAGGTTGTGCTGGATTAATCTGAAGTGTCATGAACCTGAAGGGAACATTTTGAGCTGCATAAAAGGCACCCTCCCTTCTCTCTCCGCTCCCCCCCCCCCGCGATTATTCTGATTGCTCCAAAGTATTGTTACAAATGTTGGCCAAGCCATGCCAGCCTTTTGCCAGGGAAATTTGTTTGGTAATGACCCAGGATGTCCAAGCAGTGTCTCTTTATGGTAACTTAATTGTTGGAGGATGGCTTGGAATGTGAAACCCACCAGAACTCAAGGGAGGTTACTCAATCTTTCCCTCCAGCTGGAAGGAGAGGGCAAGCGGGGGAAACAGCAGAAGTGTTTTGGAATGGAGAAAAGGAGCAGATTTTAGGGCTGTGAGAAAGAAGCAGCAGTTTTGAGACAGGTGCTGAGAGAGCGAGAGCAAGGAAATGAAAGCTGGAAAGCACCATTTAGCAACAGAATCTCTTTGGAAAACTGATACAGGGCGGTAGATTTGCCTCTTGTAGGAATGCTTAATCTGTTTGCGTTCATCTTTGCCTGTTAGTAGATCAGTCACATATTACAAAATTGCCATAAATCTCCATTGATCTCACCTGCAAAATAAAGCCAAATTGAGAAAATTGTTGCTCTTGGAACTTTTTATCAGGAAGATTTACGTAGGAAGCCTCGGCCCAGTATACCTGAAGGAGCGCTTCCACCCCCATTGTTCAGCCCAGACACTAAGGTCCAGCTCTGAGGGCTTTCTGGCGGTTCCTGCACTACGGGAAGCGAGGTTACAGGGAACCAGGCAGAGGGCCTTCTCAGTAGTGGTGCCCACCCTGTGGAACGCCCTCCCACCAGATGTCAAGGAAATAAACAACTATCTTACTTTTAGAAGGCAGCCATGTTTAGGGAAGTTTTTAGTGTTTGATCTTTTATTGTGTTTTTAATATCCTGTTGGAAGATGCCTAGAGTGGCTGGGGAGGCCCAGCCAGATGGGCAGGATATAAGTAATAAATTATTATTATTATTATTATTATTATTATTATTACTACTACTACTACTGCCCTCACTCTGGATTGGCTTCATTTGTCCTCAGTGATGTTATCATGTTCGATTATGTGGTGTACCTGATGTGTAATTGACTGTGGTTACCCATATAGAAAATTCACTATGTGTGGTTTGGGTGTGTGATTGATTGGTTGATTGATTGATAGAGAGAGTGAGGTGGTATGAGGTGGTGGAAGGTTGTAGTTGTTTTGTGAATGAATGGTGAGAGTGATGTTGTGTGAAGAACGTGTTTTACTATCACTGGGAGTTCGTATCATGATGCTGAGTAGTCTCCCCCACCCTTGATCTTAGTTCTGTGGATAGGTTAAAATATATATATATATATATAAATGTTGTGTATTTTTGTTTTTGTTTTTTCTGAATTGGAAACTATCTGAAATCGTGCTTATTGTACTTTGAATACATATTTGAATTTTCTTTATTGTAAACTGCTTCAAAAATTATGTATAGTGGTCTGTAAATAGACTGAATAAATAAATTGGAGATGAGGACTCTGAGTTGTACTCAGATATATACTCGAAGTGTTGGAATTAATCATCCTAAATTAGTCAAGCCCGTTAATTTCAATGAGTCTAATCTGAGTAGGAGCAGGGCTTTTTTCCAGTCGGATCTCAGTTCCGGCACCTCAGTTGGGTGCCATTGCCATTCTAAGGGAATGAGGGAGGTGTTCATGGTGAGTTCCGGCACCTCTTTTTCTAGAAAAATAGCACTGAGTAGGACTAATATTGATCATGATGTTCTGAGTGGGAAAAAATACAACATTGCAACAGTGGGATATGGGGAAAAAAACAGCGGCAGTAAATGAGATTAAAAAACATACTATCATAGTTTACAACTTGGATACTTGGTTGCAGGTCTGCCTTTCTCATTAGTTGAATCCCTGTATTGTCTCTCCCCCCGCCACCATTATTAATTGCAAATAATTTTAGGATGGGCAGCTTCAGCGCAGAAATAACAGTCTAAAAGATTTGGCCTACTCTCTTTTGAAATCCATTAAAGGCCTCAAATTTATCAAAGGAGGAGAGTTATTTCATATACTTTTCATTGTTTCTGTTTGGCTTATTTAATTGGAAGTAAGCCAGTGGCCATTTTGCAGGACAGGGATAGCCTGGATGGCACTCTCCAGATGTTATAGAGTATAACTCCCAGCAGCCCTAGCCAGTATGGGTTATGGTCAGGGATGATGGGAACTGGAGTCCAGCATCCCTGGTCCAGCATCTGGGACTTGACTGTCCCTGTTGTAATAGTATAGCCAGATGAAAAATGCATATTCATTGTGGCAGTTCTTAATGAACCTGGTGATTGAACAAAAGCCCAGGATAAAGCCTTACATTTTATTGCAACACACTTGCTTAACAGATGCTCAGATTACTTTCCACGACAACACAAAAATTTATTTTTAAAAATGTTAAAAAAGTAATTTGGTGACATAACTAATACGCAGATGGCAATTGGAAACTTTTCAGTATGCTTCTTAGTTGTTGTTCACTTCTCAGACAATAGAGGCACAGCAAGCTCCAGCAAAAAAAGAAAAGGAAAAAGGAACATGTAAAGAAAGGTCATGAAGCATGCAATCATTTTAGCCACATGGTTGGTGCTGCGGAAATCCAGGCCAAGATGCAGCAGGACAGTGTGACCCAGCTGAGGTAGCAGATTGTAAACAGTGCTGGACTGACTTCGGTTTCCAACAGATTCTATGAAGAACTGATCAGCAAAGAGAGATGCATGTTTCTTCCCTTCCTGAAATCTTGAGAGTCTTTTTGTTTTTTGATCTCTTACCGATTCAAAATTTCAGATACAAATCTGTTTTACAAATACAGACTTTAGCAGAGCTGAAAGCAGCAGGCACAGCAACAAGCTTTGCTAGTCTTTAAAGAGCTATCAGTTTCCCTCAAGCAACTGCGTTTGCAGCACCAAAGTGAGCTCTCTGGAGCACAAGCTAGGGCAGTGTGTATGGAAGTCCTGAGTTGCCCATTCAACACAGCAACCAGCAACAAATTTGAGTTATCCTCTCTGACCCTCCTCTGGCCAGTGTTTTGTTTTTTTGTTTAGACTGCAAAATTGTTTCCTTCACCCACAACCTGTTACAATGAGGATGTGACATTTTCCTTCACATTGGAATTGTCATCAAACATCAAAGGCCATTAAGCAAATGCAATTAACTATCAAAATGACGAACACCTGAGGCTTTTTAGTGCCAATTGTGTATTTCATTACATCAAGCAAAAAAGATTCAAATCATGCTTTGTTTGACTGCAACATTTTTTTGTAATGTAAATTTAGACCAGGTGTGCACTTAAGCTAAATTTGTTCACCAGATCAGCGGAGGCTGCTCTGCCTATCTCCTTGTTTGCAACCAGTCTAGGCTGGCAGGCTTTCCTCCACAGTTTGAGTGTTGCCTTTTTAGAACTCAAGAGATATAAAGATGTGAACCAAAGCAGAATGAGCTGGCTCTACTTATCATTGTAGCTTTCACCAGCAGCTATTTGCTCTGTTTCCATCTCCTGTTGCTCTCCCTACCTTGCACCCGACCAGCCCTAATCAGCACCCGTTTACATTGCATCAGATGAATGGTTGGGAACTCAGTGCTTATATGTGCGCTTCACCTTCTAAAATCCCAGTGCATGAGTTATTTAACACCTCAGAAGGGTGAAAACACTTTGTAATTTGTGATGCACAAAAACACTGCACAAGAACTCTGCTGGAGCCTGCTGGGTGTTATGTTCAGGAGGAAATCGACATCAGATAAGTAGTCCTGTTCATTGTAATCCAGCTTTCACCAGATTCTGAAAATTACTTCGTGTGTAATAATGGTTGTCTCTGCTATTAAAGAAGAGGCCTAAAAAAAGAAGAAAGAGAACTCAAATGTAGGTCGCTATTGAAATGGGAACTTAACATCCTTCTGGGAAGAAATGTGCACAGTATCAATCTATTGTGTAAATAGCATGACGTCATTAAGATAGCCAGGGTGCCACTTATCTTGGTGGAACATTGTATCTGTACACAGAAGCACTGTGGCACTCAGAGTCTGAGAAACCAAGCCTCCGTATGTGTGCCTGTGTATGCATGTGTGAGGTTTCACTCCTTGGAAATGCTGCCCCTAAGTTCAGTGCTTCCCTTCCCCTTGGGATTGAATGGCATCCATTAATGTAAGGGCGTATACTTGGGAAGGGGTACTTTTTCTCCAAAGCTTGTAAACTTTTATTAATAAGCATTAATAATACATTAGTAAATGTAAGGCCTCAGCTGTAGATCATAACTATTAGTACTTCTAACGCAGACTTTCCCAACCTGGTGCAATTTAGATGTTTGGGACTGCATCTTCCATCAGTCCCAGCCAGCATGGCCACTGCTTAAGGGGAGAAGAAAGTTGTGGTCCAAACAACTTTTGTAGGGCACCAGGTTGCTGAATACTGTTCTTACGTTTCAGTTGTACATCCCTTACCTTTAGGACAGAGGCATACTTTCACCCTGTTAAATTTCTTATGGGTGTCCCCAGAAATCAATTATGGAAATACATTTTATTTTAATTTGGGGGCTATTTTGGTTTGGAATTAATTTTTTTGTTTCTTTGCCCCTTCCAACCAACTCCCCTTCTTTTTCTCTGCTTATGGTATCGGTGTGACGACTGTTGATGAGCAGCACACAATAGTGCATGTTTTGCTTTAAGATCTGTAGAAAAGAATAAATATTTGATTAAATAGGCTCCTTCTTTAAAGGTTTCAAAGCTGATTCATTATTCACCTACCTGGCAGGCTGTGCTGAGAGCCAAGCTATGATGGTTCTCATAACCTGAGGATCACTATGTTCTAGCAAGTCACTGGATTTTGCTTTATATGGACTTTGTTCCCTGTTGGCTTGTTCTCCAGTGTCATTAATTAGACTGTTGGGTGGCCTCTTTGAAGAGCCTCATTATGCTGTCAGTGCTTCTGACTCAAGTACAAAATTTAAAAGATGGATGTTGTCAGAGAGAGACTTCTCCCTGACCTTGAAGTTTCTGCTGCTTCCTGACAGTGTAGACAAACATCTAGGTTAAGTATTTTTAAGGCTTGTGTTTGCTCATGCTATTCCTAGATGTGTCTCCTTGCAAATGTCAGGTTCCATTGCTATCTTAAATGCAGGTGATAGATTTCCTCACCTTCCTTTTAAGTTCTGCTCTCTGTAATTGTTCTGACTGCTGTGAAAAATCACACAGAATTCTGACACAGGTGGGTGATATAAAAGGGAAAGCAGGAAGGGGAAATGGAACGGAATGGCTGGAACTGAACAGAAGTAGTCTGCACTGCTGAGCCCTATGTATAAGTATCATACTTGTGATACTTGTCTCCTAATTCTCCCAAACAAAGATGTGTGCATCTAAGAAGGAAAAGGAGCATGCTGTACTGTTTTTCCTCTTTAATTTCATGCCCCAATTTGTGTGAGCTTGCCATGCTCTGAAGCATCTAGATGAGGGTGCTCTGATGTATAAATAGATCTTAATGGATGATGTGGTTTACCTCTGAGGATGTTCATTTTTTTCTCCCAAGTACTCCTGGCATCTACAGTGTCATTGCTCTGGAGCAAAAGGGTAATGAGTCTCATCTGTGAGTGTGCTTCCTTTGTACCGCAGAGCTGAAGAGGAGGTTTCTCTTGGGCTTGCTTAGCAGCATTTAGCGAAAGAGGCCCAGAGATTCCTACAAAAACAATTTCTGGGGGAGGAGGGGTTCAGTCCTCTTTAAAATTAGATTAGTAGCTCACATGGGGGCGGGGCAGCTGATTCTTCCCTATTTCCTCTTTGTGTGCTGACTAGACTGAATTTAGGCTAACTAATATTTAATTTTGCTCCAATTAGAAGCAGACAGGGTTTAGGCTTGTGTACTGTAGTGAAGCTGTGGACAAGGTAAAACCCACAGAACGTATTGCTTCTCTCAGGTTTTATGTTGCTGCACCATGACAACCCACAAGGGCCAGTTATTCAGGGATGCAGGGGAACTTCTTTCAGAAAAAAAAAGTTGATGAGCCAGATTCAGCCTCAGGCCTTATTCCACATTTGAATAGCCTAGTGCACACCACAACCTCTTATGTACATTTTAGAAGAGTGTAGATCATAATTATGACATGGTAGAATGAACATAGGGAACTGGTTCATTACTGAAGCACACATGTGAAAACATTGTAAGCTGGGAACCTGCAGTTGATTTGCACATTGATATTTGCGTTAGAACTATTTAGTGTTTCAGGTTTTAATTCTTTAAGCTACCTTGAGCATGAGAGAAGGGCAATGCACAAATGATTTAAGTAAATAATTAAATAGCCCTGCAAACATGTGGCATGGCTTCATTTCATTTAAAAAGCAAAGCTAGCCCCTGTTGTCCGCATATTTGTACGGTATCCAGTTTTCTACTGTATGTTCCAGTAAGTGCCCATGCACTGGAATCGGGGTTGACAATGTCTAGGCACCAGTCTGTTTTTTAGTTCGTTGCTCTGTCACATTAACGGTGCGCACCCATCACAAAAGTCCCGGCTACAGGCCTAGGACCAACAGTGGTGACCAAGTGCCTGGAAATTTCAGCACAATATATATTACAAAATGTAACATTTCTCCACAGCCTTTGGTTCTTATACTATTATGTTTTGCAGTTTATGCTGAAAGTGAGAGGATTAAGATTTTTTTTTTGGGGGGGGAATAGAAGGTAGGACCGTCAGGTGGGATCTGTATGCTACGCAGACAAACTTTGCACACTATGAAGTGCAGAACAATTAGGGAGGTACATAGAATTCCTCTGAATTGCATTATTATATAATACAATGTGGTGGGCACAAATTATGCACTGGAATATCTTTTGTGAAACTTCTTTTTATAGCTTGCTGCTTCCCACACACTGTGCTGAAAAAGAGAGAGCCTGCTATGATGTTAGTAATTAAGAACGATGCCTACTTTCAATTTTGACATGCTTCTGGAAGATTTAACTATCACATTGATGGTGATGTTGCAGACTTGTTTGGTAGCAATTACATTGCCCCACAATAAGGATGCTATTAAAGCCTTTTGAATAGCTTATCTCTTGCAGATTGGCTTTTTATTTCTCAACAGTTATTTATGGCATGGTATTTGACAACAAAAAGTGTCAGTAGCAATTGCTTGGCTGGGAAAACAATTTATGTTTATTTGAGGCTCTGGTTCACAAAACTTTTTTGTTACTCGTCCTAGAAATTCACAGCACCCTTGAATTCTAGCACAAAGGGGTTGCAGATAATAGTGATATGTTGTTTTATCTGCATATTGTTTTGCTGAGATTGAAGCCTCACACCAGCCTTTGCCAAGCTGGTGCCCTCCAACTGCTCAGGCCTGGGTTGGGTGGGAACAATAGTCTAAAACAGCTGAAAGGCACAAAATTAGCAAAAGTGGGGAGAGATCTCAGTAGATTAGGATGTTAAGGCATGGGGAACTTGATAGATAGGTATCCGAAAGACTAATACAATGGACTGAGAGAGCATCCCAAGGGAAGCTAGGCAGAGGACGAGAACAGAGGTTACAAGGGGTTCTGAAAAGAGAGTGCGAATGAAAGAGGTTCGGGGGGGGGGGAAGACCCTCACAATGTCTTAAGACCAAGAGAGGCTCCATTCTGTGGCTGGTATTGGATAATCTTCGCTGGCTTCAGTCTGTGTCATACACATCTCCCTCTTCCATTGCACACTTAGCTTTGGTGCTTCATTCCTGGCTTGCATTGAGCCAGTGTTCTCTATTCCATTTAAAACGTGCAGCTCTTGTTTCATCGTTTCACCGGATCCTCGTTTCACCGGATCCTCGTTTCACCAGGACCAATCAGATTCTTAGCTACATTTAAAAAGTCTGACTGTCATTCATGGTTGGTGAAGCCAGGACTGATGATCTGGATGCAGTCTAGGTCCACTGGCAAGGAGAGCCTAGAAGCAATGCCAACTGTTGGGTGTGACTGGGAAAAGCAAGTTCTGAATGCTAAATTGTTTTTGAGTAACCAACTAATCCTTAACCTCCACTCTCCTTATTTAGCTTTCAGTTGAATCAAGTTCACTGTGGAGACTGTCAGGGCTCAATATTTGAATAGTTTAGCCAAGAAAAAGGCACAGGGAGTGTGACATTGTTGAATATCCTGGATCTCTCAGTGACTTTTCAGCGTCATTAACCATGCTCTCCTTCTGGACTGCCTGGGCTGGGAGTAGAAGCTATTGTGTTAGAATGGAACCATTCCTACATCACTGGGAAGTTTTAGAACATGGAGCTGGAAGTCTACTAATCACTGTGGGAGTTACTCTTCAAGGATCTCATGCCTCCAATAGCTTTAAACATATACATGAAGCTGCTGCAGGCTGATGTGGAGTAGTCTGCCGTAGCCTGGTGACTAATTATGTTGTTGGACTCACACTCCCATCAGCTGCAGCCAGGGTTCAAGGGAGATAGCAGTTGTAGTCCACAACATCTGGAAAGCACAGGGCTGGGGAAGGCTGATCTGGAAGTTTATAGTCAGGCATCTTCAATATGAAGATGACTTCAGCTCTATTTATCCAGGTGTGGTGATGTTTTCTTCATCCCTTCACTCACTTTTTGCAGAGCACCAGTGATGGCATTGTCTGCAAATTATCGTCGTGCTTTCTTTGCAGTTTTTTAGTATTTTTCTTGGACTTTGTTTGTGGCAGCTTTGTAGCTATAGATGACATTGAATTGCAATGGCTTCCTATGTGTACAGGTAATAGTGTTACTGCCCAGGTATCTGAGGTGGAGTGCCCAGTGGCTTGTATTGGGATTGGGTCAACTATTATTCCTCCCCCATATATCATCTTTTTTTTTGCTCAGAACCTTCTGCCTGTCTTCTTAAGCACCATTACCAGAGCAAATATGTGGCAATTTATTTATATAAAGAAACCCTATATAATGTTATAGTGTTATGATTCTAATATCCATAGCAGAAGAATAAGGCACCAAACCACAAGGGGAGTGGGAAGTATGTGTGGAAGTGCACTTCTTCATATAATTTTTTAAAAGGATGGGAAGACAGAAGGAACACCCACACATCCATTAGTATGGATGGAACATCGCAGGCTATAAATACAGGAAGGGACTTTCATTTCCTCTATTGTGTAGAACCTTGCAAGTCCTGGGGGAATAGTGTGATTCAGCGGTGGTAAATGCCTGCAATGCGGGCTAGTCTCATTTTACCAGCTCCTACTGGTATCTCATCTGTAGCTAATGTTCTGCATATCCTGGAATACTCACCTTCACTTCGCTATAATGCTCACATGGAATGACTTTGAAAGCAGACCTGGTCTTGAATAGAGCATGACGACTTCTAGAAAGTGCTAGTGCTGAAGAGTATGTATCACACCTGAGCTAAAAGAGCTCCACTGATAACCAGTTTGTTTCAGGGATAAATTAAAGGTGCTGGTTCAGTCTTCTAAATCTGTCCATGATTTGGGTTCAGGATGCTCCTTAAAGTTGGAAGACTGCCAAATTTGCCCTTTCAGCAAGTTCCTATTTAGACAGGTATTTCAGCCTCCTGGATTGTGTAATATTACTCTTCCTGTAAGGGTGATGTTTTTGTTCGTTTCTTTACATTGTGAGGTGCTCTGAGGACTTATTCAAAAAAATGGGCTTTGAATTTTAAACTAAATAAATAGGCTTTGTTTGAGGCTGATAAGTACATTATTTCAAATTGCACTGATATATGTGAGCATTAAGCAATCATGCATGCTGCTTATCTGGCCAGCTGGCCAGTTATGAATTTCTCTGCACACTCTCTGCACTGCAAATAAAGGAGAACTAAATGTTTAACTGGGGTATTGAATCTTTTATGGCTTTAACTCTTCTCCAATTGAAAGAAACCATCTCATTGCAGAACACAGGAGTAGCTTAAAATTTTAAATTAATGCAGAATAATCCCACACACCAAACAAATTACCGGTAGCTAACCCACTCACTTCATGCATTATACTTATACTCACTTCTTAAGATCTGAACTTTTATATCTGCCTACTCCATTGATTCCTTGCATTCTATTCTAAGAGTTCATGTCTTAAAAATTAAAAAACAAAGCTGGAATTTACTGTTAGTTTTTCTGTGTGTTTCTGGAATATGTTTACTGAGAGACCTGGTTGGACTGAAGCGATGGCTTGTCCTACAGTTCCCCCTTTTGGTGACAAGGTAGAAGAGAAATGTTTTCTTCCTCAACTATTTTGCCTATTTTGTCTTTATGTTCTGCCATTGTATAAACCGGATTTAATGTTGCTTTGCTTTAAATATTGGTTAAATTTTGAAGTTGTCTCCCCCCCCCTTCTTGCTAAAATTTACAGTAACAGTCCAATTCCTGTTTTCCCTCACTCATTCCCATCCCAACCAATGATAGCATGAGATGTTAGCCATTCACGCTCATTATTTTATGGCATTTCAATTATGGCATATGGTTTTTATTTCTGTAACTAAACAAATGTTTTCAATTCTTTCTGCAGGTTATAGAAACATTATCCAAGCTTTCCCGCACCCCTATTGCATTAGTCACCGGAATAAGGTACAATGTAGTTGTAAATTCTGTTTTTAACTTTTATTGTGGCCGATAACTTGAGTAACATCTGTGAAATCTTTCTCTATCTAGCAGATGAGTTACAGTTAAATGATGAATGTTAAAATGCTACCACACAGTTGTTTCTTTAAAATGGAGGTGTACTTTAAGAACTGGGTTTATATTAAAACCAGTCCCTTATGCAGCATAAAATACTTAAACTTGTATTCACTGTGTACACAGTAGAAATAAACAAGGAAATGTGTGCACAGAGGCACCAGCAGAGTCCAAAATAATATGATAAAATAACTACATATGACTATCTATCTATCTATCTATCTATCTATCACCTAATCTATACACTGTTTGATTTATATACCTCTTGATTGTAAGAGAAAAACCTTGTTACTGGGTTTTTTCCTTTGATTACTTTACTGGTATGTGCTGCCTGAAGTACTTAGGTCGTTTGAGAATTTAACAAAATGAGTGGAGTGGTGGGGTGTTCGAAATAGTAGTGAAATTCAGCAAGCAGAATGTGCAAACTTCTTAGTGCTGCTGAATAAGATGGTATTCATACAATTGTGCAATGATGGCAACTATGGAATGATTGTATATCTGTCTAACAAGTGAAAATATGAATGAGCTTTGTGCCCACGCGTTCAGCTCTTCCCCTCTTCCTTCCTTTCCCTTTCTTTTCACGGTCCTGTGATATGCCAGAAATGCTTCAATGAACCAAACCAGGAAGCTACCAGGCCATAACAAGCCAGGGCTGTAAGTCATGGTTTGAAGCTAGGTTAAGTTCCTAGCCTGTCCCAAACCTGGAATGCATAGCTTCCCAGTTTTGACAAGTTGTAAAACTATTGTTTATTTTACACTTTTTGGCTTATGTACTCAGAAGCGAGGTGTGAGGATGGTGCACAGAGTGCATATCTTGAGGCCCAATATATTCTCTGAGTGAAGATGGTATATAGCCATCTACAGCCAGCAACTTTTGTCTGACTTACATTATATTGAATTGTTCATTCTTTAGACATGCTCAGGCTTGGTGCGAATGTAACAAGAGGCTTCTCTCAACTGTGGCTAAGGGGTTGGGAGTGGTTTGCAGGATCACACACTTAGCTGGAGTAAATGCTCTACTTGTATCCATAATGCAGATCAAGCATTCCATTGGTAGCAATGTTAACTGTGGTTAAACTTAGCAAGAGTCCTCACTTAACTAGGATTGGAAACTGGCTTCAAAGGGCAAAAGGTGAGAAATATCTGAAATTGTCCTCTATATGCTAGAAAAGGGTTGGTAGAAACAAAAGCTTTCAGATACATGAATGCATGCAGGCTGGTAGTGCAGCCTCAGACTATATTTGGTATGTACATTTGTGTGTTTGTGCATGCGCATTATTTCTTGCACATCTAGGGAAAGGTGAACATTCAGGTTTATGGCAGTTTTTTTTACTTTTATATTTTGTCTCCACAGGCCGTTTCCTACAGAAGAGAGCGTGAATGATGAAGACATTTACAAAGGCCTTCCAGATTTAATAGAGTAGGTTGTATATTTGTGGACTGTATTGCATCAGTTATGTAAAGGAGAAAATGGAACTGTTTTGACCAACGAACAAAATATACTGTGTTGTACACGTGTCTGAGAAACATCAATTAGATTCTGCTGCCTGTTGACTACATACAGCCCCCTCAAGAGGTTTTGTGGTTCCTCAATCCCCCCATTTATCCATTTTAATTTTTCTCTCTCATATATATATATATATATATATATATATATATATATATAAAATTTACTGACTGCTCCAATAGGTACTGTGCTGCCAAGAGTTTATTTTGTGTCCTCCTATGACCCCTAATTTCATCCATTTAATTGAATTTCCTTCCAATCATTCCTGCGGGGGCCCCCATTGTGATGGCAAAAGTTTCTGGTGACCCCGTCAGGACCAAAATGTGACATTAAAAGAAAACAAAAACAAAAAAACCTCACAACCATACCAGGTTTTTAACAATTTGGCCATGTCCATTTTGACACGTGGCCTTTAGAAGCTGGATCAGAGGTCCCTGTGGCCCAAAAAAGGTTAGCCACCCCTGATCTCAATGGAAGTGGAAGATTTTGATATTTCCAGAGGAGGCCAAGGGGGGGCAGAGCAACATTACGTCAGGTTATGTTGCTCTACCCTCCTTGTCGTCCTCCAGAAATATCAGAACCTTTCAAAAGGGTTAAGACTTCTTCTACATCCCATTGTGCCTATAATTTTAAAAGGCCCAAATGTTCTTCAAATTCTATTGTTAACGTTCTTAATTTTGTTGTCTTTTCTCCTCCCGCTTTGTGTTCTAGTGAAAGTGGTGTAGATGAAGATGAAGACCTTTATGATTGTGTTTATGGGGACGACGAAGGTGGTGAAGTCTATGAAGACCTGATGAAAGCTGAAGCAGCACACCAGCCAGTAGGGTTCAACACTTTATTTATTAATTTTTCTATACCACCCTTCATCCGAGGATTCACAGAGTGGTTTACAATGTAGAAACACAAAAATACATAGCACAGTAACAAACAAAAACAATAACCCCCATCACCGTTTAAAAGGCCGTAGATTGTTTAATTAGCTAGGGAGAAGAGGAATGCTTTTGCCTGGTGCCCAGAGCTATGTAATGAAGGTGCAAGGCAAGCCTCTCTGGGGAGAGCATTCCACCAGCGGGGAACCACTGGAGAAAAGGCCCATTCTTGTGTTGCCACCCTCCAGGCTTCTCGTGGAGGAGGCACATGAAGAAGGGCCTCAGATGATGATCGCAGTGTCTGGTTGCCTTATTGTTTGATAAAACAGAGATAAAATCAAACCAGATCAATATGAATAAATATTTGACATTCTTATTTTGAATAGTCTTTCTGCTAAGACTACACTGTTGTCTTCTTGTAGTTTTGGGATGGGATTCCTTCCTTTCTTTAAAACAATTGTAGTTGCTTAATTATTTGTTATTATATTATCTTTTAATTTATAGACAATAAGTCACATGGCCAAAATACAAACAAGGTAAAAATAGAATAGCAGACCATAAAATCTGATGCAGCATAAAGTTGATGAGCAGAGAAGAAAATAAATGGAGGCAAAAATAATGATTAAGGACTGAAACAGATTTAGAAGACCTGGGAAAACCAAAAAGGGGGTTGCTGAAATGACAACGTCATAACCACTAGTTGAGCTGGCTGGCTGGGGCATTCCACAATTATAGTGTCACCAGTGAGAAGACCCTTTCATCTGTAACCAGCTGCTACATGTCAGCTATCTAGAAAACAAGCAGCAGACTTTGAGTACTTCCTCTGTTTCAGCTTCTTCTCTGTTATTCATATGCTAGATTTGACAGGTGGGAAGCCTTCAGTTGGCCCTCCTCACTCAAACATTACTATTCCTTTACCCAACTCCAGTTACAATAGTCAGTTATAGTAATAATGGGATAGGTCATCTTGTGGGAAATATATATGGCAAGAGGACCCCAGCTCTGTGGGCTGCCCCATTTGTCTAGCTGCACGTACTGTGGCATATTTCTATTCTCTGCCTACTGCAGTCTTCCACATGTTGGTGCTCTTTGGTGTTTTGGACCCCAACTCTCATCGGTGTATGAGACTTTGAAGCTATCTCTTCTGAACTTTTATTTAAAAAAAAAAATGAAAATGGGGATTAAAAACAAAAAAATTGGAAGAGCTAGCTTCAAATTCTCATACATGTAAGAGTAAGAATGTCAAGAAATTCAAAGTTTGTAATGTCTGGAGACACGTTGAAGCCCCAAGCCCTTTCATGCAGAGGCTTGGTGGAAGAAAGAAGTCCAGAAATTGGGAAATTATTTGTTGCAAGAGTTTTTTTGAGTCTGCCACTTCCACCAGCCATTGGCTATGATGGCTGGGGCTGATGGGGAGTTGTAGTCCAAGGCATGAGGTTGGGGAAGGCTGGCCAACAGCCCATGTAAAATAATAGAATTGTAGAGTTGGAAAGGGACCACAAGGAATGTGTAGTTCAACCCCCTGCAATGCAGGAACCTTTGGGGGCTCAAACCCACAACCCTGAAATTCTACCAACTGAGCTAGCTCAGCACATATGTCCCCTGCAGCCCAAATAATAAATCTGAAAACATTTTGTTGCCAATTGACCATAAACTCTGACAGCTGTCAAAGCAATATGTTGTAATAGGAAAGTGTCCTGAAATCAACATGTTTCACCTCTACAAATAACTTCTTGTTGGCTTGGCAGAAATGTCCTGAAAACGACATAAGAAGCTGCTGCCTTTCTGAAATAAAACAAACCGAAGAGAAATACACAGAAACATTGGAATCCATTGAAAAGGTAAAGTGACCTGGGGAGTGCAGAGAAAGGGTGTGGCTGGTGAGGCAGTCTGGGTGGACCACCATTACTCTCCCAGCTTCCCAACACAATGGGCTGCTGGCACATACTGAGAGAGAGAGGCGAGGGGTGAGGTGCCAGGAGCTTGGCCCAGCATAGCATGCAATCGACCAAGGCAACTATTTGTAAACAAATAATAAACTTCCATAAAAATGGCAAAAGTAGTTTCTTTCCCCAATAGTTTTTATCTTAAACAATCGCAAACACTGTAAATAAAGAGGTCACCTG
Source organism: Podarcis cretensis (assembly GCF_951804945.1). Taxonomy (NCBI): domain Eukaryota; kingdom Metazoa; phylum Chordata; class Lepidosauria; order Squamata; family Lacertidae; genus Podarcis; species Podarcis cretensis. The sequence continues at coordinate 81,827,122 of NC_137175.1, read as the reverse complement.
TGATTAGTGGTTAGCCCTTTCATCCTGTGGAATGAAATGTGCCTCCAAATTTAATTAAGGGGGGGAAAGGTGTTCCTTGGCTACCGGAAGTTTGGGCAGCACTGGTTTATACCCATTATCACGTAGGGTATGCAAAGCTAATATAGGCAGTCACAAGACATATACATCTAAAATACAGAGTGTGGGGGTCATTATTACCCTTGCCCTCTCTGAATACGAATCACATATTCAGAAATGTCCTTTGTAGTGGGTGGCAAAATATGTTAATGCAGTATGTGTTCATTTTTCTCTTACAGTTTTTTATGGTTCCCCTGAAAAGGTTTCTGACCACTTCAGAGTTTGAGACAGTATTCATCAACATTCCTGTATGTAATGCCTTGGGATGTTTTGTTTGTTGTCCTCTGTTATGTGGAAGTCTACAAGATACTGTTTGAGAATACTGTTAGGGTAGAGATAGATGTGATATACAAAGAGCCTTCCTTCTGGTTTCCTGGTTTAATAGGTAGACGGGCTTAGGTAACAACATACAGAAAGGTGGGCACCACCTTGGGTCCCCAGATGTGGATAGATACAACATCCGTGATCCACTGCCAGTTTAGCTCAATGTTCAAGGATGTTGTGAGTTGTAGTCCAGTCACACCTGGAGACCCAAAGTTGAACACTGATCTAGGCAACTATAAACGCATGAAATGAGGAGCCGGTGTACTTGGGGTACTGTAAACTCAACTGCTTGGTGTGTGAAGTGTGTGTAAAGATAATTCAGAGCAGCTCTGTGATCATCACCTGTTTCATTCATTCATTTTATTTGTATGCCACTTTTCCATGCCAAAAAAAATCATGCTCAAAGTGGCCTACAACAAAGAAAACAAGACATTTCAAAACCTAGCAATGCAAAAAGAATTTCCTAATTACATAGCAGCCATTAGCAACATCCAGCATCCAATAACAAAAAAAATCAAGGGGGCTTTACAGTTTCACCTTAGTCCTGGAAATACCCTTTCCATGATGTTTCTCACAGCAGTGGGCAGGGTAGCTGATGTTCCTCATGATGTTTGGTAGTCCACAGCTATGAAGAGAGATCTGGTCCTGCATAATGCACCTGTTTTGTCTGTCCAAGGACATGGTGGTGCTGTGGTCTAAACCATTGAGCCTCTTGGGCTGGGCTTGCTGGTCGGCGGGTCAAATCCCCGTGACGGGGCGAGCTCCCATTGCTCTGTCCCAGCTCCTGTCAACCTAGCAGTTTGAAAGCACGCCAATGCGAGTAGATAAATAGGTACCGCTGTGGCGGGAAGGTAAACGGCGTTTCCATGCACTCTGGCTTCTGTGATGGTGTTCTGTTGCACCAGAAGCAGTTTAGTCATGCTGGCCACATGACCCAGAAAGCTATCTTTGTACAAATGCCGGCTCCCTCGGCCTGAAAGCAAGATGAGTGCCGCAACCCCATGGTCGCCTTTGACTGGACTTAACTGTCCAGGAGTCCTTTACCTGTTTTGCGTCCCTAATATGTCTCTGGCCACAAGAGCACTTGACTGTAAATTCTTGAAAGATGAGGGGTTATTTTAGATGGCTCTTATTTCAGCCTTGCAGAGCTTTGCGAATATATACCTGTATATTTATGAGAACACTTGGAAATGTGTAGTATCTACAAACTCTGTAAATAGAAATTTTTATTGCTTTTCCACTCTGCTTGTCTCAGCACCTTCTGTTTCTTGAGCAAGACATTAAGATTTCAGTTAGCTTGTCAGTATGATGCTATTCAGCTGTCCAGTGTAATGTGCCAAATGATTTTTTGTTGAAGTAGTGGAATGTGAATCTTTAATTCTTTTATCTCTAAAACCTGGAGCAGGTATAATGCCAACCAGTGACTGGACTGGGCTAGGTGATTGCTTGGCTTCCCTTCCCCTTTTCATGTGGAAATACATCCCATCCTTTGCACCTGGATCTTTCATTAAAATCTGTTTTAAGAAACCGGCTTTAGTTAGGGAAATGAAGCTTAGATTTTTCCTGGGTTCATTTTAACTGTAATAAAATTTAGTCTCATTCAACAATGGACTTAAATGGAGGGTGCTTGGGGATGGGGATGGATGGGGAAGAGTTTTTGTAGCCTGCAGTTTTAAACCCAGGTCTGCACCAGGCCCAACATGTTTACTTGCTTTGAAATGTTATAATTTTACCATAGAATTGAGACAAATTCTATGTCTCCAACATAGAGGGGAAGGTGTTTTACATTTCTTAAACATTTGCACTTTTAAGTTTAATGAGTAGATATATAACTATGTATATTCAAGATATCTTTATTTATTCATTCAAAAGATATAATTCAATTATAAGGTGTCTAGGATGAATCAATCTATGAATTATTTTACTGTATAATTTTACTGTATACGTGAAAACAGTGGCTTTACATGGCAGTATCAAACATAATTGCAGAAGTTTTATAGGATGTTTTTGTTGTAGGATTTGGTGAAAATCCACAGAAGTTTAACACAAGATATTCATGAATCCATCGTAAACAAAAGTGACCAGAACCTGTATCAAATTTTTATAAGCTACAAGGAAAGGTAATTACCGAGTTTTTAAAATGCACAATGTCGATAACTTTAACATAAGCTATTCATATTCCTTTATGCATTAGAAATATACTCTTGTTTTGTGTAGTGTGCTTTAAGAGAAACTGTATTTAATTTTTTATTATAACCAGAAATAGTATGTGTAACATTAGCATATAGCTTTAAATGTGCTGAATGCTAAACCAAATTTCAGAGAGCATTATTCTTTAGTATATACTGTGTCAGTCTCCCTGTTCTCTGTTCATATGTTGTTACAGTGCTGTTTTCTTTTCACAACTCTCAGCCTTATTTTGCATAAAATAATGTTATCTCAAAGTGCAATACACATATTGATGAATAGTCTACATGCTGCTCAGATGTTATCTATTTTGACATTCTGACCTCATCATCCTCTTCTCTTGATCTTAAATAACCAAGAACCTATGACTGATGCAAAACACTGTTATTCGTTCCATGACTTTATCAGGGCTCTGTGTGCCTTAGCATCCACTCTTTCACATTAACCTTCAGTAGCTTCACATCCTACCATCTTCCAGGAACCAGGGAGGGAATAGATGGCTAGGGAGAGAAGCAAGCCTCTTCACTTCCTTCCTGTGAATGCTAATTGGGAAGAGGCATATGGGAAAGTTCTGTATCCTGACTCTCAAGAATTTTCTATGCTGTGTTCTCTTGATCTTTTACTGATCTACATTTTCAGATACCTTTGAAGCATAGAATTATTAGGTTTGCATCATTTCATAAAGCAAGCAGGATTAAATTCATGTTTTGAATGCTGCTCCGTGTTTTGTTTTGTTTTGTTTATTAACGCAGCTTCTTGCACAAAGCAAGTAAGTTAGCATTTTGGGGCAAAGGCTTGGATAGACATATGAGCTTTCCATAGATGGGGAGTTTTTGATTCGCCCATGACATGCACTTTCTGTTTGTATTCTGAAGTGGGTCAACCCCAGGTAGGTTGTGCTTGTAGGGCTTGGTTTTCATTTATATTCCCTTACAATGGGATTCAGAGTAATGGTAAGACTGAGAACTGAACATCACAAGTACTTGAAAAATGATTATTGTGGTTGCAAGAAGCCATTTTTAAACGCAGAAAATGTTAATGGAAAAGAATAGCTTATTGCACAAGGGAGTTTTGAAATTATTGTGCTTTCCTTTCCATAGCTTGTGAAAATTTGTCAAAGTAAGTCTGTCTGATCTTTGTGACTATTGCCACTTGGTTCTTTGAGCCAACATGTTATTATCTTGACTTAAATGCTCATATAACGTAAACTGGTAAATGGGTATGCTTGCCCTGCTGTTGCTATAAAAAAGGACTCGGTGTAATTAATCTGGTACTAATCCTACACTGCAGAGTATTATTCATGAAATCCTTTGAAGTCTGCCCATTAACATAACAAATACTAATAAGACTTGTTCTGTTCCAAAAGGTTTTTGCAGCTGTATTTTTAAGTTAATAAAATGTAGGCATTAAACCACAGCACATACTTTGAAGTGGATGTTACACTTTTGAACACCTGTAGAGACTGATACACACGTTCCTAAGAGGCCAATCTGTATGCAATGATGGCAGTCTATGGTAGAACAAGAATGATGGGATGCAGCTGGAAAACAGCAGCCCCTTCCAGCGTTGGGGTGTAAGAAGACAAAGCCTTGTGTGGAATTTGAAGTTGGTGGAGTTGATAAAAAGATTAATTGCTTGTTCTCTTTCTTCTTGATCTAGATTAGTTATTTATGGGCAGTACTGCAGTCAAGTAGAAACAGCCATATCCTGTTTGGATAACATTTCCAAGACCAAAGAAGATGTTAAATTGAAACTGGAGGTATCACTGAAATTTCTCTTCTTAAAAACAAACAAACTGTACCTTGATCTCGAATTGTAGCATGGAAATTATGGATTGTATTCAACTACGTTCTGCCCACAGTGACCCACTGAAGTCAATGCACATAATTTAGTCCATTAATTTCAGTGACTGACAACCCTTTATTTCAATCTGTGTCTTATGAGTTCATTTCTACAAAATTGGAGTCAGGCCTGTGGTAGGATTCTGAGGTGGTAGAGTGAATTGCCTATGGGGATGCCACATTTGATTTTTTTCCCATAGGAGGGAAAAAACCCCCACATTTCAGGTAGCAATGTTGTAACTTATCCCACTTCTTGCTGTCATGCATTTTTATATGGGGGAAATTGTTATACAAGAGAGTATGAAAAAGCAACCCATCACCTCTTGTCTGAAGAGACAAATTCATGGAGGATAAGGTTCTAAATGCCTACTAGCCATCATGGCTATGTTCTGTCTCCACTGTTGGAGGCAGTGTGCTTCTGAATGCCAGTTCCCAGGAATCAAAAGTGAGAGAGTGCTGTTGCACTCAGGTCCTGCCTTTGGAATTCCACAAGCAACTGGCTACTGTGAGAATAAGTTACTGGACCAGATGGGCCCATTCACTTGATCCTGCAGACCTTATGTTGTTATGTGATACAGTCCATTCTGTAACCTCAGAACTCTACCATCCTGTTGCCACCAGTTTGGATAACTGGTCTGCCTGCTTCAGAAAATTAAAGGCGCTACTTTGCTGCATTGATTATACCAAGTCATATCGAACCCTTTGCTTCTTTAAATAGGAATGTTCCAAAAGAGCCAATAATGGGAAGTTTACTTTGCGGGATCTTCTTGTGGTTCCAATGCAGCGAGTTCTGAAATACCATCTTCTGCTCCAGGTACTTCACCTTTAAATTATATGAACTTCACACTGTTTTTATCAGTTCTCAACCAGTAGCTCAGGTTGCCGCCCAACTAGCACAGCTATTATGGAACTTTTCCAGTTCGAATTGTGGTCATGTTAGTGCCACAGATTTTGTTTTCCATTCAAAGCACAAAGTGGTAGGTCAGAAGTCCTAAACCTAGTGCCATTCAGAATACCCTCCCAAATTTACTCTGCTTTCTTTTGTTGGTTTTTTTTGTTTCCTTTCCAGTGGCTGTACGCTCGCCTTCTTTGGTGTGGAGTACTTGCCTCTGTTGTTGTTGTTGTTGTTGTTGTTGTTGTTGTTGTTGTTGTTGTTGTTGTATCTTCCCTTGATATGCAACATAGTTGCCTCTCAGGATCAGTGCTAGTTCTCTCCCCACTTCCAGTCTCCTTAGCTTATTCACTTTTTTTCTCATTGCAACAAGAAAATAATAATAATAATAATTTTTATTTGTATCCCACCCTCCCTGTACAAAGCCAGGCTCAGAGCTGCTAACAACAGGTAAAAATAGCACAGTGTATATAAAATCGCCCAATCAATTAATTAAAATACATTCTAGATTCAATTCAGAATCAAATTAATGGCAGCCATTGGGCTAGAGTTCTATGAGGGTTACAGAAGGAGAGATGGGGTCAGACTGTGCCTTGGCCAAAGGCCTGGCGGAATAGCTCTGTCTTGCAGGCCCGGAGAAAGATGTCAAGTCTTTCTCTAAAAGAGAATAACACCAGTCACAGAATAAAATCAAAATAAAATAAGCAACAGGTAATGACGCCACTACAACGTATCGGAAGAGTAGCGTAAATATTTAAAGCCTGGAAAATGAAAATCTCCTCACCTGCTACACATTGTATCATTTAGTACAGGGCAACCTCCCCCCCCCCCCGCCCATGGCTTCATTCCCTTGCAGATAATCTCTGTTTCTGTCTTAATATGATCACAATCACTGACTGTTTCTCTCTCTTTTTCATGCTTGTGAAACAAAGAGATGCAATAGTGGTGGTGGTCTTAAGAGAGAGATTGCATGTGCAGGTGTGATCTTAACCTTACCCCCTCCGCCTCATCACCTGCTTGCCAAGGGCTGCAGCTTGTTGCATTGAGCTAGTCAGTGTTTTCACATTGTGAGTTTCCCCACCCATGAGCCATGTCACTGGCGTTCATGATGGTCCTGACTCATGCAGAGAATTGTATTAATGATGCACCTGTCAAGGGGTGGGCAACTTGCCCTAGGGATTTCAAGTCGCATGATAATTGCAGTAAAACACTGAGAATAAACCACAGAAGAGTGCCATTATTTAGAAAGATTCCCTAAGCCTGTTGGACAATAATTTAAGACTGATTTTGCAGTAACTTGAGTCAAAATACAGCAAAACAATAATAAAATAATCTGGTGCATTCAGATAGTGCTACCAAGCTGATGCTAGGTGATACTTTTCATGCATGCCTCTGCTTTTTGAAGTTGAAGCTGGACAAGGCTCAAGCACTTTCTAGCCTATTTTCTTGCTGTACTGAATTATAATAAAGCAATAGTTACTTTGAATGCTTCCCATTATAACCCATGGAGCTTGTGGCTTCTGTGCAGTTAGTCCTATAATGAGGCTAGAGAGTCCTATAAATATCATTTGATAGCTGTGCTGGGAGACTCATTAGTTCAGTTGCAAGGAAATATATTACTCCATTAGACTGTCAGCTTTGCTGATGCTTATAAAACGTCATTTTAAAAAGAACTTCTACCTGTGCAAGAAGCAATTTCTCCCCCTTCCCTTTGCAGTGTTCTTTTCCAATGTGTATATCATGCTTCCTGAAATGCATCTGAGTGAACTGAGTTTCCAGCATGGTTTAACAGTTAATCCTTCCTCCTAGGGAACTCTGGGAATTGTAGTTCTTATGAGAGGATTGGAAGCTTTCTAACAACTCTCAGCACACTTAAAAAAACTACAATCCCTAGGATTCTTTGTGGAAGCCATGACTGCTTAAGGTGCTATGATACTCCTTTAAATGTATATTTCAGAAGGGTCCTGCATTGTCTGAAACCAATGATACAAGTTAGTCACTGATTGCAATGGGGGCTCAGTTCAGTAAACAGGTCTAATTCCCCTTCCAAACATTTACTTTCCCCCCTAATTCTTGAAGTACTACTTGAAGTATTTGTAGCCATTCCCATTAGAATGAAGCCATTCCTAGATAGGAAATTTTAGGCAGAAAGGCCCACCTAAATTTCTGCCCTTTTCTTTGATGCTCAAGAATGAATGGATTCTTGAAAGAAATCTGCTTTCCATAATATCCTTGAATACGCAGTCCAGTAATGGAGAAAGGCAACTGAACATGTAAAAGGATTGGCTATTGAGGATGAGTTAGGGAATAATTTGCCTTGTGAGATTTTAGGAGTTACATACCAATTTTGAAGTGTTTGTAAATAAGTATGGGGAAGTGTAGATCAGTTACACAAAAGCACACAGGGTATAGGAGGAAGGGGATATCAGCATAATCCCCTGTATATCTACTCATGGTGCTTCCAGACTTTTGCCTTTTTTGGGTGGGATTCAGTCACATACTGGTGAATTCACATTGTACAATTAAAGCTGATTTGGAGCTCTTGGGCAACAAAACAGCCTTTCCCCCAAAGATCAGATCTTTGGCAACAAGGAAAGTGTGGACTAGTACTTGCTTGACATAGGGTCATCTAGCTCATTCAGTAGTCATCATCATATAATCTCCTTGCAAATAAATCAGGATGAGTGCTTAATAAATAGGCCATCTGGAAGCCCCCTTAGCAGTGAAACCCATTTATTTCGTATTCTCTGGTAAGTCTGCCTGATTGCAGCCTAAATAAACGTGTAAGGGAAAAAAATGAATAGATAAAATTAGCTTGGAATTGTGATGAATTTCTATGAAATTTAACTCATGTTCTGAAATGAAAATTAATCCCATGGGCTTTTGCAATTTTGCCCTCCGAAACTCTGAGGGTAAAAGATGAAAATTTAATCTCAAAGTTATTGAGAAGACTGTTTTTCAGATCCTTAGATTTGGTACTGTTATGTGGAGGGCAACATTCCAGATATAGGCTTTAATAGTGAAAACCGTGTCTTCACTTCATGTCTTGAATAAAAGCATGTGGGATATAGCATATGCATAATATACGGTACCTCATATTATGGGCTTTTTACAGATAATGATGAGATCAGCCCATCATTTTCTTCCTAAGGCAAAATGGTTCTGTTTTTAAATACTGATAAGTTCAGCATTTTTAAAAATGTCTTGAATGGCCGATAGCTATCACAAGAAATGTTTGTGTATTCTTCAATACAGGAGTTGGTAAAACATACTAGTGACCAAACTGAGAAGAACAATCTGAAACAGGCACTTGATGCAATGAAGGTAAGTGCGACTAACAGATTGGATATGTAAACTCTCTCTGGCGTAAAATTGTAAGAGTCTTTTCTGGAGAGAAATTAAATATATATCTACCTGCAATGTGTTGTTTCTGCATTACTGCACACCAGCTCATATGTTCACTAATACCCAAAAGCAGGTGCAGAGTTTTCCCAATTCAGAGCCAAGCTCATCAGAACAAATTCATATTGATGTTTGAAAGGAAAAGACTCTATAGCTTTGTTGTGTGTCAAATGCATGTTAACTTCAGTCCGCTTGATTGCACATTGTTTCTCTTATTTAAAGCACAAAATATAATACAAACCTATATAAGAAACTGACTTACACACTGAGCCAGACCATGGGTTCTAGCTCAGTATAGTCTACACTAACCGGCAACACCTCTCCAGAGCCTCAGGCACGAAGTCTCTCTCAGCCCTCCTTGCATATCTTCTAGATATGAAGCAGATGCTCTGTCGTTGAGCTATGACCCCACCTAAATCATCTACGTGCATGGCATGTGTAATTGGTTTGACTGCACATCTCTAGTTTTATTCCTAGCTTTATATTATTATCCGTTGAGTCAGTTCATGGAGGGAGATCAGTCTTGCAGCCATTCTAACTGTGTTGCTGCAGGAAGATTTTCTGAAAAAAAGCTTTCATGTTCAGTTTTCAAAGTGAGCATATGAGCTATTGCTATATGATTCAATTGTTTCTAGAGCTCATAGTTCTGAGCCCTATTTGGATTTTGACTATCCTAAGCATACTGTGTTTTCTCACACTGTGGTAGAAAGAGGTTTACACTTAAAGGTTTGCTATGTTCTCTCTGCCTCACAAAGGAAGTGTGAGCAGGCTATTCATCTCCCATTCCTCCCTCACTACAGAAAAATTAGTCAAGAAAGCTTGATTGATATGACACATGGTACTGTCCACATGATGTGCAGGTTGGGTGATGTGTCTCACAATTTATATTTATGTACAGTTTGTACCTGCTAATGTTTTAATACATAACTGCTTCTACTGTAGCTTGGGAAGTGTCTCTTAGTAGTCAATTTTTCTAATTAAGTGTAACAATTTAGCCCATGGCTGTTGCACCTCAGATATCTCTCTTCTGTGTTTTAGGACTTGGCACAGTATGTAAATGAAGTGAAGCGAGATAATGAAACCCTCCGTGAAATTAAACAATTTCAGTCATCAATTGAGAATTTGGTATGTCTCTGTCTCGTGTTACCCTTCAAACTTTGTATGTTGTTTTTACTGTTCCTTTTCGGGGTGATCTTGCTGCTGCTTCATTCTTAAAAGTAGGAGCTTGGACAAAGGCAAAGTCTGAGCTTGAGCACACAGAGAGCTGAGAGTGAAAATCCTGGCAGGACTGGAATTGGAGTCAGAGTGGAGTTCTGGGGCCAACTGAGAGAGGCAGGATGAATGGCAGGCCCAGAGGCAGAGCCAAGATGTTGCAAGTGGGGCTGGAACATAGATGCAGGAAAGCAGTAATCAGGTAAATAAGGAAGTTGGAAGAGGGGGGTGGCATGCAGGCTGTCAGGAAGAAGAGGAACATGGAAGCTGAGGGACGTAAATAAACTAGATCAGCACTGGAGAGCCATAAAGGCAAGGCAGGAGTCTGATGGTTGACCTGAAAGTATATAGGTCAATCAGGCCAGAAGGGACCAAGTGAGCTTCTTGCATGTTTCCAGGGTGATGGAGATTACGGGATTACGGTGGTGGAAAACTTTGGTGAAACTGGAAAAGGCAATGTTACTTTCTTATTTCTGCCACTCTGCAATCTTAAGTGGCTCTAAAAAGAATCTTTGGAGTAGCTTGGGGGACAATTTTTTTTTTTTTAATGTATAGCTTGGTTTGGTTCATAGCACCAAGGTGGTTCTTGAAGAAAAGATGCTGCCAGTGAACTCTTAAGTAATTTATGCTATTCTTACATTTTCAGAACCAGTCACTTTTACTGTATGGACGACCACAGGGTGATGGTGAAATAAGAATAACAACTCTGGACAAAAGGGCAAGGCAGGATAGGTGAGCAGAGTATGAGGCTTTCTTTTTTAAAACAAAACAAAACAAAACAAAACAAAACAAAACAAAACAAAACAAAACAAAACAAAACAAGGTGTGTCATTTACACTGGATAAATGCTCTTGAAATATGGCAGAAGAACTGTTGTGTATGTTAAATTGTTGTGCAGGAAGAGGTTTAATTTACCTCCATATTTTGGATAAAGCTCCAACTATATTAGGACTGTCCTGATTTTTGTAGGTTTTGTTTTTCAAGCAAAAGGTGCCATTTGTTTGCAGGCAGGGGCAGTGCTCCTTAGGCAAAAAATGTTCTAGCTGCAGAACTGCCTTCTCTTAGCAAGTCGCTTCTCAAGGCAGGGATAGTTATATTGCACATATTACTGAGGGTTGCCTTCTTTAAAGTAGTTGCTGTACTTGTTCTACCCCATCCATGTGTACCTTGAAAGACTGATGAAATGTAAACTCTCTTAGTGTGGTGAGATCATGCTTTATTAATAAGGTCCCCACACTTTTCAACTGAACCTTAAATTTATCGCCTGTGACTTTTGATCTGTAATATTCTTTCAATATTCAGATATTTGACTTAGATATTGGATAGCAATATTTAAGATCAGTATATTTAGCAACATTAGAAGGTTTTTGCCATTTGGTTTCCTGCAGAACCTGATAGCTGACATATGACCATGGGATTTAATGCATGCCAATGGCATGTAATAGTTGCCATGCAGTGATGTGTGACATTTATCAATGTGCTGTACATATAATGCACATATAATGTGTGATAATTGCTGTTGGAATTCAGGTAATATTGGAAAAGACAGCTTAGGACATGTGATTATATTTTATTTTCTGCTTCACAGGCATATATTCTTATTTGACTTGGCTGTAATTGTATGCAAACGGCGAGGTGATAATTATGAAATGAAGGAAATAATTGATCTTCAGGAGTACAAAATAGCCAATAACCCCACCACAGACAAAGAGAACAAAAAGGTAAAAAGATGTGCTGCTGAAATTTGTAGAGCTTTGCAGTATTTAAGAGGTTTAAAGCAGCTAACAGATTGAGGTTGAATCCTGACAAGACAGAAGTACTGTTTTTGGGGGACAGGAGGCGGGCAGGTGTGGAGGATTCCCTGGTCCTGAATGGGGTAACTGTGCCCCTGAAGGACCAGGTGCGCAGCCTGGGAGTCATTTTGGACTCACAGGTCAAATCTGTATCCAGGGCAGCTGTTTACCAGCTCCATCTGGTACGTAGGCTGAGATCCTATCTGCCTGCAGACTGTCTCGCCAGAGTGGTACATGCTCTGGTTATCTCCCGCTTGGACTACTGCAATGCGCTCTACGTGGGGCTACCTTTGAAGGTGACCCGGAAACTACAACTAATCCAGAATGCGGCAGCTAGACTGGTGACTGGGAGCGGCCGCCGAGACCATATAACACCGGTCTTGAAAGACCTACATTGGCTCCCAGTACGTTTCCGAGCACAATTCAAAGTGTTGGTGCTGACCTTTAAAGCCCTAAATGGCCTCGGTCCAGTATATCTGAAGGAGCGTCTCCTCCCCCATCGGTCTGCCCGGACACTGAGGTCCAGCTCCGAGGGCCTTCTGGCGGTTCCCTCACTGCGAGAGGCCAAGTTGCAGGGAACCAGGCAGAGGGCCTTCTCGGTGGTGGCGCCCGCCCTGTGGAATGCCCTCCCATCGGATGTCAAGGCGATGGACAACTACCTGACATTCAGAAAACATCTGAAGGCAGCCCTGTTCAGGGAAGTTTTTAATATGTGACATTTTAGTGTATTTTTCATCTCTGTTGGAAGCCGCCCAGAGTGGCTGGGGAAACCCAGCCAGATGGGCGGGGTACAAATAATAAATTATTATTATTATTATTATTATTATTATTATTATTAAGCATTTCCTTCCATGTTTATTTATCCACAAACCCCCATCAGAAATAAATGTTTTGTTTACTTTTTATAAGGACCTTTTTATGTGGGTGGAGGGCCCCCCCCTCAAAAACATAACACCTGGAATCATGAATGTTATTACCTTATTCTGCATAGTGTTTCTAATGGCTCTAAAATGTGTATGACGACAGAGTAGACACATAAATTGTGTTGTATGAAGTTTTGGAAACACACTAAAGCTGTATGTAAATGCTAGCTATTACTGTTATATATTAGTCATTGTAATTGGACTGGAAATAGGCAGTGTTTGGCCTTCAGAAGTTCTGAAGCAGCTGCACATGAATTCTTCATAGATAACCTTTGCATTGCCTTGTCCTTTAAACAGTGGTCCTATGGCTTCTACCTCATCCACATACAAGGCCAAAATGGACTAGAATTCTACTGCAAGACGAAAGATTTGAAGAAAAAGTGGCTGGAGCAGTTTGAAATGGCACTGTGAGTATTGCACATGTTATTAATTTCATAATGCACCAATGATTTGTCAGTGTTTACGACCAGGCAGTCATTTCAAATATACTTGCCTCAAAAGCCTCCAAGCTGCCAAAAGCGAAATTCCTCCAAGGAAAGGAAGAGGGAGCTCTAAGCTATGTTTTGGTAGCCTGCTTTCCTCTAAAGCTTGTGCCTTAGTGCTCCAGTATCTAGGGAACATATTAATGGATTTAGCAATAAATATTTAACATAATTGTGACTGATTTTGCTATCATTGCCTTGGTAAACTAAAATGTATTACTAAGGGAGATGGGGATGTTGGCATTTTTCCTAGTGGCTTCTAACTAATTTATTATGTGGTATTTGGATCAGGTTTCTTGGTTTTATTAAATTTATCTTCAAGGATTTGATTCTCTGCTTTTTAACACAACAACAACAACAAAAACAACAACAACAGTTTATGTATTACAGAATCCTTTCAAAGAAATATAAAAAGTGTGTGCTGCATATTGGAACTATATCTGTTTTGTATCTTACATTTGCCAACAGTCTCTCCCCCACTCCGCCCCCCAAATAAAGCTCTAACAATGAATAAATAAAACCCTTAACAATAAATAAATAAGTTAAAATGTGTTGAGAGGAGCTGCTTTGTAGCTTAGGAACAAGGGATTTCCATTACGTGTTTTTTCCAAGGATTTCCATTCGACTTCCGTACAGAAGATTTACACCTCCTGGTTCAATTGTCATTAAATCATAGTTATCAGTAAACCTGGATTTCATGTGATGTGCAGTATGCTGGTGTTCGCTGCTCAAAAGCCTCTGCTTTTGTCCTCTCTCTGCTCCTGTCGTTGGCACACAAGGGAGGAAACAAACCACAGCCATGGCTTTGTGATAGGCCAAGTACCAGCCATGGCTTCCATTTCTGGTTTGTTTGGAAGGAAACTGTTATGTACTGAAGTTCTCACCCTGGGCCAGCAGGGGGATACTGTAGATGGTTTTCACTCAGGTCCACATATGCAAATAAGGGATTGAAAGTGACGTTCAGTGATTGGATAGTTACAGAAAGTGGTTACTGTTGCGTTCTAGTGGAGCTCTATATAAGCAGGCTGGCTGAACCCTTCAGTTCAGTTCTGTTCTGGCCTGTGAATAAACAAGAGCTGTTTGAAGAATCGCTGTGTCATCTGATATGTTCACCCACAACTTAACAGAAACATACTTCCCATACAGACTAGCCCTGTGCCCTCAGAGCAATATCAGAGACACTGCTCTGTGTCCTTCCACTATTTAAGGTGCAACAGGTGAGCGCAGGTGTCAGAGCTGCCTCCAGGTCCCAGCTCACAGAGGACCAACGCTAGGCTGTAGTTATGTACAAAAGTCTTTATTGAGGTTCAGTTTCCATTTTAAAGCCGCAGCGCGCAGCTCTACGTCTCGACCTTAGACCGGCGAAGTCCCGTCTGAGTCTCCGCCCCCTCCACACCAGTTTAAGACTCTCGCTTTGCTCCACCTCTTCCTAAGTTCCTTTCTCCTCTGGGCCCTCCTGCCCGCTAGGGTTTCATCCTTCCTGGACTCCTCTGACGCTGACCCTGATGATTCTTCCCCCTCCTTCCGGCGGGCTTTAGGACCTGGTTCCCTATCCGGGCTACCTTCTGTGCCGCTCGCCGGTACATTTGAACTTGGCGCGCGCGCCCAGCCTGCAACTTTCCTCTTGACCGTTCCCTCGCTCTCCGATGGAGGCGTGGCCAACCCTGACTCATCTTCTCTCGCTGGTGGTGCATATGTGGGCTCTGACACCTGGGACTCCTCCCCCCCACTGCGCTCTGGTGGGGAAGCTGGTCCTGATTTCCAACTGCTGCTCTGGGAGTCCCCGCTGGCCCCTTGCTTCTGGGGTGTCCCCCTTGGGTCGCCCCTTGCCCTGCCCATCGGCGCCCCCTTCTGTGAATCTTCCGATTCGCTGGAGAGGCTCATGGAATCTATCGGGCTGCTGTCATCTTCTCCTACGCTGCCCTCGGATTGCTCCCCCTCGCTCTCCATCTCCTCTCCTCCCTGCGCTCCCGCTGAGTCCCTGACAGCAGGAATAAGGGCCTTTTCAGTCACGGTGTGTATACTACAGAGCACCCAGCTATGTCTGGCCTGATACTTATTTATTACATTTTTATTCATCCATTCCTCCAACAATGTCAAGGTAGAATGTACTTCATCCTCTTCACAGCCCTGTGAGGTTGGTAAGGCTAAGACAGAAAAAATGATCTAAGCTTCACAACTGAGTGGAGATTACAACCTGGTTCTCCCCAACTCTAGTCTGAAACCCACACTGTTGCACCATGGACTTGACAAGACATGAAGATGTGGGGTTATTTCAGCCTGCATTTGGGTTGTATGATAAAGGATTTGGGACCCAGGGGCTGAGTTTGGGTTTCATATGTTGTTGCAGTTTTTTTTTTTAATTCAGTGCCTTGTTACATGATTGTTAGGCAGTTTAGTTTGTGAGGTACTTTTAGTATTTGTACCCCCGTATTATATAGATGGGCAGCCAAGAAAGAGTAGCACCAAATCAATTCACGCCAGGGACTCCTCATATGTAGCTCAACCTTTAAGTTATTATTTGACATGAACTTTGCTTCTGATGATGACAATATAAGGAAGTGTTGCTTCTGCTTGGGTAATAGTTCCTTTTTCCAAAAGCTAGCACTTTATCATGTGTTCCTAAACAGAGATGGCAAGAACTTGATTATTTCCACCAGGAGCTTTAATACATCATGCAGCTCAAATGACCCAGCAAGCACATTGCATACATTTTAAGTGAACCAACAATTGACGCTGTGAGTGATTTACTTAGCTTCTGCTGCTGTTTTGATGAAGACATTAGTGCTTTTAATGCCTTCCAGTTGTCTGCTTTCCTGCATGTATGCTGTCGGCTATTAAAAACTCACAGGCTTGTAAAAGTGTTGGGCGTCAGCCAACAAGCAGCACTACTCATAACCCTCCTTTAGCAAAGGTGATTTGTTGTTGTTGATTATCATAACTGAATAGAACCAAGGGATTTGGAGGCTCACTATAGCTTAATGCGCTTGACTTCTCTGTGGGTTCCATTTTGGCTTACTCTGGATTGAAAATTAGATTAGCGGTTTCCCAGCCAATACATTCCTCTTGGGGGCCCTGTCCACACCAGACCTGGCGGAACACTCTTCTTTAAGACTGACAGCCTGCAGTCTAAAGAGCACAGGTCCAAAGCAATCTACAGTGTTGCTTTCTAGGCTGCATTGGTACTTTTCATCTTTGTATATCGAAACACGTAATGCCTATCTTTCAAAATTTGGCAACCACTAATGTTCAGTATGCTCAAGTGAGGGATATTGCACATACATTCCCATGCAAATAAAGCTCTTCCACATCCCCTTGTGGATTTGTTAAAATATCTGTTACTGTATCACGTTCCTTTCTCCTCCGAACACTTAGGAAGCAAAAAGGACTTACCGTATTTTTCGGCCCATAGGACGCACCTAGTTTTTTTTGGGGGGGGGGGAATAAAGGGAAAAAAAATTATTTTCCCCCCAGGTGCTCTGCGCTAATCCCGAAGCTTGGGGTGTGCGGAGCTCAGCGCGCCCCAAGCTTCTGGCTGCCGGCAAGGTCTCCGCTAGCCGTGGGAGAGCCGCGCGGCTCTCCCACGGCTAGCGGAGCGCTGTGCTAATCCCAAAGCTTGGGGCGTGCGGAACTCAGCACGCCCCAAGCTTCTGGCTGCCAGCAAGGCCTCCGCTAGCCATGGGAGAGCCGCGCAGCTCTCCCAAGGCTAGCGGAGCGCTGCGCTAATCCCGAAGCTTGGGGTGTGCGGAGCTCAGCGTGCCCCAAGCTTCTGGCTGCCAGCAAGGTCTCCGCTAGCCATGGGAGAGCCGCGCGGCTCTCCCACGGCTAACAGATAGCTTCCTGAAGCCTGCATTCGCCTCATAGGACGCACTCACATTTCCCCTTCATTTTTGGAGGGGAAAAAGTGTGTCCTATAGGGCGAAAAATATGGTACATCACACTTGAGAGGCTGGCTCCAAATGAGGGATATTTGGGATACACACTGTTATTCTGCTTTGTTTGTTTCTGATTCAAAACTTAAAAAAAAGAGCATTCAGACTCTCTGGTGGGGGAAAAAACCACATAAGTTTCTTCAGATGCTGTAGTCTATGTGGGGACAGAAAGCACGAACCACTTGCTGTTTCTTGTTTGTGTTTCTATGTTTAAGGATAATTTTTTAAATTATCTGTGTTCTTAAAAAAAAAAAGCAACTCAAACTACCCTAACTCCAAAAGAACTTGGCCATTTCCCCGAGCCAATCTGAGGCACAGAAAAATGACCATACCTACATCTCCAAAATGCCTTGACACCAACCTCCACACCCAAAACACCCTTCTCTTTCCCTTCCTTGGCAAGGGGTGGTGACTGGAGTAGAGACAGGGGGCATGTGGAGAATGGAGAAAGGCTTGTCCCTTGCTTCCCTTCCTCATTCACTCACTAGCATGCCAATGAGTGGTGAACTGGGGTGCAAAAGTGTGGAGAACTATTGGACATGCAGGTCTCCTGAGAGCTGTTGACATTGACTTATTTTCTTTCCTAAGTTACACCACTGACTTAGAACAGTGGGTTTAGTTATTCTGTTGTCATTCAGAGGACCATTTCAGGGTTCTCCTGATTGCAATCCTTCCCCTGAACCTTCAGTCAGTGGATCAAGGACAAAGACCTATAACTGAAAAGATTGTAGAATTGTGGGGCTGTGACCATCTTGAGGCATTTCCAGCCTGTCTTGAATTCTGGTGCCTCAGTTGCCACCTATGAGTGCCTATAATGAAAGATGGCCTACAAGTTGTACCAGCCCTGAATTTTCCTGAAACTG
The DNA here is from genome assembly GCF_951804945.1 of Podarcis cretensis. NCBI lineage: Eukaryota > Metazoa > Chordata > Lepidosauria > Squamata > Lacertidae > Podarcis > Podarcis cretensis. Next base: position 81,809,154 of record NC_137175.1, on the reverse strand, counting down.
AGCAATGGCATGAAAACCGTTACAGACAAGCAGGAATATGTTTTTTGTGGGGTTTTAAATCTGTAATTGTGCGATTTTAAATCACAGCGGGTGTGTTTGTGTGAGCTGTCCTTCCCCTGAGGTAACTCTACTCACTTCAGGCTTTGATACTGGAAGTAAATTCAATTGAGTGAAAATAAATCAGAGAGAAGCATTCTGTAGGAGTGCTCAGCACAACCCGCTCATATGCCCCTCTACGCAGGGGCAACATTCAAAAGACCCAAACAAAGAAGAATTCACGACGTAAAAGGCTGGCAGACACTGTGACGTTTATCATAGGTAAGGGGCTGGCATTAAATAATGTTTGGGGGAAATGATAACTTTGTAATACAGATGAGCATTGGGAGCTGGGCAAATTCATAATAATTATGAACTTCATCAACATCAGCGTTCTTTCCTTAAAAAATTGTTTTAATCATCACTGAGAGGATCAGGAAGCAGTATAGGTTAGTATGCAAGTCAAGGATGTAAAATATTGATTTACTGGCAGTATATTTTCTGCGATGTGTTATTCCCACACACGGACCACACATGCATGCACTCTCACTCTGCTGTGCAGTGAACAGATGGTTTCACTGAGCTGTTCACAATTATATCTGGATAGCTTTGCTTGAGAGCCTGTGGATGCTTGACTTGGGACTTATCAGAGTGTAAACTCAGCATGTAGTTTACCTCAGAAGCTTTCTATTTCAATCCACTGTGCAGCATCTTAAGCTCTCACTTAGGTTAAATTTCACCTGTCATGATGATGACTAGCTCATTCATTTCTTTAGGGTCTTCCGGCTCTTCCTCACAACCCTCCTTAATCCTCTCTGAAAATTTTTTCATCAGCAGAATTTTCCACTTCATTATTCAAGCTCTCTTCCAGGCCATTAAAAACCAAACATTTTTCTGTTTTCACATGGTGATGGCTCCTTCCAAGATACGCAGAAGAAAATACTGTACCTTACCCAACATTGCTATCAGATGCATTATATCTCTCCTTCTGCATGCCTTGGCAGCCTGTTCCTATGACTACTACCATGGGCCTTAAAGGGCGTTGCCCTTGAAGACTAAACTGCAGATGGCTCAAAATAGAGCAGCACAGCTTTAATGTAATGGCTAGCCATGTAAAATGTATTTCACCAAATACTATGTTGTGCTGATTTGGATTCATGCCAAGCATTATCATATTGGCCTATTTTCATAGTGGCTGGGAACAGGATCAGTGTGAACTAAAGATGAACATTAGGGCTGGGCAATATATTGATATATCAGTCCATATTGTGATATCAGTTTCATAGTTTTTGACCTGGCAATATATTGCTAATCATGATGTGTGTGTGTGCTATACAAAAATCACAATGTGGGAAAACCATGAAGCCAGCCTATGCCTCTATATAGCTCTATCCTTATTTCAGACATTGTGATATATTGGTATGTCATGATGCTTAGCTGTTGATATATCATGATGCTGAAAACCAGATATTGCCCAGCCCTAATGAGCAAAGCGTGTATTGCATGTACACACCTGTGCTTGTGCATACAATTCCGAAATCTTGAAAAACCTCTATTAAAGGGGAGAAATTGTGACATTCAGTGACAGTCATTTTTTGTGTGCTGTTAAGCTTCATGCCCCTTAAGGACATTTAAAGATGAAATGCTTCAGGTACATCATGGTGTTTAGTGCTCTATGTTTTTATTATTGGAATAAAAGCAGGATGTAGATTTTAAAACAAGCCTTGACATTTTCAGAGCCTTCCAGTGTAATTGGTACACTATTCCTATAAAAGCTTCAATATCCAGTTCAGTTTGATGGATATGAATCTAAGAAGGGAGTAGAATTTCCTTTTTTAAAAAAGTATGCTAGATTGACAGAACAGCAGAAGGAGGGGTGCTTACTGTGCCTTCATTTCTTATGCTCCTTGCTCTACTTTTTTAATGTACCAATCAGGTTCAAGTTAAACCAACCTTTTTCTTTAAAAAATACATATGCATAGCAACTTCTTCTGAGGGAATATTTGATCTCTGACATATTGAACACTGACGTCTTGAATTAAAGCTGTTAGTGTTAATATCAATGCACGTAAAAAGCCTGAGATATATGCTGAATTCTCAGAACAGCATGGGAAAGCACTTCATGTTTAACACTATGATAGATTTACATTTATGCTTGCTTTTATCCTGGTGAAATTCGGTTGTCCTTGTTACTTTTTTTCCAAGATATGTTCTGTCACTTTTTGTGAAAGTGATTTCTAAAAGAAGTGGCGGGGAGGGAAAATCATCTTTAATTGCAGATAACAGCCTCCCCTCCCTGAGGTGCTGTATTGTGTGGGTTTTAAGTACTGATCTAGGAATGTAATAAGGAAAGGAGACACGTGAGAGTGAAAATAAGGCCTCCTTTTCTCTCAGGGTCGCTAGGGGTAGCAGCATTTCTTTGCTGTTATTAAAACTTAGAATTTATTGGTCAGATATTGTTGTGATGATGGACTGTCATAGGCCCCTGGTTCCATCAGGAACTGGCATGATTTGCCACTCCCAGATTTAAGAGGAGGAAAGAACCGACAGGGAGCTGGAAGGTGGGCACTCAGTGATGGAGTAGAGATCCTCAGCTTGTGACTCTAGATCCCAGGAGAGCAGGAAGCAGATCTGCTGGCTCTCCCTTGCGCCTCTCCTGCAGAATGCACAGCCTCATCAGGGGGAAGGGGGCTCCTTCTTCTCTCTGTTATGCTTTTGTGGAATTCATTACCCAGGTAAAACTGAGGTTCTAGTCTTATTCCATCTGAAGCAGGTCTTGGTGGTCCAACTTTTATTTAGCATAAGCTTTCTTAGGATTGTTGGGCAAACCCTCACAGGGTAGCCTACAAGAAACATGTCAAAACAAACATAATAAAAACAACACCAGAGTAGGGAACCAGCAGCAAGATGGATAAAGAATATGGTGAATAAAAAACTGTATTCTGGCATTGCTCAATAACTCAAGAAAGGTGGCCAATGAGTGTTTTTGGCTGAGGTGATTCCATCATTATAGAGTTACCACTTAAAAGACCTGTCTCTGGTAGCTGCCAACCTGACCTCAGTGGTGAGCCCAAATACTTTGGAGTCAATCAGGTTCATATGGACACAGGTGGTCTTTAAAAAAAACCTGAGTTGAAACATTCAAGGCTTTAAAAAGGCTAGTATTAGTACTTTCCCATTTGTTCACCTCTCATCAGATGTCAAACAAGTATTCTGGTGGCTGAAGGTTGCATCCGTTCAAGTTTGTAGACAGTCCAAGTTTGTAAAGGCAGTCCTATGTAGAGAGCCTTAGAGAACTTTTGCACTGGAAAAAGTTCAGCTAAATCAGTGCTCCCAGTATGTTTCTGAGCACAATTCAAAGTGTTGGTCTGACATTTAAAGCCCTAAATATACAGGTATCCTGTATACCTGAAGGAGCGTTTCCACCCCTATCGTTCTGCCCAGACACTGAGATCCAGCGCCAAGGGCCTTCCCTCATTGCGAGAAGTGAGGTTACAGGGAACCAGACAGAGGGCCTTCTTGGTGGTGGCGCCCGCCCTGTGGAATGCCCTCCCATCAGATGTCAAAGAAATAAGCAGCTATCTTATTTTTAAAAGACATCTGAAGGCAGCCCTCTTTAGGGAAGTTTTTAATATTTATTGCTGTATTGTTTTTAACACTCAATTGGGAGCTGCCCAGAGTGGCTGGGGAAAGTCAGCCGGATAGGCAGGGTATAAATAATAAATTATTATTATTAATTATTATTATTATTATTATTATTATTATTATTATTATTATTATTATTATTGTTATTTTATCTATTATGCACCTGTGGGTGAAGCAGCGGCTTGTAGGTTGTAGGTGGAGTTTTAGTGGGAAAATAAATAAATATGAAAAGGTTAAGGATTTTCTCCCTACTGTTTTCTCCTTAAACTTTCAGCTTCTTGACTCTGCGTTTGATTAGGTACTGTGTGTCTAGTTAGACCATGAAGCAAAATGCTAAAATAAGGCTTCTCTATTTAAAGCCCAAATGGAGCTGGATATGCTTTCCTCTTGATGGCACAGTTTAGTCCTTCAGATTTCTGAACATGTGCAGAGATAAAAGGTAAACTAGGGCTTTTATTGATCAGCATTTTAGTTCAGCATAGGACCAAATCTTGAGTTATGTCGTGCTCTATAGGCATAGCATAGCACGTGGTTGTTCTTTTACAACTGAATTTAACTGCAAAGCTGGGCAAAGTGCAGGATAACATGCAAACCCCTAATGTGGGGTTAAAAGCCAGTTATTCAACAACCTGTCAGGAAAAAGTTGGATGCAGTTTGATAAGGTCTTTACCCAGCAGTGGATTGGTATGAATGAAAAATGGTGCCTTCATATCTCTCGGTTATTACAGTCCATAGATTGTTACATGAATAAATCATTGTGAACCTGAATTGTTCTTCCATAGGAAGAAAGAGGCTAAAGCATGGTCATTAGCTTGATTGAAACAATGCACTACATACCCAGAAAGCTAGCAAGATTAAATCCTTTAATCTCTAAAAGGGCAGCCACCCTATGATCAAATAAGCAAATTTTCTTGCAAAGTCTTAGAAGTAAATTGCATTCTCTTGATCAAAAGCACAGTTTACTTGTGATACAGTTAATTTAATTAGGCAACATGCCTTTCTGCTAAAAATCCTTTGATGTGACAAATCTGGGATGTATGAGTATTAACATATGGAGACTTGATTGATTGATTAATTCAGTAAATGCTGTTCTTCAAAGATTATTTCTGAGCTACAGCTAGGAAGTCCCAAACATAACAAAGAGAATCTCTCCAGAAGAGAAACATTTTGTGGAAATGTTGAGAGATGTTGTGGAAATATCCCTTCTTGCATTGTATGTCTTCTGTTGGTTTATCAATATTACCCATAGACAAATACTTATGTTCTTCTATATGTGTGTATTGTTTTAGTTTCCAATTATTATAATAACAAATGACAAATTGAAATATTACCCAGTCTCCTGTGGTTTTGTTGGTGCATGGTGGGTGGCATCTGCAGAAATGGGCTGGAATGTAAATTTTGCCTTTGTCTGGGAATGCATAAGTACCGCTCAGTTTCCATTGTGTTTAAGTACCTCCACTGTACATTTCTGCTGTTCGAGTACATTGCCCTTATAAATGAGCGTTGCTTCTATGAAGCTTTAATTAGCAAAAAAGAGACCTAGAGAATAGGTAAATTAGCGGGTTCAAAGGGTCTCTCTTCCTATTTTCTATACGACATTGCCTGCCCAGCAATCTTTTCTCTTTGACCACGCATGTTCCCTGTCAGCTTTATATAGTTCGTTCTGTTTCTTGGTCTGGCGGTGTTCTTGCCCAGGCTGAGTTTGATGTTGCTGAGTTTTGGAAATGAACTCTCCCTCATAGGAAATAACTAGTAACTGGTCACCCACTTATCCAGGGTTGAGCCCCACTGAATTCAGTGGAACCTGGAGACTGGATAATATTTCAGTTTGCCATTTGTTGTTATAATAATTGGAAACTAGCACGATGCACACATATAGAACAACATTAAGTATTTATCTGTGAATTCAGTGGAACCTATTATTTCTTAGTAGGTGTATATAGAATTGCATTGTTTTAAATTCTGAACAAAACCCTTTTGCATTTTAGCTAGGCTTATAAATAAACTGTGGCTTTTTCTGAGCGAACTCCCCCTCTCTTTTCTCTCCTGTTCCTTAAAAGTTGGGGACTTCTCCCCTTTCAGCTTTCTAGCCCTGAGCAATATCCTTGCTAGGTCCTCATGTCCTTTGGCATATGAGTACAAACCCATTTGATCACTTCAGTATGTAGAACTTGAATTTTCCAAGTTGAATTTTCCAAGTGCCACACAGTGTTCGTTCCTCATTTACAAGGAGTCATTGCTTTAGTGTCACAATATCTGTGCTCTGGAATTCCCTATCTATTGACAGCACTGAAAAACTTTTATATTTCTCTGAGCCTATCCAGTCAGATGATTTAGTTCTGTTTGTTTTAAATGTTCCATTGGTCTTTATCTTTATCTTTGTTTGTGTTATGTATTGAAGTTCTCACCCTAGCCACCAGGAGTATCGTGTATATAGTTTTCACTCAGGTCCACGTCAGTTACAACAACCCTGGGTTGTTGTTGCTACAATATTGACAGCCGGCTGCCTATAAAAGCAGGATAGGGTACAGCTCCACCTGTTGTTGGAGGAGATTAACCACACTTTTGGTATTTAAGGCATTCATCAAATTCACATGCTGTTGCCATTCCATCAAGAAAAAAACATCTGCCTTGTTATTTTTCATTATCTGAAGTGGCTCTTAGAGTCAGATTTTTAAAAGTTTTATGTCGCAATGTATATAGAATATATCTGTTTTTGACAAGTACACTACTTTAGACTGCTATGCTATAGCTTTTCACCTTAGTGTCTCGTTTTTTATGTTCTTGAAACCTTTATATTGAGGGGAGCATTGAGTCATGCAGATCTGCCACTTACAGTTTGAAGTAATAGATTCCAGGAACTGTTTTATCATGTGATCTACAGTTTATATTGACTAGGCCTAAGCTTACTTGTGTAATCATGTCCTTTTGAACCAATGTTTCCTTTGGACTAAGGTTTAGTTAGGTTTGTTGTGAAAACAACAACAAATAACTTATTTCATATTGAAATTTTAGGCAGAAAGGTATTTCCTCCCTTAAATACACCCCCCCCCACCAGTTGTTGGGGGGAAATTAATTAAATTGAAATTACTTGACATCTAGGTGGGAAGAGGTGAGTTGTTAATTAAGTGCCCTAGGAAAGCAATTTTTCAAGAATTAATTGAAATGTTTGTAATGGGTTTAAGCAATGACTCTGCTGCGGCCTTGACATGGAAAGGTGAGAATGTGCATGGGTTTTAATTGCTGAAACTTGGTCAGTATTGAATAGCTGCTGAAGAACCACCAGCTTAAGACAAAAAAAAAACCCAACAACAGCAATGGGGTGGGATAGGATAGGACACGATTCAACTCTTCAAATGCATCAGTGGGAGCAACATAAGTAAGAGAGAACAAATTTATTTAGGCTAAAAAGCAATTGTGGGTATACAAACCAATGGCTATCAGTGGTCTTTAACAAATTAGGGCTGGGAATAGGATTTTTTTTCTTAACTACTGGCACTGAATATCTCTGGAATAGTCTCCCTAGAAGAGCTTTGAGAGCTAAGTGACCTTGAAAGCATTTTACCTTCAGTCCAGGGTTGTAAATAGATACTCCTCCAGTCCCATGTGGTGAATAAGAATCACCTCCAGGCAACAGGGCAAGGAAGCATTATACAAATTCGATTTTTCCTTCACTCAGGCTACAAATGGCTTATACGTATGGGTCACCATTATTTCCTCTCCCACTGGTGCCTAGTTGTTGGATGTGGGGAGAGAGAAGACAGAGAATATTTGGTCACAGAGCTTAAAACAGAAATGAAGCTGAGTGATACCCATCAGTAGCCCAGTCTTCCAATTAACAGGGCCATTTTACATTCTGTCTTGGGTGGTGCATTAACGTGCAAACTAGATGAACAGGAATTCATGACTCGTGATATTATATTTATGGGACAGGCTCATTCAAGGAAGGAGTCTCCTATTGCAAGTTTGCAGGATAACTCTTCACCCCACTAGCAGTTAACTTGAAGCAAGGCTAGATAGCAGGGTTTGCTGCATGCGTGGGAACTTTAGGCCCACATGAGCTGTTGATTATTTTAGTATCTTACTTCTAAAATTACTCCCTCGTGACAATAACAGTGTTTCTCCAATACACAATTTTGGAATTGCAGCTCTAAAAACTTATCATTCGCTATGCAGCGCAATGCTTCACTTTGGCCATATGTCAAACTGAACTTATTTTATTATGTAATGGGTTTCCTAGCATGTTAGTGTCATCTAAAGCTGTATCTCTCTCTCTCGTTCAAAAAACTTTTTGCATGTCAGATCCACATTTTTTTTAAGCAGCTAATGTTGAAACGTGGTGTATAAAATTCTTTCTCTAGCAGAAACACTGCATGGAAGGAAATAGATTTTTTAGTGTTACAGAATCTCTGCAGGAGGGATTTGGACATGTTTTATCTTTAGGAACTTGACCTTCTATGGGAATGAAGAGATTTTAATATCATTCCTCCCAAAAGAATGAAAACCCATTGTACTGTACCTCACAACCCTTTTCTAATAGATCATCCTAGGATAAGTTATCAGATACCAATGCCTATTTAGGATGATGCATACAGGAGCTGTGCATGATAAAGTGTTACAGATGGAAGTACAGTTGCTTTTTGGTGCAATCTTAGTTGTAACTTCTAACTGTGCATAGAAGCCTAAATCTGATGATAAGTTGAACCATGTTATCTAGTGCTGTCTGGAGGCTACATACTATACCTAAAGAGTTGAGCAGATTTGGCAACAATCATGCTTCCTGGTTGTATAAGTGCCAGTACATTTGCTGCTGGTTCCCAGGAATTCAAAATGCATTTTTCTACTTTTTGTGTTAATTTAGGCCCAACCTAAAGCCCAATTGCATTCTCAATCCGACCAACGGATGTCCGGGAATCAGCGTGTTTTTACATGAGTAGAGCGTGTGCTTTTATTTAAAGTACATCTCTGGGTTATTTGTTGGGCATAGGAATTTGTTCATTCCCCTCCCCCCAAAAATATAGTCCGGCCCACCACATGGTCTGAGGGACGGTGGACCAGCCCACGGCTGAAAAAGGTGGCTGACCCCTGATTTAAGTCTAAGCTCACACACTAGCTCAGATTTTGGTGTTAAGACATCATCCGATTTTGTAGGAATATTATTTGGCCCCTGTCCAATTATGTGCATGTTTCCCGAAGGAATCAAATTGTTCCAAATGTTGTCAGGTAGTAATGCAAACAAGTGGCAGTGTCTGGCTAGACAACATCTAGGCAGTGGTGGCCATACTTGTGCAAAATACATTTTGGGGGTGGGCTCCAACCAATTTAGTTGGATATTACACTAGTATCCAATTACATATCTTCAAAGAAGTGAATAAAGATTATTATGAGATGCAGAAGCATAATACAATATTATTATTATTATTATGCTACGGATGTAGTGTATTTTGATTGCACTAAGGCTTTTGACAAAGTTCCCCATGATATTCTGGAGAAGAAGATGGTAAAATGTGGGCTAGACCAGGTGAGTGTTAGGTGGATTTGTAGCTGGTTAGTGCTTATTAACGATTCCTTGTCATCCTGGAAAAAAGTGACAAGTGGGGTGTCACAGGGGTTTATCCTGGGCCCATTGTTGTTCAATTTCTTTAAAAATGACTTGGATGAAGGTATTGAGGGGCATGCTTATCTAATTTGCAGATGACAACAACCTGGGAGGGATAACTAATGCTGCAGAAGACAGAATAGGGATTCAAGATGACCTTAACAGACAACTGGGCCTAAACTAACAAAATGACAAATGTAAGGTTCTACACTTGGATAGGAAGAACAAAAAAAATAGCTGCACAGATAAAAGATGCAGGACACCTGGCTTGTGAAAAGAATCTAGTGGTCTTAGTAGACCACAAACTTAACACAAGTCAACACTGTGGTGCAGCAGCAAAAAAACTCATGCTATTCTAGGCTTAATCAATTGACGTATAGTGTCCTGATCTAGGGAAGTAATAGTCCCACTCAGTGGCGTAGCATGGGTTGTCAGCACCCGGGGCAAGGCAAGTAATTTGCGCCTCCTAACCCAGCTAGGGGCAGGTAGGGGCAGAGAGCTGCGAGTGCGAGCGCGCGCCCCCAGAAGTTGCGCCTGGTGCGGCCGGCCCCCCTGCACCCCCCACACTACGCCACTGGTCCCACTCTATTCTGCCTTGGCCACACCATGCCTGGAGTACTATGTCCAGTTCTGAGCATCACAATTTAAGAAAGCTATTGACAAGCTGGAACATGTGCAGAGGAGGGTGACCAAGATGATAAAAGGTCTAGAAACCAAGCCTTAAGAGGAACGATTGAGGTGAATTGGGTATGCTTAGACTGGTAAAGAGGAGATGGAGAGGAGATATGATAGCCACATTCAAATATCTGAAGGGCTGTCACATGGAAGATGGAGCCAGCTTGCTTTTTCTTGTTCCGGAGGCTAGGACCTGAACCAATGAGTTCAAGTCAGAAGAAAAGAGATTCTGACTAAACATCAGGAAGAGCTTTCTGACAGCAAGAGCTGTTTGATGGCGGAACAGTTTGAGGTGGTAGACTCTCCTTCTTTGGAGGATTTTAAGCAGAGGTTGTTGGATGCCCATCTGTCATGTATGATGTATTTGATATTCCTGCATTGCTGTTGGGGTCCCTTTCAACTCTACATTTCTATGATTCTATGGTGTCAACCAATTCCCCACCCCACTGGTGGAGAGAATTTGGGGGGAAGGGAAAGGCAATGACCTTCCCTCTCACTTCTCTTTGCAGATGGAATGGGCTATGTTGAGTTCAGGTTAACAGAAAATGTAGTATGAGCTCCAGGAATTAAATGAGAGGCATTTTTTCCTCTTAAGTAAAAAGCATATTAAGGATATAGTGAATACGGGCTTACCAAAAGGTATAAAATAAACAAAATAGTTTATGCTATAACTAAGATGCTAAAGGGATGCAGGTGGCGCTGTGGGTTAAACCACAGAGCCTAGGACTTGTTGATCAGAAGGTTGGTGGTTCGAATCCCCACAATGGGGTGAGCTCCTGTTGCTCAGTCCCAGCTCTTGCCAACCTAGCAGTTCAAAAGCACGTCAAAGTGCAAGTAGATAAATAGGTACCGCTCTGGCGGGAAGGTAAACGGCGTTTCCGTGCGCTGCTTTGGTTCGCCAGAAGCGACTTAGTCATGCTGGCCACATGACCCGGAAATTGTATGCCAGCTCCCTCGGCCAGTAAAGCGAGAGTCGGTCATGACTGGACCTAATGGTCAGGGGTCCCTTTACCTTTACTTAAGATGCTAAAACACATTTATCCTCAAGTTACGTGGTATAACTTGGCCTTTGTCATTTCCTCTATTCTCTTATATCCGCAAGTGGAGTAAGCTTATGCCCCAAGAATTAAACTTCTTGAGTATTAAATATTTTGGCTTTCATTGCAGGAAGTATTGAAATAACGAAACATTTCAGAAGCTCTCCCAGTAGGAAGTACCCGAATAAATTTATGATTTGACACTTCTTGCTCTTGTGTTTCATATCACATTATTTTAGTCTCATCAGATGTGACATACAATTTGACTGCATAAACCACTGTGACACAATGCATAATGCCTGGTCAAATATTGAAATGAGCAAAAGAGCTTTCAAGCCCACAGTTAATGCAGCATTATAGTGTTTTGATAAGGATTTTCCTCCTTCCGTTTGTAGGAAAATTGGATTGGAGGGATTTCACTTTCCTATCTGCTTTTTATTCTGTCTTCAGTATTTTCAGTGTCCCATCTTCCTTCACGGTGGTGTTGGTAGGACTTGAACATGAAACCTTAGGCAGGGATTGCAAACTTGTGGCCCTCCAGATGTTGTGGACCAGATGTTGTGGACCACAACTCCTATAATCCCTGACCATGGTCTCATGGGTGTTGGAGTCCCACAACATTTGTCTGTAGTCAGCTCTGGCTAACCTAAGGAGCTACGTAGAAGACCCAGCAATGAAGCCTCTTATCGGCAATTGGCCAAAGTGGGCTTTGTCTTCACTGGTTTTAGCAAGAAAGGTAGACTGTCATCTGAAAGGCTGTCCTTATATCTCTCTTGCCTTTAGCACACTGAGGTGTGGCTAATTACGTAAAAGTATAAATGAGACATTAAATTTGGATCTAAGGAGCTGAGCAGATTCAATCACGGAACTCTTGATGTGAATCCATATAATAATGATGATGGTTTTATTTGTGCCCTGCCCATCTGACTGGGTTGCCCCAGCCACTTTGGGTAGCTTCCAACAAAATATAAAAACACAGTAAGACATCCAACATCCAAAGTCCTTATATATAATGCAAGTAATTGTGTAGTATTGAATCATAATATTTCCTTAATCCATGGGAAAAGGGTGATTAAATAACATGGAAGTTGTAGGAGAGCTTGTGAATGTTCCCACAAATTGATGGTTTTCAGCTGCATGTGAATGGAGGCTGAAGTATTGATTCACACTGTCTTGTGAGAATCAGTATTATCGAGCAAAGACTGTGAAGGGAGATGGGGACTGTGGGGTGAGATTCAGATTTAAGACTGTGGTTTGGTGAAGGTGGCCTCTGTTACACATTACTTGTTGTTGCTTCTTTTGGGGGTTGCCCTGAACCGTTTGTTGCCATTACTGCCATTTCCAAACCCAGGGACATGATCCAGTCAAATATAAGCACTCTTTTAAGTTGAATTCAGTGCGTGAAAATCTAAGATCTAACTTTCCCATTGAAATCTGTGGAACTTCAAAGTGCTTTAGGTGTGAGTTTGCAGTGTGTGTTTCCGAAACCCACATTGTACTTGCACTTCTGCTCTTGAGAAATGAGCATAGTGGCTTACTGCCCAGTGAAGCAATTTTCACCAAGGAAGTTTGTTAACTCCCCAAGTTTTAGCTTGCTTCGCTAGCCTGAAGTCGTACAGCCCAGCTATAAGCCTGCCACTTCAATGAGACCTAACTCAAGAAACAAGTCTTGGAAAGCGGAGTAGAAAATGACACATTGTTGATGTTTGTTATTGGGTACATTTGCTGTTGTATATTGCATCTTTCCCTTCCATTTTGTGCTGTTAGTTCAGAGAATGCTCAAAATTGTATAGCTTAGCTGACCAGTAGATCTCTAGATCAGGATGAATCCAAGCTGTCGTCCTCCTCTTCCTCCTCCTCCTCCTCCTCTTCCTCATACAGTGATACCTCGGGTTAAGAACTTAATTTGTTCCGGAGGTCCGTTCTTAACCTGAAACCGTTCTTAACCTGAGGTACCACTTTAGCTAATGGGGCCTCCCGCTGCCGCCGCACCTCTGCCACGCAATATCTGTTCCCATCCTGAAGCAAAGTTCTTAACCCGAGGTACTATTTCTGGGTTAGCAGAGTCAGTAACCTGAAGCGTCTGTAAACCGAGGTACCACTGTATATCCCATGTGGCATCTCTTGTCAATTGTAATATTACAGAATCATGAAAGAATTTCTATGGCAAAAAATGCATTGTTTATCCACACTCCCTCTTACATTTTTCAACAGTGAAGACAAAATGTATATGCCTAATGAGCTTGGGAGAAAATTAGTTTTCTGCATATTACTTTGGTAGTCCTACACTTTTTAATATTTCTACTCACTTGTTAATGTGATAAAGGTGAAACACAAAGCTATAAAATAAATGTTCCACATTGTAACACAAACTACATTTTACTGTGACTTGAAATCAATGTTGGCATTATAAAAATTGCACGTGTAGGTCACACACGTAAGGGTAATGTGTTCTATTAGCAGCTGGTGTGTTCATTTCCAATTGCTTATTTAGACAGGTCTGTGTGCAGATGACAATTTGAGCAAATGTAGCTTTTGCTGGAAAATCCATAAAGGAGCAAATGACAAAGTCACTGATACATTTCTTATTTGCATTATTGTCTTGTGCCCCCTGTTTAACCAATAAACTATTGAAATACAAACAAGCAATGTTGTAGTTAAGAGGAATAAGTGCATTAAAAATAGGCTCATATGAGATATGACTCCAAGAATGAGCAGCATTTGAGAGATTTACATAAACAACAGCATAAAACAGTTATCATTTGAGTATTTTATAGTCACTGCTACAGGATATGGTGGTAAGGTGATGGAAAACAGTGAGCAGGACATTTCCAACGCAACACAAACACAACAACATTTTGACTTGTCTGTATATATTTTTCTCATGTCTTTTTCAATATTAGATATGACTAAATCTGCCTGCAAATGTTTGTTCTTGGCATTGTTTTTACCATAATAGAAACATCATCATAATGAATGTCCTCCAGGCATACTGTATGAGTTTTCTTTCTGATTAATCTCCTCTACTCATTCAGATTCTTTATATGTTTTGCATAAATCTATATTGCTTTGTGCTAATGGCAGTGAAACTTCTAACATTGATTGGCTGAGCTGATAGGAAGCTGGAATGTTCAGAATAACCTGTTCGAAAAACAGATCTATCAGAATAATTCAGTGGGAAGTTATGAGAGTCCAGGGGTGCAATGTGGCTGAAAGGCAATGCAACAGGAACCAGAGAGAAGAGTAGGAGATTTGAAGATGGAGCAGGAAGGGGCTAGTGAGAGTGAGGCCTTTGAAGAACCTTCATAGTGCTTTAGGGTCAGGAAGTCTGTGTTTATGGCTCTTGGTGTAATGTTTAGAAATATTTTGCATGTCTTTGTAGCATTTCTGGAAAGGTAGAAATTGGAGCAGTTCTAACCCAGGGCTGAATAGCTTTGTTTACACAGCTATGGAAGATTCTGGCAGGACTCAATTTAACTTGGGATCCACCCTTTTCAGAGCTGCTGCACATTTTCTCAAGCTATCCACCACAATCCCCGGGTCTCTTTCCTGGTCAGACACTGCTAGTTCAGACTGTGTTTGCGTATATTTGAAGAATATCCGTATCAGTGTTGATTGTCATGGGCTGGCTGTACGCAGAGGTGTGGTGGGAGACACCAGCTTCTTCCCCAAGGAAAGAAGGCTCAGAGTCAGGGGACTGGTGGTGGGGCAAAAATGAGTGAGAAGAGTGAGAAGATTGGAAGGTGTCAGAAACTGAAGAGGTAACAGGGTTAATGATCAGGGAGACTCTATGGTGGAGAGAAGTCCGGAAGTAGAAGTGGCAGCAGAAGAGGAGGGAGGCCAAGAGACAGACTTGAGTTGGGCTGGCCCATTCCTGACATTGATATTGCCCAGAGATGCACCACTTTACACTTGTTTACACTGAACCACATTTGCTGTTTTAATGCCCGGTTTGGAGAGATCTTTTTGAAGCTCCTTGCCGGCCCTTTTTGTTCAGCTTTATCATTGACTATATTTTATTGCTCTAAGCACAGCAACCAAAATATTGGTTGCTGTGCTCTGCAAATATTTACAAATATTGAACTAAAAACTATCTTTTTCTAGGTCCAACATAAGGCCGCATTATGGAGAAACAAATACTCATAACTTCAAAATGCATACCTTCACTCGTGTAACATCCTGCAAAGTCTGTCAGATGCTTCTGAGGTAAGTGTCAAGGGAGCTGAATAATAATTAGAATTGCACCAAAGTTGGGAAAAAAACCTATTGCATTGAATAAATTAATTAAAATTATCCGTCTGGCTAGAACAAGGTCTCCTGTTAAAAACCGATAGGATTTAAAATCCAACTTGCAGAAACTGATAATTCAGTATCAGGATAAATTTGGCTGTAGTGTCTAAACTGTATGAATATTTGCAGCTAAATATATAGTTTTGCTGATAGATAAATCCCACCTGTGCAACTGGTGGCTTGTGGGGTATGTAGAACAATTTTTTTGTTGCTCATGGAGTTCCTACCAAATTTTTATCAAGCTGAAAAAAAAATGTTTGCAAAGAAAAGAAAAGAAAAAGCTTTCAAGTTTATGGGACTGAATGAGGTAGCGAGGGAGAAATCCCACTGTTTAATTTTAATGCTACATCCCTTCTTTCATGCATAATATCTTTGCTATGTCTGAGCTCATAACTGTGAAACCCAGAGTTATTGAAGGCACAAATGTTTACTCTCATTGTCAGCCATAAAGGGCTCACAGAATGCCTTACATATCAATCAAAACAGAGCAGTCCATGTCCTTGGGATTCTAATCTAAAAAACACAACCTAAAAGGAAAATGTATTAGGCAAGAGGAGGGAAATAAGTGAATTCAGGTACCAGTGCTTAGTTAAAAGTTCTAATGATGAACTGAGATGGGAACAGTTCAAGGAGAGGTGGACCCAAACATTGCTAGCTACGCAGATGGAATGGCCCTGCATCCTTTTTCTTCACATTTCTACTGTAGCATGGTGGAATGACTGCTGCCATGTGACGGTTGATAGAAGGAAGAGCCTGGCTTCTCAGCAAAGCTGACAGCGTTATTATAGAACCTGGCCCTCCATCTCTGTGGTCTGGAAAATGAAGAGTTCGTTTAGAATAAGGAAACTGGCAATTTCCTAGTGGTAATTTGAAAGAGTTTTTAAAAAGCTGGTGCTTGGTAAAAAAATAGAAATAAAAATGGTGAAAACAAAAATGGTAGAACTCTTACTAGATATAAGCACCAATAATCTTTTTTAAAATGAAAAGCAGACCAAATAGGCGAGTATGGTGTGGAAAGGTTCCAAAATGGAACTTTAGTTTTTCTAGCACTGAATCATTTAAAAACTCTGTAGCTGTAATTTTTATCCACTGCATGCCATAATTATTTCTAGTGTGAATTTTCAGACCTAGGTTTGGACCCAAAGAAGTAGCATGTGTCTGGATAACCAGAAACACACACACACACAGTTTTTCTTTTAGTAATTTCTAATGCTGAGGAGCCAAGCTGTTGTTAAGTTTAAAAAGTAGCTTGTCTCCTCTGGAATGGCAATAATGAACATTCTGGTTGCTTATTCAATTCTCCTCTGCATGCACATGCAACTTCTTTTGATCCTAACACTCGGTTCCTTTCATTATTTCAGTTTCAAAATGTTTTTTCATGGTGTTCCTGAAGTTAGCATTCTGACAGCTTGCTCATTGTTATGAGCCACAGTTTTTATTTGCAGTCTGTTTTCTCCACAAGTGGTCCAAAGAAATTTCTCTCTTGTAAACTGTACTATGGCCAGAACACAGAGCATATTCTGTGAATGAGGTGATTGGAAGGTTAAGTGTCTATGAAAAGATTTTGGTCGGTTAAAGTCAATGGAAATGAAAAACCATCGAGCCTCATTCCTTGAACAGTTTGAAGCAACATGTGGTTATTACTAAACACAATTTACTCTTTGTGGAATAAAGAGTGGAACCTCAGCTGGATGGCCCCCAAACCCCGAGAAGCCTTTATTGTTAATGAGCCATAAAGTTATTTTTTTCCTTAGATAAGCCATTTCTTCTTTCTTCACCGCCCCTGAAAGATTTATTGCACATTAAAAAATGTATTTCTATTGTAATGTGTTCTCGGTTATGGAAGGTAAAACAGAAATTGTGATGATACAGTGCATTTATGTGAAAGCAAAAATAATAATGAATTCCTGCGCCCTGATTTGCATGTCATATTAAACCATAGTCAAAAGCAAACTATGGTTTAATGTGAACACACAGAGTGTTAGTGCACAGTGCTGAAAACCTCTCCCACTGCTCTTCCTTCCTTCCTCCTGTTGCTATGCTGTTGGGAAGCAAGGCAGAATCTGGCTTGTTGTGGTATCTGAACCCAGACTTGTTTCCCCCCAGTTCCTGGCCCATGCTGGAGTCTACAGAATACAACTTTCCAAACTGTCTTGCAAATAACATGGTTGTACACAAAAGGTTGAGTTTTTCTTCTAATTTCCCCCACCGTCTTACTTTGTATTGCAGGGGAACCTTTTGTCAAGGCTATTTATGTTCAAAGTGCGGAGCTGGAGTCCACAAAGAATGTTTGGGAAGGCTAGACAATTGTGGCAGAGCTAATTTGGGTGGTAAGTCATTTTTATTGTTTGGGATAAATTTTTTAATTAGGCCATAAAGCTTGCCAGTTATAATTAAGACTTAATTTTCTTCTAATTTGTGTTCGTTGCATTGCAGATACTCTTTTGTAGTGATCTTTTATAAGCATAATTATAATTGCATTTTGAAGTCCTGGAATAAGAGACTCATAGAACTGTAGAGTTGGCAGGGACCATGAGGGCCATCTAGTCCAACCCTGCCATGCAGGAACCTTTTGCCCAACGTAGCGCTCGAACCCACGACCCTGTGGTTTAGTGTCTCATGCTCTACCTCAATATGTTGCAACATGAAACAGCAAGGGTGGGATAGCTACGGTTCGAGTGCCTCAGAATTCTGGTGGAGGTCCAGATCCCCCCACACAACTGAGGGCTGTTCAGCCTTTTTCCACTGGGAGCCACACGCAACAGTGATTCAGGGGCTGCATGCCAGTGTATGTAGCTGGAACCAATGGTGACAGTAATGTGATGACAATATGATTTATGTAATTAACTGCACATTTTACGTAAGTGATGAAATTTCATCATAGTGGGACTGTAAGACAAATAATGTAGTTTTTGGAAGAAGACAAACTTCAGCAGAACAGACAGTGCTGCATATAGGGAATGGTGGAACAGAAAATGATGCCTTCCTACATACCTAGGCTCAACTCAAAATGGGTCCAGACTTCTCTAGCGCTGCAGTGAAAGTAAGATTTTCAAAGCTATCGCAATTCAAAACCCCCATCCCTGAAAATAAATATATTTGAGATACTTCCCTGATTAAACTTTCCTGCCTTTTATCAACATGGATATGTTGTCCTAATGTAATATAAGACATTTGACTATAATTATGTAAGGTTCCCTTTGAAGAAATTTCGATAGCATTTTCCTTTTGATTTGTCACTCCCAGGGGCATGACATAACAGCCAGGTCCACACAAAATGCTATGCCATGGTTTGTTTAGGTAGAGGTAAAGGGACCCCTGACCGTTAGGTCCAGTTGTGGATGAATCTTGGGTTGCGGTGCTCATCTCGCTTTACTGGCCGAGGGAGCTGGCGTACAGCTTCCGGGTAATGTGACCAGCATGACCAAGCCGCTTCTGGTGCACCAGAGCAGTGCATGGAAACACTGTTTACTTTCCCGCCAGAGCGGTACCTATTTATCTACTTGCACTTTGTCGTGCTTTTGAACTGCTAGGTTGGCCGGAGCAGGGACCGAGCAACGGGAGCTCACCCCGTTGCGGGGATTCAAACCGCCGACCTTCTGATCGGCAAGCCCTAGGCCATGTGGTTTAAACCACAGCGCCACCCGTGTCCCATTGTTTGTTTAACAAGCCACAAATTAATCACAAGTTTTCCCACAGATTATCAAGCAGACCATGACTTGTGTCCCCCCCCCCAAGTTTGCTTTGTGTTAGCTGTTCTTGCCTCATGCTGTGCTTTATTTATTTAGGTATTTTATATACCACTCCATATTTCAAAGAAATCTCTGAGCATTTTACAGCATCATAAAAATCACAAACAAATCCAAAAAGAATGTAAAAATCCACATTTAAAATAACTCAAAACAAATAGATAAGAGATCCTCTTAAAATATCACTATAAACAAGAACAACATCAGGTGGGTAGTATAATAAATTGCAGCAGATCTAGACAATTGAAATACAACAGAGATAACCAGCTTCACCCACCAGCCTGCATTTATAGGTAGCAGGAGCATTCTTACTTCTGCTGTTCTTGTAGCTTCATGTGTGGCTGGGTAGGGTGGTCAAACAAACCATAGTTCCGATAAGGTTCTGTGTTTGCACATAACACCAAGCCATAGTTAAAACAAACCAAGGTTTGTAAGCCAGCAATAAACTTGGGGTTAAATAAACTATAGATTAGTGTTGTGTCTAAACCAGGCCTTTGTGGAGAGCATTTGAATTTTTTTCCTTCCCTTTAGATTTTATTCAGATTAGATGCCAGAGCTGAAAACCGTTATGCTTTTGACAGAACAATCTAAGTATGTTCATGATTAGGCCATTTTTAATGCATTTCTAATTTTAGGAAATTGGACAGAGGTTTTAAATAAAGTTGAAAAAGAACATATTGCCGCTTTGTTGTTGTAAAATGATAATTTATTCAATTCCTTAATCCACGAGGCTGTCTATGTGTGATCTGTGCCTCTAGCCTTCAAACTGAAATGGTTTAATTGCACCCTGAAAAGGACTTGGGAAGAATATGCAAACCTTAGTATAGTTGATAGGGTGACAAAATGCAAATAAGTACAGGGCTCCTGTACCTTTTAATAGCTGTGTCCAAGATAATTTCTGAAGATGCAACTTTTCACATGCTTACATTGCTGCTTCTGAAGAACTATTATAGGTATAGGAACATTGTTCTTTTGTATCTGGTCAGTCTATTCATTAATCAGGGCTTCAGGGTGGTTACTATAATTGACATGCATTGTTGTCCAGGCACATATAGTAATTTGAGGGTGGCTAAAAAACCCTGCATGATATTTGCATTTTGTGATTAGAAAATCTGTTTGCATCCCAAAATGAAGCTCAGTAGTAGATGCTTGCATAAGGCTGCACCAGTCTCAAGCCAGAGGCTCTGGCAAGGAAACTGAACCCTCTTATTCCCTGCACCATCTTGGTAGCTTTCAAGGGAGAGAGTTGCTGGTCTAGCCTTTGCCATCTTCAATGCCGAGTCTGCAGATGACCAGAAAGAGGAGCCTGTACAGCAGGAGTCAGGATGTGATACAAGGAGCTAATAGGGTTTCTGTTTCAGCAACTTGTTGCTCAAGTGTAGACTGAACTGCTCCCCAACTCTTTGCTGAACCACTGATTGCTTTATTGCACACACACACACACACACACACACACCCCCGACACCACTTTCCATCCTGGCTACCTGTCAGGTAGATAACTGGAAAAGGAAGGAAAGTGGAACCTTCTTCCTGAACTTCTAATTAGAAGTTTATGCGATAAGGCGAATGAATGTACCTTGGCAAGATTTAATCCTGCAGAGGTTGATGGAGACATATTTCACCAGACCAGTGGTAAGCTGAATCTGATCCAATCAGAGGTAGTATCAGCAAGTATCCTTTTGTATTACTGTTTAAGAGGGATGACTGTAGAGCTAAAAGTTGACAAAAATAGGTAGAAATGTTCAGTCTTCATAGTTGCCATGTGTAAGGGCCAATCCATACAATAGTAGAGGCAAATCTGCTGCTGCTTTTTTTGCCTCGGTGTGTACAGGCAGTTCATGGTTCCCTTGTGAGCCTACATCTATGGTGAACACTTTGCTGCTTTCATACACTTGAAACATCTCAAACGCTGAAATATCAAATGTAATGTGTGAACTGGCCCTCAGCCAAGCTTGGCTGCCCTCATGCCTTCCCTTGTTTTAGTAACATTCAGATGCAACACAGAACCATGGTCTTGTGTGTGTTTGGCTGTACATGTTGTGGTTTTATGTGTACATCTAAAATGTCGTAGAGGCATGCAGTTTTTAAGTTCACCATGTTGAGATTTGAGACATTGTGTCCTAAGGGCATTTGGCTGCCAGGTGTGAGAGATGGATTGCTAAATCGGTGGTGTGATCCCACAAGGAGATTCTCATGTTCTTAAGACCAGTTTGGACTTGATGTTTCCAAAGTGGTCTATTCAGTATTATGTTTTCAATAAGGCAAAGTGCAGGGGTAAAACTTGGAAACCTGCCTGGAAATAAACAGATCTAGCAGTTGCATTAGGTAATATGTACTGCCAAACAGCATGAGTTGTACTTCATTTCAAGATAAGCTATTCAAACAAAGTAGAGGGCAGGCCCACTCATGTCTTGGACTGTATACTCTGAGCATACATTAAAAAAATGCCCAAAGTTGAACTTTGTTCGTAGGAGTGGCCATTTTAGATGTGGCTCATGCAGTTTCTTTCTTAGTTTTCTCAGTCTTTTTGTAAGAAATAGTGTTGTTTCAAACTCTCCACTTTCCTAAGTAGTGGGAAGCTGGTACAGTAGTGTTGCAGGATCAGTTTTATTATGACAATATATTATTTGGAGATTTAGGCTGCAATCCTCAACATACTTACTATGGAGAAAGCTCCTTTGAATACAGTGGGGCTTATCTTTGAGTAGTATAAATATGATTGTGCTCTTCAGGTGTGTTTTGCAGCATTTGTTGATTTACATGTATATAAGCAGAGTGTGTGTGTGGCAGGTGTGTGTGTGTGTGTGTGTGTGTATGCATGCATGCATATCAATAAGACAGTGCTTGTCTTTAAAGCAGGATTAGTGCCTTTAAACCACCAGCACAACCTTACAACAAGACTGCTTTATGTCAGCCAGCTGCAGAACTCTGGTTTCTTTTCCTCCTTTCTGTCCAGATTCTTGTTTTTACAATATCTACTTATAAACATACAGTTGGAATTGAAAGAGAGAAGGTAGCCCTAGCCCAGCAGAACATCAGTTTAGCACTAAGCAATATTTACAGCTACTTTGGAAAGCCAGAAACCTCTTCTTAATCTTTGATACCTATCTGCAAAACTTAGAGCTTCTTCTTCCTTCTTCCAAGCAGCAATGGCTTGGTGTATGGCCGGTGAGATATTTGATTGAATCCCTCCACCCCACCCCTTCTACCAGTGCCATGACACAATGTGATTCTGAAGCTCCCTACCAAAGAGGACTACTGTTTGATAAATGTGAATTCAAACACCATTGGGATGCGCAAAGCTGATTCCTCTGTTATTTGGATGCAGGCCATTGTATCTGCGGTAATAAGAAGTGATACTTAAGGGCTATCTGTGGTGCACAATCTATGATTGTTCAAAGAGAAGTGCAAGTCACTACTTGATGCTGCAGTCAGTAAGTGATGACTACGCAAGGATAGTAGACCAGCCTGTAGCCTTGTCTTAATTTAAAAAAACAAAAACAGAACAAGAGAGAGTGTCTACAATTAATACACTTTAGAAAAAATTAAGGTAAAGCTAGATTAATTTTGTAGCATGCTTTCAAAAGTTTGTTGATACTGGGTTGTATTCACCTCTGCTGTTCTGCTCATACAAAAGGCTTCCACTTGCACAATGGGACTTCCCCCTCCTCTCCCTTGCAGCTCTTTATGCACCCTGATAATCTGCTCCAAAGTGTTGAAAGACCTTCTGGAGCAGTGTGTGTGTGTGTGTGTGTGTGTGTGTGTGTGTGCAGGGAGAGGATAGCATGGGGAAGTCATACTGTGCAAGCGAAATGCTCCTCCTGCAGCTTTGATGCAACTCACTCTAACCTAAAAGTAACATTATTAAAACACTTTTTCAAAATTATGCATATTAGAGTATAATTGCCAGCTTACCATTAATAAATTCAGGTTACAAAAATCAATAAACAGTGACCATTTTCCCATAAACTTTTTGACAATTCTCCTCTGATATATATCTATAAAAAAACCCTGTTATATATCTATAAAAAACATTTAAGTTTGGTGTTGGCAGTTTCCATATATAACTAAACTTACATTCCTTTCATATTAAAACTCCTGTGTAGACTGAAAAACAGATAGCAAGTCTAATAGTATAGTGTTATTTGATAATTTCTCTCTTAAAATGTTCATTTTCTTCTGATAAACTTTTGCGTATGGGCATCCCCACCTCATATGGCTGAAGTTTCCTTGACTTTTCAAAAGATTTCCAGCAATGAAAAGTACAGCTCTTAGTAATTGTATTTGTTGCTACTGCTTTATGTATGCTTGTACTTCACACAAGAGAGTCCAAATTCCAGCATAACAAGTTATTTTATTGGGAATATCCATGGCATCACAATATATTGTATGAATGCAAAAACGTCCTGGAAAACATTATTGTCAGAATACAAAATAAATAAGGATTTTGCATTATCTGATGTAATAGTTCCCAGATTCATTTCCTTTGGGAAGAGAAGCTCCCATGCTGTCTCCTGAAGTCTTGCACTGCAGTGCAAATGTTGAATCTGTAAAGTCTGAGCTTCTGAGTTTTTCCTTTCATCAAACTATTTCAGAATGTATATAGTAGATTTCTTGGTTTGGAAAGCCGTGTGTCGTCAGAGTTAAGCATAAACTTGAATCTGTTTATGGCTGTTCAGTGCTGCTTAACCTGAGCCAATAAAAGTAAGTGAACACAGTTTGCAAAATAACGAGCTGAGCCCCAGGGCTGGTGGAGCATAAAACAGGTATCAGCTAGCTAAACAAAGCAGCTCCGTGTACTCTCACCAAACCGCACAGCAAGGAATTACTGTTGAACGGAGTGAACTTTCAGTTTCTGACTATGCCAATTTTTACATTTGTTTCAGAACCCGGGACCCTGAAACATGAGGTAAGTGCAACTTTTTGAAGTTTGGGTTGACATTTATTTTGTGGCTGATCTAAAATGTTCCATTTTTCATTTTTATTTTTTGGTGTTAGTGCTGGGATCACTTAAGGCATTTTGTGCTTGTGCTCTGGCAAAATTGGATTAAAAAGATAGTGAAAGTGTTGAATCTGCTCAAGATTAAGAATTTTCAAGTCCCATTGGTTTCAGTGGGGATAGCGTATAATACTCTTTAGAAAAAGAAAAATACAAGGAGACTTCAGTTGCCTCGTGCCCCAGATTTCTTATTAATTTCATGGGGCTGATATTTTCTCCAGACTTCCTTAGTGTTCAAGACATTAGCAGAACATGTATAAAAAACCAAGTAATGGTTCAGTATGATAAACTACCATGGGATTTAGCAGAAGAATTACAAGTGGTCTATTTTTTTTTTGCAACCTACTGATGTAAGAGTAATGCATGAGTATAAAGTTCAGCAGTAAAATGTGTGCTGTAAAATGTGCAGTCAAATGCTGATTTCTGAATTTGAGTTTTTTGCCATGGGATCACTTGGAGAATCTTTAATATTGTGACAGAATGGTAATGGGCACATATTCAATGAGATGACAATAATCCCAGAATACTGTGTTAATTTTGGCACATTTGCAGAAAGATTTCTTTTCTCTTGGTTTTGGGGGGAAATGTTGCATTTATTCCTTTGTATCCTTTTATACTGCCCTGAAATGTGGGGCTAAGTTAAACGCGGATAATGAAAAGGCTGCTTGGGGAGCGTTACTTAACTGTACATTGTATTATATCGTGCAATGCTTATATTTTTGGGTAGCATGTTTCATTTCCATTTGGAAGGGGATTTATGTCAACTGGGAGCTTAAGACTTCATTGGAAGTGTGGATTTACCCCTAAGCAGCATTTTCCATACATTCTCCAGCAATGAGGCAACACAGGGAAATTACTTGGAACTAACAGTTGATCCTTAAGCAAATGAAGTTGGTTCTCAATATGTCTTTAGTAATAAAAGTGGAATTAGAAATTCTCTCTCTCTCTCTCTCTCTCTCTCTCTGCCTTGCATCATATTCTCCATTCTCTGTGTAACAGTGCTGGACACTTAGGGATGATTCCATCAGCGCTGGATTTAGGGTGTTGCGGGTGGCTGCAAAATAATAATCTTATTGAGAAGATCCACCTAAAAGTCCGCCCCTTGTTCCATTGATGCACAGGAATGAAAAACATTATGTTCTGCAAAATAGATGGACAGTAGTGAGATGGCTCCTGAGGTGGTAAATCCAGGATGAACACCACTGGGAGCTTCCATGTCCTGGAAGACTCTTCTGTGAATGAGCCAGTTAATGATTACTAAGCAGTAAAGGCCATAAAAAACATGTGTCAGTTGGTGTTGGAGCTCTCTGATTTGCACCTACTTTGACAGTGCAAAGGTTGAGGCCAACGTGGTGCCTGCATGTGCAAATTGTTACACACCAATTCTGGTTGGTTAGTAGGGTCTGCACAATTCTCAGTCTAAAGGATCAGCACGCATGGCTGTAAAACGGTGCTCTGTTTCCTGAGGAGATTATATAATCTCAAAGTACAGGTTGGTTGATTGCAGAGCTCCAAGAAGGAGGGAGAAGTTCACTGCAGTATAATTATTGTTTGTGTCACACTCTTGACCAGAGTCTTTTCTGCTTGTTTCTTATGTCTGGCGATGTGATGTCGAAGCTACTGAATGTTCCTTGAGAGCATTTCTCCTCCATAGAGCTTGGTGGAGGAGGCCTTGCTGAAGTCATCGCCACTGCTTCGCAGGCTGGGTTGGCTTGCTTCAGGCAGTAGAGTTTGGGATAGTGCTAAAGGGCAGCGACTTGTTAATTACTTTACAAAAATGCATATTTTGTTGCATTTTTAAGTGTTTCAAAACATACATTGTACCTCCTAACTTGTAACAGGCAAGTGTGGTTAAAAAGTAAGAGATTATTTTTTTTAACCCCATCTGAGCATTCTTCTTTCAGCACCAAAATGTACAGGGCCCTGCAATTTACAGACTCTTGTTGACTTGGTCTTTTAAGGTAGTCATTGATTATGTAACGTTATGTAATGTTCTACTTTCCCCTTCCTCCCAAACTTGCCTTGGAGGTTAATAAAAATATTTAAAAAGAAGCTTCTTCTGTAAACGGCTGTTGCAGAATTATCTCATGTAGCGTGCAAAATAATCAGGGTCTCCGTTCGTTCTCAAAATTGCAGCTCATTTCTTCCACTCTAGCAAGGAACATAAAAGTGAAGTAGAAATTACTTTTTATTATAATTACATTTGCAACAGCCTCATACGCTTTTATGTGGTCAGTTAGAGCTTCACTGTAAATGAAAATTGAAGCTTTTGAAGCCTTCTTCTTCTTTTTTATTGGAAAGTGAAAATGGCTTTAGTTATATGTAAATTGGGAAGCTGTACACGTTTTTAGTAAGATCATGGGCAGAACAGACATGCAGAACATCTTCTGCAGAGTAACAGCTGCCTGCTTTTTTAAACACACAAATGTAGCCTGCTCATCACTGCCTATACCAAGTAAATTCTGCAGAAACCTTTAATGACAGATGGTCTGTCTGAGGGATGGGAAACAACACTCTTTGTACGTGGTGAGCTTTGTCTGTAATTTATATTCCAAACTTCTACACATTTTATGTCTTACCTTGAAAGTAAATTTTAGGAAGAGGGGATTATTATAATTTTTTGCATCAGCTTCTCCTGTTGGGCACTGTGACATGGAACATGCGGGGGGCAGGAACTGTTGCAGTGCCTGTCCAAGGTGAGGGAGAGTGTGCAAGCACTATTTGGCTTCCACTGAGGACAGCAAAATGCCTTGGGCCAGCCCTTCTAGGAAAGTCAAAGGAGTGTGGAGTGTAGAGTGTGGAGACTAACTGGATAGGAATGGGTTTTCAAAACAAGTATCTAACTTGTGCTTTTCAAATACACAGAGACGACCAAATGGACTCCGAAAGAGCTCCAGGCATATGGACCCAGGTCTGTGTTTCTCTTTTTCCTCATTAAAACTTTAGAATTAGCACAGGTTAATTAATGGTTTGAATCTCATTATCAGATGTTATTTATACAGCTTCTTTCTTTTGGGGGAATGAGTACCACCAATCTGACCCACAAGGCATCTCAGTGATAGCAGTAAGATGTAAGCTGGCAGATGTAAGTCTGGTCTTAAAAGTCTGTTGTATTATTTTACCACAGGCCTAGCAAGATACAATACCCTTCCCAGTTTCTTACCATATCATTTATACAATCATATGTACACCACCTTAGCCCACTCACAACATAATAAGACAGTAAAAATAAAAAAAATAAAAATGCATAGCAAGAGCTAACATAGACAAGTTGGAAAAGTTTAAAAATATCAAAATAAATGAACATCCATCTGCATTATCCGTAGGAAAGCAACCAATTCTGAGAAAACAGCTATTAAGAGAAAGTGATCCGAGAGGTTTTTAAGCCTGCTTAAAATATTTCCAGTGTTGAGGCCGCAGGCACCTCTGTGTAATAGTTTCTTACTACTAAAAGTAAAGTTGCATGTACTGTTGTAGTATCACTCTCCTGCATGCAGCTGCTGTTATATTCACTGAAACAGTCAAGACTGTCAGTGCAGTGTGTTTTGATGTTGCACCAGTGGAAATTGTTATTTCAGCACTGGGACCTTTTAGTTTTGCTGAATTCTATGGCTTGGATTCAAATAAGCTCTCAGGCTGCTAATCACTTTCCTGACCGTGTTTTCAAGGGTACAGTCATATGACTATCATAAGACTATCTGAACTCGCTGTGTGTGTGTGTGTGTGTGTGTGTGTGTGTTTGTATGTGTGCTTTGCTGCTTTGCTTTTACAAGTGGTGCTCTTAAACTTTGCTTACATACCTAGAAGCCCCTGGGCTTTTGGTAACTCTTCCCTCACCTTATGCTGCTTAAACAGAGCAAGTATTTTAAAATTGATGCCTAATCTTGCAACACTCTGTTCTCAACAACTGCTGTTTTTCATAGAGTCTGAAGGCAGCAGGTATTAGGTATTTTGAGGTGCAAGACTCCAAACAGAATGCACTTTGACTTTTATGTTCTTAATCTTTCTCCTCATTCCCTCTACAACTGTCTCCCCCACCTCTCACCAGACCCAGGTTTCTGTCAAAGAAAGCAGTACCAGGGTTTTTGCAAATGTGGTTTGACTGAATAAACATGTAGTTCTGGTCGTTTGACTGATAAAATCAACTGCGAGTTCTTTCTCTTAAGCATTGAATGCACATATATACAGTAACTGTGTGAGGAGGGTGATTTTTTTTTTTTGCTTTTTTATGAGCTCTTTTTCAAAAGCAAGTCAGATTATTGAGTCGTTAAATGTAGTAACGCTGTGGGTTAAACCACAGAGCCTAGGGCTTGCCGATCAGAAGGTCGGTGGTTCGAATCCCTGTGATGGGGTGAGCTCCCATTGCTTGGTCCCTGCTCCTGCCAACCTAGCAGTTTGAAAGCACATCAAAGTGCAAGTAGATAAGTAGGTACCGCTCCGGCGGGAAGGTAAATGGTGTTTCCATGTGCTGCTCTGGTTTGCCAGAAGCGGCTTAGTCATGCTAGCCATATGACCCAGAAGCTGTACGCCGGCTCCCTTGGCCAATAAAGCAGGATGAGCCCCGCAACCCCAGAGTCAGTCCCGACTGGACCTAATGGTCAGGGGTCCCTTTAAGAACAATTTGCACCTGAAACAGGAGTTCCAAGTCCATAACTAAGCAGGTGATGGTGGAAGCTTCATATCTGCAGGAAAGAAAGAGCTGCTGTACTTACTGCTCAGTTGCATGGGAGTTGAAATGCAAATGGTTAAATTGTCTTGACTAACCACTCCCTTTGTAAAAAAACAACCTTACCATATTGGGCATTTTGAAAGAAATATAGCTGTTGCCTGAAGCCAAGTGTTGCTTCACTGTGCTTTTGGAGATACTTTTCCACATTGAAAAGTTATAAATGTGTGGCACAGAGGCTAATGAATTAAGGACTTAAGGAATTAAGGATTCCCAAGTCCTGAAAGAAGGAGCCTATCTGGTACCTATTACTGAAACCTGGCTGGGTGGTGCAGCAAGCTATGTTTTGGCCCAGCACCCACTGTCAAGATTGGACAGGGAGGTGGAGTGGCTAATCTCCACAATGATACAATTTTGCTTGCCCTGTGCCCACTGGATTGCTTTAATCAAAAGCATTGTACCTGGTGCTGGGCTCCATTTCATCCACACCACAGAGCATATTTTTCCTGTTAACTCATATGAACACCTGGATTGATCTTGCCCCTTCAGAAGCCACTTTGCTTCACCCTCCCCCATGATGTGTCACAGTCTGAGAACCATCAGCCTAACCCATTTTTAAAAAATTGCTTGATGCCAAGAGAGTAATATTTCATTACTTCTGGTCACAACGGGAATCTGATTGCACAGGTCCATGCCAGTAATTATTCATGGTGGAGCACGTGTAGTTCCAGAATCTGTTTTTACAGCTGCCATTATCCTTATGATTCATGCAGCTTAAGTCTCTTAGCACGTCCACTGCTGAAGTGTCTCATGACGGTTGCAAAGAAACAACAACCCCTAAACCAAAACAAAGAGTTTTAAACTACCTCCCTTAATTACATTGAGCCCTGCAGGTTAGAAGTTATCTTTTGCGCCTCTGATGATTGCAGCTAGGTACAAAACTAGATGACTCAACAACGGCAATTAAACCAACTCAGTGGTTTCCCCATCTGATATGCTTATTTTCTGTAAAATCTCTTGTTCATTGCTTGGCAGTATTATTTCAACTGTTGCAGTTATGCCAACTATACTGCCTCTCCCCAAAATAATACATTAACTCTCAGTTGCAGGACAAGAACCAGCATGCCTCTTGCCTCCAACCAACTTTTTAAAACCTGTGTACTGCAAGATGGACAAATATCCTGCCTCTGTACAACTTGGCTGATAGTTTTTGCTGTTATCTTCAAGTTGACGATGGGGCAGGGAAGGGGAACAGCAGCAAAATTTCCCTGTTTTTTTAGATGTGTCTTGTACTACCACACGGGCTGCTCTGGCTTATTTCTGTTAAGACATTTTCTTGCAAGTCTGGCTTCTATATAGTTTTATTTTCTCCACAGAACTTGGTGATTCTGCCTGATTATACTTCATGGTCAGGGCCTGTTGTGTATTTTGAGTGCCGAGTCTTACAAAAGCAGAGAAGGGGAAGATTAGCAACTGGCCGGTAGTAACTTAGGTTTTCTGAGTCCAAGGAGGATTTCTTTAGGAGTAGTTTTATCACTGCCTCCTTCAAGCAGGCAGGGAACACCCTCTCTCTCACCAGAAGGCATTAATCACCTCCCTGGTCCAGCCAGCTTTCCCTCCCTGCTGGTTTCCATCAGTCAAGTGGGGCAAGAGTTCAGAATGCAAGTGGCTGCCCTGACCGTTCCAATCACCTTGTCCATGTCCTTAAGCCTTACCAACTGAAACTCATCCAGCACAAGAGGACTAGACTGTGCTCTGGACACCCCTTGAGATCCACGTGCTGTAACAATGGAGACTTGACTCTTGCAGTAATTCTCAAGTGTAATCACTACTGTTATTAATTATCACACTCTTCCTCAGAAGCCTAACCAAGAAATCAATCACTGAACGTTAGGAATGTTGTTGTCGTTACTATTCTTTAAATAATAACAGAACGTTAACACAAAGCAAAAGGGAGTATTTCCCCTCCACCAAAGGCGACTCATTTACTTAATTCAGTAATAATTTAACTTCTGCTTCAAAGCACTTCTCACACGGAGACTTAACAAAGCTTTGTAAAACTACTGAAGGCTAAATGATCTTATCTCTCGTGGGGGAAAATCCTGCTTCAGTAGCTTGCCGAAGGAACTGTGTGGAGCTGCTGCCATGCTCTGCCCTAAAGTGGATTCAGTTGGCAGGCCAGATCCTGACATACCCCCCAGAACCACTGTGACAGATGGGTGGCCCACTCACCTATCTATCTCTCTTGAGGCCACCATGGATGTCAGATGAAGTGTTTTCCTTTACAAGTAGGTTTGAATTCAAGCTAGTCTGCAAAGGAGAAATGTCACTTTGTCCGTAGAGTTTAATTTCAAACTGCACAGTCAAAGGAGGGGTTTCATTGCAAGGCTTACTATAAGTACTAATCAGCTGATTGACACTTAAAGCATGCCCCTTTGGGCAGGATCTGACTGCATTGCAAAGTTCCCTTGATATCAGTGCCAATCAGCTGATTCACTCTTACAAAAAGCCTTGGTGGCCAAAGAACAGCCAGGAGACACTTTAAGTCTGCTGATGGTTCCTTTGCAGCTGTGTCTTTAGCTGCTCCACACCTGATGGCAGATTGGATGCCAGGTGTGGTACAGGTGGGTGTAGTTTGGGGAAAGTGGCCCTGTGAGCCAAAGTAGAAGCCCATGCCGGGCCTTATTATGCCTATGAGCTGGAGGTTTCCCACTGCTGCCCAAGAAGGGGAAAAGGGCAGAAACCTAACACAATCCCTCCCCTGTAAGAAGCTGAGATGTTTGTCCTCAGACCACCTGCTGTGTGCATCTTCCGTTGACTCTGTTCATGTATAGTAACAGTTGGCAGAGATTTATGCCTCCAGTTCTGATGGAGTTTTTATTTGTTGTAAATCTATGCAATCTTTCTTTCTTTCTTTCTTTCTTTCTTTCTTTCTTTCTTTCTTTCTTTCTTTCTAAAATTTGTATACCACCCTTCATCCATAGATCTCAGGGCACTTCACAACATAAAATCACAATATAAAAATCACAAAGTACATAGTAAAAACAACAACAACAACAACAACAACAACAACAAGAAGCAGCCAATAATTCTCCTTCCCACAACACATTTAAAATGTCATGGGATGTCACCAGCCAAAAGCCTGGTTGAAGAGAACGTTTTCACCTGGCGCCTAAAGGTGTATAATGAAGGTGCCAGGCGAACCTCCCTGGGGAAATCATTCCACAAACGGGGAGCCACTGTAGAAAAGTCCCATTCTCATGTTGCCACACTCCGGACCTCTCACTGAGGAGGCGCATGAAGAAGGGCCTCAGCGGCTGATCTCAGGGTTCGGATAGGTTCATATGGAGAGAGGTGGTACTCTCAAATAATGGACATACGTGTTTTTCTTAATAAAGGGAATAAAGGGAAAAGAGAACCTGTAGTGGGATGCACTTCCTCCATCTAAGGTTTTCCAAATTTCACTCTCTTCTGTTCCTAAGATAAGTTCCATTCACTTGCTTAGGAAACAGTTTGGACGTATCCTGTGTTATCAGTCTCCCATCTCATCAAATCTTTGTCCTCTGTGGCTTTCCCATCTTCCTCCTTCAACAAGCATTTTAAGGTGGTTTTTTAAAAAATTAATAATTTATCCCAGACTGTACCTGTATGGGATTTGAAATTGTTTCTATGCATGTTTTCCATACGTTTTTTCTTGAAGATATCTTGAGATGTTTCCTAGGAAATGATTCATGAATGGAAATAAAGTAAATGGAAAGGGTAGCCTAGGGAGGAATACTTGCAGTTCCCTCCTGACTCTGGAGGGATGCCTTCAAGACTAGGAACACTGGTCCAGAAGCAGGTTTAGAGGGCCTGCCTCCTGCCTTTCCCGACTGCCCTTGAAGAACCCCACAACCCTGTAGCTACTCCTATTCTCAATAACTCCTAAAATGTCCTCTTTGAATCATGAAGAACAGAAGTACACTGTAAGTCATTTCCGTTTCTGTGGCTAAAATTAAAGACCTTGATGTCTAGCACAGTCACACTTCTATATTATGTAGTCACATAATCAGTTTGTCTGATTAATCTTTAACGTGAGCTACTGAATTTAATAGTAACTTCATCTGAAGCACTAGAACCCTTGCCTGATTCTGTTTAATTTCTTAGGTTATTGTTTAACTTAATGCGTGGGCCAGTTTGGAGTAGTTCCCACCCCTAAGTTGCTTGGAGGATGAACTTTCATGACTGACGCTGCTGTTGA
The DNA here is from genome assembly GCF_951804945.1 of Podarcis cretensis. Lineage (NCBI taxonomy): Eukaryota > Metazoa > Chordata > Lepidosauria > Squamata > Lacertidae > Podarcis > Podarcis cretensis. The sequence goes on along the minus strand of NC_137175.1, from coordinate 81,776,218 downwards.
ATTCTGCTAGAATTGAGTCTGATAGGAACAGGTCGTTGTGACATTTTATGATGTAAACAAAGGCCATGCGGAGGTAGCACTCCAGACAGAACTACGTAAGATAAAAGTATTCATAGCTATACTTAGAACAGGCAGTGTTCACAATTGTGAACTCTTCAGCTAAACTACTGCAGTGCATTCTCACATGAGCCTGCCCTTGATAATAAATGGTGCAGAAGGTTCTGTTAGTTTTATTCTGTAAGCCATTTCCTCTGACCTGAGAAGATACATTGCATTGTTGTTGGCTCATTTTAGAGGCTGTTAGTTCATTAAAAACTTTCATCAATTTGTGAGACATCATAATTGTAGTCAGAATAATTTTATTAAATGACCATCAGAGAAATCTCCCAACTTTATAATCTGCACACGAAAAAGAGATGGTTGCTTCGTGAGAGTTGAAAAGCAAAGCTTCCTAGTGAAGGATTGTATTGTGGGAGGTATCATTATTTTTTTTACTGTCATTTTTTGTACTGTCATGCTATTGCTACTCCATTATAAAGTTTTTAAATATTAATACAAAATAAAAAAATTCCTTCCAGTAGCCCCTTAAAGACCAACTAAGTTAGTTCTTGGTATGAGCTTTCATGTGCATGCACACTTCTTCAGATACCATGCACACGAAAGCTCATACCAAGAACTAACTTAGTTGGTCTTTAAGGTGCTACTGGAAGGAATTTTTTTATTTTGTTTTGACTATGGCAGACCAACACGGCTACCTATCTGTAACTTAAATATTAATGATACGTTGTTGGATGTAATGAATAAATGTTCTCTTTTGCTTTTTTTTAAAAAAATTGTATGTTCAGCCGCTACAGTAGCAACTTGAATGATGGTGGCTTATAGAGAGAGGTTGTAAAGAGAACACAATGCTTTACTTACTTCCCACTTGAAGCCTGAAAAAGACTGGGAAAAGGAGAGAACCCTTTAGACATTCAGGAAGGAGAACTATGAAAGCATATTAGGGAGAAGAGGGGGGTTATCTGAGTGAATGAACAAAACTCTGATTTATTCATTTTTTGCCACAGCTTGGGGATTTTTACAAAGAATGTGCTTTCCCAGGCCACCCCACATCAGCTTCTGAGAGCAGTGGAACTAACAAGAGGGCCACCTCTGCTGTTCTTAACACCTGAGAGGGTCTATAGGGAAGGGGGAAATCTGACAGATATTGGTCTAAGTCGTTTAAGGCTTTAAACACTAACATGAACACCGTGAATTGGGCCCAGAAACAAACTGGCAATCAACATAGCTGTTGATTATATGAGTTCTGAATGTAACCCCAGCCAGTAATCTGGCTGTTGGATTTTGGACCAGTTCAAGGTTTTAAGTTGTCATCAAGTGCAGCCCCATGCAGAGTGCATTGCAGTAATCCATAGAAGTTAAATAGTGTGGGGGACAACATAAAGCCCCGTGGATCCCACAGCACAGTTGCCAAGCAGCTGAGCAGATGTCCTCCATTGCTACTATCTGGAACCAGCCCAGTAGGTAGGAGTGGAACCACTATAACAATGTGCTTCTGAAATATACTCGGGAGTCGAGAGAAACCCACCAGATACCGTGCATAATGATAAACTGCTGAGACATCAAGGAGAATTGGCATTCGCGCTTTCTTCCTTCTAATTAAAGGCCATCAGCCAGGGTGACCAAAGCCATTTCAGTGCCAAAACCAGTGTGAAGCCAGATTGAAATGGGCCTAAACAATCAGCTTCTCTCATGTATTCCTGATACTGACTTGCTACTATCCTCTCAAGTACATTGCTCAAACTGGTGGAGAACAATTCTCTATTCCACCCCCCATACCATAGTAGCATGGTTTTTCTGCTTCTTAATATGATAAGGCTTATGCGCCTTCCTCCTTTTGAAACTGAAAGTAGTGAATAATGCATGTTACCTCTAGAAACGCTGGTTCTATATCCTTAATCAATACAGGCAATCTCCAGATGTCTGGGTAGGCTGAACTCTCAGGTGAGCATGCTGTGCATGAGTCAGAAAGTTTCCCTTTACCTGAGGAGCCTTAACACGTTTGGAGGAGGGAGTGTTGAATAGTTATTGGGCTTGGAGGATAAACATGTTCAGGTTCGCCTTTTAACTATGAGCAGAATTGGTAAAATAAATTTGTAAAATGATGTTCGTAAATTGGAGTCCAACAGAAACTGGTACATGGAGCTTTGTGTTTCTGTTGCTGCTTTTATTTGAGACATCCTTGTGTTGCATTCAGTACGCTAATATCCCACATAATACTAGAACTTGGGGCCATCTAGCAAAGCTGAATGTTGGGAAATTCAAGAAAGACAAAAGAAACTACTTCTTCACACATAGTTTAACTGTGAAATTTTCTCTGAGACGTTGCAGTAAGGACCACCAGCTTGGATGGCTTTATACCATATGAGTGCAATTTAGACGACTATGTTCATGAACACATAACCTGTGAATTTTGCATGGATTTGCACAAACGATTTTGCACAAAATTGGGATTTTTAAAAGGTGGCTTTGTGGAGCAGCATAAACCTTATGCACATAAGTGTTATTACAGTTGCCAGTGGCTCTTCCAGATGAGTCTGTGCATGCCTTGCATGCTCACAGTAAACACCTAATGTAAAATGTCACCTGATGTGACCTTCCCTTGTTAAGTCAATAGCTTAAATGTGACTTTGCTTAGCCTTGCAATTCTGGCTGGGTGCGCTGGAGCAGCTGCTGTGGTAGCTTGCATTTTAGGCTGCAGGTGAGGGCTCATGTAACTGAGTGCCCCTCCACACAAGCAAGTTCCTTGCATGAGGAAATCAAGCACATCAAGGATAAGTGCTCTGTTTTAATCAAAGATGCAAAATGCCCAGTGTTTTTTTTTCCTGTTTCAAGCTTCCTTGGGGGTCAAAACAGCTAAATGATTAGAGTTCTCTAATAAGGCCTCATGTATCATTTTCAAAAACACTATAGAAGCTGGATCATTCACATGCAGGAAACAGTCCACAATTTTAAGGCAGGTCTCTGTGCTTTTAAGTAGGGGACACAGCAATGTTAGGAGCTCGTGTGAACTAGTAATGTTGAAAATCCTACCTGCCACTTCCATGTTTGTACATAAATATCCTGATCTGTGAAATCATTTCTGGGTTATGGTGAAATATTTGCAGCAGTAATAGGGAAGGTTTCACGCCCCCTTATGTCAAATCTCCTGCAGCACGGTCTTTCTCCATAAGCTGCATAAGACCCATCACAATATTGCATTTGCACTGGAGACTTAGCAAGCGTCCTATGGAGGCTAAAATATGGCTTGGGCATGATCAACAGGATAAGCTCTTAGTAAATGCCTGTCATAACCTTGAATTAGAGGAACCACGTTAACTTTTTAAAATCCTTTTTCTTTTTCTTTCTCTTTCTCTTTACTTAAAACAAAACTTTTGAGCTGGTGAACACCTTTGTTCCGTTGGAAAATGCCCTTTTAACAAGACAATTTGGCAGAGAGGCCACTACAAGCAACATATGGTGCTGCATTTGGAGTTCCTTTGCTTGTAGAGTGCAATTGAACGATTGAATTACTCTGTAAATCCAATAACACTTAAGAAAAAATTAGATTTCCTTTTCAAATGATTATATCAGAAACATGGAGTGACTTGTGATTTCCTGTTGTCTTGGACACATTTCCCTTTCAGTGGTGCACTCAAAGAAGACTGATGTGAACGCACGGAATTTCTCCATATCAGCGTCTAAAGCATTACCTCATCACATCTATCACCTTTTTATGGCTCTAAAATTAGAAAGATAACCTTAAGATATAAATCTTTTACAGGGCCAGAGTTGTATGTACACTCAGGAAGGGATGAGCCTCCATGGCGATGAAATTGACTAGTGCCTCAAGAGAGAATTAATAGGAGGACAGGAGTGAGCTGATGAAAAAATTGATTATTTTCCATTAAACTGTACGTGCTGTGCTTTCATGAACTAAGCAGCAGCCTAGAGAAAAATATTTTTCTGGCACAACCACATTAAAAATAATAATACAGGGGAAGAGGCTTGATAGTGAAAAAGGTCTCCTTTCTTATCTTAGTCCATATGTCAACATACAATTTGACTTTTTCTCCACCCTAATCCATTTGTTGGATGTATTCAGGTTATTTGAGGCATTCAGATTTTGCCTTCCCCCCTCATGGCCACAATCCTATACACATGTACCTAGAAGTAAAAGTCTCCTTTAGTTCCCTAGGGCTTACTTCTGAATAAGCAATTCCTTGGACTGCACTGTGATTTTGTATTTTTTATTTTAATCTGATTTTGATTTGTATTTTCCCACTGGCATTCTGCTTTTCAACCAAATGATCCTTAAAGTAGATGATAGTAGCTGAAACAATAAAACATAGGTATAATAATAATAATAATAATAATAATAATAATAATAATTATACAACATGACAGCAGGAGATGACACAACAGCCAGCATAAAACTCAAAACAAAATTCTTTGGGGGATTGAAAACAACAACCCTAAAGAGCCTCTCAATGTGATGCTGTCCTTTGGCAAAGTGGGGGAGGGGGCTCATTCTGCAAACTGTGAACTGGCCCTATTGGAGGGGTCCTACTTTAGATCTGAGTTCCTGGGTAGGCCCATTGATTTTGGATAATTCACCACATATAGCTAACCTGTGCTTTTCTTTTCAGGCTTACCAAAAATGCAAGTAATTCGAAACTATAGCGGGACACCACAGCCAGCTCCACATGACGGCCCTCCTTTACATATCCAGATCGGGGACATAATTGAACTCATCAAAGGGGATGCACACAGCTTGTTTTGGCAGGTAAAGTACTTGGCAGTTCTGCTTCATTAGCTGAAGCTACTGAAGATGTCCCTGACTGGTGCCCAAGACCAGGCCTGCTGCATCTCCTCAGGGCTAATCAGTTGCCTCTGTATGAGAAGCCGTGGTTCCTACTTTGTGTAATGCTGGGGAAGTTTCCACTTAACCAACAGCCCAGCTTCAAGCCAAATCAAGTTGGGGAAAAACAACAACAGCAGGCTTCCTACAGAGGTACCTAGGGTGGCTAATCCTATGAAGAGGTCATGTGAAGCTTTGAGGCTCTGCTGCTTTTAATGCATTTGGGGACGCGGGTGGCGCTGTGGGTTAAATCACAGAGCCTAGGGCTTGCCGATCAGAAGGTTGGCGGTTTGAATCCCCGTGACGTGGTGAGCTCCCGTTGCTCGGTCCCTGCTCCTGTCAACCTAGCAGTTCGAAAGCACACCAGTGCAAGTAGATAAATCTGGCGGGAAGGTAAACGGCGTTTCCGTGCACTGCTCTGGTTCGTCAGAAGTGGCTTAGTCATGCTGGCCACATGACCCGGAAGCTGTACGCCAGCTCCCTCGGCCAGTAAAGCAAGATGAGTGCCGCAACCCCAGAGTCAGCCACGACTGGACCTAATGGTCAGGGGTCCCTTTACCTTTACCTTTAATTCTTATTACAGTTACAGCTCCCTAGCATAGTAACTTCCCTCTTTGACTATAGGGGCCAAAATAAGCCTGTTCAGCAGGGTGTACACCACTCTCAATTCTCTCATAACCTCTGTTCCACTCATCACTGCAGGAAGGTCTTTTCTTGTTCTTGTTTCTTATCCTTCCTCCCAGCTCAGCTCAGCTCAGTTCATATTCTCCTCTCCGTCTGAATCCCCTGGCAGCCAGCAATATCCTGGGCATGTATCTTTCTGCATCTCTCTCACCCAGGTCACCTGTGCTACTTTTCAGTCTGATGTGCTGTCATTTCCAGAAAACACAGCAACCAATGTAAACAAGCAAACAAACCTGTTTTGTTTTGCTTTTTACTAATTTCTGGGTGCGCTCCCTGCCAGATTCAGCTCTCTGGCGTCACTTGTTTCTGCAGGGATTGTTTGTTCCTGCAGGGAGCTGTTGACAACTCCTGTCATTTGAGAAGGGGCAGAAGTGACTGCTATTGAAATGCTTTGGGATTTTTGAAACACATTTCTTTTGTGAGATTTTAAAAGAGTGCAATATTTGATCAGTGATCCTTACTTGCATACAATTTCTAGGCTTTTTTGTCTTCTCCAAAGGTTGTCTGGAACACTAGATCACATGCTGACCTGCCCCCTTCCAGACTATGTTGTGTGCAAGAATGCGGGAGATGGGGATGGGAAGCACCACAAAGAATCAAAACAAAGAGGAAGGCAGTACTTTTACTTGAGCTTCACTAAAAGCTGTGGATCAATTAGCACCAGAGTCTGTGTCACTTGCTAACTGCCAATCTTAAACATGTTTAGTTCCAAGTTAAATTCCACTTGAGTTCAATGGCACTGGTTTTCTGGTAAAGTTGTTGAACATAGCCTTCATCCAAAAACCCCCAAAACGCTTGTCTTTTGTTTTTACGGTAAAAGAAACCAGTGGATATTGTGCAATTGCAAAGAGAACCTGCAAAGGCAGCATTGCATCACAGCTTACGTTATATATTTTGTTATCTCTGAGAGCTTATCCCCAGGGTTAGGAATGCACCTCTTGGCTTGGAACAAATTAAAAAACAAACCCCAAACAAACAAACAAATCTATGATGAAAGATAGGTTGTAGTTCAAAGGTCCAATATTGCAACTTTATTCAGTGCTCCAGACAAGTGTCTGAAACTCCTCCTTAATTCGTCAGTTTTGTGCTTCATTCGTCTTGCATTTGAAGTGATGTTACTGCTTGTTAAGAATGGAAATCCCCAAGACTGGCACATGGCAACCATCATGCCTCATTTTAGGGAGCCTTTTCATAATAGAAGGAATCCAGATCTATTAAAGCCAATCTGCATGTTCAGAATAATAATGTGGTAGATCCCATCTGGAATCACGCTACTTTAAAATGCAATCGGTGTATTGCTTATTTGAATGCAGTGTATAATACTTTTATTGTGTGAAGAAAACTAGCACACCAGGGAGAGGATTAGGACAGAGTTCTTTTTAAAATGGATGTACTACTTCTCTGTACACAGGGATTTCATGCATAACTCATTTGATCTGCACGTTAATACTGAACCACTGAGAGCTGCCTCCTCCTCCTATAGAGGTGCATCTATGATGCTGGAATTAGTCAGCCGTCCCAGTTTGTGGAACGATGAAGAGGCCTTGGCCTGCAGCTCCTCACTAAAATAAAATCAAGAAAGCTAATTGCTGACCAGTGCTCTGCATTGCCAGTGCAGTTATTCTCAAGGGTTGAGCTGTTAATGGCACAAGAGTTCTACTATTAAAATTTGAAAACTGGAGAATTCCGTGGACTCAAGACACTGGCAAAGGCCTAATTTTCAGCAGCAGTGTTAGTTCAATTACTTTTTAAGCCCAATGTAATTGTTTGTAGGTTCTTTGTTCAGAGGTTCTTTCACTGGGCCTACCTGAGGAGGTACATGGTTGTGGGGGCGACCAGGGAGTGAAGCAGCCAATAGTTGCTTTTGTGCACAGTAAATCCTTCCCCACAGAGCCAGGATACTTTCCTAAGTTGCTACACACCACTACTGTAGTAATTCCTACCTTTACCACTACCTTTACAGTCCCCTGTGATCTCTCGTGAGTACCCAATAGCTACAAACATTGATTCTGATACTTAAAACTGGAAATTTTTGAGCAAAGCATATGTAATATGTAGATGTAAGTTTGGGGATGTAAAACAGGTATATGGTTACTTCTTTGTACAAGCCTAAATTCAAAGGTTTTTTAAAACAACAACAACATCAACATTATTGCTATTTCTCCACACTGTTGCTGACTGGCTTCCAGAGATTCTTGAAAGGAGTACAACTCTTTATGTACAGTGGTACCTTGGGTTACAAACACCTCAGGTTACAAACACTTTGGGTTTCAGACTCCACTAACCCAGAAGTAGTACCTCGGGTTAAGAACTTTACCTCAGGATTAGAACAGAAATCGTGCGCCGGTGTCATGGCAGCAGCGGGAGGCCCCGTTAGCTAAAGTGGTACCTCAGGTTAAGAACGGTTTCAGGTTAAGAATGGACCTCCAGAACGAAATAAGTTTGTAACCAGAGGTACCACTGTACTGTGGCAATACTACATGCACAAAGTTTAGGGCAACAACTAGCATCCTGAATAGCTACATGATTTGTTAATTGCTTGTCTTGAGAGAACTCTTATATTCGGTTGACGGTGTTAGTAAAAAAATAAATAAATTGTGTCCCTGTCCAGTCTGCTCCGGGAATGATCTGAAGTGACCAAATTAGACATCCAATGAATGTATTATTTAAAAAAAAAAAAAACCTCAGGACAGTGTGGCATTAAATATGCCCTGACACAGCAACCAGGTTTTGAGGTGATGCTGCTGGGGATGGGGTAGAAATTTGATTCAGTTCACATACATAATCCACACTTTCCAAAGCAACATGTGAACTGAAAATAGCCATCATTCTAAATTTGCACATCTCTGAATTTTGCAGTGCAGTTCTCCAGTCAAATAATGTGTACAAAATTAGGGCAAACTGTACACAGAAATGCACATGTATTTTTAAACAGTGTTTTATAGAATCATGGAATTGTCAAGTTGGAAGGGACCCCGAGGGTCATCTAGTCCAACCCCAACTAAAGCATCCATGACAGGTGAACATCTAACCATCTCTTTTAACATTGTACATCACCCTGATATCTCATTATACGATGGTATAAAACTACTTGTATAGTGATAGTGACACTATCTGAACCATTTTAGATCAGGTAGGAGGATCCTGGGTAGGGATGCTTGCGGAATTCAAGAATTCCGATCTGATCTGCCCTGATCTGTAGCTCCTGGACTGAAGTGTGGGTCTGGAAGGTAGTTATTCACTGGCTTATGCACTTGGAATGAAAAAATGTATATTGATGCAGAAAAAGGAAAAAATGGATTTATGAATTTATGTTTGTGACGTGGACCAGATGTAGATTTATTCAACCATCTCTATTCTGGGGACTAATTTGAAATGGGGAAGGGATGCAAAAAATCTGGTGTTCACCAAATGGTGGAATTCATCCCATCACTGAAAGTCATTGCCTGCAGAGTTACAGTGGTACCTTGGTTTGTAACCGCTTTGGATTATAACCATTTTGGATTATAACCCACTTTTTTAAAAATTACAACCAATTTTTTTTTTTGGGGGGGGGGAGGCCCCATTGGGAAAAACGCACCTTGGGTTACAACCTGTTTTGGTTTACAACCAGACCTCCAGAACGGATTATGGTTGTAAACCAAGGTACCACTGTATCTTCTTGTAATTTAGGCCAGTCCAATAGCTATGAAATATGAACAGATTACTGTGCACATGTTGATAATTGTTACATGGAAATTTGGAGTTTCTATGGATGTGCAAAGGGTTGTATGCACAATGGTGAGCTGCATGTGTTGTTTTCCCCTAATTGGATCTTTCTGCTTCTTTTAGGGTAGAAATGTAGTGACCCGGGAACTTGGTTTCTTTCCAAGTGATGCAGTAAAGCCTTGCCCTTGTGTAAGTAGACCCATGTAATTGTGTTTGTCAGTATAATTGTTTTCACAAAAATGTTTGCAGTGAGCTTGCCTGGTTCGTTCCAAGGTTTTTATTAATCCTGCCTAGTGGGATTTACATTATTTTTGTGATTCTTTTTGTTTACATGCTACACTTAATTTTATTTAAAAATGTAACATGGTTATGTTCTTTGTTATTGGACTTAAAATTGGAAGTCAGAAGGAACCCTGCACAAGAGACAGGCTTAACTCGACAGAATTTAATAAGTTAAATTGTCTAACTAGTTTTCAAATAAAATACAGTCAAAACCTACAATAAATGTATTGTGCAATAAAGCTGCTGTCTTAAAAGTGGGGCAAGAAGGCTCCATTTCTAATACATTCCCCAGTCACCTTGGGTTATAGAGAAAGATTAGACCATAATAATGGACTCAGTAATGCATCTGAAAACGAGAAAAGCTATCAAACCAGAGCTCTTGGCCCATTTTGTCATATGTCTGCTTGGTTTGACTTTCCTAGATCCCTTCTCCTTCTTTCCTATCAAAGGCATGCATCACCTCTGAATGTTTTAAATTGCTCACGACTTGCAGCTTGTGCTGTTATAATTTTATCTGCCAGCAAAGCTCTCCATGAGTCAGCTCATTTTATACCAGGTTTGAGTTGGATTAGGACTGGAAGGAGCAGCGGTGGTGACTCTAGCTATACGCTGTAACTTTGGACAAAATCCCCCCACCGCCCACCATTCTCCAGTTGCCCTTGGAATGTTGACTTCAGGATACTATAGTCACACAATAAGTTCACTGAAGAAATGTGACTCAAAGGCAAATTGTTCCTCATGGCTCAAGCTAGAGATCCATGCCACAAAGAGAGTTTTTAAAGGAGGTTTCCTTGAAGGTGGGGAAACCTAAATAACATGTTAAGGTAGAAATGACTTTTCAGTCTCCTAAAGGACTATTAGCTGCTAAGTGTGAGCAATTTCCATTACCCAAGTCTTTTCAATTTTACTGTAGTGGAAACCTATAATAGTGGGCAATTCCATATCTGATTTTTAAAAAAGGATCCAGTGAGGTTAGATTTATAGGAGCCACTTTTTGACCACAACTGAAGCACCAGAATACAAATCACAACATAGAAATCGTAAGTATGGCAAATTCTGGGTGAGGTTCTTTGCTTCTACAATAACATATGCAGTTTTGCATTTATGTTAAATCAGGCCTGCCATGTGTACCAAGCATGTAGGGGCTTTTTGCTGGGGCTCAAGTGCCCCAAACAAGGCCCACAGGATTGGGATGTTGCCTGCTCTACCTGGTACCCACTGCCGCTTGGGCTGTATCTACACTGGTCTGGAAAAATGCAACCCCCCCCCCACGTAATATAGGTCTCATTGCAATTTCCCATTGATGATGATCACTGCTCTACAGCGCCCTCTGGTGACGCATATTTGCTCCTTGCTCCCTCTCCTTACTCACTTACCCAGAAGCTGTGAAGAAGTGGTCTGACAACTAAGCAGATGCTCAGCTCCTGGCCTGCTGATTGTAAGCTTGTAAGTGAGCTTTTGAATATTCTTGTTGCCAGAGAATTATACCCTAGCCACTGCCAGGTAAGCCTCCTTGCACGTGAGCAGAAGGGCAGCCTCGGTGCTGCCAGGGATACAAATGGCAGTAGGCGCTCAACAATTTTGGGGGCTTTCTAAAAAAAAAAGATGAACAGTTCCAGTGGCTTCTTAAATTTTTGGGGTGTCCTGGTTTTTACTTTTTGAAATATGGCAACCCTACCAGATACATTGAAGGTATTCAAGCATTTAATGTAATGTGTCATTTGTTCCTAAAGGGTTCAAAACCTCCTTCTGAACTCTAGTTTTAAATTGTGAACAATCCATTTGTAGGCAGTGCTTCTTTTCATTCCTGTTCTTGAGCTTCTTCTGAAGCGAGTACATAATGTTTCACAGCTACAATTTACCTACACAATATAACGTTCCATAGAGAGGTCCACAAAAGCTATTTGAATTTTGTCATGTGTGTGGCAATTGCACATGTGCTCCCCGCCCCTTCTCTCTTTTGAATCCATGTGCAAGTAGCAAAAAAAAATAAAAAATAAAAAAGGAAAAAGGAAAAAAAGAAAAAGAAACAAAAAAAGGAGAAACACCTAAAAGCAAAAATCAGCAAAGCCCCAAAGCAAAATGAAAATTACCGCCTAAGGTACAGTTTTCAGTGAAATGCATTCTTATCAGGGAGAAGTTAAGTCATGAAGCTTGCATAAATTTGCAATATGAATAAACATCAATTTTCAGCATATTACAGGCAGACTCTTGCTAGAAAGATAAATTGATGCTTCACCACTGTTCACCTGGAAGGGCAAAGTATAAACTTTCCCTTATGACAAATGATAACGGAGATGATGAAACATCTATCAAATTTTCAGTGCACCATCGCTTTTACTATTATTATTAAATAACAGCCTTTACAACCAGCCCATATAAAAGTGCCCAGAAACAGTATAAAATACATACATCAAAAGGCATGAAGAATAAATATTGAATGAAAAATGGTTGAGGTCTGGAATATCTATACTATGGTGTGCTCTCAGATACACTGATAAAGCATTTTTTCTATCTGCAGTATGGAATATGTGGCAGAAGGAGTCTTCTGTATTGGATAAATAACAGCTTATAATTCACTTTATTTCTTTCCATTTTTGTTGCGGTTAGTTACCATATGTAATCTGCACCATTTATTATCTCGACAGTCCTGTGATGATGATATCATTCCAGGGTTCGGGATTGTTTTGTATATTACAGTTTAGCAGATATGCCATGGCATACCCTGTACAGAGAGGAGGCGGTGGTGGTGGTGGTGATGTTATTCACTGTGCATGTGAAATAGACAGACGATGGTGATAAATATTCTTTATTTATATCCTGAATGTGTGCAGTTGCAAAAGAGTTATAAATACGTAGATCCACTAACAAATGCAATAAAACTTTCCTCTAAATTAAAACTGGCAATTTTGCGCCATATATAGCAGAACAACCAAAAACAGATGGAATAGTAGAATCAGTAAACCAACCATTAAAATCTTGCCAAAGCAGTAGTCTGGGGCCCAGGCTTAAACACACCTTAGCACCACACTCGCATCTCCATCAGTGTGTATGAGTACAAGGGGAAAGAGCCAGGGGTAAGGTGGGGCTTCTTCTTCGTCCTGGCAACATCTACAGAAAGCCACATCTACAGAATATCTACAGAAGCCACTCGTTTCCCAGGCAGAAATATCCCTCTCAAAATAACTTGGCTCCTCCACCCACTCTTCCCTTTTCCCCTTTTAAATAAATGCTGTTGATATATAGAGTTTAGTACAGGCATCGGCAACATGGTGCTGTGCCAGTATTGCTGGACTACAACTCCCATCATCTCTGACCATTGGCCATGCCGGCTTGGGCTGATGGGAGTTGGAGTCCACACCATATGGTTTGGTTGGATACTTAAAACAACTCAGTATTTGTTCATGTTTCAGTAGATGATGATGATTTTATTTTTATGTGTATCCTACCTATCTGACTGGGTTGCCCCAGCCACTCTGGGCAGCTCCCAACAAAATATAAAAACCTCAAACATTTTAAAACTTCCCTATACAGGGCTGCCTTCATTCAGATGTCTTCTGACTGTCGTGTAGCTGTTTATCTCCTTGACGTACACTGGGAGGGTGCTCCACAGAGCGGGCGCCACTACTGAGAAGGCCGTCTGTCTGGTTCCTTCTAACTTCATTTCTCGTAGTGAGAGAACCGCCCGAAGGCCCTCAGAGCTGGACCTCAGTGTCCAGGCTGGACGATGGGGGTGGAGACGTTCCTTGAGATATACTAAACTGAGGCTGATCAACACCAACACTCTGAATTGTGCTCGGAAATGTACTGGGAGCCAGTGAAGATCCTTTAGGACCTTTAGGTGTTATATGGTCCCAGTGGCCACTCCTAGTCCCAGTCAGTGACGTAGCGTGGGTTGTCAGCACCCAGGGCAAGGCAAGTAATTTGTGCCCCCTAACCCGTGGATTTGCACCCCCTAACCAGTGGATTTGCACCCCCTAACCCGTGGATTTCCCCTAACCCCAGATGTTGCGCCCGGTGCGGCTGGCCCCCCTGCACCCCCCACGCTACGCCACTGGTCCCAGTCTAGCTGCTGTATTCTGTATTGGTTGTAGCTTCTGAGTCAATTTCAAAGGTAGCCCCACATAGATGACCATTTTATTGGCTGAAGTAGGAAAATTTATTACCAAATGTAATTAATGCAGACACCCATTATATATATAGCGGGGGTGGAGGTGGGGGTGGGCATAGTCAGGTTTCTAAAGTTGTCGCCTATCATAATTAAGTAGCTGTGCAGATGTATTTATGTGAACCAGTGCTGTAATAACACATTGTTTTAGTCATTAATTTTAAATAATGGGTAGAATTATAGGATTTCCTCAATTTTATGATCATTTATATCCTTGTCTTAAAGCCATAGCACAACACTATTTATTCAATACAGTACATCACAATATTATGCATGTAATTTATTTTTCTCTTTTAATTTTTTTCAATATTAGGTTCCTAAACCAGTAGACTATTCTTCCCAGCCATGGTGAGTGCTTCTAAACTATGTTTGTTTTCGGTTTTGGTGGTGTCTGGGAGTTTAAATAAATAGCCTGAGCAAAAAACCTGTTATTAATAGCAATCTAATTTGTTGTAGTTTAACCTTTCTGATCTTCTGCAGAAGGCATTTTGTTGCAATGTAGGCAAAAATAATTGAATATATGCACTGCCTGACGGCATTTTTCATAGGTTTACCATACTTTATGATTTTGACAGTCTGTTTATACCAATTTCACACACACACACACACACACACACACACACACACACATACACACACACACACACAATCCCTTAGTGTGAAATCTGAGAATCTCATGCCAAATCTGAGATGAGCCCAGCCACACCCCTCCTTACAGGTTCCCCTGATCTCAGTTTGTGGATGAGAGAGGTCTCATAGACACTGGAGGAATAGATAGTGATGTATCTATTCAGCCCAAGTGCACATGGGAAGTAAGCGTTTTGCTTGCAAATTCCAGTTTCTGTTTGTCTTTGAACTGCCTGGCTTCCTGGAACCTCCTGTTTGGTGGAAGGACCGTAGCTAAGTCTCGGAGCATCTGCTTTTCAAGCAGAAGCTCCCTAGTTCAGTCCTGGCCTCTCTGGCTTGGGTTGGAAGAGGTTCCCTGTCTGAAACCCTAGAAAGCCTCTGCCATCAGCATAGATAATAGAGGGACCAATATTCTTACCAGTATAAAACAGGTTCCTTTCTTGCCAACTAATTGGTATTCATTTTCTAAATTTTTAACAAATTAACAACAAATTAATTCAAATTTAACACAAAATTTAAAATGGACTTTTCCACACACACACCTTCAATATGCTTCTTTCCCCTCCCTCCTTTGCTGGTCACAATAAGATCCTTTCTCTTAATTTCTAATAGTTTTTCATCAATTCCTGTTTCCATCAGCTGTGCATGTTCAATTCTTGCTTAGACATTTACCTAACTAGTTTCCCAATATAAAACAGCTTCCTATGTTTGAATGGCCATTCACAATGATGTTGATGATAAATCAGGATCATGTGGTATATGCAAGCATATCATGTGATGTTTCTCCAGCTTTTGACAACTGTCTCTCTCACACACAAAACTCTTCTAAGGGACAGGCGATTCTTATGCATCTCTGATGAAATACAGTAACTCAGCAGAAGTACTGGTCCTTGCAAGCCACTGATAGGCCAAGGAGACTCATCCAGAACCTCACAGAAGCCATTAATTATTATTGCACAGCAGTGTTATTGCAAGTTACACTATTATGTCTTGGCACATTTTGGAATGACTAAGATATTGGTTAAACTGCAATGAAGGAATCTGTATATTATACCCAGCACTATTTTTCTAGGGGAAGAGGTGCTGGAACTGACTATGAACACCTCCCTCATTCTCTTAGAATGGCAATGGTGTCTACCCGAGAGGTGCCGGAACTGAGTTCCGGTTGAAAAAAAGCCCTGATTGTACCTATACTGGAATTCCTGTTCTAATCATAGAAGCAAAGTGCCATTGCATTCACTCCAGTAAGCAAACATGCCTTTCATGTACAAAACACCTTTGTAGACCCCACACATGTGAAATGGTTCTCTGCATGCAGCCCATCGGCTGGAATCCTAAGTCCGCAATTGGTACGATGCAACACAGTTTATCTAGTCTTTTATATATTGTACAGTGGTACCTCAGGTTACATAAGCTTCAGGTTACATATGCTTCAGGTTACAGACTCCGCTAACCCAGAAATAATGCTTCAGGTTAAGAACTTTGCTTCAGGATGAGAACAGAAATCGTGCTCCAGCAGCGCAGCAGCAGCAGGAAGCCCCATTAGCTAAAGTGGTGCTTCAGGTTAAGAACAGTTTCAGGTTAAGAACGGACCTCCGGAATGAAATAAGTACT
This sequence comes from Podarcis cretensis, assembly GCF_951804945.1. Taxonomy (NCBI): domain Eukaryota; kingdom Metazoa; phylum Chordata; class Lepidosauria; order Squamata; family Lacertidae; genus Podarcis; species Podarcis cretensis. The sequence goes on along the minus strand of NC_137175.1, from coordinate 81,760,238 downwards.
TAGCCCGAGGTACCACTGTATGTGTTTGGATTATTAATGTATTTGGATGACTGTATGATTTTATTGTCTAAACTTAAGCCATTAAAGGCTAATAACAATAACAATAATAACAATGTAACACAGTCAAGTGAATGAAATTCCCATAATTGGATTCACCACTGAGTATGTAGCAACCAACTTAATAGAGGTGGGTATCAGTTCCTGATGAATATCAGGACGTTCATGGTCCACCTCTAGCCAAGTTCATGATTCTTGCTAGTGCAATCATTTATTCTGTTTCAGTGCTAGGTTTCTGTTTCGGTGACCTATGTGGAAGGGCCTGGGCACATGCCACAAAACTTCAGCAAATCTTAATTTCCCCCACGACGCCACCTCACAAGCTGCTTGCCAAACCAGCCAAAAACCCCAGCCTTGCTTGCGATGGGGTGGGTGGAGCTATGAGCTGCTCAGCTCACGGACATGCCCCTGCAAAGTGCCTTTGGCTCATCTGCTTAGTGTCCATTTTTAAGGAAAGTGTAGTTAGTAACTTCACACACTTTGTTGCAGGTATGCTGGAATGATGGAAAGGCCGCAAGCAGAGACTGAACTTATTAACCGGGTAAACAGCACATACTTAGTGCGGTATAGGACTACGGAATCGGGAGAATATGCCATCAGCATTAGCATTAAGTAAGTGAGAATTAATTCCCGCCTCCTGCAAATGCATTTCTCCTTTCCATTATTGTTTTAGCTCTTGTGTGAATAGATGTGACCAATAGACGACATTCTCATGGCCTGCTGCAGTTACATTTTGCGAAAAATAAAATATTCTGTCATTTATGAAAATCTGGATGGTTTGAGAAGTACTTTTGCCTTGCTGATAGAACTCATGAAACTTTTATTGAAGGTCAGTGTTCCCTAATCCAGCACAAGGATAGTTATATATGCAGTGAACCGTTTTTGCTTGTGAATCACACCGTGTGTGTGTGTGTGTGTGTGTGTGTGTGTGTTAGTCGGGATCTACTGCTGCACAGACACAAATGCTCTTGCATTGCAACTGTGCTGCATTTCAGTCTGCACATCCTTCTTCATCTCCCACAAAGCCATTCAGGTTCATTTCCTTTGATCTTCAGGCATCCACTTTTGTTAGTAATCTGTTCAATGGAGGCTGTGGTGCAGTGCACTAATTAATGTATGAATTAGGACACAAATGACTTTATGCTAGTTAGCATAAGGTGATTTACTGGTCCATTTGCATTTTAACTAGAAAATGTTTAAAATTGATTTGACTACCAACTGAAGTCAAATAGAATATTTCCCTTGAATTGATTGCAAATGGAAACAAGCTTAACGTCTAAGGAATATTAATTTTAAATAAAGCTGCTGGTCTGTTTTGTCAATATGAAGTTGAATGCAATCAGCATTACAGGATCCCATAATCAGATCTTGCTGGGAGGCCTTTTCTAAAATCTGAATTGAGTCTGCATCTTGAGCCAAACCCTAATAAATGTGTTTTGTTAATTAGGTGTCAAGGGTATATTGGCATGGATATACATTTTGTCTTAAGAATTTATTTGTGTAGTGGTGGGGCATGCCCTCAAGTAATTTATTGATTGTTGCTGATTAAAAACACATTTGTATTCATGTTATTCATTGCCCATAGGTACAATAATGAAGTGAAGCACATAAAGATTTTCACAAGAGAATGCTTTTTTCACATTGCAGAAAATAGGAAATTTAAAAGTTTAATGGTAAGCATCAGTTTTGATTTCTCTCTTTGCGAATATATCATCTAACTTTATCTTTTTGAAAACTGATTCTTTGCATTTCTAGAAAAAAAAATGCACTGGAACAATGCTAAATCAGTCAGTATATTTTTTTACTGTTAGAATGCATGACAAATACTTAATATGGCTTCAGTGAATTGGTTAACTTCTAAGACTGTTTGCATTCACAATCCTGGTGATCAAGTGGTAATTAAAAAGTTGAATCTGTCTTCCAACTGAGGCAACAAATGCGACCAAGCGCTGTAAAGCTGCCTACCCCCTCCATCCCCAGCCCTGTGTGGAAAAAGACTGCCCTTTATGAGAACACATTTCGAGGTCATCAAGCAACATCCCTATACATTGCAGATAAACAGATCAAACTGCCTTGGTTTATTTATATAGTTTTATCCCTAGCAAATGAGTCACCCTACAAACATGTCAAGAATACAGGATATAGTCTTTCTCTATACTGCTAGTTTTTTTCTTTGATTTGTCCTACTAGGAACGTTGCATAGTTTGTGGTGTTTCATTATACTAATTAAAATATTAATAATATACTTAGTCATGAATGTCCAGGCAATCCATCCTACTAGATGATTAGAATTATTTTGATCTGTAACACAGATAAAATAAAAATATAGTTTACTTTTTTCTCCCAATGCGTGGATTTTGTAGCAGCAGGTTTATGATAGAGAAATGAAGTAGTTTTCATAACAATGCATAATAATCAGTGGAATTCACTGTTGAGATGGAAACTGTCAAAAAACAGTTTTTTGATGGATTGGGTAAATTCAAGAAGGTCCACTAATGATCCCTTTATGTTCACAAACACTATTGTCTCTCAGTAACCAAGAGATGGATGAGTTATATATTCTTGCAGTTTCTGAATTTGCTTCTTAGGGATTTGTTTGGTAGTGGTATTAGATTTGATGACTCATTCTTCCTTTTGTCCTGCTACTTTGGTGCAGTCTTAAATGGGGACTTTTCCAAAGAAGTGTGTGTGTCACCAATTCTTCCCCTTTTTTATGCAAATTGTTGTATCTGAAGTAGTCCTGAGCAATCATTTGGGGTGGAGCTTTGGTCCAGTCAAACCGTGCAATTATTGTGTTTCATAAATAACAGTACATTTCCCCTCTGCTTATTTGGTCTAAAGCTTGCCCTCATTGATTTTGCTTTTAGAGACTTAAAAGTGGCTGAATAGAATGAGAATATTGAATGAATTGCTGATGAGAGAGCAGTTTGTGCATTATGCTTCCACTGTGCAAAGCAAAAAGCAGTGATTTGAAAGAACGGAATGATTAGATGTTATGCTAAACATTTTTATAAACAACTTGGATGATGGAATAGGGGATGCTCATCAAATTTGCAGATGACACCAAACTGGGAGGGGAACTAATGCTGCAGAAGACAGAATTGGGATTCAAGATGACTGGGCCCAAACAAAATGAATTTCAACTGGGACAAAAGTAAGGTTCTGCACTTAGGCAGGAAGAACCAGCTGCACAAATATAAAATGGGGGACATCTGGCTTTTCAGTATTATATGTGAAAAGGACCGTGGGATCTTAGTAGACCACAAGCTTAACATGAGTCAACAGTGTGAGGCAGCAGCAAAAAAAGCTAATGCTATTATAGGCTGCCATCAACAGAAGTTCAGTGTCCCAATCTAGGGAAGTCATAGTCCTGCCATAATCTGCCTTGGTCAGACTACACCTGGAGTACTGTGTCTAGTTCTGGGTGCCACAATTTAAGAAGAATATTGGCAAGCTGGAACGTGTGCAGGGGAGTGTGACCAAGATGATCAAGGGTCTCGAAACCAAGCTTTAAGAGGAACAGTTGAAGGAGTTGGGTATGTTTAGCCTGGAAAAGAGGAGACTGAGAGGAGATATGATAGCCATGTTCAAATATCTAAAGGGCTGCCACATGGGAGATGGAACAAGTTTGCTTTATCCTGCTCCCGAGGATAGGACCTGAACCAGTGGCTTCAAGTTACAAGAAAGAAGATTCTGACTATACATTGAACTGTTCAACAGTGGAACAGACTCTGTTGGAAGGTGGTGGACTCTCCTTCCTTGGAGGTTTTTAAGCAAATGTTGTCATTTGTCATGGATGCTTAATTGAGATCCCTTCCCTGCAAGGTGTTGGACTAGACTAGCTGACCATTGGGGTCCCTTCAAACTCCACAATTCTATGACTCTATGATTTTGCTTTGATCTCTGAACTTACTTCTTAGTATAACCAGAATTCAGGGATCATGCTCAGTCTGCTTGTACAAGGAATTTCAGAGATTTCTTAAAAATGTCTCTTGTATTCTTCCCAGATCCCTGTATCTTTATGGCAGTCACAACTAATACTGTTAGGAGGTGTTGCCTCCACTACAGCCTTTAAAATGTGACAGAATGAGGTGTTGAATTAAGTTTTCCAGAATAAGTTCACCCAGAATAAATGATTATCACGTTGTGTGATGGAAGGGAACATATTGATTTCATTTAGGTTTTGCTATTTTTTTTTTTATTGTGTTAAATTACTCTGTCCAGGAGTTAAGATCAGCCAGGCTGGCCATCTTTTGTGTCCCATCAGTGGGATCTGTGCATTGGGAGGTGGGGTGGGGTGGGGCTTCCCCATGGTAGCATCCCAGCTCTGGAACTTTCTATCCCAGGCATAGGCAAACTTGGCCCTCCAGATGTTTTGGGACCACAACTCCCATCATCCCTAGCTAACAGGACTAGTGGTCAGCGATGATGGGAGTTGTAGTCCCAAAACATCTGGAGGGCCAAGTTTGCCTATGCCTGTCCTATCCCTTGAAATTTGCTTTGCATCGTCACTGCTGTTGTTAGCCACCAGCTCAAAAGATGGCTTTAGACACAGGTGTTTGGGAGTTAACACTGATGTTCCTTGGATATATTTGTGCTGTATCTTAGAGTTATTTTTTATGATTTTATCAGTATTGCAATTTCCTTGAAATTGTTTTTACTCGTCTTGAGATCTTTGGATTATAAGGGCATGATGATAGAAATGATCCAGTTAAATGTTTGATTGCCTCTGTAACTCAGATGATGTTTATCCCAAAACAAGCATCCCACCTAACTTGCAGTCCACAAAAACACTGGCAAGGAGGTCAGGTCAGCTGCCCATCCCTGTTCTGGCAGTGGCTTTTCTCTCTGACTCAAGTGAATTGATAACAACAGGAGGCCCAGGCAGGCTTTAAAGTTTGTTTAAGTGATTAATGCAAATGAGGTGTGGAGATATAAGAAACTGGAAAAGTGCTTAAGGTGGGGCCCCAATTATCACATCTTTGCTAACTGGAGCTTGCAGGGATTCCAGAATAAAAACCAAGGGGAGGGTGTGCCGGCTGAGCTTGATTTCCTTCATAAATGCAAGTCAGAACAAATATTTAGAATTCTAAAATTTCAAACTGTTGCCCTGAAATGTAAGATACTAAAATCTCCAAAAGATAAATAATTAAAAGTAGACGAGCGAGTGAAGAAAAGTGTCGTGCAAGGGGTGCAGGTACGTGCTTCTCTTCCTTTAGATTTTAAAAGTTATTTGTAGGATCATCTAGCTTATCATTAGAAATGAATGGTCTTCTTTACATCAGGCAGGAGAATTTTTGTTAAATATGTTTTAAAACCTGCTTCTCTGCATGGTTATTCAGAGGCAAGTCCCACTGAGTTCAGTTTACTCCCTTGTAGTTGTGTAAAGGACTTTCAAGGCCACAATGAAAGCCCAAGGCAGATCGTCTTATATGCCAAAAACCTTTTCGATCCTGATTCCTGAATAAGAAACAAACCCCGGAGTGTAGCTCTTCCAAGGCCTGGAGCATAGGTGCCAACTCCCTGGGGCCCTGGGTGCCTGAGCACCCGCAAAATTCCCCATGAAGGAACCAGGCACCCACAAATTTAGGTGACAGGGCTGCATGGCACCCACAGCCCCTAGGCACCTATGGTCACGGGGTCAAACTGGCACTTGCCCTGGAGGCAGAAGTTGAATGCATGTAGCACTTTTTTATACTGAAAAGTATTTGGAACATGAGACTGAAGTGTGCCCCCAATAAAATCCCAAAACAACTGTGCCTTGACTATCTTGGGGTCTGGAAAATGTTCACATATGAACTGTTTGGTAGAACCAGAAAATGACAGCATCCCCATAACTCAATACAAGTGCCATCTGGAAATGCTATATAATTTATCTTGATTGATTTTACTATGTTTTTGTCCTGGCTTTGCTCCAAAGAGCTTAGGGTGACTTGCAGGTTCCTTCTCCTATAGCAGGCATAGGTAAACTCAGCCCTCCAGATGTTTGGGGACGACAACTCCCATCATCCTTGACCACTGGTCTTGTTAGCTAGGGATGATGGGAGTTGTAGTCCCAAAACATCTGGAGGGCCGAGTTTGCCTATACCTGCCCTACAGCAACCTTGTGAAGTGGGCTTTGAAGAGAGGGAGAGGGAGGGAGGGAGGGAGGGAGGGAGGGAGGGAGGGAGAGAGAGAGAGAGAGAGAAGTACTGAGGCTCGTGAGTTTCATGACTCAGTGAGAATTCGATTCTGGATCCTCTGTGGTCTTTGGCACTCAAAGCACTGCACTATACTGACTCTCAAAGGGGAATTTGGAATCTGTAGTTTGTCTTGTTGCTTGAACTTTTGGGGAGTCACAGTGGTGCATGCTGTTCAAGATCATGTGATACAGCCGTGAATTATAATAAACGCTTCAGTCTTGCAGAGCAGACATGCAGGCTACAGTTATCACTTTCAGACTTATAGTTCCAGCATCAACTTTCATTTTGCATTCATCTGATATACAGGTGGCTCTTGAAAGTGTGCTTTATGCCTTCCAAAGATAACAGATGCTGCCTTGACCGGTTCTTAATGCCATCTGATGAATTTTTTTTTAAAAAACCCTTCTTATCATAGTTCATCTTCTTTGAAAGTTAGCAGTTGTTGTTTCCAAGAGTCCTGATGTCTTGTGTGCTTAATAAGAATCTTGTAGGCCAACCTTTTTTTCCACTGTTTGAAAGCCAGCAGAAAGTGGGGAGGTGAGATGGTGGCATGTTCACAGACAGCTGACCTGCCATTTTTGGGAACATTTGAAAGGCACAGGAAGAGGGAAGCAATCCTTTGACAAGGGGAACTGGAGCTTCGTTGCACACAGATGTTCAACACACACACATAGACATGGGCACACACAGTATTCAGCTTAGCCCTATTTTGGCTTTCAGGCAAACTGTGGAAGAGAAGGGAGCACACATGTAAGCCCCACCCACCCTGTACCCTGAAGTGTGCCAGCTGTGTTTTAAAAATGAAGGATTGAAGAAGAAGCGTTCCTGACCGCAGGGATCATTGGAGCGTGTTCAACTGAATGCATGGGGGTCTAATGTGGTGTCAGAGCATGTGGGGCATTTGGAGTTGGGCTGGTATATACACCCCTGTCTTCCTCCACAGTTTAAGCCCTTATGTGTTTGCTCAAACACCTGAATAGGGCTGGTGTCTAATAAGAAACTGAACCCACGTGAGGCCTTCCGCGATTTTCTTCTCAGCTACTTTTCTCATATGTTGCCGTCAGCAGAAAAGATACTATTGCACACTGTAGAGATAAAGGTAAAACAGAAATAGTGTTATGACAGCTTTTGTGTTTGGGGAGAAAATCAACCCATCAGTAGGGAAGGTTTTCATGCTGGCAAGACCATAAGCAGTTCAAAACTGAGCCGATCTTAATGATCGAGCCAAAGCTAAACACTTCTAAGTCCCTTTCATTCCAGTAAGTGTATTAAGTGTGTACTTGAATTTCTTGCAGTAGAAATCAAAATGGATTTAACTGTATAGCTTTGGTTGGATTGTGGTCAGTGTTTGGAAATCTCTGGGTTACCTGTGCAGTTTTAAGCACTTTTTATATACCTACATTTGTGAGAAGATATACTGAAAAGAATTTTCTACCATGTCATTTTTAATTTTAAGGAATATATGATCATACAGTAGCATGTGAGGAGCTCAAAGGCATTTGGAAGCTTCAATTAAGAATTAGTTTGGTATATATGAGTTTCCTTTATGAGCGGCATGACTCATGAGCATTAAAAAACAAAGATCATTTGCTTACTGAGTTTTTTCTCACCTTCTAATGTATTCATTATGCCACATGCCTGCACATTATTGTGTTGCTCCATGAAAATTCAACTTTTTCTTGCAACACAACTGAGAACAAGAAAGGGTTTTTAATTGGGCTGGAGGGCAGTAACTAGGGATGGAAGAATCAGTCTCTAACTGATGCTTGTCACTTCTGCATGTGTTTGCTCATAAGTCTGTTCCCTACTGTCTGTATTTTTGTTCTTAAATCAGCATTTAGATAAGTATTTCAATACATGTTTCTAAAAATGATTTTCTTTAAACAGAAGCATTTTAAACAATCATTTTGATAAGTGGAGAACTGAGTCAGAAGATTCAGGAAGTATGAAACCTGGTTGATAGCTATGTGGCAATCCACACCTTAGTTTGGAACAGCCATATCAGGGCCAATTCATATTGAAATTCAGAAAGATTCTTCATGCTTCCGTAACAGCCATATAAAATATCAGAAAGAAACAATAGTTGGTCCACAAAAATAAGGTTCTGACAAAACAAAAGGCTGTTTGCTTGGATGGTCTGATCGTACAGTTAACAGAATTCTCAATAACAATTGAGAGTTTAGAGCAAGGAGTTAACATTAAAGAACTTCAGCACATGTAACTACAAAGCAACTGGACAGGAGTGTCTGGTTTGCTTATTGCAAAACTGTACATGTAGAAAACCTAATTTTATCATCATTTTAAAACCTCCTCACTTTCTAAGCCGCAGGAGAACTTCTGGTGGGTTGTTATTACTGCTTCGGGATTAGTCAGTACGTTTGTCACTGGTGTTTTTACAAATGATGATTGCTAACTTTTACAGCTGACCATTAGGAGTTGGATAATGCTGATCTCGGACAATGAGAAACTTCAGCACAGTTTTAGTTTTTGTGTTTACTTGCACACTGGCTTGAGCGCACGCAAAGACTTCTACCTGTGTGGCATGGGTTCCTGGTGTGCATTACGAGTAATGGCCTTCCCAAGGGTCAAAGCATCATGTGAATGGTTTGTAAGTGTATCAGGAAGCCAAACCATATGAGAAAAATATGTCACATACACCTGAAGTGTATGTACAAGGAAAAATACAAGTGTAGAGTCAGTGATAACCACATGGGGAAAAGGAATGTGAGGTGAAAGTCACAAATAGCCGCTCTGAGCCCGGCCTTGGCTGGGGAGGGCGGGGTATAAATAAAAAAATATTCTTATTCTTATTCTTCTTCTTCTTATTATTATTAAATGCCAGGCAAAGTAATATACATATGTTAAAACTTACACCCCTGAAGAGGGGCTCACAATTCCCTCTGCATAGAAATGTAGGTGTCATGGTGAATGTTTCTAGCTTGGCATGCTTGTTTCAGTGTGCAGGATATTTTTTCTTCTTAATGTGAGAATTGTTTCACTAAGAAGCTGACACGCTTACCCCCACCTGCTTTTTATGATAAATAGGCCAGTCTCACGTATGCAGATGCCCTCCAGCTTAATTCCTGAATGCTGAAAATGCAAATGCAATATCTCTCATGTATGAATTAAATCTGTACTGTTTGTGTAATTGATGTGCCTTGTCTTCCATCTTTCGTCACACAAGTACCTCTTCAATAACGAGCAAAGAGTACTGACACAGTTCCAGTACTATTCATGCACCGGTAGTGAACTGGGTGCATCTATTTCTATAAAGCTGCATTAAAGTTTCTGTGCCTTAAATACTGGTGGGAGAAGAGCACAAACTAAAGATTTCTGTTCTATTTCCCCCTGTCTTCTGGAAGGAACTTGTGGAGTATTACAAGCACCACTCTCTCAAAGAAGGCTTCCGAAGTCTGGATACAACTCTTCAGTACCCATACAAAGAATCCGAAAATTCGCTGGACCAAAGGAGCAACAGAGCAAGTGGGAACAGAGCATGTGGCAACTGTGAGCATTAGAATTTGCTGTCATTTAATAACAAAGGAATAGCAGGAGGTTAAAAACATCTTCATTTTGCATTTTTGACACAGAACCAATTAATATGATAATGCTTTTAGCTAGGTTTTTTTTTGTTTTTGTTTTGTTTTGTTTTTTTTTTCCTGCAGCTAAGCAGAAACAGGATCTGCTGACAGGTTTATGAACAGGTCTAGTTAGACTTCCTGACTGCCTGTCCTTAAATCAAATCACCGCTCAAACATCTATTAAAAATGTAAGTGAGCGATTGATTTGTAAACAGACATTTTGCATTGGCTGCGCTGTTTTCGGCTACATGAATTAATAAACATGTAATTCTAATCTTGCATTTGGCATTTAAATGAATAATTTGTGTGATTTAAAACCATAGATTATAGAGCAGAATTTCTGTGAAAAAAACTTTTAAGTTCTTAACAGATTTTCCTCTACAATGTTGCTCTTGTTAGAATATCTTTCTGGGGCCTGACGATATTGAATGGAAGGCTTTGGCATGAGAACCTGAATCACCATCAAACATTGAAAATTCATTAGGGGAAAGGCTCATATTTGAAGAGAAAAGGCTGGGTGTGTGCAGTAATAATAATAATTAACAACAACAACAACAACAACAACAACAACAACAATAATAATTTATTTATACCCCGCCCATCTGGCTGGATTTCCCAGCCACTCTGGGCAGCTTCCAACTGAATATAAAAACAATACAGCATCAGACTTCCCTAAACAGGGCCAATAGACAATGAACAATGACTAGAGAAAAGAAGTTTCGGAAGGGGAATGCAGCGGAAAAGCAATAGGCAGGGGAAGGGTTAAGCGTAGCGTTCGGGAGCCAAAGCATACGCGTACCAAGGCGTTCGAGAACCAAGGTACGACTGTATATAAAATTCATCTTTTTAGACATAAGGAATTGAGTGTGGCCTAATAATATTCCATTGATAAATGGAAGCATGTTGAAAAACTGCCAGGAGATCTGTAGATGTTCTTCAAAAACAAAATTGCCCTGTTTTAAGTGAAGTAGGTCCATATAACACTCAATATCTGATAAGGAGGAAGGAATGCTTTTAATGCTGTTGACAAACAAACAAAAAGATCTCATTATATCCACTCATGGCTCTAATTTTGAAGAGCCCATCACTTTTTGCTCATTTTAGATGTTCACCTCTCATTTCCGAGAGCTTCTTATTTAGCAGCTGAGGCTTGTAGGAAAATAAATAGGACACTCTCACATATGTTGCTTAAATCAGGCAGTTTTTCTATCACTTTGTATTGCCTACAGCACACTGTAATATGGGAGACACCTGAATTGCCAGCAGTACATGTGGAAAGGATCTGGTGGTCTTAGTAGACCTCAAACTTCACATGAGTCAACAGTGTGATGCAGCAGCAGCAAAAAAAGTGAATGCTATTCTAGGTTGCATCAACAGAAGTACTGCTCTATTCTGCCTTGGTCAGACCACACCTGTGGTCTGGGCACCGTAATTCTGGGCACCACAATTTAAGAAGGATATTGACAATCTGAAATGTGTGCAGAGGAGGGCAACCAATTCCTGCATTGTGGGGGTTGGACTAGGTGTCCCTCAAGGTACCTTCCAACTCTACAATTCTCCAGTTCTGCCTTGTCTGTAGTGGTGAAGTAAGATCTACTTGCCAGTCCAACCAGCTTTTGTATGTGGAATGGGGCGGGGTGCCATCTTGTCTGTCTCAGGCAAAAATATGCCTTTGGCCATCTTCATAAATCCCATTGAATTCAGCAGGACTTAGTTGCGTGTGTGTGTGCATAGAATTAAACAAAATTATCTTGACCTTCCTATCTTGTTCTCTACTCCCCATTCGGTTCTCCCCATCAAACAGTCTTTGTTCTTTTGTCAGTTTATGATTTTCTTTTCTTTTCTGCCTAACACCCCTTTCTAATGCTTATTTCAGTTTCTAATGCATTCCTTTTTCCTTGCAATTGCTTGAGAGCTTTTAAAATCCCCACTTCTTTCTCTTGTCTCACTTTGTTTCATAGGTCTGTTATTTTATTCTAGTTATTCTTGTGTAGGAACAGGTACAGGTATCGTACACACATTCTTGTTAAATTAGTAAATGCAGCTAACGTTAATATAATTAACTCCTGCTTCTCTTCCCCTGACTTTCCCCTGTTGAGCATGAATATCTAAGGCGGGATTGTAGGTATGTGGTTAACTGAATGTGCCTACGATCCTCCCCATGGCTGGGAACTCTGCATGAGTATTGTAACCAAGGAGGATAGTAACTGCATTCAACCAACTGGGTTTATGACTCCCCTATTGATCTTCTTGCTTAGTGCAGGCCTGGCACTTGCTCCACAGATACAGATACATTTTGAGAACTCCTGAATAGGTCTACAGTTTTGGGTCTGATTCAGATGGGACAACAAAAATGTGGTTTGTTATTAGAAGGAGCCACACAAAACCCTTTCGGTTCAAAGGGAAAGAGATCTGAAGCGTTTGCTTCAAGTTTTGCTTCTTCTGATGTTTGCCATTGCAGCAGAAAGTAGTTTGTGCAAGCCTCTGTTTCCAAACCAGAATCTGAAGTTACAGTTCTGTCGTGGTTTCATTTATATCTGCTTTGAACACAAAACCAGTTTGCAGCGTTCTCATGCAGTGGTCAAACTGCTGTATTCTATAACTGGAAGCAGAGGTTTGGGGAGTGTGTGAACTAAGGTTGTACTCATCATATATTAATGCTACATTTGAATTGGGCTTAGGCGTCTACTCTGCACACAGTTTTAATGGGATTAATATCCTGTTCTGACCTCATGCTATGTATCCTCATCTAAAGTTAGGTCCTGAGTCACTTCACTGTTTAAATAATTTCAATATAATAACTAATAGTTTATACTTATTCCTACTTTCTACCATGTGAATAGTAGTTAATGAAAAAATTCTACTCTTTTGTTTGGGTGCACCAATCTTTTTGGGTCCATGGGCACATTTGAAAACTGTTTTAGGTGCCAGACACACACTGTAACCAAGTACATACCACAACCTGTTATTATGTTGAACCATAACATAAATGCTTCTTTCAAGCCTCATTTCAGCAGGTGGAACGGCAAGGGCTATTCAGGTGCCAGGGAAGGCTTCCACCCATGGGTGCAACATTGATGACTTTTGCACTATGCCATTTTAAAAACACACACACACACAATTTCCAAAAGTCCAACCAGTTCATATTTGATTTACCCATATTCATGCGGTTCATCCAAGTCTCTTAATATCCAGAAGAATCTTGCCTTTTTCTTTTACAGAAGTCCTGTTAATTTGCCTTACAAATGCTTGCAAACATTTCTGATACAATTTGAAAACATGATCCAAAAGCACATTTAAGAAGCCACACTGAGTTCTAAGGGTAAAGTGGCTGATAAATCACCAGTGAAGTAATTAAAGGCTGGATTCTCCTAACCCAGCCTTCCTCAACCTGGTGCGCTCTAGTTATTTTGGACTACATGGAAGTCGTAGTCATTGGTCATGCTGACTCTGACTGATGAAAGTTGTACTCCAAAACATCTGAAAAGCAGCAGGTTTTCAGGGGAAGATGTTTCTAAGGATTTCTCGGCTGTGTTGCAAAAAATAAAAAATAAAAAGAATGTCCCATTCCTTAGTTTCACCAAGGAAAGATTCCACGTGCCCTCCCAGAGCCTATATGTAAAAACTATTTTCTTGACCTTCCTTTTTGGATAAGGAATCAGTGACTTGTCCAGAGTGGGACTGGAAATCCATAGCTGATTAGGAATTTGAACCTTCATCTTCTTAAAGTCTCAGGCTAGCATCGTCTCATCTTATATCTCCATATAAAATGTTTAAAAAGAGAAAATAGTGATCTAACATGCTCCCTTCACATCAGGCTATTAGAGGGGAGTTGGCCAAGGGTTTTGCTAAGAGGCTCAGTCCCAACCCAGGAACAATTTTCCTCCATAGAATGTGAAAGAGAAGCACACCTTACCAGCCTTCCTTTTCAACCTGCTAATCCTGCAGCATTGCTCAGTGGTTGGAAAAAAAAAAGGAAGCAATATTGAACTAGATTGGAAAATTGTCAGCTCTTTCTTGGTTTCTTATTTCTATTCAAAATGTGGTTGAGGCCATACTTATGTGGTTCTTTTGCAATGGCCTTGTAATGGCCATTGCAATGGCCTTGTGGGATTCAGGAAATAGCAGAGTGAGCTTTACTGCAGCCTATGATGATTGCTTGTGCATTTTTGATCCTATGTGGTTTCTAGGGCAAGGTTGGAGTCAGGTATTCTGTGCCACATTATTTGTTGATTTGGGCTATGGTGAAGGTGGCACTGTGGTCTCTAAACCACTGAGCCTCTTGGGCTTGCCGATCGGAAGGGAGGCGGTTCAAAGCTGCGCAATGGGGTGAGCTCCCGTTGCTCTGTCGTAGCTTCTGCCAGCCTAACAGTTCGAAAGCATACCAGTGCAAGTAGATAAATAGGAATCGCTGCGGCGGGAAGATAAACGGCGTTTCCATGTGCTCTGGCTTCCGTCACGATGTCCCATTGTGCCAGAAGTGTTTTAGTCATGCTGGCCACATGACCCGGAAAGCTGTCTGTGGACAAACGCCATCTCCCTCGGCCTGAAAGCAAGATGAGCGCTGCAACCCCATAGCTGCCTTTGACTGGACTTAACCATCCATGGGTCCTTTACCTTATTTACCTTTTTACCTTATGGTGGAGTACCGAGACTCTTCTGCTTTCTGCTGCACTGGAATGTCAGGAAAGTGAAGGGGTCAAGTAAGTCGCAGCCACTTCCCATATGAGCTAGTACTATGTGCAAGGGAAGGGGGACAGATGTAGCCTCCAAGGGGAGAAAGAAAAGAACATAAGTTCTTTCCCTAAAGAACTCTCCTATTGCATACCCTCCAATACTTCTCCAATGAAAATTATTATTCTTATTCCATAAGAAGAAGAATTTTATTATTTATACCCCACCCATCTGACTAGGTTGCTCCAGCTACTCAAGGCGGCTTCCAACATAATATAAAAACATAATAAAGCATTTTTAAATCTTCCCTATACAGGGCTGCCTTCAGATGTCTTCTAAAGGTTGTACTCCATGGCTTGGGAGTCGCCTAACTACATACCCGCCAACATTTTTCTGATGAAAATAGGGACATCCTAAGGAAAAGCTGGACATTCCTGGACCACATCAGAAACCGGGATAGGCTTCTGTAAATCCAGGACGGTTCCTGGAAAATAGGGACACTTGGGAGGGTCTGCGTACCACATGTGATAGGAGAAGTTGCACATATTAAACATCTCCCGCTATGCAACTGTTAAAGGCACTGGTGTCGTCTTTGATTCAGGAAATGGCAGCAGTGAGGTGGCTTATTTATGCTCTGCATGGTGCTGCCCACAATACAAAGTGGTACATCTGCATTAGGAAGTTTTTAGCGCCTAGCAAGTAGTGCGTAAAAAGTAACCATTGTGCATGCATTTTGCTGCCCTGTCATGAACAGGAGTGTTGTTGAAACAACAATGCAACCAACTTCTGCGTGCATACCTTTTTGAGAGAAAATCAGTCACAAAACTGGGAAGTTTGAATTCATATTATTTTGCTTGTTTATTCTAGAAGCCACTTGCTTTATTTATTTAATTAACAGGCCTCCCCCCAACTCAAAGTGACACACGTGTTTTCCTTTCCTTGCTTCTCCCACGCCCCAAATTAACAATCCTGGGAGATAGGTTAGACTAAGAGAGAGTGGCTGGTCTTCCCCACCATAGTCGTGACACTCTAAGCACTAACAATGCCACACTGGCTTTCGAAATGCCCGCTCTTCCAGGGTGGAAGGCATTGACTAATGGGTTTATTCTGCACACTGTGCATTGATACTAATTCTGAGGTGGGGGAAGAAGTGGTGAGGAATGGAACTATACAAGTGGAGGAGTTAGAGCAAATCCACAGCCTCTGGGGAGTCTGAAAAAAACACCAAGTTTCTTCAGAGAAATCCATGTTTCTTGTTAACAGAGACAGCCACACCATACCTTTGAAACACTCTTAAACCATTTTATGAGGTATGAAGAATGCAGGGAACTGCAGTTCATTGCAGGTGCTTGGGATTGCGTAGGTCTGTGAGGCCAGCACCCTTAACAAACTACAGTTCCCAGGATCCTGTAGTTAAAAACAGAAGAGTGTTTTAAATGTATGGTGTGGGTTGCTAATATTTCAATATCATTTAACCAATTTTATCAGCAGTATTATATTACCAATATTATTTTATCAATATTTCAATGTCATTTTGCTTGTCTCTCTCTTTTTCCTTTCTTTCTCTAAGCCCCTTCTTTGTTCTGTGGGTTTTCTTTTGTAACTCCTCCAGACTACAGCTTTGTTCCCCCTTCCTCCACTCCTTTCTGGTCAGGTACTGCTTTACTGCTTTTATATTTCTTCTCAATTTGCTTCCGTTTTGCAAATAAAATATTTCTGTTTCTGTGTGCAGTGCAAGCTAGGGAAGGGACGGATTCTCCCCCTGCCCCCCCCATTTGAATATAATTTGACTAAACACCAAATTATGGTTTATAAAGATGGTCTCAAAGCCTTTTGAAAGTAACTTATTTCTGAACAGCTACTCCACGGCTGGGAGAATATTTAACTCTGGCCAAACAAGTGAATGGGACACCATTCAGTGGGATTGCCATGTGATCTCACACACAGATGAACACATACAAAGTTTGGTTAGCCAGTGTTTTCTCAGCTATGCAGGTGCTGCTCTCAAATAGGTGATTGCCATACATTTTTGAGAATGTTGAAAGGCCATCAAGGCTGATCCTGGAATAATAATATGCATTCAGAATTTGCAGTTCTACACAGCTGTGGCTGAACTAAGCCCAAGATGTATGATCATGATGATACTATAAATAGCTGCTGAACATCTCAAATTACCATATTCTATCTGGACATAGTCTCAAAATCTGAAAACAATGCTTTTGTGAATCAAAATATTCGTCCCATCCCTAAGTCAAAGCTTAATGCAACAGCATTCTTTGGTAGAATACTTCAGTCTAAAAAAAAACAACCTTCATTAGAGTTTTGCATGCACACTATCCATCTGTTTTTATTTTCTATGCATTTGTATTGTGTTTCTTATTCTCTTTCAAACTTTTATTGTACGTCAAGAAGCATTTAGAATTTTTTAAGATGCCACAAAGGGCCAAGTTTCTTTTTTCTTTTAAGAGCAGAGAGAGCTTTACGGATGTGACCTCTGCTGTTATATATCTATTTATATTTACAGCTCACCCAGTCCTAAAATGTGTTTGTGTGTTGTGTGTGATATCAGTAAAAAAGGTCCTACATAGAGTAAAAATCATCACATGATAGCTAAAAGAGACCTTCTATAGTCAGAGCGTGCATATTTTATTAGAAATACAGGATATAACTATCTATACCTAGGACTGCCAATCTGGTAGGTTAAAAATATGAGGAATTGATTCAAATATAGCCTGGAAACAGAACCTTTGGACCTCCAGATGTTGTTGGACAACAACTGCTGTAGACCTTGACTATTAGACATACTGTCTGGGGCTGATGGGAGTTGGGAATCCAACAACATCTGGAAGTCCATAGGTGCCCCATCCCTGATGAGATGGTTTGATGGGCCAGGAGATGGAGGCTGACAAATGTAGTCTTAGTAGCAAAAGGATGGGTGGGAAAGAAACTTCCACAAACTTGAGGCAAATCTGCCAAGTGGCAAGTAGGATGCATGGCAGTCAGCAACTCTGTTAGCTCCTCTGCTTTGCAAATCTTCTTGGGGCTTCTGGTTGGCTAACTGTTGTCGACACAGTGACTAAAAGAAGATTAGACATTTTTTCCTGGAGGTTACTGACAACCACAATGGCTAAATGGAGCCTCTGTTTGTAGACCTGGTGTACCTCCAAGGGGATACAAGTAACAAGGAAGGACTGGTGTCTTCATGACCTGTTTGTAGGCTTCTTAAAACATTCCTGGAAGCAGAATTTCAAATGAAATCCTGGCTTAGTGGAACATCTGTCACAAAATCTTGCTTGATGTGAGTAACCCCTGACTTAAAGTCCTCCTTATTTAGCCTCTGTGCGTTCTTGGAGTTCCTGTCCTCATGGTTGCTGCTTTCCTCCTGTCATAGTTGACATCTCCTTAAGTGATGTAAGGGAAAAATTACAGCATTTGACAACTTTGGCAAAAGTCTTGGTTTCTGGACAGTAGTGGACAGTGTTTACATATTGGAAATGTAAGCGGTAATCAAATGGCAGATTCTCTTATTCCCTCCCTCTTCCTTTTCTTCCCAAAGTATTGATGTGGTCTTATATTTATAATACTGGCTGCTTAAAGGGATTGTGCATTAGGTACTATAGTGACAAAAATAGGGCATAATTTATTTTCAGGCTGCAATTTTATATCAGGCATTTCAATTTTGGTCACTGAAGTGTGTACAGTTATTATTTTTCCCTAAAGTACAGTATCTATTACTGTTATGGGAAAACTGCCGCAGTGTGTAAAATATTGCCTTTTGGTACCATATGAGTCCACAATAAACTATGACACAAAAGCATGTGCAGCAATTTTGGAACGCAAATGGTGATCTTCATCATAGCTGTCTATATATTTTTCTCCTTTGGATGCCATTTTATATATAACTCTTGTGGTTTTAAATTGGGGAAAGCCAGTTCTTCTGTCTGCAATGGCCTTTTTGTTTTGTTGGGGTGGTGGCTGGGTGGTGGAAGTGCTTTGCCCCCCTATGATGAAATAATTTGGGTTCAATAAATGTAACCACCACCACCCCTCCTCAATTTGCTGTGATAATGATTGTGCCTTTGCACCCAAGAATCATTTTTTTGCAGTGATCTGAGAAATTTCTTTCTGTCTTCACTGCTCTAGTTGGAATGATCATGAAGTCACTTTGCTTGACTTCTAAGACTAGCTTGAAGGGAGTGGCTTTGCCTCTCTCTGTCTCTCTTTCTCCACCTTAGGATCAGCAGCCATTACTTTGGTCCACACCCCATCATTTCTTGAACTGCTTGGACATTGTGTCAATGATATTTTTAAAGTAAGGAAATGCAGATTATGGCATGCCCTTCCTCATAGCTCTACCCACTGACTTCTTTCTGTTAAGGAAGGATTTTTTTTTTAAATACCAGAATATATATTTTTAGCTGCTTAAAACTTTTTTATTTTCTGATAATTTTTAACTGTGGACTGATTTGGTTGTTGATGTTTTACAATGTATTCCCCCCTGCTATTTCCCGGCTTAGGTTGCTAGCACTTGAGAGCCAGTGTGGTGTAGTGGTTAAGAGCAGTGGACTCGTAATCTGGTGAACCGGGTTCGATTCCCTGCTCCTCCACATGCAGCTGCTGGGTGACCTTGGGCTAGTCACACTTCTCTGAAGTCTCTCAGCCCCACTCACCTCACGGAGTGTTTGTTGTGGGGGAGGAAGGGAAAAGGAGATTGTTAGCTGCTTTGAGACTCCCTAGGGTAGTGATAAAGCAGGATATAAAATCCAAACTCTTCATAATGCTGCAAATAATTCCTATTGACATGATAGCACTATTCAGTCCAATTCCTGGTCCCTTGCATGGTTTTTTTTTGTTGTTTTGTTTTTAAATCTTCTGCATGGCTTCATTCCTGAATATGAGCACAACAATGTTCAGTTTTGTCGTCTAATTACTTATCTCAAGCACCTTACCCTGCCCTTCAAGAACAACAAAAACAGGGCTTCCAGAGTGAAGTAATATCCCCTCCACTTCCATCTCAGTCGCTAGAGCATGAGACACTTAATATTGGGGTTGTGGTTCCGAGCTCCATGGTGGGCAAAAAATGTTCCTCATTGCAGGAGTTTGGACTAGGTGACCATTGTGGCCCCTTCCAACTCTACAATGATTCTGTATAAGTAGTAAGGCAGTCCTTGTGCTCAGGCTTGCAATCTAAGAGAAGTTATACAAAAGGAAGAAAAGGTTGGGGAGGGATGCAGGGAGGAAAGCAAACTGAATCAGCTAGTTACCGGTAAATAGTTTTTATAAGGAACAGCTGGAAGAAGAAGAAGAAGAAGAAGAGTTTGGATTTGATATCCCGCCTTTCACTCCCATTAAGGAGTCTCAAAGCGGCTAACATTCTCCTTTCCCTTCCTCCCCCACAACAAACACTCTGTGAGGTGAGTGGGGCTGAGAGACTTCAGAAAAGTGTGACTGGCCCAAGGTCACCCAGCAGCTGCATGTGGAGGAGCGGAGACGCGAACCCGGTTCCCCAGATTACGAGTCCACCACTCTTAACAACTACACCACGGGGACGCGGGTGGCGCTGTGGGTTAAACCACAGAGCCTAGGACTTGCCAATCAGAAGGTCGGCGGTTCGCGACAGGGTGAGCTCCCGTTGCTTGGTCCCTGCTCCTGCCAACCTAGCAGTTTGAAAGCACGCCAAGTGCAAGTAGATAAATAGGTACCGCTCCAGCGGGAAGGTAAACGGCGTTTCCGTGTGCTGCTTTGGTTCACCAGAAGTGGCTTAGTCATGCTGGCCACATGACCCGGAAGCTCCCTCAGCCAATAAAGCGAGATGAGCGCTGCAACCCCAGAGTCGGCCACGACCGGACCTAATGGTCAGGGGTCCCTTTACCTTTACCTTTAGTTACCGGTAAATAGTTATTGTAGGGAACAGCTGGAATGGAAACAGTTCAAAAAGAGGAGGAGGCAGAACTTGCCAGTGTCTCAGCTGACCAAACGGTAGGGCCCTGCATCTCCTTCTCTCCTTCTGCCTTGCCTGGTCGAATGGCTGCTGCTAGACTAGATAACATGCTACCTAGATGATGTGTGATTTATGTCCTTTTTAAGATTCTGGCTGATTGCTTGTGATCATTAATGCCCCACTGATATATACACACCAGCCTGTGTGGAAAGGAGGTGCTCATTTGTGATAATACTCCACATAGGTGCAGTGTGTGTATTTGTGTATGGGGGGGGGGAGGAGGAGGGAAAGACGGGGATTTAAAAGCCATTTATTATTTATTTAAATTTATACATAGAATAATAGAATTATAGAATTGGAAGGGATCCCGAGGATTATCCTTGCAATGCAGGAATCTCAGCAAGATAATACATGACAGCACTTGATTGTTTTTTGTTTTAAAAAGCTTAAAAGCAGTTTACAAAAAGATAAAACAAATTTGACTGGCCCATGCCCTTTGTTTCTTACAGTGCATTCTCATGCATAAGTTCCATGGGGTCTTATTATCAGGAAAGTGTGCCTAGAATAATTAGGCTTAGAATCGCAGGACGAGGAATGGGGGGGAATGACTCAAGATAGAAACAGCAACACAAATTCATAGCGGAAACTTTTTTTAAATTCTAAGGCTTTTTCTCGGAGGTTATACTGCTGTACTGCTAAGTGAAGTGATTTAAAAAAAAAAATAGGTTGGGATTGTCTAATTACTTATACCATCCTGAACCTAAGCAGAGGTCCTTAGAAATATGTTCCGTTTATTTCAACAGAATGACCAACATCCAATGAGCCCCATATATGAGCAATTTGTGTATGTCTGTGTGTGTGTGGAAGTGTGTGTGCAAAGGTGCTGATTTTTTTCTCTTTCTTTTTGCAGCCCTTCATGTTACTCGGGAGGGTCTCCCAACATTTCACATGCAAAAGCCTCGGGGTGTGTGTAGAATAATACCTATGACCCATTTGGTTCCCAGTCAATGTATGTTTAGGATGATTTCCCCTACTTTTTTTGGGTTTCTGTTTTGGCTTTGTTTAAAACAAACAAACAAACAAACAAACAAACAAACAAACAAACAAACAGAAAAGTCTAGTCAAGGAAACATCACACTGAATGGGTTTCTTTTGCACTTTTTCATATGATCAGCCTGCATTTCTGTGTTTAAAAATACATTTGCTTGCACTTGTACTACAATTGTATGTCATGCTGAAATAATTCAACAGCTACGCAGTTAGTGAATTTCTAATTATATTGCCTTCCTGTGTTCCCAAGCAGTGCTGAGTCCCAAGGTTCTCGGTATAGCTATTGCCCGCTATGACTTCTGTGCACGAGACATGCGGGAACTGTCCCTGGTCAAAGGAGATGTGGTCAAAATTTACACCAAGATTAGTGCCAATGGCTGGTGGAGAGGTGAAGTAAATGGAAGGGTAGGTTTATGTTTTTGACAGCATACTTTTTGTATATTCCATGCTTTGAAGAATGTTAGCAAATGCTTCTTTAATTTTGTTCTGTTTATTTGAACTATTTTTTATCCTAACTTCCTGAGGTTTGAGCTGAAATACAGTGGTACCTCAGGTTAAGTACTTAATTCGTTCCGGAGATCCGTACTTAACCTGAAACTGTTCTTAACCTGAAGCACCACCTTAGCTAATGGGGCCTCCTGCTGCTGCCGCGCCACCGAAGCCTGATTTCTGTTCTCATCCTGAAGCAAAGTTCTTAACCTGAAGCACTATTTCTGGGTTAGCGGAGTCTGTAACCTGAAGTGTATGTAACCTGAGGTACCACTGTATGCTATTCCTTGAGTCCCTTTGTATTCAGCAGGGCTTGCTCTAAGCGGAGATGCCCAAGGCTGCACTGTTAGGGTCTTTAACCAAACTAGAAAATAAAATACTTAAAATGAATAGTGCTCAACAATCGGCAAATTAAAATGGCATAAGCAGCAGCAATATAGCTTTCAAAACATTTCTATGGGAGACCAGGAGCAGCTCTACCTCACTGGTGAGTTCATTCCTGAGCCAGAGGTAAAGGCACCTGGAAGTGGTTCCAAACTGCAGAACTCAGCTGCAGCAGGGCTTGTCCAGGAAGAGGCTGTCTCAAAAGATGTGTGAGCCCCAGGCCACAAATGGCATAAAAGTAAGCACTGGCACTTTAAATTTAGTCTGGAAGCAAACCAATATCAAGTGTTGCTGATTGCAATTCCAGCTTAAGCATTTGAGTTGTCTTTCAGGACAGTCCCCCCATAAAGCACATTGTGGAAATCAATTCTAGGCATGATGAAAGCATGGGAAATTGTATGTGAGCATGTGAAACACTTCTCAAAGACAGTGCAAAGCCAATGCAGTTCATAGAAGATGACTCCAGTCCCATGCTTGTCTTAGGAGCAAGACAGATGCTTCAGCCACTGTTTTGTTTGCTTGAGTAGTGTTCAATGTCTTGAGTACATTCACTGTCCTTATTGACTATGCAGTGAGTGTAATTTAACCCTCAGTTTTCTGTGTAGAGAGTGTACACACACACACACACACACACACACACACACAGAGTCATATGAGTACCCACTTGCTGCTTGAAGTGGTACAAGCAGGTCTGCTGCCTCATTTGCTGAGTAGTGAATCTGTGCTTGGCGTGATTGTATTCCTGTCTCAGCTGAATGCCAAAAGTTCCTAAATTGCTAAATCTAATGTTGGCAGTCAGCCCTATTTCTGATCATATTTTTATTTTTTGCACGCTTTGGGTCATTAACTTGATATCTTTATCCAGAGAGACGTTGAATGCTTTGCCACAAAAATTAGTTTGTCGCACCCTTTTCATCCCCTATCTCACTGTTGTGAATCATACCTAATTTGAACAGGTGGGTTCTAAAGAAAATTATCCTGTGCCAAAGGAATATCAATTTAATATGTTGTGCCTTTTCTTTCATGATGTTCCCTTTAGGTGGGTTGGTTTCCCTCAACGTACGTAGAAGAGGATGAATGATTTGGAGTCCTAGCTGGTACTCTCGATCATAAACTTCAGGGACTGTGAATTTCAGCCATCTGCAAAGCATTATTCGTCTTGTTAAGTATTTGAAATGCAGCGCTCCTGTCTGTTAAAACCCTCCAGTCTTAACACTGGGATTACTGAAGAAGTTTGTGTTGACAGATTAATATCTCACTCAGATCTGTGCAAAGAAGCAAACTGCCTGCCCATCACCACTGGGGACCAGTTCAAAACTCTAACTTCACCTTCCTGAAAAATCACTTCAAAACAGACTTTTCAAAAAAATGCTTCTTTTCATTCCATCCTGCTGTACACATTGAATACTAAGTATGGGTATCTATTTACTAACCTTCGTTTCTTTTTTCTTTTCCTGTTAGCTAACATCTCTGATGGCATTAGGAGATGAAGGCTTGCTTTATTGTTGCCTATCATAGCTTCCAGGAGGAGCGGGGGGCGGGGGGGGGGGAGTTTTAGCATTCCAGTAGTCATGTGGTCAATATTATTTGTCTTGAAATATCCAGCAGCAGCAATTAACCTTGCCAATGACTGCATAGCCATCAAGGATGCAGCCTCTAAACACACTTTATGGGGACTAAGCTAAATTCAACACAGCTCTGCGTGTAATTCTGGGGAGGAAAAATACAAAGGAGTTCAGTCTTTAATTCGATGGGTCATTTTAACTGGCTTGTCTGTGTCTTTTCCTTTTTCCTTTTTTAAAAAAAAGTTTTATGAAACAGCAAACTTCAGGAAGTATTTGGTGGGTTACCATACAGTTGTGTTAGAAAAAGGGATTCCATAGTATTTAAGGTTACAGATTCCTAGCACAAAATATCCCATACAGAACGGTGATTTTAAAATGCATACGCCCATATATTTTGCAAAATTCCATGTACCTAGGAGATGTTATGGTTTTATAGATAAATCTTTGGGCATGGTTTGATATTCTACCTTGGCCATTACTGAAAGCTCTGCTTATATGCAAGATCCCTCTCTCTCCAGTTGCCTTACTTGTCTCAGTGGGACCAGTAATAATATAAAAAGTTGTGCTGTGCACTTAAAGAAGGTGATATTATTACAGAAAGCAATTTGTGAGAGATATTTCCTCCTTCTCTCCCACACCCCTCCCCAAGATGAACTGTGCTTTATTTCTGAGACAAATGGTAATTTCCTCATTCACTGGCTTTCATTATTGGGGTGGACTCAGATTTTTTTCACTATAAAAGTAAACTGCAATATTTGGGACAAGTTAATAAGCTCCTTGCAATTTCTAGGACACTAACAATCAGATCTCTGAGGGTTCTCACCTTCATGTTCCATCCCTCAGTTTTGTCAGGCAGAGAGTAGAAGTGCAGAACTGTATAGGAGAGCAAGTAATTCCTAAGGCCCAGATCCCAAGAGTTAGAACAGTAGAGAATGATACCACACACAACACTTAACGAGAAAATATTCAAGCAAATTGTCTGGCAAATACATAGGGTGGGATCCAAAGGATCTGGTGCTTCCTGAACTGATTGAGGACCCAAATTTCCTATCCCTGCACCTCTTTCACTAAGAAGCTGCTCCTGAAGGTCAGAGCATACTTCCACATGGGTTCCCTACTTGTGAGAAGCTGCAAACAGAAGTGAAAACCAAAAAACTCTGGTTGATGTTTTGCCTGAGTGTCATTACCCATAAAATTAGCAGAAGCCTTGGAGATCTTTGTTTCATCTCACAAGGTTGTGTATTGTGCCTAGAGATCATCCCAACTTGGTGCACACAACCCATTCTGTCCCTCTCTCCCCCTTGCCATTCCTAACGCTCACTTGCCTCTAGTTGCCAATTGATCCAGAATTTGCAAGGCCTCTCCAATCTGCCCCCATTAAGGAGCTTGTCATCAAGCAAAGAGGATATCTCTGTGTATACCTGTAGCATACAGAAGTTCAAAATGATGTCAACTTTGATTTTATTGAATACATTATTTGGGTGGAACCAGCTGCAGCATTTGTAAAAGATTGCAGAAATGTATTTTATAAAATGACCTGATCTTAAATGTTAGATTAGGAATGCTCCCCTGGTGCTTTTTTTTCTGTACTAACTAGTTTTGTCTAGTGGACTTGATCTCTAAATGGGCAAAATTGCTTTACCAAAAGCTATTGCTGACTTTTAATGGGATATGGTTTTGTCTCTAGGTCTGTGAAACGTATTGTGCAGTGTCATCAGTGTTTATCTGTCTTGTAGAGGGAGAATCAGCTTAAGGTAAAGATTAAGAAATGTATCTTTTCAAGAAAAGATTTTGATTAATAGTTTAGGTAACCTAAAGTTGCTGTTTGCTAATTTTTGCAACTCAGGGGCTTAATGGAACTCAGTGAAGTCATGTCATATCTAAATACTTCCCTCCTATTCATGCACCTCGGCCCAGCAGTTCTTTAGGGGCAGGGGATTTCCACATGTGAAAGAGCTTCTGCATTAACTTAAGCAAGAGAGGAGAAGCAGCTTCGTATGTGCAACTGAAGTGGTCAGTTTTCAACCTCAGATAAACACCTTGCTCATCCATTGGTTCCATAAATCACTCTCTCCACCTGCCCATTAGAACAAGGAGGGACTTCTCTTTGTTTCACAGCATTGGGGAGGAAAGGGTAAGGGTGGACCAAGGCTCCATCTTCTTTTACTGCTGCATATCTCTTAAGGGTTGAACAGAGTCTCTGGATTGTGACTTTGCAATCCAACATGAAACCTTTTGCACTGCTTTCTCTTCTCTTTCCAGGATAGCGAATGTAGGAGCTGGGTCATTCTGAAGCTCTGTGTGTGCACCTACAGAACTCTGGACAGGACTGTGCTTGTTGTGTTGTTGTTTGTAATGCCCTGTGTTGAATAAATTAAATGCTGCATTGTATTATATTTCAAATACCAAAGATTTAATATGCCAGAGCCATTGGTTTCCCCCCTTCTTTCTGCAATGCATTTTCTTTTTGCCTCTCTGCCTGACCTTGCTCTCACTCAGGGAGCTGGGGCAGTACTTTAATTTGTAATATTGTGTAAATATGTGAATATATTAATAAACTGGTTAATTTCTTGTTTAATGACTCAGATCTTATGACTGGTTATATCACAGAGGTTTGGCTTGCTATTTTGTAAAGGTTCCTTATTATTCCTAACGTGTCTCATATCTTTCCAGAAACATATTGAACACTTGATTATGCATTGTTTTGTAAGGTTCAATTATATTTATATATGAGGCATTCAGCTGAAACATCAATTCCAGCTTCACAGCTCTTTCCATGGACTGCAGAATTGAGCTCTCCTTTCGTCATTTATTTGTTGGTCCAACTGGGGTAGGTGGGAAGAGAAAAGGAAGAAGTCAATCTTCTTTACTTATAATCTGCTGTTCTTAAATGCTTTGGTCTTATCATTGGTATTGTGCATTTTTAGTTTTTATTGTTTATTCTTTCACTATGTTAATCTCTGTAAGCAGCTTTGTGTGTTTTTATAACAGAGAAGTAGGATAAAAACAATACTTTTTGCAAGTCTGCAGCTAAGAAATATACTAACACAATATTGGAAAATGGCTACTAACTTAATTGTAGAGGCATGATGGTATAGGCCCAGGCATAGGCAAACGCGGCCCTCCAGATGTTTTGGGACTACAACTCCCATCATCCCTAGCTAACAGGACCAGTGGTCAGGGATTATGGGAATTGTAGTCCCAAAACATCTGGAGGGCTGAGTTTGCCTATGCCTGTGATAGTCTATGGAATATAGCCCTTAAGGGGAAACTAACAAAGAGTCTTAGAGCAACCAGGGACACAAAAGACTGAAAGCGATTTTGACATGACATTGCACAGGTTTATTCAGCACACTGGAAAGGACATTGTCCCCTTAAATACCAGGTACCCACCACTCACTCTGGGATAATCTATTAAGGTGGAGTGTAGAAGACACCTAACTGATGTAATCAACTCTAAGCTATTACACAAACCTGCTTAATGTCTGACTATTATTTACATTGTACAGTATGTGCAAAGAATGTTTGTTAGAGGTGAGGATTGTTTGTTATATGTATTTTCAAAAACCAAAAAACCAGAGGTTAGTGAGCACAATTGCTTGGGCAATTGGGAAAAGCTCCCTTACTTTCCTGCTCAGTGCATTGAGGCTGTGAGAAAGAGGCAATTTTTGTAGCTATGAACAATGACAGAAAAGCAAAATAATTTTGGGGAGGACTTTAAGGGGGCATTTTGTACTGTGCCTCTGCCAAATTCAAGCTGAAGAAGTACCTCAGTGATATTTTGGCTACTCTCTAATTACCGGTATACCTGCTCCTTGTTTAACATTTCCTTCTGTGGATCCAGGTCAGAGGTTCCACCAGAAACTGCATCAAGGGTTCATCAACAATGGCAAGTAAGCTTCTCTGAAAATCCATGTTGCCCACCACTATTAATTGCCCAATTCTTCGATTTTTAAGGACTGTTTGGTGTGTTCAAGTGGGCCAAACAGGGCCTCACAAGAGCTGAGTATACACCACAGAACAAGACCCAGAATCCTCTGCAACACAGCTGGGGTGCTGTGCTGAACAAGCTAATGCAGAAAGAAATTCTTTTGAAAGCAAAACGTTTGAAAACTGCTGATCTATGTCATCAATGTGAATTAATGGAATATTTTTCTTATACTACTATTAATTGCTTAGCCATACCTTTCATCCGTTAATTTCTTGATTTGCCACATCAGTAAGATCCTAAACAAGATACCTTGTGCTAAATATCTCTCTCTCTTTCATAGCTCCATTCTTTTGACACACAAGTTCAAATCTGAAAAGACCTTCTGACCCTAGGAATCATTCCCTGGGCTTTTAAAAGCCTTCTTTTATGTCCCTGCAAAACACAGTTCTGAAATACAGTTGTCTTTTTTCTTTTCTTTTTAAGGCTTAGCTGATGTGGAACACTCTCATCTTCCTTTCATAATGATGATGATGATGTTGAAATTGCTCATTTTGGAAGCCAGAAAATATTAGCAAATTATCACAGAGTCAAGAAAACATGAGAACAACCCTGCAGGATTGCCACACCAAGTTCAGATACCTAGGGGTGCAAATAACCAGAAACCTCAATAAATTATACCTCCACAACTACAAGCCCCTGTGGCGACAAATAAACAAAAACCTACAGAGATGGAACAACATGAATTTCACTCTCTCAGACAAAATAGTCATGATCAAATTGATCACCTTCCCAAAACTAACCCACCTATTCCAAACTCTCCCAATCTGGATTCCCCAAACCCAACTCTGCAGATGGCAGAGAAAACTAAACTCCTTTCTCACACAAAAAACCAAGAATAAGCCCCAAATTCCTGCACCTCCCCGCCTCAGAAGGAAGATGGGGAATCCCCAACACAGAAGCATATTACATCGCCAACCAAATATGCCATATAATCCCATAATCTAAAAATGTTACATGGGGGGGGGGGAACCCGAGAGACACTGCACACACTTTTGTAAATCAATAAAATCTTTAATAATAATAATAAACCCAACCCTGCAGGATTAGACCAAGATCTATCTATGGTTGTTGTTTAGTCGTTTAATCGTGTCCGACTCTTCGTGACCCCATGGACCAGAGCACGCCAGAGCACGCTATCTATGGTAGCGGCATCCTTTTTCAAACCATAGGGGGCCAGATACCACCACTAGTAGTTGCCCATGGTTTGTCACCAGCACTTGGTATTCAAAGTAATACTGCTTTTGAACATGGAAGTTCCACCTTATCATGACCAATAACCATTAGACCTGTCCTCCATGACTCTGTATAAGCTATGTAAGTTAAACAATGTGTTTAACTATCTTGAATCTGCTACCAGTCAGATGTGATTGACTGGCTCTGAGTTCTGGTAGGATGAGAGTGCATAACGGAGGACACATTTTGTATCTTTTCTTGAGAATGAACACATATCAAATTACACTTGTCTGTCCATCCATTCATGCATGCTTTGTATGCTAGGAATATTTTGAGATAAATGCATGACCCATAACTGAGAAGAAAAAAACACACTGGGAATTGCAGCGCTTGTGGGATTGTTCAGAGCTGAGTGTTTGCACTTGTGCCAGTGTTCCAACCCATAGACTGGATCCTCTGAGTCCTTGCCCAATGACAAATTGAAATGACTGGAAGGCATTTAGGAGTTTATTATAATCCTATTGTCTCTTGCTTTGTACATGTATGCATATCTATGGCTGTATGTGTTATATATACACATGCACTATCTCTGCCCATTATGAGATATAACCAATAAAGGGAAATGAGAGCCAGTGTGATGTAGGATACAGAGTATTGGAGTGCTGGATTTGAGGTGATGTGAGATTATATCACCGTTCCATCGGTGGCGCATTCAAAGATGCAAGTCACTACCTTGATGCCATGGTTATTGAGCGTTGGATATAGCTTTCTGTGAGCATATTTTCTTTATAAGGATAAAGATGGCCTATGGATACTGTCCTAAGCTCCTTATTTATCACAAGTGTGCTAAATGAACAGACTTAGGTCACTTAAATGATAAAGAATAATTGCAGGACAGGTGTTAACTCTTAAGCTTGTGCTTCACATAGTACTTATAAACACAACAAATACTTGAGTCAGAGGATAATAAGCATTTATCCAGCAATACAGTATACTCATATTTACTCAAGTCTAATGCACCATTGAATCTAATACGCTCCTCAGTTTTCAGAAGCTTGAAACAAAACAAAAAACAAAAAAAGCACTTGCTGGCAAATGTAAATGTGCCATCGAATCTAATGCACACCTTAATTTTCGCAATGTAATTTGGCCAAAAAAAGGTGAGCATTAAATTTGAGTTAATATAATATGGTTATAAGCATACTCTTTTTGTCATCATCTTCTGGAAGACCACAAAGAGATAACTCCGTATCTGAACACGTGCATAACTTTCTTAATTAATAATCTGCAATCCCATATATGCATTTCTTTAATTGAAGAAGCCTTATAACATTTTCTTCCAGTATAAATGAAAATTATTCATTGTCAGAACCCAACCATTCATCTTGTCAAAAAGACATACGATGTTAGCTTAAGGGCGATTTCTAATAACGACATAAGTGACATTTGCCTGCATGGCATTGGCAAGGCTACACATACATCTTTGTCAAACTGTCAGAATTCACATGTGCTAACGTTTGGGCAGTTTAAAGAGCAATGAAGTACTAATTGTAGCCCAAAGTTGATATAATTTGTCTGCAATCGTCCTTCCCCTGCACTCAAATTTTGCCTACCATATTAACCAAGAATTGTTTTGATGTGTGGGTTTATAATGGCCACTAAAACGAGCCAAAGAAATACTGGATTGCCAAGTATTTTATAGGCATTTTGGGTGTTCTGTGGACTGGACTGAATAGCCCTGTAATGTACACAGATGCTTTTAACTTTCCCTCTCCCAGTTCCCACTGCTTGTGCCTTAAACATTTTACACTCTTAATTCTCTTAAATGTTTTCCAGATCAAACTAGTAACTGGCAAAATGTTCTTCCATCCAACCCTAATTCCCTTTCCTTTTCCCTTTCTCATTACAGTATGTCTTCTTTGAACTATAGCACTCATTATTACATTTATTGTGAAACAAGAAATACAAAAGTAGCATCCCCATTGCAACATTGCTGTCCCCACTGTAACTTATGGGGAATAATTGCTGTGTGGATTTGTGCCACCCATAAGCTGACCCCCACACTTGTGCATACCATATATGCAACATGGAAACATTCAAACACACAGAGTCTACCAAGCAGTCTAGTAGTGGGCAGACCATCATTTGTAACTGGGCTCAGCCTAACTCAGATGTCTTCTTAAGAAGTTAAAAAAAGCCCAATTCAACCACATCACTTTCTCAAATAATCAGGAACATGAAGGGGTCATGTGCATTCCACTGTTACATATACTGTTCCAGTAGCATCACACAAGACCTAGGAACCATCCCGGGACTCCTAACACCCAAGCTGCAGCACATCTTATTGATTGTATTGGGTAGAAGTCAATCAATTCCCATTGTGCCGCTGGAAGGACTTCTAATCAAGTGAGTGCCTCCACTAGTGGATGAGGCAGGGAAGCAATTTTTGCTGGTTTGTTCATCACTCAGCAAAACTTCACACCATCTTCCACCCTGCTCCAGAGAATCCCCCAACTACCTGAATATGATTTTTAAAAATTTGTCATTGGGGCAAAAATTGCCTCCCCTCCTTTTTTGTTGGCAGAGGCATCTGCAGAATCAGAAGCTGCCGGGGGACCTGCAAGGAAAGCAACTGGATTCCATCAGCTGTACAGAATGTTTTTAACTGCATGTCACTAGGGAAAATGCTGTAGGTGTGTGGGTAGATATTTTGAAATAAATAATAATAAGCTAGTTTAAATATCTGGCATAGATATATCTTTGATTGATCTGGAGAATAATGAATCTCAGCTGGTTCAACTTTTCCATCCCTTGCAGCATGTCAAAGTCAAACTGTACCTGCCAAAATTCCTGCCTAAAAAATAACAACCTTTTTGCATTTACTCACCCTGCAAACATACTATATGCTTCTTTTGTTTTGACCCCTCCCCTCCTTCCCAAAATAGTTTTCACTTTAGGATTCTCCAAACCTTGCAAGAAATAATCTAGTTAACCAAACAGCCAGATTACCGATAGCTGCATTTTAATCTTTCCAATTATGCTTCAGCTTGTCTCATCAGCATCCAGGACTGAAACCAGCACCAGATCTAATTAGGTGAAATAATTGCATCTTACATTGTTCCAGACTGTTTTGTGTTTTGTTTAAATGATAATGCAGTCATTAGCATGCTTGCTTGTATCTGAGGGGGCAGACAGATGTTTGGTTAATAGACTGAAATGTTCCTGGTGACCACAAGATGTCAGCCTTACCTGAGCAAGAGCAAATGTTTGAAGAATCACTCTGCTCAAAAGAAAGGGAGTAGTAATTAATTTGCCAGCTTTTTTGTTTGTTTGTTTTAAAAAATTATTATTTTAAAATTCTATGATTCAGAATCATGCCTCAGTTAAACAACTCAGTGGTTTAATAAAATAGGACACTTTTAGCTATCTGAATGTTGGGTTATCCTGTCCAGTGGTGAAAAGACAATTGGACCTTTACCAGTTTGGCATTAGTGAGGGGGACAGGGATCCACCTAGTACATCTCCTGCAATCATTGCAGCACTGTGCTTGGAAAAACTACAATTTCTCATGTATTGCCTTTGCTGCAACAATAAAAGGAATAGGACTGTCGCTTATGGTTATAATCCTAAAACATGCTTATTAGGAGTAGTCCAGCTGAACTCTGTCAGATACCTGAGCTTACATGGTTGGCATCACTTATAGCTACAGTTGTAAGCTCACATGTCAGTGGTGCTAGGGGCAGTACTATTGAGATAAATGGGGAATCATTTCCAGGTAAAAATGGCATTGGGGTGAGAACCTAGTACTATATAGGACTAGAGGCAATCCAGTGTAGCTAAACTTGAGATCATGAGAAGGCCTGAAATGCAAGAGATGTGCTTGTTGAATGTCTGCTAAATGCTTCTCTGCTACTTTGCAGATGCATGACTTTTATGCCCTTGCAGTCCATGTGAGCTAAAATGGAAAAATGAGCACAAACAAAGATGGCAAGGCTCCTGTACCCTTTAACTGTCATGTCAACAAACAGAAATTCAACTCCTTTTATCTATCTGCTTTAATGGTAAGCAAAACTCCACATTTGCCTGACTTCTGTTGGAGGGGGTGGCGGAAGAGCATGCCCTCCATGTGTCCTGATTTTTCAGGGACAGTCTCGAAATTACGAAAGCCATCCCTGAATGTCCCTTTTCCTCCCTGCTGCTGCCAAGCTCAGGGAGAAGGAGGATGAACTGGCGCTTGGAATGTTCTTGGAACATCTTAGGAATGTTGGAGGGTATGGAAGAGCCATGAAAAAAAGGGAACTAGTGTGAGCAGCTGCAGCAACCTGGGGCTTCTTCTTGCATCAGTGCATTTAAAAGCAAACTGAATGGAGAAAGGGAGTGAGACATATTGTACCTGCTAAAGAGCTCAAAAACAATTTCCTTCACCTGGACTTAGGCCTTTTCATGTGGAATAGTCTGCTCACGAATAAAGGCGTACTTACAAGTGAAGCAACGGAACATCCACTGCCTCACATTACCACCCTTAGGTTGTAATCTGGCAGCCCTAAATTTAGCAGGGGAGGGCCACCCTTATGAAAAGTTTACTCAGAGGGACAGAGTGGGGTTTTTTTTAATGTAAAAAAGTACTGTGTCTTGACACTTCATTCCTGTCATTTCAGGTTTTTGCTCACCCATGGTTGGGTGTAAAAACAAACCAATGCATTATCCTCTCTGTGTATTCTGTTCCCATGACATCAACATCATACCTTTAAAGCAAGCAAGCGGCTTCACCCAAAGAAGTTTGGAGCTGTATTTTATTAAGGGTTTTGCAGATCTGTGAGGCATAAACTACAGTTTCCAGGATCCTTTAGCGGAAGCCAAGTACATTGAGTGTATGCTGTGGATGTGACCTTGAACATACAGTGAGGTAGAGCTGAGTTGATGAGGCTGAGGGTTTTATTTATACAAACAAACGGCATGTGCAGTTTATTAAATAAATAACGATCAACGCTGGTGTAGTGGCTGCTTGTGCGCCACATAAAAGAGGGCTTGGATTTGCATAAAATTGCACACTAATTTTATATGTATTGATGCAAATTTAGAAACAATTGCTATAATTTAAATAGAAATATGGTGCACATCACCACAGTGGGGAAGACTGGGACCAGCTGGCCTGTGTGCCTTTTCAGTCTGCTGTCTGGGTGCTCTCTGTTGATAGGCTGTAGCACCCTGCTTGTGGTTAACGCTTAGCTGGAATGAAATATTCAACGCAGCAATAGAGAAATTAAAATAATAATTTATTTGTCAGACAAATAAATGAGAGGCACAGTGGTATATGGTTACCAAGCTCTGGCCTGCCCTCCTGCCATTCTGGCCAGCACTTATATTTCCTTAACCCAGCCCCCTTGCTCCTCCTGTGGCTGCCTCTGTCCAATCAGCCTGGTTGAAATTCCTATTGGCTGTTTGCTAGAACCAATCACAAAAGATACACCCATTTCCTTTTGCCCTTTTATGGGAAACAAAAAGCTATATATTCTTCTATCTATAAATGACAAATAAGTAGTAATATATCTTACATGTGTCTCAACAAGGAACCTTAATTACCAGCTCACCTCTTGCCCTCCTTGCCCTATTGCCCTCCAAAACAAATGGTTAATCTTAATTTTTTATCTTAAACAGATGTCAAGGATCTTGAGTTCACATCATCATTGAAAGATCTCCTTCTTTTGGAGGTCTTTAAACAAAGGCCTGACAACCATATGTGTGCTCTAATGATGTTTCCTGCTTGGCAGGGGGGGCTGGGCTGATGGCCCCTGTGATCTCTTTCAACTATATGAAATAAGAATCTAGCATAAGGATTTAACCTTTCTTAGTTTCTAAATCTTTTGCATAATTACATTTAAGCCAATATATTTAATACATAACATAAATAACCTTTTAAAAGGAAAAGAAATCTTAAAAGGATCTCAGTTTAAGAAAGAAACAACTTTAGAAAAAGACTTCCCAAAATACTCTCTTCCTTTCTGCCAGCCAGATGCTCTTGGCCTTTTAACCTTAGGAAAATATGGCTCAAGTTTAATGGGAGGCACATGGTTTTATTTTACTATTTACCAACTCTTAATTTAACCACTCTTACAGCTTAATTGTACTTTGCAACATGCAAGGTCAGTGTCCTCGCTCTCAGCCTGTAATTCCCTTTTTACGACTTTGAGAATTGTTTTCTGCTATAAATCAGGGGGCCCCCTTGTCCAGGAGAATAAACATTGCCAAGGTTCTTAGGCAGCTGGTCTTCTGCCTGGCATGAAACATTTGAAAATCTTTAAGCTCATCTTAATATACAGGCCTTAATCAAAAATATAAGCTTTGATAA
The DNA here is from genome assembly GCF_951804945.1 of Podarcis cretensis. Classification (NCBI taxonomy): domain Eukaryota; kingdom Metazoa; phylum Chordata; class Lepidosauria; order Squamata; family Lacertidae; genus Podarcis; species Podarcis cretensis. The sequence goes on along the minus strand of NC_137175.1, from coordinate 81,724,802 downwards.
AAATGCAGGCTTATGATTAGATGCCTCAAGGCCTCCCTTCTTACAGTTCTTTATCTCTAAACAGGGCTTGGACTGGACTGGACTGGACAGGCAGCCCTTCAAACAGAGGGCACCTTCATACAGAGGACTGCCCTCAGACAGCCCTTCACATAGAGGACTTACTGCATAAACTGGGACACCTGGCTACTCTCCACCCAACTTGAACAAGATAAAGCTAACTGAGCACAGTAAAAAAAAAGCCACAGTGAGGGCCTTCTTGCAGCAACCATTCAAATGCTACTGAAAAGCATGACAAATTAGAGAAAATTAAAGTCTCTTCTTTCTCTTCCACAGCAATACAATCTTAAGTACTGCGGCTCAGTTAAACAGATTACATACTCAAATGTTTTATCCTTTCAGCTATACATTTGACTCACATTGAGTTCATTTAAATGGCTGAAATGTGACGAATCAGGCCTGAAAGGGGAAAAAAAAGTTTGGTAATGTGTTTGAGCGAGAGCTTGAAATGTCATTGTTTTCTTGCTCCTCCCCCCCGCTTTTTCTGTTTATCTTTCATTCTGTAGTGAATGGAAAGTCGTGTTCAGTCAAAGGCCTCACTTTATGGGTCAATGATATTGCAATTATATCCACTTTTTTGCCCAGTGCCTTTCCCCTTTCTTTACAGACAGAGAGGTGCTGGCGGGGGGCTCTCTCTCTTTCTGTTTCTCCATTTCTATTTTCCCTTGCTCCTTTGCTTTAAAAAAGCTGCTAAATGTATACATGCTGGTCTGGCAAAGCTCTTCCTTACAGAGAAAGTGCATGGACCTAGTCATGACACCACATGCAAGGTTGTTGCTGAAAATGGCAACCCTGTGCTTTGTTACCCCAGCTATGGAAATGTGTGAAATCATGCCATGCACACTTCTCTCATCCGCCAGCCTGGCATGAAAGCAAAGAAACCAGCACCATATCACACGGTCATATCAATCATTCCCGTAACTAGATTATGGAGACAGAAGGAGTGGGGGACTCAGCAGGGCTTTGTCATTTTTAGTGGCAACCTTGGGGAGGTATTTCGTACATTGAATGAATGTGTGAAGTGGGTGACAGGAATATGCCTTCTGCCCATGCCTCCCACACCAATGGAGCTGCTGGTCATGCTGCCAGTACCCTGCAAATGCATAAGGCTCCTTTGCTCCTGATTGGCCTATTTTTGAGGGGGAGCACTCTGTGCATGTGGGACGCAGGTGGCGCTGTGGGTTAAAGCCTCAGCGCCTAGGGCTTGCCGATCGAAAGGTTGGCGGTTCGAATCCCTGCGGCGGGGTGCGCTCCCGCTGCTCGGTCCCAGCGCCTGCCAACCTAGCAGTTCGAAAGCACCTCCGGGTGCAAGTAGATAAATAGGGACCGCTTACCAGCGGGAAGGTAAACGGCGTTTCCGTGTGCGACTCTGGCTCGCCAGAGCAGCGATGTCACGCTGGCCACGTGACCCGGAAGTGTCTCCGGACAGCGCTGGCCCCTGGCCTCTTAAGTGAGATGGGCGCACAACCCCAGAGTCTGTCAAGACTGGCCCGTACGGGCAGGGGTACTTTTACCTTTTTACTCTGTGCATACAGCCCCCCTTCCTCCTAAACAATAAATCTCTGGTTTCCTGGTAAGTAGATTCATTGTCACAGGAGGGTCATGGAAAAGACATGAGGGCTTTTGTATGAACTTCTCTTTTTATGATTGTCTACTTCCAGCCCCAGGCTACTGTTGAAGGTACAGGAGGAAGGAATTGTTGGGAAATCAAGCATTCCTAGAGCTGCTTTCGTAACAGTGAGAGAACTTCTTATTGACAGAGTCACATATGCAGAGAGTTTGTTCATATTATTACAGAAAGCAGAACTGTGTGTCTCTCAGCCATCTTTTAGTCTCAGTCCTTCCTTTTAGTTTAAAAAATGAGCATTTTAAATATTTCTTTTTTAAAAAATTATATAGCGCTTGACTGTGAAAGTGGTTTACACAAAAAAGATAGGACACCAAAATTGAGAAAAATCACTTGAGAGGAAGCAAAGTACAACACTGTTCGCTCGAAAGAGAGAACCGATAGGGGTAAGTCGCTTCAGAGAACTATAATTGAAGTGGTTGACATTTTGTTTAGAAACACTCTGCACGCTGCAGTTACTGCATAAGGCAATAAGGAGCGGTCATCGGGCTCCCAAAGCAACCTGTTTTCTAACACATTTAATAATCTAAAGTAGGCAACTAGGTACCTGTAATTACACCGTGGTCCCAATAAGCTCCTTGGTGGCTTACATGTTTTGTTGGTATAATCTGCAAAGTTAAAAGGGGGGTATTCCTTGAGGAATTGCAATCATCATCTAGACACATAGAGCTGGGTCAGGGATTCTAAATCAGAGGAAATGATACTCTAGCAATCCCGAGCCTTTAAAAATTAAGCACCTCCTTCATTTATGTTGCTCGTGGAGGGTGTATCATCTTGACTTTCAGTTATCCTTCTGTTCCCCGTCACACACACCCTATGCCACATGACACCACATTCACTGGGACTCCTGACCTATGGGAGAGGCTTTTGGGGGAGAGAATGGAACAGGAAAACCACCTGTTTATCCTCTTTCACCAGTTTCTCTAGAGCAACCCATTGTTAATAATTTATTCCATTAATTATCACAATGGTCCTTCAAGGAAGGCTTGTGTTACTACTACCTGCATATGACAGACTGAGATAATACTGGCTTACCTCAAATAGTGGCTCAGGTAACTCTTAAACTGGGGCTTCACCTGTGCCGAAAAAGGTAAAGGACCCCTGACAGTTAGGTCCAAGTCACGGACGACTCTGGGGTTACGGTGCTCATCTCACTTTATAGGCCGAGGGAGTCGGCGTTTGTCCGCAGACAGTTTTTTCGGGTCATGTGGCCAGCATGACTAAGCCACTTCTGGCGCAGCGGAACACCAAAACCAGAGCAGGGCATGGAAACACCGTTTATCTTCCCGCCAGAGTGGTACCTATTTATCTACTTGCACTTTTTTGACGTGCTTTCGAACTGCTAGGTTGGCAGGAGCTGGGACCGAGCAACGGGGGGGGGGGGGGATTCGAACTGCTGACCTTCTGATCGGCAGGCCCAAGAGGCTCAGTGGTTTAGACCACAGCGTCACCCACGTCCCTTCATCTGTGCCTAGCTGACTCCTAAAGCAATTTGTTGCTGTGTGGAATATGCAGGCCAATCTTAGGCATGTTTAGTAAGATGTAATTGTGCCAGAAGTAGGCTTATGTAGGATTGCAGCTGAAGGCTAAGAAATAGAAAGATTTCATTGAATCTGCTACCAATGGACTTAGAAACCAGCCCTCTTATTTCCCAACCCAGTGTTCAGTCTACCAGCCTGCTCTCATGCTCACTTTAAACCAAGAATGGAGAGAAACAGCACAGTTAACAATACATTTGGTATTTGTTAGAAAGCAAGTGTATTTCCCTGTTGGCTGCCTAGTTATCTCACAATAGTGTCATAAATAATTGTTCTGAGGGTGGGTGGGGTGGAGGGCAGTGCTTTTTATCAGAAAAAAAATCATGTCAGTTAAGATAGCTCAATACAAAATGCTTATGTAGATTAAGACGGTTGTGGTGATGCAGCGGACGGCAGCAACTGCGGCGGTGACAGGCAAACAAACAAGCAAACTGCAGGTGCAAACAGCTTGATTTGGAGAACTTCATTCTCCCTCTGGATTGAAACGGTATCCGCTATGCTGCCCTTGCTTTTGAAATTAAGACATTTGTCACCAGCAGTGCTGTAGCTGTGGGAACGTTTGAATGAAGATAATTTCTATTCTGCAATAATGCATGACAAAAGTAGAAATGCAGGAGGAAGAAATGGCACTGGGAAGGCAAGCCTTCTGGGGTTATTTTTGTCACTTCCCCACGTGGAACTGTCCCCCCCCCCTTCTGACTCGAAGCCCATTCAAATGGGCTGCAGTTACAGTTGCTGAGTTCTTGCCTGGAACTGGTGACTTGAAATAGGGCTGAGGCAACAAGAGAGGATTGAACCAGTTACCTGGCCTGGTCCTACTATTAAGTGGGATGAAGTGGCTTTTAGGCGGTTGGTGATTTGAACGGTAACCACTAAAGAACAGCAAATTGACAATTATTTTGTTATCGTAATGATACCTTTACCACCATGGGGAAGTTGCAAGTTGGACTATTCTGCTTTGGCCATCAAAACGTCTTGGGCTGCCTCTACCTTCCTGCTGCAAGAAGGTTCCTTATAAAGTGTCAGATTCTTGACTAACCTAGCTCAGTATTGCTTAAAATGACTAGCAGAAGCTCTCTACCTTCCAGTTCCATAGCCATGCATATGTACAGGACCTGTTTCTGAAAACATGCTTCAAGAAATATGCTGTATAACAGCACCTGAGAGGTGTATTTTTGTAGGCATGTAGGGTTGCCACTTTCCCTTTCAGGAAAGTTCTGGAGTTCTGCAGGGTGCAAAAGCTCTTGCAAGTTGCCTCTGAAGCAGGGGATCACCAGCATGGCACCAGTGGGCACACATCTGCCCACAGAGCTCCTCGCTTGGGCACACATACTTTACTGCCCAGCCTGTACTTGCAAACTCACTTTGTATAGCATTGTAAAACTGCCAAGACTTTGTGGGCAGCTAATTTAAAATGGCAACACTAAGCAAGGGCTGAAGGGCCACAAACAAACTGTGCTGCCTCCTGCCCAAGTCACACCCAGGCCAATGTCCTCTTAACTTCTCCCGTGTGAAGTCAATTCCACCAAGGGCTTTTGCAAAGTTATTTCCTTCACACCATAGCTGTAAACATTCCCTTTTTTGGCGGGAAATTCCCCTATTCCAGCGCTGCTTCCCACTGCTATCCCAGATTGTTAGATATCCCGTAGACTGTCCCTGGGACAGGTGAGGCTGCTGATCCTTTATTTTCGAGGTTGCTGCTCCCTTATTTTCAAATCTGAAAGTTGACAACTATGCTTCATACACCTCAGAGGAAATTGGTAGCTAGAGTACTTGTGTGAGGGAGGAAATATCAATGGGCTTGAAGAACCCCAAGACTGCCCCCTCTTAGTTTACATGGGAGAATATGGCTGAGGAAAATCATGGAGGCCCTTGTGTCTATGTTTGGGGGAAATGGCTGATAGGAAACCTCTGAGGGCTCTCTAAAGTTACTTTGAAGCAGCTAGCCAAATGCAAAGGAGGAGAATAGGGTTTCTGTGTTTTTAATATGTGTGAACATGCAGGAATATTGCCAGGTGCAGCTGGTCAGGCAGGCAGGGGCGAGAAACACCACAGGTGCTAACATTCCCTCACAGCTGGGAACAGTATGAGATCCCAGTTGTTACCTCATTCTGGTCACCCTTCAAAGGTATATTACAAGTAATCACAACAATTCATCAAGTGTTGTGTACATTCAGTTCCACACCGAATGCGGTGTGCCTGGTTATGAACTTCAAAAATTACTTTTGAGGTGTGTGGAGCATTAATGTACAGCCTGAATGAGGTAAACAGAAAGAAGGAGAGGGAAGGTAACCCCCCCCCCCCAAAAAAAAGTCCCCCAGACAGGAAGTGGCATAAAAACCTGCTGAGTTACCATTAAGTACTTAGCTAAATTGCTACAGAAAAGTTAATAGTCTGAGAAGATGGGGACATTAGAGATAGGTAAAAGGTCTTTAAAAGTGCAGTTATGTGTGCGGCAATTCACTCTGTGCTGGCTTGAGGGTAATCTCCACCGTACTTAGACATGTTGATTTATGAACTAATTAGCTCCATACAACAAAAATACTTCCAGATTCTGTTTCTCCTAACCAGCCCCCAAACCACCTAAACAACTGGAAAATGGGTTTTACATCTGAGAAGATTAAATTCAATATATATTTATGAGGCCATTCAAAATGGAGAGTCCTTCAAAACCAAGTTTCTAGGAAGCAGAAATATCCATGTATCAAACCCCAATAATGTCAGAATCCCAGGCCTCTGCAAATGAATTTATTCTCAAGGTGCAAGAGATTTTACACATTAATTTAGAGGCTTAATGCAGCACACATTATGTGGGCATTAATAAATTTAACAAAAGGGGGGCAAGGTGTCAAATGCTTTGCAGCTGTCCAGTTTCTTTGAAAAATAAGGCAGATATATTACTGCTTTCTTTTTTAGCTCTGTTGCATTCACTCAGAAATAGGTAAATTCTAAATTGCTTCTGCTTCAGAATAATATGAAGATAGGAAACCACCTTTCAAATATTGATTGCATGCATGTGAGCTCAGTTGAGTATACTGGTTTTGCAGATGGACAGCTGTGTTTAGTCATTTGCAGCAAAACAACAAAGACTCTTACAGCACCTGAAAGAACTCAGCATTTCTGTTTCATCTCTGGAAGCTGAGCTTTCCTGCTGCAAGAACATTCGGAAGCAAGTGAACAGAGGCATTGTCTCCTTCATGAGCTATCTATAAGGGAAGAGACATAACAAAAATAAGCAGGCTTAAACCAATCAATGACACTTAAAGAAGCTGATGGTGGTTAGCTGAGCAGCTGGCACCACTGTTTTAATTTAAGTATACACATGAGCCTATGATGACACAGTGGTGGGACAAGAACAGCCACTGCATTGTATGCAATGAGCACCAGGAGAGATATTACCCTGACTGGATTCATATGTGGAAAAATTCTCACACAGAGAGCAGACTAGAACTGTGCTTGCTGGTGAATGGAAGAAGGTACATATGAGCCAATGGGCCTTGCAGATTTCCTGTGATGAATCGTTGTTTCCTGATGTCCTGAAGATGGAGGAGAACAAGGATCTGAGGTAATGTGTAACCACGCCTTTCTATGGTTGGCACTGAGGATAACACCTGTGGTACAATGAGACCTGACCTCTCCATGGGTTCCCTTGATCTCCAGGTCCCTAAAATTTCTGTTCAATGGTGGCTCATTTGTATCATACACATGGGATTTCTCTCACTGCTTGACCTATGGGAGGTATGGAGCAGTAAGCTGACTGGAGGGGGGAAAGAGAGGCTAGCGAAGTGGGCAAGAAAGGAAGGGGTGTAAAAGGCATTTTGTGTAAAACCCGAGCAAGCAGAAACAGTATCGGGGAGGAAGTTGAACTATAGTAAGCCCTCAATTTTCGCGGGGGTTGCATTCTGTGGATTGCACCTAAAGCCAAAATCGTGTACAGTTAAAACACATTCAATGCAATGGTGGGCAGGATTGCCGAAGTCATTTTTCCTGGATGCCTGCGCCCTTTTTATTGTTATTTATTTGATTTTTTTTCTTGCAACACACACAAAACTGAATGTGCACAGGTTAAATGCATGTAAATTTTGTGGGACTGCTGTACAAGGTACTGAGTTTGCCAAGGTAATGCGAACGTAGGAGGTATTTGTAAAGGAAAAACCAAAAAGTCAGACACAATTCTTCCCATGCTTGCTGTTCTCCTCTGAAAATCTCCTTCCATTTCTTCTATCCAGGTGGTGGTGGTTGTTTTTAATCTCTTCTCCTATTCCTGAGTTAGGGGAAATTGGGTTGGAAAATGCTATTGAGAGAGGTAAAATATATTAATGGTCTGCTTAAGCTCACCCTCTTTTCTCAAACCCTTCACTACTTTCTCCAGGTTTAACAATGAGCCTTGCACCTTCCTCAGTATAACAAACAAATGAGAAAAAACTTATGTATCTTGCATTTATTTATCTGTCTTATAACTTGTAATTAATCTTCTGGGTAAGAGAAGACAGTGAGAATGAGTGGTGAGGTTTGCATTCCTTTCTGGGGTATAGAAATGTTTAGGGCCAACCATGTAGTGCTGCACTGTGTCGTGTCAAAATGGCACCTGGTAAGCTCCAGGAGTACAATATGGAAACTCCATTTATACTCTTGAATCATCCATGGATTAAGAGATGTAATGACAATAGAAGCTTAGAATGCATGAATGCAACCAATGAGGTCATGTGCTACTTTGGCATTTTCCTTATTTTTTTGTTTACTGTTTCCATCCTTCCTATATTTCAATATGTCCTCAATTTATTTCTAAAAGATGCACATTAATGTTTCTATTAAAGCATTATTGTCCTCCAGATATATCCCAATGCCTTGCGTTAATTAACTTTGCATTCTAAACGGCAGCTAAAAATCACTTTTATGAGAATCATTCCTCCGTTGGGATAATTTAGGATCTCCTTTATTTGACTTTCACAGTTTGTTTGTTGCTGTAGGTAAAGCAGATTTTTTTTTTTGCCTGTAGCCTCCAACAAGTTACTCTGGAGTAAGCCTGTTCAATTACTCAACAAAATTGCTCCAACCAAAACAGTTGGAGGCTTGCAGCCTTAGAATCATTAATGAGTTAATATGCCTGGTTACACCTACTTGTAAATTAGATGGATAATATTTTACATAATAATTTGAAGATGGCTGGATTGATGACACTTATGGCTGCCTATGATTGCTGTACAAAAACCCTGCCAAGAGTCAGATGCAGCTGTGCCAAGATGCATTACCAAAAAGAAAAACTGTGTTCAACTGGTGGTGGAAATCCATGTGACTCCAGTCATGTAAATTGGTACACTAGATATTTGGCTGTCCCCAAAACAAATGTCCTAATCCAAAAGAGAAAACAAGCATGAAAACTGGTGTTGTATATGTGTTTCCATAAGCTGAAAAGCCCAATCTAGGTGGAGCTGGTGCTCAGAGGCCTTAGCAAATCCTCTGCCACAGTGCAGGTTATCTTTTCCAGGAGAAGGTCGGAATGGACAGTCCAATTTTTTAAAAAATGCACCAGATTTCTTAAAGTCAAACAATACCACACACTACTTTTCCATAGTAAATTTGCTGACAATTTACTGTAAGTGGTTATGGAAGCATCCAAAGACTTTGGACCATAGGCCCAAATGTAAGTGGAATCTGTCCCCTAGTCCTTCCAAAAACCTAATAGCCCTGTGAAGTGAACACTACTTTTAAAGTGTTACTCTGCCATATGTGGGAGTCTTAGGGATTATGCAGATAAAAATGGAATTTGCACATTTAATTTTCATAAATCATCCTTCCACCAGAATTTTTAGTTCCCTAATGAAAGAACAGGAAAAACTACATCTGAGAAAAATTTTATGACAAGGGGAACAAAATGGACATTATTTTTACTCTTGAGATCTCCCTAATTTTCCTCAGCAGGTCTGAATATTACCATAATTACATATCATGGAATAATGGCCTATTTCAGTAGCAATTATTGGAAGTTAATAAAATTATCACTTAATCTTAAATGTTGCCACTCTTTAATTTGCCATCCAGATTTCTACCCCCCCCCCTTCCCAGCCCCAATATGAGAGTAGAGCAAGGCAGGAATTAAAGCATTAATTATAAACTAACCTATTCATTTCATGTCAGAAAAATGTAGGAATACCAGAGCCTTTGCTTATTTAAATCTCTATCTAGAATATTGTGAAATGAAACTGGAATTAAAGTACTGTAAGCAAGAATGAAAACGGATAATGAAAGAGCAATATTTAAACACTAAGATGTCTCACCTAGGAGATTCCATTGTGCAATGCAGTATTTGTACATTGAGCAGCCCAATCCTGTCCTGTTAAGTGTAATGGCATAGGCTGCTGAAGTTATACCATTGTCCGGTGCCCAGGGCCATATATCTCTGCCAAATTGCTTTCTAAAAACTCCCTAGTTTCACCACTGCAATTGTTGCTCCTGGCAAGCCTGGATAATACTGTGCGCCATAGGTTTCTTACGGCCAAACAGCGTTGATACATTTGCCTCCATCACTATGAAAAAAACATTTGAGTGGCAGATCCTAGAACATTTGAGTGGCTAGAACAGGGGTCTGCAACCTTTAAGACAAAAAGAGCCACTTGGACCCGTTTCCGAAGAAAAAAAAACTGGGAGCCGCAAAACCATTGCGGCATAGAAAATTAATCAGGGCCCCAGTGTACCATAAATCATAATCAGTGCCTGATGTAAATAATAATTAATAATGAGGGCCCAATGTCATCCTCGTCATTATAAAAACAACTTTTTTGTCACTTTTTTATTATTTCTTTGTTTGACCCCTCAGAATTACTCCTCCTCATAGAAATAAACATTCAATTAACAAGTTACCTTTTTTTGTGTGTGTGTTCTTCACTCCCCTTCAAAACAGTGACCAGCATACATGCCCCCTTTCAGTGCAGTGACCAGCATACATGCCCCTTACAATGTAGTAGTGACCACCATACCTGCCCCTTACAATGTAGCAGGCGGGCGGGCGGGAAGGTGACGTCGGGATGGTGCGTGACTAACACACGCACTGCCCCCATGTGACGTCACAGCCAGTACAGCGCCCACCACAGTGGGGAGTGTCGGGGCGGACAATGCGCCTTCTCCCCTCGCTAGTATCCGCCCCGGAGCCGCGGCAAAGGTGTAAAAGAGCCACATGCGGCTCTGGAGCCGTGGGTTGCTGACCCCTGGGCTAGAAGAAGCGTTTGGATTTGATATCCCGCTTTATCACTACCCTAAGGAGTCTCAAAGTGGCTAACATTCTCCTTTCCCTTCTTCCCCCACAACAAACACTCTGTGATGTGAGGCTGAGAGACTTCAGAGAAGTGTGACTAGCCCAAGGTCACCCAGCTACTGCATGTGGAGGAGCGGAGATGTGAACCAGATTACGAGTCTACCACTCTTAACCACTACACCACACTGGCTCTCTTAGTGCCAAGGTAAAACTTGCCTGCATGACAAGTGTCATGTGTTTTAGATTGGCATCCTGTGGGCAGAGATGATATCTTGATCTTATGGAAAGCAACTCCCCTTGGATCCTTTGTAGCTCAAGAGCAGTTTTAAAATGTTCTGAGTAAAATAAATAAATAGCCATTCAACTGCTTCATTTCTCAAACTGCAGTGTTTCTCACCAGGTCAGTGGGCCTTCTAATGTACTTTGAAACCTTCCAACAACATGTAACCTACTTGGGGATGGTTTGATTGGGGAGGAAAAACATATTAAGTCCAGGTCTTGGTCCTACCGTCGGCCCCCGACTTTCAATCCTGCATTTTTGAAGTAGCCCTGTTTTAAAAGGAAACTGAATAACTAATTTATCTAAAACTCACATCCATTCTGTGTTTGTTTCACTCTTGACACTTCACTACAAAGGCACTGTAGAGACTACTGATGCCAAAGGATTTCTTTTCCCTTTTAATGAAGAAATTCACTGTATCTATCAACCTTAGTATATGCCTGACCAAATGGGTTGTATAACTTTTCAGAGATGAATGAAAACAATGGGTACAGTGCAAGATATGGTTAACTTGAATGGAATTAGAAGCTATTTTGTACAGGTATTCTGAATTCTATGCCAGGTTTTGGCTGATAAGTGTTAGATCGCAACAATACCTCACATAGCCCCTCCCTCCATGCCATAAAATGCTGTGTGTTGGACCGCACTTGGTATAGGGACATCCTACGGAGCTATGAATAGACAGACGTTTTTTGTTTTTTTTAATATTGTCAGTGCATGTTGTTTCCATGAATCTGGCCTATTTGCTCCTTGCTCCTGAAATAAACACACACCTCTAAGATCATTCAGTGCACAAACAGAACATCCTGGTCAGTGTTCAAAGAGCTACTAGAGGTATGTCCACGGGACTGGGTGTGCCTGTGGGGTTGTGTTTTTTTTGGCTTTTTCTTTGAAAGACAAATCCTCATGCCACCCCACAAACTGCTTTTGAAATTCTCCTTCAGTTCAAAGGCAGTTTGCCATTAACTGTGGGAGGCTCTTGTTAGAGAAACACAAGTTGAGATTCCCCTTAGGGTAGGCTGAATTTGTCAAATGGCCGAAGTATGAAATTCATAGTAGTTTGCCATTGGCTTGCAAATTCCTGTATAATCAAACATGCACAATCTACCTCCTGAGCATTTTCTTTTCTGATAATTACACAGCCTGGGTTTTTTTGGTCTGTTCTAATAAATTTCCAGGCAGCTTAAATTCCACATTTTAATATTAGAAATCCACTTTAATTATAAGTAATCCTTGGTGCCATGTGTCAGTCAGCTGTATTTGCATTTACACTCCTCTGTGAGGCTGCAATATAATTTTCTGTTTATTATCATGAGTGCGCTTCTGGTGTAAATCTACAATTTCATGTAGGTCGTTGCTGGCAGTCAGCCAAAGCTTTAATTTATCTTTGCCTTATCTTATTCCAGTACACCCAAAAAGCCTGATGGTGCAAATAACAAACATTCCATCAGCTGTGCTGCTGTGGAGGACTCCACAAATATCACCAGTTTACTGCTACTGTCATTATCTATATTGGCTTTCTGAGAAACAAAACTGATAAGACAGACTTCTCCCCTGGTTGGGTGTTCCTGGGGAGTATTTGCCAGCCAAATCATTATTCCCTTGAGGTGCAGGCAAGTCTATCAAAGATGATTCAAAGACTATAGACTGCCTGATTCAGAGAATACAGAGCCTGGAGGGAACAAAATAGCTGGATTCTCTTGGGCTTTCTGTCTGTGCTGATTAATTGTTTTCCATTCGAGGCTATTATATTGGTAAAATATTTGCATTATGTGTGATAGAATATCTGCTCCTAAGCAAATTCGCCCTGTGTTGCCACTTTTTGATTCTTCCTTGTCTTTGAAACATTGCTGTGTTTAGTATTTTTTGCTTCCACTCCTTGCTCCATCTCTTGCTGTCACATGCGGTAATTGGGCTAATAAAAGGCAGAAACAAGAATTTATTACACCTTGGGCAATACTTTTAAACAAACTTTTATTTGCTAGAGCAGCACTTTCCTCACTACATGCTACTGTATATTTTGACACTTCTTTTTAAATACTAAATCTGGCTTTATTAAAACTTAAATCATGCAGCTGTGCTCTTTTATGCATAGGGTGGGGGTTGTCCATACATTTCCTTAGGCAGACTAAGGTTTGGGATGCATATGAATATTCAGATGATGGCCGTTGGAATCTACAGCTACTTCATTACTGTCAACCTTCTCCAGATGCTTTGCAGCAGAATAAATTTGAGTTAAGAAGATGAATTTTAGGCTTAAGTATTGGAAAAGATGACTGTGGGGCAAAGATGTCCTGTAAAGTTCTCAGTACGTGGTTCGTTACCACCACAAAGGCGTTCAAACCATAGTTAGCATTCTTGGGAGAGCTGTGTTCAAATCTGTTTATACTTCCACTTTTGGTGGGCATGCCCAGCTGTGCATGAGTTTGGGGAATGTGATTCATTACTACCAAAATTTTCTCTACGCTAGACCATAGGTAATTCATAAAGCTATGCTGCTTCATTGTTTTGAACCTACAACTCTGGATACCTGATGCAACAGGAAAGCAATGTTTAGCGTGTACCTGGAAGTCTGCCAGACAGCCTTCTAAACAGCAGTGGATTGATAATATTTGGGGGAGCATCATTACATGCAAACTTAGTAAGTGCTATTGTAAAAACCAAGGAATTCCACTTTTCTTTCTAGCATGCTGTTATAGCACCATGATTTCCATCTAGTGCCTATTTGTGAAAGCCTTTCAGACTTCTGAACACATTCCAATCAAATGCAGACAATTATGGCTTTTATTCAGCTACGTATGTCCAAACACTCCCAATATTTCTATATTCAGTCTATTTTATTCTAATGATGTGACACAAGCCCAGTTCTGCTGTTTTCCCCGAAACATGGCAAAAATGTGAGTCCATCTGATCCATCTCTTACTGCACAGAGAAAGTAGATCATGGAAGGGCTATCGTAGTGTAAATCATACTACCATGGCCTTGTACTGTGCAGGCTTCTCTTGTTATGTTGAGGCATGAAGCAGTGTATCAGGTAAGTTGAGATCTTGCATCTCACTTATATGCATCCATTGAGTTAACTATCTCTGTAAAACAGATGCAAATCATTCTCCTGGTAGCACCTATTCAGAGTCTAACATTGGAGGCAAACATTGGAGGCTCCACAGCACTGGCAATCATAGCACACATCTGCTAACCACAGACCTATTTTAGCTTAAGTGTATAGCAAAATGCCCCCACCCCGCCCCAGTAATAATGCTTTCAGAATTTTTGATCACGGATATTATATTGATGTGCACATATTTGACATATACTTGAAAATTCAGCACTGGCACTCAAAGGTTTTGCAACAATAGTCAATGTATCTGATATCTGACAAGTGGCATTCAGCCCTAGTCAGTTGCTGACATGTATCCATCAGTGTTTAACAGTACTGGAGACCTGGCATGCAATACCAATCAGTGTTTGATAGTTTCTAACACATGGCAATAAGCACAACAAGCACTTCACTCTGTATCAACCAGTATGTGCACTGAAGGTATCTACGAAGGTTCTCCTGTGAGTGCCTCGGTCTTCATAAGTGGGAACTAGGAATATGGCCTTCTTGGTTGTGGCACCCTGCCTTTGGAAATTCCTTCCCAGGGGATTTGCCTAGTGCCTTCATCTTTGCAGTGATGAAACTTGCATTTTCTTGGCTTTTTCAAACTGTTAAAAATGCTGCTAGAAGCTGCCAGTCTAGTACCATTTTGATTGTTTATGATAGTGTTTTGTTCTTTTATCTTTTGTCAGTTATCCTGGGAACCTCTTCGTTGAAGGCATGCTATACAGTTAATTAATTAGATAAGTTGACTGTATCTGACCTAGTAGCAATCAGTATTTGGCAGTTTTGCATAGATTACTTATACTTACGTACTTTATATTACCTTCATTCATTTAACCAGTCCAAATATTTGAATGCTGAATTTTCATGTCATATTTTGACTTTTAAGTTTCATGTATTGGAGCTTGACTTAAAAAAAATCAACATTGAAATATGAATTGTGAACATTGATTTCAGCTTTATAAAGCTATTTTGATACATGTATGTTATATAAATAGCTTTATAAAGCTATTTTGATACATGTATGTTATGTGTTATACGTATTACTGTGAATAAATTAGTTAGCAGAAATTATAATTAGTATTTTGACACTTGTAATCCTAGGCATCCTACTCAGAGGTAAGTCCCATTGAGGCCAATGGGGCTTGCTCCCAAGTAAGTTAGTATATGATTGTAGCTAAACTCAATTGATTTGAAGGAAATGAATTGAGCTTGTCTGCCAGCTGAAACATTACCTACCATGGCCTTGCCACTCATAATTGCTGTCTCTGAATCATTTGGGGAGTTTTCTTTCACATCCATCTCATTGTGTTTGCACAATTCTGCATTTGAATTTCTATTCCATCAAACTGTTAAAATGCAGTTAAGAAATTGCAATACTAATCCCTGAAATTGTTTACGCAGGAATCTTTATTCTCTTAAATCTTCCAGTGTTAAAGCAACAGAAAACATTTAGAATGTCCTTTGGTGGAATCTTATTACACTTGCTATAATATGTAAACTGATATTCTTTGATGCCAGCACGTTGCCCATACAGAGAAATCTCTGCACAATTAAATGAAAAGCGAAAGGAAAAAAAGAAAGAAAAAAATAGGATGAAAATAAAAAATAACTTCCCCCCCTTAATCTGATTAGGATTAAAGTACATTAATAAATTGTCTGTTAACACAAATTGGCAATAATACAAAAAATCTACGTCTTACGTTAGTCAAGAAAAATAACTTCATTTGAATACAAAAGGATAAATACACTCTTTTTTTTTTGTCCTATAGCCACTCTTGTACAGTAGGTCAGCACTGCATGAACTTGATGCAGTGCTTCTAAAATATACAAGGGTATGACTGGCTTTAGATTTATTGAGGAGGGAGCTGGTACACATGTGCATTTACTAACATCAGACAAAGAAATCGTTCAACCAACAAGGGTTACAGAGCAACGTTCACTAAAGCACAGTTGGAAAGGGAATTTCAGGGGCTGAAGCAGGCCAATATGGCAGCTTTGAAACAGATTTCCTTATACCCACAATGCACTGACAGCAAAGAATTGCCTCTATTTGGTTGGTCCACACACTGGGAAGAGGTACAGTTGCGCACCAGATTGGAGGAGCAAGGTTTTGTAGTTTCTTTCTTTCTTTTTTTGTATTCCCGTCTGGGGGTGGTTACGAAAGCCTTTTCGATCCTGTGTAAGCTTTTGCAGCTGTGACTTAGTAGTAATAGTATTGGCAGCTGCCGACTTAAGCTTGAGTCAGAAAATAACAGTCTTGACTCGCTGGGTTGTCCACAATGGATAGATATGGCTTAGTTCGTTTGGGCCTTTATAGAGTCTATATATGTGTGGAGATTTTAGTTTCCCCCCTTTTATGTTTTTGAAAGACTTATTAGCATCTGCTTGCTGCTGCTGCTGCAATTTCTTTTCCCCAGATTTCCTGTGGCATGTTCTTTTTTTGTTTTAAGCAGTCTGAAGTCGACCCTCCAAAGCTGGGTTGCCTAGAATATGAGAAACCCACTTAATCCTAATGGAGCAATCAGTGGTAATAGGAGTATAACACGTGGTAATGATATTGCCCCTTGCGCAGAGCTTTGACTGCAACCGTCTGGGTCCATTTCGCAACTCCGCTTCTCACACAACACACCAGTGTAGGCTGCGGGGCACTGGCAGCGGACGTTGTTGTGGCATGTTCCCCCATTCTGGCATATCTGAAGTTCATTGTCACATACGTTTGCTGCAAGGAGGAGTAGAAAGAGAAAAGCATAATCAGTATAAGTGACTTGGTTATGACAAGCAACGAGGAAAACTAAAAATAAAAGCATTGGTTCTTTAACCCGCCCGCCCCTAAACTCCGATAATTTCAGTACTCGGTGCATTTACTTGTGAGTGGCTTTGCTAAACCCATGGTAATTACTCACCAGCAAATGTACTGAAGAACGTGGCTTGAGAGTGGGCCTGCCTCTTTGGTCGTGAATCTCTGTGACTTCATCCCCTCACCTCCCTGAAAGGGTTAGCCTTTTATACGCAGCCTATAAGCAGTCAAGTGCTTGCCCACCACAGCCAGCAGTTATGCACACTGAATGTGCTGGTTTTCCAACTTGTGTATAAACCAACCTGTGTTACAGCTCCCAGCTGAAGGCTTAAATTACCTTCCCATGTTCATGTTACCAGGGTTACCACAGACTCTGGTGTGCAGGATAGAACATGCACAAGGCTGCTAGTCTGGGGTGCATATAATCTCATGGGGGGGGGGAGAGGCATCACCTTTTCCTCATGGTGAAAACAAGAAAGCCAGACATGCTGTCCACCAGCCTATGGCAATCTGCTTAAGTGCAGTGGTCAAAGAGGAAAACCTAGAACATTTTAGACTGTGGAATTTTGCACTTGTGTATTGTGCAGATTTATCCAAACTATGTATTCAGAAAAAATTACAGTACTGTATAGACTTTCTGGGACTGTTCCACTACAGACAGCCGGTGTAGGATCACATGTCTGAGCATTCCCTTCCAGAAAACTTAACATGTTAGAGAAAAGGTTACTAGTTCAACTCATTCCCTGATATGCCACTTTTCCACATGAAAGAAAACGCTATTGCCCAACCTACAGTGGTGGTACAGTCTTGGGAGATCTATGCTTCATGAACGTTCTGAATGTGACTTGAAAGCTATGTGAATATGCCCAAAGATCACACCACCAATTCAGCACTAAAATTATACTGTGGCATAACCCTGATGAGATGCCCATGCAGAAGTATTCCTGGGTGCATGTAACCGACACTCAAAAGATATAAATAATTATGTGAATAATGGAAAACCAGGCATACAGTTCTGTGTAACAGGTGACTCTGTGTGTTTCCAAAATCTGTATATACGTTGGTAATCATTGCTTTGAATCCAAACTATAGAGCTGAGATTCAAAGAACAGTGAGTGGAAGGAAAATAGCACACAGCACTTTTCTGCAAATACATGTGGTGCTATAAATTATTAGGTTCTATAGCAGTTCTGCAGCTTGTGCAAGAGGTTGAATTTGATGCTGCACCAAAGGAATAACAATTCTGGTTTTACGCTGCAATCCTAACCCCATTTACCTGGAAGCAAGCCCCATTGCTTTCAACAGGACTGGCTTCTGAGTAGAAATGGTTAGGATTGTGCTGTTTGCTTCATCTTTCTCAAACAAACCTTCTGTGTGCTATGTGAAATAGCCATTCTGTTAGTAGAAGCCTCCCTCTGTGGGCAGAAGGGCATTGTTGGATCCAACCCATTATGTTTACCATGCTCACATTAGTTTTTTGTTGTGAGATGGCAAAATACACCAGTCCACTTTGAATTACTGGAGACAGTGAACCTGGCTCAAATAAACTCAATCACAGGCACGTAACAGGATCTTTGAAGATTTCTCTGCAGCAGTGCCTACTCCTTTAACTCAACTGATTTATTCCTTTGAATTTTACGCAATTCTTTTGAGCGTCTATATAAACTCCAAGTATTACTTGCATGTAAATGACTTTCTTGGATGGAAGCCAAAAGCTTTAAGCGGCAATCCTATGCACCCTTAATGGGAGTAAGCCCAGATTAACACAGTGGGAGTTACTTCTGAATACACATGCATAGGATTGTGCTATCAATATTAGCTTTCTCCAGGCTTTTGGAATGAACACGCGTGCACTTAAAGAGGGCAGGCAGGGCAGGGGTGAGCATGCAAGTCCTGATCCCAACCTTCCCATGTGGACCAGCTGCATTTCAGACCTCCTTTGTGTGGAGAGGAGGGGTCTGAAGGGGGATGCTAAGCATGCTCATGAGCCCTGATACAGTCTTCTCCAAATGCAGGAAGTTCTGAAGTGAAGGCAGCATGTCCAGAAGCACTGCCACATCTCTCCTCTTCTACCCACACAAGCATTCAGGTGAATGCTTAACCAGGGCTCAAGTGCCCAGTTACACAGACACAAATACAATGGGGATTTTTTGGGATCAATGCCTACTTAATTTGTTGTCAGATTGCAGGCTCACAGTTATTCAGTATCCAAGTAATTTTATACCAATGTCTTTGGACAGGGCCAGCCCAAGACATTTTGGCCCCTGAGTCGAACCACAAAATGGTGCCCCCCCAGGGAAGAAGGGGTGAGTGAACATTGGTATCAGGATCTGTTGTCCCTGTGGATCCTGCTGCCTGGGGCCGGCCCTGCCTTTGGAGTGCCTTAAGGTGCAGTTTTCCTGACAGACAGGGCATAGCAAAGGGAAGCATTACTGTCTGAACAAAGTCTCTATATGTTGTCATTATTATTATTGAACTGGAATTATTAATAGTCATGTTTATATACAATGATGATATTTGCAGCAAACAGGACAAAACTTGTGCATTAACAAAAAGGCAACACTTAGTTGCCCAAAGCAAAATATCAATATGGGACATGATGCCATTACACTGAGCGAACGTATCTGTGGAAGGTAAGCTGAAAGCACGAGGAGGAAATAGCAGAGCAATGGGAGCATGCTCCTGGGGAATCTCATAAGCAAGTGAATACAGAAAGAAATAGGACAAATGTCTCCCTTTTTAAAACAACAACACCAAAGTGATTACTAGCCACAGACGACAATTAACCGAGAAGTACATATGTCACATTTTAAAACATTTCTTCCTATGCATACATTCTCTTCCTTCCACCCACCCAGCATGCATCCTCTGTCCAATCTCTTGCTAATCCTTCTTCTTTTATGATAGAGATATTCTAAAAGGAGTTTAAACACTCAAAGTACCAATCAAATAAATCCCTCGTAGTCTTCTTTATTGGGGGAAGGCATAGCTCAGTAATTCAATGCATGTTGTTTAAGCAGAAGTTCTCAGGTTCAATCCAAGACTCCATTTCTAGTTAGAACAATCTCAGGGAGCAGACCTGAGAAGAATCCAGAAGAGTTGCTGCCAGCACTGGGCAGGATGGACCAAACCCTGACTCAAAAATAAGGGAGTTTCATGTGTTC
Organism: Podarcis cretensis; assembly: GCF_951804945.1. Lineage (NCBI taxonomy): Eukaryota > Metazoa > Chordata > Lepidosauria > Squamata > Lacertidae > Podarcis > Podarcis cretensis. The sequence goes on along the minus strand of NC_137175.1, from coordinate 81,704,984 downwards.
GCTCTATTCAAATCAACAGAGGTTGCAGCAACAAGTAGTTCTTGGTGGAATTGCTTCCCTTACAGTTGCTTATAAAGCATGCCCTTTGTTCCCGATGCACAGCTGACTTCTAATTCTGTTCATGCAAATGCGTTGAATAATAATGCTCTTTCACTTCCTCTCCAGCATACCGTGCCATAATTAACAGGAGGGCAACCAACAGGCAGCATCTAAACATGTTCTTCCTTCGTCACCTTCCTGTGTGATTCCTTTTACAGTGCTAATGTATTTTTTATGACCCATTGACACAACACTGAAATGCATCCACAGTTTCTGATCTGTAAATGTCACAACTGCATATTAAGCCATTATAAATGCTGCTTGCTCAGGGAATTGTGATGATGATGACCATATGTCTGCATTTTAGTCTTCTTTAATATAGCACACTAGATGAGCCTAATTGGGCATATTTATATTGCAGATATAAACCAAGAGAAATAATAAACCATAAAGCAAGTCTGATGAGATTTCAAGTCTGGGAAAAGATTGCAAGCAGCAACAGAAGAAAGAAATGCAGAATAAGGAACTAGACTTTTTCTTAGATACTCATAGCAAGATTATATTTTGTGAATTCCACATTTGTTTGGAAATCTTCAGACTGGTTCACTCAAATATGTATATAATCCTTTGATTAGCATCTAAATTAATAAATTGACTCCAGTGAATACCGTAGCATATGTTGAGTTCTATTTCTGTTTGTGGTGCTGGATGTAAAGTGATGCATTTCCAACAGCACTGAAAAGCATTCCCTCTGAGAAAAGAATGAAGATTTGTGTTGTTGATAAATGATTTGTCTGCACATGACTGCTTTGCACTGCAGTCACATGATCAGCGATTATTATTCCTTACAGTCTATATCCTCAGCAAGGCTCTAATCCTATGAACAGTTACCATAAGAGGTATACCGTATTTTTCGCCCTATAGGACGCACTTTTTCCCCTCCAAAAATGAAGGGGAAATGTGTGTGCGTCCTATGGGGCGAATGCAGGCTTTCGCTGAAGCCTGGAGAGCGAGAGGCGTCGGTGCGCACCGATGTCTTTCGCTCTCCAGGCTCCAGGAAGCTATCCGCAAGCCTTACACGCCCGGGGGGAGCTCCCCCGGGCGCGCAAGGCTTGTGGGCGGCAGCCTGCAGCGCGGAGCACGGGGCGCCCTCCGGAGGACGCCCCGTGCTCCGCGCAGGTGTCCGCAAGCCTTGCACACCAGGGGATCTCCCCCCGGGCGCGCAAGGCTTGTGGGCGGCAGCCTGCAGCGCGGAGCACGGGGCGCCCTCCGGAGGACGCCCCGTGCTCCGCGCAGGTGTCCGCAAGCCTTGCACACCAGGGGATCTCCCCCCGGGAGCGCAAGACTTGCGGGCGGCAGCTGGCAGCGCGGAGCACGGGGTGCCCTTCAGAGGACGCCCCGTGCTCCGCGCTGGTGTCGGCAAGCCTTGCGCACCCAGGGGATCTCCCCCCGGGCGCGCACGGCTTGCGGGCGGCAGCCTGCAGCGCGGAGCACGGGGTGCCCTTTGGAGGATGACCCATGCTTCGCGCAGGTGCCCGCAAGCCTTGCGCACCGGGGGGGTGTGTGGGGCGCCCTGAAACAGAGGGCGCCCCATGCTGCGGACAGTAGCCTGCCGCTCGACACGCGGGGCGCCCTGAAGCAGAGCGCCCCTTGCGCCAGGCAGACATCGGCCAGCTCCACAAGCTCGGGGGACAGCGGGGAGGCGCAGCACCACCATCCCACTGTTCCCCGACCTGGTTTTGGGGGGGAAATAAAGGAAATTTTTTTCCCCTTTATTTCCCCCCCCAAAAAGTAGGTGCGTCCTATGGGATGGAGCGTCCTATGGGACGAAAAATACGGTAGTTCCATTGACCCATTGAGACTATTTCGGAGTAGACATGTATAGGACTTAAGTGTGTGCAAGGTTGCAGACTATGCTGCTTATAGCTAATATTCAAATATGATCTTTCAGTTCATTTGGCTTGAAATAAATAAACTTTTGTAGAAAAATCCAGCTGCAAAGTCCCTTAAAAGATTCGGCATGTTTGAAAAGGGCAGCTGTGGTTTGGTGTTTCTTTGTTTCTTTCTAAACTGGGCAATGTCAGGCATGGAGTATCAATGCAATAGCATGGATATTGAACATTACTAGCCTTAAATAATTAAATGGGAAACTAATAGTTAATTAAATGCCCCTCTTAAACACCAGATGAGCTCTTAATATCTAGACGTTGAATGCAAATTGAGACATTTCCTTAAGTGTGCCTATCTCATAACTAATAATTATTGTTTTGGTTTATTTTTATTTGCAAAACATTTGAGTGTTTAAGAGTGAATGATTCCTGTCTGTGCCTATGGTTTCCATCCCACAGTAACTGCAGCATTTTATAAAGTCTATGATGAAATTACTGGCAGCTCTATTTTAATCATTTGTGCTGATACTTCTGCTTTTTCAACTGTGGTGTAGTGATACGTTTTGTGATGCTCTAACTCTTGATATGCCGTCCTAAGCACTTAGAGGGCTATATAGAAAGGATACTAGTAGCTTGACCCATGGTATGACATACAAGCTAAAAAAGTGAAGGCAAATTCTTATGTAAAACACCTTGAAGGGGGTGTTTTATGCATTGGTTTGTATGCAGTGTGTGTGTGTGTGTGTGTGTGTGTGTGTAGTTTCATGCATTCATTATCTTATTGCTTGGCTGCAATAAGATACCTTTACCTTTACCTACCTTTGCTTGGCTGCATATGACAATGTTTGTTACGCAAATCATATCCAGCTCATCTCTATTCTTTATCTTTGATGTTTGAGTGAAGCTGGTGAGTCATCTATACCCTTCAACCTTTGGCTAGCCACAGATTTACTTCCTCCTTGATGACTGTTCTGCCACACAAGTTGCTTTCACTCACACCATCAGACAGAAGCAATATTTGAATAAATGGACCTTTGGTAGGACCCATAGTAGCTAGCTTCCAACTATGACTGGTTCATGGCAGATTAGCAAACACAACAACTTCAGAGGCATAATCACAACACTGTAGCACAAGTTCATGTGTTAGAAAATGGCAGTATAGATTCACAAGAAGCCATTTGTTTTCTAATCCCAGTGTCATTAATAACTGCAAATCTAGCAAAAAAAGGAAGAGTTGTTTTGATCAACATATGCTGCAGTGGGAACAGCGTTCTGGGACATGTGAATCCTTTTCACTAACAGGGAGGTGATGGAACTGAGATGTATAGTACACCACTGGAGAAACCCAGAGTGTCTGGGGATGCCACAGGTTCATATGGGGCCCAGATAGGTCAGAAGTAGCTTTCATGGTTTTTATGTACCTAAAACAGGATTCAAGAACAAAGGTCTCACCATCACATGACAAAAGCTGATTACTGTTAATAACCTATTGAATAAATATAAAATACTGAATACCAGTAATAGAGAGTGGTGCAAGCCATCACCTGTATGAACTCCAATAAGGGGAAGATGCAAAGAAGCACACTGTGCTGGCGTACTTTTACAGTTGCATAGAAAGGCGGCAGTTTGTCATCTACAAGTGAGACAAGCATCACCTGATGAAATCCCTGCTCCCACACGGCTATTAAATGCGCAGAAACCTTGCTCTCATTAGCACTTAATGGCTGGGACTGATGGATTTCCACATTTTGGCAATGGGAGATCTGGGATGCAATTGCTAGTGGCCTCCTGGGAAAAGCAGCCATTTCTTCCACTTGGTGGCTGATTAATGCTGAAGCAGCTGAGAAAAGGTGGCATTTGAGACTGACCCAAAGTGTTAAGACTGAAGGGAAAGGAGCCACTCAAGGCAGACACCCTATAATCATTATAGCATAATGGATGACCCTATTAAAGACTACGAGAGTCGGTATACTATATTTAGGTGCTGCTGATTGCAGGCTTTTCATGTTTCTTAACATTTCACCTAAGGTTTCCCCAGCCCAGATTTTGAATGAAGTCACGATTCCAGCAATATGGACTGGAAAATGAATGACCTCTGGTACAGCAGTAGATCTTCTAAAAAGTGACACTCATTCAGTGGATTAGTATATATACTAAGATTATATCATTTTCCCTATTTTTACAATGTGAAATGATGTGAAAGAAAGCTGTATGCTGCTATGAAAAACAACCACTTACTCCAATGCTATGGAAAGAATGAATAATTATAACATGAAGACTAGGTTGAAAAAGAAATATCCCCCCCCCCCATGAGACAAAAAAGTGAAAGTAATGGTCTTTGAGAAGGTGAAGTAATTAATTACATATCAAGCGGGGTGGGGGTGCTTAAGAAAAATCAAGATCAGCCACAGAGCTGGAGATGGATGCATCTTCAACTATTGCATCTGAAAGGGATGTGGTAGCCACCCACTTAATTTGAAATGAAGTTAGATTTAAAATCATAAAAACAAGTTAACAACATTGCCCAAAGGCAACTCATTGCTGAATAATAACTCGATCCTACATGTGTTTACTCAAAAGTAAATCCCAATGCATTCAGTGGTCTTATCCACAAGTAAATATTCATAGGACTGTAGCCTGGGGCTATGCACACTTAATTTGGAATAAGTCCCAGTGAATTAAATCAGATTATTTTCAAAGCATCACACTTAATGACCTTCTGTAAATATTTATTTGAACTTATACTAGATCTCTGGAGAATGAGTTTTTTTTTTAAAAAAAAACAAAAATCTTACAGTTGTTGGCATAGCAAGTTGTTTTAAGCCAGTTTCTGATCAGGATCCACTGGCTTCTGAAGAGTAAGGCAGTGGTGCCATGTTTGATGATGATGATGACCCAATTTTGGGCTAAATTATGGAATAGGATCAGGACAGCAGTAATTCATATAGACACTGCTCCATGAAAATATGGGAAGCAGAAACTTATGTTTGGATTTTCTCATTCAGAATGTTTGCATAAGGGCAATGTAACTCACAATTTTGAAACCTCAACACTTCCTAATTTATTGAAGGAAGGAAGGAAGGAAGGAAGGAAGGAAGGAAGGAAGGAAGGGTCTTTTGAGACCAGGGGTATAGAGAAATAGACTTAAAACTATTCTGTATCTCCTATGCTCAAAAATGTTATGAAATCATACAATCAGTTCCAGAGGTGTGCAACAGTAGAAATGCAGCTACCAAGGACTTTGAAATACAGTAACAGAAAAGGTAAAAGAGTAAAGGAACAATATCCAGCACTGCACAAAAGAATAAGTGGGCACTTTCTCCAGACAGAGATAATAATCTCACATCATAGAGTCGTTTTGACAGGCCTGATAGAGGATAACAAGAGATTGCTTTCTAAAACGGACAAAATTGAAAATAAATCCAGGATTAGGCATTTTAGAATTACTGTTGTCCCAGAGGGGATGGAGCCCTCCAATTGTTCTTAGGCAAGGGGAGGCGCGGTTAACTAAGCTTGTGCAGTTGTCTGATTTAGATCAAGTGCTTTCAGGAAGAAGATTCTTAAGGGTGGGAAGGAATCCTCAGCTCCAGCCATGCCATAAATCCTTTTGATTGTCTTTGGATACCAGGCAGTTCATAATACAGTCCTCAAAGCTGCTGGAGTCCCCTTAGGGGTACAATCAGTTGGTGAAGACTAGGGAAAGCTGTAAATGTGATAATGAAGTTCAAGAGCATGAGGCTGGTAATGAAAGGCCAAAGGAACTGTGTGCATATGGCTTAGAGATAAGAAAATGAAGGGAGCATAGTAGTATTCAAATGTGATAAAAGACTCCCACAGTGAAGGAGAGCAAATGTTTTCCTGTTCAGCTTTAGGTTGGACATTACATATATCTATATATGAAAATCTGTACCAAGTATGCAGTAACAGTCCGCATGAAAATGTAGATTCTTCTTCCCCGAAGGTACTGACAACCTAATTTTTTTTGATGGAGGAAAGCCACATGTCATAACACAGAGCCTTGGGCAGCCTTAAGAGAGTCAGGAGTATGCAACCAGACCAGAAGACGAAGTCTTTCTAGTAGGAACGGCTGTGGTTTGGAGTGCTTGGTATGTTTGAAAGGGAGAAATGAATCTTATATGCCTCTATATTCTTTTAATGTCTGATGTCTTATTGCTTTATTATCATCATCATCATCAATTCTGTTGGGAGCCACTCAGAGTAGCTGGGGAAACCCAGCCAGATGGACAGGGTATAAATAATTAATAATAATAATAATAATAATAATAATAATAATAATAATTAATTTTATGGTTTCACTCAAAATTCCCTTCTGGTTTCCATCTGCCCACCCCACTGCATCTACTCTTCAGGAGCCCCACCCACCAACTCCCTGCCCCGAGAACACACTCCTCCTTTCCTACCCCGGGCACCAGAGGTTGACATGGTTGGGCACTTGCCTCAGGTCTTGGAAGGGCCTATTGCCAGCACTACTTAGCTCATTCTCTGGGTCCCACTTGACACTGCAGTGCAGGAATTGCAGCTAAAGAATCCCTGACAGATAGCCATCCAACCTATGTTTTAAAAAGAACCTCCAAGGAAGTAGATTCTACACTCTCCAAGGTAGTCTGTTCCACTGCCAGCTGCCAGCTCTTGCTTTCAGAAAGTCCTTCTGATGTTTAGTTAGAATCTCATTTCCTGCAATTTGAATCCATTGGTTTGGGTCCCTCAGGAGCAAGAGAAAAGAAGCTTGCTCCATCTTCTATGTGACAGCCCTCCATGTATATTTTAAGATGGCTATGAAATCATCTCTCAGATTTCTCTTTACCAGGTTACACATACCCAACTGTGAGGTGATTGACAGGTGAGAGGCCTTATTCACCTCTCAGACTTGTCCTGCTGGACAAATCCAGTTCTCCACCCTTGATATAGTGGATGTAATTTGGTTATGATGCTATAAAGATATATGACCAAATGATGATCACTGAAGGCAACTAATGTCAGTTAAAGCAAGTGAGGGCAATGACAATATGTATATTTCTCAAGGACTGTAAAGTGTGTGTGTGTGGAAAATTCTGAAATGGATTCAAAACTAGATAAAACAATAGACTTTCGAAGAAAGCTTTTGTTCTCATCAGTATTCATTTCCCAAGAATTCAGTTAGTGAGGTGGTTTCTTTCAACAAGTCTCATAAGCAGGTTTCGGGCTTGTGAAAAATGTGAAATCTATCTCACAGTTATTCATAAAATGGCTGTTCTGCCACCTTCATTTCAGGATCAGCTCTCAGTAAGCTGCCTCCATAGTATGTGAATATTAAATATTGCCTTGTGTATGCAACTTGGGTGCACTGTTTACTACAGAAGAGAAAAAAAGCATTCAGTACACAGTATAAACCATCACAGTTGGCAATGAGAGTTTATGGGGACCTGGGGACCTTTGGAAAATACCGTACGTTGGACTCTGGATTATAACTATACAATTCCCCATCTTCTGAATTATTAAAAAGCATGCAGATGATACTGGAGCACAGCTCTTTTATGGAAATCTTGCATTGGGATGTGACTAGAGGGTTACTGATACGGTGGGTTTCCGTACAGACTCTTGTCTAATACCACATTTGAAAATTGTATGCTTGACTTAAAAGGGAAATTTGTTCTGGCTGAGCTATATATGTACACTCCAGTTTTTTGTCAGGGAAGAAAAATACTGCCCTACACATTTTAATAAGTAGATTAGAATGGATCCAAAGAGGTAAGTCAAGTCTGTTATGTAAATTTTTGTGCGAGATACCCGCTGTGCATAGCAAAATGCTTATGGAAATGCTTTGAAAAGAATTATTCTACATTTGGGTAGCTAAAAGAGAATCCTTTGGATTTGGATTTCCTCACAATGAGAAAGATATTAGATTTCTGTCTGGATTATCCATGCCAATTAAAAACTTTAATTACTGCTTCATTTTAGTGTTGTGCATGGGGGGACACTAGAAGCTGGTCCTATTTTTAATATTGCTTTGGCTTTGAACAAAATGACAATTTATTGTTTTGACAATTTGTGCAAATTCCATTTTAGATTTCCCTCTCCCCCTATGGTAAATCACACAAGTTGGGATTTTACTTGATATATTGACAAGAGCTGAATAGTAGCAAAGAGGCCATGTTTCCACATTATGGCTTGAAATTGAATAGGTTATCAATTAATTTAAATGTTATGTTTTCGAGGGGGGGGAACCTAACTAACAGCAGTAGAACACCAGTTACAAGAGCAGAACGTGGCACAAATGAAAAATTAAGTGAAAGAAAAAATATATAAATGTCCAGTTTATAATTGTTATTTTATGATCTCCATATTATATATATTTTGCCATGCACTGCTCTGGGTTTGAAGGGAGGAATATAAATTTAATAAATACATTTCATAGATAAATGAATGGATAATAAGAATATGGCAGAGCCACATGTGCAATATCTTTATATCTGGCTGTAAGCCTTGCTTCCAGCTAGGAGGAAACGACTGCATTCTTGGCCTTCTCCATAGGGATCAGGGATTCCAAATGTGGTTATGGTGATATAGGCAGAAGGCCTTGTGAAATACATCCTGTGTTGCTTTACTTGCGGATGAATGCAAGTTTAGGGGGTGATCTCCACAGAACAAGATGTCACTTTTCAAACCCTCAAATTTGTATGGAGATGGAAGCAAGGCTTGGATTGACAAACTCCGAAGAATTATCTGTGGAGGTTGCAAAGTAGAGTAAAATTATAATATTACTTTTATGAGCCAAGCTAACAGGTGGGGGAGGGGGAAATCAGGATTTATATTAGTTATGAGGCACATACCCCTTATTTGCTTTATGTGTGGAAAAAGGCAGATTATTTATTGCTACGTCACTGTGCCAGCACTGTAAAATATAAGGTGAAAATAAATAATCTCTCTATTGGAATGCCTCCCACTCATACCTCTTTAAATTATGATATGGTATTTAAGATTTATACATTTTCTTATCAGCGAAGACTTTTAAATAAGAAGCAAAATGTTCACAATATTTTCTCTTTTAAATACCTTTAGTAATGTAAACTAAACAGCACTCTTCTGTCTTTTCTAGTAATTATGGGAAAGTATAAGGTTCATATCTTTTTGAATACACATAATATTTAAACTTTGAATCTACCTTAGGTGAAGCAAGAAATGAAGTTAAATATCTCTAATCAGTGCTATTTTCTAGGAGAGAAAGAGGTACCAGAACTCACCATGAACACTTCCCTTGTTCTCATATAATGGCAATGGTCCACCTGACAGGTGCCGGAACTGAATTATGGCTGGAGAAAAATGCCCTGGTTCTAACACAGTGAAGTTGCTCAAGGCTCTCAAATGATGGCTAGAACTTTAAACACTTTTCAAAGAGAACTAAGGAAACAGAGAAGCCTGCTTCTTCTCAGTATCTGTACTATAATCTACAAAGGGAATTGTTTTTATGGCTCTAGTGGTGATGAAGAAGCCTCTTTCAGTAATGACCCCAGCTGCCTTTCTGTTGCACAGCAGTTTGACATTTTGAAAAGCCTGCAGCTGCCACTGGTGGAAATGGCAGGTCAGATTATCCAAGGCAAGAAGGGGAAAGGGAGTAAGATGCGTAGGAAAGCAAGACTGGGAGTAGAAGTGCTGGAAGAGAACAGATGGGTGGAACAGGGGGGTGGGGAGAGTGCTGTTGTGTTCAGGCCCTGTGTTTGTGGGCTTCCCCCAGGCATCTGGTTGGCTGCTGTGAGAACATAATGCAGGGTTAGATGGGTCATTGGGCTGAACCAGAAGGATCTTCTTAGTTTATCATGTGTTTGAGAAGCATATTGGGAAAGACCAGGTTGGTAAATACAGCAAGGATTTGTCAGGAGGAAAGGAACCTGAAAGTTACACAAAACTTTATATTACAGGCATGCAGCTAAACATTTAGTGAGTTATTTTGAATTTCTTAAAAGTTTAAATATACTGCATGGTGATAAGCTTAACATCAGCATATCATGTATAATAGCTAGCTTGTTTAAAGTGCTATGGGTATCTGAAAATTGTGAATGTGGACAAGGTACATTTTGGGGTGATGCTCTTTGACCTCGGGTCTGTAATTCTGGTATGTTTTTGTGCCAATGAGACTAAGTTGTGTCCCTTGTATTGCTGCATGAGAAAGCTGGATGATGAAGAAGAACATATTAAACTGGCACAGCTGCGTTGATGTTAGGCATGTCACAAGAGCACAAGCCTACATGTGTCTACTCAAAAGTAAGAGCCACTGAATTCAGTGTGACTTACTGAGTGTGTGTAGGATTGGAGCCCAATGCTTCTGTACTTGTGCCTGTTAAAGAGGTTTGTAAATCTCTTCTGCTGTTGATAGGTAGAAGTGGGTGACTGGGCTCAAAGATACTGACCCGTTTACATTATAATATTCAGCAGCTCCTGCCTTATTCTCCAAACCCACTCTTATTGTGGTTGGGGAGGGCCACATATAGTGAAACTGTCTCTCCACAACTGCCTTGGAAATAAGAATTTTTTAAAAGAAAGAAAAAAACCTAGACAATAACAACAGTTTAACTTAAGCATCTTTTTCACTGAAAGAGGACTTCATCTTGTGACACCAAAATGGCTACTTTTCCAAATTTACCACAATGCAGCATCTCATTAACTGAGCACACTGCTGAATAATCGCCTGCTGATATATAATGAGGATGTAGTGTGTGCTTCGGCTCAAAAGCTCCTTCAATGACCGAAAATTGTGTATTTCTAGATATGTATCGTCTGCCTGGGGACATGTAACTGGCTGACTGACCGAACCCAAAGGGTGCTCATCAATGGTTCCTCTTCATCCTGGAGAAGAGTGACTAGTGGGGTGCCACAGGGTTCTGTCTTGGGACCGGTCTTATTCAACATCTTTATCAACGACTTGGAAGATGGACTCAAGGGCATCCTGATCAAATTTGCAGATGACACCAAACTGGGAGGGGTGGCTAACACCCCAGAGGACAGGATCACACTTCAAAACGACCTTGACAGATTAGAGAACTGGGCCAAAACAAACAAGATGAATTTTAACAGGGAGAAATGTAAAGTATTGCACTTTGGCAAAAAAAATGAGAGGTACAAATACAAGGTGGGTGACACCTGGCTTGAGAGCAGTACATGTGAAAAGGATCTAGGAGTCTTGGTTGACCACAAACTTGACATGAGCCAACAGTGTGACGCGGCAGCTAAAAAAGCCAATGCAATTCTGGGCTGCATCAATAGGAGTATAGCATCTAGATCAAGGGAAGTAATAGTGCCACTGTATTCTGCTCTGGTCAGATCTCACCTGGAGTACTGTGTCCAGTTCTGGGCACCACAGTTCAAGAAGGACACTGACAAACTGGAACGTGTCCAGAGGAGGGCAACCAAAATGGTCAAAGGTCTGGAAATGATGCCTTATGAGGAACGGCTAAGGGAGCTGGGCATGTTTAGCCTGGAGAAGAGGAGGTTAAGGGGTGATATGATAGCCATGTTCAAATATATAAAAGAATGTCACATAGAGGAGGGAGAAAGGTTGTTTTCTGCTGCTCCAGAGAAGCGGACACGGAGCAATGGATCCAAACTACAAGAAAGAAGATTCCACCTAAACATTAGGAAGAACTTCCTGACAGTAAGAGCTGTTCGACAGTGGAATTTGCTGCCAAGGAGTGTGGTGGAGTCTCCTTCTTTGGAGGTCTTTAAGCAGAGGCTTGACAACCATATGTCAGGAGTGCTCTGATGGTGTTTCCTGCTTGGCAGGGGGTTGGACTCGATGGCCCTTGTGGTCTCTTCCAACTCTATGATTCTATGTCTGTGAACATGTTTGAGAGATTGCGTGTTCCTGTTTGTATTTGGAACGATCTGTCCGTAGCTCTCAAAAATGCAGTCCGTTGCTTCACACTTATGTAGCCCAATCCCATGCAATATTTACTGAGATGTAAGGCTTAAACTCCCCTTCATGGATCACTGCCTTGCCGTGGCGAAGGGGCTTGAAGAACTCAGAGAAGCTATGAACTATGCCGAGCAGGGCACCCAAGATGAACAGGTCATAGTGGAGAGTTTTGACCAAACGTGATCCACCTGGAGGAGGAACCGGCAAGCCACTCCAGTATCCCTGCCAAGAAAACTCCATGGACAAAGACAACAGGCATATAAAAGTTATGACGCTGGAAGATGAGCCCCTCAGGTTGGAAGGCGTCCAACATGCTACTGGGGAAGAGCGGAGGGCAAGTACAAGTAGATCCAGAGCTGATGAAGCGGCTGGGCCAAAGCCGAAAGGACGCTCAGTTGCGGATATGCCTGGAAGCGAAAGGAAAGTCCAATGCTGTAAAGAAAAATATTGCATAGGAACCTGGAATGTAAGAACCATGAACATGGGTAAGTTGGAGGTGGTCAAGAATGAGATGGCAAGAATAAATATTGACATCCTGGGCATCAGTGAACTAAAATGGACGGGAATGGGTGAATTCAGTTCGGATGACCATCATATCTACTACTGTGGGCAAGAAACCCGTAAAAGAAATGGAGTGGCCCTCATAGTCAACAAAAGAGTGGCAAAAGCTGTACTGGGATGCAATCTCAAAAATGATAGAATGATCTCGATACGAATCCAAGGCAGACCTTTTAACATCACAGTAATCCAAGTTTATGCACCAACTACTGGTGCTGAAGAAACTGAAATTGACCAATTCTATGAAGACTTACAACACCTTATAGAAGTGACACCAAAGAAGGATGTTCTTCTCATTATAGGGGATTGGAATGCTAAAGTAGGGAGTCAAGAGATAAAAGGAACAACTGGCAAGTTTGGCCTTGGAGATCAAAACGAAGCAGGGCAAAGGCTAATAGAGTTCTGTCAAGAGAACAAGCTGGTCATCACAAACACGCTTTTCCAACAACACAAGAGACGACTCTACACATGGACATCACCAGATGGGCAGCATCGAAATCAGATTGATTATATTCTCTGCAGCCAAAGATGGAGAAGCTCTATACAGTCAGCAAAAACAAGACCTGGAGCTGACTGTGGCTCAGATCATCAGCTTCTTATAGCAAAATTCAAGCTTAAACTGAAGAAAGTAGGAAAAACCACTGGGCCGGTAAGATACAATCTAAGTCAAATCCCTTATGAATACACAGTGGAAGTGAGGAACAGGTTTAAGGATTTAGATTTGGTGGACAGAGTGCCTGAAGAACTATGGGTGGAGGCTCGTAACATTATACAGGAGGCAGCAACGAAAACCATCCCAATGAAAAGGAAATGCAAGAAAGCAAAGTGGCTGTCCAATGAGGCCTTACAAATAGTGGGGGAGAGAAGGCAAGCAAAATGCAAGGGAGATCGTGAAACATACAGGAAATTGAATGCAGATTTCCAAAGAATAGCAAGGAGAGACAAGAAGACCTTCTTAAACAAGCAATGCAAAGAAATAGAGGAAAGCAATAGAATGGGAAGAACCAGAGATCTGTTCAAGAAAATTGGAGATATGAAAGGAACATTTCGTACAAAGATTTCCATAATAAAGGACAAAAGTGGAAAGGACCTAACAGAAGCAGAAGACATCAAGAAGAGGTGGCAAGAATACACAGAGGAATTATACCAGAAAGAAATGGATGTCTCATATACCCCAGGTAGTGTGGTTGCTGACCTTGAGCCAGACATCCTGGAGAGTGAAGTCAAATGGGCCTTAGAAAGCACTGCAAATAACAAGGCCAGTGGAAGTGATGGTATTCCAGCTGAACTATTTAAAATTTTAGAAGATGATGCTGTTAAGGTGCTACACTCAATATGTCAGCAAGTTTGGAAAACTCAGCAGTGGCCAGAAGATTGGAGAAGATCAGTCTACATCCCAATCCCAAAGAAGGGCAGTGCCAAAGAATGCTCCAACTATCGCACAATTGCACTAATTTCTCACGCTAGCAAGGTTATGCTTAAAATTCTACAAGGAAGGCTCAAGCAGTATGTGGACCGAGAACTCCCAGAAGTGCAAGCTGGATTTAGAAGAGGCAGAGGAACCAGAGACCAAATTGCAAACATGCGCTGGATTATGGAGAAAGCTAGAGAGTTCCAGAAAGACATTTACTTCTGCTTCATTGACTATGCAAAAGCCTTTGACTGTGTCGACCATGGCAAACTATGGCAAGTTCTTAAAGAAATGGGAGTGCCTGATCACCTCATCTGTCTCCTGAGAAATCTCTATGTGGGACAAGAAGCTACAGTTAGAACTGGATATGGAACAACTGACTGGTTCAAAATTGGGAAAGGAGTACGACAAGGCTGCATTTTGTCTCCCTGCTTATTTAACTTATATGCAGAATTCATCATGCGAAAGGCTGGGCTGGATGAATCCCTAGCCGGAATTAAGATTGCCGGAAGAAATATCAACAACCTCAGATATGCAGATGACACAACCTTGATGGCAGAAAGTGAGGAGGAATTAAAGAACCTTTTATTGAGGGTGAAAGAGGAGAGTGCAAAATATGGTCTGAAGCTCAACATCAAAAAAACGAAGATCATGGCTACTGGTCCCATCACCTCCTGGCAAATAGAAGGGGAAGAAATGGAGGCAGTGAGAGATTTTACTTTCTTGGGTTCCATGATCACTGCAGATGGTGACAGCAGCCACGAAATTAAAAGACGCCTGCTTCTTGGGAGAAGGGCAATGACAGGCCTAGACAGCATCTTGAAAAGTAGAGACATCACCTTGCCAACAAAGGTCCGTATAGTTAAAGCTATGGTTTTCCCAGTAGTGATGTATGGAAGTGAGAGCTGGACCATAAAGAAGGCTGATCGCCGAAGAATTGATGCTTTTGAATTATGGTGCTGGAGGAGACTCTTGAGAGTCCCATGGACTGCAAGAAGATCAAACCTCTCCATTCTGAAGGAAATCAGCCCTGAGTGCTCACTGGAAGGACTGATTGTGAAGCTGAGGCTCCAGTACTTTGGCCACCTCATGAGAAGAGAAGACTCCCTGGAGAAGACCCTGATGTTGGGAAAGATGGAGGGCACAAGGAGAAGGGGGCGACAGAGGACGAGATGGTTGGATAGTGTTTTCGAGGTTACCAGCATGAGTCTGACCAAGCTGCGGGGGGCAGTGGAGGACAGGAGTGCCTGGCGTTCTCTGGTCCATGGGGTCACGAAGAGTCGGACACGACTAAACGACTAAACAACAACAACAACAAGGCTTAAACTGTTCATAGCACTTAATTCCCGGCTAAATGCTAGTAGTAGAGCTGCCTTAATTTTTCTTTTTTGTTGCCAATGGTATTTCTTTGTTGCTGTTGAAATAGCCTGAACAGAGGCAAGTAAAGAGATTCAGACTGCAATCCTATATCCACTTACCTGGGAGGAAGTATATGTCATTAAACTGAATGGGACTCACTTCTAAGTAACAGTGTATGACACCGGTTTCCATGCTTACAGCTCATGTTTAGTGTTTTCTTTAGTATGGGATATGTTTTCTACTAAGCTCAGCATGCCCTATCTGTAAAATCAGTAAAGACTGCTTACCGTTAGCATCCGGTTCTTATCTGCACACCTGGCTGACTCCATCATCAGCCTCAGCTGGCTGCAGGGGTCAACGAGATTTACCACTGAATTTTATTTGAATTGGCCAATCATGGCCATTTGGGTCGGCGGGGCTCTGGCAATGGACCCAGGCTTCACTCTGGTCCACTGCCACAGCATTTAAATCAGCTGTGCTGGGAGCAGACAGCAGACAGCATGAGACTGCTGCCCAGAGGTAAGTGGGCAGCACGCATGTATCACCTTGTTGTGGTTGATGAGTCACCATATTCAGCCCCAGGGAGGAATTCTGCTGCCCCAAAATTGGGCCTGCCTTGGGGTTTTGTCTTCCTCATAGCAACTGTCACAACGTTTTGGTGGAAAGAGGCATTGGATTGGATCCTTAGCCAAGGGGGTGGGTCCCACACCCTTTCTCCACAATCAAAATTACAGGGTACCCCAGTAAAGGAGTCCAGGGGGAAGGTTGTGTCCAAAGGCCCAGATAGGGGTCAGTGAGCCATAGAACATGGTGACCTGGTGGGTTTGCCCTATTTGATTTGCATAATTTGGTGGTGGTAGTAGGGAGAATCCTTTAGCCCAGGATCCATGTTTGCTTTCTGATTGTGGCCCCGTTGTCATTTGGGTAGTATTGTGATATAGTATTTGGTAGTAGGTAGTAGACTTGTTGGGGGGCGGGGAAATAGCTGTCCACCTTAGGTGAAGTTGCTCTGCCACCAGACTTGCCACAAACTGGGGGGATCCACCCATGGACATACCCCATATCTAGTAACATTTCCTTTTAATGATCTTGGCTTAAAAAAATGCAATGGAATTTAATAATAATGACTTTTTAAAAATAGTTCATATCTATTCATATCTGCCCTTAATGCCAGGTTTATATATTGCTGGATTGTTGGGAATTATTTTGTGATGAGCAAGCAGTTTATACAAAGCTTTTGTGATGAGCAAGCAGTTTATACAAAACTTAATTTCACAACTCCTACTGAGGACAAACTTTTACAGTAATGTCTGCCCACCTGTCATTTCACAATACGAGCTGCCCATGCCTGCTTTTGCTCAAATGAGCAATGAATAATTCTTCTCAATAAACATTATAATTTCCCCTTCAATAGATTTGCAGTCCAACATAGCAATTGTTGTTTTAATCTTTCAAGCTGTTTTATTTCATGCACCTATTAGAAGCTCTGTCTCTTTCTGTTCTAAGCTCCCTTTGCATTTTCATTCCAAGCTACTTCTGATTGCCATATCTTGTATTGAAATATTTATTACCAAGCCATCAAGTATTAACCGCTTAAAAGTTATACTTTCTGAAGAGAAGAAACAGGCTCCTTGTTTAACTTTTTATACATTCATTATTGTTTGCATGCTACAGAAGTGCCAATAACTCTCATGTGACTCTGCTGATAAAGCAAGATGGCCTTTTCCTTGGATTGTAATCTTTGTACACTTATGAGTGGGTATATCTAATATTTCACCATAATTTGAGCAAGTACCCTCATGGAGCTTCCTGGCTTAAACCTGAGTCACTGGCTGTGGGGATGGGATTGCAAGGATATGGATAAACAAACACATAATGAACATATGAAGCTGCCATTTGTCCGAAAATTTTTATGTTAAAGGTCAGGACAGAATATTTTTTAAATGCAATAAATAAAATTTAGTCCAGTTCTGTTTGGAGTAGCAGTGGACCCCTAGGTCTGAAGCAGAAAGGGGGCTTTTCCTAGCCCTGCAGCCAAAAGTTATTTTAACTGGAGATGCTTGGGACCTTCAGCAAAGCTGAATGCCTCTCCTCCAGCAGTAAACTTCATCCAAACATTATGGGTTGCATCTAACGAAGTCATCCTGTTAGTTCAAGAACTCTCACCATGGGCTCCCTCTCTCTCCCCTCTAGATTTGGGGGTGGGTGGAAGGCGCACAGGGAGAGGGAGTCCTGATGTGCAGGAGGAAGTCTTTGTGCTAATGGGACAACTGCACTGGATACAACTGTATTTTTTAATTTGGGGAGAGGGCATAAAAATCCCCTTCTGTTTCTGCTGAGACAATCTAGGGGAGTTGACAGCCTCCTAAGAAAAGGTCGTACTTCACTGGGACCATTGTCTGAGACATCTACCTCAACAGATGTGAAAAACTATGCTTCTTTGCCTATACTGAAGTCTTACAGGTAACTGTTAGTTGCATTTCTAGTATAGTACTACATTCATGGCAACACATTATACTCTGACTGATGTAAGGCCAACATATGAGATTGTATGGAAATGAAGTGGGTTTTTTTAAAGATCCATAAGAACAGCATTACTAGAGCAGACCAATGTATCTTCTGGCCAGAGTCAACTTATTGAACCAGCCCCTGGGACACATTTTGTTCTCCAATTGGCATGAAGCCCTCATATAATAACTCCACTAGATTGCCTTCACTTAAAAGATTTGATGGTAAATTCATAAGTGCAGCTTCAGGGCATCATCACATTTTTCCAACTTAGAGTGTTGCAACAAGTGTCAGACATGTTATAAAAGTTTCCTGTGTGGCTAAAATAGTGTTTATTTGCATTGCAACAACAGATCATAGTGAGAGCTGAACAAATGTGCCATTTAACTCACTACACTAAAGCAACTACTACACTTTATTGATATTATTTTGTCAAATGGAACCAAATTAAGTCTTTCTGTTTTGCTTTGTTAGAATGAGATGTATTTAGGCCATCTTTATCAAAACAAAAAATTGTATTACAGATTATTGTTTAGAGCATAGTTTAGAAGTATGCAGGAATGTAATTTGGGATCTCTAAAAGATAATTTCTTTATATTTTGGTGGTATGAATACAATAAATAATACTTAACACTTTATCTAAATGTTCTGCACATAAATGAGAATTTTCACAACAGGGCCATAGACGTTCAGTGTTTCATGCCTGCATCCCTAATTCAGTTTAGTTGGGATAAAAAAATGCACAGTAGGGAAAGGATGTGATTTGTAACACCTCCAAATAATGAACTATTCCATTTTACAGGCAGAATGAAGTCACACATGTTAGGGGGCAAATATTTTACAGTTTTATATCCCATTGAGGTCATATATGATCGCAAATGCGTAGAAAGGTTAAATACATGGTTATGAGTGAAGTAAAATGTCTAAGAGAACTGAGCTGATAACTCCTAGGCATCAAGTTCAATTCAGTCATTAATTCATTGAGTGGCTTTAGGCAAACCATTGTTTCTTAATCTTGACCATTGCCATGCAAGCCAGCTATCTCAGCACTTAATATTATGCAGAGTAGCCGCCTGAACAGTGTTTGAATGTGCAACACTGGGAGACACTTGCCCCAAGTGAAACTTGCAAATAGCTCTGCCTTCAGTGTTAATAAAACCACATCCTCTTCCTGTTCCAGGCTGGAGTCTGTGGGTATATTCCAGTCAGATGTGGTGTAATGCAATAAAGGCGGATAAGAGTCAGGACCATGGAGAGCTCCCCAAACTACAGGCTTAGGCCAGAAAGGAGACTCAGAGGCACTGGAGGTGTTTGGTGTTGACTGATGCTTTATACCAGGGATAGAGCACCTGTGGATCTTCAGGTGTCTTGGATTACAACTCCCACAAACCCCAGCCAGCTTTTGCCAGGGGTGATGGAGTCATGGTCCAAAAATGTATTGAGGACTATAGATTCCCACCCCTCCTTTATATAATCTGACTTCCTGGAAGGGAGCCTTCTTGGAGGATAAGGCATCTGTGCCCTCTTATGCAGACATGCACTTCAACCGTTTTGGAAAAGCTTTTGTTCTTACTTGACTTAGGAGCATGGATGTGTGTGTGTGTGTGTGTCCCTGGGTTGCCAGCAGCTTTAGAGAAAAGTCATTTGGAAACTAGGAGGAAGAGCAAATGTGCCTCATCCAGAAACAGAGATAGAGGCCTCATTCTCACATTGGGCTTCACTTCCATGGAAGCTTCTACTGGGGTCAGTGCTCTGGAATCTGCCTCCTGAGAGGTTTAAGATTTAGCAATTCTGACTCTGATTTTCCCCATATTTCCTAGTCTCTGTTTGAAACATAGGGATATGTAATATTACAAATGAAAAACTCAAAAACTGTTACATACACTACTGAAATGTGCAACAGATTCCCTCCAGGTGAAATGTTAAAGCAGGTGATGTGACACATTTTTCAAAGTTGTTTCTATCTACATATCAGAAAAAGAAATCCTCAGATGTGCAATGTCATTATTTATTTGTCTGCTCTTCTTTGTTAAGATAGTAGTGTAGAATCAACAGATAAAAACACGGTATAGGGTGTTGATTCTTTGGTATAAATCCTATATTCACAAGGGTCATCTCTACTACCGTAAGAAAGGACATTGCAATAGGGATACAGGGAATATGTAAAGCACCCTTGACATTTTTAAAAAAGAACTTACTAAAACTCTTTACTTCCTTCAAAATTCCTTGGGATTTCTTCTCTGTAGGAACTTTCAAGTTGACCATAAAATGTTGCTGTAGGTAAATTTGATGGCAACCCTGGTCCCAGACCCTACCAGCTGTGCTTATTGAATGGACACTTTCATCCCCTGCCCCCGACTAACAGCAGGATAGCAGATAACAGCCACTGTCAATTTTCGGTAACATCTTCCATCCATGCTGTCTATGGTTACAAATTTGCCTTGAACATTTCACATCAGTAAATCAGTAACAACTTTATATTGCAGAGGTCCATGGATGCATGTGATGAATTAGGTGTCCTGTGGCTTGTAATCTTAACATCAAATTAAAATAGTAAGTAAAATCTGTAAAATAAGATATTGCATGAACATTATTGGCCCTTGAGGCATAATATTAATAAATTAAATCAAATGGCAGCAGACATATACAAAGCAACTAACCTAAACAGAATCCAGAATTCTGCAGATCTGGATGAGTTGTCAGATGCTGTAGCCCATGCAGTAGCTTGCACAGAGACCTCCTGTTTTGCCAGGGCACACAGATGTTGTTATTCTGCACTGATACGGGAGGTCTCCTTGGAATCATGATACGGATTTCTAACACCAGAAACCTCATAGGTATAGTTGCATATAATAACATCTAGTTGAGCCTTGCAGAAGCAGATTGCCTATGCAGATGAGAACTTGGCCTACAGGGGAATGTGCTGGAGGGATAGTTCTTGGGCAGAACCAGAGCTCTGTAAGGTATGTTTTAGACGTATCCGCAGCCACCAAGGAACCACTATGCATCCTATGCAATTGGCAGCTGTGTCTGAATGACCCAACCTTGTGAGCAGGGACAATTACTTAGATTCATGACAGAAGGCCAAATTTCAAATTGCATTAGGTTGGTGTAACAGCAAGGACTCCTCTTCAACATGCATGTGCCTATTGTAAATACAGCTAGTGTTTGTAGGGTTCTCTGGGCAGGCCCATTCCCTTGACCATGACTTCACCCCAAAGGACCTTCCACACTATCCTTTGTTTCTGAGATCAGCCTCACTGTCATTTTGCATATCCATCAAAGTACATTGACCCCAGTTATTGCATTTTGCCTGCTAGTAACACATAATCTTGTTCCCCTCCTCTTTCCTCTTGCCAATTAGGTTCCACTTATTCATTTGGTGTCTCTCACCATTCCTTCTGCCCCAGGCGAAAACATACTACCAATCCAATTTACATGCTGTTTGCTTCGTCAATTCTTCTTCCTTCAGAAGAATGCATAGTAATAAATATCTATATATTTTTTGCAATAGAACTGTACGTTTTGTTGATGTTAAGCTTTTGACTTTTATCCAAGTACTGATTTTCCAACATACTATTGTAAAATGTAACCTCTCCGTTGCACACTGTCTCTGAACTAAATATTTCATTACATATGTTTGTTAAGTTCATATGCATGCTTAGATGCAAGTGTGACTGAGGCCATGGGTCCTTATATTTCCTCAATCTCATTATACATTGGACATAGCCATGCATATCTCTCTCTCTCTCTCTCTCTCTCTCTCTCTCTCTCTCTCTCTTTCTCTCTCTCTCTTACACACACACACACACACACACACACACACAGCGCCACAGCTTGTAACACACACCTCACAGCAGAGCCACTGCCCCCTCTCTTCCCCGTTTTTGGGTTCTGCCATAAAAGAATACCCCCCCCCCCAGTTCTGCATAACACCAGTTCTCTGGCTCTGTCTTCATTAACTTTGCCCGTGCTACACACATTCTACTCGTTGTCATTATGGCTTAGTTTCAGCTGAGACAAGGATTTAGATTGAGTGTATGCTTTGCATGCTCATGCAAGTAATCTTTCGGGAGTCTTTATAGCACATTAGAGAGATGTTGCTGCTGTTGCTGTTCTTGTAATTTTCTGTACTACTATAATAAATTTCCTTGAGAAATAAATGAAGTGAATATGAAAAGGAGCTGATTATAAAGTTTACAGAGTCCTGGACTCTGAAAAATAGGGAATCAGGCAGAAGACCTATAGGTAGCACAAGCTGACATCAAAACACTTCAAAATTCATGCTAATTTGAAGGCTAGTTCCCGGTGAAATATATATATATATATATTTAATATTTTATGGGAAAAACACCACCTCAGATTTTCTGGCCACTCATCTGTCTGTCTCCTGTAGCCTCCTCTGAAACCCCTGGTCTGACTCTTGTCTTGGCTAAGTAAACTTTTTTGGAACAGGGGCTATAGCTTAACTCAATCCAAAGTGTTGATCAATTGAAAATGTCAGTGTGAATTTAATCAAATCAATAGCAGCTATTTTTACATGCCAAGGTCCCAATCCGGCTGCAGTTTTGGGCAACTATTAATGTGTAACAAATGGTGGACCCTGAAGGTGCTGATTTGCACCTTCCTTGAACTCTATTTACTGCTGGGGGTTTCAGGACAGATTACAGTATAAAAACAAATCAGAAACAGTACAACAGCAGCCTCTCAGTAACCTTAAAATATATCAAAATCTAACTGGATGTTACTGCACTGACAAATATTTAGATTCAAGACAAATGAGGTTTCACCTGGTGTTCCATAGGCATTGGGAACAGAACCAGTGTTATCAGGGGTTGTTGCTTACCATAACTTGAACCTCTACCAGCAGCTCATGTTGCATATTGATTTGCCTTTAGGCTAATGCTGTATGCAATACCCCCAACTTAATTGAACTTTGAGTAGCTAAAACTGCATTTGTTTACATTTGTCCCTTGCCATGGAAGCCCCACTTTCCCTTCTGTCTCTGCTGTCTCCCACATTATCAAAATTTAGTATGTGATGCAGTCAAAGTCAAACACCTTAAAGTGCCATATTTCCATGGGAGATATAGGCATACATGCAACTTTAGAGTTGGAGTAGTCTTCCATTATGTTTGATAAATGTATAATGAGTGGAAAGAAGGGACTTGCATTCTGAGGGATGGCGGTGTTCTGATATGAGAGGCAATTCAATGAAATCCTTTGTTAGATCTTGTGGAACCTTCAGCAGTTGCACTAGGAGCAAGGATGTAGTATTAAGGCTGGCAAGTTTACCTTTGCATATGTGCCAAAGCTACAAAACTACTGAAGGACCCACCAGTCCCCAAACTATTCTTGTACTTCACTAAGTACTTGAGACAGACAGAGGTAGCATGGGACAATTAATACTCTGCAGGAACCCACTTCCAGGTGTGGGAGGATGGAGGGACAGGATATTGATGCTAACTTGCCTAAAGGTTGCCCAACTCATGTAACCTTTAGTACACCATTGTAGATTTAGGATGCACCCTAACTTTAGAAGATGAAGGTGATTTTGCATGCTTGCTGGAAGATGAGGGGAAATGCACAGGGTGGAACTGGCAAATAGCCAATAAACAAGGCACAAATGAAAATACATTAGCATAAAGCACACAACATCAAGTAATGAACACATCAAATCAAAGCTTGTTCTTGATAATCCACTAATGGAGAGCTAGGCAAGATGCGTTTAATGAAATGTTTGCTCTGAATAGCTCACTCTGCTCCAAGACTTCCACTGCAAGACTATAGAAGTTGATGAATTCTAATTGGATAATTGCATTTCACCTACCTGAAAATCCATTCTTGTTTCTACTTCTCAATTAAGCTCCTGTTTTTTTGCACCCACCCTGCACTGCAAATGCACCTTCAAGCACCAGGAAGGCTGCACTATATTGGCCCAGTGGCACAGATAATCTTTCCCATGCTCAACAATGGGTGTGCCCCTTTGGCTCATATACTAGTCCCCTTCCCTCTTCTCTCCTACTTAAAAGTCCTTCCACCTTTCCCTTTCCAGTATATACTGGTGTTAGCATTATTTCTACACTGAGGTTAACACTTAACCATAGTTAGTTTTAACGATGGTTTACAAACCTGCTTTAAAGCTCCAGTTTAAAGCTAACCATGGTTTGCATTATATTTGAAGAATACTATGTTTGTGACTTTGAAACATGTTACATCTGCATGGCTTGGTGAACCACTTGGTAAGCAGACCTTTACTTAGGAGCTTCTCTGTGTGGGCAACCTTGGGACACAATTTCATATGGTCCTTGGCCTAATTTCATGTGAATGACAAGGAGGAATCTGGAGAAAAGTGAAAGCTCTGTCCCTGCCAATATTAGGCTTGGGCTCCTCCCAGGCTTTGGTCGCATCCATATACATTGAAAGCACAATTTTACCACTTTTAACAGTCATGGCTTCCCCCAAAGGATCCTGGGAACTGTAGTTCATTGAGGGTGCTGGGAATTGTGGCTCTGTGAGGTGTCCCCAACCTAATGCCTCTCAGCACCCTTAACAAATTACCATGACTTATGCCACATTCAATATGGTGTGTGACCTTTGTCAATGCCTTCCAATGGCTCCCATTCTGTTCAGTGTTTGCATGTGACAACCCCCCCCCAAAGTAGATTACCCCCTCTCCCAAATGACTGCAAACCCTCAACAGGGGGGAAACCACACATTTCCCACTCCTGCTCTATTGGAAAAATGAACAAGTAGTACTGTATTATTGGAGCGATCCAGAAAAAGATTTGCTACATAGATTTGTCTCCTACAGTTCAAATGAACTTTGTCACATTTCTTAGTATTGGGTTTTGAATGGTTAGATAATAGATAGTAAACCAGAACATCCACAGTTAGGGCTTTGTAGAGCATGGAGAGGGAAACTGTGCCCTTCCAGATGTTGGGGGACTACAATTCCCATCATTCCAGACCACTGGACATGCTGGCTGGGGCTGTTGGCAGTGGAAGACCAGCAACACCTGGAGGTTCCCTAAGCCTGTTACAGAAAGTCACAGCTCAATATATTAATTAAAATTTCTAGGGTCTAGGAAAGGGCAATGCAACGAAATAAACGTACATGCACAATTCTTCTCACCTTTCTGTTTTCAATATGCCTTTAGAACCCAGACACTGGTGATACAGCTCATCATACTTTAGTTGATTGTAGCTGACAAGGTGCATATATGTGCTATCTTAGTTAAAGGTTTCTCCAGGCATTAGCAGAAGGAAAGGGAGAGGGCACTACACATTCGCAGAATGTTGAAACGAAAGAAATTGCATAGTCAATTTGCTACCTTTTGAGTGCTTTCATTAAACTTCAGGTTGAAGGAGTTTTGAGACCTTGCAGAAAGGTTTCTCTTCTTTTTTTAAAAAAAGTGCTGAGGGACTGCACACATTGGCACAGAGAAGCACAGGCAGCAAAGG
The DNA here is from genome assembly GCF_951804945.1 of Podarcis cretensis. Taxonomy (NCBI): domain Eukaryota; kingdom Metazoa; phylum Chordata; class Lepidosauria; order Squamata; family Lacertidae; genus Podarcis; species Podarcis cretensis. Next base: position 81,679,850 of record NC_137175.1, on the reverse strand, counting down.
GTGGGGGGAAGGGGGGGAGGAGGAGGAGGAGGGCAGATGTAGGGCAGTTACTTACATTGACAACCCTGGTTGTGCCAGTTATATCCCCGCAGACACTTATCACACTTAGGCCCTGTTGCTCCCTGCTTACACTCACAAATTCCTCTTTCATTACAGCGATCATGGACTGAGCCAAAACGGCTACAGTTACATTCTGCAGAAACAAGACAACACATATGAACTTGGTACAGGGGTACAAGATTAAAAGTCATTCATTACTGATAGGGGTAACAGCAGCCAAGTTTAACCATAAAGGAAGATGGTTTGATAACGGCAGACTGCTGGAAAGTCCACTTGCTCATTGGTTTAGAACGGGGTTTTCCAAACTTGGGTCTTCAGCTGTTTTTTTGGACTACAATTCCCATCATCCCTGACCGCTGATCCTGTTAGCTAGGGATGATGGGAGTTGTAGTCCAAAAATAGCTGGCAATCCAAGTTTGGGAAGCACTGAGAGTATCAGTGTTCAACTAATGCAAAGGGATCCATAACTGAGTCATATCCCCAATCCAAGGTGGATCCCAGCAATGACTCCATTACAACACACCACAAAATTATTTGTTGTTGTTTACTTTAAAAAAAGAAAATGACAAAGGAGAAGTGAGAAAGATATGATAAAAAGATTGAAAGTGGGTCCTGTGTTGCAGTTTTTGATTAAAGGTGGGTCCCAGCTTGAACTACTGAAGACTACTGCTATACATTTAGGGTGGTATTCAGGTAAGCAGTTCTACTAGTGTAATTGACTTTTGCTGTGCAATGAAACTTTGCTCCCTCCATTTATCCTGAGGCTTTCTGAGGTCTTCCCCAGCCCTCCAGAAGGATCTCAGCATGTCCTTTGCATGCAGAGGGTCCTAAATTCAATCCCTGGCCTCTCTAGGTAGAGCTAGGAGAGACCTTCTGCCTTGAAATGCCAGAGAGCCACTACCAGGCAGTAAGCAAGTTGGACTAGGGTAACTGTCTGGCTTCCTAGATTCCAAAAGTACTTGAATTAGCAGAACTGTTTAGTTGGGATACCACCCTTAATGGTACATTTCCATGGTGGTATGAGCAGAAAATTAGCAGAAATAAAGCGAAGAATGAAGTCCTCAGAAGTAACTAACGGTGACAGCGCTTACAACTTGTTCTTCGCGTTTTTATATCATTTTAATGAATGTTAAGACAGCTTGCTATTTCAGGAAACATCAATAGACCATCAAGTTAAAGCTCGCTTTAAATTATTAAAATAGGTAAGACTCCACACTTGATGCTGAATATTTTCTAAATGGCAACATAAATGCACTTTACTAATTTCCAAGGCAGTCTTCCTTTATGTTTATGGGCATCAGCTTAATTTATTCATGGCATTTTAGTGATTGGAGTTTACAGGCTGTATTTTTTTTATCCTGCAATGTTAGTACACCTTTTAAGTTATGCCACAATATCCTACTTGAGAGAACTCAATGGGCATCAGATGAATGAGAGTGTCCCAGAGCCTTGGCCAATAATAACTTAAACCTAAGCCTGTCATTTTTGTTACCGTATTGAATGTAAAAACTTACGGATGTGAAATGCACAAACTTTGACCATATGAATTTTTGTGATAAGGTGTCTCTTATAAACACCACTGGATCAGTTTTATTGAACCTATTTTGTTTTCATATTTTATTTCTAGGAAATGTATGTTTTCATCTTGCACCCCTATTTGTTCTAAATCTCTGGAGTGCTTTGTTGCAGGGTGGGTGGGGGTGCTGCTGAAATAACGGCAGGCCAGATTACCACTGACACTCCCCCAAGTAGGCTGCTGGCAAGTCTATACATGCAGTGCAGTCACACTCTGTTCATATTTTTTTTCCTTCCTGGTTGGCAACTGGGGAGTCAGATTTGGTCTGGGGCTGCAGTGTATACATGCTGAGGGTGTTTAAGCAGAGGCTGGTTGCTGCCTCTGATTAGATGACCAACTAGGTATCTTCCAATTGTATGATTCTATTGCAAATCATTATTTTTCATATATATAAAAAATCAGGTTGTCAATGTCTGGAATACTATGTGATTTGCATCTTTCCTATATATCCTTGCCTTGTTTATCTTAATGTTTGCACTTCTGGTAGTTCCTTGAGGATCTGATTTTGATTGCAGATACACTTGTGTAGATAGAATTGAGACTTCAAGTTAATAATAACTTTCCCAACACCCCTGATATCTGCTATCAAATGCAAAGAGTGCGAGTATTTCTTTTTGAATTTAGAGACCATGCTGGGTGAACAGCTCTATTTTTTCTTTTAATCATTCCATTTAGATTTGTTCCCTGGGATTTCATTATGAATCCTTGAGATCAGAAATGACAAAACAGGAGGGAGAAACTGAGAGAATTTTAACATTGCAAATAGAAATGGGGGGTGGGGGAGGAGAAGCTTAAGGGGAAAATGTTTTGAGTAGCAAATATTGCATCTATAGCTCAGGATTTCAATTCCTACAAATTACAAATGGCATTTCCAAAGGAACGTAGGCATTTCCAAAGGAACGTAGGTGGTGGTTTGGAAAAATGTGCCAATTGAAATAATGATAATCCTGTCAGTTGGTTATCTGCAATACATTAACAAAGTTACTGAGAATTTTGCTCTTGGCAAAGGCATCCAACCATGTGGTATGTCACAGGAGAAAAAAGGGACAATTCCGAATGAAATTGATAGTCAGAACTTACTTTTAAATGGCTTCAGAACCAAGGTTGTCAGAGGTGGATAAATGTATTTAAAGTCAGATGTTTACATGGAAATAAGAGCTGATTGGCCTTTACCTCATTTAACAAATGGAGGGAGAAATTCTGTCATTGCCAAAGTCAACAAAAGTTTGGCATTGACTTAAATGGTGCTAGTATTTCACCTTGGATTCAGCTACATTGGCAAAGAAAGAGCATTTTATATGCGTTATATTCTAACACTGTGACACCAGATGGCGATGTGGAGTCAACCCGATTTCTCACACAAAGTTTATAACACATTTAACTGAAACGCTTCTTTGACTTGTCTAGATCCAGCCCCAGGCAGATTTCACTCGTGCAAAGTGAGTTATGTGCCAAGGAAGTATTAAGGACTGGACATTCTGCCCACATATGCAGCATGGCTGATCATTCCTGAACTGTCAAATGAGGCATCTTAGTGTGACACAAGATACCTTCCTGTGCAGCACAAGAAATCAATCACACAACTAATTGCTCCTATGCACCTTCAAATGCTGCTTGCACATTTTGCTGTTCTGGCTTTGCAGAGAAACGCAAACCAAATTATCTGTGCTGAGGCTGCCCACTGCATCTCCATATAAATTACTGTTCTGGGGTTGCCCCTTTGCAGCCAGGAGGTACCCCCCCGAACATTAACCTACACACCGCTGCAGCAAGTCATGTGATATGGCAACAGGAAAGTGTGAACACAATTGGGGGGAGGGACAACGCTGTGGCTATAAATCTGTTGCAACCTGTTTCATACTAATGCTCTCCTCATGAATGCAAACATGCACATAGATAGGATCAGGATCATGAATCTTCTGTACACGACTGTAAGTGCAGAAGCCAATGAGAAATAGTTAAATACAATCGCTCGACGGGCCTAATCAGAATGCAAAAACCCAGGTACCACTGGAACCTAAAAAAATTTGCTTCTGATGCTTAGGTTGCTGAAGACAGTAAGGAGAAAGTTTCTCCATCATCGAAGGGTGCTGATTTTTGTGGGAGCTGGGCCAACATCTCCATATGTTCAAGAAAGGGGACCCCAAGCTATGATTTCCAGATAGAGTTGAGCCCTGGCACTTCTCAGTGAACCACTGTCTGGAAGACCAGGGTCCTGCCAGTGGTGCACTCAAGTTTCTATCTCTCCTTCCTTCCAAGCTGGCTTTTTCCAAGTCCAGCCAGTTCTTTAGCTATACAAATAGTTAGGTTCCCTGCTGGCCTTGATCCGAAACTGTTACATAGGCAATTGGTTGTCCTCCTGCTTCAGAGAGCTGCTCTAAATGAGCCCCCTCAGACTCCACTAGCTGGGGTACTTGGTGCCCTTTTCTCCTGCCCGTTTCCAGTTCAAAAGGAGGAAGCTATGAGATAATTTCCTCACAGATCTCTGAAGCTAGGCACATACCTCTGATATCAGAAAGATAATTCCTTGTCTCTATCAAGCGCTAATTAGCAGATGATGCTCTGTTTAAAAGACCTGTGCTTGTCGGATGTGTTAATTGTATTGAGCAGGGCAGTATGAGCGGCTGTCTTGTTACTTGTCATACACACGTAGTTAGGATTAGTGCAGCATAATTAAGTTAAAAGGAATCAATCTTTTCGTTTCATTTAGCACCAAATGACTTTAAAAGGGATGTGAGCATTATATTGTATGTCCATGCATGTTTCTGGATGCTGTGTTCTTTTATGAAATAAGGTATTTGAAACTGTGCATGAGAGCAAAATAAGTTGTGATTGACACCTCACCCTACCATGACTATTTAAAAAATTTAGATTAATGTGGATCTGTTGTATTTTTATTGCACAAAATATACTTTAAATTGCTAAAATAAAAAAATCTCTCTGTATAAATGATAGAAGGCATTGTGGTAGATAGAGGAAATTCTAATCCAAGCACAAAAGTTTGTTTAAGTAATACAATACAGGGGTCTCAGAGGAGCAATTAAAAAACAACCTAGAACCTCCTCAGCAGATCATGGTTTTAAGACAGTTTGGTAGCTAATGACCATAGAGTGAGGCTATATTTATGATAAATGTTGATCAGGGAAATTGACAATGATGCTCCCTAAACAATGTCTGAAGGAAATGGTTGTTGCTGTAGTGTAACGTATTTTTTTTTGGGAGACTATGCAGTATATTGTACTTGACTAATGATGTTCTATTTGAAGAAAGGAATCGGCAAACAAGTACCATCTATAGTTTATGTGCACAGAATCGTGCATTGACAAGGAGCTGGAGTTGATGGCTGATTAGGAAAACACATTTAACTTCATGACCTTATGGCAGTCTTGCAGAATTTGTAACCCAACAAAGCTTGACAGCCTACTATGGACAAAAATGGGGGATAAGAAAGTAAAAAACAGTATCAACAGCAACAATTCTAATAATGCTGTGCTGCAAAAATAAAAAAAAATAGGGCTATCAATCCCCAGGCAGCCTACAATACAGAACTGGTAGGCTGAATTTGGTTTGGTCAGTCCAATTTATGAACTGTATTCGGGTCTAAAGGGCTGGTTTAGGATTTACTTCCTACATGGACAACTCTTCTGTGCAGGAAATTGCATGAACTCTATGTGTACATTATTACTATGCACAGTTGTTACCCTGCTGAGTTGTGGTAAAAAAGCTAGGAGTATGTTAACTGCAGGTGAGTTTCCTGCATGTGGATGGTGTGTGCTGAAAGTTCATCACACCTGAAGTGGCCCTATTCTGTGAAATTCTCTACATTTGTATTTGGGCAAAGCTCAGTTTTCAGTAATCTTGATCTATGATTGAGGTTTTGTCTAAAGCATTGCAACCAATGGAATCTAGTATGAATTGGGCTGTGTGAACAAACTTGTTCCAGGGGATCTACTCTACAATGGAAAATAGCTGCCAATTTCCACCTTTTTTGTGGTTTACAGGAGCACATATTGTGGCATATTTTAAAATCATTCTTTTCATTATTTTGTGCAGCTGGTCTTTACACCTGATATTTTCCTGTGGTCAATCTTATTTTGCTTTTGAACATTCCTGCGTATGTTTACACATATCAATAAGGGAACAGAAAGAAGGAGTACCAACATTGCTCTTGTTTTCAGATTCTGTAGGTTTGAGCAGATTTCTCTTTCATACAATGGAATTTACTGGAATTAAATCAGTTCCATATTCTGTGACTGCTCTATTACAGGGGTCTTCAACCAGTTCAAACTGAAGACACACTTTAAGAACATGGGATCCACTTACACATTTTCACTTTTGATTTATATTTAATAGTGTTAGTATCTCACCACATATCAAACCCTGGGGTATCAGCATACTATTCTTTTTTTCAATAAAAGTGAACCAATATTTCCTATATTGTTGGTCAAACTTTTGAACCCTTTTAATAGTTGTATCCTGTCTTTGATTTCCGGGTTATTTTTTAATTCAGGGGCAGGGGCTGTGGTCAATATTGAGCAAGAGGACAAGTCAGCAGTCATTCATGCTTGTGTTTTGTTACCAAAAAAGTATTTCTATCACTTCCAGTAAAATGAGTCACCTCCTTTATTTCTCTATCCCTTGTTACTGCCTTTTCCTCTCCCTACCTTCTGGCACTTTTTGTCCTCCATCACCTGCATCGCTTCTGTTTTCCTCTCCTCTCTTCTTCCATCTCCTCTTTGCTTCCTCCTTGCACTTTCTCAGTACTTTATCTGTTGTCACCACCTTTCACAATCTGTCTGTTTCCTCTTTCTCTCTGCACATGCCATCTTCTACATTCTCTTCACCTTCTCAAACTTTCTTCCTTTTACTTCATTTTACCTGCTCACTATTACATTTCTCCCTCCCTCTCATTTTTGGCTTTTTCTTTCCTCACTTTCTTCCAGCTTGTGTCACCTTCTCTGCCACCTTTAGTTCATCTCTCTGTGCCCTTTGTCCCCTTCCTAATGTCAACTTGCCTGAAATAAAAATGAGCAGGATTTCTCAGGGAGGTTCAGCACCCTCAGAACCTAATACAGATATCAGGGGTTCTTTGTTGCCCCTGTGTTGGATGATGATTTGAAGGAACTCCCCAGATTCTCCCTCACTGAATCAACGTAAGAGTTGTCATTTCAAAACAACAACCATTTCCCCCCTCTTAATTTGCAAAGTCTTGCCATCTTATAATTCTTTTTAAAAAATCAACTAAATAAAGCTAATTTGCATTCCAAATCAACCCTGACATACTAAAGTTGCATGCTTATTTGAGAATAAGACCCATTAAAATAAATGGGCGTTACTTCTGAGTAGACATGCATTAGATCTGCATATTAATTTAAGATTAATGAATTAATCTGGAGAGCTTAGTCTCCGCTCCCTTTCCTTCTTTACTTTTTTTGTCAGCTTCAGTAGATGAATTTCTCTCTCTCTCTCTCTCTCTGAACCACCTTCCTATCTGTCCTCTCCTTGTATCAATGTGTCTGAAATCAAATGTACACAGAATAAATCAAAATGCTTCGGTAACCTCACAACCTAATCTACACAGCAATTGTTTGCTGCTGTCCTCAGCCATTGAATAGGGAGTAAGTCCCCTTTAACTAAATTGACCTTACTTCTAAGTATTATTGGCAGGCAGGGGGCAGGTGCATAAGAGGCCTGAGTGTGCAAGATGCCTGGCTGCCTAGTCAATGTATAAAGCAAGCATTGCAGTGAACCCCTAGCCATGTCTACTCAGAAGGAAGCCCTGCTGAATTCAATGGGGCATATTCCCAGGTCAGCGGGATCGGCATTGCAATCTTACTCCTGAATGAACAAATGAGTTGACTGAAACTCTTCAATAATCCTGTGAGACCTGCTCTCCAGTAAACACATAGCAATCCAAATCAGGCTGTAAAGTCACAATCCTATATGGGCACATTTTCCTGGCAGTAAAGCCCCACAACTGTATACTGGGGAGTGTCCTCAGAAAATTGGACTGCAAGTGACAGCAGTACAACACCTATGCAGCAACTTTAAACTGAGAGTAAAAAGGAAAAAGGAAAGTCCTACCATAGCTGAACCCAAGTAACTTTTACTCCCCAAGTAACCCTCCTCTGGGAATCCAGCTGCAGCAAGAGAAATCTATCCATGCTCGTAATCAAAGGTGGTGATAAAAATCTCAAGGGGACTGGACCCAAAATAGAGGGCACCCCCAAAATTGAATATCTTAGGCATGGTTGCCCATTAAGCTCTAGTGGGATCCCCTGCTGTTCCTGTCCAACCCTTCTACTCCAAGTCAAGTGTGCAGTGGAGTAGCAGTCCTTACTAGTGAGCAAACCCTCACATTTGAAGGCTTGCTCTCTAGAATTGGGGATGCCTGGATTCATTCCTGCCCTGAGCGAGTGCCCCACCAGTGCCATCAACAGAAACAATACCAGCCCCTCTTATCTATGGTGAGGTATCCCATGGCTTCTGGGCATCCTGCCACAACCCATTCTGGGGCCATGGAAAATGGGATGGATAGCTAGGCAGCATGTTCCCAGTAGGGAGTGGGGAGGAAATAGCAGTAAGGCTGGGAGGGGCAATGTGGGGAGGAAACGCTCTTACATAAGGGGGGACAAGCTGAAGTCTCCAGGCTTTGTTGAGGAGTCTTGCTTTCATATGACCCACTTAGCATGGTCTTATGCCCAACTATGGGTCCTGAAGACCTGCACTCTATTATATGTACTGGGCTACATATGGGTGGGTGCTGTGATCTGTGAATCCTGTAATTTTTGATCCAGTTATATAGATTCTCCAATGGAATCCCATGCTGGTGTTTCAATGGCTGTAATGGCGGGTTTTGGATCCATTGTTGGGAACTGGTGATTTCTTAGGGGTCTAGACCTAGAGCAATTGGCAATATCAAGGGTTGTTTTTTTTTTTGAAGGGGGGAAATGTCTAAAATACTGAGGCATGGCCATCACAACCCTGTGTAGTCCTTATTCAAACTAGACACTTAAGGCTTAGAACAAATGCATGTAAGGTGTGCAGATTCTCCATTGAAAAAGCTCACTCTGGCTCAGCTGGTACAACGAAGAGAAACGTTGGAAATGTCTCGCTTTTGTACTAAAGAGGTCTGAACAGCTGAAAAAAGGCAGAGAACGAAACGCCAGAATTAGAATGAAACTGACCTATGCATACATTTTCATCGTCCAGTTTTGCTGCAGCATTTCTGTAGTAGCCCAGCCTGCACAACTCACAGTGCTGCCCTCTAGTGTTGTGTTTACAGCTCACACAAATGAATGCACTGAGCAGATCGATGTAACTGCACCGGTTGGAGTGGCCGAAGCATTCACAGTCTTGCAAGGAAGAACAAAAATGTACACAAAGGGTATTCTGCAGCAGTTATAGCAATTCACATGCTCTTTTTTAAAAAATAAATGAAGCATGAATAGATTATGAATGAACAGCAGCACAACATGTTAATTAACGTTACAGTAGCGTACATGGACAACCACAGATGTCTGACTGTATGAAGGTGGTATCTCTTTTCAGGCAGGTTAGAATGATTAGACATCCATTACATAGCACTGAGAGTAGTATTATAATCTGTAGGTCTAATGGAGCAGAAGCATTTGCAGCTGTAAACCTTTCATGGGTTTTGTGGGATGGCTTCTGTACAATGTGCAATCATAGCAGCCTCCTTTAAAAAATAAATAAATACAAAAACCCTGGTGATTTTGCCAGAAGCTAAATGCGTTATTGAGAATTTCTCATGATACATGTTGAAGGCAAAATGCACTTTTTTGGGTGGATAGGCTTGCCCTCCCCCTGAAGGACCACATTTGCAGCTTTGCTGTGCTAATTAGTCCACCTTTGCCTCTGGTGGCCCACGTGGCCTCCACAGGTTGGAGTGCCCTCTGTCGCAGCTGACACGTTTCAGCTATGACCCCTTCTGACAGACATGGCCTAGTCCTAGTAATCCATTCTCTTGTAACCTCTTGGTTAGATTGCTTTGTGGCATTTTATATGACGCGGTCTTTGATGGTCTTTAGTTAGTTCAAAATACAGTTACTAAGATGATGAGAATGGGTGTTGGGTTCATAGCTCATCAGTGCTTAAATAGCTGCACTGGCTCCCAATCAATTTCTAGTTCAGTTAAAAGGAGTAGTGAATTGAGCCATGCATGACTTAAGTCTTGGGTACCTGAAGCTCACCTGACTCTACTTCAGCCTGCACATACATTAAGGTAGTTTTCAGAGACTTTCCCTTGGGTATTCCACCATCTGAGGTGAGAAGGGTCTTTTTGGTGGTGATGCACCAGTTATGGAATGTTCTCCTTGGGGAGATTTATTGGGCACTGACTCTGCTATCTTTCTGGCAATAGATGAAATCAATTTCATTTCCCCAGGCCTTTAAAACCATATTCATTCCTGGAGAATCTGATTTTATGCTATGCTTATATGAATTTTTAATTGTCTTTAGTTTTTTATTGTTTCTATTTTGTTTCTATACGTTGTCTATCTGCCCTGGAGAATTCTTAGAAGGATGAGATAGAAATCCTTAAATAAATAAAACAAACATGTGTGGTATAAGTGGCGTTGGCACTTGGAATGTGAATGACTTTTATTTCCACCTTAATGTGTGGTGCCTCCCATCACATGTTCACTGACTGTTCCCCTCAAAATGCCCACCATGAATCGGGATGAATGGAACTGGGGGGATACTGATTGAAGATGTTTGACAGCTAAAGAAGGAAGTGGATGCTTGATGTACATGCAACTGCCTGTTTTGGTAAACCTTGTGCCCTGGAGTATCATGGAGACTTATTTCCTTCAATAGACCAGGTTCCGGGTGCATGAAAGTAAAAATTCAACATGTGAACTAACTCTTTAGCTATGGAGAAGTCATGGAAAACGCAAGATAGAAATCTGTCACTGGGACAAGGCATTCAAATGACAGGTATCACCTCTTGCTGATAGAAAAATGTAGCCCAATGCTTTCATATTTATGTCTCTGCTGCGTTGGACCAAAATCTTATGCTTGCTAGTTACTAGCTGCAACATTTTCCTCTTTCTTGTTTGAGTATAGAATTCTGACAGCTCTGTGATAACTCCCATATTTTATTTCAAATTAAGTGTTAGTTAGAATTACCAGTCTACATTTAAATAGCTAGATGAAGCCATGCTCTTATCATACTATATTAGGCAAGAATGCTGCATTTGCACAGTCAGCTTATCACATGAAATGGCTATACAGACAATGCAAGAGAGTTGGAACTCTCTTATTAAGTGCTTATGGGGAAGAGCAAAAGCTCAGTGATAGCTTTGTGTACAGAAGATCCCAGGTTCAGTTCCTGCCATCTCCAGGTAGGGCTGGGCGAGAACCCTGTCTGAAGTTGAGGCACTGCAGCCAGTCAGCGAAGACAAGACTGAACTCATTGGGCTAATGGTCTGACTTGGTTTATGGCAGCTTCCTAGGTTCCTATGAGGCATTTTACCAGTGGTGGCAGCCATATCAAGCAACGTGGTCATCACTGGGTTAGCAGCTGATTCACCTGACTGAATGACCATGGCCATCTTGGAGAGAACTTCTGGATATTGATCCTAATCAAGATGGGAGACTTGTAACAGTGAAGGGGAAAAAACGGAATGGAACAGAACCCAAGGCAACTTCCCCCAACCACATTAGCCTGGAACTTCCTGGAAGAAGAAAAAAGTTTTTCATCAATTATTCAATTTCTTAATTGAAGCTTTATAAAGAAGAGCTGTCCTTCCAGTTATGCTTTGAGCAGCTGTTGTCTTGAATTATTTTATTTTTTTAATACAGTGAGCCCCTGTTACCTATTGAGTCCTGTCTGATGACTATCCTCTCCTGGACACGGAATTAATGCATGTAATAAAGGCGGAGGAGTTTTCCATGACAGACCTCTTTCCCTTTGTGAATTTAAGAGAGTCATTTAGGAGGAAAACACTGGATTGTTAAGTACGAAGTCAATTGCTAATTAATGGCCGTGATCCTTGAAATGGCAAAGCTGCTCAGCAAATTATAATGTTGCCTCATGTCGCCTACTCTGCCTCTTTATTAGTGACTCTGACTTTTCAAGCACATGACTAAGAGTATTTTGGACATGCTGAACAAGAATAAAGCCCTTCTGACGCACATTCACTTTCACTTCAGGTTGGCAGTATTGGTTTCTCTCACCACAAGAGGATCTTTCATGGGGAACCTCACCAACATAAAGTAGAGTTATCTGCACATCAGGTTGGCAATGCCATGCATCTTTTACCTATCAAAGCCAGCCTTCTCTTAAGCAAAAATGGCAATGCAGTCCCACTTTAGAACCCAGACACCGGACATATTCCTTTAACTACCAAATCAGAGCAGTATGGGTAGGACCTAGCAAAGCCAAAGGAAAGGGGCTCTTTTGACATTCAGGTAACATATGATGGAGAAATAAAGGAATACTGTGAATTGACAGCACAGAGATACATTGTACAGAAAAGAATACACTTACCCTATTTTAACCTCAAATTCCATGCACAATATACGTTCATGCTCATTTCTCCAATATCCATGGGATCTGGCTTTTGCTACAACAGAGCAATTTCCTGTCATTCTGGCATGATTCACACTAAAACCACACTGGCCAAACTCATTGGCCAAACTCTAAGGCCATATTGCAAATAATTTCCACCACTCTGCAAACCAACAACAATCTGTTGCATAATTTTAAATTGAGAGGTAGTTAAAAGTTGTTGTTTTCAAAGAGTAGGTACTAAAAATTTCCATAGTGCTTGGAATATCTAAAATAGCATACCAGTCATTACAAGTGACAACCACCACTATACAACCTCTGTTACTATAAGGCATGAACAATATGAATATGAAGAGGGAGGCTGCCATCAACCACTTGAAATGCCATCTACAGCTGTTTCTGAAATGGCCTTAGGGGAATGGGAACAACTGTTCCCCCAGTTACCGAAAGAGGTGTGATGCTCTTTGTGGAAGAGAACCAAGTTGTTGGTTTTTCCCACGTGACTGGGAATTTCTGATGTTGCTGGAATAGCATGTCTACAGGTAATGGTAGAGCTCTGTCACCCTACTCCGGATACAAAATAGATAAAAACAAAAAGTTGAAAGGCATAAACTTCTTTTATCTGCACAGTTTCTGTAGCACTGAGCTAGAAAAGAAACAAATGAATTGGCCATCCATGCAACCAAGGAAATTTTGTGGACTTGTCTTTATACAAGCACATGTCAATATTCTGTAGGCAAATCTCGATATAATTTTAATTTCTTAGAATATAGAACCTTCTGAGAACCTTTATAAACCTATAATTATATGGCTTGTTGGTATGTCTGATTCAACTTAATATCATTTCACAACTTTATCTGTAAAGTTACAATCCCGCTCCCCAATTCGTTGAAACTTGGAAGAGGCCACCATTTATATCTCCCAGCATTCTGATACGCAGCACAGTGCCAGAAGACACAAAAGACACTCCCCCCCCCCTCACATCCAATTTGGTGCTGCCTCTTTCAGCAACCTGGTGGTGGTAACTAGGGGTGTGAACAACTACAGAAGAATTCAAAGGAAAATAGATGGTCCCCCCCACTTGGGATGTGTTCCATATTTGTCCCTGATATTTCTGCTCAGCTTTTCTCACTAGCTTTTTGATTTAGTTTGTTGTACTATTACAGACAAAAAAATGGTGTGTTGACTCCACTTTTCCTTCCAGCAGCCCATTGCGGGGGAGTGGAACTTGGAGTTTTCAATTTCAAAACAGCAGAAGGGAGAGGGATGTGAGAGCTCCAAAATGTTGTACAGTGCCTCTGGTCCACTTGTCCCACTTTGCCACAGCTATATCAGAGATATAACATTCAGTCCACTGCAGCAGCTGCTCAGGGACAAAACAGACTATGGCCCTCACTTCCCAAAGGGTTACACTTTACTAAGTTACAGGTGCAATAAATCCCTTGCAATATTGTTCCTCCTTTCCCTTCTTTTAATACTTTGTTAAGAACCACCTCTTCTGTTTTCGGTTGTGCTTAGCGGCTGAAGCAGCAATGGAGGGCTTGAAAATGTTCAATGGAAGGAAATCCCCCAAAACGAACATTTCCATTTCTTGCTACCATTGTAGTAACACTATCCTATGATGATATAAAAAACATTTTAAAGCCACTGTCCCCACGCTATATCAAACTTTCTTATTCTTCTCTTGTACAATATAAATATGGAAACAAATATATTTTTCATTATCAGCTTAAAATTTCTACATTAGAAATAATCCAGGTTCATAGTGTAGGTCATTTATCCATCCCCTGGGGCAAAACAAAGGTCAAGGGTTGTTGTTGTTGTTTTAATAAGCCCATATGCCTTGGCAACTCTCATCCCATGACTAAGGACATATTGAGAACAATAGCTTGGCTTACACAAATATTGCAATGTGTTGTTCACATGCTTAAACAAATAAGATTGAGAAGTGAAAAATAGCAAAAATAGTTCTGGTCTATAAATGACAGATGCTCAGCTGGGGCATACTGTCTGGGAGCTGTCAAGGCAATTGTGCTATGCTTTTAAAATGCCAATATAATTCCATTATTTTGATAAAATATTGAAACCATATCAGGGCACATGGAATCCGATGGATGCAGCCGGTTCAACAGGAAGTTCAAGACTAGAATTTCTACCAAATTTTGCTTAAAGCAAAATTCAAGGAAAAAACACACGATTCTGCTTAAGCAAAACAACCGAGGATGCTCAAGCAACTTCCCAAAAAGATGAGTGCAGTTTACTGTGTGTGTGGTGCAATACTGCTCACATCAGTTAAACTCCACTGAAAAAAAATGTAGCTACCAAAAAAAAATGGTGCAACGATTCATTTCAATGTACTTTGTGTGAGAATAATTTTTGGTGGCCTGTACCCCATGTTTCCATAAAAGGTGTGAGAAAGTTTCACTGCGGGGTGGGGGTCAGGGAATGGATGTTATATATCGGCTATAACATTCAAGTGCAACTGAACAGTTCCACAAGGACTTTTAACTGCATTCTCTTCTCTCTCAAACCCTTCAATCGGTTCAGGGGTTCCGCTAACTCTCCAGAACAGATTTAGGGGTTGTGTGGAGAGATGGGAAGGTGGGGAAGTTCTACTGCGCAGTTAAAAGTCCTTGTGCTAGTAGAACTGCTTAGCTGGCTACTGCCCAATGATTGTTTTGTTTGTCAAAGGCATATAATGGAATCAATTCTGCATGATTCACTTGCCTGTACTTTACTGGATTATAGTTTCTCATTTACTGTATCAAATTAGTAACACAATCTAGAGGACATTCTCCCCCCCCCCCCAACAGCTACAATATCATTCATAATAAATTCTGTCAAAAATATGATTGCTGTGATTTTATTTTAGAGTGTGTGTGTGTGTGTGTATATATATATATATATATATATATATATATATATATACACATACATACACATATAGTGGCTGCTCATCAGTAATATATCCCTGGTGGCTTACAAACATGACACAGCCTAGGAATCATTTTTATGTGCCCCTTTTGTGGTTCATGTCCTTAGCAATGCTTAATTCTTTCATTTGTGCTCACTAATGGGATGATACTAGACACCACATCACAGTTATTCCAGATTCATACAGTGCAATCTGTTACACAACACAGGACAAACGCTAGGAAACCACTGTATGAATGCAAGAATTCCTACCTCTTTTGTGGTTTGCAACTTGAACAGAAGAAACAGTAGACAAAGCTAATTTTGGAGCAACTGGATAGGTTTAAAAAATGAAGAGTAGATTAGGAAATTGTCATATAGGCACAAGTTTAAAAAACCAAACAGATGAATTTGTTGCAGCCCTATATAAACTCACATGGGAGTAAATATTTTGAACTAAATGGGAGTTTCTTTTGCATAGACATGTACAGGATTGCACAATTGGTAATACTGGATGTGGATATTTATGTATGATATATTTGTAAAATAAAACAGGTTTATCTAAGGAGTTAGGTATTCTGGCTTAAACAGGTGACCTCAGAGAACCCTCACTACTATAAATATAAAGTTAATTAAAACCCTGAACACTCACACACACACAAAATATGTTGTTGGGATTTCTCAGTTCCTTTTTCATAACATAACTTCTCCTGTACTTCCATGCCCTGATCAAGAGATATTCAATAACTTACTTTGCCAAACCTTTATTAGGCATTACAAATATAGCCCATCATAAAACATCCATATATAATTTAAAAAATATATATATACAAATTAACAGCCATGTAAACATAGCTGTCAACGTTTCCCTTTTTAAAAGGGAAATTCCCTTATTCCTAATAGGATTTTCCTTTTAAAAAAGGGAAAAGTTGACAGCTATGCATATAAAAATATGTAATGTGGATTTTCATTGGAGTTTCTTTCCACTAAATAGTGCCATTCACCAGTCTGAGAAATACTATTGATAAAAACTCAGCCACCGTTGCAGTTAGATATTCAGTAACAGGAATCTGCACATGGATTGACAACCTGCAATACAACAGGCTGAGGGGGGAGGAGTATCTAAGACCCCTAACTGTAGTGTTACAAATGTGTATGTGAGATGCTTGTACATCAAATATAAGTGGTCTAAAATGTAATCAGTGCTACATGTTCTGATGGCAACAGATCTATTGGTAGTGGAGGGGTATGGGGCTAATTCAGTCAGATGCCTCCTTCCTCCTGCTAAACTGGGGATTCTGAAATTTCGGTCTCCAGCTGTTTTTGGACTACAATTCACATCATCCCCTACCACTGGTCTTGTCAGCTAGGGGTGATGGGAGTTGTAGTCCAAAACAGCTGGAGACCAAAGTTTGCGGAACCCTGTGGTAAAAAAGCAATCAATCAGGGCTGTCAGCTTCAACAGTATTGGCCATTGTGTGTGTGTGTGTGTGTGTGTGTGTGAGAGAGAGAGAGAGAGAGAGAGAGAGAGAGCGCTTATTACATGCTTTTTTAGTTGTTTGATGCTTAGACCGTCCTACTTTATCATAAGCAATTGTAATTGTAACTGTTGCTTTTTGACAAACTAATGGGCTAAGCTAGTCACACAAACATTTGCAAACTATTCCCTATATGAGGATAGTTCTGTTCCCATTTTACACCATTACCTGAGCATCATAGCTGATGCTTGACCTCTCAGTGCTTAATGCTGCATTGCTCAAGATTCAGTGGGAAGTTACGTTGAAACCCAAGACCCTTTGCAATTAATTTGTTAAATAACAAAATCCATTAGACATGCTAAGTGAATCTTAATTCACTCAATGCCATCAATAGTCAATTGCTTGTGAAATACAAAATAAATAATGTGCTCTCAAATTCAGTGTCAATCTTGATGGAGAGCTGTAGAGGAAAGATCAGTTACTGTAACCTCTTCAAGGGACATTTGAAGAAACTTGTAAAATATAATATGGATTCCATGATTAAGGCAATTCTAGCTGTTAGTAATGTATGTATCTAGGGCAGGCTCAATTTCATCACTATGATCAAGGGCTAGGACTGCATTCATTCCAATCTAGCTCTCCAACAAATTGCTAATACATTTTGTTTTAGCTTAGAAGCTATTTCCTGGATCCTCTTTTGCTCATTTCCTCCTCCATCTGTATTCATTAGAGTTTAAAAGGAACATCCTGTGTATAACGATGGCAAGCTGTAGACCAATATTATTTGCTTTTAAAGAGGGAAAACAAGATAATTCCATGTGATATAATGAACGCGTTTACACCTGACTGAATGAATTTGCTGCGTAAAAGCTCCGCAGGAGAACAAACGTTTAAAATGATAGCATTTTAACTATATATGTTCTTCATTGTCTTTTTTATTTTTTTAAACCACACTCCATTCCCCACTCCCAGAATAATCATCAGGCCACAGTCTGACAGTAATTGTGTGTGTGTGTGTGTGTGAATGTCACTGGAATTCAGATGTGAAACTTGTGCACTAGGGATTTCAGAAAGAAATATTGCTGTCAGTGCTAGTGGAAATGTAATACTTTAAGCACACAAAAAAGGATACGGGATATGGGAAGCAACCTACAGTGTGACTTGACCTCTTGGCGGGGGGGGGGGGAATGGAGAAGAGAAAACTCCAGCTTTTTGAAGATGCTGCATTGTTCAAAGAAATTCCCTGAGAATACTGTTGCTACCACCACCATAAGTCTGTCTCAATGCAGCCTCAGCTCTGAATACCAACCGAAATAACATTCATTTCAATTAAGAAAACAAAGCAGAAGAGAGAGACATTAAGAAATGATTTGATGGAGACAAAAGAAATCTCTGGCACTCAAAAATTCTCAAAACTTATTTATCATGCAAACCTTGATGCCTATACAATTCCAGTCTTCTCCAGGGACTCATATTCAATTTAAGCTATAAAAGCGCTTATAACTTTGGTGAGGAAGATCTGTACATGTTATATAAAGCCTTTTCATGTAAGATTCATTTTTATGATAATTCCCAGTAGTTGTTTTTGGACAGTATACTTTTTTATTAGTCCCAAGAGAGGAAAAAATGTGTTTTGTCCTTTTTGCCATCATCTCAGATTCTATGAAAGCAGTTAAAAGTATAGACCAGTAGGAATTTTACAGAATCCTACCTTGATTTGGGTTAGAAACCCCAAGGGAAGATATATTCGGCCATATCCTATCAAACTTTGGAGGAGCTGCATATATCAGGAAAAATCAGGATTTGTTATTTACATCTGCTGATAGATATTTTTTATTTGTTTTATTTCTAAACAGACGTGTATGGAGAAAAACATAAAGCACAAACATCCATTACTGGACTTTGTCAATGACACACTTGGACAATACATCAAGGCCACATTGAACAAGAACAAGCAATTGATGATTCCCAAAACATTGAATGGACATTTACATCTTTTGTGTGCACGTGTTTGTTTGTTTGTGTGTGTGTGTGAGTGTGTGTGTGAGAGAGAGACATTTCAGCTTTTATAATCTAACATTACCAATTTTGATGTTAAAATATGTATTACAGGAAGGGGCACTGGATAACTGGGGTAAAGCTAGACACTCATCTGTCAAGGATGATGTTTAGGGATGGTAGATGGGGCAGTGGAGAGGAGGATAGGCTCTGCTTATTGATTTGTGCCATGTTTGATGATTCCTCGGGAACACTTATATCTCTGGCTAACTTGCTAGTTGCACACATCAAATGATATTGTTATAAACAATTACATGGGTGAACATACTAGGCATACATGCCAAAGACGCCAGTCCAAAGAAAGATGACTCTGACTAACGTTGATAACACTGCTACTTATTATTTGGCATATAAACAACACAGCTGTGATGATGGCCCATTCATTGTTCTAGTCATCCAAGTGATGAATAAACACATGTGGACCAGTCTTAACAAGAACCCTACAAACATACACTTCCATTTTGCCTGCAACCACACCTAGTAGTGAAGCAAATCAACAAATTATCAACACTTCCTATTTAAAGCCATACTCTAAATATAAAATTAGAGTATGAGCCTAGGATAGCAAAGGCATTTTACATAATTTTTGCTCCTCCGTGCTCTTGGAAGCTAGACAAAGCCAGACGTGTTTTTTCAAAAATTATACCGAAAGGTTTAAAAATAAGTAGACTGGGGTTTCTAGAGAATGAATTCACTTGATTTCTTATCATATCCAGCGAACTATATATGCAGAAAGCAACTAAAGGGGAAAAAATGCTTATGTGATAGCAGAAATAATCACTAAGTTTCTATGAACTTGTTGATCACTGTTTTGCTTTCTGATGAGAATTAGCAAAGGATTTTTTTTTTTTAATGTCCTTAGCATTAATTCAAAGTATTGCCTGGTAATTCTGATTTATTTCAGTGTAATCAGAATTGCTACATGTTAAAAAGGATTCCTAACTGGTCATCTGCCTTACTTGGTTAGGATCTACACACATATATTTGTGATATCGAATGCTGGTCAAACTCAGAGTAGACCCATTAGAATCACCTTCTATATATGTGAGTGTGTGCATTACAAACACAGGCACACACACAATCTCTTTTTCCGCATTCCCCTGGCAGAATTAGAAAATATGTCCTCCGCAGCTGTCCTTTAGCTGCAGTAGTGTGTCTCTCTTTCTTCATTAAAACATTCCCATTATGTGTCTTATTTCACTCATGCTAACGACAACAAAAATCACAGGAAAGAAGCACCAATGAAATAAAATTTTGCTTAATGTGAAATAATAAATCTAATGTTTTATTGCATTTCAACATGTTTGGGACATTTATCAACTAGAGAAGTTACAGCATTTTTGTGAGGGTAGGATTTTCTGTAACCATATTTCATATGCTTCCTCCCCACCACCCCTGATCCTCACACTGTAATCGGTTTCCTGTTTAAAGGCAAGAGATCTGACTTATGTGTGCATGGTTCTCAGTTATAAGACTTGACACCTTGATGAATTGTGCATTGTTTCTGCTTTGGAAAGGGGCAAGTTGCAGGGTGGAATGTTTGGATATTATTTTGGACTACTGATCAACATGGCAGGCTACTGCTACGTTTGTTCCTTGTGCAAAGCAACCGGTTTCACCAATTTTAATGAAGAAATCAAGCTATTTTGTGCACCCCCTGCTATTCTATTAAATAGACTCAATAGTTTAATGTCATGTGCAACATGGTAGAGCTCTGCCCCAGTCTTTTCTTTAAAAAACAAAACAAAACCCCGGCAATAATTTGTTCATTATACACACTTATCAGTTGAAGTTCAGAACATCAGGTTGCCTACTCCGATCTAGTGGATTAATTGCGTAACAGCAATTTTTTGAGAGTGCAATTCTAAGCCTCTCTGTTGGTGGTTGAATGGGGATGGAGCTCAAGTTTTTCTCCACCAGTGAAGAGTGCCACTGGTGCTGATGAGACTCTGCTGCAGCCTGGTATATGAGGTGCTGGTGGCTTTTGGAGTGGAATATCAGTAATCAATGTATCCATAGTCTGCGGTTCACCTAAGGGGCTTGATTCTTGAGTTCCACATCTTCACCAGCCTGGAGCTGGCACAGCAAATATATATAAAGAATACACACACACACACACACACACACACACACACACGGTATATACATGAAAAAAAAAAAAAGGTTTCCCCACTCCCTGTTTTGCTCTGGCCATTTATGTAAAAAAATAAATTCTATACTACTTTGTAGGCCAATTGCCTCACAAAGTGGTGTGCAATCAATAAAATACATTAAAAGGCAATCAATACAACATTATAATAACCTCTCATTAAAACCTTTCTGGCTTCTGGCCCTGGGTTTGGATTGCTTTGGCTGTTAATCTTCAGTCGTGCAATGCAATCTTATGCATGACTCCAGAAATAAGTCCTCCTGGGTTCAGTGGGTCTTATTCCTTATACGTTTATTTAGAGTTGCAGTCTTGGTCACATTTGACCTTTGAACTGTCTAATATCTCCTCCTCCAACCTTGTGATGCCACAAAAAAAACCCCACATCTCACTGAATAGGGTTTTGGTATCTACCCCTTTATCCATGAGAACTAGATTTCAGAGGTTCTTAAAGATATCTTTATTAGTCACATCCTGCTACATCCTCAGCCTATTTTGATCTGCTCCTCCCCTCTCCTACTTCAACTACTGGATCCTTCAAGCATCTTCCTTTAAAAATAATAATGGTACAGAGCCTGTTCAGCTTTAGATTGAAGCTACTTCCACTGGGCTGAACTTTGAATTATTTTTAAGCCTTGTTCCACCGCCAGTATATCAATTATTACATTTTTCCCCCTATGACAAATATGGCCCTCATTCTAGGCATTGAGCTTTTCAATTTTTTTCCAATTTGTGGCTGGATACAGCATGAACACTACCCAATCTCTGCACATTTGGCTTTTTAAAAAATGCTTGAATAGTGGGATGAAAACTTCTGAGTCACTCAGAGATTCTTCTGGAGGCTGCCTGTGAAGTCTTTAGGTAACTGGAAAAGATGACTCATTCTCAACAGGCTTCAATCAGAATCCTTTAATAGCCAGGCCATATAATAGCCACTCATTCATTTACCGCAATTTATTAAGAACTCTCTTTTCCTGAGCAGCAGGAAAATAACATAATAGTTCTGAGATCTCTGCAGGGGTATAGGTAAGTCTGAGAAGAAAGATATTGAATTGTAAAATGCAGCCGGTGATCTCAAAGGGCTGTTTTTTTATTATTAAAAAGTGCAGGGGTTCTGGATATGCACAAAGACAGAACTTTTTATTTATTAAATTTATATGCTATTACATTTCCTCCAGAGATGAAGTTGAGATACTTTTAATCTGATTTAGCATTTTAACTTTTGTATATTTTAAAGTATGGTCGTACGTCTGTCTTAATTTTATCTTTTTATGAACTGCTTAGAGGGTTTTTAATAATAATAATTAAGTGGTGTATAAATCTTAATAAATGACATTCAAAAAGTACCCACATAGTTTACCAGTCAGGTACCGACAAAGATTTGCTTTGCTTTTGTAAAATTGTCTTCAGCAGCTGTGTTTTTTTGAAAGAGATGTTCAGATTCTGATGATTTTTTAAAAAAATCACCCAATGCCATATAAAACATTTTCATACTTAATTATGATGTTTTGGGCTTTATGCTGAACAGTGTGCTGTGATAGTTGCTAGTAAATATTTATTTTTCATTATTTTGATTATGACATGTATACAGGATATATAACATATGCAAAATATAATAATAATAATAATAATAATAATAACCAAATGCAAGCTTTCATACCAAAAATAGGTAAGCTATAATGTTATCAGTTACTCCAAATTATTTAAAGTGTGGGGGAAGCATATTCTTATAAAATGCTTAGCTCACTGTGCTTACCGGTATCAGCCCCACTCCTCTGGGGAATTTCTTATGGTTATTTTGATATCAGTAGTATGGGTCAGACCTATACAACTTGCTAAACAAAATGCATCTATGATATATGGTGATTTTTTCCCCCTTGCTGGAAGTGAAACCAGGAAATTTACTGAGCCACTAGTGGATTATCGCACATGGCTGGTGACCTGTGTTAGGCTTCGTGGGTCAAAACTGAAAGTCCACTGAAAATACGGCAGGCTTCCTCAACCTCAGCCCTCCAGATGTTTTGAGACTACAATTCCCATCATCCCTGACCACTGGTCCTGCTAGCTAGGGAGCATGGGAGTTGTAGGCCAAAAACATCTGGAGGGCAGAGGTTGAGGAAGCCTGAAATATGGCATACCCTCCAACATTTCTCCGATGAAAATAGGAACGTATAATAATAATAATAATAATAATAATAATAATAATAATAATAAAAATACCCCTCCTGTCTGACTGGGTTGCCACAGCCACTCTGGGTGGCTTCTAACATATATAAAAACATTAAAAAACTTCCTTATACTGGGCTGTCTTCAGATATCTTCTAAAGCTTGTAAAGTTACTTATTTCCTTGGATCGGGGGTTGCATAACTCCAAAATTCTCCGACCTTTCTCTGATGAAAATAGGGGCATCCTAAGGAAAAGCAGGACATTCCAGGATCAAATCAGAAACCAGGATGGCTTCTGTAAATCCGGGACTGTCCCTGGAAAATAGGGACACTTGGATGGTCTGATATGGAGATCAGAATGAGGCCAGAGGATGCGATACCACTCCCTCTTCTATCTGTTCTGTATATATGGAAGAAAGGAATGAACAAGACAATATTTGGCATGTGATGAAAGGTCTGAATGTTTAACAGGGCTAATGGCATGTTTTGGTCATGGTAAGGTCTGCTAGACAGGTGTCTATAACGTAACACATATCAACCAACCAATCACCATTCACTCCTTTTTCTCCACAATAGGCATTGCACTAATTAATGGAATTAATTAATTATTCTTGGTTCTTACCTTAGCCAAGAACAGATGTAGACTTTTAAGGGTGGTTCACATAGTTACTTGGCTGAAAAATGGCCAGAGACACAAACATAATTGATGAATTGGCGTTTGTTTGAGGGTGGTGGGCAGCACATGCTGGATCCTTGCCTAGGTGAGAGTAAACTGGCACCAAAATGATGTTTTTCTATAATAAAAGTGAGGGATATGACTGGTAGTGAGTGACATGTGGTGCTGCACAAGATGAATCTTTAGACAACTAAATATGTTATATGGCCAAAACATACATAGCACATGATATCTGTGATTGGCTCTCCTGATTTTTTCACCTTTGAGAACTTTCACCCATTTTTGAGGGGTGTGGGGAAGAAAGGGGGTGGCTCTCCCTTCTGCTTTTTGCCTTTCAGGCGATCAGGGAGAAGTTCAGCAGTGTGGGAAGAGCAGTTACAAAGATTCTTGCTGTGTTTTGTTGGCTGGCCTCCACCATTTATATTTTCCAATATTGCCTCAGAAAAATGTTTCATTACGACATAGTGTCATCCTCAGCAGCATTCTGGGAAGAAATTGGTCCCCCCCCCCGTAGCTCCTAGCAAAGCTTAAAAAAAATGGGGGTTGTCTGCCTTAGAAGTTATGAGTTTAACTTCTCCCACCATTGAAATTCAGTCCCCAGGCCCTGAAAATATGGAAACACCTATCCACTTACATAACTTTTGAATGGGTCACAAAAAAGCCCTGGTTATATGTTCCCAGGCCTGTCCACAGTTAAGTTGGACCCTAGAACCTACACTGGCAGAACAGGGGGTGGGGTGGGGGGAATTTGCCCATAGAGGAATCAACAGCTATGCTTCTCATAGCATGGAGATAAACATTCTCACTAATACCTGCTAAAGACATAGCCACAACACAGCTACAAGTTGGCAACGCCAGCTGTGACCTATCTTTTTAATCTGATACGTGTTTGCTTCCTCCAGTACCAAGGTGGATAACTCTGAAAACTACTGGCAGATGGGCTTCCCTAAAGCACATGTACAAAGAAATGAGCGACCCCTTTGTTTTTTTTCAGAGAAAGCTATGGGAAATCTGTGGGCTCTCAAACCTCAGGAACCAGATTGTTGCTAGAGTGATCAGATGCAAAGAAGGAAAGGGCCTGTGTACCTTTAGCGGTGGTAGAGGAGAGGGATTTCCAGCAGGTGTAACTTTCCCTCACCCCTATCTGACAAGCTGCATCTGCTAAAATTCCCTCTTCTCCACACCTATTAAAAGCACAGGAGTCCCGTCTTTCTCTTCATCTGGTCACACTAATTGCTGCTGCCCTTAGGCCTCTTCCGGGGAAAGAAAGTGAGCACTGGGGTTGCTAGGCAACCACTCCTGGTCTACTTACCGAGAAGAGAGAAGCAGGAAATTTGTTAAACTATTCCAACTGCCTGCCTCCCTCCTTCATGACAGAGGACTGTGTTAAACGTATAATTTCATACCAGTGTGCCTTAGGCTGGGGTGGGAAACCCTGTGGTCCTCCAGAGGTTGAAGCCCAAATCCCATCAGCTTCAGCCAGCTTGGCATATAGTCGGGGCAGATGGGAGCTGTAACCCAACACCTGCAGCTCCCTGTGTCTCTTCCATCCCCTGCCTTAGGCCCAACTGTGGACATTTTAATAATAATCAATCTTTATTACGGTCCAGAGACCCAATAAATCATTAAAAAATTTTAATAATATATTTAGTCTTTTCTGAACGTTTATTGCAATACTTATGGTATGATACTTGTAAGCCGCTTAAGGATACCCTCCCCCCATGACCTAAAGTTGACATTATTTTAGCTGATAAGTATGGGCAAAATTCAACTAAGGAGAGCTATAAGCAGAAGCCCTGTGCAAGGACTTCTTATTGGACAATGGGGCTTTTTCCCATCTTCCCTCTGTGGTGGGGGTTCGGGAGATGCTCCACCACTTGGGCAAATAAGAGAGTGGGGATCATTCTGTTTAGCAAGCTGAAATGCTCATGCAGTCTGAACATTCAGAACAGTACAATGGTGAAGTCCACTCTTCATTTTCGACTGCTTTTTTTTTTTTAAACCCCTATTAATTCTTATTTTTAATGACAATTTTAATGTATATTTTATATTCTCCACAAACCTCTTGGGAGATTTTATTCACAGTTAGGCAGCACATGCATTTTCTGTCTCATTCTGTTTTGTTTGCTTGGAGCAAAGGACTGGGTTACTGTTCACACTTGTGAACGAACCTGAAACTGTCCTTTGGTTGGGCTATTTTTCATCAGAAAGGCTTGTCTGATTCTTAGGGCAATGTTCCAAGCAGCACAGTGGCTGTGTCTAGCCACATTTAATTTCCCAGAGCACCCCAGGGTCTGAGAATTGCTTAAGTGTCTGCTGTACAAGGGAGGAGGATGGGAGTAAGTTGAATATGCTTCAAGTGATGTCCCTGGCCTGGGCTCTCATTAACTGCCCTGCTCACCCACCCCACTAGTGATTCACTGCATTGTGCTATTCCAATTCTCTTCTAGTGCCAGTGTTGGATTAGTAGTGCCCCAATCATCAGATTAAGTTATGCATGCAGCAGCAGCAGAGCTCTGCAAGGATATTCTGAGCTCACCTGCCAAAAAGATGGCTGTGAAGGGATGGGGTTCAGAAATTCAAAATGTGGCCAGCATTGAAAACATTTTGGGGCATCATAATCCTCATCAATTACTGGTTGGTTTACAACATAAAAATATAAAATGCATAGCATAATAGCAGAACACCCCATAGACATAGACATATATTATAGGGTATGGTTTTCCTAATATAACACCATCTCGCTATATCACATGGCCACATTCAAGTTTATTTTTTCTTACTGTCCAATCCTAGGTGTGTTTATACAGAAGTATGCTCCAAATAACTCAAGAGGGACTTGCTAGGAAAACATGCCTAGGATTGGGTTCTTAGTTGTCTTAAAGTGAAGACAAAATTCTTCACTTTAAAAGTTTCATTCCATTTCCCACTCTGGCCAACCATTTGCTGCTGAATATGTTTTGAATTGTAGTTCTTCTATAATGACTACAATCAGATCCAGTGTGAGAGTAAATATTGTATTAAAAAGCCTTGCTTTTCTCTCTGTTCTTTTCTTTTTTTTATAAAAGGAAACTGTTAAGATCAGCTTACTGCTGCAAAAGCTAGAGTCAGGAGAAGTTATAATACGGTGCACAGGAGGTAGGGAAGAGCCCTCAGCAACGTGTGACAACTTTTGTGTGTGAGAAAGGGGAGGTGAATGTGAGAACAGGAGTGTTACAAGTCTCAAGGGTGTCCCTATTTTCATCCATGAAATGCTGGAAGATATGATAACACAGAAATGAAATGATGTTTTCTTCCCATTTCTTCTTTCAATAAGAACCCCTACAATGCTTCAGAGATAATCTCATACATCTTAAAGTACAGGAACATAAGACTAAACCTGCTCAATCTGACCAAAGGTCTATGTAGTCCAAGCTTTCTCTTTGTAGCCAGCCAGATGCCTTTGAGATATCGAAAAAGCAGGACATGAGAGTTACAGCGACTAACAATCATACAGACATTGTAACTATTAGCTAGTGAAGGCTTTTCCTCTATGCATTTATTTAATCGCTTTTTACAACTGCCTTAAGTTAGTGGCTGTGTCATGTTTCGTGATAGGGCATAAGAGTCAACCTACACAGGCAGCAACAGAATCACTTGGTACAACTTTTTTACTTGGGCTGTACCACTTTCTACTCATGACAGGAGACCTCAGGTGTAGGCACTGTTCTACAAAAAGGAAACTTTCTGTGAATGGTTATGCAAGGCTGATAAATAAACACTCTGGTAGCAAATCTCAGCGTAGTTTATGGCCAGAATGGTTTCCCTAACACTCTTGAAAGAAGAGTGGGCAGGAGGGAAATCTTTCAGTGTCTCTGAATATTACGGTAGCTCTTTGGAAACTTCTGAATCCTCCTTTCCACAGAGCAAAAGATTTCATTTTTGCGCAGAGGTACCCAAACTTGAGATCCCACTGTAGTGTATTTTTAAAACCATGTTGGCCTCAAGTTATGTGGTCGACTTGCCACCATTCTGACGAAACAGCCCACCTTGCAGAATGATTGTTGCTTCCCTTCCCAGTATCTCATAATTCTAGTAGCAGGATCAGAGCAGTTTAAAAAAACACAGTTAAAAAAATTAAAATTAAAAAGCTTTTTTTAAAAAAGCAAGTTTCATTTGAAACCGTCTGGTTTGAAAAAAATGCTAACATGACACAAGCATGCTTTATGTAACTAGGAGCTAATAATGCAATTCTAACCATATCTACTCAGAAGTAAATTCAGCAGACCTTACTCCCAGGTAAGTGGGGTTAGGACTGCAGCCAACAGATCTGTTTCTTATGGGTATGCTTTATTTAAAATGAGGGCGAATGTAATTTAGAGTGTAACAACCCAGCATTTAGCATATGATATCAGTAGCATTTTTCTCTGAATATAGCTTTTTTACTTGGGATGGAGGTGCTGGAAAAGCTTTTCTGTTGCTGCCCCCTCCTTTTTACTTCATTCTCTACAAATCTTTTTCCATATCTGGTTAATTAATGTATGTGTGCAGTATAAAGTCAATTTGTACATCTCATTAGTGTGAATTATTATGCCGAAGACAACTAGGCTTGCCAATATTGTAATCGATTATCGTAGCTGTGACTTTAACAGCAGCTTGTCATTCAGACATTAGCATGGTTATATTTTTCTCCATGCTGTGAAAAGTGTAACCTGCAGATTATTATTTTTTGCACACCAAGCAACCACTAAAGCCAGAAGAGGCGGCCTGTCTAGGCTTGTTTTAGCCAGTTGTCAACGTCATAGGCAGTATTATTTATTACTGAGCAAACGAAATGGTTAGGATAATTGAAAATCTTCTAATGCAAACAGAAATTATCTTGATTAGAATTACTAAATCAGTAGTATACCCTAGTTTCAACATTTACCTGCAATTGAAGATGGTGTCAAATCAAAGAAAATTATATTGGGTATGTAACAGCTCCCATATGATCACATTTGAAGAAAACAAAACACACAGTTCTTAACAAATACAGGCACCTCCCGATTTGCGTGGGGGTTGAGTTCCAAGTCACTGCGTGCTTGCGTGAAATCATGTGCAATCTAAACACCCCATTCTGCCCCTGCTCTGTTCTGCCCCACCCCATTGCGCCCTTCTAGTGATGTATTTTATAACGTTTCTGGGTCACTTCCAATTTTAGTGCTGTGTGTGCGTGCCTAAAATGGGGGTTGCCTGTAAACAACTCCCTTCACCCTATGTTGCACCCGAAAGGGTGGAATTTGACATAGTTGTACGTAGGGTACGTATGAACAGAAGGTGGTCTGCTCATGCAACAGGGCTTTCCTTATCTCCCTCAAACCCACCTAAACCTCTTCTGTGAGTTCCCCAAACTTCCAGGGAAGATTTAGGAGGTACAGAGGGAGGAGAACAGGGAAAGTTGTATGAGCGGACTTCGTTCCACTTATGCAACAACTTAGTTGAATCCTGGCCTAAGACATTTATGCTTACTTAGGAGTTAGATGCCCTTCAGTGTAATTCTGTGTCTATTTACTTAGACGTAACTCTACCTGAATTCAATGGGACTTACTCTTAGGTAAGTGTACATAGGATTGAGCCCTTAACCCATGGCTTCAGTGACATCCATGCCACACAATGACTCTTGGCCACAATGGATCACTTGTGTGTGGTGGTGACCACCACCCCAAGAATCCCAGGAACTGTAGTTTCTGAAAGGTGCAAGCAGTTGTAGCTCTGTGAAGGACAGTTCCCAGGATTCTCTTGGGGGAAGCGCTTTAAATGTATGTTATGTATGCAGCTTTAATTGAGGGAAACTTTACATGAACCTCCAGTGGTGCGGGATAAACCACAGTGGCAGCGGCAGCAACCACGTTGCTAACTCCTATTATACATATTGGATCCGACTCCATAAATAGGCCTATCTCCCACTCAACTTAGTGGCAATTACTTCTAAATAAATATGCATAAGACTGGACTGTTTGTTTGTTTTTAAATCCTTCAGCCTCTAGTGTTGGACGTGGTTCTTGGAGAGCACTTTGCTGGGTGGGCGGCAGGGCTCTTCAGAATTGGTGCCAGCCTTACATACAATATTAATTTATCTATTTCATTGTTTATGAAAAGTATTTATATCCTATCCTTCACCCCAATGTGGAGTCTATTAATATAGTAGTACAACGACAAATGTCAACATGGCCTGCAAAGTATATTAGGTGTGATATCTTGAGGACTAATTGGAAAACAGTTGTGTGTCCCTGCCCTCGTGTGTTTGTGTGTGTTGTTGTGGTGGTGGTGTATGTGTTGGGATGGGTCCTTTATAGCACCCTGGCCAAACACTGCACCTTCTGTTACCACAATACCCCCAGACACCCCCCCCCAGTAATTCCCTGTGGCAGAGGGACTTTGCTATTGGTTGGTTTACCACATTGCCAGCTTTCTAAAGACAACTGCCTTTCACTGTACAAAACAACACTTAGTGATTGCTGATCCACAGCCACTCATGCGGTAAAAGGATAGTTGTTCTTTTTCAAGTGGAAAACATGAAGTAGTAGTAAGCTGGTTTTGAGAATTGACTCTGATATACTTCCTAACATGGTTTTAGAATGTTTGGCAGATGTTAGAGTCCAAACTTCATGCTTCACTTTGCATGGTCATAAGCGTCTATCCATTTTTAGGAGCAAGTCTAAGCAAGGACACATTTTGGTACAATTGTCTACTCTTAAGTCTTACTCAAACTAATGCCATAAGCAATATTTTCTGAAAAGGACAATCATCAGTTAGTTTTTCCAAAGCAACAGCATCATCATATTTCTTGTACAAATACTATATATTATGACCAAAGTAGATATGTCAATTAACACGTCAATTTCACTTTCTCATTTTCCCAACCTTAAATTTGGTCCATCCCCTTTCCTTATTTGCAAAATAAGAGGGGGAAAAGTATGCACAGGAATTTATCTGCATTTTTGCATCCCTTCTCCTACTAAACACATTTTAACACAATTTTGCCTAATTTATACATTTTCGCAAGCAGTTTCTCCTGATATAATATAGACGTGTATGTCATTTTGCCTAAGATATTTATTTTTGTATCACAATTTTTGGATGGAGAACGGAATGCCACTTGAAGAAAGAGTCATTTAATACTTGGGAAAGTGTAAACTAGATTGCTCACATTAAAATGTGAACCAAATTTATCCACTTCTCCTATGTAGGGTAGGAGAAATTTAATCAAGGAAAATAGTGTGGCATAAATGACTGAATCCTCCCTTCCTGAGGCCAGCAGCCAGGAACTGACTTGTCTGCCTATAGCTACTGCTATTACTACATTGACTGTTATGGCTGTTACTTTAAGAGGGAGATCCTGTTCATAGGTCTTACTTGGACCTTCAACTGTGTTTAAAATTTTATCCTAAGTCTGCACCATGTGTCTTGCAGCCAATAGGTTGTAAGATATGTGTGTCGTGTCCATGTCTTTTACTCTTTCCATGAGCATTTGGGGAGGTGATTCCTCTGTCTCATCTCCAGTTCCATTTTGCAGCTTCAGATGGTTTGCACAGATGTGAATGAGGGGAAGGGGATGCCCAGAAGGAAGTAGATTTTTCTTTCTCTTTCTTTCATATACATTTGATTTTCAAGCTTGGTTAGAAAAATTGTAGTGGCGTCCTACAGCTTTTGGGTTGCTCTATTGGTCCTGGATTGTGGTTAGCAGTGCTGCCTGCATTCTTGATATTCAATCTGTATATTGTTATGAGTGTGTGTGCTAGACACCCTAAATTCCTGGGTCTAATCGGTGTTAGAATATAATTACAATTTGGTGTTAAAACTGGTGGCTAGACCCATGTGTGTATTGGAGCTATGTACTAGAATAAGAGTTGGTCGACAGTGGAACAGACTCCCATGAGAGGTGGTGGGCTCTCCTTCCTTGGAAGTTTTAAAGCAGAGGTTGGATTACCATCTGCCATGTATGATCAAATTGAGATTCCTGCATTACAGGGCGTTGGACTAGATGGCCCTTGGGGCCCCTCTGAACTCCACAATTCTGAGATTCTCAGTTGAAGGAGAGTGTGTGCCTACTCATTTGCAAATAAGATTTGCCCTTGATCATTTGTCATCCTAATCACTCATTACCCTCAAGCTATCACCTCACAGAGGAACCTAGTCCTGGCTTAATGAGTTTTTGACACTATGTACTAGAATACATAGCATTGTCAGAAAGTTCTTCCTGATGTTTAGTCACAATCTCATTTCTTAAAACTTGAATCCATTGGATTGAGTTCTGTCCTCTAAAGCAGGAGAAATTAAGTTTATCTGAAGATGGCTATTTTATCTCCTTTTACTCTCCTCTTTTCCAAGTTCAACATACTGGAACTCCCTCAACCGTTCCTCATAAGGCTTGGTTTCTAGACCCTTGATCATCTTGGTTGTCTTCCTCTGCGCACGTTCCAGCTTGTCAACATTCTTCTTAAATTGTAGCACCCAGAACTGGACACAGAATAAAATATTACTTCCCTTGATTGGGACACTACACTTCTATTGATGCAGCCTAGAATAGCATTAGCTTCTTTCTTTCTTTCTTCTGCATCACATTGCCGACTCATGTGAAGCTTGTGGTTTACTAAGACCTCCTAGATCCTTTTCACATGTACTACGGGCAAGCCAGGTGACTCATCCCCGTCTTATATTTGCACAGCTGGTTCTTCCTGCCTAACTGTAGAACCTTACATTTGTCCCTACTGAAATTCATTTTGTTAGTTTTGGCCCAGTTCTCCAGTCAGTTCGGTGAGTGGGTTCTTAAAATTGGAGATCGGAGTGTCAGAGAGCAACATTTGAGAACAATGGTTGAGGCGTCCTTAAAACCAAGGCTGCTGTGGCTATGGGAGAAGTCAGAACCTCTTGGGGTGTGTATGCTGTTAACCCCTCCTTCATAGGCTTGGGTTGTATATATGTATAAATAAGCCTAAAGACACCACAGTTTCCTAATTTTCAAGAGGAAACACTGACACTGAGTAAGCACATTAACCTCTGAAATCTCACATTGCTTGGAGATTAGGGTAGCATGTAACAATATATATGTACTTAAACATACTACTACGAGTATTCTACAATCTCCAATATCCTGTGGTCACAAGGAAACTGGACATGTATTGGAATGCCCTATTGTCTGGGGAAGTGTGGAACATTATTCTTGGTGGTCTGCAGTTTGTTCCACAGGAGAGGGCCCTACTGTGTTTCTGAAAGAGGTAATTGGAGGGAAAATGACACGACTGCAAACATCAGATTTAACGTCTGCTGACTTTGATTGCATTTGGTACTTCAGTACATTGTTTGTTTCTAAACTCTGACTTCTCTGTCAGCGATAGCTTCGGAGGTGGTAATCACCCCCACAAAACTATCTGTGCATCATGTCAATCCTATTTTCTGCATAATTGTGCACTTTCTAACAAACTATTTACTTAGTGTCATGGTGTACTGCGGAATACAGATTAGATGCAGTAGTTTGCTGACAAACAACTGGTTCAAATCAGGGCTTTGAAATTCCAGGAGGGGGGTGGTTCAGGGGTGATGGCTTTCCTCTACCACGACGAGTGTGGCCACATAGATGTGACAGGCAGTGACAACATTGAGATGGAAGGCCGGGAACCAGAGAAAAAACCCTGGCCAAACAGGCAGCGTGCACACAGCAAGGTGCAGTGTTGGGTTCCACTTTGTCACATTTTGTAATAGAGAAGGGTTCATAAGTGGTGGCGTATAGCCCAACCTACACTTTACAGAGAATAAGCTAATAGGGTGGTATATGATTGAGAGAGAATTATGGACTTCACTTGTTAAATAGTAGTGTCACTTAAAAAAACAACCACAATTTTTTTTACATGAAATATACTCACTGTATGTAGTAAACCAGTGCATCGGAAGAACAGTTTCAGCACAGTTCTTTCTCTGATGTCCTAGTTTTTGACATGCTCCGGTGTAGTTACATGGGACATGTGAAAAATATGGCTACTGTCTGAAGTGATGCAGTGCAGTTTCAACCTCATCTACATAATGCATAGAACACCCCTGAATTGCTGGTTGAGTGCAGAAAATGTGTAAAAGGGAAGGCATGAAGGAATGGACTTTAATCTTCAGTGTTCAGTCTCAAAAGTATTTTTGACAGGTTCGTCTATACCATGATTATTTAACGATGGTCAAAGTAAGGTGCTCTGTAGGCATAACTGATCATAAAAGCTTTACAGTATTCTGAAATTGGTTTTGGGACTCATTAATTGCTAACCATCTCACTATCGGCTATCCCCCCGCCCCCAAGCCAGTGCTGAAAAGATCAGCGTTGGAATCAAATGTGCTGGAAATGATCAAAGAACCTCTTATTCAATTGATAGACAACAGCAGGTACAAATGACCTTAATGGGGAAAGCTCTGATTTAATTTTTTGTGTAGATGATCAGAAAGGATGTGTTTACTTAACAACCACTCTTTGCATTGCACTTAAACATTAATGATGTGCTGCTTTAATACAAGATCCTTTGAGATCAAAGTGAATACAGAATTATACATATATGTTACGCACCAATATATACATATTTTATTCTTCCTTGGGCATGCTTTTGATCATCTTAGTCTTATGGATGATACATGAACATCTGTTGCAATGGATTTTCTTTGTATGCTGGATGTTTTGTGTTCATTTCCCCCCTCTCTCCACTAAACTGAGGAAAGCTCCAGGCATACAGAAGTCAATATACGCAGTTCAGTGTTTTCTAGCAAGCGATATTAAATGCACTACCTGAGAATAATCTATTCCCAGCTGAGAGAGGAAAAACCTCCTGGAATGAACACAAATATTGCATTAGCATAGACAAAAGAAGAAATCACACAGAATCCATTAAAGCAGCCTGATGTTATTAATCTTGTTTGGCATGTGTGTGTGAACACACACAATTTGCAGTCCAGTGAATCTCAGTAGATCAGAATGGGGAAAACACTGGGTTGTATCCACTGTTAGTCCTACTCAGAGCACACCCACTGAAATTAATAGGCATGTCTAATGTAGGTGCATCAATTTCAATGTGTCTCCTCTAAGTATAACTTGGATGCAACCCTCTATTATTTATGAATGGTATTTTATGCATCAAAAAGTGCTCATATTTGAATGAACACTTGTTGAAGTGAAACCTATTCCACATTTCCTCTTAAGGGTATCTAAAAGGGATTATTTGTGAACTAAGGCTATGCAACAAATTTGAAGAAGCCATATTTGTCAATAGTCACCTGACCACCTGTTCAAAGCAGGAAGTACCTCCAGGAGAGCAGGCAAGGTTGATTGCCCCCCCCCCCTTGTAGGGACTAACAGATAACATGAGCTACTGACTATTTTGGAAGGCCTGTGATGGGGGGACTCTGAAAGGTTAGCACAACTGAAACAATTCCCTTTTTAGCAAAGGCAATTGATACTAACTACACCACTGCTAAAAGTGTCAAAATTCAAAGAGGTCAGCAATGCATCCTTTCAGTTCATCTTGGATTAATCCAAGTCTATATGAGTTTCCCAATTAAGAGTCCAAGGCCAACATCTGCTGATGCTCAGAGATGGCGAATGCAGTGAAGAAAGCTATATGGGAGTGTAAAGTGAATGTCACAACCACACGAGTGCATGCAAGACAATACCAACAGTCTGTAGCACAAGAACTATTTTTACCATTTATCCATTTCTGTTAGCTATGATAATGGATTTTTGTTTGGCTACGAACCATAAGATTTCTCCTCTGGCTTCCCTTAGGCTCCTCCCCACTTTTCTTTGCATCAAATAACACAACCAGATTCATTGTCAGGGCTTCACACCACTGTGCATTTGCAGTCAGAACTATGCTGAGGAGGATACTAGGGCAGAAAAAATACATAGCACTTTTCTCCTGCATAATGCTAACACTAATTTCATTGCAAGGAAAATGGCTACTTTAACATTTAAGCCAGTACAAAAATGGACAAAGAGCACCACATGCATTCATGACAAGGCTAGTTTTGAATGCATTTAGCATGCTATGTGGTGCTTAACAAATCAGCCCTAAGCCTATTTATGAGCTGGAGAAAACTGAGTTGACTTATAAATGCATGGTCAGGCCTCTCAATTTAGAAGAAGAAATGCGGCTGATAAATTATCAGGTCACTGTTTTTCAGCCAGATGTCAGGTATTGCAAATCTTCTGTTGGTAGTTAAGAAATGCATAAGGGTACTGCATAGCACAAAATCTGGACACAATCCAGCCAAAGTGGATTTAAATCCCATTCGTTTTAAGCATGTGCCTAACTCTCCTGTTGAAGTCAGTGGCATTTAAAATTGAGAGAAGCTAGATCTGACTAACTTGTTTAAAGCTTGTGCTGAAAAGAAATACAATACTTCCTAGCATGGCTGCAAAGATCTACCAAGGCCTGTTTCTCTCTTTCCTACTTTTGTGTAAAGTAGATCACATGCATCACAGCATCATGGAGAATAGAAGGCCTGTGCACACTTTCCACATTCCCAAACAAACTCCCTTCTCTTAGCTAGTTTCTAATTTGCATCACATACAGAGTGAGAAGGGAGGATTTAGGAAGTGAGCACAGACTCCTCTTTCCCCATAATGCTATTGAGCACTGCCTCTACTTAAGCCAAGATAGAGAGAGTGAAAATGGGGCTCTATTTAGCCCTATGGGAATTACTTTTCAACCCTATGGAGTTCATGGGGATTACGCTGCCTATAAGCACTACACTTGCATTAAAAAGGATTGTTCCCAAAGTGCATATGCTGTGTTTCCCATGTCACTACTTTACTGTATAAGACATTCAGTGACTGAGTACACTTTATCAGCACTTGGGATTCTTTAGTATAAAGTTCCAAATTTATTTACTGTGAGATCATGCCAGATTTCTTAAGTAAAACCTGAGTATCTGACTTAGGGTAAAAATGAGATAAGTTATACATGTAGAAAAGGTGTTGAATAGAAATACTCATTTCAGGGACAAGGTGCCTTCAGTTTTCATCTTTTATTTATTGTCTAGAGAAGGGCATTCTATAAATCTTCTCTAGCAGGAGTTATTGGCCTCATCTGCATGTAATGCTAAGCAAAACCATGCCGTAGCTGGATGAGCAAGTGTATGGTCACCCAGGAGGAAAATCATGTCCATTTTGCTTATCCTCTAGTCCTGGAAAATGATAGTATTGACTTATCAGATATCTATGCCACCCTTCAAAGAAAAATAAACAGGGTGGTTTGCAGATTTGAACCTAATTTGGAACAATTACAATAAAATATTCAATGTAATCTGGACTGGCTATAGTGAAGGATCTCTAAATACAGTCCTGGCAGTTTGAAGAGTAGTTGGTTTCCTCTGCTGTGCTTGTTTGAAAGCAAATAATAAAGGATTCTGCTTTCATTCACTGTCAAACTTGAAAAATATTAGATGCGTATCATTTGAAATCCCTTAATTTGTAAAAAATGTCTGTTTAGCACAATCTGCACTGCCTGTTGCGTTATGAGGTGTGTTCCTCTGAACATACATATCTAAGATGTGCAAATGCAGCAGGAATATTAGTAATATTTCTCCAGTTACCACAACTGCAGGTTTCAAGGAGAACAGAAATAGATGTTGGAAAAATAGATTTTCAGAGGCTGAACAACAAGCAAAGCTGGCCTAAGTCTGTTCTGTATTACTTACTACCAATGCTGGAAATACTGGGCATACCTGAAAAGAAAAGAGAGAATTTTGGTTAGGGATGCAGATATATTGATGTATATTTTATATTACTGCATCAGTAGACTTCATTGTTATAGCAGCAGCACCGAGGGCAAGTTCTAGCCAAAGGCTAGCATTTCACAGTCCCATTGAATTCTATGGGTGAATGAAGCACATGTTGCTGAACTTTAAAAAGTGCTTAATTTTGCCTCCATCACTTGTTAAGTTCATCCAAATCTTCCATGTGTAAGGGCAAAGTGGAACAGTTAACAAAGAAATAATTGTCTCTGAAGATTCTGGGTTTCTGTGCAGCTATTAAAGGTAAAGGTAAAGGTACCCCTGCCCATACGGGCCAGTCTTGACAGACTCTGGGGTTGTGCGCCCATCTCACTTAAGAGGCCAGGGGCCAGCGCTGTCCGGAGACACTTCCGGGTCACGTGGCCAGCGTGACATCGCTGCTCTGGCGAGCCAGAGTCGCACATGGAAACGCCGTTTACCTTCCCGCTGGTAAGCGGTCCCTATTTATCTACTTGCACCCGGAGGTGCTTTCGAACTGCTAGGTTGGCAGGCGCTGGGACCGAGCAGCGGGAGCGCACCCCGCCGCAGGGATTCGAACCGCCGACCTTTCGATCGGCAAGTCCTAGGCGCTGAGGCTTTAACCCACAGCGCCACCTGCACATTACATTAAATTAAATTAAATATAAGCCATTTGCAAGCAAGCAAACATATTTGTCTTGCTTTCAGGCAAAAATTGTATTTCATGTTTATGTAGGTAATACAACAAATATTGCCATTGTTGCAGTCTGGATTTCTTTGGCCACCTGTTAATAATTGTTTACTATATTATAGTTACCTTTTGTCTTTGCTTTGAACCTACTAGAGTTAAACCACATTGTGTATATACATGCGTGTGTGAGAGAGAGAGAACATATAGCTCATAATGATCTTTGTACTACTCTCAAGTTCAATTAAAGTTGGGGAGTTGCCCATTAATACCTTCGAATTCTGGATTTTGAATAGTGCCACTGAATATGGAGATGAGCATTTTTATGCTCAGAGGTAAGGCTGTTACTCCAAGAAAGGAAACAATTATTTGTAACTGCTTGCAAAATGCTCAAACAACTTGTAATTAATAAATATTTCACTTGCTGGCTTTAGAAAGCAACAGGATTTTTTTAAAAAAATCAAATAAAAATATCATTTGAAGCCAGTTAGTCATCCCACCTCTAATTTCTTTGCACTTGCAGACAATATCATGCTAGGAAAACAGCCAGCTAATGATCTCATGCAATCGAGCATTTTTCAAAATGACCTTATTTTCAATGAGGTTCAGGTGCTATGTAGGAGGCTCCCACAGTGGTTAATACATGCCAGAACTTGTGGGCGTTTGGGAATGTTATTTATGTCCAACATGTGAGAAATCACTGGAAATTGCAAACAGAGCATACGTTCCTCTCATTAACCTTCATTATCTGTATCTTGGCTTTCCTGTTTCACAATTTGGTAATGGCAACAGCAAACTCCTCAGTATTGTATTATGAAGGGTGGCTTGTCCTCAGTGGTGGCTGCTGACTACTAGGCTGGTGCAGGTGGAAAACAGGGCAGAGACAGAGGACAGAGCAGGTAGGCAAAGCCAGGGTTAAAAATTGGCAGGGATTCACTTGAAACAGAGGCACAGACACATTTGACCCAGACAGACAGACAGACAGACACCCACACACCCACACACCCACACACAGTTTAGGTAGTGGGGAAGGAGAAGGAGCAAGGCCAGGGGATGTGAAGGGAGAGTAGGATAGATGTTAAGGGATGGAGGGGGAAGAGTGAGACTAGGGGCTGTGATGTTGAAGAAATACTGAGGTTAGAGCAGTGGTTGTCAAAGGGTGTGCTGCACTACACTGGAGAGGATGGCAAGTGTGCTGGGAAGATTCAAGGACAAAGAAACATTTAAACATTTTGGTGTAGAATAACATTCTATCTATCATCTATCTATCTATCTATCTACCATATTTTTCGCCCTATAGGATGCACTTTTTCCCCTCCAAAAATGAAGGGGAAATCTGGGTGCGTCCTATGGGGCGAATGCAGGCTTTCGCTGAAGCTTGGAGAGCGAGAGGGGTCGATGCGCACCGACCCCTCTCGCTCTCCAGGCTTCAGGAAGACATCCGCAGCCTAGGCAGCCCTGCGGGAGTTCCCACAGGGCTGTCTAGGCTGCGGATAGTAGCCTGCTTCCCGGAATGCCGGGCGCGCTGAAAGCAGAGCGCCCGGCACTTCGGGAACACATCCGCAGCCTAGGCAGTCCTGTGGGAGTTCCCCGCAGGGCTCCCCACACTGCGGATAGCAGCCTGCCGCCTGAGGCAGACATCGGCCAGCCCCACAAGCTCGGGGGACAGCAGGGAGGCGCAGCGCCGTTCTTCGACCTGGTTTGGTTTCCCCGACCTGCTTTTGGGGGGGAAATAAAGGAAAAATTTTTTTCCTTTATTTCCCCCCCAAAAAACTAGTTGCGTCCTATGGGACGGAGCGTCCTATGGGACGAAAAATACGGTATCTATCTATCTATCTATCTATCTATCTATCTATCGTCTATCATCTGTCATCTCCATCCATCCATCCATCTGCAGTCATACCCTGGATCCCTTGTGAGTGAAACATTTTGGCTCCTGATCGCCACAAACCCGGAAGTGAGTGTTCTGGTTTGCGAATGTTCTTTGGAACCCGAATGGCCTTGGTTTCCAAACGTTTTGGAAGTCGAACAGACTTCTAGAATGGTTCCCATTCAACTTCCGAGGTACTACTTATATTAATTTGCAAAACATGGATAGATATATTTTCAAAATGACAGAAAAAGCATCAAGCGATACTGAGGACAAACCTAGTTGTTGTTTATAATTATATCTTGGGAATGATGCATGTTCATATTTAACTGCATTGCTTTATACTTCTGGAAGTCCTATGATCATATTATGAAGCTGTTCTATGTTACAAATCAAGCACCACTAGTTGTTGTTTCTTTTTGTTTTCCAATGTAGTTCTTGGCAAGGGAAAAAAATTGGTGTGGCGTGAGCAACTTTTCATTATGCAAGTATGGCCCAGAGGGGGGGAAAAGTTTGGAAACCACTGGGTTAGAGTGTGGGGAATGAGAGAACCAGGGTGTGAGGAGGTGGAAACAGAGACTAGGGGGTGCAAGGGGCCAGAAATAGCAATACTAAAGAGGAGAAGAAAGAACAAGGGGCCAGGAGCTGCAGAAACAGAGAGGCTAAAGCGTGGGGAAAGCTTTTCTGTGCTCCAGTTCAGCAGGAAAGAACAGGTTTTCCTGGGGAATGCAGTGGGGCAAGTGGACCCATGCCTGGAAAGCATGGGGCAAGTGGAAAAACCTCTCGGACCCGTGCTTTTTAGGCTTCGGACAATAAAAGCGTGGAAGAGCCCAATGCGATTGGCTGAAAGTTTCCTCCAAGTGGAGTTTTCGTTGAGATTGGAAACATTTGCCTGATCATAACAGTTATTTGCATCAAGTGATTCGTTCCATTCCAACACCCACAACCAATATATTGCACTGTAACATGCAAACATGCTTTGCAGGAGGAGGAGGAGGAGAAGATTTTCTACATGCATTCAGCTCTTTGTGTGATGGGAGTTGTCGGATAAAAAAGTCCCAAAGAAAACAGGTTTGCATCAGGAACACTGATGCTTTAGCTGGTAGAATATATTTATAATGAGCTGAAAAGAAAAATACACAAACAAATAGCTGAATGGTTTGACGAGGCAGCTAAATGTCTCAAAATTATATACCATGCATTAAGAACTGTTAATTATATTATTAAAATAGCCAGTTTGCATTGCCAATTTCCGGTGCCAAAATAATAAATTACACCATACAGTCAAGGCAGCAAGTAAATCCAAACAGTGTTGCAAAAGCAGAGAAACAAACAAAAGAAGCCCACGTAAAAGTTTCTGCAATAAGGTTACAATATGAAAGGCTTCCCGCAGGCAAATAACACTCTATTATTGAAACCCTGGGTTCCTGTGAGATTATCTGCAATGCAGAATAGTTTCTTATCGCTACACCTATGGGCAATGCTGTTTTCTCACCTGTGGGGAAGTATACTTAGCAGCATGGCTGGCATAAGGGACAGAGTAACTTTTGTACAAATGAAAGCCAAATTCAAGGTTGGATGGATTGTCATGATTAGGAGCAAAGCCATCCCTCTCTGAGCCTATGCGTCTAAAATCAGTTTGGTTTGTTACATTTGTACAAGTTTGTTTGTTAGATGCCGGAAATGATACAAAATCGCAGGTGAGGCAACGTAAGATTGCAATCAATCTGGAGGGATTTCTCCCCCAGTCACATTGCCTAATAAATGCCCATACTACATATTTTGAGACAAATATACTACACATTGTCCCCCTTTATGTCAGTAATATACCAGCTGTGAAAAATCCAAGATTTCAAGAAATCTGAGGATATCAACTCCTCTTCCACTTCCCCCCTACCAATTTGTTTGTCTAGGGTAGATCACATTGTGCTTCAAGCAAAGGGACAGGCAGAAAACAAAGGAGAACTGTAACCAGATTTTAGCTGAGCTTGACAGCTCTGTCAGACACTAGGACTTATGATTTATTGTGTGGTAGTCAACGTTCATGACTGATGAAAGTCTGAAGGTACTTGCTCTTATCTTCTAGCACATGTTTGGCTGAAAACAGTCCAGATTTCACCCGCAACCCCACTTTAGTGGAAATTTGATGGTGTACAAGAGATGCAGGAAAACTCCGCCTCTGATCATGTTTGCTAATCCCTTTAGTGATACCTCTGCATGCTAAGTATTTGTTTAAGATTTGTGAAGTATATATTGCATTGCAAGAGCTTGAGAGTGTCTATGTATAAGAGGGACTCAATCACTAGGGAGACACCTGGACAGCTGCATAAAGGATGTAGGATGTTCCTGTCTACAAGGAGCAACTGAGAGGCAGAGCAGAGTTGGATGCTGAGGAACTGTGTTTTTCCATGCAGCATCACTCAAGCTGAGTGATTCTGAAGCCTTTTCTAGGCTGTGAATTCTCTGTGCGAGGAGGGAGGGGGGGAATCCTGTGAATTTCAAAATGTATTGTGAACATAGCTTTAAAGTATTAACTCTGTGATCCAAAGTGTCTGTTTTTCTAAAAGTTAATGCTCTTACAAAATGTTTTCCCCTTCTTTTTGAAGGTTCACTTTCCCCCCTGCCTGGTAGGAATTTTATCATAATTTCATGCCCTCCCTGCCCACACTTCATGGTTTGTTACTTAGTCTATTACTTTCACATTAAACTTGATAAGGTCCTGCTTCCTGTGATATTCATTTTGGAGGTTTGATTCCTCACAGCTGCTGCTTTGAAGTGCGAGATAACATTCGGAACATGGCACATTGCTGCTGTTTTTTTCCTTTAACTTTTCATTTAGCTGCGGCACATAACCCTGTTTCTTCAAAATAACTTTTCAGTGAATGGTTATTTCCAAAGCCATTTTTTTTTTACTTTTATACAGGGCAAAACTCCGGACTTTTTATAAAAAGCAACTAATAACTTCTACTCCAAAAAGGTTTGATGGCTTATTCTCTGCTTGCTCCTTTCCCCCACCCCTCTCCCTCTGAGGGATTTAGGTACATAAGTCAAATTAGCAAGGATCCGAGTTAATGTATAACTCGCTTGCCTGCATGGCAGAACAGTTTCATGGATTTCTTGCCTTTTTATGTTCCTTTCTTCTTTTTGTACCTCTTCCTGTCCCCAATCTGAAGTCTGTATTGTGCTGCTCTCAATACTATTAGTCAGAGGGATGAATGTGCATGAAATGATCCAGCCAAAAGCTAAGCACTTATAAGTCCCATTGATTTAAAAGAGAGAATTAAGCACCAGCTTTAATCTCTCCCATTTAAACTGTTAGGACTTCAGAGTACTTAACTTTGGCTGTATCATGCTCATCATTTTCAAATAACTGAATATTAGTACATTTGGTTAAGCATTTATCCTGGTCCAGCAAGCAGACCATAATACTGGGTGCCATCCACACGTGC
Source organism: Podarcis cretensis (assembly GCF_951804945.1). Classification (NCBI taxonomy): domain Eukaryota; kingdom Metazoa; phylum Chordata; class Lepidosauria; order Squamata; family Lacertidae; genus Podarcis; species Podarcis cretensis. Next base: position 81,636,496 of record NC_137175.1, on the reverse strand, counting down.
AAAAAGAAGTTCCTGTGTGAAGACCTCACAGTAGATGAAAAGCACAGTGTGCAAGCTTAACATAACTGGATCCAAGTAACGATCATTGGATGTGGGTTTTACATGGCTGTTTGGGGAACAAAAAAAGGCATATACTGTATACCAATGATCCATGAATGTAAATAAAAAAAGAGGAGCTCTTGAGACCGTACACCACACTTGAATCTAACCCAGCATCCAATGCCGGGCACAATTCAATTACACAGTAAAGTGTAAGGATGTGCATGGCAGTGGGGCTAGTCTTTGTAAAAGGGAGAACTGAAAAAAGCAAGCAGAATGAGGTGTGTGTGTGCGTGTGTGTATGTGAAGGTGAAGGTGAAAATGAGGGTGCAAAGGGAGGCTTGCAGAAAAGAGGGAGCAGGGGGGAATGGGGGTGCAGATGAAAGCAGCGGCATGAATGTGTCTGCAGAATAGGAGAGGATGGTTGCTTCAAAATGGGGGGAAGGTGAAAAGGGTGCCTAGTGGTTGCAATGTGAGAGAGGAGGGATATTCAGGAGGCTACCATGGTGGCTGTGTGCAAGCAGGGGGTGCTGCATAAAAGGAAGGGGCGAGGACAGTGGGGTGAGGGTGAAAATGGGTGCAATGCAGGGCTGCAGAAAAGTGGCATCAGAAATGGAGTAGGGATGGTGAAAAGTGAGCTTGTTCGTTGCATGGGGTAGGAAGGGGAAACTCTAGGAGATTAATTGTGGGGTTGGCGAGCAAAGCGAGCAAAGATGCGGCGCCTAGTAATACCATAGAAACAAACTCAAGCAAAACCACTGGTCTTCTGTGATGACCTATTTGTGACAAGAGTAGCTCACAGGCAGTTGTTTATCATGGTTAGGCAGCAGCTGTAAGATATGCCCTGTTACACTTGGTTGAATAGGATTCTTGATGTCATATTATCTATGTCACAGATGAAACTGTTTCTGCATTTTTATTTGGAGGTTTGTATGTCTCTGTTAGGGACGCGGGTGGTGCTGTGGTCTAAACCACAGAGCCTAGGGCTTGCCGATCAGAAGGTCAGCGGTTCAAATCTCCGCGATGGGGTGAGCTCCCATTGCTCAGTCCCTGCTCCTGCCAACCTAGCAGTTCGAAAGCACATCAAAATGCAAGTAGATAAATAGGTACCGCTTCAGCGGGGGAAGGTAAATGGCATTTCTGTGTGCCGCTCTGGTTCGCCAGAAGCGGCTTAGTCATGCTGGCCACATGACCTGGAAGAAGTATGCTGGCTCCCTCGGTCAGTAAAGTGAGATGAGCGCCGCAACCCCAGAGCTGGCCACGACTGGACAGGGGTCGCTTTACCTTTATGCCTCTGTTGCATGAAAGTATGAACCTGCGCAAGCTAGTGTAGGCCAGTGAAAGTAATAGTTAGGGAGCAGTTAGCAAACTTTTGCTCAGAGTAAAGGTAAAGGAACCCTGACAGTTAGGTCCAGTCGCAAATGACTCTGGGGTTGCGGCGCTCATCTTGCTTTACTGGCAGAGGGAACCAACGTTTGTCTGCAGACAGTTTTTCCGGGTCATGTGGCCAGCATGACTAAGCTGCTTCTGGCAAAACCAGAGCACTGCACAGAAATGCTGTTTACCTTTCCGCCGGAGCGGTACTTATTTATCTACTTGCACTTTTACGTGCTTTCGAACTGCTAGGTTGGCAGGAACTGGGACCAAGTAATGGGAGCTCACCCCGTCGCGGGGATTCGAACCGCTGACCTTCCGATCGGCAAGCCCTAGGCTCAGTGGTTTAGACCACAGTGTCACCTGTGTCCCTTTTGCTCAGAGTAGGCCCATTTAAATCAACACCCAACTTAGGTCTATTTATTTCAATGGGTTTAGTCTGAATATGACCCCAGATGTTTGGCTCAACTCCCATCAGTCCCAGCAAGAAAGGCCAACGGTCAGGAACAATGGGAGTTGTAGAGGGCACCACATTGACTACCAATGGGGTTGGGGTGTTGGACTCCAACTGGAGACACCCAGGTCCAAATCCCTGCTCAGCCATGAAGCTCACTGGACCCTGGGCCACTATTTCAGCCAACCTAACTCACAGGATTGTTCAAAGGATAATATGAGTGGGGGAAACAACAAACATTGCCTTGATCATGTTTGAGGAAGGGTGGGATATAAATGTAATAGTTTACACCAGTTGTTCCAAATCAGCTTATTACTGAGGTCCCCTTATTTTTAAAAAGCCAAGCCACGGACACGCTACTTTTGAAAATTTTGACAACTCCATAGTTGTTACCTCTGCAAAGCAACTTTCTGAACAAAAGGTGGGGTAGCCCCGAATAAGCAAAGGATTTTAGGTATACTAAAAAAAAAGACTAGGGCTGAGCAATATCTGGTTTCTAACATCGTGATATATCAGCAGCTAAACAGCATGATATTCCGATATATCACGACGTCTGAAATGGGAGATCAGGCGTGGGGATGAGGGAAGGAGCAGTTGTAGAGATCTGGCGGGTGAAGGAAGGAGAGGAAGCAGTCACCTTCACTGAATGGTTTGAGTGGGAAGGGATGGGGGTGCATCAGGCCGCCTTCAGTGGCAGCCAGCGAAGATGTGCATCTACTGTGGCTGCTGCTGCTTTCCTGCTGACTGAGGGAAAATGCTCCACCTCAGTGCCAGGGGAAGGTAGAGCCCAGTGCCTTGAAGTGAGGGCGATCAGCTGCCCTGTTCTCTGTCAGCGTGAGGGGAAGGCAGGGCTTCGCAATCAGCTGCCCTGCCCTCCCTCACACGAGGAGCAATACATTGCTGTGTATTGCTGGATCAAAATCATTATTGCAATGTGATCAAAAGCGATTTTGGCTAACTTATTGAAAAATCTCACAAGACCATAAAATCTGTGATATTACCGGGCAAAAATGACAAGAATTTAGTTGGGGAGAGGCAGGGGATGGAGCTGTGGACCCCTAATTGGGAACCACTTGTTTACATAGTGATTCTGTTATAGGCTTATCATGTGCTTTTATCATGTGAACAGGAAATGAACAATAGAAATTTAAAATGACCAAACTACATTAAGAATGCCCAAAGAATGAGATGTTGGCATTCTACTGAATGCGATAGCAAGTATGAAATATGTGGAGAAGGAAATTTGGCACTTACATTTATTAAAATGCTACATATGAGTGGATATCACAATTTTGAGGTTATTTTTTAAAAAAACACCAGGCAGGGCTGGGTTTTTTAAAGTTTAGCTTCTAATCCTTTGTACACTTACTTGGGAATAAACCCACCAAACACAGTGGTAATGGGTGTGTTCATTTGCTCCCAAATAAAAATGCACATGACTGGTTAAATTCTATTACTCCTTTAAGCTATAATGTTTTAAGATGTTTTGAGTTTGGCTGATGTGCTCTCTTAGGATCATTTTATTACCCACAAGGCCAGAGGCCAAAACGTATCATCACTACCGTGGCAGTTCTGCTGTGCACAAGTACTCACAGATATTTGCCGTGCCCTTAGGAATGGGAAGATATGAGCCTGCACTCCAAGGCCGCCCCTGATAGTTCTTCTTGCATTTCCCACAGTCTGGGCCTGTTGTGTTGTGCTCACATTCACATAACAATTTTTTGTTTTCTTCTCTGCAGCCGGTGGCATGGAGATTACACTTGCACCTAACAAAAGAAAAGGCAAGGTGTTATCACAAGTGGAGATTTCATTTCAGGATGTTGTGCTCCAAACTGAAGACCAGCTCTTGGCAAGAAACATCTACATAACAAAACACTCTGCTCTTGTTGTTGCTGGTTTAACTTCTGTTGGTTTGTTGTTGTTTTTTTAAGCCTCCCAGCACTGTTTCAAATTGCTTTCATACATAAATGCTGTGGCAGTTGGATATTGCTGTTTGGTGTGTACTAATCAAACAAAAAGTAACTACATTAAAACTTTCAGATCTGGTTCTCTTAAGCCCTGTGCTCAAATCAACATAGCTCCTTATAATTAACAATTGTATATTATATCCCAATCCTATGAAGAACAAACTTAACTAAAGACTTAACTGGCTTAAATTGTAATTCCTCCATCTCCAGAAAGCTTGGAAATTGGGAGTTCTGTGATGTGGCTGTATAGCAAAGAGGGATTACCAACAGGGAATTCTCTGAATGTCTCTGAGCTATAGCACCCAGACCTGTGCAGAGGAGGGGGGGGCAGCCAGGTATACTTGCCCCAGGCCTTGGAGGGCTAAGCTAACCAGAGGCCTGCTGGACTTACACTGTCATGCCAATCCCTGTGTCTCCCAGTCGTCCTAGGCCTCAGACAAACTCTGCATGGGCCTCATAGCACCTGGGACTCGGGGGGGGGGGGGGAAGGCTTGACAGTTCTAAGTAGCACCAAACTGAATGAGGCTGAGTGAAAGCAGCTTCCAAAAATTCTCCATCCTATTTGCAGGTGACAAAAAGCAGGGAGGGCATTTCTTGAAATACTATCTTTTGGGAAAGCTGCAAGATTCTTTAACTTTTGGTGGGCAGGGGGCAAAAAGAAAAGAAAAGAGAAGTCTCATTGGATAAATCTCCACTCAGTTCATGCTAAATGAAACTCCATTGTTTGTCAACACTGGTGGACAGAAGAGGCAATGAGCTATGAGAACAGGACAGGAAACTCTAAGGGCCAACCTCACTGCATTATTGTGAGGGGGAGGGGGAATATCGTGTTTCCCCACCCCTTTCAGAATGAAATGGGACTTGCAAAAATGCTCCTATATGCAACTGACTTGATTGGGCAACTTGAGATCTTAACCATCATACCATGACTACCTCAAGGGAAACCTTTTGCATCAATAAGTGGTTTGGAAAAGTTCTAATTATTTTAATATTAGACATTGGCCCCAGGCTATTTGGGCAAAAAATAAAATAAAATAAAAAGAACAATGTATTCTACTGTGCTATAAGTATGCAAATTGAAATGGACGGAACCAGAATATGGACCAAAGTCCTTTAATGATCCCAAAGCTTCTTAACGAAACCCAAAAATCCCTCAAGAACTGAAGATGCGTTCAAAATGAAAAAGCTCATTTTATCAGCATGAAAGCATTGTTATTTCTTTCCAGTAGATGTCAGAAATGGTTTAAAATCACCTTCAGATACATGTTGGAGAGGTGCCCAGGTATTTAGCAACTCTGGTTGATTATTTTCCTAACGATTTTACATCCGGTGGTTGGAAAGATTCTTCTGTGGGCATTTGTCACCTGTTCCATGGACTGACTAGTAATTAGGGCAAGGCAGCGCAAGGAAGGGGCAAGCATATATATATATTTTAAATAGCAAGTGCAAATGAACAGCTGCCAAACCTGACTTCCATTTAAGGGAAATTTGACCCGAGGCAAGTAGCAACCCACACATATATCCTCAGGGCAAAGCCAACTTATGGCATCTTTAAGGAATTCAGGATAATGGCAGATAGAATTGGTAACCTGGTACATGCAGTTTGCATTTCATCTGTGGCTTAAGTAAATGATACTCTCAAGAATGGCTGCTACAATACCTCATTCTAGCTGGAAATATTAACAAACACCTTTTTTCTTTTAATTAAAATGGGTGTGCGAGGGTGGTGGTGGGAAATCCCTGTAAACAGGTTTATAAATGAGGCAACGCTAAGCAGAAAGTTTAATTGTTCTATATTAGTGGTGCTAGATTCCCTGATAAATGGCTTGTTTTCTTCGCACACATTTACAGAATGGCTTTAAATATAAACAAAAACACTGCTCAGTTCCTGACAAAAAATAAAAAAATAAAATACTGATTAAAATAGGTAAAGAATGGAAAATCTGGAAATCGGAGAGGTTCTATGAGGTGTTATAAATGAAGAGTCATCAGATATTTTGCTGCCTGATATGAAGCCCAGGTGGCATCCCCCCTACACACACACACACACACACACACACACACACTTTAAAAAAACCTTGAACATAAGAAGAGCCTACTGGATCAGGCCAATGGCCCATCTAGTCCAGCATCCTGTTCTCACAGTGGCTAACCAGGTGTATATGGGAAGCACAACCATTTTGGCTGTGAGTCCTGGAAGACCTGGTCTTACGGGGTTTTGTTGGGTGTGTTGTTCTTTTTCTGTATCTTTCTTTTAGAACTTGTTCTTTTATGTGGAAATTGTTCAGATTGGTTGTGTCTTTTTTTTTTTTAACGTATGCATGTATGAAGGCAGGATCCGAGCATAGATCTGCCATTGCATTTTTGTTCTACCAGTACTACGTTTCCTTTCATTCCACTGAGTTTTCAAATAACAGATTTCTATGTTCAAAACGAGTAAGAAAACTCACCACATCTACAGCTTTGATTTCTAAGAGTTGGAAGAGCAAAGTCAAAAAGAAACAGACCTCATAGAGGTTTGCAAGAGCTTCTCTTAAAATATTATGAAAGCACCATGGTCCGGATAAACTCTCAGCAGAACCCACCTACTCTCATGAGCCCATAATTTAGTGGCATAGAACACAACCTGCATGCAAAAGATCCCAGTTCCAGTTCCCAGGACTCCCATTTAAAAGGGAGCAGGGCTTGGAAAGACCATTGCATTAAGTCCTATATAACAGTTACTGGAGTAATAGTCTCTAATGGTGTTAAGCAGCTCAAGGTGTTCAAATGCTCCTTCCTCTATGCAGTATTCTGGAGGTGCAAATACAGGATGAATTAGGACTATTTGTACCAAACGGGGCTATGGATAAGATGCATGCTTCTACACTTGTGTGATATGAGGGTGCATGTAAGGCAACTGTCATGTTTTTGACTGCACAGCAGTAGTCAAATTGTTCTAAAAACAGCAAACAGTCCTGTAGCCCCAGCATGCTCAGTCTATGTGATCTGACGGGCAAAATGTGTACAAACAACTTTGCTTACATTCACATGGACGTGCATAAGTTAACAGTACCAAAAGGAGTTCTTACACCTTCCCCTAGTTAATACAGCTGGAGAATGTGAAATGGTTTGTGTATTGCCCTATAAACGGACAGCGCTTCTATGTAACTTTCATATGTAACATGCATAACACATCTGTACTGAATGAAGACACTACTTGGCCAGTTTATGCAGTATTCTGTTGACGTCACCCACTTGTGCACATTCTCCAGCATTCCTCGGAAGCAATGCATATTGCCTGGGAAATGTGCAGACTCACCTGTTCACACTGTCTGTGTGTTCACAGGTAGGGGATTGGACTAGATGACCGTCGTGGTCCCTTCTAACTCTACAATTCTATGCATCTATGCTCAACGTTTTAATGTGACTGTGCATGTTAGTGGTGTTTCTGCACATTCTTCACTGCACTTATATTAGGTACACTGCAGTTACATTAGCTACAATAAATGAGGCTCTGCTAAGTCACATACATATTTGCAAAATAAAAATAAATTCTACGCCTTGAGACTTGGGGATGTGGGGCGGGCTCAGGCTTGTAGAGATTGGCAGGGAAAGCCAGAAGCTTCTTCTTCTTAAAGGCTTTTGTTGCAATTAGTTATCATGGCTTCTTCCTTCAGTCTTGTTCTCCCAGACAACTAGTCTCTGAAGTAGCCAGCACAGGCTTGGTGTTTTGGATCACTGTTTGTCTCATGCTCCAACACGACCTCCTTCGTTCAGCCTCAACTACATTTAATTTCTTATTCAGTTAAAACAAAAAGGCCATCAGGAGGATGCAGATGAATATATTCAGTTTAGGGGAGAATTCCCTTTGACCTGAATAGGTTATGATTTCATACAACAACCACCGTAAACGGGAGGATATAAATAATGGGAAGCATTACATCCTGTGTTTTTTGAGGCAGGGATTATTGGCTAAAAATCCCATGTCCAATTTTTGTGAGAAGTTCAGAGTTCTGGGAATCAGTCTCTGTTTGACCTTAGATTCCATAGGACATAGCAAGAGATTCATACTCTGAGAGATAATAAGAGGACAGCAATAGCATTTTGTGCTGCATACTGAAAAGCACTGCCTTCTGAACATGGGGCTCTCTATATCTTTATCAATCTAGTGAGATGCAGCTAAACTACTCTAGTAAATTCTGTGCATGTCATTGTGAGGAAATTCATTCTACAGCTACAAAAATGACTTGTGTACTAGAAAGAATGATGCATAATGAATGGATAAAGGAAGCCAATGCACGCTCAGCTCAACTGAGAAGTATATATGCAGTGATGGGCTTATGAATGTTTGAAGGATGTACATGCCAAAAGAGAGAATTCTGGATTCTGCCTCTGAAGTGTAAGTGGACAGAAATCAGAAAAATGTAAATATCCATTGGCTTTTCTTGAAAGCAAGACTCCATTGCAGAGCACATCTAAACCACCCATCTGTTAGTTGTCTTCATTATCTAATTGATTATTCCCATAAAAAAACAACAACTTTGGTTTAACAATATTTTAAGTCTCTTATAAGCAATATATATTTCTTTGAATTTTTATCCCACCCCATCCCATGGACCGGATGAAGTATAAAACAAAAACAATATATGAAAAATACTTTGGAGCTCATCTTGATTCATTTGCAGTGACTAGCAAAACACAATACAGTCATTTGTCTCATTCAGAGATGTCAAAGAAGTGGAAAACATTCTGTTGGATTGCAACATGCTGGTTTCTGTGGAAAAAGTTTGCATCAGAACTGGGCCAAAGTTCAACTGGACTTGGATTAGAGAGCCCTATTATTGAGCTTCGTCTGCTAAAAAGACTGACTGATTTGGAAATAAAATAAAATAAAATAAAATTGTCCAGTAGCACCTTAGAGACCAACTAAGTTTGTTCTGGGTATAAGCTTTCGTGTGCATGCATACTTCAGATACACTGAAACAGAAATGATGACTGATTTGGCTAACTAAAACCCACAGTTACCAGACTCTATTCTAACTGAGGCCATCCGTCAATTTGGCTTCCTCCTAGGTCACAAAATGCTTCTATTTTTCAAGCCAGGTAAGATATATATCTAGATCATAAGGTCACACACCCAGCCAAATTATGAAAAAAACCCATCCCTTCGGACATGTCAAATGCCTGTCCAAACAACAAATCCCTTTGGGCAAAGCTAGCCATTTATTCAAAACCCCAAACAAACTCCAGCACCTCACATTTGCTTAGACCAGATATTTATCTCAATTCTATCTTAATCCCCAAATTCACCCCCATCTTTTGTGTCTACCTAAACCCCAAATGCTGGCATTACACTAAGACTAAAGCTAAATGGACACCCAAATCTCCAAAGCCTTCAGAAGCCTTTGTACATGGCCAGACTCCCATCCCCCAAAGCACTCCTCTGTAGGAAAAGATGAAAAGCTAGGCTGACTTCTTTCATGCTGATGAGAAACTGAGAAAATACAAAGATATGAAAGAGAGAACATAAAGACCCATTTCCAGCTGTTTATAAAAAAGAGCTCAAAATAATGATGATTATATTTCACAATTAGATAATGGCTTGAGGCTAAAAAGGAATCCAACTCGCTTTGATAGCAATCTCTTTCCTTCCTCTGGGGTACTACAAGATGGTAACCAACAAACAGTGCAACCACATGATTTGAGGATAATTCAATTGCTCTTATTAAACTATGCTTGTGTCCAGCAGTGGAGGTTGCAAATATAGATTTGGCTAATGGCCAACTCCAGAGGGTGGTAAAGTGGGGATAGAGGCCAAGACTTGGACGTGAACAAAGGATCTAATGAAGCCATTTGGAGAGGGTCAAATGATACCATGAAGTCTTTGTTTTCCTTCTAGTCTAAGCTAGGTTTGCTATTAAACATTAAAAACACATGCATTCTTGCTCTTTTTCCGCCCAGCCCAACATTGGGACCTCCAGAAGTTGCTGAACTACAATTCTGATCAGTCCCAGCCAGAAAATCTATTGGTCAGGGATCATGGCAGTTGTATTCCAACAATATCCGGATGGCGCCATATTGGCTACCCCTTGGTCCAGAGTAACCAAAATGCTAACCCACAGTATTATTCCATCTAAATAAAATGATGGACAGTCAAGCAATTGCCTAGACTTCTTTCTTGCTCCTAAAACTCACAAAGCCCCCAACTTCCATAAACCCCAGCCATCATAGGCAATGACCAAGGATGATGGGAGCTATAGTCCAACACTGTCTGGAGGGCCACCTATTACTCACCCCTGGAGGGCCACCTGTTCCTCACCCCTGTTCTAAAGAGAGAGTTTTAGAGAGGGGAGGGAGCCATCTTTCAGCTACTAAAATCTGACGTTGACACACATTTTGCACTCCTCTGAGGCAAATCCACAGCATACATTTAAAGCACACCCAACACACATTTAAAGCATGTCTGGGAACTATGGTTTCCCTTCCATAAAGCTACGGTTTCCAGAGCCATTAACCAACTACAGTTCCCAGGATTCTTGGGGAAAGTCAGGTGCATTTAATGTATGATGTAAACCTTCCTTTTCATGGTCTGTCACAGTAACAGCCACCTTGTCAGAGAAGATGGTGAAATTCAACAGTGGCTTGCTGTGTATCTGGAAATCTTGGCACTGTTTGTTTCCCACAACTAGCTGATCTCTATCTTTCTACTCCAACCAAGAAAACCTGTACATGAAAGTCTTATTCATGATACACAAAATATGCAGTTTTAATTCCCAGTACCTCCAAACTGCTGCCTAACATCCTGGGGGGTCGGCTCTTCTTCCTTGGATGGGTCTATTTGCTTTCTTGACCACACATCTTTGCTACTCTCATTATTTTGGCAGAACACATTTTAAAATACATTTCTGTCTGTAAGAACTTCTTTTCTTTTTTCTTTTGCAGTTACGTAAGCATTCCGGAACACCCAAGGAAGAGGCCTTAGTTTTTGTGTGGGACCAAATCATGGGTTCTTCAGCTTCTTGCAGCTTCTATTTACATCTATGTAACTGACATTAAAGTGCTGTAAATATCACCAAGGTAGAACTGCTAATAGCAAGTTGATTCACTTGCTTGTAAGTGTCAACCAGCAGACTGGAGGTCACATGAGGGGATCTCTCATGCTGACAAAAATTAAAAACAAAAAAAATAAGGAGTGCGTGAGAGTTGTTCTTGGATACATTTTTAACGAGGAGCCATATGTTCCTCTCTTAATACGCAACTTAGGAGCTTTGCATAGAATTGCCAAGGTTCGGCAAATCAGAATAAAAGCCATGTATAGACTAGTGATAAGAAACTGGGATACTGGGATACTGTTTAGTATCTAACTAAACAGTTCCAGTAGTGCAAATACTCTTCGCTGTGCAATGGAACTCTCTGTCCCTTTCCTCTTCCCACAGACCATGCAGACCTCCTAAATCTGCTCTGGTTGGTTGGTTGGGTGGGTGGGTGTGTGTGTTGGGTGAAACTCCACAACAGATTTAGGGGGTGCTCAGGGGAAGGAGAGGGGAAGTTCCATTGCATAGCCAAAAGTGCTTGTGCTAGAGGAACTGCTTAGCTGGATACCACCCCATAGTCTTTCTATATAGCCCAATTACAGATAGGTAGCCGTGTTGGTCTGCCATAGTCAAAACAAAAAAAATTCCTTCCAGTAGCACCTTAAAGACCAACTAAGTTAGTTCTTGGTATGAGCTTTCGTGTGCATGCACACTTCTTCAGATACACATATATAGCCCAAGTTAGCATACTCATTATAGACCTCAGCTCTTTCTCCTAAGCTGAGAGAAAGGCAATGCTCTTTAACCCCTCTCTTGCAATATGTACCTCAGATGCTCATGCTTGTGCACTGAGCAACTGAAGTTTCCAAAGCAGTTGTGGCATTCCTTAGCAGAGGAGGATAGGCAGAATTAGCTTTACATTAGTAATGTTCTCTCTATAGTGTTGTGACATTACTGTGGGTTGGGCTATTCCAATGGGTCTGGCTTAAAGCAAGACCTGTTCACAGTCTGGAATTTGAGAAAATAATACAAATTTATCACAATATTCATAAAATATATAAAATGGCCAGCTCAAAAACATTTAGAATTCTTTCCCCTGCTATTAAAAATGTGATCTATTTTTGCTTTTCCAGGATGATGGGCCCTGTGTTTCTATTACTTGATTTTGCATATCCCTTCTCCATCATAGCTCCACAATACTTGTCCTAAAACTGGTATCTGGAGGATATATATATATATTTATAGGAGCAGTTAATAAATGCAGAGTCCCACAATGGATGTGGTTATACTTTATTGGACCAGCCTCACTCCGTGTGGTGTCCCACAGATAGTTTGGACTTCACAATGGGGTAGGAGAGCTGAAAAAAGTTCACATCTGGCAACCAATGGTCCCTTTGGTTTCAGATACTACATGGGAAGACAAGTCTAAAAAGCCTAGGACACAAATTTTCATGGCCCTCTAGTGGCTATGGTGGCTGAGCTCATCAACCCATGTACTATCTGAAACCAAAGTGGTACTGTCAGGGAACTGCCATCGGCTCAGGGGCAAGAGGGGAAAAGCCGGATAGATTATAGAGAGCCCCCAAAGATTGTGGGAAGCAGCACCTCCTCAGCGGAGGAGGGTAGCCACGCCTCTAGTGGAGAGGAGATGCAGGGCTCGGGGGAGGTGAGGCGGTGCCAGGACACCTTGCCTGAGCAAAGCGGGGAGGAGAGAGGTCCTCCGTTACCCACGCCTTCTTTGCACAGTAGGCTTCCACACAGAGAGAGGAGGCGCAGACTGGGCATCAAGAAACTACTCTGCTGGGGAAGGTTTAAGGACCACCCACTCTCAGATTCTGCCAGTGAATGAGCAAGACACAGAATAGAGGCACTCTGCATTCCAAAGGTGTTTATCACCAATAAGAAAGCTTTAAAACAGACTATTGAAGCATATTGCCTAATTGCTCTCGAGCAACCAACCTATACCTCTTACAGGGACCTTGGTTGCCAAATGAGAAATTTATTGGCATTATTTTCAACTGTACAACCCAACTATCAACTCATATCACTCCCTTCTAGCCCAGCCATGTCCACGGGGGCTGATGGGAGTTGTAGTCTGAAACATCTGGTGGGCATCAGGTCGGAGAAGGCTGTATTAGAAGGCAACGTGCAACTCAAATATATTTGGCTACAGCTGTTATCTGGATAGACATTTTAGAAATGTTGATTGTATTGGTACTTTATTAGATTTTAAATTATAAACATCACCAGAAAATATGGTTGAGTGAGCAGTAAAGAAATACCTAAGATGCATACATATTGTTACAGATTTGGGGTACCAGTCTATTAGGGAAGAGTAAAAATTAATGAATGTCAAGATCTAGCTCATATTTGGAGTATTGAAGGGAAAATTCCAGGCCAGTGGAAAACTACGGGCTCCACTTTATTTCCAAGCCAAGGCCTTGCGTGGGTGTTAACATGACAAAAGATGTTGAGAGCCCATAGTCAGCAAACTTTTTCAGCAGGGGGCCGGTCCACTGTCCCTCAGACCTTGGGGGGGCCGGACTATATAAATTTTTTTTTTTTGGGGGGGGGAGTGATGCAAGAACAGCACGAGCCCCGGTGGCTGCTTACCTATGTCTTGCAAGCGGCAGGGGCTGGTGGCGGGGGGGGGGGGGGAGATGAGCAGTGCGCAAAAGGGCTCCGGAGAGGGGCTGCTTAAAATGGTGGCCGCTCGAACGCTGCTGCTGCTGCTGGCACCAACAAAGCCCAGTCCCCTTCCTCCTCTAGGCAGGTCAGGGAGAAGCCAGGAGGAGGGAGGGAGGAGGCGCCGGTGCCACCGCCATGTGAGGGAGAGGGAAAGAATGCGTGAGCTGGCGATCCACACGGCGATTCCCAGACCGTCCGTGGGCCGGATCTAGAAGGCCTGCGGGCCTTAGTTTGCCTACCCATGCCATAGTCCTTGGGCCTGGGCAGACAGGAGTTGCCAAGGTGATGGGGAGGTGGCAGGCTGTGTTCACAGGAAACATGTGCCTCTAAAAACCTAGGCTTGGGATAGCAGATGGATGGGGAGGAGTTGCTTGGAGCAGAGGTGTGCTGGGAAGAAGTTTTTTGTTCTCTTTTCTATCTTGGAAGGCTGGCTGAAGGGAAGCTGGGAAAGGTGTCTTGGACTCCGGTGCTGCACTGCTCTAGGGAACAAGGCCTGCTTGAGATGACCATGTTGTAAGATATGGGCTCCCTCCATCTAAATTCAGGTGTAAATATGTGAATGGATCATATTTCTTAAAGCTACGGCAGCCTCTTAATGCTCCTTAATTATCAAAGGAACACAGAATTAAGATGTGGGGCACCTGGAACCTGCATGAATCTTGCCGCAGCTCAGCAGAGATTGGAGGTGGCATTCAACCTTTGTAACAATATAATGGGGAGGCAGGGATGGAAGGGAAACTGCGAACTGGCGTTTCGTGTCCATTCATGCTGCGTAGAGTCAAGGCATAACTCTCCCATTTAGAACTCCCATAGCCTATGTGTACCACTGGCAATGTTTTAAAAGACCACAGCCATCATTTCAAAAGGCAAATGACGGAGAATGTTTTACAAGGAACTAGCTTCATAAAATACAGATTGCTGCTGGTAAATAGGGACAGCTAGAGCATGAGGGATACATTTAGCCTTATCTGCGGTTAAAGAGGAAGCTGTTTATAGGAGGAAGGGGACGCCATATATCTCTTCCATTATTGTTGCTATAAAAATATTGCCTGGAGTGAAATTTGAGGCAAATCTGTGCTCGCCAAGGCAAAACAAATGCAATTTTCAGAAAAACGCAAAAGGATCTTGATAAGACTGATTAGGTTTACAAGGTGGATGAGATATCTTGCATGTCCCTTGGATATCCCTGAATCTTGCCTAAAGCAAAATCTGAGGAGAATGTAGAAGTTCTTGCTTGAGTAAAATTTCTGAGGGATGTTGGAGGAAGCCAAAAAGATTTAACAGTAGTCTTGGGCCTACTCTGAGCAAGGGACGCGGGTGGCGCTGTGGGTAATACCTCAGCGCCTAGGACTTGCCGATCGCATGGTCGGTGGTTCGAATCCCCGCGGCGGGGTGTGCTCCCATCGTTCGGTCCCAGCGCCTGCCAACCTAGCAGTTTGAAAGCACCCCTGGGTGCAAGTAGATAAATAGGGACCGCTTACCAGCGGGAAGGTAAACGGCGTTCCGTGTGCTGCGCTGGCTCGCCAGATGCAGCTTGTCACGCTGGCCACGTGACCCGGAAGTGTCTGCGGACAGCGCTGGCTCCGGGCCTATAGAGTGAGATGAGCGCACAACCCTAGAGTCTGGCAAGACTGGCCCGTACGGGCAGGGGTACCTTTACCTTTTACTTATCCATTTGAGGTACTACAGTACATAGATATGGGGAGGGAGCTCCATTCTGTTTAGTGGGTCACAGATTGTGCAGATCTTCTTTAAATGGGGGGGAGGGGCGCTACAGGAAACAGAAGAATAGACCAGCATTTACAATTAAAGGTAATTGTTCCGCCAAACATGAATGTAGTATTATGACATTATGCATATAGCTAAATTATTCTTTAATTTACAAAGTAAGGACTAATATTGGATAAGGTTTTTAAGCTTCTTAATTCTGTAAGTAGCTTTGTGCTGGGAAAGAAGTTTACTTGCACTGGGAAATCCTCTTTTATGTTCATATTTGAGAACTATGTGTGGAAAAGGACTATTTGTGATTTCATTGGCTGATTAGTTTTCTGGCTTCACTACTTTGGTTAGTCTTTACTGTTCAATCCTCAGTTTGAGAGGATACCGACTGGGTTTCTACATTCAGTATAATAAAGCAGAGTGTTGTTTTTAACCTAATATCAATGGATCTATTCTGAGTCAAACATAGTTGAAGGGCACCCAGTTTCCCACTTTTGCTCACAGATGGAAAGGCATATCTCTTTTGAGACGCTGCCCCCTGCCGGCAAAGCACAACATTAATTACATGAGGTGCAATCTTAGAAGAGACATTTCCTCCTCTTCAACGTTGGCATCCGCCATGTGTAGCACTTCTATTTTTAAAAAATGGGATTTTAAGTAAAACTAAATAAAAATCCTATCCTGTGATTGATTCCAAGCACCATTTTAACTGATTGATTCCCCCCCCATAAAAACTCTTATTAATCTAGCCAATTAATTTACTAAATGGTGCTACCCTTGCAAATGTAGATTTGCTACAGAAACTAGTATCTGGAAATTTAAATGCATTCCAGGCTAAACTGATCAATTCTAAGACACGCTGTTCTAGAACAATACAGTTTCAAGTCAGTTCCCTCCATGCTGTGTTCTAACATCAATGTGGGAAAACAGAGTGATGGCAACTTCAAACTGTACTGCCCTGGATCTGTCTGTTTTAGGACTGGAATTACCCTGATAAAGAGAAAAATGTAACATCATACAGATATTCAGGGTTTCTGGATGTTAATTCTGCAGTTCAGTTGCTAAGAATATCTTAGACACATACAAATAAGTGCACACAAACAAAAGAGGTGGCATGATAGCCATCATCAAATGTTTGGAAGGCTGTCACACAAATAATAGATCGAATTTCTTTTGTCCTGCCCCAGAGAGTAGGAGATGAACCAATAGGTTCAAATTAGAAGAAAGAGGATTTTGGCTAAATATTAGAAAGAACTTCTTGATGGAACAAACCTTGCCCCAGAAAGGTGGTGGACCATCCTTGCTTAGAGGTTTCTAAACAAATTCTGGTCACATATCAGGAAAGCTGCAACAGTGGACTTCTAGCACTGGTAGAGGGTTGGACTGAAGGTAAAGACGCCGGTGGCACTGTGGTCTAAACCACCGAGCCTCTTGGGCTTGCCGATCAGAAGGTTGGCGGTTTGGATCCCTGCAATGGGGTGAGCTCCTGTTGCTCGGTCCCAGGTTCTGCTAATCTAGCAGTTTGAAAGCACACCAGTGTGAGTAGATAAACAGGTACCGCTGCAGTGGGAAGGTAAACGGCATTTCCGTGTGCTCTGGTTTCCGTCATGGTGTCCTGTTGCACCAGAAGCGGTTTAGTCATGCTGGCTACATGACCTGGAAAGCTGTCTATGGACAAACGCTGGCTGCCTCGGCCTGAAAGCGAGATGAGCGCCGCAACCCCCATAGTCGCCTTTGACTGGACTTAACCATCCAGGGGTCCTTTACCTTTACCTTTACCTAGAGGGTTGGACTATATGAGATTTCAGGTCCTTTCCAACTCTGTGATTCTATTCTAAGAAATTAGACAGTCTTTCAACAACTCCCATTGCCAGATTCTCAGTGATATAATGAATTCCTGTTATTTGAACTTCACTTTATTTACTGAGGCTGCAATCCATAGGTATCTGGGAATGCACCCCATTGAATACACTAGGGCTGACCTCTGAGTAAACATGCACAGGACTGCACTGTTAAATTTCTATCCTAAGCACAGAATTTATGGAAGATGTTCAAGGACACCATTCTTAATGCTGAAGTTCATAAAGAAATCTCATTGATTCCCAATGGGATTAATTGTGAGCAAGTGATTGATTTAGTGACAAGCCAGCCTTTTCAGGCTTCTGGCATGATTTGCTCTGGGTATATTATTGTCCAAAGGTCAAACAGGAACTCCAAAATATTGTAATAATTGCAGTAGACTTTTGTCATTTTTGTTTAGCGCACTGGTAAAATGAACCCTTTATTAAAGTTAGCAGTGAAATAAGTAAGGAGAAAGAGATTGGATTGGAAAAGTCACCACCAGAACGAGCCAAGATACTTAGCTTTGTGTCACAGAGCTTACTTGCTGTTACGGAAAAAGGTAGATTGTCAACATTTAATCCTTTTTAAGGGTTTATTACTAGGCAGTGGAAAAAACAAGGGATGCCTGCTTTCCCCCTGATGAGCACGCTTAAGTCGGAACCTGTAAACGTCATTCTAAATGCAAATGGCTAAAAGTGATGACAAGGTAACAGCGTGTCATGAGTTGCCCACAGATGATTTCAACAATGTATTGAAAAGTGAGGCAATTTAATAGACACTTTTTAGGCATTGCTTTTTGAAGGAACTCTTTTGATTAACCCATGGACCACATTCCTTTCTGGACAATATTCTGAGGCCCCATGCCAGTAGTAGGCAGGGTCAGATCAAAAGGTAGGCTGATGTCATGGACTGGCAGGATGCAGAGGAATGGTGGGAGGCACTAGCTGGGGAACCCCCAAGGGAAGAAGGTTCAGAGCCAGGGGATTGGTGGCAGATGATGATGAGAGGTCAGAGGGAGAAGACTGGGAGGATGAGGTGTTGGAAGCTAAAGATGTAAAAGGGTTTAGTGAGCAGGGAGAGGTTTTGGAAGAGAGAAGACCAGAAGCTGAAGTAGAAACAGAAGAGGAGGGAGGCCAAGAAGCAGAGATATGTCAGGGTGTTGAAGAAGCAAGGGTGTCTCCCTTTCCTGTTGTGACAAGTTCCCCTCTCCCTGATCTTCCAGGTCCAGGAGAGGTATGAAGTGGGAGGAGCAAAGGTGGGCGCACCAATGTAGTGCTTGGGAAAGACCCAGGAGAAGAAGAGACTTAGGCAGCTGTGGGAAGATCAAGACCTTCAGTCTCCAGAATTGCCTCATAGGGGCAAGACCTATCAAGAAGAGTTACTGTGCTCATTAGGCCTGGTACTCCTGGGCAGACCTTGTTTTGTCTAATGAAATGTTAACTTCACTTATTCTGCGTAATTTATTGCTGGCTCGCTCCAATGAATATTAATTCTGCCTTTGTTCAGTAGGCTAGCCGTTCCATCCAGGCAAGGAAGAGGCATTATCAGAGTTCAAAGACGCATTCCAGGCAAGCAAACACACAGCCAGGCTGCAAAGTATGACCAGTGTGGGGTGTGGCCTAGGGAGCGTTCTGATGGCCAGACAGATAAGGGTAGAAGTTTGAAGCAAAGTACATGAGGAAGCCTTGGGTCTGGGAACATTGGTCTCCACCCACCAGCTAATAAGCAGAAGGGAGAACATGATGTGAAGTTGAGAAGTGGTAGGCCTAACCATTTTGTGACCCCACTGCTCTTCCCCCTCCATTCTCACTCTCTACGGTTGCTTTGCCCCTGCTGGGTCTCCACATGCATGTTTGTCTCAGCTGGGAGAGAAAAATGGCTGGAGAGTAGAGTGCTGGGCAAAGTAGCAGATTAAACACACTGTCTCCACTCACTGGCTCTCTCCCTTGCACAGGCCCCATTAAGACATTTGGCTTGGCTCTGTTGCACAATCTGAGCTGCGCTGCAGGGTTGGCTCGCCTTATGTTCAAAGAGCAGCATCCCACAACAGTGCAATCAAACTTCATCACAAACCATTTGTGTCTTCTTCTCTCTTTTTTGGCAGGGTGAGGATTTGGGATGTCAAGTGTTGTTGGATAAACAAGTTAACGGGAAAAAAGTTGCCAAGAAATTTGTAAAGCAAGAACAGGGAGAATTCAAGGTGTCTGCCTCCTCCAAAGCAGCAGATGTGGGCGATATAAAAATGTGTGCGTGAATAAATGTTTTAAAAATAAAGCAATGTTAACGCCAGGAAGCAGGGGGCGGCACACAAGAGCCCCGTGATGCAGATCTACTTGGAGAGAGGCTCTAAAGGTACCCTCCCTTAACCCTCTTAGGGGCAAACATATTATGCTTAACGCACAGCACGCAGCTAAGTCTTTCTTAAAAAAACAAAAACAGTAACAGTTGTGGTGCAGCCTGTTGTTGGGATCACAGAATGTAGGGACTGGAAATTTATACTGTTCCCTCCTCAGCTGCAACCTCACCTGAAAATTCCTACCTCTCCCAGCATGGCTACAAGGCTCGGTACAAATTGTTCCCATTGATACTGATGAGATCTTTTTTTCTTTTTTCTTTTACTAAGTGTCATAGCTGGGTGTATGTGTGGTCTTCAGGCAGGTGCAAGACACCCCCCCCCATGTAATTAACTCAAGAAAAACAGGAGACATATCAGATGCTATACATTAAGCATAAATGTAGTCTGACCCTATATGCATGGAGAAAGAAACACGTGAACTGGGCTATGCCATATTTAACAGGATGTAGTGTCTTCTTGATTCCTCACCTTACATCCTCAATAACCTTTTTCCACATTGTAAATACTTTCTGGTCTGGAGAGTGGGGTTGTTGGGGAGTACAACCCTGTTAGTTCTCCTGGAACTCTAGGTGGTTTTTAAATGCCATTCAGAAGCAGGTGCTAGGGGGTTACTGTTCCATTTCATGGCTGTTGATTTTGGGGTTACTCGGGGTTCTATCTGTCCCTGATGCTTTTTAACAGATACATGAGAATTTGGGATGAAGTGGGTTTGGGATGTAGTGTCATCAGTATGCAAGTAACCTACAGCATTACCTCCCATTTTTTCAAGTGTCAGGGAGACTGCCCAAATCATGGATATGAATACAGAGGCAGTTTTAGGATATATGAGGGGAAACCAACTGGAAATTAATTTATATAAGACAGAGATGCTATGGCTGGGGGAATTTGCTCATCTATAGGGAGGTGTGTGACAGAGTTTGGATGGTGTTGCACTGCCCTTGGGGAAAAAAATAAATCTCCTGGACTCAGTGCTTATCAGTGAAAGGATGAACTCCCCTGGTGACTAGGATTAAAAAAAAAAATCAGTTTAGGCTAATTTGCCAGCTGCAACCCTATTTAGAGGACGTTAACCGTACAATAGTCATACATCCTAGTTACATCCAGACTAGACTACTGTAATGCACTCTGACTGTTTGGAAGCTTTATGTCTGAAAACCTTTGAATTCAAGTGGAGCACCAAAGCGCAGTCTGTGACTTTCTTCATGTGATAAGGAAGTGTAGGAGGTTGTGGCTGAGACTCTGATTGGGCAGAGATTTCCTCCTGGAGAGTCAGGTCTGATCAGGGTCATAGGAAGTAAAACATATACTGGTCTGGGAATGGAGGAGGAGAAATTGGTAGGAATTTACTCTGGCATTTTACCATTGATTTTTAAAGATAGCTCCCCATGAATCTGCAGGGACTTCCACTTAAACATCGATGGAACAGTGTACCCAATATTTAGGATAAACGCTACAGTGCATGGTGAGGTGGTAGTTTTCCATTGGAAAGCAATCTCTGAACTAAAAGAATTTGAACAGGAAGAAACACAAAAGCAAAGAAAAATAACCAGTAGGACAAAAGTGCAATGGTTAACATGCTGCAGATACGCAACTACAGAGATGACTCTACAATAGTTATTTTAGTTTATACTGATGTTTAAGGTGACACCTTATCTAATTGTTCAGTACTGCTATATCATTCAGCATTTGTAGTATTTGACTTTGATGTTTTTTTTATAGGATTTTCTCAACATAGTTATTTGAAGAACTATTAAGTGGTATACTACTAGTACTATTACCACTCCTACTAGACAGAATTTTAGAGCAACTCCCTGCCTCTCCCCAAACCAGTAAATCAACCAGACTATGGTTCAACAGCATTGTTTTGGGGGAGCTCGGTGGGTCAATGACAGAGCATCTTGCAGACAGAAGGTCCCAGGTTCAATGCCTGGCATCTCAAAATAGAACTGGGAGAGAGTATGGGTAACCAGCCTTATATAACCAACATGCTTAAGTCTAATTAATGCGGACCACAGAGTAAGCTGTCGTGCCAGGCTTAGCTCACCTCGGCTCAAGCCCTTTAGTCTACCTGAGAAGCTCAATGTGTGAGGAGGTCTGAGCTGGATGCTCCAAGCTCAGAACGCATGGTTCTTACAAGCTACTCTTGAGTTCCTATACAAATAATTTAGGAACATTCATCACTTTGAAACTAAACTAAGTTTTACTGCCTGCACAACTTTTTTCTGAACGCTGTATGGAAAAGCACATGAACCTGACCTTTGAAGAGTTTCTAAGTAAACCAAATTTCAACTTACCAAATGTGTGGTCTTTACCTTTGTTGGAGAAAGAGGGAAGTTTTGGAACTCCCAAGGGCATATTTTAAGGGGCAAACAATATGCTTCACTTTGCTGCATATTTTGTGATTTTGCTGGGGTTCTCCCACCAAAGAGTACTCGCCCCAAACTTGGATTTTGGCTGCCAGGAATTCTCCTTTCTTATACCTATTTTTTCCTTACCAATAACAGAGACTCCTGCCTGAAACCCTGGGGAGCCACTGCCAGACATTGCAGACAATACTGAACAAGATGGACCAATAGTCTGATTCAGCATAAAGCAACTTCTTATGTTCCCACGTTTTCTCAAGTAGCCAACCAGATGTCTCTAAAAGCTTTCTGTGATGGCCGACTCCTGTTGTCTATTCCCAGAACTTGGCACTCAGAAGTGACTCACCACCTCTTAACATGGAAGTTCTCTTTAGCTATTTATAGACCAATCTTTGCAGCAATTTCTGTGTAGCCAGATCATGATAAATTACACCAAGCAGCAACTTCATGGGGGAAACCGGGTGAACTAATTGATGAATGAGAATTTGCAAACAAATCAGATGAAATGACCAGAGATCAGCCACTGGAGAAAGAGATATGCCTTGCACAGGCAAGTACTTGCTTCCAGTATGAGATCTCAAAACTTAGAAAAAGCAAGAATGGTTGCAAGCCAAACTGAGAAAGTGATGGTGGAAGCCAAACAAACAAAGCTGTAAGATGCACAGTTCAGTTCAAAGCTGTGGATCCTCTGCTGAAAAGCCCAGCGACAACACAGACATATGCTCAAAAAAAAAGCAAAGCAAATTAAAACAGCAGAGCCAGCAAATGGATAGGACATGAAAAGAAAGTATGTTGCCACTGTGGATCTAAGCAGCATCTCCACCATGAATGCGCAAGTTCTACAAAATGCCCGGAAAACACAGTCTAGGTCCAAAGACAGTTCATGTGACAGTTGCACCTTCAGTGCTGCAAATCCTGATTCTGCTCATGTACATGCATGCACATCAGTCTCTTCTGGTCACCCGGGGAACCTTTTACCCCCTTGGGTAGCAAGCAGTGGCTACTTCTGGCATGGGAGATGTCTTTCTCCTCTTTTCCCCATGCTTCTCTGAAAACCAAAGGAGACACTTTATGCTCACCCATCCCTATTAATGCTATGGTGTTTCTAACAAACACCCACATCTCTTTCACTCTGCTTTATTACAGAGCACCGATCACTGTAGCAATTCCCGTTACAAAATTCCATTAGGGGAAACTTAGATGAAATAGTTTCCTTTCTGCTCCATGGCAAGGCCAGGCCTAAATGTGTTTCTGTCACCTTGGTGATCCCCTGTAAGGAGGAATATGGTGGCAGGCACAGGAATCAGTAGAGAAACAGGCAAGGAATGGTAGAAAAATTTCAGAGGCGTATTTTCACAGGGACAGTTTGCTTGTGAGGAGAGAGTACTAAGAGCTTTAGCGAGGAACCTGACAGCTGCTTTTTTTTAAATGCCGTAACAACAGAGCTAGATAGTGCAAGAAACATGTTGTCTCTTTCTCCCCTGTTCCCTACAATGTATATACTATAGCATCACGGAGCACTGTGTTTCTTTGGCTCAACGTCCGATTACGTTTTATTTACTTATTTGTGTGTTTTGCTTATACAGCCCCGTCAGTGTGCATGGGACTCTACAGAGCACAACAGGCAGCTCTTTGTCCTGAGGAACTTACAGGAAAAGCAGAGGCAAGGACAAAGAGGGAAATAATATGTGATTGCTAACCAAGCAATCTTACCTATACAAAGCCTGTGTAAATTTCCCCTATTCCAAACCCGGTTCAGGAGGAATTCTATTTACACCAACCAAAAGGCTGGCCTTTTTCTGCCAGGTTGCAAGGTCATGTGACTGAGCTGAAAGCCCCTTTTACGCTGGCATAAATTCTGAGCCCCAGCATATCTCCAGATGAGCTGGCTGAGGAATTTATACCAGCATAGCCTCTGCTGAGCCCTGCCTCAGCAGGGAAAGCCCAAGGTATACTGAAACCAAACTCTCTCATCCTTGTGGATTTTGGGTTTGGAGTGTGTTGTTAGGGTCGAATTACATGTCATGCTCAATGCATCATTTGGTGTGGGCCCTTGTGGTCTCTTCCAACTCTATGATTCTATGATTCTATGAATTTAGATTAGGAGCCACTGGTAGATCTCTGGGTGGTTTGCAGTTGCCTGGCAAGTGTTTCGGACTCTCAATTCCTCAACAATAAAAACAGCCAAATTATTTTTTCCTAGGTTAGGTTGCAGAAATTAAACAAGGTAATGGACTAGTGTGTTTTCTTGTTCAGCCCCGGAACTGAAAACAAATTCATAGGCTCATAATGTTCAAGGGATGCCCCGCTCTTTTGAACCTGGTTCTGCTTGGTAGATCTTGGGGTTCCAGGGAAAACACACACACACACACACACACACACACACACACACGAGAGCCAACACCTACAGTGTGTGTGTACTTGTGTCTGACATTGAGAGGGGAGATTAATCCCTTCTTTCCCTGCCCGCCCCTGAGACAGCAATGAGGATTAATTAAAAAAGAGTTCAGATTGACACTATATCTATCTGTCTATCTATATCTCATAGCTGCCTGTGTGTAAAGGGGATATTTGGTGGAGGGGTGCAGCTGGGGAGGGGATATCAACCTCCCTGCCAAGTGATGAAATGTAGTCCAAATAGCAATCTCCCTTTGCTTGTAATTATTATTGTTATTGCTATTTTTTTAAAAAATGAGGAATAGCTTCAAGGGCATAGTCAGCATTTATTCTGAGAGGCAGGCTTTATGCTAGGGGACAAAACCGGGCTATCTGTGATGCAACTGGTTAAGCATTTTTATTTATTTACTTGATATAGGGGTGGCAGCTGCCCATACCCCCGCTCCTTTGGCTACGCCCATGCATAGCTTCATGCTATACATTAGGCATGATGTATAATTTGAGCCTGTTGCAGTAGGGTAAGGGAACTAAGGGGTTAAGCCAAAAGCTCCAAGGGAAGGTGGGTTTTGAGGAGGGGTGTTTCAGAAAATATGAGAGGGAGTCTTACCTTGGTGTCATGGTTTGTGCTATGTATCACATTAACATGGAAAAGGGAGAAATGATTTTTTTCTTGTATTGTGAACTTTCTGCCTTATGGGTCTGATTATTATTATTAATTCTTCTTCTTTTTCTTAATATACAGAACAATCAACAAAGCAGTGAGATGCTCAGCCTGAGAGGCTTGTGCTCAAGCAGCATCAGTTCACTAAATAAAAAAGGTAAAAAGGTAAAGGACCCCTGGATGGTTAAGTCCAGTCAAAGGCGACTATGGGGTTGCAGCACTCATCTCACTTTTTGGACTGAGGGAGCTGGTGTTTGTCCACAGACAGCTTTCCAGGTCACGTGGCCAGCATGACTAAACTGCTTCTGGTGCAACGGGACACCGTGATGGAAACCAGAGTTCACGGAAACACTATTTACCTTCCCGCCATAGCGATACCTATTTATCTACTTGCACTGGTATGCTTTTGAACTGCTAGGTTGGCAGGAGCTGGGACAGAGCAACAGCAGCTCATTCCGTCGTGGAGATTGCCTAATTTCATGGAGTGGAGTGGTATGGAGAGAAACAGAGGGAGAGATGGGGTGGGTGAGAGAGCTATACAATGCTGCAACTTTTGCTTAGCTTTGGTTTTTAGGTTCACCCACCACCAGCTGTGGCCACCAGCCCAGGCTAACTTTTCCTGTAGGTAAACAATCCTTCATAGGAAACAGATTTCCTCCTACCCTGACCCAAAACAACAGCATAATCAAGAAGCCCTTCATGGCTACTTCTTATCAATATACTGGGTGGAAACAACCTCTCAGTCTGTCCTCATGTGAGATTAAGCTGCAAAACCATTGTATCCAGCGCCTGACTCCGGCAGATAAGCATAACCTCCATTCTTATTCATAGAAACATCACTGACCATTACTACCTGTTAAACAAGCACCTTTCTCTAGCAAGCCGTACAAAACTCAGGAGACAGCATTCTCTTAGCACAATAGCATCCCCATTGCAATGCAGGAAAAAGAGAGCTGTATTTGAGCAAATCAGCAGTAAGTACAGAAACGCACAGCAGGAAATCCTGCTCACCGCTGCAGTGCATTTGTTTGTTTTCAATAGACACCGAAGCACTTCTGTGCTCAAGACCACCTGGGATTGGTTCTAAAACTTATCCGTGGCCTCAGGTACATTGCAACCCTTTATTTTTACATATATTTATACAGTCTCCAAATGCATTTTGGTACAATAGAGGAGTCTTAAATAGTCATGAATGGATGTTGTTTGAAACTTCCAACAGATCCTTGATGCCTTCTAACAGGCTTTTCAATGCTAGAGTGGTTGTCTGTGTAATGTACACTTTGCTTTCTTTTGCACAACTATCATTTTCTTCCACATTTCGCATTCACACCCACACCTAAGCCTCACTGGATGATGGCTCCGACCTGGTGGAATGTTCTGTCCCATGAGACTAGGGCCTTTCAGGATTTAACCTCCTTCCGTCGGGCCTGTAAGACAGAGCTATTCCACCTGGCCTTTAATTTGAATTCAGCCTGATCTTTTATTTCCCTTTTCTTCCCTCCCCCTCCTCTTTTATGAAGATTACCCGCTCTGAGACCCCACAGCTAATTCTCCCCTGGCCTCCTAGCTGGCCCAAGTAGGACCAATTCAGCCAGCTAGTCCTGGGGATTATCTAATGCTTATTTTCCCTAAATTGATTTCTGGATTTTGAATTTTATTGTTATTCATGTTTTTATACTGTATTTTATGCTGTTTTTACAATTAAGTGTTTAAAATTTGTTGTTAGCTGTCCGGAGCCCAGTTTTTGACCAGGGAAGGGCAGGGTATAAATAATAATAATAATAATAATAATAATAATAATAATAATAATAATAATAATTATTATTATTATTATTATTATTATTACTGGAGACTAGAACAAGCCCCCCATTTTTTTCTTTCTTTATGTCTAGTCTAGTCTATTCTCAAAAGACTGACTGGCCATATTTCAAGAGAACTCAAAGTGGAAGGAACCTTTCAGTCAGACTGGCCACTTAAGCAAGGAAAAGCCTAATACATAAGCTGAGCAGTTAATTCACTAGACTCTCTGTGAGTCCTATGAAAATATCGGATCTGCCAAGTTCAGCTAGCCTTATGTTAACAGGTGGGAATAAATACAGGACATGCCAAGAATATGTAGACAGAGCTGGTACAGAAGGACAGAATTAAAACTGCTAGCAATTGGCAAGAAATACTGCAACCTTCTTCCAGGAATGCCCGCCAGAGAGAAAAGCTTGCTGAACTCAAAACAGCAAGTAAATACTGCTTATATTGCATTTTTGTTTTAATGCAACCATGCAGCCTTCATAATTACATATCTGATGAGGCACTTCTCCAGGTGTACTGATACAGAGAAGCACCTATCAACCTCTTTATGGTTAGTACCCATAAAAATATGTGTGACAGGCAGAAATTCAACAAGAGAAGCTATGCTGACCTAGAGATACAGGGGTGGGTTTTTTTTTGTTTTTTTTAAGAGGCTGCCAAACCTTTTATATTTGAAGTCTTTCTTGGCTTTTTGTCTGTTTGTTTTGGTTTTGGCTTAGAATTCAGAAAATTAAGACAATTGTTCAGAAATAATGGTTTTGAAATTTGGCAGGTTTGGAAGCATGAAACACCCAGGCTTCTTTTGGGTGAGACAGCGTTACTTGGGATGGATTCATTTGCCCTTTTTCTTTTTTCTTTTTTGAGCCATGCTACTTTCACTTTTTTAAAAAACAACAACAACCAACTACTAATTATATTCATTCTATTTCCACGTTAAACAACTTGTTAAAAATCCTCTCAAAACACATATTTAAAATGCTTGAAATGTATATTTCCTGAGATTTCATATCGTAATTCACTGAGATCAAATTCCTCAAGCATCTCTTAAGTATTGCTAGATTAAATTATCAGAAGGATGACTACTGAAACTCCAAAGATCATTCACATATACTAAATTTCTCAGGGTTCCCTTCTGCATTGAAGGAAGATAAATAGTAGTGGGTTAGCCAGTCCGTCCTGAGAATTCTCTCTCAATCTGGATAGTATTCAACAAAACCCCACAAAGCTCTCATACATAGATTTATTGAAGATCACAAGGCACATGCAGAAATATTTACTAACATTCCAATAGGCTGGTTTTTTGGCTCTGAATGAAATTGGTTAGATCCTCTTTATGAAGTTGCATGCAGAGTTCTCGGTGGAGTTCTGTAAGAACGAGTGAGTTCACCCTTCTTTCTAGGTTTGAAGAATTAAACTGAAACTAGATTGCAAAGGAGGAAGGGAGGTTTCTTCCCAAACTGGGCAGAGTCAATAGAAATTAGAATATTGAAATCCCAAAAAGATTAAGGAAAATATTGGGGGGGCCACTAGGGGTGCATTTGAAGATGGCTGACAATACCATCTCTCCAACCCACACGAGGTAATTAAGAGGCTGTTATGGGAGTATGCAGCCTCCTTTGTTGCCCCAAGGGAATGGGGAACACTGCCCTTGCCTGCTGTGCCCATAAATCACCCCCGGACTTGAAAGAAGGGGGTGAGGGCACTAGGCAGAATGCCCTTGTGTGGACTCCGGTTCTCCTGGACGCTGTCTCTGATCGCGCACTAGCTGCAGCAATTTGAAATAAACAATTAGAAAGAGGCAATTGCACATATTTCAAGTGAAGAACGGGGAGTGAAGACTGCTAATTGAAGGGACCTCTGTGAAAGAAGAGCAACGGGTTGGATCAACAGGAATATATCATGAAGATACATCAAAGGCTTGGTATGTCGGCAGCGGGACTGGATGGGGGGAAACTTTTTTCTTCTTCTATGTGATTAACCAATAACCCCCCCTCAAGTCAGAATCGTCGTATAACTGACCTAAGCAGGATGATTTAAGACTGTGTGGAAATGAACTCTAACCAAAAGTCTGCTTTATGGAGATTGAGAAAAGAACAAGAGCTTTTGGAATGACGCAGCAATAAAAACAGAGTCGCCATGTTGGCAGGTTCTGTCAATTACGACCGGGAGAAGGAATGGATTTGTTTTCATACTGGATTCCTGGTGAACCTCTTCAGAGGACTAAGAAAACGACAGACCTGTGAAGATTAATGACAGTAAGAGTGCTTTTATTTATGGAAGCGATGATATACGGAAACCGTCTCGATATGGCTCTTGGACGAATGGAAAAATCCACACAGGATTACAATTTGTCTTAGCCCACTTGTGGAGACTATCAGAGGTCACAAAGAGAAGGGAAAAATATATGAAAACAACAAGATGAGATGTGGAAAACAACAATAAAGGACTGGATAGAATTGTGAACATTATTTGGACAGATTTGTGGACATTAAAGCAGCAGCAAGAAGATGATTGGATCCCCTTCGGAACTTGAAATATGGGTACCCCCAACAAAAATTTAAAATTCGGCTTTGTAATTTGGAATTTATGTGATTTGATTTGATTGGTCGGTTAATAAAAATTATTTTTTTTTAAAAAAAAAAGATTAAGGAAAATATTTATGTATGCGGTAGTAGCAGCTAGGATCGTTATTGCTAAAATATGGAAAGGGGACTCCGCGCCCACAAAGTTACATTGGCAAAGTAAAATGTTAGAATATGCTGAACTAGCAAGATTAACTGCAAGATTCCGAGACTATCAGATCAAATATTCAACAAAGAGTGGAATATTTATAGAGATTACCTAAAAGAACATTGCAATATTACCAATTCATTGGCAGGTTTGGATTGAGTTTCTGCTTGAAAACAAGAGATTGTTACAGAACAAAAATGATAGAGAATCTAGGAGAGATAAAATTAAGTGTGCAGTGAAAGGGAATTTAGGAACCACAGTGGGGGGACCAGGTCACACTAGAATTAGTAAAGAATGAAATTAATTCTGTGTCTTTCTTTTTTGTACATAAGGAGTATTTATTTTGGATTGGTTTTTGTTAATATTGCTATATATTGATGCTATATATTGTTTGATTTGGTTTTCTGTTTTGTTATGTTTTTAAACAAATAAAGCATTAAAAAAGAAAAAAAAGAAACTAGAATATTGCTAGGCCTACATTTCCTAACCTGCCTTGAGGTCTAAAAAGGTGGAAAGGCACTATCTTTTCTTAGAGGGGCAGCATTCTTCAGTGCAGCAGAATCCCCATCTAGTACTATATTTTTTCATGGCCTTTGGCTGTGATCAGGACCTCAAACCCAAGGACCAGCTGCGCCCCTCTGAGCCAATCTATCTGGTCCTTGGGATTCTCTCTATGCGACACCCTTCGGTGGCCCAGCTGCACATCTTCCTTGAACGTTTCTGCCAGGCTAGAATGTATCCTTGACCTCCAACCATGCATCTTGCTTGTCTGGAAGGAGGACAGATAGAGAGATGTGCAGATGTGTGCGTAGAGACTAGCCTACTGTAGAAGGTAACATTTGCATGAGTTGCCCTGCCAGTTTTGGCCCCAGCCTCACTCAAGGCTGGGACGTGGCCCCCATAAGGCTAAAAGGTAAAGGGACCCCTGACCATTAGGTCCAGTCGTGACCGACTCTGGGGTTGTGGCGCTCATCTCGCTTTATTGGCCGAGGGAGCCGGCGTACAGCTTCCGGGTCATGTGGCCAGCATGACTAAGCCACTTCTGGCAAACCAGAGCAGCGCACGGAAACACTGTTTACCTTCCCGCTGGAGCTGTACCTATTTATCTACTTGCACTTTGATGTGCTTTCGAACTGCTAGGTTGGCAGGAGCAGGGACTGAGCAATGGGAGCTCACCCCGTCGCAGGGATTCGAACCGCCGACCTTCTGATCGGCAAGTCCTAGGCTCTGTGGTTTAACCCACAGCGCCACCTGCGTCCCCCCATAAGGCTACTTGGAAGTAAATGATGGCTCTTTGGCTGGAAAGAGTTACCCATCTGAGGTTTTGACAATCAGACTTGGCTGATTGACTGTGCCATGTGAATTTGGTTAGAACTGGTATTCTGGGTTGCTTCCCATGGTTAAAAATAAATAAATAAAAAAAAAAAATAGATCCTGGCTGGAAATGGGTTACTTAAATTTTAATATTGCACAGCTCTCATTGGCACTGTTTCTCATTTACACCACATATCCCACTGTTTTCTTTATGAAATCACAATCTTGGCCCATCCTGATAGGGCTTCTGCATCTTCCCGTTGACTTGTATGAACACAGAAGCAGTTGCAATGAAACAGGAAGAGGAAACAGAGGAAAGAGGCTCTTCTTTCCTTCCATTATATTTGTGCCGTCTTCAAGCTACTGGTGCTGTGTTACTGAGATGAAGGGGAATGTACTCTCAGTGCTCTCAGAAGGGATAATCTTTTTCAGAAAAAGTCTGGAAGTAGAGGCACTTCAGAAACTGTGTTTTCCATATGTTTGTTTCATAAGCCAACGGTTTATCTTTTATTGCTGAAAATATGGTATTTGTAACTACCTGTGACAGCTTGCCCTATAAAAATCTGTTATGGAATAATGCCACTGGCACTCATGGGCAGCAAGGCTCTAAGTGAACCTGGTGTTTCGTTCATTAAGATAGCTTAGTTTGCTCATCACCACTGATGCTCCAGAGAGATTTAAGAGGGCAGAGGACACATCTCAGCCTGTGTAAGAGGAACTGTGTGTGTTTGCACACATTAAATGGTTGTTCCATATACCTGCTGCTCTCTGAGTGCATGTGATGAGCACTGGATTGAGTTCATTGGGACTAACCTGAGGTAAAAATGCAATCAGCCACAATGATGAAAATATATGCATATCTCTTCATTTGTTTATTTTTCATTTTCAGAAATATTGATTAACTCAAAGACGGATGACAGTGGGATGAGTGGTGCAATTCAGAAAGCTCTGCTGTTTGCTAATGCAAACTTAAAGCATTTTTATTTATTTAGATATTTAGTCTTGGGGAGGTAGAGAAAGGTTGGATCCTGCTGGTCTGCTGAATTTGACCCAATTGCTTTAAGATCCCATCTACCAGAAAGGACTAAACAACTTCATTTATATTTCAAATGCTTCAAATCAATATTCTGTTGAGCCCCTCCTCCCGCCTGAGTTTGGGATCACCCCACCAGCAAAAGCAACAACAACGTACAACTGAAGATTTTAAGGAATAGATTGCCTGTTATAAATAATTTATGACTGTCATAAAGGAAAAACAGATTGTGAAATACTGCTGACGAAAACAATGCCTATATTAAAGGATGAACCTTCCTGACTCTGCCTTGCCTGACTTCGCTTTTTTTACAATCCTGTCGTCTCTCCCTCCCTCTCCACCCCCTCACCCCCATTTTTTGAAAATGTCATTCAGGCTTCCCGTGCTCAGCCACACTCAGCAATGAAAAATGCAAAAGCTGCTTCTGCTCACAAAGAAATACTTGAGATAATCTGAAAATAAACAAACAAACAAGAATAGCCCACCATCCCAAGGATTAGAAATGCTTGTGTGCATAACAGACATTTGCATCTGAAAAACTGGGTTAGAGTAAGCATCTTATGTAGGGTCTGAAAGCCCGACACTGGGTGTATGCCAGTGAAACAATGAGATGGGATGACCTTAAACCTTCACTGGTCCACAAGAGCTTAATTCAGTCTGGGGAGAACTGGCGTGGCAAGCCCTTGTAGGTTGAAATTGATGGAGTGCAGCTGAGACCTTGGTTAGGCATCTCTGGCCAGGATTTGAAGCAGCTTAGATAAGAAGAAAGTGCATACGCACGCACACGCGCGCACACACACACACACACTCTCTCTCTCCTCCTCCTCCTCCCTCCTCAACAATGGAGAAATTTGCCAAGATGATAGCTTGAGTAGCAGAGGATCAGGGAATATGAAGGCACTTCTGGACTGAAGGATAGAGTAGGGAGGGAGGGAGGAGAGAAGGCAAGGAGTTTGAATAGCATGACTGAAGGGGTGGGAGTTCTGCCCCCTTAATTTCCCACACAGGGGGAAATTTAGCTTGTGCATGAAACACATTGTTCCTGTTAACAGTCCCCTTTCTCCACAAGCACTGAAAGAACAAATTCCAGGTGAGGCTGTGCTAGAGAGTTGTGGAAAAGCAACAACAATCATGGCACCTTAAAGACTAGGAGATTTGCTGTGGTACCAGCTCCATCTGCTAGAGCCAATTTCATCCACATACATAAAGCGGTTAGTGGTAACCTCAGTGGGCAGTTCATTCACACACTTGCATAAAAAGTGCAAGGAGGTGAGCGAGAAGGCTGAGACTTACTCCCATTGCAACCTCATTGCTCTTCCCTCCTGAAAGGTAGCATCTTTCTAAGTTCTTTGAAAAGAGCTGCATTATTATTAATTTTTTGCAAAATGTGGAGAAGCGACCAATTGCTGCTTGTTCCTCTTCTCTGCCTTGTAATGCCCAGAAAAAATGCCTAGTGTAACACAATGCAGGGGATGGCATGATATGTCCACGCTACTGGGAATGAGGTAATGCATTGTGTGGTAACATCATGTCACACAGAAGCCCCCTTCATGGCTGCACTGCATCCAGAGGCATCCCGCTTAGGATGCGGCACTGAAAGTCTGCCTCTGGCTTTGCCCTTGAGACTTCATGGAGCCACCAGCCCTGTGATCAAGTTAGGCTTAGATATCTGCAAAGGAAAGCCTGCACGTGTAGCTCATTAAGCATTATGGAGCCCTGGTCACGTAGCATTCCAGAGCATGTGCAAAGTGCATGGGTGAAGGCTTTCTTTTGCAGGTGCCCGCAGGAGTGGCTGGTATGATGAGGTGGTGCCATGTATGGAACAGTGTCACCACCATGTATCTGGACAGTACAAGGATGAGACAGGATGGCAGGTCAAGGCTGCATGGGTGTACTGTCAACAGCATCAGATTGGACCAGGTTGTGAGCCTGTGCAGCTCACTACCCTGCCCCATCCTCAGACCATCAGAAGAGTGGCCCTGTCCTACTACATAGGCCTCTTATGTATCCATGCCTAATGAATGGGTACTGGGGACTGGACCAATGGTACCACCTGGCTTTCTGGATGGAGCCAGAGGTGATGTATAACAGCCCTATTCTATATGGGATGCCCCTTCATGTGTCAAAGTCTCATGAAAACAACACCTCTGTTTTTCTTCTGATTTCTCATTCTGCCCTGTCACATGAGCAAATGTCCAAAGAGCTCTACATGGCAACCTGGGGACATGGGTCCTTTATTTCTTGCTTCTATAGCTGCCAGTGTGTGTTGTACTTTCTTGCCTTACCACTGCTGCAGATTGCAACAATGCTGTGAACCACAGGTTAGAAGAAACAGAGCAATATGCCGGGGCAAAACGGCTACCTACATTGATTTCATTAAGCCCTAATTATTATTTTTCTTTCTGCGCAGTTAGCAGCTGTGTAGTAGTTTTGACAAAGCAATGCATCAGAATGCTGTGACAGAGACATGGAATTGGGAACTTGGATCTCTGCTTAAAATCTAGAGGGAAAAGTGGTGGATGGTGTCATTTGGGAATAAAAAGTGATGGGTGGTGACCTCTCTCCTGTTCCGCCCACAGCAATCTGCTCTCCCCGCCCCCCCCGGCACTGAATCTTGGCCGGGGAGGAGAGTGTAGGGAAGATTTAGTCGGAAGGAATCAAGTAGAAACAACACCTGCCACTTCTCCCCTCCAAATGAACTCTGCCTTCCAATGCTTTTCATGAGTTTGGCTGAGATCAGGTCTTCCACTCGCAGCTAGCTCAGTCCTCACACACATTTTGATGAAATACTACAAAAATGACAAAGCTACAGAGTGACTCCAAAGTATGGTGCTTGGATAAACCCCCTAACAGTAGGTTTCATCACATCATTTAGTACATTAGCACATTTGTATGATGCCAGCTCAGAAATGCCTGCATGAATTTAGCCTCCCACATGGTTGTCTTTTGTACTCTTGTGTCTACATATGAATTATATGCATGTGTTTCTTTAAAATAAAAGTAATCTAAATATATGGCAGATGTGCAAATCCCCCCGGAGGCAAATGTACTTTGGATTCAGAATGGTGACAATGTACTTGACAAAAGTCACCATGCAACTTGCTGTCACATTGTCACCTGTTCATGTGCCTTGCTGTGCCCGAAGCAGCTGTCTAGGAGCCTCACTGGTTCAAGAGAAGTCTCATGTATTTCTCTTGGGGCAACTCTTTCTCTTTTCTGTTGATCTGTTTATAATTTTGCCTGTTGCAGCTCTGAAACATTCATGCTTTGAAAAATGTATGGTTGAATACATAGTGTTGCATTTTTATTGGATTCCTAAGGCACCTGAAAGTATTTTCATTGAAAGCATTGAACTCGAAAGTCAGTTCCTATCTGTCATGATTGCAGTCAGCAGTACTGGCATAACTGGAAAAGCATCAGAAAGTAGGATTTTGCCCTATCAAAAACTACCCTAGCATGTATTCATCATGTTCTTCCCTGATTGCAATCCACTGCTCAAGAATTTGGAGGAGATGACTTCATGATAACAGAGGCATGGAATAAAAAAACCCAAGACCTGGCTGACACAGGAGCCCCAGAAAGGACCCAGAAATTTCTGGGAAGAAGACAGTACAACACTTCCATGAACAGAGTAAGAAAATCTACATTGAAATGAAATATGAGGAAGTATGTGTGAGGAGTGAAGACCTGGCTGACACAGGAGCCCCACAGTGAGGAGCCGCCAAACAGCTGTAGCAGATATAAGCTCTAACAATCTACAAAGAGAACTCTTCCATCTCTCTCCGAGTTTGCAGCCTACTCAGTCTCCAGCATCAGTTGGCTTCTTCTAGTGCCACCAAAAGAACCAGGAAAACTTAATCATGCAAGGGATTCCATGCAGTGCATTTTTTGTTCTTTTCTGCAACTAAGAGAAGCAGCTGGGTGCTGCCAGAAGTGGAGAGAGCAAGCAATGGCAGTCAGAGACGATGCCAAGGGATTCTCCACATGCGGTTGTAGCAGCTGAAAGAATCAGCAGCTAATACAATCAGCTGGAGTCTTCCTATCACATGGAGACTCTATTTAGCACTCCTGTGCAAGCTCCTCCCAAGTTTAAGGTAGCTGAATCTTGGGGATCCTCACTAATTAAATTTGAGCATGACACAGTAGAAGCGGTCAGCATTTGAAGGACCCAGAAATTTCTGGGAAGAAGACAGTACAACACTTCCATGAACAGAGTAAGAAAATCTACATTGAAATGAAATATGAGGAAGTATGTGTTCAGTTGGAGCTGTGTAGCTAAGTATACCAAACGAGACAAGTACCCTAGTGACATCACCTTTCAGGACTGTGAAGGAACAGCAAAGGGGTGCAGTTGCTGCATACTATCATCCCAAGTGCATCATTCAGGGTGATAACTCAAATGCCCTCTTAGCAGGCTCAGACACATGCATGATGACTGCAGCCATCACCTGATAAGAAACTGAAAGATGTACTTGACTATAAAGCAACCTGCAGGGAGTGAACACAATGAAGGGCAGTTCACAACTGCATGTACAGCATTTGCTTTCTTAGCTCAAAGTGTGAATGGGATTCCATTGAGAAGCATCGTGTTTGAGTGGGCGCGACATGATACGAAAGCTTTTAATGTGGAGCCTGAGTACTTCCACTGAGATACATGAGCATATGCAAACCAGCCCCATTTCTCTCAAGTGGCTTCACCAAGAGAGAAGAGGAAAGGAGTTGCAATTATCAACATGCCTCTGATGGCATCAGCATATCATACCTTCAAAATCTCTGTACCTGTATTGCCCTAGATGCTAAACAGCAAAAATGAATCAAATTGGATTCATCAGATATAAAAGTCAGAAACAATCAACAGCCCTGCTGCTGTCCTGTCACCAGCAACTCACATTAAAAATATGTAGTGTTCTGGGAACTGGAGCAATGCTCATGTTCAACAAAAGTAGTGCCAAAGTACTAGTCAAAGGACTCTCCCCACATCCTTGACAGGTTCCATGTGCCTCATTCATGCAGCCATCCTGTCTGAACACCCCTGGGTTCCTTCTAAATCAGAAAGAAGTTGTCAAGATATGTACCGTACTTTCAGTGAGCAAGTTGCTTTGTGTAAGATGACAGGGGAAGGCAGGTTTTAAGACACCCTCTTCTTTTCTCTCCATCCCACTCTCCCTTTTAAACACACAATACGAAAAAAACACACACTTGTATTTCTCTGCAGGGGATATGCACTTAATGCCCCTCACATCTCCAGGTTTCTGCAGTTCCAGTACAGGGAAGGGACTTATTGTTCAATTTCTTCAGGGAGGTGGGGGGGGTGTTCAACAGTAGCTTCTGATCTGCTCCATGCACAGTCTAATACCAAGCAGTGGCCCACAAGCAAATGGTGCTTGGACACAGTGAAGGGCTGCATGCGGGTCAATAAATTTAAGCTGGATCCAAAACAGACAAGAGGTGTTCTCAAGTCTGGAGATGGAGAGAAAGGCTATTCCAGACAGGACTGCAGTTCCCTGTAAAGAAAAGATCCACAGCTTTTGGTATCTCCTGGATCCAA
This sequence comes from Podarcis cretensis, assembly GCF_951804945.1. Classification (NCBI taxonomy): domain Eukaryota; kingdom Metazoa; phylum Chordata; class Lepidosauria; order Squamata; family Lacertidae; genus Podarcis; species Podarcis cretensis. Next base: position 81,599,189 of record NC_137175.1, on the reverse strand, counting down.
CATGGTCACTGGAGGCTCAATTAGCCTTGATCACTAGAGTGTGTGTTTCCAGCTATGGCTGGTTCACTAGCTACAGCTCTTCTTGGACACTGCACTCCACACTCTCATCACTTCCAGGAATCTGCAATATGCTCTATGTCGGGCTGCATAACACAAGCTTGGTTTGGGAGATTCTAGAATAAATTGAAAGGTTTACTGGGAATAGAGGAAGTGACCTGTCAGTCTAGAAACAAGCTGGAAGTTAAGCCATAATGTGAGGGGAAGGCAGCTCAAGATGCACTTGAGGGTAAGATGTGCAAACTAGCCTTGACAGCTTTGCAGCAGTGGGTGGAACCCTATTGGTCTCTTGTGTCTCCTGATCACTCCTGAACTGGACACTACAGCGCCACCACTGCAGTGGTGGTGGTGATGCTCATGAGAATGAAAGCCAGCAGCTATTCGTATGGCAAACTCCTACAGTGGTCCAGCAAGTATGGGCTCTGGACTCCTGCTATGAGAGTCCCGTGTTTAGTCCTGATGCCTTGCAACCCAAAGCAACCTCATTTCCCAAAGGAAGAAGTGCTTGATAAATAAAAAGGAGCACACCCCACTTCCAATCTGGTAAATAAGAGAGTTATGTGTGTGTAGGAGGAAAAGATAGACAAAATTAGGGCAGGGAGTTGATGTAGTCCATGGACCAACAATTAGCTGCCCTTGCAACAGATAATGGTGCTGGTAGTTTACAGCTTCTCCTGTATAGCTTGGCTACTGTGGTATTAAGCTCAAGCAACTGGATTATTCAGCCCTTCATGTGTCCCACTGGTAATTTCCTAATGCATTACCTTGTCACTCACAAGTCTGCCTAGCAATGTTCATTAGGAAGGTATGTGACAGCATCCACTAATGTATGTCTGGGGCAAGAGAATCGATTTCCCCCTTCCTTGCAAAAAGAGAGATCTTTAATAGTAATACTGCAGGAGAGATTACGAGATGGAAAGTGCACACTGATGGAGTCTACTGCAATACATTATCGGGCAGGAAAATGTCACTGATGTATCACTTACAAAATATTATCCATTTTTTTCCATGGGGTATGAGGCTGCTGGTAAAGCGGGATAAGAGAGTCCGATTATATTTGTGGATGAAAAGATGCCCTGGGGAGGGTAGGCCAGCCTGTTCCTTAATGAACGATTCAAAGGCAACAAATACGGCTTGAGTTTTAATGATCAAGCTGCAAGAAGCAATGGTTGCCTAGATTGCTGCAGCCCAGGATATGGTCTTGAAGTCAAGATCATGCCACCGTGCCAAATTACTTCTGTGGAAATTGATGGGGAAATGGAAAGGATATAAGGTGCTGCTGCTGACAGTAATCCAGGTGGCTGATTTGTTGCTGGGCTTGCCCTCCTCGCCACTTCAGATAATTGCAGAACTTTCCCCGTGTTTTACTAAAGGAAAGGCTCACTACCTCCTTTCATAAAGTTCGCAGCATCAAACAGATGGTTACCCTATTAGCAACCATTTGCATTTAACACATTTTGTAATGATTTATGCACCACATGTTGCTGAGCAACTCAAAAGCAGTCAGGGGCAAAGAACTACTCGAGTGTGAAAGTGCACATCTCAGGGTACATATCCTTGTGGTATCCAAATCTGTATCTTTTTGCATATTGTGAAAGCAATTAAATTTGAACCACAACTCCCCCTCCCCCTCTCTCCACTACACCACTACCATAGCTAATTAGGTTTGTGTCATGGCTGCAATTAGGAGCCTATAGATTGCAAGTTGTTTTAAACTGTTTTTAATATTGTGCTTTAATATTGTAACCCACCCTGGGTCATTAGGGTGAAGGATAGGTCAGTAGTAGGAGTAGTAAAAATAGTAATAGTAGTAGTAATAATACTAATGTTCTTATGTACTGGACAGCATATTAAATATTTCAAAGCTATTTTCTCTCAGAATATGCATTTTTAAATATGTCTACCTCAAAAAAACACATTTACCGTATATCTTCTCTCAAAATATGCATCAAAAAAAGTTTTGATACTTGTTTTAGATGAGAACTGGATCAAAACTTTCAGAATGTGTGAAATCCAGTGCATAATATGCACTTTAATCCAGGAGGTGTGGATCAGGTAAACTCAGGTCAGTATAGAAAATCAAATTACTTAAGCATGCCTACATACATAGCATCTGTTTATATAGAACAGAGGTCACTAATCTTTTTGGTCCAGTAAGCACAATGTAAATTTTGAGAGAGTGCAGTGGGTGCCAGTCACAAAATGGCTGCCATTATGTGTGTGTGACACCCAACACAATATGGCTGCCATGGGGGCGTGGCATAACACAAAATTAGAGAGACAACCACTCCTCACTACCTTATGTTTGCAATAGGAAGTCAGATACGCACTGCTGGTCCTGACTATAGTGATCACATAATATTGATAACACAGAGAATATGATGCTGTTGCTGCCCAATAACAATGGGGAGAATTCCTCTGTACAGTCGGACCTTGGATCCCGAACGCCTTGGCACTCAGAGGTTTTGGCTCCTGAATGCCGCAAACCCGGAGGTGAGTGTTCAATTTTGCAAATGTTCTTTGGAAGCCGAACATCCGAACTTTTTGGAAGTTGAACGGACTTCTGCAACGGATTTCGTTCAACTTCCAAGGTATGACTGTACCAGGAAAATATAAAAAGTGTCCCCACCACAATTAGAAATCACTTAGCAGGTATCTGCACATTTTGCTCCATAACTTTATTTCTAAGGGGGCTAGAGACTTACATTTTTTTCTCAGGTGCTAGGTTGGCAACCCCTGAACCCATTTCCCAGGGATACATATGCAGAAGCCTGTATTCATGTGTGCATCAGCATAAAAATCTATGATCTGGAACTCAAATTCTTTTATAAATCTATTTGCTTTTCTTGCACTTTGGGTTCCATGCCCCTCCAAATGCTACTTTCCTGAGAATGAAGTCCGTGTAGTAGAGAGGGGGAGGAAATTTCAAGTTTATACATTTCCCTTAACCCATGCTGAATCTAACATTCAAACCTGACGATATTGCATTCATTTTTATTTGGAATTGTCTCTTCCTCCTTCTGAATGCAGTCATTTGCTCCTACTGTTTCTGCATCGATAATACATTCAGTAATACAGCCTTTCAAACAGGCCACTTTTATTGTCCTTGAGATTCTGGCTGCTGGATGTTTTCTCTCTCCTTTGATTCCATAACGGAACGCTGCTACATTATGTTCCATTTCAAAGTCATGGAGAAGACAATAAAGAGCCATGGGAAATGGCCGCTATCATTCTAGGCTCCTGGCAATCATAGAGGAATGAGAAATGTGCTGTTTGCCTTGTTCAAGTTACGTGCAGCTTGTAGAAGGTCTTGGGCCAGTTAATGAGGAGTATGCTATATGTGTGTGCATACTCCATTTTTATTTTTAAAACTATTTTTTCTACAAGCTTATTTGCTTCCTTAGAAGATTTTCAATATGTAAGTTTTAAAAAATTGTGTTCATATCCTTTTGTGCCAGTCACATGTAATGGTCAAACGAACACAGAGTCTGGCAAGTGATCAGTTCCAAGTCTTCTTTCAGGGTAAACCCTTTAGGTATCCCAACGGTACAGTTTTTAGAGTACTAAGAATTTCACAGAAAATTGTATCCTTTCAGGATTTCTTGCCAAACCCTTTTAGATGAGTCCAGAAGATCTGAAATATGTCAGCATTAAGGATTTAACACTTCCAGCAACTTTTCTCATTTATATAGATGTAATCAGATAATGCCACTTACAACCTCAACATTTTAATCTAAGGGACAACATGCATTCTTCTGGCCTGCTTCCTTCCTTTTTAAATCTCCATGAAAAGTAAAAAAAATATATATATTTCAACAGATACATAAGTTGAAATAATTGAGACAGATATTACAATGAGATAATTCTCAGCAATTCCAGAGGAGAAAACTCTGTTAGTTGTGATAAGAGATAGTGGGTAGGTTGACTTTTCCTTTTTACTATGCTAACAAAATGTTATTGACTCTTAGATTATAATCTTGCCCTTTATTCCTTCCATTTTTAAATGACAGTAAAATGATATACTTTTATCTAGGTCAGCTGGTCAAATATTGCTACAGAACTTGACACAAGGTAATATAGTCTGATATCAGGTAGTCCTGATCCTTTATTTAGCATATGGCAGCTAATTCCTTACCATTATTCCAATATCTCAAATTAATATTTCTGAGGATGTTCAAAAAACAACCAAGGTAATATGTTTATTTAATTAAAGCTACCTTCCTAATCAGGGACATGGGTGGCGCTGTGGGTAAAACCTCAGTGCCTAGGACTTGCCAATCGTATGGTTGGTGGTTCGAATCCCCGCGGCGGGGTGAGCTCCCGTCTTTCGGTCCCAGCTCCTGCCCACCTAGCAGTTCGAAAGCACCCCTAAGTGCAAGTAGATAAATAGGTACCGCTTTATAGCGGGAAGGTAAACAGCGTTTCCGTGTGCTGCGCTGGTGCTGGCTTGTCAGAGCAGCTTCGTCACGCTGGCCACGTGACCCGGAAGTGTCTGCGGACAGCGCTGGCTCCCGGCCTCTTAAGTGAGATGAGCGCAAAACCCTAGAGTCGGACACGACTGGCCCGTACGGGCAGGGATACCTTTACCTTTTTACCTTCCTAATCAATACGTGGTAACTGAGACCAGAAATTTAATTCATTATTAATCACTCTTTGCCATTTATGATTGCTATATTGTACCAAACTGAAAGCATTTTCAGGTACGGGTGATATAAGGGCTACATCTCTGTGTACCAATAAATATTAAATTCCTGTTACCCAACAGAGATTCCAAGAATCTCTATATAGCTATCATTAGTGATTCTATTAAGGAGAGACAGATATTACAAACGTGCCCATTAGTAATTACCCTTACTCTGGGAAGAGTATATATTGATGATTCAATTTGAAAAGAATTACATTCCACATTCATAATAATTTTTCTTTTAAATATCACTGGTAAATAAAGCCACTCTATTCAATTAAAGGCCTTTTCCACATCCAGAACCACTATGGCAGTTTTGGACATGGTGATATGCCATGAGGAATTCCTGAGTAGGGATGGATCTGCCAATTTTTGTTTTCTCTGTTTCTTATTTTTTCCAGTCTTAAATTCAGTTTGCGACATTTCTGCAGCAATTTGCAGATTTTCTTTTTTAAAAAATCCTCAAGAAATTTATTCATCATTTTAATGTGAATTCCTCCTAATAAAAATATTTTTGTATGCAGCTTTGACCAATGCACACATTTTGGCAAGCAATTTCTCATAAAGTAATACATGTTATGCTATTTTCATTTATTTATTTTTATGCAAACTTTCAGCTAATAAATACATTTTTGTAAACATTGGTTGGTTGGGAGAAGTGCACTGCAAAATTTAGATAAGTGTGAATTTTGAAGGATGGCTGTGTTTCAGTTCTCATATTGTTTCAGAAAGTGCAAATTTGATAAATTTGGCTTTAAATGTGAACTGAATTGACACTACCCCTAACAGACCCTTTCTTCAAGGATTGGGGTTGTAGTTACTAAGGCAGGCATAGAAGAAGAAGAGTTTGGATTTGATATCCCGCTTTATCACTACCCGAAGGAGTCTCAAAGTGGCTAACATTCTCCTTTCCCTTCCTCCCCCACAACAAACACTCTGTGAGGTGAGTGAGGCTGAGAGACTTCAGAGAAGTGTGGCTAGCCCAAGGTCACCCAGCAGCTGCATGTGGAGGAGCGGAGACGCGAACCCAGTTCACCAGATTACGAGTCTACCGCTCTTAACCACTACACCACACTGGCAAACCCAGTCCTCCAGATGTTTTGAGACTACAATTCCCATCACCCCTGACCACTGGTCCTGTTAGCCAGGGATGATGAGAGTTGTAGTCCCAAAACATCTGGAAGGCTGAGTTTGCCTATGCCAGTACTAAGGACAATTGATCTATAAGGGGAACTGAAACATTTAGAATAGGGGTAGGTAGGAACCTCAGGACCTTGGATAAAATACAACTCTCCAGGCTGACCCTCAGGACACTAATAAGGCCACACCCTCTATCCTCAGACCATACCTCTCCCCAGACCTGTTCTGCACCCTCCTTGAGTACTTTTGCCTGGCTGGAATGTGTCCTTGAATGTGATAAAGTCTGGATGAAGGATAGATGTGTGTGTGTGTGTGTGTGTGTGTGTGTGTGTGTGTGTGTAAACCTCTGGCTTTTGCATGGCTGAAATATAGACTATATTCCGTACAAAAGGTAAGAGTCACATATACCACTTTACCCAATTTTGCTTTACCACTGGCATACAGTCCCCCTAAGGTAATGTGGCCCTTGGGGCGGAAAAAGTTCCCTATCACTGATATAGCGGCTCATATTTGGGGTTGCTCCAAACAGCATTTTCTATGTTTGCATTTCAAACATCATGCAGTCCAGCATTATTTTTCCAACAGTAGTCAGGCAGATGCCTCTAGAAATTCTGAAGCACAGCACGGATGTGACACATATCCTGTTATTCATCCAGTACCTATACTTAGAAGTGTGCTGCCTATGATCACAAGGGGATCCATTTAGCTCATCCTTGAGCTTCGAAATTGTTATACTCTAATAGCTTTACTATATTGCTCTGAAGAGCATAGTGACCTACTCCGAATAGAAAACAAAAGCTTTTACATGCTTGATACGCTTCATAGTTATGGCTAGAAGCCTGTAGCCAAAGAATTGTCTAATTAATTCCAGTCAATATGCAAAATTAGAGATGAATGGTCTAAACAATGTGTCCTTTGTATTTATTGTGCACGGTGTGTGCATTTTATATTTTGGGTGTTCCTGTCTGGGAACACTGAAATATTGTAAGAACCGGCTAAAGCAAAACTATGGCATGTCCAAGATCACCTAATGAGTCCATTGCCCAAATGGCATTAGTGGATGAAGCATATTTCACCAGCTAAGGCTGATGAGCTAGCTGTGTCCTCTCCCAAAGGACAGCTTGACCTCTGTTACCCAAGCTCTGGTAATACTCATCTTAAAATACTATAATGCATTGTCCATGGGGCTGCTTTTCAAAGGTGTCTCAGAAACGTCAGTTGGTCTACAGTACTGCTGCCTGGCAACCGACTGGGAATGTCCTGGATTTTGGTTTCAAGGTGTTGGAGGGTATACGTTGGAGTTATCTTACAGGGGCCCCTTGATGGTATTGCATTCAAGTTTTGGTTTCATTTCTGCAGGTGTGTTTTGACTATTATATATAATGCAGTCTGGTGATGAAATATGGCAATGAATCTAATTACAAATTAATGTTAGGTTTAGAGGCATTTCACTTATTTATTTTTAAATAAAAGAATGGTGAGGAAGCACACAGAAAAATTACCCATTGCAAGAAGATTAGGAAAGATTTTCTGGGTAGGAGGATAATTTCCCCCTGAAATGTTGCTGAAGACAAAGTGTGTGGGGAATTGGGAGTGAGTTGTTTCTCAGCAGTGGTGGGATAAGTGTCTGATATTTTAAAGAGAAAGGTTCTGGGGCTTTAAGGCAGAGGTCAAAAGTCAAAGTGTCTGGATGGAGGATGGCTTCAGTTGCTGAAGGGTGAGGGAGAACAATCTGTATATGCTTAAAAAGGACTAGGATCTTCTCAGTTGTGGCTTCCTAACTGCAGAGTGGGCTCTCCAGCAAGGTTTGTCTGGAGCCTTCATTGACATCTTTTTGGTTTGCAGCCTTTTGAGAAGACTAGGGTGATATTGCTTGTTATTAGTAAGCTGCCAAAGTGAGACCTTTGGGTAACAACTAGCAAGTCTCATAAACAAACAACAAACAAACAAATTCTGCTTAAAAATTCTCTAAAGTGGATTCAACAGCTAATCCAGGGCTTCTCAGTCACTGCTCTTCCTCAGTATTTCTCATCTGTAAAATGAGACCACATTTCAACTATTATATATGCAATATAGTCTATGTGTGCATTCTACAGGCATTTCATGCAACTAGTCTATGGATAGTTTCACTCTTTTTTTTTTGAGGAGCAATCTGTTAGCAATTTAAGAGCATATTCATTTGTCTGGCTACTCACAAGTAAGCCCTGAATGAGTTCAAGTGAACTTACCCCCACAATATTGCACTGTGGTACATTTAAGTCTAGATTCTATGGACCCTACCACTGTCCAAACACATCCCTGGATGGTTGGACTCTTGTCCTTTGCACTCATGCATGGGCTTGTCTTTGTTTCATTTGTGGGACGCTGAAGGGTATGGTTAAAAGACAGGTGGTTAATCAGCTAGAAACTCAATTCAGTTGACGGCTCTACTTACAATGGTAAAGGTAAAGGTAAAGGGACCCCTGACCATTAGGTCCAGTCGTGACCGACTCTGGGGTTGTGACGCTCATCTCGCTTTATTGGCCGAGGGAGCCGGCGTACAGCTTCCGGGTCATGTGGCCAGCATGACTAAGCCGCTTCTGGAGAACCAGAGCAGCGCACGGAAACGCCATTTACCTTCCCGCCGGAGCAGTACCTATTTATCTACTTGCTTTTGACATGCTTTCGAACTGCTAGGTTGGCAGGAGCAGGGACCGAGCAACGGGAGCTCACCCCATCGCGGGGATTCGAACCGCTGACCTTCTGATCAGCAAGTCCTAGGCTCTGTGGTTTAACCCACAGCGCTACCCGCGTCCCTACTTACAATGGAGTGAAGCCCAAATCCAAACATTCTCAGGTTGCAACCTTTCATGCATGCATGGAACTGCTGCTAAAATGACAATACTATTTGAACCTTTTGAAATCCAAATTAGGTTACAATGCATAAACAACCTGCTTGACCACAGGCAGTAACCCAAGGAAATCCGGAGCAGTTTACTCAAATGCTGCTAAACTCGGCTAATGCATGTTGAACTGATTTCATTCATTTTTATTCATGATGTTTCCTTTAAAAGCTTTTGAAGTGTTTAGAAAAGATGAGCACTCCTTTTCTTTAATGACATAGTGCAGCAGCTATAAAAATATTTTCTACCAGCACAGGGGAATTGTGAATAAACTGACAAGATCATAAGTACATAAGCTCCCCGCCCCCGCCAACTCTATTAATGAAGTTTGGAATTTAATTGGAAGAATTGTTAGATGCAGTCACTCCAAAAAGTGGCAAAAGTCCCAAAGGAATGCGATAAGCTCATGCAACTATTTTTGTAAAATAGAAACCTCAGGTGCTGTAAATAAATGTTTCAAACCACAATAATTTTCTAATCTCCCCTTAACAGTATGAAGTAGACATTATTAGGAGACTTTAGCACCGCACTATAAGTCTAGCTAAACACTTTTGATAAACATGAAACTAGACCAGCTCTTTATTATAGAATCATAGAATTGCAGAGTTGGAATAGACCCTAAGGCTCATCTAGTCCAACTACTGCAGCGCCTTATTAACATTATGTTGCTGCTTATTAACATTATGTTGTTATGATAATAACCAGCAGTATTAATAGTAGTGGTATTCACACATCGTAGGGAATGGTGCAAGATCGTGACTTTTCCCCCTAAAGGCTATGCAGTTGGCAGCAATGTGAAGTGTGTCTGCATCGATATGCACATAAGACCTTCACATTGGTGTTGAACGCCTTGCCGGCAGGGAGCGCTACCAAAACTTACACCAGTGTAGAGAACGTATGGCTACTGGCTGCTGATCTCCCCCCTCTTGGGGTCCTGTGAACCTTTTAAATAATTTCAATGGGCATGCCCATATTGTTCAAGGGCATGTTGGTCGCTCTCTATAATACATCCCAGGGCAGCGTGCTATCCTCTGTTATTCTCTTCCTAGGGTTTATTATTATTATTATTATTATTATTATTATTATTATTATTATTTATTACTATATAATAAAAATGCAAGTGTGTTGTCACACTGAAGTTTGCTTTGTGGCAAGCAGGTGCTGCTGCAAACTACACTGTGATGAGAGGCAGTGAGTGGGTAGCCCAGGCAAGTTGCAGAGGGTCTGCCAGGACAGGTTGCAGAAGCCCTCTCCTCATCTCCACTGCCTCTTACACCTGCCAGCATGGGGCCCAGATCTGCACACTGGCCAGTGCCACTGTCCGCCTTCCTTCTCTGTGAACTCTATCAGAAGCTGCTACCATCAACACCACTGATTAGAATAAAGAGCAGGAAGAGAAAGGCAGCTGGAAATAGCGACCTGTCAGCCTTAGGCTCTGCAGTGGAGCTGGCATGACATGGAATGGTACAGGGAAGGCACCCAGAACTGGATCAGCAGTGGCAGCAGCATCAAGTGAAAAGAGGAAGGCCTAACCCCCGCATGCCAATCCTTTTGACTCCTGAAGTCTGATTACACAAGTTATGTTCAGTATCTACAGACTTTCTGAACCCTTGTGAGTATTTTGAGCCTTATGGTACTCAGTGAAACCATTGTCAATTGTGGGTCTAAAGTTTATAAATTGTGGGTCTCTGCGACCTACACAGGGAACAAATGAATCACTTGTACTTCTTGTTCCTCTGCACTGCATAATATTTGAACCCAATATCAGGCAATGTTGTTTCTATCATTATATCCTTTTGCTATGCAGTTACTTGGGAGAATTCAGGTATTTAAGGATCAGATGATGAAACTTCGATTGCTGTGGATGACTTCTGCTCCTCTGAGCTCAGAAAGGATTGCCAAGATGAAATCCAGGGACCATTTGCTCAGATCTTCAATACAACAACTAGTGCTTTATTCTGGAACTTAAAATATCTTTGAGTCCCTTTGCAATACATACCATTAAGCCTTTCATTTTATTTTTATGCTCTTCCCTCTGCTGGAATCTTCTGTATTTGAGCCCCAGCGACTATGTCCCAGCAATAACAGGAGCTCTGTTTTTGTCCCTCACATTTAAATTTAATCCACCTCAGAGTCTGAATTAGTTACCCCAAGGGGAGGGGCTCATAGTTTACCATTCTCTTCCCCCGCCCTTCAGTCAACATGCCTACAATTTTACTGTGACTAAATGCTCACCATTCAGTAATCTGCCTGAAAATGTCAGTAGCTACTTATTTTCTCATTCTGTAGCTTAGGATATGGTTAAGGAAATTCTGGAGCATTTTCAGGAATACCTCTGCAAATGTATGGCCTTTCTTGAGACCAATTCAAGTCACAAACTGGGGACCGGTAGGACCCCAAGACCCCCATTATTGACTGAAATCATTCAAATGATTTATTAAATTTAAATGAAACAGTATTCATGTCTGCTGGTAGAAACAGGAAAGGCGAAATTTCACAAGGGGCTGCCTGGGAGGCAAACATTGCTCACTGCTGAATGTACCGAACTACATTAGAAAAAGGAGAAACTAGATGTATCAGAGATGCAGGGTCTCCTGGAAATCTACTAAGTGGATATTAACTAGGTAGGAGCAAGGATATTAAGTGGATATTAACTAGGTATATTAACTAGGTAGGAGCAAGAATGGGAAAAGAGGAACTGGTGGACAATGAAACAAGCAGAATAACAGCTTGAGGAACTTTGTTGCTTGAGATCAAAACAGACACAGGCAGGAAGGTGAGGTACACACATAGGGGTTTGGCTGGAACATCTGGTGACTATTTTAAACAATCACGTCTGAAATCCTGTACTGTACATACCTCGATTGAACTCAGTTGGACTTACTCCTGAGTAGAAATGCATAGAGTTGCACTTTTTGCCAGGATCCAACTCCATGTTTTTGGGAGGAAAATCAACATAGCCATAGAATGTGCACATTCAGGCACAATGGCAAAATGCACACACTGCCAAGTCCTCTCAACCGTACTTTGGTTCAGAAATCTTGCAAAAGGAAATTAATGCATTTCAAATCGGGATGGGAAATGGCAAGATAGCTGGAAGAGGCATAAACATGAAAGTGCTCACATGAGGCTGAAGGTGCACAAATGAGCACACAGAAACGGCCACTCACGTACATATAAATGCCCTAGCATGGATACAGCCTAAACCTGAACCCAGACAAACTATGCTCAGAGTTGACTTTAGTTTAGGAAAACGAGTCAATGTCAAACCATAGTTTAGCATCCTGGCTTGATCCCCTTAATAGCCACAGATAAGATGAGCCACTTAAATGAAATAATACACTGCGATTCATCGAAAACATAAGTGAAAGTTTCTGAGCTCTTCTGAATAGCCACAGAGGGGAGGGGAGGGGGGGAGACATGAGCACAAAGTTCCTGTTCATAACGCAAAATGATAGTTTAGCATTACATCTGAACCAGATGGTTATGTTTTCAGTCACAATAGTAACTTGTGGGGGCACTTGGATGTCTTCTGGTGGAGCCCTTAGCTAGAATTTTCCACATGCTGCCTTACAATCAAATTTCTGGAGCAAACTTTTCCATTAATCAGAGTCATTCAGGGGCTGAAAAATTGCCTTTTCATCAAACAGTTCAATAGGAAAAGCTTTCTTGCAGTTTATTCACATTGTCTAGCTTTTAAAATTCTCTCTACAGTCGGCAGTGGACAGAGTGAAAGAAGCCCTCTCCTGTCTTCCTTCCATTTCTATTCTCACTCAGCCATACTTTATTTATGCATTAGTGGACCTTTTTCAGCCATTAGGACCATCTTGCTCCAGAAGTTAATTAACACAAGTGCCATAATTTAGTACACTTAATACTACTTGATGCCCTTTAATGTACCTTCCATTAGTGATATTATTGTAGTATTACCCTGTAAATTAAAATGAGATCAAGATGAAGAGAGACTCTCTTTAATTAAGGCACTGGCACACTGAACTCGCCTGTTATTCACCCGAGAAAATCGCCTTGATTTAGTGAAGCAGGCCGTCCATAAGTCAGAATTAGTTTATGTGGATTATTAGGTTTCCCAAATAATAGCAGCAGAATAGGGTTGCTGAAATTGCTAACAGCCACATTTTGTCTTTTTTTGTGTTTTGTTTTGTTTTACTCATTTTCTTAATAAACACACAATGAAAGGTAGCAAATGGAAGTTGAATAAACAACTTGTAATGGAAGAACTGAAGTGTTTATCATGAGAACGCAGGGTTTCATCCTCGGTGCAATATGCATTAGACTCATTTCACAGCAAAATGCAGCTGGATAAGAAAACAAATTGTATATTAAATGGGTAGGTTTCCCAGCTTTAATGCACCAGAAAAGATTTTGCGTAACTGCTCTTATACTGAATGCAGTAGCTTTCATATCAAAATCACCTCCTTTCTCCCTCCCTTTCTACATCTTCAAAGGCCAGTGGAAGCAAATAGCATAATTTTCAAATTATCTGTTTTGTTCCTGGATTGTTTGATTATTATTGGGCCTCCTTCTTTGCAGACTGAACTGTTTTGCAAATATAGAATGCAGTTGAATTTCAAATCTACTTAAGTCAATTGATGTTCCCCCATATATACAGTATTGAGGTCTTTTCATCTGCACATTTGGTTTTTACTCTTAGGTTTCTGTTTGGCACCACAGCCACTTTTCCTTTCCATCAGGACATTATCAGTTAGGGCTTCCTTTTAATTGAATTGTACCTCCAGTCATCTCTACATACCCAACAGAATCTGGGTGCAAACCTTGGATAGTGATAAGTATTATTTGTTTGTTTAAACCTGCTTAAGGTCCCAAACGTACAAGAAACCCATAATATATCTCACCAAGGCAAATCTTGCATTTGGACATGAATAGAGGGACATCAGAGAGTTCAATCCATCACCTTGAAATGAGATAGACAGCAAAATTCTCCTAACTATGGTTTGTTTGGTGCAGGTGCAGATCCATTTCAAATTGGCTTGTATATTCAGATGGGATTAACCATAGTTAGTGCAGCACTAAATGACAGCAGGAAGTTAAAGTTAAGAAAAAACAAACAATGGCAAGCAAACAACAGGGTTATAGGTCTCTTAGGGCTCGAGTGGTCAAGCTCTTATTAAGTCACCCCAAACAGGAACAACAGAGCTGTGATGGTTCTGGTACCGTACTTTTTGCCCTATAAGATGCACTGGCCCATAGGACGCACCTAGATTTTTTTGGGGGGGGGGGAATAAAGGGAAACAAATTATTTTCCTCCCCCAGGTGCGGGGCTGGGGAAGCCCGACCCCAGCTCCCAGAACAGGAAGCTCTCCGCAAGCCCGAGCTTCCCCCGACCCCAGCCCCCAGAACGGGACCCAGAGCGATGCCGAAGCTGCATGTAGCTTTGGCATGGCTCTGGGAGCTTGCGGGGCTGGGGGCGGGGAAAGTGGAGCTTCCCCCTCCCCCAGCCCCCAGAACGGGACCCAGAGCTTTGGCATGGCTCTGGGAGCTTGCGGGGCTGGGGGCGGGGAAAGCGGAGCTTCCCCCTCCCCCAGCCCCCAGAACGGGACCCAGAGCCATGCTGAAGCTGGGCGCAGCTTTGGCATTGCTCTGGGAGCTTGCAGGGCTGGGGGAGGGGGAAGCCCGAGCTTCGGCATCTCTCTGGGAGCTTGCGGTGCTGGGGGAGGGGGAGGAGCAGGCTTCTCCCCCCCGCCAGCCTTCTAACCAAGTCGGGGGACAGCGGGAAAGGCGCGCTGCGCCTCCCCGCTGTCCCCCAAGCTTGTGGGGCTGGCGGTGGGGCTCTCCAGGCTTCAGCGAAAGCCGGCATTCGCCCCATAGGACGCACACACATTTCCCCTTCATTTTTGGAGGGGGAAAAGTGTGTCCTATAGGGTGAAAAATACGGTAATTCTTCTCTTTTAAGATGCTCTGATGTTGCTGCTTGTCTGAGCTCCCATCCCCAAGACAGTCAGCAGTCAGCAGATTCTCAATGCAAAACTAACAGCCCTTTAGGAAGCTCTGCAATCAAGTGGGCAAGACCCACAGAAAAGTTCACATCTGCCTTGCATCTCAATCCTCTTCCTATCAGCCATGGAGATACAGGGCGCCAGCCCCAGCCCTTCTGGGATATGATCACCTCCACAGGCAGTGGCAGAGCCAGACTCTTCCAAGTTGGCAGCACAGCATGCAAGCAAACCTCTGTGGCCAAGTTACATGTTAAATTAAAACCACGATTCAATTTCATGAATCTCTTGTTATTTTTAAACTGCAGCCACGGGGTGGGAGTCTCAGTGAAAAACCCTCCCCCAGAAGCTACTATTTGCTGTAGGAAGGAACCTGTTCTTGGCACCAGTGACAGATTCCACCCTGCAGCAATTCAAAGTCGGGGAGCAATGATGGTTTCTGATGGGACTGTGGTATGGGGGAAAGGGTCAGCCCACATTCACAATCACAAAGGTCCCAATTAACTGTAATGCCTGTTATTAAAGACAACAACACACTAATCAGATCGCACATCTAAGGAAACATGTAGTTTGACCCACTATCTTAACACTGTGTGACCACAGAAAGTGCCTACACATATGTGGCAGGCTCCCCACTCCTGCCAGATGACACCTCCCCCCCCCCCATGCCAGGGCAACAGAGCTGGGTCAGTGGAGATGGCTATGTTTTCCTGCTCCAGAGTTTCTGATAAAAGACTTCTGTGATAACAGGTTTTACCTTTTTGTGTTCTCCACTCCTCATTCTAAATTTTTGACCTGCACATCTTGACCCTTGAACTTGTGTGGGGAAATAATACAGACTCAAGTGAACTAGAGGTTTTGTTATCTGAGGCTAATTGATTGTGTATACAAGCCCTAAAAGAACCGGAGAGGATTTATCCAGGTATGTTGTGGGTAGGAATCAGAAGGAAACCCCCACATCTCCAGAGCAGCATCTTCTAGCAGTCATCCGGGTGAAATATAAAGCCTGCCATCTTTCATGAGGAATGACAGAGGCATCACAGCTTGCTCTTCTTTTAAATCATGAGAGCAACCAGGAGCGAAAGCCATCCTTTCGCTACTTATGGGGGAATAGATTAAGCTCTTATCAGTGAAAGGGAGGCAAGGATCCAGATGAGTTGCAAGAGGGGGAAACTCTGCAAGAGGTGCTTTATCAGCACTGGTTGAGCAAAAAATTCACATGAATTTAATCTGCTAGGATAGGATTACATAGAAGATAACCCCTTTGTAATGTGTGTGTCCGATTACTGGTGGATTTAGCCAACAAGCAACACCATTAGATAAATTCTCTGAACTGTCACACTTAATTTTTAGAGCCAATTCGCTATGGGATTACCGAGAGGGTTTTTAAAAAATAAAATAAAAAAGCTGTCATTCAGAAGGCTTTTTATTTTAATTCCCTTGCAATAGGCTTCCTCTCTTTCACTCTCTCTTGTTTGACTCCTAATTATTATTAGGAAACAACCCTTTGCAGCAGGAGTACGGAAGTGTCTTTGAGCAATGGGAGTAGAGAGTGATTAGTTCTCTTGTTTGTGTATGTATAGGAGGGTGCAATTCAAACTTCCGTACGCCCAGGAAGAGTTAAAAATGTGCTGTAAAAATTTGTGTGGCCTCGCTGAACCCTAAAACATTTCTCCTATTTGAATCCAAATATTTACCTTAAAATATCCAGTGGTTGAACCCCTTTGCCAGGAATAGAGTGAGCAAAATATACAAAATGAATGAAGGGATATTGTTCCTCCAACGGGTATAAAAGAGAGATCTCTAGAAAACATTACCATTCACCACCCAAACAATAGCTGTGCATTTAAATAACAATTATGAATCCAATGGCATTTTACCAGTGTTGTGACATTTCAAATTAATAACTGCTAATGCGTGTTAGAGAAAGGGCACAAGGAAAACAAACTGTGACACCAGCTATTCCCTCCCCGCCCCAAATTCGAATTATTTCTTCTCATTAAGAACACAATTTCTTTGTGAAGCTGTGTCGATAGGTTCAGGCCTGACTTGCTGCCTGCCGTATGTTTTCTTTATATGCCAAGTGATAAAAAGATAAGCAGACATTTGTACTGAACTGAATTTATTTCACTAAACTAACAGGGCTTTTTTTACAGCTGGAACTCACCAGAACTCAGTTCTGGCACCTCTCAGGTGGGCTCCATTGCCATTGTAAGAGAACAATGGAGGTGTTCATGGCGAGTTCAGGCACCTCTTTTTCTAGAAAAATAGCACTGGGTGTTAACATCTAAAAATCAAGCAAGCTTTTGTTACACTTAGGACAAGAAAAATCATCCAAGCTTACTTTCTGGGGAGAGCTGTGACCACAGGAGCACAGGAAGTAGTTTCTGCCACTAAATTGGGAGTAGCAACCTGTCTACAAGTAGGCTCTAACTGCTTGGCAGGAAAAACCTCCAAACCAAGCACCTAAGGGCATGCAGTGTTGCATCAGTTTAGAAGGTTCTGATGGCCACAAACTCTGTCACAGAAGGAAGCAATGAGGCAGCAGTTGGGAACATCCAACCCTTCACCCTAATCAAACCTACTAGGCTTCTCTATTTGGCCCATGAGGCCATTTTGGCCAAGACTTGGCCACCTGCCCTACCATTGATGGTCAAATATGATATCAGGCAAAGAGGTTTTCCAGGCACCATTGATAAGTGGATCCCTTGCCCATATCACCTCTGGCAGCTGTTCTTACACAGTACCTCTGCAATGGGTGCAGAAGGCAACCTCTGGTGTACTAAGACTGCTAGATGATATTATGTGTGTGCTGGGTTTTGGTATATGCACTGTTAAAAGGCTACCAACCATGCAGTAGAACTAGGGTTTTGGCACTCTGTGTTCCTTTCCTCACTGTTACCAGTGCTTGGGACTGGGCCATAGGATTGTGACATCATGTATAAAGACTGAACAGGAGTTTGGAGAATGATCATAAAATCAATTATTGATTGCTGATAACTGCACTTACTGGACACTGCCTTTGTCATGTCCAGCCAGTTTTTGGATGGTTGTGTATAATCAGCTATCAATATACTGCATTAAGGCCTTTCTTCGAGTTTAAAAATGATTGAGAATCCACTCTATTTTTAAAACGAATGGAAAATTATAAGTGATAGCAGGACTCAGCAAAGGAGACTGATGAAGATTTGCTGAATGAATATCTGCCTCTAACAACTGGGTGTATGGACATGGTTCCCAAGGTGAGATTCAGAGTACTACACATGAGCAGTGCAGGATACGGAACCAGCACACATGAAATCCAGGAGCACTGCACAGTTTGGATGAGGTCAGTCCCTCCTTCTCATGTATCTAATGACAATACATAATCCCTTCTTCTCATCAGGGTCACAGTACTTATTCATTATCTGTACACGACCAGTTACACAGAACACTTTTGCCATATATTTCACCTTTGGGGCTTGTGAAAGTACTATAATCAAGCAAGAGCCAAGCAATGAATGAATGAATGAATGAATGAATGAATGAATGAATGAGAGAGACATGTCTCTCTCTATATGCCTGGCTAATCTCTTTGTGGAAAGATGCTAAGGCAGCCTTTAAACCAGTAGTGTCAAACCTGTGTCCCTGCCAATGGACTTCAGCTTCCATCAGACCAGTCAGCATGGTCAATGGGCAGGGATGATGGCAGTTGACAGTCCAACCACAACTGGAGGGCCCATCCCTGCTTTTTAATACTGTTCCTGAGAAGCACTTTTTTGGAAGTTCATCCCACAATACAGTTTTAATATTTAAAGGCCTATACCCCTGTGGGTGGGGCTAAATGGGTGGATCATTCTTGTGGGATCAGCACCATGGGAATGAATCAGTGTTTTCCATAGTGCTCCTGCACTATACAATGAACACTGCATGTTAAGAACTCACTGAAATTTTTAAAAAGTTTGATCATTCTGTGCCAGTGGGGAGCGGGGAGCAGTTGAGAAACCAGAACAGTAATATTGCTTCCAGATATTTACTATGACAAGGATTAGCATGAATAGATGTCAGCTCTATCCTTATGGTGATAAATGAAGGCTTGGTCTGAGACAAGGCAAAATGTTTTCCTAACACTGGACTGCCATTGCATGAGTTTAGTCACATTTACAGGCAATTCTGAGCAATTGAACGTTAGCCATACTGTGCTACCTGAGCCCTATTCTTATGAACATTTACTTAGAAAACCACCCACACTTGGATTTGTTTGTCCCTGGCACAACAAAATTCCAGGTATTTGAGCATTTCCCCCTGGTATTTTAAGCTTGAATGAAAATGAAGTTCTATAGCAGCAAAAAGAGAGTACCAAAAGTTAACAGATTATCAGTATGGCCAGTATACTTTCCAGACGGTAAGGAGAGGAGGGGAGGGAGTTAAACTATTGCTGAGCACTTGCTAGATTCTAGAAACAAAGAGAATCTATTATAAGGAAATCACATTTCCCTGGCACTGAATTCTCCATTTTGGAGATGTTGGTCACCATCTTTACCCACACACTTAGAAACACAGTGGTTGCTTCTATGACACTGGTAGTTGTCTTAGTGTCATGAGCTTCCGACTGGGATGACTGGCAGCAGTCCCTCTTCTGACCACTTTGTCACCTTTCATATATTCTTTCAAATCTAAAAATTCTGCATGAGCCTGAGCCATTCCAACATCACATTAAAATGTTTAGGCATCTCTTCAAACAGAGCTAAAATAAGCAGGAGAGTAGCCTAATACTGACTTGGAGTATCTGAAAGGTTCTTCTCCCTCTCATGAATTAATATGTAGTCTAATTCTCCAGGAAATTCCCCTGTCCATGCCTCATTGACACAAATACACATAAAGAGAGTAGGTTAGACCAGAGACTGTTCTCTCAGTGGTGGCCAAAATCTGTCACCTTGCTGCATAGTAAGTAATGTCATGTCTGCTCCCATCAAGGGAAACACTCTTGTCATTGGGAAACCATTTAAACTTTTCTATTCCTCACTTCCACTGGAGATTGCATGTTTCTCTTACAAGTGCAAGAGTTCTCCCCTTCCATCTATAAGGTGGGGGAAAATGGCAAACAAGTTACCTCTATAGAAAACATGCCTCTCCATCCCTTCCAATATTTGAGAAAAGCTAGTGGCACTGGAAGGAGCTAATTCCAAGCTTGTGTACAGTGAGCAAGAAAACAGCAAACCTGCTGTGGTCACCTCATAAATGGAAAGGTGTTAACCAAGTTAAAGAGAAAATCCAGTTGTAAACCAAGCAACTGGGGCTCGCCAAGCAAAATTTCTGCACAAACCCATATCAAAGTGAAAGTCTTCAGAATTATAGTGTGCTGGCTGGTCTAACCCAGGGATGAGAAATCGGTGGCTGTCCAGATATTATTTGTTCCCAGCTCCCATCATCCCTGACCACTGACCATGCTAGCTGGGGCTAATGGGAGTTGGGAGTCCAACAACATGGTGGCGGGGGGGGGGCACAGGTTCCCCATCTGAAGTTGAAACCTAGCATTACAAATTATCAAGCTGCAACCATGTAGATGTACAAAGAATTTTCTCAACGTGGCTAACAATTCAAATTCCAGGGGAAATTGCTATTGTCTTTAGAAAGGGGAGGAAAGATGGAAGGTTGCCATCATACACAGTGTTTAAAAAGCAAATGAAAATGCATTTGTTTATTTTGTCTTACCTTCCAATTACTTTTATGTCTGAGATTGCATAAAAGTAGCGTGTCAAGTGCTGTGGATCCACATATATTTCCCCTGTTGCTGGCCTGAGCAGTCTTATCCTTAAGTCTGTGACCGTAAAGAAATCTCTTAGGTTCTTGGTTGTGTCGAGCTGCCCATAGAGAGAAGCCATATTATGGAGCCGAGGCCCAGCAAAAAACGCAAATCTGTCCTTAATCTCAAAGTGGAGGATTTTACTGTTTGCCATGTACCCCATAGAATATTCTTCTGTGCAAATGATTTCTAGGACTGTTTGTTGGGACAAGTCCCTCACTGTTTTTGGTTCCATGTTGAAAGCATTTAAACAATCTGTAGCGTAATACTGATATGGCTGCCACGTCCGACCATAGTCAAGGGACTTCTCCAGGATCATTAGGTCTGGGCGGCCAGATTCAAAGGTGATGACTATGTTGTCCGTTAGCTCGATGGTTTTGTTCCAGTACAGGGTGATGTTCACAAGGAGAGGCTGGGGGTAACCCTTCCAAGTGGTGGACTGCCAATAGGTGGAGGGATACCTTCCTTCAGCATCAAACATCAGTTCAGGCGGATGCGCCAGTTCATCAATGGCTGCATCACACTCATTGCACATGTAGGGATTTCCCTGGAAAGAAGGGGAAAAAACAGCTGTAAGAAGGATGGTCGCTTGGATGAAATGATTATGAGAGTGTAGTCAGTTTCATAGGTTATAGCTATTGGTTTATTCAACTTCCAAATAATTGGCAAAAGGTTGCATGCCAGAGGCATGGGAGATTTAGATCTTTGGAGAGTCTCTTCACTATAAAACAAAAATGAAATAACTTAATCATTATTTAACCTGCCCAAGAAAAACTACACAAGATATCTATGACTTGCTGCAACTGCAGGGACCCCTGATTTTCATCAGAGCAGGAGTGGGAGGGTGTGCTCTTAACACAGTCTCTGACGCCCACCATTTTCTCAGTGTAAAGTTCTTCCCCAAAAGAGCAGCAGGTGGGTTGGGAAACAGTATGGGGGAATGGACTGGGGAAATGGCCTTGGAGGAAAGGACTAACGTCACTGCAGCAAACCAGGGGGCTCCTGCAGTTGCTTTAAGTAAGAAATCAAACAGTTGGGGGAGATTAGCTCACAGATCTCCCACATCTGATGTAGTCTGGTCCTCAGTGTATCAGAAACCATGTGGGTGTTCAGGAGCTTACATTCTTTGTGTACAGTGATACCTCGGGTTACAAACACTTTGGGTTACAAACTCTGCTAACCCGGAAGTAGTTATCTCAGGTTGCAAACTTTGCCCCAGGATGAGAATGGAAATCGCGTGGCGGCAGGGAGAGGCCCCATTAGCGAAAGTGCGCCTCAGGTTAAGAATGGTTTCGGGTTAAGAATGGACCTCTGGAACGAATTAAGTTTGTAACCTGAGGTAAGGTAAAGGTAAAGGGACCCCTGACCATTAGGTCCAGTCGTGACCTACTCTGGGGTTGCGGCGCTTTATTGGCCGAGGGAGCCGGCGTACAGCTTCCGAGTCATGTGGCCAGCATGACTAAGCTGCTTCTGGTGAACCAGAGCAGCACAGTGAAACGCCGTTTACCTTCCTGCCGGAGTGGTACCTATTTATCTACTTGCACTTTGACATGCTTTCGAACTGCTAGGTTGGCAGGAGCAGGGACCGAGCAACGGGAGCTCACCCTGTCGCGGGAATTCGAACAGCCAACCGTCTGATCGGCAAGTCCTAGGCTCTGTGGTTTAACCCACAGCGCCACCCGCATCCCTAAGAGGTACCACTGTATTATAGATATTTATTGACATAAACAACCAACTGATGCCTGCTCAGTGTTATTATATATGCAGATGCTGGATATGTTAACTGGCTAATAGAACTAACCAGTGACTATACATTGATGACTGGAGTGGCAAACATGTGCCATCTGTTCTAGTATGATGGATTTTAAATGCAAAAGCACCCGAGAAATGTAAGAAGCTGCCTTATACTGATTCATTATACTGACTGGCAGCAGTTCTCCAGGATTTCAGACCAGGGTCTTTCTCAACCTTACCTGGAGATGTCAGGGATTGAAACACAGATGTTTGGTACGAAAACAAAATGCTCAGCCACAAATGACGGTCTTTTGAATTCCTGCAGTAGAGACCCAACCAATGTACGCCCAATAATGAAATTGCCCTTAAAAACTCAATGTCCATTTTTGCAACACATCAGTGGCTACAGCTATTGCATTTGTACATTGTCTTTTTACAACTGCCTTTCTGTTAAGGAGTGGCTTTCCAAAATCTAAACAAGAATAGTCCTGCTTTGTCTTTTTCTTAAATAAAGCCTTCCTCCACAGTTACGTGGTTAGCAAATTTTAATGTTAGCCTTACTGAGGTTTAAGGGGAACAAAATTGTTTATTCACCCTGAATGAATTGCTGGTAATCAACTCACACCCCGCCCCAAAAAAGAACAATGAACAAGTGCCTAGCAGCTCAACAGCCCTTGATTCTTTTTAGAAATATGCTCAGTAGTGAAGCTAGGAATGTTTCTTTCTTCTTTTAATCACAAGTGCATTGCCCAAGAAGAGCAATGCAAAACAATGGTCCCTTCTAGGGCAAATGCATCCATATAAGCCATGCAGACTCTATGCATTCCTCTGTAAAACAATACCCACTGTGGCATTTTGGATTCCTTTTGTCCCTTGGCCTCAAATATGTCATGCTTAACTGTGTGCCTGTTTGGTGATGTCTTCCTTTAAAGACCTTTACACTGCTCACCACAAATCATTTTGTTGTGCCGCAGACTACAAGCTCAGGGGCTTGATCCGGACATCTGCTACCTTATTACTTACAAACTAGCAGAGTACTTCATGTAAGACTTATTTCTCTCTCCCTCTCCTTCTCTCTCTCCCTCCTGCCTTCCAGTAGATGCTGGCTCCAATTTATCAGGACAAGATAATCCAGCACCACTTGATTAGGGAGGTGGGCGATGACATCAACTCTGTAACTGGACTGCTCCTGAGGTGGTGGCTGGAGATATGAACTGCACGTTTATATATAATCTTGCCAATAAGTGGGCAGCTTTTACTGGCGCTTTCCCTCCGTGGCAAGGTGAAAGTGAATTATTCTCCTCTTGACCTTTCGATGCATTAACTCGAGAGCTGCCACCTTTGCCTTTCGCTCCAAAAGGCTATCTTGTTTGGAGGCTGGGGTGGCTTGAAAAATGCTACTCCAAGAGCATCACAATGGGCTAAATCATGTCTCTTAAATCATCTGTATATCAGTTCAGCTTCTGGCAGCTCAAATCCATGATAAGTGCTGTTGCAGCTAAATACCGACCCTATTAGAGGCAAGGAGAGCACAGAGACTGCTCTGCTTACTGATATAGAGAGGGGGTGAGATGACTTTGTGCCATCATATGGGCACGTTTTTATTCGCCCATAAGATCCACTGGCTGTTGCAAAATCAAGCATAAGAAGGACTGCACACATGTCTTCTACCTGCCCTGGACAAACCTGTTACCTGGGCCATTAAAAGCAAGGCAAGAAAATAGTTGAAGAAGATGACTGTGAAAAAGCGTATACTTTGGAATCAGTTGGAAGGGGAAAATAGCCTTGCAAATAAGTCCATAAAGGTTACTAGCCCAGAAGCATTTTTGCCAGTCCTTCTGTACTCACAGTAAGAATTCAGTTCAAACCGAGAGCCTGGAAAAAAGAAACCAACCCTCTTCCAATTTACAAAGGCTTCCTTGCCTGCAGAATAGCGGGTTGCCTCTTGTGCACTGCCAACCATGACGAAGCATAGATCCAGAAAAGAGGACAAAGGAGGTTGTCTGCTTTGTATAAAATTTGCATGTGCTAATTATATGTATAGATGCAAATTAAGAAATACTTATTGCAATTTAAACAGAAGTACAGGATATACCAAGGGACGCAGGTGGCGCTGTGGGTTAAACCACAGAGCCTAGGACTTGCTGATCAGAAGGTCGGCGGTTCAAATCCCTGTGATGGGGTGAGCTCCTGTTGCTCGGTCCCTGCTCCTGCCAACCTAGCAGTCCGAAAGCACGTCAAAGTGCAAGTAGATAAATAGGTACCGCTCTGGTGGGAAGGTAAACGGCGTTTCTGTGCACTGCTCTGGTTCGCCAGAAGCGGCTTAGTCATGCTGGCCACATGACCTGGAAGCTGTACGCCGGCTCCCTCGGCCAATAAAGTGAGATGAGCGCCGCAACCCCAGAGTCGATCACGACTGGACCTAATGGTCAGGGGTCCCTTTACCTTTACCTTTTACAGGATATACCAGCATTGTGGAGAAGACTTGTTTGCTATCCAGGTACTGATAACTGTTGTTGATGAGCAACTTCAATGACCTTGATGTTTTCTGTTCTTAGTGTTCATTGTCTTGAAACAGGACTGCCCTAGAGGATTCCTTCAAATAGAGAGGTCTGTCCTCTGATAGCCCTTCAAACATGACAACCTACTGCAGAATGGGAGGGGAGGAGACGGCCCTAAGTCCTGCAGGCAGGCAGGTTCCAAGGCTAGTTTCCTGCCCGTGTGCTATAGGAATCTTACATACTCTGATCCTTTACCTGCGCATAACAAGTGCTGCTCCTAGGATTTCCCACCTGCAAAATATGAGCTTGACATGCTCACAGGATTTTATTACCCTGCATTACAAATCATAACAGGGTTTACTCATGCAGGTGTTTAAGGGCGTTTGAGTCCAACAAATAAAATTTGAATGCTGCAGGGTGGTTCTTGATAATAATTTAATGACTTTGGATTTTTGGACTGAGACATGGAAAGACTACGCTGCTGGAGACACTACTTTCTCAGAAGCTGGGAAAGGTCTGTAAAGAGATGGGACTTGTGGTTTTCCTGGAATTCTTTTTCTTGAAATGATCCTGTTTTAGATGGTCTATAAAGACTTTAACAAAAATCCAGGCACACATTCGATTAATATCATCTCTGTGCTGTTTTTCACCTGTGTTTGTCATCTTACTGCTCCTTTATGCTCTATTTCTATTTTTGTATCAGTATTAATGTTCTTGTTGTATGCTTCTTTGGGTGTATTTTTGTGTAGAAAAGTGGGATAAAAACGAACTAAGCATACATTTTAAAAGGAGCATTGACAGATTTCTTCCAGGACTTGTCCTAAAGTCTTGAGGTCAACAGGTTGTATCCAAGAAAGTCATACTCAGAGTAGATCTGTTGAAATCATTGATTGCAATGAATCTACTCTGATTATGACTTAGTTGGATACCACCCAACATTTCCAGAAGATGCCAAAATTTCTGCAAACAACATTGTATATTTCAAAGAATTGAATATTAGTTACTGAGAGGGTTAACCACTGTTCCATCTTTTTCATTGCAAGAAATTTCTGTTCTAATTACTGTGAGTTCTTTTTTCATATCTAGGTAGGGGAATAATTCTCTAGATAATTAATCTTTCCCTTTTCCACCCTGTGTAATTACGATTGTATTTCTTCCCATCTCCTAACCTTAGGGCTTTGGAGCTTTTCAATCATCCCCACTGTGTGATCCCAAGTCTCCAATAATGGCTTCTCCCCTGGTCACCAGGTGAGTTGCAAGATTTATATTCATGTCAATTTCAAGGAAATCAACTCGTCCTGCCATTCCCCAGAGCAGTGGTTCCCAACCTTTTTGGCATGGTGACCCACTAATCAAAAGTTACTTGGAACATTGATTTTTGGAACTTCGGTCTTTGGCAGTTGCCGGTTTCATGTATTTTAACTGTAAGGTTGCCAATTTTATAACTTAAGGCCCCCATTAATGTGAGATTTGTTGAAATATTTATAGTACTTTCAAAGTTATTCAGGTTTAAAAAAAATTAAATAAAGGGAGGGCATGAACACCAATAATCTGACTGTAGGATGTTACTTCATAATGACTTCATGTTGTAATTTGCCAATGATTAGGTCCCTTTCCTCCTCTAAGCTGCAACCCTCCCTCTTCACTCCATACAGTGGTGCCCCGCAAGACAAACTCCTCGCAAGACGGAAAACCCGCTAGACGAAAGGGTTTTCCATTTTGGAGGCGCTTCGCAAAACGAATTTCCCTATGGGCTTGCTTCGCGAGACGAAAATGTCTTGCGAGTTCCTGCGGGTTCCCCCCCTTTTTCTAAGCCGCTAAACTGCTTATCAGCTGATCCGCTAAGCCGCTAAGCCGCTAATAGCGCTAATCCGCTAAGCCGTCAATGGGCTTGCTTCGCAAGACGAAAAAACCGCTAGACGAAGAGACTCGCAGAACGGATTAATTTCGTCTTGCGAGGCACCACTGTACATTTAAACAAGTCCAGAACAGTCTGTGTCTCTTAAATTCTATGTCTCACCATGCATGCCTTCTACTTCAATCTTACCACAGAAGTCAGCTATGTTCTCCTGAACCTGAATGTGGAGATCAGGCTACTGATCCCCATCCCACAAACATATGATGTCATTGTTGCTCCAGACTCCTGCCCTCTTTGCACACAAAAAATCCCCCCTCTTTTTCTCTGTTTGCTGATGCCAAACTGGGCAGTTTATTCCTTGTATTCAGCAGAAAGGATCTACCAGTCAACCCCTGCTCCCTTAGCTTAAAAGGGATTGCGGAAGGAGTTGAATCTCTTTTACCCCCACCAAAAGAAAATCTCTAGACCTGTTTTCTGCAATTTGGCAGGCATAATTTACTCTGTGCTTTTAAATTTAATCCACTTTGGCCAAAAGGGGTAGCAGCTGTAGCTGCTTTTAGCTTCCCCATTATAGGGAACACATAAGTTTGCATTATACAAAGCAGCTCAGAACCCAAAGCACAGAGGGAAGTGAACACAGAACGAATCAAACAGGTACAATTTTTTTGTTGGATAAAAGGAAAATTTGGGGGGGGGGGGCATGCCCATACCTAGTATATGCTAAAGTACAGAAATATCCTGGAAAACATTCAAAGAACATGTCTAAAACCATCATAACACAATCCAGCCACTTTTATGGCTTTCAGTGTAATTAACTGTGCTTCCCTTTGGCTGGCTCATGCCCTTGTTTTATCATTTCCTCCCATGCATGCTCAGTAACATTTTTTTACACATCTTGCACATTCAATGAAATACAGAGGAGTTAAAAAAACACACCAAATATTACAAGTAAGATTGATAGCATGCTCAGCTAGCCATTGAAAAATCAGTTTAATATATTCAGTGGCTTCCCCGACCCCCAATCAAATGAAAACACTAAATGTTTTCAACTCTGTTGGGATTTATAGATTTTGAATATATGTAAATGTGAACTTTACATAAAGAGGTCAGGATTGTACAAATCACACCTTGACTTGAAATTAGGCAGCTTCAAAGTTTGTCAACACCTGGCTTGCCTGAGTAACTATTAACTAGCATGCTAGTTTTTCCTGTGGAAACCCCTCCACCCACCCAAAACACACAACTACTTTATCTGGAGGTCAGGGATTTCAGAATGTAGAAAATCAAAGCTACTGAACAGCAAGTTACATACATTTATATTGAGCTGCTTTGACAGCTGCCTTTGGTCTCCTAAAGCACAGCCAAGAAACTCCGATTGTGGATCTGTTGCGATTCTTTATATTGAAAACTAAAGCTACTCCAACACTACACAAGGGTCCCTAGATGCTACCAGACAGCAGGTTTAAGGAAGTTGAATGGATAACCTAGATTGGATACTGCTGTGTCTCCTTAAAGCACTGCCTGTTCCCTTGCAGCAAAGCAGGCAGGAGCTGCTAAAGAATATTAACTACTTGATTGGGAGGAAATTGGCTGACCTTTCAGAGTGGTCTTTGAACAGGTGAGCTGAATCCCCAGGAACCTAGCTGCTGGATATGACCTTCCACCTACCATAACTCGAGTAAGATTCAGAACAAAGTTGAAAAGGCGGTCAACAGGGCTAGATGAGTGGGCAGAGCACAGATAGAAAGGATGAGAAGGAAGGGTAGGGAGAAAGTGGCGCTCAGCTCAGGCAGAAATTGGTGTCTTCTAACCCATGCCCCAAACTCAGAAATGTACTAACTGCATACCAGGACACAGATGCTCCATGTCCAGGGCTATGCATGCGTGTCTGTGTGCTGCACGTGCAGAAGCACAATTACACAAGAAACACAATAATTTATCACTGGGCGGACAATTCGGTGTTGTTGTGGCCATGAGGTGGTGGCCATTTTTAGTGAAGGCCATGACAGGGTCTAAAGGCCTGGGCATAGTGCCCCACCCCACTGCATTCTAGCAGGCTTAGCTGGTGACAGTGGCAGCAGTGGTGGTCACAATGGGAGCTGGCATTTTTAATTCCCCAGCCATTAGCAGGTGACTAACAGTGCTTGGTGCTGAACCACACCTGCATTACTTGTACAATGCAATCAGGGAATGCATGAACCAGGTCATGGCTAGGCCTGAAACAGCAGATCTATTTTGGATGGAACCAAATGGTTTTGTGGTTCATTCTGAAATGTATGTGCTGTGTGTGTGTGTGTTTGTGTGTGTGTGTGTGTGAGAGAGAGAGAGAGAGAGAGAGAGAGAAAGAGAGAGAGAGAGAAAGAAAGAGAGAGAGAGAGAGAAAGAGAAGTACAGTTACAGATGCTTAAGGTTGTGTTTTTTCGGGTTGTGGACCGCCGAAACCCCGAAGTACCGGAACAGGTTACTTCCGGGTTTTGGCGGTCGCACATGTGCAAAGCGCCAAATCGCAACCCGCACAGACTTGGGTTGCGAACCCTGAGGGTTGCGAACGTGCATCCCACACGGATCACGTTCACAACCCTAGCGTCCACTGTATGAGTTGGAAATCCAGTTCTGATGCATGCTCAGACAGGCTCATTTGAACAACAGCTTTGTCCTTTGCCTGGATCCATTCTTCACAATCATTTCAAGTAGCAAAACATTACTGAAACTGTTGTGTAAGCAAATCACTCCAAATGAGCTTCCTGCCTAAACGGCTACTGATAAAGCAAAATCAATCAATCAGAGTGTTCTGTTTGGTTTCATTGAGCTAAATGATGTTATAGAGGTTAACAATTTGATGATTATGGAGGAGGAACGAATGAGAGGGTGACAGTAGTCTTAGGCAGGAGAAGGCAGGCAGGAATCCCAGTGCAAACCCAATAAAAGAGATGTTTTGAACTTCAGTGGGGAGAGAACTTAAACTGATCCCGGGCATTGCTGTAGGGGGAAAGAATCGGGCATGTGTGTCTTTCTGCAAAATGTTTACTATGCTTATGTACAGTCAGGACTTTCCTGTAACAAGTCATTTTGTGCTGGCACCCACACCACTTTTATCATTATATGAGTACTGGCACCTCATTTTCTTTAACAAAAAGGTAAAGGGTAAAGGGACCCCTGACCGTTAGGTCCAGTCACAGACGACTCTGGAGTTGCGGCGCTCATCTTGCTTTATTGGCCGAGGGAGCCAGCGTACAGCTTCTGGGTCATGACTAAGCTGCTTCTGGCGAACCAGAGCAACACACGGAAACACTGTTTACCTTACCGCCGGAGCGGTACCTATTTATCTACTTGCACTTTGACGTGCTTTCGAACTGCTAGGTTGGCAGGAGCAGGGACCAAGCAATGGGAGCTTACCCCATTGCGGGGATTCAAATCGCCAACATTCTGATCAGCAAGCCCAAGGCTCAGTGGTTTAGACCACAGCGCCACTCACGTCCATGTATAATCATGACACACTGATATAGTAACACTGTCTATACGGGCCATCTACACTATACATTTAAAAGCACTGCCAAGCCATACCCACATGTATCCCAGAAAAAAGGGGCATATCCCGTTTTCTCGTATGAGAGCATGGTGGTCATTTTGGGTGCCATGATTTTGTACAATTTCATGGAGGGATTTCACCCTGAAAAAATGCTCTTCCCTGAAAAAGCATTTGGGGTGAGCCTGCAATCCCACACGGCACTTCCAAAACATGCATTTTTGGGCACCGTGTGAGCACAGCTGTGAAAAAGGCTTGTGTTTGGGTCTCCATGATCTTGCGCAGGAGCACGGGCAGAATTACATGCATCCCAGTTTGGGGACTCAGTAAGTTGGTGGGCATTTCAGTCCCCTTTGAGAAACCATGGTTTCCTCTGCATTAAATGTATATAGTGCAAACGGGGCCATTTCAAAGCATTTTCAAAGCATGCTTAGAACCTCTCCCCTTAAAAACAACAACAGGCAAAACTTACCTCCCCCAAAAGACAAAAAAAGCAGGCCACCTCCAACCAAACAGCCCCACCCACAAAAGCAAAAACAAAACCCCTTCTCAATTAAAAATAAGTAATAATAATAATGATAATGATAATTTATTATTTATACCCCGCCCATCTGGCTGGGCTTCCCCAGCCACTCTGGGTGGCTTCCAACAAAATATTAAAATACAGTAATGCATCAAACACTGATAGCTTCCCTAAACAGGGCTGCCTTCAGATGTCTTCTAAAAATCTGGTAGTTGTTCTCTTTGACATCTGGTGGGAGGGCATTCCACAGGGCGGGTGCCACTACTGAGAAGGCCCTCTGCCTGTTTCCCTGTAACTTGGCTTCTCACAGTGAGGGAACCACCAGAAGGCCCTTGGCGCTGGACCTCAGTGTCCAGGCAGAACGATGGGGCTGGAGATGCTCCTTCAGGTATACTGGAACAAGTAAATTGCGAGGGTCTTCGCGGGCTCTAGTATGGTGTCTGAAGGCACTGTGGTACCCCATCATTAGGGGACTATGCATCTTCATGCCACTGAAAGCTTTACTTGCTTGGTTGCTGTAGATCAAATTGCTGTTAAAGGCACAAAAGGAAAGCCATAGCCCTTGTTGCTGCAGTCAGGAGCCTCTGGCTCCACACTATGGTGCTGTATGATGGTTTCATTCTCTGCTGTGTAGTTGAACTTAACCTCCGCAGTGCATGTATGTATGTATGTATGTATGTACATGCATGCATATGTATAGGTGCAGACACGTGCACACACAAACACACACATTTAGCTTGAAAGCAGCTCAATTAAACTAAAAGTGAAGTGAAATCCTTGCAGTCTGCCAAAACGTTTGGCTATATTGCTGACTTTCCAAAGTGTGACGAGGCAAAAATAATAAAATTGTAATGCTGTGAGAGGCAATGTGCTAATTAATAGCAGCCTGAATCACTCCCAGAGGTGCTGTGGGGGGAAAAACACACTTAGAACACTGTGATACAGAAGGGCAAAAACAAAATTCCCCCATTTTCCTTGCTAATAGTTGGGAAAGTATTTAGAGGCTTTCTGTTCAATTATTTGAAAATATTTGAGATAGTTTTTTTAAAAAGGCATGCTGCCGCCCCCCTCCCACCCCCATTTGGTCCAGCTGAAGTGCTGCTTCTTGGAAGTCTTTGGCAAAGATCTGTTCGAGACTGCCTGCTGGTCACAAGATAATTAGCTCCAGTTGCTTATGCTCGAGTCTGTTAGATGTCACTAGCAGAGAAAATGTGCTTTGTTTTGACAAGTAAGGGAATGGCTTTTCTCCCCCCTTGCATTCATTTCGGCATTAGGAGCATTAAGGAGGATTATCACAAGGGCATTAAAATATGTAATCAATCCTTTTAACAAAGATCCTTTTCATTCTGCTTTACTGCCACCCAAATACTAAACACATTTCCTGAGAAGCAAGCCAAATGGATTTCAGGGGAAGTTTCATTTCCTTTCCAGGACTTGGCTAATTTGTTAAAATCCCGACGTTCCTGGAAAGTACACAAACACACCCCTGACCCAAACCCTCATGCCCTAGTCTCAGGTGTGTGGCGTGGGAGGGCAGTGATTAACTAGTCAAGAAGAAACCCTTTCCCCATTTTTAGAGATCATATTTGGTTTATTTGGTTTTTTTTTTTTGTATTTAACGTCTTAGCTGCTTTGCTTAGAAACACAGATAGCTGCCTGATAGTGGGGTGCATCAGCAGAACATCTAGCCAGGCACTTGTCTACACCAGTCTTCCTCCAACCTGGAACTTCTGTCTGCCCAAGCATGCATGACCAAAGGGGTGAGGGAATATTGAAGCTTTAGCCCAGTACATCTGTAGTAGTTCTTCTGGGTTCCAGACAGGAGTCTTTTCTACCTTCCACCTGAAGACGTCAGAGAGTGAACCTAGAGTGTTATGCATGCAAAGCATGTGCTCTACCACTAAGCTATGTTCCTGCCCTTTGGCTCAACTGACACCTTATTGCTTCATATGCTTTAGTGCTGAGTCCTCACACGTTCCAGTTAAATCCATATTTACTCAAATTAAGCCCTGCTTCTCAGTGAGTGCAATATGGATTTATCGTTCTAACCTTACGAGCCAATACACCAGCAAATAGGTTATTAGGGTTGCGTTCAATGACTGCTACATCAGCGCCATCTGACCAAGAGGACTCCATGCTAGCACAGTTGCTGTACAAGAGGCTGCGGCTACCCAGGCACCAACCAATGTTTCCAGCTCCGCGACAGGCTGTACAACACTGAAACAATCAGGGAGGATGCATGGAAAGGTCGGAGCGGAGGTGGTAGAGCAATAATGGGGGAAGGAGAGATGGAAAATAACGCCAATATATTTCACATCCGGCAACCAGTTGGGCCCCTTTGGTTTCAGATAGTACATGAACAGTCAAGTTTAAGAAGTCCGGAACACAAATTTTCAAGGCCCTCTAGCAGTTGTGGTGGCTCATTTACCAGAAGTAATGTATTTGGCATTAAAACTCTCAAAGTGTATATTTGATTCTGATCAAACTAAGCCCCTTCGACGCAAGAGCTTGCATGCATGCATGCATGCATGCATCTAGATGCACAGAGCATCAGATAGTGGTACAGTATGACTCCATGCGATCCTTGCACATATACTGTTCTTCCTTACACACTCAGAGACACACACTGCCCATCACACTAATGGCCCCTTAACTAGTGAAAGCAAATACAACATCATGACTGAGCTTATACTGGTGTTTGCAGTTGTTGTGACTTTGCAGCTCTTCTGGTTGAAATATTTATCCTCTTGCTTCCTACCACAAGGATCCTTCCTCAGCATATTCTGTAGTTCTGAACTTGATTAAAGCAGTTGCTTTTTCAAAAACATTTTATCCCTGTATGTAACACTGCTAATACCATGTGGACCTTTAAAAAAAATAACCTTTCAGGAGCATGAACACTGGGAAGCTATATCACAGATTACATGCCATAATAGATACCTGGCTAAATCCCTCCAGAGGATTGGTGGGGGGATTTTTGCAAAGTGCAAAGACCATCAAGGTCAAGTAGGTCAAGATTCTATGGAGCTAAAAATAAATTCTGAGCAATCAAATCTCAAAAACCTTTTTAAAAAAGAATAAGGAAGAATTGCTGCTGTCTGGTGTTGTAGTTTGGATACAAGAAATATAGAACAGACCTCAAAAACATTTCCTGATGTAAGAGTAAAGTCACTGGAAGCTTTTAGGGGATGAATCTAGAGTGAGATAGGTTTACAGTTGCATAGCAGGCTCATATCTCCTGAATCTCCAAATGATGGTAAATACCTAAAGTATCTGAACTTTCCGCTGGATTCATAAAATTAAGCTCATTTCAGACATCCAGCTGAACTTTCTCAATGTCTGCAACTGGTCAGAAATCTCTAGATTCTAATGTTTGACGATGACATAATTGCATGCTACAGCCTAAAAGCATCTAAGTTCAGACAGGGCATATTTCAGATGTGTAAAATTTGATTCAAAGCTAGTTTAGTGACATAATATGGTCCAGAAAATGATCTGGCCATCTCTGTGTTTAAGGAGCTATACCACAAAGCTTCCCCAAAGTGTGTTATAGCCTGCAACCTGCTACATGGATGAAGATGATGGGTGAAAGGTCAAATGAAAATGTAAGCACCTGCCCCTGGCAGTGAATTCACATTCCAGATGTCTATATTTATTTTAGGAGATATTTATGCTGGAAGATGTTTGCAAAAGAAGGGCAGCAGCAGGCATTTCCCTTGAATGTTACATTCAATGAGCGTACAATCTGTGTACACAAATAGTTGAGCTATTCACCTGCATAATTATTCACATATAATATTCAATGAGTGTGCAGTCTGTATACTACACAACAGGCAAGTTGCACAAATCTGTATGAATGGGGAAATGGAAGCATAGCGCTTCATGTTTTCCATTCCTACCCAGATACAGTGGCGGCTCATGAGGAGCCGAAGTGGCAGTGGTGTACACTCAGTAGTGGTGCTGCACTCATCAGGATAGGGTGGGACAAGGTGGCACCAAGGCCAGGGCAGTTCCAGGTCCATGCACAATTCCATCTCATGCGTATTGAGCTCTGTGAGTGGTACTCACAGCTGGTGAGCTGTTTTTGGCTTGGTGAGTTTAGAACTTGTGCTGTTATGCAAGTAAATCTTAATTCTGACCCCCCCCCCCCCCCCGAGGATCTCTCTGTCTGATGCGGAATTCTTCCTGCTTTTTGCAACCAGCAAGATGGGCTGCAAACACTGAGGGAATTGAGTGATTGCTAAGAGCTTGTTTGTTTTTAATTTGCATTTTAGTAAGCTGTCCTGAGGCCTTACTTCCCTGCTTCACAGAGGCCTGGTTTCTGCTGTGTGCGCGCATGTGTGTGTGTGTGACAGAGAGAGAGAGAGAGAGAGAGAGAGAGAGATGGAGACAGATACAGAGAGCACCTTTTGATTTCTGTCTGCTCTGGGTGTTAACATGTTTCCGTAGATTGTGTGCAGATATTGTGCCCTTCATCTGGCTATTTCCAAGACTATCTTCATCCTCTGGCTGGTTCTTTGGTCTCTTCAGATTGTGCAGCTGCACTTAACAGTAGCACCTCAAAGAACCTTGAACAGCCTTGAACTGCTGAAGTGGAATTGAAGTGCCCAAGTTCTCTTCTATAGAGCAATGCTGCTATTCTTAATGCAGTCCTTGCTTACCATATGCTTGTTGCTTAGCAGTTCCAGGAATAATAACCTGCTCTTTGAAAGCCATGCCTTCTTAATGTGCTCAGAAGTAAATGGAGGCCCAGCTGTGGAATGAATGGGTGTATTTTCATCGCACCAGCCACTCACTCCCCAAAATGGTGAAGAGTATTTATGCACACACACACACACACACACACACACACACATGCGTAACTTCTACAGCTACATAGAGTCTGCTTCACAAAAACAGATTCCCACATGGAGCAGCATCTGTTGGGGAAGGGCCATTGAACCACTGAATCATTGAATTGTAGAGTCCTTGAGGATCATCTAGTGCAACCCTCTGCAATGCAGGAAAATGCAGCTGTCCCTTACTGCGATCGAACTTGCAATCTTGGCATTATCAGAACCATGCTCTAACCAACTGAGCTTTCCAACATCCCTGCCATATCCCAGTAGCAGAGCAAATGCTTTGCATACAGACTATTCCGGTTTCAACACCTGGCACCTCTAGATAATTCTGAGAATTGTACAACCCTGTAGAGCTGCTGCTGTCAGCGGTAGGTCCAGACAAGCAGTGCAGAACTTTCTTTTTTAGTGCAGGGCTGTCAAAACACAGGGACAGTGAATTAGGCATTGGAACCAGCATGCATGGAGCCAGAGCTGATGGTGAGTGAAGCTACAATGAAAAATGGGCAGGGACACCCCTTTTCTCTCTCTTTGTGTTATCTGCATCTCCCTCTCCCTCTCCCTCTCCCTCTCCCTCTCTCTCCCCACCTTTTCCTCCTTTGTTGGTTACAGATCCCAGCTTCCAGGTTCCTCTTTAGCAAGCAAGGCAGTGGCCATGGATTCTTTTCAGCCCTCTGCCCCTGCTACAGTCCATAGTATTACTCCTAAATCTTTTCCTCTGGGATCGCCAGGGCAATGTGGCAACAGAAGCTCCATGGGACCTTTTCAGCTCTCTTCTTCTATATGTGAATCCAGGGTACCAAGTGTGAACAGCAAAATGCATTGCATTGCAAATTTTGTAAAGAACAGTGATGTTCACAGTTATACACAGCAGAGGGTGGCGCAGTCCTAATATTTTTAATGGATGTGGGGCAAAAGCAATGCTAACAGCCTACTTTTCTGGAGCTCTTACTGAATGCATGTGACTTACAATGCACTCTCTGAGATGTGCAAAGCTACCCAAACTTGGAGGACACAGCGTGAGCAGAAATGCGGTGTGCTTTTCTGGGTGTGATCTGATCTGGGTGTGCTTCCTGATTGCAATACGTGCACCAAGAAGACAGCTGCTCAGCCAGAAATGAACAGCTGACCTCCACCAAGGGCAGGCACATTTTGACACGTTGTTTGCATCCATTGTTATTGGTTTGTTAACTAACCTGGCTTCAAGGGAGGTTGATTCAACAGAAACTTATTTTAGCTATTTAAATACTGCATTTTTCATAGTGTGCTAGAGTCACAATGGTGGCCATCTCAAATCAAACTGGTCTGTATAGGTTGGGGATGAATGCAGGGACCACAGGCTCCTCCAGATGTGGTTGTACCACATTTCCCATCACTCTGACAACTTGACAACTGGCCATGCTGGCTAGGGCTTATGGGAGTTAAGAGTCCAATGGCATCTGCAGGGCCACAGGTTCTCTCTCCCTCTTGCAACAAGTATTTTCCTCCCTTTTTAAAGAAAGAAAGAAAGAAAGAAAGAATGAATCATGGATATAGTGAAAGTTTGATAGGTTCCTTATATCGCTTTACATAAATATAATTTTTGGGTTTTAAGGTTTGCTCAGTGAGGCATCCGTGTTGTCATGAAGCAGATTATGACATGTCAGAATGCATCATATCAGCTGGCAATAACACTATACAGTCATCTGGAAGCATTTGTATTCAGCGAGACCAATCAACTCGGAGCACTGGAGGAAAACCTTATGCCATTTGAGAAACCACATATTATCATGGTTCAAATATTCATCCCAAGGAAGCATACGGTACACATTTATTTTCCACTTCTTACTTCCACCAATTTATAAAATCCTATTTGGCTTGTCCAATTGTGCAGCTACAACAAATACACACATATATATTCTGCATAATCTCTGGGATATTGGATATAAATTACAGAAAGACAATGAACAGAGAGACAAGCAATCCTCCATGGTGTTCATTAATGTTTGCTTGTGACAGACCAATGTCAACCCTAATTTACTAAATTTTCCTGGGGATGGTTCTTGATTATACAGTGAGAATTTTTTTTAAAGGCTGCTTGGAATGTTGTAGCAACAGTGAAATATTCTCTCTCTCTTTTTGTCAAAACTGATGTGAATACACACACACACACACACACACACACACACACAGGGCCTGGATTTAAACAATAGTTGAAATGTGGTCCAGAAAGCAATTATAATTATTGCCATAATATGATAGTGCCACCTAGACTGACCTGTTCCAAAATTCTCCACAGGCTATCCTCAGTGGAATACATCTAGTTCATAAGCTGAATTGCTGAATAAATAATGAAAGAACGTTTTCCTCAGCCTCACAAAGACATCACAGGGATGAGAATATGAAATAAATAGCTCTTCCCCTTCCCCATCATATGGGTCCCTTTCTTGGCCATGGGAAATGAAGTTATTAGTTCATTATCTATATAGCACATTACAGTGTTAAAAGTTTGACATTACTGTTGAAAGATTGCATACGTTGCTACCAGGATCCCTGACTTCAGCAACTAAACCAATTCCTGTGACTATCCATCAATCTGGTTTACTCCCCTACTATCCCTGACCATTGCCCACGCTGGCTGGGACTGATGTGAGGCTAATTCGGAGTCCAATAACAGAAAGTGGACACCATATTGACTACTCCTGTTTTAATGGATCAAAGTAGCCATTGAAGCTGCGTGGCGCTGGGCAAGGCCTCCTCCAGACGTCATAGGCGCGTGGCGCACCCCCAATCTTCAGCTCAAGGCAGCACCAATGAGTGGGAGAGACAGAGAGGCATCCTTGCTGCTGCACCCATTATGGAGAGG
Source organism: Podarcis cretensis (assembly GCF_951804945.1). Taxonomy (NCBI): domain Eukaryota; kingdom Metazoa; phylum Chordata; class Lepidosauria; order Squamata; family Lacertidae; genus Podarcis; species Podarcis cretensis. The sequence goes on along the minus strand of NC_137175.1, from coordinate 81,560,844 downwards.
GAACTGCTTAAACTCCTATTTCCCCTTGCATATCACTTTGCAAGGGTGCTTTTGGGTAGAAAAGCCGGTGCTGGGTTAACATTATGTAAATAACTGCCAAATGTACAATTTGGCTCTGAGAACCTCACAACTGGCACAAAGGCAACAGCACTCCGCTATTGTTTGTTCTAGCGACCTGGTACCTATACGGAGATTAATGCTTTCTGCCAATTCAGCTGTTCATCTGTATGTATTTAGCTCAGTTTGTAAAGGTAGCAAAATATTATTTTCCCTCGGTCTCAAAGAGGAAAACTAAAGCATAGTCGATAACAGAGCTAATTTGACCACCATCTCTTTGTTTTTGAGCTAGGAGCAAAATCTAAACAGCTTCTTCCTTCTTACTTTGTGGCTGGCATTTATTATTTTCAGCTGCTAATTCTATTTCTGATTCCATGGGGAAGAGAATCCACACAACCGGGGAAGAAATAAAAGAAGGGTTTTAAAAATATATAAAGGGCTTCTTTATCTGCTGAGGGAGCTCTGCTGCTGGGACTATCTGCATCTGTAGGCAAGATTCATTGTTCTCTGGAATATTATTGATTCTGTACCTGTGGATTTCATGCCAAGCCCTCATTCCAACTCTACCCATAATTTTATCTCTGATTTTTTAACAAGCATTACCCCAGACGATTTCTGACCTCCCCTATTGCTACCAATGTTCTCACTGCCATTGTTAATAAGCTTTCGAACTGGTGGATTAGCCCTGAATGTCAAGCACCACAATTAGAATTGCTGATGTTATGCAAAAATAGGGTGGTTTCCCTCCTCAGTCGAAATAACAAGACTGCCTTATTGCCACAGAACTCAGCACTCGGCTTTATTGTATTTGATCATGTTTATTGTCAAATTTCCTGCCTTAGAGAACCCTGGGGTGCCTATGAGCCTGTACAATCCTGGGCTGATAACCCCCCTCTAAAAGAGATGAATGCCTTATAGGATGGAGCCCCTGAGAACTGGTCAGGTAGCTGGGAAAGTAGGAGGAAGAGAGCAGAAGAGAGAAGCAGAGATGGAGGGAGGGAGCAAGAGAACATAAAGGTAAAGGCCTCAGTGGGGAGTAGTGGTTCCTTGATCTGTTGTTGGCAGTCATCTGTCTTGAGACACAATGGAGAGTACCTCTGGGAGTGAAGTCAAATTGCTGCATTACCAGCACTGAAGTGACCTCAATGGGACACAAGCCTGGGCAGTGTGTATGAAGGTTCTGGGCTGCCCAGATAACAAGACCCCGCTCTTGGCCTCGCTGATGTGGTCCTAAGGAAAGCAGAGCAATACATTTGGCACCAGCTTGGATGCAGGAGCTGCAAGAAGGAGGCGCACATGGAGCCATCCAACTGCCTTAAGGACTCCAGATTTGTGTAGGGTTGTAATTTTCTGCACACGTTTTCATTGTTTTATATGATACTGCATATTTTAACTGTTGCAGCGAAATGTGGGGCAGAAATATATATCAGTGATGGCAAACCTCTAGTCTGCAGGCATAATAAACTCACAGGGCTGTTTTGGGCAAACCATGCCCATCTTTTCCTGCACTTGACATTATATCAGTCGTGGAGGCTTTGAGCTATGGTTTGGGGCTGTCTGAATTTGGTGCCTTTTTCTGTCACACTGCCCTCGTCCGCCTGTAGAAGTAGCCTGCAGGGGATGGGGACCCTTAAGATCCAGTGTGGCATCTGGGTCCTTTCCCCAAACCCTAATCTACATAAATTACCGTATATTGCCATAGCTCTAGTCCCTACCATGCTGAGAGACTGCTCAGTAATCTATGATTCTGGACTGTGAGTTGAGGAGGCCCAATGAGTCCACTTTTTGAGAGTCTCAGGTGCTGGAGAGGAGCACAGACATTGCCTCATCTGCATATAAGCTACTGAAACTCTACTGGACTTTCAGACAGACAGAACACTATAAAACTTAAAGCTAGAGTCTTCAAGACAATATGTTGAGGGGAAAGCCTGTTTGAGTACCGCCTGAGAGAGGTTAACCTCCTCTCACAATTTTTGGTCTTTACACATACCGGTAACTCACTACCACTCAGAAGAACAGTCTGGTGGGCTTAAGCCAGCTGTGGAAGAATTAGGAGGCATTTATGCAGATACAAATCCTTGGACCTCATCTCTAACAATGAAGTGTTTGAATAGGGATTTGAATCAATACATAGTGTGTTGTGTTAGGAACATCCATACTTACCCCAACACCAAGTGAGGTAGCTGATATGTGGCCCTGGATATCGTAACAGCTACACATGGGTTTTTTGTGAGCATTTGGGGGTATTAAATGACTTTGCCTTCATTTGGTTTGTCTTCAGGCCAAAATAAATATTCTTTTGATGAATCACAACGAAGTGTGGAATGCTGTGTGGGATTTCGCTGGAAACAGGAATAGAAATGCTGTTTGTGCCGTAAGGTAAATGAATGGTTCCTTAGCACATGTGATGGATGGTTCAGGATTTGTATGTGTGTGTAGGGTTACAGAACAGATTGTTTCTAAAAAGAAAAGTTACAGTTTCAATCTACAAAGAGAGAGAAGTTGAAATCATTTTGAACAAAAGAAGAAGAAAAACCCTTGGCCCCAACAGAAACTCTGTTGGTTTAAGCAGCATTTGAACTGCTCTGCTTATATTCTTATTACAAGCTTCTTCAAACTCACTGCTCCCAACCGACCATGATGGACTCTTAAAAGAGATATAACACCATTTTAACTGATGTTTCATTTCCAGGTGCTATTGACACACTAGTTGGCCTTTGCTCGACAGATAGAAAGGCTAGAAGTATGTTATTATATATAAAAAAAATCAAAGCTGAAATTATCACAATATTGATCTCAAGCCTCCTAGTACGAACCTTTTAGAAATGCCCAGCACTGGAAGGTTTCTAAATTAATCCTGACAGCTCTCAGCCCTATAAATATACGTATCTTTTACATATATTTCTAATTAAGAACAGCAATATTATATGGTTTTACAATCTCTGCAAGTTTATATAGGGGTGAGGGCTCTAAACTGAACGCAAGGTTGTGTGTTCCTGAGTATTCTTCTGAATTAGGGCTAGGCAAAAATCAGGTGTTTCTTCATATTCCCTCTCTCTCTCTCTCTCTCCCTCCCTCTCTCCCTCTCTCTCCCCCCCCCCCATGGCAAATAAGAGACTTTATCACAGTTAAAAGACATATTCCAGCTGGCAAAAGCACGAGTGTGGAGCAGGGCCATTGAAGGGTATAGCTTGGGAGAGAGCCTAGTCTGGGAAACTCATAAGAACCAAAAAGAGAGGCTGCATTTGGTCCTCAGGCTGCCTTACGTCCTCCACACCTGCTCTGAACGAATGTTCGTGCTGTGTGTGTACAGTGAATGCGATGAAGATATACCGGTACACCACAGGATAGGCACCTGGCAGCTACTGGCTAGTGGCTCCCATCAAAAGAGGCAGGTATTCCTGCTGGCCATGGAACGGAAAACAATGTTATGCACTCACAGGTGCTTCTCTCTCTTTCTCCCTGTTAAGTATTTTTATTCAAAGTTTTCAACATAAGAGACAATAAAAGCCAAACTCATCCAAAAACGAAAAAGATACAGAAAAGCCAAAATAAGAGCGAGAAAAAACAAAAAAAGGCAATAGATAGAAGGGGGGGGGAATAGATATAGAAACCCTCTATCAAAATTGTATCATATTCTTTATGCATATACAAAAAGTCGACCTTCCCAGGTCTCACCTGGGAACTTCTGTCCCCCCCCCAGCCTCCCACCCGGGGGTGGGGCTTTCTCAGTGCTTTTTTTCTTGGGGGGACGCAGGGGTATGCGTACCCCTAACATTTTGTGTTGCCCCAACCGGCGGACGGACAGACTGACATGTCGGCCATCTCCACAGTGGCAGCTCGGACTGGAGCTCTGTCATTCTCCCCGTCGGTGTCCAGGGAGGTGAGTCTGGGGTGGCCGCAGTGGAAGCGACGGTGCTGCTTCTTCTCCTTTTCCACCTCTTGCCGGGCTAGAGCCAGCTGGCGAGCACTTGCCCCTCCTTGCTTAAGCCGACCCTGCCATCACCGGGGCCTTCCTGTCCTCTCAGCACCGCCGCTACCTCTAGTCCCTTGTCCATGGGTTGGGGGGGAGGAAGGCGGGGAGGGGAAGGGGTGCCCTTTCTACCCTGTCTCCCATACAGAGCCCCTCATCATCCACCTACCACCTGTCTGTGCATGTCCTCATCACCCAAGATAGAGGACTTCTAGAAGTCAAAAAAAGAAACAGCTAAGTTAACCAAAAAAGAAAAGAAAAATCCAATTCACCACCTGCCAATTGTACACATCCTTCAAATTAATCAGAACATGCACTACAGGATAATATCTAGCTATATCCTATTCTATCGCTGCTTATCATTCTGCCAGGCATAATTCTTCTCAGGCACCAGACACCCATCTTTTTTCCAATTCAGAAGTCCAAAAGTGGTTCTTAAATTTTTGTTCTCTCTTTCTGAAGCTGCCCATGAAGAGTCCCTGCAGGGGCTCAGATTTGAGACCCTGGCTCTTACCCAGGGGCTACACTTGTGAGCATGGAGCTACTCCCCTTTCCATTCACTTCAACAATGAAACTCCAGCATTGGGAGCTATGGCATGTGCACTGAGGCACATGCAAATAATCCGCCTTCCTGACTTTTAAATTATGAAAAATTCCCACATACATAAGTAAGTCAGATGCAACCCAAGATAAGGAAGGAGAATGATTCACCCATTACGACTGACAAGTAAAAGAACATAGCAGCAACTGGCTTCTATCCACTGTAAGAGCGCAGAATACAATACATTACTAGGTTCACCAGAGTGGAGGGCAATGCAGATCAATACTTTCTCCTCTAAGGACTCTCCTTCTTGGCCAGAGGTGCACCTGTAAATGATACTCGCCAAGGCCATACACAGACAACTAGTTTTTAAAATGAAATTCTCCGCACATTGCTTTCCTTAACACATTCCCCCCCCCCCCCAATCATCATACGGACACTTATTGTCTTGACATTAGCACCACATGCACACTGGCCCTTTTTACACTTTTCTTGAGAAAAAAAGAAAGAAAAAGAACAGCAGTTGCTTGCTTCGAAAGTGACTTAAATTAATTAGGTCGAAAGCCTGAAAATACCAGCCATTTATTTTACAGTTATGAAACACAGGAATTAATAAGCTTCTAAGCTACTGTTAACAAAGTAGCAGTGAATATAGCTGTTGGATTGGCTTCTATTCCCTATTCCACTATGAAGCTTAGTGGCTTGCTGCTGTCACTCAAACTAATCTACCTCAAAGGGTTGTTGTGGGGATTAAAGAGGGAGTGAGTCACCCTGAGCTTCTTCCGGCATAACCGTGGCATGCATGCTATAAATAACAAGAGATATTAAAGAAAAAGAACAGACCTTGGACTCCCTTTGGCACCCATTTGCCACTGGAAACACATTTTCCCCCAAGGAAGGGTAAGCCATTCCTCCCTACACACTGAGGACCTCATTGCCACACACAAAACTTTAAAAAAACCAACCCTCTGATGTTGCTTCCACTACACAACATGAACATGTACTTAAGCCCTCAAGCTGCAGATGCTATTTACTGTTTCAGAAAATGTGCAAAAACACCCCCCTCAACAAATTGGGTATAAAATCCGTCTGTCTTGAGAGACAGTGGAAGAGTGTGCCATTGCGGATAAAGTCAAAGCATTGGAGAGTCACAGCACCTGCTGTGGCTGTAGAGACCGATATGGGGGAGATATGTTTCAGTGCAGGCAGGGCAGATGAAGGTGTCTAGTTTTGCTGGTGCAGATGCACCATGGTGTTCTTCTCTCTGTGCTATTCCCAGTAGACATTTCTCTTCTGGTCGCCGCAGTGAATACACAACCTGTCTCCAGGCACTTCAGTTGTCTGCAACAGCTTCCCACACGGCGGGGTTAATGTTGCCAGGCTTCATGTCACATTTGCAGACATCTTTATAACACAGAGTTGGTCTGCCAACAGGCCTGGTGCCTGAAGCCAGCTCCTGCAGATGCCCAGCTGATTGCCAGACAATGTGCCAATGACTATTAGCTAAAGCTGTGTCAGAGCATTCAACTTGCTGCAATGCTCGCAAAATGTATGAAAGCATGAAGAAAACCTTTGGACCAACAGTCGAAAGAACTGCACCACTGAAAACTTTCTCTGGAGAGTACAGTCAAACTTAACAGAGAAATATGCAAAACGAAACAAAAAAAGAAAATAAGCTGCTTATGTATGATGATGTTTCAAACCCTATGCAGGCATTCTCCTCAACATGCAATGGATACAAATCTGCTGGGGTGCAGGGCACATATGCAAGCCCTGCTACACTGTGCCCCCGTTAGGTGGTGGTGGTGGGGCTCTTCAGATCTTCGTGCAACTAATCTGAGGATCTGAAGAGGGGTTCTAGGGGTTCAGTTGAACACGCTTAGAAACCTCCCTGTCTTACAATTATGGGAAGATTTTTAAGTGTATTCAATAGAACGTGCTTAGAAACTCTCTCCAGGTTTGCACAAACAGAGGCAGCTTTAGGGGAGCACCATTGGTTTAGTCACACTGGGCACACAGGGGGTTCAGCAACTATCTTGTAGAATGGAAGTCGAGAGGCGGGGGACACACAATTTTGCCACCACATAGGACACCGCTGAAATGTGAGACCCCAAGGACTGCCACTTACACTTTGGAGAAACTGGGGTGCCCAGTGGCTTACAAGCACATCCCCGCCCCATCCATGTTTTTAATGACTCTTTTAAAAAAGCTGAATCTCAATTCCCATTTTAATGTTCTTACTGGCTTTAAAAAATATTGGGCAAATTGATGGAGAACAGGTCTACCAATCTATTAGCCATGACAGCTACAGGTTCAGAGGCATTGTGCCTCCAAGATCCCATTCCCACAAACAGAAGATGAGTTGTCAGAATGCTGGAGGGTCAGGGAAAAAAGTTCAAGCTGTGCCTTCTCCCTGTTCTAAAATATATATCTTCGTGTAGGAATGTTTTGCACGGCAGATCATTCCATAATCTGAGTCCCACCACAGTCTGAGGACCATCCAGACACAGGCTCGTCGCATCACCTGATTTTATTTTTTTGATAAGCAGTAGATGTTGAGGATAAAGCCTGTGAGCTTCTACAGCTGGTTGCTCTTGGAAGCAGAAAGCGGAACGAAGTGGCCTAATAGCAAGGCCGTTTTTATAGTGTTGTTGCTGCTGCTGTTGCTTGGCCGTCCAGTGCCATGTTAAACGTTGGTTTACAGTGGACACAAATATTTATAATGCTATTCCTAGAACAAAGTGACACGTTGGAGCTCCCAACAGATCGCCGTAGGATCTGCCTAATGTTGATACATGACAGGTGACCCCAATGAGACTGGCTGAGTTGAGGCTATGTGATTTGCTTCCTGACACATGGAGCTGAGGTGCTCAGACGATTTGTAAAGGTGAAGTTGAAGCAAAGTGACGGACTGCATTCTAATACGCTTTGATCCACTGCAAAAGCAGTTGACGTGCCTAGCCCCAGGTGCCCATCCTTCTTCTGGCCCGTCCAGGGAAAGTAAAGAGTTACAATATGTCATGTTCCATTACCACTTCCATCACAAGGCAGTGATCTGCAGCAGCAGAAGTAACAGATATGATGAAGGGGGTGAGCCTTCGAAAGAATAATGTGATCAGTGAGCTAAAAAAACACCATAGTCTGTGACTATAATACTTACCATGGAGTCAGACACACACAGGATTGCCCTGTATAAATATTTGCCAGCCTTCTCCAACATAGTGGCCTCCAGATGTTTGGGACTACAATTCCCAATAGCCCCAGCCACCATGTCCCAATGATCATGGATGATGGGAGACGTAGTCCACAACAACAGGATGCTCCCAGTTTGGTGAAGGCTAGTACTTGGCCATTTTGAAAATGAATTCACCATTGCTGGAACCAGGTGCGTGAAATCTGCTTCATTCTGAATTTATATGTAATCGCTCTGGGAAAAGCAGGGCTATTGGCATGATGCATAAATATTTCTTTCTCTCTGCAAATTTCCTGCCCAGTTTTGATAACAGCAAACAAGAAGGAGCTGTTGTATGTGTTTTCTGCCAACACCTCCTAGGAACTGTTCCAGTAGCTGGACTTCAGAATGACAAGGTTCACTAATAATCCTTTCACCCCACACTTTTTTTTTTTTGTCTACACAGCAGCAGGTGATAAAGGTACTCCCTCTGTTGATGAGACTGTTCAGAGATGCCCCAGACACATTTCTTCTATTTTTAAAATGCAGGCAATTTATTTTAGGTGTCACTGGGCTTTTGTTGGCACCTTCTTGAATGATGTCCCCAGTTTCTTCAATTATGTTTGCTGCTCCACCTACTCTTTGTCACGTGCCATTAAACTACAATACAGTCATACCTCGGGTTACAGCCGCTTCAGGTTGTGTTTTTTGGGTTTCGGACCGCAGAAACCCAGAAGTACCAGAATGGGTTACTTCCTGTTTTTGGCGGTCGCGCTTTGCGCATGCGCAGAAGTGCCGAATCGCAGCCCGCGTGTGCGCAGATGTGGGTTGCGAACATTGTGGGTTGAGAACGTGCATCCTGCACAGATCATGTTTGCAACCCGAGTGTCCACTGTACAGACAGGGCTACTTATGGCCAGCAAGTCAAGCAATGAAACTATACTATGTAGCATTTTGATAAATCCAGACACAGCATTCTTGTGTGGCAAGGCAGTGGCTGGATTCAGATGGTTGACTGTTTGAAATATTAGCTGCCTCAAGGTTGTATGATTCCTTTCCCACTTCTAGGGAGTGGTGAAGATGAGAAACTTCCATTCACAGTTTTGCCGCAAGCAGGATTTTGATGTTTTCTCCAAAGATGGAAAACTATGGTTTGGGATCCTCAACTGCCAGAAAGGCTTGCAGTAGATTATGGCTATCAGCACAATTTGCTGATGAAATGTTTAAAAAGAAGGGACACTTAGGCAGAATAGCATCTGAAATACAGGAGTGCATGTATGGACACATGCAAATATTTTCTCTGGTTTGGGGATGTGTTAGAATTAGGGATGGCAAATTTTGAAATATAGAATGCAATCCCACTCGTTTTACTACTTCAGCATGGAATTAGAAAATGGAGGGGAAAGATGCATATCCTCTTAGCCAGCCCAATAAATGATGAGCATAAATGCTTTATAGACCTTGGACCTAGCTTTCAAGGGAATGGCCTGGAAAAGTGAAATTGTGTCCCTGGTGTGAATGCAGGGCTTCATATGAAACAGAAACATGCTGCTTTGCCTGCATTCAGAAGTGCCATAGCAGTGTGGCATATCATCAGGCAATTGGCCACTGGTGCACGAATACTTATACAGGCAGAACTTTGCAGAATCTATGTGCTTGAGTCTCAAACTTTACTTCTAAGACTAGAAGAACACAGCACATAATGTGTGGGGTGGGTGGGGAAACAAAGGTAAGAACTCTGCTAAGGTTGGAAGAATGGAGCAGCACCAGGAGATGTCAGGCATCCCATGCAAAGCTTCTGGCCTGCAAGTTGCCCACCTGTGACCCAAACTAAAGGTGCTTTCAGGGCACAGCCAGTTGTCTGGGTGGGGAGAAGAGAACTGTCTCTGACACATAATAGTGATAATTGTGGGCAGCCTCACTAAAGACTAAAATAGAGAGCTGATAATGGCATGGAGCACAAAAAAGGAGGGTGTGAAGAACTCAAAGAAGCTGATTAAATTTTAAAGACTTGGTGACAATTCTGCTTGACATTTGTCTTCCTTTATCATTCACCCGTACGCTTTGTACTAAGCCCTACGCTTCTACTTATCAAAACCTATAAGGCCAAATATGTGTAAAGACTAGCAAAGGTCTAGCAAATCATGTCCTTGACACAGCAGGAACAATCCAACCAAGTGCGAACACAGCTGCTGACCTGCATGGACCAAGTTCTTTTTCAAAAACTGTTTGAAGAGAAAAGGCTTGGAAGGGAAGACTGCAGCCAGCCTTCCTGTTAAGTTTCTGTGGCCCATAGCTTCCTGCCGCAGAGTAGATCCAATGCCACAGAGGCACAATATCCGGTGAGGAAGAGTACAGGCTCCCCACAAGAGAGTTCAGTTTTCCCTCACAGCCTTTGAGCAGTTTTGAACACTGACTTGATGGGCCAAAATCATACACTCTGCAGCATATGAAGGCACAAAGCCTTTCACGTTATAGAACAGCCGGACACTGAGGATGCAGTAAATCACAGGTTTCCTTAGGGAGGCTGACTACACATTACTTCTCTCCCCCTGGTTTCTTAACTTTATATTTTCAGTTTCTAAAAATACTTTAAACAAACAGTCCCCATATACTTCCACCCCCACAAAAGAAACATTCCATGCATAGACATGTAAATAATACAGATAAATAATACAGATCGTCCAAGGGTGAGCCATGGGAAGCTCGTGGTGAGTTGACAACATTGTCCTTTCCTGTGTACTGAATAAACGTGTGCCATCCAGTTTCAAATTCATCTTTGGTCTTTGTGTTCCTGAGCACTCTCTAAGATGCTTATTTGTTTTTCCATTAGGGCTACTCTATCTCACCATGCCTCTAGAGTTATTAGCTGTTTTCCTACATTGTGTTATTGTATTTCTTGCTGCAGACATGAAAAAGATTAGTAAGTCCTTAAATAATGATTTTGGCTCAGGATCGCAATACCTCATGGACTGCCTGTCTCCATAGGAATCTACATGGACCCTTAGATAACCTTCTGAGCTCTTCTTTGTATGCTTCCTCCACGAGAGGTCCAGAAGGTGGCGACATGAGAACAGGCCTTTTCTACAGTGGCTCCCCATTTGTGGAATGCTCTCCCCAGGGAAGTTTGGCTGGCACCTTCATTATACACCTTTCGATGCCAGGTAAAGACATTCCTCTTTAACCAGGCCTTCACCCAATGTCCTTTTAAAATGTGTTGTGGAAAAGGGGGATTATTGGGTTGTTCTTGTTCTTATTTTTATTATGTATCTTGTGTTTTTATCTTGTGATTTTATGTTGTGAACCACCCTGAAACCTGCGGGTATTGGGCAGAATATAAACTGAATTAATTTGTTGTTGTTGTCATCTTATAACCAGATTTAAGAAAGCTAGCCTCAGACCAGGTTGAATCGCCTGTCCTGTAATAGGAGGAACTTCTTCAAAGACAGTTTTCTAAAATTAATTGTACAGGTTTGCAACCCCATCACATATGGAAATATGAAACGAATTGTTTGTAATGCACTCCAACATAAAGGACTGGAAGGAGATATTATTAACCTGTGGCATTTATTGGTTGTGAATTGTGTGAATTGTTTTGAAACTATTTTCTCTCAGTTTAGCCGACACTGATTTAAAAGGTTCCTCGAGTTTGCGTTACCAATTTAAGAGTGTAGATCCAACTCCCATATAGATTTTAATGAGTTTAGATCCCCTGTCATCATTACTTCTTGAGGTCTTTGATGCTAGACCAAGATCATTTCAGTATGTCCAAAGCTAATAGCATGGGCGGGCTGAAGGGGAGAGCGTGAAAGGGAGTGTGTACAACAGCTAGCGTTCTAAAGAAGATTTATGTCTTTCCAGTTAAGCAAGAACCAGCCAACCGACAATAACAGTCATGGCCATAATGTTTCTCCAGCATGAAAAAACTCAAACTACCTCTCAGGTCCGTGCTCTGAAAGAGTGAGACAGAGTAGAAAAAAACTAGGCCTGTGCATTATGTAATGTGTGCAACCCAGAGAAAAGGCACAAGGGTTTAACGCCAGCTGGTTCAGAGTCTGAGGGGACCGTCTTTCTGCTTTCAGAACAAATAGGCTGTCACTGCAAGGAATTGATTTGCTCTATGCAGGGACTTGCATCTTTTTGGTGAAAATGAGTAATCTGTTTCAAGCAGTTGAAGCATGTCCGTTGTCATGATTACCTCCCAGGAGTGCCTCCGTGCTGGCGAGATTTGTCAGATCCGAGTAAAATTTCTATTTCTAGTTTTGAAAAATAAAGTTTTAATATTGCAAAATAATAATAATAATAATAATAATAATAATAATAATAATAATAATGGATGCCTGTAAGACAATGAAAAACGTGTGGTATAATGTAACACGGTCAAACACACTAAACACAGTCGGTGTTAAACAAAAGTCTTCTGGGAAGAGTTGTTGGATCAGGGGGTTGAGGCTGGCTTGCTGCATTGCTGGATGTTTGCTGAGGCCTTTTAACTGAATATGATGGATAGAGCCGGTTTAGTGCAGCACGCGGGGACTCACCGAGCGGGTGGCTTGGTTCAGGGGTGGCTTGTGGGCTGGTTAAACGACCCCCGTGGGCTGCTTGTGGCCCATGGGCCTTACGTTGCCTACCCCTGCCATAGAGTGGGCTGCCCTGCCAGGCTTAGCGATGTCATTTCCCTTATCTTGGGAGGAAATAAGTAATCCAGCCTATTGTCCACCTGAGAAACCCAGCCTGTGAAGAGGTTTGAGTTGGTTGCCTCAACTCAGTCACATGGCTCTCACCAGCCATCCCCGTGTTCCTATATTAATAATTTAGGAACTTTCATAACTTTGTAACTAAACTCTCAGTGATGTACTTTCTCATTTGTGACACAGTAAATAGCATGCCCATCTCTAATCCATTTTATGTATTTATTTCTTTTTTTAAAAAATATATCAAAAAACCACCACACAGGCACATAGGATTTCAGCCTACTTATGAATCTTTTCTCCAAGGTATTGGGATAGGATGAAGGCTCATGTCTTCCCCTGTGTGTATAACCCCCTGATGCAAAAGGAGGAATTCCAGGAAGACAATGAGAAGAATTTTATTAGCTTGAACTTACTCCTCACTTCCACCCAAGCGTGTGATATTAAAAACATATTGCATTTCTGGAGTATGATCCATTTGAACAGCAGACATTTCTTGCAAAAATCCCCCTACAAAAGCTTCCCTTTTTAAACCCTGACTAAAACAAAGCTTAACTAAAGCAGACCTCCACCTACATTAAAAGTATGTGTGCTGTGGGATCTGTGAAGTGTATAAGGAGGGTAGCTGGTTTGCACATCTATGGCGTTGCATCGCTAGGCTGATTCCGATTCCCTGTGCTTGACGCCAGCTGTTTTGAGCTGTGTTACATCACCACCCCTGCTTTCCTTCTTGAGTGCTTTGGGCAGCAGGTTTATACCTCCCTGGACTGGGGCTCTAGCCCTTGAGGACACTTTCTCATTTGTGACACAGTAAATAGCATGCCCATCTCTCAGGAATGCGTTAAATTCTGAGAACTACCTTTCTGCCTATTAATCAAATCAGTTAATTTATCCATTTCTGCCAACTCTAAAAATTTCATCAGTCATCTCCTTATAAACAGAACTTGTGGATGTTTCCACTTGGGACACCACACTATTTTCTGCTACTATTAAAGATTTCACTTAGTTTGGAATAGCCTCTCAATCCAATTAAACTAAATCAACATTGGACTAAGTCCCAATATAATTCATCCAATTATGGTATTGCCTCCCAAAACCAGGTGCCATTTAACACTCTGACACATGTTTAGTAAATGTATATTTATAGCCAAACACTTTTGATATTTGAAACAACTGTCCAACTATCTTCATAACTACCACTACAACTATTTGCATTATTTTTATATGCTCACCGACAACTCTTTTTTACCAGTCACCAAGCATATTTCATATATGTTCCATGATAATAAAACCAAGTTCTCTTCCACACTTTGCTCTAATCACAGAGCCTCTTGTCCCTAAATCCCTAAGTATTTTGTAACCACCCCCCCCAAGTATGCCCTTTACTAAATTATATGATACTATCTTTCTCCAGGGTGACAACTACCTTTATGGAAATGTGAGACCAAATAGCTCGGATCAAAGTACAAAGAGGGAGAATATGCATTCCTTAATTTTTTTCTTAACATAAGGAAATACTTCAGTTTTGAATTGGAATTTGTATAAATGAAGAGGATTTACTGGTGTAACAAGGTACAAGGTCATGCAGGCCCACAGACGTAACTAGGAATTTTATTTTTATACGCATGTTCTGCATGACACAGTGTAATATGTCATGTGTTGTTGTTCATCTGAGGTCGTATTTACCTACTTTTAAGACCTGTTAAGGAACAGATGGTTGCTCTTATGCCTTCATTTGTAAAACTACAGAATTCAAAGAGGGTGCACTTTCATTTCCCCCATGACCTGGTACATCAAAATTCCCCTGCCCTATTTGTTGGCAGAGAAATTGCAAGGAAATTTTCATTGAATTATCCCAAGGAAAGAAGAAAATCTCCAACAGTTTAACCAGGATGAATCTTGCCAACAGCAGTGGCAGGAGCACAGCTTCCCCACTTCTGTTTTTGGTGCTACTGCAAGTGAACAGTGTTAGCTGCGTTGGCAGTCTAGGTACCTTTTTGCATATCCCATGGTGCCATGGATACTATCATTCTGGGGCATTCCAAGGGGAAGTGGCTGCTCCAACACAAAGGTAAAGGAAGAAGAGTGGTCTGCAAAATGGCCCTTTTTTTACCATGTGTGTGTGTGTGTGTGTGCGCGCGCGCAGAGATAGAAAATAAGAAAAATCCCAGTAACCTTCTCAGAAAGATTTCTTTGGAGAATTTTCAGCTCAGCTCTAATAATGACGAAAGAGGAATCTAATTTTTAAAAACTGTGTGTGTGTATATATATATAGGATTTGAAAATCCTTGAAACATGCTTTCAGGATGTCCCTAAGGAAGATCAAAAGGGTGCATATAACTCAACAAAGCATTTGATGCCATTTCAGGTCTGCACAAGCTTCTACCAAGAGATCAACATGCAATTCCCACTTGCCCTCCCTGACCTCAGTGTGCTTTGAACTGATGAAATGCAAGCACCGGTTTCCCCCGCAGAAGCCACAAGGTAAATGTAACAAGTAATCAATCTTCTGAACAGCAATCAGGCAACCACTTAACAAACACGCTACACAAACATAATAATTAATCTGAGCGCTGACCTGAATAGCAATTAATATAATCAGTCTCAATTGACATGCTCATTGTACACTGGTTTTTGTTTCCTAACTTGTCAAAGTTAGGACGTTATGCTCCATATAAATATGCTGGCTGGCACTGGGGAATGCTAATTTCAGGTGGAGGAGGTGACACCAATGTACAAACAGCACGGGGCGCTCACGCTTTTGTGTTCAGAGTAAAGCGAAACACGGTGTCGGTGTCAAAGTAGAACAAAAAGGACAAGTGCTCTCTCCAACTAAAAGGGGGGGAAATGTAGACTCCTAACCACAAATGACAGACAGAGCCTTGTGGCCTGTGAATATTAAATGAGACAAATAGTACGGAAAAGCTATTACTGTGGCCTCAGGTTCAGCATCAACTGATACGCTTGTCTTTTTCCTTTTCTTTAATTAAAGGCACAGGGCCACATACGGAACCAAGAGGCTTAATATTCACCTGGTGCGAAATTAAAGCACCTTGGTTTAACCACAAGTGAAGAACATAGGGAAACATAAAGAATGGTTCTCCAGAATATGGGGAAAGACCACTTTATGTATACCAAGTGCCTACTCCCACCATAGAGAGATTAAATCAGTGATTTGTCTGCCTTTGGACCACAGAATTTAAACTTTCTGGTTTCTTGTGTAGGCAGACTTCAAAACTGGAATTCATCGTAGAGCCATTGTTTCTTTCGGTTCCACATTTCAACATTTGAAGGTGCAAATCTCAAAGTCCCTCGCCTTAGTCCCAGTGGAAGCAGATGGTATTTCAAAGTGGATAGGCAGTCCCTTAGGGATCCTGGCAAAAAGCTGACAAATCTTGAGACTTTTGATGGAAAAAAGGGAGTTTTTCATAGGAAATATGTTTTGAACAAATTCTGTGGGGGTTTTTTATATTCAAGAGCCCAGTGCAACCACCGCTTCCTCCCTGCAAATATCAGATCTGCTTTTTAATAAACCTGGCATTAGTCCAAAAAAACAGCCCTCATTAAAGTCACCCACTTCCCTTTTAAACAGCATCTCCATTATGTCCTCAAATACCTGTTGCAGCAGTTTGCTGGGCACCAGAGCCCAGCTGCCAGGTTAGCATTTCAGAAAACAATGTCCATCTCTACACCAGCTGTTGATGGGAGCTTCTTCTGTTACCAAGCCACCAGCAGGTATTTTTTTGAAGAAATGAAAGGGAAGGCAGGGGGACTGGATGGCTAGGAAAGCGGGGAATGGAAGAAGCTAAGGCCCAAGCTAAAGGTAAAGGGACCCCAGACCATTAGGTCGTGACTGACTCTGGAGTTGCGATGCTCATCTCGCTTTATTGGCCGAGGGAGATGGTGTACAGCTTCCGGGTCATGTGGCCAGCATGACTAAGCTGCTTCTGGTGAACCAGAGCAGCGCACGGAAACACTGTTTACCTTCCCGCTGGAGCGGTACATTTATCTACTTGCACTTTGACGTGCTTTTGAACTGCTAGGTTGGCAAGAGCAGGGACTGAGCAACGGGAGCTCACCCCGTCGCGTGGATTCGACCTTCTGATCAGCAAGTCCTAGACTCTGTGGTTTAACCCACAGTGTCACCCGCATCCTGAGGCACAAACTAGGTAGCACTTAAGTTCCATGTATGTGCCCTTAAGTGCAGGTTGTTGTTTTATAACACAAATTGCCAGTGCAGGGTCCCCAACATGAAGCAAGACCCAAGCAGTGGTGGTGGTGGTCAGGTGTTTAGAGGGTTTTCAGCTTTTGCTTCCTGCTTCAGTTCCAATCTGGACGGCTCACCTGACCCAGGGCCTGCAATTTCCATGGGGGGGGGGACCAGTTGAATCCTGTGGGAGTTATTTTCCTTGTAGAAACTGCCAGCATAGAGTCCTGTGATTTGGAACCATAGTAGGCAACAAAAAGTTGGCACTACTCCTTTCCTGTGGTAGGGAACCAGTCCAGATTAATACCTTCACCATGGCAACTTGCATTTAAAAGCCCTGCACTTAAGGACAAAGATGCAGATCTAATGTTTTCTCTAATTTGGCACTAATAGGACACGATTGCTCTTGTTCCCATATAAAACACGTTATAAATTGTAGGAGTAAACAAGCCATTCTGCCTATGGTACTAAAGCTATTCTTATGGGGCCGATGATATTCCACCACCCTATCTGTTTCCCATTCCTCTCTTTTAAAAAAAATCTGTGCTAAGAAAACAGCAGTGGATGAGCTTTTCTCTTCTTCCTTAACCAATTCCAAAACTTCTACAGTCTTATCAAGGGGCAAAATAGATGAAAGAAACAGAACTGAAGATTTAAGAAGCATAAGGATCTAAGCAGAGGCCAGCAAGCTGACTCAAAGCTACAGAGAGCAAGTTCATAGAGATGTCAACAGAAAGTTCAAAAATCTCAGATAGGTCAGCATTTAACTGGAGCTAAAGTGACAAACTGGGCTGGGGAAACTATTGGCTTTTTTGCTCTCTGACATGGAGACAAAACAACAACAGCAGCAGCAACAACAACCATGTTTTTCTCACTAGCCCTGTTGCACTTCTTCTCCTGATATAAATGATTTATTAGGGAAGCTGAGCAGCAGAAAAATCACACGGACAATGCCAGAGCATCCCTTCAAGGCAATTCCGATGCAACTCGTAGTTTTCATCCCCAATGAAAACGATGGCAAGGTGGAGAGAGAGCAAGAGAGCGAATTTGGCACTTGTCACGAATATATGCGCTGTCAGATGTACAACCCAAAGCCTCACCCCAATTAAGCTTAAGTGCTTGGATTTAAACCAATTTAATTCCAATGACTTCAGGAAGACCCAATCTGTTTATGTCCAAGTGCTTCATCTTAACAAGGTTGCAGATCGAGCGGTTTGCTAGCTAGCACTCCTGAGCAAAAAGAAGAAGGCGATTACACTCCCACATCCATATGCAGAGGATTATACCAGGCAGGTTTTAAATCACTATAAAATGCATCATAATACCTTTGGGTTGAAAAACAAGGGTTGGTCAGGCACATATAGTTAGGCTCTGTGCTAATAAGCTACTACTCTACGAACCAAATGTTTCCCAAACTTCTGATACACACCTGTTTTCTGGATTAAAATGCTCTATTCTTCTTTCATCCCCAAAGGCCTAGTCTTGTCTACTGTTTTTGAAGGCTGTGCCACAGAGCCCTTTGATGCTATTCAGTGGTATGTAACAACGATATTAGAAGCCTAAAGGAAGTTTCTGAAAATGATGCATAAGAAAGATAGTAAAACGAAATATCCTTTCGGAGTATTCATCTTAACTGTTGAAATGTCCACATTTTGGCATTAGGAAACAAACATGGGTTTTCACGCTGGTACGGAACTGACATCACTGTGTGTTGCTTTCTCCTATGATGATGCAAGTTTTCCAGAAGCATCAATTAGAACATATTAAATTGACATTTCTTGCCATTTTCAGGATTTCTCCCTCAGTGTGAAGAGCAAATCAAATCAACAAATAGAAAACTAAAACAGCCAGCATTTTGTGTTGCCAAATGATTAAGAAAACGCTTCCTTGGTTTGTATGTATCCTGATCTCTTCTGTTATCTTGGAGTGTAGCAAGTGAAGGCGGACAAATATCCGTATGCAATTCCAGTATTTTGTATGTTCCTTTTTTTGTGAGACTAGAGAATTTAAAGAAAGTCTCCACAAACAAGTGAGGTTCCCACCTTTCTCCCCATTAACTGAATTTGAAAAATCTCCACAAACAATGAGATTACGATTTGGAGGGATGTTTGAGAACACTTCTAGATATGGACATCTTCAGGCAAGGCTGTGTCCTGAAACACTCCACAGGGAACACAGACTCTTCCTGAAGTTTTCCGCTCAGCAGAAATCTCACTGTACAGTCCCCAGGCTTGTTCTACACTGTGCTAGAATTTGCAAGAGCTGGATGCATTTGACTCCATGTGTCAACTTGCAGTGTCTCTAAGCCTTGGCGATTGTGGCTGTTTCCATCTTCACTTATCTCATTTTTTCCCTTCCTTGTCTAAAGCTTGATGGTCTGTTGTCTGGTTGCATGCCCCTTACACCTATCCACCCCAAACAGCAGGTCAGGTCATTATACTGGGATAGACTATTGATCCACATAACCCAATATCATCTGCTCCGACTGACCCAAGACCAAATTAGGCTCCAGGTGAGGAGTCCCTTCAATGTACCCTCCATTTCCCCCCAGCCTTGAAATACTTTGTATAATTGCATTTATAGTCTACTTCACAATTTTGATACAGCCTACCACAAACCTTTTCCTCTTGCCCCACCCCTAAAACAATAAAGTAATAAAGAAAGTAAAATGAGATTTTTAAAAATGGGAACTTCCCCCACCCCATCTCCCATTTCCCCATAAAGTTAGCATGTTGTCAACTATATTTTTGAAATGTGGTTCCATGCACCCCTGGGGTTTTAAACTCATGCTGAGTCTTCATAGCCTTATGCATTAGTGACGAGCCAGACTCCCCTGAATTCCTGGATCCAGTAAGTGCTAGAATTTATTCAAGCCTTCTGAACCCCTGGATCCAGCAAGGATTAAATTGTAAGCCAGGCTGGTTTCCTGATGAGGTAATCGCCTGGAGTGATGAGCCATTAGGAAAACAAGGGGAAGTCAATGGCCCATTAAGAAGGCAAAGGCTCTGTGTCAGATGGCAAGTTGGTGGGGCCCCTCCTCCAGCTCCAAGTTAGTTAGAAGACAAAGCCAGAGTTTTTAGAATTGGCTGGGATGTGACCAGGAGGGGAAAGGTTGCAGGTTGGAAAAGACGGCAAGCTGGAGAGAGGGCTGAAGCATGATGGTTGGCTTCTGTTTGCATCCATGGCTGTGGAGAAACAAGCCTCTCTTGGAGTGTTAATGCTGGGAACCTGTCCCAAGCTCAGGTTGTAAATGGTTGATTCACATATAGGTGTAAAGCAACCATAAATCGAGACTCCACAGTTTCTGCTGTGCCTCATTTCCAAAAGGAAACATGGACCCTAGGTAAATTGCCTAGCACCCCTGGAATCTTGCACCACTCAGAGATTGGGGTGGCATGCAACAACATGTACTGCAGGCTTGTCGTCCAGTTTGGGAGCAGGGATGGAGCTAATACACTGAATGCATGAGAAGGCTATTGCAATGCTAGCAAGCTCCATTAAAAACAACAAGGCTTACTTTTGAGTAGAAAGGTAAATGATTGCATCATTAATGGTGTCCATTAATGCACACAGGAAGAGAGTGGGAGTAGATTTTCATTTTTCATTACTTGATGTCCCTAGAGCACCTTGAGTAGGCATCATAGCAGCATTAAGCACATCAATTAAGTCGAAAAGTGCTTTGTTAAAGGGTTACAGGAGGCTTCCAAGCTCCTGAACCAAACCTTTTAGTTGTGGCTGTATTAAAATCCCACAAATGCATAAAACATGAACTAGTAAAGTCGTCTGTTTTAATTAACAACTAGTACATATTAAAGGATGCACTGGCAAAATGCACCCTTCTTACCTTAAGTGCAGAAAGGCTACACACCTTTGCCAAATATTTATTGCCTTTTTATGCCAGAAAGGATATACTTTCCAACGGGCTTCGAATCAATATGTTATGGCAAGCCTGGAATCTCCTGGGTTTCTGACACTATATATGTTCTTTGAAGCTTCCCCAGTTTTAAGAGACGGACCCCCCTCTCTCTTTACGTTTAGCTTTCAGCCTTCATGTGCTCTTCCATCCTTAAAAAACAACAACTCCTGTTCTTTATAGCTATGAGATGCAGAAATATTCTCAGCTCTCCCCCCCCCCCCAAATAAGAGATGAACTTTTAGAGAACCAAAAAATCTTTAAGATTGTGCTGCTTCAGAATATTGATGGGAAATAGAATCACTAAAGGCTCGTGCACATCAAAAACTCACTGAATGGAAAACGAGCACATTGGGATGACCGCTGTCCCTGAAATGCTATGTTTCAATGGGCAGGGAATTTGTGATGTGAAGAGTACTCAGTTGTACTCCTCTGCCAGCTTTGCAATGTAGTAGAATTCCATCAGGGCTGTGCGAAGTGCTTTCTATGAAGAGATGAAAGAGTAGCTATTATAATCCCCTCAGCTTTTTAAATTCAGAACAAGCCCATAACCACTGATGAGATAAACAAAGTGGTTTTTGGTGGATTTGTCTTTTAATGGTAATTAGTATGAGTTGTGCTGCCTTGAATATGGTTTTTAAACAGTGAATTCTACATTTTTAAACAAAAAAAATAAACAGCGGTGAACAGTAGTAAGGGCAACAAAATCACAAATTCTTCCAGTCTTGCTCTTTCTATCCCAGATTTGGCTGTTCTCCTGTGCAAGAATGCATTAGCAATTCATCAAAAGAGCAAGTGTCATTATGCACAGGAAGCCTAGGGAATTATTTTGCATTTGATTTTCCACTTCTGATAGCATTATTATTGATTTAAATATTCTCCAGCTTGACATAGGTTAGACACAACAGATCACTGTATTTTTGAACTGTCAGTCATAGTAATCCTGGGCTACCCAACTCAGATGGTTTTAGAAATTGTAACGTTGTCAGATGCAGAGGTCAGACTCCAAGCCCAGTAGCTCTCAAACTTCAACAAAAGCCCTCTTACTAAAGCATAACTCCTGAAGTTCCTGGGAAAGCTAATCATAAAATATCTTAATCAATATACTACATGATGGAAAAGCCAAGGGTGGAAAACAGCTCTGTGTTCTTAATACTGGTAAAAGAATAATGGGGGGGGGATAGAATAATATTAATAGATTTGTATTCTTTGTAAACAGAAGTACACCATATGAGGCATGATCAATACTAAAGTCGTTGACAAAAGCAGTCTCTCTAAATCCACTCAATGCATGTAAAATTGTTTTCATTTTATATAATTTTAGCTGAGTGAAGCTATTCACCCTTCTGCTGTCTGTCTGAAATTACTCTAATTTATTCTATATGTACATTTGCTGGTTAATTGAAAGGCAGTTATTCAGTAAATGGCTTACAATGTAAGCCTGACATCAAAGAGTGCCCAAACTGTTAACATTAGCCCAGGGATCCCATTTTGGATTTGGGAGCTCCAGGAGCCCTGGGAAATGTTATTTTTACAGCCTGCTTGATGTCAGGGGAAACTGTGTTTCCCTAGCCTCTGACACCTAGGATGCTGGCAGCTGACATACTGCCAAACCAGTATTCATTTGAGGCATTAGAGAAGAGAAAAAGGGGACAAGGATACACTGCTACCATAGAAGCCATTACAGAAGCAGCTGCAGCCACTAGTAAAAAGTGCTTGGGGTTCAAGGGAAGGGTAACGTTTACAGCCAGATTTAAAAACCTTGAGTAGAACAGAACCATTTCCCCCCTCCAATGTTACTCATAATTACCAGCCACAGTGATACAGATTTCCTCCCAATCTTGGAACTCTATAGAGAATGAGGAAACTCTGACTCTCCTTAAAATTCAAGGGAAGACAGAGTGTGGGGTTGTTGTTGTTGTTTTTTGGATATGTGATTACTGGGTTCATGGAGAGACCAGCCAAAGCAAGCCCTGCCACCCCTTTCTACAGCTCTGGGCTTGCTTTCGCATTATGCACAATCCTCCCCAGCTCCTCAACCTCTCATTTTTGAGACATGGTGTGAGATATAGGATAAGGCACTCCTCTGGAGGGAGGGCGTAGGATTCAAATGACCAAAAAGTTTAGGCAAGCTACCAATGATAACCATAATTTTGTGGACCCCTGTGAGTCCTACTGTCCTGTTATGTGGAAAGACGTGTGGATCCAAAATTGGCATCCACGGTCACTTATGGACTCACTGTTAAGACCATGTTCATGGAAGACAGTCTTACTCGTCCATGAGTGATCGCCGAAGAAGAAGAAGAAGAAGAGGAGGAGGAGGAGGAAGAGGAAGACTGTTATGCAAAATGACCTCCCTTTTGATAATGGTATGCTATTTCCATTTGATAGATGCTGAGCAGCGAAGATATTTGGAATTTGAGCCATACCAGTTCTGCTACTTTGTGCATCAATAATAAATATTAACATAATAACATAAACAAAAAGTTTAATAAATAAAAGCTACATTGTTTGTTATAACGTAATCAGCTCTCAAGCTTAGTTTTCACATTTTGACAGTGGAGGGAAGGCAAAGGGAGTTAACGACAGATCAGTGCTAACAAATGCCATTCTGCTTGCAAGCTTCCCCTAGGCATCTGGTTGGCCACTGTGAGAAGGGGATACTGAAAAATATGACTTTTGAGCCCTCTGGCCCCAAAATGGCAACTAGGCATTCCATTTTGGCAACTGTAACTCTGGTTTAAGGAGCCATTTGGCGCCTAGATTATATATCTGAGTTTCTAACACTGCTTGTGACCTTATGTTTCTTTGGTTGAGGATGTTTCATATTATGATGTGAAACAACCTAGGAGGAAAGTATGCTACTTCCATAGCACCAATTAATTGCATTGCTGGTGTATCTGTGCATCAATGTGAGTCCATTGGCTCACGTCTTCAAGAAAGTAAAGGTTTCTATATATGAATTTAAGGGTCCCCAAGAGATTGGGCCTGTCAGTGAACACACTATAAGAACCTGACTGTTTTCCAAGATGCTACCAGCACATTTCTCTTCCAATAAGGGATGTAATATATCAATTGTTAAAATTGACTTTCCCAGAAAGCTCCTCTCTTACGGACTTTGAAACTGTCTGTGCTGCATTTCATTTACAACGCACATTACCAAGGAAGCCTCGCTGCAAGCTTCAGAAAGTTTGGATGATATTAGAATGCTTTGGGAATACTCACAGTTGCGAAGCCAAGTAAACAAACATTAATAATAACAAAACCTTTGGAAAGAAGACACCTTGCTCAATGAAAACACCTGTTCCATGTGCAGTGTCCAAAATTGAGAAAACAAATTACAAATGTATCAAAGCCATGAGAAAAAGGGGCCACTGTCAACTAGAATATTCAGATTGGTCTAAGCAAGCTCTTTGGGCTGTATTAGCTTGTATGCATCACCAGAAACTTTTCTGATACCAGTAGGCATTTTAATGGAAGTTTGTTTTAGGACATGGATCATCCCTGCTGAGAAATGAAATCCGTTCTCTTCAGACTTGAGGGATCTCTTGAAAGGTGAATGTTCGGAGCCTCAGTATATGAATGTTGCCCCCAATGCCAGTTACTGTGCTTGTACAGTACAATCATGGAGTCCTGGGGCAAGCCAAGTCCCATTAATACTATTCAGGATATTGCAGCTTGACAGAGATCTGTTTCTAGGGTGCCCACCTGCAGAGACTCTCCCTAAAATGCTTTACTTACTTTGACAAGTTATAAGCTGCCCTTAAGTATTAGGATTTTTAAGGGAAGTGTACAAAACAAAGCAAGTAATAAGATCGCAGGAGCAGTGTGGGGCTGCTGCCAAGCATACTTTCCTGAATACACTCCACAGGCTGATGTGGTATCGTACTACTACTACAACTATTATTATTATTATTATCATCATCATCATCATCATCATCATCATCATCATTGTATTTTTCGCTCTATAACACGCACCTGACCATAACACGCACATTGTTTTTAGAGGAGGAAAACAAGGGAAAAAACATTCTGAATGAAACAGTGGATGTATCATTTTTGTGCTTCATGCTGTGGCCACAGACATGTGATCTGATGGTGAATTTGGGGTGACCCAATGCAAAAATCCTGAGAATCCCTGTGGATCCATGCTTTGTAACCACGTTTTTGCACCATTGCAGCCCCAGGCAACAGTGGGTGCGTGATTTTTGGGGGGCAGGCTGTAACCATGGACATGCTATGTGATCTGATGGTGAATTTGGGCTGACCCAATGCAAAGATCCTGAGGATCCATGTAGATCCATGCTTTGTAACCACGTTTTTGCACCATTGCAGCCCCAGGCAACAGTGGGTGCGTGATTTTGGGGGGGCAGGCTGTAGCCATGGACATGCTATGTGATCTGATGGTGAATTTGGGCTGACCCAATGCAAAGATCCTGAGGATCCATGTGGATCCATGCTTTTTAACCACATTTTAAGCGGGGAGGGAAGGAAAAACACAGAAGGGACAAGGAGCAGGAGAGGGGTGTGCAGAGAAGCAGCTGGCTAAGAATGCAGGAGAGGGGTAGGGAGGAAAGGAAGGCAAAAGTTTTCCCTCACCTACCCACCCAAGCCAGCCAGCTCACGCTCTCTCTCTCTCTCTCTCTCTCTCTCTCTCTCTCTCTCCTGCATGTTTTCAGCTTTCCCCTCTGCTTGCCTGGAGGGGAGGGGCTTTCCCTGCTCTTTGTTCCGTTTGAGCAAACACAGCAAGGAAACAGAGGTGGGTGGGCAGTAAGACCCTGAGGCAGAATGCCGGAAAGCAGCCGCTTCCTCTTTCAGGTTTCCCTTCTAGGAGACGCGAGATTTGATTTTTGCCTGCTTTTTTTTGCCTCCCCTCGCACCAATTGGCTCCAGGGACCACACATTCACTCAATAACACAGACATTTCCCCTTCCTTTTTAGGAGAAAAAAATCTGCGTGTTATAGAAGGAAAAATACGGTATACCCTGCCCATCTGACTGAGTTGTCTCAGTCACTCTGGGTGGCTTCCAACATATATAAAAACATACTAAAACATTAAACATTAAAAACTTCTCTATATAGGGCTACCTTCAGATGTCTTCCGAAGGTTTCATAGTTATTGATCTCCTTGAAATATGACGGGAAGGTGTTTCACAGGGCAGACGCCCCTCTGCCTGGTTCCCTGTAACTTCACTTCTTGCAGTGAGGGAACCATCAGAAGGCCCTTGGAAGGCCCTTATACTGGTTTTAATTGCCACTTTATTGTTTCATTTCATTCTTTTACCCAGCGATGGGACCCTAATAAACCCAATAAACAAATTAAAGTCACAGGAACCATTCCATATCTAGCCTTCTCTTCACCACCTGCCTAACTCTTCAGGGTAGACAGGTATGATATATCCACATAAGGCAGGCATGAAGAACCTGTGGCCATTCAGACATTGTTGGGCTCCAACTCCTATCAGCCCCAGACAGCATGGCCAGTGTAGTGCTGGGAGGAGTCCAACATGCAGAGGATCAGCAGTTATATCCCTGATATAAGGGGACAGTGTGAAGTTTGGTATTTCCTATGAAATAATTCAGGAATTCAGGTGGCCACTGGGCTGAATGTAGTCCTTCCTCTACCAATATAATCAAGGTGTGCAATGCTAGAGAGCTCTGACCACTGTTTCAATCATAAGGAGAAGACAAGTGGCAGATTGGCTCTTTCAATGTCAGCTCTGTTCAATGTGTGAACTCTAAGTGGACAGCCATTACACCTCCATTGCACCATGGACTATAATTAATGCTCTTCCTTTTTTCAGTCTTCAAATTCCTATTCCCAACATTTGTTGCATATGCCTTAATAAGGAATGGGCAACTCTGGAGGTTGTGCCCTCCAGATGTTGTGAAATAGAACTTGCATGAGGCCCAAGTACCATGGGCAATGGAAAGGAATCATAGGAGCTTTAGTCCAAAACATGGATGGGAGGGGTGAGCGCACCATGCTGCCTTCCTGTGCTTTAATGTAAGAACATAAAGATCACCTTGATGGATCAGAGTAAGGGTTCTTCTAGTCTGGCATTCTGTCTCCCAACAATGATGAACTATAGACCTTGGAAAACTGACCGGCAGGGTATGATGTATAGCTGTGCTCTGTTGTTTAATCAGTGCATAATGCGCTTGCGATATTAAAGCAATGCAAACTACAACCTACCATTTGTTGTATAAACAATGACCTTGTCAAGGGAGCAGAGAATGTTCTGAAGATGTCAAAATCCAGATTCGGAATCACGTAAATATGTTTTGCACTCTGGTTCAAAATAGGCTTTTGTTGTGACCAGACGGTATCTCTGGAGCTGGGTGTCATTAATGCATTCTGTTATAAGGTGTGTAATTATAAAACCTAGGAATTTATACTTCACTCATAATTGATTTTGCTTACGAAGTGGGCAATCAATACCTACTATTGAATATAAAATGATGCAGAAAAAGAAAGAAAATTGCTCTTGATTAACCATTCAAAAGAACCTGATTTTGTTCATCATTTTACAAAAGTAATTTACAAGAGTCAACCCTTGCCCCCCGCCCAGAGTCCAATTTTATCTTGGGGAAAAATTCCCCTTATAATAAATTAGAGATGTGAAAGCCCAGAAGAAAAACAGGAAAATTGAGGCAAGGACTTGTTCTCCCCCATTTTTGTTTTCCCCTGATCTGTTTCTGTAAAAATGGAGGGAGGCTGATAAAGTGGGGCTGGGTGGGGAGGTTTTCTTTTTCTTTTTTTCTGTTTCCCCTGCAGCCTTTACACTCTACAACAAACCAAAAACTTCCATTCTCACATTTTTCTATAGGCAAATTTGTATAGCAGATTCCTCTGATGTTTGTTTGCCCTTGTAAGTATTTCTTGACTACTTAGCTACACTCTACCCTAAACACCAAATGTCTGCAGCAGCATGCAAGAGAATTAAAAGAAAGTACTGTAGTGTCTGCTAAACATTTTACTTTTTGACACAGGCCACAATACAAAAGTGTTTACAGTCATACCTCGGGTTAAATATGCTTCAGGTTGAGCATTTTCAGGTTACGCTCCGCCGCGACCCTGAAGTAATGGAACGCATTACTTCTGGGTTTCGCCACTCGCACATGCACAGACGCTCAAAATGACATCACACGCATGCGCAGAAGCGGCGAATCGCGACCCGCACAGTTGCGAGTTGCGTTCTACTCAGGATGTGAACGAGGCTCCAGAATGGATCCCGTTCGCATCCAGAGGTACCACTGTACAAGCCACTGTCTGCACACACCGTTGAGTTCGTCTGTATATTCCCCATTCAGTGCCTTCACACTCACTCCCTGCAATGAATTACCAGCATTGCTTTTCAAAATTTACTCATAGTTCACTTTGCTGGATTGCAGCCACAATCTTTTATAATCATTTCTGGTGTAGCCAGGTGAAGGTTTTGAAGGTCGTGCCACAAAGTCTTTCTCCTAAGAAAAAAGTCCTTTGATATTATTTAGTGGTATGCTGTAAAAAATAATAAAAAATAATAAAAATCAGAAGCCTAAAGAAAGTTTCCAAAATGATGAATCAGAGAGAGAAAGACTGTTAAATGAAAAATCCCTTGGAGAATTCATCTTAACTGGCAGTATGTCCACACTTTGGCATTAGGAGATAAATGTTTTATTTCTTTCTGCTACAGAAACGACATTATGGAACATCCACAAGAGGTGCAGAGAATGTGCTCAACTTCCTGCTTTACTACATAAAGGAGAAGCACAATGAAAGTTCTAACAATGTCCTTTCTTTTTGCCGGGCAGTTCCAAGCTAGCAATTTAGGCGGAATACTTTCTTGACCCAAGATATTTATGAATAGCTGGTAGGAGCTGTTTTAAAGACTGCTTTCCAGCCTGCCCTGAAATTGGAATGCTGGTCTCTGGGTGATTGACACCCACCCACCCACACCCCGCTGCTCCTTGCTGGGCAAATGGGATGCAGCTGTATTGGACATCTAAAAGGATTCCTGCGAGCTAATAGTCTACTTGTAAGTAAAGACCTGGTCATGACCCTACTCACAAGAAAGCCAGGAACTGAGCGTGGCTGGAGAGTAAGGGGTAAAAGGGGAGAGGAATTAGGAAGCCTCTGTTTCCCAGCAGTGGTAGCTTCTGGAGCCCAGGGATAATGAGGATAGAAGATGTTCTGTTTGGAGAAGAGATTATTTGAAAGGGACATGCCCAGTTTGTACAAAAGGAAGAAGGAAAGGCTGTATTCCATTGATATAACTGAGGATATTGCATGCTTGTGCACATGGGAATTCAGAGACTCATTAAATGAAAATAAAGTCACCCCCATTATGCTGGTCTGTTTATGGGGCAGCCAGACAATGGAGACAATGTAGCTGATCCTGCTGCTATTCCAATACAGAACTCTCCCATCACCTGTTATAGACTGATGATGAATCCTGCTTGGTGCATTTTTAGAGCGGCGAGTAGTAACTCATTAGAAAACAGAGAGATGTCTGTTTAATTACTTGAAAAATGTCTCTGCCACTACCTTTCATGGCACCTGGAGGGGATAAACATGTCCACAGTTTTAATTAATTTTTATTTCTTTCATTGCACCTGTATGGCTGATAGAAATTGAATTCTAATGAAAGTGCAATCAAACACTCCTCCAGGCATCCGAAACATGTTTTGGCAATAACCAGAAGAAAACGAAGCATTTCTCTTGGTTTAATTAAAGGTTTGGAAGGGTATATTTCTGGGTGGTGGGAGTTGGAAAACACTGCTTTACAATTGTAATTATCCTAACTGAAACCAGGAGGCTAACTCCCTCATCTCTATTCAGAAAAGGGCACATTTCCCCACACATTGTGTGTCCAATTAAGTAAGATAGCAGTGTTTATTTCCGCAGTGTATACAGTTTAAAAAATGTAGTAAATATTGCTTTTCTAGCTGGAGCAACAGGCGCTGATGGCACACAGTTGGTTCTCAGCTCTTTTGGATGGCTATTATAATCCACATCCATCCATCTATGATTGAGGGGGGACCTAAAGACAAAGCAGTTCTTTATTTTAGATTATCTAGATACCACACTTCATAATATGTCAGGGGGCAGTTTAGTTAGAAGCTACAAGCGGGTAACCCACATGGTGCAAAAGAGTAACTATTCACACTATCTGCAATTGCCCTGCTTTCCATTTTGCTTATCATAAGAGTGTGTGTTGCAGATTTACCTATTATCTTCCACGTGTGTGGTCCATGTCATCTAACTAAACAAAGGCCAGCTTTTGGTTCTCTTAACATCCTGATTCTCTGTTCTGAAGCATCCCTTTCATGGACTGCGGATGACCATGGTGCAGAATGCTCAAGGTCTGCTGGAGCCAAATGGTCTGTGCCAGCCCCATCCCATCATAGCTACTCTCTTTCCTGGCAGGGGAATATACAAAAAATATATACACATTTTGTATAGACACATATACAAAAAAGACCCAGACAAGTGAACATCATTCCTTCTACTTCCAAAGTTCAGGGCTTATTTTTTATTAAGTTTCAACATTATCAAAACACAATTTCGTCTTTCCTCTTATTTTTATCGACTTCCCACCCTGTTTTCCATGGAGTTGTTGTTTCTCCCCCTTCTGCTGCAACCTACGGTAACTATTAGATCATAACCATGATATTATAATCTAATTACTTCCGTTGCTCATAGGTCAAATCCTGCTCGCGAGTTCATCATACTATAATATTTCTTTAAATACAGTGGAACCTCGGTTTACGTCCTCCTTACGAATGCTTCAGGTAACGAGCTCTGCTAACCCGGAAGTAGATGCTCCTTGTTGTGAACTTTGCCCCAGGATGTGAGCAGAAGTCATGTACCAGCGGCGCTGCGGCAGTGGGAGGCCCCATTTGCAAAAGCGCGCCTCATGTTGAGAACAGTTTCGGGTTAAGAACAGACCTCCGGAACAAATTAAGTTTGTAACCGGAGGTACCACTGTAGTCCGAAAAAGGCATCCATTTTTTCTATTCAAAATTGGCACGCTCAAGGAATTTAAAAATTTGCAGGAATACATAAAATGCAGAGGACATGTACATGTAACAGCATGGGGAAAGGAGGAGGATGCAGATCTAGAACACAGCTATCTCTCCTTCAGGCAGGAGGGTGTTCCAGGATCTGCTCTGGACAGGAAAGGGGAGTTCTGGAAAGGTGTATCACATCATGGGGCAGCACAGTCCCAAAAGGTGCAGTGTCTACCTGTGACTCCTCATAATTATGCCACTGTTTCACACCATGCCAAAATCAGGCATGAGCAGAGTTCACCATGCCAAATCTGATCTCACCTGCAGATCAGATTTTTCGCAGTGAATGGGGGCAGTGGTGAATGAATTGAATGAATTCCAAAATGCAGGAGCTCATCATGGCAGACCCCCTTTAGTCAAATCTCCAAGTCTGTAGCCACTTTCCCAAGGAGAGCTAAAAATATAGATGGCTATCTGCATGAGCCTCTGGGCGTATGCATAATTGGATACCTGCTCTCCCCAGCACACACACACACACACACACACGTACAGAGTGCTGGTGGCATTATTATACATACATGAATTATGTTGCATTTACGTAATAGGATATTGGCCCCATTTTATAGCTGAGTAACACCAAGGCACAACGATGAGAGACTATCCTGAGATCAATCAGTAAATCCACAACATAGGACTCCTAAGCAAAACTAGCGGTTTTAAAAAGTGTTTCTCTGAGCATATTCAGAGTGCTTTTCTCTCATCACTGAGCAATTGCAGGCTCCACACAATCCACATATACATACACACACAACTGTCCTCTTCATTCCCCCCCCCCCCATTCAGCAGCTTTTCATATAAACAGATTGATGATTTATTGTTACAACTCGATGCCCTTCGTGTCATCAGGGACAGAAAAGCTCTAAATGTCTCCGTTCCAATTTGTGCTGAGAATTCACCAGGATTCAGCCAAGGAGGCTGCTTTATGTACTAATGCTAAGTCCTAGAATATGAGGAAAGTTCCTCTAAGAATCAACAGAGTGCCTTTACCCCACCACCAAATAACTGAAGTCTCCTCCCTGCTCCTTCCTTACCAATTTATTATTCTTTTATTGGGTTACCTTTGAAGGCATGCTTTTCATTATTACATCTGAGAGAATAATACTTTTACTCCCTTTCCTCCCCCCCCCAAAAAAAATCCACCCACACATTCCCTTCCCTAATCAGTACACAAG
Source organism: Podarcis cretensis (assembly GCF_951804945.1). Taxonomy (NCBI): domain Eukaryota; kingdom Metazoa; phylum Chordata; class Lepidosauria; order Squamata; family Lacertidae; genus Podarcis; species Podarcis cretensis. Next base: position 81,529,062 of record NC_137175.1, on the reverse strand, counting down.
GTGCCTTTTCAACTTACCAGCCAGGTAGTAATTTTCATTTATTAAAGCATTCACTTTGGTGCTTATCTGTGGATATGCAAGGCTGAATGAACACTTGACTGTACCCAGAAACCTCTTTCTGCCTTCTTCATCCCCACTCCCTCTCTGTACTTTCCTTGCAGTTCCCGGCAGTGAATGTATAAGGAGTATGGAAAAGCCAATAGAAAAAAAAAGAAAGATATATTTTGCATGTTCACTCTATCCCTTTTTGAGGCATTTTGAGGCAGTCCCAATTACTTTGCATCCAGTTTGCTTCTACCACTGGTTTGAGAAGCAGTGTACACATATCTGTCCACATCTGTCTTGTATCTATCCTGCTTCTTCTTCTTAGATACTGCTCTTTGATGTGTTTTCCCCTGAACCAGGTTTGATTCGATTTGAGAAAAAGAGCGACCTGCTCTTGTGCTTTAAGTCACGAATGTGTGAAGCGTCTGATAGCTTGTTACATGAGCCAGAGTTGTTCAAAGCTTGTCATTTGATGGCCATTCAGAAACGAGGGATGGCATAGAATGGTGTTGTGAATCTAGATTTTGGAAACCAATACCTTCCCCCAAGGAAAGGGCACTTGTACTCTGTGCACACTAACCCTTAAGTGGCAAATTTCCCTCTCTGAACCAGAAGGAAGAATAAGAAATAAAAGAGCATTGAAGGTACAGAAGTGGCTTAAGCAAGCCATTTACGCCTTGGTACCAAGTTTGGGAACAACTGCCAGCTATGAAGAGTTACAACATGCGAACACGGCCCTTTGCACATTGAGTATGAAGATCTAATGGAAGTTTCTGCATGCACCCAGTTAAATGCACTTAGGGTGTCTGATAACACAGAGGTGCTCTAAGAAAGAAAGAAAGAAAGAAAGAAAGAAAGAAAGAAAGAAAGAAAATAACTTATACAACAATATACATTAAAGAGTGAATTAATAACACATGTAAATTATCACTGACGGATTGGTAAATCCATAGTTAAAATAATATATATAGGTAAAGGTAAAGGGACCCCTGACCATTAGGTCTAGTCGTGGCCGACTTTGGGGTTGCGGTGCTCATCTCGCTTTATTGACTGAGGGAGCCGGCGTACAGCTTCCGGGTCATGTGGCCAGCATGACAAAGCTGCTTCTGGCAAACCAGAGCAGCACACGGAAACGCCGTTTACCTTCCCGCCAGAGCAGTACCTATTTATCTACTTGCACTTTGAAGTGCTTTCGAACTGCTAGGTTGGCAGGAGCTGGGACCAAACAACGGGAGCTCACCCCGTTGCAGGGATTCGAACCGCCGACCTTCTGACTGGCAAGTCCTAGGCTCTGTGGATTAAGCCACAGCGCCACCCGTGCCTAAATTAACACAAATGCATAAATAATATATTTTAATTAGTATGATCTCACAATCCATCTAACTCTACCTTATTGAAGGGTTGGGATTAAAGATACACTGTGTACAATATGGCATACCCTGCAAGTGTCCTGGAAAAACCAGGCATCTTTCCCCATCCCCGGGACATCCTCTCTTTCTTTCTTTTTTCTCCCGTGAGAGTATGGCAGCCATGCTTTGCACTTCAAATGACTGTGCTGGAATTGGAAGCTCTATTCCAAAATATCAGGATGGTACCATGTGGGTGAAGGCTACTTTAGAACAATATCTTATTTATACCTCAAATCAGAAAACTGTATATTTGGTATCAACTTCCCCATAATCTAGGTATCAGTCTACAGCTGTATATGCCTCCTTGCCAAAGATTTAATTTATGTTTCCTATATATTCAGCTTTCACAGTTTAAAAGACTGCTGCCATGGTGCCACCCCCCCCCCCGACTCTTCTGCCACAGGAGCAAAGCTTAATGTCTCCTAAGGTGGAGCTACCGAGTTCAGAGGAAACCAGGAGGACTTGCAATCTGGGCAGAGGACAGCATCCCTCTATCTTTGAAAAAAAATGGCACACTTTCCCCCTCAACTAGTCTGCAGGTGAGACAGCAATCATACAGAAGACATCAACACTTCCCTCCACATCCAAGTTCATTAGTCAATCTAGTCTGGAAGAAAAAACAAGAACCTTAAGGGAACCAATTTGGCTTATTTTGCCACTCTTGAATTTGGCAGTCCCTGATTTGGAAGAGGTTCACTTTTCCATCGTAACAATATTTTAAATTAGTTGATTTGCATGGAAACGAAATACAGCTCCCTTTGCGAAACTGGAGACATGTGCAGCTTGGAAGTGTTATCGTTTTATGTCGGCATGGCTGGCTTCAAGACACCCGTTAGATTGATAGAATAATTGCAGGGTGTTTTGTTTAAAGTAGCTCGGTGTTTTAAAAGATGTGAAAATGGACAGCGAGTAGGCAAGGGTTCAGAACTGCAGCCTGTCTTGATAGCTTTGCTTCCTCCTTCGCGAGGGATATGCAAAAACAACATGCAGTGGGATTTTGCATATTGCAGGCCTGGCTCTGAACTCCTTAATGAGGCAAAGATGCCACTCATTTCAGTGGGAGTTTGGCTGAAAAATGAGGCAGGAATTGGCCTTCTTCCAATGTTGCATACTGAGAATTTGCAAGATGTGTCTATTTACTCCAGACAAATATGATGAGAGTGGAACTATTACAATATAAATCTCCTAAGAAGGAGTCCCATGAAACCAGTAGAGTTTAATGGAGTGCATACGCCACACACCGCTTGAATGTTCAGGTTATTAAAAGTCATTCTGAAACCTAGCAGTTGTGCACAGACTGTTTTTGGAAACGTATCAAGTGTGCATATGAAAGGCAGGACTGTATTTTAATGCACTTTTTGTGGGGGCTTTTTTTTTTTGCTTGTTAAGTATAGTGGGCTTTGGCAAGTTGTAAGAACTTACGGGAGAGCCAGCTGCTATTTTTATGCCCTCTTTTGTAATTTGGCTTTTTAGCGATGCACTTATGGGGCTATCACCAGCTGTCCTAGTTACATCAAAATACATTGGTCCAAAAGGGGCGATTCTCTTTTCATCCTCAGGTTTTTCTACAGCTGTGAAGGCAGTATCCTCAAAAAAAGCAGACAGTTTGACCCTTGGTGTGTGAAATTGTCCTAAAGCAGTGTTTCTCCACAGGCTGCTAACTCAAACAGGATGAGCCAAGAGGGGATAGGGTGTGTGTGTGTGTGTGTGTGTGTGTGTGTGTGTGTGGAATGAACTATAATTCCTGTTTAATCCTTGATAGCAGAGAAATCTCTGACTTCCATACGTGGCTGTTAGGACAAGGGGGTTGTTATCCACATCTATGCAAGTAAATCTTGGGTCCTAGCGTACAGTGAAATAATCAGGGACATTATGTGGATTTGTGAAACTCTCAGAAAGATGTCTGATCCATTAACTATTGGGAAGGATTACAAGGAAGTCTATACGTAGTATAAAATGCATGCACGTGTACACCATAATCTTTCTGCAGCATTCAGTTGTGTGTGTTTTTAAGCAAAGCAATAGCCAGCCAGCTACCATGATGGCTATGAGAGATGTATGCTGAATTTATTTGGGCCAGAGGATTCACCCTAATGTTTTCCAATTCCAGCCCGTGATGATCATAGGGATATGTGCTAAAGTGGTGCAACTGATGCTTTGTGGACCACCATTTACGCCATCCTCCTGAAATTGGTCCTCTCTCTTCCCCTGCAACTCCCCAACACTTTAGCAAGCGTTATACAGTATGCCTACATCCTCCATAGATTCATGTGTGAAGATAACAATAACAGTAATTGTAACAGCATCTTTAATAGGTAGCACCACAATGGAAATGGCTGTTACAGGATGCATTCACACCCATACTTTGATACTACTGGGTTTTGTTTGTTTCTTTTTGTCTCCAAGGCTGCATCAGTTCTAGACAGAAAGTTCTATGGGCTCTTAAAGCTGAGAAAGCATAATCTTATGATCTACACAGAAATGCATAAAAAGCAATAGACCATAAATCAGCAATAAACCGTGACCCATTACTATATTTCAGCCTAACTCACCTCAGAGGGTTCCTGTGAGGCTAAGACTACTTCCTAGAAAAAGGGGTAGGATGCAAATTTAGCCATTAAGTGTAATCCTATGCCCCCTCCAGGAGGGCATCCTAGGGGACATAGGATACATCAGATTCCCCCCTTTGGTGCCACAGACATGTCAAGTTACCACCAGCACTGCAGAAGACTCCTTGCCCCTGCCTCTACTGTTTTTGTACACCTGATATTGACCAAGACAAAAAGAGGATGTGTCAGGGTGTGGGTGTAATATGGGGAAACGCCAGGAGAATCCAAAGCCTTCTCAGGTCTCTGCCAATGTTCCCAAATAAGGAGAGGACGATGCCAGTTCAGGGGATGGCATCAAACACTTCTGTGAATTGGAAATAACGGGAAGGTAAAAGAAGGAAAGGGGACAGGAGCATGCAAGAACATTCCTCTGACCTCATGTCCAACCTGCAAGCAAGAGCCCAGCAAGGCTTTGGATACAGCAGTTATACTGCCTTCTGTTACACACACACACACACACACACACACACACACACACACACCAATCTTAAGACTGTAGCCTAAATTCATTTAATCAAACCTGAAATTCTTCTTCCTACCCACCGAGCTACATTAGCCCTAATAAGAAACTGCTTTCTCCCATATATGCCACCCCATGCATTCCATTCAATATCAGAGGCTTTGCTCCTGGCACCTCTGACAAATGAAAAGGCAGGTGTCCACTAGCAGCAGGGCCTTTTCAGGTGTGGCACCAATACTACACTATGTAATCATTCATTCATACGTACAATTTACCGCCCTATACACACAGGTCTCCTGGCAAGATAAAATCACAATATAAAGACACAAAATACATAATAAAAATAAAAAACAAGAACAACCCAGCAATACCCCCCCTCCCCAACACATCTTAAAAGGGCACTGGATGCCAATCAGCCAGAGGCCTGGTTAAAGAATAATGTTTTTACCTGGCATCTAAAGGTATTATTATGAAGGCGCCAGCCAAACCTCCCTGGGGAGAGCATTCCTTTTCTGTAGTGGCTCCACAAACAGGGAGCCACTACAGAAAAGGCCTGTTCTCATGTTGCCACCCTCCAGACCTCTCATGGAGGAGGCACACAAAGAAGGGCTCAAAAGGTAATCTCAGGGTCCAAACAGGTTCATATGGAGAGAGGTGGTCTTTGAGGTCCTGAACCATTTAATCTAGGGCCACAGGCTAAAAGCTAGTGGTTTTGTAAAGCATTTGGGTAAAAATTTTGTTGGTTCTGCTATTGGGTTTTGTTTCTATAGCCTCAGTTTGGTTGGCTGTTAAAATGTTTGTTTCTGCTTTAGCTTCTGATGGCTGTATTGTTTTCCGTCTTGTTCTATTTCGTTCAGCTGTTTTTGGATTCATCAGTATGTTGTTCCGATATACTGCATATTGTTAGACGCTGCGCATCGTCATCTGACAAGAGTAGTGGCGTATAAATGCTTCAGGGTGCATCAGAGAACAGTAGAGCAGCTTGTTCTTTGCTCTTGGCTGGTCAACCTCATCTTTTAACTAGCACTCACACTGTCTCCATTAGAAACACGGGAAGGAAAAAGCTATTGCTTCGTTTCTTTATAAATAAACTAGCCTGGCACAGTTCAATAATGCCACGCACAAGGAAAACAAAAAATGTGCATAGCATATGCGAGTCTGAAACTCGTTAGATCTTCCCTCCCCCCCCCAAGCTTTTCTAATTGAATAACTGTGATTCAGTGCTAAGCACAATGTAAATTAATTAACGAGATTTAGGAGGAGGGAGGAAACTCAATCCTGCGTTCCTTAACTTTCAGAACAGCTGTCCTATCGAATGAAAGACATAACGTCCTTAACAGGCTAGTACTTCAGACAACCTAAATGGCAGAAAGTATTGCAGATGTTATTAAACAGTGTGCAAACACTGCAGCAGGAACAGCCCGTGTATCTGAAGGATTGCCTTATAAAACTAGCAACCAGCCTGCAATTAGGGTCTAATTGGATGCACCGGCTAACAGGGCTGTATTTCCGTCATATAAATATATTTTTTAACTGCGCAATGAAGGAAAGGAGCATATTTTTTGGTTAAACGGCAGAAAGCTGCATTTTACATAAAGAGGTAATGGCGCAGAGTTTTTGGAAGCCTTTTTGTGATCAGCACGGGGACCCCCCCAAACACCCCCACAAGCCAGACAATGGTGATGCTCTATTCCCAAACAGGCGATATTAATATCGTAAAAATTTAGTAATCTCAAGAACTCTCTTGCCGCGAAACAGAGACAGCCACGACGAGATGCAAATCAATGCTCCTGCCTAATGAATAATGCAAATGAGCACTCTCACAGCAAGGCTGTCTGCAAGAATCTTCTCCTGCCTCACCTCACATTTCTGGAGGATTTTAGCACCATGTGTCACAAGAAATTAGAGAAAGGCGCTGCCGAATAATGACAAAGCCTCTGAGTCTCCAAGTCGGCGCAGCCAGCCAGGTGCATTAAGATGCATGGGACAGCAAGGGTGAGATCTGACATCTCATTAAAATGAAAAGCTGGCTATTTCCCCATCTTCTGGTTAATAGAGTTGTAAGGCGCTGCAATTTGCAATTTATTTTATTTTTATTTATCTTTTGGCAGCCAGTGCTTAGAGATATACCTTTCCACCGTGTTCTTCAGATGAGTTATGGAAGGGGGAAATTGCACAGCTTTCCTGCCTGTCTTCAATGCTGTGTGCCTAACATACCCAAGAGCCTGCCTGATCCATTATGACGTCCCACTGCGATCTCTTATATCAGTAGCAAGGATGCTTAACGCGTCCAATCCTTGTCAATTCCAAAGCAAGCTGACTGGATCTGCATCCCCTGGATTAATGTGTAGACTGGAAAATACAGTTGTGAAGTTAAATAAGTAGGCAAATGCAAATTTTACTGTAGATTTAGTATTTTTTGGAGGGGGGAGCAGATTGACATGGAAACAGGACAGAGCTGAGCTATAGATGAAAACCTTTGCAAATGAAACAAAATAGAAATAGACTGAATTGAACACCCCTAATCAGCGGGCTCCAGTCTTTCCAGATCCAGGGTGAGGGCTTGACTTTAATCCCATCCTGCCCCACTTTTAATTTGTTAGCCCTGAGGATGGGCAGTATCTGGCTATGAGTCACTTCAGTTCAAGGACTTACGCTTTCAGTGGACCTTTCCCTCACCACACCCTAAACCAATTCTAGGGGTTCCCCAAAACCTCTGGAGCAGATTTGGGGAGCACATGATGCATGAGGAGAGGTGAAGGAAGTTCCAAGGAACAAACAGCAATCATTGCACTGTTTTAAAGTGTTCACATTCTGTTGGGCTTTTATTATGCTAGAAGCCACCCAGAGTTGTTGGGGCAATCCAGTCAGATGGTTGAGGCATGTATGTATGTATGTATGTATGTATGTACATACATACGTATGTATCATAAATACATAGATAGATTTCTCCCTCCCTCACTCTGATTGTCACCTTTTTCTCGCCTCCCACCCTGCTCTCGTTCTCTCTGTGTTATTCTGCTTCTCTCTCTCCAAAAGATAGCAATGCCACCACTGTGGTGACTCACTTTACATGAAGTTGTGACCCACCATTTGAAAACCAAGTGTGCTGTATTAGGTCAACAAATGATAAAGTGAATACTGAGAGCAATTCATTTTCAGGGGCTGCCCTGCGTTATTATTATTTTAACAAGATTTTCATGGTGCTTACCCCCACCAAAGGCCTAACCTATCTACAATAACAATAATAGAATATAAAAATATCCTGATCATCTCTACACTCAGTAGCAGGACTTTGCAGGACTGTTAATTTGTACTCCACAGTCCTTCTCCACAATTGCAAGTGCACATCATTAGGAACAGCAACAGAATTCTCATATTCTTTTCCCCAGTTCAGTTCAGAAAGAACACACACTGGGAAATGACGAAAAAGCACATGTACGTTCCTCATTTGAGAATATCGCAATGCCCCCAAATGTAGCAACATAGAGCTCAGGATTTCGTGTTACCCCCATCACCTCTCAGCTGCCTTCAAGTTTTCTAATAGCGTTTTATCAGTTTTGATACAATCTCAGCGCCACGTTACTTTTGTTCTGCTTGCAAGTTTCCACACCTGCTGGAGACAGATCAGTATGTTGGCGAAAGAAACTCGCAAGAAAAGTTTGATCTAGGTAATGAATACAAAAATGAGATTAGAGAGATTTTATCAGGCATCCGCTTAGGGGGCTCTGGAAAGAAGCTCTTTTATCATGAGCTGGCAAAGAAATCATAGCTGAAAAGAGGGTCTCAATGCTTAGCTTCTTTTTATAGCGTAGCTGGTGGTTTCTTTCTTTTTTGGTAGGTTTTTTATTTGGGGGGGGGGGTTGGATCATTCTCTAATATTTGAAATAGAAACACTATAGTCACCACAACAATTTTTAATGTTGTGTAGCTGCTTCTGCTTTCACTGTCCTTCCTTATTTCTTGCATCTCCATCCCTCCCCTTCATCCTTCTCTGCAAGCTTTCGGGGGACAAGACCTGCCTCTTTTAAAAAAATAAAATTCTTTTTCAACAAAGTTGCTACAGGACTGTATTTAACAATAATGATTGCATTATGTTTCAATGGCATCAATGGCACTGTATATTATTATTAGTAGTAGTATCATCATCATCATCAATAACAATATTCATGGTTATTGTTTCTTAAGAGTCCTTTGATTAACCTGCCCAAGATGCTAAACTGTGCAAGGCATTTAGTAGACCTAATGTGATGTAATTAATTTTTGCAGTCTCAGAAGCAACAGACACTCTATTGCCCAGAGCATATCTCAGAGTGGTGGGCTGGGTTTTTACCATTCCCTGTGACATCCGTTGGATGGTCTAACACAGGCTTCCTCAACCTCGGCCCTCCAGATGTTTTTGGCCTACAACTCTCATGATCCCTAGCTAGCAGGACCAGTGGTCAGGGATGATGGGAATTGTAGTCTCAAAATATCTGGAGGGCTGAGGTTGAGGAAGCCTGGTCTAACAAGTGTGCTTATAGAATGAGACTTCAGTTCCTCACTTTGCCACAAAGTTCACTAGGTGGTCTTGGAGCAATTAAGTCTTTCTCAGCCTAAACAAACTGTAAGTATAAAATAGAAAAGGGAACCACATTCTCCTTCACCTTCTTGAAGGAAAAGTAGCATAATGGTAATGATGATGACACCCACTGTGTAATGCATGTTCGGTGCAACTATAGTGTTTCAGGCAGTCGTGTGAGATGACAGTTGTATATTTTGCCTGGGACAAGTGGTTACGATCCCTGGACGTGACCCAAATCAAGATGGGGTGTGGCTGGGCTGCCTTCCCTGGCTTCCCAACACCAGGTCAGTGCAGGTTACTAAGGGGGAAAGGGGAGAGATGGCAGGGAGGTCAGTGTGGTGTAGGCACAGTGGCAAGAGTGTGAAACCAACTCCGCTACTGCGACCGCACCACAATGACATCCCCACATGTACATCTGCTTCCAGTTACTGAAGCCATTGGTGCATGTGCTCATTGGAGTGATAGTTCGGTGCTCACAAATGGCTCCAACTTTTTGTAACTACAAAATAAGAATAAGAATAATAGTAATAGCATACTTCTGTGGGGCAGATGTAGCTCAGGAGCAGACATCTGCCTTGCATGCAGATATCTGCCTTGGATGCAGGTCCCAGTTTCAATCCTTGGCCTCTCCAGGTGGGGTTAGGAATGTGTGCTGTCTGATACCCTGGAGAGCCACTGCCAGTCAGTGTATAATCACAGAATCACAAAGTTGGAAGGGTCATCTAGGCCAACCCTCTGCAATGCAGGCATCTCAGCTAAAGCATCCATGAGAGATGGCCATCCAACCTCTGGTTAAAAACCTCCAAGGAAGGAGAGTCCACCATATCCTGTGTTGTGATCTTATGCTGCCAACTACCCTGAGACCTGCGGGTATAGGGCGGTATACAAATTTAAAAAATAACCACAATGCTGCTAAACTACAACTCCCATCACCCCACCCCATTGACCATGCTGGCAGAAAATGATGGGAGCTGTAGTCCAACAGCATCTAGATGGAACCATGTTGGCTATTGCTGCCCCAGGCCATGCCTCATAGTTACTCATCTTCCTTCATTAGTTGATTGGTTTATTTACTAGTCACCCCATCCTACCGAGGTGGTGTATAAGAAGTTAAATCGAAAACTATTTCACAGCATGACAGTATAGAGCAGCACCAAGCACAACAACTCATTTTGCACATTGGAAGAGCTACTACAAACGATGTTGAAAAGTCTGAGGATTTTTTCACCAAAAAGCAAGGTCAGCAGTTAAAAGCACAACAAAGGACTAGCTGGGAAGAAGCTAAACTGCCAATCTCAATCCAAGAAACAATTAAACCTTGACACTTTTGAAAAGTAATAAAAATGTCAGGATGAGTGAGTGATATGTTCCAGATCCTTGGTTTCCAGCTGGGAATCCAAAGGATGCTTGTGTTTAATCTCTTCTACAAGATTGATAAAAGGGAGGTATGGGAAATTGTGTGTGTGTGTGCACGCATGTGTTTGGTTAAAATAAAGCAAATGTCGTATGAGCAAATCATGCTACAATTAGAGATACATGTTGCTTGTTTTTTTAATTGGCACTATTTTTCATTAAATGGTTACCTCTTTTTCTTCATTATGCCTTCCGTTTGTTGGGGTGCGTTTCCTTTTTGCATTATTTACAAGGTCACAGAACCGTGATTCATGAAACAGACTGCATAGGTGCATTTCTGCAGAAGCATGCACATCATAAATAAACACACTAGAGAGTTCCAGATGCCGATACTCAAATGTCGAAGAAGATTTCATTGTTTGGTCTGATATTCCTAAATAAGTATGAATCTGTTTGCTTCTACTGCACAAGTGATGCTATCTCTGTTCTGTGAAACATGAGGCCAAGGGGGAAGCCTAGGATCCACCAAAAAGAATAGCTTGGACGGACAGACAATACCCAGGGACACATAACCAAAGTTTTGCAGTTAGATTATCTGAACTATTTATTTCTGCTTACCAGTTTTATATGACTACCAAAACAGTGGGAAGGGCTCTCCCCCACCCCTACGAAGATAGAAATGAAGGATGGTTCTAGTTAGGGATGCTGAAAAACCCACAATGGTCAAACCCAGAGACTGCACTTTATCCCAAGAGGAGGCAGAAATTGGACATGCACGATGACGTGGAACTAAGCCAGGCATCCCCAACCTGCGGCCCTCCAGATGTTTTGGCCTACAACTCCCATGATCCCTATCTAACAGGACCAGTGGTCAGGGATGATGGGAATTGTAGTCCAAAACATCTGGAGGGCCAAAGGTTGGGGATGCCTGAATTAAGCCAATAACAAAAATACTCCTCAAATAAAGTCTTCTACACAAGGCGCTGAGCTTAACCCTTTGAGCCATGTTCCTAGCTGCAATGAAGCCTCAGTATGTATAACTGCATTTGCTCCCATTGATCCTATCACTTCCCTTCTCCTATCTCTCTATTGTCTCCCTGCATTTAAAGTGTTAATGCCTCAGGGGCAGCTCTGTAAAGTAACTATTCCCACTGATGGTACTGCATAAACTATGTTTTACATCTGGGTATTGCTTAGTGAGATCTCTCTGCTTTTGAATAGGCAATGTGGTGTGGATTTAGGTGCAGATAAGACGCATGCCATTTTGCAATGATGTTTTGGCTCTCTAATACTAAAAATCACATCCTTACATTTGGCGAGAAGAGTTGTGAACATCAGCATGGAGGGAGGTGGAGAAAGGTACAAGAAACATAGGGGTTGATTTCACACGAAATCTTATTCTTCTGATCTGTTACAAGAACAGCAATCTGTATTTCTCCCTCTGCGGCTGAACACATGATACATTTCAAAAAATGAATCATTTCCCCCTCCCTTAGTAGCTTGCTGTTTAGATTTTTCTTTTCTTCCCCCGCCACTTCAGTCCTCTGTAAATGTCAGCCATGAGCAGCTCAACTGCTAATAGTCACCAGAAGAAAGATTCCTACAATCAGGTGTTTTTTAAAAAAACTTTTAAAAAATCAGTTTGGATGATGGCTCTCAACAGTTTTACAGATAAAAAGAGTTTAAAACATTCAAATGTTAGAAAGCACCACCCTTATTTGTATGGAAATGCTCTTCTCATCATAAAGAGTCCTTTCTAATGCCTTTTTAACTACCTACTTATAAAAAGGCTTACCTTCTGCCTCTTGGAATAAAGGAACATGTAATTAAAAGTAGCTACTGTTTTTTTTTTTTTTTTGCATGCAAATTAGAAATCTGTATAGGCACTTCCGGGTCGGCGCCATCGCCGAATGGCGGACTCCCTCCGAGCTCCGGAGGGAGTCGGCTGGGTAGGGGTCGGGTCCTGCCGTGCCGGCGACGCGGGGACCCTCAAAAACCATGGGCGGAGATGCCCATGGACTTGGTGACTCGGCGGGCACCGTTTGCGCCCCCCGACCCACGAAGGAGCCTTTTTAAAGGCTGCGGAGCGGGTGACGGGGGGGGGGTGTGGTGCTGTGAGTCCAATGCTTCCCCTGCCCAGTGAAGCCGCATGCCATTCGGCGGAGAGCAACGACTTCTTCTTTGAAAATTTCGGATTTGGACTAAAAGGAACAACCCGTGAGTAAATTGATTGGACTTAAAAGGGAAATTTGATCTTTGAATTTGGAGTGAGCGGGGGGAGTGCAAAAAGGAAGTCCGCCCCCCCTGTTGTAGATGGCTCAACGCAAGGATTTGACAACTAAGATCGAGAGATGAACTTGTTTACCTGAAAAAAAATTTTAACTTCACGAAGGGAAATTACAGTAATTGTGCTGGAGGAGAAGACTGATTTGTGGGAACTAAAATGCAACCCCCCCGGGAACCAGGAACGATCCGCTATGAGAGACTGGTGAAGAGACACAGAAACTTTGACAGCTGTCAAAGTAGCTGTCAAAGCAGGAAAATAAAAGAGAACTTTGTTACGATGGCTTTGCTGGCTAGATTTGTTACAATTTGGACATAAATTATTGGAAATAAAGGCAACAAGTTATTTGACTTTTGGGTCTGATTTTGAAAGAAATTAAGTTACCATATTCCCTCTAGAGGGAGGCTGGGACATTGCAACAGTAGCAGCAAGTGGAAAAATACTATGAATTTGAGCAGGATCTGTTATCTCTTGGGAAAGCTGCAAAAACGAAGCATTATTTTGTCTACAGAGGTTTCTATACTAAAGGAGACAATGGATTTATCTATTGAAGAAAGGAAGGGACTTGACGCAAGTTATGTTCCTGAATAACAAAAGCCTCTGTGGAGAACAAGAAGTTTCTGAATTAGAAGGTTTCTGCAGCAGAACAGGAAAAAGCAACCTGAGGAATAAGAGCTGGACCAAATTTGAAGCCGGAGTATTTGGAACATCCAGACTTTAAAAGGACCAAGAAATAGAATTTAAGTTAGACTCTTAAACATAGAGGTCTGGATGGAAGAACAATGACTTTTTCTGAGAGTTTTTTCGAGATTGGACTTTCTGAAATTAAAAGCTATCAAAAGACGGCAAAGTGGAGTTGAGATATAGACGTGGATACACCAGGCTGGCAGTAGACAATGGATGAACTTTGGGGATTGGAACCGGGGAATGGGGGGGGGGGGAGAGATTTGGAATCCATTTTTTTTTTTTTTTTATAATGATTTTTATTAATTTTCCACACATAAAATGAAAAACAATGTAACACAGTATTACTTCATAATCATCAGTTCATAGCCTTTTTTCCTTGACTTCCCCATACCTCCCTATCCCTGCATCCTTGTTTAAAATTCTTTAGCAACCCTTAAGTCCATTGTCTTAGTTCTTTTTCATAAATATTTCTTAAATTTTTTTGTTTACTGCTGCAATTCTTTACTTCTTACCCCCTGACATCTTAACATTCCTCAATTTTACAATTATTTTTAAGATATATCTTGAAGTTCTTCCAGTCCTCTTCCACTGTCTCTTTCCCCTGGTCCCGGATTCTGCCCGTCATCTCAGCCAGTCCCATAAAGTCAATCACCTTTGTTTGCCATTCTTCCAGAGTAGGTAGTTCTTGCATCTTCCAATACTTTGCCAGTAGAATTCTTGCTGCTGTAGTGGCATACATAAAGAATGTCCTATCCTTCCTTAACACCACTTGGCCCACCATACCCAAGAGGAAAGCCTCTGGTTTCTTAGGAAAAGTCCACTTAAGAACCTTCTTAATTTCATTATAGATCATTTCCCAGAAAGCTTTAACCTTTGGGCAGGTCCACCAAAGGTGGTAGAAAGTGCCTTCAGTCTCATTACATTTCCAACACTTATTATTAGGCAAATGGTAAATTTTTGCAAGCTTGACTGGGGTCATGTACCACCGGTAGATCATTTTCATAATATTTTCTTTTAAAGCATTACATGCAGTAAATTTAATACCGGTGGTCCATAACTGTTCCCAGTCAGCAAACATAATATCATGACCTATGTCTTGTGCCCATTTAATCATAGCTGATTTCACCGTTTCATCCTGTGTATTCCATTTTAACAGCAAGTTATACATTCTTGATAAATTCTTAGTATTGGGTTCCAACAATTCTGTTTCTAATTTTGACTTCTCTTTCTGAAATCCTATTTTCCTGTCCTGTTTGAACGTCTCATTTATCTGATGGTAATGCAACCAATCTCGAACCTTAGGTTTTAGTTTCTCATAACTCTGAAGTTTCACCCTTTCACCATCGTATTCTATAATCTCATGATATTTTGGCCATTTAGAATCCATATTAAGCTTTTTTACTTCCCTAGCTTCCATCGGTGACACCCACCTAGGGGTTTTGCTTTCCAACAAATCTTTGTATCTAATCCAAACGTTATACAATGCTTTCCTTACAATATGGTTTTTAAAACTTTTATACACCTTTACCTTGTCGTACCATAAATATGCATGCCAACCAAAACTATTGTCATACCCTTCCAGATCCAAAATGTCAGTATTCTCAAGAAGTAGCCAGTGTTTCAACCAGCAGAAAGCTGCTGATTCATAATAGAGTCTTAAGTCCGGCAGGGCAAACCCCCCTCTATCCTTTGCAGAGATTTGGAATCCAAAGGCTGTAAAATTATATATTATTTCTTTTCTTTTTTCATGTTTGTTGTTTGAAAATAGGGGAATTCGTGGAAGGGAAATGGGGTCGATCTTAGGGAATTATATAAAATATAAGGAGAAATGGTTCATTAAGATAAATAAGATAAATTAATTTGGAATAAATGGGTTATTTAAAATTACAAATAAGGTTTTAAAATTTGGGGTAAGAATCTGTGGAATCAATTTAAGGGAAATGGAATACAAGAGGGGGGGGGAGTCCGGGAAAGATGCCACTGAAACCAAGTGTAAATCATATTTGTTTTTTCTTTCTTGCTTGCTATCTTTCCTTTTTATTCTGGAAAATTTTTAATAAATATTATTAAAAAAAAAAAGAAATCTGTATAGGCAAAGATGTCTAAAGAAATATCACAAAGACATATATTGGCAGCAGGGTGGGGGTGGGGATAGGCGGTTGCAAGTTGAAACTCTGAGAATATGATGGTGACGTTGCCACAGCAAAGTTATTTAGAGTTTTCCATTAGGGTATCTGCAAATGTTCATATTTTTTCTAGTTCCAATGTAAAAACTACATGCCCACTGTTACAGGCAAATGTAACACCAGCATGGCAAGGTAGAAACATGCACAAACTACAGCAACAGGTTTTGCATACCTCTAACTACTACGATGACTACCATGCATTCAAAAGCACCAACAGAATGCTTGACATGGGCCAGATTCACCCAACATACTAAAGCTGGGATCACCAACTTACTAAACTGGGATTGACAACATATTAAGCTGGGATCGACAACCCGGCACACATGAGTGCCCTGCCACTAAAGTCTTTATTGGAACCCCTGGACAGGGGCCCAAGACTCTCGGCTTTCTTTCTTTTTAATTAAAGAAAGTTATGTCTCTAGCCCTCAAGTTAAGCAATTCCTGTGAAGTGAGTCAGTCTGGCTGCTCCTGCCTGTCAGTATTTCAACCAATGAATGAAGACAGAGCTGTGATAGATACATGAGTTGTTTGCACGCTAGCAAACAGGAATCCCTGGTGTCTTGAAGCTGTGCTATTTCCCCCTCCCTTTTAGTGCACTCTTCCTGCTTCTTCTGTGTTCTTTTCTAGCCACTGGAATCTCCATAGTTTTCCCTTCCTTTCCCGCTAGAAACCAGGAGGCATCTTTCCTGTTCTGGGTTCATCTAAGATCGGGTAATCCATAAAAGTTATGGTCTGAAAATACTACCACCCAGTATGCATAGGTGAATCTTGAATAATCCTCCTTCCTCACAAAAGGTAACTGTGAAAACTTTGCATAGAGACTGAGGTAAGTCCTGCTGTGCAGGAGCTAAAGAACTCCCTAAGAATTAACAGTATAGTTAACTTGCAACACAATGGTATGCATGTCTACTCAGAAGTAAGTGTTTAATGGGGCTTATTCCGAGGTAAGTGGGTACAGAATGGAAGCCTAGGTTTTGGTTTACGGCTGGCATTGGGGGAAACAGGGTTGTTGGCACCCATCTGTCTCGAGAGACAATGGAGTGCGCCTCCAGGGCAGAAGCCAAACTTCTGTATTAGCAGCACCAAAGTGCTCTCTCCGGGACACAAGCCTGAGCAGTGTGTAGGGCGGTCCCGGGCTGCCCAGATGTCAAGACCCTCCTCTTGGCTTCTCTGATGTGGTCCAAAGGAAAGCAGAGCAATACATCTGGCATAAGCTTGCCTGCAGAAGTCGCCAGAAGGAGGCATACAAGGTGACATCAATCGCCTTGTGGGCTCCACTCCATTGTGGGTTTACTCCTTATCCTTTTCTTCTGCTGAAGTTATCCCACAAGGCAGCAGAGGTTTGAGATCAGAGTTTTCCTTCTCCTAGATGGGCTACCTTCCCAGGTTGATGAGCCCCATCTGCCCCTCACTTCCCTCTACAGCACATGCAGAAACTGCCTTCTTGACCATTGGACCCACTATTGCTTTCACCTGCTCAATCCACTGGAGCCTGTCTTTGCATGCAATGGAAGTCCCTAACTCACTGAGGGTTGGAAACCTATCAGCTACCCTCACCAGGTTTAGCTGGCCAGTCAAAGCCGTTCCCCGTTGTGCGGTCACTTGTCACATGCTGACAGCTTCTAGGAGTCACAGTTGAGAGCAAAGTGCATGGTGGGGACAAACTACCCCAGAAGGAGCATGGCGTGTCCCCCACCAGTGGTTCTACCCTTCCCATAACACCTCATACACCCTGTGGAAAAGCAGGTTACATAACAGTAAGCAGAAATTCAACAGAATAAGTCCTTTCCAGTATTTGTTGTTTAGTCATTTAGTCGTGTCCGACTCTTCGTGACCCCATGGACCAAAGCACACCAGGCACTCCTGTCTTCCACTGCCTCCTGCAGTTTGGTCAAACTCATGTTAGTAGCTTTGAGAACATTATCCAACCATCTCGTCCTCTGTCGTCCCCTTCTTCTTGTGCCCTCAATCTTTCCCAACATCAGGGTCTTTTCCAGGGTGTCTTCTCTTCTCATGAGGTGGCCAAAATATTGGAGCCTCAGCTTCAGGATCTGTCCTTCCAGTGAGCACTCAGGGCTGATTTATTTCAGAACGGATAGGTTTGATCTTCTTGCAGTCCATGGGACTCTCAAGAGTCTCCTCTAGCACTATAATTCAAAAGCATCAATTCTTCAGCGATCAGCCTTCTTTATAGAAATACAATTATGGGGAAAGCTGCACCATTACAACATTCTCTCTAATTTTATGCTATGCCCCACCTTACCACCATGGCAGCCATTTTGTGACTGGCACCCCAGCACTCTCTCAAAATTCAAATGTGCTCACTGGTCCAAAAAGCTTACCAACTCCTGCCTTAGGTGAAATGTTTATCTGCAGGTTCCTGGAGAAAAGCTTGCAGCTGCTTTGCTCCTCCTCTTTGTGGAGCTGCACTGATGCAAATCAGACCGATAAAATAGTCTCCAGTCCACATGGTGGTACAAGAGACCCAGATGAAGATGAAGGCAGCACAATTTTGTTAGTGGCAGCTTCTGTTTCCACAATGGAGGACAGAGCTGTTACAGGAAAGCTGTAAAATGTGCAAGTGTGATGATTTTAGAGGTGATCTTACGGATCATAAGGGGATTTAGGAAAAGAGATAGCATCCCCAGTAAACAGAGCCCTTAGTTATGCAGGGTTCTGTAGACCAAGTGCAACATCTTGAATGGTTTCGGACAAGAATGAAAAACCAACCTGCATATTCTGATCAAAGCACATTATAAAAGAGCAGTAATCCCACCAAATATACCCTACTTTTATATTTGGAATATCAAGATGGTCAACAAAAGTAAAAGGCTCTGTTTCTTTCTTCAATAGTGGAAAAGTTCATTGCTTGTTTAAGTCTTCCTGCTTTTTTTTTTTTTTAAAAGAATGAAGAGCTTTCTACCTCTAAAAAAAATCTACCCAGGTTGATCATAAAACTGATTAGAAATAAGCAGGTATTCACTCAGATAATAGAAGCATTTGGTATAATTTGACTCCTTTTTTCAGACAGGACAAGAAATATGTATCATATTTATTTTGAGCAGATTCATTTTCTGAATGGGTGAGTTTTTCTATCAGCAAAACTGATGATTTGTCTTTGCATTAGCATACTGCTTTATAGAGTCTCAAGTCTTTTTAAACTGGTGCTGCCCTGCGATTATTAAACCATAATAGGTTGCTGATATTTACACATGCTTAAGCTGGTGATATATCCCGAAGCTGAAATCCAGCTATCGCCCAGCCCTACAAAGCAACCCTAGTTACCAGGTAGGCTTCATGTATTTCTTCTTCTTTAACTACCTCTTCTATATCTCTCGCCATGCTGAGATCTGTAGATTTGTGATCTGATATAAAATTACTTATCTGCTTAGGTATGTGCAGAACTGGACTTCAGACTATCCCCTGCAGACTGAAAGTCACTGAGCACCCAAGTAAAAGAAGGAGATTAATAATCAAAAAGTGCAAGAAACTATCCTCTTCGTAGGGCATACATGTTATTAAAATTCATTCAAAGGCCTCTCTCTATAATTACATTCACACTGTCAGGACTTAAATATCAAGACAGTGTCACTGCCAAGTGACTGTTCCCATGTGGATTTATTAAATTCTGGAGACAAAAAAAAGAAGTACTAAAAATATAACCTTAAGAGATGATGTGTTTATGGATATTTCTGCCTGGGGATATTGCCGAACCTTTTGCTCTTAAGAGACTAACATTTTTCTATCCCAAGCTTTCTCTGCTTCACTCCATTAGATAAAGCATCTAGGATTACTGCCAATTTTTCAAAGTAAAATACTGTATGAAGATTGGGAGCTGATGCTCCCCTGGCTAAACTGTCCAGTTGCTAACTTGATTTATTTGCAAGGTGCAAGATTTCTCTCTTTCTTTCAGGAATTTCAGCTTTCCTTTAAAACAATATGATGTGAGAAGGATGAATCGACCAACCATCAGTGGAGAAAACATATCGGACCCCATCTTTAGGCCACTGCAAGGCAGCCAAAGCAAGGACCAGCTGTCAATTCGGATGTGGACCCCTGCACACAATTATCTGCTGTGCATGGACTGTCCTTCACACCAGCTTCTGGGGCTGTGTACAAAGATCAGTTAGGAAAACTGGACATAAGTATTGTCTCCGAAGGCATGCCTGATGTGGTTCTTATTAACCAATACACCAAAAAAAGGGGGGGGGAAGGTGGCTAGTTTGAAACCAACTTCAGCTATATTCCAGATCT
The DNA here is from genome assembly GCF_951804945.1 of Podarcis cretensis. Taxonomy (NCBI): domain Eukaryota; kingdom Metazoa; phylum Chordata; class Lepidosauria; order Squamata; family Lacertidae; genus Podarcis; species Podarcis cretensis. Next base: position 81,509,211 of record NC_137175.1, on the reverse strand, counting down.
GGACAATGCAATGGATGCTGACCAATCAAGATAATTGCTTAGATCAGGGTTAGTCATTTTTGTTATTCACAATAGCCACTCTGGTCTCCATACGGCTGTCAAGGGACCAGTATGATGTGATCCCAGCATGGATAGTTCATTTACTTAGCAGAGACCAAATCTCTCTCTCTCTCTCTCTCTCTCTCTCTCTCACACACACACACACACACACACACACCCACCTCTGTAGTGCCACTTGCAACCCGCGGATAGGGAGAAGCATTTTTGGCACCTCGTCCGATTTTTGCTCATTTTTGACAGGGGAGGGGCAACTGCCATTATTTTAAACAATGTGGCAGGTGGTTTTGTGGGTCCCCCACCTTGCTTTTTCTCAGGACAGAGTGGCTGGGGCAACCCAGTCAGATGGATGGGGCAAATAATAAAGTTAATCTTAAAATTATCATTCGCACACTGGGCCAGTCTGCAGTATATGGCAGTGCCATCGTTCTCCTAGGACTGCACCTGCCCTGTCACCTGAATCAGCAGCAAAGCTCCCCCATCCCTAATGGTATTTCCTTAATTAATAATGGTACCCCCCCTTTCCCCCGGTTGAGAACACTGTCAGCAAGACATCCTCCCTCATGAGTAGCCCAGCACCAGCATTATGATAAATTGGGCATTGGCTGATGAGCCCAGGGGTTTGTGAGGGCTGTTCACCTGCTACACCATCATTCTCCACATTGTTCTCTTCAGAATGGCTAAAAATAAAATAAAAACGAATGAGCAAAGGCAAGTTCATCATTCACCCATCAGGCTGGGAGTTAACCAGCTGCCCACACCAGGCCTAGAATGCTGAAGCATTATTAATAGCCCTTCTAGGGTTAGGATTAGAAGACCCCCATGCACTGAAAAATAGATATCTGGATCAGGGTTTCCTGCCTATGGAATCATCTATGAATGAGTGAACTCATGAGTCACTATGCAAAGCGCTTCCTCAGAACATGTTTCTATTAAAAACCATTTTATTTTACATAACTGTTGTAAGATTTCAGCAATATGGTGTCCAACTACTCAAGTAGCATATTTGTTTATAAAATCCTGACTTCACTTTAAAAATGTGTTTATGTGATCCAGAGGGGCGGGGGGACTCTTTCAGTTGCATTTTCTCTCTCTTGAAAATGGAGCAAACCAAAACCAAAAACCTTGCTTTTAGAAAACAGATTTACAGTCAAATTCATCATGGCATAATCCTGTTAATAATTTACAAGCATGCTTTTAAGTGGATTAATGAATGACATCAGAATCTGTTTTTCATGGAATGTGGCTTTTTAATTTTGATTCATGAAAGATATATTCTTTTTGCTGCTGTTCCCGTCGGGGTGCAAAAGAAACAAGAATCCCACAGCAAGCCATCACGGAGGGTTTAGCGATATTAGGAGCATTTATATTCCTTTAATGAGACCAAAAAGTGTGCCACTACAAATAGCCTATGAAAACTCCAACACAGACATATAGAACATGCATAGTATTTATCACTATAAACATATTCATTCAGTATTCTAGCTGGGCCAGAAAGAATGACATTTTGAATGTGCATTTGCATAGGACTTTGAAAAAAGATTCAGATGATTTCCTTCAATGCACTCATTCCCCTTGATCCCTTCCCAGATCCACTCTCAACCTGCAACTGTATGCCTACAACCTACATATTGGTTCATAAACTTACTCCTATTTGCATTGCTCCTATTTGCATGAAGAAGTGATATGCACCGCTTCTCTCCACCATGCACATCACATGGTGCTATGAAGTGTGATGCTCTGAAAAGCATTATCTTTCCATCCATAGAGGTGCATGCAGACCTTGGCATGGAGCGTTCTCCCCATGATGGGAATTATGAGGAAACACAAGGTGCACATACAAGAACCTTGCTGAAGCTAAAGAGGTCTGTATTGGAGAGAAGCACCTAGGAATGCTATGTATGCTAGCTGGAGTCCCACCATGGAAAAAGGTGGGGTGTAGGACCATAGATCAATTGTCTTCCTACCTAGTTCTGTATTGTCTGCAATGATTGGCAGAAATTATCCAGGGTTTCAGATAGCAGACATTTCTGGCCACACCTAGAGTTGCCAAGGGATTGAACCTGGGACCTTCTGTATGCAAGGAAGAAGCTCTGCCACCAGTGCTGTGCCAGGCTATTTCACACCCTAGGCAAGGCTAGCTACTTGCAGCCAGCATTTGAAATTCACCAGGCACCAGGAACATTTTGCACCTGGCTATCAGCCACTTGCAACCAAGAGAATATGCCCAGGTGCCAGGAGGTGCATGCCTGGGGATCCTTGGATCTTGACTGTTTTCACACATTAGCAACACATCCTTTAAAATTCTATGCATCATATTTTGGTTCTGCACAATCTGAACCAAAAAGCTGCATTGAAAAATAAGACTTTAGAGCTGTCTGGCCCCAAATGACAACTAGACATTCCATTTTGGCGATGGTAACCTTTGGTTTAAGGAGCCATTGGGCGCCTAGCCTATATATCTAACACTACCCATGACCCATGTGGAAAACAGTGCTATTTTACTAATGTTACACTACCTTTCAAAAATACTCAAGGTGGCTTCATATACTTTTAAAAAAAGCATGAGCATCAAAACGCAACCATCATAAAATGAACCACAACCAAAGGAAATGCAGTGCTTAGAGGTCATATAACCTTCATTCATAAAAACATGAAGATATTCACACAAAAACCCCCATTTTCATCAAGAAAGGAAGGGAAGAAAAGGAGGGAGGTATACGATCTGAATGGGTTATTTTCCCCTTCATGATAAATTACCAGCTACCAACCTTCCATACCAGATTTGTTCTTGATATTGCTGCTGCAGTGCTGTATTGATTTGTTGTCCTTAGGCATCCATGCATATATTAGGGCATTTCCAAATGAAACCCCAGATTCATTTCACTTCTTGCCTTATAAACTAGTCTGATGAATGGAATCCGATGGTTTAATTATTTCAGTAAACATAATCATGGCACTGCTAACTACACCAGAGAGCCCTTTATTTCCCTAATTTTTTAGCAATGCGAGCCTACTGGTAATGAAAGGCTTGCTGCATTAATGATGCCGAAAATCTCCAAGGAAAACATTTAAGGTCCAACTCATAATGTTATGCTAGAATTACATGCACAGAAGACTTTTTAATAATCTTTGTTTCCTAATTTAGTTTTGATTGGCTAGGAAATCCATAGTGGCACTCAAAGGCTTGCTTTTACGCTGCCATCAGCAACTCAGCTCTATAAATTGTACAAACGTACACAGACTTCCTCCATCTGTAGGCTCTTTCAAAGTCGCTGTATAACCTCTCCAGGAAAAAAAAGAAAGCTAAACTAAAATTGCAGCATGCTGCAGATAATTCCAAGATAAGTTGCAGTTTTTTAAAGACATCAAATGTTGCACTGGGTTGTGGCAGCAAAGGCTGCATAAGAAAATAAAGAGTTCCTCTCTTCTGGTTGCTATTACTCTTCAATAAACTACTGCTTATTGCAAATTACAAGTGGACACTGGCAATTTGCTAGCTGCACCTCTGCTCTTTCTGCCTCCCTCACCCACACAATCATTCCTGCATAGCACCATGTTCTTTGGGCACCTAGCCACCCAGGGACCTGGAAACAATAAATTGTCATGAGAAATACACATGCACAAATATTAGGAATACAGGGAGCTGCCTTGGCTCAAGTCAGACAAACAGTCCATCTAGCTCCCTACAGTGTTCCTTGACTGGCAGCAGCTCTCCAAGGTTGCAGGCAGAGAAGTACGTACACCAGCATCCTGCTCTTTCAGACCTAAGGTTTATCCAGTTCAGCATCTGGGAAGCTCTTTCTCAGTCCTTCCTGGAGATGCCGGGAACTGAACCTGGGACTTCTTGCAAGTGCTCCACCACCTTCAAGCAATGGCCCAGGAGTGATGCTGATGAAATTGGCCCATGCACACTTTTTGTTGGGTTTTGATCTTCTGAATGACCTCATCTTGTTTGCAGCATGACCTCATCTGATATTTTTATGATTATTATGGGCTTTATCTGCCCATGTACAGCTTGCCTTTCTTACTCCCCCTCCCTTACAGATTGCCAATGCACATTAGCACATATGTGCAATTCCTTGAAACACAGGATGAAAAGGAGCCTTGATGTGGTCACGTCACACAAGGGCCCCCAAGATTCCTTTCTGTGATGTGATTTAACTGAGGTGCACATGTACATGTGTGCATTGATAAAATAATAGGGGGGTGGGGGAATCCTGTCTGAAGCTCCTTTTTTAAAAAAAATTCTTCATATTTTTTAACATTACAAACATCCATTGAAACAAAATAACACTGATACAAACTTGGGGTTCTCTGAACCCCCAGACTGCCCCCCTCCATTTTCAGAAGTCTGAAGCTTTTTTTTACCCACTGTTTTAATTAATGCATATATGCGCTCTTCCAAGCTGGAAACTTCCGAGGAAGAGGAGGAGGAGGAGGAGAGCACCAACTGTAAACGGCTCATTATTGAAAATAATTTTAGAAATTCTCAGTTTAAATCTGAAGGAGAGAGAGCTGAGCACAAAGCTGAAGGAACCCACAGAACAGCACTGAAACGGAAAGAGGGGTATCCACCCCTCCCTCCTCCCATGGAGACTGGATTACAAAAGGTTTCATTCTCTACACAGGTGAACATGATGCTAGCTATCAGCTTGGCCAAGCAGTGCCACAGCCATCATGATCATCAAAAGAACAATCATGCACAGATGAGGAAGAGCTGCAATAGAATATTGCTATGCACCTTCTCTTCCTAACAAGAGAGTGTTTCTTCTCCAGGTTCTAGCCAGTCAGGGTGCACTGGGGTACTGGAAGCCATAAACGGGCGTTCTATTCCCTCATTCCTAGTTTTCCAGCTTTCTTTTCCAACAATACTCAGTATTCCAAGTCTGTTTTGCATTATTTCTTCTAATGGACTTTTCTTAATGCCAAGGTTCCCCTTGGCGTGTTGATACCTACCCACTTGTTTCTCCCTCTTGGCTCCCATGCTGTTGACATCCCCCATTGGTACCCAGGCAGTGAGCAAGCATGGAAAGAGAAGAGGCATAGCAAAGCCTGGAATTTCATGCTTCCTGTATGTTGTTGGTTCTAGAAAGTTTTTTAATCAAGCATTTATAACTTTATCTACACAAGTATATTGCAGCAGAAAAGGGATTAACAATGTAAGGTGCACTCCTAACCCCACTTACCCAGGAGTAAGCCCTATAGGACTTACTTCTGAGTAGACAGGGTTAAGATTACAAGATTAGACACAGCAGCCTTGCGAAGAAGCCCATAAAAGTGAGTAGCCCACAATTTTGGTCACCTACAAGCAATTCTTGTTTGCCACAGGTGATCAAGCAAGTAGCTATTTTAAAAACGCAACAGGGATCCTCTCCCTCTTTGTTCTGTTGAAGCTAATTTGCAGTCTCTGATGAATACATTCCTGAGAAACCCAGCCAGATGGGTGGAGTATGTATGTATGTATGTATGAATAAATAAATAAATAAATAAATAAATAAATAATATCTTCTTTGCATACAAGCACAGATAAACCAAAATCTCAACCAAAGGCTGCACTATCCGTACAACTCACTCTAAGGTGCTACTGGAAGGAATATTTTTATTTTGTTTCACTCTAGTTCAGTTTATTAACTTTTTGAATAAGCAAGAGTGAGATAAAGCTGCAGATGACATTTTCTTATGACATTTTCATTCATTCGTATGCCTGGGCTAGAGACTGCACATGAACCCTTCCTGCTCTTTGAAACCTCAGGTCAGGGTCTGGAGACCAGACAAAGTACGTGACCTGTCAAGTGTCTCGATCAAGGCCAAAAACATTTTAAAGGAAAGCCATATGCTAACTGTGTGCCTACCATGACTGTGATTTGGAACATGCTAAATTTAAAACATTCTTGTGAAACCTTCATCCCCTTTTCAGCATGTAAACATTCCTCAAAGCAAAAGTATTAAAAATGAAATCTTCCTGTGACTAGATCACATTGCATGTCTCCACCACAGCAAACAGTACACAAGAGTTTGCTTTATACGGAGTCAGACCATTGCTCCATCTAGCTCAGTACTGTCTACATTAGCATGAAGTAGCTTTCCTGGGTTTCAGGCAGGAGTCGAGTTTTCCTAGCCCTATCCAGAGATGCCAAGAATTGCACAGAAAGCACATCATTCTACCAGTGAACAATTCCCTGGGAAGCTCTCCTGCCCAAATGAAATGAATACCAGAGCTTGTAGCCCTCTTGTACCACTTTTGCTCATTTCAATGTAGTACACACTGGGTAGACAATGCCCTAAGTGAGCTTCCGGCATGTGTGTACAGGTTAAGACAGAATTGATATGTCCAGCATTTTGCATATTCTGCCTCTTACTTCTAGCTTTGTCCTGTGGTTCTGTGGTTAACTCAAAGTGTACATTACAAAACACAAGATGAATGCTTGTCACCGATTTAAATAGCCCAGGGATGCATGCAATTTATAACAATGCATAATCATTTGCACAAGAAGTAGTAGATGACAAATCCAGAGCATAAGTTTTCACTGCACCTAAATTATAGAGCAAGTTTACAAATGGTGAGATTCCGTATATAATGTATGTATACACACATATACCAGTTTAGTGAAACTGTAGGGACTCATATGCAGGTCAAGTCAGCATTTTTATCCAATGCTGGTTTAAATAGCTAGTAGGTTATTCATCTTGCCTAAGAGAAGCGTGCTTCTAACTTTGGGATTTTGGGTTCATTCAGTTATAGGAAAACAGCACACACACTCAGAAATTAATAATAATAATAATAATAATAATAATAATAATAATAATAATAATGATGCTCTGAAAAAATAGGATTGCCAGACATGTAGGAATGTTTCTCTAGGAATCTTACTTTTTGCAGAAGCTTGTTACCTTCTTAGGGGAAGTTACCTGGCAGAGTACAGGTGCTCTGCACCACTTAATGATGCTGGCAACACCAAGATACACTTGAAATCAAATCTTGTTAACCTTGTTTGCACTTTTATCCCGAGCTGAAACCTGGTGCATTTTGACTCAAAATATTGCAGTTGTGAAAGGACACACCTTTCATGTAATGGAACCAGTAATGGTTTTGCCATTGATACCAACTGAACTTAAACAAAAACATACTGATGACTACTTATCACCTCTTCATCTTAAAAAGCTGATGGCTGCTATTTGCCAAAAGTTTTTCAGACCTATAGTATAGTGTGACATGCAAATTTTGACATAAGCCTAAATCCTTGGTCTTGGTCCACAAGACTGAAGTTAAGGATATTTGCTTTGTTGTGCTGAGGGATCTATCCTTTAGGCCACAATTCAACTTTCAGGTTTTTGCCTTACCATTCCGCAGAAGGTCTCTGGTGGATTTCCACATGTTATGTCTGGTGGATCCAGGCTCACTTTCACATATTTCATCATATCTATGGCTTCTGGCTGACAGGCCGTGTAATCCCAAAACTTCCCTTCATCTGTGTAAATCTGGGTCTTACACACATCGTAATGCCCCCAAGCAGAAGTGTAGTGCTGTATCACCGACGACACAGTAACCCAAAGGGTATGAAGTGACAAGAATCTTGACAAATACATCTCTAAATCCTTCACAGGTGCCTTGACAGCTATAACCAGTAGCAATCAAATGTGTAGTCTATATTATACATGTATGTACACCAGGAGTTGCGAGTTACTGTAAAAACATGTTCCGGACCAGAGTAGAAGAGTTAGGTTACAGTGGTTGCTTTTTTAAAGTTGGAAACTTTGGTGGTAGCCTGGCATTACAAAGAGATGTTTTTCATCTGAAGGATGTCCGCTGCCTTAAAAAGAACGTATCAGGGCCTTAATCACATATGTAAAGGACGTTCAAAATCAGATGATAGCTTAGCAATGCCCAGGCTTCAGATGGGTAGTCAGTAATCCTGAACGATCCTCCTCTTTCGCGGCTCATGAGGAATGGCCAGCCAAACCGATAAATCAGTTGTTGGAGCAAAACGATGAGCATCTACAGGCCTGTGTCTAACTGCCATCAATCATTCTTTTCTTCTGGCACCAGCACCCTTTTAGAAACAATAAAAGTAAGAGTTATTGTCCAAGAATCAATGCATTAGAAAAATATACGATATGTTGACATTTCAAGAGCCTTTGATACAATATAAGGTAAATTGGAATAATCTGGATAACCTTTACTGGAGGGGCTTTTACTGGAGTGAACAAACTACCGGAATCACTCATCACCAAAACTATTTTGACATGAAAGATTTAACTCCTCTCTAAACAAAGACAGATATGTAGCATTCTCAGTGAGTCCTGAGTCCCTCTTTCCCTTGGTTTATTTGCTTCAGAAATGGTATTTCCATCTTTGCAAAGCCCGAGAGCAAGAAATAGCCCTTCAACAGCTTTTGAATTTCATAACCAAAAGGGGGATAGAAACCCCCAACCCACCAGAGGTAGTGGATCTTTTATTACAGCGACAAAGGGCTGACAACAACTTGTGCGCTTTTCATCTCTTGGAAAGAAGGCCTGGGAGACAGCTCCAAGTGTCTAGTACACGTCTCAGCTTTTGTTAGCTTAATAAGAGAGATATTATGAGCACACTTCTGTCTCTTTGGATTTTTTCTCATTAGTACTGGAAGAACTTTGCTTCTTTTGTTTAATTGTGTTTAATGACAAAGATAACAGTTGGCTCATTTGCAGCTTATAATAATTTCCTCTTTCTATAGGCCTTCTGTATTTTCTTTTTATTATTATTATTATTATTTTAATGTCCTTTTATGTGTCAATTTCGAGAGCAGAAGCCATCCTCTCAAACCCCCTCTGTTCACAGGAGAGGGGCATAAAACACTGCTGTAAATTAATTAAATGCTACAACTATTTTTTAAAAAATACAAAATCATACACAGAACCATGGGACAGATGTTCACCTGACAGCCATCAGGCTTAATCAAGTCCCCCCCCCCCCGCTAAAAGCATTCTTTCCTGTCCTCTGGGGTGGGCAGATGGTCATCGGGATCTACTGATAGATCTCTGTATCAGCAGTAGATCAGAAAGAGTTTCTGACTGCCAGTTGTTAAACAGTACCAGCAACAAAATAACTTTTCCCACCTAAATTAATGAAAAGAAGTGAAATGAAGAGAACTGGGAGTGGACTTTCTGTGGAGGGGCTGTCAGCTCATCTCAGTTCTGGTACTGAAAACAAATTCCTACGGCATCTTCTGCTTTGATTCTAATTATATGTCCTAGTAAAGAACAAGAAAATAGATTCGACAAGCTTGAAGTCTGCCCAGCCCTGCTCTACCAGATTTTAGTTAAGTTGTGATCAAAAGTTCCCAAAGGTTTTGGATGGGGGGGGGGCAGAGTTTACAGGCTCCAAGAAGTAAAGGCATTCCACACTTGGTGGTGACATCTCTCTTGGATTTTGCACACAGCTTGTGCGTATGTGTATATAATATGATGTTTGAGCTCAAAATCTGTGAAGCCCTTAGCTTTAGATGGTGCCAATTGGTTCATGGATCCAGAGTATCTGCAAGCAAATCTGATTGTTCCAACTTAAGAGTCTAGCACCTGGAGAATAGTGTGGCCCCTGAAAATATGCGAGTTTAGTTATTCCCTGGTACAGGCCACAGTCCTCAGACCTATGCTGGGATGGAACCATTTCAATGTGCCACTCTGTTTGCTATTAATGATGCTTTCTGAACGTTGGGAGCCTGATCTACAGACTTCAAGGGAACAAGGAGCTGGTTCTTTCTGGCAATTTTCCCCAAGATGATGCATTTAATCATATAGCCCCATTCTTAACAATCTGGTATTAAGCCACCATCCGCCACCAGCTCTCCCTGAGCTCTCCCTTGGCATATGGAAGCAGCTGTGCTTCATACAGCTGCTTACCTCTGTTAGTTTTGATCTTCTAGCTAGTTGCATTATTGAGACTATGATGCCACATATATGGAAAAAAAAGCTCCCCACATTATAGTAACTTCTTACAGCTCATTCCAGAAAACATCTACTTCCAGGGAAAGGGAACCTGGTCTTCAAAGCAATTTTTTGTAAACAAGTTCCTTCTATTCAAAGAAGGCACCGTCTTGAAACTGAACTTAGCTACAGAGACTACGCAGTGCCAACAGATGGCTGAATTGTGTTTCCATAGCAAATTACAATAATTGCCTTATGGACGCAAGTGCAATTTCCTATTATATTCATTTCATAAAATGGTATTGTACAGCTGTTACATGCATTGCATTGCATTAGAAAGTGTTCTGGCTACTTGAATTTCCTTCCAGCAACGAGCTGCACAATGTTGGAATTTTAAATTGTCACAAACCTAGAAGCATTTTTATAACATATTTTTCAACGAACACACCTTTAAAACCATACCATCTTGTCCAACATCTCCCTTCAGTTTTGGTATGCTTAGTCTTGTGTAATCATCACCAAGCCATTTCATGCATTCATTTGGTAATTTAGAAACAGCGTTTGATTCATTTCAAATCTGCTGTTTTAGAGTTTCTTCCATTGTATAGTCCAAAATGCACCTTTTTAGAAAGAAGGCAGATTTTCTTTCCCCGCTCCCATTCATCACTGGGGTGGGGAAGGGTTTACTAAAGAAATAATTCACTTTTTGGGTATTATTTGGTCTTTTCTTTAAGAAATAAAATGTATGATTACCAGAAAAGCGCTATATATAATGAATGCTGAAATGATGAAGTACCTTTGTGAATAAAAAGATGCACTTCTGCAAGTAAGCCCTATTATTTTCAGGACTCTTTACTCCTGAGCAAATGTGTACTTAAATACCTAACCTTTCTTGTGGAGCTTTCCTTTTTTTCATCAAGATGTCAGCAGACACACAAAGCACAAATGCAGAAAGTGGAGACTAAGAGCAGCACTGAACACTACCCCTCTTCACTAGGCTATACCCTTTCCCCTGTATAATGAATCCTCATTAAGGAAAGTTTAGAGTCATGATGATGGTCATTACGCAGAATTATAGACTGTATCATTGATCGAATTTAGTGTGCTGACAAGGGGAAAGTGGAGAAGATTCTGCAGGTGATTTGAGAATCAGACAGATACCAGAACATGTGAATGGCATGTTTGACAAGAAGCAGCCAATTATAGCTTAAATTTCTGGCACCTGTCCGGTACATGATTAATAGTTTTTCATTACATTACAGACATATTATTAATGTATTAAAAATGTCATGCTTTGGCAAAAGCTAACACAGCATACCTTAGCTAGTTGGCAGCGTCTCATTATTAATGAGCTCTCACTGACACAGGGAAAGATACTGACTTAAGATCACAGGCTAAGGGTCGTCGGTGTTTGGGGCAACAGCATCACGTGACCCATGTTGCATTTATGCATGGGAGGGGGGAAAGCAACTCATGAAAGCCAAGTCTCAGCTACCTACAGTCATAATGATTTTATTTTCTTGCACGAACTCACAAATTTCCACTTTGATCCTAAACAGAACAGCAGTTTATTTCAGCACAATTCAAATAATATTCCTAGTTGAACTTCCTTAGGATCATAAACTTTTTGAACATTAACATCTGTATTGGAGATAAGGAGCTTTGAAGAATCAAGTAGGATTCCGCCACCGCCACCGCCACCGCCACCCCAGCATTTTCCAAAATTCACATTTGATCTATAACAGAGAAGTGCAAATAACTGACAGACGTCTGGTGTTGTGAATCCTCCCAAGATTTTATAACCTCTGCCTACTATCCAATCATGCACTCTACCATATTAAACTGAATTGATCCACAGCATCTCACATACAAAAACTAGCATCTTCCTTAGTTGAAGGAAAGGTAATTGCAATCTGCTGGAAAAATAAATGGATTATGCTAACTGCATTCAACAGAGCCACAACACACAGTGTGTTGGAGCTGTCCCTTGTTTCTGATAGCTCATCACTCCCGAGGTACTTTGACCCTTTAATTTTCCACCTATGCCCTATTCTCCAGTGTCTGGAAAAAAAACCAGCAGGCATTTCACACCCCATCCCCACCCCACACATTCCTAACTTGCATTTATCGTGACTTAAAACAGTGATATTAATCGCTTCGTAATCAGCAATCTATTCTTAGGCATGGACGGGTAATCGATGCCCAGCCTTGCATGTTGCATTCATTACGCATACCAAATTTGATACCCCAGCTCAGACACCAAAAGCGAATGCCAGCTGTAATTAATTATTATAAAAGAGAACTGTCAATTCTCATTAGCATTTTGCTGGCAAATGTAGCTTCTTGTAGTAGGCTTGGTCACTGGGAACAGCATCATCTTCCCACACTTGCAATAATAATCATCTCATTATAAAAACTGTCACCCAAGAATGAGATGATCGGGGATGCTGTCAGGAGAACTCTCCAGGTAAGGGTTGCCTCTACTACTTGGCTTGATTTTTATTCTAAAAAGAGTTTAAAAAAATAAAGAACCCAAACCAGTTCTAGTTATATTTACTTCAAAAGAAGTAAAGCGTTTATGCATTTTAAGGAAGTGTGGACAGGTTTGCAGCCTTTCGTTAAATTGTCACATGCAAATCAAACATAACTTAGTACTGTAGATAGCTTGGTAGATAGATAATGAAACCATGAAGCAGATATGTGACAACTGTATTCTATGCTATTCTCTACAGATTTTCTTTAAAAAGCTTTCGTGGCATTTTGGGTGGTGTTTTCTTCAAAGTCTCCAATAATACTGTTATGAACACAATCCAGAATGTGCAATAAACCACCACAATTTTCCACTCCCCCCACCACCACTCAGGAAATAAAATCTGGTAGGGTAACCCAGGATCTCGGCATTTAAAACCAGCCCACATCTTAAAAAATAAAATAAAGGTCAAGCTCAGTCAACTTTGGAAGCTAAAAGGGAACATATATATAAAGTAGGGTTTGCACTTTACCTCCTTGGATGTGGGATCAAAAATGGAAAATGCCAATTTTGTACAGTGCCCCCCCCCCCGACTATGGAAACCTGGTGTATGCGAAACCTCTGCATTTAGAACTAGCCCACTGCTTTTCATAAATACTAAATTAGTTGCTGAACAAGCAAAAATAGGACCATATGGATAATTGGGTATATGCTTTATGCCCTTAGGCTTGGAAAGTAGTAAAATACATTAGGTGTGGGTGAAATATATAAGAGGATTTTGATGGTAAAGAATCTAGCTTTCTTTTTAAAAAAAGCAATTAAAATTTTTGAACTGTGGAACAGTGCAGATATTTTTCCCTTGGGAAGGTAAGAGGGATTTTGGGAATTTTAAGTTGTAAGGAGAGAGAGAGAGAAACAAGATTTGAAATTTAATCATGAAAACCAAGGGCTCTAAAGCAACCTAACCCCCAATGATGACTGTTCCGTTTTTTTCTGTCTTGCAGCATTATCCGGAAAACACGGTACACGAATGCCTCATAGCGTAGCACAGTATTCAAATTGGAAGGAAAATGAATCACATGCTTTCATTCGAGGGCAATATTATCAGTCACTGTTGGAAGCACGTATTGTTATAACTGCCATAGATTTCTGAAGCGCCTATCCTTCATTTAAGTAGCTGCTACAGAATAGCCTATTGCTTGCAACATTTAGGCACAATTACCAGAGAAAGATTGGTGCCTCCACAACGTAAGAAAAGTTGTTGGAAAGTAACAAACTGTGGCAACAATCCTGAATGTAGCAATGCAACCTTGCGTACAGGATGGCTTCTCATGACACTCATAAGTAAATTTTCCAGCTGAATTTCAATATTCGTTACCACTTAAATATATGCAAGGAATTGGCTGCCAATAAGCTAAAAAGCCCTGGCTTTGTTTAAAATAACAGTAATAATTCTACACCTTGGATCACAAATGCAGTTGCATTTTTAAATGTGATTTAGGCATGACAATTTGAGAAAGAATGAATATCCATCTCTAATTGCGAACTGCTGTGGAAATAGTTCATACAGGATCCATGATGATTCAAATGACACATTTTGTGGTGTACTTACCCAACTCTCTTGTTAGGGCAAATACAGAAATCTTTCAAGTTCCTAAAACTTGACAGAAAAGTATGGGCTGAATTTATATGCTGTTATAAGTGACTTCCAGGAACACATTTCGAGTCTAACAAGATTGTGTTATGAAATCTATTTGACAGAATCATCTTTTACATATCCACTCAAGGATAAAGCTCAATTAAGTTCGCTGCGGCATACTTCCAATTAAGCGGGTCTAGGATTGGGCTATTTTCAAACAGATCCTAAAAACAAGGAAACCTATGAGGAAAGGGGCCTGGCAACCCACAATCTGCACCACTGCCTTATTTATTCCCCTCCTTTCATATACTTGGAAAACAAAAAGATGAAGAAACAAATATTTATCAATATATGGCTCATACGTTTTCTTTAAGGGAACAAGATGTAAAGCATGCAAACTTTTAAGAGTTGTTATCTGTTGAATACACCTTTTTCATCATAGCTCACTGTCATCTGATGCTTTTGTTTTTGGGGGATAAACTCATTTTCCTCTCTTGCCGCCCCACAACCCCAACACTTATATCTGACCAATTTAGAAATATTGTATTTCATTTCACATCAGAACGAAGACCCAGTGGAGTTGGGCTTAAGCCACCTCTCCCAGTCTTTTTGCTGTATTTTGAATCACATTTCCTCCCTGCACAAAAATCTTTATTCACAGAACAGAAAAAGCTACTCAGATTCAGAATGAACGGTGCACTTTTTTTTAGCAGTTTTGGCTCAGATGATCCATTAAAAAAGTAGTCTGTATTTAGCAAACGTATTCCCTTTATTTACTGCTTGCCATCATTAAAAAAAAAATAAATTATTTTTTTCAGGGAAAGATCTCGTGCTGAGGATAACCCTTTTTCGTAAATTGCAACAGTGAGGTTCTCTCCCTTCTTTAAATCTTGTGCCATCGATTCTGTGATTTTAAAATGAAATTCTAAGCTAGCAAAGGTCCAGGGCAGGAAGGTAACCGATTGAAGGTTTCCTTATGAAGCAGAATTTAATTAGATGGTTCAGAATTGAGGACACCCCACTAACAGAACAATGCATTTCAGGGGAGACGATGCCAGCCCAAGGAGTACATCTCTAGCTTCATTGCCTTGGCAGAAAAGATGCCTGGATCCCCGCCACCACCACCGAACATTTTCGCTGTTTGATAATAAAAGGTCAATTGCCCTCTTTCCTAGAAACAACCCCTCTGAAAGACCCCCCCCAACACATTTCCGCCCTTTCGCCAAGATTGCAAATCTGGTCGCCTTCCCAACCGAAGACCCTCCCGGACGAACGGCAGAGGGCGCAGTTTCTATTCGTATCTAAGTTTCATCTCCTTTCCCTCTTCTAAATATCTCTTAATTGGTTACTGCGGGGAGGGGGGGGTGAAGAGGAAACGCCAGAAAAGCACAATAATTCTGCTTGCTGCGGAAATATGCATCTGAAGACGCTGCATATTTTTAAAAAAAGTATATGGGCAGATAGACAGATGAACATCCGCTTCCTCTGAGCAAACCACAGCGCTGCATCCAGATCCAATGCCACCGAAGGCTTCCCACTTTCCATCCCTCCAACCCGGGATAGAAAATAAGAATAAAAAGAATTGAGCATCCCCTTCAGGTAGCCCTTTGCACGGTGGAAGGCAAAGAGGAGGACGCAGCAGCCAGTTAGGTGGGAAAGTCCCAACAAACCTCGGATGGGATCTCGCGCCTCTGGGTTTGGCCAACAGCGAAGTTTCCCCCGGGCAGGCTGCGAAAGGGTCCTCGATCTTTCCAGCTCTGGGATCTTAAGCAAGCGAGCCGAAGTGGGGAGAAACCTCGTTTTGGGGTGGGGAAATTTACCCCTTCTTTCGAATAGCGCCGTCTGGAGGGCGGGCAACGGGCGGGCTCGCGGTCTTACTCACCGTGCGGGGCGATAGCTGCGCGTGTCGGGCAGGAAGAGAAGACGCCGAGGCCGAGGAACCAGGCGCCGCCTTCGCTCGGGACCCCCTGGGCGGGCGAAGGAGACTCCGAGGCTGTGGTGCCTCTCCGGCTGCGCAGGGACGCTGAGGGGGAAAAACGAGGGCTGCCCTCACTGGCCGCTCCTCCCGCGTGCCCTTGCCGCCGCCGCCGCTCTCCCTTCGCAGGCGACTAGCTAACAAAGTTACACCTCACGCCCCCCCCAAAAGAGAGACTTGCGCGAGCGAGGCAAGGGAAAGCAAGGCGAGCCTCGGGCTGAGGCTGGGCGCTCCCCGTGCGCGGCGCCCGGCGGGGATTAGCCACTCCTCTGGCGCGGCCACTTTGGAGCAGCAGCAGCAGCAGCAGCAGCCCAGCTTGGCTAACAACGGGGCGGGAAATCCTGAGGCAGAGGGAGGGACCTGGCTCGGACAGAGGTGGCGGGAAGGGCGGCGCGGGGAGACGGCGTCCCTTCAGGCGTCCCGCTCCGCTGGGACTTTCCCGCCCTTCCCCGGCCGGCTTTTCCCTCAGGCCGCCGCACTTCTTGGCGTCAAACTTTTGGCGGGCAGGCGCGGGGCGCGCGCTGCTCGCCCGCCGGCCGCGGCGGCTCCAGGTGGCGCGGCTGCTCCCGTCGTGCTGGTGGCGGCGGCGGCGGCGGCGGCTGTCGCTGCGGGACCCCCCTAGCTTTCATTTTATTTTCGGCCGCCGACGTTGAAGGTGCTCGGAAGGGACATAAATCACCGCAATTAGCCTTGGCGCCGACCAGAGCCTCCTCGCCTCTCCCAGGGCCCCGCTGCCGCCGCCGCCGCTTCCGGGGCGCGTCGCGGCGCTCCAGTCAGAAATGTCACTGCACATCAGCGTCGACGGCGAGACGCGGGGAAAAGTCTATCGGATGAAATATACATGCAACACACCCCTCCTCCTCCTCCCCTCTCTCTCTCTCTCTCTTGCAGGACTGCAAATTCTCCTTGGGTACTACTCCTACCGGCAGCTCCTGGGCGCTCGCCGCGGCCCCTGCAGTGGCGAAAAGAAGCTCGCAAACTTAAGGACAGGACGCGATCAATGCGAGAGGGAGGGCGAGCGGCGAGGAAGGCGCAGAGGGGGTGGCACCGCCGTTTCACTTAAAAGCAATCTCCTCCTGCAACTGGCAGCGACGAGAGAGATTGCGAACCTTATACCACCTCCGGACCTGAGCGCGCCGAGCGGTCCTAACGCCGATGGTATCAGCAGCCGGCTCCATCGCCAGCTCCACTTTTTTTGCTTACCACCCACAGTGTCTCCGGCACCTACCACGCCCCTCGTTCTCTCGCTTTAACAATGCACAGGTGTTTTCTAACACACACCCCGGTTACAGTCGTATCCATCTTATTAAGAATTAAGTCTGATTGCTGCAAAGCTGGATGGGTGGGATTTGTGGCCCTTGAGATGTTGTTGGACTCCAACTCCCATCAGCCCCCCAGCCAGCTCAGCCAATGGTCAAGGGGGTTGGGAGTTGCAGCCCAGCAACAACTGGAGGGGAGCATGTCCCCCCCCACCTCTGGTGTAAATGGCACGTCACTTCCAGGTAAAGTTAGTGATTTCCAAAGGTTGAGGGAGTTGGGTAAGTTTAGCCTGGGAAAGAGGAGATATGATAGCCACCTTCAAATTTCTAAAATGCTGGCACATGAAAAATAGAGCAAGCCTCTTTTCTCATCCATAGCCAATGGCTTACAAGAAAGGAGATTCCGACTAAACATCAGAAGGGGTTTTCTGATAGAAGAGCTGTTGGACAGTGGGACAGATTTGCACTGGAGGTTTTAATGACAGATGGATGGCTGTCTGTCATTGATGCTTTCATTGAGATTCCTGACCTCTGGGGTCCCTTCCAATTCTATGCAACCTGAATCTTGACCATCACCAGACCACACATGCACCACTCCTTGGTCATGTAGGTTCTTCATAGTTCCCTGGAGCATTTGAGCTGCTTCACACTTTGCTTTAAAAATACTGGCACCAAAATGAATGCCCAGCACTGCCACTTGTGAATAGTGCACTCATGTATAAATCCCCAGGGTTTTCTGCATTTAACACTAGCAGTCGTCTGGAAAAGGGTTGGGCCACACCTTGCCTGTTTCCTTGCGCTGATGTATGTGTCTGCACCCTTTGTGACTGATGGCGTCACACTGACATTTGCTCTGATTGATTTTATGTGACGTGATGAAAATTTTTGAGGCGACAGCCTCCTTCATATAGTCCTGATTTTCCTCTAAAGAAATAGGTTGTGTAGGTGACAATAGAGAATAGCACAGCTGAAGTTAAGTTCTTTAATGTCCCTGTGAGAGGACATGCCTAGCTCTTTCACTGAAACCAAAGGCACACCTATGCATTTCACTTTGGTGGCAGAGCCATAGCTCAATGGTGCATACATTAAGCATTTTTCAGCATTCAAATTCCCAAAAATGAGGGGTCCTAAAAAGTTGTAACATGACTTGGGAACTCAAAAGCTGTGGTTAAATTAATAAAATTTGGTTTTGTTTGGTAAGTGAATTGTGTGTAAAATTGCACAGAAATCCTTAAAAACGATAGCCAAGTACTTGCAGTTATATTATATATTAATATGTATCATCATCATCATTGAGCATTACCTAACGTTTTCAAAAAGAAAAATTAAAATTATTTGGTTTTCTGATAGCAGTTTCTGTGTTTTCTCATCAAATGCAGACCTACCAAGCTAAATGTTGTCCAGTCAGAAAAATAAAAGCAGATTTGAATTTCTCACACTCTAAAACATATTTTTAAGACTGAAGAAATTTGCAAAAATAAAGTTATACCCTCTAAAATGACATGCCCTAAGCAGGAGTATCAGATTCTACCCCTGGCAGGTAAGGCAGGGAAGACTCCTGTCTGCAGCCCTGTCACCTCTTGTTGACAATACTGAGCCTTAAGACTCACAAGCCTAGAATCTAAAGTATGTGTGCTGCTCATTTATTACCGGTGATACATTTTATTTAGAATACTCCTATCACACCCTTCAGTTCAAAGCTCTCAGGGCAGCCATTATCCACATGATCAAGAATACAACAGAATAATACCATTCCTGCTATAATAGTGAACTCGTCTGGAAACGAAATTGGGCCACCCAAAAGTATGGTAGTGGCTTCTGAGTACTTGAAGTAGGTGCTAGGAGTGCAGAAATGCAGAACATGACATTTGAGGGCTGGGGGGGGCACCCTGTATGTCATGAACTTGTGAGCTTACAGAATGCCAATTAATTGAGGGGGGCTCTAAATCAGAGGTGGGAAACCTCTGGGGCTGATAGGAGTTGAACAACACCTCAAAGGCCACAGGTTCCCCATCCCCGTTCTAATTAAACCAGAGTCTGTTCATCTTATCAAAGGCAAAATCAGACCTGCTAAGAACCAAACATGGTCCATAAGACTGTTACAAGGAATCAGGGACCCATTCATGTTTCTCCCATGTAACTGTGACAGAATCACTTTCTCACATCATGGTTGTCATAGATCCATTGTCTTTCACAAGCTCTTGATGGCTACTGCCTCTCTGGATGTGTAGGTTCACCACTATGAACTTCACATTCCCAAGATATGTAAATGTTCACATGTAGATCATATTATACTGAGCTTTACTTCAACCGTCTATCATAGTGAACTTAAATTCCTGACTTCTGTAAACACTTCTTGGCTGACATTTAGCTATACATTTGGCAGTACATGGCACATTTGGGCTGACCTCCTCCTCACTACGTTTATGGCACCCCTTAAAATAATATTGTTCCCAGATCACAGTGACCCTAACTGTATGTTCTTGGCCTTGATTCTTATGTATTTCCTGAAAGTCAAACACATTTTTCTTTTCTTCCTTGACCAGCCAAATTTGCTTCCCTTTGTACTGATCCCCTTGGTCCATGCATCAGCAGTGCATACTTGCATATTAGCAAAGCAAACCATTTTGTTTGCTACAACTGAACAGGACAGCTGTATCGATGGGAGAGTGGGTCAGGGAAACAAAGCAAGTTTTGCTCTCACTGCAACAGTGTCCCAAAGCACAACACTTTACTGTTTCCCATAGGAAAATTGAGAATGGCAGCCTTGATTTTGGTGTAGCTTGCTTCGGGATTTTAGCCGCGGTCTTTGTTCTCAGCCAAGTTATAGCAAAGCTGTATCTATGCTAAGTGTATGTGTCAGAGTGGATTATGGGAATCTTCTCACTTCCCAGAAGAATGATAAAAAAATAAAAAAATGCCAGGTTAACTATTCCAAGCTTGCTCTTTGTGTCTGAAAGAAAAACACGGCACATTATTGCTATATGGTACTATAACAGTCAAGGAGTGCGGACTGCATTAAGAAAAGGTGTTGGAAATGAAGGGTAGGATATTAATGGTCATCAGTTGTACCTCTGACCCTGACATACTTCCATCTCAATTCAGCAACAATAGTTCAAGAAGAAAAATGCAACAGCTCATGTCCCTGGCTCCCAGGGCTGAGCTGGCTCATCTGATTTCCCATTGATTTATTTTGCCCTAACTCAGCTCCCAATTTGCTCAGTCAATAGGCGATTATTTGGCTATTGATCCAGGCCTGTGTTTTTAGTGCCTGCAACAGCTTTATTTGCTGCTCCCAAGGGAAGACTGGGGAGTGACCAAGGGGGAAGGGGGAAATGGTACTAGAGAGAGAGAAAAATGTCTTAATCCAGTGGATACAGGATTCTGCAGGAAAAGAATGTCTGCCTGGAAGAGATGGGGCAAATAAGAGTTCTGTAGCACAATAAAGACTAACAAAATATTTGCATGCCTTCTGCCTCACAGATACACACATATATAGAAAAAGGTGTGGGTGCAAAGGACACTTTAAAAGATGTGTACAGTCATACCTCATGTTGCGTCCACTTCAGGTTACGTGTTTTCGAGTTGCGTCCCGCGGCAACCCAGAAGTACTGGAATGGGTTACTTCTGTGTTTCACTGCTCGCACATGCGCAGAAGCACTAAATCATGCCGCATGCGTGCGCAGATGCAGGAATTCAGCTTGCGTCAGTTCCATGTTACAGACGGGCCTCCGGAACCGATCCTGTCCGTAACACGAGGTTCCACTGTATGTTTCATATAGTTTTTTTTAAAAAAATACATGCCTTCACCTTATTTTGTGAGGAGTTCCAACTGATTGATATAATGATGGGAACAAGCATATATTTCCCCAACCAAGATAAAGCTAGATGACATTGTAACAGGTCTTTATTGCAACAGTACTTTGCATTGGATTCTCTCTCTCTCTCTCTCTCTCTCTCTCTCTCTCTCTCTCTCTGTGTGTGTGTGTGTGTGTGTGTAGAGTAGTGGTGGTGTAACGATCAGATAGTAAAAACACTGGCAGCCTGGTTTTCCTCAAGCATCTTCTCCTGACTGCTGCCGGAAAATTATATCAAGAAACTTGGGTCTGAAAGGAAGCCTCCCCCCCCCGCCCCACCCATCAAATTGATAGTGAAAGGTTGTTGGGCTCGATTTTACCTAATCTTCCTTCTCAGCTTGGAGTTATTCTCCCCTGCCCCCTCTTGAGGGTAAGAAGATCTTTCCCATTCCTGTCTGTGGAACCTTTGAGCAAGACATCTCCACCTAAAAACTTTCCAGTAGATATGTGCAAAAGCCAAAAAGAGGGAAATAAACAGACTTCATTCCAACTCCCAGTCTAGGCTCCTTGTTTCTCAGGGCTGGAATGAAAAGAAACCACTTCTGTGTGGGGCTGTGGTCTCAGGTAACTTCAAAAAAGCTCATCAAGTTAGATTTTTTTTGAGGGGGAGGGGAAGCCACTTTCCTCACCTGATCCAACCCAAAGGAGCGTACCATGGCTTGCCAGGTCACCTCCCATAGGAATGGGGGGATATGTTCAGTTTGGTGTGTGTTTTAATGGGAACCTGCCTAATCAGCAATCCCTGAAACAATATGCAAACAGATTCACAGCTAGCTCTTGAAATTGCCACCCTTCCAAATTTTGTGGTGCCCTTCTCCAGCCAGAGAACGTGCACAAAAATGCATCTGTTAGTGAAAATAGCATACAAAGATCCATTATATTAGGCAGAAAGGCTGCAAAAATGTGCATATAGGGCAAAATTGCACACAAATATATGTATATAAGAAGAAGTGGACATTTAAGCGGTGATGGGTTTTCATGAGGGCTTTTTTAAAAAAGTCACAAACTGATGTGGAAATGTGGCAAGCTGGATTTGAGATTGGAAATGTGAGAAGCTAAGAGAAACTGACAAATTCACCCATCCAGACCACCTGACCCGACCCAGATCAACTTAGGACCACAAAAGTCTCAATTGCCCCTGTTTACCAGTGATGGCTCCTGTCCCATATAAATCACTATCTCCATCTTTCTTTTTCACCTCCCTCTCCCAGGTTTTAAATGTTGTTAAGTAATTGCTAGAGTTGTCATTTTCTTTTAGAGAAGAGCTTCCTCCAGAGTGTCTCTAGAAGTCAAGTGCCTTAGTGGCAGAGGGTGGAGGTTTAATCTTCTCTCATGCAAATTCTTTCATGAGGAACTCTAAGGCACTGCATAGAGCTCAGGCTGCTAAATCACACCTTGGCTCTGCACATTTTGTACTGTCGATAACAGGTTGGAGGCTGATAGTATTTCCCTAACCAATAGGACAAAACACTATTTTGATTTTTCAAACAGCGCATGTCAAGTTGCTGATGCGTACAAGACCATACAGCGGATGGAGTTGAAACATTTAGGAACATGTGATTGGGAACTGCCAAGGCAGTCAGGCTTGTTACATGTTGGGGTGTTACAAGCTTGTCCTCTGAAATTTTGGAATTCATGAATTACATTTATAGCCTTCCTTTCTTCTGTCATGGAGCACAAAGTGGATATTACAGGGTTCCCATGTGATTTCCCTTTCAGGCACTGACCAGACCCTGATCTATTTAGTTTTGGCAAGGTTCCTGCATCAGGTGCCTTCAAAATACTATATCAAGGATGTATGCAATGACAGCAGCGAGGATACTACTGGCCCAGAGATGGAAAGAAGATAAAGTTCCAACCAGAGAGGAATGACTGATGAAGATGATGGACTATGCTGAAATGGCAAAAATGACTGGGAAAATCAGAAACCAGGAAGAGAAGAATTTTAAGAAGGAATGGGGAAAATTCATAATGTACTTAAGATAAAATTGTAAACAACTAAAAACTTTGGCAGGATTAGAGTAATGCTTGTAATGTACAAAAAACAATGGAAAAATTGATAATATTCTTGTAACAACTTAGAGGAAATAAGATAAGCAGATGGAAAATTGGATTAATAGTGGTAACCATGGAAGGGCAGAGAGAAGTCAAGGGATGCAGAGGTGATTGATGTGTTTGAATTTAAATTTGTTATGTAAAACTTAATAAAAATTTTATATATATATAAAATAATGTAAGAAGAGCCTGCTGGATCAGGCCAATGGCTCGTCTAGCCCAGCTCCCTATTATTGCACCCAATTATTTGCCAAGTTTAAAATATTAGAAACATTTATAGTTTGAGCAGATAAGAAATTAATTGGGGATATATATGCGCCAAATATCCACTTTGAGCATTATACAAACACTCTTTCAAAATGAGAACATTAGAAGTATAAATTAGCACCTCTCACTTATCTGAAAGTTTGCAAAAGGGCATCTTGCTTTCTGAGAAACCATATGCCTCCCATGAAGTGTATTCTAAAATCAACAGAAATAATGTTGAACTAGGTAACAGGAAAGCTAGGAATGCATACCCATGAGCCTTCACCGCAAATGAAACCAATGCTACAGTGTCAAACCTGCCTCCTATTCCTTCCATTTTTGTGTATTTGGAATCATATGGTGGAGACCATAGAGTGAGCCTCATTGGATACATGGTGTTGTACTTAGAACCAAAGTTCTTCATAAAGTTTAGGTGCATCAGAATGTCGCATGATTGCACACCTGTGCACGGCGCCAACCCCAGAAGATGTTGCGTAAAGGGGTGGAATGAGGTGGGCCATGGCAGGAGAGGAACAGGGTGTGGCAGGCTTATGCACACTCCGCTAATGCACATGCAGAGAGGGGATGTCCGGAACGGAATCTCCGCACAAAAAGATTTACATGTATTTAAGGGCTTATCCACATTTACCTTTTGCCTCATGCTTTCTAGGCATAGATCTGCACTTTCCCCATCCATGCCCGAGCACTTTATTTATTTTTGACCCTGCTGCTTTCCCCAGGAAAACTCAATATTTACTGCTGAATTGGGGCAAACAACAATTCAGGTTAATGAATTTTTACCTGGACCATCTAGGCTGCATAGAAGGCTCATTCCTACTTCTTTTTGCACCATACTTTCCAGGAACAGGTCTGTGCTTTAAAGCAATCCATGGAGAATCCAAGGGGAAAGGAGGAGAAATTAATTTTTGGATTGGGGTTTATGCTTTCTTTTAGGATAAAAAAGGTAAAGGGACCCCTGACCGTTAGGTCCAGTCATGGACGACTCTGGGGTTGCGGTGCTCATCTGGTCGAGGGAGCCGGCGTACAGCTTCCAGGTCATGTAGCCAGCATGATAAAGCAGCTTCTGGTGAACCAGAGCAGTGCACGGAAACGCCGTTTACCTTCCCGCCGCAGCGGTACCTATTTATCTACTTGCACTTTGACATGCTTTCGAACTGCTAGGTTGGCAGGAACAGGGACCAAGCAACGGGAGCTCACCCCTTCGCAGGGATTCGAACCACCGACCTTCTGATTGGCAAGCCCTAGGCTCTGTGGTTTAGACCACAGCACCACCCACGTCCCAATTTTTTTAGGATGCATGTTCAGATTTTGTGTGTGTGTGTGTTGTATAGATTAAGGTCAAAGAGATTTTATCAGGTAGAAGACAAGATTCTTAGAAAGGTTTATAGCTTCCCTCTCTTGAATATTTTTGAGATTAATTAAATTTTAAAGCAATACATTTTGATAATATTTGTTGTGCCTGCTATAACAACAACAACAACAACAACAACATCAATGCATGTCACATAAATTACTTGATCTCTTACACCTTTCTTTTATCATTACTATTGCACCCTGGGCAAGAGGAACAGTGTGTGCATGCTCACATTCACCCATGCACAGAATCAAGTGCATTTGGCACACTATAATCTAAGGTAAACAGTCAAAGGCCTCCCCTGCGAAACCCTGATATTCTGCTGATTCTTTGTCCTTTCCTGCAGATCTTTAAGCTTTTCCCCTGGGGAATGGAAAGACATGGCCTTTCCCCAATTAATTTTTTAAAAAACCAAACAGATCTATGTATTAACTAGACAGAATCATCAGGATTCCTTGCTTGTCTTAGTCTGTAAATTCAATATAACAGACTACTGGGAATAGAGTTATTTTTAAAAAAAGACGCTAAGAAGATGCTGTAATCAAAAACTTAATGAGCTGTGTATAATCTGTCAATAGCAGAGTGATAAATGGATAAATGGGGTATCTCGAAAAACATCAATGGCAGCTTTGTTCCGTCAGAGGCAGAACTGGTGAGGAAATGCTTCAGTACAATTGCCACTCATTTGAATGATGCTAGAGAGACTTGGATTATAGTTTTAAATATGGCCTTCCCCAAGTGGCTCCTGTGAGATTTTCCTCTTGAGTCTGTAGTACATATTTTTCAATGGTTGCATGTGATTTTTTTAATGTAGGGATTTCAGGCAGAGTATCCCCCCACTCCACATCAGCAAAGCATGGGGGGTGGGAATGTAAATTTGAAGTGGATTGAAAATCCAGTTTAAAAAAGGCTAAGAAGTACTTAAATATCTATCAACTCCTCTCCATCTGTGCTATACTGTAGTTGACACAAATGTGGGGAGAAAATTCACAAATTCTCTGTTTAATTCTGATTGCAAGAATTCAAGTGTTATCTTCTCCTAATCTCCTGTGATCTCATCAAACTGTGCACTACCTGTTTTGACCTGGAGTAAATATGCATGTGAAACAACAGCTTAGAATTTATGACTGCTAACACCACAAAAACCATGACCGCAATATAGCCTAGAGTGAAATACTCCCAGGAGCAACATTAAAGGAATGGCAGGAGAAATAACTGATTGTAATTCAAACAGGAAAATTCACTATCCATAGATGGGATCTAGGAAAGAGAATTACTCCCATAGGTTTCACATGTAATTAATTTTAATAGGGGAAAGGGCTAGTAGTTGAGCCTTGAAAGCATCACAGATCCAGTGACTTGTAAGGGACTTGTTTGTTTCACCATACAGAAGGCCAATTCACATGGCCACTTCATGTGTAGTCTGCAGTTTTCTAATGGCAAAGTGTTGCTGCAGAAGCATCTGTACATGGTTGACATTCAAATCTCCAGCTTTTTAAAATGGCCTAATAAATGCTAGAATAACCTAATTCCAATGACTACACACACACACAAATGGAACTTGTTTTTCCAAGTTAGTATACTGTATGCTTTTCCCCCCTCCTGGGACCTCGTGTAGAGTGAATAGGGATGCTTGATGGATTTCTTCTTCACAAATTCTGATATGAACTGACCTGATAAACACCCCCCCCCCGAACTAATGTATGGGGATGAATGCAGTGATCCTTTGAATTTCACACTTCTTCATTTTTTAAAAAAATATTTATTAAATGTTATAACAATTAATGATACAAATCTCATTCATTGTGTTATTTACCAGTACATACTTCTTCAGTTTTTGTGATGCTCAAGGGATATACCAAAATGCCTATCAAAATGTTTATTTTAAGATAAAAAAAACATTTAGAGTGGGTATCTCAAGAGAAAATGTGCATTTATTTATTTATTTATTTATTTATTTATTTATTTATAAAAAATCCATTAAAATTGCAACAGATTCATGCAAAAATGTGTCAGGATAGACTTAGGAGTGGTCACATCAAATTGGCCAAAGCTATGGTGGTGCTGTGGGTTAAACCACAGAGCCTAGGACTTGCCGATCAGAAGGTCGGCGGTTTGAATCCCCAAGACGGGGTGAGCTCCTGTTGCTCGGTCCCTGCTTCTGCCAACCTAGCTGTTCGAAAGCACGTCAAAGTGCAAGTAGATAAATAGGTACCGCTCCAGCAGGAAGGTAAACGGCATTTCCGTGTGCTGCTCTGGTTCGCCAGAAGCGGCTTAGTCATGCTGGCCACATGACCTGGAAGCTGTACGCTGGCTCCCTCGGCCAATAAAACAAGATGAGCACCGCAACCCCAGAGTCGGTCACCACTGGGCCTAATGGTCAGGGGTCCCTTTACCTTTACCTTATGCCAAATAATGGGCAAAGTCACACCAAAATGATGTTCGGTCCACCATATTAATTTAAAATGGTGCCTGGTGTCCAAACAGTGATGAAGTTCATTTCCCACACCTTGGGAACCCATGGACCAGGTTTGCTGAGGCAGCCAAAGGCATGCTAAAAATGGGCAAAGTCATGCCAAAGTCAAGTTTTGGTCCTCCATCTTGCTTCAAAATGGAGGCCAGTATCCTAACACCCATGAAAACTTCTGCCCACAATGTGGGAACCCTTGTGCTGAATTTGGTGATGATATCTCAAGAGGCAACTGAACCTACAGAGAACAGATGGGCAGATGAACTGACTGACAAACCACTTTCGAAGAGTACATAGATGGATAGAAGATAGATACTGTAGTAGACAATGGCCCTCAATGAGTTAACAGAGAATCGGCTAATTTTGCATAGCCCAGCAGTCTGAAAGTTCAAACGATAAACATTTCTCAGCATGAATAACCTGAAATACATTTCAAGAAAGTCATTAAAGACACTGGTTTCTAATACATTTTGCAGCTTCTTCATGCTGAGCAGTGCAGAAATGGGGGGACGGGGGTTTACAACTAAGTGTCACTTTGTCACTGGACCATCCCAAAATGTGCAATTAGAATCTGGTAATGAATAATAAACTGCAAGGTCTTTGTATGTGCCTATCCAGAAATTATAGTTCCATATGCTAATTCTGAACATTAGCATTCCAAAATACATACAATGTGGAACTGAGTATCTTAGCAGTTATCCACAAGTTCTCCTTCATGTTATATGTTACCTCAAACAATGCTTACAAGGAAGAGGGAGAGTTGTACGTAGCCTGATCACCTCTAAGTGTAACTGTAATGACTTTGACCGTCTGAGGGAACACTACTCATGGCACCCCACCTCACAGATGTCTGAAGATGGCAGGCCTCGCTGACTCAAGGACCTTGACCACCCACCCCAAATGGTTTTTAATTGTATAGTTCCATGTAAAAAGGTAAAGGGAGAGGCTAATGGGGCAATTTGGGCAAGGCTGTATTCCCAAAGCTGCACACTACTGCCAGTTACCAAAAGGGGGATGGGCAAGGCTGTAGAGAACACAGCAGCCCAACTTGCACTGCCCAGTTGGCCACTACTGGTTATTCCTGTGTTGCAGAATGCCCTTCCTTCTGCCATACATTAAACAGCTTCAGACATCTTGTCTGGCCCTGGCTGGTCCCTGATTTATGTGTCTGAATCCTTTGAATTTCTATTTTATCCACTTTTATATGATTTTATGTGTGCTTATATTGCTGTTTTATTGTGCTTTGGTTTTCTTGACATATTGTTAGATTGTATACCACTTTAAATATTAAGTGGTTTATAAATGCTTTTAAATAGATACAATAATAAATAAGTCAACTGCCCATATTAAACCCTTAGTACCCTGGGTGGAATCTACATACATATAAAAACTGTTCTGAAAATGTTTTTTCTTAAAGCCTTTTTAAAAATACATTGAATCTTCCAAAAGGCTCACTATCACTATCTATTGTCACAGTGTAGACTGCACTTAAAGCAGACTTAAAATGTTTTATTTGCAGCTGTATAGCTGAGTCCCTGGTCTCTCGTTTTGTTCCAGTCCTTCTCTTTGAGTTCCTTTAGTGGAATAACTTAGATTGTAAGCACCTTGGGACAACGACCTTAACAGCAACAAATCAGAAGGAGATTTGAGGGTCCAATAAATTAGGCTGAATCTCTCCAGAGACAATCTTCAATAACCTACAGAAGCTCATAGGGACCCCAAATGGGTTGCATTCTAGAGATCTAACAGAAGACGACACTCAACAGGATTACCTTTGTTAGCTAAATGAAGCTGCACCACACACACAGAGTTATGTTTATTTTACATGTATACTGAATGTGATGGAGCTGCTTCTATACCAGCCCCATTGAGAAATGCCTTGTTTCTACCCAAAGGGTGGTTCAGGTGTGCTTCCGCAGGTTACCTGGCTTGATTGTGAAGATTATACCAGACTGTGGAGAGATTATTCTGATCTGTGAGCAGTACTTGAGTGACATGTTTTCCATTTTAATTAGTTTCTCAGCCATATGGCATGAAGTGATGTAGGAATGGCTTGCTTATGCTAAATAAGAGGCACCTCTGGCTAGGCTCAACAGTTCCTACGCTCTCAGCACAGGTGAACTCTATTCTATATTTTGCTCTGCTGTTTCTTATGTCCTTTTATTCCTGCTAGAATATGACCTGTTTTGGTAATTTAGTGGGTGGCTGGTGATCAACCACTTGGCGATTGTGAGGGAAGAGCTGGTAACTTAGGCAACTACCATCTTCCAAAACATCTGGAACAGCTAGCATTGTTCTTGTGGTGCTCCTTGTTGGTAGATACACCATTCAGTAGTCAACTAGGAGGGAAAGAAGGAAAGAAACACAGGAACATTCTCTGGTCTGGCAGCATGACAACTGGAGATGGGAGAATCTCTCTCTTTTTTTAGTTTTTATTGTTAAAATAATTCATAATTAATACACATATATTACAAATATGCAAGCATACAAACATACATTTCATACAATCCTTAAAAGTGTTCAAACATACTTACACTCAATCCCACAAATAATTCCTTTTCCCATCACCATCCACCACCCTCACCCCACCTTTGTGTTAGACTTCCAATCTACTCAATTGCAATTTATTTCCACTTCTATTACTTTCTTTCACACACCTTTAACCTAATTTCATACTTCTTTTTCTATTACACATTGTTATCCATCTTATTTAGTATTTCAGTATTTGAAACGGAACTTGTTTATTCTAATAGGAGTTCAGATTTTTCGATATGGTTTTGCAAGTATCTTTTAAACACCTTCCAGTCCCTATCTATCTTCTCTTTTGAGATCCTCCCAATTTCTCCCATTGTTTTGGATATATTGTAGTACTCCAATAATTTGGCAAGCCACTCTATTTTTGTTGGTACAATACCACTTTTCCAATTTTTCGCAATCAATAGCCTTGGGAGAATCTGTCCATTTTGGTTTTTCGCAGTTTCTAATTTTTCCAGTTCAGTTCTCCATATTTCCATATCAGTTTGCATTTTCTTAAAAAATGCCCTCATGAAAATCAATTAGCATTTTAGTCCAATTTTCTCTTACTATGCATATTTTTGCATGCAATTTTACTATGAATTCACATTGTCTGCAAGCATTTCCCCCTAATATTATGCATGTTTACATACTATTTTAACTAACATTTTAACATTTTTACGGACACGTTACCATTGTGTGTGCATTTTTGTATATATTCCTTAGCAGGAAAAGTACAAATTTTGAAGGATGACTCTCTTTCAGTTTGCTTAAAGCTTCAGAAAGTATGAATTTTATTGATGTCCCTTCAAATGCAAGCTGATTCCCATTTATCCCCAATCCCTAATTGCAACATTCACACATTTCCTCCTGTTGATGAACTCCTAAGATCTGTTGGTTTCAACCAGCTTCCCCTTGCAGCACTGTGCAGTGCATAGCCCTTCTGTTTTGAAAACCTGCCACTGCAATTTCAGCAAGCAACTCAATACATAGTATTGGTAGGGAAAATATTTGCAAAATGTTTACATTTCTTTCAAAGTACATCTCTCTCCCTAGAGGGCATCTGTGAAGAATGCTATTGTGCTTGCAGATTTTACGATCTGTTTATTTCCCCTAGATCTATACACATATTATCATTACTGTACATGTTCAGGCTTCTTATTTTCATTCTTTCCAAATGTTGCAGAAATGGCCTGGCAGTTTTTATTAATGCATGCCTCCACAAGGGCTGTCAATAACTATTCATCAACGTGTCTTTACTGGCCAGTTGTTTTCAGCATTTTGCCATGCCCATAATATGTTGTGATAATGTTAGTTTAAAATAGCTATGGTTCCAGTCACTTCACATCAGACCCCAAAAGGCTGACAGCCCATAGGAAGAAAGAACTGCTTAATACTAAAACAGAGTACAATGGATACAACTGGATTGGGGCCCCGATCTAACTGTACATGCAGGCAGGAGGCAGGCTTATGCCTTGCAAAGTTAAAACAGCCTGGGTTAGATAAAACTGCCCTGAACTTCTTGGGGCCAAAGGTTTGGGGTGAAAAATGTGTGTGTGTATGGGGCGGGGGATACTCACTTAGTGCTTTATCAGGATTTAGTCTCAATATGTTGGCCCTTACCCAGCCTACCACAGCATTTAGGCACTGGTTCAAAACAGTAAGAGTGTCTCCCAATTCAGAGGTAAGAGAGGATTAGAGATGGGTGTCATCAGTGTATTAGTGACACTGTGGTCCAAATTTCCTATTGATCCCCCTTCAGATAGATCTTAAACAACATTGGGGGTAAAATTGCACCTCACAGCACAACTGCCAGGGCATAGCCACATAGAGTGGTATTCAACCAAGCCTTACTCAGAGTAGACCTATTGAAATTAATGGACCTAACAGAATAGTGTTGATTAAATTCAGTAGATGCACTCTGAGTAAAACTCAGTTGGCTACCACTCATAATTCCCCAGTACTATTCTTACTGATTATTACAATTACTACTATGACATTGGGTGCCCCCCACTACTGTTGTTTAATAAAAAAAGGGGGAGCCCCTGTACTTTCCAGTTTTCCAAGCAATGTTCAACATTGATCAGGGTGTTTTTGAATTAAAGTTCATACACTGTTCTCTGAAAGGAACAACCCATGACTGTATTTCAAGAATCTTTCCTTAATTTTATGACCAAATATTTCAGTCATGTATATAGCACCAAGCTGAAACGTTGTAAAATTGACTCAGCATTTTCATAAAACTTTTAATCATCACTATCACACTCAGATTTATAGAGTTGCAAAACACAGAGGTTACAAATTCAGCATTAAATTTTTACTGTAAGGTTGAGGAGGAGGAGGAGGAGATACAGGAAGGAACAGATTTATCTGGCAGCAAATGACATATTAAGGAGTGGGTGACTAGATGATGTAAGCTTAGGAGCAGTAACTTAAATAGAATTCAATGAGAAGAGAGCCTAGGTGAGAGAGACTAACTAAGGATTTGTTAATTTGGGAGAGGGTCGTATCTCAATGCATGCTTTGCTCCAGGGCAAAAGAAATAGCTATCCTGTTAAAGCTAAGAAGGCTCAGGTCTGGTCATGGGCCTGGATGGAAGACTACATACACTACTTGATATTCATGATGGAAGAAAAGTAGGGCCTAGATGTACTAAATAAAGAACCACAGAGGTACCTCAGGTTACAGACGCTTCAGGTTACAGATGCTTCAGGTTACAGACTCCGGTAACCCAGAAATATTACCTCGGGTTAAGAACTTTGCTTCAGGATGAGAACAGAAATTGTGCAGCAGCGGGAGGCCCCATTAGCTAAAGTGGTCTTCAGGTTAAGAACAGTTTCAGGTTAAGAACAGACCTCCAGAACAAATTAAGTTCTTAACCCGAGGTACCATTGTAATAAAATTGTTCCAGGTTCAATTCCAGGCAACTTCAGGTGGGGCTTAAAAATACTCTGAAACTCCAGAAAATTGGTGCCAGTTAATGTAAAGAATACTGAGCTTAATGGACCAATGGTCTGACTCATTATGAGGCAGATTTGTATGTTCCACTTTTGTGGAATAAATTTTCCTATATACATAAAAAATGTAAGAATGTCATCATGCTGCAGTTTGTGTTGCCACCAACGGCTGGCGCTGCAAACTATAGTGTGAAGACAAATGAGGAGGGGGGAACTGGAGACAGAGATAAGCAGATGTGCGGGTGGCTGAGTCTGATGAACGAGCATACAGTCAAACAGGCTGGCAGGTGGGTGAGGGGGCAAGGAGGTGGGAAGCCAAGACAGAAACTGGTAAGTGAGTGCCCAGGCCAGCAGGTAGAGGTTGGGTGAGCTGTGAGGGGAAGGTGGGTTTGGGTGAGCTTTAAATGGAAGAGGGGTTGGATGAACTATAAAGGAAGAGGTAAGGGGTTTGTGTGAGGTGTAAAGAGAGTGGGAAGCAGGGATTGGCCAGGTGTAATCTAAGGGGGAGTCATTGGCAAGGCTTTGGCAGGTTAGGCTGGAGTGGTGGTTAGGGGCGGCAGCCCTAGTAATGAAAATGAAATCAAAGCTTGTAGGGTATGAAAGGACCATTTGAGTCACTTTGTCTGCCCCCTTCCTGAACAAAAACATCCAACACATTTCCACTAACATCCAAACCTAAACTGCTTTTGAGTTGTCAAAGTGATGATATCTCTTGGGAGTTGTTTTGCTCTTAGTATTAAAAATGCCTGGTTTAAAGGTTTCTCATTGGGTGTTATAGTGCTTACTGATGCCCTGGCCACTTCAGTTTTTTACATTAATTGGTTGCTTTAGAGGCAAACTGTATATCTTCTGAAATGCCCCAAACAACCCCCTTTTTAATCATTAGGAATTATTAATTGAAGATTGTGCTCTCTAGTGTTAATCACTAAAATATTTTTTTTTCATAGTGCCTATTTATCATTCAACTCCTCCTCCTCCTCCTCCTCCTCCTCTTCTTCTGGCACAGAGAAAGGGTGGGCAAGCATGCAGGTTTTTGACAGCTATTCACTAAATAGCCCTTATCACCATCCACTATCATATTCTGATTATAGGAAGGGTCATGGCAGATTGAAGGGTCTAGGAAAAGAAGGATAGTAAAAGCAGTGCCATGAGAAAAGAGAAAATAGGTAGAGAAGGCATCAGGTAATGTGAATCAGGCTTTTCTGAACAGGGTAGCCTATATGTCTTACTTTCAGAGGATAGTCCTGAATTTGAAGGGCTTTTCAAATGACTGTCCTCTATTTGAAGGGCTGTCTAGTCCAGATCCAGTATTAAGATAACCCAACATTAAGATAGGAAGTTACCCATCAATAGTTAGCATCTGTGCAGGAGACCGAGAAGGCACAAAGGTTACCTGGTTACAGTTTCCCCACCATGGTGACATGCATGGCATTTCTATTTAAATTATAGTCATTATCTCTAAATCTGCATCTATACATATAAATTCGCACATGAAATTTGTATGCAAATTGATGCCCTCTCTTGTCCTCTTTTGGCTGGTGATGCATTTCTTCTTTCGCTGGTGATGTGTGCGTTGCCACCTTGTTTCTGGAAGTGGATGAGGGAAAAAGCAGAGGAAAAAGATCAGAGGTAAGAGCATGCAAGGGGAATGGAAACTGGGGACTCAGCTATACAGCTGCAAATAAAACGTTTTAATAGTGTTTTAAGTGCAATACACAATGTGACCCTAGTTGGCGATGGTGAGCCTTATGGAAAATTCCATGCACCGGTATTTTTTTAAATTTTTTTTTTTAAAAAAAGCATTTTCAGAATGGTTTATATATGTGTGTAGATTCCACCCAGGAGAGGGAATGGAGAAAGAAAAGAGGAGCTTGTAGGCAGGCTCTGCAAAGTGGGAGGAATTGTTGCAGCCAGTGTGGTGTAGTGGTTAAGAGTGGTAGACTCGTAATCTGGCGAACTGGGTTCGCATCCCCGCTCCTCCACATGCAGCTGCTGGGTGACCTTGGGCCAGTCACGCTTCTTTGAAGTCTCTCAGCCCCACTCACCTCACAGAGTGTTTGTTGTGGGGGAGGAAGGGAAAGGAGAATGTTAGCCGCTTTGAGACTCCTTACAGTAGTGATAAAGTGGGATATCAAATCCAAACGCTGCTGCTGCTGCTGCTGCTTCTTCTTCTTCTTCTTCTTCTTCTTCTTCTTCTTCTTCTTCTTCTTCTTCTTCTTCTTCGACTATCAATAAAATGTGTCCAGGAAAAGCACTCTGGCACCCTCCAAGCTTATAAACATTCCATACATGAGGTGGTTTTTATACAAACTTAGACCGACAGGTTAGTGAATGCAGCTCTCTGGTTCATGTAACATGGGGTTTTCCAACTCTGAGGAAATTATCAGGCTTTGGTCTTCCTTTGCCCAACAAAAAGAGAGACCAGCCTCAAGAGCTGCTATTTAGCCTTTGATTAGAGAAACACTCCAAAAGGTTTGCTGAGCCTGATGTGTTCTGAGAGGGCAGCATATCCAAGGTAATGACTCAGAGCCGCTCTCTTTTCTTGCTGCTTCTTTCTGACTACCTTGTCCTTTCAGAACCTTTGCTTGAGAATATTTTGTCCTTTGGAGTGCTTGTCAGATGAGTGCTAGTTCAGGAAACATGGATGCCAGATTCTCTACTCAGATATACCTCTTGGGTCTTTAATGACTACGCAAAGTAAAATTTGGTCTGCAAATCTGTCTGTTCGTATAGTGCTGTGGTGAGGCAGACACTCAGCTTCTCCCATCCGTGCAATAATTAAAGGTTAAAAAGGTTATGTTACTGAGAATCTTAGTTCAGCTGGAACTCTGCACATGCCCTGAGACCACTGTGAGGTTGTTGGTTTTTTTGCTTTGCTCTGAGCACTATTGTAAGGAATCAGAGAAAGCTATGTAGTTGAAGCTAAGTAAGAAAGAAAGCCTCAGGTATTCCTGGCAAAGATCATCGCCATGTAGGGAGTTTCTTCGCTATAGCAGCAATAGCATGAATGCATGCCTATATAGTCCCCATAACCTTGAATATTGAGAATTCAGGAATCCATCTCAACACCCAAATCCAAATATTAAGCAGCTCTAGGTAAAGTTACAGTGAACCTCCTACAGCAAGCACCTCCCTAGAGATTAGATTGTCAGGGGCAGCCAGTGTTGTGCCCTAAAGTTGTTACTGGACTCCAACTCCCATCAATCCCAGCCAGCATGGCCAATGATCAGTGGTGATGGGAATCACAGGCCAGAAACATGGAGAGCACAACTCTGGCTACCCCTGGATTAAGTCCTCCTACTTCAGCCTGCACTTTCTACTGGCAAATCTAAATTTACATTTCCTGGGAAAAGTTTCCACCTTTCCCCATGAGGGACATCTTAGTCATCTGACTGCTAGTTCTGGCCTCCCTGCCACTGTCTGGTGGGAAAATAATGTTGTGATGTATAATGGCAGCTCATTACCTACATCCTTTAATCCCCCTTCCCACCCAGCTCTACATTTAATAAAACCACCTTTTGTGTTATATCCAACACCTGTCAGGAAGTCTCTTTACTATATCTCGGCACCTCTCAAAACATACATTTTTCAGTCTATTGGGTATTGAACTCACTGGATTGCTTCACTCTACTTCAAGCTTTCTCCAACATGTGAATGCCTTCAGGAGCCAGACCTAATCTTCAGATTAACTTGAGTCCGACCCTTGTTTCCTCTCCTCATCTCACTGTTTCTTCCCAGCACTTCTTCTTCTTGTTTTCTCTTTGAGTAGCACAAGCATTATATCACAAGAAAATGTGCCATAGAGAAACTGTTTAAGATTAAGTTTGTGACAACATGACTTCAGGTAGTCTGTGGGATTCGTAACAACTACCCACCTTGCTCTTTTACATTTCATTACTGGTGCTTCAAGCTGCAAAGGCATTTCACATAGCATTTTCCATTTTGTGAATTTGCCCCACATAAGCAAGGGAATGCTGTGTCCATTGCAATGTCTGTGGTGCACAACTTTCCAAAGAATATCCCTGTGAATGCATGTAATATGTGGGTTTGCGTGGATAGACACACAAGGGGATCTGGTAGCAGTCAAAACTTGGCAGAAGGAATGCAAAGCTATGCACAGTCCAGCTAGAACATTATTAGTGTACATTGCAGAGCATCACGCCTGGGGCCAGACATGTCAGAAAGTGTTCTCATTCCCCTCAATGTTATGTGATGAATCTTCCTGGAAATGAAAGGTCATGAAAGTGACTCCATGCAAGTGCTGCATTCTGAGAATAATTGGAATGGTCTCCCTTTCCTGCCAACATGTTTCATAAAAAAAAATAAAAATTGCTGGAACACCTGTTGAGAAGAAGCAGATCTGATGGCTTTCCATCTGCTTGCTTGGCAATCAACCCTCTCAAATTAGTTCCATTTTACTGGCTACTACAAAGAGCCCTACATACTCATCTCTGTGGAATCTCATGAACAGTAAGTAGCATATCGCCAATGGGGAGGACAACTCACTTGGGAGGCTGTTTGTGTAGCAGAAGCACAAAACCAATATGTTGGCCTTTCCCTTCCTTTCCTGTTGGAAGCAAATTCCGCATAACTCTTCCTTAGAACTGGCAAGTACTGCTTGTTAATTCAATATAATTTAATGATGTAGCTATCACGAAGGCAATGTGGCATGGGAGAACAACACAGAGACCAATACATTGGTACGAGTTCTCAAAAGCATTTATTCATTTCATTTATTCAAGAGCCCTTAAACACACATTCACACGTGCTCTGCCACAACATAGTTGCGAGAGATTGTTGCTCTGTCTAGTAAGTAGGAAATCTGTAAATTTCAGTTTTACTAAGTTTCTCAAATTCAGTCCACTACATTTCCACATCATTTTGCATTTTTCTAAAAGTCCTCATGAAAATTCAGCAGCATTTTTTGCGTGAATTTCATACACATTTTGTACGCAATTTTGCCTAATATACACATTTTGCAAAACATTTTTCATATTTTTAAATATGTTTTTCTCCCATGAATATATGCAACTTTGTACACATTGTTTGGCTGGAGAGCTGTATTGCAAAATTCAGAGGTGTGCAAAATTAGAATGATTACTGTTTCAGTTTATGTCTTGTTTCAGTAAGAGTGACTTTAGTATATTTGTCTTCAAATGCAACCTGAATTTAATCCCCCCCTTCCCTATTAATAGCTGGCCAGCCTAGTAGCACAGAAAGATGGTGGAGCGGAATGATGGTGAATTTTCCCACTGCTCTTTGGGACATAGGAGCAGAGGAAGTTGCCTTCTACTGAGCCAGACCACTAATCCATCTAGCTCTTTACTATTTACACTGACAGGCAGCTTTTCTTTGAGATTTCAAGGAAGACTCTCTCCCAACCCTATCTGGAGATGCTAGGAACTGAACCTGGAACCTTCTGCTTGCAAGACAGAAGCTCTGCCACTGAGTTATGGCCCTTCCTCAAGGATGGCTAGTCTCCACAGTTCTTATGCTCTCAGCTCAGCCTTTTGATTACATAGCAGTTTTGATTGCAAGACTGACTTGAAATCAGTGGTGGTGGTGGTAGTATTAAGTATGTGGGTTAAACCACAGAGCCTAGGACTTGCCAATCAGAAGGTTGGCGGTTCGAATCCCCGCGACGGGGTGAGCTCCCGTTGCTCGGTCCCTGCTCCTGCCAACCTAGCAGTTTGAAAACACATCAAAGTGCAAGTACATAAATAGGTACCACTCCGGCGGGAAGGTAAACGGCGTTTCCATGCACTGCTCTGGTTCTCCAGAAGCGGCTTAGTCATGCTGGCCACATGACCCGAAAGCTGTACGCCGGCTCCCTCGGCCAATAAAGCAAGATGAGCGCTGCAACCCCAGAGTTGGCCACGACTGGACCTAATGGTCAGGGGTCCCTTTACCCTTTACCTTTAATGGTATTTTTATCACATATATAGACAATTACTGTCTCCTGAAGTGGTGTACATGAATTAAAGAGAGGTGGGTTGCTTCATCAGGCTTAAACACTTAAATGATAAGATGTGCAGGTGAATGAAGGAGAAGACAGAGGGTAGAGCTCACAAAGTGGTGAGCTATAAGCATACATTTTAATTCAGTTCAGGCTAGGTTGATCCTGTCTTGCTAATGTTCTTGCTTTAAAAACAACTGGTGGCTATTGTTCCCTTGGCTGATGAATGGGGGCTAAGAGTGCTGAAGTAGTTAGTAGCAATACAGTCAGTTACCACTTTTTTTTTTAAAGGGGGAAATGGTTTTAAAACTGTGATGTTGTGAATATAAATATAGTGCCCCCTTTATTTTAATTCTTAGAATTTAATGGTTTGGTTTTGCACTGAAGAACGAGTTGCCACGCTGAACAACGTCTTCAGACCTCACTTGAATGAGTAGGAATATATGTACATTTTAATGTTATTTAAATAGCATGGCTCCCCCAATCCCAGCACATTGTGACACTTTACTTCAGTGGATTAAATTGACTTCATTCAACTTGTTAAGGGTTGAATCTGACAATCTGAGCTTTTCCAGCTCTGCATGGATTTCTTGGACAACTCCAAAGAAAACTGGATAGTGGGTATGAAAATAGGGGCTTCAATTTTTAGTTCCCATAAGTGAGAAGCTCACAGGATGCTTCTGCTGGTGGAAGGGGACAAAACAATATTTATCCTTTCCCTTGATAGCCCACTCTATTTTGTTCTCAAGGATCTGGAGACCTTCTGGAATAGCATCAGAAATGGCTCTGGGGGCTGCAGCAAAATTGTCTCACCTCATCAGCAAGAATTGCCACTCATAGTCCCTTTTATAATTGGAATGAAACCTCCTATTCATAGAAGAGAGACTCTAGCTCCAACTCAGAATCTTTAATGCCACAGGATGGAGAAACACACATTCAATGAATACACAGGTCCTGCTTACCGAACACAATGTGTTCCCTGGACATCGATTATTAGGCAAACATTCACATAATGAGTGGATGATTTCCATGGATTCCTACAGGAAAATTTCTAATCCATTATTGACCATGGAATTTTAACCCTCCCAAATCCACCTGCCTAGAAAAAAAATGTTTTCTTATTTGTAATTGCTCCTCCTCACTCCCTAAATTCTTCAGCCAAACAGGAAAAGGCAAATAAGGAATTAAAAATTGTTCTGTGTTCAGGTATCTGAATCTGCAGTGCATATAGCAAAGTCTGAATACTAATTCATTGTGCTCTGCTAAGTTAATTTTTGAATAGTGAAAGTTTGTGAAGTGGGACCTGTGTGTATACCCATAGTTAATAATAATAATAATAATAATAATAATAATAATAATAATAATATTTTATTTATATCCCGCCCTTCCCAGCCGAAGCCAGGCTCAGAGAGGCTAACAACAATAAAAGTAACACAGTTTACATAAAATCACAATCAATTAATTGAAATGCATTCTAAGACCAATTCATTCTAAAATCAATTCAAAATCAAATTAAATTAATGGCAACCATTGGGCTAGAGTTCTGTGAGGATTACTGTAGGAGGAGGGTCAGACTGTGCCTTGTCCAAAGGCCTGGTGGAACAGCTCTGTCTTGCAGGCCCTGTGGAAAGATGTCAAGTCCCGAAGGGCTCTAGTCTCTTGTGACAGAGCGTTCCACCAGATCGCGGCCACAGCTGAAAAAGCCCTGGCTCTGGTTGAGGCCAGCCT
The DNA here is from genome assembly GCF_951804945.1 of Podarcis cretensis. Lineage (NCBI taxonomy): Eukaryota > Metazoa > Chordata > Lepidosauria > Squamata > Lacertidae > Podarcis > Podarcis cretensis. The sequence continues at coordinate 81,468,747 of NC_137175.1, read as the reverse complement.
AACCTCCCTGTGGCCCTGGATCTCCAAGATGTTTTTAATTGAAGACCGTAAGGTCCTCCATGGGACATACTAGGAGAGGCGGTTCCATAGGTACGAGGGTCCTAGGCCATATAGGGCTTTAAACCAGCACTTTGAACCTGATCCTGTACTCCACCGGGAGCCAGTGCAGCTGGTACAGCACTGGGTGAATGTGATACCTGCGGCAAGGACCCTGTAAGGAGTGTCCCCCCAGCATTCTGCACCCGCTGGAGTTTCTGGGTCAGTCTCAAGGGCTGACCCAAATAGAGTGAGTTACAATAATCAAGTCTGGAGGTGACCATCACATGGATCACAGTGGTTAGGTCAGGGAAAAAGAGGTAAGGAGCCAACTGCTTAGCTTGGCGGAGATGAAAAAATGCCGCCTTTGTTATAGCTGCAATTTGCGCCTCCATGGAAAGGGAGGTGTTGAAGATTGCACCCAAACTCTTAATGGACGGTGCTGGCACTAATTGCGCCCCCGCAAGAGATGGGAGTTGCCCCCCAATCCCATAACATCCCAACCCAGCCAAAGGACCCCTGTCTTCGAATGATTTAACTTCTACCAGCTCCCACGTAACCCTCCAGCCAATGATTTCCCCCCATTGCACCTGGTCACGTACTCATAGTTAATTCCTTTCCTCTATTGTATCTCCTGGGTTGCTCCTTCACACTCAGATAGCACTGAATGACCATCAACTATATTGCTGAGTTTGATTTTTCCCATTCAGCAGGAGCTCAATAAGCTCTCCATTTATGTGTTCTTATGATGCAAATGGGACGCAGGTGGCGCTGTGGGTTAAAGCCTCAGCGCCTAGGACTTGCCGATCGAAAGGTCGGCGGTTCGAATCCCTGCGGCGGGGTGCGCTCCCGCTGCTCGGTCCCAGCGCCTGCCAACCTATCAGTTCGAAAGCACCTCCGGGTGCAAGTAGATAAATAGGGACCGCTTACCAGTGGGAAGGTAAACGGCGTTTCCGTGTGCGGCTCTGGCTCTGGCTCTGGCCAGAGCAGCAATGTCACGCTGGCCACGTGACTCGGAAGTGTCTCCGGACAGCGCTGGCCCCTGGCCTCTTAAGTGAGATGGGCGCACAACCCCAGAGTCTGTCAAGACTGGCCCGTATGGGCAGGGGTACCTTTACCTTTACCTATGATGCAAATAGGGGCTTTCCCTAATGCAATATAAAGCTTTTTATTTTTAATAGCAAGCAATGGCAAAGGCATCTGTTTCTGCCTGACCAATGTCACAAATGTGAGTTAAATTTTTATATATATGCACAGAACATTTCTGAACTGCAAAAAATGACTTAGAAAGACCCAGAAATCCATGCTATTGTTTTATAATGGAATAGATAGATCAGCTGAGAGCGACATCAATTAGAATCTCCAGCTGTGAAAAGAATGTAAGGGAAATTAATCTGGACCTCCTTTTGATTAACCAGCTTTAAAGGACTAATGTAAGCACTTTATTCCTTGGGAAGGAAAGGCTTCCAAGTAGGATAGAGAGTTGTTTTTAACAGAGGTAATCTTATAAATTAGTCCTGACCAGGGAAAGACATGGACAGGCGAGGTAATCCCAGCACAAAGTTGACTTAACCTTCATTACCTGATCAGCTTTGCGACTTTTAAGTTGGTTGCATGTGACGCTTCAACATGGCTTAGCTCTTAGGATGTTAAATAGATTTCCCCTCCTCACCCTAGCTGACCTAACAGCTCTTGTTTGGAATGATGGTAGGAATTCTCATTCTGCAACAGGTTTAATACCTGGCCAAAAAACGTTATTTGTTTATTTATTTATTCAGTGTATATAACCTGCCCTTCCTCCTGAAGGAGCTCAGACAAATATATGGAAATGTTCAGGACAAAATCAAAATCGGGGCAAATTATACATTATATGTAATTGTAATTCCTTTTTGCAACAGTTTGCCCCTTCCTCTCAAGCAAAGGCGGTTGGCCTTGTGTGGATGAGGGAGAGGCTGCCCTTTTTCTGCTCATCACTCCCTTTCAAAGAAGCCTCTTTTCAGTTGCTTCTCCCTTCCTGTGGGACAAAAGATTCAGGGACTGAATTTTGAGCAAACAGCTGGCAGGAAAGAGGTTAAACATCCCATTCCCTCCTCCTCTGTTCAGGATTCCAGTTTCCTAAGAGTCCTTTTCTTCTCTGCAAAAATAAAATAAAATAAAATATATATATGGTGAGAGAAAAGAATGCCACAGCGACATGTAATATGGGGTTAGGCTCTCAGAATCAAGTTTATTGCACTTTAGGCTAGAAGCTAGGGACACGGGTGGTGCTGTGGTCTAAACCACTGAGCCTCTTGGGCTTGCCGATCAAAAGGTCAGCGGTTTGAATCCCCGTGACGCGGTGAGCTCCCGTTGCTCGGTCCCAGCTCCTGCCAACCTAGCAGTTCGAAAGCACACCAAAAAGTGCAAGTAGATAAATAGGAACTGCTCCAGTGGGAAGGTAAACGGCGTTTCCATGCACTGCTCTCATTTCAGTGTTCCGTTGTGCCAGAAGCGGCTTAGTCATGCTGGCCACATGACCCAGAAAAACCGTCTGTGGACAAACACTGGCTTCCTCAGCCTGTAAAGTGAGATGAGCACCACAACCCCAGAGTCATCTGCGACTGGACTTAACTGTCAGGGCTCCTTTACTTTTACCTTTTAGGCTACAAGCTATGGTGAAGGACAAAATATTACAAAACCCATTCATTTACAATCACTGTTAAAATGCACACACACAACAAAAAGAACATCAAGTCTGTAAACCCATATACACTTACCTGGGAGAAAATCCTCTTGAACTCAGTGAGACTTCTGTGTTGACATCTGTGATGGCCCAAGCCACTTTTTCATCCTGAGACAAAGGACACAATAGCATATCGCCATTCAACATATGGTAACTGACCAAATGGGAAGTTGACTCTTACTTCAGCCCTGCTTGAGCAGGGTTTTCCAGCGTACCAGAGGGCAACAGATTAGCTTAAAGGGTTGTGCAGGCAGGCTCTCATCCCCAATAAAGTGATTATATTGGCTCGAGTCAAATGGGTGGTAGTCAAGTTTCATGCAGAGTAGACCCATTCAAATTAATGGACCTAATTTATTTGTGTCCATTAATTTCAACAAGTCTGCTTGGAGTAAGACTTAGGTCTCATCTACACCATATATTTAAAGCAGCAACATACCACTTTATAAACAGCCATGGCTTCCCTGAAAAAAATCATAGAAATCATAGTTAGCTAAGGGTGCAGAGAGTTGTGAGGAGATCCCTGTTACCTTCGCAGAGGTATAATGCGCAGAGTTCCCTAGGAAGAGGAATTGATTGTTAAACCACTCTGAGAATTGTAGCTCTGTGAGTGGAATACCGCCATTGTCAGACCAGAGTTTCCAGGATTCTTTGGGGGAAGGCAGGACTGTTTAAAGTAGTTTTCCTGAACCCTGAGCCTTCATTCTGCCCAGTGTAAGACGTGAATCCCAGATAAAATGACCATTTCCTCTTCCCTTGCTGAATTAAACTGTTCATTTCTTTGACCAACAGAACACATTAAGCCATCATACCACTCTGCCCAATCAATGCCATGAGTGCAATACAATAATGATAGCATGTTGAACTGTTCAAGGTTGCAAACTTTGGTCAATCTGACAAAAACGGACCTCAAAAAACACTGTCAGCAAGGTCCGACAGTATAAAAAGCCCTGTAATTGCATGCCTATGGTAAAAGAAAAGAAAAAAAGTCACACATATGGCCTGATGACTACCAGATTGAGAATGCTACTCTATCCTTAACAAAATCGATGCTAGCTCTAAACCAAAACCATAATTGCCGAAGAGCTTGTAGGTTTAAAATGTCTGAGCATTTTTCAATTCTAGTAAACACAGGAGAAAAATATATGATTCAATTTATCTATGACTCTGTAGGATCAAAATGGCTATGAACACTGGACATAGTAAGCTAAATTTAAGCAGTTTTCAGTCTCGTTGGTTTCCATGGGAGAGATATAATCATGTGTTTAGCTCCTCTACTGAAATCAATTGGGCTTGAAAGTGCTTGGCTTTGACTGGATTTGCGCCTAATTTGACGGGGAGAAGCGTTATGCATTTTTATTTAGAGCTGGCTAAAAGATTCTCAGAACAGCGTGGATTCAGTTATGAAAGGGGCAGGTGAATCCCCCACCCAATCAGCTTATTAAGTATTGGGGGGAAATTGGAGCAGGTTGGAGAACTGATCTGCTGGCAGTCACCATCATTGCCGCTGATGCATTCTTTTCCTATTAAACCCCATCCTATCCTGCCCCAAATTCTGCATCCGGGAATGTGTGAGTAAAATTAAGCCAAAATTAAGTAGATCCTGCAAGCCTGAAGTCTATCTACCACTGACCCAACACATGAGGTGCCTGAAGAGTGAAGTGCATCGGCAAGAAATAGCCCTTTTGTTGATGTTTAATCGCTTAGTGGTGTCTGACTCTTCGTGACCCCATGGACCAGAGCACGCCAGGCACTCCTGTCTTCCACTTCCTCCTGCAGTTTGGTCAAACTCATGCTGGTAGCTTCGAGAACACTATCCAACCATCTCGTCCTCTGTTGTCCCCTTCTCCTTGTGCCCTCCATCTTTCCCAACATCAGGATCTTTTCCAGGGAGTCTTCTCTTCTCATGAGGTGGCCAAAGTATTGGAGCCTCAGCTTCAGGATCTGTCCTTCCAGTGAGAACTCAGGGCTGGTTTCCTTGAAATAGCCCTTGGTAAGGATGAAAATGTTACAGCTAAGCGCTCATATGGATAGGTTTCCAGGGAAGTCACAGCTTTGGGTCCAGCACAGAGCAGACATGCCTCCGTCTCTCCAGCTTCCAGGACCAGCCAAATTTAGGAGACAAAATACTGACTTTTGTTCTTCTACCTTACAAGTTAGATGCCACTCCATGTGGGAAATGAGAGACACTGACTCTGTTGGAGATTGTTGCATGAGTTAGAGCCATCACAAACTAAGCTCCCCACCATTACCTTACCCAGCAACCTTACCCATTGCTTCATGCTGCCTCAGAGGGAGAGATAGGAAATATAACTCATTCCATCAGCTTTGCTGGAAGACCAGCTTTATCAATCACTTCCTACCCCTGAATTGTGCCAGATGACCATTATAAGAACTGTTTAAGGATTGATGCCTGAGTCTCCCCCTCTTCTCTCCCTGTGCCCTTCTCCTTGTGAGTCATGCTTTTTTAAATTGTGAGCCTGCAGGGAGAGATTACCTTGTTTTAACATATAAGCCACTCTGGGGGGCTTTTTGGCTGAGGAGTGGCATACGAATGCTATAAATAAAACACATAAATAAAATAAGTGCCTTCAAAATTAAAATAAAAAAATTAAATCCCAAGAATGAATGAAGAATATGATATTATCCAAAAGTGCTGTGAAAAGCAGATGGGTCATCCTATAGAGCAAGTAATGAGAATTAGTATATAAATAACTCCAGAAATTATTGCCAAATTGAATTAAAGCTCTTTGAAGAATTAAGATATTTGAAGATGGCTGTCACATCTCCTTTCAGTCTCCTCTTTTCCAGGCTAAACATACCCAACTTTCTCAATCACTCCTCTTAAGGCTTGGTTTCCAGACCCTTGATCATCTTGGTTGCCCTCCTCTGCACATGTTCCAACTTACCAATATCCTTCTTAAATTGTGGTACCCACATGAATCAGAAGGAAGGGGTTGTGGTCAGTGGGCTTTATCTTCACTGTTACATCATGAATCTTTGCACCTGGAAGACAGCAAACCTCCCAGGACATCCTTTTATCTCTGTATACTGGTGCCTTTGTCCCCCTTAGTCTGGAGTCACCTACCACCACCACACGTGTCTTCTTCCTCTGGGAAGTGGCAGGAATCGTTCTGTACAGTGTACTTTCCACAGATACCTCAGGTGTATTTTGAGGTCTGCAGCTGCTGTACTTGCTCCTCTGGTCCAGAATTGGCATTCAAGGTGAGGGCATGGAATTGGTTTTACAGCTCCAGTGACACAGCACGGCACAGCAATGATACTCCTGACAGTGCTTCTTCTGTGTGTCCCATTCTTCCAGGGCTTTGTCTCCTGCAGTGAGTGATCTTCCTCCTTCCTAGGGTTACTCCCCCTGCATAGCTGTTGCAGGACTGTCTACTTTGCTCTAGTGAGAAATTATTCATCTTACCCAATAACTTGCAGTGTGGATAGGTGGGCCTCAAGTTGCTGTACCTTCTCTTCCAGCAAAGCAACCTGTTTGCACTTGCTGCAGGTGTAGTTTTGCACATTCTCAGGCAGGGTGATTACACAGGTGTTGCTGATCACTGTAGCAGCTCCCTGGCCACCCATTTCTCTTAGTCCTACATACACAATGAGACTGCACTCCAAGCTTCCCCCACTTGCAAACACCCCTGCTTACCAGACCTGGTCATGAGCTCCCGGAGGCTGCAATCAGCTAAACAGAACTGCTGCTGGCAGCTAACCAATGAATGCACAGCTCCAAATGTGTGCCAAGATTACCTCCAGCCATTATCATTTGTTACTGACCGAATTTTGTAGACTTAGTATGAGGTGAGTGAACCCTGAGGACAAATTGTGCTTGAGTTATAAATTGAGGGAAACTGATTGGATAGACTTAACTATAGCCCTCAGTAGACATGTAGCTGTTTACTATTTTTTCCTGGGCTCCTGGATCAATAGATTCAAATCTGGTTTCGGATTATTCAAAATATATACAGCCATATCCAGAGAAACAAATATATTTCAATCATTTGTTTTTGACAATATGCATTGTTAGAAGGGGATAATTTAGGTAAGAACTTTTAATTGAATAACAAAACCTCATCACTATTAAGAGCCAAACTCTGTGTGTCAAAACTCTCAGATATTAATGCATTTGGTAGAAACACCTCAGTCTATTCATTTATTCCTAGGCAGTACCAGAACAGCCCATGAGCAAGGGCTGATTCATGTGGCCATCCCATCAAATGTCAAGGAAATAAACAACTCTCTGACTTTTAGAAGACATCTGAAGGCAGCTCTGTTTAGGGAAGTTTTGAATGTTTGATGCTTTTAATATTTTGTTGGGAGCCACCCAGAGTGTTATTTCACTACTTCATGTACAGAAGTCAGCCAGACTTAGATGCGAATTGAGCTTTCTGGATAGACACACAGCCTAATCCAGGCATAGGCAAACTTGGCCCTCCAGATGTTTTGGGACTACAATTCCCATCATCCCTGACCACTGATCCTGTTAGCTAGGGATCATGGGAGTTGTAGTCCCAAAAAATATTTGCAGGGCCGAGTTTGCCTATGCCTGGATCTGTGCCGAAGCCAGAACAGTTGCATAGTTGAGGTTCTGTTCTTTATTCCCTACCTGACTCCCTGCATTCCTGACCATGCTGTAGGTGAAAGCTGAATTTTGGATGATATTCAGCATTTGTCAGAGTAGGCCCAATGATACCAATATATGTAGGCCCATTGATCACAGTGGATCTACTCTAAGTAGGACTTAATTGAATATTACCCTTTCTTCTTTCGGAAGGAAACTCCCCCACTGATTTTGTAGCACCCTGCTTGTGGTTAACGCTTAGCTGGAATGAAATATTCAACGCAGCAATAGAGAAATTAAAATAATAATTTATTTGTCAGACAAATAAATATGAGGCACAGTGGTATATGGTTACCAAGCTCTGGCCTGGCCTCCTGCCATTCTGGCCAGCACTTATATTTCCTTAATCCAGCCCCCTTGCTCCTCCTGTGGCTGCCTCTGTCCAATCAGCCTGGTTGAAATTCCTATTGGCTGTTTGCTAGAACCAATCACAAAAGATACACCCATTTCCTTTTGTCCTTTTATGGGAAACAAAAAGCTATATATTCTTCTATCTATAAATGACAAATAAGTAGTAATATATCTTACATGTGTCTCAACAAGGAACCTTAATTACCAGCTCACCTCGCCCTATTGCCCTCCAAAACAAATGGTTTAATCTTAAATTTTTATCTTAAACAGATGTCAAGGATCATCATTGAAAGATCTCCTTCCTTTGGAGGTCTCTAAACAAAAGCTTGACAACAATATGTATGCTCTAATGATGTTTCCTGCCCGGCAGGGGGGGCCGGGCTGGTGGCTGATGGCCCCTGTGATCTCCCCCAACTACATGAAATAAGAATCTAGCATAAGGATTTAACATTTCTTAGCTTCTAATTCCTTTGCATAATTACATTTAAGCCAATATATTTAATACATAACATAAATAACCTTTTAAAAGGAAAAGAAATCTTAAAAGGATCTCAGTTTAAGAAAGAAACAACTTTAGAAAAAGACTTCCCAAAATACTCTCTGCCTTTCTGCCAGCTAGATGCTTTTTCCCATTGCTCTTGACCTTTGAACCTTAGGAAAATATGGCTCAAGTTTAATGGGAGGCACATGGTTTTATTTTACTATTTACCCACTCTTAATTATGTTTATCTCTGCTTTTTTTATCTTCTGTAATATGTAGGGTCAGTGTCCTCGCTCTCAGCCTGTAATTCCCTTTTTGACTTTGAGAACTGTTTTCTGCTATAAATCAGGGGGCCCCCCTTGTCTAGGAGGAAAAACATTGCCAAGGTTCTTAGGCAGCTGCTCTTCTGCCTGGCATGAAACATTTGAAGATCTTTAAGCTCATTTTAAGATACAGGCCCTGATCAAAAAATATAAGCTTTGATAAAAATGCAGGCTTATGATTAGATGCCTCAATTTGGGGTCCTTGCTCCTGCTGTAGCTTTGTTCATTTTTTTTAAAAAAGACAACTCCTTGGTTTGCTGTGATGCTGGTTTCTAATTCTCATGGGATGCTTTTTGCTGCATTTGCCTTGCTAATTTTCTCTGACAGTAATGCCTCCATCTATGGCTTGCCACTTCTGCCACAGCAGGAGCACCTTCCTGTTATATCAATAGCTGGTTGAATGGTGTGATAATGAAGATAAAGGAAGCTGTACACCCAATGCTATTCTCTCTGAGGTCTGTGCTTCACCCTTATTAGTTATTGTTTTGGGTTCTAATAACTGCACAACCCCTTCCTTGTGTGTGCATGATTTATGCTTCCTGCTGTTGTATGCCATATAATGAATGATAACATTTGCTTGCAGATTCCCTTTAGCCCTGGCAGCGCCACCATCTTTTTTTCTCATTAGGAAGAAGAAACAGGAAACCTAATTGAATACTTTTACATACAGAATATTTTGCTCTAAAATTAATTTTGCTAACGTAATTTTGTCACTGCGGTTGGTTCAAAGAGGCATTCTGATAGTTTGCATTGAGTAATAAAATATTACAGACATTCTACTTCTCATATTTCTTTTTCTGGATTACTATTTTCTATTTTTTTATTTTTTTAGACCCTAGGGATATTAACAGAACAATCCAACCGTTGGGGCAAGGGAGGCGGGGGAAACCAATAGCAGAGGATCTGGAATATGCATTGCCTTGCTGGCCTCATACTGATAGGGTGGAAGGTAGAATGGAGAAGTGATTCTGTTTTCCTTTATGGGCTCCCCCTTCCTTTTAATGATTTCCCTTTCATTGTTGCCAGTGGGAGGAGCATGGACGGACAGCAGAAAAAGGTGTGCAGATTCCCATAAAAGGTAAAGGGGCCCTGGATGGTTAAGTCCAGTCAAAGGTTGCGGCGCTCATCTCACTTTCAGGCCAAGGGAACTGGCGTTTGTCCACAGACAGCTTTCTGGGTCATGTGGCCAGCATGACAAACCACTTCTGGTGCAACAGAGCACCATGACAGAAATCAGAATGCCCAGAAATGCCATTTCCCTTCCTGCCGAAGCGGTACCTATTTATCTATTTGCACTGGTGTGCTTTCAAACTGCTAGGTTGGCAGGAGCTGGGACAGAGCAATGGGAGCTCACCCTGTTGTGGGGATTTGAACCACCGACCTTCAGATCAGCAAGCCCAAGAGTCTCAGTGGTTTAGACCACAGTGCCACCTGCATCCCAGCTGCAGATTCCCATATCATCCATGGCATCGGCAGCAGATGGTGTGGTGGGGCTGCACAGCTCACCTGGCCTCTCTCCAAGGAAATTGCTGCTGTGTACCATGATGGAGAAGGCAGGAGCAAGGTGGTCATGAGGTTGGAGTGGTGGAAACATGCCAGCAGGATCCATTGGTGTGTTTGCACCATGCCGACCTTGTGACAATGATATCTATCTCCCAAAGATGTAAGCTGTGATGTTCTGGTGCTTCTATATAATACTGAATGTACATGCAGTATGCTAAGTAATATGATAGTTAAGGTAATGTTAGATAGGGAGGTGGAGAGAGGGCCTTGGAATGTTGGTGGTGAGTGATGATTGGCTGACAGCTTGAAAAAAAGGTGGTCCAGGAGAGTATGGGCAGTGCCTGAGCATCTCAGAAAAAAGAGGGTGGTGTTGTGACATAAAGTTATAGATTCATGTCTAGAAATTAGCTGAATGAAAGAGCAGCATATGAACATACCTCTTTGTGAAAGGGCCATATATGTAACTAAGGAAAATTTCAAGGAAGTGCAGCTATGTAAGTATGACTTGTGGGTAAGAATTAATTGAGCTAGAATTTCATTTCCAATAAAAAAATACACTGAAGTATAAAAATATTTAGGGACTGATTTAATGAAGTGGTACATGAGAGCTCATTTCTTACAGTGCCATCATATGCATGGCTACTCAGAAGTAAATCCTACTGAATTCAGTGGGGATTATTTCCAGGTAAATGTGCATAGAATTGCAGCCTTAGATTCTCATTTTGGATGCATACTGTTTCTATGTACTTTAAGAGATGGTCTTCCAAACTCCATCAACCACTTTCCTCAAATTATTACCTAGGACTTCCTTAAGGGATTGATCATAGGAATTAGAGGAGCATCAGATGATGTTCATCAGGCTGTAACTCCAAAAGGAAAGGAATCACTTTGTTCCTAAGAGTCATAAATATCTTGTCAGATTGAACATCAATTTTGCACACACACACAAATTGCAGGCTATAAAAAAAGGAAAACCCTCGGTAGATATCTGTTATGGGAAGATTTGCTTTATGGAATTTTCACTGACTGCAGTGGTTTCAGTGCTTGCCAATTTGAAATATGTTTTCTTTTTTCAGCCAAACGTGTTTTAATGTCTCTTATTCTTCCCTACTTCTCTTGCATTTAGATTCCAATTTCTGCAAACTATGGTCATAACTGGCTTTTGTACTGGAATGACCTGCCCTGCTAATGCATCTGACTCAGCAGTATAAACGAGCTCCCTTGTGTACAACTACTGCTAATTCCCATCTGGCAACCAGCCTCTGATTCATGCAAAGTTGAACAAATTTTGTCATTGCCCTTCCAAAATGCCAGGCCATGCGGCTAGTGCAATGACCCAGAATTTTCACTTCTTTGTGACATGGTGTGCTTGCATGTCAGGAGCTGTGATCTCCAAACTGTTTCGGAAGTTACACAGAAGACCTCATCTTAATTAAACTCCTCATCCCGCTACATGTCAAAATCTATCCAAGGGTATAAGCTGCAGTGCTTTTGAATTCTTTCATCCTTATTTCAGTTTAATTTCCTCTGCATCAAGGTGTATAGATTCTGCAATGTCTGCCTATTATTTTTTTCCATGAGAAAAAGAGATTGGCATTTTTCCCAGAGCAAACTGTGCTTCTCTAAAAGGGCTCTTTCTCTTGTTATTTGGACAGTATATGATGATGTCCAAATATCTGTGTGTTTTCAAGGCAGAAACAAATGAGAAGATGAGCATCAGGTTCCCAGCAGAATGACAACCACATGACTAGACAACCACATCTCCTATCCCTGTAACATGGTCCATGACATATCACCGTATTATGTGGTTTTCATACGGTCAGCCAATAATGAGGAGCGAGGTCAGGGAGATGTATGGTGTGATTATAGTGTCATATAACCATATCTGAATGAATGGTTAAACATTCAGAATGAGGGTAAAAAACATTGCTTTCACTCTGAATAGGCTTTCAGAGTGATAGAAGCTGGAGAAGAGGAAAACCTGCACCCCCACCAGCAGTAGGAACTGTAAAGCAGGTAAAACTTTTGTTACCATATTCCTGCTTTGTTTTGTTCCTGCTTCCCACTGAAGGGAGAGAAGAGACACTGGACCATCCATGGAGAACACTGGACCCACCAACCACTGATTTGCAACAGCTGACCTTGACCACAGACTTCTGGGTGGGGTGAGGAGGTTAAAGGGGGGGAAATTATTGGTTTGATGTGAATGGTTTTTGGACTTGGGGAGATTGAGTTTTTGTTTATTTGTGGGTCTGATTATTGCTTTGTTTATTATTTGAGATTCTTTTTTTTTAAAAAAAATGATGTTATGTTATTTGAAATATTAATGTACGTATTGTATGACTCCCCCCAGCTTTTTGTATATCTTTTTTCTTTTTCTTTTTGCTGTAAGTCGCTTGGAGAACTTCTGGTGGAAAGCAACTAATAGGTCTAATAAATGAATGAAAGGATATGAAAAATTGTTAATGCTATAATAAGGTATTGTATGGATTAAGGAGAAAGGCACCCATTTTCTCTTTAAATGTGATACACCTGGATGTTTTGCATTAATAAGGTAATTGGAATTCTGCAAAGTTTTTTAGACCCCCTTCCACTCTGTAACATTCCCTTTAACTAAGACAAAATAGGAGTCAGTACGTTAGGTAGCATGTTGTAGAAGACTTCTGTGAGGGGGTAAATTCTGATTCTTTCTCCCTTTCTGTTGTAGTCAAGACGTCTCATTTTGCTGTGTGTGAAAATGCAGATATAGCACAATGGATTTCTGCACAGAGTATTTTAATGTTATGTTTGACAGGTCCACCTTTTTGGTGTTGCTCTCTTATACAGTGTACCTCGGGTTAAGAACTTAATTTGTTCTGGAGGTACATTCTTAACCTGAAACTGTTCTTAACCTGAAGACCACTTTAGCTAATGGGGCCTCCTGCTGCTGCCACACTGCTGCTGCACAATTTCTGTTCTCATCCTGAAGCAAAGTTCTTAACCTGAGGTACTATTTCTGGGTTAGCGGAGTCTGTAACCTGAAGTGTCTTGTAACCTGAGGTACCACTGTATTGTGTCTTTTTCTTCTTAGAAATTGGGGGATGGATGAGTTCATAAATACACATTTTGGCATGTTCATAACAAGCATAATAAGCATGTGAACAGTTTAGGATATTGTAGGCTTTCAGAATTCAAGGTGCAAAAATAAAAAAATTGAATGAGGCAGTGGAGAATGAATTGTGCTGGGGTTGTTTCATTTTTTTATTTTCACAATGCTAAAGAATTTAAAGCTTTATTCAAGAACAAAATATGACAGCTTTTTAATCTATAACCTTGGATTATAAACAAATGCTACTGAACAGAGTATTCTGTTCTTAATGACACACATTTTAAGAACTCTGTTTTGCACTCTTGTAGTTAGCTTTTTCCCTGGGTGTCATACATGGATTGCATTGTGTTTACCATAGCCTACTGTTTTCCTAGCAGCTGTTGAAGGTTTCCTCTTTCGTCTCTCTAACTTCTGATGCTTCTCCATCTTCTCCTTTGACTCAAGATAAGGCACCTTCATACATTTATACGTCAAACCTGTTTGGGGTAGCGAGGCTACTTAGTCAGGATTGGGGTGGGCCAGGGTAGTGGAGAGGTCTGGGCTGTGTGGTGCAGTGGCACAGCCAATCTGGCACTCTCATGGTAATGGGTGCACCCACCCAGTCCCAAGCATGTTACCTCCTTGTTCTATCACAGCCTTCACAGGTGAGCTGCTGTGATGCCTCACCACACTAGGAGAAGCTGCTGTGAAGATCAGGGCAGCATCAGCCTCTGTGCCACCTCAGGAAAAAATAATGCCATCCCACCACCCTATTATATTACCCTCCCACGGTTCTTCTGCAGCAGAGGCATCAAGAAAGCATGTATTATAGAAGCTTCCTGGAGTGGTTGTCTGGAGGCAGCAGCATTTTCTCCAGTATAGCAAAGTTGTATAGGATGCATATTTGTATGTCATTTTAGAAGTGCTTCTCTCACACTGCTACTGCAGGTGGCTTAAAAACAAATAAAGGGAAATATCTATACCATTCCCAATAGTGCTGTGATGGTTAAGGTAGTAAGTAAGAATTCAGAAGCGGGACTTGGGACTTGGGACTTGGGTCACGGGTCACACTGTGGGTTAAACCACAGAGCCTTGGGCTTGCCGATCAGAAGGTCGGTGGTTCGAATCCCCGTGACGGGGTAAGCTCCTGTTGCTCGGTCCCAGCTCCTGCCAACCTAGCAGTTCGAAAGCACATCAAAGTGCAAGTAGATAAATAGGTACCGCTCCGGCGGGAAGGTAAACGGTGTTTCTATGCCCTGCTCTGGTTCACCAGAAGCGGCTTAGTCATGCTGGCCACATGAGCCGGAAGCTGTCTGCGGACAAACACCGGCTCCCTCGGCCAATAAAGCAAGATGAGCGCCGCAACCCCAGAGTCTGTCACGACTGGACCTAGTGGTCAGGGGTCCCTTTACCTTTACCTAAGAATTCAGAAGAAACCTAGCTGGTAAGATACTATGGTTAATATTTTCTGCTTATGATGTAAATGAGCTTTGGTTTGACTGAATAGTTTATGTTGTGAACTGCCCTGAGATCGACAGATGAATGGGGGTATACAAATTCAATGAATAAATCATATTAATATTTCTGTGAGTGAAGGGAATATCAGTTCATGGTTAGTTTGCTGAAAGATAATATAGAGCAAATAAAGGTAGCTCAGCCATGACCTAAATGTCAAATATCTTATTTTGGAACTTAAAGGAAACCTGTTGTTGGAATATGCTTAGACTTGTGATAAAATTAATAGCTATTAATTAAATAATGCTGAGCTTAATGCCTTTCTTTGCTAACTGATCCATAGCCCATAAAAAAATCTCTATAAATATAGAGAAATTTGTATAGTGTATTAGGTTCTTTCCACAATATCCTCCCTGGAATTTGGGCTGTGAAAGCTCCTTGTTATTCAGCATGGCTTCTTCTCGTCTCCATTGGGACAGCTGAGAAATATGGTTATGGAAAAGATACTTTTTAGAAAAGCAACACTCCTTTAATAATCTTAAGAAAGGTGTTCTACTTATTATTGTAATATTTCTATACCACCATATCATAAAATATCAATTCAGTGTACAGTGTTAAAATTTAAAACATAACTTACATTTACACCATAATAATAATAATAATAATAATAATAATAATAATAATAATAATACAGGTATTCATTAAGGAACAAGACTGGCTTATCACAATGTGTTTTTGTCTACAGTGGTACCTCGGGTTACATACGCTTCAGATTACATACACTTCAGTTTACAGACTCCGCTAACCCAGAAATAATATCTCGGGTTAAGAACTTTGCTTCAGGATGAGAACAGAAATCGTGCGGCAGCAGCGGGAGGCCCCATTAGCTAAAGTGGTGCTTCAGGTTAAGAACTGTTTCAGGTTAAGAATGGACCTCTGGAACAAATTAAGTAAGTAACCAGAGGTACCACTGTGTATTCTTCACCAAGCTTTCTTCATCAACCTTTCTGAACCAGAAAGCACATTTCAAATTTTGAGAGGTTGCTTTGAGTACTAGTGACCAAAAGGACTGCCATGTGTGTGGGGGGCATGATATAACATAAAATAGCCGCCATTGAGGCATGGCATAAGATAAGAATCATTACAGCTTCTCTCTGCATCTACTTCCCAGACAACCTCATGCATACCCTGGCAAGTCGACTATGTCTTGCTGGTGCTAATTATGGAGATAAAGCTGCTAAAGGCACAATAACTCTGTTTCCCCCCAGTGCTAATCCTAAATCCAAGCATATGCTGCCATCCTGTAACCACTTACCTGGAATTAAGCCTATTTTAAGAGTCGTCCCTCTAAGTAGACATGCATACCAGAGTACTATAAGTTAACTATGGCATTTGCAGAACATAATTTTTAGAGAGTACCTGATCTCAGATGAACCCAGCGTAGGAAAGATGCATCCTGTTTCTAGGGGAAAAAAGGAAGGACAAAACTATGGAGATTCCAGTGATTCCTAGAAAACAACACGGAAGCAGGAAAAGTGCACTAAAGGGGAGAGAGAAATGCCTGGAACAGAATTAAGGACAATGTGGGGAGAAGAGAGGGAGAGAAAATTCTGTTGCCCAGCCAAAAACCCTTGTGCCGGAGAAAGCACGTTGTCAGATACAGCACCTCGTAAGAGACTAGTGAAATGTCAGACAAGTGTTGAGTCAAGCAACCCCCCTCCTTTTGAAGAGTTGGGAAAGATCCTGCAGAGGCTGCATGGTCACCCCAAAACATTCTTCTACCTGAGGCACAGGACAAGGGGCATCCTCCCGTTGCACATACAGCAGCCATCTGAATGCCAGTTCAGTCTTATGTCTACACAGGCAAAGGGATGCAGGGCAAACTGTATGACATTGACAGCTGCATTTTCCAATGTTTTGCCCCCATTCCCCAATTCCATCTGCCTATAACCCTGTTGGGGTGTTCAACCTACTGCATTTTAATTTCTAAGAGGGGTGTGAGATATAAGGCCATGAAATGAATGCACTTTTTCCAGAAATGAATGCACTCCCCCCCCCCGCCCATTATCTTATTCCTTTATGCTTCATTTAACGGCTTGACCATGCAGCCTTACACACCCACCTGCATGTTTTTCAGCTTTGTGTTACAGCATTAATCTACTAATATTAGAATGTATGTAGGAATCTGGCAACTGGTTTGAGAAATACCGTAGGAGATAATGTTTCTTCTTATATCCATGTGAACTTCATTTATTTAGTCATTTTTAAATGTATCCTCTCACTTTTGGATTATTGCCAAGTACTCTTCTCTGAGAAAAAAACAACAGGATAATGAAATCTATGAGAGGAATGTTGCCTCCTGTTAAAATGTCAGTATCCTGTACTTTTATTATATATTCTGTACTTGTTATCACCTTTCACCTGCTCCGAACACAGCTGCGGTTATCTCACCAAGAGAAAACACTAAAAACACAATGCTTGCAAAATATGGTGGTCACAACTCCTGTATTGGCTGCCTCCCTGGGGCTGTAGAAAAGAGGCAGTTGTGATACACCTGCCAGGTCATAGGCACAAACTCTAAGGTGCCCTCTCTGCCAAACAGCTGATGTGTGGGGTAGCACAGCAGCAGCAGTGGCAGCAGCAGCTTTCTCTTGCATCCTCCAGCCTCCTGCTGGCCCCAGAGCTTCACTTCTAGTTGTGGATATTTTCAGATACGGTATTTTTGGTGTGGATTGAAGAGAGAGTGGCAAAGAGGGTGTTTAGAGGATGCCCCCCACTTTATGCTATTTTACTTATGTGCGTGGGGGCCTGGAACGCAACCCCTGCGTAAGTGGGGAGGGATGCCTGTATAGGGTAACGAGATCATTCAAGTAAAATGAGTCCAAGTTGTTAAGGGCTTTATATACTTATAGTAACACCTCAATCATGGTTATATTGATCACGATTGATGTTGCCTCTCAGGGATGCTTATCTTCCATTACTGATCTTTACAGTGACTAATCCCTGATAATCTTATGAGGAAACCCATGGGCTGAAAACTCCTGGTGTAAACAAAGTCCTATTTTCAAATGCATGGAACTAGGAGTAGACGATTAGTCCTTTTCTAAATGAATATGTGTCCCATTCATTGACTTCCACTCATGCTCCTACCAACTTTTTGCTAATCACATCTTTAAATTCTACCCAAACTGGACAGCACAGATCAGTGAGTACACTGACAGGAAGATAGCATAGCAATTACGACTGCACCATTTAATTGTTTCTGGTGGAAACTGCCAAAATAAATCAATGACATAGGAACCAGTAACAGGTGCTGAAACAAAGTGCTCAGGTTTTGCTTTTGTGATGATTGATTCCCATGAGAGGACAATAAAGTTGTTTTGTATTTTATAATTCCTACAAAAGAAATTGCATGCACAGTTCACTTTTTGGTACTTTCATCTTGAAATCCTGTACTAACAAATGGGAAGCAACTCTGTTGAGGTGTCCAGTGCTCTGTCCAGATGTTGGTGCAGCTGTTTTGATCCCCAGCATCCTTGGGTAGGGCTGAAATAAGCCTCTTGTCCCAGGCCCTCAAGAGTCACTGCCAACCTGTGTAGACTATACTGGGCTAGACAGGCCAATGGTCTTACGCAGAATAATTCAGTATGCTAAGTTCCTGCTCTCTTTCCCTTCCCCTAGTGAGATGACAATAGAGGAAATTAATTGGTGCACTACATTGGAGGATACAGCTTAGAATGCCTCCCCCTGCAACATGTGAACCTATCTCTTTTGGTACACTTTAGCGGCCAACTTAGTTTTTTTCTGGCATTTCAGTTCCATGCATGATAAAGCAGCAATGATGTGGCATAGTGCCAATGTCACCTTATGGTTCCATCACCTGATTTTGGAGTGAGCTGGAATACCTGGTGGTGCAGTGGCACAGTTTTCAAGAAATGTTGATTACCTCTCTCCTCTGCCTTGCGAATCAGTGAGATTAGGTGCGTGGAAGGGGGCCGGGTTGTTTGCCAGGTTTCAAATTGTTGGCAACCATCACTAAGGCTACCTTTCAAATGTGCATTGAAACTAACAGGGTGACAGCCAGATATAATTAGGCAAATTTCCCTTGCTTTCCCTGGGATTTAGGACACTTTATTTAATTTAATTCCCTCAGCTGTGTAAAAATCCAGTTGCGTAGCATTTGGAGGAATGTAGAAATGAAACAAGCTGGAATTGGTTTACGGATACTGCCTTGCCACAATCTCTTGAATGACTTAGATTGGTAGTGAATAATTTCAGAATGCGCAAGGAATTCTGTCTTTTTGTGTGTGTGAATAACTTAATCCACACCTTTCCATCTCTATGATTCTTCTAATGTCCACACCAAACATTAGAACCTGGCTCCCCACTGGATTTCACACTTCTCTGAATATTGTTAAGCAATCCTTGACATTTTAAATGTGTCAAAACATGCATTAACATATTTTGAGAGAAAATGTACATTTGAATACATATTTTAAAAGAAAGCTCACGTTTCAATATGTGTTTTGAGAGGGTTTCTTAAAAAATAAAAACCCACAGATTAATGTGGAGACAGAATGCAATGGAGTCATGGTTAAAACACATAAACAAGACAAAGACTAGAAGCAGATGGATTTGTTCATCTCTAATTAAATTGATCTGGGAACTATCAGTGATCCCTGGCACATTTTTTGGTCTCTTGACTCCAAAAGGAAAGGGAAATGCTGACTGGTCTGTGATTTCGTCACATTTTTACTGCATGAGGAAGAGCTGGCCCACTTCTGGTTGTGGGTACATAGCTTTATTGGCCACAGAGGACAATGCCAGTTGTGTTGAGGAGCAAGAGTTAAATGTGCCAGCCTGTTGGTTGCATTTACTTATACTTCATCTGCCAGATATATATATATATATATATATATATATATATATAGTCAAGGTACATAGCTCCCATATGGATTGATTTACAGGACATGATGAAAAGGTTCATTAAAGTTACCGTTCTGAGCTGTGTTCTGATTTATGTAGGGTGATGGGTCAAAAACACTGAAGCAGAGCCAGGGAGGGATAAATGCTTATGAAAAATCCAGACATTTTACAGCCAAATTTCTTAATGAAAGCTAATTGCAAAGAAGTTTACACGAGTAAAGTTACTCACGCATTTGTGAGTGGATAGACCATGGGACTTGTCTCGGTCTTCTGCTTCCTCTGATTTACTCAGAGACTTTCAGTTGCTTAAGTTGGACGCAGTGCATGATGCATTTTAAACGTGTTGAGATTATTTCAGTTTGTATTTACCCTGGTCCTGTGAACTCCCAACAGAACTCCCTGGTCCCAACAGAGTTAAGTTGCCAAAAGGTTAAGGGGGAAGGACTGGAGTTCTGCAGCCCCTCACCTCCAGCATCCTCTGCCTCTGATGGTCACCTTACTCTGTCCAATGATAGGGCTGGCCTGGAGGTGGAAGAGAAGAAGAGGCACTGGCTTTCATCAGTGCCGGAGGAAGCCGCTCGGACGCCTGGGGTGGTGTGCCCAGGAGCGGGGCAAAGCACCCATATGGGCAGGGCGAGGGTGGGGTGGAGTGCACCATGGGGCCTCCGGAGCATGCCTACCTCTTCCCACTCAGTTGCCCTACAGCTGAGGGGGAGGTGGCGGGCAGACCATTTGGGGCAATGTGGAACCTGCGGGTGCCCAAGCCACTGCGTCACTCCCAGGAGAGACGTGTGGCTTGGGTGCTCTACAGGGCCCACGGTGAGTGCTGCCTGGCATTTTGTCACCCCCCTTAGTGGTGACACCCAAGGTGGCCTGCACCTACCACACACCCCTTCCTCCACCCCTGGCTTTCATAACCTGTTTCTGGTGTTTCAGGTTTACTGATCCATGAACTTAGCTCCAGCCTCCTTGACATGGCTTCCATCCCAACCATTCTAGACTGTGACAAAGTGCATGTTGAAAGTGTACAATGCTGTTTAAAGCAGCATGTATTAATTTAATGGCTCTGTTAGACTTTGGCTTATTAACGTCTTCTTCTTTTTTTGAATTAAATTGTAGAAAACAACAGAACGGCCCCAAGGTAAGGTCCAGAATGAAGGCAAATCCCTACACAAATCCCCACCAACACTAATTCCAAATAATTTCAATTTCACATAAAGGTAGAGATTCATAGTGACACTTTATTGTTTAGGTAGGATGTGCAGAATGGGATGCGAAGGAAGACAAGAGACCAATTAGTGGAAGGGCAGAAGTAGCTTTTAAGTCATGCACTCATAAATTATCTGTTCCCACTATGCACATAAATTATAGTTGCAATTTTGCTTTGATGTTTTTAGTGACATGATGAAAACTCTGGAGCTTTGCTTTCAGGGTTTTTATTCTCCATCAAATGCCTATGAGAGATTTTATCCCATTGTAGAAACTCTACAGACTGATACGACTCTTTTGCAGAGGGCATCGTCAACATATCTTCAAAAAGCTGTACATGGATATCAGTTATTCGGAAAGGCTACAGTTACTGCACTGGGGAACTGCGTGCAGCACCCAACCCCATAGCATGTCTGAATACACATTAGTTTAGAATATATGCCACATGTTGTGAACTCAGTGAAACAATGCCCTAGGCAAATCATACATTTGCAATAGCCCATGCATTCTGTCATGCTAGAACTGATAACTGAATGGAATAACTAATATGCAAATTAGCCACTAAAATAAGTGAGATTAAGCAGCTACCTGTATATTCTTTCAGCTCTTCTATTTTGCAAAATCAAGAGATGTGAAGTCAGGGAGTTCATAGTGAACATCTAGCATTTGCTTAATCTGGCACACTGGTTAGAGTGCTAGATTAGACCCAGATTCAAATGCTGATTGGGCCATGATGCTCACTTGAGTGACCTTAGGCCAGTTACCATCTCTCAGCCTAAACCACCTCACACCGTTGTTGTGAGGATAACATGGGCAAGGGAGAGAACTGTGTGTGGCACTCTGAGCTCCTTGGAAGAAAGATGGGATATAAATTCAACAACAAATGGATAAGCAAATTTATTTATTGCAGTTTTTTAAGACCTCGGAGCAATTTAACAATAAAAACATGCATAAAACAATTTCATCTATAAAAATAATACAGATACAGACTAGAATAGAAATCTTTGCTTCAAAAACCTGTTGAAAAAGGAAAGGATTTATTAGGTGCCCAGAAGAGACATTGTCTCTCTGATATTTAATGGGAGGGAGTTTCAAATGTTAATAATAATATAATAATTTATTATTTATACCCCGCCCATCTGGCTGGGTGCCCCCAGCCACTCTGGGCGGCTTCCAACAAAACACTAAAATACAATAACCTATTAAACATTAAAAGCTTCCCTAAACAGGGCTGCCTTTAGATGTCTTCTAAAAGTTTGGTAGTTATTTTTCTCTTTGACATCTGGTGGGAGGGCGTTCCACGGGGGGGGGGGGGCACTACCGAGAAGGCCCTCTGCCTGGTTCCCTGTAACTTGGCTTCTTGCAGCAAGGGAACTGCCAGAAGGCCCTCGGTGCTGGACTTCAGCATCCAGGCAGAACGATTGAGGTGGAGACGCTCCTTCAGGTAATAATAATAATAATAATAATAATAATAATAATAATAATAAATTTAATGTATTAGCTGTTTGCTATTTAGAAGGTCTCCAAGCATCTTTTCTCACCTCTGTCTCATGAGCTGCCCACCTGCTGAAATGCCAAAATCTACTGAACAAGAGCCTTGCCCAACTTGGCACCTGTAGCCTCTCTGAATTCTCAAGGGGAAGGGTGGTAGCATAGTGATAGAGCACATGCTTTGCACAGACAAGGTTCAAACTCCGGCCTCTTAGTTAGAACTGGGAACGATCGCCTACCCCCTTCCACGGGGAGGTGACAGTTGCGGCCCAGTGCAGCTTGCCAGGAATGGAAGCGGGGAAGGTAGCCCATTCCTCCTTCATGGCCAGCCATTTTCCTTTGACCTCAGCTGGCTGAGGAGAACAATGGGATACTCTGCCAGAACAGAAAATTTAAACTGGCCAATAGGGGCCTTGATGGAGGTGGGGCTCTGGTCCTCACTCTGGTCTGTTGCTGGAGTATTTAGGTCGGCTGCGCTTGGAGCCAGCAGTCGGTGGCGAAGCAACTCACTCATCCTAGACACAAGCTTCACTAGAGCAGTTTGTGTTGAAGACCTTGCTATGGAGATAATTGCTCCTCATATTCAGGATCAGGAAGGAATTTGCTTGCAAACCTATTGGGTTGGGGTTTTTTTTGCCTTCATCATAGCAATTGTCACAACTCCAGCAGTTAAGGCATTGGGTAGAATCCTTAGTTTGTTCTTGGGGGTGGGGTGAGATGGTGCATCACCTTCCCCATCTCATTGGAAGCAGGGTGATCTCAGAGTACCCTGGTAAAGGGGTCTGGATGGAAGATTCTGTCCTGAATCTCTTATGGCAAGCTGATGAGCCATAGAACTTCCAGGTGGCGGCCTGGTGGGTGGGTCTGCTCAGTTGACCTGTGTCTTGGGATGACCCTTAACCCATACATCACCCTGCCAATGCCAGCCATCCAACAGGAGTCTAAGCCAAATGCCTGAACCAAGCCTACCAACATCTGTAATCAATAAGGTTGTGGTCGTTTTGAATTCCAGAATGTTGTTGTGCCAGTTATTCCTCCTGTCGGCTCAGCTCCCTGCCCTCATTTCGGCTGTGCATGGAGTTTGCAAAAGCTCCTGCTCGGAACCCCAGAGAGTCACTGCATTTCAGTAAAGACAATGCAATGCAGATCAACCAGTGGGCTGTGATTTGGTATAAGGCTGCTATGGTCCTGTTTAGTTGTGGTGCGTATGGTTATACATCCTTGTAATGCTCCTTTTCTTGTTTTCTTTCCCCCCTGTGGAGAATTATGACCAAATGATCAGTTTCTGCAGCATTGCCTCTTTGAGGAACAAGTGAAAATCATAGGTAAGGAAGATAGGCACCTCTTGTTGCAGAAACCAGGCTATTTTCCCCAAACCAATGTTAGCTGTGAGGCTGATGAAATGTCAGAACACACACAATTTTCCTTGCTTTTCAAAATCGTCTCCTTTCTATATGTGCTGCGGCAGTTTTATTTCTCTTCTCACTTTGCCTTCAAAGTGTTTTTTTTATTTTATTGTATTATGTCCTTTTTATTTTGCTCCAGGGGAATCCTCTCACTACTGAACACTTTGGTTGTGCTGGATCTGATGGTCCCCTTCTGTCCTCCTTCATCTGGAGGTGATTTCTTCAAGCCTTTTATGTCTCACTTTTCTCTGCTATTAGTGATGCTTTTCAGACGCTTCCACAAACTTCTGGGTACACCTAGCAGCATGAAGAGAAAGGGAGAAGAATGGATTGCATTCAACACTGCACTTAGAAGGCACCTACTCCAAATTGAATTTGGATGCAATACATTGGAATGGAACAAATTCACCTACTCTCAGAGGCTGGTTAAAGAACAAAACACAGGAGCTTATGCTGAAATATATGGTGTGTGTCTTGGGAGAGAAATAGCACACCATTAAGGCACAGAGTAACAAGTTTTATTATAATACTTAGTTATGAAATCAGTGCCCTGTACACATTCAGATTTTGATCTAAACCAGTGCCCAGCTACACAGGGATCTTCACAGGGCATAATCTAGTCCTGCTTTCCCATGTCTGCTGGAAGCTTATGCAGATGGGCACTTGATGACCAGGCTATTTCAATGAATGAGGCCTGTGGACACCTCTAACATATCCCATCAGTTCTCTCCCCCCTTGTCAGGCAGTGTCAGATGGGGATTGGGTAACCACAGATAACCTTAAGTGATAACCTTAAACTAAACAGACCACTGTTTAGTTATGCTGGAAGAGTCTCAATTAGTAAGGCCTGAGAACAGGGGAGCCATCTAAGAGGGGCTGAGGGGCCAAGGCCCCCCAAATTTTCAAGGGCCCCTTCAATATTCTGTGGCCTGCTGGGCCCTGTTGGGCTTTCCCACAGCTATGTGTATTTTCTCTCTGTCATAGTGTCATGCTAAGTGTACATCTCCTTACTGGAACCACTGCTGTTAACACTGAGGTCCAAGTCTTCCAGGGAATTTCATCCATCCTCTTCAATTTAGTGTTTTAAAAAAGTGATTTAAAAACAATCACCAATCAAACCAACCTAAAAATCAATAGCAGGAGAGCAATCAATCAATCAATCAATCAATCAATCCTGACCAAAGCTTAAAAACTGAAGAAAAGGTAAAATGCTACATAATATAAAATATTTGTTCTCTTTAGGCAAATGTGACACAGTTTGTGTAACGTACATGCTAATATAAGTTGATGAAACTGATAAGAGCCTTAATACAACTAATAAAGGTCTTAGTAGCCGGCATGGGACTTGTAACAGAACATCTTTATCTTCAAAATCTCTGATTAGAACAGAGCATTTACCAACTGTTCATATGGGAATGGTCCAGGATTCATCATTTAAAGTAATACCTAATTAATCCTGCCTAGCAACAGATGTCAGCCTCATTCTTCCACCTCCTGTACATGAATTCAGTGTTTGCAGGGTTTACTGTGAGATAAACACTCCATCATCATCTTGTAGTCTGGTGCATAGCAGCTGGGGAGCTTCTATAAAGAGACTTTCAAGAATTCAGTTGATGCAAGAGAATTCTTCAACAGTTTGGAGATGTCATAGCCATTTCCATGACACTAGAGATGGGTGTCAGATTGGCTTAGAAAAATAAGCCCCACAACTTCGAAATAAACCAAGCTATTTCCAAATTATTTATTTATTTTTCTGAGCCGATCCATCTTTGGAAGTTGACCTTGAGAGAACTTACCAGTAATTCCTCAAGGACCAGCAAGGGCCTTTTGTCTCAGGGGGAGGATAAATCCTTGTTCTGCCTCTCCCTCAGTAGACCCACACTACTCCTGAAACCCTGAACCCTCCTGTTTAAGTCATGTGGAAAGCAAAGAGGAATTGTTTGGGGGTGTGTGTTGGGGGCTGACTGAATAGCTGAACAGGTGGGGTAAGCCAGGAATTCTTCTCTGACTCCGATTAAAATCTGAGCTGGGAAAAAAAAAAAATCAGAAATCTTGTAAGCCTTGCTTCTTATAGGAAAAGAGCACCCAAATCTTGTATTTGCGCACAAGTCCTACGGGTGTCATTAACTATATGACACACACTGTCTCTTAAGAGACAAACTGTATGTTTGGAAATGTCATAGGTTTACCTCACTCCTTGGACAGTACCGCTTTAGAATGCTTCAGTTTGACTGAAACCATTATTTATATATAACAGCAGCAGTAGCAGCAGCAGCAACAACACCCCGCATGTAGAAAACTAGCATGTCAAGGAAAGGCTATGCTAGAACATTTGTTTCTGAGAATGTGGAGACCAGCATGTTTGAGACCTGAATTGGGCAAACCACGCTAGCATACATGAAGGATTGATGCAGGCTTTAAAAGGGATGAAGCCACGATATTCAAACTGTGGTGGGCCTAGAACAAGGTTGTATATGGGTAGGTAGGCAGTCAAGGAGCCAGAGGACATAGCAAGGCTGGGGAGCCAAAGAACCAAAGCTTAGAGACTGGCATTGCTAAATACCCAAGCTTAGCTTGAAAAGAGTTTAAAGTGCTGCCTGTTGTCCACCATGGACACAAGTAAAATAGCTTTTTTAATTCCATCCATAGATCATCATGAATTATGGAAGTTTTATCATTTCTAGTTAGATTAGATCTTGGCTGATTCATTCAGGAAACTGTGCCGTCAGAACCTAACCTTCTCAAGGCCTGGTGTTTTGGAAGTGAGTATTGTTTTAAGACAATTATATGAGCAGTTACATAGGTTCTCAAGAGGTCTGTCAGGTTAAAAATCCAGATGGATGGAGATACTAAACCTTGTTATATTACGCTTTCAAAGGTGTAGATATAAATAAATAAATGGTGGTGGTGATGGAATCGCTGCCTGGTCTTGTCACTGAAAGATGAGAAGTAGGAGATTGATCAGTCTTACCAGGTAGGGAATCCAGTGGAAACGCACTCTCTTTTGTACATCTCTGTGGTTACACCTTCCTTAAAAATAAAATAAAAACGGCATTCCTGCAGCATGTGGAGTGCATTATTCATATCAGTGTCACTATCACTTTACAAACACACCCGAGAAGCTTGTAGCTTAAACTAGACAAAGAACATAAGGGAAAGTGTCAAAGCTCATGAAAGGACCAAAAAGAGAGAAAAGTAAAGCACTACATCAACATCTGTGGAAGTCAGAATAATCATGCATTTCCTCCCCATCTTCTCCAGCTCACTCCAGCCTGCATGGCTTCCAAGTGAGTGAATGAAGAAGAAGAAGAGTTTGGATTTGATATCCCGCCTTTCACTCCCTTTAAGGAGTCTCAAAGCGGCTAACATTCTCCTTTCCCTTCCTCCCCCACAACAAACACTCTGTGAGGTGAGTGGGGCTGAGAGACTTCAAAGAAGTGTGACTAGCCCAAGGTCACCCAGCAGCTACATGTGGAGGAGCAGAGACGCGAACCCGGTTCCCCAGGATTACGAGACTACCGCTCTTAACCACTACACCACACTGGCTCTCATGAATGAATTAAAACAACAACAGACCAGAGACAGTTGTGCACTATGGAGTCAATGTCTAATTGGAGATAGAAGCTCTTAATGGCCTCCGTTCAATTCAGTATCATATTAGAATGCGGAAATCTTGCCAGAATTTTTTTGCCCCAAGCTATCCCAGCAAAAACCTATTCTTTAAAGCTGAATCAGAGCAAACATCAATACGGATTTTCCATGGGCTGACATTTGCTCTGATTGAGCTTTAAAGAGCAGATTTTTGTGGGGGAAGCTCCAGAGCAAAAAAAAGGGCACTTGGACAATCACAAAGCATGCCTGGAAAGTGTGAAGGAAAGGCAAGTGTGAATAAGCCCTTTTACTATAATCTTTCTTCTACCAATCCAGATTCACAATTCTGCCGTTCCCAATAGGGCACACCTGAAAGGTAAGACTCTACATCAAAACAGTGATACTAGATCTCTTAGTCTGAAAACCTGAACGTGATGATTTTTTAAGGATATGCATTTCATTCTAGAAGTACCCCAAACAGACTCTTTCAGGCAATGGAACATGAGGAAAAGCTCAGTTAAAGTTAATACCTTGCTGGCTGATGCATAGGCAGCCTCAATTCTCTTTTAATTAGTTCAGACTTAACTGGCAAAGTATTTAATCAGCAACCTAACGAGTCCAGCAGCTGATTGCTTCTTGTGTGCATGTACGCATGGGGGTACGATGAAAAAAAAAGGTAAATACAATTACATTCCTTGTTTTCAATGAAATAGAATGCTTAATTTTATTACCGTAGCAGTTGGCTGAGAGAGATGATAGAGTAATAAAAATGGATTATTTTCTTGTTTTCCGCTATTTAATAAGGCATTTTATTAAAGATGGACCCATTATAATTTAGATTTCCATGTTCATTGCGATAGGATAGTTTCCACAAAACAGGACAGGTCTCCAAAGAGGCATGCTCTGCCAGTGCTAAATGGCGGCGAGTCAAAACAAATACTGACTTAAACCCAATGTGATATAGTAGGTAGAGTACTATTCACGTACATAGGAAGAGTGAGTGTGCAATAAGGTAAAGGTAAAGGTACCCCTGCCCGTACGGGCCAGTCTTGACAGACTCTGGGGTTGTGCGCCCATCTCACTTAAGAGGCCAGGGGCCAGCGCTGTCCGGAGACACTTCCGGGTCACGTGGCCAGCGTGACATCGCTGCTCTGGCGAGCCAGAGCCGCACACGGAAACGCCGTTTACCTTCCCGCTGGTAAGCGGTCCCTATTTATCTACTTGCACCCAGAGGTGCTTTCGAACTGCTAGGTTGGCAGGCGCTGGGACCGAGCAGCGGGAGCGCACCCCGCCGCAGGGATTCGAACCGCCGACCTTTCGATCGGCAAGCCCTAGGCGCTGAGGCTTTAACCCACAGCGCCACCTGCGTCCCTTGTAGTGTGCAATGGCCCCAGCCAATTATCTCCAACCTTCCTATGCTAAGCAGGCATGTTTGAAGGGGATTCACCTCTGCAATTTGTGAACCCAGGGTTATTGGGGCTCCTGATTGCAAGGAAGCTTCTAAGTGCAACCAGCCAAATGTGCTTAGAACTTTCCCTTAGACATTCCTGCTCAAAGTCTGATGCTCAGGGCTAGAGTAGAGGGAGGGATGGAGGTGGGTGGGTGGGCGTGGTACCAATGCCCACTTGCTCCTCCTTTGAACTTTATGCCACACACATTTTTTTGAATGCATGAAGAGGGTTTGTGTTCAGTCCTGGGTTCCATGCATCAGATCCAATTGGAGAAAAATGATCTGAACATTCTAACAGCAGAGCTACAAATACGGTACTGTATAAACAAAAAGTTGCCGTTGTTCAAGAAAGGTATTTCAGAGGGAGACTCCAGGGTTGAATAACTGAATTACAACTGATAACAAACTTTGAATAGAAGTAATAGTTTTCTTTCACACCACAGATGTTAATTCACTTAGCAATGCTAAGATAGCTGTGTTATTTGTAGTTACTGTACTTGGGGAAATGCCACTTTGCTTGTTTCAACACTCATTTAGGCTCTAATTGACTTTTTTTTTGTATTTAATATCACTGCTCCCCTCTTCTATACATGCCTCTTTATGTTTGTTCTCCTCTATAAATCTTAGCAGTTTTTGCCACTATCAACTAAAACAACTACTACCCCAAATGAAGTTCAAATTCTATAATTTAGTCTAACAGATATGAATTTTGCCAAACCAGCTGAAAACATCCCAACCCTGAAAAAAGAACCAACTGTAGCCTTCTTGTTGTGCTATTTCAGGGAAGGAAAACATGCAACACTATTTGGGCCATTCAAATATGTATGAGTCTTTCCCAGCATGCAAAATATGGGAATATCTGGAACAAACCAAGTAAAATCTGCCTGGCTTACATAAGAACCTCCCTTGGGCTCTCTCAAATATTCCTTACGTTTTGCAAGGCCAAAATTGTCTCACATTTCACTAGAGGCAAATTTCAGAAGATGTCTACGGATGTGTGAAAGATACTTGAGAAATTTGACTTCTCTTAGAAAAAGCCCTTTTCAAATTTCCCAGATATATGGCTCCACTAGCAAAAGCTACCACATTTGGTTCAAATTTACCAGTTTGGCATAGTGGGTCATACACTGGACTTGGACTAAGGGACGCATGGATTCAACCTTGGTGACTTTGCCAAAATCTCTTATTCCTACATCTAACCCTCCTAGGTTATAGGGATAGGTATAGTGGAGAAATTATAGGGATAGAGGAGAAATTTGGTTCAGTTATGATTTAAAGGTGAATCTACCTGATTTGCACTTTCAGAAACTATACATGAACCAAAGCATAGCTATCCTTTGAAATTTTCACTTCTCCAAATTTTGTGATGCAGCTGTCCAGCCAAATATTGTGTTCAGAGATGTGTATAATAGGGTTGAGTGTGCAAAAGCTCATATATTTGTGAAGATGACATATAAAGTGCACTACGTTGTAGGAAATTGCTTGTTAAAATGTGTTTGCCAGATGAAACTGCATGCAAAACATGCATACATAAGGAGAAATGTGCCCTAAAATGTTGACATTTTTAAAATGAGGACATAAACCAAATTGCAAACTGATGCAGAAATGTGGGGGGTTGAAAAAAGCGAGAAATTGAAACGAACATATTTGTCTATTCCAACCTACCTCATAGGGTTGCTAGAAAGTTAAAAGGCGTGACACAATTCATGTTTCTCAGGGCTTCTTAGATGTAGTGTAGCAAATAAAATAACTAAAGAAAAATAATTTGGGCAAACTCTTTGTCTTTTGTGGGGGCAGAGGGGACGGTTCGTGACAACCGAAAGAATTTTCAAGCAACTGATAACAAGGCCTCCCTGCCCCTTTGTACTTTTTTGAAGCAAGAGAGGTTAGAGCGAGAAAACAGACTTGCAAAAAACAGAACCTCAAATGTGAGGTTGGAAAGCTTTATTTAGAAAGTCAGCATATGCACTGGCTGAATTCATATCTGAAATGTCCCCTGACTTGACAGGCGATCTACAGCACAGTATATATTAAGGGAAGATACTTTTGGATTTGAAGTGTTTCCCCTTTGCTGTAGTCCTTGCTGTAATGTTCAACATTTCAAGACAGGCATTGATTTTATTTTGCAGGAAGGCGCATTATCACCCACCTTTTATTGTTATTTTTTAAACCTCACAACACGGAACAGTATTTTGCAGATTATTTCACTTAATAGCTAGAGCAGGCATTTTTATTTGCTGCATGTATGGGATTACTGGGCCATCAACGTTAACCAGACAGGAACTGGAATATGATACTAATGATGCCATGCTTTTGTTTTCTTCAAAGAGTGGAGCTTATGTCCATCAAATGCAGAGAAGGAAACAGCAGTGTTCATAGCAAAAGGATACAATAAAATGTCAAATAGCAACTAAAGACTTTGGATGTGAAACAATACATTTTGTCTGATGAGGCATGTGTTGGCATCTTACAGAAGATATAATTATTACTTGTACATGAACCGCTGGCTAGTATATGTTGTCATGATAATGAACAAAATGCCATAAAAACTGAGCTGAATCTTCACGGTCTGGCCTGAGGAGAAGAGGTGTGACCTGAAAGGTTGTTGGCGAAAAGGTCAGATAGAAAGCCCTTAAGGGTCATACTCAGCCTTTGGGCCTGAGGCTCCCCATCCTTGCCTTATCTTATGGTCTACATGTGGATGGTGCCTGGGCCCAGTGCTGTGTGTGATGTTTGGGGAGACCTGTTCCTCCTTATCCATGAATACTTGGT
The DNA here is from genome assembly GCF_951804945.1 of Podarcis cretensis. Classification (NCBI taxonomy): domain Eukaryota; kingdom Metazoa; phylum Chordata; class Lepidosauria; order Squamata; family Lacertidae; genus Podarcis; species Podarcis cretensis. The sequence continues at coordinate 81,437,334 of NC_137175.1, read as the reverse complement.
ATCCACTGATTTCTTCTTTAACAAGCTGATTAATTCTGGAATTGGAATATGCTTAGTTTTCATGTCCTCTGTGTGTGTGTCCTATTACCAATACACACATGAACAATGAGGAAGCAGTTATTATATATTTGTAAGTAAGACGCAGGTAGCGCTGTGGCTTAGGACTTGCTGATCAGAAGGTTGGCGGTTCGAATCCCCATGACGGAGTGAGCTCCCATTGCTCGGTCCCTACTCCTGCCAACCTAGCAGTTCGAAAGCACGTCAAAGTGCAAGTAGATAAATAGGTACCACTCTGGTGGGAAGGTAAACGGCGTTTCTGTGCACTGCTCTGGTTCGCCAGAAGCGGCTTAGTCATGCTGGCCACATGACCCGGAAGCTGCATGCCGGCTCCCTCGGCCAATAAAGCGAGATGAGCGCCGCAACCCCAGAGTCGGTCATGACTGGACCTAATGGTCAGGGGTCCCCTTTACCCTTAAGTAAGGCCTAGTAACTAGTATGACTTGTGGAAGCCTGCACCAGGGCTTCCCACTCCAGGGTTTCTGGTAGTGCAATTGGGCTTCCCCCTCTCCTCCTCAACATGCCCCATGCCCCCACAAATTAACCTGTGGGAGGGGGTCAGGAGAACAGTCAGTACAACACATGGGGGAAGAGAAGGGAGATTGTTCCATCAGCTCAAGCATTTCTCGCTGTCTGGTAGAACAATCTCCCTAGCACTACGTTGAATTCCTCCCTGAGATTCCAACAATATTCTTTTTTGCTCGGTTTTACTGTTATGCGCAGGTTAGCCTAACATCATCCATTACAACATAGCTTGCACATTAGCAATACATTGTACAAAACAACTTTAGAATAATATAATAATACAATTTTAGAGTTGGAAAGAATGTTGCAGGTCATTTAGTCTACTGCTTAAGGTAGGATCTACAATGTGTTGCTGCAACTATAGCATTCTTCACAAATAACTTCCCAGCCTTTGGTAACCCCAGGACCACCTGAGGCAGTCTGTTGCCTTATGAAGAGTGGTTACCAGCATGAAGTTTCTTCTAATGTCTTGATGAAATCATTCATCCCATTACATCTTCAATATTTCTTTTTTTGTGGTTATTTTTTCCCTGCCGCATTTCTTCAATATGCCCGCAAATGTTAATAATATAGAGATAGGAAGACTCCCTCCCTCCACAGTGAATGGAAAGGATTAAAACCTGTGTCAAAGAGCACACAACCAGAGCTGTGTAGAACTTCCTAAATGAAAAGCCACAGTGTATTGTTTCGACTTTGGAAATAAGACTTAAGTAGTGACGGATCCATGGAGAGATTCAGAGGAGTAGAAAATCTGGAATCCCCCGTCCCTGTGTTCCATATGTATGGGGGGTAAGTATTTTGCCAATGGGCAGTGTGTAGCAATAGCAACTAATCTGATACTCCATTGTTCCTATAAAACATTTCCTTGCCAATGCGTATTGAATGTGGTTGGGTGTTATCTACATAGTCTTGAGATGGCAGCCACTTCACTTCAAGTTCCAGTGTGTTTGCAGATATGCAGAATTAGAGGCCTAATCAGCTTGAAAATCAGAGGAACTGCTAGTTAGTGAAAGTCTCTCGAGACATTTCTTTCCCATCTTGCTTTCATATGAAAACAAGGGCATGCTCACAAGCGGCTGATTTGCACATGCATGCATTGCTGAGAGGCAGAGACAGTGTGGCAATGACTCCCCCGCCTTGTAAAGTTTATATTTGTGGATCTTTGGCTAAGGACTTGTCCTTTCACTTCAGTGTCCTCCCTTAAAACCCCAGTTCCAAAACATATAAAAGGAAATGCGTTTTCCATGCAGTACACTATATACAAAAACAGCTACAAAAGGACTTTTAAATCAATTTTAATTTCAAATGAATTCACCCACTGACAGTGTTTGGGAGAATAAGAGAGAAAGTCTAGCACTGAACAGTGGTACATAGAATTAATGCACTGGCTGCTTTGTGGATAAACTGATTAGGGGGGCTTCTAATCACTTCTCTCTTGATAAGCCTAGTAACAAGAGGCCTTGCATAGTTTTCCTGCTTCATTCTTTACAGAGATTAAGAGGGTGATCCTGAAACTGTAGGGAAAACACCTGTTGTTTGGGCTCCTGGCTCTTCTCACTTTTCAATAGGCCTTTTTGATTGCAGAACAATTCGATTTTCAATAGGCCTTTCTGTGGGTGCACTTGGGAGTTCTCCCTGTGGGAATTAGTGTAAGCGGAAGACCAGAAAAGTTAGATCACTACCGGCACAATTAGAAGGCCCTCGGGGGGGCTGCCCTTTGTTTTAAAGCCCTGCTAATATAATCCACCTCTTCTACTGTATCTCGTTTGGTTCAGTTATGTTCAGAAACCTTCAGTGGTGATGCTGCATTCATTGAGGCCAATAGGAGCCTTTTACAAGCCTAATTACTGCACCTGGAAAGGAGTGGGAATGTTTTTTGTGCAGAGAAAACCACACTGCACAGCTAGCTCTTCTGTTCCCAGATGTGGGTGAAACCCCCCAATGCCCCCAGAAAGGCAATCAGGCTCAAAATAGCATACCCTCCAACATGTCTCCAATGTAAACCGGAATGTCCTATTCCATAATAATAATTTTATTATTTATACCCAACCCATTAGAGCCTATAGTGTGATCAGAGCGATATTTTTGTAGTGGTGGGTCATAGTGCATGAGAACAGAAGGGTTAATGCTTCCCTCCACAGCTGTGACCCCCCCATGGTCTCTGGGCAGTGTAATTAGGGTTAGAAAAGCACTGTGGGGAGGCCCCACATGGGGAGACCCCAGGCTGCAGACAGGAGTTTGCCCACTCCTGACTTACAGCATTGTCCCCTTGGGAGACAGTGAGATTTAGTAGCTGTTTTAAATGATGTTGAAAACTGTGAGGCAAGAGAATTTGTTTTTTCTACCATAAATACATTATCCGCACAACATTCTTCCTCCCTGAACTGTTTTGCTTTGAGAAATGGCAGGGGCGGTGAACAGATGTTGGAGACTCCAAAGACCACCAATGACTCCTTTTCCTTTCAGAGAGCTGAGAGGAATTATGGGTGGTTTAACAGCAGGGGTGCCAACTTGAATAAAATATTGGGGGGGGGGGTTCAGGTAAGCCATGCCCCTCATAACTGAACACAATACACGGTGCACGCACACCATACAAATGGCAATTCCCATCAACTTTGGGCACCCCAACCCCCTCAAATATTTTATTGAGGGGACGAAGGGACTTCAGCCCCTAGGAGTTGGCTCCTATGTTTAACAGTGAACTCCTTTTTCCAGGAAATTCTGAGCACCCTTAACAAACCGCCGTTCCCATGATTTTTTGAACAGCTCCAAATGATACTGCTTTAAGTGTATGGTGCAGGTAGATGCATTCAGTAAACATTTCTACATCTTTCCTTGGACTGACATGAGCTGCCATAATGATGGTTAGTTATTTGATGCAGATAATCACAAGGATAACACATGGCATGTTTTGTGTTATGGAAAAAGAAGAAGATTAACACTAAACTGTTGTGGTGTCATAAGGTGTTGGGTTATGGCTGCAGGGGGTAGTCATTACTGGGAAGCATCTGTCAACATATGACAATTGCTCCTGATTATTCTGTCCTTTCATCTCCCTTGACAAGATGTGGGAAGGCCAGGCGGCCTGAACATAGATGAGTCACTTTCTGGCTGGCCTTAATTCTGACCCCCAAGTAATCATCATTAATGTTGTGCAAGACATAATTGAATATGCCCATATCAGACAATGGATGGTAACATTTGTCCTAGCAGTGCTTGGAACAGCTTGGCTGGAACGATATTGCCTAGGAAAACCCACATATATGTTTCCATGAGAGGAAATGACAAATCCAAGGATAAAAGCCCCCTCCAAATATATTATGATTATGAGTATCAGATGTTATCGCTTGAGGCAAGGAAAAAAAATGATAATGCTTAATGGCAAGGAAAAAAAATGATAATGCCACACACGGGGAAGTGAGCAGCACTGAGGATTCTTCAGCTCTCTATTATTACGCAGCTAACCAAGCAAGATCATGGCAGCCCGATTTTTGAGTTATGGACACATTATTCTGACTGACGACTACAAGTAAATGTAAGGCTGGATTCCAGAAGACAATCAGCTCCTTGATGAATAAACTGTCAAGAAAAGAACACATCACAATAAACTCCTGCATGGTAGGATTGCTCTCCAACCTCACTCAGCCAACACTCATGGCAGGAGGCTTTTGAAAAAATCTTCCAGGGATCCCAAACACCTGCCTTGCATACTCTCATAGTCATTATTCTTTTCACTGCATACTAAATTCTCAAAGTTTTATCCATGAAGAGTATCCATCACTCTGCAGGAGGCAGGATCTTATTTTTATTTCCAGCAGAAGGTGTGCATTTCATGTTTATGTGGGATGGAGAGGAAAGAGAGAAGTATTGTGTTGGATCAAGGATGGTGAACCTGGTAGCCTGGAGGAATTTTTTTCCTGCCCACTGGTAGCTCTACCAAAAGTTGATAAAGGTATGATAAAGTCACCATTTCACTCCATAAGAAAAGAAAGAAAGTTGTATTCAAGTAGTAAGCAACAGATATCTGGATATAATAGAATAGGAGGCGGCCTACTTCAGACAATCTCCTTCCAATTTGTGGAGACTGGGGAGAATGACAAATGGGGTGCAGAGGTAGCACACACACCCTTCATATTAACTTAACATGCCATTAAAAAGAGAGCTATTTTTACAGTGATTTTACAGTAAAAGTATTACCAGGTCTGAGCCCACTGAAGGGTCCATAAACAAGAAACATAAAGAAATCCTTCCTGTTGAGTTTTACCTTTGTGAAGATGGTGGAAACAGCCTACTAGTTCAGTTTTTGTTTTGGTGTAAATCATGAATGGGGAACCTCTGGCTCACAGGCCAACTTTGACATGTGGGCGGGACAACCTGTCAGTCACGTAATGCCATTATGACATCGCATGGTCAACAGGCGGCGTGCCACACTCACCTGTCAAAAGTCTTTGCATGCAGGTTTACAAGTACCTGATAGCCAGGTTACTGATGGGCACATGGGAACCACAGTTCAAGAGGTGATGCCAACTCTGTGCTCTGCACTTTGGGATGCACCAAGCATAGGGATAGCAAAGCCTTCTTTCTCCCCTCCTCATCCGCATTTTACAAGCATGGTGTCAGGGCTGGCATCAGATGCAGATCAGCACGAAGAAGCAAAGTTAATTGTCAGTGAAGTTAACTCTTTCTTCAAGGAAACAGCATACAACACAGCAACACTTCCCAGTAGGTCTTGCCCCAGTAGAACAGTTGCCAGGACAGTGTCTGTTCACCTCTGGTCTCTGTCCTGCCCCCTCAATATTCTGTGAGTTCTTGGAGACCAGGGGGGAGGTGAACTTGTCACAACAGGACAGGGAGACTCTCAGGATCTTACAGCAGCGTCTTGACCCCCCCCTCCTTTGCTTCAGCCTTGGAGTCTGAACTGCTCCCTGTCACTGTCTCTCTCTGCTCACTAAACCCTGTTGCCCCTTCAGCATCTAGCCCCTCTACCCAGACTTCTCCCTCTGACCAATGTAACCAATATATATTAAAAACAAAGAAAACTAGAATTAAGGGTACATTTCTAAAAGTGGAGATTACAAAGCTGGTCAGCACAGTCTCTCTAAGTAATGGGATTAGCACTGAACTTTGGCAAATACATACAAAACTATCTTGTGCATCAACAAAAGCCATTTGTTGCTTTCCACTTTTGATAACATGAACATTCCCGTAATATCGGATTTGTAATTTGATCAAAACTGTCTGAAGACATGCCTAGATATACTGATGGCAAATGTTTAAAACATTTTAAACCATTTCCCAATGAATCAGTATTGTACTGGTATACACCTGTCATTAAAACACTGGCAACAACATCAATATAAAATATGCCACAATGCACCCAATGAGGCTTAATTGGCATTATGTCTCATCAGTGTGATAACTGTGAGAAAGGCATGGTAGATTAGAGCAGCTGACACTACATTAATGCACTTGTGTGATTGTGCACTGTAATCTCAGGATTATTTAGGGGCAAACAACTGAAGAGGACCTTCATTCCTATGTGTGTAATTCCTGGAAAAACCTGTCTGGCCACTGATGGAATCAGGACTCCAAACAAGAAGGTTGGTTTAATACAACTGAAAGAAAGAAAGCTGTTGAGTACATAAAGACTAAAGGCAGTTTCTCTAAATTACTAGTGTCTGTTCTTTGCCTGGCAAGGGCCATATTTCTTGTTGCAATAAAACGTAAGAATACGTACCCTGCAGAACAAAAGAGATTGTAACTGTATTTAATGTGGCTGTTTGCATATCCTAGATGATAAAATGGTCAAGTGAGGTGTTCCTTGGATCATCATAAAAAGGTTTTTTTTCAATATCGCAGTCATTAATTTTGTACTTTCCATGAAATATTTAGAAGTCAGACAATTTATCTTCATGCCAAGGTCTTGCTAGAAATTAGCCACTACCTTCTTGTTAATGTTGGGGCAATAGAAGCCAATTGGTCATTGGAAATCTTTGTCATATGTGTTGTCCTATTAGCAAAAGCCAAATTATAAAATAATAATAATAAATCAATGTTATAGAAGCTCACAAAAAGGTGAAGGATAGTCTGAGAGAGAGAGAGACTTAGATTTCTAAACTGCAAACTTTTATTTTGCATGTTCTTTTGTTGTTCATGAAAATCTTAAATAAAAATAATAATAATTATTATTATTTTAAAAGGCTTGTCCAGTCCTAAATGTTCAAACATATTAAAGTGCACATAAAACCTGTGGAATACATAAAACATGCCAAATGCTAAAACAGCACCCCACCAAACCAAAGTCTATGCCCATAATGCTTCTGGAAAATATTCATGGCCCAAATCACTAAGGATCTGTAAGCATCATAAGCAGCCTTGCTAATGTGGAAGTGCTGCTGAATATAGCCCAGCAGCTAAGAAATCCTCCTTGAACATAGTGGGAATTACTTCTGAACAGGGATGGGAGATGAATTCAGTTCAGTTTGCATTTGAATAAGACACTATCAAATTAACAGGGAGATTGCAGCTGAGAGGATGATGACATAGATGATGTTCCTTTTCAACCTGAAGCCACAGGAGAAGGGGATAAATGACAAGGGATTTAGCAGACACCCCAACCCTACCACATAGACTTGTTATATATGTTTTAATTATCTGCTTTTTGTGGACCCTGGGGACTCAAATTTCAGTGGTGCCGGGGATGACACCAAAATTCAGTGTTCCCTGCCTCTCACCTTCTATTTTACATTATAGTTGCAGCTCTTCCTGCAGTGTCTCTGAGGCTCCGCGCCCAGTGCGACCAAACCATTAGTGCCCCCCTAAATCCACCTCTGTTCCTAGGTGATACCATGTAGATCAGAAGTAGACAATATGGGGTTCTGGACTCCAGCTTCCATCAGCCCCTGCCAGCACAGCCAACGCTCAGGGATTATTGGAGTATAACAGGGACGCAGGTGGCGCTGTGGGTTAAAGCCTCAGCGCCTAGGGCTTGCCGATCGAAAGGTCGGCGGTTTGAATCCCTGCGGCGGGGTGCGCTCCCGCTGCTCGGTCCCAGCGCCTGCCAACCTAGCAGTTCGAAAGCACCTCCGGGTGCAAGTAGATAAATAGGGACCGCTTACCAGCGGGAAGGTAAACGGCGTTTCCGTGTGCGGCTCTGGCTCTGGCTCTGGCTCTGGCCAGAGTAGCGATGTCACGCTGGCCACGTGACCTGGAAGTGTCTCCGGACAGCGCTGGCCCCTGGCCTCTTAAGTGAGATGGGCGCACAACCCCAGAGTCTGTCAAGACTGGCCCGTACGGGCAGGGGTACCTTTACCTTTTTAGGCCAATAACATGTTGAAGGCAACCATTGGCTATACCTGCCGTAGAGCTTTGTAAATTTTTATAAGGTTTGGTCTTGATCTAATATTTGCTTTTTAGTATTATTGTTCCATAAGATGGAGGTGGGAGAGAGGACGTTGAAGAGCTATTTTCCTAGGTGCACTCAAGGTGTTCAGAATCATTCTCATGTGGAATCTTAACAAGAATTATAAGGCTATAAATGGCAGAAGCATTTGGTTTATGTAAAAAATGTAATAGTCTCCTGGACTGTTTTTCCCTTTTACAAATGCTGAAGGACTCATTACGTATTTGTGGAGGATGCAAGAAATGGCCACTGTGAATGGAGTTCAAAAGTGCTAACATGGGCTTGAAACTTCCGTTATCAATTTCTGTCCTATTCTGTGTTTAAATTCTGCTTGTTTGTACCAGAATAATAAATGAAGCTGTTTCAAATAGTGCTCTGTAACCCAAGCTTGAATTAAAATGCAATGCACCACTGAAACAGCAGGAAGTCAGAAACTTTACATCAAAACATGCAAAGTAACAATGTATTTGTTGCTATCTACCAGTATATAGAGAGTAGGGACGCGGGTGCTGCTGCAGTGTAAACCACTGAGCCTAGGGCTTGCCAATCGGAAGGTCGGCGGTTCGAATCCCTGTGGCGGGCTGAGCTCCTGTTGCTTGGTCCCAGCTCCTGCCAACCTAGCAGTTCAAAAGCATCTCAAAGTGCAAGTTGATAAATTGGGAAGGTAAATGGCATTTCCATGTGCTGCTCTGGTTTTGGTGTTCTATTGCACAGAAGTGGCTTAGTTATGCTGGCCACATGACATGGAAAAACTGTCTGCGGACAAACGCTGGCTCCCTCGGCCAGTAAAGCGAGATGAGTGCCGCAACCCCAGAGTCGTTCATGACTGGATTTAACTGTCAGGGGTCCTTTACTTTTTTATATAGAGAGCAGAAGGTGGATCCTGGAGTAGATCCAGTGGTGGGGTGGAACCTAGTGGTTTACTGGATTAGAGGGAAGAGCTCAACATTTTTTGTGTGCATCTAGAGGAAGAATCCAGGGATTTTGGTGGGTGTTGTAACAAATTCTACTGTACAATCCCTTTATTCGCCTAAAACACAGCTTTTTTTTTTTAATGGCTAATGTCCAGCCCAGTCTCTTGCTTTTTATGATAAGTATCCTGAAAAGAAACTAGTAGCAGAGGCGGATTTTGGGGAGTGCGACTGGTTTCCCTGCACTGGGTGTCATGCTGAGGGGGGTGACTTAGGGCAGCCCACAACTATGACATAGTGCACTCGCAGAACAGAAGGTGAGAGGTTGGGTGGGGCCTCCGAATTTTGGCCTCACACAGGACATCTCTGAAATTCATACCCTCCAACACTTCTCCGATGGAAATAGGGATGTCCCGTTGAAAGACCCAAGTCTGCCCCTGGTAATAGAAACAAATAAAAGAAGTGCCCTGTCCCCAAAATGGCAGAATTGTGAGTGGGTGTATATGTGTTTGTTAGTTGGAAATCCAAGATCGCAACTATTCTTCTCTATGTGGTTTCTTAGCTCAAGGCTTCAGAGTGTGATAAGAGCATGCATTTTGACTGATGGGAAATAGAGTTAGTATCTGGAGAAGGGGCCTAGTGTCGAGTGGAAATATGAAACTCTGTCAGGGTTTGCTAAGATGATTGTTGAAGCTGCCCTAGGTAGAGGGCCCAGACCTCTGTTGTGTCACAACATAACAGATAGCATTGTACAGAGGCCAGCATGGGTGCAGCGGTTGCATGAGACGGAACACCTAGACAGGGCTTTTGAAGTGCACTTTGGGGAGCACAAGAAGCACAGAATGAGTTCATTGTTGTCAGGCTACAATGGCATGAAGAGAGTAGTAAAGAAAATTATTCAAATGAAACTTTTCTTTAGGTTTAAGACTGTGGTTGCAGGTCTGATTAAGGAAAAGCTTAAACATGGTAGAAGAAATGAAGCGTTTGGAGAAAGCAAGGACTGATTTCAAGTCCTTGAAATCAATATGGGGACTGCGTCCCTTTAAGTTAATGGCTGTTTCTTTCTAAGCTAATCAACGATGAATTGAATAGAGGCTGGTATTTCATAGTAAGAGTTTCCAAACACAAGTTGTCACTGAATGAATTGGAACTGAAGGAAGGGTGAAATTAACTGATTGGATTCTGTTGTTTAAAATTAAAGGCTGGCTTTTATTTCATTTAAAATTAAAATAATGACTAATGTATGAGGAAAATTTGAATGAAATTAAACCTACTGTGATTGGAATTAAGTGTTTGATGAACTGAAATATTGTTTGATTATAGGCTGATTGTTTGTGTCCCCCCATTTATTAATGGAACTAATTTGTTGCCTTATTGAGTTAGGGGAGTTGTGAAAACTAGTAGATGAAGTCAGGTGGGAGTGTTTGTTTGAGGAAAGTTGTCTGAGAGAAGCTAGCAGGTGATGTATGAGTGAAGTTTTCTTTTTAAATTATTCTACAAAAGGATTCTACAAAAGGCAAAATAGTTGTGATTAGGTTTGTGGCGTTCATAACCAAAGTTTTACAAAAGTATAAAGATAAGAAAGGGAACAAAGGGTCTGAACAAAACACTCCAACAATAACTCAAGAAAATCAGGAGTATGAAAGAGAAATACTGTTGCATGCCACCCCAATCTCTGAGCAGTGTGAGATTCCAATAATTCCAGATGCTGACCCAAGTTTTGGTCTCCTCGTAATGAGGGACAGCAGGGACTGTGGTGTCTTTATGATATTTCATTTATTTACACATATATACAAGCTGAGACTATGATGGAGGGGCTCGTAGCATCAACACCCCAAGAGGGTCTTGCTTCTCCTATAGCCACAGCCTTGCATTCAAGAAAAGATCAGGCACGGCTCTCTCTCTCTCTCTGGCTTCGCAGCCTGCTTCCTTCCAGCTCTCACATGTTAACTCTGGCCCTTGTCTTTCTAACAAACAGTTGAAAGAAGGGGCCCCACTCATTTAGAACCATAGTAGAGTTGGAAGAGACCACAAGGGCCATCGAGTCCAACCCCCTGCCAAGCAGGAAACACCATCAGAGCACTCCTGACATATGGTTGTCAAGCCTCTGCTTAAAGACCTCCAAAGAAGGAGACTCCACCACACTCCTTGGCAGCAAATTCCACTGTCGAACAGCTCTTACTGTCAAGAAGTTCTTCCTAATGTTTAGGTGGAATCTTCTTTCTTGTAGTTTGGAGCCATTGCTCCGTGTCCGCTTCTCTGGAGCAGCAGAAAACAACCTTTCTCCCTCCTCCATGTGACATCCTTTTATATATTTGAACATGGCTATTATATCACCCCTTAACCTCCTCTTCTCCAGGCTAAACATGCCCAGCTCCCTTAGCTGTTCCTCATAAGGCATCGTTTCCAGGCCTTTGACCATTTTGGTTGCCCTCCTCTGGACACGTTCCAGTTTGTCAGTGTCCTTCTTGAACTGTGGTGCCCAGAACTGGACACAGTACTCCAGGTGAGGTCTGACCAGAGCAGAATACAGTGGCACTATTACTTCCCTTGATCAAGATGCTATATCCCTTTGATGCAGCCCAGAATTGCATTGGCTTTTTTAGCTGCCGCGTCACACTGTTGGCTCATGTCAAGTTTGTGGTCAACCAAGACTCCTAGATCCTTTTCACATGTACTGCTCTCAAGGCAGGTGTCACCCATCTTGTATTTGTGCCTCTCATTTTTTTTTGCCCAAGTGCAATACTTTACATTTCTCCCTGTTAAAATTCATCTTGTTTGTTTTGGCCCAATTCTCTAATCTGTCAAGGTCGTTTTGAAGTGTGATCCTGTCCTCTGGGGTGTTAGCCACCCCTCCCAGTTTGGTGTCATCTGCAAATTTGATCAGGATGCCCTTGAGTCCATCATCCAAGTCGTTGATAAAGATGTTGAATAAGACCGGGCCCAAGACAGAACCCTGTGGCACACCACTAGTCACTCTTCTCCAGGATGAAGAGGAACCGTTGATGAGCACCCTTTGGGTTCGGTCAGTCAGCCAGTTACAAATCCACTGAGTGGTAGCATAGTCAAGTCCGCATTTTACCAGCTTCTTTACAAGAATATCATGGGGCACCTTGTCAAATGCCTTGCTGAAATCAAGGTAGGCTACATCCACTGCGTTCCCTTCATCTACCAGGCTTGTAATTCTGTCAAAAAATGAGATCAGGTTAGTCTGACATGACTTATTTTTCAGAAATCCATGCTGACTATTGGTGATCACAGCATTCCTTCCTCGGTGCTCACAGACATTTGTCCTCCGCTACAGAGTCACTTCCACTGGAATGTTAATGACTCATAGTAAGAGAGGGGGCATTATCAAGAAACTTATCTGGCTACTCCAGCAATTGAATCCCTGTTAGATCCAGGAATTAGAAAGGACTCAGGCATACAGTCTACCCCGCCCCAAACTCACAACAATATAATTGGAAACAGAGGGTGGGATTCATTTAATGAATCTTGTCAGCAGAAGTCCTGAGCAAGGGCTTCTATCCCCAAAATGGCCTGAGGGGTGGGGGATTCAGGAAAGCCCACATAGCATGGCAGAAGAAACATGTGTCAGGTTTTATGTTCATGGTGTCATGGGAAATCATTGTTGGTTCTTTGCCTAGCGAAGTCAAAAAACCAGGCGGTGAGGCAAAGCATCAAGCTTCAATCTTGGCCAAGTATGATGTCCTGCCAACCTCACAGTTCAGGCAGAATGCCCTTAACACACTCATCTACAAGTGATTCAGTTAACAAGATTAAAAATGTTAGTATTTGCACATGATTCTGTCTTCCACATGGCACTCCTTTGCACACGGCACAATTTCTTTGCAGACGGCACTCTAAACTTTTCATTTTATGGTAACTTTGCTCTACCCTGATCAATGATTGTCATGACAATGGCGTACCATGTGACCTGTTCCATTTATATATGCTTATACCAGGGGAGATTAGCAACCAGACAAGAGCCAATGGCTTACAAAAGATAAAGCCAATTGATATGCAGATTATCACAGAAATAACAAGTTAATTATTCAGGCAATAGTGAAGTCTCAGTAGGGTTAAATCTGAGGGGCAGTAGACGTAGGAGGACTCTATTGCCAAATATGGTAAGGAGATGGTGGTATATGGCCAATGAACTTGTGTGTGGCTAAACTGGTTGGAGAGGAAAGGTACAGTGCTATTCAGGAGCCAGTTTATTATAAGAACTTGGAAGCTGCCCTATTTTGAGCCCAACCAATGGCTCATCCGGCTCAGCACTGTCTCAGTGACAGTGGTTCTAGAGGATTTCAGGCAAGGGATATTCCCAGCCTTAGCTAGGATTTTGTGTGAAGATTGGGGATTCCATGGAGACTGAAGACTGATAACTATGAGAAGTTTAGAACTAAGCAGGATAAAAATCCAGAGCACTGAAGGGATGTGTGTGCCTAGATTTGTGTAGTGTTGACTTCTAAGGGCTGAATTCACCTAAATAGCTGTTCTCATCATTATGTGTCCTCCCACATAACATTCTGTCCCCTAAATCAAAAGAACCCCAGAACAGCGCAAGGGGGGAAGAGAGGGAAGGTCATTCTGTTGGGGGCAAACATAAATGTTTGTGTTCAAAATCAAGCTCTTCTTCAAAATGAAGGGAAGTATCACAACTGAGTGACGGGACGCAGGTGGCGCTGTGGGTTAAAGCCTCAGCGCCTAGGGCTTGCCGATCGAAAGGTCGGCGGTTCGAATCCCTGCGGCGGGGTGCGCTCCCGCTGCTCGGTCCCAGCGCCTGCCAACCTAGCAGTTCGAAAGCACCTCCGGGTGCAAGTAGATAAATAGGGACCGCTTACCAGCGGGAAGGTAAACGGCGTTTCCGTGTGCGGCTCTGGCTCTGGCTCTGGCTCTGGCTCTGGCTCTGGCTCTGGCCAGAGCAGCGATGTCACGCTGGCCACGTGACCCGGAAGTGTCTCCGGACAGCGCTGCCCCCTGGCCTCTTAAGTGAGATGGGCGCACAACACCAGAGTCTGTCAAGACTGGCCCGTACGGGCAGGGGTACCTTTACCTTTTACCTTTATCACAACTGAGTATATTTTGTTTTCTAATTCAAAGAAAACAGTTTCTCAAATCGATCATATCTTGCTAGATACTGAAAAGGATAATATAGTATATGTGGAAACAATGGGTAATTAATTACAATTGGAGATTTCTTCTGTCTTGGAAAATGGCTTTAAAATGATAGCAAAACACAGTAATTCTGTCAGACATGATTAAGAACCTTTCTGATTCGTGCTGGAAATTTGGAAGAGAAAATGGGGGAAGGGCTTATGGCTAAGGAGTTTTGGAAACAAATATTGAAAACCATTAGTGTTATTTTGGAAGGAAGATTTGAGTTACACCCTACAATTTTCCCAACGATGATACTAAAAGAGGCAGCATCTGAGAATATAGAAGGGAATTCCTATACGATTGTGGCAGTGAGATTAATATATGCTAAATACTGGAGGGCTTGTCAAATGCTCATACTAAGAGGATGGTATGGTATATTATGGGACCCAGCTGTGCTAAGAATACAGCGGGGAGAACCAGGGGTTTATAATGGGAATTTCTTTGAGAGTGAACTGGGGATTTTACGTAAGGTACTGGACTGCAAGAAAAGATATCCCAGTGGGAACTCTGTTCCGGTTTTTGTAGAAGTTACATATTTATGCTTCTGCATTGTGCATTTTGTGTGTCTTTTGGGGAAGTGTTATTTTGTTTTGCTTTCAAGTACCATTGGCTTTTGAATATATGTTTTAGTGCCTTTTATGCATTTGTGTCCTATGCTTTGTTGAAAGAAAATACCCCCACAGAGCTCTGATACTGGAAAAATAATGTTGCCAGTTCTATACATACTTACCTGGGGCTTTCTAACCTAATTACTTGGGGTTTACTTCTGAGCAGACACTTCCGGAATTGCAGTGTAAGTCACATTATATGTATGGCCTTCTACATATCAGCCTAACAGCTAAATAACACTGATGGAAGCCATGCTGTGGAAGAAGCTGCTGTTCAAAGCTATTATCAGCAAGCAAATAGTAGTGACACATTGCATAGTAGAATGTCTTTGGCAGCTGACCCTCAGAGTTGCTAGCAGCCTGAGATGCTATTTTGGGAAGCTCACAATGACTAACAACAATTGCATCCCACACAGATCGCACATGGAGTATTATTGGATGTGTCAGTATAAATCAGAACACATTTAAGCCCACAGAGAACACACACACACACACACACACACACACACACACACTCTAATTGTAGAACAATTCAAATTTGCTTTTTTAAAAACCCACCATTCTATATTTAGTGCACAGTCCTAGATCTGAATGACTGGAATGTTTTTCTTTTTAAGTTTCTTTTTTGATAATTGATTAAAAATATAGGCTTCCTGGATGATTCCTTCTTACCTTTCTAGTTCCAGGAGGCAAAAGAACAGCAGTTAAACAAGGCTTTGCTTGTTTACTGAATTCCTAACCTGCCTTTTGGTTGAAGAAAGATCCTGTCAGGGAACTGCCATCAGAGCAGGTGGTGGAAGGGCTCAAGGAGGTTAGGAGAGACTTAACAGCAGAGGAAGGAACCAGCAGGGGGAGAGAAGGAGCTCCGAGGGAAAGGGAGTCGGAAGAAGGGCTCTGGGACACTTCCAGCGAAAACAGTGAGGAGGTTTCAGGACCTCCTATAGGGACACCCACACCTCGCCGGAAACTGTCACGCCGAGAGTCCAGAAGACGCGTTTCCGTTAAGGAGCTTTTATGTTGGAAGAGATTCCGCAAACGCCCACTGTCGGATTCTGCCAGCGACTGAGGGAGCCATGCTTAAGGGCTCCGCTAAAGACAGAGTTTTGCTAAGCTGAGCAAACCCTGAGGGACTAAGCTTTTACGCACAAGCAGCTCATCATCCCATCACAGCAATCCGACAGTCTCTGAAAGCAGCTTGTGCAAGGAGAGGCATCATGAGCAACCCAGCAGGAGCCGTAGCGGCGGGAGGAGCTGGAGAGGGTCCAAGCCTGGAAGAAAGGTACAGGATGTTGGAGGTCCAGCTAGCTCTGCAAACGGCTAGGCTCGAGGAGAGGAGGGCTCAGGATGCAGAAAAGGGAAAAACCACCCCACTCACGAGGAAGGTGCCAGGATTGGTGCAGAAGTTTGGGGGGGATCCCAGGAACTATCAAGCCTTTAGAACAGAGATGCAATATGCCCTCAATCTGCAGTTTGATGACTTTCCTGATTTCCTGATGAGGAATCGAGAGTTGCGTTTGTGATTGGGCACCTCGAGGGAGGGGCAAAAGACTGGGTGAGGCCCCTGATGGCAGCGAATAATGACGCCTTAAAGGACTCGAGAAAGCTTTTTCGCACCATGGATCTGATGTTTTCCAGCGAGATTGAGCAGGGAGTGGTGCGCAGACAATTAATGGCATGTAAACAGGGGAGCCGATCTGTCCGTGAGTACTGGACTGAGTTCACCATGTTGATCCATAAATTGGGTTGGGATTTGTCGGCGGAACCGATACAAATGCTGTTCGAAGAAGGACTATCTTCGGCAGTGAAGGACGAACTTTCCCAGGCGCCCAGGGCGGAGTCTATGGACCAGCTGACTAAATCAGTGCTGGCCATAGGAGCACGCCAGGAGGCGAGAGCTTTGGAGAAGCGGGAAGGGAAGGGGGAACGTTGGAGGGATTTTCGCATTCCAGAGATTCCTGAGCAGCATTCCCCGCCAGCAGAGCCGATGGAAATTGGAACAGCGCGCGCGCGCTCAGTTTCAAACCCCAGCGAAGGGCGGAAGAAGGAGGGAAAGAGCGCCAAGAAATGTTTTCTCTGCCAACAGCCAGGTCACTTTGCCAGAGTCTGCCCGCAAAGAAAGGAATGGCAAGGGATGGCGGGAGCTGTTGGAGGGGAGGAGGAGGGGGTTAAGGAGCAAGTAAAAGCCAACGCCTGGCTGCCACCGTCGGGGCACAGCAGCCAGGCCAAAGAGCAGTGAATGTGCTCACGCTGGAACCCCCAAGACCAGCGCTTGTAATAGAGGTGTTGCTTGAGCTGCCAAATGGACACCCATTAAAGATAAAGGCGCTATTGGACTCAGGCAGCTCCTGCAATTTTATGAGTAAGGAGTTTGCAGCCGAACACCAGATACAGACTATCCCTTTGAGCAACCCGTTGCAGGTGACCACGATTGATGGGAGGGAGCTGTTGGGGGGAGAAGTTAACCAACAGACTGTCCCAATGATAATGAGGGTGGCAAGACACACAGAACTGATAGCGTTTAATGTGGCCACCTTGGGAGGAGCACCCATTATTTTGGGGATGAGCTGGCTGGCACTGCATGATCCGCTAGTGGGATGGCACCAGAGGGTAGTTTCCTTTGGGTCAGCGCATTGCATGGCACACTGCAAGGAAGGGGAAGCCCAGGCAGGAGCTCAAGCCACACTAGCAGGGATGGAAGTAACAGATAAAGGGAAGGTACCACGACAATACGCCGACCTGTTTAACGTCTTCAGCGAAAGAGAAGCAGATAAACTGCCCCCGCACAGACCCTTTGACTGTCAAATTAACTTACTCCCAGGAGCACAACTGCCAGTGGGCAAGCTGTATGCAATGTCAGACCGGGAGATGCAGGAGTTAAGGGAGTTCATGGACAAGAACCTCAAGCGAGGTTTCATCAGAGAGTCACGCGCGGTGGGGGGCAGCCCAGTGTTCTTTGTGGACAAAAAAAATACTGATAAACCCAGATTGGTCGTGGACTTCCGGGCCCTGAATGCAGTGTCAGAACCAGTGGCTTTCCCCATGCCCAGAATCGATGACATTTTGACCCGCGTGAGGAAAGGGAAAATCTTTACCAAGCTGGACCTAAGGGGGGCGTATAACCTGATACGTATGAGAAAGGGAGACGAGTGGAAAACCACTATGTTCACCCCCTTGGGGGCCTTTGAGTACCTCGTTATGCCTTTCGGTCTACAAGGGGGCTCGGCCTGTTTTCAATCGTTCATGAATCACGTCCTGGGACCATTGCTATACAAAAACTGTGTAGCGTTTTTAGATGACGTCCTGGTGTACTCAGAGAATGAGGAACAGCATGTGCGAGATGTAAGAGAGGTATTGAGCAGACTGCAAGAAAACCAGCTGTGGGTGAAACTAGAGAAGTGTGAGTTTCATACCAGAGAGGTGGAATACCTGGGGTACCGGTTGTCAGACAAGGGATTGGCCATGGATCCCAGCAAGGTTCAAGCGGTACTGGAATGGAAGACACCAAAAACTAAGAAGGACGTGCAACGGTTCTTGGGCTTCGGAAACTTCTATCGGAAGTTCATCAAGAACTTTGCCCACTTAACGGCGCCCATCACTGATTGTCTCAGCAGCAAGAAAAAATTTGTTTGGACGGAAGAGGCGCAGGGGGCGTTCGAAAGATTGAAGAAGGCGTTTGCGTCGGAAGAACAACTTTTGCACGTGGATCTACAGCAACCCATGAGAGTGGAGACTGACGCGTCAGACCGAGCTGTGGGGGCGGTGCTTCTACAGCCGGGAGAAGACACATCGGAGTGGAGACTGTGTGCCTTCTTCTCGCGGAAGCTGAACAAATCCGAGAGGAACTACACCGTGTACGACCGAGAACTACTCGCCATTCATGAAGCGTTCCGGAGATGGCGACACTTGCTGATTGGAGCGCAACACAAGGTCCAAGTGCGCACCGACCACAAAAATCTAGAATACTGGAGAACTGCCTGAGTACTGAACCAGAGACAAGTGAGATGGGCCCAGGAGTTCTCCAAATTCCATTTTGAAATTTGCTATGTGCCAGGGAAGGAGAATGTCAGAGCAGACGCTCTCTCTCGTAAACCAGAGTATTTAGAGGGAGAGGGGGAGCCAGAGGAGAGACATATCATCCCTGAGGACCACTGGGTGTGTGGGGCGGCGTTGATGGGGCAAAGAGAACTGGTAGAGGAAATCGAGAACGATGCATACGCCCAAGATAAAATCAGAGGACTACGGGGAGGTGGAGAGAACACAGGGGGGTTTGAAGAAAGGAACGGAGCGTTGTATTACAAGGGGGCACTGTACATACCGGAAGATGAATTGAGGGGTCGGGTACTCAAACAATTGCACGACAGCCCTACCGCGGGGCACTTCGGGCAACACAAAACCATGTGGTTGGTTACCAGGGAGTTTTGGTGGCCCAAAGTGAGGGAAGACGTATGGGAATATGTTAGGGGGTGCGACCAGTGCCAGCGAGCAAAAGGGGAGAGGTTGGCACCAGCAGGGCTTTTGGAACCCTTACCCACACCAGAAAGGCCATGGGAGGCAGTATCCATAGATTTTATGACGGATCTGCCAAAGTCCAAAGGTAAAACAGCTGTCATGGTGGTTGTAGACCTGTTAACCAAGATGTGCCACTTTGTAGCATGCTCACATGCGGTCACGGCAGAAGAGACAGCCAAACTGTTTGTAGAACACATTTTTAGGTTGCATGGCGCCCCCTTGAGGGTGGTTTCCGACCGAGGGAAACAATTTACTTCCAGGTTCTGGAGGAAGCTCATGAGCTTGCTGCACGTAGAAGTCAATTTTTTGACTGCCCGACACCCAGAAACCAACGGGCAGGCGGAAAGAGCAAACGGTATCCTCCAACAATACTTGAGGTGTTATGTCAGTGACAGAGAAAATGATTGGGTAGAAAAGTTGGCACTGGCGGAGTTTGCCTACAATAATGCGGAGAATGTGTCCACAGGGATGAGTCCCTTTTTAGCAAACTATGGGTGTCATCCCAGGGCTTTTCCAGGGGAAGGAGGGGAGAGGTGGAGCGTCCCAGCAGCAGAACATTTTGTAGAGGAGATGGAAGCAATCCACCCAGCTCCAGCTCAACCTAGAAAGGGCCAAGGAAGAATACAAGAAGCAGGCAGACAGGAATAGAAGGGAAGGTGAAACCATAAGGGTGGGGGACCAGGTGTGGCTGTTGACCCAAGGGTTGCCATTCAAAGGGGGTTGCAAGAAATTGAGACCCAAAAGATTGGGACCATTTGAAGTTATTCAACAGGTCAATCCGGTGGAGTTCAAACTCAGGTTACCTAACCACATGAAACTGCACCCAGTATTCCACAGGTCATTGTTGTCACCATACAGGGGGGGACATGAAGGGTTGTTGACTCAGGGACCAGTCATAGAAGAAAGGGAGCACAACAACCATGTGGCGGAAATCATTGACTCCAGGTGGAAGGGTAATCAGGTGGAGTATTTGGTAGCTTGGGAAGGAGAACCAGAGTCAGAAAACACCTGGTTAAGTGCAGAAGAAGTCAATGACGAGGTTTTGATAGAAACGTTTCATCAAAGGTTCCCAAGGAAACCTCAGTCTGTAACGAGGTTTCAGAGGGAATATTTTGGCACCACAGACGAGGAAGAGGAGTTCGAAGGGTTCCCGGAATCAGAGCGGGAAGAAGAAGTAGACTCTGATGAGGAGGAGTACTGGGGGGCCAGGGACAGCAACAGGTGGAGGGAAGTGTTCGAGACTTCAGAAGAGGAGGGAGGCTCTTTCAGGGGTTTTGCATCCTCACCGCCCATGGAGGAAGGGACGGGAGGGGGTGAAGGGGGCCCTGGAGGGGAGGTGGATGTCAGGGAACTGCCATCAGAGCAGGTGGTGGAAGGGCTCAAAGAGGTTAGGAGAGACTTAACAGCAGAGGAAGGAACCAGCAGGGGGAGAGAAGGAGCTCCGAGGGAAAGGGAGTCGGAAGAAGGGCTCTGGGACACTTCCAGCGAAAACAGTGAGGAGGTTTCAGGACCTCCTATAGGGACACCCACACCTCGCCGGAAACTGTCACGCCGAGAGTCCAGAAGACGCGTTTCCGTTAAGGAGCTTTTATGTTGGAAGAGATTCCGCAAACGCCCACTGTTGGATTCTGCCAGCGACTGAGGGAGCCATGCTTAAGGGCTCCGCTAAAGACAGAGTTTTGCTAAGCTGAGCAAACCCTGAGGGACTAAGCTTTTACGCACAAGCAGCTCATCATCCCATCACAGATCCCATAAGGCTGAAAAATATATTAACATTGCAGAATCCTTGAAATAAAAATCCTTTAAAAAACCAAGAAACAAATGAACTAGTGGCAAAAATTATTAAAACCACCAAGTTATTTTGTGAGACAATTTGCCTCAGCCTTACATGAAAGCAACAATCTACCTGCTCCCCAGCATTTTAAAATAGTCATTTAGGAAATTTTACTGCAAGGCAGAGATTAGGTATTTCCTTTTACCAAATCCAAGTGTCTCAATGAGGAACTAGAAAGGGAATCACATCACACAGCCTTTTAAAATGATAGAAGAAGCTGTTCAAATAATAATATAAAAAGGAGAACATTTTCATAACCTAAATGTCCAGGTGAAAATAATTTATGGTAGTAATTATAGGATAAAGCAACTTGTCAATGGTTAGTTGTTTAAACTCTCCCCTTTCTACATTCCCTGCTTCTTCTGTCTTTGGGGAAATCATTCAAAGAAATGGCCCTTCTCTACTTGCCATATTCATCACAATGATGCTATAGGCCTACATGCTTAACTTGGTAATGAAAATGGGGGGGGGGGGCGACGACTCATTTGCAGTGATCTCAGAGATACATAAGGTCAATAAGTGCTCTTGCAACCAGGCTTATATTTTACCAGCAATCCAAGTCACTAATTAATAATCATCACACACCTTTCACGGATAAATCTGAATAATGTTTATGAACACCATTATCAGTCATCGGTTTCCAGGGCTTTGGCAGCCACACTTTTTATGTTGTGTGTGTTTCATTTTACTTAATCATCCATGAAACAGCTAGGAAATCTTTACACGGCCACATTAAATGTGGGCTTTAATTCTATATGGCTATGCTTTCATTTTTCACCACTACTGTCTACGACACATCATAGAAACAATACGTTGTTGAGCTTTGTTTGCCACCAAGCTGTCTACAACTTCCATCCTTAAAAAGCAGAACTCTTTTAAATGCGTAAGAATAGGACCTGATCCCAGAAATGGGCAACCAAAGACATTTATACTTTGTGAATGTGGTGCTGTGGAAAGTGTATACTCTGGCAACACACCACCTAACACATCATTCAGGATGTGAGATATGCTATCATGTATTCCAGAACTTCAGGCTCCTAGAAGAGGTTATGATGAACTTTATATAGGCAAAAGAGCAACCTAACACATTCCACCATCTCTAATAAACATGAACCCATCTGGTCAGGGGACTGTTCTGTGACTACTCATCTCAGTAGAGTACATAGGAGAAGTTAGTCCACGTATAGGCAACAGAGATATAACATGGCAAACAGGCATTATCCACCTAAAGGAAATGTTAGTGCATGCTTATGTAGTGGTAGTGGGGAATGAAACAAATGCCCTCCATTTTCAAACAAGAACTTAACATTGCTCATGCCAGCCTTGCATCTTTGGCAGTTCAACCAAGCCTTGAGTTCTCCATAGCAACCATACAAACTGAGTTGGGTTGTAGACTTGTAGTCATCATTTGTCAGATACTGGACCCAGAATTCTTAAGTCATTGCAACCTTCACCGAGAGGGTGGGAAATGTTAACAAGAAGTACAAAGCCTTTGCAATTGTAATGGTAAATAAGATTCAGAACTCCCTTTCCTAATATAAACATTGAATAAGGAAGACATAGTGAATGCCTGGTGGGCTGAATTGTAGCAGTAAGCATCCATCTTTGAGAGTAAGGACTGAATTTAACTTGCTTTGTTAAATGAAGCATGTTTTGGCACTGCCTCAATTTAGGACTCCTGTCGAGTTGATATATATCTCTTTACTCATGTGCAATTCACCAAACGCTTCCTGTCTTTGCCAAGGAAAGCCCAGCCTGAAATGGTATAGAGAGAGGTTGATGAATAATTTGCCTCTGGAGGACAGTTGCTTTTTGGAGGTCTTTGGAAGGTCAATGTAAAGAAAATTGCACTAGTGATTTTTCTAATATTTTTCACCCCGACCTAGGGCTCAATAATCTCTGGGGAGATCTAGTAATCGCTTGCCTTTGCTATATATTTTTTCCCTTTGGATAAAAATGAGACTTTTAAATGACTATGCAAGGTTTATACTGACAAGCTCCATGAAAAAAACTGGCACACTTTAATTGCATACATTCATGTTGTGTCCTGTGCTAGTAGGCTTTTAAGGTAAAGATTAATGTTAACCGTTGGGGGCATATGTAATTCAAGGATTTAATGTAAATGGGGGTCAACCTTTTAATGCTTTTCAGATTGCCTGTTTGGAAATCAGATCAGGAAATCAGATGGTTGCAAAAAAATAATAATTAGAACAGTGGTGTTTTGTGTCTGTGTTTTGCTATACTGCTATCTCGCTCACAAAAATCAATTATCTCTTCCAGTGCAACCAGTATGCGGTATTTAATATCGTTTTGCAGGGGAAAACACTTTCCAATATAATGGCTGCTTCTATTTATTATTGTTTGAGTCACTGAAAAGTTTAGATCATGCCTTGTAACCTAGAAAAGCTCTCAAAGTGGTTTTCAATATCGTCGCAATCATATAATATAAAAATCAGTTGATGCTGCTTTCAAACCACGTAGCAGCAATGGTCAGATGTCATTCTTGGGCTCTTGTGAAATTGAGGATGGGTGATCATGCTTGATCCAGAAGTCAGGGAGCAATCCAGAAGTCAGAGAGCATCACCTAACTTGGTGGCATTTTAGCTTCTTTGGAGACTAGGAATCAAACTGGTCTTTTTTTGTTTTCCACCCCAAATATATCACTTCTGTATCAAATACTCTTCTTACAGAAGCAAGAGGTGGGTTCCAAATGCATGTACTGCAAAAAGGGTTTATTTATTTTCTGAGATGAGTACTAGGAACTACTCCAAGTATTTGCAAGAGACAGTGAAAAAAGGTACACAACTTATAAAAGCTCCTATCCCTTCTGTTTCCTTTCCTTTCTCTTGCCTTCTCTTAGATAGCGTGTCCTCCCTAAAAGAGGTGGGTGGGTAAAATTGGATAGCCACAACACCCGATTGGTAGGTCCCTTGATGTTGGGTTTAATCTGGCCAACAGGGCACAGTCCAAACGGATCAAGGGGCCTATATATATCCATGCACATGACCCAGAGCTTCCTCTTTCGGCTCATGCATTTGGAACACCCACCCACCTCTCCCTACTTTTAGGGCATTTTTTGTGATTGACTTTGCTATGCCGTCGTGTGTCGTCTGTCATTGACAGGGGCACAGCAGGAATTTCCCCACTTGGCTGATTGGCTGTTGCCATTTGGATTTTTCCTGCCCTGTAGCAAATTGTCACAACTTGTATGGTTGCGGATAGGCACTGGTTCAGGTGATAGGGATGGGAGAACGGTCTCGCCATCCCTATGTGAAGGGTATTCCGTTAAAGGAATCCAGGAACTCAACTGGTTTGGTCAGCCCCCAAGAGGGGGTTGTGCCCATGCCTGAGCCCAGGGGAGCATCTGGGGGGTGTTCACCCTTGGCTGACCTATGCTGGTTCCCTGGGTCAGCGCTGTCTGCAAGTGTGCAGGGAGCTAGTTGAACCAGAGCCTATGCAACCACTCACTTTCTGTAATCAATAAAGTTGTGGCCTAAATTCTGCCAAAAACCAAAACTAAAATTTGAGTCAAATGTGTCTTTATTTAGGGGGGAGGTCTCTGGGTCTAAACATGCAAATACATAGAAACCTAGCTCAAATAATAATAAAAGCCCTCCAAGCTGCAAAATAATAAAGCAGGCCATTTTTCTCACGTGTCTCTGGGCTTATTTCTTATGTCCTCTAGCCTAGAAAGATGCCACAAAAAGAACCATGACAACATTTTTATCTCTTTTTCCTAGCAGAAGGAATGCTTGCCACTTCAAATGTCCTTGTTCCTCCTGAACATTCATATTAGAGTGTACCAGGTCTGCATTTCAAAGCTTTTTTTGGTCTAATAATTATAGCACCTCATCAGGGCCAGGACTTTATCCCAAAGGGAGCAGGCTCTGCTGTCAGACGTGGCTGCATATGTGACAACTGACTGGTACACAGGAACAGAGGAAGCTGCTTCCTGCTGAGTCAAGCAACTGGTCTACCTTGCTCAGTATTGACAACTGGAGAGGGCTCTCTAGGGTTTCACATTGGAGTGTCTCCAGTCCTACTTGGAGTTGCCAGGGATTGACCTACTGCTTTACTGCTATGGTCCTTTCTCATAGCTGTAAAATATGGCAGGTCTGGCAGTTTTCTTCTTGGAGCACAGCCAAGGTCTACTAGCACTGGAACTCTGAAGTCCTTGATCAATCTCAAGGAACATGCCTAAGGAAGATGTTCATCCTTTGAAAGGAAGAGAAGGGTGTGACACCTCAGAACAATGCACAAAGAGGGAGAGGAGACTGAGGAAATGGACCTGCAGGGATGCCCCATTAGCACACACTCAAGGGCTTCACAGCTAACACAAAGCCTTGTTATGCCCTGTTATGCCCCGCTCCTATTCTGTCTCCATTCTTCCCTCTATCAGGTCCAAAAGGACCTGGGCATCAATGATCGTGCATCGTTTGTGTGTGGCTAAAATGGTCACCGCCTGTAGTTCCCTCTGTGCAGAGAGAAGACAATGACAATTTGCCCCAGTGCCTAGTAGTAATATGGAGGTTGGTTTAGGAATGGCTTAGAGTAGGGAGATGAATGGATTCACAACTGAGAGAGAAGTTGGAAGCAGTGGGAAGAAGCTAGTCGAGTAGACTAGCAAGTGTGGTACTGATAGGGTTGATGTGGGAAAAGGAGAGTTCCTGCTCGGTCACAAAGTCCCCCCACTCCAGCCAGCAATGGATAGAAGAGCTGATAGATAATGATTATGATAATGATGCTGCTGGAGGCATCTAAAACATAATTAATGTTCAAGCTAAAATAATCACATGAAGATACATTAAAATCCACTTTCACTTCTTAGCAAGGCTTTCCCTCTTACACATACAGGACCTGAAGCTGAGAATATCTACATAGCCAGATCATACAATTCTTTTGTTGTGGCTGCTACTAGTACTACCACTGTTGTTGCCATTATTAATATTTCTATGGCAATAACAACAACAATATATCGAAGCCAGCTTTTGATCCAGAATAATCCCCAAAACAGCATAAAGGTAAAGGTAAAGGTACCCCTGCCCGTACGGGCCAGTCTTGACAGACTCTGGGGTTGTGCGCCCATCTCACTTAAGAGGCCAGGGGCCAGCGTTGTCCGGAGACACTTCCGGGTCACGTGGCCAGCGTGACATCGCTGCTCTGGCCAGAGCCAGAGCCAGAGCCAGAGCCGCACACGGAAACGCTGTTTACCTTCCCGCTGGTAAGCGGTCCCTATTTATCTACTTGCACCCGGAGGTGCTTTCGAACTGCTAGGTTGGCAGGCGCTGGGACCGAGCAGCGGGAGCGCACCCCGCCGCAGGGATTCAAACCGCCGACCTTTCGATTGGCAAGCCCTAGGCGCTGAGGCTTTAACCCACAGCGCCACCTGCGTCCCTTCAAAACAGCATACAAAACAGCATACAAAATACTAAATATAATTATATCTGGGGTACTGCTATGCATACATTTGAGGTGGGTGGAATGTGTGTATCTCATCCACTCCTCTCTCTCTCCCACAGCAGACCCCCCAAGGCATATGAAAAGCTGCTTTCAATGAACCTTGAATGAGGTGGGCTGTGTTGTAAGAGGTTGAGAGGGAAGGGGGAATTGTCAAAAACTAGGCAGACAAACTGTAGTGAGCAGAGCCATTCTCCCTTCTGGTGGTATTTCTCTAGATACAACCCATCTTTTCACTCCAGAGAAGCATATTCTTTTTATAACACACACACATACCCCACTGCCATTCTCATGTGGTCATTGTAGCTATTCCAGTTGTTTTTATCCTATCACACTTCC
Source organism: Podarcis cretensis (assembly GCF_951804945.1). NCBI lineage: Eukaryota > Metazoa > Chordata > Lepidosauria > Squamata > Lacertidae > Podarcis > Podarcis cretensis. The sequence continues at coordinate 81,410,529 of NC_137175.1, read as the reverse complement.
CTGAAGGTTCACTTGCCTGGCTGCATGTTTATCGGTCCTGTCTCTTTCTTCACTATCAAGGGCATACAACAAGGGTGGGGAACTATTGCTACTCCAAATGTTATTGGACTACATCTCCCATCACCTTTGACAAGTGATCATGCTATCTGAGTCCAACAAGATCTGAAGGGCCCCATCACTGGCATGTATGTAGGTGTGCTCTCAGTGCCTCACTCAGGTGAGCTGCATAGTGATGAGTTATATGACACCATCTCACTTACTACAACCCCCTATCAACTCCCTATAGAGCAATATCTGTCACCATAGAGTGCCTGGAAGCAGATTATAGGTGCCACAAATGTGCTCATTCCAGATAAGTAAGTGAACCTTGCTACGCAGCCCAGATTTTTTTCTGGGCCAAAGGACCTTGATTTTAGTTCTACTCCTCTTTGAGCCGACCCACCCTATGCTGCAAATGTATTGTTCTACATATGAAAGGGACGTGGGTGGTGCTGTGGTCTAAGCCACTGAGCCTTTTGGGCTTGCTGATTGGAAGGTTGGCAGTTCGAATATCCATGACGGGGTGAGCTCCCATTGCTTTGTCCCAGCTCCTGCCAACCTAGCAGTTCAAAAGCACGCCAGTGCAAGTAGATAAATAGGTATCGCTGTGGAAGGAAGGTAAAAGGTGTTTACATGTCCTCTGGTTTCAGAGTCACGGTGTTCAATTGTGCCAGAAGTGGTTTAGTCATGCTGGCCACATGACCTAGAGAGCTGTCTGGCTCCCTCGGCCTGAAAGCAAGATGAGCGCCACAACCCCATAGTCACCTTTGACTGGGGTCCTTTACCTTTTTACCTGTTCTACATGTGGTGTACTTAGGAATGAGACCCCTGCTTGAAATGTTCCATAAGACGAGTTGATACAAATTATGTGCCTGGGACCTATGAATGTATGTGTCTGGGCCTCAGTATCTATGCAGTCTTTTCTATGGGGCAGCACATGTTTAGATTAATATCCTAGCTGCCCAAGAATGAGGTTTGATTCCTTGCTGCACTGCCTTAGTGTCGAGTGGTCCAGTGCTTCAGGGTTGAAAATATGTATGCCTGTTTGTTGAAGGGTGCTGTTCAGGGCTGCTGCATTAAATGCATGAATATTGTTTCTGAAGTATTTGAGAGTTACTGTTCTTGTTTCTTTGAGGGATGACAAAGGATTTGCAATAGGTTTTTCACGCTTCTCCTGTGCAGTCAGTTTGTGATGCTGCAGAATCAGTACCTGGTAGGCTGTAATTATCTTAAGGTAATTTCCTTGTCTTTTCTGAATTTATATGTTCATTTTTTCCAATCAAAAATTCTTTGGGGACATTAGATCTGCCCAGTATTCTGTGTTACAAATTGCCCCATGGAAAGACATCAGCTCTCATTTTATTGCATAGTCAATCTTGTACTTATGTCATCAGGTTCTGCTTCAGATTCTTAGCATTTTCCCAACAGTATACCATTTCTTATTACTATACGGTTATCACCATCCAGCTATCTAATTAATTGCTAGTTGGCCTCTGGGCATTTTGGAGATAGAAAATGATCATAAAAATAGTTCATGTATTTAATGGGCAAATCAACATATTGTTCTCTATAATTATAATGGGTAAAGTCTGTTATATGTCAAAAATACATTGGAAGAAAACCTTCAACATTCCTTTTCCATGAAAAAATATATATTTGAGTGAAGGCTCTGATTCCCATGCATGATCTTCTGCTGGTGGCTGATGGAAGATTACCTCCTGCCAGGGTGCTTCCTACTTTGCCAGTGGTGTCTTTAGGAGGCACCCAAAAAGAAAACAGAGATGACACCTGTCTATTATTTAATGGAAATAATTCCAAAGGGTAGGTGCCATAACACTAAGGACACGATTCCTATATTGTGCAGAATGAACCTCTTGAAAAGATGGTATCTGCTGGAGGTCCTCAGATGTAGAGCATCATGACAGATTGGGTATACAAGGGGTGAGATTATCATTCAGGACTTGGTCCTAAGCTTTCTAGGGCTTTATACATCAAAATCAGCACCCTGGTAGCTTACTGGCAGTAGCCCAACATGGTGACAGTATTCTACCCCATTGAGCACTTGAACTGCTGCATTTTGCTCGAGCTCCAGCTTCGCATCATCCTCAATGGCAGTATTGCAGTAATCCAACCTGGAAGTTATCAGCGCATGGATGCTGATAAATTGAAAATTCAAAGGACAAAAACTGGGCATGAGCATGGTCACTTTCAAGACAAGACTTGCACTTGAAAATCCACTTTAAAAACTAAACTCTAGTTGACATCATCTGCTGGGGGTGGGGGAATAAACTTGTTGAGCAAACAGACCAAAAAGTACATCCTTCTAGTGTCTAGTAATTGGTGCCACTGTTAATTAGCTGCAGAGATTGGTGGCCCTATGATAGCCATGCCTATTTGTTTCTCTGTGCATTGTTACTGCAAACTGTTTTCTGTGAGAGCTGCTTTAATGAAACGCTTTAATGAACACTTCAGCCCCTTTTGCTACTACATCTTGGAGTTCAACACAGCATGTGTCCCATGCCATTGCTTTGCACATGTTAGCTTTGATTAACCACTGAGGTAAATGTACGTTGGGGATTCTGCTGTGCAATTACAGTACTGGCACTGTTCTCATACAAACTCTGGATTTTCATCATCATCAACAACAAAATGATAGCTCACTGGTAACTGGCAATTTCTTGAAGAGAGAGAAAAAAGAATCAAAACCAAAGATGATATACAGCAAATGAAACAAATAACACATGCTGTGGCACACAGATGATCATATTCACATGCAAATCCACTTAATTCGAATGCAGCACAATTTTTCTCTCACCTCAACAACACCCATATGAACAACAGTCTGTTAGACTGGCTAGTATTTACGGGCAGACACAAGAAGTCTGGACGAAACTAAGCTGAGATACTTGGAAATTAGAGCAAATATTTGCAGACATTTTTGTCGTCTTGAGTGTCTCTGGGTTAAATAAAGTACCAGATGACAACAGCCAATTCTCTTATTTAGAAAGAGTGAAAATATGTTCAATCCTAGTTCAGTGATAGAGCATTTGGCTTTGCATGCAGAAGGTCTCAGGTACAATCCCTGTTTTGTTTCTTTATTACTTCAATGCATTTACATAACACTCCCCTTACCAAATGGTTCCTGGAAGGGAATGCCCATAAACTGAGAACCATAACTAGTAATATTTCTCATACTAACATATGTAGAATGTGACCAAAACCTTGATAACAGACTGCATGGCAAAGGGGAACAAATAAAGCAGATTTGACAATTAGCATTGCACCTCATCTACCTGCCCTGCAAAAAATGAGGGAAAGGAGAAAATAAATTTCGACAAAGAAGTCCACTATCACTTGTTATCAATAAGTTAATAATGTTAGGGCATGCCGTACCTCAGAAGGTGAGTCATTCCATAGCTGTGGACCAACATAGAATGCTCTCCTCTAGCCTCCCAGGCCTTACTTGGTGACAGGATTACAAGCAGAATGTCTTAACACACAGGCAGCTTGATAACATTTCTTAAACAAATCTCCATATCTTCAATTTATATATCTTTCCATGCACTGGTTTTGTAGTTTTCCTTACCGTTGTGGTTCATTATTAGTAAAATAATTCTTAGCAAAGCAAAGCATTTCTCCCTAACAGTCTGATTTCTTCTTAGGGATGACCCCCGAGTGAGGTGAAAGATGAGGAAAAAAAGAAAAGAAAAGAGAGATGTATGACATCATACCCATTTTTCTCCTCAGCTAGCAAACTGTGAAGCCATTAACAGAGGAGTGTGACTTCACTCCGGGACCAAAGAGAATGAGCAGCTGGCCTTAGATAGAGAAAGCTCTAATTCAAACACATATATCTTCAATAATAGCAGGGGAAATACAGAAAATTACTGTCAAAATAAATTGCATTTTGTATAAATGCCATCTCCCTTCATGTTTGCCCCAGCATGATAATCCTTCTTTATTTAGTGGTATTGCCCTTTTCTCTTTGGAGACCTTTGCTGAAGTCTTCTTTTATATTTTATGTATCATTAAAATGACTTAAATGAGCAGACGGTGTAGCGCTGCTGACATTTATTTTTAATTATTTACATAAATAAAGAGGTTTTCTTATTCCACACCTGCAGCAATTATCAAAATATATTTCGAACATTTATAATGTGAATTTAATGCCTGTGAGTGCTGAACAAAGCAAGCAGAAGAGGCGATAGTGCTGGAAATATGAGGCCATTGCCAGTATTATCACTTCTTTTTGTTTCCTCGTACTGAGGCCACATCTGCACCATCAATTTAAAACATCAGTATGCTACTTGAACAGTCATGGCTTCCCCCAAAGAATTCTGGGAACTGTCCAGGGTGCTGAAAATTGTTAGGAGACCCCATTCCCCTCACCAAGCTACAATTTTCAGGGGGTCCTAACAATCAATCCCTCTTCCTAGAGAACTCTGTGAGGGTAATAGATGTCTCCTAAGAACAGATAGCACTCCTAACAAACTACAGTTTGCAGGATTCTTTGGGGGGAGTTGTTTCTGTTAAAGTGGTATAACAGTGTTTTAAATGTATAGTGTGGATGTGAATTGAATGCATATTGAAAGCAGAAGGGGGAAGATTTTCCTTTTCCAAGAGGCCTTTGACCTGACCCTTTAACTTCTATCCTCAACAGACAGAAAGCCTCTCTGTGTGTGCTCTCATTCATTTCTTGGTTACCCTCCCATTTTTGGTCCTGTTCTGTCATGTCCTCTGTAGCTAGACTCCAGACTGCAAATGGGACAGGTACCTTTTGGGTGCTACTGTATGTTGGTGGGGCTGATTAATAATCATGGAATTGTAGCATTGGAAGGGATACAGAGAGTCATCTAATCCAACCCCCTTCAAGACTGGAGCCTCAATCACAGACGGTTGGATTAGATGACCCTTGGGGTCCCTTCCAATTCTACAGTTCTAAGGGTCTATTATTATTAGTCAGCCTCCTCAACATACAATAGCATTAACAAGGTACCTGTCTCAAACAAAAAGCATTAGCAACAGCTCTGCAGGACATTCAAGAACTCAGAGCCAACTATTATTTACTCAGAGTAGGCCCATTAAAAGTAATGGGCATTACTAAGTTGGTATTCAAGTATTTTCATGGAAACAGAGAAATTACTGCAGTTATTTCAACATGAGCATTTCCCATACTTTGCTAAAAAAAAAGCCTGCTTGGCAACAGAAAGCCACTTGTTTAATGGTCTTATGGATTTTCTCCAGCCTATTTTGGTATAAAACTGGCATTGGCCAAACTTGAATTAGAAAAATACGCTGAAATATGTATTTACAGAAATGAATACAACCATATTAGCTAATGTGAATTTGGGACCACTGTAGCATTTGATGGCATCTAATCACAATTATGAATGCTCCTTATTGGAAATTGCTAACTATCCAATAAGGAGAAGTTTAACACTACAGTTCCAACAGATGCCGTTATTACTTGCTTGAGTTCAAGGAGGTAAGACACAAATATCTAGGCCAATTTGTAAGCATTGGCCATTGGTTAAAGTTAAACCAAAAAGAAGCTGAATTTGTTCATATATCACAGATAGAAAAAATACTTTAAAAGTTGTTTCATTTGCCCTGTGGTGCCTATGTATTAAACTGTCTGATTATGCATCCATTGGACTGTTTTAATGATAAAAAATAGCACATTTTATGGTGTGTATATAAATATAGATATGCATAGTTATACATGTTGTCTAGACCACCAGCTAGTGAAAAGCAGCAGTTACTGTTCAATCATTGTTAATAATACATGGATCTTCCAACATTGCATTTGTTTTTACTGCTCTCCTTAGGGGAAACATATGTTGTTGATGATGAACACAGCTTCATTTGAGCCAGGCTAAGCCTTGAAACATGTTTTCCTTCCTATGGCTCATCTCTAGAACCTGTCAGATAGTAATGAAGATGAGAAGTGCCTTTGTGTGCAAATTGGCTGTCCATACTCCCCCCACCTTTGTTTTGCATTGCTATAACTGCAGAGGAAATTACTTCTTAAAGTACCGTTGTACTGTTTGGGGCAAATTACATAAGTTATTCTCACCTGACTGTTGACCTTCCCAGCCAAGTGACCACTAAGCTATGCTATTGACGTTACCAATGTGGTTCTAAATTTTAATATGGCACCAAGAACAGAAGCCACCATAAAGCGACTTACACAAGGCTGCCAATAATGTAAGATGGGCCGCCAACAAGCACTGCAACATCTGGGGATATAGATGTGGATTCCAGATCAGAGGGTGCAAATTATAAGCAGTTGAGACCCTTATCAATCCTCTTTTGATGAGATTAAGGTAAAGGTAAAGGGACCCCTGGCCATTAGGTCCGGTTGTGACCGACTTTGGGGTTGCGGCGCACATCTCGCTTTATTGGCTGAGGGAGCCGGCGTACAGCTTCCGGGTCATGTGGCTAGCATGACTAAGCCGCTTACCTTCCCGCCGTAGCAGTACCTATTTATCTACTTGCACTTTGACATGCTCTCAAACTGCTAGGTTGGCAGGAGCAGGGACCGAGCAAAGGGCGCTTACCCCGCCGCGGGGATTCTAATTGCCGAACTTCTGATCGGCAAGTCCTAGGCTCTGTGGTTTAACCCACAGCGCTACCCGCGTTCCATTTGATGAGATTAGCCAGTGATAAAAAAAGAATAGGCTGAACAATGCAGATATTGTAGATATCGCATCTTCTCTTTAAGAAGTTTAAGCTTTTCATTGGGAGCTCCTTGATTAATGGCATCTTAATAACTCCTTGTATGCCTGAATACTACATTGCTGAGTTGATGAATTTCTAGATAGGCTGATTGATTGTCTAACGGGTATGTGCATATGTTACTTGACTCATATAAATTATCAATAGACACAGGGCCATTGTCAGCTCTCTCATCTGGGGAGGAAGATGAGCCTTCCCTCCATTTCAACATTTTGTTCTTGTATTTGCTTTCATGAACCTCATAGCCTGTTTGTCTTGCACTGCTTCTTTGTAGTGATGTTCCTCCAGCTGCTTTCCATGTAGCTGTCATACTGCAGTGACAGTCACAGCCAACAACAAAAACAGAGTCCCTTTTTGATGTGTTGGCTGAAATAGCAGTCTTTGCCCAAAAATTCTGCCTCCTAAGGCACATCAGGTTGTCATAAGATGCATGTGGAGACAATGTGATCTTTATAATTAGGTCTGAGTAATTGTTGGCCTGCCATTGACCTTGACATCTTTGTTGCCCTGCTATTGCAATGGAGACTATAGATTTAACCATGCTTCCATTGAACAACAACAGCAGCAGCAGCAATAACAACAACAACAGGCATGGGTAAAGTTGAGTACAGGGTTTGGGGGTCATAGGGGAAGGGAAAAATCTCATTATGTTAGTGTAAATCCTTGCTCTGATGAGATAGTCGCTTAGCATTGCACTGGATACAAGCCACAGCTATATGCTACCTTGAAGTTCAGGATGTGCTTGAATACCTGCTAGACTATTCAGCAGAGGACTATTGCCTTCATGTCCAGCTGTGGTCTTCCCAGAAGTACCTAGTTAACCACTGTGGGAAAGAGGATACTGGATGAGACTTTTCTTCTGATCTTGCAGAGCTCATCTTAATGTTTCTTTGATCCAGTTCAGATACTTGTTGACCCCATGCAGATGCTTTTATGAGCTGCCACACAGAGTTCACACACAAAGGTGACAGTTCTATAAAAGGCCACTTTTATATGAATTAGTGCTCCACACAAACCCAGCAGGACCAGAAGGCTTTGGGTTCTATCCTCCTCATTTTTTCATCGGTAATCAATGACAATCTGAAATGAACTTATGTTTTGGCAAATTCAATTATTTCTTATAGCTTGTGGAGACGATACACTTCCACCTGAGCTCTATAAGGAGTAAATAAATGGGTGGGTGCATATCCTATTTACCACCATAAACAATGCAGGCCAAATGTCCTCTGGATGGAAAATGAAAATTATTTTTCTGATTTATAACAAAGGGGATAGGAAGGCTGCCCAAAACTATTGGCCAGTTATCTTATTAGACATCTCCTCAAAGCTATATGCGTGGTACTGCCTTCAAAAAATATCAGATTCTCTTTTACATCATGGATGTTGGCTAATGTTATATGGATGTATGATCTATATTGTTTTCTTGGTACTGTTTCTGTGGGCTTGTCACAGTCTTTGGCTAGAACAGGCATAGGCAAACTCGGTCCTCCAGATGTTTTGGGACTACAATTCCCATGATCCCTAGCTAACAGGACCAGCGGTCAGGGATGATGGGAATTGTAGTCCCAAAACATCTGGAGGGCTGAGTTTGCCTATGCCTGGGCTAGAACAATAAACTTATATTGCAGGATTGATTACTGAGTGTGACTGGTTACGATAAGGATTACTTATTTGAATAGTGTGCTCAAATTCATATTATCTGAGTTGGTGAGTGAAGTTGTAAAGCCACCACCAAAATATCCTCCCCTCAACTTTCCTGTGCAGTGTTTTCTTACAGTACAGATGAGTTGCCTTCACTGCATCTCTTGGACCTTCTTAGGGTCAAATTCGAGGTGACACCACTCTTGCTATTAGAAATCACTTGGATGGTTCCTTAGAGTAAATTGCAGATGGGGGAATACAACTTGGGACCCTGGTGGGCTGCATAGCAAATTTAACTCTTTGATTCTCATTGTGGTCTATATCCAAACTGCCTTCTCCCTGACCATGCCCGCAATTTGCATTGGAAGGAAAATCCCATTTATACCAAGCAAATTGCAAGTGTGGGAGAACCAGTCACAATTGGGACTGCAGTAGGAAGGCAATAGGAGGTTTAAGACTCCCCAGGATCCACGTTCCACCCCCCCCATCAAACCCACGTACCTTTTAGAAATAGCACAATACCTTATTGCATGGATCATGTCTTGTTTGGCCCACAGGTTATACATTCTGAAGAACTTCTTGAACAACACACTTGGGGCACAGCCTATGCAAGCTTCCTTGACATGAACAGGAGTTGTTCAGGAGCAGAGCCACAAGTGTTGCTGTCCCAATAAATCTGTTAGTATCTCTTATTCTACCGGAGAACTGATTATTTTTGTTGCAAAAATACAATGACTTGGTTACTCTCCAGGAATCAAAGCAGCAACCTTTCTATTAGTTATAGCAAAGGTATTTTTTCTCTCACTCACTTTCACATACACTAGAAATGAAAAGGGGACAAAATGACCCTGCAGGGATATGATGTTCTCTAAAACTAATCGGGATTTGGCTTGCATTTGGGAAAGCTTTCCAAACATGCTTGCAGTTGGTGATGTGGGTTGCTGCGGTTGTCCGTGAGGGTTTTGACTGAGACCAGCAAATCTATTTGTACTAGCTGCAGAGATGGTGATCCCTTTTTTTATTCCCAAAGCCTCCTTCCACTGTTTATATTTTCATGAAAGTTATAAGCTTCTTCCCTACCCCCTTCATGCAGCTCATGTCTGTGGTCGCCTGTGGCTATTTGAAACAGCTTGCTGTATGCAGATCCAAGAGGAAGGTTTGCTATCTGAAATCAATATTTATTTCTAAATAACTATCCTCCATCCCCAACAAATATTATTATCATCATAAAAAATCAAAATATTTTGCAGTCCCCGAAAACTCAAAAGATATCCCACGTGAGAGCTGACAGGGAACCATAATCAAATTGTCAAGGAATTGCTCCTACTGTGGCAAAATGAGAATGTTAGATTACATGTGTCAGCATGTGAAGATAAAGACTGCATGGTGAAGGGAGTGTTGAAGGCTTGATAGGGGATGGGAGGTTTATCGCTGTAAACTGTAACCTGCTGCAGACAGTTCTGCTATTTCAGCATTCCTCTGTTTGCATTAAAAAAAACCCTTTATGATCAATAAAATGTCTCGGTTTCACCTTTTTGGGAAAATACGTTTAGAGCGTTCATGTCACCTGCGTTAGGCCAATTAAACTGAATTCTAATTGTTATTCTGATGGCTGCAGAGCAATAAAGGAGGCTGCCTCCAACTGCCTCATGAATTAGGCAATTTCCTGAAGTTCGAGCACAGCCCTTGCAGAGCAACATAGGTTGGTTACAGAATCATAGAGTTGGACAGGAACTTGTCAACCTGAGGTGGAGGACATAAACCCTGCAGGCCATGTGCAGCCCTCTAGGCCTTTCTCTTGCCCCCCAGAACTCTCCCTGGGTTCAAGGGAGTCTTTGCTCTTTCAAATTTCAGTGGTGCCCTGAGCAAGGCCAAAATTTGGCAACCCCCCCACCTCTTGCCTTCTGTGCTGCTCAATTCACTATGTCATAGTTATGACGCCCTATGGCGCCCCCTAGGCTTGGTGCTCAGTGTGGGGTAACCAGCTGCAGTGCCCTAGATCTGCCTCTGTGAGGTTACACACACTGGTCCAGCTTTGTACCCCACTTGTGCTTCCTCCCTACCTGGAGTGCAACCTTGAGGTCCTATGTCATGGACTGGCTGGATGCAAAGGAATGGTGGGAGGCATCAGCTGGGGAGAGAAGCTCAGAGCCAGGGGACTGGTGTTATGATGATGAATGGTCAGAGGCAGAAGAGGGAGCAGACTGGGCGAAGGAGGTGTCAGAAGCTGAAGAGGCAATAGGGTTTAGTGAGCAGGAAGAAACTGGGGCAGAGAGCAGTCCTGATTCAGAGGCTGGAAAGGAGCGGGGCCAGGAGATAGAGAGAAGGCAGGCTGCAGAAGAAGTCAGGGAGTCTCCCCCTCCTGCTGTGCCCAGTTCCACTCCCCACTGATCTCCCAGAACATGCATAGGAATTAAAATAGCAGAAGAGAGATTGGTTCCTCGCAGACCTCGACTCTGATTGGTAGGCAAAAACCCTGGAGAGGAGGGGACTTAGGCAGCTGTGGGAAGGTGGGACCTTCAGTCCTCGCAACCACCTCTACTGGGAAGAGTTGCTGGGATCGCTAGACCTGCACTGTTTGGCTTTATTTGAATAAAGAGTTAACTTCACTGACTTACAGCTGACTCCGGTTCCTGAAATCTGATCATTCCTCTAGATTGCTTGAATGAACTGTGTGTTCGGTGTGTGCAGTGGTGCACCTTGGGGTCTCCGTTCTAAATCATAGTTGCAGCACCTCGAGGTTCGGCACTGCAGATTTAGGGGAGCCTGAGCAGTTTCATCACACTGGATGCCAAAATAGAGGCAAATGGATACAGTCTGTCTCCCCTAAATCTGCCTCTCACCCTCTCTACCTCTCACTCTGGACCCCTCCCAAGCAGGCCTGGTACGTTCTGCATGCAAAACATGCATGCACTCTATGACCCCATCCCTCCCAAGCTTTGATGCCACTGCTCTTGATGTTGCTAAGGCCTGAGTCACAGTTGTCAATCCTGCTTGGATAAGCATGGCAATCTTTCCACAAGATGGAACCTCTGAAGCCTACGTAGCTAAAACTTCAGCCAAGGTTGCCAGGCTTCCTGCAGACCCAGAAGCATTTCTGGACTATAAATTGTTAGCACAATCTCTTTAAGCACCCCCTCTCCAACACATACACAAATGCATGCTCTTCTGGTTCTTTGAGTAAGAAAAATAGCTCATTTACTCAACATATGTCATAGTTGATAATATGACTTTTAGCTGTCCAAAGATTTATGTTCAAATTTTTCTTCTCTTGTTCTGCATACTTATTTTCCTCTCAACTCCTTGTTTTCTTTTTTTGTTTGCAAAGTTTGCTCATGGAAACAATGGCTTGCATCTCCTACTTATTACTTAAATGCATAAATTGTTAAGTACCTTCAGTGCTTTTCAATATATTTGAATTATATGACCTGCCAGAAACCCAGTTAGTGATTTCAATATGTCCTTTGGAATATCTGTTTCCCATCAACTTGTGTCTCTTTGGTTGTCAGTTAACAGGCATTATCAGTGATTGTCTCACCTTCCCCTAGGACATCTCAGCTGCAGTCCACTAGGCATGATATGCATCTTATAACAGCTTCACTTTCATATACCACCTTTTGCTTTATGAGTGAGTTCCAGAGGATTGCATAGTGGAGGTGTGGAGAACCTTTAGCTCAGCAGACGATGCTGAACTCCAACTCCCAGCCTTCCCAATGTCCAGGGATGGTGTAGTTCAGCAACATTTGGAGGACCAAAGTTTCTCCTCACCTAGCATAATGTATGGCTTGCAGTTGTAATTGCTAAACTGCATCACATGAATATGCTTTGGCTCCATGGAAAGCAAATTAATTAACTAATAAAGGCTTCCTGGTCCACGGCCCCAGTGTATTAGATGTCAACTTCATTTCTTCATGAATCAGTCCACTTTTCAAAGCTGTCTTCTCCAAGGGATATGTCATTTCATCTTGACCCTGCATAGGGCATAGATGGAGCATTCAGTCATGACTGAAGCAGAGTCAGGCTCAGCAGCAGCAGAATCCATTCTTAGAAGAGACTGCCTGTTATGTCTCTGCATGAGATGCTGCTCTATGTTTGTGTCAAGAACTGCCAAGGATTGAACTGGAGGGCCTCTGGGTTCCTGAGCAGCTGTCCCATGTGATGAGCTACTGAACTGTGTGTTGTACCATCTACCTAGGCAGCTTAGTATCTTCAGGTGCTAGGCTGTGGCAATATTTGTGCCCCCCTCCCAGCTTCTTCTTTCTCCTCCAGGAGGAGGTTTTTCCTTACCAACTGTATGATGTCAGTATAGCAACAATGGGCTGTGATTAAACAAGGCCTGAGCTGAAACTACACGGATTTCTGTGACTTGCCCTCCTTCTCAATTGTCTTCTCTAGCCCTCAGTGATCTCATCATACAGCCATACCTGACTGAGGATGTAGAGTCAAAATGTTATCCTGTTCAATACATGATCCCTACCTAACGTTCACAAAACGTTGCGGTCTTAGGGAGTTGTGGTACTTGTTGCTGACTGCATTACAGAGAAGATCCCATGCTAGGTTAATGATATTGTCATGGTATTAGAAGAAAATTCTGGAAGTCTTTGCAGTCTTGCTTTCAAATTCTAATTGTGATGTCATGTGATTTTCTGAACCTTGCAGAACTCTTGATGTGCAAACAGCCTGCCTTATTATTCTTTGCCTACCTCTCATAATGGTACATCTTAAAAAGACAGGGAAGATTTGTTCTCATCTTTAAAGTTTGGATCAATCTCATTTTTTAAAATATCTCCCCTTTTCACCTTTTTTTTAAGCTAAGCAGTCTTTCTTCAATGTCAAACATTTTACCAACATACATTTATTGCACATCATTGTGTGCAAGAAAAAGAGAACTTATGGGTGTGGATAAAGAGTTCAGAGGAAACATAGCCAATTCACCATAAAGTTTTGTGCTGTTAATGTTTTCTGCCTTTGACATAAATGAAAATGAAATTGAATATTTTGGGGAATAATACAATTTTAATCAGTTCATGGCTAGTCTACCCTGAATATGATGGGTTCAAAGGGAGGGAACTCAGCTATTACCTAAGAGTCAAATAAATCTATTGCTGGGTAATAATATGACTGTGTTTCATCTAAATATGCTATCATATGCTGGTGAAGAATTCATCAGAATCAGCTGATACAAATAAATGAGCTCTAGGAGAAAGGACTTTGACAATTTTGTGAATTTTGTAGCAATGAAGGTCAATATTTTCTGTCATTACCATTTAAGACACAGAATTGAAAAAACCTACCATTTTGGAAAAGTTATTTGGTGTTAGTCATCCCTCCTCTTCATCTTCTTCTAGCTTCATTGTTTACACATGCATATATCTTTATGTAACTCAGGATATGAGGATAATGCTTCGTGCATCTGATTAAGTAGACTGTAGTCCAGAGAAGCTTATGGCATAATAAATTTGTTAATTTTTTTTTTTGCCTTTAATCTGCAAATTCTTTTTTATTGAATTTCCTTTACAACCAACAAAAATATCAAAACCCATACATAGAGAGCGAAAAAATTAAAAAGGCACCAAAAATAAAGAAAAGACAAAACAAAAAAGACAGAAAAACAGATATGCATGACAAAAACCATTTCGAACATACAAGCTGACTTCCTTCCCTGCTGGATTCGGTTTTCTTAATTAAAAAACTCCGTTTTCTGCAGCTGGTATTGTTACTGGATTGTACATCGTAAGTTTTATAACAGACCTGCTATAGTTGTTAAGTTTCTATGATTTCCTTCTATATATGCCATAAATTTATTCCAGTCACCAATAAACTTTGTATTTTTTTGGTTTCTAATTTTTTGTGTCATTTTTGCTAATTCAACAAATTCAAATAATTTAGATTGCCACTCCCTCACCGTTGGAATATTTGTACTTTTCCAATTTTGTGCAATTAGTATTCTGGCCGCTGCTGTCGAATATTGAAACAAGGTTTTGTCTTCTTTTCTGATTTCATCCACAATAATTCCTAATAGAAAGGCTTCTGGTCTTTTAGGAAAGGTGTATTTAAATATTTTTTTTTAACTCATTATAAATTAAGTCCCAAAATTTCTTCACTTCCTCACACGTCCACCACATATGAAGGAAGTTACCCTCTTTTATTCTACATTTCCAGCAGGCCTTGTTTCCTGTTTTGTACATCTTTCCTAATTTTACTGGCGTTATATACCACCTATATATCATCTTTTCTAAATTTTCTCTAATTGCAACACTCGCCGTAAATTTTATCCCATTATTCCATCATTTTGACCATTTTTCATATTCTATATTATATCCCAGGTCCATCGCCCATTTTATCATAACATCCTTAACTTCCTCATCTTTAGTGTCCCATTCCAATATGTCATACATTTTAGATAGTAACTTAATTTTGCTTTCAATTATTTCTATTTGAAATTTGGATTACAAATTTAACACAAATTTAATTTCTTGAATTGTTTATACTCTCCCCTAGAGGGCGCACAATCTTAACCATTTCTGGTTATCAGAGGGTAAATACTTAAGTTTCCACTTAATCTATTAGATCGAGATTTTGCTAATTGAAACACTTTTACAAATTCAATCAGTCAGATTTCCCCTAATTTTTTAAATTTCTCTTAATATATACAAGTATTATTTACACTTTACAATTATTAAAAAAAAAAAAATATGTTAATTTTTAAGGTGCCAGAAGACTATTTATTGTATAGAGGTAGTATCATTTCAGTGGCAAGCTACATTAAAATGAGTATCAATTGTTGAGATAGTCTTTTCTTTCTTTTTTAAAAATATTTTTTATTAAAGATTTCTTAGTTTACAAAAATATGTACATTGTCTCTTTTTTCAAGCTTAGACTGTGGTAATAGTTGGAATAGCAATTTGAGAGTCTGCTTATGTAATGAGGAGAGGCAAATGACTCACAAATTATTGCATGACTTCAATCTGCATTAACAAGTGTTTTCTGTGGCCTCCAGCTAAGGAAGCACATATATTCCCTTCATTTTATTTCATATTTTGCTTATTAAATAAAAGACAAGTGGCAAATTAAAAAAAAACCAACCAAGCTAATACAAATAAGCAAACATGGACAATGCAAGCACAGGAAACACAGTGAATGGTGTCTTAAAATTTTCCATTAACCCACAGCATAGGAATATTTAAAAATCTGGAAATAAATATAATTAAACCAAATCCAACTGAGCTGTATTAGTCTGTTATTGGCAGTGAATTCGTTATACACATTATGTGATAATGAAATGAATAATGTGTGTGATAATGAAATGCTATCACTTTAGATAATATTCAGTGGCAACTGGCAAGGTCCCAGTGCTAGAGCAAATGCTCAATGCTAGAGCAATGCTTTGTTCAATGCACAGTCTCAACTTGAAAGACCTCAGGTAGCAGGAACTAACTGCTTCCTAGCACCTTGTGAAATGGCTGTTATTTGGAGTAGATGGCTTAGTTGTGATTCTGGAGTAGATAAATACTGGCTTCTGTGTGATACTGAATATGGTAGCTTCCTCTACATAGTGCTGGAATCTATATAGAATGACAACCCAGATTGTAAAATATTCTACTGCATCAATGCTATTTTCCATCTGGGCATCATCATGACATTATCATAGTAGTATAATTCAACTCCTCACTCCTATTGATTCACATATTTTACAGGCTAAACTGGGGAGAGGGAGAGCAAATGTCAGTTAGTCATGATCTAAACATGTCAGTGATTTTTGTTACCTAGCAGCTGCTTACATTGGCGTTCTCTAATGTATTTATTTCTTTGTGTGTGTCCTCTTCTGTTTGAAAAAGAAAGGATGAACATGACGCAAAAGAGGAAAAAATATAATAACAGTTGGTGGTAATACTAGAAGCATTTATCATGCTGTTTAGTGTTTTAAATAATTTGAAATAATAAAAAAAAAACTGCATAAAAGAGTGATTTCTTTCATGTTTATCATAGCCGAGTTCTTGGCAGTGAAATCCTCAGTCATCATTACAAAAGCTTTCTACTCTTTACACTAATTTCATGACTGCGCTGATAGAACATGACAGAGTGTTCAAAAGAATGCCAGAAATTGACAGCAAAAATTACCCTTCTTGATTCTAGTCTCATATGGAACTAGAAATCTGTTAGTCACAAAAGACTGGCTTGCACCTTCACAAAAGAGTCTGTAAGCCAGCCGACTTTTCTGCAGCTAATGCTTTGTAGATTAACTCATGAATCCTTTGGTGTGAAAGGTATCGCCTGTCTATTCATATGATTATAATAATTATTAATGCTGAAGAGTGGATGTGACATAAGAATCACAATGCTCTTAAACAGAAATTACAAATTAAAAAAGGTATATTTTTTTGGGAGGGGGGGGGACTAATAATAAAAAACCCCAAATATTCTTGCAGCATGGGAGCAGGAGCAGCTACACCACTCATCTGACCTCCCTGTGAGGTCCCTTGCATACCAGGATGGAGAAAGGGAAGGAAAAGGTGGAAGTGATGTCAGTGCAG
This sequence comes from Podarcis cretensis, assembly GCF_951804945.1. Classification (NCBI taxonomy): domain Eukaryota; kingdom Metazoa; phylum Chordata; class Lepidosauria; order Squamata; family Lacertidae; genus Podarcis; species Podarcis cretensis. The sequence goes on along the minus strand of NC_137175.1, from coordinate 81,393,577 downwards.
TGTAATTGTATTATCAGGAACACTGGATTGGCTATGCTGATGTGTTTACACCACACCAACCTTGCTACCACCTCATCTGCTTCATCTCTGTCCTGGTATGCAGCAGCAACTCAGCCACAGGGACGTCAGTTGAGAAGTGCATCCCCTGTATACCAACCATTATTGCCAAAATTTAGAGTTGTGGAAGGGAACTCAATTGTGAACATCTAGAATGGGTGACCATTCCACTCATGCAATGACTTCTTTGGATTCAACACTTGCCATTTTATTTTATATTATAAGAATCGCCCTGAGAATTGTACATGCATTCTTCAAGAATTGTTCTTTTAAGTTAATTCTCCAGTCTCTTGTCTTGCAGATGCTGTCTGGGAAATAGAAATGGCCCCCCTTTCACACACTCCCAATTTGGAGCCAAGTGTTATCAGCTGGGAATTCTCTTCTCAGCTTTAACTTTTCTCATCAAGACTTATCTATCCTGTATTCCTTAAACTCCATCTTACAACCATCTTCCTCTCCTGTTAACACTTTGCGCTAGTGCACAGTTACAGTAGCCCCCATGCAAGTATCTTGATAGTGTATGGAAACCTCCCAAGTTTGTAGTCAAGTGCGAAATCATGTATATCTCCTCACATTGCAAAACTGGTTCTCAGAAACATCAGCATTGCCTAGGTTCTGCCTAGTTGGTCATCCCAACAAACTCACATGATGTCCATGTTGAGGTCCTTGTAGTTACAAAAAGCCTTGGTAGATATCATGTTTTCCCTCCATCCCTTGACTGCTTAGCATTCTCTTCTTTGATGGTCCGGGGCAGTGTCCAATGCCCTCATTCCATGAGAGCAAGGATATACTCTTTTGCAAAGTAACTTTCTCCTCCCCCTGTGTGTACCCAAAATTTGCTCTGGATGGTTGGAGAAAACCCCAGAACAGATACATGGTGGGCGGGCAGGGGAGAAGTGGGGATGAATCGAACTCCTGTCACACAAAGGTAAATCCTTATGCTAATGGAATACGGGACTTGGTGCTGTTTTGATTGCAAGGTCTTGTGACTGATAATACTCCTATTCCAAACTTTGTATCCTATTTCCTATAGATTTACTAGGGATAGGCAGATCAGTCAATTTTTGGTCAATACATAAGACCAAAAATAAGTTTTAAAAATAAAGTTTTTTTAAAAAAGGTTTAAATATTCATATTTTGATACATATTTTATCCCGACCTATGAATTTATAAATGTATTTTCTCCTAAAACACATGTCTTTTAACACGTAAATTTTTTTTTAAAACATTTTTTGAGCCGAGAACAGTATTGTAAAATTCAGAGAAGTGTGAAATCCCAATGGATTTTTGCATACCAGTCCAGGAGGTGCAAATTGCCTTGCTTAAAAAATGTGGACCAAATGAAAATCTCCTCCAAGTCTAGGATTTCTTCTCCTGGGTGTAGTCTTTGTGGGGAGGAATTCATTCCAACTTCAGCAATGTCATATTTCAGAACAAACATGCCTTGTGTTTATTTAAGGAACCAACATTTTGAGTGACTTGATTCTTGAGGACCATCTGGCCACCACACCTTCAGACGTTTGAAATGTACTCCCCACATTCCCGTTATCATGCAACTCACATTCTGCTTTTCATTTGCCTTCTTTATTTATATCGTAGGCTTTTGTGGCAGAATAAAGACACCATTTGCACAAGAGAAATTGAAAGAGATAGCAGAGGAATCCCCTGCATTCCTTCATCTGGGTCTGCAGATATGCTAAGGTAGGTGCAGTTGTTCTCAGAGGAAGCACTGAGGGGGCACAAGGCTGGTGTGAGGAGCCTTCTTGGTCCAGTAGGACAGATATTTATCTCTCCTCACCTCTTTGGACCAACCTAGACCGGCGGGCAGCACCACCCGCTGGTCAATCATCTGGTGTCCTAATGATGTTGGGTGCTTGGTCCCTGTTAAGGCACAGTATTTCCCCAATGCCTGATGATTAGTTAGTTGTCAGGCACTTGTGGAATGCTGTGCAAGGGGCTTTGGAAGCCCTATGCTTGTCGTTTGCTAAATGCTCAACCACAAGCTCGATAGCTGGGCATTTGGGAAGCACAGTGCAAGGGGCTTTGCAATTGTTGTGCTTGGTGCTTCCCAAGAACAAACCACAAGACCTGAAAGCACAGGTAAGGGACAAAAGGGATTTGTGGGAAGCCCTTGCACAGCTCTTCCCAAGCTGATTGCCAGGTGCTTAGGAAGTTCTGACAAAATCCCCTATAAGCCAAATTCTGCCCTTGCCGTTACCCCAACTGCTGTAGATTAGGGTTACTGCAATAGACACAAGATAATATCACCAACTATCTCTAAACAAACAATAAATGCCCATAAAATGGCAAAAGTAGTTTCTTTCCAAAATAGGATTTATCCATGTAATATATAAGTGGTTCAGTGCTGGGGGTTTTTCTTTCAAAAATAGGTTTTATCTTGAACGATTGCAAACACAGTAATAAAGAGTCCACTTGTGATATATCAATTGTTCAGTGCTCAGATGTTGCTCTGGTAATCAGACGCTTCATCCCCAAAGGACTTAGTCATCGAGCTTGGTAGGAAACAATATACAAATGAAGACAATATATAGACGACTTCAAGCAGGGGTATTTCTGTCTCCATCAGCATGTTTCCATTGGGAGGAACATAGAAAGAGGACGATGTCCTTCAGTTTGTTAACCTGTTTTGGAAAGACACTACTTTTGCCATTTATGGGTGTTTATAGTTCGTTTACAGATAGCTGCCTTGGTGATATTATCTTGTGCCTATTGCAGTAGCCATTGTAACACCACCCTGTTTATTGTTTTATTGTAGATTAGGGTTGCCATATTTCAAAAAGTGAAAATCTGGACACAAAGGTTGCTGAGCTTTATTTGGCAAAGTTGTTGAGCTTTTTCAAAACAAAATTTCCGTTTTTGAGCTATATGGAGCTATTTTTGCCATGTGTCTGGATTTCCCCAGACATTTTTGGAGAGAGGGGGCAGATTTCCATCTGGACACTGCTTTGGACTACAGTATTCCATGTATGTCTGGGAAATTCCAGGTGTATGGCAATCCTACCATAGAACAAGTGCATTTCAGGTAGGCATGTCCTGTCCAAACTAGGCTCATATGAGGAGATATAGTAGGCCAACTTTTACGCATGGGTCAGAGATTCCCTACTCCTGCACTAGGCACAAGGAGTTGGGGATGTGGGAAATAGTGGGGGGAAAGAAATTGAGAGTGCAGTTGGTAAGCAATGGCTTTGTCGTTTGAGAAAAATATATTTCCCTCTGGGTGCCCCCAGACTGTCAGTATTTTGCAGGTGACATTCCAGTGCATACAAAATATGTGGTTTTGCACAATCAAAGTGGATGAACATACTCTGTTGGGTAACAAGCACACTTAAATAAAAGTACTTTTTGTGGTTAGAACAGAGGCAGAGAAATGTGTTGAAAAATGTGAGTTGTAAATTAGTAACTATACAACCTTTTGAAGACATCTGAAGACAGCCCTGTACAGGAAAGTTTTCAATGTTTGATGTTTCATTATGTTTTTGGAAGCCGCTCAGGGTGGCTTGGGCAACCCAGTCAGATAGGCTACTACTACTACTACTACTACTACTACTACTAAGCAAGCAAATAAGGATGAATGCTTACTGTCATGTAATCTCCCTGCAAACAAATCAGAACAGATATTCAAAAAATAGGTTGTCTGGAAATTTCTACAGAATTTCTCCTGGTGTGACTCTGGCATTTCATGCTTAACCAAAGCACCCAAGAATATGTAAGGGTATTTTAAAATAATTTTTATTTGGCAATATTATTTGGGGGGACTTTTGCACATATATATTGAAGTGTTCCTAAGCAAAAAATCTAAAGCTTTATTGAGGCAAAACCTCTAAAAACTTTCAAGGACAACTTAAGGCTGTTTCCAATGGTAGTGAGGAGTTGTAGGAAAAGACCAGGAGGCAGCGGAAGGATTAAGGATTAAGGATTTGTCCCAAAGTAAGAAGACAAGAAGAGCCTGCTGGATCTGACCAATGGCCCATCTAGTCCAGCATCATGTTCTCACGGTGACCAACCCATTGCTTGTGGGGAAACTTGCAAGCAGGACCTCAGCAAGTGCTGTAAATTGTACCTTCCTAGTTCTGATTTGCACAGGAAAAGCAGTTCCTGGTCTTTAAAGACACAAGGCTGTGATTAAATATATATTTTCAATATGAATAATTCTGATGAGCTTAGTGGAATTCCTCAGCTGTCACCGAAGCTCTTAACATTCCTAGATAAAAGGACCTTTTATTAGGAATAAATAAGACCAATATGATCCCACATTGACCTGTTTGGTCACTCACTGCTTTCATTCCTACCAGGCATTAGAGGTGGCTACACTGAAAAAACAAAGGGTTGATCTAGGTGAAGTTAGTCATGCTTAATAGCTAGTCACGAGAAGCTTAAGCTCCACTGTTTTCAACTGGCCTAAAGCATGACTTACTTACATCTGGATCCAGCCCCAAAACTTAGTGTTACACCAGGGTTTCCCAAATTTGGGTCTCCAGCTGTTTTTGGACTACAACTCCCATCATCTGTAGCTAGCAGGACCAGTGGTCTGGGATGATGGGATTTGTAGTCCAAAAACCCTGTGCTACACTGTCATTGTGGTGACCAGAGGTGCCATTTTCTCAAGTTGATCGAGGGGGCCTGATAGGACATCCTGACATTGCTTGCGTGACACTGTGAGGAGCCGGGGGGGTGCTGCTGAATGCCCTCTGAACCTTGAGGGGGACTAGCCCCCTCAGAAAGAAATCAGGGGGATCGAAAATGCCTCAGCCCCTAGGAGCTGGCACTTATGGGTGCTGATACTACCATCAAATCATGAGCCCATATTGAAACACAGGATTGTATGCTCGTCAACACTTATCTTCATGCAAGTGACGTATATCCAATAGTCTACAACTATAATCATATCTAGGCATTGATATTATCCCACACAGTTATATTATCTCAGTGGGTCTAGGATACTCTGCACTGCAAAATTACAATGTCCCCAAGGAGGGGCTGATGGGGCACAACACTATATCTAGTCTTGGGGTATCACAGGTCAACTATGCAAAAAATGTATGTTTTAGTGTGCCACAGTTTTCAAAACAGTGGGACACTAATGAACAAACTTTGTCTTTTTTTTTTTTTGCTGGAAGCTTAGAGAGCATCATAACTCTTTAGTATGAAGTGGGGACCAAATAAAGCAAAGCGAGACCAAATGCAAGGCAGGCAAGTGTGGGAAGATGATTTAACCTGAACCTGACCTGCTGACATTTTTGGAGCACGAAAAATTAGTAGAGTGCTGACTTGTGCTCAAGGTGATCCTCTATGGGAGAAGCAAGGAATACAAATGGCAAAGTTGCAAGAAGAGGAAAACTAAAAAGGAAGGTTGATCAAAACAGGAATAAAAAGGTTTCTGACAGGGAGACAACTTTAACCTCAGTCTCGCAGACACGTAGATCATCTGTACCTACTTTGCCTTCAGAGGAAGAAGCTGCTTCTCTGCCAAGGGCAGGAGAGGGAGAAACTGAACAGTTACAATTGGAAGATATGGCCTCAGGAGCAACTGCTTCTATTCTAGAGAAAATCTATGAAAAATTGGAATCTCTGGACAAGAGAGTGGAATCTCTGGACAAGAAAGCCGATGAACAAACAGCCAAAATTGATCAAAACACAGAATGTCTAAATAGATTAACTGGACAAGTATCACAGAACGCACAGGCAATTGGGCAGTTGACGGAGGCCACAGTAGAAAATCAGAAATTGGCTGAGGACACTAGTCAAAAATTAGAAAATTTTGAACAAGAGGTAAGACCACTCTGCAAACAAGTAGGTGAACATCAGACCTATCTATCTATGATAGAACTGCGGAACCGGGAGAGTAACTTAAGGATAAGGTCGATACCAGAAGTGGAAGAAGGCAACTTAGCTGAGCTTCTGACTAAAGAATTTTCCAAGTTCTGGAATTTAGAGGAAAAGGACTTTAAAATTGTGTCTGCTTTCAGGCTTGGAAGACTTGTAAAGAAAGAAAAGCCCAGAGACTGTTTGATAACATTGAGATCAAAGGAGGAAAGGGATAAGATTTTGGGCTTACATTACGAAAAGTCACTGGACATTTTGGATAGAAGAATTGAAATTTATAAAGATATCCCTAAACAACTGTTGGACCTTAGATCCGCCTATCTTGAATTGGTTAAACTGCTTAGGAGCAATTCAATTATCTTTAGGTGGGAATTTCCCCAAAGACTATCTTTCACCTTCAGAGGGAAGAAGGTTAAAATTAGAACACTGGAAGATAGAGACAAATTTCTGACCACATACGGAGAGGACCTTCAAAAAGGAATTGAACTACCCTTTGGGCCTGGAGCACCGGCGGTACCGGCACCCTTGGAACCTGAAGATTCAGCGAATAAGATACCACCCCTGGAAAAATAACCAGATTATTTCAGGATGTCTCTGCAACTTCTGAGCTGGAATATAAATGGCTGTAACATCCCGGAAAAAAGGAGGAAAATATTTCATATACTAAAAAAAGAACAATTGGACATTATTTGCCTGCAAGAAACACATGTGACTAGGCTCCACAGAAAAGTGTTAATAAACAAAAGACTGGGCCAGGAATTTATATCTTCGGACAGAGTAAAGAAGAGAGGTGTGGTCATATATGCAAAAGAGAGCCTGTCACCCAAATTCCTATTTAAAGACAAACATGGAAGAATTTTGGCAATTGAGATACAACATTGTCAGGGAACTGCCATCGGAAGGACAGGTGGTGAGAAGGCTTCAGCAGAATAGGAGAGCCTCTTCTTCAGGAGAAGAGGGAACCAGTAGGGGGAGTGCGGGAGCTCCAAAGGAAAGGGAGTCGGAGGGGAGGCTCTGGGATACTTCCAGTGAGAACAGCGAGGAGGTATCAGAACAGCCCATAAGGACTCCCACCCCCCGCCGGAAGCTGTCACGCAGGGAATCCAGGAGGCGCATGTCTGTGAAACAGCTCTTATGTTGGAAACGTTTCCGCAAACGCCCACTGTCAGATTCTACCAGCGACTGAGGGAGCCATGCTCAAGGGCTCTTCTCAAGGCAGGGTTTCACTACACAGAGTGAGCTCTGAGGGATCCAGCTTTAACGCACAAGCTGCTCATTATCCCACCACAGCAATCTGACAGTCCCTGAAAGCAGCTTGTGCAAAGAGAGGCATCATGAGCAACCCAGCCGGAGGCGGAGATGGGGGAGCAGCTGCAGCCGGTCCTAGCCTGGAAGAAAGGTACAGGATGTTGGAGGTACAGTTAGCTCTGCAAACGGCGAGGCTGGAGGAGAGGAGGGCTCATGATGCAGAAAAGGGGAAAGCCGCCCAGCTCTCGAGGAAAGTGCCAGGACTGGTGCAGAAGTTTGGGGGTGATCCCAGGAATTATCAAGCCTTCAGGACAGAGATGCAATATGCCCTCAATCTGCAGTTTGATGATTTTCCTGATGAGGATTCGAGGGTTGGTTTTGTGATTGGGCATCTCGAAGGCACAGCCCGAGATTGGGTGAGGCCACTAATGGCAGCCAATAATGAAGCCCTAAGGGACACAAGGAAGTTTTTTCGCGCCATGGATCTGATGTTTTCCAGCGAGATTGAGCAGGGAGTGGCGCGCAGGCAGTTAATGGCGTGTAAACAAGGGAACCGATCTGTCCGTGAGTACTGGACTGAGTTCACCATGTTGATCCATAAATTAGGATGGGATTTGTCAGCGGAACCGATACAAATGCTGTTCGAAGAAGGACTATCTTCGGCAGTGAAAGACGAACTTTCCCGGGGGCCCAGGGCGGAGTCTATGGACCTTCTGACTAAATCAGCGCTGGCCATAGGCTCACGCCAGGAGGCCAGAGCCTTGGAGAAGCGGGAAGGGAAAGGGGAGCGTTGGAGGGATTTCCGCATTCCAGAGATGCCAGAGCAGCCTTCTCTGCCAGCAGAGCCGATGGAAATCGGAACAGCGCGCGCGCGCGCGCAATTTCAAACCCCAGTGAAGGGCGGAAGAAGGAGGGGAAAGGCGCCAAGAAATGTTTTCTCTGCCAACAGCCAGGTCATTTTGCCAGAGTTTGTCCGCAAAGAAAGGAATGGCAAGGAATGGCGGGAGCTGTTGGGGAGGAGGGAGAAGGAGCTAAGGAGCAAGTAAAAGCCAACGCCTGGCTGCCACCGACGGGGCACAGCAGCCAGGCCAAGGAACAGTAAATGTGCCCACGCCAGAACCCCCAAGACCAGCTCTTGTAATAGAGGTATTGCTGGAGCTGGCAAACGGACACCCACTAAAAGTGAAGGCGCTATTAGACTCAGGCAGCTCCTGCAACTTTATGAGTAAGGAGTTTGCAGCCGCCCATCAGATACAAACCATTCCTTTAAAAAATCCCCTGCAGGTGACCACGATTGATGGGAGGGCGCTGTTGGGGGGAGAAGTAGACCAGCAGACGGTCCCCATGACAATGAGGGTGGCAAGACACACGGAACGGATAGCGTTTAATATAGCCACGTTGGGAGGAGCGCCCATCATTTTGGGGATGAGCTGGCTAGCGCTGCATGATCCGCTTGTGGGATGGCATCAGAGAGTGGTTTCCTTTGGGTCAGCACATTGTATGGGACACTGCACAGAAAAAGGGGGCCAAGCAGGCACTCAGGCCACGTTAGCAAAGATAGAAGCAATGGAACAAGGTAGGGTACCACGACAATATGCAGATTTTGCCGACGTCTTCAGCGAAAGGGAAGCAGATAAACTACCCCCGCACAGAGCCTTTGACTGCCAAATCAACTTACTTCCAGGAGCGCAATTGCCAGTGGGCAAGGTGTATGCAATGTCTGACAGAGAGATGCAGGAGCTAAGGGAGTTTATTGACAAAAACCTCAAGCGTGGGTTCATCAGGGAGTCACGAGCGGTGGGGGGTAGCCCAGTGTTCTTTGTAGACAAAAAAAACTCGGACAAACCGAGATTAATTGTGGATTTCAGGGCCCTAAACGCAGTGTCCGAACCCGTGACCTTCCCTATGCCCAGAATCGATGACATTCTGACCCGGGTGAGAAAAGGGAAGATTTTTACCAAGCTGGACCTGAGGGGGGCGTATAACCTGATACGTATGAGAAAGGGAGATGAGTGGAAAACCACTATGTTCACCCCCTTGGGGGCATTTGAGTACTGCGTTATGCCTTTCGGCCTCCAGGCGGGTTCCGCAGTATTTCAATCATTTATTAATCACGTACTAGGACCATTGCTGTACAAGAACTGCGCTGCGTTCTTGGACGATGTGCTGGTGTACTCAGAGGATGAAGAGCAGCATGTGCGAGATGTAAGAGAAGTACTGAGCAAACTGCAAGAAAACCAGCTGTGGGTGAAACTGGAGAAGTGTCAGTTTCACGCCAGGGAGGTGGAATTCCTTGGGTACCGGTTGTCGGACAAGGGGCTGGCCATGGATCCTAGCAAGGTGCAAGCAGTGCTGGAATGGAGGCCACCGAAAACTAAGAAAGATGTGCAGAGGTTTTTGGGGTTCGGAAACTTCTATCGGAAGTTCATCAAGAACTTCGCCCATTTAACAGCCCCCATCACGGATTGTCTCAGCAGTAAGAAGAAATTTGTCTGGACGGAAGAAGCGCAGCGAGCTTTCGAAAGTTTAAAGAGGGCGTTTGCTTCGGAAGAACAACTTTTACACGTGGATCTGCAGCAGCCGATGAGGGTGGAAACCGACGCGTCTGACAGAGCGGTGGGGGCCGTGCTTCTGCAGCCAGGAGCGAATACGTCGGAATGGAAGCCGTGTGCCTTCTTCTCGAGGAAATTGAACAAATCCGAGAGGAATTATACAGTGTACGACAGAGAATTACTCGCTGTCCACGAAGCGTTCAAGAGATGGAGACACCTGTTGATTGGAGCGCAACACAAGGTTCAAGTACGGACAGACCACAAAAATCTAGAATACTGGAGAACAGCCCGAGTGTTGAACCAGAGACAAGTAAGATGGGCGCAAGAGTTCTCCAAGTTCAATTTTGAGATTCGCTACGTGCCAGGGGCTGAGAATGTCAGGGCGGACGCTCTCTCCAGAAAACCTGAGTACTTGGAGGGGGAAGGAGGGGCGGAAGAAAGACATATCATCTCAGAGGACCACTGGGTTTGTGGGGCGGCATTGGTGGGGCAAAGAGAACTGGTAGAGGGTATTGAAAACGATGAATATGCCCAAGAGAAACTTAGGGAACTCAGGGAGACAGGTGAAAACGCAGGGGGGTTTGAGGAAAAGAACGGAAAACTATATTACAAAGGGGCGCTCTACATACCAGGTGGGGAACTAAGAGGGCGAGTGCTTAAGCAGTTGCATGACAGCCCCACGGCCGGGCACTTCGGGCAGCACAAAACCATGTGGTTGGTTACCAGGGAGTTTTGGTGGCCCAAGGTGCGGGAGGACGTGCGGGAGTATGTCAGGGGATGCGACAGGTGCCAAAGAGCAAAGGGAGAGAGGTTGGCGCCAGCGGGGTTATTGGAACCCTTACCCACCCCAGAAAGGCCATGGGAGATGGTATCCATAGACTTCATGACCGATCTACCGAGATCCAAAGGGAAAACCGCGGTCATGGTGGTGGTAGATCTACTAACTAAGATGTACCACTTTATAGCTTGTTCACATGCAGTGACAGCGGAAGAAACCGCAAGGTTGTTTGTGGAGCACATTTTTAGGTTGCATGGCGCCCCCTTGAGGGTTTTGAGCGACAGAGGAAAACAATTTACTTCTAGGTTCTGGAGGAAACTAATGAGCATGTTGCATGTGGAGGTAAGTTTTTCCACCGCCAGGCACCCAGAAACAAATGGGCAAGCAGAAAGGGCAAACGGGGTTTTGCAACAATATCTGAGGTGTTATGTAAAGGACAGAGAAACTGATTGGGTGGACTGGTTACCTCTGGCAGAATTTGCCTACAACAACGCGGAGAACGCGTCCACAGGGATGAGTCCCTTTCTAGCCAATTATGGGTGTCATCCTCGGGCGTTTCCAGGAGAGGGCGGGGGAAGGTGGAGTGTACCTGCAGCGGAAAATTTTGTTGAAGAGATGGAAGCGATCCACCGTCAGCTCCAACTCAACTTAGAGAAAGCCAAAGAAGAATATAAGAAGCAAGCTGACAGAAATAGGAGGGAAGGCGAAACCATAAGGGTGGGTAACCGGGTGTGGCTATCCACCCAAGGACTGCCGTTCAAGGGAGGGTGTAAGAAATTGAGACCCAAACGGTTGGGACCCTTTGAGGTCATACAGCAGGTCAACCCAGTAGCATTCAAACTCCGATTGCCCAGTCACATGAAATTGCACCCAGTATTTCACAGGTCATTACTGTCGCCCTACAGAGAGGGGTGTGAGTGGGGGGAACGTGAGAGGGAGGTCACCCGGACACCCGTCATAGAAGAGAGAGAACGCAACATGGATGTGGCAGGGATCATTGATTCCAGGTGGAAGGGGAATCAGGTGGAATACTTGGTAGAATGGGAGGGGGAGGAAGAGTCAGAAAACGCATGGGTACCGGCAGAGGAAGTCAAGGACGAGATTTTAATAGAAACGTTTCATCGGCGTTTCCCAAGTAAACCACAACCAGTGGCAAGGTTTAGGAGGGAACACTTCGGGACTACAGATGAGGAAGGGGAATTTGAAGGGTTCCCAGAGTCGGAAGTGGAGGTGGAAACAGATTCCGACGAAGGAGAGGAAGAGGGGGAAAGAGGCGGTAGGCCGTGGTTAGAAGTGTTTGAATCCTCGGAGGATGAGGGGAGTTCCTTCCAGGGATTTCCGTCCTCGCCGCCAGTAAGAGAAGAGGCGGGAGGGGGTGAAGGGGGCCCTGGGGGGGAGGTGGATGTCAGGGAACTGCCATCGGAAGGACAGGTGGTGAGAAGGCTTCAGCAGAATAGGAGAGCCTCTTCTTCAGGAGAAGAGGGAACCAGTAGGGGGAGTGCGGGAGCTCCAAAGGAAAGGGAGTCGGAGGGGAGGCTCTGGGATACTTCCAGTGAGAACAGCGAGGAGGTATCAGAACAGCCCATAAGGACTCCCACCCCCCGCCGGAAGCTGTCACGCAGGGAATCCAGGAGGCGCATGTCTGTGAAACAGCTCTTATGTTGGAAACGTTTCCGCAAACGCCCACTGTCAGATTCTACCAGCGACTGAGGGAGCCATGCTCAAGGGCTCTTCTCAAGGCAGGGTTTCACTACACAGAGTGAGCTCTGAGGGATCCAGCTTTAACGCACAAGCTGCTCATTATCCCACCACAAACATCAAGGAGAGAAACTTTTGATATTAGGAATCTATGCGCCAAATGAGGGGAAATCGGAATTTTACAAGAAGTTGCGTGAGACCATGCTGGATTATCTGGACTACAACAACATCATTTTGATGGGAGATATGAACGGGGTCGTATCAACCAACATGGATAAGTCACAAAGCCAAAATGTTACAAAAGATGGCAGACTACCAAAGACCTTTTTTGAAATGACAGACAATATGGATTTGATTGATATTTGGAGGACAAAGAACCCCTTGGGAAGAGAGGGAACATTTTTCTCTGAAGCCCAACTGACCGGGACAAGAATCGACCAAATATGGATATCTAGAGGTCTGGCACCCAAGGTCAAAAAGGTGGAAATCTGCCCAAAGACCTGCTCCGACCATAATGCAGTAAAGATGGACATGACACTAATACCAACCGGCTCCTTTGTTTCTTCATATCATGTATGCATATTTGTGTCATAATTATTTCTTTCTTGGGTTAGGGTTTCTTGAATACCTTAACTGGAAGTGTCTGAGCAGTGACTAGATTGCCATTGCTCAAGTATGCCATAGTTACAAGATTCCTGCATGGGACTAGGTGTCCTCCAACATCTCTTTCAACTCTAAAATCTTATGATTCCACGAATGAAGTCACCCTGGACTTTTTTTAGTAGGCAAACAGCTTACGTACTTGGTTATATGAGAGATAGCATTGCTACTAAGGCCAGCATTGGCATTCTGTGTTCTTCCTTATAGCCACAGCTAGATACTAGTCTGAAAACCACTGGCTCTCCCTAACCAGATATTACTATGGACGTAGAATTAATGTGCTTTGGGGCGGGGCATTCATTAGAATGTCTGGACAAAATCCCATTACGTTTGGCTACACACACAAAGAATTTGTTCAGACATTATAATGAAGGTGTCCTAGGGGTCTTTGTGCTTTCATTGGGGTCTTTGTGTATGGGGGTCTTTGTGCATGGCAGATCTGCTGCCATGCCACCCCCCCAGCCCCAGTGCATTCATTCTTCAGGCACAGCAACATCTGGAAAGGAGCTTGTGCAACACACATTTTAGAACGCAAAAGGTATAGTCTCTTCATATAGCCTTACAGCAAAAGAAAGAACTCAGAAATAAATAGCAAGAACAAAGACAGAAAGAACAAAGCAGGAGACGATTATATACCTAAGCATGTCAGCAGTAACACATATCAAGGCTCAGACTTTCAAAAGAAAACATAGACTGGAGAGTTTTAACGTCCCCATTCCGTATGCTCACGGACACTCTCGTTCTGCCTGCCATAGAATATCCATAGTTATGCCAGGACAGTTGAAGACCCAGGCTTGGAACAAACTAGTTCGGCTGAAAAAAGTTTACTGAACTAGTTTAGGCAAATTCTGAACTATGCCTGAAAGTAGGTTCCATAATTGCTAGGTGAACTAAAGGTGAATTAGGTTCATTTTGTGGTAGATTTCTAGTTCATCTTCATGTTCATTCCCAGCAGACAGCTTGGACTCTTCACTTTTATTTTCATTTTTTTAATATACTGTAACGTTCGTTATTTATTTATTTATTTATTTATTATTATTATTATTATTATTATTATTATTATTATTATTATTAAACTGTTGATACTGCCCTTCATCCAAGGATTACAGGGAAGCTTACAATATGAAAACACAAAAGTGCAAAACACAGTAACAAACAAAAACAATGTCCCTCCACAGTTTAAAAGGCCATAGATTGTTTAATCAGCCAAGCCTGGAAGAACAGGAATGTTCTTGCCTGGTGCCTAAAGATATGTAATGAAGGCGCCAGGCAAGCCTCTCTGGGGAGAACATTCCATAAGAGGGGAGCCACCACAGCAAAGGCCCGCTCTTATGTTGCTGCCCTCTTGAACTCTTGCAGAGAAGGCACACGAAGAAGAACCTCAGATGATGCTTGCAGGGTCCAGACTGCTTCAAATGGGGAGAGGCAGTCCTTGAGGTATGGCAGTCCTTGAGGTCCTGAGCCATTTAAGGCTTTATAGGTCAAAACCAGCACTTTGAATTGGTCCCAGAAACTAATTGGCAGCCAGTACAGTCAGCCCGTGATTGCCATTATATGCTCACACTGTCTTGCCCCAGTGAGTAACCTCATGTAGAGATATCCTAGCTTCCATATCATAAAATACTAAACTTATTTTTACTCCTAAGTAGAATGCAAGCTGTAGAAGACTTACTCAGTCTAAAATGTAGCCACCCTAACTTGGAATTTATGAGATCATTTCCTAAAGCACCAGCCTCTCACTTTTTTAATGCAGAAAAGCACTATAGGAGTGAATCCTGTTGTAACTTAAATAGATAATGAGTAAAATAATGAGAGTTATTCACTATTATATAAATGCCCATATTACTGTTTATAATGCAATGTGGAAACTGCTTCCTGTTTTACCTTTATGCCTAACAATGACAGCACCCCAAAATTCAGAACTCTTAATGGCTGGAAGGACTCCATTGTACAAGAAACTTGAAACGCTGGTCTAACACAGACTGATGATCAAAATTGCTCTGTGCATGTCCTTATCCTGAAAAAAGGCATGTAATCTATATTCTCATTGAACCCTTAGGAACTATTGAACGAAGCCTCAGAATCCATTCTGCTTCTTTCCTAAGGAGTTTTAAATAGCTCTTAGCCTTTTATTAGAAGAGGCTTCTCCACAGCCCAATCCCAACTGAGCGGAAGGGGCCCATAGCAATGGTTCAGGGTAGAGGGAAACATGCTGTGGAAGGTGGGGCAGGCCAGGTAAGGGGAATTTGGCACAGGTGGGTAGTGACTGTGCCAAGTGCCAGCCCCTCCTCTAACCTGGGGAATTGGGGTTGTCTGTGGCTGCTGTTGCTGAATGCCAGGTTGGCTCAGCGTAAGACTTCCCTCATCCATGATCTGATTATGGATGGTCTTTCAAACACACTGTTGCTGACCTCAAAGTGGCAACTGCTGACCAAGAGTGACCCCACTGTGAAACCTCTGAGTTATCAAGAATTTCAGGTATACCACCTGAATCCTGAATTGAGACAGGAGATTTCATTTTTACCTGCTACAGTTCTGCTTTGTTTTTTATGTGTTGTGGTGTGTGTGTGTGTGTACACACACACACACACACACACACACACACACACAAACACACTCTGTGAACTGCCCTGATATCTTTGGGCTGTATACATTTTAATAAATTATAATAAAAGAATAATTACAGGTGTGCTTCACCACACACACCTTGACCATGTTCAAGTAGAATCTCTGTCCAAGCCTTTGGGACATGGTTGGGCATAAGGCCTTTGCAAGTCACCTGAATACCTCTGGGTAACAAGCCAAGTAAATAAATAATCCATTGGCTGTATTAGCTACAGTCATTCTAGTGATGTTTTGATTCATGCTGTGGTGGGATAATGAGCTGCTTGTGCGTTAAAGCTTGATCCCTCAGAGCTCACTCAGTGTAGTGAAGCCCTGCCTTGAGCGGAGCCCTTTGGGGTGGCTCCGTCAGTTGCTGGTAGAATCTGACAGTGGGCGTTTGCGGAAACGTTTCCAACATAAAAGCTGTTTCACGGACATGCGCCTCCTGGATTCTCTGCGTGACAGTTTCCGGCGAGGGGTGGGGGTCCTTAAAGGGTGTCCTGATACCTCCTCACTGTTCTCACTGGAAGTATCCCAGAGCCTCCCCTCCGACTCCCTTTCCTTTGGAGCTCCCGCACTCCCCCTACTGGTTCCCTCTTCTGCTGAACTGTCTCTCTTATTCTCCTGGAGCCTTCTCACCACCTGTCCTTCCGATGGCAGTTCCCTGACATCCACCTCCCCCCCCAGGGCCCCCTTCACCCCCTCCCGCCTCTTCTCTTACTGGCGGCGAGGACGGAAATCCCTGGAAGGAACTCCCCTCATCCTCCGAGGATTCAAACACTTCTAACCACGGCCTTCCGTCTCTTTCCCCATCTTCCTCTCCTTCGTCGGAATCTGTTTCCACCTCCACCCCTGACTCTGGGAACCCTTCAAACTCCCCTTCCTCATCTGTAGTCCCGAAGTGTTCCCTCCTAAATCTTGCCACTGGTTGTGGTTTTCTTTGGGAAACGCCGATGAAACGTTTCTATTAAAATCTCGTCTTTGACTTCCTCTGCCGGTACCCATGTGTTTTCTGACTCTTCCTCCCCCTCCCATTCTACCAAGTATTCCACCTGATTTCCCTTCCACCTGGAATCAATGATCCCTGCCACATCCATGTTGCGTTCTCTCTCTTCTATGACGGGTGTCCGGGTGACCTCCCTCTCATGTTCCCCCCACTCACGTCCCTCTCTGTACGGCGACAGTAATGACCTGTGAAATACTGGGTGCAATTTCATGTGACTGGGCAATCGGAGTTTGAATGCTACTGGGTTGACCTGCTGTATGACCTCAAAGGGTCCCAACCGTTTGGGTCTCAATTTCTTACACCCCCCCTTGAACGGCAGTCCTTGGGTGGATAGCCACACCCGGTTACCCACCCTGATGGTTTCGCCTTCCCTCCTATTTCTGTCTGCTTGCTTCTTATATTCTTCTTTGGCTTTCTCTAAGTTGAGTTGGAGCTGACGGTGGATCGCTTCCATCTCTTCAACAAAATTTTCCGCTGCAGGTACACTCCACCTCCCCCCTCCTTCTCCTGGAAATGCCCGAGGATGACACCCATAATTGGCTAGAAAGGGACTCATCCCTGTGGACACGTTCTCCGCGTTGTTGTAGGCAAATTCTGCCAGAGGTAACCTGTCTACCCAATCAGTTTCTCTGTCCTTTACATAACACCTCAGATATTGTTGCAAAACCCCGTTTGCCCTTTCTGCTTGCCCATTTGTTTCTGGGTGCCTGGCGGTGGAAAAACTTACCTCCACATGCAACATGCTCATTAGTTTCCTCCAGAACCTGGAAGTAAATTGTTTTCCTCTGTCGCTCAAAACCCTCAAGGGGGCGCCATGCAACCTAAAAATGTGCTTCACAAACAACCTTGCGGTTTCTTCCGCTGTCACTGCATGTGAACAAGCTATAAAGTGGTACATCTTAGTTAGTAGATCTACCACCACCATGACCGCGGTTTTCCCTTTGGATCTCGGTAGATCGGTCATGAAGTCTATGGATACCATCTCCCATGGCCTTTCTGGGGTGGGTAAGGGTTCTAATAACCCTGCTGGCGCCAACCTCTCTCCCTTTGCTCTTTGGCACCTGTCGCATCCCCTGACATACTCCCGCACGTCTTCCCTCACCTTGGGCCACCAAAACTCCCTGGTAACCAACCACATGGTCTTGTGCTGCCCGAAGTGCCCCGCCGTGGGGCTGTCATGCAACTGTTTGAGCACCCGCCCTCTTAGTTCCCCATCTGGTATGTAGAGTGCCCCTTTG
This sequence comes from Podarcis cretensis, assembly GCF_951804945.1. Classification (NCBI taxonomy): domain Eukaryota; kingdom Metazoa; phylum Chordata; class Lepidosauria; order Squamata; family Lacertidae; genus Podarcis; species Podarcis cretensis. Next base: position 81,375,892 of record NC_137175.1, on the reverse strand, counting down.
TAATATAGTTTTCCGTTCTTTTCCTCAAAACCCCCTGCGTTCTCACCTGTCTCCCTGAGTTCCCTAAGTTTTTCTTGGGCATATTCATCGTTCTCAATACCCTCTACCAGTTCTCTTTGCCCCACCAATGCCGCCCCACAAACCCAGCGGTCCTCCGAGATGATATGTCTTTCTTCCGCCCCTCCTTCCCCCTCCTAGTACTCAGGTTTTCTGGAGAGAGCGTCCGCCCTGACATTCTCAGCCCCTGGCACGTAGCGAATTTCAAAATTGAACTTGGAGAACTCTTGCGCCCATCTTACTTGTCTCTGGTTCAATACTCGGGCTGTCCTCCAGTATTCTAGATTTTTGTGGTCTGTCCGCACTTGAACCTTGTGTTGCGCCCCAATCAACAGGTGTCTCCATCTCTTGAACGCTTCGTGGACGGCGAGTAATTCTCTGTCGTACACTGTATAATTCCTCTCGGATTTGTTCAATTTCCTCGAGAAGAAGGCACACGGTCTCCATTCTGACGTATTCGGTCCTGGCTGCAGGAGCACGGCGCCCACCGCTCTGTCAGACGCGTCGGTTTCCACCCTCATCGGCTGCTGCAGATCCACGTGTAAGAGTTGTTCTTCCGAAGCAAACGCCCTCTTTAAACTTTCGAAAGCTCGCTGCGCTTCTTCCGTCCAGACAAATTTCTTCTTACTGCTGAGACAATCCGTGATGGGGGCTGTTAAGTGGGCGAAGTTCTTGATGAACTTCCGATAGAAGTTTCCGAACCCCAAAAACCTCTGCACATCTTTCTTAGTTTTCGGTGGCCTCCATTCCAGCACCGCTTGCACCTTGCTAGGATCCATGGCCAGCCCCTTGTCCGACAACCGGTACCCTAGGAATTCCACCTCCCTGGTGTGAAACTGACACTTCTCCAGTTTCACCCACAGCTGGTTTTCTTGCAGTTTCCTCAGTACCTCTCGTACATCTCGCACATGCTGCTCTTCATCCTCTGAGTACACCAGTACATCATCCAAGAACGCAGCGCAGTTCTTGTAAAGCAATGGTCCTAGTACGTGATTCATGAATGATTGAAATACTGCCGATCCCGCCTGGAGGCCGAAAGGCATAACGCAGTACTCAAATGCTCCCAAGGGGGTGAACATAGTGGTTTTCCACTCATCTCCCTTTCTCATACGTATCAGGTTATACGCCCCCCTCAGGTCCAGCTTGGTAAAAATCTTCCCTTTTCTCACCCAGGTCAGAATGTCATCGATTCTGGGCATAGGGAAAGTCACGGGTTCGGACACTGCGTTTAGGGCCTGGAAGTCCACAATTAATCTTGGTTTGTCTGAATTTTTTTTGTCCACAAAGAACACTGGGCTACCCCCCACCGCTCGTGACTCTCTGATGAACCCACGCTTGAGGTTTTTGTCAATAAACTCCCTAAGCTCCTGCATCTCCCTGTCAGACATTGCATACACCTTGCCCACTGGCAATTGTGCTCCTGGGAGTAAGTTGATTTGGCAGTCAAAGGGTCTGTGCGGGGGTAGTTTATCTGCTTCCCTTTCGCTGAAGACGTCGGCAAAATCTGCATATTGTCGTGGTACCCCACCTTGATCCGTTGCTTCTATCTTTGCTAACGTGGCCTGAGTGCCTACTTGGTCCCCTTTTTCCGTGCAGTGTCCCATACAATGTGCTGACCCAAAGGAAACCACTCTCTGATGCCATCCAACAAGCGGATCATGCAGCGCTAGCCAGCTCATCCCCAAAATGATGGGCGCTCCTCCCAAAGTGGCTATATTAAACGCTATCAGTTCCGTGTGTCTTGCCACCCTCATTGTCATGGGGACAGTCTGCTGGTTTACTTCTCCCCCCAACAGTGCCCTCCCATCAATCGTGGTCACCTGCAGGGGATTTTTTAAAGGGATGGTCTGTATCTGATGTGCGGCTGCAAACTCCTTACTCATAAAGTTGCAGGAGCTGCCTGAGTCTAATAGCGCCTTCACCTTTAGTGGGTGTCCGTTTGCCAGCTCCAGCAATACCTCTATTACAAGAGCTGGTCTTGGGGGTTCTGGCGTGGGCACATTTACTGTTCCTTGGCCTGGCTGCTGTGCCCCGACGGTGGCAGCCAGGCGTTGGCTTTTACTTGCTCCTTAGCTCCTTCTCCCTCCTCCCCAACAGCTCCCGCCATTCCTTGCCATTCCTTTCTTTGCGGACAAACTCTGGCAAAGTGACCTGGCTGTTGGCAGAGAAAACATTTCTTGGCGCCTTTTCCCTCCTTCTTCCGCCCTTCACTGGGGTTTGAAATTGCGCGCGCGCGCGCTGTTCCGATTTCCATCGGCTCTGCTGGCAGAGAAGGCTGCTCTGGAATCTCTGGAATGCGGAAATCCCTCCAACGCTCCCCTTTCCCTTCCCGCTTCTCCAAGGCTCTGGCCTCCTGGCGTGATCCTATGGCCAGCGCTGATTTAGTCAGATGGTCCATAGACTCCGCCCTGGGCCCCCGGGAAAGTTCGTCTTTCACTGCCGAAGATAGTCCTTCTTCGAACAGCATTTGTATCGGTTCCGCTGACAAATCCCAACCTAATTTATGGATCAACATGGTGAACTCAGTCCAGTACTCACGGACAGATCGGTTCCCTTGTTTACACGCCATTAACTGCCTGCGCGCCACTCCCTGCTCAATCTCGCTGGAAAACATCAGATCCATGGCGCGAAAAAACTTCCTTGTGTCCCTTAGGGCTTCATTATTGGCTGCCATTAGTGGCCTCACCCAATCTTTTGCCCCGCCTTCGAGATGCCCAATCACATAAGCAACCCTCGAATCCTCATCAGGAAAATCATCAAACTGCAGATTGAGGGCATATTGCATCTCTGTCCTGAAGGCTTGATAATTCCTGGGATCACCCCCAAACTTCTGCACCAGTCCAGGCACTTTCCTCGAGAGCTGGGCGGCTTTCCCCTTTTCTGCATCATGAGCCCTCCTCTCCTCAAGCCTCGCCGTTTGCAGAGCTAACTGTACCTCCAACATCCTGTACCTTTCTTCCAGGCTAGGACCGGCTGCAGCTGCTCCCCCATCTCCGGCTCCGGCTGGGTTGCTCATGATGCCTCTCTTTGCACAAGCTGCTTTCAGGGACTGTCAGATTGCTGTGGTGGGATAATGAGCTGCTTGTGCGTTAAAGCTTGATCCCTCAGAGCTCACTCAGTGTAGTGAAGCCCTGCCTTGAGCGGAGCCCTTTGGGGTGGCTCCGTCAGTCGCTGGTAGAATCTGACAGTGGGCGTTTGCGGAAACGTTTCCAACATAAAAGCTGTTTCACGGACATGCGCCTCCTGGATTCTCTGCGTGACAGTTTCCGGCGAGGGGTGGGGTCCTTAAAGGGTATCCTGATACCTCCTCACTGTTCTCACTGGAAGTATCCCAGAGCCTCCCCTCCGACTCCCTTTCCTTTGGAGCTCCCGCACTCCCCCTACTGGTTCCCTCTTCTGCTGAACTGTCTCTCTTATTCTCCTGGAGCCTTCTCACCACCTGTCCTTCCGATGGCAGTTCCCTGACACATGCTTTAATTGTTTCATGGTGTGTTGCTTTCGTTTGAGGCTGTTAACAACCCTGGGCTCCCTTTTATGGGCTGGATATCAACTTGCCAAATTAAAATCTCACTAGGTTGTAGGAAGGAAACTACTCTATACATACCACAATCCCTCCCTCCCCCCCGCCAGCCACTCAGAATAGCCCATCCAGGGCTGGCTGGCCCATAAGGCAGTACCCCCACTGATGTCTCACCCACCGCAATTGTCATTGATGGGGTTGCACAATGATGGTGGCTTCTGGTGAGATGTTGCTGGAAGCCATCGCTGTGTGACCCTGGTAATTGAGGCTTTGGTGTGGTAGCAGAGATGCAGCATCTTTCCGTTTTAGCTCAGGTGACCTTTAGATGGCGTTCCCTCAGCCCTTAGCTCTGACATATCTCAGTGGTGATATTGCAAAGAAGCCAAGTTATGCTACCCCAGTTCACAGAAATTGCCAGGGTGGATTGGCAGCTCATATTTAGGTTTAGGTGTTCCCCCCAACATGTACGAACTTTTAAAAATGAAAGCTAAGAGCCTAAGCACCCTGCTGGTCTTACAAACACTGCCTCCTCAAATTCTCTGCCCTGGGCAATTGTCCTATTTGCACTCCCATAAATAGTACATTTCTGATGTGTGAACATTCTAGAAAGCAGCCAGTCTAGAATAGTAATTAATAGGCAGTATTAAATTTTATCTAAATGAGGAATGGGAAAAAAAAAATCTCAGTCATTAGCCTGGATTTAATCTTCTAAGGAAGACAGCCTTCACACCTGAGCCACTGTCACAGCTTGATATTCTTTCAATTAAATCCATGCTTGTCTAAAGCAATGAGGGTTTGGAGGACAAGATCAGGGTGCACCCTAATGAAAGTCCCAACAGAACAAGGACATTTGGCAGGAGCTGTTACAAGAAAGGAGCCACATAATCCGTCTTTCAGAATTCACTCTTAAGCAGCCATTAGACAAGATGCAAGGCACAGTTTGGGTCATGTAAATGAGAAAAGTGTTTAGATCATTTGGTCTGTACACAAAAGAAAATTACCAGCTGTGACTGGGATGACGGCTATGACTCTTCTTGTACAGGGAAAGCTTGGCCATGGTACTTTGGGCAATGGTTACCTCAGGACTGGATTACAGTCATACCTCGGGTTGAAGTAGCTTCATGTTAAGTATTTTCCGGTTGCGCTCTGCGGTGACCTGGAAGTAACGGAGCACGTTACTTCTGGGTTTTGCTGCTTGCGCATGCACAGACGGTCAAAATGACATCACACGCAGGCGCGGTAGCGGCAAATCGCGACCCGCGCACGCGCAGATGTGCAGACGCGGGTTGCGTTCGCTTCAGGATGCGAACGGGGCTCTGGAACGGATCCCGTGTGCATCCAGATGTACCACTGTACTGCAATGGACTCTTCTTTGTGCTTGATCTGGAAGCTGCACTGAGTGCAGAATGCTGCAGCGCAATTGCTGATAGCATGCAACACCTCTGCTCAGGGACCTGCACTGGTTGATGATTTGCTATGGGGCCCAGTTCAGGGTGTTACTATTAGTATGTAAAGGAATTTATATAGGAATGTGCTGAAAATGGTCCCCCTTCCTCTTTTTCAAGGCACTGGAGAACCTTTTCTGCTTGTGGAGGGGCTGGCCAAGAGGCAGCATGTTCATTAAAAAGGAGCCCATCCATTGTCAAAGTAAACAGTGGGAGAGGAATGAGTAGTATTGGGGCTGAGCAGGGAGCTCCCTCCAAACATGAAGCCTGTAATCTTGATTTCAGCTTCCAAACTGGTATTGCACATTTATGACAACATGAATTACACAGGTGTGTTAGCATCTATAACTTCTGAAAAATAGACCTAGTTCTTAAACATGCTTATTTTTTATTGCATTATAGAAAAAGACTGGCATGGTCAGTAACCAGGTCGGCTGGTACTCAGTTATTGTTCTTTAAACACACAAGAGAGAGATTGCGAGTGAGTATACGAGCAAGTGAAATCTTCTGATTTGGTCCAAGTCCAATGTAATTTATTATGTGGATATTACAATCTCAGCTAATCCCAGATAATATTTTATGGAGAGATTACTATATACCTGCTAAATTAATCTCCACGAAGATTGCTATTTGAGTGAACAGGGAGGGCACCTGTAGGAAGGAAGCATGAGAGGAACATATGGTCGAGCCTTGACCTTGAATTAAGCATAGCATTGAAAACAAATTATATAAGGGGCTGACAGACAGCTAAAACCCTGTCAGTAAATTTAGCTTCGGAAAATATTCTTTGATATGTACTGGACAGGTATAAAAATAATACCCACAGTTGCGGCCAACCGTGGGCGAGGTTGGTGGACACGGTTTAAGGATAGCAATTATAAAGTTATGCCTGAGAGAATGATGCTATTGGATTATCATTATTATTATGCCATTTTCAAATTAAAACAAAACAAATTTATTCCTTAAATACTAAACAAATCATCAACAACATTAATGAAACATCTTCTTGAAGATGGTGACAAGTCCTCTAGACTTGAACATCTGATCGAGTTATCTTCATATAGGCATCTTCCATTACCAGTCTATGTTTGCATATACATAAAAAATACCCAAGTTCATCTTCTTCAGCATCCAGTTCTCACAGCGCCTAACCAGATGCCTATAAGGAGCCTACAAGCAAGATCCAAAGGCAACAATGGCACTCTCTCTGCTTGTGATTCCCAACAACTAGTATGCATTAAACAATGGAAGTAGAACGTATCCTTTATGGCTAGTAGCCATTGATAGCCTTATATTTCATGAAATGTCTAATCCTCTTTTAAAGTAACCCAAGTTGATCCCAGTGCTCTGGATTTGTGTCCCAAGTTGTTCATGTGTGAGAAGATTCTCTCCTTATAATATATCCTTTTTCATTCCCATTCCTTGAACTGAGAAAAATTATCTTCATCTCTAAATACAGGCTGAATTTATTTTTTTTAAAATGTATTAATGAAGAATGGGTGGGGCCAGTTTTATCTCTCCATGTTTTCCATATCATGCACATATTCAAAACAAAGGGGTTTATAACAGTCTGTATTATTTACCTTCATGGGTTAAAAAATTAGCCCCCTTACACGAACCATAATTTTATCCTCTCACTCCATTGAAGTCTGTTCTTATTCCTTTTTGCTATTTAGCAGTGTGTTAATCATCTGACTTAATTGGTGTAATTCATAATATCACTGAAGGTGTGGCATTCATTTCATCTTTGACCTTTCAAGTAAATGAAGTGGACATTGCAAATCATCTAAGTGTTTCTCTGGGGAAGAATGGGATTGGTAATGGAAGGGTTCAATTTCTTTTGAACATGCATGAAAAAATGTGTGATATTCCAAATCAAGGATGGGGGAAAAGGGAAATAATTCATTTTTTTTTTTGTCTGCAACAGAATTTCATTTCAGCAGCCTTGATATGTGCTCAATCATTAATAATGGCACCTGGATATGTGTGTGTGTGAGTGTGTGTGTGAGAGAGAAATTCATCCTGTTTTGTCAGATTTTGCCTTAGACAGTTCTGACACATCAAACACAGACCAGCTTTGAAGGGATTCCAGATGACCGGAGTCTGTTCACAAATGCGAAGCACATCATATCAGTAATATGAACATCAAGCAAGGGGGAGGAATTTACACCCAGAAAAGGACTGAATGCCACTGAGAAGTCATTGTGCATTTACCAATCTATCGTTCATACAGTATTTTTATTTTATACTTGGATGGGGAAAGTTAATTGATCTCTTAACTCCTCCCATTGAATTTTGCAATTTTCTGTTTTGATTATTTGTATAAAGTGATGTTTTCCGCTTACTCACCTAAGGGCTACTGTACTAGAGTGGCTGAGTGATTGACCTACAAACTAGGAACCCATTTCAAATCTCATATTTTCTATGAAGTGACTAGTTGGCAATAGCCAACAGCAGGGTGAGGGTGCTCACTTGACCTTTGCCCACGCCACTTTAATGGTATCCCTTGTATCATCTACATAGAGGAGACCACTATCTTCGGAAATATAGAGTAAGTTAAGGAAAACCAAAACATCGCCTTCACTGGACTACAGCAGTTCAACCGGTGCTATGACAGTTTCATACTCAGAGTAATGATTTGCCTTCCATTTTCAATAGAAATCAGATATACTTCTGTGCACCACACAATTTTCATGCTACTCACATTTTTCTTCTATTGATTTCCAGTGCCAGGATCCTGTTTTATTGGAAGCATCTTCCCCACCAATTGCAAAATGTCAGCTCAGTTTACAAAATATCGCATCCTCTCCATCACTAGATTCTATTCAATTAAGTGCCTCACCCCAGCCAGTGTTAAAAGTGCAGAGCTTGCCAGAGAAAAATAATACAGTACAGGACACAACGTTTGTTGATGCCTTGTGTTTCATCCAAATCAGATAGATTAAGGCAACTGTCACTGTTTGTAACAGCTGACATGCTGGCAGAGTATAGCATTCGTGGTTTGCTTGATGCCACACTTACACAGCTGAAATATATCTACATCCCAAAGCTTAAACAAGTTTACTTAGAAATCCCATTGATTTCATTGACACTTATGCCTAATAAATATGCTGGAGTTTCCAGTGTTGCATAGAAAGAAGTTCTATTGATTTCAGTGCAAGGATAGGGGAAAGCATTTAGTTCAGTGCACACCTTAATGCAACCCTATGCAATTTGTACTAGATGAGATGAAACACAGAAAATGTACACTTTCAAAAAAGCTGTAAAGCTTTGCACAAAAAAATGTGTATCTCTATTATTTGTTTCATTCCATTCATGAATTACTTACATAACAATCCAAGGTAACTTAACAATAAAAACGTCAACATTTAATTTCATATATAAGAAACAACTTTATTAGTCAGAAATGTTCATAAATGCATATGTGAAAATGGCATGCAAAAATGCACTTTTAAAGGCAAAGTTGTGTATATAAAAAAGGTAAAGGACCCCTGACAGTTAAGTCCAGTCGCAGATGACTCTGGGGTTCCAGCGCTCAAATCGCTTTACAGGCCGAGGGAGCCGGCGTTTGTCCGCAGACAGTTTTTCCAGGTCATGTGGCCAGCATGACTAAGCCGCTTCTGGTGCAATGGAACACTGAAATCAGAGCAGTGCACGGAAACGCCATTTACCTTCCCGCTGGAGCGGTACCTATTTATCTACTTTCACTTTTTGGGGTGCTTTCGAACTGCTAGGTTGGCAGGAGCTGGGCCTGAGCAACGGTAGCTCACCCCGTCATGGGGATTTGAACCACCAACCTTCGGATCAGCAAGCCCAAGAGGCTCAGTGGTTTAAACCACAGCGCCACCCATGTCCCAAGTTGTGTATAAGAATGTGTTTATTCAGAAACATTTGGGCTGAAATTCTGATGAATTTTCAGGAGGACTTTGATTTTTTGTTTTGATTGCAAACTGATGTAGCAAAGTGGCAAACTAAACTGAGGATTGGAAAATAAGACATTGAGATAAACTGAAACTGACAGGTTCATCTACCCCTCTTTCAGTGGCACTTACTTCCAAGTGAACTTTATGGGTTCCTGGGGCAGTAGTTTCTGGCAGGAAATCTCCAGATGCCTTCTTTGAATTTTTAGCTTGTTTTCGCTTAGTTATTTACAATCATTCTTAACTCCCATTCGCAAAAAAGTCTCTATGGAAGTGTAAAAATGCGAGAATACAACTATACATACAATACAGTACTAAAACCCACCAAATTATCCTGACAATATGAAGCAAGTTATGAAGCAGGCTAATGCACAGAGCCTAAAGAGTGTAGAGTAATACAAAATTCCACCTAAAATGTGATCTAAGTTGCTTGGGCAAACAGGAAGGTCTTAGAAAATAGTGGTTCTGGTACATGATGAACCTCTATGGCAGGGCTAGCCAATGTGGTACCGTCCAGATGTTTTGGACTACAGTTTCCATTAACAGCTTTGTCATTGTCATATGGACTGGGACTGATGGGAGCTGTAGTCCACAACATCTGGTTCTCCCTTCTCTACATGGAAGGAAATGAAGAAAACTATAAGAAGTTCCTCCTGCATTTTCTGCATTCAGTGCCAAATTGGGAAATGAAGTTATCACCACAACTTCTCTCAACCTTCAGTTCCCCTTATCCATTTAATTCCTCCTCCCCTCACTTGCAGCCTTACATACTACAGATGATGATGGAAGAGGATGGGTTAAAAGACCAGGTGAAAATGGTTGAGAAATAAGAAGATAGAGACAATGCAGTCCTATGCATGTTCACTCAGAACTAAGTTTCACTGGGTTCAATGTGGCCTACACTATAGTAAGTATACTTAGGGTTGCATGCTCAGGCTAAACTTATGACCTTCAGTATACTGTCCACAATGTAATTTCTCAACACAATGCTAAATGCTAAAGTTAGAGTTCTGCCTGACCCTCAGGTCTGCAGTAACAGAAGATGGTTTTGTAAATGGCAATGTGAATTTCTGCCTACCACCAAAGTCTGTTTCATCAGCCATTGCTTAAATCCAGTGGTGCCTGACATTTCAAGGGAAATATTTTGTTACTGTTTTCAACAGCAGAATTTTATAGAACCTTCAAAATGCTACCACTGTTCTGACATTTGTGATAGTGGGATATTGCCATTATGTCGTATTGTCACAGATTTTCTTTAATGTTCACATGAGGCCACAATGAGGCATAAGAGAAACTCTGGAACAAGGATACAGCACCCCTAGGTACTTAGATCTCCATCTCATTTTGATCAGAGTGGATTTGGAATGACAATATGCTCCTCTAAATTCTTTCACGTTGGCAGATTTGAAAGCTTGGATATCAAGCCTCCATCTGAGGATCAGTCTTTAATAGATGGCCACAGTTCTGGTTTGCAGAGAATGCTGTAACATCAATCTAATTTCACTTTCTGAAGGTTGCATTTCTGAAGCCATACCTAATGAATTGTATGATTGGTGTCTTGTCAATTTGGCCCAGGGTAATGGTTTCTGTGGGCTAGTAAACCCACAGCCTTTTTTGCAAGGCTGAATTTAATTAAACACGACTCTTAATTATCCTGCTTTGCTCTGTACTCTCCATGTCTCTGCAGCTCTAGTCAAATAGCACTCTCATTTAGTTGAGAGTCTGATTAAGAGGAACACTGTAGCTTGCAAAACAGCTGTTCCTACAGAATAATCACATGATGTGAAACACTGGGGTCATTGGCTGGGAGAGAGTTGCTTAGCCACTGAGTTGTCTAAGTAGCTTGCAGGACCCCCACCAACATTATGCCTCTGTCCTTCAGGTGGAAGAAGAAGGTAAGTATTATGTAAATCTACTCCCTAACATTGTGTGATAGATAGATAATTTATTACGGTCGGAGACCAGCTTATAAAACACACTTGGTGGTACAATCCAAGAAGGAAAACAAACATTTAAAACAATGTACAACAATAAATTTAAAATTTATAAATGTGATAACCGTATAGACACTTAAAACTTTAAGATAAGCTACTGCAGAGAGATGACCCAGAGTCACCCATGGATCCGAGTTTGGGGATTTTCTTAATGAACTAGTTTGGGTCGGGGGATGGTCTGCGCCTACAGATCTGCATACAGAATCTGGCGACCATCCGGGTCATCTTATGATCTTTGCCTAACAGGAAAAGGTCAAATTTTTGCTTTTCCAGGAGGTCAGCGAGTCTCACAAGCAGGGGATCAATGGTCTCACTATGCGCCTCTTCATAAAAGGGACATCTAAAGAACAAGTGCTCTGGGCTTCCTATCTCCCCCAATGAACAGGCGCAAATGGGACTTTTTTAAAGGATCCTTCCAGGACCGGCGAGGGCAGACCCGAGCTTCTGGTGAGTGTAAAAGCTCTTCTTGCATTTCTGGATATGAGAAAGAAGAGATATGTTGCCGGTGTGGCTAGCTCTGTCTCGCTCGCTCCAATTTTATAGTCAGGGCACCTTGAGTAGTCCTGTTGTCTCTCGGTGTCTATGATTCTTTGCCTGACAGTAGCTTTTGTGTGAAATTTGGGTGGTGGGGGGGAGAGACCTCAGTGTACTATTATCAAACTTATGGGCATGCATATACATACACATGACAGTTTAACTGTCAAGCCCTCTTCCTGGGAATTGTGGATCTGTGAGGGGAAGGATTTAGCATTCTTGCCAAACTACAGATCCCTCTTTGGAGGGATCCACAGATGTTTAAAGTGGTATAATACTGCTTTAAATATATAGTGGTATATTCAGCCACAGTCTTTCAGAAAAGTTTAAAACCAAACTCTTCCTGCAGTTTTATTCCTACCAACAGCTTAAAGCCATTGACAAATTCCGGTTTGGACCCTGTTCTTCAGTCGACTGTCAAAATCCCGGACGTCCCTTTTGGACTTAAATTATTGTGTTATCAGGGGAATTAATTCACTTGGCTAGATTTTTATGGCCATCTTAGATAAACAGCATGTAGTCATTTTGTTTTATTAGCATTGTGATCCATTTTTATAGCCCTGTGCTAGATAATGATGATAGGAAATGAGGGCACCTGAATAATTTTTTTTAAGGGTTGCAGTCTCTCGGAGAACTTGCCCTTTTGAGAATGGCTTTATAACTAGTTTGTCATGGCTTGATAGCTTTGCACATGCATTTCCATGGCTCAGAGACTGGAGAGGAACTGTAAATATCTTACTACGAGCTTCTTGACATGTGGTATAGTTAAATAAAACAATATTAATCATGTTAATGTTTTCATTCCGCTGCCCTCTTTAATGCTTATCATGCCTCCGATATCAGTTGTTTCAACAAGTAACTGAATCATCCTTTCTCTGAAGAAAGGATGCATAAATTTCAGTCTGTCTAGGTTGATGGTGGTGGTGATGGCCCTTAGCTTAGATATCTTTTTGGAAAGATTGAACAAATTCATGAACAATGAGTATCTCAACTGCTATTAGCCATAATTGTGAAACAGGGCTATACCTCTGCATGCTTGATGTTTTGGGTCATCCAAAGAAGATGGGCAATGGTGCTTGTCCTTTCTTTGAGCTTCCAAAGTACATGGTTGATCACCAGTAGAAAGACAATGTGGACTAAATGGGTCCAAGACAACACTGTATGCTGGTCATGGAGAAGGGGCTCTTCTGAACATCCATGTTTGTGGTCATTTCTGAATTTCTAAACGGCAGTAGGCTATAGGCTTCAGAGGTTAACAGAAATGCTTTCCTCAAGAAGAAGAAGAGAAGAAGAGTTTGGATTTGATACCCCACCTTTCACTCCCCTTCAGGAGTCTCAAAGCGGCTAACATTCTCCTTTCCCTTCCTCCCCCACAACAAACACTCTGTGAGGTGAGTGGGACTGAGAGACTTCAAAGAAGTGTGACTGGCCCAAGATCACCCAGCAGCTGCATGTGGAGGAGCGGAGACTCGAACCCGGTTCCCCATATTATGAGGCTACCGCTCTTAACCACTACACCACACTGGCTCTCAAGACTTAGCTGGTGCAGAATGCAGCCACTGGGGTATTGATTTATAGATATGACATCAATTTTGAAAAAATCCCACTAGTCTGTTCACCTCCAACCCCAGTTCACATTGCTGGTACTTACCTTTAAAGCCTCAAAGAAGCTTAGGACTCAGCTGTTGAGATTGGGATAGATTAGGAAGGATGGGAAAGAACTGAGAGAAAACAAACAAGTATAAAGTCTGGGTTAAGGACACACACAAGAGACAAGCTGAAACAAACTCTTTGTATGGTTCAGAGAACAAGCCAAAGAGCGACAAAAAAGGCACTGGGAAAAAGGTTTTATAAAATCAACATCTCTCCTCCAAAGCATTGTGAGTGGAAAGTGTTGGGTGAGATTCTAGCCAGGAATTGGAAGGCAGACCTATCATTGAACTGTCAACTTCCCTCCTCCATTCCCCTATCCCCACCCTGGCATTTTCTTTATATGATATTACCTCATAGTTCTAAAATTTTCAGAGTACTTTAACCATCACTTCCTCTTCCTGGGAACAGGAGCATTCCTAGCAACTCTCAGCACCCTTTGTAAACTACAGTGCCATATTTCAAAAAGTAAGAACCAGGTTTTTAGGAAAACTCCAAAGTTGTGGAGCTGATTTGTTGGTTTTTTTAAAAAAATAGGTCCAAAACCCCCCATGATTTTTCGATTGACTTGCCTAAGATCCAGGACAAAGTGCCACATTTCAGAAATTCCCCCCGAATGTCAATTCCACCTTTGAAATCCCAGTAATGTCTGGGAAAATTTGTACATATGGAAGCCCTAGTTACCATTTTCCAACAACTGGTATTCAGAAGCATACTGCATCTTGTACTGGGAGTAGATATACCACTATATCAATTTTGCTGAAATGGCAGCTTTTTCCTCTTCCAGAACTCCACTAATTTTAGTGGCAGTCTCTTAGCACTGAGAACCTTTGGCTAGCTTCCTTAGAAAAGAAAATCTCATTTGAAAATAATGCATCATAAACTCTTCTTTTTGACAAGAAGATTCGCCCTATCATTTCCAGATGCATCGAAATAAGATCAGATATTAGCTTCCCATCTTTGTAGCCATAAAGGTTTTGAGGGAGAGGAAATCACAATCTTTCCCTCTGATCAGAGGGAAACATAATTCTTTGCAAAGGACACAAGAATCAATTACTGCAATTTTGCTTCCTGACCAGATGGAAATAGCTGGCAGGATAAAGGGGGTAGAACTAAGGGCAAGAAAGAAATACAGTAAACTACGGAAAGAAGATTGTGTTATACATGATTTCCCAATTAAAATGTAACGTGGATGTTTAATAAAGTTAAGCACTTTAAAATTTTGTATTCAAATGTCAACAACAGGTTAAATTTTCCTTTGCACTCACACACACAGCAGGTGGAATCCAGCAAAAAAATAGTGATGAAAAAATGAATTGTAATGATATAGTTGAATGTGTCTGGATTTCAGTGGAGTTTAGTTATATGAATAACAGGACAATCCTTCTTATCTCTTATTCAGCAATACTTCCCATTGAGTTCAGTGGGTTATAAGATTGCAGTCTTAGGCTTACCATTTACCTAGAAGTTAACTCCACTGAACACAGTGGGTCTTACTTCGAGCAGACAGGTGCAGGTTTGTACTGTAGCAGAGCTTGTCTTAAAGAGACAGATTTATATTGATCAACAGATTTTGGCAGGGTGATGAAGCAGTACAATACCTGGTTATGGGAGATGATAGTAGAATACCGGTAAATATTACTTTAAACTCTCTGAAAAGACTGAATCTAGCCAGTGATCACCACAGAATTCAACATAATCATAATAATAATATTCAACTGGCTTAGCACAGATGAGTTTTGTCACTGTATGACTATAATAAATCGAGAGAACAGTCTACCAATAACGCTCTTGTCTTATTTGAAAGTTGAATGGAAGAACATCTGAGATAGTAAAGTCACGTAAGCCATAACATGCTGGCCCTTTGGTTCATATGTGCATAAAAGTCATTTGATTGCTTACAAAACACCAGGGGTGGTAGTCAACCAAGTTTTACTCAGACGAGATCCATTGATTCAAGTAGGTTTACTCTAAGTATAACTTACCTGACAACACCCTAGATGATTCACAACTGAATGTGTGAATAAACTCTTTTTAAAAGTACCATATTTGAGAGGTAAAAATTTATCTTGGCAGAGATGAGCAGGTGGCTGAACTGTGACAGTTCATACATACATACCTGACACCACCTGATGTTTCATGTGAACCAATCCTTAGAAATGGCATTCAGAAATCATTTCAAAAAGTCAGCATTCAGACCTTTTAATTGTGGTCTTAGCTCTTCTTAGTGAACATTTTCTTTTTTCTTTTGGTATCCACCTAAATTGCAATAATGTACAAAATAACCTACTGGGGATTGCACTTCTTTTTTTTAGCCTAAAATGTCAATAACACTTGTTTGCATTATGCATTTTAGATGGATATTTCCTCACGAAGTGTATATATCTTACAGGTATAATGAGCATCTTATTGTTTTGTCAGCCGTCAAATACAAAGCTAAAATGGAAATGCAGCTGACAAAAATGATATATTTGCATTATTAGCAATTCTGTTCTTGTTTCTTAGTGCATGTTCATCTGGCAAGGATGCTGCTGCTTACTTTATTTGATTTCAACCAGGAAGGTCCTAATAGATGTATATACGTGTGTGTGTGTGTGTATGTGTGTGTGTGTGTGTGTGTGTGAGAGAGAGAGAGAGAGAACACACATGGCCCAATTGTGTTAATTTATGGCTCAGGATCATGACATTCTCTGGAAAAAATATAGAAGAAAACTTTGCTCTGAATTCAAAAACAAACACAGTCTACCTCATCACATTCTTCCATTTCTCTGGAATGGTCCCAGTCAAACTGAACCTGCAGAAACCCCCAGAAAATTCAGGATTCAGAGAATATTCTATTTCCCCTGATTAAATAATAATAAAAAGTCATACAGCTGCCAAAGTAATAAAATCAGTACACTGTACATTATATCCTTTGAACTGGAAACTCATTTGTGTGACTGGTAATCACCAACAGAGACAGTGCAGACATTTATTGACCCAACATTTATTGACTCAACATTCATTGTTGAGACAGGTGTTAAAATTTATGCACAGGAATCCCAATTCCAGACCAGCAGCAGATGGTGTGGTGGGAATGTGCCACTCACTTGTTCTCCCTCCAGTTGTGTTGCCACTGTGTTCTGGGAAGGAGAGGAAAGGGGAGAGGTGGCAGTGAGAATTGCATGGTGCATCTGTGGAGCCAATTTGGCATTCCTGCCAGAGTGCTTGCACTGTGCCTACCTCACCACAATGCTAACTAAAAGCTGGTGCTCAAGTCACGGTGGGCTTTACCGTGGATATTTTAATTATGTTTTCATAGAATCATAGAATTGTGGAATTGGAAGGGATCCTGAGCACCATCTAGTCCAGGGGTCAGCAGCCTAAAGCCCATGGGCCACAAGTGGGCCACCATGGGCCACCAGCCCACGAGCCGCTCCCGAACCGAGCCACCCACTCGATGAGTCCCTGCGTGCTGCACTAAACCACCACAGCGCGGCGTGGGGACTCACTTCCATAGCACTGGAAATTGCATCTGGGCATGCGCAGACGCAAAAAATCACATCTGCGCCGATGCTGGAACTTGTGTCTGTGCAGATGCCGGAAATCTTGGGTGCGCGCTCGCGCTCCGGCCCATGGAGGGATCTCTGCTGGAGTGAACCAGCCCAGGCGAGGTAAACCTTGCCAACTCCTGATCTAGTCCAACCACCTGCAAGGCAGGAATATGCAATTGTCTCAGACAGCGATCATACCTGCAACCTTGTCATTATCAGTGCCACGCTCTAACCAGCTGAGCTGTAAGGAAAGTTCCACCAGTAAAGTTGAAATAATATTTCTATGGGACTGGACAATGTTTCATTTCCATGGGAGCCAGTTCTTATGCTTCCAGACACTGCAAACTGCACAATATTTAATATCTGCAACACAGTGGGAGGTGGGGCCATAGGCAAAAAAATGTGAATGTGTCTCTTACTTTGGTATGCTAGGCTACATTCCAGCTATGCAAAATCCAGGGGCTTCTGTACACCTATGTACACCCTCTCTATCCCCACCCAGGCAAACGAGATGCATTATCACAGATCAAGGGTGCAAGCCAGCCAGGCAAAAAACATATGAGGTGGATGTGGGGCAAGGCCAGTGAGGAACGTGACTTGGGGAAAGTATGAGGTCCTGAGGGCCCGGAAGCCACAGGCCTGAGGCTCCTTGACCCTGATAGACACCCATCTAATCATTTTAAATAGCATTAATCAGTATTTCTGTAAACATTATCAAATATAAAAAGTCACAGTTGCGTTGACCGCTTGGATAAATTGGGCTGCGATTCATTTGTGAGTGTAAAAGTCATTCCCCTCCTATTACACATTATGCTCTTGTGTTCACATCCTTTTATGTGTTAAATGAAAAGGTCGCCTTCCCCATTATCTGGCAATTACTCTTTTCAGTGTGAAAATTCATTACCTGCTTAAGAACTCCTTTGACTGTCACATATTTCAGTTGAAATGCAAGCTCTTTCACTGTGGAACAGCACTCTGACTGTGACATGCTAGCCAGCTTAAAGGGTGAAACAAAGAGGCGAAACATGGAGTATAAATAGTGCGGCTTTGATCTCTCGTGGATGCAGATATTGTGCTGAAATCACCAAGGGTCACTTTGAAACAGCATGACTTCTTAGGCAGAAGCTCAGCTGTTCTCGGGGAATACTGAGAAGACTGCAACTTTTATGTGATCCTTAAATATACTGAAGACAATCTACAATATCAGCCTGGAGAGGGCATAAGGTATACCGGGTATCATTCAGAAGATGAGCTAGGGAGGCATGAAGGTCCTGTCTCAACAATAATGGTTGTTCAAAGTTATAACGCTTCCAAAATCCTCATAAAGGCATGATGACATCACATAGTCTTTCCACACACATATATAGTTATGTTTATATTTATTGATTTGGGGTTTTCTTTTTCCCTCAGGATTTTCTAAATGCAATACATAAATTCAAAGATTTCTGTGCTTATTGGAAGTGGCGCATTGGAAGATGGCTGACAATAACATCTCTCCGACCCACACGAGGTAATTTGGAGGCTATGATGGGGGTAATTAGCCTCCTTAACCCCCCCAGGATTGTGGGGGGGACGGCCCTTGCCTGCTGTGCCCTATACCACCCCCGAATTTGTGGGGGTGGGGGCACTAGGCACAAAGCCCTCCTGTGGGATTCCGGCACTCCTCGATGCCGTCTCTGATCCGCGCCTCTGGTTGCAACAATCTTCAAAAGAAACAATTTGGACGAGATAAATTGCAC